>NC_142592.1:44856156-47356156 GCF_965207765.1 Zootoca vivipara
AGACAGCACTATGGGCTACAAATGTGAGGCGGAAATTCCATAGATTAAAAGTTTTGTTAAGCCTATGGAGATGCATTCTAAAAATCAAAATATGGCTGAAAAGGTAGGAAGGGACTTTTTTTTTACTATGGGTACTTCCAGATGACCTGTTTATTGAACAATCCTGATTTGTTTGAAGGGAGATTGGCCAGCGTTGGCTATTGAATGAACATTCACTCTGATTTGCCTGAAGGGTGTCTGGACTATATTGTGTCAGAGGTCACACTGATACCCTACCTTTAAAGCCTTCTTACACCACTTTACACACCGGAAGGAGTGCTGGAAATAGCGTTTGTGCATGCATGCACCGTGGCGTCTGCGGGACCGTGAACCGGCCCAAGCCACAAAAAACATACCAGGGTGAAGGCATCTTCTTCTATTTGTCCCTGTGTCCCTATTTGTCCCTGTGATTTCAGTTTGTTGGTTGGAACACCAGAGAATTACCTGACTGAGGCTGCATTTCTAAATCCACTTACTAAGGAATAAACTCTATTGAATACAGTAGGATTTACTTTTGAGTAAATATGCACAGGACTGCACTGCAGAGCAGAGCTGGCTCTAATCAATCGTATCCGAGTAAGATTGTCTTCCATAAACATGGTTTTAACAATGAGTCCGTAAGTGACTGTGGAGGCCAATTCTGGATCCACACGTCCTTCCACAGTGGGGACATTGGTTTCCGGGCGGGAGTTGATCACGGTGTGGATTTGCCAAGCGCGCCTTCCTCTTAGCACGTTTCTCCCTTGCGTCCTGAGATCGACTTGCTTGCTCTGAGGTAAGGCCCATTTGACTTCAAATGGCACTTCCCCCCCAACAGAGGAAGCTGCCATATCAGATCAGACGCTTAGTCCATGTAGCCCCACATTGCTCACTATGACTGGCAGTGGCTCTCCAGCATGTTCCACAGGGGGTCTTTCCTTTGGTCTGTTTTGCATGCAAGGCTCTACCACTGAGTTTCAGTCTCTTCCTCTTGACCTTTGGGTCCAGGCACGAAGCTGAATGAGTCAAACGACTACAGTTAAAGTGATTCAAAGGTTGATGATTCAAATTAAGAACATGACACTGTAATGGAAACAAATGCATTTAGTCACTTTTATTTTTACTGTCGATGAAGTGTAGTTTCTTGTAGTTTCTTAACAGCCTGTAAATCTTACTTCTGTTTTTGTCTCTCTTCATTATAGTGTTTTTGATGTATGGTGTTGATTATTTTGATGGTTACGCTCTTAGTTACTTTGAGTTCCTTTTGCAGAAGAAAAGCAGACTAGAGACTATTCTAAATACACTTACAATGGGACCCTGTGTGCATGTTCTTCCATGTTTGAATACAGGAAATGTTTTCACAGCAAAAGCCCATCTAATTTCCCATTCCAAATGGAATATTCTAGTGATGTTGCTCTGTCTTACAGGACAAAATATCCGTCTTTCATTTGATTATGCTAAGATTATTACAGAGCAGAGCAGCTCATAGCCTGTACCAGTGAAAAATCATCTTAATTGATATAGCCCATTCCATTGTTTCCCTTGCTCGAGGAAATAATCACATAATTAACAGAGATGATGGGTGAATCATCTCACATAAATAGATACAGATCTGCACCTGTGCCTGAAACCAAAACCAAATTATTTACTTCAAAGCATTAAATATTCAATTAACATTTGATATGCTTTCTCCCTGCTTTGAGGAACACATACTACCATCACCATGATGCAGCACAGAGATACTACTTTTACCATGATGCAGTGGAATCGTAGATGGCAAAAGAATTATTGCGTGGCTGCTGTGATGGCCATTTTCAGTGATCACAATGTATTCTTTTTTTCTTCTTCAGCATCTCTTTCTTCACTTGTGACAAAAATCAAGAAATATCAGAAAATGAACATTTTCCAGAAATATCTATGGATGAATGAGCATTTAAGGAACCTCTCCAGTATTCTATAATGTTATTTTTCCATTTAAAAACAGAAATAAATGTGCTTATACAAATGTGTTGAAGTTAGGATTTTAGTTCGTAAGCTCCTTGGGGCAAAAACTTACTTGTCCTCTTGTCCTCTGTAATGCAATATGCATGCCAATCGCACACACACACCCTGCTCATATATCTTTAAAAAAAAAAAAACTTTAATTCTAATTAAAACATCAGCAAATCATAACAAACAAACACATACCAAAAGCAAATTATAACAAATCATAACAAACAAACAAATACATACAAAAAGCAAGTTATAACAAATCATATCAAATCATATCAAATCAAATCATAAGGAGAAAAGGGGGGAAAGGAAAGGAAAGGGGGAAAAGAATAAGAAAGAAAAATAAGAAAAGAAGAGATTAGAAAAGAAATAAAAGAATAAAAATCAACTTCCAAGCATTTTAATATCGATTCCCTTTCAATATATAACATCTTCCTCATTGCAAGTAATCAAAAATAAAACCTCTCATATTTTTCTTACATTATATATCTTTTAATTCTGTCCATCATATAGGAAAGCTGAAACGTCTACATAGTTATATTAAACACCTGTTACGTAAAATTTGTCAGGTGAGGGGAAATTTATTGGGGTGAATCTTATGATGGGGAAAATACAGCACTGAAGAGTTTGTCCTGGTTATACAACAGGAAACCACGAAATACCAACGCATCTCTGTGCTGCCACCTTTGCAGCCATGCATTGGTGGGTGGTTCGCCTGTTAATATTGTGCTTGCCACAGTGTGAGGCTAACCTCAGTTGTTTCCTATGCTCTTTGTTCTAAAAACAGGAAGTGTGTGTCAACACATTTAATTGTTGATGGTACTGATCTGATAACAAGCACACGCTGTGTACAGGTTTGCTTGTTTGCTTGTTTGCTTGTTTGCTTGCTTGCTTGCTTGCTTGCTTGCTTGCTTGCAGGTATGGGAGTTCACAGGGCCGGATTTAGGTGTGATGAGGTCCTAAGCTACTGAAGGCAATGGGGCCCTTTATATGTCCAGCTGTTCTTTGTCAACAACAAATTTTGCTGTTTTTTGTGTTGAATATATGCTATATGGTAATTTATGGACCTAATACAGTCATACCTCGGTTTAAGTATGCCTCGGTTTGAGTATTTTCAGTTTAAGTACTCTGCGGACCCGTCTGGAACGGATTAATCCACTTTCCATTACTTTCAATAGGAAAGTTTGCTTCAGGTTAAGTATGGACTTCCGGAACCAATTACACTCATACCTCGGGTTAAGTACGCTTCAGGTTGAGTACTCCGCGGACCCGTCTGGAACAGATTAATCCACTTTCCATTACTTTCAATGGGATAATTCGCTTCAGGTTAAGTACGCTTCAGTTTAAGTACTCCACGGACCGTCTGGAACGGATTAATCCACTTTCCATTACTTTCAATGGGAAAGTTCGCTTCAGGTTAAGTACGCTTCAGGTTAAGTACAGACTTCCGGAACCAATTGTGTTTGAAAACCGAGGTACCACTGTAGGTACCTAAAGCTATTTGCACATAACAAAATATGTATTTTATCAAAGTGAATATTGAACTGAAATACAATTAAGAAGAAGTATATTAATAGTGAAATTTAGGAGGGGGCCAAGAGAGTGGGGCCCTAAGCAATAGCTTGTTTAGCTTTTACGTAAATCTGGCACTGGGCGTTCAATTGCACACTAGAGATGATTAAAGAACCATTGATGATATCTTAGTGGAGTTCTTTAATAACCCTGAAGGGGGCTTACCTCTCTCTCAGCTGTAAAGTTGCCTGTGATCTTGGGCTATTCAGTCTCTCAGAGATGTTGCATGGATAAAATGAGGGAGGGGGGATCAATGTGTGCTATCCTAAGCTCCTCGGAGGAACAATGGGATGCAAATGTAGCAAAAAATAAAATTCCTTTATTCAAACAAGATTGCATTTATTGTGCTAATTTCAGAATGGTTGGTTAGAGGGCAGCTCTCCCATGCCACACAGTATTTTATGATGCTTTCGATATGTCTGCATTTTCATATTGGCTGGAAATCCATTTTGACTCTCTTGGCTCTCTTCAAAGAACCTCAAAGTGGGCTACTGCCCCCCTTCACTAAACAATTCCTTTGCTCAGGAGCCATGGAAGTGAAACGGACTTGGCACTAGGGTTAAGTGAAGAGAATCACTTGGCTTCTCATCTCTCCATATTTCTACATCAGTTTGCAATTTTCTAAAAAAACCGCACCCTCATAAAAATTCATCAACTCTCCTAATGTACACATTTTTGAAAAGCAATTTCCCCTCACATAAAGCATTTCTGTGGTATTTTCACTAATATGTTCCACTTTTGTGCTCACTCTCCCCTGGGATGGGTGTTTTTGCACGCATTACTTGGCTGAAGAACTGCATTGCAAAATTCAGAAACGTGTGAATTTCAACGGAAGCCTGGGTTCCGATTTGCATATTGTTTCAGAAAATGTGAGTTTGGTAAGTTTGTATTTAATTGCAGACTGAAGCAACTTTGTCCCCCATCCACACTTAGAACTGAATTAAAAGTGGCTGTGTCAACAGTCACAGTTTGAGAGATTTGTCATCACTTTGCTTCAGGGGAGGGGAGCTTCAGGCCCTGGGACCAAACTAGGTGGTGAGCCAGAGGATCTTTGGAAATTATGCCTAAGGGCTGAATACTGCATTAAATTCAGTAAATATATGCACATTCCCTAAGGCCGGTTAGGGATTATGCACAATGGCCAGGTGATGTACAAAATTCAGCTGAGACATGCTTATTCCCCAAGGAGTATTGTAGGTTGTGTATATGGGAAATGTGCACAATTACCTCTTCATGGGAGGATGATGCATGCATTTTCCATGAGGCCTGGTGAATGTGCACAATTACCAGTTTTTATGCATATTAACTGCTCAGCTTACATTCCCCTTAAGGCATAAACTCCTGCTACAAGTAAGAGCTATGCTTCTACTTGGTTAATAGTATCCAATGCATCAGGGTGGTGGGCTAAAAGGCAACACTATATGGATCCCACAGAAGTAGAGTCAGGTGCCTGAAGTTATCTACTCTTAATGCCAGCTTTGTCCGCTAAACATGCCAGAGCCTGAAACTTCTGCTTGAAACTTCTGCAGAAATTTCTGTAGAAACTTCTACAGCTGGCCTTCCTTCCCAGGAAGCCGAAAGGTCTGGCATGGAAGACCTCGGGACTGTGGTGTTTCAGCACTGCCGTTTACTACACACAATCCCCAAGGAAATGAGTGCTTGCAGAGTGTCCATTTGCCGTCCTCGGGTGGGTGGCTTTGCGGGCGGGTGGGTGGCTGGCTGGCTGGCTTTGTGTGTCTCCTCTGTGAACTGGCCCAATCATACTCCTGCCGCCAAATTGGCCAATGGAGGCAGGAATCTAGGGGGGGGCGTTCACCTGGGCGTGGTGCCAACTGATCTGTCGCATCGCTTGGCATCGCATCCAGGGGAAGGATAAATACCCGGCTGGCAGGGCCTTTTGGAGACGTTGGAGCAACAGCCCCAACCCTGCTAGCTTGAATCAGGCATGGAAGCAGGCCAATCAAGCCATCGGTCGCAGGGTGGAGTGTTCCAATGGCCGGGTGATTCATCACCCAGACATCACAGTTAATCAGGAGGTGCTTTTCCACCAAGATGGGGTCCACCTCTTGGATGCTGGCAATAATACCTGGCTATGCAATATAGTGGAGGGCACTGAGTGTTGGTTGCAGGCGTGAGTGGTTTGGTGGGTGAGCCAATAATGCCTTAATTGGTGGATAGGCATTGGATAAGCCAAGTCTTGGTTGGAGGGGAGGTTGTAGCCTCCACAGGTAAGGGTATCCTGTTTAAAGGATCCAGAAGGAGTGGCTTCTGTCTGATGCCTAGATGGGGGCTAGGGCCATACCACTCCTCCAACGTGGACCGCTTGGGGGACGCCCTGATTTGATGTAGGTCATAAGGCATCCTCCCCCTTCTGCTGTCTTCACTCCTGGAAACACTCCCAGCAGATGGGAGTGACATGCACTGTTACTTACCTCAATGCCTATAATCAAACCTTTTACATCTGTAACTGATAAAGTTGCGGCCTTATTTGATCCCCAAAGCCCAATATGCTGTGTGTTGTCTAGTTATTTGCACCTTAGGGAATAGGGTGGTCGCGGGGCCTCGCCGTGCAAGTAATATAAGCAAAGCTGCAAAGAGGAGTTGACAGAGCACAGCGCCTCACCAGCCATAGCAGAGAGGAGGTGTTTTAATGGCTACTAGCCGCAAGGTCTACGTTCTGTTTCCATGGTTGAAGGCAGTAGGTCCAGTTTACAAGGATCACAAGTATGGGAGAGTGCTGTTGCTTTCAGGTCCTGCTTTCAAGCTTCCCATTGGTGTCTGGTTGGCCACTGTGAGAGCAGGATGCTAGACTAGAGGGGCTTCTGTACTAATCCAGCAAGGCTCTTCTGATGTTCTCATCTTATTGTTTATCTTGTGGACCAGGTGCAGCTGCAGCATGGGCAGGGGCGGTTTGGCATTTCCATTCAGCAACACCTTGACATCTTCGCCAGCGTGCCCTTCTCTTGTGGTGTACCCAGTGACGCACAGAATTCCCATGGAAACATGGCTGTCGAGAAGCAAATTCAGCTCCGGTGGGTGGGTACAATTCCTTCTAATTTTGGCCTGCTGTGTCCTTGTCTCATTCAGACATTTGGATACCATGGCGATGAACAAGCTATGAATGTCTGGATAGATTCACATTTCCTTCGTTCTTCCTTGATGATCAAAGGCCCAAGAATGCGTTCCATAAGAGCATGAAGTTTTGCAGTGGCTGGCATGCAAGTCTGGTGTCAAGGGAATCTAGATCTTCCTTTTTCTACTCCCCAGGATAAGTTTTGTAAAATCTCATTTTCGGTAGTTAGGCCAGGGATGGCAAACTGCATCCTCTGGACTGTGAATCATTTTCAACAACAGAATATTCTTAAAATTTTACCCTAGGTATTGCTGATGTGCATCATCATAATCCATCTTATTCTATCCACAAAGCACCTAAACTTATTTAAAACATAATGTCATTTCCTCAATCATTCCAACTGGTTGCTGCAGTTAGGGTTAGGCTTCCCCCAGCCCACAAATTATTATCAATGACATTTTTTGTTTCACTAGTCATCCAAATTGCTCTGGGCAGTGCTTCTCCCTGTAAAGGACCACTTCTCTCCACATGGACCTATCCAGACAGTGAGATTATCATCTGCGTTCATTCTCTATGTGCCACCTACAAAGGAGATCAAGAGGGAAACCACAAAAGCCAAGAACAGAGACTGTGTCATGAGTCCCAATGAGACCTCTCGGAGGGGCTGGTCAGATCAAGATGAGGGATGAAAGGAACTGGAGGAGTTATCAGTTTATGACCCTGGACATCATGCTTGCCATACTAAAGAAATGCCCACTCCTATATAAGGGGAACCTGGGGGGGGGGGTGTTGACCATTAGATCAATGTCTTAGCTTGTGTAGTCATGCCTTGCACCTGCTGCACTCCTGGTACTTTGCTTAAGTACCATGTTTATTTGAGTATTAAAGTTTTTGGCAGGAAATGTAGTCTGAGTCCTTTGTCCAGAGGGAGCCAGGACACAGGGTCCATTCATTCTGCGTTTTGTTCTCCCGAGGTCAAATTGAGGTTGATGGGGCAGTGCCACATGTGACCTTATGGGCTAGTCTTCAATGAGCCAAAGGGGATGGCAACTTATGCATTCCCCTTGTCTTAGATGTTTTAATCTTGTACTGAGAAATGTATCTTTTCTGACTGATGGACGAATAAAGAATAAGGATGATGATGAATGATGAATGATGATGCATTCCCCAAGAGGAGGAAATGCATCACACCCCACCAAAGAAAAGCAGGACACAGATCTGTAGAAAAGATGGCACTCAATGCTAGTCCTACCTGCTGAAGTTAATGGATGTGATTCACTTAGGTTCTTTAATAACAATGGGTTTCCCTTGAACTGCTGGAAACAGCCCCAGATTTGCAGGTGCCAATGTATATGAATAGACACACATTCTAAAACTATGATTACACCTTAATTAGAAATATAGTATGTCTCACTGCAGTGTATGATCTGTGTGCCTGCTCAGTCATCTCTCCAGGTGCTACGGTACCTGTTGATAGACAACTTCAAGTCATCTGCAGCTCTCCTAAGAGTTCTTCATCTTTAAGCCAGACTTACTGGATAGCCCTTCAAATAAAGGACACATGCAGATAGGGTTGCCAGACTCAATAGTGGACAGGGCTTCTGTGCCTTTAATTGCCCTGCTCTCTTTTGAGTCTGGAAACCTTAAAGAGAAACCAGCAGACCCTTTGCTTGGAAATTAAACAAAGGGTCTGCTGGTTTCTCTTTAAGGTTTCCAGACTCAAAAGAGAGCAGGACAATTAAAGGCACAGAAGTCCTGTTCACTATTGAGTCTGACAACCCTACATGCAGATAGAGGAATGCCATTTGCAAACACATGGCCACACTCCCTCTTTGCCTGTGTTTAAACTGGTCCTGAAAGCCTATTTCTTCTACACAGGTCGCCAATAACTGTTTCTACACTGACTTCCTGCTGTTTTTTTACCTGTCATTGTGTTTCTTTTATTGTTTTAAATTATTTTTGCAAGCCACTTTGCATAGATGTTATCCTGAAAGCTGGGGTAAAGGTATACACAATTTTTAAAATACATTAAAGAAAGAATGATCGAAAGAGAAATTTATCAGCTGTGTGGCAAGTAGAAATGCAATTGACATGGCCAGAGATGCACAAAGGGAAAAAGATTCACTTGTTGGATTTCTGTCAGGGAAAAATAAATGTTGGCAACTCTAGTTACGAACCTTGGGGGATTTCCACAGGGCTCCAAAATAATTGCACCCAGTAGGCACTCTGTATCTAAGTTGCTTAGTGGACCTATGGCCATAGTGGCTCACAGGGGGCAGACATCCAGTTTGCTAGAGGAATTATTTGGGGTGATCCAAAGGTTATTTTTGGATGAACCTTTGCTTATAGCCCAGTTCCTTTTTCAGTCAGTACCTGTTGAATGAGTAATGTATTAGGAACTGCAAATAAGGAACTAGAAACAAACATCAGCCTCATACGGGGCTGTAATGAGTAAATGCAATTTTGTCTTCAAAACAGAAAGTGAGGTTGAGGGAAACAGAGACTCATAGAATCATAGAATCATAGAGTTGGAAGAGACCACAAGGGCCATCCAGTCCAACCCCCTGCCAAGCAGGAAACACCATCAAAGCATTCCTGACAGATGGCTGTCAAGCCTCTGCTCAAAGACCTCCAAAGAAGGAGACTCCACCACACTCCTTGGCAGCAAATTCCACTGCCGAACAGCTCTTACTGTCAGGAAGTTTGAACAGCTCTTACTGTCAGGAAGTTACTGTCTGGGGTTCTGAATGTCAGGGCTGGTTGTCTGAGACAGACTTTTGCTTGAGCTTATCAGCGCTGTCTGTTTGGCTAGGACTCTGCCAGCCTATCACTGCTGAGCCCATTTCATCACTCTCTCTGCTGACAGCCCTCTAGCAAGGCAGCAGAGATTTGCCTGCCCCTACTCACCCCTACCTGTGCCTTTCACCAGCTGTGCAAGGTGCAGATATTTAAGGAACAAAGAACACACCCCAGCATCTTCTTGAGGGCAGAGGCTGCACCTGTTTGATTTGTGTCTGTTGCACAGCTGTTAAAAGTGCAAGAGCTCTTCCAAGGGGGAAGAAACATAGCAACCCTAAGGTGGACATATAGGCATTAGTTTCTAGCATAAGGCTCCCCCCCCCACACACACACCCATTCAGCCGTCTTTTGACTTTATCCCCTTGGAGCAAATGAGTGTAACTAAGACAGGGAAAAGTTGCTGGGCAACTATTCAGCAGCCCTCTAGAGGGGGGACCAGAGGGAGGAGGAGGAGATGGTTGGGAGCAAGCAGTGTGTTACCTTGGCTCTTCAGAGCATCATTCGTTCCACATCTTGCAAGCTGTTATCCTCCAAACTGCCCTTCCCCACTCTCCCCAAGTGCTCTCCTCCTGCACTCTCCCATTTGAAAAGCTACAATGTCTTCAGCTTTTGGTAAGAAGAATTGCTACAATATTCTCATGGAATGAAAGATATCAAATAGGTAAGGGGATGGTTTTTCATTGGGAAAAACATTATTATTATTATTATTATTATTATTATTATTATTATTATTACGATTTTTAACTGCCCTCCAACACCAAGTCATATATGCACACACACACATGCACAAACACACACACACAATTTACAATCAAAACTCTAGAGTAGGTCCCAAAACATCTTGCACGGGTGTCAAAAGCCCAGGAAAAGAGGTGTGTCTTCAGCATGTAGTGAAAGCTATACAGCCAAGATGCCAGATTTAGGGGCTGCCACAGAGAATGTCTTCTGCTGAGATGCCACACTGCTGAATTTCCCAGGGCAGTGAAACTACCGAGAAGGCCTCCCCACTGCCATTCTTAACACCCAAGAGGGTCTTTAGGGCACTAGCTTCACATAAGCTGTTGAGCGACAAAGAAGAATTTGTGAGGAAGAGTGATGTGGCATGAGATCATTTAAGCACAGCTTTCAGTGCTGATTTGGAATAGGGCAAAGGCCAAAAACAGAGGGCAAAAAACATTGGGCGACAGACTGGTCACAAGGAAGACCTTGGGCTTAAGTAAATATTCAATCCTGCTCAGTATTTACATTCGTTCGTGTGTGTGTGTTTGTGTGTGTGTGTGTGTGTGTGTGTGTGTGTGTGATTTCAGATGAGACTGCACCAGGCCACAACCACAGCGGGAAGCTACAAAGGTAGGCCTGTCATTTTGGGATCGTGCTGATATTTAAGATTTCTCTTCCAAGGGAGGAAGAAGAGGCTTGGAGTTCTGATGCTGGGCTACAGGTGGCTATAGAGTGCAGCCCAAGCCGCCTCCTTATGGATTTGTTGGTGCAGAGGCTGTAGGAAAAAGCTACTGAGGGAAAACATGGGGCTTCACATGATGGGCATCCACAGGATTTTTTCTGGGGGAATGTGGCAATTGGCAAAGTAAAAGCACTGAAAGGAGGAAAGAGGCTAGTTTCTATCAAAAAGTGATAAGAATAGAGTCTGTACATTTTGTCACCTATCTCAGGTTCTACAATTGATAGAAACTTACCCGTTCTTTTAAAATGAAAGCCGGGAATTTGGAGGCTATGGTTCATTTTTGGGGAGCGATTGGCCCCTTGCCTCCCCTCCATGGATATCCATTCTTTTCATTCTGACTTTGCTGGCCATGAATGTGAGAAGCGAGTGATTAGTGCTGTGATTTATCAGGAACAACTGCATTATTGTGTCAGAAATAGGTTTAGAATAGAATAGAATAGTAATTTATTCGCCAAGTACTTACATACTTGGAATTTGCTTTGGCTAATTTTACAATGTAAACGCACTTTATACAAAATATCTGTTAAATATCTGTGTAAGGATCGGAGTGTGCAGATCAGAACACTATTTCAAGCAAAGAGGAACCACTCCGACTGCGCCTGGAGCTTTTGCCTTCTGTCCCTGTAGTGACTTCAGAACAGGTTGTGAGGTGGTTGTTGGTGCCTCTGGCGCCGAGTGAATTGCTCTAGTTGATAATGCTTGACTTTGCTATAAAACTGATTCAGGTCGTTTGCCAATTTTTGACTCTCCAGAGCAGAAGAATATGTTCTCTTATATTCAGTAAAAAGATGTTCTCTTATATTCAGAAATGTTCGGTAAATTCTTCCAAAGAGTAGCCGAGACATGTTTGAGAATTGAGTCCGAATCATAGGTTCGTTTTGCCACTATAATCTCCTTCGTCAGTGCGCTCCTAGCTTGGTTGTACAAATTTCTGTCTCCTTTCCTCGAACCCTCCTCTTTAGCATATCAAAGTTCCCCTGAGTTTTCTTGATTAATAAGGTGCAGATCATCCATTTTATTGTCAAGTGTGTGAAGATTTGAGAGGTATATAGATGGTAAAGCCGATCTCATTCCTCGTTTTTGTAGCTTAATCAAAGCGCTAGCACTTTTTTGATGTCGTATTATAGCCTTGTTCGTGGTAGGGGTAGGCAATGTGGACTGCAACATTATCATTGGCTATACTGCGATGGGAGTTGTGGTCCACAACATCTGAAAGGCAGCACACTGGCCTTCCCCGATCTGGTGCTTTCCAGATGTTTTAGACCACGGCTACCATTATCTGCCAACCAATGGTTGTGCCAGCTAGGGCTGATGCGAGTCATAATATATAATCAAAGCCATATGGAGGTCATTGGGTTAGGGAGGGGCTGGTATGCACATACGGTATATTTGTGTTTTGTTGCTTCTTTTCCCCCTCGGTCTGCCACATTTAACTCAAAGCACAAGGCTGGTTCTGTCATTGGGCAGAATGAGACAGACACCTCAGGCAGCAGATGCTAGGGGGCAGGGAGCCGGACAGAAGAATTGTGTGTGTCATATGCTCTGCCCTGCATCCCCTAATCTAGCCTGTTGCCCTCTGGTGGGATGGAGGGCATTACCTGTACAGGCAACAAAAAGTATCGGGCCATCCCTGAGAAGCCTCAAATGGAGGCCAGGTGTTGCTGTTTTGCCCCACTGACATCTTACGTCAGGGGTGTCAAACTCAAATTCATCGGGGGCCACATCAGCAGTTTGGTCACCCTCAAAGGGCCGGTTGTATCTGTAGGACTATGTGTCCACTCTTTATTATAATAAATTATTGTCATTGCATTCAATTATTACTGTTTTTTGTAATAATGTAAGTAATAACTAGCTCTGAAAGCAGAAACATAGTCAGAGCGGCGGGCGGCGGGCAGCGGGCCACAGCACGAGGTCTGGCGGGCCGGATTAGGCCCGCGGACCTTGTCTCTGACACCCGTGTCTTACGTGCTTATTATTGACATTTGTGACAGTTAACTCCTGATTGGATCGGAGCAGGCTTTTAGTCTAACAAAAGGCCACATATCCCTAAAATAGGCCGTCTATTTTAAGGGGTTCTCTATTTGAGTGGCTGTTGGGTCCAAGTCCAATTTAAAGATAAAGGACCTAGGAAGGGGACAGCAGGGGCCTGAACTCACCCATCAGCAGTTAGACCTGGGCAGCAGACTGGCCAGGAGCACAGGTCCCCTGATCACAGTCTTCCCCGCTGTGGTAAGATGTATGACTATTAAATTTATTTTAAAATGCACTCTGTCTGATGGTTGCTGCAGATTGGGATGGGAATGTGTAGGATATACAGCTGTGAACTTATAGAAATGGCATAAAATAGAGGAAGCTTTGAACCCACCTTTCCACTAAGTCGTCATGGTTTTATTGTGATGGTTTGGTGAAGATGGTCCACAACTGGAACAGACTTTGGCTGCATGTTCTCATGGGAGAACAGAATAGAACCTCAGCTATGGAGAATGGAGAGGAGGCTGATCCTTGCTTTGCTTGTTTGATAGGTTGTCCACAATGGAGGGAGAGGAGCAGGAGGACCATTCAGAGGTGCAGCCTCACCAAGGACACAAGCGTAGACTCTGTAACTGCCAGCAGTGCATCCCACTCTGGGTAGTCTTGGTGCTGCTGGGCGGCGCTGGAGCGCTAACTTGGTATTTCATAGGTAACTGTTTGAGTCTTCCGTTGTTCTTCTCTGGGATGGTTGGTGATCTGGGATGGGGGGAGAAATCCCATTCAGTCCACATTTAAATGTGAACTTGCCTGATTCGCGCTTTCCAAAACAATTCAGGAAGCGAAACACAATGATCCTTCGAAATTCATACTTATCCCAGTTTGGCAATTTGGCAACTCTCTAGACAAGTAAGGTACACAAAAACGCATATACAGAAGTGTGCATCTAAATGTGTGTCTTACTGCAAATAACATAAAAGATTGCGTACAGTAGGACTTCACACAAAACTCTTAACGAATTTTCATGAGGACTGTAAAAAAAACACAACCACACAATAACACACACACACACACACACACACACACACACACACACACACACGTGGAGAACTGAACGTATGAATGGGAAAATGGGAAACTGAGGGAGAAAAATGACATCCCTGTTGCCAATGCAGCATGGTGGAGGAGTGAGGTCAGTTCAAGCATCTCAAAGACACTTCCTGATCTGGCTTAAGCCCTCCTGTTTGCCGCTCACTTTTGACATGGTGAAGTCAACTCCTCTTTCATGTGGCTGAATGGTGAAGTGATTGTATGTCACTTAAAAATGGTTTGAGGGGGAATTTGCAGCTGAGGTACAGGTCAGCTTCATGGGAAGGTTGAAACAGTCACACAATCAGTTCACCGCACCATCATGGAAGCATCTAGGTCCAGCATTATCACAAAATATGCTAATATACCTTAATTATAGATAGCTGGCTAGAGGAAGAATCTGATATATATCCAGTTGGGATGGTTACATTTTAATCTGCTTAGGTAAGCATCAAGAGAAGTTGCCCCGAGCATTTTTCCCCAAGAAGCACTGAAAGATACAAGTTTTGAATTTTATTATACATGAAAGAAAGGAGATTCTAAGTAAGTTACACTTGACATATTATGACAATGAGTTTAAAGATTTCAGGAATTAAACAGTTACATGTGGTTTAATTAAATACAGTATGCTGAAGTCTTATTTATATTATGGCTAAGTACTGCCAAATTCGTTCAATATAGCACAGTAATGATGGGGGCTGACTTTTTAAAGTGGGGGAGGGACAAGACTCAGTGCTAGAGCATCTGCCTTGCATGCACAAGGTCCCATTCTTAATCCCCAGCATCTCCAGGTAGGGCTGGGAGTGCCCCCTGTCTGAAACCCTGGAGAGTCACTGCCGGGCAGAGTAGACTGTCTGATCGGTGGTATTTGCAAAATCCTGGTGCAGCGCTTTGCAAGCCCCAACAACCAGCTGATCAGCAGTGCCTGCAAATTCCCTTTTGGCCCAGCCATGTCCTTACCTGCCCTTTGCCTGATGTCAGGTATAGGGCGGCTCAAAGGGCCAATATGGGCCTAAGGTTGCTTACAGGACAAAGGTTCCCCATTATTGGTGTAGACAACACAGAGTTTAGCGAGGAGTCTGTCTCCTCTGCTCCAGCTACCTCTGTTCCTATGCTCGCTATACAATTCTGTAATCCGGAATTTATTGAATATATAGTTTTGTAAATTTGATTTTAAAAAACCCTTGATAAACAGATTGATGTTTTTGAAATGCATGGGAATAATTTTTTTTAAAAGTGCCTTCCTTCCTTCCTTCCTTCCTTCCTTCCTTCCTTCCTTCCTTCCTTCCTTCCCTTTCTCTTCATCTGTTTTTCATCCTCCTTGGCATTCATTTTTCCCTCTTGTTTCTCCTTCCCAGCAGAGGATCCTGTTGCACCATAGTATGCAGGAAGCTGGTACAAGCAGGAAGCCCTGCAACAAGAATGGGCTGGGCACCAGATTCTTTGGATCCACTGGTTCAAAAGCCCCACAGACCCTTAGCTATGCACCAGGCAGCAGGTGTAACAGGGAGGGAGGGAGGGAGGGAGGGACTTGGCTTCCTCCCCCCGCCTGCTCAATTTAGCACCCTGGCCAGCGCAAGCCAGCCCAGCTTAGAATGTGGCAGGGGATCCAATGCTCCACTCCCCCACCTACAGTCTGAAATGGTACTGTCCATTCTAATACTACTTCATTCTGCAGGCTTCATTAGGGTGGCCAAAAACATGCTTTACAGATGAGGGCCTGCCATTTTTTACTTGGATCTCACCCTTCCGCACCAGCCTGGCTCCTTTGACAGAGTTGTCTGAATGAAGTCTGTCCATTTTAAGTGTGGTGCAGTGAGAGCCCATGTGGTATCTTGGTTCCACTGTATGGAACTCATCCCTGTGTCTTGTCTTCCCGGCAGACTACAGACCACGCCACACAACATCCCTACACTTCTACTCGGGCAGCCTGAGGATCCTTAATCGACAGTTTTCCCTGGATCATGGGCGGATGGAATCCAGAGGCTTCTGGTCAGAGACAACAAAGACTCAGAAGATGGTAGGGGCACGACTTCATGAGCTACAGATGGTGTTAGTGTGAGGCATTAGTACAGAGGCTATTAGTGTGCAGAACTGCCAGCGTCTCTATGGGTCCTCCTCTAGTATCGTTCAAAGCAGTTTAAGTTGCAACTTCCCCATAGCCATTATTGGGTTTCCCCAGCAGGGAAAGCCCCGTCTGCCAAATTTCTACATTTCAGTCTGCAACAAAAGGCACATAAGCAGCCATAGGTAGCCAAGCGGCCTACTTTACAGAGGACAGTCCTCTATTTTAAGGTGTCCTCTATTTGAAACGCCCAAGTCCAGTTTACAGATAAAGATCCATTAGATGGGAAAGCAGCAACAACAGCAGACATGGCCTATTGACACGGTTAGCACCTAGACAGCAGACTGAGCAGGCCAGGCACACAGCTCACCTGGTCACAATCTTCCCCGCTACTGTCAAATGCATTGCATTGCTGCTTACATTATAGCAATTGTTTCTTTTTCATGATGCATTTCTAGAGCAGAGTTGGTAAAGATAAATGTGGCAATACAGTACTGGTTCATGCCTGAATGCTGAATGATAGGTGAATTATATTGTGAGAGAGACTGGGTATTATTTTATGATGACACCATTGTCTGGTAATTAGAGAGCATTTTTTTTTACAGCTGAAAGACCTCATCCATGCCACCGATTTGGCTCCTTACTACAACTCCAGCACTGTCTATGCCTTTGGGTGAGTGAAGCCTTATTAGCCTCTTTGAAAGCTGCCCTTAGAAGTTGCCATGTGTTTATTTTACAGAGATGAAGAACCTGCCATACTTGCCCCCAAATGATTATCGGTCATGACTTTGGGTTAATACACCTTAAAGCTGGAAATGTTTCGCTAGCTGCAGAAGCAGCAGCATGATCTCCACTCTTGAAGCTGGGATAGCTCAGCTGGTAAAGCATGAGACTCTTAACCTCAGGGCCGTGGGTTTGAGCCCCATGTTGGTCAAAAGGATACCTGCATTGCATTGGACTAGATGACTCTTGTGGTCCCATCTAATTTAAGATGCGCAAATGGAAAGGAAGAAGCTTTATTCTCATTGCTATTTAATACAGTGGTACCTTGGGTTAAGAACTTAATTCGTTCTGGAGGTCCGTTCTTAACCTGAAACTGTTCTTAACCTGAGGTACCACTTTAGCTAATGGGGCTTCCTGCTGCCATCGCGCCACCAGAGCACAATTTCTGTTCTCATCCTGAAGCAAAGTTCTTAACCCGAGGTACTATTTCTGGGTTAGCAGAGTCTGTAACCTGAAGCGTCTGTAACCTGAAGCGTCTGTAACCCTGAGGTACCACTGTATTTATTTGAAGCTGCAGAGAGCGCTCATTGGGAGTTCTGGGGCAAGGTGCCCTCAATAGGCTGGTAACATTCAGCTCCATTTCTCCATAACATCTGAATCAAGAAATGCTGTGTAGGCCCCTGACCTGTGTCTGGACAGAGCAGTGGGGTGGATGAGGGAAAATAAACCGGGCTTGAATCCCAATTGGTCCATTGCCTGCCCTGGGTGGGGTTGCGCTTCCTGTGAAGGAGCCGTCTGGGGGTGCATTGGTGTCCAGAGTTTTCACTGGAGGCCAGGTAGCCATAGTCACTAGAAGTGTCTTTTCCAGCTGTGCCTAGTATGGCCACTTTGACTGTTCCTAACGCAGGAGAGGCTGACCACAATAGACCAGGCATTGGTGACATCAAGACTGGATGACCGCAGTGCACTTTATGTGGGCTTCCCTTGAACTTGACCCAGAAATAGCAAATGCTGCAGCACAATTGCTGACAGAAGGGAGGCCTTGTCAGCATGTAACACCTCTGTTCAGAGATCTGCACTGGCTACTGATATGCTACTGGGTCAAGTTCAGGATGTTAACATTGCCTTTAATGTATTGGGAACAGTTTGCTTGCAGGAGCACCTCACCCTACATGTGCCCATTCGACCGCTTTGATCTACAAAACTGGTGCTGTTACAGGTGCCGCATGAGACTCTGCAGTTGTAAGAAATTGATCTTTTAGTGTGGCAGCACCTGCACATGGACCATCTCTGCCAATTGAAATCAGGCAGGCCCTTCATTGAACATTTTTCGGCACCTTTACCTTTTTGTTTAGCAAGCCTATCCAGGCATGTAGATGTTTCCACGTTTTAATTTTTTCTATTGTTAATTTTAATTATTTTTAAATGCTTTGAGGGAAAATTATCAATGCTTTTAATACTTCCTGTAAACCACATAGAGGCTTTCTTGCACTCAAGCCTTATATAAATTTTGTTGAATGAATTTTGAAATAAATTTCAAAATCCATTTGTTTTCTCCATTTGCTAGGGAGGGATCTCTGACATGCTTCTTCTGGTTCGCCCTTCAAGTCCCCAAAGGGCAACACAAGGAGATGACTGCGGAGAAAGTGAATGCCACACTCTACAAAGAGCTTCTTGGCAGCATCGATAGAACAGGACACCTCTCATACCAGACAGAATACAAGGTTGACCCAGAATCCTTGGTTTTGCTAGGTGAGTACTGATCACATATGTGCAGTTTGTACTTCCAAGAAGGAAGAGCTGCCTATGATACCTATATAGTCTGGGGGGGGGGGAGAGATTGCCTGACTCCACAGAAGAAAGAGATGGGAGGAAACACAGGGTGGAGTGAGTGTGTCTGTCAGCAGGATAGGATGCTGACAATATAAGACCAAGAAAGGAAAGATGCAGTGAGATGGATCCAGACTTAGTCATGCTTGGATTAGACCAGAGGAAATCATGACTAACTTAAATCCCATTTATTTCAGTGGGTCTACTCTAGGGATGAGGGAGAAATTCAATTTGCATTTTAATGTAGTCCTATCCAATGTGAACAATGTAAACAATGCATGAACTGAAACACAACTATCCTTCAAGGTTTCCAATTTTCCAAAATTGGCTTTGTACTTCTCCAACCAAATAACTGTGAGCAAAAATGCTTATGTTAGGGGGGGGAGTGTGGATTAAAATGTACAAAAAAAGCATTATATGAAGGGGAAATGTTTGCAAATTTGTATCGTAGGAGATATGCACACTAAAATAATGGTGGACTTCCGTGAGGATTCTCATTTTGAACAAATTTGCAAACTGATGTGGAAATGTGGCAAAACTGGAAATATGAGAAAGCAGATTTGACAAATTCTTCGATTTCTCATCTAAGCATAACTGAGTCTACATCCAACCCAATGATTCCCCTCTTTGAAAGGAATGCCTTCTGAAGATTTATAAATCTTCCTCAAAGAAAGCATGTGATAGAGTCCTAATTTTTATAACAACAACAACAACAACAACAACAACAACAACAACAACAACAACAACAGGTGTCACAGTGCTTAAAATTCTTCAAGGTTCCATTGACCCAAGTGGCAAAGTTATGTGATTTTCCTTGTTTATCTGAACAGCTGATTATCTGGCTGCATCCTGGGCCACTTGTAAAAATGAAGATGTACCATACTATAATATATATCTCATACCTTATCCAACAGAAGTACAGTGGTAGCTCAGGTTACAGGCACTTCAGGTTACAGACTCTGCTAACTCAGAAATAGTACCTCGGGTTAAGGACTTTGTTTCAGGATGAGAACAGAAATCGCATGACGACTGCGTGGCGGCAGCGGGAGGCCCCATTAGCTAAAGTGGTCCCTCAGGTTAAGAACAGTTTCAGGTTAAGAACGGACCTCCGGAACGAATTAAGTTCTTAACCCAAGGTACCACTGTATCCCCTCTTTGCTTGAGATAGTATCACCATTCCCAGATCTTTGCATGCGAAAATCTTAACATGCTCACTGACCCTCCAAACAGATGGTCAGCATTGTCCGCTTTTCAATGATCAACTGGCTGTCACATCTGATCAGCCATCTTTTAGAGGCATGGGAAGGAAACTAGTAGCTCTCCAGATGCGGTAGGATTCCCAATCCCATCAGTCCCAGGCAACAGGGACAGTCCGCAGGGATGATGGGAGCTGTAGCTCAACAACATCTGGAAAGCCACAAGTTGGTTCCCCACTCCTGTGTTACTTAGAGGATATGCACAGGACCTAATCTATCATGGATAATGGTGAGTGCAGATCAGCTTGCTAGATGTAGCAATTAAAAAGAACAGGTACCACCCACAATGGAAACCTGTTCCCAAGACTGAATTGCACTTGCTGGCAGATAGACTTTAAACATCCTCCTAAACCTTCCCACCACCACCACCCATCACATTGCATTGCATTGCATTGCACCTCACAGCAAACTGCCATGTCAAAGTCTCTTTCAACAGTTTTGCCTTCCTCTTGTTACAGTACAGGGCCGGCTCGTCGTAGACCCCCAGTGGCGCAGGGCACCATGGCGCCGTCCCGCCAGGAGGGCGCCGCGAGCTGCGGCCGCCCGCTGGCCGGCCGGTCCGCCGGTCCGCTGCACAGCTGCGCGCGGCGCCCACCTGCCCACCGCGCTGGGAAACGGGGTGGGAGGGCGCCGGAGAGATCACGCTGTGCCTGCCTGCCCGCCCACCGTGCCGGGAAACGGCGCACCATGGCGACAGGGGCGCTTAAGACGGCGCTGTTACAGTATACTTTGCAATGTTCCCCTGTGGAAAAGTTGACTGTGTTTTGCCAATCTGTGTTCCTTCACTCTCACTTCTACACTACCAATTTAAAGTGGTGAAACACTCATTCCCTCTTTTCAGAGAGCGCAGAAAATTGCTGGGAGTTTTAGTAGCTAGCGGTGGGAAGAGTTGGGATTTGAACAGAATATTCTCGGAATCATCTTGAAACCTGGCTTGTTTCCAAAAACGAAACAAAACCCCATGACAAACAGTTAAATGAAATAAAACTGATGCATTTGCACTACAACTCTAATATTTGCCTGTTTTTAACAATCATTCCTATTTCAGTGCATTGTGCCTGCCCATAAAACTGGCCTTATTAGCTCTTTGTATATCAGATGCTTGTCCCTTTTGCCATCGAACATGTCAATGAAAGGATTTTGGTTTCTAATTTCTCTACCTCACCACTCGCAAAAATGTTAAATGAGACCAACTCTTTATGCTTCCGAAAATCTCCCTGCTAAGAAATTGTCATCATTCATCATTATCTTTTATTTACAGTTTTTTCCATTCCTGAGGCGTTCTGCGTGACGCTGCTCAGCTCTAAGTAATTTGTGTATTATAATTTTGCAAATCACACTTAGCAAAGAGCAGAAGGACACATTCCAACCTACCTAAGTGACAAAGGCTATGCCCTGGCATCGCCAAGTCTCAAACCCACTGTCAAATCTCAATGGGATTACAATAGATTATGTTATCTGGAGCTTCTGAATAATCTTCAATTTCCATCACATAGGTAGCCATATTGGGCTCAGACTTACTGGTGCATCCATTTTGCACAATACACTGAACGCATAATGTTACAACACATTTTATATTAAAAAGTGAGGCAATATAATTGTGCATGGGCAAGAGAAAATGCATAAGGCTGTAATGCCCCCCCCCACACTCTTAGGATGAACCTTATAAATATACAGGGCCGTCTTAAGCATAACTGGTGCCCTGGCGCCGTGGTGCGACGGATCCCTCCGGTGCCCCCGCCCCGTTTCCCAACACGGCAGGCGGGCACAGCACGCAGCACGGCTGCCGCCTGGAGGGCCGGAGCCCTGCGCAACCCAGACGCCCCTGCCCACAACGGAGGTGGCCCCAGGCCCGCGTGCCTCCGGAGAGCGGCCTGAAGCCGCTGAACAGCTGAGAGGCACGCCTGGGGCGGCCGCTGCCGCACCTCTCAGCGGGCGCAGCGGCGCCCCTGGTGGCCTGGCGCCCCGCGCCACCGGACCCAGGCCTAGAGACGGCCCTGTAAATATAAATAAAGCCTTTAAAGCCAAGTTACCCTGCATCTTTTGCCTGACATTATGTTTCTGTTGGAAGCCAGTGGGGGGAATCCCCCAGGCAAAACGCAGGAATGTTTCCAGCCTGGCTCTCTGACATTGTGGTGACATTGCAGACACTGGGCACATATTCAGATATCTTGCAGAGTAAAACGCAGAAGGACTGAGGCAGAGGTGTGTGCTACAAGCTACTTTTATTACTAAGTATAAGGCAGAACAAAAGAAAGCAGGTCTCCTCTCTCTGAGAAAAGTCTGAAGAAGCAGGAAAAAAACAAACGGAAACAGCAAACATCTGCTCCCGTGATTCCAACAATCTTTGGAATCCATAAACACAGTCTTGTGACTGCACAGTGAGAGGAATAGAAACCAACAGTTTCTGCATTTGTTATACACGTCCTTTGTACCTTTCTGTTCAAGTGCTTCAATCCAGCTTGTTACATAAGCAGATGTCTAAGTGAGTAAGAAATAGATGTACTTTCCTTTGTTCCGTATGTCTGTGGCTTTTACATAAGAATCCCATGCAATCCACTTGGATGTTTCAACGCTGCTGAGAATTTGGTATGTTCAAGGGTGAACATCTCAGCCTTCCACCTAAGCTGCTTCCCTCTGTTCTCTATATCATAAGAACACCTGGAGATCCCTGCCGTTTCAGGCCAGTGGCCCATCTAGTCAAGATTCCTGTTCTCACAGCGGCAAACTGGATCCCTATGGGAAGTCCACAAGCAGAGCCCAAGCATGCGCTCCCTTCCAGTGGTTTCCAGCAACTGGTACTCACATCAGTGTAGGGGGGGGGCAGAGGGCGGTGGCCCTGGGCACAAAATTCTGAGAGGCATACAACCAGGCTCCCTCAATGTGGCTGAGCTCCTACCGCCTTCCAGAGCCATGGGAAGGCAAGCCACACCCAGCCTGGGCCTTCGGGGCTGGGGCGGTGCCTCCTTCTCCACATGGCCAGTCAAGGGACTCTCACATGCGCCCTCCTCCTGGGCTGGCCAATGAGGTTAGACCAGCTCACCCTTCCCTCCACACGGGCTCCTCCCCCACCATGCCTCCACCCCAGCTTGCCAATCCACCAGGGGGGCATAACACTCGCCCCGCCCCAGGTGCCGGCAACCCACACTTTCAGAGTATACAACTTACCGGATATAAGCTGCACCTGAATATAAGCCGCACCTTTAAAATTCAGAGGGGGGGGGAGAGAATACCCGAATATAAGCCGCTCCCTTAAAATTCTGCAGGCACTCACACCCGTTTCATTTTACCGTATGTCTGTTTCAGCAGCAATATCGTAAAAGCCCATTTTGGCAAGGTCGCAAATTTAAGCCGTGCTTTCATTTTTCACGGCCGGAATTTGAAGGGGAAAAAAGTGTGCTTATGTTCAGGCCAATACGGTACTTTTAAAGCACATTCCCCAACCTCTAAAGAATCATGGGAGCTGTGGTTTTCCCTCACAGAGCTGTGATTCCCATATCCTTAATAAACTACAATTTCCAGGTTTCTTGGGGGGGGGTGCTTTAAATACATGCTGTATACACAGCCTTGCCATGCACATTGGTGGTACTGTATAAATAACAATAATAATACTTCCCTCTAATTGGAGATAATCATTACTTTCCTTCCATGCTAAGTACAGAGAGGCATGATTCATTATTTAATGGGTAACTATAAAGATTTTTGTACCTCAGAATGAAGCCTCGCTATGATAATTGTCGTATTACATGGTGTCATAGCTGCCAAGTTTTCCCTTTTCTCGCGAGGAAGCCTATTCAGCATAAGGGAAAATCCCTTTTAAAAAGGGATAACTTGGCAGCTATGGGGAGGGGAGGGGGGAGGAAACGCTGCTGGTGCACGCTGCTGGTACCCGCCCTGCCTACATTTGCACCAATTCCCGCCCACTAAAGCCTTCATGCCTCCCAATGGAAAGCCCTGCCGGGCGGCAACCTCTCCTACCTAAGAGTTCTGCTGGGCTGGCAAGCGAAGGAGACGTGGCTCCCTGCATTGGTTGCAGCCGCTGCCGCACTCTGCCTCCCGGTAGGCTGCACTGCGACCGCCGGTGCCGCGGGCTGGGAATTGCCCCCTTCCCCCCTCTGCACCCCCTACCCCCCCTGAGTTAGGAGTTGCTACTGAGACTCCTCCTGGGCCGGGAGAGGAAGTGCACCGACAGGAGCCAGTTCAGCCTCAGCGGGCAGAAGCCCGCAAAGGAGGAGTGGGGGGCGGCGCCCGAAGGCGGTGGTTGTGGCTGCTGCAAGGAAGCTGCGTGGGGGCATTTGCGCTGGATTGCCGGGGGCAGGAGTAGCCCAGCGGCAGTGACCCTTCCTCGCCGCCCTCCACCCCCGGCAATAGGAAAGGAGCTGCCTTGGGGGGCGGCACAGCTCTCTGCTCCCCCTGCGTGCATTGCCCTCTCCGGGCATTGGCTGCTGTTTCCTTCTTTGCAATGCGCCCCCCCCAGCTGCTCTCCCTTGCTGCCTCTGCCGAGAGAGGGGCGTTGAGGGCGGGGGAGCCGCCGCCGCCGTAGGGTTGCAGCTAGGGGGGGCTCGCTCACTCGCCTGCACTGCGCCACCCCACCTTTCCCATCTTTTGCTCCCTTGCGATGGGGAGGTGGCGGTGGCAGATTCTTCTTCTTCTTTGAGGGTCTCAGCTTGGCGGGGGGGGGGGTCCCCAGTATCCTCCCAGGCCATGGGGGGATGGCCCCCCAGGACTAGCAGACCTCTGAGCTCCTTCCTCATCCCAGATATATAGGGTGGGAACTGGCAAGGCTTCGGGGGGACCTGGAGGAGGGAAAGCGGGGCCCAAAGGGGTTTTTCAGGGGGGCTGGCTAGCCGTAAATGGATGGGAGCGGTGTTTTCAGAGCAGGGCTGTCTTAAGCATACCTGGCGCCCTGGCACCGTGGTGTGACGAATCCCTCTGGTGCCCCCACCCCGCCCCGTTTTCTGGCACAGCGGGCGCAGCTCACTGCGCAGCTACGGCCTGGAGGGCTGAAGCCCTGCGCAACCCAGCCTGGCCGTAGAGCCGGCCCTGGGCCAGGGGGTGCTGCCCGCTCCCTGTTGCGATGCCCCTGCGTGCGGCGGAGGCGGTTCCAGGCCCGCACGCCTCCGGAAAGCAGCCTGAAGCCGATGAACAGCTGAGAGGCGCGCCTGGGGCGGCCTCCGCCGCGCCTCTCAGTGGGCACAGCGGCGCCCCTGGTGGCCTGGCGCCCCGCGCCACTGGACCCGGGCCTAGAGACGGCCCTGCTTCAGAGCAGGGGAATTTCGTGTGAGAGAGTTTAGCGGGTTCATTTAGCGGCTGCAGCCGCCGCCGCAGAGTCGTCGGGCCCGCTGGCCCTGTAGCCCCACCCACATTCCCACTTTGTGGCCCCTCCCCTCCTGTGCCTTGGCCCCACCCCTGAACGACCATGGCTCCCCCCCCCTTAGTTTTGATCCTGGGTACGCCCCTGCCCAGCTGTGTAATCCCTTTGCCTTTGATATGGAAATGGAGCATTGTGAGACCACAATTAGGATAAAGCACTGCTTTGAGTGCAATACAGGATCACAATGGCTGTTCCACTTCAACTTCTTTGCACAAGTGCAATAATTTGGCATTGCTAAAGTGCTCTAGTCTGGAAGTGCAAGAATATTTCCTCTCCTCTAAAGACTGATATCTGGGAGTATTCCCACCCACCACTCCACTTATTTTGACTCATCTCTATTCTTACAAAGCTGTAAAGGGGGGAAACCCAACAACTTAATTGTCTTTTGTTTTGCTTTCCCTTGTCAAAGCCATCTGACATTAAAGAACAGCTCGGTGTCTCTTCCATTGTACATCACTCACCCCAGGTTGCTTTTCTTCCCACATCCTCCCCACCTCTTGTTTCAATACCTGCTTATTCAGTTCAGTGGGAATACTTGTAGTAGAGATTACTGAACAAGGCATTCAGTTGCTTAAGGCATCCTCCTGATGACTGATCCCTTTGGATTACAGCATCCCCACCCCAATTTTGGTACCATTTAGCCCTGATTCAGGAAATGGCCATAGCTCAGTGGCAGAGCATCTGCTTTGCATGTAGAAGGTCCCAGGTTCAATCCCTGGTGTCTCCATGTACAGGTGAAACTTGGAAAATTAGAATATTGTCGAAAAGTGCATTTATTTCAGTAATGCAACTTTTTATTTTTTATTTTTATTTTAATTTTTACAAATGCTTTATTTTGGAAATTCCACAGTAATAAAACAAATAGTTACAATAATACAAAAATAAACATTGCTATTACATTTCATTAATTACATTCCATTTATAATTGACCCGTCTAACGACAAATAATTACAATTACAACAAATAAAGGCTTGACATATCTTGCTTTGCATGTCATACATCTATCTCATATATTGGTTTCACCTTTTAAGTTGCGTTACTGAAATAAATGCACTTTTCAACGATATTCTAGTTTTCCGAGTTTCACCTGTAGGACCTGGAAAGCTGCTGCCAGTCAGTGTAGACAATCAGTAGCGTTGCTGGGGGGGGGACAGTGGCCCTGGGCACATTTGGGGGGAGGGCATTTTGTTCTACGCCTCCCTGCCCATCCCGTGCCATTGGGTTGGAACCAGAAGCTTTGAATCTCCTTTTCTGGAGCATGCAGGAGGAGATAAAAAGAGGGTGCTTGAGCTGATTGGCTCATACATACAGTGCTAAACTATGGTTTGGCATTCTGTCCAACCACTTATTGATAATGGGAAGGGGGGAACGATTTATGGTGTGTCTAGTACAACATGAAAAAGGAAGCTGGGAATGAATGGAGTGGATGTTTCTAGCATTTTTTGAGTTTTTAGTTTTTGGTCTTGCAGGATCTCATGTGGGTTTTTTTCTTTATGTGTGTTTTTTCTAACAGAATCCAGTGTGAAAGACATAAAAGTCCTGAAATCCACATTGGGTAGGCTGTTTATTTCTCCCTTATTTTATGTTTCTTGCATTGATGTGCGTGAGAGGGTTTGTTTTTAAAAATCCATAAACCAATGTGACATTTTATCTCTTGAATTTATATCCCGCCCTTCTTCCCAAAGGAACACCCACTTTCCTCAAAATGAGCACCATTGAACTCAATGGGGCTTAATTCTGAGCAGGCATGTCAATGGTGGTGCTGTAAGACCCCTTTTCTGCAAGACAACTCTCCCCCCCCCCCATCTAGTGGGACGCTCTGCAATTTTGCTTCTCTTTGTAGGTTGCTACAGGTACAGCTACATCAGGGAAGATGCTGTGCTCAAGCTGAGGGGCCCAGACTACCTTGCCTCTAGCTGCCTCTGGCATCTCCATGGCCCCCAAGGCCACATGATCAAGCTGCGCCTGGAATGGACCCTCTCCGAATGCAGAGACCGACTGGCCATGTATGACGCAGCAGGACCTCTGGAAAAGCGGCTCATCACTTCGTAGGTAGCTTTGATGTCATAGAAGCATGAATGGCAAAAGATGGAGCCACGGGGCTGCTTTGCGCATCACAGTAAAGCCATGTTTAATGGCTTATTGTGAATGAGCACATAGCAATGTGGCCCAGCCCTCTTGGCTTGGGGCTCGTCCACACTTCTGCTTGTCCTGGGTCTGCAAAACATGGGTCCAGGAGATTTTCCAGTTGTCCTGTGCTTTCTAGGCATGGATCCAAGCAGGGTTATGTTTTGTTTTTTGTCCCACTCAGGAAAACTCACTATTTGCTGCTGAATCGGAACAATCACCAATCTGCAGAGAAACTGATTGAAATTTGTTCCAATTCAGCAGTAAACTGAGAGTGGGACAAGCAGAAGTGTGCATGAGCCCTTGGCTAGTGTAATGTTTGAGTCAGAATTGGTGGTTCGTTTCACTTAAACAAGCCACAGTTGGGAAGCCCAAAACAATGGCTTGTTTGGAGCAAAAGGAATCACAATTTCTGCATTAGACATGACGGTAAGCCAAGGGACATGGCCTGGTTTCCACATTTGCACTAGGGTAATCTGACCAGAACATTTGGAAAACATTTGGGAAAACTTTCTGACAGTAAGAGCTGTTCAGCAATGGAACAGACTCCCACACTAGGTGGTGGACTCTTCTTCCCTGGAGGTTTTTAAGCAGAAGTTGGATGGCCATCTGTCATGGATGCTTTAGCTGAGAGTCCTGCATTGCAGGGGGTTGAACTAGATGACCCTCGGGGTCCCTTCAATCTCTATGATTCTGCAAATACAAAACCCACTTAAAAAACAAACAAACACACACACACAGAGGCATGCTCTTAAAAAAAAACATTTCTAGCCATCTTGTTGTGGTATAGTGCTTAAGAGCGGTAGACTCGTAATCTGGGGAACCGGGTTCGTGTCTCCACTCCTCCACATGCAGCTGCTGGGTGACCCTGGGCTAGTCACACTTCTCTGAAGTCTCTCAGCCCCACCCACCTCACAGGGTGTCTGTTGTGGGGGAGGAGGGGAAAGGAGATTGTTAGCCGCTCTGAGACTCCTTCGGGTAGTGATAAAGCGGGATATCAAATCCAAACTCTTCTTCTGGTGATTAAGGGCTTATCCATACTTCCTCTTGTAACACTGCTTTCCCCCACAGAAAGCTGCTCTTTACTGCTCAATCAGAACAAACAGCAATATGGGTTTTCCCCAGAGTGCTGCTTGTTCCGATCTATCATGAAAGAGTGGGTTTTCCCTTGGAAAGGAGTTGGGAACTGGGAAACTGCTATGACCCATGCTTTCTAGGCACAGCACAAGCGGAAATGTAGATGACTCTTTCCCCCTTCAAAGTTCCTTCATTTTCTCTCTGCCTTTCCCCACCTTGTCAATACACTAATCCCCTTCCATTTTCACCCTCTGCCCCAGGCTGTATGGCTGCAGCCGCCAGGAGCCTGTGGTGGAGGTCCTGTCTTCAGGCCCCGTCATGTCTGTGGTGTGGAAGAAGGGGATGTACAGTTACTATGATCCTTTCATACTCTCTGCACAGGCTGTGCCCTTTGAAGGTGAGCAAGGATCCCGAGAGGTCTGGGGAGAGAGAGAGAGAGAGAGAGAGAGAGAGAGAGAGAGAGAGAGAGAGAGAGAGAGAGAGAGAGAGAGAGAGAGAGAGAGAGAGAAGATGCAGGGAGCTTTTGTCAAACCCTTCACTTCCTTTGCCAAACATCACTCATCATAGATATAGATATTTATTACAATTTCAGCAGCCAACACTGTATCTGAGATGTAGAGTAACTGCTATCTATTATGGAATGGAAGCTTTGCACAACAATTTGGCCCAAGAATCCACTGATGTTTGGAAAGTAACTTAGACACTAAGATAAGAGCAACTTTTATATGAGAAGACGTAAGACAAATTTCCACCTTACACTAAAGCCAGAATCTGGGACAGAAGATTGTGCAGTAATTATTCATGCTGGCCTCTGGACAGGAGAAAGCTTAATATTTAACACCACATCTACATAGTTCTAACACAGAGAAAAGCATATCTCCTTTGCATGCAAAGAATTCCAGGTTCATCTCCTGGAATTTCCAGTTAAAGTGATTTCAGGTAGCAGGGCTGGGGAAGGTCTCTGCGTGAGGAGCTGGCACTGCTGCCAGTCAGCATAGGCAATACAAGGCTACATGACCCAGTGATCTGACTCAGTATAAGGCAGCTTTGGGTGTTTACATCATCACCATAGGGATCCTCTATCAAAGTTAGCATTAGGATATCCAAACCGGAACCTCTTAAATTATGGAGCAGGGAACTTGTGGCTCTCCAGATGTTGTTGGACTCCAATTCCCACCAACCCCAACTAGCATGAGGGCCAGATGTTGTCCACTGCTGTTCTAAGCAAAACTGCTCTGAGTAGTTCTCTATTTGCTAAAAAGAAAGTAAATGGGCCGAAGGTCCATAGCTTCTGATTTGCAAGGAAGTGAAAATGCCTCAGTTGAATGCACGGCATGCTCCCCCACACCACATGTGCACACACACTGGCTTATACAGAAAGGACTGTGTTAGCCAAAGAATACACTTATACCATGTCCAAACCATTGATCCAAGTACCTCAATATTGTCTTCACTAACTGGCAGTGGCTCTCAAGAGTATCAGACAAGTGTCTTCCCCCAGGGCTACCAGTAGATGCCAAGGTCTGAATCTTCACCACTTCCTCTTGTTCATTGGATTGGACATCAGGGCCTGGAAACTGACAAGGTGCCTTTAGGCAGTCTAAAAACACAATCAAGCATGTATTTCCTCTGTACAGTATATATTCAATGTAAACATGAGGAAGCTCCTTGACATCTCCGAGATCTGTTATCAGTCTGCCATGCACAACTGCAGATTTGCCAGCAACGGTTAAATCATTGCATCAACAGAAGAACTATAATTCATTTCTCCCTGAGACAAAGGACTGTCTAGTTTTACAGTGTTTCTATGAGAAGCCCCTTCCTCTGAGTCGGAAGTATAAACACGAGCAACGTTTTTTCTTTTCTGTGGCTCAGCTGGTGTCAGAATATTTCTGTCTTTTCAGCCTGCCAGATGAATCTAACGCTACGGGGAAGCCAGGAGATACAAGGGAACATCAGGACTCCATACTACCCCAGTTACTATGCGCCCAATACGCAGTGCACTTGGCACATGACGGTGAGGTCTCCTTGTCCTTTGCCAGATGACGATGGGCTGTGTGTGTCCTTCTGCACCAAAGCAATCAATTAAATTATGTACCAAAAGAATTGCATTATGCACTTATTGTTGTTGGTGTTGTTGTTACATTTACACCCAGGTCCCTATCTTGAAGGATCACACTCAGGGGAGTGTGCATGGCTCTCTTCCTGCAGCCTCAGATTTAATTCTCACAACAACCCTGTGAGGTTGTTTAGGCTGAGAACTAGTGTGGCTGGCCAAAGGTCACCAGATAAATGTAGATCTGAACCCAGATCTCCCTGGTTGCAGCCCTAATGTGTTCTCTTATTTTGCACACTTAAAAAAAAACCCATTACTGAGCCTCTTGTTGAGGATACTATGTCTTCCCCTCATGCTTTGCTGCTCTCGTTTCTGTATTCAAAGCCCCTTTACCTAGCATTATGCAAATACGATAGTTAACATCAGAGATGGGAAGCTGTGGCCCTACAGGTGCTGCTGGACTCCAACTCCTATCAGCTCCAGCCAGCATGGCAAATGGTGGGGGAGTGATGGGAGTTGTAGTCCAACAAGTTTCCCATCCCTGGTTAACATGGACAACATCTCCATCTTTGCAGGTCCCATCTCTGGAATATGGAGTCGTCCTTTGGTTTGATGCTTACACTCTGAGGAGACAGAAGCATGACCTCCCATGTACCCAAGGGCAATGGACCATCCAGAACAGAAAGTAAGGAGATCCTGACATTTTGGTATGGCTGTTTATGTCCCTTTCTTCATGGATGCTCCAGCTCACTTTTTGTTGGGTTGGAGTTATCTCCCGGACTTCTGCTTTTGTTCTTCCTGCTGCCCATCATTCAAAGAGCAATCTGCTGGGAAAGGTTCTCTCCATCTGCTCCTGCGGCATCATATCCTCTGTGCTTTCACTTCTTCTAGCTCTGTGCTTTGAACACCCACCTGACAGGCAGAAATTCAAGAGGTGCAGCCTCACACACACACCCTTTTTCACTATACAGTGGTTCCTCGGTTTACAACCACAACTGGTTCCGGAAGTCTGTACTTAACCTGAAGCGTACTTAACCTGAAGCGAACTTTCCCATTGAAAGTACAGTGGTACCTCGATTTAAGTACACAATTGGTTCTGGAAGTCCGTACTTAACCTGAAGCGTACTTAACATGAAGCGAACTTTCCCATTGAAAGTAACAGAAAGTGGATTAATCCGTTCCAGACAGTCCGCGGAGTAAACTGAAAGTACTCAAACCGAAGCGTACTTAAACCGAGGTATGACTGTATCTCCATATCACTTGTTGCATTTCTGCCATAGTGTGGCTTCTAAGAGCACTGCGCCTCTGGTTGCTTCTACATGAAATGCATGTTGAACAACTGTCCCGATTTGTTTTCACAAAGTTTGCATGGCGGTCATACGCAACCACCATCAAGGGGTTGTTACTTGAATTTTCCACTGTAGTTTCCGGTTACTTTTCTTACAGTAAAAAGTTATTTTTTAAGGGGTGGGTGGAAGAGGATTTGTTGTGCAGGAGAATGTTGTTTAGCAGTTCTTATCTATTGCAATGTCTTTTCTTTCTTTGTGGTGGGTTATAAAGGCACATTCTTATTGTGCAAAGAGCACATACTAGCAACTAGTCTGTGCAAAAATGTGAGAGCCTGGAAGTGTCAGAAGAAAAAGTGGCATTCCTAATTTAGTTGCAATCATAGGTGGAAAAGGGAGATGCACCTACTCCAAGCATTTGCTCAGGGCCGTCTTGAGCAGATCACGCGCCCTGGTGCTGAGGGGCGGAGATCGCTCCGCCGCCCGCCCCGCCCTCGCAGGGCGCAATTGGTTTCCGTGCGGCTTCGCCGCGTGGCGCCCTCCTTGCCAGGACGGCGCCCAGCTTACCAGCCCCCCGCCATAGTGCACTGCGCCACCGGGGGTCTATGAAGAGCCGGCCCTGCATTTGCTGTCCCCCTTGCTTTGGTAGGTGCATAAAGTAACTTGAGGACTCCTTCCATGTGGATCAGTCCTAAAAGTTATCCAAACTTGAGATTTTATCCAAACTTGAGTTTAGACTCCCCAGCTTGTAATTGCTTCCTTCTATATTTTCAGAGGTATCATCACAATGAATATCCGTAGGGCACTCCTTTTTTCAGGGCTTCAGTTTCAAACCCACCTCCTGTTTTTGTTAAACTGGCCACAACCAGTATCTGGCACCCTTGGCTAGTAATCAGGGTTCAAGTGCCCTGGCAGAGAACACTGCTAATGCCTTACCTCATCCTGCCGTCCTGCGCCGGCTGGGTGGCTGTATCTTAGAGATACACACTATTTTAATTCCCACAAAGCCCTGGAACCCAAGGATCTGCCTTATACTGAATCAGACCATTGGTCTATCTAGTTCAGTGTTGCATTGTCCGGCAGTGGCTCCCCAAAGTTTCACACAGGGAGTTTTCCCCAGCCTGACCTGGAGAAGCCAGAGATTGAACCTGGGACCTTCTCCCTGCAGATGCTCTCCTGCTGAGCTGCGACCCTAGAACAATTCTTCATAGGGAATCAAAACAGCAAACAGTTCAGTCACCTGCTGCCGCCCACTGTCTGCCATTGGCTGCAACTATGCCTGTCCTACTAGGCTGGTGGTTCTACTGGAGCCAGTAGCAGATGGCATGGAGGGGCAGAGGTGCTCACCTGACCTTTGGCCAGTGATATCATTGCTGCTTACTGGAAGGTAGAGGGGGGGAGAACAAGAGGAAGGCAGTAGCGGTGATGAGGTTGACGCAGTGCAATCCAGGACTCCTGCTGGTGCTTGCACCACGCTGACCTAACTGACCTAGTGTCAGGTTTGGGGAATTGGCTTCCTCCCCTATGGCCGTAGATAATAAGATTAAACGAAAGGAACGCCTTACCAGTTAGAATCTTTGATAATCACAGTGAGAGAACAAAGGACACATCTCCAGGGATGGCGGTGCTCCCAGTTAAGTGTCACTCCCCCCTCCGTCCCTATTAATCTACTTCACTCCTACATCCTGTAATCTGAGTTTGTAGCCTCTGCACTTTCTGTTCTGACACTTTCTGAGCTCTCCATGATTTTGGAGAAGGGGGGCGGATACTACCCAGAGACTGTGAATCTGTTAACTCTCTCTTCTAGTGTTCTAGCTGTTCCCCATCTAGTATGTCCCAGCTTCTGCCTTCTGAACTATGCCCCTCTGCAAACCACTGTTCCAAATCTATACTGACCTCCTGCTCCTGGGAAGATTCAGGAGCTCTCACCATTTTCCCTCAGTGCAGCCCTCTTCAGCATGGTCCCTGACACCTAGCTGCTACCTTGTCCCTTCCCCTCTACCTCCCGGTAAGCAGCAGCACTGCAGCTGAGCACTGCCGCCCCATTGCACTGTCCACTGCTCCCAACTGGGGTGGGAGGCTCAAACATGGACTCAGCCTTGAATGACCACTTTGCCAATGTCATAAGGCAGCACCATGGACTTTAGGATATTCTCCCGCCTGCTCTTCTTCTTTTCATTTTAACCAGGTTGTGTGGCTTGCGGACTTTGCAAGCCTATGCTGAAAGGATCCCTGCCGTGTCCAGTGCTGGGGTCACCATCAACTTCACTTCTCAGAACTCCCTAACGGGACCTGGAGTGCAAGCGGCTTACAGCCTATACAATCAGTCAGACCGTGAGTTCAAAACAGCTGATCAAAGCAGCTGATCAAAGTATTAGGGAGGAATCCCATCATATCTTGCTGTTGGATCTTTGCTGTCTTGAGGGGTGTGTGCATGCCTTACGTTCAATGAGTGTCACAATCTGTGTACCAGGCTGGGGACACAAATAATTCAGCTTTGAGGATTTGGTGAGCGCCCGTTGCTATAAACATGCAATGCAGATAGAATTCAGTAAGGCTGCAATCCTACCTTTCCTTCTCATGCCCCAGAACTTTATTACATTGATTTTGAAAACCTATACTCTGCCTGCCTCCAAATGGAACTTGAGGTGGGTTAGGAGCAGTAAAATAGAAAAATAATGCATGCAATATTTGAACTGACCTCTAACGTAGCATGCTGACAACACAGTCCTATGCATCTCTACTCAGAAGTAGTCCCATTAAGTTCAGTGGGGCTGGCTTACTCCCCAGGTAAGTGTGTAGGGGATTGTAGACTTGTGAACTAACATTTTTTATTTTATTCATTTGTTTTGTTTTAAAAAGCATGCCCCAGAGAGTTCCTTTGTTCTGTGAATGGGCTTTGTGTGCCAGCTTGTGACGGGATCAACGATTGCCCCAATGGATTAGATGAGAGAAACTGTGGTGCGTGGCTATTTACTTTTTTCGTTCTCCTCCATTCACACAGTTACAGTAACTGCCCTTCCTTAGCAAATGCCCCTCCAATCCATCCTTGGCCAGTACTGTTGGTCAGCTAAACCAAAGATGGAACACAGGAGGAGAGAAGAAAGTTTCCAAGGCAGCCTTCCTGAACCTCGTACTCACCAGCTCTTTTGCACTCAAACTTCCACCTGCCCCAGTCAGCACAAGGAATTTGTTCCAGGGAGTTAATCTGCTCTGTTCAGAAACCTCTGTTTGTCATTTGTTCTCATCCATAGGTTAGATCCACATTAGAGATATTCCCTTGAATCTTCATTTATTAGTTGTTCTGCAAGGCTTCCCCAAAGTTACTACATTATTTCACTACTAGTGGATTTTAGCCCGTTTAAAAACGGGCGCTAGAGGAAGCGGCCTGCCGGGACTGGCTTGGCGGTGGCGGGTCTTCCCGCCACCGCCAAGCCAGTCCGCAGCGGGGGCTTTTCGCCGTTTGCCTTCCCCTGAGGGGGAGGCAAACGGCGAAAAACCCCGCCGCGCCGCAATTCGGCTCCGGGACTGGCTTGGCGGTGGCGGGTCTTCCCGCCACCGCCAAGCCAGTCCGCAGCGGGGGTTTTTCGCCGTTTGCCTTCCCCTGGGGGAGGCAAACAGCGAAAAACCCCGCCGCGCCGCAATTTGGCTCCGGGACTGGCTTGGCGGTGGCGGGATGTTCCCGCCACCGCCAAGCCAGTCCGCAGCGGGGGCTTTTCGCCGTTTGCCTTCCCCTGGGGGAGGCAAACGGCGAAAAACCCCGCCGCGCCGCAATTCGGCTCCGGGACTGGCTTGGCGGTGGCGGGTCTTCCCGCCACCGCCAAGCCAGTCCGCAGCGGGGGCTTTTCGCCGTTTGCCTTCCCCCGAGGGGGAGGCAAACGGCGAAAAACCCCGCCGCGCCGCAATTCGGCTCCGGGACTGGCTTGGCGGCGGCGGGAAAAAGGGGAGGAATTCCTCCCCTTCTTCCCGCCGCCGCCAAGCCAAAGCGGGCTTCCCTCCGCGCCCGCTGCCGCTTCGGCTTCCTCGGGTTCCCCGAGGAAGCGCCGTCCCATGCCGGAGGTGTGCGGCAAGGCTGCCGGGGGGGGGGAGCGCTTCTCTCCCCCGCCGCCTCACCGCGCACCTCCAGCATGAGACTGGGCTTCGGAGCGGCGGTTGGCGGAGCGGCAGTTGGCTGTTCCCTGTGTCCCGAGAGCGCGGGTCCAATCCCTGTGTCCCTGGTTGTCCCTCCGTCCAATCCCTGTATCCCTGGGGCACATGCGCAGTGACCCAGGGACACACGGGACATCTGGACGCAGGGACAACATGGACATTATTATATAGGATAGAGCAACAAAAGCAGGACAAAATATATATACCAGAGCATTTGTGGTATAAAAAGTTACAGAATTTTGGCAGGACGTTATGAGACATGCACTGATTGTAAATGTAGCTGGAATTTTTGCAGGCACAAACAGTATTCAAAGTGGGATCGTGTATAACTGCCATCACAAGCACAAATCATCATGAATGCACAATAAAAAGCACAAGGGGAGGGGCTCAAAATAAAATAATAGCCCGCCCCACCTCTGCCCTTCTGCAGCTTGAAGACTCCCAACGCCCATCTCAGTCCCTCTTCTCTTGTATTTTGAAATTTGCCAGTATGCCCTGCAAAATTCCAGTGTCAGGAAGACAGCACGTGTATCGAGTTCTCCAAGGTCTGTGATAAACACCTGGACTGCATCAATGGGAGTGATGAGCAACAATGCAATGAAGGTAATGGAGTCAGGCACCTACCATTCCAGAACTTTGGCGTCAACAGGGCAGAGTGTACTGCTTTCTGGTTAACACAGGATACTTATTTATCCTTCTGAATGTTATGTCAATGTCACTGCATTGCCAATAGTGATCTTCCTGCAGCAAATAGCTTCTTCAGGGATAAATAGCAGTTTCAGTGGGAAGATGACATGAGGATAACAAGTTAACCCCTTCCCTCCTGGATTGGGGGGGGGAATCCTCCCAGCTGCTTTTTTCTAAAAAGATATGGCCACTTCAAAGCATTTTACTGGTGTGTGGTTTTTTTTTAAATGCTTATAACATATAGTTACATGTCCATCATGTCTCTGTAGTGTTTCCATCATATCACTTGTCCTACCCCATCAACCCCAGTATTTACATCACCCATCATTTTGCTTCCCTTCCGCCCCCCTACAGCTACCCATTCTGGCCAGCGAATTTTTGATTGGGCAATTTGGGGAGGGGAAGAAGTCAGGCATGTTGGCCTGAGGTCAAGGAGGGCTGTGCCCCATTCCCCCCCTGAAAATATAGGATGGATGGTGGATAGCAGATTGAGGTTGAATCCTGACAAGACAAAAGTACTGTTTGTGGGGGAGAGGAGGTGGGCAGGTGTGGAGGACTCCCTGGTCCTGAATGGGGTAACTGTGCCCCTGAAGGACCAGGTGTGCAGCCTGGGAGTCATTTTGGACTCACAGCTGTCCATGGAGGTGCAGGTCAATTCTGTGTCCAGGGCAGCTGTCTACCAGCTCCATCTGGTACGCAGGCTGAGACCCTACCTGTCTGCGGACTGTCTCGCCAGAGTGGTGCGTGCTCTAGTTATCTCTCGCTTGGACTACTGCAATGCGCTCTATGTGGGGCTACCTTTGAAGGTGACTTGGAAACTACAACTAATTCAGAATGCGGCAGCTAGACTGGTGACTGGGAGCGGCCGCCGAGACCACATAACACCGGTCTTGAAAGATCTACATTGGCTCCCAGTGCGTTTCCGAGCACAATTCAAAGTGTTGGTGCTGACCTTTAAAGCCCTAAATGGCCTCGGTCCAGTATACCTGAAGGAGCGTCTCCACCCCCATCGTTCTGCCCGGACACTGAGATCCAGCACCGAGGGCCTTCTGGCGGTTCCCTCGTTGCAAGAAGCCAAGTTGCAGGGAACTAGGCAAAGGGCCTTTTCGATAGTGGTGCCCGCCCTGTGGAACGCCCTCCCATCAGATGTCAAAGAGAAAAACAGCTACCAGATTTTTAGAAGACATCTGAAGGCAGCCCTGTTTAGGGAGGCTTTTAATGTTTAATAAATTATTGTATTTTATTTTTCTGTTGGAAGCTGCCCAGAGTGGCTGGGGGAACCCAGCCAGATGGGCAGGGTATAAATAAATTTATTATTATTATTATTATTATTATTATTATTATTATTATTATTAATTATTTAATATTATGGGTCAATTGACCATGTATTTTCCTGTAGCAGTCGGGGGCCTAGGGCAATGCTGCTTATTTGATCTCATGTCACTGCTGTTACCATGGTGTGTTGTGAAGAGGAGGGGTAAGGTAGCAGTGAAGTCAGCATGGCTCAAGCAAAGCAGCAGAACCATATAAGCTCCGCCAATATAACCTCACCATTTCATCCTTCCTAATGATGGCAGTGGCAGGGGGTCAGGCAAGCGGTGCTGCATGCTAACCACTACAGTCTGTATAGAACACTGCTGGTACCAGGCAAGCATTTTGGGCATTAAGTAGTTTTAGCTGTGGGTGGTACTCAGTGCTAGGCCTACTCAAAGTAGACCCATGACATTAATATACACAACTAATTTTAATGGCTCTACTAGGGCTTGCTGATCAGAAGGTCGGCGGTTTGAATCCTTGCAACGGGGTGAGCTCCCGTTGCTCGGTCCCAGCTCCTGCCCACCTAGCAGTTCAAAAGGACATCAAAGTGCAAGTAGATAAATAGGGACCGCTCCGGCGGGAAGGTAAACGGCGTTTCCGTGCGCTGCTCTGGTTTGCCAGAAGCAGCTTTGTCATGCTGGCCACATAACCCGGAAGCTGTCTGCGGACAAATGCCGGCTCCCTCGGCCTATAGAGCGAGATGAGTGTCGCAACCCCAGAGTTGGACACAACTGGACCTGATGGTCAGGGGCCTCTTTACCTTTTACTCTGTTTAAAACTTAGTTGAATACAACCCAGTAGACCTAACACTTCCCATTCCTTTCTACTTCCACAAATCTCTCCTTCCAGGAGTTCCCTGTGGACTTTTCACTTACCTGTGTGCCGATGGGAGCTGCGTGAAGAAACCCAACCCTCAGTGTGACTCAGTCCCTGACTGCAAGGATCGCTCTGATGAGATGCACTGTGGTGAGAGGTTAATAGGAGAAGATCTGTCCTAGTTAAGAATAGTGTGGGCAGCCAAATCAGAGGAGACCTTTCTATTTATAGTGGTATTGGCAGAGGGGCTCTAAAGGAGGTCATTCTGTCATGAGCTGAGTCTATGGGGCCTCTGCCCATACAGACTAACCTGCAAATAAGTCCTATTGGACTTAATTGGACAGGGATGGGGGACCTGTGGTTCTCCAGGTACCGTTGAACTACAGCTTCCATCATTCCTGACCACTGACCATGGTGGCTGGGGTTGATAGGAGTTGTAGTCCAATTATCTCTAGAGAGAACCAAGTTCCCCCACCCCTGTAACAGGACTTATGTTTGAATTGACATGCTTAGGACTATGCTGTTAAAGCAAGGATGAGGAGCCTGTGGCCTTCCAGATGTTGATGTGCCAGGACTTCTCGCTATTTCTGACCAGTGGCCATGCTGACTGGGTCTGTTGAGAGCTGGAGTCCAGCAACATCTGGAGGGACACAGCTTTTCCTGTCCCTGTTAGCATCTCAGATGGTAAGAATGATGTCTTGCTAATAGCGCTGTCAGGGTTGGGCCTTCAGGGATGCGGCAGATGCACTGCAGTTAAATGCTCGGCTTGGAGATTATCCAAAATGCTTGGTTCACAATATGCTGAGGAACCATCCTTGTGCTTATTATAAACAAATACTATTGATGCAGAAAGCCAAGGCAATGGCGAACATGTTTGTTTGTCTTCTGAGGTGATGATTTACAGGAGGTGCCAAAAAAGATGGGGATGGCTCAACAAAAAGAGCTCCAGTCCTTGTTTTTTAAGGACTTGATTTTAAGTTGTTTCCCTCTTTCCTCAGACTGTGGATTGCAACCTGCACTGAACCGCATTGTGGGTGGTGCCCATTCTGCGGAAGGCGAGTGGCCATGGCAAGCTAGTCTCCAGGTGCGGGGTCACCATGTTTGCGGTGGGACACTGATTGCAGATCGCTGGGTGATCACCGCCGCTCACTGCTTCCTGGATGACAGGTGAATGGGAGTGAGGGGAAAGGAGAGCTGGAACCTCTAGAACATACCTGCCAAGTCCCGGACTGTAGAATTCGGGACCAGCAGCCGCGCGACAGGCGCAACTTCCGCTGTCGCTTTGCCCATCTATGGGCACCAAAAATGGCCGACGACGACACCGGAAGTCACGTCTACGCATGTCCAGAAGTGCGTAGACGCAACTTCCGCTGTCACTTTGCCCATCTATGTGCACCAAAAAGGGCCGCTGACGACACCAGAAGTCGCGTCTACGCACTTCCGGACATTTTTTGTGCCCATAGATGGCAAAGCAGGGAAAAAATGGCCACCGGCAGGAGACTTTTTAGGGAGAAAAACGGGAAACAGTACGTAAAAACGGGGATTTCCCGGGGGGAAACGGGGTACTTGGCAGCTATGCTCTAGAAATGATAAAATTCAAGTAGTTCATTGGCCACCAGATAAGCCTCCCATCTCAACCTGATGATGTTTAGGTACACATTTACTAAGTTATTTTGGGCTTCCTTTATTTGACTCCAACATCCCCCAGGGTGAACCAGTCAGCTCAGAATGCAACAGAATTCTCCAGCTAAGGAATTGTAATTGTAGTCCTCTGCAGATAGGGGGCACACTGTTAATGGAAAAGGGGAGGAGGCCACAGCCCAAAGGGACCCAAAGTTCACAGGTTTGATCCAGGGCATCTCCAGGTGAATGGCTCAGGTAGCAAGTAAGGGGAATGGTCTTGAATCACTGCTGTCAGACAGAACTGGTCGGCCACACTGTGAGAACTGGGTGCTCGACTAGATGGGCCATTGGTGTGATCCAGCAGGCTTGTCTTATGTTCTCAGTAGGAATGCTGAGCTAGGCGGATAATAGTGTGACCTGGTGTGAGGCAAGATCCTAGACCAGGCATCTCCAAACTGTGGCCCTCCAGATGTTTTGGCCTACAACTCCCATGATCCCTAGCTAACAGGAGCAGTGGTCGGGGAAGATGGGAATTGTAGTCCAAAACATCTGGAGGGCCAAAGTTTGGGGATGCCTATCCTAGACCCTGTCCCCATGAGCAGTCTTTCAGGAGCTAGAGAACAGGAGCTAGAGAACAGGAGCAGCATGCTGAAACCCTTTCCAACCCTTTTGATTTCCAGGCAGGCTTCCCCCACTATCTGGACAGTCTACCTTGGCAAGCAGCTTCTGAATGTCAGTAGCCAGAATGAGGTCTCCTTCAAGGTGATCCGTATCCTGCAGCACCCGTACTATGAAGAGGACAGCCATGACTACGATGTGGCGCTGTTGCAGCTCGACCACCCAGTCATCTATTCAGCCTTCATCCAGCCTATATGTCTGCCTGCCAGCTCCCATCTCTTTGAGGTGGGCCTCCTGTGCTGGATCACAGGCTGGGGTGCAACTAAGGAAGGAGGTAATCCGCAATATATAAATCCCATCCTTTCCGAGATTCCCCTTTCTGCAGCTTTTTTTTTAAAAAAAAGAATCTAACCGAAGCCATGCAATCGGCAGCAACCTTGGGAGAACACCTCTTGAGTTTTGCAGAAAAGGTGCATGTACAATGCTTAGGTGTGTCCTGTCCTGTCAAAAACCTAACTCACCATCATAAAGTAGTATGACAAGCTAAGGCAGAATGTCATTGCTGCAACCTGCTTTGCAGTAAAATGCTCTCAAGCTCCCCCTAGTGAATCTTTCCAGAAAATCATCTAAGTGTATGGATGATACAGTACAGTGGTGCCTCCACTTACAAATTTAATCCGTTCCGAAGGCACCTTCGTAGGTTGAAAAATTCGTAAGTCGAAAAGCACCATTGGAAACGCGATTTCCCATAGAAATGCATTGGAAACGGAAAAATTCGTAAGTCGAAGCAATCCTATCTAAAACTGCCACGGTTTCCGTTCGGATGTCGAGAAATTCGTATGCGTGCAACCATTTGCCCCATTCTTAAGTCAAAAAATTCGGTTGTCGAGTCATTCGTAAGTCGAAGTACCGTGTTTCTCATATTATAAGACATGTCTTATATTTATTTTTTCCTCAAAAAAACACACTATGGCTCATTTTCAAGGGATGTCTTATTTTTTTCCTCCTCCTCCTGCCGCGGCCGGCATTGCTGCTGCACCTATCACTATGTCTTATTTTCGGGGTATGGCTTATATTCCTTGAATGCTTACAAATCCTGCTATGGCTTATTTTATGGGTATGTCTTAAAATATGAGAAACAGGGTACAACTGTATTTCAAAGTCTCAAATTTGCCAATAAGCTTTTTTTTGGGGGGGTGGAATATATGGAGAGGTTCTCACTGCTTCTCCTGCCTAAGACCTACTGAATGCGTAGGAATTGGAAATGTGGAATAAGATATGTGTTGTGGAAAATTTCATAAGGAGGTAGGATTTCTTTTCCCCTCTGTCAATCTTGCTGACCTTTGTACCTGACATGCAGGTCCCAGCAGTAAGATTTTGCAAAGGGTGAGTGTGCCGCTGGTGCAGCAGGACATGTGCAACGAAGCCTATCACTACCAGGTTACGTCCAAGATGCTCTGCGCTGGCTACCACGATGGAAAGAAGGACTCTTGCCAGGTAACTGTGCGCACCACATCCCATGGCACAGAAAGCTCTTCTCAGGCCCTTGTCAACAAACTTTCTTGTTTCCATGCAACTCATTGCACACTGAAAGTTTTAAAGCACATTTCTTCAATTTGCCTCCTTCTCTTCCACTTTTTTCTGATCTGACTGGTGTTATTTTCTCCTTTATTCCTAGGGCGACTCTGGGGGACCTCTTGCCTGTCAGGAGCCAAGCGGCAGGTGGTTTCTAGCTGGCCTGGTGAGCTGGGGGATGGGATGTGCACGTCCGAATTACTACGGGGTCTACACCAGGATCACCAGTGTAATGGAATGGATTAAGCAAGCCACGAGGAACTGAGCATACGCCCAGCCTGTTTTCTCTTTCGAGGCAACGTGTGGAGGAGCCACCTTCAGACCTCACCCCTCTCTCTCCCATGTCCTATATTTGTTGGGACATCCCACGTCAGCTCATGTCCCACTTAATATTCAACTGTTGCTAGTCAAGGATACAATGCTGGGTGGCAGAAAGCATCTGCAAGGACCACAAGTGAGGTGGGACTGATATGAAACCCAAAATGTGAGGTGTCCCTGACTTATGAGGAACTGCAAGTTATGCTCCCCTGCCATTTGGTCAGTTGCGTCTATGGTGCTACCAAAGGTAGTGTCTGCCGTTGGTTTGTTTTCTAAGATAACCAGAGGTGGGTAATCTAAGAACAAGAATGGGGAACCTTTGGCTCTTCGGTTGTTGCTAGATTCCAACTCCCATCCTTCCTGTTGGCTGGAGCTGATGGGAACTGGAGAAATGCTTAAGCCTTCACCTTAAGCACCCCCAAAACCTGGGCATTGGTCCAGGAAATGGGTCCAACACATGCTCAATTACTAACTAGCTACAATTCAAACATTAAATTTGGCCAGAGTAAAGCAAGCGGACAACAGAAAGCATATTGGAGCTGCTCACAAGACTATAACTCTGCTGAGAGTGGGATGCAACCCCCCACGAAGAAAAATCAGTGGGGTGACCGAAGAGTTTGTAGAAACAGCCAAATGCAGTGGGGGGAATGAACTCAGTCTGCCACCATCCATAGCAACACTTTTTGGAAATCTTGAGGCCTGGGGAAGGGCAGGGGGCGGAGGGAGAGAAACAGAAACCAACTATATGCAATACTGAGCTTCTTATCAAACCCATTTTTACTGCATTACCAGCATACATCATTTTATAACTTAAATATAAAATTGTAGCATTTGGCATATTTATGAAATTCAAAATAATTAGCTTTGTACAAGCAATATTGCAAATGTAGCCAATTGTGGCCTATTTCATTTTCTGGGTCCTTGTCAGGATTCTGTTCCCATCCAAACCTTTTGATCCTCCAGTAAGGCAGGATGGAAAGTGCCTTGTTTCCTAGTTTGCAGCAGTGTGTTATCTGAGGCTGGAGATAGAAAGGTCAACCAGAAGGTAGGCTCAGGTGAAAACAAAAAAAGCAGGAGGTTGTTTGCTTCTGGTATCTCCAAAGGTTGCCAGGAGACATCAAGCAGCAATTCACAAGCAATGAAGACCCTGCACGCTTCTCTCACAATGGCAGCATGTCAGGGATGAGAGAACCTGTAGCCCTCCATATGCCATTGGAGGACAACTATCATCACCCTTGACTGTTGGCCATACTGGCTGGGGCTGATGGGAGTTGGGGACCCAAAAAGGACCAGGAGCGAACCACGCCTGCCTTAACCCATCAGAGAAGGTTAAGTCCCAAGTTTCATAACAAAAGTTTTATTGCCATAGATTTCATCTCTAGATTCTATTGCTTTGTCTTTTAAGCCCAATGGAAATTGTCTACCCTATGAAACTGGTGATGTGCTCCTGAAGATGTCAACATGTCTGGGCTTAAGGACTGCAGCCACTCCTATTCCAAAACACGTACACCAAGTGTGGAGTTTTGCCTTCTGGAGGGGAAAAAACCACGTAAGACAGCTGGCAGAGTTCAAATGCCTTTATGGAGAAAACGGTTCTATACATAAAAGAGCACCCAGCTCACATACAGTGAGATGACGCGAGACAGTAGTAATCGTCTGTGGAATTTATTCAGAAGTTATTACACAGCAATCTCAGGCACTGTTTTGTGGCTACCATCCAATCTTAACAGAATTAGCAGCAGAGCCTGCTGTAGTAAAATGGCACTGGCTTTCTGTTAAAGATGTTCTCTTCCTGACCTAACACTCCAGGAAGTATCCTCCTGTCATTCCCAGAACCAGTGGCCCTATAGATGATGTTGGGACTCCCAACTACCATCAATCCCAGCCCGCAGGGTCAGTGGTCTGAAATGATGGGAGTTAAGAGTCCAACACCACCTTGAAGGACCACAGATCCCCTGTCTCTGATATAGTGTTCTATTCAGGCATGAGTGTATTTGTCTATCAAGCCTATCAAGAAACTCCCTCCCTACAAAGCAAACATGAGAATTTGGAGTGGGAGACAAAAAAAGCTGTAAGGCTGTGGTCTGCTGTTCCCCATAGGGGTTGCTGTGACTGTGGTCCAGTTCACATGCCACACTGAGTCAAACCATGGCTGAAAGTGAAGCCATTAGGGTCCAGACTCCAGAAGAGGGGATTGTGACTGCTTTGCTCACCAGTTCCTCCACTGATATAAGCCATGACTTTGCCTAGCCTATCATCCAGACCTACACTCATGATTTACCTCTCCAGACTAACGATGGACTCTAACCAAGATTTGTGGCTTATGGTTCATGGTGTCTCTGCAAAAGTTAAACCATGAGCCTGGGTTCAAATTACGGTCGTACCCTGGAAGTCGAATGGAATCCGTTCCGGAAGTCCATTTGACTTCCAAAATGTCCAGAAACCAAAGCGCGTCTTCTGATTGGCTGCAGGAAGCTCCTGTAGCCAATTGGAAGCTGCAGAAGCCCCGTCGGACTTTCTGGTTCCAAAGAAAGTTTGCAAACTGGAACACTCACTTCCGGGTTTGCGGCGTTCATGATCCAAGGTACGACTGTACTTTAAACCTAGGCTTGGCACAGCTCAGAACAAAAAGGGGGTGCTCGCCCATCTGCGCTAAGCCATGGTTTGGCTGTGTGTGTGTGTGTGTGTGTGTAGCCTGTGAATCAGGTCAGCATGAAATGCAAACCCTAGGTTTGTGGGGCAGAGGAGGGGAGAGATGCGCTGAAGGCAAAACACACACCTCTTCCATCCGTGTAAGAGTGGCTCATAATTTGTGACAAACGTAAAATGCTGTGTAAAAAGGTCCCCAATGCAATATTATTCTAACTCCACCCGCACACACCCCGGCTGTGTTTTGCTTTTGTTTTGTTTTTTTGAAAAAAGTACAGTACAAAAATAAAGACTTTAAAATTAACATTAAAAAAAAACATTGATCAGCATCATATCCTGAGACATCTGGTTTGCAACAGTTTAAAGTGACAAGAACAAGCAAAGCCAGAGAAGCCAAGTGAAAAGGAGAAAGCTGGATTAAGACAGAGGAAGAAGAGGAAGAAGAGGGGCAAGTGGAGGGAGGGAGGGGAGGGGGAGGGAGGGAGAGAGAGAGAGAAGGGCAGGGGTGACATAAAAGCACTAGTAGCCTAGAACCAAATTCTCCAGCTCTCATTGCAGAGGACAATGAGGGCTTCTTTGTAATAGAAAAGACAGCCCTTCTGCTAAATCCTGAGTTCTAATTCTGAGGAAGAGGCAAGTGCATCTGAGGGAATGCTTCTCATGGGCACGGAGCTACAGTGCAATATCTGTTCCTGCCAAGAAAATGTTAAGTTTTTGCATTATCAGAAGGAAGGCAGATGTGGGAACTTGAAAGCAAAGTACCAGCAAGATCCGCACCTCCCCTCCAAAGGATTAGATAGCTGCTTCTAGGAATAGAGCTTGTACGAAGATACTGAAAATGATTGCTACACTCTTCTGTTTCCACCTTCAGTTGAAATCAGTATCCTTAAGAGCACTTAACTCTGTATTGGATTGTGGACAATGCCTGGCCACAGAATCTGGCTTCTTGCGAATCCAAATTGTCAGTTTCTAGGCTTCAAGGTTGTGAGCTTGTTGAAGGGAGAGGCGGATGCGCTAGGAGAGAGGATGGGCAAAAGTGAGCAGCCCCTGCTGAAAACGAGTAACCAAGACTACTGGAGGAAAGGGAGGGGGACATGGAGCAGATCTACTATGCGTTGCATCGATTCCTGCCCCTCCCTGTCCTGCACCTAGGCCCTGATTTCTCCTCCTGCCAGTTTTCCCAGACCACACCGCTTGCCCTCCGCAATAGTTCTTAAGCACCATAACGAGAAATAAGCATATTACATGCAATGCAAATCTGCACTGATTTATTCTGAGCACAGATACATGGATTCCTGCAGTCCAGGATGTGGGTTTCTCTGGTTTAGCACCAAGTGCCTGCCCTGCTGCTGAATGGAGAGAAGCATGTTTTGCACACAGAAGGCTCCAGGCTCAATCTCGGGCTTCTCCAGCTATGAGGATCAAGGAATAGCCCTTGGACTCCAGATAGAGACCCTGGAGAGCTGTTGCCCATCAAAAATAGACAGCAGTAGACTGGGTGGGCTATTGGCCTAATCTGCCTGGAGAGCTGTTGCCCATCAAAAATAGACAGCAGTAGACTGGGTGGGCTATTGGCCTAATCTGCCATAGAGCAGGGTGGGGGACCTGTGAACCTCCCACCATTACTGGACTCCAACTCCCATCAGCCCCAGCTGGCTTAGCTAATAAACCAGGATGATGGGAGTTGGAGTCTAACAACAACTAGGAGGGCAACAGATTTCACATTCTTGCTATAAAGGCAGCTTCAGAGGTTCACTGCATGCAGCTATCTCTCGCTGGCTGAATTGCATTCCTCTTCTGCCCCAAGTTTCTCCATCCCACTCCGGGGCTGCAAGGGCTACCCTGGAAGACAAATTCAGGACAAGGGTGCACTCAGCCCACCCAAATGTCCAAGCAAAGGGAAGGGAGTGGGAGTCACTCGCCCAAGTCGGGGAGTGCAGACCAGGGCTGGGCTGGCAGAGGAGGAGGAGGAGGAAGAGATCTAGGCTGGGAATGAATAAAGGATCTTTGCTGGCTCAGGAGAGAAGGTGAGGAAAGAAGGATTGGCAAGGCAGGGGGAAATGTGCACGAGTTGGAAAAAGCCAAAGTGAAAAGGAACCCAATAGGGAAGAAGGCAGGGAGGGAATTGGAGGAATCCTGGGGTAGACACAATTCCAATCTGCAACAAATTCTGCAAGAAGAAAAAGAAAAACACCACTACACACACATGGTTGAGACCTAAATGCAGCGGCTTCCGAAATGAACTGATCTCCCCCCCCCCCGCCCTCTCCCTGAGCCTTTGGCCACCAGGTATTGCTTCCTCCCTGCACAGGCATCACCTGCAGAAGCACCCCTTTCGTGCTTCCCCCCACCTGCTCCCGCCAGAAAAGGGAGCATACGGCTTTAAGGTTCAGTATTGGTTTTGTTCCTGGCTGTCTTCAGAGGTTGGCTGCACCTTTCTCCTCCTCTTCCACTCCGGCTTCCTCTCGCTCCTGCTCCACCACCTTCTCCTCTTCCTCCTCCTCCTCCTCCTGCAGCTCCGCTTCCTTCTGCTCTTCCTCCTCAAGGTCCTCCTCTGTGCTCTGTATCCGAGCATGCAGTACAAAAAAGGAAGGTGGAGCACAAATACTTGCAAGTCTAGCTCCAGAGGCAGCTGCCTTATAGTGAGTCAGGGCACTGGTTCATCTAGACCAGGGATCCCCAAACTGCGGCCCTCCAGATATTTTGGCCTACAACTCCCATGATCCCAAGCTAACAGGACCAGTGATCGGGGAAGATGGGAATTGTAGTTCAAAACATCTGGAGGGCCAAAGTTTGGGGGTGCCTGATCTAGACTGAACCTGCGACTTTCTGCACTCAAGGCAGATGCTCTGTAGGATAGGATTTGGGCTCTCAAGAGGTTCAGGAAAGGGCGGCCAAAATTATCAAGGGGGTGGAGCGACTCTCCTATGGGGAATGATTGAAGTCTTTGGGACTTTTCAGTTTAGAGAACGGACAAGTAAGAGGGGGCATGATAGAAGTTTATAAAAAAATTAAGCATGGCATGGAGAAAGTGGATAGAGAATAGTTTTTCTCACTCTTTCCTAACCCTCGTGGACATCCAATGAAGCCAAATGTTGGAAGATTCGGGACAGGTAAAAGAAACTAGTTAAACTATGGAACTCACTCCCACAGGAGGCAGTGATGGCCACCAACACTGGTGGCTGTGAAAGAGGACTGGAGGATAAAGGGACCAATGGCTACTAGGTAGGATAAAATAAATAATAATAAATATACTACAGGTGAAACTCGGAAAATTAGAATATCGTCGAAAAGTGCATTTATTTCATTAACGCAACTTAAAAGGTGAAACCAATATATGAGATAGATGATTGACATGCAAAGCAAGATATGTCAAGCCTTTATTTGTTGCAATTGTAATTATTTGTCGTTAGGCGGGTCAATTATAAATGGAATGGAATTAATGAAATGTAATAGCGATGTTTATTTTTGTATTATTGTAACTATTTGTTTTATTACTGTGGAATTTCCAAAAGAAAGCATTTGTAAAAATTAAAAGAAAAATAAAAAATAGTAAGTTGCATTACTGAAATAAATGCACTTTTCAACGATATTCTAATTTTCCGAGTATCACCTGTAATAATAATAATTCATTATTTATACCTCGCGCATCTGGCTGGGTTTTCCCCAGCAACTCTGGGCAGCTTCCAACAATTAAAAACACGATAAAATGTCAAACATTAAAAACTTCTCTAAACAGGGCTACCTGTTGTCTTCTAAAAGTCAGATAGTTGTTTATTTCCTTGACATCTGATGGGAGGGCGCCACTACCAAGAAGGCCCTCTGCCTGGTTCCCTGTAATCTCACTTCTCACAGTGAGGGAACCGCCAGAAGGCCCTCGGCGCTGGACCTCAGCGTCCCAGCTGAACAATGGGGGTGGAGACGCTCCTTCAGGTATACTGGACCGAGGCCATTTTGGGGTTTAAAGGTCAGCACCAGCACTTTGAATTGTGCTTGGAAATGTACTGGGAGCCAATGTAGGGCTTTCAGGACTGGTGTTATATGGTTTTGGCAGCCGCTCCCAGTCACCAGTCTAGCTGCTGCATTTTGGATTAGTTGTAGTTTCTGGGTCACCTTCAAAGGTAGCCCCACGTAGAGTGCATTGCAGTAGTCCAAGCGGGAGATGGTTATGCTCTGTCTCCACGGACAGAGGCAATAATGCTTCTGAATAGCAGCTGCTGGAAATAACGGAGGAGGGCTCATGGGCTCTGATTCTGCTTGTGGGTTTCCCACTGTCATCTGGCTGGCCACTGTGTGAACAGGAGGCTGGACTAGATGGGCTATTGGCCTGATCCAGCAGAGCTCTTCTTATGATCTTATGAAATAATTGCAGTTCCTGGTTCAAAGAACTGGTATAATATGGCAGCTAAGAGGCTCAGCTATGACTCAGAGCAGGGGTCCCCAAACTACGGCCCCCGGGCCGGATGCGGCCCAATTGGCCTCCCAATCTGGCCCGCGACGACCCCCGCCGCCCGCTGCCGCCGCCCGCTCTTACGGCGCGCAGCGCGGCGACGATCTTCAAAATCGGCAAAAAATCGCCGAAAATCCTTTGTGCGCATGCGTATGGGCCTCTCCCGACCCAGAAGAGGTAATTTCCGATGCACTTCCGGGTCGGGGGAGGCCCATACGCATGCGCACAAGCGATTTTCGGTGATTTTTCCCCGACCGCGTGCGTGTGCGCATGCGCACGGGCGCGCACTCCCCCGCCCTCCGGCCCACTGCGCGCGCACTCCCCTGCCCTCCGGCCCGCTGTGCGGTCGGTGCGGCGGGCACTGGCCCGCTGCGCGGTAAGTCTGGGGACCCCTGACTCAGAGTCCCCAGTTCGAATCCCACCTCTGCTGCGAACTCACTAGGTTAAGGGTGGGGAACCTTTGACACCAAAGAGTGTGCTGAGGAAAAGACCCAGTTCCTGCCTGTATTCATTAGGCACAAACCTGCCATGCAAAAGTCAGGAGGTTTCTGCACAAACATGCTGTCTCTCCCTTGTGCACGCAGGCAAGCAAGAGGCACATAACCAACATGGCAAAGGCTTTTGAGGTAAGGCTGGGACAGATCTGGGGAACGGTGTGACTTGGGAGGTGGGCTGTGGCCTGAGAAGCAAGGGCCAGATAAGAGGGCTTTGGAGGGCTGTATTTGCCCCCCAGTCCTGGGCTTCCTCACCACTGCATGAGACGGACCTAAGCAAACCACCGTCTCTCAGCTTCAAACCTCGCAACAGCAATACTGGGGATAATATTGATTTTCCTGACAAGAGTACTATAAGGATTGCAACTAGATAATGCCTGCGAAAAGCTCTGAACACTCGACAGCACTGCACAACCATTAGGGATTCCTATATTCGTCAAGTCAGGCCTTCTGGGAAATTCAACTTGTTCTGGAACAGCAAGCAAAGGACCACATAAGGCAGGTATGAGATGCTTGCTCTCTGGTGGGGGGGGGGTTTGGACACAGTATCTGCCACATTTCCATGTTTAGCAAAGAAAGTGGGTATGAAATCATGTGTGGTTTGATTTCCCCTCCCTTTTTCATAATCCAAAAACTTGAGGGTCATCATCCAATGATGCTGAACAGTCCAAGATTCAGGACAGACCAAAGGATATATTACTTCGCAAAGCACATACTGTATATTCCTGCGTAGAAGACTACTTTTTAACCCAAGAAAATCTTCTCAAAAGTTGGGGGTCATCTTATACGCCGGGTCGTATTTCTTATACGGCGAGTATATCCCAAATTCTATATTTTAACTGGGAAAGTTGGGGGTCGTCTTATATGCCCAGTCGTCTTATACGCCGGAATATACGGTAGTTAAAACTATGGAACTTACTGCCATGGGATGTGGTGATGGCCATCAACTTAAGAGAACTTTAAAGGGGAATTAGGCAAATTCATGGACGGTACGGCCATCAACAGCTACTAGCCATGACGGCTAGCTGTTACCTCCAGTATCAGAGGATGGATGTCTGCAAGTACCAGATGCTAAGGATCTTGAGTGGGAGAAGATGACTGAGCTCATGTCCTACTTACAGGTTTCCCATGGGATCTAGTTGGCCATTGTGAAATGCCTTCCATTTGACGTGAAAGGGTGCCTCATGGCCCAAAGCAAAGTAGCCTACTCTTAACAAGATTGCCATTTAGATTCTCCGTAGCTCAGCTGGTTAGAGTGTGGTGCTGATAACATCACGGTTGCGGGTTTGATCCCTGTATAGGACAGCTGCATATTCCTGCATTGCAGGGGGTTGGATTATATTATCCTCAGGGTCCCTTTCCCAACTCTACAATTCTATGATTCTGTATCTGAAAACATGGGACTGGTGAAAATTTGAGACGCTAGCGATTTGCCCTCACCTTGGCTTTCCGGCTGGGCTCAGGGCACAGGCCGCTGGGCGAGCTGCAGAGCTCTTTGGAGACCACGCACAGGAACTCCGATTGGTCCTCATTCCCATAATTATAAGACGACCCAATATTCACCAGCTGAGAAGCAGAAAAGGAGAGAATGCCTTTACTGCAAAGTAAGCCAAGTGAGGTACGGTTCAGCATGCAGTACTCCTCTGAAACAAAATTTGGTAAAAATGGGAAGCTCCAAGGCTCTGCAGGCCACCTATGAGCAAACTGTTTTTTGAAAGCAGTGAAGGAATGCTAAAAATGAAGCAGTAAATGTGTGCGCTTCCTGGCTTCGTTGGTTGGTAAAGATTTGGGCATGTGGCCACTTTAAAAGCATGCATGATCAAAAAGACCAGGGATGGGGAAGTTGTGGAAGTCTTAACTCCCAACAGTCCCAGCCAGCAGAGCTAATGGCCGGGGGGGGGGGTCGGGGTCGGAGAGGTGGTCCAACTCTCCCTGCACGGCCACAGGTTTCCCATCCCTGAAATACAGAGAAAGGACGCAACACAAACGAACAAGTAATGGGGAGAGATAGGGGGAAATAGACACCAATTCTTGAGATTCTGATAAGGACCAGCATGAATGGAAACAGTTGAGGGAGAGAAGCCCAACATAGCTGGTCTCTCAATGGGTAAGACCTACTTCCCATATATCCCCTCTGTTGCAGCCAAGTGGCGCTTGTCCGTATGTCTGAGATTCTGCAGAAGCTGAAGTTCTACCCTGGCAAAATCAATCTATAACCCCACCACTTCCTGCATACCTGTTCAAAACGCCATCCATCTGACATAGTAGAAACCATTTGCGTGAGTTCTTCCTCCTGACATTGCAGAACCCTGTACACGTGTTTCGGAGGCACCTAGAAAAAAAGCAGGGAATGAGATGTAAAAGCAGACCCCTTCATCCATGCAGATTCTCATTAGGAGACTAAGCCCAATCAACATCAGATAGTTCTGTCTGCATTATCTACTTATTGCAGCAAATCAAAGCGAGGGGCAATTGGTGGCTGTGAGCATTTACATTTGTATTTGGGGAACAGCTGTAAGCTCAGTAGTAGATCAAATTATCTACCTGTGAAAGGGCCCGGGTTCAAGCCTTGGTTATCCTCCAGGTACAGCAGGGGGGAAACTGCTTGAAACTGTGGAGATCCACTGCTGGTCAGACAAAACTGAGATGGTTGGACCAATAGCCTGGCTTGGTATAAGGCCCCTTCCAATGCACCTATGCAAATAATTCTTTGAAGCCTTCCTCATCCATTCAATTGGTTGCCAGCTCCTGACTCAAAAGCCTCCTCTGCACCTCTCACATGGCAGGGAAACAGTCAGTAGACTGGACGCGTTCAGAACAGGGATGAGACAGACCACAGTTCGCAAACAGAAGGTCCCAGGTTTCAAGGCTGGGCATCTCCAGTTAAAAGCATTCAGCAGCCCATGCCGTGAAAGACTTCAGCCTCCCAGCCACTGCCAATCAAAACAGACACCATTGAGCCATTGACCTGCCTTAAGGCAGGTTGCTAGATCCCTTCCTTGAAAACAGTGCTAGAAATTCCCCAGGCACATTTTGTAACTGGTGCATGTCCAATTGCAACCGCGTGGAGGCCTCTGGATGCCAAGTTGGTGACAGACATCTCCACCTGGCTGGCCTCTCCAGCTTTCTTAAGCCAGTAAGCAGAAGCGCTTATTTATATCCCACCTTTTCCTCCAAGGAATACATGGTTTATCCCTCTCCTCAGTTAATTACAACAACGACCCTGTGAAGTAGGTTAAGATGGGGTTGCCATATTTCAAAAAGTGAAAATCCGGACAGGTCCTAGTCTTCCACTCCAACCACTACATTACACTGGCTTCTGCTGTGGAGCAGCTATATAAATTAAGCAGGTAAACAATATGGGGAAAGCAAAATGTCACTTAGAGACGGATCAGAGATATTCCCCTTGAAGCCTGAATTTGTTCTATCGAATGTTTTAATGTGTTGTAAACCGCTTTTGAGATTTTTCTTCTTCTTTAAAATGTAAAGTGGTATGGAAACGAAACGAAATAATAATATATTTCATTGGGTGGAGGGAATGGAGCCTAGCTGTCCTACTGTGGCAACCGTAACCTAGGTTCTAGGTGCCATTTGGCAATTACCCTATATATCCAAGTTTCTTACGCTGCTTGAAAGGTGTGCTGGGTTCTTGTCGTACTGCTATCGTGAGGGACAAAAGCCCAGGAGTCTGGAATGCCCCCATTCCATTGAGTGTCCACAGATCTCCCTCTGCTTCTCAAACAATTTATTTTCTCCGATATTCTCTCTGTTCCTGCCTCCCTGTATCTCCAAACCATGCAGAGAAGCAGAATCTCAGGAGTATCCCTCCCAGCAATGATTCACCACCGTTTTCTACTTTGCAATTAAAACTGTAATCTGAGATCCAGGCTAGGGAGTGCTCAGAAATTAAAACAACCGGATTCATTTACTTCCTCCTCGGGGGGGGGGGGTTATGAAAATTGGCCTTCTTTCTTCTACCAGTTCTGCAAGATTTCCTGCTTGCGCATCCTCAGAAGGTGGAATTTAAGATTTTCTCCCCTCTGGGGAGGTGCAAAGCCGCCTGGTTTTTATCTCATACATGAAGACTCCCTGTTATTGTTAGTATTTTTCTTTTCTTGTCAAAGGCCTTCTGGGGCCATTCCGTTCACACCTGTGTTATAGTGTAGTCCTTTTCTTCCAATCTGTCCTTGATTAGCCTGATTAGAGACCCGATGTTGTAGAATTCAGCTTCCTCCAGAACCCCTAGAAATAAAGGCAGAGAGCGCAAGAGATAAAATAATGAGCATCGAGCCACTGAGCTGACTCATTGTCAGGCAGCTCTCGATAAAAATGCTCATCCTTTGTTACCATCATCTAGTCATTCTATAACCAGACAGCTGGTTAATTCTGGATCCTGAGTCAGAGTTATATTGCTGCAGAAGTTTAAAGATTACACAGTTTAAATTTTGAAAAGCAACCTGCTATTAACGGCGACTCTGGGAAGTTTGGCTCATACCCTAAGTCCACGTATAGCGAGGGAGGGTAAACTCACTGGGCGCTTGAGCTAACTGGGCACTTGAAAGACGAGCAGATTTACTGTGCCATACACACCTTGTGGAGCTAAAGGCTTTCAATGGCTACTAGCCATAATGGATATGGTCTGGCTCCATGATTTCAGGCAGCATGCTTTTGAAAACCAGTTGCTCAAAACCACAGGAAGGGAGAGTCTTCTTGCACCCAGGTCCTACTTTGTGGCTTCCCTTGGGCATCTGGTTGGCCTCTGTGAGAACAGGATACTGCACTCGATGGACTCTGATCTAGAAGGCTCTTCTTATTTTGTTATGTGCTCCTATCTTGCTGGCTCCATATAGATGCCTAGATCCCATGGATAGGCAGAATCACATGTGTACTCCAAACACATCAGAACCAACTAGCAAGGCCATCCTATTATTTACTTTCATATATTTAAAAATATATACTTTTTTTTCAAAATACAAGCATGACAAATAGAGAAATAAAAACAGGAAAGGGGAAAAAATACTTCCCATCCATCTTCCATTGTTTCCTTAAATTAACGGTTACTGCTGCATATTCTATTTTAAGCAAAGCCATTTTACCTCTATATTTCCCTCCATAGTTGGTAGGATTGGAGTATTACTTGTAGTTTAAGGCTGAATTCTGTACACAATGGAAATGTAAAGGATTTGAATTACAGTGGTACCTCTACTTACGAATTTAATGCGTTCTGAACGCACATTCGTAAGTCGAATCCATAGGAATGCATTGGGAGAAAAAATTCGTAAGTAGAAAAAATCCTATCTAAACCACATCCAAGATGGCGGACGGAGCTCCATTCGTAAGTAGAAACATTCGTAAGTAGAGTTATTCGTAAGTAGAGGTACCACTGTATCATAAAAGATGCGGGAGGAAATGATTCATAATAGGACCCACAAAGGGGGAGGACCCACAAAGGGGGAGGATGGAAGTTCAGGAAATTCATTGGAATCTTGTTTTTATTAATTTTCTTTGACATCTCTCTGTAAAATGTTACTTTGGAAAACCAAATAAATAAATTTATAATATTTCCCTCCATATAATTTTAAACAGCTGAGCTTACTCCAAACCGACTAGTGCCTTAACATTTTTACAATAGCTTTTCAAATAATCTACAAATGCTTTCCAATCTTCTTTAAATCTAGTTTCTTCTTGTTCTCTAATGTTACTTGTTAGATTTGCTAATTCCGTATACTCCACCAGTTTCATTTGCCATTCTTCCTTTGTGGGTGCAGCACCCTGTTATTTACATGGCCATTCCATGTTTCCTGCAAGTTCAATGCAGCATACAAAGCTCTCCTCCACCCCTTCTACTTTCAAATCCTCACAGTCATCAGGCAGGTTGTTAGGCTGAGAGCAACTAACCTCAAGGCCACCCAGTGTGCTCGGTGGGGCAGATGGGAGTTGTAGTACAGCAATATCTGGAGGGCACTAGGTTGGCGAAGAGGAACTAAACTGATAGCTAAAGTAATGGGCAATGAGGAGGAGCCTAGGTTTCATAACATAAGCAAAGGATGGTTGGCTTCTCTTTCTAAAACGATAGTGGTTCAATTGTGGCTGGGCAGAACTCTTAAGAGAAGATGAAGAAAACACTTTTAGTTTTAGTTTTCCAGCTTGTTTCTGTGCACACTGCCCGAAGCCAAGACTTCCACAACACTGTGGAGTCAAATGAGTGAGTCTAAATTTCCTAGAGGCAGGGAGAATACAAGTACAGTGGTACCTCTACTTACGAATTTAATGCGTTCCGAACGCACATTTGTAAGTCGAAATTGAATCCCATAGGAATGCATTGGGAGAAAAAAATCATAAGTCGAAGCAACCCTATCTAAAAATTCGTAAGTAGAAAAAATCCTATCTAATCCGCATCCAAGATGGCAGACGGAGCTCCATTCATAAGTAGAAAAATTCGTAAGTAAAGTTATTCGTAAGTAGAGGTACCACTGTACTGTATATTCCTGTGTATAAGACTACTTTGTAACCCAGGAAAATCTTCTCAAAAGTCGGGGGTTGTCTTATACGCCGGGTCATATTTCTTATACCGTGAGTATATCCCAAACTCTATATTTTAACTGGAAAAGTTGGGGTCGACTTATATCCCAAACTCTATATTTTAACTGGAAAAGTTGGGGTCGACTTATACGCCGGAATATACGGTAATTGCAGTCTACATACCAAGCACTAAGATACAACTGGAAAGAGAAAAAGATTCCAAACCTAACTAAGTTGATAACTATGTTCAAAGTAGGGGTTTTTTGAAGGGGGTGTGGTGAGAAACAGCTACAGTCATACCTCGGTTTAAGTACGCTTCGGTTTGAGTACTTTCAGTTTAAAGTACTCCGCGGACCCGTCTGGAACGGATTAATCCACTTTCCATTACTTTCAATGGGAAAGTTCGCTTCAGCTTAAGTACAGACTTCCGGAACCAACTGTGTACTTAAACCAAGGTACCACTGTTGGCTTAATGAATGCCGAACAGAGTTGATTCTAGCTATACAATGGGCACCAGCAAGGAAATTCAAAGCTCACAGGAAAATACGGAGAGAGAAAAAAGCTACAGGGGTGGGGGGGAGGGAATGTTATTATTGCTCATGTTTAAATAAATACTGAGACTTATTATTATTATTATATACCCTTCATCTGTGGATCACAGAGTAGTTTACAATATAGAAGCACAAAAATTCATAAGAAACAAAAACAATCCCCCCCCCAGTTTAAAAGGTCACATTCTTTCATTAGCCAAAGGCCTGGGACAGGCAACCCCAAACTTGGCCCTCCAGCTGTTTTGGGACTACAACTCCCATCATCCCTAGCTAACAGGACCAGTGGTCAGGGATGATGGGAATTGTAGTCCCAAAACAGCTGGAGGGCCGAGTTTGGGGGTGCCTGGCCTGGGAGAAGAGGAATGTTTTTGCCTGGTGCCTACAGATATGTTATAAAGGCGCCAGGTGAGGCTCCTTGGGGAGAGCATCCCACAAATGGGGAGCCACTGCAGAAAAGGCCCATCATTTTTATTATAGTATTTATTTTTACCATTGGTATTTATGCCCTCTGCAAAGTAAAAAGACTTTGCAGAGATGGCACAATTATAAAGATGTCCCAGTTGACCTTAAGGATGGCAACCCCAGAGGGACACTTGATGTAAATGAGAGCAAAGGAAGGAAAATGCCGCAGCTAATGTTGAAATGCAATCCAGCACCCCACATATATTCAGGACAATACCAATCTAGGTCCTGGAACACCCTTAGAGCACATTTACCTTTAATAATGTGAAAGCTGGATTTCAAAGGCCAAATTTAATTTCATGCAGAAATGTGTTAGTCTATCCATATTGCACACTGTGCCTGAAAAAGCATAGTTCACAAATTGCTATACTAACACTTGGGAGAGGGGCTCAGAGAGAGAGAGTTGTGTACGACAACCCTGCAGTGTTGCTATCCAGGGTGCTTTAGGGAAATGCCACTGGAGAAAGCTAGTAAGTTGACTGCAGCAGCAGCAGCACAGGAGGATAAGGGGATTGATTGATGTATTGCATTTATTTCCCACTTTTGTCTCCAAGCAGCTCAAGGTGGCCTGCATGATTCTCTCCTCATTTAATCCACATTAAGGTAGGCTAAGAGGCCACAACCGACCAGAGGTCAGAATGATTATTGGAAATGGGCTGTTGCTGCAGATATACACACTTAGAAGGGTATATCTGCCCATCTGCCTACTAAAAGCTCAAATCCTTTTGCTCAATAGAGATGGGGTTGCAGGGAGGAGAGTGGCTGTTTTGACCCGTGACAATAAAATTGCTGAAGCTATTACTAGGGAGGTATAAATTATTAAAATTATTAAATAACAAAAAGCATTATTAAAATGCACTGCTTTTTGAATGATCAAACCATGGGCTCCCAGACTTGGGTTGACGTAAATCTTAAATATCTTCTGACATCTTTCTCCACCCCTGCAATCCAAAATGCCATGCCTACCATTACACGGAATGTAGTATCAATAGCCTAACCATTTCTGGTGAGCTTTAACAATCAATCCCTCTTCCCAGAGAACTCTGGGAATTGTTGGTCTTTGAGGAGAATAGATGTCTCCTAACTCACTGGTGGCGCTGTGGGTTAAACCACAGAGCCTAGGGCTTGCCGATCAGAAGGTCGGCGGTTCAAATCCCTGTGACGGGGTGAGCTCCCGTTGCTCAGTCCCAGCTCCTGCCAACTTAGCAGTTCAAAAGCACGTCAAAGTGCAAGTAGATAAATAGGTACCACTCTGGTGGGAAGGTAAACGGCATTTCCATGCGCTGCTCTGGTTCACCAGATGCGGCTTTGTCATGCTGGCCACATGACCTGGAAGCTGTACACCGGCTCCCTCGGCCAATAATGCGAGATGAGCACGCAACCCCAGAGCCGTCCACGACTGGACCTAATGGTCAGGGGTCCCTTTACCTCTAACTCGCTACACCCTCAACAAACTACAGTTTCCAGGATTCTTTTCTCTTTTTTGGGCGGGGGGAGCCATGACTGCTTAAAGTAGTATGAAAAATGCTTTAAATGGTATAGATGCATCCTACTTGTGTGACAACAGATTAAACTTTCCCTAGCATAGAAACACAATTATGGGAATAGTTCCTCTTGTCAGTTAGATATCTTTCTACATGGGTGTGCACACACAGAGAGATTTATTTGTGTGTGTGTGTGTGTGTTTGGCCCTCCACCTCACCCATAAAAGATAGTACAAGTTTGCATGTGACACAGAGCATATGCAAAATGTGGTACAGATTTGTCTCCTCTTTTGCGAATGGCGCTGAGGGCCCAATCCACACCTTTACCGGGGCCCAGCAATCCTGTTGGCAGCCCTGTGCTCTCGTGGGTGGATAGCAGTTTCACATAAGCATGGAATTCTGCACCTATTGCACACTCTTAAGGGTGATGAAGAGATATATGAATAAATCAATGAGTATGGAGAGCATTTTAAATGAATACCAGCACAGAGTGCCAAAGACAGAGGAGACGATACTCCATGAATACATAGGGGGTTGGTACTCAAATGCAGGCGACCCATTTAGGTTAAGCGGGGGGCGGGGGGGGGATGAAAGCAACTGTCCCATTATTCAGTTTGGGATTAATGTGGGTGAAATGGTTTCTACACCCCTGAGCAGGGTTCTGGAACAGCCTCCTGTGAATAGTTCTAAACAGAAGGGCAAGCCTTGCATCATGAAAAATGGAAAATAATTATTAAGCTCTCTGATGCCCTACTGGAGCAAAGAAGACTATTTCCCCCTCCTAAATTATGTTCTATCGGAGAGGAGAAATGGGACATGGAACGATGGGAGGTGCAAATGAGGTCAGCTTCAAGAAAATAAAGTCCCCGTACAATGAACCTCTTTTAGTCAACCAAGGAGAATCAACTAATCACCAAGTTTTGGACCCATGAAGAAGGCTACCCTCTCCAGAAAGATAAATTAGTGACCTCAGTAAGAGAAATAGGGATGTATACTGCATTGCCTTTCGATTGCTAACATGAGATGCTGCTTCTTGCAACATAGGCAAATAAGCATTTGTCATCTGCTATGTTAATCTCTGGTTATTTGCATCCATCGCCTCCCCAGAGGCATGCACAACCTCCTCCGCTGCCTAGTTAGCAATAGGCACTTAATGAATCCACGGTGGAAACAGAACAATGCTTAGGAACCAGCATTCTGTTATTATCCAGAACCCGCTCAGACACGCCATCTTATTTCAAACCTTGACCTTGCAATATCTATGTTTCCTTCCACAGAAGCAGATGAATAAACAACTGTGGCCACTGAAAGCTTCAATCCCAGGGGGCAGCGGGAGATGAGGGAGAGGACCTTCCATTTTTTACATGACCACAGACGTTATAGTCATCAACATTAAAGAGGACCTTGGTGAACTTTCTGTTTCCTGCCCTTGCGCAAGGTTCCAGCTCCCAGAGATGGGGCAAGGATAAAGGGAGAATACCAAAATTGCACCACACCACCAGTCAGGGTCATTCATAACTGCTTGTCAGAGCAAGCATTTCTTCCACTGTGTTTACTCCTGGCTTTCAATACAGAAAATGAATGAAAAGTGGAGCATCTCAGAAACAACTCTCGCTCTTGACTTCTCTACCCCCATTCCCCTGAGAAAGAGGTGGTTTATTAGGATACAACTTAAGATGGTAAGGCAGCTCCACCTGCTCCAGGTTCGAGATTAAGCCTGGGCGATGTATCAATACATCACCCAGGACTCGTATGAGGGCCAGGGCAGTATATAACGGCTGAAATTGCCACTGCTCCCGAGTTCCTCTGCCACTGCACAGGATGGGGGCTTCGTTAAACCTCTCTGCTGAGGCCCCAACAGCTGTGCACCCCTCAGTGGAGCAGTTTAAAGAAGCCGCCCACCTATGCGAAGGTGGCGAGGGAGACTTGCGGACAAATCCTGACAAGTTCCATCCGCGGAGCTATCTCCGCCGCCATCGCACGGGCAGGCAGCCTCTTCCTCCTGGCGCCTGGAGCCAGCTGCCTCTTCCCCACCCCACCAGTCACCGGGGTGAAACCGCCGCAAACCTCCTCAGCGGTTTCAGCCCGAGACCTTGCAGGGCTGGGGCCAACGCAGCTTGTTCCTCCCTTTCAACATCACAATGTGCTGCCAGATCGCGATGTTTGGCTGGTGATACATCGCAATGTTGAAAACCTGACATTGACCAGCCCTAGTCAAGATAGCTTGGCCGCAACCGCCCACACACTGGTAACCTCCAAGTTGGATTTACTGCAATGTGCTCGATTTAAGTTGGTTTGGAGGTGCAGGGCAGCGGCTAGATTCTTCTTCTGTAGGAGCCAAGTGCCGTCAGCATACAACACCTTTGTTTATGGGATGTGCACTACCTGCCAATCTGCTACAGTGCCAAGTTCAAGGTCTGGGCCCTATATACCACTAAGGACTAGGTTACGTGAGAGGCCTCCTTATTCCTTATGTACCCAGTAGGCCACAGCATTCTACAGGAAAGGGTCCTCTTCAAGTTCCTAAAACATCAGAAGCTCACTCCACAGTAACTTGGAGCAGGGCTTTCAATGTGGTTGCCGCTGTTCTGTGGAACATCATTCCTGTCAAGATAGGATACGCACCCACTATCTGAACTTTCCAGAAACAGTGGAAGATATTTTTGTTCAAACAGGCTTCTCCAGCCGGATGAAAAGTTCTCTGCCTTAGATTTTCTTTTAGTATTGTTTTTAAACCTTTCTTCAGTTATGTTCGGTACGGTTTTTAAAACTATTTTAGCTGTTTCTATGATGTTTGTAAATAGCCTAGATACATACACAGAAGACGACTTATAAATTAATATAGTAAAAATGGAAGCGTGTGGATAAGCCAAGTCCAGAATCAAAAACAAGGAAGGGCACACAAAGATTTACATAGCACAGATGCAATTGAAGAGATGCAATTGGAATAAGAAGTCTCACTTCAGCTGCCAACTGATTCCAAAGGAATGGAGCTGCAAAACTTAAATGCCTGGTTTCTAGTGCATACTAAATGCACCTCTTAAAGGAAGCGGGTGGCGCTTTGAACCACAGAGCCTAGGGCTTGCCGATCAGAAGGTTGGCGGTTTGAATCCCCGCGATGGAGTGAGCTCCCTTTGCTTGGTCCCTGCTCCTGCAACCTAGCAATTCGAAAGCACGTCAAAGTGCAAGTAGATAAATAGGTACCGCTCCAAGTGGGAAGGTAAACGGGGTTTCCATGCGCTTCTCTGGTTCGCCAGATGCGGCTTAGTCATGCTGGCCACATGACCCAGAAGCTGTATGCCAGCTCCCTCAGCCAATAAAGCAAGATGAGTGCCGCAACCCCAGAGCTGTCCGCGACTGGACCTAAGGGTCAGGGGTCCCTTTACCTTTAAGTGCACCTCTGGAGCACATGGTGCTCTTAGCAGTGCACCATCTAAGGAGCACAGTTGCCTGGCAGGTATATATGGAGCTATGTGATCCCTTAGGTAATCTCTTTTGCTTGCCTCTGGCTCAGAAGGGAGGAAGGAGGGCAAGCAAGTGATGGTGGTGAAGTTCCTAGTGCCTGCTTGTTTATTGACTATGTCTGGCAAGCATGCAAGTGGTAACAATGAGGTGGCAGGGGAGCAACAACCTGTAAAAACAATGGCAATGTGGGGTAGACTCACTGAGAGATGGACCCCTCTCCCAGTGAGGGCATCCTGCCCAAACTCCCCTCCCCATAAAACCTGGAGCTGGCACCTTATTCTTCATGGCCCTGGAACAATTTAGCTTTAAATTCTCTCTTTGTACCAAGAGGACAAAACTTTAAACATTGAATAATAATAATAATAATAAATTATTTATACCCCGCCCATCTGGCCGGGTTCCCCCAGCCACTCTGGTCGGCTTCCAACAAAACACCAAAATACAGAAATCCATCAAACATTAAAACATTAAAAGCTTCCCTAAACAGGGCTGCCTTAAGATGCCTTCTAAAGGTCTGGTCATTGTTGTTCTCTTTGACCTCTGGTGGGAGGGCATTGAAGATGTGAAAGCACAAGTGTATTCTCAAGGATCAAAACATTATCATCACAGGACAATATATTAGCTCCATTCCCTGTACTCCGTAAATGGAACTACAGTAAATGTTGACATTCCTTTCACACACACGTCACGGATGCAGCGACAAAAAGTGAAAGAGAGGATCCGTCATAGCACAACAAGAGCTATGGCACCAGCACTCTGTTTACAGTGGATGGTAGCAGCATTGTAAACAAAGCATTTCCTGGAAGACTGTTACTTCGCAGTTTAAGCCTCCCCCCGCCCCAAAGCATCTCATGGGCCAAATGGGGAGGCCCGTGGGTCAGAAGCTCCCTACCACTGGTTTATAGGCTAGTTCACCCACTTCTTACAGTCAGCTTAATTCATGCTTTGATGCACTCAGTTTGTTCCACTGGCCACGCCAATCCTGTACTCGGGTGTGATAAATGCACATGTCTGAAAACTTACCTTCCTCTGCCATATCTTTATCCAGTACTAGCTTCCCATGCCGGAGGAAATTCAGAATGGGTCCAAAATAAGTGGGATCCCGATCAATGAGGTATGCACCAGTCTCATCCTAAACAAAAGAAACAGACAACAAACAAGCACAAATCTTGTCTCATGAACCTCCCTTGAGAGTTTTAATAAGCATCTGGATAGGGGTGATCCAATATACGTAGTTTACCTGGGTTTTCAAAAAGCTTTTGACAAAGATCCCCATTGAAAACTGTGTAGACTTAGCATTCATGAAATAAGAGGGGGGAATCATCTTATGCGTCAGAACCTGACTAAAGGAGAGGAGGAATAAATGGGCAGAACTCACAGTACAAGAGGTGGGCTCCTCCATTGATCTGTACAGTATAGAGACTAGTGCTTTCTAATTGTTTTGCATATGACCAAGAGTTAGGGGTGTGGAGCAAGGTGATTGTAAAACAGTCCAAAACTGGGAGAATGGGCCATACAATGCAGTTTCAATGTAAGCAAGTGCAAAGTGAGGCACTGAAGCAAAATCCTAACCGCATTTATACGGGTGGAAGGCAAGCTGGGAGTTACCAACCAGGAATTGGATCTTGTGAAGAGCTTAAAGAAAATGTTGATTCAGTGTGCAGAAGTTATGGAAACAGAAATTACGTGCTAGGGATTGTTCGGCAAGTGAAAACTATCAATACCAAAATGCCTTTAAACAAACCTATGGTGTGGAATATAGTGAGTACAGCTCAAGTCACCATAGAATCGTAGAGCTGGAAGCCACCACAAGGGTCATCTAGTCTAACCCAAGCCCCCCACCACTGCAAGAATCTCAATGAAAGCAACCAAGACAGACGGCCATCCAACAAACCAGAAGGAAATAAAACTGCTAGCAGCATAATGCCTCTAGCCTACAGGTGGGGAACTGGAAGTGGCTGGTGGACTTGATCATTATCTTCTCCCCACCCACTCTGCATAGGCCAAGTTTTATAGGTGGGAAGATTTGCCCACCTGATAGTCACCTGACAGCACTGCGATGTCAAGTGAGTCTTTTTATGCATGTGTGGGTCTTGCAGAGCACTTTGCAAGAGACTTCAGAAGACGGTTGCAAAACACCGTCTTGCCGAGCCAGTTTTGCCTGAGCCAGATAATTATGACCTGCCACATACCTTATATAAGGTATAGGTCAGGTGGGCATGGCTTGACCAAAATGGCTTTGTGGGTAAAATGAAGGTGCCTAGTGGGCCTAATTAGGCCCATGTGCCAGAGTTTCCTCACCCCTACTTTGGACAAACCTTGGAATATATTATAGAGCTCTGGGCACCAAATCTTAAAGATAGCAAGTGTCCAAAGATGCTTGTGTCCAAAAAAACATCCAACTTGTCAACAGTCATCTGCCTGATGGCTAGCTGTCAATAGTCCATGGTATGTCCTCTGTTTTCTGTTGGTTGAATGGATGTGATGTCACAGAATGCTCATAAATCTAACTACTGAGGAAGAGGGTGTCCTGGACTCTTAAGTCAGCATTAGTACTGCGAAGGAAGTGAAACATTGGCTTGAATGGGAAAGAAGCTTCTCGTAAACTGCTTAAGGATAGGGGAAATTGAATGTAACAGAATGCAGAAGCCAGAAAGTGCTAGGCTGGAAGGCAGGAGGCCAAGAACAGGAGCCAAGGCGGCAGGAAGCCTCAGAACAGGATGGTGCTATTGAGAGGAAGGAACTGGGAGAGATTGGGAAGGCAGAAAATGCTGGCTACTGTAAGCCAAATCTGCAGGTTTGAAGTTACTTCTTTCTTCCATCTGCTCTCAGCAACTACTGTATGACTTTTAAATCTGGGAAGCTGAAACTTTGAAATTACAGCTTTCTCTCTCTGATAAAACATACTTTAGGTATTTATATCACTGCACGAGCAATCATGAACCAAGATCAACTTTTGGACTTCAACACTGATACATCCTACCCATGTCTACTCAAATACTCCCCACTGGATACCTGGAGGCTCTGGGATACCTCCTTGGATTCGCCGCCCAGAAGCATAGCTGCCAAGTTTTCCCTTTTCTCACGAGGAAGCCTATTCAGCATAAGGGAATTTCCCTTAAAAAAGGGATAACTTGGCAGCTATGCCCGGAAGGCTGGCCAAAAGAGCCTTCATGGCGCGCCACCCTGTCCTGGCGACTAGCATCCAGTGAGGGCTTGGCGGGGCAAACCAGCAACGCGGAAGAGGAGAGGCAAACGCGGCGCTTACATCGCTTTGGGCGCTCGTATTTCTGGGCGCATCTGAGATCCAGAGCGCGCCCCCAAACATCCCAATTGCCTCTCCGGGGAAACGGATCATCACACAAGTAAACTAAGCGGGAGGCGCTGCTGCAGTTGCCCGGGCGCGCGGAGGGTAAACGCTACTGAGTAAACAGGCGTCGTTTCATTTTATTTCAATTCTGCGAGTACTGTATGCCTCAGGCGAGGCTCCTTCCCGAATCAGGCTCCTCCTCTAGGACTTGATTCCTTCAGCGGCTGCGTTTCGTCGGCACGCCTCTTCCAAATCTCGCAGGTGCCAGAAAGGAGAGGGGATCAGAGAGGCTTGTATATAACTGACCGGGGGTGGATGCATGCATGGAAATCCAGCGGCCCAGCAACATTTGCAATGCAAGCCTTATGACTTTGCAAAAAAAAAAGCCAAGCCCGACTCCTTCCAGCGAGTGCGCCTTGCAAAGTGCACGGCCGAGCGAGGAACATCGGAGCGGCGGAGGGCGCTTCCTCCGGCGTCTCCTTTGTTCTGCCTCCCGGACCAAAGGCGCAACCGATCCCGGCGGCAAGAGCAGGGCGCGCACGTGTCCCGCAAAAACACCGCGATCCTTTGCGCTGGTACGCCGGGCTCGCTCGCTTACCTGATCAGACTGCAGCTCTTCTCCCTGGCACAGGCGGCAGAGGAAGGATTTCTGCTCGCGGCACAGCGTTTGCCGGGTGGTGAGGAAGATGGTGCCGCCGACGTTGAGCCTCACCCACTTGCCTCGGCTGCTGGGGGGCAGAGGCTGCTGGGAGCTCTCCCACGCGCAAGGAGCCCTCCGCACGCCTCGCGTTGCCTCCCCTCGGTCCATCCTCATCTCCCTTCCTCGCCGCGGGTCCCTCCTACTTCCACGGGGAGGCGGGGCTCCGGAGGCAGGTGGGGGAGCCTGGAGGATTCTGGGGCTTGTAGTTCTCGGGTACAGCGCCACCACAAAGGAGGCTTTCCCAGTGGGCAGGATTGGCACAGCGCACAGTTAGAGTGCATTCGAAGCGCGTTTTGTGGGTTCAAGGAAAAACTATAGGTATACTTGAAAAAGGAGATTCCCTGGATGCCAAGATCCAGGTTTCAGGCAAGTACTCAGTGAGAGATTCAAAATCACAAACTATTAAGCCATGTCAAGCATGGAAACAGAGACTATTAGACCTTTAAAATGTGCCCTTCTAAGTTCCTTCCAAAGTTTTCCTCTTCCTCCAGCACAGGAAAAGACCGCACATTTAGTACGTTAGAAATGGTTTACTTACAAACACTCCCAAGGTCAGATTCATGTGCTTTTCCATACAGCATTCTCAATAAGTTACCCAATAAGCATAAAACTTGACTTAGCTACAAAGTGGTGAAGGTTCCTAGATTATTGGTATAGGAATTCAAGCGTGGCTGACGAGAGCCATGTGGTCTGAGCTGGAGCAACCAGCTCAACCCTCTTTACATGCTGAGCTTTTCTGGTAGACAGAGAGAGAACGATAGGCCTGATAGACTAGTTCCTCCCAAGGTAAAGGAAGTGGACATAGCTAAGCCTAGCAGGACAGCTAACTCTATGATATTAACCCCTTCATGCATTAATTAGACTTAAGCATGTTGGTTGTATGAGGCTGGTTATCCCACACATTTCCCCCTGGAATATTCCTGGGAACTGTAGCTCCCCCCAACATAGCTGCAATTCCCTGAACCCTTAACAAGCCACAGCTCACAAGATTCTTGGTGTGGGGTAATATGCTTTAAATGTATGGTATGTAAGTAGCCTCAGTTTGAAGGAGGAGCTGTGTGCATGTCTTTCGTTATCAGAAACTAGGACAAGAGTTGGCAGAAGGTCAATTTAGACCAGTATCTGCTGCCCCCCTTGGTTCTATAACCCTTATCCCCAGTGCATTATTCAGAATTGCCATTTGCGTGACCCACTAGGGAAGATAAAAATACAAAAAAAATCAAACCAGTAACAGTTAATTGCACATTTATGCAAAATCGAATTACAGTCGTACCTTGGAAGTCGAACAGAAGCGTTCCGGAAGTCCGTTTGACTTCCAAAACGTTTGAAAACCAAAACACAGCTTCTGATTGGCTGCATGAGGCTCCTGCAGCCAATCAGAAGCCGCAGAAGCCCCATCAGACATTCGGCTTCCAAAAAGAGTTCGCAACCAGAACAGTCACCTCTGGGTTTGTGACATTCAGAAGTCAAAACGTTCAGGAACTAAGCTGTTGGACTTCCAAGGTATTGTTATAAGAATTTTGAGGTCATATACATATATATATTAATAATTGTTCATAAAACATGTACATGAATGTACAGAAACATGTCTGAAGCAGCACAGGAAAACAGGCCTGACTGACACCATTTTGACTCTCTCTGACCAGGTGTTCCTCTGCAAGGAAGAAGGGGGGTGGGGGGAACCTTCTCATTGTCTCAGGAATTAAAGTGATAATCCCTGGCATCCTGATACCTGACTGCCAGACAAAAGGGTGTGATTAACTTGGCTGGGAAACAGGGAAATGTAAATATCTCTCAATTTTGTTGATTAGGTTCTGGGGGCAGGGGGCAGGGTCCAGGGTGCTCAGATTACTGCCACCAGACCTCCCCGTTCATGATGTACCTATGATGAATCTAGGGAGGGGGGGTCTTGGGCTACACCCCTTCTGTGACATATGGATGATGCTTCTGGGGGGTGGGCTGAAACCAATTTCAAATCTCTTTTTAAGGGCAAGACATCTTTGTTTGGGGTTCCTTCCTTGTTCTCCTGTGTGAGAGGAAGGACCCTGTTGCAACAGCAAAAATAAAAGTGCCTTGCTTCGCACGTCCTGGTTTGGTCTCTGTTATTTGGTGGGCAGGAGACGCTTAAACTTTGTCTGCTTGCCAGGATACCTGGACTCTTCCTGGGTCAAGGATCCACTTAATTCTAGGGCCGTGTAGCTCTGCAAAATTTTTACAACAGTTTGGCGACCACTTCGGGGACCCAGTTTTGCCTTGAGCTCCGGGTTCACTGAGGAAGGGGAGCCCAGCGCGCCCTTGCCTCTTTTGCAGGGGGGTAAACCAACCTCAGGACCCGAGGCACTTGGTAGTAATTGAGAGTCCAAGCGGGACCCCCAGGACGAAGCAACGTTTAAAGGGACAAGGCTGTTTTTTTTTAGGAACCAGTTGGAAGCTGGAGACAACGGGATTCGACTGAAAGGATCGGTCGTGAGTATTAAAAGGGGACACCTTGGGTGAGCTAAGAACCACAGCAACTAAAAATCTATTTCTCCACTTGGACTATCCTTTTCTACTCTCCTCTTTGGACCTTAGTTGCAGCAAGGCTGCCAGGCACAGTTACAAGGTAGAACTGAGGTCCAGGGCAACAGTCTTTACGTTAAACGCAGAGCTCAGAAAGACTGTCCCAGCTCCCTTCTGCCAAACTGAGCAGAAGTCTGAGCAAACTGTCGCTTTTCTACCAATCTGGGAATCTGGCTATCCCAGCTCTGTTTCCTATTCCTCTGCTCTTAATCTTCGGGTGAAGACGCCCCCCTGCCACGGCGACCCTTGTTGGGTAGGACCCGTGACCAGGGAATGCAAGTGCGCCTGTTCCTTTCTACTCTGTATTCCTCAGTTCCGACCTGACATTGCGTAGGCAAGCGTTCAGTAGGATCTGAGTCTAGTGTGTAAGAGGCAGGGAAGTTGCTGTGGAACCCTCAGGCAATTGATGACCAGTGGGAGGGTTCCAATAGGGTTTTAGCTGCACCAGGCCGCCTAGTAGTTAGTGCACGCGAACGGCAGGCAGGAACACCACTAGGACGTGGGGGTGAGTCATAGACTCGGGAAGTTAAGAGTGTCCAGGAACAGGGTCGGGGACCCAGAACTGCAGTATAAAAAGACAGAAGTAAAATGGGTGCAACCCACTCTAAGGAATTCCTTTCCCAGACTCCCAACCGAGGCAAAGCACAACTGAGGCTTTGCTCCGGTAAGGACTTTGAGGATGAAAGTCCACTCCAATTCGTTCTCTTAAATTGGCATGAAATCCCCGGGGCGGACAAGCTTGAAGGGAACCAATTGCAAAAACTTTGTAAGAAAAAAACATTGGGTCCGATTTACTATGGACCACCCAGATGAGGGGAAATGGCTACCAGGAGGTTCCTTTAACATACAGTGAATCTCCGCTTTAAAATTAACCCTGGTGAACTCTGAATGGGAAAAGTTTTGTGAGGAATCCTGCAAAGTATGTTATGGTATAAAATTATATATGTTTGCATGTTACATGTTGTCTGTGTTGTCTGTTACGTGTATGTGCGTCTGTTCCTTGTGTCTGCTATAGATAGTTGTTTCCTTTAAAGTAAATGAGAGATATAATCCAGGTTTAGGAAATTAGGGGTTTGTGTTTAAAATTTGGCCATGACACCCACAGACTGCCTTTTTTAAAGCATGCATAGTTTAAAATAATATAAAAATTAAGGCAAGCTTGCTTAAATAATCTTATGTAAGGGCTTGATCAACCCAAAAACATGGCAAATATTTAAAAGAGTGGAGGTAGTGTGTAAAGGTTTGTTTTAAAGAGGCTGTAGAAGGCCATTGTTTCCTCTCCAAAAGTAAAAAGAGGGGGCAGGATGAAGGAAAATAACGAGCTGTAAGTTTAAAAATGCTTGCTCAATGCTTTGAAAATATTTTAAACTTGAAAATGTTCATAAACTCCAGCTATAAGTGGATAAGAGATGTACTCAAGGTTTAGAATGTTATGGGGTGTGTTTAAATTGGCTACAACATCCATAGACTGCCTTCTTAAGTGTGCATAGTTAAAACTGCCAACTTGTTTAAATTTCTAGTATAGAAACAATGTTGAACCGATCAATCTTAAACATTATAAATATGAGAATGAGGTGTGCAAATGTTTGTTATTGAGAGAGGCTCCAAAGGGGAGTCTTTCTCCAAGTGACTAGATGAATATTGACTAAAGGAAAATTGAACAGCTATTCCAATAAAGGTGATTTGTTTGTCAAAGGTAGAGCTTCCATAGCCAGGAATTGTCTATCTGAGTCTAGTTTTAACTTCAATTGTGTTGGACAGAAGGGTTATTGTTGGGCTCCCCATATCAGTCTCTTAAGAAAAAAACAACACATCTGGTTATTCTTTTGTGGGGCAACAATTTTTAAGAAAAATTATAGCCCCAAATGGGGGATATTGTTATAAGAATTTTGAGGTCATATATATATATATAATAATTGTTCATAAAACATGTACATGAATGTACAGAAACATGTCTGAAGCAGCACAGGAAAACAGGCCTGACTGACACCATTTTGACTCTCTCTGACCAGGTGTTCCTCTGCAAGGAAGAAGGGGGGTGGGGGGAACCTTCTCATTGTCTCAGGAATTAAAGTGATAATCCCTGGCATCCTGATACCTGACTGCCAGACAAAAGGGTGTGATTAACTTGGCTGGGAAACAGGGAAATGTAAATATCTCTCAATTTTGTTGATTAGGTTCTGGGGGCAGGGGGCAGGGTCCAGGGTGCTCAGATTACTGCCACCAGACCTCCCCGTTCATGATGTACCTATGATGAATCTAGGGAGGGGGGGTCTTGGGCTACACCCCTTCTGTGACATATGGATGATGCTTCTGGGGGGTGGGCTGAAACCAATTTCAAATCTCTTTTTAAGGGCAAGACATCTTTGTTTGGGGTTCCTTCCTTGTTCTCCTGTGTGAGAGGAAGGACCCTGTTGCAACAGCAAAAATAAAAGTGCCTTGCTTCGCACGTCCTGGTTTGGTCTCTGTTATTTGGTGGGCAGGAGACGCTTAAACTTTGTCTGCTTGCCAGGATACCTGGACTCTTCCTGGGTCAAGGATCCACTTAATTCTAGGGCCGTGTAGCTCTGCAAAATTTTTACAACAGTTCAACTGTAAAACTATTTAGTTTAATTAACAAAGTTGATCTAGTGATACCAACCTCAAAGTCTGATAGTCATTTACACCTCCCCCCTGCTGCCCACTTGCCTCTTAGCACCCCCAGGTAATCCCACCCCACAGGGAGAGTACTGCCCATTTGGGAAACCACTGGTCTCGATCCACTGGAGCAGCTCCGGGTGATTTACAGCAGGGTTCTGGATGCTCAGCAATTGCCAAACACAGTGTTCTTCAGCCCTGGGTCCCCAGATGTTCTAGGATTCCAACCCCAGTCACTCTTGACCACTGGCTCCACTGGCTGAGAATGATGAAAGCCTTCCCCATCATCACCACTGCTCACCCCCAGAATGAAAATTAGGCTGCTGAGACAAAGGCTGGGCAGGGAACCAGGGCTCAGTTTTCGTAAGAAAGGATAATGAGGTGAGTGGCTCATCCACAGGACACATTCACAGCCAGAGTGGTTTAACAATTAGTCTTCCTCTTCACAGAAAACTGAATTGTAGCTCTGTGAGAGGAGTAAGTGCCCTTAAACTACAACTCCCAGAATTCTTTGGGGGAAGCCACAACTGTTTAAAGTGCCATCATAGTGCTTTAAATATATGGTGTGAAGGCGGCCCAGTTCTGGTACTGAAAACAATTTTGTAGGCGAGCATGTCTTCAAGCATCATCCATTTCTGAATTTTAAATGCCTACCCACCCCAGTCACTATTTTTGCACCTGGCTCCAGTTGGTGAATTAAATCAGGATTCTATTTTAAAAGCAACATAGATCCCAGAAGGTAATAGGCTGCCTCCACCCACCTGTGCTAACAGCTCCTTTGGATGAGGAATGCATACAGAACATGGTCATATGATAATCATTGTTCCTAGCTCAACAAGAACTCAATCTCTTACAGTGCTCCCCCATAAGTAGATCCTCTGGGCTCCTGGGCTTTTGATTGCTTTATTCGCATGCTGCATGACATTGTAAATAAACACACTTGCCACCAGCACACCTTGCATTGCTCTATATTCAATGGACCTATTTCAAGGTGTGCAGCCTCATGCAAAGGTGTACAGCTTTAAGTTTGTTTAGGTGTGTATAAAGTGCATTCGTGTGATCAGTGTTTGCAGATGGAAGTACTTGTGATAGAGGGTTGAGACACTAACCCCAGCTTTTGGCTTAATGTATATCAGGTGGCATAGAGCTTTTGGAGTTAAATGGGCTTTCATCCACCCTTTGCAATGGCTTTAGAACAGGCACCCCCAAACTTCGGTCTGGACTACAATTCCCATCTTCCCCAACCACTGGTCCTGTTGGCTAGGAATCATGGGAGTTGTAGGCGAAAACATCTGGAGGGCCGCAGTTTGGGGATGCTTGCTTTAGAATGAAAGCTGGGTGGTGGGGAGGGGATAACACATAAATTACTACCCGTGAAATAGCCCTGTATATTGCACTTCAAACCTTCCTATCCAAGTTCCATATCCGAACAGCAGTACAGAGAATTAGCCAAATTCAAATATCATTTTATATATTTCTTTCAGGCATGTTGCTTTTCAGCGAAGAAGCCTTTATCAAAACAAAACAAAACAAAAACCCTCCAATGCAGCTGAACAGAACAGAGCTGGAAGGGGAGATATGCTGATAAGAGTGGCTCTCAGATATATACATCTGAGCTACTTCTATCAGCCAAAAGGGCTTTCACATTTTAAAAGCACATCATATCAACACTCTACCAGCTTAATAGGAGCACAATCCATTTTCTCATACTGTATATGCTTCTGCTGCCAATGTATAATTAATATCTATTCTTTCACCAGTTTTTTGGGGGTGGAGGGGAGGGACTCTGAAGTTAAAATGCCTGTGTTTGAATATATCAAAGATTAAACTTCAAAAAAAGAGCAATGACTTTTAAAGAGCATTTGCAATTGTTACTTTTTATATGTCATAATAGCTATAGCACTGTTTTCAAGGGGAGTCAAACAGTGTCATGACCAAGGGCTCCGACTGCTCATCCTCAGGGGGAAACCTCATGGATTTAGAGGACATATTTAACAGGGAAGAAGATTTGCCCTCTGAGCTGGCCTGTGACATCCCTACCTCATAAGAAGTTCCAGGACCAGAAGGGCCCATGATGGCTGACATCTCTCGCCTAAAGCTGTCACATTACCGTCTGTGATGTTGGAGGCAACAGCACAACCCGTCTCCTCCACATTACCAGAATCTACAGCTCCTAAAACAGGCTGGGCCCCTTTAAGAGAATAGGCTTGACCCTCATCGGAGGCTGGAGCCACCTGCTTAAAGGAAGCAGCAGTCCTGTTTAATATCTCTCTCTCTCTCTCTCTCTCTCTCTCTCTCTCTCTCTCTCTCTCTCTCTCTCTCTCTCTCTATATATATATATATATATATATATATATATATATATATATAAATGTAAGAAGGGCATGTGGGGTTTTGTCCACTTTTCTCCGAAACCGCTTCACCAATTCCGTTAAAATTTGAACACAACGTCCAAAGCGAATGTCTGATGGCTCTTATAGTTTTCAAAGACAGATGTCACACCTCCGCCAGGTGAAACCCCCAAAAACCCATTCCAGAACGCACCACTCAGCCAAAAGTGCATGCTGGGAAAAGAACCAGGTTGCAAACCAGCGCCCTCTAGTGGTGGCTACACTGGTACTACACCTATAGAACCTTCCCTCTAAACAGCACCTTGGCTGCCGTTTACATACTAGGCCGAAGCCTTTACAGACTAGGCCAAATGGAGGTACAGTGGTACCTCGGTTTATGAACACAATTGGTTCCAGAAGTCTGTTCATAAACTGAAGCGTTCATAAACTGAAGCGAACTTTCCCATTGAAAGTAATGGAAAGTGGATTTATCTGTTCCAGACGGTCTGTGGAGTACTTAAACTGAAGCGTTCATAAACTGAAGCGAACTTTCCCATTGAAAGTAATGGAAAGTGAATTAATCCGTTCCAGATGGGTCCGTGGCGTTCGTAAACCGAAAATTCGTAAACCGAGGTGTTCATAAACCGAGGTTCCACTGTACTGACTCGCCTGGGTGGGGGACGGGATAGATCAGGACACAGTGGGACCAGTCACAGGGATGAGTCGGGGTGGGGGGGAGAGGGGACGTGATACGTCATGGGTCAGGACAGGGTGGGGGGAATCACAGGGGTAAGCCAGGGGGTGGGGGGAGGAAGAGGTGGGATACATCATGGATCAGCACAGGGTGGGGGCAGTCACAGGGATTAGCCACAGCAACGCGTGGCAGGGCCAGTTAGTGCAATATAACTATATGAAATATTCACCCCTGCCTTGTCTGAGTCCAGACTAACTTCACATGGAGATATCAAGGGTGATACCCAACTTGCTTGTTTGCTTTTTGGACTTTGATCTCTGCTTTGCCTGACCTTGTCTTTCTGGACTTACCCTCTGCTTTGGCTGAGCTTGCCTTGCTTGGGCTTGACCTACACTTGACCAACTTTGCTTCCTGGATCTGGGATTGGTGCTAGCAATCTTTGCGCCAGCATCCCTGAACTTTGTGTCCAACCTAAACCCCACATTTGAGCCAGAACCCCATTCTCCAACTGAGACTGTTGCCTTGGGCAGAACAAACGTACACCACTTTTTAAAGTGAAGGAATTTGTGGCGTTGGCATGCTTACCTGTATTTATTCATCAAAAAGTGGAACTAGGAAACTGACTTTTAATGATCATCTCCAGATAGATAATAGCAAGTTACCTGAAACCTACAGGGTTTTCCCTCACCATAAGATGCTCCTGCCCTTCTATAACACCTTCCATGATCAAACCACCTTCCCACCTTGGCCACAGAAAGATTTAAGACAGGCATAGACAAACTCAGCCCTCCAGATGTTTTGGGACTACAACTCCCATGATCTCTAGCTAACAGGACCTGTGGTCAGGGATGATGGGAATTGTAGTCCCAAAACATCTGGAGGGCCGAGTTTGCCTATTCCTGATTTAAGAGCTCTGTGTAGCCAGGAAGCTTGTGTATTTCCCTGGGTGCAGCTTCATTCAATGGGTGACGATGCCCTTCTGATATTTATGCCGCTGTGGTCAAGGGCAGACCTGTGGTAACTCAAGTTGTGATCTACAACATATGGTGTCCTGAACAAAATGCTTTAGAAGCCACTACATCAGGACAAACAAACACACTGAACAATTAAAGTACCTTAAGATGCTTTTAATTTTAAAAAAAATCAGAATTCACTTTTTTTAAAAAAAGTAAAACAGATTTCAGTTCACAAGGGAGAAATGATTGGTACTGTGTAGTCAGATGAAATAATTTGCCACGGTCAAAGTGCTCGCTGGATTCCGTAAGTAACCCTTTCCTGTGGTTTGGCCAATGTGACTGGACTTCCACAACTCATTTGTGCAACCTGAAACCCTTATTTTGCCATACCATGATCAGTGCATTCTTCCACCCAGACAAGCAGCAGTGAACAAAGGACATCATTCATGCCCAAAAAAGGGACAGCGGAACCCCATATTTCCTGTTGAAATGCTTCACACATTGGCAAGAACATCTTAAGACAGGATTTTTGAAGGCCAGCCCCTTCCCTTGTACAAGGCAATGTTTCTGCCCCTTGTTGAGGTGAGAGGCCAAAAACTCACAGGCTCTTCCCCTTCCCTTGTGAGATGATGTGCTCAGGCTGTGCCCGCATGAACCACTCCACCCAAGCGCCATCATAAATGGCCACGTCAGCCTTGCCACACAGATACGCCCCCAGAGCCACGTGGCAGGCTGTGACCCCTGAACCGCAAGTGGCCACCAGGGGCTTGGAGAGATCCACTTTCTTCTCCTGAAACAAGCTGCGGATGTCCTCTGGACTCTTCTCCAAGCCAGACTCGGTCAGGAAGTCAGTGAAAGGGATGTTCACCGAGCCAGGGATGTGACCAGGTTCAATTCCTGGAGAAAGTTAAAACAAAATAAAAAGTATTTAAAAAAAAACAGTTATACCAACCACATAGGACACACACTTGCTCAAGAAGCAGATTGGTTTGAAAATGGGAAACTCTATTTACAATGCTCGTTTTCTTCTTCCTTGAAATTCAAATCGCCTTCATTTAAATCAACCCATGTGAGCAACAGTGTGTGAGCATCCTCTGCAGAACTTGGCCTATATATAAGCAGGATCTCACCTAAGACAGTGAGACATAGCTGCAAACTTGCACCTGCTTGATCACTGAGCTAGCAAGTGGAGAGGAAACGCTTTAAGCTTAAAGTGTGTTCCAGGAATCATTTTGCAACAGAGCACTTGAGAAAACAATTTTGGTTTTTTTACAGTGTCCCCAGCAAAGATCTGTGCATCGGGCGCAGTAAGGTAAATCTTTCTGCATCGAGAGTCTGCAACCCTCCAGATGTTGTTGGATTCCAACTCCCTTCAGCCCTGGTCAGCATGGCCAATGGTCAGGGATGGTGGGAATTTTAACCCAACGATATCTGGAGGGCACAAAGTTCTCCAGTACAACCCTACAGACCTCATCCATTGAATACATGTGACTTGAGGTAGGAAAAAACCCCTTGATCTCCAGAACCAAGACATTGCACTCATGCCTATCAAGCGGTTGACCAGGCCTTGAATGAAAGCACCTAGAGAGGTTCTTAGAGGTGGGGAAAGTGTCCCTTCAGATGCTGCTGGACTTAAGCTCCTTATGGCTGTGTTTCAGGATGGGGAGAAAAGTCAGGGATGCTGCACACAGCAGGTTGCCCAGTGATGGGCAAATTTCAGGGGGAGACACCTCAAAGGGGGGATCCATAGGGAATCACCCCTGGATGTCCCCCCTCTGGGATGTCATCGGGGGCCAAGGACCACACCCACAGAAAAGTGGCTGATAGGTGACAGAAGGACCCTGATTGAGAGGTAGGGAGGCACTCCCAGGTGAGAGATGGGAGGGTCCGCCATTTTCTGTGGACTGCCAGGATGGAGAGCTACTTTGACTAGAGAGAAGATTCTGAATTTGTGCAACATTTTTGTTATTTTAGATACCCTGCGGCTGATTTTCTCCTCCCCTGCTGTTGCGAGAATCTGTATTTCATGAGGAAAATGTATTCTGTTATGGATTTCATATCAATTGTATTTACATAACTGTTCCAATTTTTATATTGCACAGATACTATGTTAACACCCTGACATTTGTGTTGTCTGTTGCAAAACACCCTGTGGTGCTTTGATGAAGTGGGGTGGTGGTGGTATATAAATGTAATAAATGCTGTATATACTTGAGTATAAGCCGACCCGAATATAAGCCTCAAAAAACTGGGGAAACTTATTGACTCGAGTATAAGCTGAGGGTGGGAAATGCAGCACCTACTGGTAAATTTCAAAAATAAAAATAAATACCATCCTATGCCTTTCCCAGCTGTCGGCGGCGGGGTGGGGGGAGAAGCGGCGAGGAAGGATCCCTTCCTCGCCGCTTCTCCCTCCCCGCCGCCTTGCACGGAGCAAAAATAGGACGGGGATTCGGAGAGTCGCAGCGCAGCGCTTCTCCAAACCCCCAGTCCTGTGCCTTTCTCCGCTGCCACCCACCTCACTCAAATATAAGCCGAGGGTGGCTTTTTCAGCACATTTTTGGTGCTGAAAAAGTAGGCTTATACTCGAGTATATATGGTAACAAGAATTGTTCCAGCCAGCATTGCCAGTGGTCAGGGATGATGGGATTTGTAGTCCATCAGGAGGGCTGCACTTCCCTCATCCCTGATCTAGAGGCTTCGTATCCTGCACTGATGCCTCTCCCTTGCTTCTTTCCTTCTCAGTCGCTGAGCTAAAGGAAGCCAACTCTTCTGTCCTCAAGGTCTAAAGAGATGTGTTACCTTCCCGAGGTTCTGCCTCCGTCCCAGTGAACCTCCCAGCTGACCGAGCATCCACCACCTGGAAGCGTTGGGCCTCAATGTTCTCCTTAACATCCTCGTGGGCTTTCACTAGCAATCTGTCCAGAGAGGCATGGAATTCTGCGGGGACAGGCCGGCTCTTCCCAGAGCTGACGGGATGCCCCTCGCGCAGCCAGTTCTTCAGCCCGCCATCTAGGACGGAAACGGCGTCATGCCCAAAGGCCCGGAACATCCACCAGACGCGAGGGGCAGAGAAAGAGCCCTGGTCACTTGCGTCATAGACCACGACATGGGAGTCGCTGCCAACCCCCAGTTTGCTCACGTACTCTGCAAAAGCCGCTGGGCCGGGGAGCATGTGGTCGTACGGCGAAGTGCGGTCGCTGCACTGGTCAATGTCGAAGAAAGACGCTCCGGGGATGTGGCGCTCCTCAAACTCGCTCCGGGGGTTGCGCTTCATTTTGGGGAGGTACCAGGAGGCGTCCAGGAGCCGCACAGCCAGCCCAGCTTGAGGGGATTTGATGGCTTCTGAGACCCATTTGGCCGACACCAGAGCCCGGTAGAGAAGCTGCTGAGACATGGCGCTCAAGTCCTGTTCGGGTTCAGGAGGTATCTGGGATTCTGCTGGACTGTCCGCACTATGGCGAAAGAAGATGAAGCAACAAACATTGTCATCCCCACAAGAATAGGGAGGAGTTCACCTCCCATGGTGTGTGGGGGGGGAGCTCCACCTTATGAGCTAGTCTTGGCCCAGCAAAGTTCCAATTTGGCCCACAAAGCCATTTTCCTCCAAACCATGCCCACCTGTCCATAAGTTCTGGGTTGTGTCAGCTGATCGGTGGGTGTAAATGTGTCACTGCTTCTGGGTGCTGCTTTGCCAGCATGTTCCCAACAGGGGAAGCAGATCCCTGCAGAGGGCAGAACTGGACCCACCACTTGAGTTCAATCCTGCTGGGTGCTGCTCTGCCAGTGCATTCTCTCTGTGGTCTCTGTGGCCCTCCACGGGTCAACTGTGACAGGAGGTTGGGACTGCCCACCTATCAGTCACCTGACGTTATCATGACACCAGATGAGTGACAGGTGCACTGCCCACCCACCTATCAAAGTTGGGTCCGTGGGGTGGGTGGAGATAGAAAAACTGGCCCATTGGACCTAAAAGTTCCCCGACCTTAATGTAGACAAATAGAAAGACAAATTTAGCCTATTATGTGGTTGAGTTAGATGCAGTGTGTTCTTGATCCAACAAACTCGCCAACTTGTAGAAAGCAACAAAAATGGCAAGGGGGTGAATGAGTTTGTGTGAACACTGTCTTGTGTGTTTACCAGAATCAGAGAGCTATTGTTTCTTTCGTAGATTAAATATGGTTAGAAGCTTATGCTAAATTGGACACCTGAAAGGACTCTCTCTCTCGAATCATGGGAACATTTCCCTGGTTAGTTGCAGGAAGCAAATAAAGATTTAGAAGGACCACTACAGCAGTCTTCAGTTATCTGCTCGGTCTAAAATGTTGTCTCAAAGAATTAGGTGAACTGCTGTCTGCAAGATATGCTGGGAGAGGGAAGTCAATAAGAATTAAGTTCAAGGAGAAAGGGAAATTTAGGTTGGCTAGTAAGGGACAGCAGAACACCTTCTTTGATAATACAGTAAAAGAGCACGCAGCCCAGGAAAAACATATCCATTTTCTCCTCCGGAAGTTTTTTTATACAGGAGACAGAAAGACTATTTGTGAGAGGTGAAGGAGTATGTGTGCTGTAAACATTGTCACTTGTGGTTCACAGCAGTAGACACTCATTGACCTACTTCCTATTTGTTCACTAAATTTTTAGGAACCATGAATAGTCTCACACTCAGTATTGCTATCAGAGAGCAGACCATGTTGAGTTGCACAAATCCACCTCAACACAGCAAGCTGTAAGCTTTAAGCAGAACACACGCACACCCTTCCTGATGCTAAAAAAAAAAAAATCTCCATACAGTCTTCCCCATTAAAAGCCAATTTCCTGACTTAGGACAGCCAGGTTTTCCCACGGCACATCTTCCTAATAACCAATGCATAACCTGAGACACAGCTCAGAAGGGTTTAGTCCTTGAACCAACTTCAAATAACAGGACTCACATCTGGCACATGCGAATCGATTTTATTTTTTTAAAAAAGTGATTGGAGTGCCTTCCATCATTGCAGAAAAGCCACATTTGGTCCCAGTATAAATTAATATACTTTTTTTTAAAGGCACTATTGATTTAAAGGTGGTTGTGTTAAGCTGCTGTGCAGTTTTTTGAGCGGCATCAAACACATAGGTGGAAAGAAGAAGTGGAATTCTTTTTTCATTAAATATATAAATAAATATAAGTTAAACCTTATCTTGTGGGCAAGAGAAGTTGAGAATATCTCTTCTATAGTCTGCTGCGAACACCTGCAATTTTTAGAAATTCTTATGTATGTGATTATATATACCGGGTATATATATATATATATATACTGTGTGTGTGTGTGTGTGTGTGTGTGTGTGTGTGTGTGTGTATGTATGTACCCTGTTTCTCCTATTTTAAGACATAGTCATAAAATAAGCCATAGCATAAGCATTCAAGGAATATAAGCCATACCCCGAAAATAAGACATAGTGATAGGCACAGCAGCAATGCCTGCCATGGCAGGAGGAGGAGGGAAAAAAAGACATCCCCTTAATATAAGCCATAGTGTTTTTTTTTTTAGGAAAAAAAAATATAAGACGGTGTCTTATTTTCAGAGAAACACGATGGGGAGACAGGAGATTTTGATCCCTGTGGTGTAAAACTAGCTGGAAGATCCCGGGCCAATGTACAGCTGGTGGAAAGAGCTGCACAATTGTGATGGTGATCTCAGTTGGGATACCTTAGTAGGTAGCATAGAAGCCAATTCCTAGGGTTGATGGGCATTGCCATTCAAACAGTGTGCATGTGCCGTGCCATGTGATCAATGATGTGGGGCGGGGCTTCCCTGGTGCGTGTCCCCACCCCCACCCCAATATTTTATTCAAGTTGACACCGCTGGTAAGTAGAGAGCATGAGACTCTTAAACTCAAGGTTGTGGGTTCGAGTCCCACGTTGGGAAAATGAGTAATGCATCGCAAGGGGTTGGACTAGATGACCGCGGTGGTGCCTTTCCAACTCCACAAATCTACGATCTCCTCGGACGCTCCGCCAGGCGAGCGCCCGCGTTCCCGTCTCTTCCTGAGCAGGCGAAAGGCTTGCAGGATCCGACGGCCTCTCCCGAGCACATGGGGCGGGACTCCCCTCTCTGCAAAAGCCTTTACGGCTTCACGCCCCATTCAGCCAGGCACCCCCGACAGGATCCGCCTCCCCCCCCCCCCCCGACCAAGGTACCTCTTCGTCCTTCCGACAAATCCCGCCGAGGACGATCGCGCTCGCTCCGAGGGCCCCGCACCGCTACCGCCCGCCGGGGCTGCCTCCTTCCCCGTCCATTAGGCCGTTACGTGCATTTTGGGTGGAGACAAGGGCCACATCCCACTTTGCCAACCAGTGGCAGAAAAGAGTTTGCCGGGGCAAACCAAGTCGGGGCAGGGAAGGAGGGGAAACCGGCGCGACGTCTCCGGCCCGGATGAGCAGACCGGGTCCCCTTCGGGACCGAACCGCGGAGGTGGCCTCGCTTTCCTTCCCTGGAAAAGGGAGAAGGGAGACTGGGCGAAGCGCGAAACCCTCGGGAGCCTCTTTCGGCTCGGGAGCAGGAGCCGCGCTCCCCCCGCCGCCTCCCTGCAGCAACAGGCCGCTGAACCTAAAAGAAAGAGGCGTATATATATATACTGTATATATATTGGGGGTGCCCCAAGTTTCTTAAAGCGCGGCCAAGGGGGGTAAGTAGCCTGCAGGGGGTGTTCCCAGCTGTACATTGGCCCGGGATCTTCCAGCTAGTTTTACACCACAGGGATCAAAATCTCCCGTCTCCCCATCGAACCCCTTTTCCTTAAAGCAGACAAAGCGGCGTTTGTGGAAATTGCAGCTGATCCACTAACGGGGAGTAATCCCTGCTATCTCGCTCTCATTGGCAGGGACAGGAGGAAGGAGGAACTCCTGGAAGGCGGAGGGATGGGCGGTGCCAAGGAACAAAGATACAGTAGTCCATTACTGTACTGTAGTCACTTCTGCTTGTTAAAGGTCCTGGGCATGTGAATTTAGTTCAGAGGCTTTCTATGTGCACTTGGGCGAGTTTTGAAGCGTTACTGTGTGCTGCTGTAAACAACACCTTGTTCTTAAAAGGAATCGGGGTTCTCACAGCCTCTGAACTCCATGGAACCCGGGTGTCTTATATATGCTTTCTTGGAAGTAAAGTCCCCCCCTCGTTTCTCTAGTAAGTGTGCTTTAGGGCTGCAGCGTTCTTATTTCAGACCTCCCGATAGTTCCTCTGGAGCAGAGCCAAGACACTCAACAGCGTCTGCTACTTTTAACTTTTTGCTCTGCCTCTCACTTCTGGGTTAATTCTCAAATTCGTTGGGAACAACTATATACGCACCAAAAGGCCTGTCATGCATAGGCAGCAAAAGTTTCCAATGCAAAAGCATTCATTCTGTGCCCCTGTAACGGATCTGGTTAGAGTTCTGAACAGCTGGAGGGTGTTTCAGATCGATAGCCTGAGTTCTCTCTCAACTTTTCCTCTTTGCCCTTTGGGACCCCACATTCTCAGCCTTCTTGGGAAGCTTACTAGTAAGTTTCCCCTTTCAGGCTAGCCCTTTGCCCCACTGCCGGTTCAGCCAATCACACCACACTCTTGTACCCTCACTTACTGTAGAACTTCAGACATATTTTTTTTCTTGTTACAGCACGTCCCGTAACAGCTGGTGTAGAAAGGAACTGGGAGAGGTTTTTTGTTCTCTGCTAGGACTTGATCCAGGTACTTGAAACAGACTAAATGTTTACGGAGAAAAGGACTTTTGGGACTGGCAGCTGTTGGGGGGGGAGGGCCTGTGTTCACTCAAAGGACGGGTCTGCATACAAATGGACATAGTTCATCCTGGTTTCTCCGCCCCTGGCTCCTTTATTGGTGGGGAACCAGACACCAGAGCTTGTGAGTTTGAGACCCTCCCCTTTCTCCTGCATATTCCCTTCTGCTTGCCGAGGTCTGCCTCCATCCAGCCAAAAGCACCTTAGCTGACATGGTGCAACAAGTGCTGTATAGAGCTCTGGTCTCCACCAAATGGCTAGCAGAAGCTGTGCGGGCCAATAAGATTGGGCCTGAGCTGCGGGTTCTGGATGCCTCCTGGTATGAACCCGGTGGCAAGAGAGATGCCCAGAAAGAATTCAGAGAGCGGCACATCCCCGGAGCCTCCTTTTTCGACATCGAGGAATGCAAAGACAAGTCATCCCCTTACGAGGTCATGCTTCCCAGCGAGAAGCACTTTGCGGACTACGTCGGCCGCCTGGGCATCAGCAACCAGACCCACGTCGTCGTGTACGATGGAGACGACCTGGGCACTTTCTACGCACCGCGGGCCTGGTGGATGTTCCGTGTCTTTGGGCACCGAACTGTCTCCGTGCTGAATGGGGGGTTCAAGAACTGGGTGAAAGAAGGGCACCCCGTGACATCAGAGAGCACCAGACCGGAGCCGGCTGTTTTTAAAGCCAGCCTTAACAGATCGCTCCTGAAGACCTATGAGGATATGTTGGAGAACCTGGAATCCAAGCGGTTCCAAGTGGTGGATTCCAGATCTGAAGGGAGATACCGGGGAACAGAACCTGAGCCAGGGACACAAGGTAGGAACAGTATCTGGAACCACCTTCAGCTGCAAAGGAGTGTTTTCTGGCATTCATTCTGATATGACCCTCTCTCCACACTCATTTCCCATTAATGTAGATCCATTCCTTTAGTCCCCTTTGCACACTTGGGCTACAATCCTGCGCATGCATGCATAAAAGCTAAGCGGGATATTTATGAGTAAACCTGCACAGGACCGCAGTGGGTGTCTAATAGGGAGTCCACATTGGCAGAACTATATATCCTCCAAAGTCTGGACACAATTAGATTTAGGATTCCCCACCAACAATCTATCAGAAGAGTGGAATGATTGGAAAATAGCCCGTTGGCAGATCTTTAGTTCTAATTCCCTCTCCTCCCCCTATATATGGCAAAAGCAGTTAGTTATATTGACTATGGGTAGCCAGAAAAACAGCAGATGAACTTATCTTTTGTGCTCTGGGTCTATTTCCAACAATCTCTATTGGTAACAGCTATATTCTTGACATTTATGTTTGCCACCGACAGTTTCCAATAATTTTGCGAGTATAGAATGGGGAGGAGGAGCATGAACGTAATAAGAAGCATGTTAAGTTAAGACAGGTTCTCCGGTAACTTGATGATTCTGCAGCTCTTCCTTATATATTTCAGAGAACTGGCTTGACTAGTATTTGCCTCTTCATTGTCCAGAAACCAGCCTGTCCAAACAAAAAGTCTGAAATGACTGCCTCACATTCTTGTATACTCTTGCCCCTTCCTGGCAATGCATGGGAGATTGCTGAGCTGTTACTTTTGATCAGCCTGGACAAAGGGCAAAAGCCAAAAGGGTAGAAGTGGCAGAAAGTTGTGTGCATCTGTGCATATGTCGGAATGGCAGCCTCATGGTACAGAATCCTGAGATAAGCACCAAGTTAACCATTTATTCCCCAGTCAGTCCAGCATTTTATCCCCAGCAGAAAAATTGTAGGACTGATCTCTCAGCTCTTAACACGTTTTCCTACGAAGGAAACACTTCCCTGTAGGAAAAAATATATATCAAAAGCACCAACAAAAAAGATAAGAGTATTTAAATTGAAGGTTGGTGATGTAGATAAGAGAATTTGCATGCATTCCTGTAATCTACTTGGTGATGGCAAGTTTCTTTAGATTCCCCCCCCCCTTTATTTATGCACTGTGTAATATCTTTCATTTGTACTGCTTATCAAGACTGGCACCGCTCAGATCCACCCACCATTTTGAATCCTCTACAATGCCCCAGGACATTTCCATTTAAAAATGTGGGCATGCAGCACACAGCAGCCCATCCTTAAGTAAAACCAAGATGGGGGAATGACTTGGGGAGGGGGGGGGGCTGAGTGAGAGGATCAGCACTGGTGGGCCCTCCTAGATTTTGGGGCCTTGGTGGCTGTCCAGGGATTTCAGGTGGTGACCCTAGCCCTGGTTTGTTTTGTTGAGTGATAAACCAAGTCCTTCTGCCCAGCCTGTGATTACACACAATCTACCTAGTTCACAAGGCTTATATTAGTTTCATGCTAGTTTAGTAATGGTTTTTCTCATATAATCTTCAGCATTGTGGTTGGCTTTGAATACAGATGAATATGCATGTGGCGATTTAGCTGTACATACATGTGGTTTGTGCTCCTTCTGGGGCAGTTTGCCAAAGCTTTGGTCCCTACCCTGCGGTCAGCAATCACCTGTGGCTCCTAGAAGCTGTCAGCATGTGACAGCGGCCACACCCTGGGAAATGGCTTCCAGTGGCCGGCTAAGCCAAGTGAGACTAGCCAATGGATCTCAATCCCTCGGTGAGTTCGGGACTTCCCCTGCATGCGAAGACAAGCTCCAGCAGATTGAACGGACAAGACCATAGTGGGTCCAAGGGTCAAGTAGGCGGTTTTTGCACGTGCTGTAGAGGGAAGTGAGGGGCAGATGGGCCTCATCAACCTGGGGAAGGTAGCTTCTCGAGGAGAAGAAAAACTCTCATCTTGGACCTCTGCTGCCTTGTGGGACATCTGCAGGAGAAAAAAAGGCTAAGGAGCAAACCCATCTCAAATCCAGAGTGGAGTCCCCTAAGATGGTTGGATGGAGTCTTGTACACCTCCTTCTGGCAACTCCCGCAGCCAAGTTGGTGCAAAATGGTATTGTATTGCTCTGCTTTCCTTTGGACCACATCAATGAGGCCAAGAGGGGCATCTTGTTATCTGGGCAGCTCAGGACCTCCATATACACTGTCCAGGCTTGTGCCCCAGGGAAGTCACTTTGGTGCTGCAAATGCAGCAGTTTGACTTCATCCCCAGAGGCACACTCCATTGTCTTCTGAGGCAGATGGATGCCAGCAACACGTGGTAAAATACACATAGGCATGGATGTGTGACAAGCTGCATGTGGGGTGGGAGGTTCATGCAATGTTTCGTCATTGGGAGGCAACCTGCTTCAGAGAGCCTTACATACATGTTGTTGTTTAGTTGTTTAGTCGTGTCCAACTCTTCGTGACCCCATGGACCAGAGCATGCCAGGCACTCCTGTCTTGCACTGCCTCCCGCAGTTTGGTCAAACTCATGTTCGTGGCATCGAGTCCAACCATCTCGTCCTCTGTCGTCCCCTTCTCCTTGTGCCCTCCATCTCTCCCAGCATCAGGGTCTTTTCCAGGGAGTCTTATCTTCTCATGAGGTGGCCAAAGTATTGGAGCCTCAGCTTCACGATCTGTCCTTCCAGTGAGCACTCAGGGCTGATTTCCTTCAGAATGGATAGGTTTGATCTTCTTGCAGTCCATGGGACTCTCAAGAGTCTCCTCCAGCATCATAATTCAAAAGTATCAATTCTTCGGCAATCATCCTTCTTTATGGTCCAGCTCTCACTTCCATACATCACTACTGGGAAAACCATAGCTTTAACTATATGGACCTTTGTCGGCAAGGTGATATCTCTGCTTTTTAAGATGCTGTCTAGGTTTGTCATTGCTTTTCTCCCTAGAAGCAGGCGTCTTTTAATTTCGTGACTGCTGTCACCATCTGCAGTGATCATGGAACCCAAGAAAATAAAATCTCTCACTGCCTCCATTTCTTCCCCTTCTATTTGCCAGGAGGTGATGGGACCAGTGGCCATGATCTTGGGTTTTTTGATGTTGAGCTTCAGACCATATTTTGCGCTCTCTTCTTTCACCTTCATTTAAAGGTTCTTTAATTCCTCCTCACTTTCTGCCATCAAGGTTGTGTCATCAGCATATCTGAGGTTGTTGATATTTCTTCCGGCAATCTTAATTCCGGCTTGGGATTCATCCAGTCCAGCCTTTCGCATGGTTAATTCTGCATATAAGTTAAATAAGCAGGGAGACAATATACAACCTTGTCGTACTCCTTTCCCAATTTTGAACCAATCAGTTGTCCCATATCCAGTTCTAACTGTAGCTTCTTGTCCCACATAGAGATTTCTCAGGAGACAGATGATATGATCAGGCACTCCCATTTCTTTAAGAACTTGGTCGACACAGTGAAATGCTTTTGCATAGTCAATGAAGCAGAAGTCATCACATGACTATGTTCACAAGCTATTATCTTTCTTGGAACAGATTAAGGGTCAGTTTGCAAGTTTTTCCCTGCCAGCTCATTATCTGCTTGCTATAGCCCTTTTATATCCTGTACTAACTGCAGCTGCATGACCTGAAAAATGCAACATTTTGGATAGGGGTAGCCTCTGTGGGAGACGAGTGCAGATTTTTTTTGGCTTTCTGAGTCCCGGTCCTTCACTGTAGGAAGTTCTTATCCCACACATGCTTCTTGCAGCTTGTATGAAGGACATTTAGTAAAGATAGGAGCCCCAGATTCTTTCTGCATACTCTTCACTTACACCAGGTCAAATGGGAGCAACCTTCCAGAGGCCACATATTGGTGGTGGGCCAGAGACAAGGTGTGCAGGGTGATGGATGTAACTCTTCCGTTTGTACAGTAAGCTGCATTTTGGCCACCTGACACCTTTCAGCCAAGCAAAAGCACTTGAGAAGGGGGCATGGCCAGTGGAGAGTCCCAGGGACCTAACTTTTATGTGATATTACTGAGAAGGCAAACATTGAGGATCTGTTTACTATTATATTCTGCAGCTTTTCTGGTTTTATTCAAAGCTTGGGCAGATGGAGTAGCAGGAAGCTATTGGATGTGCTATAATATCAAAACATACCGGTAGTAGACATAAGGAAAGGATGGGGTTGTTTTTTTTATTAAAAACTCAGTTCATTTATTATTATTTTTAGCTCTTTAATGTTGAGATGATGTCCAGGGGAAGCCATGAGTTCCAGAGCCAATTCCTGCAGAGCACAGAGGAGACAAATCAAGAATCAAATGAGACGAAAAATGTCCATCTGGAATTGTGGAGAGAGACCAACCGTGGCACGTTTCCAAAAGAATTGCTGCAGGTTCAGCGTTCCAGTCGCTCCTCTTTGTGTACAGTGTATGTGCACGAGCTGCGTGTGTGTGCGCGCACATGGACAGAAATGCAGTGGTGCCATCAAGGGCAGGTGGGTGGGGAGGGCAGAAATCCAGGGACCAGCGCGGCAGGAGGGCCCCCAAATACAGTAGATTCTGGCCTACCACATTTTGAAGCAACACATATTGCAATCTAAAGCAAGCTTCCTCAACCTCGGCCCTTCAGGTGTTTTGAGACTACAATTCCCATCATCCCTGACCACTGGTCCTGGTAGCTAGGGATCATGGGAGTTGTAGGCCAAAGACATCTGGAAGGTTGAAGAAGCTTGAGCTAAAGAGTAGGATCCCCACAAGACCATTACATACAATCAGAGTCAAAAGTGGGGCCCCTGTAAGACCATGATATCTAGGGTCTAAAATTACTAAACTACCCTGTTTCCCCTATTTTTAGACATACAGTGGTACCTCGGTTTATGAACACAATTGGTTCCGGAAGTCTGTTCATAAACTGAAGCGTTCATAAACTGAAGTGAACTTTCCCATTGAAAGTAATGGAAAGTGGATTAATCCGTTCCAGATGGGTCCGCGGCGTTCGTAAACCAAAAATTCGTAAACAGAGGTGTTCATAAACCGAGGTTCCACTGTAGTCATAAAATAAGCCATAGCAGGATTTTTAAGCATTCAAGGAATATAAGCCATACCCCGAAAATAAGACATAGTGATAGGTGCAGCAGCAATGCCAGCCGTGGCAGGAGGAGGAGGAGGGAAAAAAATAAGACATCCCCTGAAAATAAGCCATAGTGTGTTTTTTTGAGGAAAAATAAACATAAGACGGTGTCTTATTTTCGGAGAAACATGGCACTCCACTTTGTGTGTGTGTGTTTTGCTGGGTGGAGGGGAACCAAGCATGCCATAGTTTATTGCAGCTTCACATTATGGTGCTACCTAAGTGCAAGCGGATGCTAAAATGCTGTCCCATCGTAAGACACTTGAGTCATGACCAACACTGACATCATAAAGCCTTGACCCACGAGATTTAAACTTTCTCAGAAGGTGGGGGGGGGAGAGATTTGGATGAACAGCTGTGGCAAGGAAGCCTGGACTGGATTGGGTGAATGTTTTGATTACTTGGTTAAATGTTCTGAGCTGACCTGCCAAACACAGTTCACCCCAAGCTGTGTATTTTGGGTGACTTGTCTCATGGCTCTGGCAGACCCAGACAGGCAGCAAAGCCAATAAGCTTTATCAATGGTGGTTGACATCCTTGGCTGGTGCGTTTTTCTTCATTTGGTGGGACATGATACATGATTTCCAAATGTGTCCTCTACCTGCAGCAACTTTCAATATGCTACAGAGGAATCCCTCCTTTTCAATACAAGTCAATCAAGGGAATTTGCTTTCTCTACCAACCACCATCCTCACATGTGCTCAGTATATGCATGTTATTTAAGGCAAATTTGAGAAATATAATTCTACCCAAACAGTGAGATTGTGGCTTATCACCTCAATGGAAGCACCTGTAAATGGCATGTGAGCTAGCTGGTAATTAGGTTGCCCAGGATACAGGGCCGGCCCTAAGGCAAGGCTGTGTGGCGCAATGCGCCAGGGCGCCCGGCCACCAGGGGGCGCCACGCTGCACCTGCCAGACAGCCGCGCTGCGCCGAGGCAACAGCAGCAACAGCAGCAGCCGCCTCTTGTGCCGGCGAGGTGCCTGAGGGAGGGAAGGGTGAGCTCCCGTCGGCACCACAGCAGCAGCACCGGAATAAAAAGCGGCGTCGGCGGCGTCTCCCTCCCTCCCCTCTCGCTAACTCTTCTCCCACCACCTCAGCGTGAGCATGCGAGGAGCAGCCCCTCGCGGCAGCCCAGGAGTAGGAGAGGGTGGCAGCAGCAGCAGCAGCTCCTTGAGGCACCTCGGGCTGAGAGGAGTCCTCCCGCCTCGCCACTGGGCTGTCGGCACACAGCCTGCTCAACAGTGTCTTCTCCTGCTCGTCCTCGCCACCGCTCGGTGCCTTGCCCTCCTTCCCGCCAAAGAACCTCTCCAAGCTGCTGCTGCCGCCTCCGCCTCCTCCTCCCCATCCCAACTGCCATCTTCCAGCCCCCGCAGCGGTGGCGGCTTCTGTCTTCGTTTCCCTCCCTCCCCAACGGCGCCCTCTGCCCCAGGCTAAATTTTGGGAAGGGAGGGGGCACCGGAGGGACCTTTGCACCACGGCACTGGATGTGGTTAAGACGGGCCTGCCAGGATATGTCAAATAAATTATCCATCATACGTACGAAAATACACAAAATGAGCAGGCCGCCTAGTGGTTTATTCAGATTTTTCACATGAACCCATCCTAAATCTGTGGCAATTGGGCAGTCATCCCAGCCAGAGTTTAGCGAAGCTTAGCCTACAAACATTTAAGTTACTGGATATTTCACACAACAATTAAGACATTGCATTTGATCATGTGCAGAGTGCCTGTTCCTTACCATCAGGTTATCAAAACCAGCCACGACACTTCTGGAATTTGTGAGACAGTGAGCACTTCCAGTACAGGTGGAGTGTTGCAAACCCAAACTCTAAACTCTGAATATCCTTTCTTTTAAATTATTTCCATGCTATCAAAATTTGCATACCAGTGGTTTCCATTCTAAATATAAATATGAGAAAAACACTTTTACCATACTCAAAATGTATAGTATTATCAATTTGTCCTGTCCATGATATTATTATTATTATTATTATTATTACTATTTATTGAATTTCATAGTCCCTTTATTTTGCCCAGGGCAACCTAAAGCAACCCAAAGTAGCTTATGTTGATTCAAGTAGTGATTAAAGAAAAGTACAATTTTGCAATGTTGCTTGAGAATTGCATTGCAAAATTCAGAGAAGTGCAAAACCAAAGGGTAACAACATTCCAATTCACATATTAGTCTGGGAAGTGCAGATCAGGCTGGTTCACTTAGAAATGCAGACCAAACAAAATAATTGAAGGTTCTTTCTTGATCTCCCAGTTCAGTTTTACTGAGTCAGTGCTGTTTGTGAATATTTATGGCTAAATACATTTACCTTGATCATCACTTAATGCACGTTTTGTAGATGTGTCCCAGATTATAACTGTTTTGTATCAGAAGTAGTTTATACCCACCCAGATGGGCGGGGTATAAATAATAAATTGTTGTTGTTGTTTGATCTTTAAACTTTATTTTACATAAACTTTATTTTACATAATTGCAGGTGGCTTCCTTCCTTCCTTCCTTCCTTCCTTCCTTCCTTCCTTCCTTCCTTCCTTCCTTCCTTCCTTCCTTCTGTAATAGCCTTTTCAAACCCTTTCTCTAACCTTTTCTTGAGATACTTTGCCTCCATCAACTTTAAGATGTACGCATTGGTTTATTTTGCCACCATATCTAAATGGAGGCTCTTTTCTCTCTCCCTTCTATTCTAGGGCTTGAACCAGGCCACATCCCCCACACTCTGAACATGCCTTTTTTCAATTTCTTGACGGAAGAAGGGTTTGAGAAGAGCACGGAAGAGATCCGGAGCATGTTCCAGGAGAAGAAAGTGGATCTCTCAAAGCCACTGATTGCCACATGCCGCAAGGGGGTCACGGCCTGCCACATTGCCCTGGCGGCATACCTCTGTGGCACACCAGATGTGGCCATCTATGATGGATCTTGGTCAGAGTGGTTTCGGCGTGCCCCGCCGGAGCTTAAAATTTCAGAGTGGAAACGCCATAAGGCATAAGCAAAGCAATATCAGTCTGCTGCGGTGATTCATGCACCGAGGTTTGGGTTCTTAATTATTCCTGACAAAGATCAAGGGCTGGGGAAATGCGAAGTCCGTAGTTTTTATAATTTTTTTAGTTTTCTAATTGAACACTATGGTTTTTTTCCCTGTTTCTCTTTTTGTAATTGGTAATGGAATAAAACTCTCGGGTCAAGTGGCCTTTTTGTTATTTCTCAGCAGTGTGCGATTAAGGAGCCAAGCTTACTTCAATAAGCCACACCGAAGTGAAGGAAATTCTAAACATTAGAACCACTCACCAATAAAGACAGTTAAGAAAGGCTAACAAAGTGAAGACACCTTTGGGGAATTCGAGTGCAGAATATAGGAATACAAAGCTAGCTTGCCTCACCCTAATACCCACCATTAAGGGTCACAGACCCCCACCAGCAAGCTTCACCCAGGCACACTTGGCTGTTGCAGTTCACTATCCTTCATCTGAATGGGGGCAGTTAGACCCAGGTCAAAGACCAGTTTTTATACTATAAGAAGGGTAGGTTTTGCACAGAAGCGGTGATTTTGCTTCAGCCAATTAGGGCCTAGGTACATATTTTGCCAGCACTAGAGAGTGTACGTGCTGGAAGACAATGCAGCTGCTCAGTGGCTTTCTACACAGACCTTGATGCAATCTTGCATCAGACATACAAATGGCAAGATGGACTAATTAAACAGGACTCCCCCCCCCTCAATGAAGATTGCACTGAGAATCCCATGGGAAAAGACTTTTTTAAAAAAAGAAGCCAATGAAACGGGGATTTCTTAACCCACACACGCTATTCCTACTGAATTCAACAGTTGGCCTTGCCGGCAAGCACAGTGCATAGGATTGCATATGTGCACTGCCACATTTCAAGAGCTACAATAGCCTTTCATCATATATGTGAGGCAGAGAGCTGTAATTGGGTGCAGTTTTTCAGCATGTGTACATGCAGTGCAATGAATATGTGCTAACCCCTTCAGATATGAAAGCACGCGTCTCAGTTATATAAAGTTCGCCATAGCCCAATCTATTCAAGATTTATCAAATGTCAGGCTATTTCTGATATTCTACTGTGTGAGTACTGTAGCTTATGTAGCCGGAATGGCACAATTCTGACACCATGCATACACACTCGAGAGGTGGGCAGGTGTGGAGGATTCCCTGGTTCTGAACGGGGTAACTGTGCCCCTGAAAGACCAGGTGCGCAGCCTGGGAGTCATTTTGGACTCACAGCTGTCCATGGAGGCGCAGGTCAATTCTGTGTCCAGGGCAGCTGTCTATCAGCTCCATCTGGTACGCAGGCTGAGACCCTCCCTGCCTGCGGACTGTCTCACAAGAGTGGTGCATGCTCTGGTTATCTCCTGCTTGGACTACTGCAATGCGCTCTGCGTGGGGCTACCCTTGAAGGTGACTCGGAAACTACAACTAATCCAGAATGCGGCAGCTAGACAGGTGACTGGGAGCGGCCGCCGAGACCACATAACACCGGTCTTGAAAGATCTACATTGGCTCCCAGTACGTTTCCGAGCACAATTCAAAGTGTTGGTGCTTACCTTTAAAGCCCTAAATGGCCTCGGTCCAGTATACCTGAAGGAGCGTCTCCACCTCCATCATTCTGCCCGGACACTGAGGTCCAGCACCGAGGGCCTTCTGGCGGTTCCCTCGTTGCGAGATGCCAAGTTGCAGGGAACTAGGCAGAGGGACTTCTCGGTGGTGGCGCCTGCCCTGTGGAACGCCCTCCCAACAGATGTCAAAGAGGAAAACAACTACTAGACTTTTAGAAGACATCTGAAGGCAGCCCTGTTCAGGGAGGCTTTTAATGTTTAATAGATTGTTGTGTTTTAATTTTCTGTTGGAAGCCGCCCAGAGTGGCTGGGGAAACCCAGCCAGATGGGCGGGGTATAAATAATAAATTATTATTATTATTATTATTATTATTATTATTATTATTATTATTATTATTATTATTTAGTACCAGAATGCTTGAAGGAACTCTTCAAAACAGCCCAGTGAAGACCAGATTTGGAACTGTATTTGACTTCCATACAGGGGCGCAGGAAGGGAGGGGCGATGGGGCGCTCTGCCCCGGGCAGTGCGATCCCAAGGGCACCATGGCGGCTGTCCCTCCGCCTGCGCTGGGCGCCCCGCCCCCAGAATGTGTGTCACGCCCCTACAGGCAGTGCGCCATGCCCCCAGAATGCGCACCACACCCCTACGGGCAGCGCGCCACACTCCCAGAACGCATGCCAGCCCCACCGCGCCTGCTCTCCCCCCCCCCAGTGCCGGAGAATGAAGCTCCACCAGTGCTTCCATATAGTGTGTTTGAGATTGGGGGCAAGCCCCATGTGACTGAATCTTCTAATGCTTTCCATTTAAAGCATCCATCAGAGATAGGTGAATTGGATCAGGGCAGCAGGGCCAGGGGATATAACCTGAATGAAAAGCACCCCTCCCCTAAAAACTGGTGTAAGCCTCGTTGCAGAATAAAGGCAGGCTCAATAGCTGTACATGTTTCGTCCTTAGGGAATCTCATGGCAGCTTCAGAAGCAGGGGACAATTTCAAGTGGGGAGAAGGTTAAGTCTCTCCCAAACACCACTGCTCTAATGCAATCTGGCATGGCTGCTTCACACACACACACACACACACACACACACACACACACACACACACACAGTCATGAGAGCCATTGCATCTGGATTTGTCCTGAGCAGCTAATCGAGGTGCATGAAATAACTTGCATCCCTTGGAAAGTCAGGCCAAATTTATCTCCTAAAAGTTATCATTTCATGGCAAGGGCTAAGAAACTGTGGCGCAGACCCACTTAGTAAGTTAAGGCATTGAAGATAACTCTCAGCTGGTCCCTGTGTTTACTTGGTTCCCATGACAACTACAGCTCACAGATGGGGATGGTTTCTTAGCAACTGTCCTTGGCGACTTCTCATAGTTCCACCTCTTTGTCGACACTTCTAGACTTGGCAAGGATCTGCTTGATTCACCAGAACTACTTTGGCACCTCAGTTGAGATCATGGAAGAGGTGAGGCACACGTTTATGAGGAGGACTTAACTTCTGGGCACCCTCAGAGACAACAATCACCCCTCCTAGGCAGGCAGGCAGGGAGGCACACACTATTCAGATGCCCTATGACCTACACAAAGAGTCTTGGGTATTTAAGCACCGGTCAGTGCAGTGAGCCTTGCTGTTTTCTTGATACCAGTCCAGGCCACATGTGGCAGGCATGTGAGGCTATCCTTGGCCACTTCTGGCAACTGATTTGGAGCCATATCTGGTTGGCCACACTGGGACATGCCTGGCACATATATAGCTCATTCATTCTAATAGTTGTGCTGTTCCCAGCCAGAGGTTTTGTGAAACTGGCCAGGCAATATCTCCAGCCTCAGGAGCCTAGTGGCTTGCTACGGTGCCAGAAGGAGCTCGAGGAGGTTAGCCCCTTGCTCCAGTGCCAACCGGAGCCAAAGATGGCTAGTCCCTTGCTCCATTACATACACGAGCCTGAGGAGGTTAGCCCTGTGCTACGATACCTACAGCATCCTGAAGAGTTTGCTGCCTTGCACCACCAACTTCCACAGTTTGAGGAAAAGGTTGATCCCTCAGTCCACCAGTCGAAAGAAGTTAGCCCTGTACTCCAGTATCTACAACAGCTGGAGGAGATTGGTACTAACCTGCTCCAACGGGACAGCAGCCTCATGTCTTCCTGCCCAAGAAATGCCAGCAAAATGGAGGATGTGACTCAGGTGAAAAATAATGTGGGGGCTGGTCAGGCTCATCTAACACAACTTTCTCAGGATCTTTATTGGGAACCAAGAATGACTCTGAAAGTCTAGGTCAGGCATCCTCAAACTTCGGCCCTCCAGATGTTTTGGCCTACAACTCCCATGATCCCTAGCTATAACAGGACTAGTGGTCGGGGAGGATGGGAATTGTAGTCCAGAACATCTGGAGGGCTGAAGTTTGGGGATGCCTGGTCTAGGTGGTGATTTGGAGAGAGGGGAAAGAGGGTTGGGATGTTCAAGGACCACAGCTGTCTCTTGCCACCTTCTGATGCCATCAGATTCCTGTAATAATTGGAATGTGGCAAATACATACTGAGCAGAGAAGGAATCAGACCAGCCTCAGTATTGACTGAGAATAGAAGGGTTTCACTCCAGGCCCAGGAAGCAGCATTGCGGGCCTTTTATTGCTCTAGTAAAGCAGACAGCAAAATTAGGTGTCCAGAATTCCGCAACAGGTTCAGTTGCGGAAGCCAAAGGCCAACAAAAATGGAGAGAGAGAAAGTCTGGTCTTTGCAACCATTTAAAATGGGATGCATCTATTAAGCACAGGGACAAGGGATCTGCCAGCCCCAGAGGAAAACCAGGAGCTGGAGGGCCACAGCTAATTTTCATATCATATATTTGTTGTTATTATTATGAAGGTAACAATAAAGGTGTTAAGAACTGTGGAGAGTTGTCTTGTGGCCAACTAAGGTGACTAAATACCTTAATATATGTGAAACTCATAATCTCAAATCACAAATCAACAAGTATTATTAAACCTCCATTTCTATGTATAATATTTCATCTTTGTGCTTTTCCTCTCATGACTTATGTGCGGGGAAATCACTCCCTTTAAATATTTTGCTGCCCTCCTTGTTGCCTCACGCTTAAGAATTTTTTTAAAAGCCAGCCTTTTATCTCCTGTGTTCCACTATTGCTGTACTATTTGATTTCTATTTCTTTCTATTCCTAGGTTAATAATTCTATTCTGTAATTTATTTATTTTTCCTTTCCAAATCTGCTCAAACACTTTCTTCTTCCCTTTCAGTTTCCCTGTCTTTTTGTGACATTATTATATTTTATATTGTGATGCTGCGGACAAAGTCATAAGTACATTCTGATTTTGACCAGCAGCAAGCATATATATAAGCACACCTGTAGAAGTGTGAAGAAGTTGTGTAGAAGTTGTCTTGCCTTTGTAATGGACTGGATGAGAGCCAACAAACTGAAGCTCAAACCAGATACGACTGAGGCACTATTAGTGGGCGGTTCCCTAGGGCAGATGGATGGGAGGCTGCCTGCTCTTGATAGGATTACAGTCTGCTGTCGCTTGAGGCTCAGGTGGCCTCAGTGGTGTGAAGTGCCTTCCATCAGAACTGTGCAGTTGGAAGGGACCCAGAGGGTCACCTAGTCCAATCTCCCCTACAGTGCTTGAATTACAGATAAAGAATACCTGACAGATTCTTTAGAATTTCTCAATTAAATATTTCTCTCTTTTTTCAAATTTAAAAATTGTCAAGGCAACCATGACTGCATTCACATGGCTGTTTATTCTAGTGGTGGCCAAACTTGGCCCTCCAGCTGTTTTGGGACTACAACTCCCATCATCCCTAGCTAACAGGACCAGTGGGGTCATTGATGATGGGAATTGTAGTCCCCAAACAGCTGGAGGGCCAAGTTTGGCCATCACTGGTTTATTCCATTTCCCTGATGTTCCTCTTAACTGTGAGTTTCCTCATTATATTTAAGCTTTCAGATGTAAAAGCCAATTCCCAAAATATAGCAGAATATAACACAAGGTAAGAGCACATCTCAATGTTATTTACAAATGGATTATTACTGGAATCAAATAGCATGGAAATGAGCAACAAATACTAAACTATAAAATTAATACTAGATCAAGGAATGAAAAACAAACTTGGCTCGATTTGCATTTAAAGACAAACCTACCATATTTACATTTCCCGTGACACTATATGAGCCAAAACACAGCCATCCTTAGAATAAAAAAATTCCTTCAGTAGCACCTTAAAGACCAACTAAGTTTTTATTTTGGTATGAGCTTTCGTGTGCATGCACACTTCTTCAGAAGCATGCACACGAAAGCTCATACCAAAATATAAAGTTAGTTGGTCTTTAAGGTGCTACTGAAGGAATTTTATTATTTTGCTTCGACTCAGACCAACACGGCTACCTACCTGTAACCATCCTTAGAATGTTGCACTTCTCTGAATTTTGTAGTGCAGTTCTCTGGCCAAGTATTGCGTAAAAAAAAAATGCATACATTAGATAGACAAAAATGCATTACACTGGGGAAATTATTTGCATATACTGTATGTGTGCATGTATATGGCAAAGCTACATATAAAAATGTGAATATTGGGAGGAATTTGCACTAGAATGCTGATGAATTTTTGTAAGGACTTTTTTTAAAAAAAATTGAAAACTGATTTGGAAATGTGGAGAACTGAAAATAAGTCTGTAAAAACAAAAAAAGCAGAGGGAAATTCAAATTCACCGATTCCTAGCTCAAGCTGCCCTTAAAGGCAGAGCTACAGAGACTGGCTAGGAAACTCTCAACCCCAAATTCTATCCACTTTCATACCGGAAGCTCTGTAGAGTGTATTTTTATTTAATGTAGTAACAAGACAGAATGCCAATGTAATGAAGCAGATTATACACAGTCTATTATTTTCATAAGATATATTAGAGTTACATCCAATTTGTACATCCAATATGTACATCTGGAGACATCTACAGAACAGCAGATAAAGTGCAGTGATCAAGAGAATGAATTGAGTTGGATGTTTTTGTTCTAGTGTCAATTTAGCCACAATTTCACCAAATCCACTTTCCCTCTCCAATTCCCCTTTGTGCTGGACAGATTATAAATTACAAGCTGCTGCAAAGGCTGCTGAGATAACCCACTCTTTACTTCTGTTTGGAACAGGTGCCCATGGACACGACGGCCTTCCCAATTCCTGCCGCCGCATACCATGAATCCAGAATGGCCAGTGGTCCAACAGGTAGGAGATACTTTTAAGAAGGGAAACTCTTCCATTGGCTCACATTCTCCTGCATTGTGACACCCTGCCTATGGAATTCTCTCCTCCTGGACCTAAATATGGCAGCCACGGGTCTGGGATTCCATTTCCAAGTTAAAACGTATCTGTGTTTTCAGGCCTTAGTTTAGAGGAAGATGATTTGCTGGTGCAAGATTCTAGGTCAGGTATGGGGAACCTTTGGCCTCAGAAATGTTGCTAGACTACAAGTTCTAGCACCCTTAACTGGTGCCGATGGGAATTGGAGTCCCACAACATCTGGAGGGTCAAAGCTTCTCTGTCCTTGCTCTTGTTGTTTAGTCATTTAGTCATGTCCGACTCTTCGTGACCCCATGAACCAGAGCTCTAGGTACTTTATATTCTGCACTGCTCTCATGTCTTTCTTAACTGCTGCCAGAATTATTATTTGTCAGAATGGGGGAGGGGAGGGAATGACAACACCATCCTTGAGAGAATGGATAATTAAAATCTGGAACATTGTCTACATGGTTAAGCTTCCATATATGGTGTAAGAACCAGAAAGGGCAGAAAAGAAGATAGTGTGTTTATTGAGAAATGGAGTCTTTTAATAATGTACTAGAGTAATAAAGTACAGGATAATTATTCATTTATTATTTTCAACTATGGTATGGAAATCACCCCCTTTATGTTTAGTTCCAACAGATCTCTCTCTCTCTTTTACTTATATTTGATATCTGTTATACTTTGTTGTTGGGATCTATCTGTCTCGGGAGACAGTCGAGGAGTGCACCTTTGGGGGTGAAGTCAAACTGTTGGAAGGTTTCAGCGCCTGCTGTGGCTGTAGAGACCAATATGAATTATAGAATTGTAGAGCTGGAAAGGACCACAAGGCTCATGTAGTCCAACCCCCTGCAATGCAGGAGTCTTTCACCCAACGTGGGGTTTGAACACACAAACCCAAGATTAAGAATCTCACGTTCTACCAACTGAGCTATCCTGGAGAGACATGTTTTGTTGCAGCCAGGGCAGATGAAGGTATCCGGTTGTTATGTCATAAATAAATACAGTGTATGTAAATAAAAAATAAACTAAGGGGATTTTTTAAATTTTATTTTTAATGGCATTTGTGAAAGGACATCTGCTTTGTATGCAGAAGATTCCAGGTTAGATCTGTAGAAACTCCAGCTATGTGTGAGAATGTTCCCTACCTGGACCCTAGAAGAGCTGCTGCCAGTCAGAGCATCTAATCCCATGGTTCCCAGGGAGGATTTGATTTTTACAGGGTGGGGGGCAATTCGAGAATGAGTTATTAACAATGGATTTTTTGCATTTCTTATGGTTCTAGGGGACTCATATACAGTATATAAATATATATTGTGACATAGACATTTTAAAAATTAATTTCAGAATGTACACGGCGGTCAGCAGGTAACAATGGGAGAGGTTATCTAAGCAGAAAAGGTTATCTAAACATGAAATACACTGGTCGCATTCAGGGGGAGTAGCGCTTTTCCTCAATACTTCAACTATCTGGACATGCGCAGAAGCAACCTCCGGTGCTGGCGCTGCCCAATTTCCGGTGCCCAGACATGGGCAGAGCGACACCCGAAATCGGTTCTGCGCATGTCCAGACATGCGCAGAAGGAGCCTCCCTGGCAGGTAGGAAATCCGGGGGATTTACGGGATTTTTCTCTATTCGGGAAAATGGGTTTAATTACGGGGGTTTCCCGCGAAAAACAGGAGACTTGGCAGCTATGGGTTCCCCATCAAATTTGAAACCATACCAGACCCTACTTAGCTTCTGGTTATCCTGAAGTTTGCAGACGTACATAAAGGGTCAACCCTAAAAGCTCACCTCCGAAGAGCCCTATCAGACCTGAGCATGCTGAATAGTCACAGAATGTGGACTGTCAGCTGGGAAGGAAAACCATAAAAATGGGGGAGGGGGGGAACATAGCTGGTTGCCTGGCAACCTGAACAGAAACACTTCTGTGAGAAGCTGAGGCTATGCTGCAACATTTTGCTGTGGGTTATACTTTTCTTGCTGTCTTCTAGTAGTGCCTGGATATGGAAACAAGGAACAGGCCACCTACAACTTGACTGGGGAACAGTCCAACAGCAAAAGACCCCCCTCAAGGTGTTCCAGCAGGACCTCCTCAATAAACTCCAAGAACCCCGAGAACAGAACAGCTATGGGTGAACCCCCAGTCCTGCCTGAGGCATCACCATCCGCACAGCCTATCCAAACCAGAAACCACAGCAAACAGTCCCTCAGGTCTAAAACTCCCTCTGCCCTCTGCATTAACATGGCTGCAGGGAGGAAAGACAGTCTGGACAGTACCATTTCCAAGGGAACAGGAAATCATCACCCAAAGGGGAAACCTGGAGGTTCCAGGCTGTCGGCTAAGTCTAGCCAAGAAGAAATGGAAGATGGCCACGGTAATTCAGATGAACTAACGGGGAGGCAATACCGGCCTATAGTGACCCGACCACATGGATCTCCCCGAAAGAGCGGAAAGGGCAGCTGTGAAGATATGAAGGAAGCCCAGGATGTCATGACTGCCAAAGAGCCATTAGCATCAAGTGGGCAAGATGTCAAAGCAGAGGGGAAGGCCCTCCAGGAGAAGAAAAACAGCCTAATAATACCTCCTAATATCAAGGCCAAGTTTGGCACAGCTATGGTGGAGAAGCTGGTTTCCGAGGAGCAGGTAAAGAATGTAATGGTCTTGTCTTTGAAGAGGGTTAACTAGGAATGCCTAATACTTTTTAAAACTGGAAATATCTGTTAAGTAATACGGTAGCAGTAGTAGCAGAAGCAGCAGTGCTACTCATTATACAGTGGTACCTCGGGTTTACAGACGCTTCAGGTTACAGACGCTTCAGGTTACAGACTCCGCTAACCCAGAAATAGTACCTCGGGTTAAAAACTTTGCTTCAGGATGAGAACAGAAATCGTGTGGTGGCAGCACGGCGGCAGCAGGAGGCCCCATTAGCTAAAGTGGTACCTCGGGTTAAGAACAGTTTCAGGTTAAGAACGGACCTCCGGAATGAATTAAGTTCTTAACCAGAGGTACCACTGTAGTTGGAACTCTCATAGTAGCAGCTACAGTAAGTCCAGCAGTAGAGAAATAGCACCAATGCTATTTCTCTAGAAAAAGAGGTGCCAGAACTCACCATGTCCCTTGTTCTTTTATAATAGCAATGGCACCCACCTGAGAGGTGCCAGAACTGAGTTCCAGCTGAAAAAAAAAAAGCCCTGAGTAGCACTGTTAGTAACATTGTTATAAATAGGAATGCTACTAGCACGGTAGCTATAAGCAGCAATGCAAAATATATAAAGCTGCCGTTCAGTAAACAATTACCCAGGAGTAAGAACCATCGGCCATAGGGCTTACTTCGTGAATTGACACGTATACAGTTGTGCTGTAAAGGAATTATTCTAATGATAGTATAATGCATGATATTATTTCAGTCATCAGCCGATAAATTAGAAAACAGAACATGGTTACGCGGTGACAGTTATAGCTCTGGAAAACTTCTGTCCTAGCTTCTTAATAGATATGAGGCTGATGCCATAGATCAGGGGGCATATTGGTTAATTCACAGGGTAATCTGTCAGAGTGGCAAACACATCACCTGTGACTCATCATTTAGGAAAAAAATGACTGTGCTGCATTGAGATTTCATTTTTATGAAGGAAAAAAAATCATGACAAGAAGATGATAAGACAATAGCTGACCTTGATTAATCTTCTACGTAATATGGAAAGGGGCTCAGGGTATGGGCAATCCATAAAAAAAATATGTATGGGTGGTAACCTTAGTTCTAGCCAAGTTTGTACCTGATTAGAGGACTCACTCTGAGAGGGGAAAGTTCCACCAGTACCTGGTGGAGCCAGGACCTCAGAACCTTAAGTGGAATTTGACTCCATCGTCTTGTATTTTCCAGGCACGTCGTGCTCTCTGTGAGGCTGGGCTGATCCAGGGGCAGAAGCGCCTCAGTGACTGGCCATATAAGACACTAGAGAATCCTATGGCATCATCACCTTATGCTGATTATTATGAACTAGGATACAACTTGAGGTCCAACATTTTCCAAGGTAAAGGAACATCCTAGGCCTACCTGCACACTGCCTGTTCTGACTCCGGTTATGGCATTTACTGATTTTGGATTGCTGAGTTCACAGATCTCCCACGATTGACACCACTTTTACGTGCTGCTTATGAGCAGCGAAAATAGAACAGATCTTTTGCGGGGTCAGTTTACTTGGAAAAGTCTTTGGGTGTATGTGCGTGAAATAGGAAAGATATCAGGAGAAGGCACGGCAAGAACATAGAAGACTTGGAGGGAGGAACACTTGGAAGTGGGCAGGGAAAGAAACCCAGCCTACCTAGTAATGCCTCTCCTGTGCCTTTAACAGAACTCTGATATGCAGAGACCAGCAGGCAAAGCTTTATGGTATGGTAGACAAATATTATCACTCGCTAATCACTGCAGATTAAGGGCTATTAATGCAGAGCTAAAGGGGCCTACTCCAAAGTTCTCACAACACCATCACACAACTGCAACCCAACCCAACCAACCTTTAACAGACTGTTTCCTCACAATCTTTGGACAGATCCAGTCAGTAACTTCCATTACTTTGAGGTTTTTGCTTTTATGTAAGATCGCCCATGTTCCTATTGTCTCCATTACCTACTACCTTTGATCTGCAGCAAATTGCAGGTGATTGTACAGCAGGCATCCCCAAATTTCGGCCCTCCAGATGTTTTGGACTACAATTCCCATCTTCCCCGACCACTGGTCCTGCTAGCGAGGTATCATGGGAGTTGTAGGCCAAAACATCTGGAGGGCCGCAGTTTGGGGATGCCTGTTGTACAGTATTGTCACCAGAATGGGAAAAACTGCTAAAAGCACAAGAAGGGTTCAAGTCAGGCTTTCTCCACACTCTGCTTTCTGGACACTTCAGGCTACCAAATCTATCCTACTCGGGCAAGACATGTGTGGCTAAAATCCCTTGGGAACCTCTTCCTGTATAAACAGGCTGAACATGCGACTGTTGATTCAGGACAGCTCTCACAATTTGAGGTAGCCAAGTCATACAACTCCTTTGTTGTCTCCTGTAGGGGCCAGCTCCCCCTAGCCTATGATCCAGCTCCTAGATGACTCTGACGCAAGTAGCATAAGAGTTTTGTGAATCTCCTTTCTTGCAGGAGGACCATTGGAAAGCAGAAGCCTGATGAAGGATTCCTATACCCCAGATGTACTAAAGAGGGCAGTTCGGGACCCCAAACATTGGCATGGAAGAAAAACCGATGAACTGGGTAAGAAACCCTAGGACTTTAAGGAAAAAGATGGCTGAGTAACAAAGGATTTGCCTCAGGCATCTTCCATCAGATCTGCAATATGGGGGATAACAGTGCCAGCCTGTTTTACAGGGTTCTTGTGAGGATTACAGAGATTATGCTAGTGGAGCACTTAGAAGAAGAGCTATATATAAATACCTAAAGTATTATTATAATCTAAATATTTGGATCCCCCCCCCCAGTTGACAGCTTGCAAATCACACATTGCAAGGCTGAGCACATATTCTAGGAATTTTTTGGCATCTTGTTCTCATTAGTGTCGGTGATAAAGATTCTGCCACTTTGGGCGTGTCTGTGGCTAGTTAGCATCATAGTGTCCATACCCACATTACACACAGAGGGGGGTGGAGAGAGAAATAGAGAGAGAGAAGGAGAGAAAGCTTGCTCATACTGTACATCAGGTACACACAGACACCTTTCCATGCCTTCATGAGCTCTTGCCTTTACTGGCCCTTTTCCAGCCTCTCCCAAAGATAGCCCTTTAATCCTGGTGCCTGCTAAAGGGTACACGATATGTACATGCAAACTGTGTGCATTTGTTTGTTTCTCAACAGGGAGGTGGTTCCAGAAAAATGCGCTAAACCTTAACCTTCAAAAAGCTTTGGAACAAAAATATGGGGACAAGAACAAAGGCGGCAAATCTTAAGAAGGCATAGAAGAGGGATGAAGACCTTCTGGAAAAATATCTGGCTCTCCCTAGCAGTGGAATAAACCTCCATCTAGCCTCCATCTTTGATGTGCTCTGTATATGGATAAAGCAACAAGTTGGGTTATCTGACTTGCTGGGAATAGTAAGCCTGGCCTGATTCTGTATCTTCAGTAGTCACTTGAAATGAGCAGGTGCAGCTTTTCAAAGAATGGAACAAAGCCCGATCCCCCATTAATTCCCAACATCTCCATAGGGTGCTGGGAAAAGACCTGAAACACTGTAGAACTGCCACCACCGATTAGTGTTGAGTCTACACTGCAAACAATACTAAGCTAAATGGACCAATTGTCCAGCTAGGTATGAGGCAGCTTCCTATGGGTCCATTTCAAACAATGGCAACCATAAATTAGGAAAGTGAATAGAGTTTTGCAGAAAATACAGTAAGGAGGGATATGGAATAGCTTACTGTGTATAGTGGGGAGGGCTACCAGAGAAGTATTGGTGCAAGGAGACAGAATAAGTATGAAAATGTCTCCTTCCCCTGTTCTGCAGATAAAATGTACTAAGCCAATTGCATTCCTACAGTCATATAACTTTTACCACATCCATCTATCAGCTGTGAAACACTTGTGTCTCTCTCTACCCTAAAATTTGTGAGCAATGCTATCATGTTCTGTGGGGCATTGCTGAGGTCTTTGGGTCCCTCATCCATCAGCTTGAATGAATGAAGAGTGACCTAAGGACCTTACCAGTGCTTCTCTGGGCTAGCAGGATGCAGGGGAAGTTTTATGAGCAACCATGCATAACTCCTGATGAGTCTGGGCGCTACAGAATCCAATTCAACAAACATGCCATTAAGCCAATGACTAAGCTGTCTTTCTTGGACTAGTCAGCTCAAGAATTATACTTCAGAAGGACGACAGGTTTTCATAATACTGGAAGCAAGCTTGTAAGGCTTCCATTTCCTTGCAGATATCCTGCTTCCTAGTACTCTTACAGAGTAAACAAAACACACACACACACACACACACACACACACACGGTGAGGAACACAGAGCAGAGCATCAGCTGCTTCACCAAGAGAATCAGGACTGTCAGCAAACTTTGCCAAACCTGGACTTTTTACTCAGATTTATAGAGTCTGACTCCCCGGCCCTGGATCCCCTTTAAAGTTGAAGAACCCAGGCTGGACTTCCTAGTTTGTGTAGATTGTGGCTGCTGTTCTAGGACAATAAACCTGAGATAATCATTGCACCTTGTTTGTTTAAACAAACCTCTCTAGCAATGATTAACATCAATGGATAATCTTGGCGTAAGGATGTGCTTTGTGGACTGCAACCTCATTCACATGTAAAATGTTGGTATTTCAAGTATCTCTAGATTCTCAGGGTGATTGCTTATTATAGCATTGTGGTGGAAGTAGCCCAGGTCAAGCTTTTCCAGTTGAAAAAAGAACACAGAGCTCCTGCACCTTTAATAGGTGTATAGAAAAGGGAATTTAGACCAGTGTTTCTCAACCTTTTTTGGGCCACGGCACACTTGTTCTGTGAAAAAAATCACGAGGCACACCACCATTAAAAAAGTTAAAAAATTTAACTCTGTGCCGCCCTATATTATAATTATGACTGTAAGAAACACTTGCCAAATATTGCTTTCCGGTGGGTTAGCGTTGTGTATTGGCGGCCGCCAGGCTCGTCTGCACTGAGCTTTGGGAAAGAGGAGGAGAAATATTGCTTTCCGGTGGGTTAGTGTTGTGTATTGGCGGCCGCCAGGCACGTGACAATGCAAATCGCCCTTCTCGTCGCCGCACGTCGCGGCACACCAGCCAGCGTCTCGCGGCACACTAGTGTGCCGCGGAACAGTGGTTGAGAAACGCTGATTTAGACCACCTTATCATGCCAGTTGCAGCATTACATGGCGAACATTAAGGAGTCATTTGGCCACCAGCGTGAGTTGTCTGAAATGGCAGCTACTGACCAAGGTTGTTGATTCTAGGTCAAGTAATACCTTCTAGATAATAAACCAGCTGTGTCACCTCCCTCTTCTGAATAACTATCCTGAAGAGTAAAATATGTTAGGTTGCAGCCTGTGCAGTCAAATATGTTATGGACCCAAGTTGTAATGGTGAAGTTATGTTCATTATAAGTCTGGCTGTCATGGAATGAGGCACATATGTGATTTGAACAGTGTCCAATGGTTCTTAGCCAGCTTGGCTATTTGCATATTTTCACAGTGCTGGACTCCAGGGTCCATCACCCCCAGCTAGCATGGCCAATGATCCATAGCTGCCAAGTTTTCACTTTTCTCGCGAGGAAGCCTATTCAGCATAAGGGAAAATCCCTGTAAAAAAGGGATAACTTGGCAGCTATGCAATGATCAGGGTGATGGGACTTGTAATCCAACAGCATCTGGTGGGGGGGGCAGGGCGACAGGTTTACAAGCCCTGATTTAGAGCTTTCCAGTTATGGCTCAGCCAAGTCATTTGATCCCATGAGGCTGAGTGCAGCATGCAAACTAAAGCTTTAGGAGGCCATGGCATTAGGAGAACAAGCTCAGTGCTGACATCAGGAAATAGCTGTGGGAACTGGTGGGCTACTTCCTGTGGCTTGCCAGGCGGGTCTGGCCTGCAAAGAAGGGGGAGGAGGAGGAGGATTTGATATCCCGTCTTTCACTCCCCTTAAGGAGTCTCAAAGCGGCTAACAATCTCCTTTCCCTTCCTCCCCCACAACAAACACTCTGGGAGGTGAGTGAGGCTGAGAGACTTCAGAGAAGTGTGAATAGCCCAAGGTCACCCAGCAGCTGCATGTGGAGGAGCAGGGAAGCGAACCTGGTTTACCAGATTATGAGTCCACCGCTCTTAACCACTACACCATGCTGTCTCTCGCTGACCTCCACACTATACAGAGTTGTTGTTGTTGTTGTTGTTGTTGTTGTTGTTACCATATCTACAGAATATTCAGATGAGCAAATAAATGAGCAGCCATGTCTGCATTCACAGCACCAATATGACTTTTGCCAGTAGATGAAGCTGGTCAATAAATAATTTCCGTTCATCAGAAGGTACAGATGTTTATCATTATGTGATTTTCATATCCTTGGCTTCAGAAAATGACCTAGCCCAAGTGAAGCATGTTTAAGTCTATTCAATATGTGTTTTAAGTGCTTAACTATGGTGGGCACATGACCTTCTTTTCAAATTGCAATCTGTTTTGAAAAATATTACAAGCAAATATTTTTTTGCTTTCCCCAAATGTTCACGTAAATATGATTAATTAGTGATCATTTAATTACTTAATAGCTTAATCCCATATTCCATCATTTAATAGCTGATATAGCTGGGTAAGTAAATGTTTGGTTTAATGTTTATCTAAGCATTCCATGTTTCACACACACACACACACACATAAATATATATATGGGCAATGTATGTCTGAACATATTTAGATTTGTAAATACTTTAAAGAAAATTGAAGCCCTCAAGTGAAAGACATCGACATTTCCCCCAGAAAAGTTGAGATAAAGTAATGGGATGCAACACATCTTATAGGTGTGTCCCCCAACTTAAGAAGTTTGGGGCACAAATAATAAAAGAAGCAGAAATAATAACATGGTCGATCTTACCAAAGGACCTTTTAATTGTTCTGTTTGGTAACACTGAGGGTTAGCTCTGGCAGACGACAGAGAATTAGTCCAGCATTTATTATTTATTCATTAAAATATATACCACTATTCATTTAAAAAATCCTGAGTGGTTTACAACAATTATACATAAAACCATACAATAAAAATGACAGAAAAATATTAAAATCAGAAATCAGATCCCTATTATGGAAAGATGTACTCTTAACTTCCTGCATAATCCAAAGGAAATAGAAAAGTTTTCAGGAGGTGTTTAAAAGTTGAAACAGAAGACACCTTTGGAATCTCTATGCGCAGAATATGCCACAGTGGCATAATATGCCACTGAGCTGAAGACACTACATGCTTAAATTCTTGCTTTTGGCAAATGAGCCTCATAGGATCATAGAATTGTAAAGTTGGAAGAGACCCCATCTGGTCCAATGTCCTGCAATGCCAGCTCTAACTTGCCATCTTGGGGAACAACCACAATGCTCCTACAGATGAGGACTGGCACCTTATTTTCTGAAAAAATAGAGCACTGTATATATTTATGAGTAAACCATATGTCCTAACGACACTGCAATCTCCACTGTTCCTCATTCCAAAGAGCCTTAGCCCTGGGTACATAGTGCCTGGAACCCCTGGAATCTCTCACCACTCAGAAGTTGAGGTGGCATGCAACAATATAAAGCTGAGCGGCCAGAATTAAAGAAAAAAAATTTCCCCAGAGAGGCTCCAGTTTGTGATAGGGGAGCAATGGCCTCCAGGAAGAGAGAGAGAGAGAAACATTTTATCTTTTCTATCCTATGGGGTTTGCATGTTTGGGAATTCAGTGGGCAGGACGAGTCCCTGAATGTTTATCTTTGCTATTTTTGCTATACATTTTCTGAAACATAATAATATTTTGCCAAACTAGATACGGCACTATTAATATTTAGCCTTGACAGGCTTGCTTTTTAAAAATAAATACATAAATAGCTGACATGAAAGGAGAGGGAGACGGGGCAGTGGGGGGAGGAGGAGAGAGATTCAATTCAATTCACCTTTGAAGGCAAATGTACTTAATCCACACTTTCCAGAGCAATACGGAAACTGAAACACAGCCATCCTTCTGTCTATCTATCTATCTATCTATCTATCTATCTATCTATCTATCTATCTGAAAATGACAAACAGAATGCTCTGCAAAAATGTATGCATTAGGCAAAATGGCATAAAAATGTGTATACTGTATGGGGGGGATTTGTACTAAAATGCTGATGAATTTTCCTGAGGACATTTAAAAAATACATAAATAAATCACATGTTGATTTGAAGCTGCGGAGAACTGAAGACTGGGGAAAAAATGAGAACTGGGGAGACACTGAAACAGACAGATCCCTTTTCAGGGCAAACAGGTCTGTGTTGTGAGAGGAGGGGGCTCTTGTCCCTACTGCCATTCCGATGTAGAGTTGGAAGGGACCACACACAAGCACACACACACCCCTCTGCTTTTCACAATGGGAGGAAAGCTCAATACTAGTGACAAAAGGAAAGACAACAGAATGATGTTCATGCGTGTGCGTGAGGCAGACCCACTCTTAAGTCTTGGCAGAGGGCAGGGGTGCTCTGCAGCTTGTTCCCAAAATGTTTGTCCTCACAGAGAGGCTTGGTGCCTTTCTGACTAACTTCTGATCCTGTTTGACTCTTAGAGGCTTCCGCCATGGTCATGGAGCCAGGGAAGAAACAGTATTCCCCTACCTGGCTTAATAAAACTGGGCTACTGTTGCCACCAGGGTGGAATAAAAGGAAGCCCTTGTGTTTAGGCTCATCTGGGGAGAAAGGAAGCCCTTCCTTTGGCACAGATCTTGGGGTTTGGGGCATGCTGGTGACGTAGTCACTAAATGAGTCCTGGGACATGACTGGAACATTAGCTGGGTGCCCAGGACCTGCTTCCTTCTTCTGGACCAGCTGTGACCTTGAGATATCATCCCTGTTTGGGGTCAATTGTGAGGCAGCTGTGGCCATCCCAGAACAGAGAAGGCTTCTGGCCTTTGAGGCCAACAGAGGTGAGGGGAACAAGAAGTCCCTCTCTTTAGTTAGTGATAGATCTTCTGTGGCAATGTAGTCTAAGGACTCGTTTCGACCGTGGTTCTTCGTTCTAGTAAGACTTTGTGACCTCAAACCTTCATTTGCCTCCTTCTCCAACCTGTCACTTGCCACTCGGCTTTCTTGCCTTTGGAGAAGTTGTTGCTTCTCCTGCTCTCGGACGAAGACAGGAGATGCTGGTGGCTCTTCCTCTTTCCCCACAGGTGGAAGCTGCTGGAAACTAGAGCAACGAGGCAGTCCCACAAATTGCGGAGCCACAGACGTCTCCTTCCTTTCCAAAGAGGCAACTTCTGAGTCCTTCTGGTTCTCAGGCGGAGAGGACTCTGATGGGAAGAGTAAGTATGGGCCATCAAAATCAAACTTCCGAGCCTTGTGGCTACAGGGTGGCTTGTCGGGCTGATCCAAAAATTGGCCGGCATTGGCCACAGGAGGTTCTGTTCCTTTCACATGCTGGAAGGCAGTGGAATGTGGCGATGTTTTCCCTGAACTGGAGGCTTCAAGAGGCTCTGGGTGACTAACCAGCCTCTGGCTGCAGCAGAGGAAATAAGTGAAGGATGTTAGTCAGTAAAGGGAGATTTTCCCACCCAAACAGGTTACTCCAAGACAATACCCCTACTCAAGCATTTGCCTGAGTGTGTGTACACTAAATGTGGGGAATGGGAAGGGGCATACATGCAAGTCCCACCTCAGCATCCTCCATAGCTGTCAAGTTTTCCCTTTTCTCATGAGGAAGCCTATTCAGCATAAGGGAATTTCCCTTTTTTTAAAAAGGGAGAACTTGACAGCTATGGCATCCTCCTATGCACCAACTCTCTTGAGAGGGAAGCCTGAGGAGGAATTAATCTGAAGATGCTGGGATCAAGAAACCTGTCTTATCAGGCCATAGCTCAGAGCCAGAGCATCTGTTTTGCATGCAGAAGGCCCCAAGTTCAATCCCCAGCTAGTGGCCGACTTGGGTACTAAGGCACCCCGTGCGAGGCCAAAATTTGGTGCGCACACACCCAGTCCTTGCATTGCCTTCCCAAAAGTGGGTAAGGCAGTGTGTGGCTCTGGAAGGAGGCATGAGGGCTCTGGCATGGTCCTAGAGCCCTCCTACCTCCTTCCCAAAGCTGGGAAAACACTAACTAGGCTTTCAGAAGGAGCTGGGAGGACTCTCTAAGACCCTGTCAGAGCCCAACACCTCCTTCCCACAGCCCAGCACCTTGCTTACTAGGCTTTGAGATGTTGCCCCCTTGGCTCAGCAGCCAGTGCATGCGCATGGCTCTAAATCTACCCTTGCCCACAACATCTCCATGTAGGGCTGAGACTGCCCCCTGCCTGAAATAGAGGGGGTGCTGCTTGACAATTAGACAAAACTGAACTAGATGGACCAATGGTCTGTGGCTTCTTTCTATGTGCCCACTTTCTGAGCCGTTGTTGGCTTGCTAGTGAACATGAAGCAGCTAATTAGAGGGACCGAAACCAGTACAATTCTTTGCCTATCTGCTCAGAGGAAACCCCGCTGAGTTAAACAGAGCTTACTCCCAGATAAATGTGTATAGGATTGCTACCTTAGTGTATACATGGCCGGGAAACATACCAGCTAGTTTCCTGAGAATGCCTTGGACATGCAGTGTGTCCTTCCTTTAGATGCACTCACCTTTCCAACGTACAGCTGTTTACTTCCTCCCCAGAGCTCTGGCTACTACTGTCCTGTGAGCCATTTAGCAACTCTAGTCTCTGAAAGGACACAAGGACACAAGAGCAGTGTAAGGAAAGAGCTGGAACGAAAGTGACACTATGCATGGTACAAGTTAAACACAGGATGTTTGCGGGTGAGACCATGTCCCAAGTGCTTTAGTGATACAGAGCACCTGCATATTCCTGCTTTCTCATGGGCACCTGTGTGCTGGCTTAGTGCCCATACGCAGCTGGTCTCATCTTCATTCAGATCCTACCTTGTGTATCAGTTAGGTGGAACAATGGTTTGACTCTAATAGAAGGGAATTTCCTATGTTTCACATTCCCAGACTGTTCCAGTGCAAATCTTGGCTCAAAAAAAGTATCAAAATATCTTTGCTTTTTCAAAACAACATGTACACCATACATTGAAAGCACTTTTATATCACTTTAACAGTCATGGTTTTCCCCAAAGACTCCTGGGAACTGTAGTTAGTTCAAGGTGCTGGGAATTATAGCTCTGAGAGAATTCTCCTAAGAGCACCATTACCAAACTAGAGTTCCCAAGATTCTCCTAAGAGCACCATTACCAAACTAGAGTTCCCAAGATTCTTTGAGGTAAGCCACAACTGTTTAAAGTAGTATAAGAGTGTTTTAAATGCATGGTTTTGAAAATATGGATTTAAATGCAGTTGTTCATGTGGATATTTTTTTTACATGTGGAAATGGAATGAAGCAGACTTGGGGTGAATCAGTCAGAAGTGACATGGACCTGAAATTGGTCACCCACATGGGAGAGCCTTAATGTCCTTGGACCTTGACCAAGGCCAAACACACAGTGCTGAAGTATCTCATGGAAGATGGTTCGATACAAAAAAAGTATCAGAAGGAATGCCTTCAAACAAAGAAGCCCACTACACTTTTGCAAGGCAGAAGCAGAGATGCTAATACCAGTCCAAAGGAAATCTCTCTCACCGGGAAAAGGTTTGGGAGAAGAAGCGTCTTGGGAGGGTGTGGGATGGCTTCCTTCCAATTCTTGCTCTTCCTGTAATGAAGACATTAAAGCAACGTCAGTCAGACCAAGAAGAGTTTCCACTTGCTCACTTTGCACAATACAAATAATAATAGCACTGCCATGACACTATGCCACCCAGCATAGCCTGCACGTATATACCGTACATACTGTAGATGCAGAAAGGGTGGAGAACACTCCTCTTTGTGGATGTTAACAAATTCTGAGCTGTCCATGTGCAATGCATCACCAATGCAAATATATATTCTGGAATATTTACAGAGGTGTGGTTAAAAGAAAATACCCAGTCCACATAACGAACAGCTGTATGCTATGGACTGTTCACCATGTGGCCCACCCTCTCCTCCACTATTGTGTGCCAATGTATCCAGATGCCCAACCCATTTGCAACACATGCTTGTTGTTGTTGTTTAGTCGTTTAGTCGTGTCCGACTCTTCGTGACCCCATGGACCATAGCACGCCAGGCACTCCTGTCTTGCACTGCCTCCCGCAGTTTGGTCAAACTCATGTTCGTAGCTTCGAGAACACTGTCCAACCATCTCGTCCTCTGTCGTCCCCTTCTCCTAGTGCCCTCAATCTTTCCCAACATCAGGGTCTTTTCCAAGGATTCTTCTCTTCTCATGAGGTGGCCAAAGTATTGGAGCCTCAGCTTCACGATCTGTCCTTCCAGGGAGCACTCAGGGCTGATTTCCTTAAGAATGGATAGGTTTGATCCCCTTCATGGATCAATGCCTTGTCGTGGTGAAGGGGCTTGAATAACTCAGAGAAGCTATGAGCTATGCCATGCAGGGCCACCCAAGATGGACAGGTCATAGTGGAGAGTTTTGACTAAACGTGATCCACCTGGAGAAGGAACTGGCAAGCCACTCCAGTATCCCTGCCAAGAAAACTCCATGGACAAAGACAACAGGCAACACATGCTTACCTGAGAAGATAACTATGGCAAAAGCACATGCCTGCCATCATCACAATGACAGAGACTGCTGCAATCAGTATAATGCTCCAAGGAGGCACAACTGAAACCAAACAGAAGATTGCAACATCGTCAGAATGCTGAGAGATCAACTGAAAGGAAAGTTAAAGCAAATTTGAAAACTGACTTTGTAATCAAAGCAGCCTTGCCTTCGCTTCAAGTGTTCTTAAGAAGTCACACCCAGGGAAAACATTAGATGCACCCAAGCAGACTTCCGGATTGGACTACTGCAATGTGCCCTCAGCATCAGCGGCAGAGCTTATGCCCGCTCTGCCCAGGGCAGGGCATTCTCCTGAGGGGGGTGGGGCATGGAGGCTGCCCTCCCACACACCACAGTTCAGGGTAGGAGAGAGGCGGGGAAGCTGCTGCTCACTCTCCTCCTGCTCTCTGCAATAGCTGCTGTGGCCACGTGCGCCTCGCCACGGTTGAGGAGGGCTATTGTCTGCTGCCGGGTTAGAAGAGCTGCTGCCGCCAGGCACAAGGTGTGCCGCCCACTCACCTGCCATTTTGCCACCCCCCTCAGTCATGACACCGGGGGCGGCCACACCCACCGTACCACCCTTCCTACGCCTCTGCTCAGCATGTGCCTGTCCATACCAACCCTTCAGCATATCACCTTCTGAAGACAGCAACAGAACCTTTTCCCCTAGAGAAGAAAGGTGGACTAGAGCCCTTGTTTGGAAACTCCATTTGTGGCTTACCCCTGAGTGTTGTCCACTCAATTTCCTTGCTCCATTCACTCCATGGACCGTCATACGTGTAACCACGGACTTTTGCCCGCACCTTTGCTGTGTAACTTGTGTCCTGTTCCAGCAACTCTGAGGGGAAGGTGAACCATGTGTCGTCACTGTTGCCCAAATGGTCCTGAGAAGAGAAAAGAGGAGAAAAATGAGGGAAGAGATAACACTTTGCTTTTCTCAAACTATTGGGCAGCGCAATTTATTTACTGCTCACCTCCGAAGGCTTTCCGGTTTTCCAGTATGAGATTTGATATGTCTCTGGAATTCGCAGAGTCGAATTCCTGACTTCCCATTTGAGGCTGTGCTCCTGGTTGTCCTGGGTTGACACAGACAGCTTGAAAGGTGGGCCTGCCTTGACTGGGAAACAAAGGATGCATCAAGAATAGAAACCTATCTCTTGTTAACCTGTTAAAGAGTATTTGCGAGGGTAAGGTCAGGGTGAGCCCAAGCAAAGCAGGAGTGTACCGCCCAGGAGCCCCTAGTACTTCACTGAGGGACGAGGATGCAGAGCCAGCTCCCTTGGAGAAGTGGCAACCCCAAAAGCATCCTCAGAGACTCAGATTGATGTGCTTCTTTCCTTATGGAGTGTCTCTTGAATTGTGCTACCCCAAGGGGCTGCTAATTCATTTTATGGCATTATAACCCATGTTCCCTCCATGGTGGGACAAGGGTCTTCCATTCAGCTATGGACCAGATCCAGACTTGCTCAGCTCCCACAAGGTTCCCTTTTCCCTTCAGAGTCTTGGCCCTCACTTGGTCTGCCTGTAAGAGGCACTGGGTTTGGCCACGTGACTTTGTCTTATCCTCACATTTGCTTCTTCATGACTGCATACCGGTGACATTCCCCAGGTAAGTCACAAAGCAAAGCCTCATAGGAGCCCACATGTGCCCCATAGCGTTAAGCTTTGTGGACTCTAAAGGGGCCTTACTGTGTTTCGCTGCCTCCATCACTTTCTCTTCCTCTTTTGGCCGCACAGTCACAAGATATTGGCTTATCCTCTCGGGGTTGGTGACATTGATCTCACAGCTTTGCAGGACATATCGGGTGGAAGGCAGCTCCATTTGAAGGACTGGAGAGCATTCCTTCTCTCTAGGAACAAGGAAGATACAACAAGAGGGAGTTAAGTTTTAGAAAAGGGGAAGAATATTTGGAGGTATTTTTGCTTCATACAGAAAATCTCACCCTGTTTCTGGGCTGGCTTTGTAGAAGAGTGTGAATGAGACTGAGCTGGTGACCTCTTGACGCACCTCCCAGCTGCAATTTAGCTGATCAATGCCATTAAATAGACAGCGGAGGTTCTTGGGCTGAGCTTCTGCACCATCTAATGGGAGAAACCAGAAAGAATAAGTCCTGTCTAGGGTCATGCAGAGCTTGGCAAAAGCTAACACAGGAAAGGAACATTGAGGAGGGATTTGGTAAGAAGTGCAGCTAGAAATGAAAAAGAGGATCCATTAAATATCAGGCTTCTCAAAGAAGACAAACCAAACTATATAACACAAAACACTTCATTGATCAAGACAGAAATAGGGGCTGTCCTGCAGAGAAGGCACCAGTGCAAATTAACTCTGTGAAAGCCACCAATGAGTAGATCAGAAATGGGGAGCCTGGGTCCCCCAAATATTGCTAGACCAGACCCAGACACCAAGGCCAAAGGTCAAGGAGCATCCAATGAATTAATTCCAAAGGAAACAGAAACTATGTACACAATGCATCCCTGGAGTCCTCACTACTTGTTGAATTAAGGTGCATGGAACAATAAGATGGGAAGTAGGTTAGTACCGTAAATGTGAGGGAAGCCTTCTATGCAATAGGCTAAGTCTATCCTTGTTATTTAGAGTGGGCACAGCTGAAGGTACCATCACCTCCTGGTCCAATACTGGATGTCATGGACAAGGCAGATCAGAGTTTACAGCCTCTGACATGCTCCAAGAAAGGTTGAGAGCAGACCCAGTCATTATAAGCATCGTCTGGAGACATGATTTTATGGCTCAGGTGTCTCCTGATCTCCAGCAGCAGACTCAGAGTTCTGCACTTGGTCAGGTTCCTTAGCTGTAGACTTTGCAGCCCATGACCTTGAGTCTTGATTTCTGCTGGACTCTGGGGTCATGACAGGTACAGGTTAACTCCAACAGACGTGCCATCATGTTTTGAAGTGAACCACCAGCATCATGGAGTTCTTTCCAAGAGTGATCAAAATGTCTGGGTGTGTCTCAAATCTTAGCTTCATTTCAGTGCAAAACTTGAAGCTTCTTCACAAGCTGCTTAATGGCATAACAAACACAAAGCTGATGATGGGCACCAAGCTGGGAAAGGCTGCCCGACACCATGGGTGCCTACATCACTGGGGCAGAAGAACAGCGATGAGGCATGCATGTGCAAGAGCATCCAGAGTATTTGAACAACCGAGTGCAACTCATCCAGAGGTAATCTTCCATCATAAATCTTATCTAACTGGCTTGCAGCTCTTCCAGCAGCTTAGAACATACACCCATGCCCACAAGGAAGAACCATCTCTTTGCAGCATTACCTTTCCATGTTTTCGGTGTCTCCCAATAGACTTTGCGGCTCCATTTACTGTACCGGCCAACAAGACCACCGCCTTGTCTTGGTATGCTTCGGACACGAGCAACATAGGGGCTCCCAGGCACAAGGTCATCGTGGAGGAAAAGGCATTTGGAGGTGTTTGACATCAAGATAGAGGTGGAGTCCTAGCAAGGGAGAGAGAGGTATTTGCATAGAGGAGGGGAAAGAAAGATAAATACATTTCCATTGTCAAGCAGGGGGATGCCATATATCATATACTCTATACTCCAGCCACTCAGGGCCAGCTTTGGGGCCTATAGGAAGCCAAAAGTGAGAGCTCATCACAGCAGCACTCCCAATGCTTGTTCTCTCCAGCAACTGGTATTCAGAGGCCTATCACCTTTGATACTGGAGGGAGTACAGAGAGACATCATGCCTAGCAAGCTACTAATAGCTTCATCCTCTTTGAATTTGTTTAAATCCATTTTAAGGCCATCTAAGTTGGTAGTCATTATATCTTGGGGTAGTGAATTCCATAGTGCTACCTTCTGTACTCCGTTTAAAACTCTTAATTTTTGGAAATCAGTCAGCACTTCTACTAATGGTATTGAATACACTTCTTGTGTACTGTAGTATAATATTTTGTGATTGCTTTTTCTGAAAATAATAATAATAATAATAATAATAATAATAATAATAATAATAATGTATTAACCACTGCATGACTAAGTGCAGACAGAAATGTTGGCATGACTCTCAAAATGGTCATAGGTACCTCCCAGAGTTCCCAGCGCCTTTTGTAGGTCACTTCAAAGTTCAGGGCTCCATCCAGCCAATGTCTTTTATTTGTTCCACCTCCTGCTTCCCAAGCCAATAGGTAGTCACCATCCTCTGTGACAACAACATCTCGAACATGGGGTGGAGGAGGTCGTACTGGAAGAGTGAATAATGAAAAACACAGGTTAATCTTTGCTCAGGTGGAAAGGTCCAGATCTGCCTATGGTACCTGCTTGGTACCTGACAGAATGCCTCTTCTTATATCTACCGTACCTACTGCTAACTGTACCTAAGAATGTCTTTCTCTACGCATTCCCTCAATCTGAAGTTCAGAGACGGCCTTTTTGGTGGTGGCCCTCTGGCTATGGAATGCTCCCCATAGGGAAAGTCACTTGCCATCTATGTTGTTATTCTTTCAATGTCAGGCTACAAACCTTTCCTTCTCTGCAAGTCTTTTAAGACCACCTAATTTTAGTCCCTGTCTTCTGCATGGCTCTCAGAGTTTAAAGATTTACTCTGCAATTGTCCTACAAGCATTGTACAGGTATGTTAACTGATCCGTACAATGCTTAGAGAAGTTGCTTTATAAAGGATCTAACAAAGTATAATAAATAAATCTTCATTTCTTCATAACTGGAACAGAAGGCAATTGGTTTCAGTGGAATTTCCCACCCAGGAGGTGTGCTTAAGATTGCAGCTTGTGGATCAATTCAAGAAAGCAATAAAGATGGTTTAGTTGACATTCAGTCAAGGCCCAAGGTCTATTGATCGATGTCTTCACCAACAAAACACTGATTGTGTCAGCTTTAGAAGTCTAACTTAATGATATTTCAAATATTTTTACATTACAAAGAGGTGCCAATGTGAAACTGCTAAATTACAATAAATTGAGAGGTTCAGTTGTTATCTCCTGTGGAATGAACGAAGACATAGAAGTTCTAGCACACTATGTGCATTAATTTGTTTCCCAGTGTCAGGGTGTCTTAGTTATCAACAACTTTGCAACTCCTGTGCAGCCTTGGAATTCCTACTGCTAATCTCAATCTCTTGAACTTTGGTCCTTGCTCTTGGACTGGACTAATAGTTGCTAATCCTTTTCCTTGTAATAGCACCTGGCCTGGATTCTGCTCTTTCCAAGCCACTGAGTTTGTGCCTAAGCAGACCTGTTAATGGTTTGGGGAGGGAGGCTGGGTACATGCTGTACATGAACCTGAATGCCCTCTGCTGCACTTTCCTGAACCAAAGGATTTCCTGAAAGTGACTCCACTTGCTTCAGAGGTCGCCAACGTGGTGCCTGCCAGATGTTGTTGAACTCCAAGTCTCATCAGTCTCAGCCAGCGTAGCCAATAGCCAGGGATGATGGGAGTTGGAGTCTAACATCTAGATGGGACTACATTGGCTACCTGTGGCCTAGATGGGACACTGCTTGTTCTGACCCCTCTGACCCCACTCTAACCTTTCCACATCACCATCAGTGGCTGCCCTAGACCACCAAGATTTTTACTAAATTAAGCCCACTGCCACATCCTCCATATGAGATTTGGCACGCTGCAGAACAGGATATGACTGATATCAACTTCTAGGAGCCTGCAGTTCTACTGAATGTCTCCAAAACAGTGTGAGGGCATGATTTGGTGGGAAGAAGTGGGTTCTTAACAACTGAAAGGAAATAATTCAGGGTGAGAAGAATCAGAAGGATGGAAATATTTAAGCCATAGCTGTCAAGTTCTCCCCCTTTTTAAAGGGAAAATTCCCTTATGCCGAATAGGATTCCTCACGAGAAAAGGGAAAACTTGACAGCTATGATTTAAGCTACCCTTTCTTTCTGACCGAGGCTGATGGGAGTTGGAGTCCAATAACATCCTTGCCACTAAAGGTTCTCCATCCCTGATTTCAATGTTCAGCAGAGACTCAGAAGGCCATATCTTCATCAAATGTCTACTTGGGCTCTCAGAACATTCAGATTTAAAATGAGCCTCCCAAAATCTATTTTTGTTTCATCCTGATGGGGTTGTGGAAAGGTTACAGTGGGGGCTAGAGGGGTTATCATTCATTAACCTAGACATTTAATGTAATGTTGTTGTAATGTTATTTCCCACTCCCACCTTTCTTCCATGGGATTTAAGGCTGATACAAAGAGCTCTTGGGTGGTCTCCCATCAAGGCACAGATCTATTTAGTTTCCCCAAGGTTGCTACACCCTGTGCTTTTCAGTGCATACCATAATGTTTGATGTTTTGTCATGTTTTTAATAGTCTGTTGGGAGCCGCCCAAAGTGGCTGAGGAAACGCAGCCAGATGGCCGGGGTATAAATAAATTATGGTTGTTGTTGTTGTTAGACAAATTCATGAGTCCACATTTCACATTTCTGGGAGACGTGAGTACATACCATTATCAAAGAGGCTGACATTCACCTGGACTTTCAGTTCCTGATCTGGTTTGAAAATGAAGATATTATTCAACCAGACATTGAAAATTGTCTGGTTTTTGTGGCAGCTCCAATGTATCTGTGAATCTTCCTCTTCAGAATGACATGTCATCTGTGTGAGGTTATTCCTATAAGCACCAGAAAGCCTTGTTTTATTTGCTGGTAACAGCAAACTGTTAATTCTACAAGCATTCATTCACAACCCAGAGTCCCAGAGAATGAGTCTGATAATACACAATGCTTGTTACAGCTCTATTAAAAAAAATGGGCCATGTAAGCTAACAGGATTGAGGGGGGATCTTGGGACCATAGACATCCTGCCCCAGTGTTTCAAACATAGAAAAGGCACTTCCTCCCACCCAGAGCTGGGTTCCTTCATGATAGTCACAGCAATGCCACATTCTAAGGTAATACAACCTTCTAAGATATACAACAATCTTATACTTATACAATAATAATAATTACGGATTCATTATAATGATCAATGCAGCTGTCCATGTGGTGCCTTTCAGCTAGATCTACAAATGATTTGGAGTGTTCCAATATCTTATTTCAGAGAGACTTAAGTTTTGTTCTGCTTGAAGTTCCATTGTGTGTAACAAAACCTGCACACCTTTCTCTTGAAACTAAGGGATCATGTGCTTTTCGCGTTTCTAAATGCTTGACTTTCGAACATACAGAGTTACTGCTCGCCTTCTCCAGAGTGACCTTTGGAGCCAATACTCAATGGCAAACTCACCTCCTTTCACTCTTATTGTCTCCAATCAGCACAAAGGAGAAGAAGACATCTTCTCAGTGACAAAAAAACTTCCCCTTTCATGCTGATAGGGTGGCTCTAGGACCCTGAAGACATGGAGCTTTCAGGGCCCCTGCTGCAGAAATAGTAATGCTTCTTCAAACCCCCGTGACTCCAGATCGCTACACCTCTGCTCCTGTCCTTAATTAACATGGGGCACAATTCTCTGCTTGTGAGATCTGCCCAGAAAAATATTGTTTAGCTGGAAAAGGTTGGTAAGAGAGTACACTGAAGGTGCTTGCCCAAGGAGTTCAAGGTGGCGTGAATTGCTCTCATCACCTCCCTGTTTTATCCTCCCATCCATCTTGAGAGGTACTGTAGGTTAGGCTGAGCAACAATGACTGGAACCAAGGCTACGCAGTGTGGACATAGCCAGGGGGGTGCAGGAGAGCAGCTACCCCCTCCAAATCAAGAAAATAAAAAATAATATTTAACTAACTGACCAATTGCATCACAGATCTGCCCCTACAACATAAAGCCTGCCCCCCTAAAATAAATCTTGCCTACGCCCATGCCACTCAGTTAGCTTTGTGGGTGAGTGGGGGATTTGAGCTCTGGTCTCCCAGGTCCCAAGGGACGTGGGTGGCGCTGTGGTCTAAACCACTGAGCCTTGGGCTTGCCGATCAAAAGGTTGGCGGTTTGAATCGCCGCAACAGGGTGAGCTTCTGTTGCTCGGTCCCAGCTCCTGTCAACCTAGCAGTTCAAAAGCATGCCAAAAAGTGCAAGTAGATTAATAGGTATCGCTCCGGCAGAAAGGTAAATGGCGTTTCCGTGCACTGCTCTGGTGTCGGTGTTCCGTTGCGCCAGAAGCGGCTTAGTCATGCTGGCCACATGACCCGGAAAAACTGTCTGCAGACAAACGGCCTGTAAAGCGAGATGAGCGCCACAACCCCAGAGTTGTTCACGACTGGACTTAACTGTCAGGGGTCCCTTTACCTTTACCTTTACTCCCAGGTCTCAGTCCTTTACTCTAACCACTACACCATACCGACTGTCATCTACATGTCTCAATATCCTGCTGGCCTCCACCTCCTCTTACTCTTAACAACCACTCCTTCCTTTTCTTCCCCTTGTCAGGCTAAGTTAAGGTTCAGTTCCTCTTTCAAAGGAACACAGAAGAGGAAGATGGAAAATGGAAAGAAACATCACCACTTCATCTTCTGGAGAAGTGCCCCCCACGCCTAACAAAACCATCCTCTTGCTATTTTTTCCTCTCCCATAAAGGGACCATAGCCCCTTCCTGCACGTTACAAAGAATGTGCAGAGGGGAGTATGATTGCATACGTTGCCCCTCCTCCTGGTCTCAGCATGTTCATTAAAAGGCATGTTCATTAAACAGACAATTTGTTTAATGAGGTGCAGGGCAGGAGTCTGTGGCAAGGAGGAGACGCTCTTTCCCTGAGAGCAACCTGAGGGATGGGTGAATCTGTCTATTTCTGGTCCATGCCATTTTCACATGTATTTACCCATCGGTCTGCCCCATCCCAATTCTGCATTCATCCACAACTTCCTTCCTTGAAGAATATGTATTGAATTACACATTTTGAAATGTATTTTGGAATCCTGCATTTGGAAGAGGACTCAGGGAGTCAAGACCAACTGCCAGCTGATGCAGGGAATCCAGCCAGCCACTCCTTTAGAACATCTAAGGAAGGAGAACACGCTACCTTCCAAGTCAGCCTGTTCCACTGTGGGCACCACAAGGAAATCCCTTCCCAGTGTTTAGTTTCAGCCCCCTTTCTTGCAATTTGAACCCATGATCAGAAGGTCGGCGGTTCGAAACCCTGCAACGGGGTGAGATCCCGTTGCTCGGTCCCAGCTCCTGCCCACCTAGCAGTTCGAAAGCACATCAAAGTGCAAGTAGATAAATAGGGACCGCTCCGGCAGGAAGGTAAGCGGCGTTTCCATGTGCTGCTCTGGTTCGCCAGAAGCAGCTTTGTCATGCTGGCCACATGACCCGGAAGCTGTCTGCGGACAAACTCTGGCTCCCTCGGCCTATAGAGTGAGATGAGCGCCGCAACCCCAGAGTCGGACATGACTGGACCTGATGGTCAGGGGCCCCTTTACCTTTACCTAGTTTGGATTTATCTAAAATACTCATTTTGAAACTTCTCTCTCTCTCTCTCTCTCTCTCTCTCTCTCTCCCCCCCCCCGGTCTCTCAAAATATAGAATTTTTTAAAGAGTTTTTGAGCCAAGAACTGCACAGAAGCACTTGGAAAGTGCAAAAAATGGTTGATAACTAAGTGAATGAATCCATACATTAGTCTGGGAGACACAGATCATATTGGGATTAGCAAATATCAAATTTCTCAAGCATCTCCGCACTTAGGCCCAGCAGCCTCCAGCATTATCTTTTCATCATTCTGCAATGGATAAGACCAGTGTGGGTACCTGTTCCCCACCCCAGGTGATTTTGGACCAACTCCCATCATCCCTGGCCATTGGCCATGCTGGCTGGGGCTGATGGGAGTTGAACAATAATTGGAGGGGTGCAGGTTCCCTATCCTCGGGGATTAGAGCTTAGGCACTCACTGATATGTGTCACTATGAAGAAGCTTCATCTTGACAAAGTTCCTTGCATCCCGGCTTTCATTCCAGGTGCAGGCTGTGTGTGATACATAGTCACTGAAGCAGTCAAGGGTTTCCATAGGTGACTTCTCTGCAAAGGAAAGGAAAAATTCATAAGGATATAAACTGGTGTTGGGGAACAGCCAAAGAAGCAGGGAACAAACAGTTAATGAATAATACATTCTCTAATCTCTTGGTGGTTGTTCATGGATTTGAGGAACATAAATGTTCCTCTTAGCCTCATAGTCTTGAGAATGGAGAGTCTTGTGGCACTTTTAAAGAACCACACATTTATTATGGCATGAGCTTCCAGGGACTAGTGTCAATTTCATGTGAAGTATGAAGTATAATTCTAAATTCCTAAATGATGGTGGAGATGGAGAGGAGCGGGAGAAAGAACTGGACAGCAAAATAGTTTCATTGGTGACTAGCAGATCTTTTACTGCTGAGAACACAAACAACCGGACATTGGTACGCTATTTAACACATGCCATGTGATGAAAATTCATAATCTTGATTCAAACCACAGGTAATCAACTTGGATTTTTGTATTGTTTTTATAAATCTCCCTGGTATCAGGTTACTCTGTAACTGTCCTTAAGATGGTCCTCTTTGAAAACAAGAACTCTGGAGGGAGACTCCAGCATAAAACCATTAATTTCACTTTATTAGAAAATTTCTTTCTTTCATCTTAGGTTTGATTCAGGACTATGGATTCTTATCATGTTGCATGTGGATTCAGAGGAATCCTTGAAGAGAACCTACACATAGCTCTCTCTGAACAGATTTTACCCTTTTTTGTGCACACTACTTTCCTGGAGAATTGCAATTGCAGAATTTGGAGAAGTATAGATTTTGAAGAATGGCTGTTTTTTAGTTTGCGTGTTGTTTAAGAAAATGTGGATCAGGTAGGTTCAACTTTAAATGTGGGCTACATTGAATTTCTGCTCCCTTCCTAATTAAAGTTTTCTCTCAATTCAGTGATTTATATTTCTAAAGGTAAAGGTAAAGGGACCCCTGACCATTAGGTCCAGTCGTGACCGACTCTGGGGTTCCGCGCTCATCTCGCATTATTGGCCGAGGGAGCCGGCGTATAGCTTCCAGGTCATGTGGCCAGCATGACAAAGCTGCTTCTGGAGAACCAGAGCAGCACATGGAAATGCCGTTTACCTTCCCGCTGTAGCAGTTCCTATTTATCTACTTGCATTTTGACATGCTTTCGAACTGCTAGGTTGGCAGGAGCTGGGACCAAGCAACGGGAGCTCACCCCGTCACAGGGATTCGAACAGCCAACCTTCTGATCAGCAAGCCCTAGGCTCAGTGGTTTAACCACAGCGCCACCTGGGTCCCATGATTTATATTTCTACTCTGTAGTAAATGCCACCCATTCCCTTGTATGGGAGAAAGAAAAGGGGCATGCTTTGAATGACATGAGGGGTCCAAGCTAAATCACCTCGTGGTGACCTCCGTGTCTCTAGATATGATTTGGGTTTTGCCTCCTCCCTCCTCTCTCTACCAGATAGAAGCCACCTATGTCTACTGAAATCAATTGGAGCCACTGAGTCATCTACTGTCTGAATAACCCCACCCCTTCATTTTCATAGCCTTGTCCACCCTGTTTCCATCTCCTGGTGTAACACAGTGGTTGCCAATATGATGCTTGCAGATATGCATGTGCCTACAGAGTATGTGCTTTGCTTTGTGGTAACCACAATGGGTTCTCTGGTTTGCAAATGTTCCCAGAAGACCCCCAAAGTTGGTGACCTCTGCTTTAATTTGATGTGTTGGTCAGTGGGATACCGGTATTGTGTAAAATCATGCAAATTCACAAAGATCCATTTTAATTCTACTGGATTCAACTTTTACCTAGATCTCATAGAAAAGTAAAGACTCTCTTTCTCTCTCTTTCTCTCTCTTTCTCTCTCTTTCTCTCTCTTTCTCTCTCTTTCTCTCTCTTTCTCTCTCTTTCTCTCTCTTTCTCTCTCTCTCTCTCTCTCTCTCTCTCTCTTTCTCTCATGTGTACGTGTGTGCTTTCCCTTTTTCTATCTGTTGGTGGGGGGTGGGAAGGGGAAAGAATCAACCAGAGTTGATGGTGCTCACAGCTTTCACTCTCAAAATTCCAAATGTTCTCAGAGGCCTCCAAAGGTTTGCGACCCTTGCACTGTAGCAGAACACCGGGCATCAGAGGAGCATGGGAAAAGAAAAGAAATTAAAGGAGAATAGGGGGGGAAGAGAGGGAAGAGTGAGACAATGAATACAAAACTCACGCTGAGCTTCAACAACATAAGAGAAGAGGCTCAGAGCCAGGGCAATGCTGCAGCATCTCATGTTCCTCTCATCTGTGTTTATCCCTGAATATTTGCCCCGCTCCTTGGGCTGCGTGCTGTCTGATGTCTGACTTCCTGGTACCTGTTCACGTTGCCACTCTTCCCGGGTCACCTGCTGAAGGTGGGAGTAAAAGTGTAAATCAAGGGTACTTCTCTCTTCCCACCTAACTCGGGGGTTCCAAATTTGTTACGTTCAATGAACTCTCACTTGCCTACATTGCCTTGTTTGACACCTGCCACAAACTCTTATTTGTTTTTGGAGCAGACTTCACCAACCTGCTGCTCTCCAGGTGTCTTGGTCAACAACTCCCATCAACCTCAGCCAGCATAGCCAATGACTAGGGGAGGAGGGAGTTGCAGTCGATAACACATATCTAGAGGGCCCCGGGTTGAGAAGGGCTGCTGGAATAAGCAAACAGCCCAATCCAAGTAGAGCACTTGCCATCCATTTTGCCCTCTCTGAGAAAACGGAGAACCCTTTGCTGTAACTGTATGATAGGTGAAGCTTGAAAGTGGTAGGAAAGTTACCTGTCAGGGAAGCTTGTCTGCCTTTACTGATCTTCTCAATCAAGAAACCATAATCAGCTTTCAAGGAATGCTAGGATTCCCCAGAAGACACTGTGAAACCCCCTGGTGCTAAACCACCAATGACTTTTAAAACTGTCCGGCAAAGTCAGCACAAATAAATGGCAGGATAACCATGTTCATCAAGGGCTACTAAGCATGATGGCTATGTTCTTCCTCTGCTATCAGAGGCATTATGCTTCTGAATATCAGTTGCTGGAAGGCTCCCCATGGGCATCTGGTTGGCCACTGTGTGAACAGCTAGATTAGATGAGCCACTGGCCTGGTCAGCAATGCTATTCTTACATTCTAATGTAAGACTGATTCAGAGCCGGCTCACCCATGAGGCTGGATGAGACAGCTGCCTCAGGAGGCATGCCCCAAATGACATCACCCCCATTCCGCTGCCCAGCTTTGACTCTGGTCTCCCCTGCCTCTAGGAGCAGAGGGGCTGGTGGCAAAGCTCTGCAGAATACTTCCCCTCCTGCCAGGTCAGCGAGAGGGTGGGGACGTTCTGCCACCCAGCTTTGCCATGGGGGGGGGGGGGGTTGGTAGATCTGGAAGCATGTACAGCTTGCCTGGCAGGGGGAACTGCTTATGGAGTTTGCACCCCCATCAAAGAGGCAGCAGGGCATTTTGCCTCAGGGCCCCCACTGCTCTGATTCATCATTATGACCTCCAGAAAGAACTGCTCCAGTTTCTTTTCAGGTCAGACTGAAACTGGTCTACGGAGATAAAACAAGGACTCTCACTCTCGCCACAACTCATGGAGAAACTTCCATGGGTGGGGATGAGAGGAAAGAATCCTGTGATCACTCAAGATCATATTAGTCATGAAGTGGGTGACCCATGATCAGATCTCCTGCTGACATTGTATTCGCCTAGTTGTATCTGCACCGTACATTTAAAGCACATTTACTACACTTTAGTAGCTTCCCCCAAAGAATCGTGGGAACTGTAGCTGGTTCAGGGTGCTCAGAGTTGTTTGGGGGGGGGAACCATTTCCCCACATGGAACTACAATTCCCAGTGTTCCCTGGGAAGAGGGAGAGGGGTCGATTGTTAAACCATTCTCAGAACTCAAGCAATTGGCTTGTTTGACTTACTATCTCAGACCTACAGTTTAACTGTGAGTTTATGGAGATTTGTTATCCTTGACTTCACTTTCCTTCTTTTCAAAACTCTGGATGCCTCCAGCCTGTAGCATTTTGCAGGGGTGGGGGTGGGGAATTCAAAGACATGCAGGAATTTTACTTTGCATGATTAAACTAGATTAAAGTGCTCTGTCATCCTAGCACAACAAATGAAAACGGGACTTCTCGCTGCTTGGAAGGTGCATTAGGAGTGTGGCATCAACAAATGGCTAATGAGAAGACATGTAAACGACCTGCAGGCTTATCAGGATCAATGCTTATTGCCCTGAAAACAAATCGGAAGCAATGCTCAATAAAGACTGGACACAGTCTAACCACTGTGTAAACTATGAGCAAGGAAATCAGGATGAGTGCTGAACAAACAAGTCATCTGTATGAAACCTGTATGTGGGCACAGTTATGTTCCAAAGAAAGAGGGACCAGAAAAGAGACATTTCTCTAATATGTTTCATAGGAGTGTAAAATGGGCCTAATTTGGCGAATGATACTTTTATTAGAAAAAGGTTGCCGAAATCTGCATGACATGAATGGATTCACAACATTACACACCACCACCTGCTTATCTTCTGGTCCATCTGCCTCACCCCCCTGCTGTTTTATGTCTCTTCTCCATCCCTTTCTTTTTTAGGGCAGGGTACCAATTCTCTGGCTGGAATGCATGTGTGTGTCATCCCCCCCCCCAATTGTACACATATGAGTGCTTTCAATTTCATGGCTCTAAAATCAATCTCAATATTTCACATCCACATTAGCAGGCAGTGCTTGATGGGGTATATTTGCACTGTGTGTTGTTGTCCCCTCCTTCAGTAAGGACTTCCTGTTGGATTTTTTGAATAGTCAAGTTACTTTAGAGCCGGTCTAATGTAAATACTGTCTGTTTAAGAGAAACAGGTGCCGGTGTTTCTGTTAATTGCCCACAGGCGTGGGCTCTGTTTCTTGTATATAAGGCTCTGTCAGAAAGCCTTCTGTATCTCTTAGTTAGATCTTTCAGTTTGATTCATCTCTAAGTAGATCACTCTCTCAGTTGTTCTCAGTTTAAGAGATTCCAAGTTGAATCTTAGTATGAGAGTTGCTTAGTTATAAAGCTAGTTTACTGTTAATTATTGGGTAGTTGAATGGGAGTTATGTGGGAAGTTTGGAAAGTGGGTAGATGACATTGCTAAGAGAGAAAGCATTTATCTTTAGTTTAAAGTCTCTTTAGAGTCAGGTTTGTTTTCCAGTTAAAGAAACCTAACCGTTTGTATTTTCATCTGCATACTTTTACAAGTGTGCAGCTAGTAAGGGGTTTCATATAAGGGAGATAATACCCTACGCTCTTGGTGGTGTTTTCTTAGCCAGGTCAACGTCTGACTGCGTATACTCTGCGTGAAGCATACTTTAAAGGGCCGCTGTAAAACTGGGATATATGATTTAGGTTAAGCAGGTTTCAATATCCAGTTTTCTCCAATATTATTCTTATCTTATATATATTATATTCCAATACTTCCCCACCCCTTTGTGAGTTCCAGAAACTTGAGATTCATTGTGGGCATGTACACAGATATTTTCCACCTGTGCACATGCACCTTTTAAAAAAATGTCTATGGACGTGTGCAAGAGCAAGCTTCAACCAGAGGCAATGTTTCAAGTATGTTTCATGGTAGACAAAACAAAAGGGTGTTTGGGTTTTGTTTTTTTAAGAATACTTTTTTTAAGACACCTTTTTCCATCTGCCAGATTTGGGCAAAACAAAAGGTTGGAAAATGTGTGTTGTGCCTGTCCCCACCAGCAGCCCACTGAAGAGCACTTCTCAAGGGCAAAGAATTGCCAGGCAGGGCAGGGCATGGGTGCCTCTGATCATCAGCTCAAGGAAAGGGCTTCAGGGTGGAACAAATGGGACCAAGTACTAGTATGCTGGTTGCTCCCATGAAAGGCTACATCTTCCATTTCAGAGAAAGAAAGGCGGTGCTTTACCTCGGGACAGTGTGTGTGTGTTTTTCTGCTTTTCCTTCCCTGCCTCCTGTACCTGAAAGGGCAAAGCAGGGAGCTTCCATTTTCCCGAGTATAATGATCTGCTATCCTAGCCTTCCCCAATTGGCACTGATGGGAATGGTAGTCCAAAACATCTGGAAGGAAGCAGGTTTGGGGAGGCTGTCCTATAATAATGTTCAGTTCATCAAACACGTGGGAAATGCCCTTTCTTTCCCACCCCAAAATCCAATGATTTTGTCATTTAATCCCCCACCTCTCTAGAGATATAGTTTCCTTACCTGAAGCAAGAGATGTAATGGATCCCTCTGGAGCCAAGGGAGGGTTAAGCCTCTTGGTCTTCTTCAGAGATATAGGAGATCTCCCATTCTTTGGTCTTCAAATAGCCTGGGTGAATTGTACATTCAGTGCCTGAGAGCTGTTCTTGAGAATTTCGTCTCTGTTTCCTTTTCTCATATGCTGCCTCCTTTCAAAATCAGTTCTGGGATGGAAGAGGAAGTTCTTCTGTTTCCATTGTTATACAGATTGCGCAACTTTCCTGCTTCTTCTGACAAAGCGTGACATGTTTTGGGGGCTGGCAAATGAGCACATCTTGCCGCTCTTCTCTTCCTATCACATTCCGCTTGGAGAGAACGGGGGGGGGGGGAGGCAGACCAACACGGCTACCTACCTGTAATGGAAATAAAAGTGTGTGTGCATAGTAACTACAGATGGGGGACCTGGGACCACTCAGATGATGTCATTCAGCTTCAGTTCCATAGTCTCCATCCCACTGAGCACACAGATTTAGGGCTCATACCAGCCACTCTGCCAACAGCCACCCAGATTCAAGGTAGGGGTGAAGCTGGAACAAACCACAGGCAGTAGCGGTTGACAGGTCAGGATGATGGTGGTGCTAACCCAACATGGCATCACCAGCATTACTAGGAGGGGCAAGGAGGTGGCAGCAAGGCCAGTGCGGTGTGAACATACTGGCAGGAGCCCTGGACTGGTTCTGCCAATGCATTTGCACTGTGCTGACCTTGCTGCTGTTTTGCCCTTGCCTCTCTTGGTAAGCCTCAGCTATGTCAATGATGGGAGGTCAGGGAAGCAGCCGCATCCTGCCAGCCGTTAGGTGACCATAGGATAGGATACCACACCGTAGCAACACAAACGTTTTTAAATAGCACATCCATCAATGGTGTGGCCCTTAAGAGCTGTGATTTCATTGGCATTTTAAAGCTTAAATGAACTTGAAAAGCTCTTAACACAATGTGCTAAAACCTAAAGGTTTTTCTTGTTGGCTGAATGACCAGTGGAGGTCTTTAGACGGTGCTGTGTTATGCTTCCCTTACTACAACATGGGGCAAGCCTGCCCTACTGTGTTTTGTGGCTCTCCTGTTTGTTCTGCTGAATTGGGCTCTGGACGTCTACCCCACTGGGGCGAACCCACCCCCTGCCCTCACCGGGGCCAAGCAGGGCTGCACTGCACCACCTGCCCGCCTGTGCAGGGGGGGGGGCAACTGGCCAACGCAGCCCTTGGCGGGCAAATTAACCTGATGCCTGTGGAGAGGAGCACCGGGCTGGGCTGGGCTGGGCTGGGTTCACCATTTGCTGGGGATATGGTGACTAAGCTGGGCTGGGCTCTGGTGCCCAGTGACCCCTGGCAGCAAGTAGTGAAGGATGGGGATCCCCATGGAAGCTGGTGCCTGTGTGGGAGCACCCCCTCAAAATTCTGCAACCGGGACCACAACCTCCTGACCCCTCCCCCACTACTCCCCTGCAAATGCAGCTTCAAAGTGTGGCTTGATGACAACCAGCTGTCCTTTGCCCCTGCCAGCTTCCTCTTTCTAGCATCTTAAGTGAGTTTGGTTGTATTTAGCTGTAAAGGAATGCATTCTCTCTTATCTCTTGGGTTTTCAGCAAGCATCGCCTCTGTCCAAGCCAGAAAGGAATGCTAATTGGTTGCGGAATTAAATTTGCATGGATTATAAGTGCCAGTGCTTTCGCAGTTAGGAGAGGGAAGCTTTCAGCACACTCATGCTGGCAAGAGTGCTTGCCAAAGGTTATTCAAGCAGCGGCACCAAAAAGAAAAGAAAAAAATCCTCTTCTCTTCCATAACATTAAAAACTGCTGAAGAAAATATCTCTTTATACCTGTGTGCTTCTCTCTCTTCTCTCTCTCTCTCTCTCTCTCTCTCTCTCTCTCTCTCTCTCTCTCTCTCTCTCTCTTCTCTCTCTCTCTCTCAGCACACTTGAGGGCGCTGTGGAATTAATAAATAAAATCCTCCTGGGGAAAGTGCCCTCAATCCTCCATCCAGGAAATATTTAGCAGGCTTATGGGTAGTAGGACAGTGATCCAATGCAGTACCTAAAGGGAGCTGTTTACAGACATCTTCTTTCCAGGTTGTACTTCTGTTGCAGAGAATCCACCACTCAAATTGCATTTTGGTAGTATCAGTGAAACACACTTCAAACGTAAGGTGATTTTTTTTAAAAAAAATGGGGGTGGTTCCTAAACCATGCCGAGGCAGTTTGCATGGTCTGTTATTAATTGCTCAATCCCACTTCCTCTGGGCTAGAACTTCCCTTTTCCTTGAATGCATGCTGGCTCTCTCAATCTGACTGCTTAGCACAGCTGCAAACACAATATGCTATTGTTTTGGATCCCCACCCCACCCCCACACTGCCATGAAGTACACTCATGTTTGTATCAGCTCCAAGTTCCCTTTATTTCTAAATAAAAGTACTTTGGGATTTTGATATGAAAAAAAAACACACAGAAGAAATGAAAGCTGTCTACCCACATCCACCTAGCTTTACACTGGTGGTATAAATTCAACTCTCCTTACGTATCAGGGACAGCCCCCATATTTTGAGGTCCCTTTCCCTGTAAAATCCCTTCTCCGTGTCTAGTTGAAATCTTGTTTGTCTTATTTGCTAGCATTGTCAGTCTTCAAGAGTCAACCACCATTCTCTAGGCATGTTATCCCTGCACATGTGTCTGGTATCTCATCGTCCTCCTGTTCCTATCATGCCTGCCCTGTGGCTCAAAACTCTGTCTCCCCAGAGAGGCCAGAGTCCTGCCCAGAGGTTCAAGATATTCAGAAGAGCAGGGGATCTGTCCCGCAAGAAGTCACAGAGATTTCTCCGTTAGCTGAATACCACAAAGTTCTCAAAGTGACATACAACAAATTCTAAGGTCATAAACTTCTTCTTCTTTTTAATCACATACAATAGAATAGAATAAAAAGTAAACTCACACTAATTCTCAGCAATTAACCCGCTTTCCCCAAGTACATCAGTGTGATTATTGAAGCAGTAGACTAACAAAAACCAGCCAGGAGTGTTGAAACATAGTCAGTAGTGGCCACCTACTCAATCCCACTGCTACCTTGCTCTTGTGTGCAGGCAGTACCATTCTGACAGCATAAGCATTGGCACTCACAGTCTAAGCATCAGAAGCAGAGGGAATGATGTTTCAAAAAAGAATTGTGCTTTGGCATGCTCTATAGTTCAGCAAAACCAACAATGCTGTAAACGAGTGTTCTTTAAAAGCCCATCTTCAATTAGCCTTTCTACATAAATAGATGCCTTGGTAAATGTAAGCTTGCATATAGATGGATACCCGAGTGAAGACATTTATTGACAGCATAGCTGGAGAAATGAATTTTTTAAATTCGTGTTTAAATGAGCTAGAGGAAACTGTTGTAGCTGCTAACCATAATATAATACTACCGTGAGATTGTTAGAACCTAAAAGTGACTGACAGAACCCAGAGCATGCTTATAGTAACTTTTTTACTACAATACAATGTGTCCATAAGCTTTAATTAGCTAGTGTTTAAGTAAACAAAGTTACCGGTCCAGTTGCGCTTCCGGACGTAAATCTTCCTTTTCAGCAGAGCGTTTTAGCACAACGGCAAAGGGTAAGGATTAGTCAGCAAGAGTTGTAAATGCAGGAACTCTGGAGCACGTTGCAAACTCAAAAGACTTTATTTACAAAAAAAACGTAGCCTGGAGATAAGGCAGGCATACCTTCATCTCTGGCCAAGTAAAAACTTAAACAAAGCTTTGCCTCAGCGTCCAGGCTTGAGGCATAATTACAACAACCAAGAGAAAAAACACTCCTAAGAGAAAAAACGCTACTAAGAGAGAGAGCACATGCAAGGAACTGACTATTTATACAAGCTGTCGAACATTCCTGGATGTTTAATGATGCTGAGCTGCTCAGTGTTTAGAGCGATTAGTATAACTTAACCCTTTAATACCAACACAGTTATCATATAACTTATGTTAACATAGTAATAAAATAATAATAATAATGAACATGTTCTAAATCAAGAACATAGTAGCCAAAAAGCCTACAAGAAGAGAGGTGCATGGGTACAGTCAAAATAACCCTCTGTGATAATGCAATGCATATTGTTAACCAAAGAAAATGTGTAGTAAAATATGGAGAAAGTCCTGCAGGGTTCCAGGCTGTTGTACTACCACCCCTGTTGAGCAGCACTAGCAACAAGGATCATGGTCCTGTTGCTGTTTGTGCTGCGACTCTAGCTCCCACTGGGTCATAGACACTGTAATCATCTTGCTGAGTAACATGCAGTTTCCACGGGAAGATGTGCTTCTCATAAGGCCAACTCCTGCCTTGCTTCACCATGAGTACAACATCCTCATCAGACAGCAAGCGGATCAGATCGCCCTCAGCATCACGGTAATTCAGGGCAATATCGTCCCGTGCAAACGCTCGCCTGGAAAAAGAGAAAGACTTTAATCCTATGGCTTCTCCTGATGACCCACAACCTACTGCACAAAGGTAAAGCCACTGCTCTAGCCAGTTTTGCCTCTGGCCCCTGACCCCTGACCTCTCAAAGGCTACCAATGAAAGTAAAGAAATTGGAAAAACACCAGAAAAATCAAAATGCACAGTAGAAAAATATCAGAAGTTGACAGTCCTATCAGCAACTGCACTCACCTTGGGAGAGTATTTGGGTGTTGTCAGAGAGTCGGAGACTGATATAGGGCCCAGCGAGAGCACAGAGAACAAGCAAAAGTAGCCTCAGAGCAAGGGGACGTGATCTGGAAGCTGACCCCAGCTCTGAAACTGGACCACGGCTAAGCTTATCATCTTCAGCTGGCTACTAGTGAAACCCCACCCCCCACCCCCGTTGTGATTTCATTCCCTGAAGCAACACCAAGCTCGGAAGAGGAAGACTAAGTTACACAGCCATCATTTGCTGGTAAGTGCTGTTTTTTTCTTCGTTGGATTTTTTTTAAAGGGGTTTAAGGGGCCTTCCTGGCTATACACATTTTGGGTGTTTGTGTGCAGTTCCAGGGAACCGAACCCTCACGTAAATTGTGAGCTTAGCATACACATTTTTGCAAAGCAAATGTTCTGAAATGAAATTCTGATCATTCGCCACAGGGGGCAGCCATACACAAAAGCAAACGTTTCTGAGTTTAGCCTTGGCAGCTCCTCCTGAGGAGAGCAAGCTGGGGGGGGGAGGGAGGTGTGAAGGCTTTGTAGTGTGACCTGGGGTGGCAAAGTATAAAAACAGTGCCCTGTGGGTGTGGCTGATTTTAAGAATGGAAGAAGTGCCTGCTGAATCCGGCCAATGGCCCCTATAGTCCAGCATCCTGTTTTCACAGTGGCCAACCGAAAGCCTGTGAGAAGCCTGCCAGCAAGACATGAGCGCTACAACCCTCTGCCCACATAGAACTCCAAGAAGCTGGAATTCAGGGACAGTGGATGAAGAACGTAGCCATAATGGTGAGTAGCCATTGAAAGCACTGCCTTCATGAATCTGTCTAAATCTTTTAAAGCCATTCCCACACCCACAGCCCTCTCTCTCACACACAAACACACACACACACACTCACATACACACAAATGCAAACAAGTAGGCCAAACCAAGTTAGTTTCCATGCATGTGAAAGTTTCCTGTGGTCCTCCACACAAATGTCAACTACATTAAAAATGGTGACAGAATTGATTCAGCTCTCAGGCTCCATCTGCATCAGCAAACTTCAGCTGCAAGCAGTATTTGTCCCTGGATCATTGGTCCTGGCTGTCCTTGGACAATATACATTTTTGAAGTTGTGTGTGCTGTGCAACTGATTTGCAGCACATACATATTCCATCCTCTCCTGATTTGTTGTAGCGCTCTCTCTCTCTTTCTCTTTCTCTTTCTCTTTCTCTCAAAATAGTTACATTTTATTCTTCCATCTGTTCTCATAACACAGTCATCCATGCACTGGTAACATCCAGGTTGGATTGCTGCAATGTGCTCTACATGGTGCTGCCCTTGAGGTTGGTCTTTGGGGAAGGATATCACCACCGTGTTTATACCATGAGTCACCAATTAGCTTCTGGGCTAAGTTCAAGGTGCTGGTTTGGGTGTATAAAGCTTTATATAGTTTGGGACCAGGCTACCTGAAATAGCCTATCAATCTTTATATATACTACAGTACTGAACATTGCAGGGACGTGGGTGGCGCTGTGGGTTATCAGCTTGCTGATCAGAAGGTCGGCGGTTCGAATCCCCACAACGGGGTGAGCTCCCATTGCTCAGTCCCAGCTCCTGCCAACCTAGCAGTTCGAAAGCACATCAAAGTGCAATTAGATAAATAGGGACCGCTACAGCGGGAAGGTAAACGGCGTTTCCGTGCGCTGCTCTGGTTCTCCAGAAACGGCTTTGTCATGCTGGCCACATGACCTGGAAGCTGTATGTTGGCTCCCTTGGCCAATAACACGAGATGAGCACCACAACCCCAGAGTCAGTCACAACTGGACCTAATGGTCAGGGGTCCCTTTACATTTACCTTTACTCAACACTGCACTCCCTAGGTAAGGGCCTGCTGCAGACAGCATCTTATAGGGATGTCCATTCTGCACAAAATAGGGACCAGGCCTTTAGTGTTGTGGCACCTATGCCCTTTGGATTGAAAGTTAAGGTTTCCTTTGTGAAAGTAGTTGAGTAGGTGCACATGCCCAAAATCAGATTAACTCACAAGCACATACGCAAAGCCATATCAAGCATCCCAATAAAAGCAAAGCAGGAAGGACAAGGCAATGAGCAGGAAGAAAGATCCTATGCTAAAGTTAGCACTAATGGACACACTTACCAATTTATCTGTTTAATGAGCTGCTAAATTTGGCACTAAATAAAGGAAGCGGAGTGCAAATCAGGACAGTACGTAGTATTCGGTAAGGGGACTATATGCACTAATAGCAGTGTAAGCGTACTTTACACTAGAGACTTACACTGGAATGGCAAACGAAAGACATGAATTTCCCCATTCAAAGTTCAAAAGAGAAGAGCAGCACAAACAACTTCAAGGAACAGAAGACTCCCTCCACTTGTTAACAGAAAAAAATGAAGTTATTTTGGTTTAAGGGACCATGGAAACAATTCAACTCCTAATATAGCAAAGCTTTTCCATATACAATTGCAGAGGTCATTTGGAATTTTAGCAAAGTGCACACAAGAGCAAATGATTTCAGTGTATTCTGCCTGAGAGAGCTCTTTCTTCCTGTGTTTTTTACCTTATTAATTCCATGAGGTCTTGGAATAGTGGGGTGCTGCTCAGGTCCTCCTCCACCGATATGTCTCTAAAAGAGAGAGGCACAAGGACAGCTTGCAGCAGAAGTGAAAGAAGGGAAAGAAAATACCAATGATCCTAGATTGGCAAGAAAAGCTAGTGGAATTCATGAATTTGGCTAAAATGATAGCAGCAATTAGGAATACCCCAAAGCAAAAATGCAAAGCAGAATGGAAATATGTAGAGGATTATTTAATTAAATAAAATATAAATACAAATTTGGTGCTATGCTTCAATTGAAATACATATAGAAAATATTCATTATTATAATTTTTTATGGTTTTCCCTTTAAATCCTCAAAGTATAGAATATAGACGAAAAAGACAGATTTAAATATTTGTATTAGATAATAAATTTAGATAGCTATGTAATCTAAACAAGATAAGATAAAGCAGGACAAAGTAAAATTTATAAAAAGGAAAGCAATGCCCAAACAATAGGAAGTTAATTTTCTTTTTTTTTAATTTTTAAATTTCCCTTATGATTTTCTTGTGATATTTTCTTGTCTTTTTTCTTTTCCTTTTTTCTTTTTTTTCTTGCTACTATTTTCTATATTCCATTATTTGTAAATGTGTATTTGTGCTTCTAAAAAAAAATTATGTATAATTATGTATAATCTTGGTATGATTCTTGAGCTGTATTATTTTTTTAGTTCCCTTGTGTTTTCTTTTTGTATTCTTTTAAAATAAAGAAATATTTTTTAAACAAAAAAGAAAGAAAGAAAAGAAAAACCAAGTTGTGCATTAAAGTGGAGTTGGTGCTCTAGTGGGACAAATCCAATTCCAAAAAGAAATCGGGCCTTTCTGCAGTAATGGGAAAATGCACAAGAAAGTGTGGGATAACAATTATTTGATACAACATCTTATAACCCAAACCCTCCAAGTGTCTCTCCTGATTTAGAGAAGCCATCCCAGTTTCTGATTTGATGCCGGAATGTCCCACTTTTCCTTAGCATGTCCCTATGTTGGAGGGTATGATAACCTCTCCGCAACCCAAACACAAAGGATGCTCAACAAACAGCAGATTTTGTAGAATCTTGTGGCAAACTTTGTGCAAATAAATCAGGAGAAATGCTCGACAATCAGGTCATCTGGAAACAACCTGACATTGTATCAGCGATTAAATGAAAAATACACAAACACCCCATGTTCCAGTAAGAAAGGCATGTGTGTGTTTAAATGGCTGGGTTTTGTGGAAACTCGGCATATAGGACTTCAGGGGTTCTTGAATATGCAAGTTCTCTCCCCAACTCATGATAAAGATTATCATTTTGCAGCAACAACAACATTCAGAGCAATGAATCAGGTGCATTATCCAGTATCTCTAACAACTACCTTGCAAGCTATGTCAGAACTATTAATTCACATATTGTTAGGTGGGAGGATTCAAGAGGCAGCAGTTTCCTAAAACCATCTGCTGAATTTACAGCAGAGGCAAGAGTCTCCTCTTCAGCTAGGCCTTGGGCTGATTAATATCTGATACCCTTTTTAAATATGTTTGTGGGGAGCAGTGGGGAGCTTTATTGGTTTGTGGGGGTGTTGCAGGCTAGGCTGGGTGGCGCCTGCCCACCCACCGGCCGCTCTTCCGCGCAGCAGTGCCCTCGGCAGTAGCACTGCGCGCTGAGCCCGCCCGCCCTGGGGTGTTGATCTTGTTTTTATTATGTATTTTATTTTTATTATTATGTATTTTATTTTATTATGTATTTTGTGTTTTTATCCTGTATTTTCATGTTGTGCACTGCCCTGAGATGAAGGGTGGTATACAAATCTAATATAAATCAATCAATCAATCAATAGTCAATCCAGGTTGCTGCAATAGCTCCCCAGAAGCAGAAATTCCAGGCCTTTCTATCCAGCCCTCGGCACTCTCCCCAAACCACCCATCTTCCCCAGCCATATCCCTTATCCCCAGACAATGCCCCTCCTTGAATATTTCGCCTGGCTGAAATGTGTCACTGACCTCTGATAATGCCTTTCTGTTTTTCTGGAGGGAGGATAGGAAGAGGTGCATGTGGGAACTATCCTAATGAATTTACATTCTTTGCTCCACCCATTTTTGCCTCTGGCCCCACCCACTATTGGCCCCCAGAAAGTTGCCCAGAACAGAAGGTGGCCCCGCGTCTGAAAAAGTTTTCCCACCCCTGCATTACCTGATGCTGCTGACATTGTCATCGTGATAATAGCAGCGCAGCCAGTTGATGGTGTCCTCTTCCTGTGGGAGTTCTTTGATGATATCCACAAAAGCACATGGGAAAATTCCAGTGGCATCTCGGACAGTTCCCTGGGACAAGATGGTGGGGACAAGCAATGTCTTTAAAAGGGGGGCATGCCTCTATGGTTGCGCGAGAGCACAATGGCAAGAATTGGTTGACTATGGACGTGGCACAGAATCTCCTCTGATGAGCGCAGTGAAAAGGAGACCTTCATAAGAGGGAATGAGGGGGCTGGGAAATGAGCTGCTGAAGACTAGGGCAGTAAGTAAAATGCCCAAATATGGATGCGCCATTAATGACAAAAAATCTGGCCCAAAAGCAGCAAACTATGCATGACAACACAGCTGTCTGGAGTGTCCATTTAAAACACACACACACTTCTGACCTGGGGTGGAATCGCAAATCCATCCTCAAAATTTGGTGATGGCTTTATCTATCCAGCAATGGCAATAAAGCTAATCCACCCCCCGATTAAAAGCACACCCCAAGCTGGGCAGACATTAGAAATCAAGCCAGTAATATATGATCAGATAAGGCCTTGATATTTACCTCAAACCAGTCCTTGTTGACCCTGCTGAGCAAATAAATCAAGTCTCCCTTCTTGAAGCTCAGTTCCAGTTTTGTGGACCCAGTAAAATCAAACAGTGCCTATTGAAAGAACCAAACAAATAAAGTAACAGAACGGGAGGAATGGACTGAGTCCACGCTCACAGAAGATAAAGATCACATCCCCATAGTTCCAATCGTTGAAGGGGGTGTCCAATAAATGAGATTACAGAGTTCAATATTCTATTTTACACACACACACACACACACACACACACTGACTTCAACTGTATTTCTCCTATCAATTAAGCTTGGTTTCCCACAACGTGAAAACCCAGCACTCTGGGTTGTTGCTCCCAAACAAGCTAGGATCAAGCCAGGATTGTAAACTAGAGTTTAAGCTTAGTTTATGAATCGCAAACAAGGGTGACCCATGGTATCGAAACAATATGCTCTCAAAATAGTTCTTTGCACAAGCTGGGTAACTCAGGCTATGTTACTTTAACAATCTTTTTGGTATTAGAAACATAGAGCTTATCCACACACCCCGTACGCCCCACCACTTTCCCCTGAGGAAACCTGATATTTAATATTGAACCAGAAGAAATGGCAATCGGGTTTTCGGTGGACTGCTGTTTGTCCCGATTTAGTGCTGAAGAGTGGGTTTTCTGGGGGAAAGCAGCAGGGCAAAGGCAAAACTGCTTGGAACCAGACCTAGGAAACACAGAAAACTGCCCAGACACATGCTTTCCAGGCACAGGACAAGGGAAGTGTTGATGAGCCTCTACATTCCATATATTCAAAGAAATTCAATATTATACACCTCTGCGACTTGCTGTATAAGGTACCCACCTCTGCCCGCGGGGCTGCCAGTCGGTCAAAGCCAGGTTCCTGGGGTGAAACGCTCTTGCTATCACCAAGAAGAGGGAGAGCAATATGTCATTTGGAGGCATGGCCATGAAGCTATGAGATTAAATTCCAGGCAGGTAAAAAACAAATGTGGGGGGATGTCTCTTTTATTTGGCAGAAAGACTGGGGAGGAGATACTCACACGCGACGCGTGCGTGGCCGAAGCCTGCGCAGCCCCTGAGGTACCTGCTGGCTGTCAAACTCCGACTGGTAGAAAAACAATCGGACATCTTCATCTAGCAGCAACCAGGCTGGAAAGCTAAGCAATTTCTAGGTCAAAGGAAAAGGAGAGGGGGGGGGTATATGAATAGGGGGCATTACCCCTGATATGATTCTGCTCCAGAGCAACAGGAGATCTCTCTGGACCTGTTTACCCCCACCCCACCCATCTATAATGAATATAACGCGGGTGGCGCTGTGGTCTAAACCACTAAGCCACTTAGGCTTGCTGATCAGAAGGTCGGTGGTTCGAATCCCCGCGACGGGGTGAGCTCCCGTTGCTCGGTCCCAGTTCCTGCCAACCTAGCAGTTCAAAAGCATGCCAGTGCAAATAGATAAATAGGTACCGCTGCGGCGGGAAGGTAAACAGTGTTTCTGTGCACTCTGGATTCTGTCACAGTGTTCCGTTGTGCTAGAAGTGGTTTAGTCCTGCTGGCCACATGACCCGGAAAGTTGTCTGTGGACAAACGCCGGCTCCCTTGGCTTGAAAGTGAGACGAGCGCCGCAACCCCATAGTTGCCTTTGACTGGATTTAACCACCCAGGGGTCCTTTACCTTTTTTTTACCTTTTACCTTACAATGAATATGTGGGAGTGGAGTAGGATTTTGTGTATTGGCCCCACTTCGTAAACACTGATATATGTACAACATTAAGGAGAAAGGCTTCTGTACCCCTGGGATGGGAACTGCAAATGCAGTCCCCTCACATAATCCCTGAACATGTTAGGAATATCCACTACTGTGCAGAATCCTCTCAACAATTAGGTCAGAGTTGGACAACTGCAGGCTTCATGTTGCACTTTGGGCCTAAGTGTCTGATTGGGAGGTCAGGGACTATAACCCATTCATTGTGAGTTATTTCCCCTTGGTGAGAAGGCAAGTTCTTGCAGGTTTCCTTAGCCTTTTCCTGATATGTTGTAGTTAGGCCAAAATTGTCAGGTTAGCACATAACGGCTGACCTGAAATTATGTGATCTGATGATGTAAGAGCAAAATTAGCTTTACCTTATATTTGCCCACATTATATTTTAGAAAACTGTTGACTTCATCTACATTTTTAAAAATGTTATTATATCTATTACTATTATTATTTTATTAAAAATACAATAAAATTCTCTATATACCGTATATGTGTGTGTGTGTGTTTTATTGTATTTTTAATATTTTGTTCAAAGCCGCCAGATGGGCAGGGTAACAACAACAACAACAACAACAACAACAACAACAACAACAACTACACATAGCTATGTTATATCATCATCATTATGTGGTATATAAATCTTGTTAAATAGAAAATGAAAATTCCTGTACATGTTCATAGTGGCCCCATTGTATGTGTGGAGGAGTGATTTTAAAATCTATGAATTTGGTACGGGTTCATTCCTACAAGATGGTTTGCTTTCTTTAGTGTCCTTTAGCAAAGCCAAATGTGGCAAGGAAAATAAAAACATTCAAGCTGGTTTAGCAGTCATTCCCTTCCCTCAGCAACCTCTGGTAATTATAATTCTAGAAGGGTGGGCAGTGATCGCCAATGAACGATTCTGAGCTCTTTCACCAAACTACAGTTCCCAGGATTCTTTGGAGGAAGCCATGATGGCAAAGTTCATATGAAGAAGGGGAGGAGGAGGAGGAGGAGGAGGAGGAGGAGGAGGAGGAGGAGGAGGAGGAGGAGGAGGAGGAGTTTGGATTTGATATCTCACTTTATCACTACCCGAAGGAGTCTCAAAGCAGCTAACATTCTCCTTTCCCTTCCTCCCCCACAACAAACACTCTGCAATTCTGTAAACGTGCCCTAATTTGCCTTGGTGCTTCCCCGGTTTTTTGAGCCATATTTGAATGCCGTTGGAGTGGAATAGCGCTCACTCATACCCTGCCTAGGTTTTGCATTCAGTTTATGATCCAATATAAAGACAACCTCATGCAGCAGTGTAGAGAGCTCTGCCCAGAGTTACCTTCATGTACGCATTGAGTACTGGGATTCGGCTGTCAGCAATCTCCCTCTTTGCACCAACATAAACTTTTCCTGGAAAACACCAAATTAAGAGATTCAGAAAAGAGTGAAACCCAAAGAATAATTACATTCCGATCCCCTCTTAGCCGGGTAGGTGTAGATCAGGGGAGTTTGTATCTGAATTCATAAATAATGAATTCCTCAAACATCTCCAGACACAAGTGCCGGAAAATCCAAAGGAAGAACACATGGCAAGCATCTGAATTTACTGTTACTCAGCCATTTAAAAGATTTATCTAAGAATGAAAGATAGGTATGGGAAAGCTTTTATGTCTTACCAGGCAGGACAGGGAGTAGACAGCTAAAGCGACTGTTTCTGCTTTCTGAACCATATCTTTCCTCTAGCTTGGCATGCAAGTTATAGAACTGGCTGTAACGGCGGAATATCATATACCTGCCTCCACCTCTTGTTTTCACCTCAATCACAAAGACCTGAAAGATAAGAAGACACCCGTTAAAGGACATTGGGCAGCATGACTTGGAAAGGCCTGGAAAACTATTGTCAAAATAGACCAGGGATGGAGAACCGGTGACCCTCCAGATGTTGCTGGACCACAATTCCTATCATCTCCCATCACTGCCTATGTGAGCTGTAGCTGATGGGAGTAGGAGTCCAACAACATCTGGAGCACTGCAGATTCCCCATCCCTGGAAAAGAACTATAGGGGTGAATTAATTGGACCTGTAGCCTGACTTAGTTTAAGCTTCTTATACTCTTAAAATAGGCAGGGGAAAGACAGGAACATACAAATATGCAAACCATCATTCTGTGTTTGACTTTCTCAGTGGCACTGGAGTATAAGTGGGTTTTGCACTGAATACTGAGAACATAATACAACCATTTAGGCTTCAGTTCTCAGAGAACTTTAGTTTATTGTTATGAACAAACCCAGAACCAGGATTAATGTTAGCTGTGGTTTAGGCCCAGATTGAAGGGCCTTGTTTCCTCATACCATAGCTAACACAAATCATAGTTCTGCACATAATCTCAAACCATGGTTAGCTGAAAATAGAAATGAACACTTCTGATTTCCTCTGCTTGGCTGCTCCAGAGGAGATGGGAGGGAAGAGCTGCTGCTCCCAAGTTCATTCATATAACACTAAACTACGGTTTAGCATTATGTCCCAATGCATATTTAGGCAGAATCCTATGCACAATTCCCTGTGATTAAGTCCCACTGAGTATCTCAGGGGCTTACTTCTGAGTAAACATCTATGGCAGAGCAGGTAACCTGTGGCCCTCCAGATATTGTTAGACTACAACTCCCCATCAGTCCCCAGCCAGCATGGCCAATTATGGGAGTTGTAGCACAACAACATCTGGAAGGAGGCAGGTTCCCCATTCAGAATGTACAGGATTACATTCTCAGGGAATTTTGCTTATGTTTGAAAGACTCTAATAGATAAGGCTGTGTAATAACCATCAGTCATCACAGTACTGCATTGTGAAATTCAGTGCTGTGAAGCAAGTAATTTTGAAAGTAATGTGAAATCTTCCTTTTGTGAAATGATACATTCTGTTTGCCCAAAGAGGAAACATTTCCTGTAGTTCAGTTCCCCCATCAATCCCTAGATCAAAACTCATAAGAAAAGTCCTTCTCTTACGTAGTAACTAGAGAAGCCTCTCTTCTCCTCAATGTCTGCGATGTTAGCAGAAACAGGCACATCATCGGGAAGCTGGTCAAAATCACTGGAAAACAAGTGAAGAGGCTACCATATTGGCCTGAATATAAGCCACACCCGCAAATAAGCCGCACTTTTGAAATTTGGCAGCTTGGGGGAGGCTTGGGAGCTGTAGATGGGATGGGTGCCATTGCCTTGCGCTCCCGGGCTGCTTCCTGGCGGGGGAGAGCTATGCCGCTTTGCTGGCGGTATGAGGTCGCTGTATAAGCCACACTTTAACTTTTCACGATCGGAATTTGGGGTGGGTGGGAGTGTGGCTTATATTTGGGCCAATATGGCATTAGTGAAGACGATGACAGCCGTTATTGTGGTGGCAGTCATGATGCAAGAGACATCTGCCCCACCCGCCTATGAATTAAAAATCAGGGTGTATTACAAATACTAATAATACATAGAATGAAAAAGCACAAACAATAGTCACATTGGTATCCAAAGCCCTAAACTACTTAGGCCCCACCAAATCTAAGAACATAAGGACACAAGTAGAGCCTGCTGGATCAGGTCAATGACCCATCTAGCATCCTGGTCTCTTAGTGGCCACCTGTGGGAAACTCAGAAGCAGATCCAAGCATAAGAGCCCTCTCCCCTCCTGCAGTTTCCAGCAACTGGTATTCAGAAGCATTGCTGCCTCCAACCATGGCAGCAGAGCATAGCCTTAAACTCAGTGAAAATCCTCATTTAAAGCCATCCAAGTTGGTGTCTAGCTGAAAGGCCACCTCCATCCCTACAGACCACATTGGGTGTTGGGGCAGGCAAATGGGCTCGTTTGGTAGTTCCACCACTCTCAGAAATGTGTGGGGTGGTGACCTGGAAGAGGGCTTTCTCGGTGAATTGTGGAACTCCCTCGCCACAGAGGTACACCTTGCACCTCTGTTGTAGAACATTCACCATACACTGAATAGTTTTCCCCTTTGGCAGGTAAAGCATTTTGTTTTTGCAGGACCCACCTCTCTTGCTGAATCTAGACTGCTCTGTTTTGGTTGAAATGGTTTCGCTTGTTCTTATAATTGTAACTATTATAAACAATTAAAACTGAGTATTGCAGTATATTGCTGTAACCTGCCCTTGGGCCTTATAGTGAAGGATGGGTAAGAAATCAAATGAATCAATGAATGAAACAAGCAAGACATTTTGCTATTTGAGGCAAAGGAGAAGACGGCAACCTGTTCCATTCCACCTAAAATAGCCAACTGAACAGCGGTGATGGAAAAGGTAAAAAGGTAAAAGTAGAGAACGTGGGTGATGCTGTGGTCTGAACCACTGAGCCTCTTGGGCTTGCCAATCAGAAGGTTGGTGGTTCGAATCCCCACCGTGATCGGTCAGTGTTCCCTACTGCACCTGAGGACAGGAGGTTACTTTAGGGCAGAGCTTTCCAAACTGTGTGTTGCAACACATTAGTGTGTCAGCTGCAGTGTGTAGGTGTGTTGCGCGAATGCTCCCCGCACTCCTCACAGGGCTGGAAAGCGGTTAGTTTAACCTCTAGTTTGGCCCAAGCACATCTTTACCTTAACCTTATCAGGTGAAGGGCAGAAGGCAGGTGATGATGGTTTGGCCAAAGCAGCCTCGTGGAGCAAATGAGGATGCCTGACAGACCTTGTTAGGCCTGCAGGCTGAAGATTCCCCTCTGGGTTGAAGAATTGAAACAGTTTCTAATTTAAAACTAGAGGGGCCAGCTGCAAAAGGGGAAAGGGCTCTCACTCCTCAAATAGTTGTGTAGAAGAAGGAATTTTATCAGGTATTCCTTGCAAAAGGAGTCCTGCCCTCTTTTGCATCTAAGACCAGGGCCTCCTTAGTATTTGCTCAGGTCTTGTAGGACTCTCCCCACCCCCCCAAAAAAACCTCGCCAGTGTTTGACATTGTTATGTTTTCTAGAGGCAGATCCAAACATTGGACCAAGTAGACAAACTTTCCAGAGAGCTGTTTCAATGAGAGTGGCCAAATGAGAAGAGGACTGTAGGCGCCTGCATTTCCAATGGTCTTGTACATGGGTAGGCAAACTAAGGCCCCGGGGGCCGGATGCGGCCCAATCGCCTTCTAAATCCGGCCTGCGGATGGTCCAGGAATCAGCGTGATTTTACACGAGCAGAATGTGTCCTTTAATTTAAAATGCATCTCTGGGTTATTTGTGGGGCCTGCCTGGTGTTTTTACGTGAGTAGAAGATGTGCTTTTATTTAAAATACATCTTTGGGTTATTTGTGGGGCATAGGAATTTGTTCATTCCCCCCTATATATATATATATTCCGGCCCCCCCACAAGGTCTGAGGGACAGTGGACCAGCCCCCTGCTGAACAAGTTTGCTAACCCCAGGTCTTGTAGAAGAGAATTGCTTGACAATCTTTTCTTCCAGTGGAGGCTCCCTCACTGAAGCTAATAGGGCAGTGCCCCATCAACCTCAGCCTGTCCTCAGTCACCCTCCACCTGCCTGCCTTCTTACTTACATCCAGTCCACAGGGCAGCCCTGGCAGCTTCCCCCCTCTTTGCAGAACTCAGCAGGGAGGAGGATAGAAGCAAAACCAGGATTAATTGCCTCTGCCTGTCATTGACTCTGGCTCCACCTATGGTTGGGCTGCCTGCCTTCTGTGCTACCAGTTCCAATGGGTGCCCACCACCACTGCCCTCTTCTACACAACTATAAAAGCTGTGGGAGCCCCCTGACCCCCTTTGCCCCTGACATTTTCTTTCAAGCGAAAGCTAGAGCATCCAGGGGAAAGTGTCTGGGGGACTCACCTCTCGCCTCGCAGCTGCTGAGACATTCCTCCAGTTCCTTGTCAGCACGAGAGCCAAAGGGATTAATGGTCTTTCAGCTTTTCCACACCTCGGACAGCTCAGGCAAAGCAAACTCACCACCCTGCCTTGGCCTAAAATGTGCGCTACAAACTCTCTACGAGGCTCCAGAGACCTCCGGATACTTCTCTGTTTTCAGAAGAGTCTGCCTTTTACCGGCCTTCCCCTCCCTCGTCCAATTTGAGGAAGTGCAACTGAAAGAACGGGCCTTTTGAAACAGAGAGAAGAGTTGTGTGTACGCCTGTGTCAAAAATGCTTCACCCTATTTTAAAACACACACATGCACACGTAAGGCCAAACTGCAATCGAAGCCAGTTTCCCACCCATGTAAATATCGACACCTGAACAAAGCTGTGAGGTTTGGGCTCTGGAGCATTCAAAAGGCAGCAACCCACCCAACCCCCTTTTTAAAGAATCGACTTGCACAAACGTAAAATGACTCGGTCAGGATGTGCCAGGCAGAGAATACACTCAGGGTGAAATGAGGACAGGTGATATTAAACACATTTTTGCATTTAAGAGGGGTTAAATTGGCAGGAAAGGGTTAATTCCTCCCCTCCCCCCATGCCTATTCTGATCCCATTGATTATCAGCCCCCTCCTCCTGCCCCCTCTGATGCTGTTTTGGTTTTTGAAACATGCATGTTAAATGCAAAGGAGTTTAAAGTGGGAAATGAGAGCATATTCGCTCGGCAGAAACACTGCTCAGAAAAATGATGGCTTTTGAGTTTCTCCAGGGTGCAGCACACTTTCTACGGACCACCTGCCCATCTGCAGGCCCTTCTTGCATGTAAAGTGACCTTAAAGTGTGGTGCTGCCACTTTGAGTGGTGGGAGGGGAACCTTGGAGCTTATATCTGCAAAGAGGGGACACTTGCCATATTTTTCCATGTATAAGTCTAGGTTTTTTCCCCCTAAAATGTAATGTCAAAAATTTGAGAGCATCTTATACACAGATACATCTCCCCCCATTTTCTTAAATCGGAGTCCCCCAAAATAGGGGGCGTCTTATACATGGGGGAGTCTTATAGACGGAAAAATACGGTATATTTTCAGAGAGGGGACAGAGAGTCTCCACTGAGGGCCAGATTCCTTTCAATGAGCCTTCCAGGGCTCACATGCCAATATTGGGGGGCACCAGAGACAAAGGGGACGAAGCCGCAAATGTAAATTTTCCTTGTCAGTCGCACCAACAGCGATGCAACCGCCATTTGGAGCCCACCATAGGGGGGGAGTGTCCCATTTGAAGTCCGAACAGGACAGGGGACACTTTTGTCCCAAAATGGGGCAATTCTGCTTTTCTAGGGACAGGTGGCAACGCTAATGACAATACAAGGCAGAGGGGTGAGGAGAAATCAGTATTATCAATAAATCCAAGTGGGACCAAACGCAATCATAGAATAAATTCACCATTCCTAAAGAGCAGAAAGAAAGTTAACAGATAATTTTAAAAAACATCCCAGGTGCTGGTTTTGTTGCATTCCAGGGAACCGCAGCAGTCTGCCTTCCCAGAGATTCCAGAGAAGAAGGATTGACTGTTAAACTACTCTAGGAATTGTAGCCTTGCAATTGGGGTGTCCTAACAATTCTTAAGGACGCGGGTGGTGCTGTGGGTTAAACCTAGGGCTTGCTGAACAGAAGGTCGGCTGTTCGAATCCCCGCAACGGGGTGAGCTCCTGTTGCTCGGTCCCAGCTCCTGCCAACCTAGCAGTTCAAAAGCACCTCAAAGTGCAAGTAGATAAATAGGTACCGCTACAGCGGGAAGGTAAACGGCGTTTCCGTGTGATGCTCTGGTTCGCCAGAAGCGGCTTTGTCCTGCTGGCCACATGACCTGGAAGCTGTACGCCGGCTCCCTCGGCCAATAACGCGAGATGAGCGCCGCAACCCTAGAGTCATCCGCAACTGGACCTAACGGTCAGGGGTCCCTTTACATTTACCTAACAATTCTTAGCAACCTTAACAAATTACAGCTCCCAGGATTCTTTGGGCAGGGGAGCCATGGGCTGTTTAAAAGTGGCATGATATTGCTTTAAATGTGTAGCACAGATGAGGCCTTCGCTTGTCAAGCAATGCTGACTGTGTCCAGTCCTCATGTAACCCGAGGAGGCAGACTCAGCACCACCTTTCCTTTCTCCTGGGTGTCTGTTAACAGAACTTTCTAACCACAGTCCATGTGCTTCCTACTCAGAAAACCCAAGGGACATGAGAGGCTAGATCTCCATGCACAAAAGCTAGATCCGGCTTGTTGGCTCATGAGGGAAAGGGGAAGAGAGATTATTTTTACACATGGCATGTAAAGCGTTTGAGGAAGCCGCATGCTCTGGGCCTGCATGTATGAATGTTGTTAATTGGGGAGAGATAAAAGAAAGAGAGGGGCACCCCTACATTTACTGTGTGTATAACCCTGACACCAAAACAAACAAATTATGTTAGATTGCATATCCATATTCCAGCTAAGATAGGGTTTACGTTTCATCTAGTGATGCAGGAAATTCAAAAATGCAGAGCCAGTTTGGTGTCGTGGTTAGAGCAGGCACCCCCAAACTCGGCCCTCCAGATGTTTTGGGACTACAATTCCCATCATCCCTGACCACTGATCCTGTTAGCTAGGGATGATGGGAGTTGTAGTCCCAAAACATCTGGAGGGCCTAGTTTGGGGGTGCCTGGGTTAGAGTATAGGACTAGGACCTGGGATGCAGCAGATCTATGTATTTGCAATAGTAATTTTAATTACTGTTAAATTAAGGTATTTATACTTCTAACATTTCAAAAATTTGCTGAACCATAGAACGGTGTTTGTGTGTGTTTCCTATGTTACCCTTCAAACATTTCACATTCTTAAAAGTGGTATAACAGAAGTTTAAGATTTGATGAAATGTACTGCTTACAGTTCAATTTTCTTCCCACCAACCCCTATGGCTTCAAATGTCTAGAAATTTTACATCTCTGGTGGGGGCAACATTGCGTTACATCTCCAGCTCTAAATGCATCTGGCAGTGCTTAGCAATATGATTCTCCATCACTTTATTTTTCTGGTTTTTAAAAAATATCTCTCCCAACAGAGGTGAATTCAGGAGAGGACATGAGCATTGTTCCTGAGACAGCACAGATATATAGCAGAAATAATATCACGCATATCCACTGTCAGATTTTATACATAGTTTTGTCACAAAGTATTTATTTCTGAATCAGATCAGCAGTTCTTAAGATCTATTTGAAATTCCTGTGTGTTCTGGTTTCACCTTAAACCAGTGCAAGGTTTCACATCCACGAGAGCCAAGTTACCATGCAGCCCTGTGCATATCTGCTCAAAAGTAAATCCTATTGAATTCAGAGACACTTGAATCCGGTGTGCAGGATAACGATCCCAGATAAGGTACCATATCTATTCAAAGGGGGGGAAAGGTAAGGATTATGAAGCACCAGGTGATTTTTGTAATGCAAAGTCATGTCTCCTCATGGTACCCTTCTCCAGCTTTTCAAGTATTTTCTCTTTGTCCAGGGAATGCTATAAAAGGGGCACTAAATAAATTCTTCAGTATTCGCTGTGCCCTCTCCACAGGTTAATTGCTTGCCTTTTTGAGCTGTGGGCTTAAGCCTATTTAAAGCACCAGCTCTGTGCTTTCGCCTCTGCGCAGGTTAACAAGGGCACATACAGATATTAATTGTTTTGAGCCTTAGAAACAGCATCTTTCTCTGGATCTCCCACACACTTCAAAGTTCTTTTGTCACACTGACTTTTACATTGTGGGATTTGCCATGGTTTCCCAGCCTCTTAAGACTGCGAGCGTTATTTTATTTCTTTCGCACACTTGAACCCTGGCTGTCTTCCGATGAGGGCAGAGCAGCATTGTATCCTCACAAGAACAGGGTGATGTAGGTTAGGTCAGGATGAGTGCTGATGGCTTGACTGTGGCAACGCACTGAAATTCACAGCCCAAAGAGGACTGGAGCTTTATGACAACGCCAACACTAGCCGTGCCTTTTCTTTGCAATACAGACCGTACAATATACTAACGTTTTATAGTACAGTGCTTAAAAATAAAATGTGAGCTGGAGGTTCCCCATTTAAGTTGTGTTTGTTTGTTTTTTGCATACCCTTTTGGGGTGTCTGGATGTGACATGACCCCTGAACCCACCAGCAATCCAGACACAGAGCCAGAGGCTGTAGAGCTTAAGGAGCCAGATCCCGTTCAGGGCTCTCAGCTGACCAGTGGAGACCAGGACACCAATGGGCCTCAGGCTGCTGGAAAGGAGCCCCCAGAAGAACCACTCAGACCTGTAGGCCCAGAATGTGGATTCCCACTGGCACCAACAGCATGGGGAAGGAGGCTACAGAACAGAGGAGGAGGAGGAGGAGTGCCCATCTTCAGGCCAGAGGGTTGGCATCTGATGTTCTCCACCAGAGGGTAGAGGCTGGAGGAGGGAGTCTGGGGAGAAGGACTTTAAAGGCCTCCTTCTGCTCTCAACCTTTGTTTGGAGCAAATTGCTTACTTGGAGCTCTCCGGGGTCCTGCAGCTTTTGACGAGCCCCACACTTCCTCTGGCATTGGACCAGAACAAGACAAGGGAGCTGGACAAGGTTTGCTGCACACGGTCCACAAATCTCCTTTCAAGGTTTCCCCTTGTCTGAGCACCAGATTGAGCTGCTCTAGAGGAACAGATTAATGGATGTTGCATTTGAGCTGCTTGGCTGCTCTTCAGAGACATTGTTGAAGAATGAGATGCCACGAAACACCATCAGCATACTCCTGAGCAGCACTAAAAGTCTAGGCTAGAGCACCTATCGTCACACAAATGTCTTCCTTTTGAAAGGAACTTGGAGGCCAGGGCTAGCCCTGCCTCAGGCAGCAGAATAGTTTGGATTTGCTGCGGGACATGAAGTTGGGAAATAATGGGAGAAGAGGAGGGGGAAGCAGAGCCAGAACAGCTGGCTGACATGCTATCACTAGAAAGCATTCCAGACCCCCCTTGTCCCAGAACCCGGCGAGCATTGAAAGTAGGAGATCAAAGAGCTTGGAGACAAATGGCCCTAAGCAGCCACCGTAAGGTGGGTGGTGCTGTTGACGATTGAGGAGAGAAGGGGTGGGGATTAGTCAGAGCAACGCCATTACTCCAAGAGGCTGCATTTCTAAGCCTCTCTCTGTGAATATTGAATAAAAGACATTGGTAAGAACCTTCTTTGTCTATCTATTCCTGGAAGCGTAGCATGGGGGGTGGGAACAGATTCCCTGATGCCTGACACTGAGGAAGAACAGCAAATGGTACCCCACACTCACCCATCTATCCAAGTCAAGGTGCATGGCGCCCAAGGCCAGATAAGGTGCTGAAACAGCAGATTCTACAAGCATCCCCTCCCTGGTGGTTTTTTAAAAAAGATAACAAGAAGAAATTTGGGGGTGGCCATAACTCAGAGGCTGAGCTTTTGTTTTGCATGCAGAAGGTCACAGGTTCAATCCCTGGTATCTCCAGGTGGGACTGAGACAGCCCCCTGCCTTAAACACTGGAGAGCTGCTGCCAGTCAGTGCGGACAATGCCGGTGTATGTATAAGCCAGCTTCATGTGTTCCTACAGGTGAAACTCGGAAAAGTAGAGTATCGTCGAAAAGTGCATTTATGTCAGTAATGCAACTTAAAAGGTGAAACCAATGTATGAGATAGATGCATGACATGCAAAGCAAGATATGTCAAGCCTTCATTTGTTGTAATTGTAATTATTTGTCGTTAGGTGGGTCAATTATAAATGGAATGTAATTAATGAAATGTAATAGCGATGTTTATTTTTTGTATTATTGTAACTATTTGTTTTATTACTGTGGAATTTCCAAAAGAAAGCGTTTGTACAAATTAAAATAAAAAATAAAAAACAAAAAGTTGCATTACTGAAATAAATGCACTTTTCGACGATATTCTAATTTTCCAGGTTTCACCTGTAATTAAATAACTAACTCATAATAAAGAGTTTACTGCCCCTTTGTGACACCCCAAATCAGCTGGCTGCCTCACTCTGCCAACTGGTACCGTAGATCCAGCCCTTACAGATGTGTAAAGAAAAAGGAAGGAAGGAAGAGCCCTGTTAGCAGCACATGGGGCCTCTTTTAGTGTTGGGGTGATGATGGAGACTGGCCCTGGACCTCACATGTCAGGAATGACGAAAAGTACAAAGGGTGCGGAGAGAAGGAAGAGGAAATCATATGGACCATTAAGTCCCAGGCTTCTCAGACTGCCATCTTATGCACACCTCCATGGGAGTAAACCCCACTGGACACAGTGGGACTTACACATGTGTAGATGTGCATAGGATTGTACTGCATGGATATTGAACAAGAGACTTGGTATCTGCCAGCACCAAGGTGTGCCAGTGACCGTTAGTTAGAGTTACTTGTCATGAATACCAAACACCCTTCTCTTTTCAGATAAGCAGGATTCCTGCTGGCGTTTATCTTGCAGAAGGTAAGGATGGGCAGATCTGTCAGTTTCAGTTTCTTTTATTTTCTCGTATTTTTCAGCCCTCAGCTCTTTGCATTTCCACATCAGTTTCCTTTTTTAAAAAAAGTCCTCAAGGAAATTAATCAGCATTTTAGTGCCATTTTCTCCTAAAATACAACTCGCATGCATTTTTCCCGATATGCAAATTTGTGCAAATCAATGTTCCCTAATATAATGCATTTTTGTACGCTGTCTTCTCTAACACGTACATTTTTTGCACACTTCACCCCAGTGTATGCATTTTTGTACAGATTACAAGGTTAGAGGAATGCTTTGCGAAATTGAGAGAAGTGAAAATTTCAGAGGATGGCTAAGCTTTGTATTGTTTCAGAAAGTGTGAATTTGTTAGATTCACCTTTCAATAGGAATTAAAATGAATTTCTCCTTCACCCCTGGCAGAAAGAGGAAATAATTATGAGAATCATACTGTGGTTTTATTTTTATTTTGGAAAAATACTCTGTTTTCAGGGTAGGGGGAAAAGATTCCCTAACACAACACATGTGGTCAGTCCCAAAAGCAAAGGAACTCTGTACAACGTTTCCTTCAATATCCATTTCTGTGCTGTTTATTGTAATAGCCAGAGACCTTCTTCATATTGTCTTATGTTTCCCATCATTCTTTACTCAGGGGGTGGGGGTGGCATCCTTTCAAAAATTGCACATTTGTTAGAGTCACTTTTAAATGTGAACTAAATATTTCTCTCCCCTCTCTAGTGGTCACCCTAGAAGAGGAGAGGGGTGGTTGGGAAGAGAGAGCAAGAGGAGATTTCCATTATATGTCCTCCCACTCCCTCAACTTAGGTTAGGTTCTTGGTGTGAAGAGAGGTCATTCTGAACACGTTCCTGACAAGTTGCTGACCTCGGTACCTCTGCTCTGCACCTCGGCTTCCAAAACTTGCATTGATTCTGATGCTTCCCATCTATGGACGATTTGTGGCCTGCTTGCTGTCCTCCCTTCAAAGGAAGAAACGGCTGAGCAAGAATTAGGCCGAAACACTGGAGGAATGAAAGCACAGGCTGCCTCGCTCTCGTGTTGGTCTTTTGGGGCATTCTTTGTGAGCAAATTCTTGGAAGGGAGAATACGAATTCTTGCCATATTTGAGGGGAGGGGTTGCATAGGAAGAGAGGAGGGAACCAAAATGCGAGCCAAAGTCCTTGATGGTGATGCTTTGGAGCCCACACCATCTAATTATTCTGCCTCCAACCTCTTTTATCAAGAAGCCAGTAGGCTTTGGGGTCTCCCAGGAACAGGAAGCACAGAACTAGAGAAGGAGGGAGAGGAAGGGTGGGGGAACAGCAAGGTGGCTGTGGTGAGAAATCATTCTTCAGGTTCCAGGTCTCCCGCTTTTCTCCTTCTGCTGAATGTGACATTTTCTGCTGGCGCCTCACTCCAAAAAGCTCTGCTGCTAATTTTATGCCCAGGGCTCTGATGCTCTGTAATTCGAAACTCTTCTCAGCAGCCTGCCAGCCGAGGCACACACACCCGTTCTGTGCTGCCGAGAAGCAACGGGAGGGAGGGCAAATATCAGGCAAATGTCTAAGCTGGCCTCAGGATGTTTGGATAACTCCTGGCCTTGTGCAACAGCATCCGCACAGATTCCCTCCTTCTTCCCCCTCACTCCCTTTCTCTACCCTCCTGATGGCCTAGCCACATTCACAGTGTGCAACGAAGTACCGCTTGAAACCGCCATGGCTTCCTGCAAAGAATTCTGGGGTCTGTAGTTTGTGAAGGGTGTTGAGAGTTGTTCGGAAAACCCCATTCCCCTCCCAAGCATGTTTTAATCTGCTTTTAGTTTATTGTTGACTTTAATTATATTTAACAAGGTCGTGGAACATAATTCCCTGACATATCTGCTACAACTATAGTACAGTTTTCTTTTTTTATGAAATCTGCGGGTGGGAGGAGACCAGCAGCACCTCCAATTCACCAAGAGGTCACTTTAGAGGTGCCATTTGGGGGGCTGCCAAGGAGGTGATGGATCCAGCCTCCAAGGAGTGAACCGCAGCCTTCACTAGAAGAAGAGGAGGAGGAGGAGGAGGAGGAGGAGGAGGAGGAGGAGGAGGAGGAGGAGGAGGAGGAGGAGGAGGAATTTGGATGTGATATCCCACTTTATCACTACCCTATGGAGTCTCAAAGTGGCTAACAATCTCCTTTCCCTTCCTCCCCCACAACAAACACTCTGTGAGGTGAGTGAGGCTGAGAGACTTCAAAGAAGTGTGACTAGCCCAAGGTCACCCAGCAGCTGCATGTGGAGGAGCGGGAAATTGAACCCGGTTCACCAGATTATGAGTCCACTGCTCTTAACCACTACACCACACTAGCTCCTCCTACTACTACAATGGCAGCAGCAGGCAATAAATTCCCTGAAGGCTGGATCTGTTGCCCCTGTGGATCCTGCTACCTGAGGCAGTCACTTCACCTTGCCTCATGGGAGGGCCAACCCTGAAGACTTTGCTATGCTTCTTATCTCTTCCTTTTATCTGTTAGTTTCATTCTTGAAGTTGAAAGTTCTTATTGTAATTTATGTTATTATTGCACCTGACCCTAATATAACTTTGTGATGAAGGATGGGTAAAATATTTTAAATAAATGAAATCTTTATTTACAGTGGTGTAGTGGAGGGAAAGTGCTAAGGAGCACAGCTCCGGGACTTTCTTTCTGATGATCCCTCCCTGTTCTGGTTTCAGGTTTGTTTGTGACAGATTAGCACCAGGGCCGGCTCTAGGTATAGTCCCGGTGGCGTGGGGTGCCAGGGCGCTGGCCCGGCAGGTGGGGCGCTGCACGGTGAAGCCGTGCGGAAGCCATGCTGCACGCTGTGAGGGCAGGGGCACCAGGGGCGATCTCCGCGCCTCAGCGCCAGGGCGCCTGACCTGTTCGAGACTGCCCTGATTAGCACAGAGGAAGTCAGAGGATAAGGGAAATAGCCAAGCATGCATTGGATATGCCTTTCTTGCCTTTGATGAAGTTCCTGTTTCATACTACTGGTTTAGAAGTTAACACTTTTATTTGCAAGATTGTTTGCGCATCAAATTGAAAGGCTGGAGACCTTTAGATTAAGCTCAATTTATTGACAATCAGTCAGACAATGCAGTCAGAAGTAAGCACTATAGCAGGCATCCCCAAACTTTGGCCCTCCAGATGTTTTAGACTACAATTCCCATCATCCCTGACCACTGGTCCTCTCATCTAGGGATCATGGGAGTTGTAGGCCAAAACATCTGGAGGGCCGCAGTTTGGGGATGCCTGTACTATAGCGTTTAATGGAGCTGTACACCCAGGAAGCCATGCACAGACTGGCAGTCATGCTGATCTCTGTAAATTGGGTATTATGCTATATACAGCCCTCCCTCTGTATATATTTTAAATACATTTAAATAACACGTATATGCATATAAGTAAGGTAAAGGTAAAGGGACCCCTGACCATTAGGTCCAATTCTGGGGTTGCGGCGCTCATCTCGCATTGTTGGCCGAGGGAGCCGGCATACAGCTTCCAGATCATGTGGCCAGCATAACAAAGCCACTTCTGGCAAACCAGAGCAGCACACAGAAACACCGTTAACCTTCCCTCCGGAGCAGTACCTATTTATCTACTTGCACTTTGATGTGCTTTCGAACTGCTAGGTTGGCAGGAGCTGGGACCGAGCAATGGGAGCTCACCCCGTCATGGGGATTCGAACCACCGACCTTCTGATCTGCAAGCCCTAGGCTCTGTGGTTTAACCCACAGTGCCCCCCGCATCCTATGCATATAAATAGAGATGGACAAATCTCTCGATTTTGGTTCTCTGCATTTCTCATTTTCCCCATCTTCTTTCCAGTTCTTCACATTTCTGTACCAATCTGTGATATTTTTTTTCCCTTGATCCTCATGAAAGTTTTAGTGCATGTTTCTCCTAAAAAAACCACCTTTTTTGTATGGTTTTGACTGTATGTGTCAAAATCATACAAAAATGTGTTTTTAGGATAAATTTGCACTAACATGCTGGTGAATTTTCAGGTGGTAGATGATGATGATAGATAAATGATAGATAGATAGATAGATAGATAGATAGATAGATAGATAGATAGATAGATAGATAGAGATAGATAGATAGATATAGATATAGATATAGATAGATAGATAGATAGACAGATAGATGATAGTAATGTTCCATTCTATAATGCATTTTTATGTTATTCTTCCTATGTGCTTTCATACATACATTATGCTCAATTTGAAATGATAGTTGTGTTTCAGCTTGCACATTACTTTGAAAAGTAGAGGTTTGGTAGTTTCATATTAAAATAGTGGGGGAGGGAATCAAACTTCCTCTCCATCCCCATGCATAGGAGGGAGGGAGAGAGGGGTCTGCTTTTTTTAAAATCTGTCTCCTGCACTTCAAAATTTACCACCACACCACAGCAGATATGAATGAGAAGGGCAAACAAGTGGGGAGAGTGGGAGTCTCCAACCTGCTCTTCAAGGACATACAGTACAGCTCCAAAACCTGACCCACATATGTCCTGCTTTTTAATTTATGGAAAGCACTAAGATGGACTAGTCAGCAGCTAGCCATAAATCTTTCCTCTTGGCTAAGCCATGTAGACAGGAAGGTTGGGATGCATGACTTGAACAAGATTCCAGTCCACTATTCCTCTTGTGTCTGCTACACACACATGATCGTGGTTCAGAAACTTACAGAGATATATTGAGGTGATATCCAACTACTAGGAGACTCACTGCACAAGAGCCACAAAATCATACAACATATCTTCTCTACTGCAAATATTCCACCTTGCACGATAGTGATTTGAGTTGTGGGTGCCAGCATTTGTGAATGCCAGATTCCCCTTACCGTAATTCCTGGGTCTGATAGGTGTTCGGATTTAATCAAGGCTTGGAGTGATACAATTGGCTGCCAGATTTAGCAAAGTGCTAAAATATAGACCAAACTTCCATGTTCAGGAAATCAGCCATTAACCAAAGACCAAGGGAAGGTAATGGGCCATTAGGAAAGCCAGAGAGAGGGGACTCTGACAGACGGCCCGTGGGAAATGCCCTGACTCCAGGTCTGAGTTAGTTAGCAGGACAAAGGCCAGAGTTTGAAGGAGAGAAGTTGTTTAAGATTGCAGTTGGCTGGGATGTGCCCACTCAGTTTAAAAGTTAGGTCTAAATGCTTTTGTGTTAACACCTAGGGCCATGCAGGCAAGGCTTAATTCAAAGATGTACTAGTGAAGTGCATCTATTCCCCTGCAAGATCTTGTGCAGGCACAGCCTTCTTCTGTATCCACCACCTCCTACATTCCTTCCCCTGTCCATCCATCTCTGGCCTTGAAAGAAGGAGAATGGAATTCCTCAAGGCAGCCAATGACTTGGCTTTGGCCCCTGCCTTGCCGGTTTCAGCTCCCACTTAATCAAGTGGCATGTGAGGCACAACAGGAAGCTCTGGAATGCAGGGCAGGAAATCCATAGACTGATCCGGTAATCCCATGGAAAGTCAAGCCTGCCTTAATGATTCTTGTAAAATAAGCAGCAAGGGTTTGGCACCAGAAATCTCTTTGGGCCAATACCCCTTCTGAAATGCTATTTGACACCACCGGTGACTAAGGGCTGCTCCAAATGACTTATTTATTGAGCATTTATTTACTGAGCATCTGTCCTGATTTCATAGAATCATAGAGTTGGAAGAGACCACAAGGGTCATCCAGTCCAACCCCCTGCCAAGCAGGAAACACCATCAAAGCATTCCTGACATATGGCTTGTCAAGCCTCTGCTTAAAGCCTTCCAAAGAAGGAGACTTTGCTTGCACAAAGCTTATGTGGAGGTTATACAATGTCTGGTCTCTACTGAGAATTCATTCTGAAGGATCCAATAATGTAAGTACAATATTAAAAACTACTTTAAAACAAATCACAACCACCACTAGACTGGAAGTCTTAAAAATATCTCTCTCCAGCATCAAAGGCCAGGATCAAAAGCAGCCTATGATAATGAATATTCATTCTAATTTGTTTCTGGGGTCCTTGTACATCTGGCTGCTAATCATTCATTCATATCACACTGTTCAATGCATTTCCCCATTACTTTCCTAAATGCAAAGTCTGTTTCTTTTCTTAACTGTATCTGTTGCACTAGGAAGATAGAACACTTTAATCTACTGCAAATGAACAACCCTAAATCCCTCAGCATGTACTTAAATCAATCCTGCAAAATTCTGACAGTCTTTAGGTTCCCTAACCTATACTGGGATGGTGAGGTGGGGGGGAGATGCATATTCCACAAGGCCTGTTGGGGATCATGTATAATGGCTGAAGAATGTACAAAATTCAGCCTAGATGAGCACATTCCCCATAGCCTTATGAACACAATGTATGTTGGCCAGTTAATGTGTACAATTCCCTCTTCATGGAAATAGTATGTGCACATGTTCCATGAGGCTTGGTGAACGTATACATTTGATCATGTGTATTGTCAGTTTTATTTTGGACAAGAGTACAATGGATATACCAGGTGGTCTGTACTTCCATTCAAGTATTGAAAACATTTCTATCAGCATGCTTTCTGCTAAGAGAATAAAAAGTACCCATGAGAAACCCATTTGAAATGAGAGCCTCATCAGCAAAAGTCTTTTCTTCAATACAGTGGTACCTCAGGTTACAGATGCTTCAGGTTACAGAGGCTTCAGGTTACAGACTCCGCTAACCCAGAAATAGTACCTCGGGTTAAGAACTTTGCTTCAGGATGAGAACAGAAATCTCATGGCAACGGCAGCGGGAGGCCCCATTAGCTAAAGTGGTACCTCAGGTTAAGAACAGTTTCAGGTTAAGAACGGACCTCCAGAACAAATTAAGTTCTTAACCCGAGGTACCACTGTAAATTTCTGAGTGAAACCTGAGATGCAGTCTAGGGAAGGCTTTTTTATTGGGCAAGTCTTCACCAGCTATAGATCCCAGTAGAAATTGGTCGGCAAAGAGATATTGCCGGAACTCACCACGGATGCTCCCTTGTTCTTTTATAATGGCAATGAGAGGTGCCAGAACCTAGTTCCAGTGGGTTCTGGCTGGGGGGAAAACAAGTCCTAGCCTTTTGTAAGATCAACTCATGGAGGATAAGGCTACCAGGGACTACTAAACATGATGGATATGTTACTTCTAGTAACATACTTCCCATCCACACAAACAGCAATTTTATTTATGTCTGAAATTGCATTGAGGGCCCTTGTCAGAGAGCTCCTTCTTAGATTGTGGCCCTCAGCGGATGCACAACCAGACCAAGCCTTGACACCAAGCCTAGTCTGAAGCAGGACCTGCCTTTCTGCGCCCGTTTTTCAAGGTGGGCTTTGCGACGGTTGTTGGATTTTGCTGTCTCCTGTCTTTGGGCTCCTTCTATGGAGGTCTTAGTCTTAATCCTTATTCCCTCCAACTAAATTTATCAGCTGTTGATTCTAGCCAAGAGTTAAGCTAAATTAAACTTTGGAATTCCATGTAGAGTGTATCAGATGCACTGGAGTTAAGGGGAGGTGGAGCTGCAAGCCAGCAAGTGTCCTAATTACAAGCTGCCCGGGGAGCCATCCTTCACAGCAGAGGCTTCTTTCTCACCTCTTCAAGCCTGTTACAGTTTTGGTGGCTTTGACATGACGGAAAACTGATCCAGGAGTGCAGCGCGCCAATCAAAACACCTACTGTCCAGCAGGTGTGTCTGAGCATCGTGCCTGGACATGCACATGCCAGGCACTGAATGCAAGGTTTGATTTCTCTCTGCATGTTTGCATGTGTGACACTGTGCTCTAATGGCAAATTTGTAGTCTTTGATAGCAAGTGTGCATGCATGAGAAAAATATAAGAGAAATCTTTTTATATGTGACAGCCGCTGCCCAGTTATTAATTGCATCGAACTGGAAAGTGGGGAAAGTACCAAGAATAAAGGAATGGCAGAATAAGTTATTAGACTATGCAGAAATGGCTCAATTGACAAATAGATTAAGGGGAAATACAAAACAATCCTTCACGCAAAAATGGGATATGTTCAAGAAATACCTACAAAAATATAATAACGACATAACATCTATGACAGCGTTTGAATGACCCTTGTGTAAATTAAATATTATTAAATAAAGAAAAATTGTATGATATGTTTTAAGAAAGCATTAGAAAATATAGTAAGAGTAAGGTAAGACGTATACGTACATTCAATGCTGTAAATGTAACTTACATCAGGAAATCACAGGAAGTCTATTTTGACATAATTTAGTTTATTGGGTTTTACTTTAGTTTATTTTTGTCTAGTTAGAAAGTATAAGAAAAGAGCATGTATAAGTACAAGTTTAAATCAATATTTAACGGTATAATTATTTAAGGTTGTTGTTATTATTATTATTATTAGTTTTACCTTTTCTTTGTACGTGTATTTAAGATTGTGTATGATATCCTTGGATGTCAATTAATAATAATAAAATAATAAAAGAGAATGCCTGTGCTCTTTCCCATAACTTACTCATATGTAGTCTCTCACACACTTATCCTCTGCTATTTCTCACATTGTTGTTGTTGTTTAGTCGTTTAGTCGTGTCCGACTTTTCGTGACCCCATGGACCAGAGCACGCCAGGCACTCCTGTCTTCCACTGCCTCCCGCAGTTTGGTCAGACTCATGTTGGTAGCTCGGAGAACACTGTCCAACCATCTCGTCCTCTGTCGTCCCCTTCTCCTTGTGCCCTCCATCTTTCCCAACATCAGGGTCTTTTCCAGTGAGTCTTCTCTTCTCATGATGTGGCCAAAGTATTGGAGCCTCAGCTTCAGGATCTGTCCTTCCAGTCACTCAGGGCTGATTTCCTTCAGAATGGATAGGTTTGATCTTCTTGCAGTCCATGGGACTCTCAAGAGTCTCCTCCAGCACCAGAATTCAAAAGCATCAATTCTTTGGCGATCAGCCTTCTTTATGGTCCAGCTCTCACTTCCATACATCACTACTGGGAAAACCATAGCTTTAACTATACGGACCTTTGTTGGCAAGGTGATGTCTCTGCTTTTTAAGGTGCTGTCTATGTGTGTCATTGCTTTTCTCCCAAGAAGCAAGGTGATGTCTCTGTTTTTTAAGATGCTGTCTAGGTTTGTCATTGCTTTTCTCCCATTTCTCACATTAGACAGGGGCAAAGCTGGATCAATAGGAAGCTGCAGGCAGGTACGCAGATCAGTGCCTTGTGTTGTACATGTGTTAAATCCAGTGCTATTTTTCTAGGAAAAGAGGTGCCGGAACTCACCATGAACACCTCCCTTATTCTCTTATAAAGGCAATAGTGCCCACCTGAGAGGTGCCAGAACTGAGTTCCGGCTGGGGGGAAAGCCCTGGTTAGATGAAATGTGTTTGTCACATTCATACATTTTGTATTTAGATCTGCGCTTAAAACAGGCACAGACCTGAAAGTGTAATGCAAATAAGTGCCCCGACATGCAAGCATATGTGGACACAAACACCTGACTTCCAATGCATGCAGCAAAACATCTTTTCCCTTCCCTCAAGTAAATATTCACAGAAAAATTAATGGAGGCTTGAAGTCTGTGCATTGAAATGCTCGGCTTCTGAAACCAAAAATCACCTGTTATGATTCATTTCCTCTTATGAGCGACAGGGAATTCCAAGCATAGGTGAAATTGCTTAATTTTCAGCAAGGATCGAGGATAGGAAAGGATTTGTGAGATATTAAGTGCGCAATGTATTTGTGATACCTGAGGGAGAGGGTTTGGGGCTCCTGGAAAGGATGAGGAAGTGTGCAGACATATGCCTTTTGATATACTGACCACATGAGGACTAAAACCTTTTTTTTAAAAAAAAAGGCTGGTAAAATATATTAGTAGATTCTCCAATGAATTGCTTCTCCTGTGCACTGAATTTTGGGTCTGCAGATGAATATTTTTCCATATTAAACAACTGATCATTTTTTTCAATTTAATACTGTAATTTATTCCATGCGTCCAATAAAAATTGAAAAATAATTTATGACATTTTGAGCTAAGAGCTCTCACCCCTACTTTTTAATTGTTGGAGTGGCCAGGGGTACCCAGCCAGATGGGCTGAGTGTTGTTGTTGTTGTTGTTGTTATTGTTGTTGTTGTTGTTGTTGTTGCTGTTGCTGTTGTTGTTAAAAGGAATTAAACATTAAAAGGCAGCCCTTCTGCCCTTCTCTCTTTTCCCCTCTCAGTCTAATTTGGCCCTGAACAATGATCTAAAAGAGTGACTCCCAGCTTGCTCTCTGCCCTGCTCCACACTGAGGTGAGAACTGCAAGAAAAGCTGTAGAGTTCTTCATTATTACTATTTATTATTAATATTATAATAATTAGTTAAATTGAGTAAATCAGCTGTCCTCGAAAAATCAATGGCAAGGATGAAGTACAAGAAATCCCATCAAGAATAAATCAGATCACCTGGTTTCAAAGACTTTGCTTCCAGATCTGTCTCCGAAGGGTGGCCAAGCTGGGCTTTCGTCAGAGCCCCAAGACCAGCAGAGGGCCCACTGTCCTAATCATTAATACTGTACTACCTTTCCCACTTTGCACAGAATGTCCCAGATAATCAGATGCAGCCTAGGAGAATTCCCAGTTTGTATATCCTGCCTTTTCCATGGTAAGGGTCACATTGAGGGAGTCATGCCAGAGCCTGACCCCCCACCCCCAAAGCTAGTCACAGGTCAATAAATGGCTTCAGCAGAAGCACTGGTGCCTGGTCTTGTGGCGCTGTTCTGCTTATTCTCTCCTCTCCTCCAGGCAAAAGAGTTCTTACATAGTCTCAATGGTTCTTCCCCCCTACTAATTGCTTCCCAGTGACTGCTGTGATATGGAGAGATTTTTACTGGAACGGACTCATCTCACATTCTGCAAAGCACATATATTTCTTTTGTGGGGACTTCAGTGCTCAAACTGGAGCAGTCTCAGTGGGTCTTTTGCAGCCATTAGGTTTAGAGTTGGAAGACAGTTTTCTAACGTTGCGTAATTCCATGGATAATAAATAAAATCAGCAAGGGAACTAACATTTTTAGAATTTGCATATGCCTTATGCTTACCTGAGCAAACGTGAAGGTGATGCCACTGACCACAAAGTGAGCTCACTATCATTATTATTTTTTAATTGAATACCTTTAAAGTGCTAGAAAGAACTGAGAGGGATCATTTCCCGGTATCAATGTCCCAATAGGCACTAACTGAACCTGCATCACCAACTGAAACAGCATATTTGACCGGAGAATTGCTGGGTGAGAAGAGATTGAAATGGCTTTTTAGACTGAGTAGTGACCTCCCAAAGAAACTCTATGGCCTCAATAGACCAGCAATTGGAGAAGGGAGGAACCTCCTCCTCTCCTTAGCCAGAAATGCAGGTGATATGTCCATCTCTGGAAATAGGATGTGCTAACTGGTCATTCAGATTTACCCAAAAAAGTAATATATGGTGTCCGCAAAGCAAATAAAAATAAAAATAAATCAGGAGGGGGAGAAAGCCTTTTGGATAGTGCTTTGCTGGAGTCTACATGTGAAGCTAGAGAGGGATTAAGAGTGTGAGTAACCTGAGAGCAAAATGACCAGCCTGTCCACTGAAGCAAATGCCTCTCTATCCAATAAGCAGAAATATATTTTGCACTAGGCTGATTGAGTCCCTCGGGCAATTGAGACATGTGCAGTGTAATTCTATGTATCTCAATATTCCACTGCGTTCAGTGGGGCTGTTGTGGTCTGGAGGCAATAGTGGACTGCATGAGGACCAATAGACTGAGGCTGGAACTCAACAAGGTGGAGGCACTTAGGGTTGGCGATTCTCAGAACTGGGAATTGGTTTGGCAGGGTTGCGCACATTTTGAAACTGCAAGCAGCAGAGACCCCAAGCTTGGCAGTACGGTAGTCCTCAATGCAAACTAATTTAAACAATAATTCAAACAATCCCAAGATCCTAACCAATATGCCCTTTATCAAAGAATGGGATTCGGAGAGACAAGCAGATGCCCTTTTACAAGCAGATGCCCCTTTTACAAGGGCAAGAAAGGATCCACCCCCTCCAAATCAAATAGCTACAGAAGACTACCAGAAGAACTGGTTGGAAAATTCCCATCTCACTTGATCCGACCCTGACTTGCTGATCATCGATGATTGGCAAAATGCCCCAGAGGGAGAAACAGGTAAAACAATTGAAGCTGATCTAGCAAGAATCCACACCAGCCTGGATCTATGGCCAAACTGTGACCAAAGTCCTCAATCCAGCTTTGTCATAGGAGACCCAAGTGGTGTCAGTGGTAGTGTGCTTATTTCTAACTATAGCCTGCTCACCAGCTATAGCCATTCCTGGACAAAGATAGCCCAGACACAATAATTCATGCCTTATGACTTGATTACTGAAATGGTGCCTGCTACACGGGGCTGCCCTTGAAGATGGCCCAGAAACTACAACTGGTGCAGCCGGAATGTTGAGCAGTTCATTCTTCTAGAATCATGTTACACCAATTCTGAAGGATCTGCACTGTCTGCCTTCATTTTTCCAAGCTCAGTTCATTATCTCAGGTACCTGGTACCTGATCCAGCTGCTGTTTGCCTGGAATTGCTAGTGATTGGACGTAGCATGTGTTCTGCCACTGAGCTATGTGGGCCCTCCCTTTATGGTTATGGCTAGTTCATAATTACGAGCTGTCCTTTTTTTATATAGAAAAACTGTAGAATTGTCCATCAATTTATTCGTGGTGAAAAGCATCAATTTATGAAGAGGAGACATCTATTCATCATTAGCTAGGCATATTTTGGCATCCTACTCCCTTCCCAATTTCCCTCAATTGGTCATACCAATAGTCATATACCAAGTGTGGCTTGTTGCTCATTTGATTGCCAATGTTTGTGGTTTCAGACTGACCCAGGGCTGTATGAAGGCCGTGCAAAATAAACATTCAAAAATGCATGTGGTGCAGTCCACAATCATTCTCGTGACATCAAAGGCATCACAATTGCTCTGGATGTCCAGTTCTGGTCCTGCAGACAAGCCCACAGGGCAAGGCAGTTCCATTGTTGCAGCACCAAGGAGAGCTCCTTGCTCTGGCAAGGGTTAGAAGTCATCTGAGGTCTTTTGAACCTCTGTCTCCAGTCCACCTCTCTTAGGCTTCACCTCCTTTTAAAGATGGGTACTTCTCCCATGCTCCATGACCTGCCTGGTGCACTCCCAGTGCCATTAGACTGGCAAGGTAATATGGGAGGGCACTCGGTTCTTTAGATCTGGAAGAAAGGCACCCAGGAATGTCCTGGCAGGGATTCAATGGGCCTTGGTAAGGTAGGATCTGGTTCAATGAACTTGTGCCTGCCAGCCTCAGGTTCTGTCTTCCCCTAATCACCAGCATTAGACATAGCCTGAAATGTGGGCTAACTCCTCTGTTGGTGATATAGCAGCTTCTGACTCAGTGCTGGACTCCAGGACAATAGCTATAGGTGGGCTGGAAGAGCACTGCTTACCTAATCTCCCATCACCACTGTTGGTGTGATGTACTGTCCAGTCAAGGAGGAGGGGAGAAGAAATCTCAGTGTCAGATTTGTTCTGTTAGTGAGTTTGTACCACACCATCCACACTGCTGCCTAGCCCCTCACCCTCCCACTACACCATAATAGGACAGCAGTGAACACCCTGTACAACCAACTGCTACTGCTCTGGGGTCATGGCAGTGGACTGATAGCTGCTGCTACTCTTACTATTACTCATATCTTTGGAACCAAGCACCAATAATTGTATGTCATAGAGAAAGTAGTTTTGAAAACAAGATGGATTGATCCTTTATTAGGATAAACTTGCAATTACAGTCAAAGCAACTGGCGTGATTAGACCAAGAATGCTTCTCAAGGAGGCAAAATTGCATGTTGTAATAACAGGCACGTCATTTTCTGTCCCTGACGTAAGGTACAACAAAGGGGGTGAAAAAATAAAGAAAAAGAATTGCATATCTGATTTTTTTTTGCATGGACACTCAAAGAATATGGAGGTTTCATATCACAGAAGACACCCACTAGCGCTTTCTGCCAGAGGAACTAAGTAATTCACTACTGAGAAATCTACAGAAGACTGAAGCACATCAAAGCATCATTATTGTAATGCAAAAAAGCAGCTAGATAGTCCAAATCTGCCAGGGCTTTTCTGAATTAACCTTATGTAATGATCCTATTTTCTCTCCATTATTTAAAAGGCATACTCTGCCGAGCCCATTTTGCATCAGCCGTTCTTTGCCTTACAAAGATCTGTTGGTCCATCAGCACTCAGGGGAAGAATCTCTAGTTGTCCAAACTCTACATATGTATTTCCCTGCTGGAGATTTTTCACATACACCTTAGGTTGTTGTTGTTGTTTTGTTTTGTTTTGTTTTGTTTTTTTTAAAGGGTCCTTTGTTTCTGGAGCTGCAATAGGAGCATAGGAAGTTGCCTTGTACTGGGCCAGGCCAGTGGTCCATCTAGCTCAGTTTTGCCTACACTCACTGGCAGCAGCTCTCCAGGGTTTCAGGCAGGCAATGCTTCCAAGCTCTACCTGGAGATGCCAAGGATCGGACTTGGAACCTCCTGCATGCAAAGCAGATGCTCTGCTACTGAGCTCCACCCCTTCTCAAATGTGATAATGTGATATCTCCAGTAAGACCAGACATTTTGCAATCCAATCAGCATGATTCCAGACTTGCTGCTGTTTGGAAAGCATTCGTGGAATCAACTAGTGCTGCCGGCAAACCCCTCTGATCTCAGGCTATGGAATGAATTTGGAGGGACTCATAACAACCTACCTCAAAGAGGAGAGCTTTATAGCCCCCAAATATGGGTTAGGTTCTTGCAAGGTTTACTGAGACAATGTGTGCTTTGAGCATTCTCAAGTGTGGCATATATGCTAAACAGGGGTGACAACTTGAATAATATATGGGGTGGGCAGGTAAGGCCCGCCCCACATAATCACAAGATGCAGTGCATGCACAGCATTTGAATGGCAATGCTGATCCACTTTGGGGGAGCCTGGCCACCTCAAATATTTTATTGAGGGGGCCAAAGGGACCTCGGTCCCTAGGAGTTGGCTCCTATGATGCTAAATATAATGTTTTTAGTTACCATTGGCTTAGGCAGGATGCAAAGCAGTAAATGGCCAAAGGATGCTAGGCCAGTACCAGCGCTCAGTGAGGCTGGACAGCTGCCAAGGAACCATAGATGGTTGAGGGAGCCACTGAGCTAGACCTAGTGCAACCCCTAGTACACCTTCTCTGCTGCTTTTGGCATTCAGAGGATCCACAAGAAGGATGGATTAGGACTTCCAGAAATAACACAATGGGGAATGATAACAGTGGGGAGGGGCCTGCTTTCTAAATCTCAGTTGTGTCCTGGCAATAAGCTCCTCCTCTGCATGAACAGGTCATTTTTATCCAGTAGGCTATTGCATCCAGCAGGTGGTTTACATCCATTGAAGCTGGTCCATTAAAGCAAACTGGGTTTTTGCCTACCAACCTTAGTCTCTCCTCACCCACCTGGGCACCAGTCATCACTGTTTGCATCACTTCTGTTACAGCGCCAGCTGTCATATGAATTCCTTGCAGTGCTCCCAAGTGTTTGGTGGGAGGGCACAGCAAGGAGGATGGGCTAACAATGGCACAGCTGAGCCCAAGTAGCATGCCCACTTTCTTGAGCCTGTCACTTAAGAGGGGGGGGACTGTTGACCAGTGAAATATTGCTAAGGTGCATTGCCAGCTGACGGAATCCTCACTCATTGCCTCGTGCTAGTTATAGACTTTCTTAGCCAGCACTTTTCACTTGGGATGTTGGCAGGAAACCCCACAGATCAACATTCTGGGATCAGAGCTATGATGTTCTCCTCCAGTCATCTCCTATATAAGCTCCAGCTCTGGCCATCTCCTATATGAGCATCAGGATTTTAAAGGCTGCAGTTATGGTCAAATGCATCTGCACTGCTCAAGGTAGCTTGCAGCATTTTTAAGAGATATAAAATGAATGCATTTTTTTAAAAAACCCAGAACCTTTGTAAACATCTATAATCAATCCAATTTTGCTTTGTACTATGAATAGCATCTGGGACCAAACAAATGTTTTGCAAGTTATGCTCCCTGTTCCACATAACTATGAGGGTAATGAGGGTATGTACCACTTTAGATCATTACAAGTTCATTTTGATTTAATTTCTCAAAGCTCCTGGTGTTTGTTTTCTCTTACTCTTTTTTAAGATGCAGAAGAACTGGTGGCCACAATATGCATATTCACAAATACCTAGTTTTCAATGGAACTTGAATTGGTCAGTACTCCTGTAGCCAACCTGGTGCCCTCCGGATGTCTCAGACTACAACTGTGTAGCTCTGCCAGCAGGGACTGATAGGAATTGTAGAAATCTACAGAAGCACATCAAAGCATTATTACCGCAATGCGAAAAAGCAGCAAGATAGTCCAAATCGGCCAGTGCTTCTCAGAATTATTGTTATATGATGATCTTATTTTCTCTCCATTATTTAAAGGGCATACTCTGCCAAACCCATTTTGCATCGGCTATTCTCTTCCTTACAAAGATCCTGCTGGCCCATAGGCTCTGCTAGCTGGGGATGATGGGAGTTGTAGTTCAAAACATCTGGAGGGCACCAGGCCTACGCTAACCCTTTGACTGAAGATGCCATTAGATGCCACTATGAAGCTGGTCAATCCAGGTGATGGCAGTTGCATTCAGCAAACCTAAAAGGGTTGTGACAAACTAAGATATTGTTATGAGTTGGGGGGGCACATGCCAGAGCCCCTTCTGCAGGGATTCAGCTTCTGAATTAGCCAGCCAAGGGCCATAATGACCCCCTAAGTTGGGGTCTTTAAGGAAGTAGCCCTGTGCTAGAGGGCAAATGGGTGGGCCTCCCTCCCTCAACTGCCTGGTAGTCAGAAACACAAAGAGTCAGAGTTGAGGTGTGTGAACTAGAAGAAGCCTGCAGCTGGTTGGGCAGCTGAGAGATGGAGCCATGCCTGGGTTGTGGCTATGAGAGAAGCAAGAGCTTCTTGGGGTGTTATTGCTGTGAGCCCCTCCACCGTAGGCTGTTTATATGCAAGCCATATATCACAAAGACTCCACTGTACCTCATTCCAAAGGAAACCCTGGGGAAATGCCCGGAACCCCTGGAATCTGGCACCACTCAAGAATTGGGGTGGCGTGAAATAATATATTCCACTTTACACTATCGTCTGATCTTGTGTGCACACTTTATAATCCAGCTCTTCCGTCCTTGAGGAATATACATTCAGTCCAAAAATTACAGTAAATGCATAGGCAAGGGTAATCAAACCATGCTTTGCTGTGACTTGAGCTATATGAAGTTCAATAGTTGGCTGCTGAACAAAGTGATTTTGAACAGTTCATGTAAAATAACAGAGAGGCTTTAATTGATCGTGAACATTTTCTCCATCTCAATTTTGTAGGTTCATTTTATCACTACATGGATACATACACCCAGTGCTTTTATTCTTGGGGGATGCAGGGGTACACATACCCCTAAACATTTTGTGAATCTTTGAACTTTTGTCCATTTACTGTATTTATTTTTCCTGATTTGAACTATAAAATGGTGATTTTCTTGAGTCAAAATGAAAGTACCCCATAACATTTCTTTTTAAGCACTGCATACATCAGGTCAGGTCATGGATCCATGGTCAACCACAAGAATGGGGGGGCCTGTGACCCTCCAGATATAACTAATATATCATGCCGACATTGTCATCCCCACATGAAGTGGCCTCAATATGCTTGACATAACTGGTCCTCGTTAAGGCAAAGGAAGGCCAGAAGAACTGGCAGACAACTCTAATGAGCAGTGCAACAGGTTCCCACTTAGTCATAGCAGTATAATGAAGTCCCATGGAGGAAGGGGACACTTTTGGCAAAGTTTGCCTATTCATTTTCTCCTAGTGCCCATGTCCACCTGTCACAAAAAATGAATGCATGAGAGAATCCCAACCGATTACTTTTTCCCTGATTGAAATCTTTTTAATCCTCATTCGGTCTCAAGTAGGCAGGGGTTAAGGCGTTAAGCAATGTAGCTGGCTTCTGCTGAGCTAGTTTATCCTGGCCTGGAAACCCCTGCAGCAATAATTACATGGGCTTCTCTACATAGCTGCCAAGTTCTCCCTTTTTTAAAGGGAAATTCCCTTATGCTGAATAGGGTTCCTCGCAAGAAAAGGGGAAACTTGGCAGCTATGCTTCTCTAGCCTGGTGTGAATAAAGCCACAGTGGGAATTACACCAAACATCTGGTAGACTCATAGCTCCTTGTTGCTTATACAACTGGCTCTTTTCCATTCATTTATCCTCTCACATAAAAAGCAACCAATAAGCTCCCAGGTTCCTGCACCTCCCTTCCTCAGAAGGAAGCTAGGGAATCAGAGAGAGAGAGAGAGAGAGAGAGAGAGAGAGAGATGTAAGGCACCCCTGGACAGGATCAAAGGCAATTATGTCAAAGGCAACTATGGGGTTGTGGCGTTCATCTCGTTTTCAGGCCAAGGGAGCCAGCATTTGTCCACAGACAGCTTTCTGGGTCATGTGGCCAGCATGACTAAACAGCTTCTGGCACAACGGAACACCGTGACGGAAACCAGAGTGCATGGAGTGCTGTTTGCCTTCCCATCACAGCAGTACCTATTTATCTACTTGCACTGGGGTGCTTTCGAACTGCTAGGTTGGCAGGAGCTGGGACAGAGCAACAGGAGCTTAGTGGGGATTTGAACCACCGACCTTCTAAGTGGCAAGCCGAAGAGGCTTAGTGGTTTAGATCACAGCACCACCTGCACCCCCAATATAGAAATATACTGCATCCCCAACCAAGTATGCCACCTAATTCCATACATCTTAGAAGAAGAAGCAAGGGGGGGGGCGTAAATGGAGACAGATATACAGTAATTGGAAACACCCCTGTGACAGTGTATCCATTTCTCCAAAACAAACTAAAGAAAAACCCCACTACCACAACAAAAGGTTCATGCAGGCCATGTTTAAAGCATGGAAAGAAAAAGTGGGGAAACCATCCCCAGCCCTATCCCCACTAATTCCCCATGTCCACCACCCACCATTCCACAATGCATTCTAAAGCTTCCAAGTAAAGAAAGGTCAGACCAAAGGTTTTCACCCACCACCTAACAGACTTCTACAAAAAGGCAATCCTATATTGGACCCAGGTGGCGCTGTGGGTTAAACCACAGAGCCTAGGGCTTGCTGATCAGAAGGTCAGCGGTTCGAATCCCTGTGACAGAGTGAGCTCCTGTTGCTCGGTCCCAGCTCCTGCCCACCTAGCAATTCGAAAGCACGTCAAAGTGCAAGTAGATAAATAGGTACCACTCCGGCGGGAAGGTAAACGGCGTTTCCGTGCGCTGCTCTGGTTCGCCAGAAGCGGCTTTGTCATGCTGGACACATGACCCGGAAGCTGTCTGCAGACAAACGCTGGCTCCCTCGGCCTATAGAGCGATATGAGCCCCGCATCCCCAGAGTCGGACACGACTGGACCTGATGGTCAGGGGACCCTTTACCTTTACCTTTATATTGATACAAGAAATACAAGTCAAACTAGGAGACACCCAAGTTAGCTGGCTGACCCATCACCAACTACCGGTATAGTTCACTGCTACAAGAGTTATTGACATCCCTGCTTTTCACATCAACACCACCCTATGGAACATAACCATCAGGTTCACTAACTGTTTCTCATAGATCACCTAACCTATCTATCCTCAGAGGCTGCTCCCACACTCAAAACTCCCCTTCTGGGGAACCTACATCATTATTCCAGCCAGCACTTATACAAGATCAAGGCATAAGACAGGACAGAATACTGAGCTGTAAAAGTTTCCCCTTCATACCCTTGAAGCAGCTGCAAAATGGGGAGAATGGTATGTATCCATGCTTGCAAGCTCTCAATGAATTTCTATTTAACAGGCAAAAGGCAGGGGTTATCTGTTTGTGACACTGATGTTTCTTTCCCCCAGCTATTGATGATATGACAGAATGTTCACAATTGTTTCAACTGCTCAGAGTGAAGGGTCGGGTGTCAAAAGTTATACACTGAAAATTTCACATAGGGGGGGAAAGTTCACAAAAAGAATTATATGATGGGGGAAGGCTGATTTTTCCACGTGCTGATTGAGGACAACCCGCCGATGCCTGGGTCAGTACTCTCTGTGATTTAAAATGAATTATGAAAAGGAAGAAACAAATTTCCCATCACAGTAGTGACCCATTGGGGACCTCATATGAACAGCCACATTTCATGATCAGGTTTTGAATCAGTTTCCAGGAGGGTAATAAAGCAATAAATCTTTCAGAATATAAAATAGGAAATAAATGCCTAGGAAGAAGCATAAGGACTTAAAGGGTGAAGCATACATAAAAAGGTAGCAAGAACATACCGGTAGTCTTACTGGGAAAAGCTCATGTTGAAAAGGGAGCATCATAATCAGGCATCCCCAAACTTCGGCCCTCCAGATGTTTTGGACTACAATTCCCATCATCCCTGACCACTGGGCCTGTTAGCTAGGGATCATGGGAGTTGTAGGCCAAAACATCTGGAGGGCCACAGTTTGGGGATGCCTGATCATAATCATCCAAGAAAGGTGCTGATAAGTTGGAAAGGGTCTTAAGGGAATGGGTCTTGAATGGAAACCCAGTGGGGGTAGATTGATGGAACTTATTCTGGAGAAAGTATAGTTAGGGATTGATGGTGTTAACTATGCAACCCAGTCCTATGCATGCTTTTTCATAACTATGTCCAGGTACGCTCATTTGGGATTATTCCAAGGTAAATGTGCCTAGGATTGCAGCCTTACAAGGATTTCGGAAAGACACAATCGCATTCCCTCTCTGCTAGGTGTATGGCAAATTATTATTATTATTCACTGCAGCGGCAGGACAGGCTGTCTGAAGGCAATTCAAACTATCAGCAGGCAGAGGGATGAGTAGTTTGGCAAAGAGGCAGTCTTCGCTCTGAGGTGGCTTTTTCTGAGGCTTTTTATAGTGCCAGGTGGAACCTCATTTGCCTTTTTCTGTCACCTGCTGAAATAGAAGCTATAGTACCAAAGCGCAACAGAAGGAAGGTCGTCAGCTCCCTCTTATGACACGCTGCCATGGTGGTGCAGAAAGTAAATTGGCTACATCTGGTTATAAGAAACCCCAGGTTAAGTCCTCTGGCACCTTACATACAAGAAGGTAGAAAAGGAGTGGGAAACTTGTGGACTTTCAAATGTTGTTGGACCCCAACTTCCATCAGACCCAGCCAAAAGTTATGGATGATGGGAATTGTAGTCTAGCAACACCTGGAGGACTACAGGTTCTGTACCCCTGAAGTAGAATTAGGTTATGTTAGGGAAAGGAATTTATATAGCCACTCAGGAATGGAATGAGGGAGATCTTCCACCTTTCAAGTTTTCAAGCAAACGCAGGGAAGATGATTCTTGGAACAGAAATAGACAGCATCAGATGTTCATAGAATCAGGGGATTGTAGAGTTGGAAGGGACCATGAGGGTCATTTTGTCCAACCCTCTGCAATGCAGGAATATTTCACCCAACATGGGGCTCAAACCCACGCCCCTGAGATTAAGAGTCTCATGCTCCACTGCTGTTGGACTACAACTCACATTATCTCGAGTTAGCTTAGCCAGTGGTCATACATGGTGGGAGTTGGAGTCCAACAACATCTAGGGATTGAAGTCTGGGCTAGGTGACCCCCTGGGTATGTTTCTGTTCTGTGACTGTCTTTTATATGTAGAAAGATGGTGTGACCAAAGAGGATAGAGGCTATATAGCTCGCAGAAAGAGGGAGGAAATGATATTGCCGAGCGTTGAGAGAAAGAGAGAACAAAAGAAGGGAAGGACTGAGAAAATAGTGAATGGTTGCAAAATACAATGGAAACTATTTTGTTTGCAAATTATCTCCTTTGTACTCTCCTCTGCAAATGGACATCAAATTTTCATGAGATGTTCTCAGAATGTTCAGGTGCCTGCTGAATATTCACAAAATATCTGGTGTCACTATTTGACAACTAATCATGCTTCGGTTTGGATATTTGACTTTGCAGTTTGATTTTAATGTTTGATATTTGACGGTATGTGACAGCTGCCTGTGTCTGATAGTTTATGACAAATCAAGGTTAGATCTATATCTGAACACAGTATATATACAGCAGCATTGCACACAAGGCCACTAAAGTAATATCAATAGTTGTTGATGTTTTTCATCAGCACTGCTTCGGAATATTAATATAGGCTAGATGTAGTTCAGTATCAGGACTTCCTGAGAAGCATTACATACTACCAGTTGAAAATGCAAAAATTTCCATGATTCAGGACATTCACAGCAAGGTTAAATTCATTCCATGAGTACCTTGTTATATACATACCTTCCTATGGAATGAGATATAGCAGCAACAATATGGATGTGGGCACTGCTTTCTTCTGGGGGGGGGGGGCGCATACCCCATAACATTTTGTGATTCTAAGTTTGGCCTCATTGAGGGGCAGTATTTCAATATGAGTAGGAAAATGAGAGTACCCCTAAACATTTTTTTAGAAAGAAAAAAAGCACTGGGTGTGGGTAGCTCAGTTGGTTAAAATGTGGTGCTGATAATGCCAGGGTTGCAGGTTCGATCCCCAGAAGGGACAGCTGCATATTCCAGCTGCCCTGCAAGGGGTTGGACTAGATGATCCTCAGAGTCCCTTGCAACTCTACAATTCTATGATTTCTATGATATAGAATTAGGCAATTTATTCTGTTTTCGTAATTTCCCCCAACTGTTAAATTCAGTACTGTATTATATTTGCACTGTCATATGACTTTAAAGGCACTTCTATAATGGAATATAGTGCAAGTTTAATTTCCATATTATTTGCTTTCAGAATCCATTTGCAAATAATACGAGTGCTCAATTTGACTTTTATTCTACTACACACCCACTATAGTTCTGGAAGTGGCTTTTACAATGTGTAGAAGCTCAAATGTGGAAATTAACGGCTAGAGAAAATTCGTGGAAACTGAATAAACTGCCATGTGAATAAAGCCTTTGTGGTGATGGCCAAAAAGACTTTTCTGTTACAATTCTAAATTTATGGATCCATCACCTCTGAAAGGGGTGTCCAGACAACTCTGAGTGGTGAATGAGTGAACTGAGTGCTGAATGGAATTGCCATGCCCCCTCATGCTGACATGAGAGCTCCCTTCATACTATTACCAAACGTTCAGCCATAACAGAGCAACATCACCCGTGTGTCAGCCTCAAACAGAACTTGGCTGGTAGGCACAATGCTTCGTCTTCCTCACATGTTCACTAAATGTGGAGTGGGGAGTCTGAACAACCCTAAGAAGTCTATTGCTTATTTATTTAAATTTCTATACTGCCCTTCAGCCGAAGGTCACAGGACAGTTTACAATACAAAAAACCCCCACAAAAACACATCACATAGGAACAAACAAAAATAATAATACTCATGCACACACACACACACACACACACACACACACACACACACACCAGTTTAAAATGTGATCAATTGTTTAATTAGCCAAAAGGCCTGGGCGAAGAGGAATATTAGACACTTTATGCCAAACTTCAAAGTCTTCTTTTCAGACTAGCTTGCAAATCCTGAATTTGCTAGTTGGAGCTGCAACCTTAGTTTGCCACCTGGGTTCAAGGTGGTTATTTGTTGGTTATTTATTTATATCAGAAAATTTATATGCTGCTTGATTGTAAAAACAAATAAACCTCCAAACAGTTTACCAAACTTACATTTTGCATTCGTTACTTGTTGTGGCTTTCTTTGTTGTTTTATTGCTGGTTGTTATTTTATTAAAAGGTGGGTGTTTCAACCAAAGAAATTAAGCTGCAGTAAGATTAACAGCCACGTGATGTCTTTCAATCCGAGCCATTTGCACAATGGCATGTATTTCCCTCACATGATCCCAAGCATAAAACCACAACTAAGAGTAGCAGACAGGGGAGGGGGTTGTCTCATTGTGGATAGATGCGAAGACATTCAGTTCCTTGGGCCTAAGATTTATCGGCATTTCCAGAAACAGGCAAATGAGACAGAAGCATGATTTCAGTGGGAAGGCAATGCTCAGCAAGGCTGAAAGGACCATTATTGGATATATTCTAGATTAAAAGCATGGTCCTATATACTTCTGTGTGCGGCTGACCTTCCTCTCCACTGGGCCCCTCTCTCCCAGTGCAACAACAGAAACTTTGCTGTTCCGCTGGTGGTGGGGCAAAAACAGTGTGATTTGGGGACATGTCGTGGAAAAGCACAGTTCCACAAGATCCTGAGGCCCCTCGTTTCCCTGGCATGTGCTGAGAGCAACCTTTCTTTTTGTCTAAAGAAGAAATGAAAATCCTTGTGGAGGGGAGGTTGAAATGCAGTTTTTAATCTGGTTTTAAATCAGAGGTTGGAGGGCCATCTGTCTTGAACACTTGAGATTCCTGCATGGCAGGGAGTTGGGCTAGCTGACTCTTGGGGTCCCTTCCAATGCTACAGTTTATTATTATTATTATTATTATTATTATTATTATTATTATTATTATTATTATCATTATTATCATTATTATTATTATTATTACCCTACCCATCTGGCAACTCCCAACAGAATATTAAAAATGTGATAAAACATCAAACATTGAAGAGTTCCCTAAACAGGGCTTCCTTCAGATGTCTTCTAAAAGTCAGGTAGTTGTTTATTTCCTTGACATCTGATGGGAGGGCATTCCACAGGGCGGGTGCCACCACCGAGAAGGCACTCTGCCTGGTTCCCTGTAACCTCACTTCTCACAGTGAGGGAACCGCCAGAAGGCCCTCGGAGTTGAACTCTCAGTGTCCGGGCTGAACGATGAGGGTGGAGACCATGGGCGTACCCAGGATCAAAACTAGGGGGGGCAAGGGGAGGGGCCAAGGCACGGAAGGGGAGGGGCCACAAAGTGGGCGGGAACAGCGAACTCGCGCTCCGCCGGGCTGTGCCCCTCCCTAGAAGCAGGGCTGGTGGACGGAGGCGGAGCCCAGCCCAGCGGAGCGCGAGTTCAGCGTTCCCGCCCGCCGCGCCGCACTCTCTGGTTCCCCGCCGCGCTTGGCCTTGCCAGAGGGCGCGACGGGGAGCTGGAGGGAGGGCGCAGCGCGGTGGGCGGGAACGCCGAACTCGCGCTCCGCCGGGCTGTGCCCCTCCCTAGCAGCAGGGCTGGTGGGCGGAGGCGGAGCCCAGCCCAGCGGAGCGCGAGTTCGGCGTTCCTGCCCACCGCGCCGCGCTCCCTGGTTCCCCGCCGCGCTTGGCCTTGCCTGAGGGCGCGCCGGGGAGCTGGAGGGAGGGTGCGGCGCGGTGCGGCGGGAATGGCGAACTCACGCTCCGCCGGGCTGTGCTCCGCCTCTGCCCACCAGCCCTGCTTCTAGAGTAGGGCAGCTGCCCTAACTTGCCGCATGGTGGGTACGCCCTTGGTGGAGACGCTCCTTCAGCTATACTGGGCCGAGGCCGTTTAGGGCTTTAAAGGACAGCACCAACACTTTGAATTGTGCTCGGAAACGTACTGATGATTCTGTGATCAGGGCACTGTGGAAAATTTAAAAAGGCAAGTGGTTTGTTTCTGTCCTGCAAGTTGTAGCACTTTGGTGCCGGCTGCCCACAGCCACTTCTTCCAAGGGAGATGTCTATTGAGCCATGTCAACAATCGCCCAACAGAGGCTGATGCTCATTGAGACTAGTGGGCATTAGCAATGTCTGACTTCACCCACTGCTCACTAGATCCCTCAAACACCCATCTCACAGAGAAGGATGGGACCTCAACTGAAAATGAGAAGGGTGCCTCTCTAAGTGTGCCTGAGTGAGGGTGACCCAAGAAAAAACATGCAAACCAAGACTGAAAAATGAAACCTTCATTTATTGAAACTAAATAATAAAGCATATACGGTAAATCACACAGTGGAGTGTTATGACTAAGCTACGCCTAGCCACACAGGGATAAGTAAAATTGCAGTTGCATTAGATTATAGATCTAAAGGTTTTTAAATGCCCTATGCTAGAAGAAGGAAAATGAGAGGCTTCGGAGTGTGATGTGTGTCATACGAATTCCCAGAAAATAGAGACAGGTGGTTAGGTTTTACCTTCTTCTGGTTCTCACTGAGGAACTCCTTGCCACTGGAAGGATGCAAGTGTGCAGAAGAGGGCTTAACCAGAAGCAACCAGAAGGTTCTGTCTTTCTCAGCTCTGAAGGTGAAGCATCAGAAACCCCTCTCCAAAGCTTCCTGGCTTTGAATTTAACAAAAGCTGCCCTTGTGCTCAGAGTGAAAGAGGCATGATGGATCTAATTAACAATTCAAAGACTATTTAACAATTCAAAGGAAAACAGCTAATTAGCAATTCAAAGGCTAACCACTTCAATACACTTTTACCTCTTGTGCCTGAGGGAGGGTTTATTTAGTGACCTCAAATGATAGCTGTCCCATGATGAGACAATACTCTCCTTACCTTCCTGGGAAAGCGGTGAAGGTCCAAATTGTTATGCCCCTGGGTAGATGTGCAGCTTCACTTCAGATGCCTTAACATGTTTTTTTCAATAAGCAACCCCTTGATCTATTCCTAGCCTTGCCATGAATAATCTATAATCAAGAAAAATTAACTTCTAGCCAGGACTAGATTAAAAATCGTCAAGGCATACACCAGGGGCCATATTTCAAGTCTGCCAATGTTATTGTCTGGTTGTTCTGCTGCAAATAAAGACAGGAGGCTTGTGTTCATGTCATGTAGTATTTAATGGAGATAAAAGGGTGGGGTGGGGGACAGAAGACAATATAATTCACAGGGCACACATGGCTTGTACCTGGCCTCAATCCACTGAAATGAACTGGATTCTAGTGAAACAAAATTAAAAAAATCATTCCAGTAGCACCTTAGAGACCAACTAAGTTTGTCATTGGTATGAGCTTTCACGCTTGAGCGGAGATCATATAGACATCCGTCTGTCTGAGAAGCATTGTGAAAAAGAGGCTGAGTTCTGAGGCTGGGGGCAGTAGAAAAGATTAAACTCTTTTGTCTTTTTCCCACCAGAGAACTCAAGGGAAGTGATGTCACACAGTGCCCTCTCTAGTAATCAGGAACTCTGTGAGTCTTAACCCTTTCATATCCTTATTTAGCAAACACACATTGTTAGATTTTGGCTGCATATTCCTACAGGACTGAGGACAGAGTTAGTGGGGCAGTGCCCCATTCATCATAACGAGCCAGCATCTACTGCAATACCCTAAACCTTTTGCCAGCCCTGCAAATACATTAACACCGGTCACAAAGTTCAAGGTCAAGATTAACTGTTGGTGATATTTGTTCTCGCTACTGACAGGATAGTTGAATAGACTGCTAAGTGCCAGGAACCCCCAAGCCTAGTGCACCCTGAGCCTGGTACTCTTGTCTCCTCCTGAATTTGCCCCTGACCCATGGCATCTGCTAGGTTGGGAATGTGGTGCTCCTATCCCTTTGAATGTGGTACTGTTTCCTCCCAGGGTTACAAAGTCCTAAAGTTGCTCATGTGACAAGACCCCCAGTACCAAGAAGTTTGAGAAGCATCAAACAGTCAACCATTGCACAGTGACCTCCTCCCTCCATGTCTATCTAATGTCACCACCTAGGCTGATTGCTCACAGATGTCAGAGACAGTTTTCAATGACTCCTAACTAGAGCTGGATTCATAAGGGTGACCTAGAGATGTCAAATTCTGCATCTCATTCTCGGTCAGTCCTGCCAGGTGGAAAAAGTGCTTGCTGGCTCGTGAAATATTGCCAGGTAAATTAGCATTTGACAGAGTCCTCTCCCTGGCTGATGGGAGTTATAGATTTTCTTTCCTTCACAGAGAGCTGCGCTGCCAATAAGCCACACTGAAGGACTGCTTTCAAAGGGTAAGGAACTATTTCAGTCTGTTCCTCAGATTACCCATGGATTTGGGTGGGTTTTGGGGCGCTTGTGTAGCATGTACTGCTCAACAAAACTCCCACTGAGTAATGCTGCTTTCTCTAAGAGCAGCAAGCCCTGCATCCTGGCTTTGGGATTTTCAGCTTTGGAACTTCCAGATGTGCCTGCCGTAGCCAACGCTGCAGCTGTTCAAAGTAGCAAGGAAACCAGCGCTTGAAAGCAGTTGGTTTTATACAGATGCATCTTGTATTGGCTTGCAAGAGGGGAAGTGGAACTCTCCCTCCTCCTCCAGTTGTCAATGACATCCTGCAGACAAATGTGATTAGCAATCACCTGTAAGCAATAGAGGATCTCTCCATGATATCCCTCCCTAATTCAAAGGAAAACAAATTTCCGCATTGCCCTAGGGATAAAAAGCAAAGTGCACACGTATAAAGAGGGTTGGTTTAAGCTGCTTGTATATATGGCAGGTCAATGGAACCCAGGGTGTGTGACATAATAAATAGAGAATAGGTGGGGAAACTCAGGCCCAGGAGCCAAATGCAGCCCTCTAGGTATCTCTGTCTGGCCCTCGGAATTCTCCCCCGGCCACACCCCTCACTGGCCATGCTTTGCTTTCCAGGTGCCTGGCTAGAAGGTGCCCTTGAACTCTGATAATAATGCATTGCAGGGGGTTGGTCTAGATGGCCCTTGGGCTCCCTTCCAACTCTACAATTCTGTGATACTATGATTCTTGAACAGGGCAGTCCTCACACCAAATGGGCCGCAAGAGTACTTCAACACGGAACCCATGGGTTGCACGCTGCGTTGTCATGCAGGGGGCAAGGGAAGTGTGCTGCCTCCCCATGCTGCCTTCACAAAGCCTGATAAGCGAGGTGCCAGACTTTGGGAAGAATGCACAAGGCTCTGGCAGGGGCTGAGAGCCTTCCCCAAACTGGGAAAGTACTAACTAGGCCAAGCATCCCCAAACTTCAGCCCTCCAGATGTTTTGAAATACAATCCCCATCTTCCCTGACCACTGGTCCTTTTAGCTAGGGATCATGGGAGTTGTAGGCCAAAACATCTGGAGGGCCGTAGTTTGGGGATGCCTGAACTGGGCTTTGGGAAGGAGACTGGAGGACTCTAGGACCCTATCAGATCCCTCGCACCTCCTTCCCAAAGCCCAGCACCTTGCTTATCCAGCTTAGGGAAGGCAGGAGTGTGTGTGTGGAGTGTCAAATATTGCCAAGGGCCACTAAAAATCCCTTGAGGGCCGCATGAGGGACTAGATTAGTTAGCCTCAAGGCACCATTTATTTAATCAGGGATACGTGCAGCAGTTTCCTGTGGACACAGTGCCCAATAGAGAGAAATTATCTGCATGGGGGGGACACGGGTGGCACTGTGGGTTAAACCACTGAGCCTAGGGCTTGCCAATCAGAAGGTCGGTGGTTTGAATCCCCGTGATGGGGTGTGCTCCCGTTGCTCGGTCCCAGCTCCTGCCAACCTAGCAGTTCGAAAGCACGTCAAAGTGCAAGTAGATAAATAGGTGGAAGGTAAACGGTGTTTCCGTGTGCTGCTCTGGTTCTCCAGAAGCGGCTTTGTCATGCTGGCCACATGACCTGGAAGCTGTACACCGGCTCCCTCGGCCAATAACGCAAGATGAGCGCCGCTACCCCAGAGTCAGTCACGACTGGAGCTAATGGTCAGGGGTCCCTTTACCTTTATCTGCATGGGAGAACTCATTCATCTGAACACACTACAGTGTGCTGTGATTCCCCACACTCACCCAGTTCTGAACAGAGGCTGTAGATCCTATTGCAGCATCTTCCAGCATTGTTGCTATCACAGGGATGTCCCAACACTCTGATCTTCTTGACTCGCAGCTCTTTGGGATCAGCTTGCAACCCTCTTCAAGGTTTCTAGATTGACTTATAAAGCTAATGCTAAAATTTTCAGATTGGCTTCAGATGGTTGGACACCTTGGGGGGGGAGTGCAAAGGCGACTTGCACTTCCTGTTTTGCACTCCAGCACACTCTCAGTAACAGGAAGCGCATGGCCTGCTCCTTAGTATTGGGGTCAAGACTGCCACATGTCCAAAGAGATTTGACCAGAGTCAAACTTCTGTATTTGGTGCATGATGACTACGAAACAGGGATAAGCAAGATGCTTCAGAGAAGGGCAAAGGGAGCAAAGGTCCTCTTAACCCCCCCCCCTTTCACCATTCATCTTTACCATGGATTATGAGGATACTATATGTCTGCGATTTACAACCTTTAGGAGGAAAGGCCCACAGCTTAGGAGCAGGTGCTTTACAAGCAGAAGGCTCCAAGTTCAATCCTAGGAATCTCCAGTTAAAAGGATTGGGTTACAGGTGATGGGGAAAGATCTTTTCCTGAGACCCTGGAAAGCCAGTGCCATTCAGGGCAGAGGGACAAAGGGTCGAATCCTGGTAGGAAACAATTTCCCACTTTCCTAAAAGGACTTCTTCTTCTTTTCCTCCATTGTTTAAAAGTTCCTAGTCCTTATGACTGGGGAAATGAAATTGAACAATTTAAAAAAATTCAGAAGCCAAAAAAGTGCTAAGCAATAGTACTGTATGTATGTATGTATGTATGTATGTATGTATGTATGTATGTATGTATGTATGTAATTTCATCTGAAGATCACTGAGCAGTTCACAACCTAAAAATAAGAAACGAGAACGCAAAATACATAATAAAACAAAAACAAATTAATAAGCCCCTCTCCAAAAACATAAACAAGGGGGGGGGAGCCCAATTTCAAAGGTCATAGAAGGCCAAAGGCCTGGTTACAAAGAAAAGTTTTAGCCTGGCAACTAAATATATGTAATGAAGCACCAGGCAAAAACATAAAATATTTGTATAATTCTCTTCTTTCTACAGGAAAGTTTCACGGGATGAGATGGTGTTTCCTGACCCTCCTGGTGTCTAGTAGAAACCAATAAAGCAAATGCATACAGATTAGCCTAATTTTCATTATTATTATTATTATTATTATTTCACAGATATTTGCTTTTTCCTGGTGCCCAGGAGCGAGCCGGGGGTGTGAGTGTCTTGAGCTCAGATTCGGCTCCATAATACATCCACCACCGTACCTGCCTTGACAGAGGCGGCAGCTCTGCCCTAGTTCTTTCCTCCCCACCCAGGTGTGGCCGCTCTGCGCGGGGGCTCCTCCAATCAATCCCATCCTTCCTCCCGTTTGGCACACAGTTTAAATAGCCGCGCCGGGACGGGATGTCATTTCGATTCTCCGGGGACAAATAAATGGAAGTTTCATCAGAGCGTCCCGCCAGATTGCCGATGTAATAGGTTTCGGGAGCGAGAGGAAGGTGGGTGCCAAGGATTATTAATAGTGCCGCTTGATTAGTTAGGGAAAGGTAAATGTGATACTGCCATCACCGTCCCTGAGTATCTGACACCGGCGAGGAGGGGGACATCGCCTTCCCGAAATAGAAGAGGCAAGGAGCCTATATAAGTGGGGTGCCCACCCGGGGTTTCACCTTCCTGTGTGAGCACCTTCAAAAACCCACCAGCCTTTCCTAGCGCGCGCCTGGCACAAACATTAGACAGGTAAGTTTCAGGAATGGAGGCTGAGAGAGTGGATCCCGTTACTCCAAGGAGGATTCATCTGTGGGTTTGGGTTTGGGGAACGGGGGGTCTCTAAAGGTGCGGTTTCTCTCTCTACCTGCACGGTACAACTCTCCCACCCCAATAAAACAGAAGTATCCACCGCGTTAGAAGAAGCTGGGGGCTGCTTCTTTTTCTCCATCTCCAGCAAGGCGATCGTAGGGGGGGCCGGGAAACGGGGTTTATTGAGAAAGCACAGGAAGTAGAGATATAACTCAACCATGGTGTGCCTTTAAAAGGCCTATTTTGAAGCGAGAGAGAAGGGAGGAGGCGTGCATCTGATCCCGGTGCGTATTTGGGCGTGGAAAGTCCGAGATTAGGGAATTTATAATCGCTTTGAGTAAGGGATTGCCAAGCGCCCTCATCTGCTGCCTGTTTAGCTGGGCCCTCGTGCGCTCTTGTTACCCCGAAGATGATTGCAACCCGGATGTTTTGGGTGCGTTTTGCCCTCGAGAGAGAGAGAGAGAGAGAGAGAGAGAGAGAGAGAGAGAGAGAGAGAGAGAGAGAGTGAGTGAGTGAGTGAGTGAGTGAGTGAGTGAGTGAGTGCATGCTGCGGCGGTTCTCTTGAAACCTCAGAGGTTCGAGCCCAACTCTCAACTTGCGAAAACAAGAAGAGCAATGCTTTATGTTACAAAATAGGTTCGCTTTTCGTGAGTGTGTATGTGGTAGAACCCTGTTAGCTTTCCCCACGCTTTACGTTGCCCTACTTGAAAGAGGCTTCCCCACTCACCCCCAAAATAAGTTGGACTGGAGAAGTTTGCACAGATGGTTACTAGAACAGTTCTTATGTAGTTTTTTAAATTAATGTAAGGTCCAACATTTTTCCTTGCATCGGTTCCTTAAAGCCTAAAGAAGCGATTGTTCCTTGACGAAGAATCCTGTGTTACGCTAACGCTTGTTTTCTTAACTTTGCCAGCAAAGGTGGCTCAACCATCGCCCACATCATTTGGTTTCATGCCAAAGACCCACCCTCCGCTGGATTTTTCTTTATGTAATTGCTTTGCTTTCTTTCTAGTCCTCCCCCCTTGGGGGCGTTGGTAACTCCTTGTTAACCTCGGAAACGGGAGCAGGGGAATAAAGGGCATCTCTTTCTTGGCCTCCTATCACCTCCATCTTTTCTGGAGGTTTGCGCCGGAGGAGCGTCAGTCCGGCTTGGCTACTTGCGGATAGGCTAGCAAAAGCGTAGGCTGGAGGCGGGCCTCGGGTTGCAGTCCTCAGTCTAAAGGTAACCGCACCTTCACCTGAGCGGAGTGGGTGCGAAACTCGAGTCCCGCTCGCTCGCAGCAGCAGCGGCAAGCCGAGCATCTCTGCGGTCTGGCGGGCGGTCAAGAGAAGATTTGGCGCACCGTGACCCGAGCGGCGCCTGAGTGCAAGGGGTTGCTGAGTAAGGGCCTCGGCAACCAGGGCAGAAAGTATCGGGTGTATCGTAGGGAACAGGTGCTGCTGCTGCGTCAACACCACCAAGTTCCTTCCTTCCCGCTTCTCTCTCTCTCTCTCTCTCTGGATGGAAAGACCGAGTTTTCCAAGGATCTACTTAGCCGCCTTCTCCAAATCGGGAGCAGTGGGGGGCGGGTGGTGGGAGAAAAAGAGACCGAAGTTACAACCTGGGATGCTTTGGAGGGAAACCAGACGCCACGGCGACAGGTCAAACTGTGTTTAAACCAGGATCTGCTGACACAATCGGGTAGAAAGAAACGAGGTGGGGGGCTCTGATTTTAACAGCAAAAAGGGACGCGCGGATAAAGGGTGCAAGTGAAACTTCTCCCAATCCCCAATGGGCGTCCTTACTGCTTCCGCGGAGACCCACGCATTTCTCTCTCTTCTGTACTGAAGCTGGGACGGGGGGGGGAGAGAAGCACTGGGGAAAGAGAGGCAAACCATGGTGAGTGATCTGCATCCCCAACACGCCCTTTCGCTGTTAAAATAGGACCTCAAGATGTGATTTGTGTGGGACCACTTTACTGCCCGACAAAGAGTTCTGTGTCACTGGAAAACCTGCATTCTCCTACAGATCCGCAATAAAGCAGCAATAGTTTTACACACACACACACACAACTGTTTTGCAACCTCATACCAGGCAGAGGAACAGCTGGTGGTAGCAAGAAAGTTATGTTTGACCGGAATTTCACGCGGTTCGGGAGTTTCACAGAGCTCTTCCTCTTCCTCTTAACCATAGCTGCCAAGTTATCCCTTTTTTAAAGGGATTTTCCCTTATGCTGAATAGGCTTCCTCGCGAGAAAAGGGAAAACTTGGCAGCTATGCTCTTAACAACAAGCAGTGACAGGAGGAGAACCATTGCGTGTCACCTTTCCTTTCCGCAGTCAGGAGATCTGGGCGCATTTCCTATAGTTAGGTGTGTTTGACTGGGGAGGGTTTTCAAGAGGCAAACTGGTGTGGACCCCATCCAGATCTGGATTGGATGCTCCATGGCAGTTTTTGCTTCAAAGTAAAAGTGGCCAGCTGAAGCGCTTTTTTAAAGGGTATTTAATGTTGGGTGCAGTTTTTGGCCTATGAAGATAACTGGAAATTCCTGGACTGGATGAGAGTGCATAAAGGGGAGAAGAGGATGGATAAAATCCCAGTCTTCAGCTTCCTCTACTTCTGAAACTGCTTCCTCTTTGAAAGCATAGAAGAGTGATGTGGCCCACAGTAGCTGCAAACAGGGTTGCCATGTTTTAAAGTGGAGCAGGAGAACCTGTGGTCCCCCCAGATATTGTTGGACTCCATTTTCCATCAACCCCAAGCAATCACCGAGGGTGATGGGAGTTGTAGTCTCAATAACTTTTGATGGGTAGCAGGTTCCTCACCCTAGCCCTGCCTTTAAGATTAAACATGCATATATCACAGGTTCTTCTAAGTAAGAACCAATAGGAGTGCTGTTGCCTACAAAATCTCATGGAAAATAATAAAAGGTGCTGCAAGACTATGCGGAAGAGTCACTCTGCTTTTTCATATTGTTAACTTCAGCACAGAAATGACAGCCAAGGCCAGGGTTATGCTGTCAGATCCATAGCCTTGACAGTCTGTTTCTCTTCCTGGGCCTACTGCTGACATAGGTATCTCTTTAGATCCCAGTGATCTTGGAGCCACGCATTACATTTTTATTGGAAGCCATAAAATAAATGAGGCGTTCATTCCCCGAAGATTGATTTCAGAGTGTTGGAAAGCATTTCTGCACATTGGGAGCAGGCTTTCCAAGAGTATTTCTTCTTTGGGGATCAGCCCCTCCACTGAGCAACTGGAGAGAGGCATGTAATGCCCGTTAGCAGATTCTCCCATCCAGACCTTCCTCTGTTTACTAGCAGATGGACATATTTACTGTGTACCGTTGAAAGGCAGCTTGATGCATCTGTGGCCTGCCTTGCAGCAAGCATGGGTGATGTAGAGGCCAGTGGGCTAGTGTAGAATGCAGCTACTTGATTCTTCTGGAATAAGGCAAAATTAGCACAAATAGAGCCAAATATTTCTGCAGAAAGATCACTTATGGCGACACAGTGGCCAAGTGGTTTGAGCACTGGACTAGCACCTAGGAAACCCGATTTCATTTCTGTAATCGTCAGTGAAACTCACTTGAGTGGCCTTGAGCTAGTCACTCTCTTTCAGCCAAACCTACTTTGCAGGGCTGTTGTGGAGATAAAACGAACTCCTTGGAGCAAGAATGATACTGTATATAAATGTAATAAACAAACGAACAAAAAGATACCAAAGAATGATATGGCAAAACTGCATATGGGAATTTTGTTTGGAGAACGACACAATTGAAAGGCGCTTCTGTGTTAATGCCAGAAGCCTCAAAAACAAAATGGAAACATTGGAATGCTTGGTACTAAAAGAAGATAGTGGTGTGTATCAGGGACTTGGTGGAACAAGGAGAAATCAACAGAGAATACAGTTTTCCCTGGACATAAATGCTATAGGAAGGTTGCAGAAGGGCATTCTGTGGCAGTGCTGCTCTTTATGTCAGAAAGGGGGTGAAGTCAATAAACTAGGAAGCTTATCATGAAGAAGGGCTTCCAACGAATCACTGTGGATGTAAATGGCAGGCTCAGAAAAGTACAGTAATATAATATTGGGAGCCTACTGTCACCCCTTGACCACATTTATGAAGGTGATCTTGAGTGAGAGAAAATAGAAAGAGTTACATGACTCCCCTCAGTGGTCAACACTTAGCAAATGCTGCCACACAATTTATTTCCTGATTTCCCGCAATGCAAATGTTTTCTTTTGCTTTATGGGCTTCATGATCTTCTGTTGATTTTCAACATGGCATGCAAAATTCTACTTTTCATCTTTGCAATTGCTTCATTCACATGCACCTCCTGCTTTGGCTGCTATGTTCCCACTCCTTCTTTTCTGGAATATGTGTCCTTGTTTTTCCTCCTCTCTGTTATCAGTTCTCACTTCCAGAATGTGATACCTTCTTCTTTTTGGGATCTGCTGCTCCTTTGCCCATGCTCAAATGGCTTCTTAAAACTCATTGTGTCTCCCTCCTCTCTCCCTCCCACAAGAGCCAGTGTGGTGTTGTGGTTAAGAGCGGTAGACTCATAATCTGGGGAACCAGGTCTCCACATGCAGCTGCTGGGTGACCTTGGGCTAGTCACACTTCTCTGAAGTCTCTCAGCCCCACTCACCTCACAGAGTGTTTGTTGTGGGGGAGGAAGGGAAAGGAGAATGTTAGTGGCTTTGAGACGCATTAGGGTAGTGATAAAGTGGGATATCAAGGGATATGACCCTTGGGTACATTCCAACTCTATGATTCTATGATTCTGTATATATAGGATAGTTCTGAACTGGCTGACACTCATCAAGAAAAAGATATTGATGTTTTGATGGATACGTCACTCAGTGAGCAGCAGCTGTTTTGAAAAATCAAATACTGAGTTGTATTCAACTAACTTTAACCCACTGAAATTAATGACCAATGATCATGTCTAATTTGGTTCTATTGTCAATAGGTCTACTCTGAGTAAACATTAGTTGAATGCTACCCTCTGTGTTGGGTGTCATTAGGAAATGATTGAAAATCAAATGCTGTGTTTCATGTTGTGTTTATAAAAAAAATCTATAGCACATCTGAAATATCACATGGGCTTCTGATCACTTAATCTAAAAAAAGATATCCTAGAGCTGAGAAAGATGCAGAGAAGGACAGCCATGATGATTAAGGAGTTGGTTGCCCTTTTCTGAACCTCCCCTAGTAGCAAAGGCTAAACCATTCTGAGTTTTTTAGTATAAGTTTAGGGTGGTTGCATGGTCAATATTTTTAAAATCTTGAGTGATGAGCAGTAAGTGCATAGAGACATTTTTCTTGTCATTTTAGAACTCAGTGACACCTAATAAAAGTAAATGTGAGTAGATTCCTGTGGAACCCTCTGCCAGAGGATGAGGGTTTTAAACAGGACAAATTCATGGATGAAATTCATGGTTATTAGCCATGATAACTCAACAGATCCTCTATGACCAGAAGCAAATTGTCTCAATATCAGCTGCTGGAAGGCAAGCAAGGCAAATGTCTCCATGCCCTGTTTGTGAGCTTCCTAGAAACATATGGTTTATTCACTGTTAGAACGCTGAACGAGATAGATCCCTTGGCATGATCCTACAAGCCTATGAAGTAGTAGGCCCTTGTGAACCCCAATGCTATGCATATTTACTCAGTAGGAAGCCACACTGTATTCAGTGGGGTTTTACTCCTCAGTACAGGATAGCAGTTTGAACCCTAAAGCACACGGGAGATGCTGTAGTTCATCTGTGGGTTTTCTACCATTTCCATTGCTGGTTTGCCAACAGGTGGAAACACCGCGGGAAGAAGTAGGTGATGTTGGCGGGGTTGTACTTTAAATAACTGTGCAGAAAGAGGGATTTGGAAAGGTGTGCAGGGCTGGGGGAAAGCTACACCTGCAGAAATCCTCTCCTTTCCCTAGAATCAATAAACAAAGTCTCCTACTTAGAGCAGGGGGACTTTGACTGGAGGGCTTGGGTTCAAATCTTTACAGTGATGGTGAACTTTGGCCAATCACTAAGCTCTGTTTTTAAAACCAAAAAACGGGGGGGGGGAGCTAAGCTCCACCATAAAACTTCTTTATGGATTTGTTGTAAGGAATCATTGGGAAAGAAGGAGAGGAGAATCGATGCCCCCTCAACCTAGAGATACATCCTACATCCCTCCCTCCCACCCAGGACAGAGGTATCAGTCCCAACCTAGACACAGATAGATATTTTAGATGTATATAGAGATATAGATAGATCCCTCCCATACCCTAGATAGATAGCTACCCCTTTCATCCTAACTTTCATCTATCTATAGATAGATATCGCTCCAATCCTAGATATAAATCTAGAAACCCTCCCACCCAAGATAGGGATATGTCTATAGACATCGCTATCCCTCCCATCCTGGCTCCATCAAGAGATGCTCCAAAGGCATCTTCCTCGGGTTTTTTTGTCCCACGACATTATCTTTCCCTGGACCGGCCGACAGGTTGACCTTGACATGACTGTCTCTCGCTTCCTGCCTGCAACTCTTTCCCGCCACGCCAGGTGCTGCTTGGGACTGCGGCTGCAGAGAAAGTACCCAAACCTCTTGCCCCAGCCACAACCCCTTTAGCCTGCACCGGCCCCTCTCTTTTTTGCAAACTGGTGCTCGTCTGGCAGAGAGATGCGCGCACACACACACAACCTCGTGGCTCTCCTCCTGCTGCTGCTTCTGCTTGTGGCTGGCACTTCTCCAGCCCTTCTCCCGGTGTGCCATCCCCGTCCGGCACTGCAGTTTTGGTCATATGAGCAGAAATGATGAGGAGGGCACTCCCCCCTCTCTCCCTCCCTCCCCGCCCCCCTCCTCTCCCGTCTTCTTCTTAAATCTTTTGGCACTTTCCCTCCCAACAGTTGCAAGGATGGCGATGACTGACGTGCTCAGCGCTGACGATATCAAGAAGGCGGTGGCAGCCTTTGCAGGTGAGCCACGCCGGAGACTTCCAAGTACCGGCGGGATAGATGGGGTGGCCGGGGGTGGGGTGGGGGATGCATTGCGGAGAGTGGGACCCATATCTTCCAAAGTCCGGCCCAAGGAGATGCGGAGAGAAGGGGGCGGTTGGGGTTTTGCAGGCGCATATTGCCAAGCTGAGCCGGTACAAGTCCGGGGCTCAAGTCCTCCTCTGCTTGCTAACTTCCTCGGAGCACCTCTAGCAAGGCAAGGCAATGCTTCGTTGATTTTACTGCTAAGAGAAAAATCCACTGCGGGCGGGCTCTGTGCCGCAACTAGCGGAGAACTCCCCACCTTTGGACAGCCCCAAAGATTGGCACAGGGAGCCCTGAGTAATCTGGAGCCCTTCTGGCAGCAAGGCAGCAAGGCAGCACCCCAGCCCCCACCCCCAGCTACGACCTCCCCTCCTTATCCACCCCCAATTTCCATCTTTCCAAGGACTCGCATTCCTTGCTCTGCTTGCTGTGTGTGCTTTTCAGGATGCATAACTTTTTAAAAATATTCCGTGGGTTTCAGTTAAGCGGGGCTGCGGGTGTGGTGGCTGCAAAAGTCCAAACTTCGCCTGCAAGAGAGGCTTCTTCCCCGCTTTTTGAACATGCAAGCTGCTGTCCACGGTTCAGGACTGTGGACAGAACAGGGTTTACTCAAGGGTCTCGATCCACCCACCCACCCACCCGGCTGCAGGATTTGGCGGCCCCACTGCTTAGATGTGAGGCACCAACCTCCCCAATTTCCCACTCGGAGAGCTCCCTCCTTGGACGCACGCCTTCGCTCCCAAGTCAGGGTCTGGAGGCATGTGAGGTCACCGCCTCGCTGAAGCTACGCAAACCAGGGTCTGGCCAGTGCCTGGGTTGGAGGAGACTTCCTGGGAGCCACATCTACGCCGCTTTGGGTTCACTTAAGGTGGGGATATAAATAAAGGTCAATGAAGATCATTGGCCTGGGAAGAGCCATAGCTCAATGGTTAGAGTGCCTGCCTTGATTGCAGAAGGTCCCAGGGTCGATGCTTGCTCCGGCATCTCCAGGTAAATCTGGGCGAGATTCCTGTCTGAAACCCTGGAGAGCCGCTGCCAGTCCGTGTTGACAATATTGAGTTCGAAGAACCAATGGTTTGACTCAATGTAAGGCAGTTTTCAGTGACAGAACTGAATGGAGAAACCTTTAATTCGGCCCTGCCCACACGGATACGCAGAGTAACGCCAAGGTTACAGGTTCGATCCCCATATGGGACAGCTGCATATCCCTGCATTGCAGAGGGTTGGACTAGATGATCCTCAGGGGTCCTTCCAACTCTGCAATCCATGATTCCATGAAACCCTCAAACATGTGGGTTAGCATGTAAAACCAGGATCACAAGGCAGAGACACCCCAGTTAGGCCAGATCCACCTTTTCCAGGTGTCTGTAGCTCTCCGAAGCTTAGCGCCTGCACAAGATATTTGCTGTGTTCTAAGCAACTTTCAACCAACCAGGACATTTTTGGCCTCGACCCGAATGGACATGCTACAACCCACCTGTCCCCCCCCCTCTCCTTCTCCCTGCTCACGCGGCAACCTTGCTGAGAACGCCCAAGCGAAGGGCAGAGCTGGGAAGGAAACTCATCGCAGTAGCAGCCCAAAAACTCGAAGGGAAGGCGAGCTCGTCTGCAAATCGCATTAGTCCTTGGCACTTCATTGCTCTCGCAGTCTGGCTCCCGCGGGAAATTCGGGCCAATATGAAGACCAGGTCCCTCTCTAGGAACGGGCTGATTCCCCACCCCCCTCCTCTCTCCCTCTTTTTCATTCATTGGTTCTCTCTTGATTTGCATGCAGTGGCGGACAAAGGCTGCTGCCCACATCAAAGGAGGCCGGTCTAATCAGGGCACTTCTTAGAGGTCACTGCGTTCGATTTCCCTAGCGCCTCCCCCGGATTTAGAGCCCTTGGCGAGACGGTCCCGAAGTTTCATTTCAGAAGCGTTTAAGCTTCTGATGTCCTTTATTTGCAAGAGTGAGAAAAAGAAACAGCAGTCTCTGGGTAACTGCCCTAAATAATATGCATACCAAGGAATGATGGGGGGGGGGAGCCTTTGGAGAAAACCTTGATCTATCAGCACACCTGACTACAAGTTGTGGGGCTATTTATTATCTCTATTCCACTTCCTCCACCACCACCACCCCACTGCTTAGGTGTACAGGGCAGGTGACAGACTCAAAATATGACAAGTAAAACACAAGGCCTCTTGTCTTCCCTGGCAGCAGGGCTGCTGCAATGATGCTTAGGGGTGGGAGGTATGTTTGAAATGTTGTGTCTTCCACCACCCCTTGCTCCCAGGTCAGACCACATTCAGAGCGACCCGAGTTACCCTTTTTCAAAAGCCTGTCTTTTCTGTCCTGTCTCTGCTTTACAAATGTGCCTGTCTCATGGACAGCTAGCGAGGACCAGAAAAATGTCCGTCTTGGTTTCTGAAATGTGTGTGTTAGTTGTCGGTGAGGATATAACAGGGCCAATGAGCTACAATACCTCTGTGAGTCTCTTTCAAATAAAGTCAAAGTCACAATTGGCTAATATTTAAGTTGTATCTCTCACCCACCACCCAGCTCATGATGTCCAACTGCTTCGAACCATTGGGAAACATGGGACAGAAATGCTATAATAAAATCAATAATTTCCACCACACTCGGCCACAAAAGTGACTAGACCACAAATATTTCTCCTAGGTTCCCAGCTCACACAGACCTTTGTTAGACATTTGTGGCACATCAAGCATGAGACTCTTAATCTCAGGGTTGTGGGTTCGAGCCCCACACTGGGCAAAAATATTCCAGCATTGCAGGGAGTTGGACTAGATGACCCTCAGAGTCCATTCCAACTTTACAATTCTATTATTTTGTCAACAGCCCCAAGCGGGAATGGGTGTGGGGGCAGAAACTAGTTACCTTCCAGATTACCAAATTCATTCTGGTGCAGTTTCTCAGTTATGTCCATGGTGTGGCCTAAAGGTAGACAATGCAACAACTTTGCTAAAGCTTATAACAGGCATCCCTAAACTTCGGCCCTCCAGATGTTTTGGACTACAGTTGCCATCATGCCTGACCACTGGTCCTGTTAGCTAGGGATCATGGGAGTTGTAGGCCAAAACATCTGGAGGGCTGCAGTTTGGGGATGCCTGGCTTAGAAGCTCTGGTTCTAGTCACTATTTGGATAGAACACTACTTGGGTCTCCTAAGGATCCTGCTGTTGAGCTCCATAACTGAAGAAAGGAGACATAGGTTTATTGAAATCCTCTCTGATAGACATGTACTATACACTTAGAAGATCTTAGTTACGTCTCCGTCAACAGGGAGAGAAAGGAATCTATGCATGTGAATTCTCTGGTGCTTTGCAAGCTCCAGCAATGAATTGCAGGGGGCGCTTTGCAAGGCCTGACAATCAACTGATTGTCACCAGAGGCAAAAATGGATCACCTGATGTCATTGTGACATTGGGTAAATGACAGGTGAGCAGAGCTGCCCACTTGTCAAACTAGGCCCACAGGATGGGAGAGAGCTGGCCTTTCAAACAGTTCTAGTTCCTGCTCCAATATAGATAATAATTTTCTCTGTACTTAGCTGCCTGCCATTGAATGCGTATTGACTCCACTGGAAAGCACTGCGTGGTGCTAGACCTACGGTGGCCCATTCGCACATGCAAGCATCCTCTGGTGTTGTTGCTGTCACTACCAAGGAGCAGACATGGATTAACCAACCTCATGCCATCTGAAAATTGAAATATGAATGGGCCCTTTGGGGGTTAAAGAGTTAAGGTTGCTAAAGTGCCTTGCCAGCCACTCTAAAACTGAGGTGCCCTGTTCAATTCTCCATCTTCCTGCAGCTGCCGATTCTTTTAACTACAAGAAGTTCATTCAGCTGGTGGGATTGAAAGCTAAGAGCAAAGAAGATGTGAAGAAAGTTTTCCACATTCTGGACAAAGATCAAAGCGGTTACATTGAGCTGGATGAACTAAAGTAAGGAAAGATTCATGTTCCTCTCATATACCAGCTAAAATATGGGTTGTAGAAATAATGTGCAGCATGGACTTAGACATGTCAGCATCTGGTCATATCAATATATGCATAGAAGATGTTGAGCTACCTGCCATCATATGACTAATATCAGCCAACAGAAAAGGCAATGTCCACAATGCCTCATACCTAAACATTAATTGATCTTTTTGCTGCCCACCCTCAAAACATTTTGTTTTCACTTATTTATACAAGGAGAAGCCATCAACAATCAACCTTCCCACCCACCCAAGAAGAAGCACCAAATGTCTCTTTAATTTCATTTAGCTTTTAAGTCATTTCAGTTTTTAATCGAAGGTAACATTCCACAAGTTGCCTTGTGCCCTGGAAGCCTATAACAATGTTCTATAGATGTTGCATATGTAATGAAACTATGCCGGGTTAATCAGAAAGTAGTAGTTTTCTTTTCTCTTCAACTCTCTCAGACAAGGGTTGTCAGTTTCTCCAGTAATATTCAGTCCCAGAGTTGTGAGACCCAGAGCTCAAATGCAGTAAGTCTGCATTTAGTGTCTTCCAATTGTTGGATTTTTTGAATAGTCAAGTTACTTTAGAGCCGGTCTAATGTAAATACTGTCTGTTTAAGAGAAACAGGTGCCGGTGATTTCTGTTAATTGCTCACAGGCGTGGGCTCTGCTCCTTGTATATAAGGCTCTGCCAGAAAGCCTTCTGCATCTCTTAGTTAGATCTCTTAGTTGAATGTATCTCTTAGTAGATCACTCTCTCAGTTGAATATCTCTGTGTGATTTAATTCTCAGTTTAAGAGATTCTTAGTTGAATCTTAGTAAGAGAGACTCTCAGTTTAAGAGATTCCCAGTTGAATCTTAGTATGAGAGTTGCTTAGTTATAAAGCTAGTTTGCTGTTAATTCTTGGGTAGTTTAATGGGAGTTATGTGGGAGTTTGTGGGAGGTTTGGAATGGTTTGTGGGTAGATAAAGTTGCTAAGAGAGAAAGCATTTATCTTTAAAGTCTCTTTAGAGTCAGTTTGTTTTTCAGTTAAAGAAACCCAACCATTTGTATTTTCATCTGCATGCTTTTACAAGCGTGCAGCTAGTAAGGGGTTTCATATAAGGGAGATAATTCCCTACGCTCTTGGTGGTGTTTTCTTAGCCAGGTCAACAGGGCCGTCTTAAGCGCCCCTGGCGCCATGGTGCACCGGATCTCTCCGGCGCCCCCCCCCCCTGTTTCCCATACTCTGCATGAAGCGTACTTTAAAAGGCCGCTGGAAACTGGGATATATGATTTAGGTTAAGCAGGTTCCAATACCCAGTTTTCTCCAATATTATTCTGATATATATATATATATATATATATATATATATATATATATATATTCCAAAACCAATACCTTGCAATAGTAAGTCAAACTTCAAACTTCAATCATCAGGTGAGTGATGAGATCCTTGTGGGAAAGTTGTGGAACAGTTTCTGAATAGTTGTTTGTTTATATTTGATATACTGTCCTTCATCCAAAGATCTCAGGGCGGTTCACAGAATAAAACCATAAAGTGCATAATAAAAACAAGAACAAGAACAAAACAAGCCAATAAATAACACACACACACACACCGCACACATTTAAATGATGTAGGATGTTAATCAGCCAAAGGCCTTGCTGAAAAGGAACATTTTTGCCTGGCACCTAAAGGTGTATAATGAAGGTGTCAGACAAACCTTGCATAGAGCATTCCACAAATGGGAAGCCACTGCAGAAAACTCATGTTCCTCTTGTGGAGGAGGCACATGAAGAAGGGCCTCTGATGATGATCTCAGGGTCTGGGGTGGTTTATATGGGGAGAGGCAATCCTTTAGGTATTGCAAGTGGTTCTGAGCTGTTTAAGTGTGATAGAAGTGCAATTTTAGGATACAAAGGGATATATTGTTTTGTAATAAGGCCTGCTTTATGAAAAACTGTTGTCACATGTCCCAACCAAGATAAGCTAAGTTTATTCAATGTTCGTTCTTATTTTTGACTGGTGAAATACAACCAATGCAGATCCAAGAGCTCAACCAAGAGTAAGAGCCTGTGATTTTAAATTCAGTTCTGTAGCCAGACATGGGGGAAGAAGGACTAAGGTTACATCCTAAGTCATACTAAAGGCTCTCATCCTAAGGGCTAAGGGTAATCCTAAATCAGGTGTGGGGAACCTTTGCCCCTCAAGATGTTGCTGAACTACAACTCCCATCACCCCTAGCCATTGACCATGCTTGCTGGGGCTGATAGGAGTTGTAGTTCAGTAACTTCTGGAGGGCCAAAGGTTCTCCATTCAAGTCCTATGTCATAGAATCATATACTTGGAGGAGTCTTGTAGGCCATCTTGCCCAGCCTTCTTGAGGCTGGAAATCCAAAGCAAGAGCATATCCAAGAGTTGGATGTCCAGCTTCTGCAGAAAGACCCCTGGGGAGGGAGACTCCCACCCCCAGTAATTAGTTCCAACATCAAACTGTTCCTGCTTTTTAGAAGTTTCTCTTAATGATCAACCAAAATCTACCCTCATCTCATAGAAGCCCATTAGGTATACCCTGCCCTCCAGGGTACTGGATAACAAGTCTTTCTTCTCTACCGTGTGACAATCCTTCAGGTATTGGAAGAGTGTCATCATGTCTCCCCTCTCAGTCTTTTCTTCTCCAGTCTAAACTGGAGAGCAGAGCAGAGCAGCAGAAATTGACATAGTCTAATCAAAAATATTAGTGCGACCCTATGTATGCCTAAATCAGGCTTGCTGTTTAGGACTGCAGCCTAAAGGTATATCATTTATTAAAACATTTTAATAACATTTCATGTTAATAGAAAAAATTAAAAAGTCAGTGCCAAGTGCCGATTGGGTTGGAGTTGTTTGCCTTCTTACTGGATCCAATATTGCCTGCATGTTATTTTCCCTTATATCTTTGCAAGTAAGAGGGCTATAGCCTTTTTATTTTTTAGATGAAAGATGAAAATTCAATGAAGGGGATCTGGATTATCCCGGGGGGGACGACGACTTGCAGCCTTTGCCCCCACCCAGCTACAGCCCTGCTTGCAAGGGCTGAGCTCACGAAGTAAGCACTTAAAAAGAGGAGTATTCTCAAAAGAGAACGACGGATGGAAGGAATCTGTAACGTGGCTTGAAATAACTGCTGAAGCATCTGAAATAGAGCTTTCCCTTGTGAGACTCTCTTCCACCTGAAGCAGCCTCATGTGACAATTTCCTCTCTTTCAGCGACATTAGGAAGGTCACCCTCACGAGGCAGGACAGGGCCAACTGTTCCTCTCCATGTTAGCCTGTTGTGCTTGAGCTCAGTAAAAGACAGAATGAGAGCAAATCCACAGACACTCAATCCAGGCAAGCCAAAGGCAGAGGTAGAGGTATTGATGGTGGTTCTTGGGGAAAATGCTGATTTGTGAAAAGGGTCACACCCCTCCTTAAGTTTGCAGGTTTAGGGGTGCTCTTAGCTTCAGATGTTCAGGTGACAACTCTAGCCAGGAGCGTGTTCCCTCACCTGTGGTTGATATGCCAGCTGTACCCTTTCCTGGAGACCAGGGACTTAGCCATCATTATCAAGGCCGTCTTAAGCATATCTGGCACCGTGGTGCAAAGATCCCTCCAGTGCCCTCCCCCCCCCGTTTCCAAGCGTTATCAAGCCTCTGCAGGGATCACTCTCCTCCCGCGGAGGCTTGGGAGGCAAGCTGCACACCCGCCAGCCATATGGTTGACGGGGAGCAGCTGGCGTGCGTGCAGGGAAAGGGAAGGCTGCCGGCAAATCTGCATAGCTCCCCCACTCACTGGGGTGCCCCTGAGAGGCCGGCACCCTGGCACAATGTGCCACTAAGCCCAATAGGAAAGACAGCTCTAATCCAGTGTTTCTCAACCAGTGTGCCTCCAGATGTTTTGGGACTACAACTCCCATCATTCCTGACCACTGGTCTTGCTAGCTAGGGATGATGGGAGTTGTAGTCCCAAAACATCTGGAGGCACACTGGTTGAGAAACACTGCTCTAATCATTATGCATGTTATAGTAAACCACTCCACTTGACTATAGGAACATGCCTTCTGTGAGGCTCTTCTTGAAGACAATCTAAAAACATCAGATGGTCCAGAAGGAGGCAGTGTGACCTTTACATGGTACTATCCACCGGGGGGGGGGGGATGTAACACTGATCCTCTGAAAGCTCCACTAGTTACTTGCCCAGGAGTAGCCAGTTGTTGTGGGATAACAACACTCATCATCCTACCTAGGATAGCCAATGGACAGGGGTTATGAGAGTTGTACTCTGACATCTGGAAGGCACTACATTGGCTACCTTTGTGCTAGTCTGCTTCTGGGCTAAATTCAAGCACTAGTTTTGACCTTGAAAGCCCTTTGAACCTTAGGAAGTACCAGTACATTGTCCCATATACAACACTTGTTGTTGTTGTTTAGTCTTTTAGTCGTGTCCGAGACTTCGTGACCCCATGGACCATAGCACACCAGGCACTCCTGTCTTCCACTGCCTCCCGCAGTTTGGTCAAACTCATGTTGGTAGCTTTGAGAACACTGTCCAACCATCTCGTCCTCTGTTGTCCCCTTCTCCTTGTGCCCTCCAATTTTTCCCAACATCAGGGTCTTTTCCAGGGAGTCTTCTCTTCTCATGAGGTGGCCAAAGTATTGGAGCCTCAGCTTCAGGATCTGTCCTTCCAGTGAGCACTCAGGGCTGATTTCCTTCAGAATGGATAGGTTTGATCTTCTTGCAGTCCATGGGACTCTCAAGAGCAGGCATTACCAAACTTCGGCCCTCCAGATGTTTTGGACTACAATTCCCATCTTCCCCGACCACTGGTCCTGTTACTTTTATTTTTATGATTATGCTTGGAGTATGGTATTTCTTCACTAAATAGACCTGCAATACTAACCCCAAGGCCTTTCAGTATCTGGTGGATGTGCATTTGCTCTACCTGACCCTCACATATGGCTTAATTCCTGTTCTGCCATTTTCAGTGCTGCCCTACTTTTTTTATTGTGAAATGTTTTAAAAATGGAACAAAATTATGTTTGATTGGGTTTTTATTCTGTTCCTTGAACCACTTTGGAGCACCTTTCGGAGGAAAAGCTGTCTGCACATTTAGATAGCAAATATGTGCCACATGCATAAAATTTAAAAGCTGGGTAACTCTGAGATCTCATGAATTAGCTTCCTCTCCCCCTCCCCCATTCTTCTCATTCATAGGTTTGTATTGAAGGGCTTTACCCCTGACGCCAGGGACCTGACTGATAAAGAAACCAAGGAATTCTTGGCCGCTGGAGATAAAGATGGAGATGGCAAAATCGGTGTTGATGGTAGGTGCTTTGCCTGGAGAGTTCAAGTGTAACGCCAGCAGGTCAGAAATAATACCAAGAACAACCATGCATTGTATAGGAAAGATTTTCAAAATGCATGCTGGGATGCAAGAAATAAGAAACAAGAAAGATGTTGATTCAGTAATTGAATACTCCTGTTACCCCAAGGCAACTGGTTTCCAAAGAGGTTGTCCACTGCATCTCTGCCATTTCCCTCCAATCAGTCATTCTGCCACATCATTGCACTGGAAGTTAGGCAATCATTTACCCTGCAAAGGTGCAGCGGCACACCAAGCTCTCTTTGCAGGAGGCTGCCCACTGCATCTCTGCAAGAGTCGTGGCTTTGGGGACACATCCTTTGGGGCAGAACAGTCAATCATGCAAACATATACCTCAGAGAGTGAGTTCCTCTCATTCTGTCATTGTCTAAAGTGTCTCCTGGGTATAAGGGTGAGGTGTATCTCCATTTTTAATTCAGAACAAAAGTGGGGCACAGTTATCAGAAGGTGAGAAATGGTAGTCTAAAGTGACGGGACTTGGGTGAAAGGGCAGGCTTCAGAGGAAAAGGACAGCTGACTTCAGGCACGAGGGGAACCTTGACAGAGCACTGTGAGATAGGACTTCTCCTAGGTCAACAAGTCCTGACAAGCTTACTTGGCAATGGCAGCAGACAACAAAAGAATCATGTCTTAGCATGGGCGTACCCAGCATGGGGCAGGGGGGCAGCTAGAGAGGACAGGCAGGGACACTGCCTGCTGTGCTCCGCTTCAGCCTGAAGCGAAACGGCGGCAGCGGCAGCAAAGCTGCCTCTGTTGAAAAAAACCTGGACCTGGATCTGGGCTAACTTCAGCCCACACTCCTTCAAGTCACAGCGAGCACAGCACAGAAAGTGCTGCCCCACAATGCTCTGTGGCACCTCATTTGCAAATGAAGTGCCGTGGAGCATTGTGGGGCAGCACTTTCTGTGCTGTGCTCGCTGTGACTTGAAAGAGTGTGGGCTGAAGTTAGCCCAGGTCCAGGTCCAGGTTTTTTCCTTCAATGGAGGCAGCTTCGCTGCTGCTGCCTCGTTTTAGTCACCGCTGCCATTAAAGGAGCGGGTGAGGCAGGAGTGCTAGTGCGGGTGGCTCCGTGTGCTGCCTTGCAAACGGCCCCCTTTCCTCTGTGGGGTGTGGACATTGGCCATGCCTCCTGGGGGGATCCTGGCCATGTCATTGCCAGCTAGCCAATCGGGTGGCTGGGGGCATGGCTGGGAGCGCGTGGCTGGTGTGCCCCCCTAGCTTTGATCCTGGGTACGCCCATGTGTCTTAGCCACCATTTTAATTTCCTACAAGGCCCCTGAGTGTCTGCTTTGGATCTCTCCTCTCTCTCAAGAACTCTGTCACATGTTTAGCATAATCTGGCTTAGACTTCAGTCTCAATTTAAGCAAACCCTTCATTATTTGGTTACAGGTAGGTAGCCGTGTTGGTCTGGATCGAAGTAAAATAAAAAAATTCCTTCAGTAGCACCTTAAAGACCAACTAAGTCTTAGTTGGTCTTTAAGGTGCTACTGAAGGAATTTTTTTTATTTTCCTTCATTATTTGTTTGCAAATCCACATGAAACTTCCAGACTCTCATGAATCTGGGCTGCGGTTTCACTCTCCTTATCATGCACCATCTGGGCATCTGAAATACTGCTTAAAATTGTGGTCTTGATTCTGCCTGTCAGGGCAACAGGGAAGTGACCTCTCTAGCAAGTTTACAGGAAAGCTCTGTGAGCCTCAGCTCTTTCATGTGCCTATCTGGCAAAACACACATTGTTGATTTGACTGCATAAAAATATCCCACAGAGCACTGCTACATTGTGGGCATTGGAGGAAACTAAAATTGTGGCTCCTAGACCAAGTCAGGCAACCCAGGGCAGGTGTCAGCACCAGTGGGTCCTAGCAGCAACCCAGGGGTCTGAGCAAAGAGTTAATGCCAGTTCACATGCAGTTGGCAATTTAGCATCATTGCCACCTTTGCTACTCACAGCTGAGGGTGAAGGATGTGAAGTAAGGCAAAGGGACACGGCTTTAGCTTCCTGCTGTTGATTAATCTGCCAGGAGAGCATGTCTGTATATGTGTTAGGTATATGCATACATTGGAAAAAGACACCCTCCTCCACCCTTTTCGATCTACTGTGACCATGTTTGTATTCTTGTGCCACCACCTCTTTCCATGAAGCATGCCAGGGGAAATGCATGATTCATAAATCTAGGTCATATTGGTGTACAGTACAGTACTAGAAACAGGAGTTGGCATGTATCCCAGAGCCAGCACTTCAGTTGTGTCTTTGGCCATAGGAACAGAGAGAGACATGTCATGTGCTGATCTGGCAGTCTTCCATGGTCATTAAGATGCAAAAACAAGTCCAAGAAGGAGATGGAGATCTACTAAGGTGGCCCTTCGAAACAGATCTCTAAGCAAGCCAATAAAAGTCAGTCTAGATGGGTCTCTCGATTTGCATAGGGACTAGGAAATGGGGGTGTCAATATTGTTGGGAGCTAATGTCTCTAACCTTTTCCTGGTTGCTTTGAATTGGGTGGTGTGTGCAGGAACCCTTCTGCCCTAAGACTCCACAGAGGCAAGGAGAGCAGCTGAGAAACCAAGGAGAAAGTGAGGCACACACCAAACTCACAGAAATGTGCTGTGGAGATGCAGGCCCCCTGAAAAATTAAATCCTGTAGACTACAGGGTACTCCTTCAGAAGCGGCTTCCCTGCAGAGAAGGTACTTGTGAAGTACCACTCTGCAGGATTCGACCAACCTATTCTCAGCACAATGGTGGTGATGGGGAGAGGCTGCACCTCCTTCCCCATCCTGCTCCTTGCCTGACCATATGTTTAATTGTGAACCCTAATTAAACATTAGCCCAGTCCTCAGGTCGATGCAGGTTGAGGCTCTCCCAGTTCAGGTCAGCTTGCAGGGTGGGAGCTGTGTACAAACCTAACAATGCCAAATCTCTTGCATCCCAACCTGGCAACTTAACTGGGGGATAGAACTAGATGATCCTTTTGGTCCACTCCAACTCTACAATTCTATGAATTGTCAGCAAACGACGAAGTGAAATGAGTGGTTTTTTACCGGGTAAAGAGAAATAAAACCTACCACCTCCAGATGCTTTGGACTACAACTCCCATCAGCTCCAGGCCCCACAGCTATGCTGGCTGGGGCTGATCATGGGAGTTTTAGTCCAAAACATTGGAGAGGGGACCAAGTTGGCGAAGACTGCCTTAAAACATTTACTCCCTTATTGTGCTCCTGACGCCAGTGAAATTGGTGATTTGACAACTGTGTCCAGAAAAACATACTGGATCTCAGAAGACATGAACAACGAGGATGGTCCTTTTCGTCACAGCCCTCATAGGGTGCAAACTTGACTGTCTCCTCTTCCTCTCTCTTTTTCCTCCAGAATTCTCAACCTTGGTGGCTGAAGCATAAAGGCATTGACCAATCTCAACCCTTCATGCACCCTTCATTGCCTGATTCCAACTGTTTTTTGCTGAGCTCCTTGGTTCCTCTTCTATTTATTTATGTTATTTTATACTCCAACTCTGTTCCTTGCAGCCCTGCAACTCTGTAAATTGTGCTGAAAGATGCTGTTAAAATAATAAAGGTCACATCAATCTGGGCTCCATTTTCTTTGCCTTTCACATGTGCTTCATTTTATTCCAACTTGAAAGGATGGAGGGAAGGCAAAGAAAAGAGGGATGAGTTTAGGGATATAATCCTCTTGGCTATCTGGATACCCCTTTGCTGAAGCAGCTCAGGCTGGTATAAGGTCAGCAGCATGGAGGAAATTATTTCAGTAGGGATATGCCAATGGCAAATGATTTAATCTCATTTCACTTTGCGGCAAGACTGATTTCATACTCTCCCAGATATGCGCACTCATGCGCACGCGCACACTTAGCCTTGACAAATCTCTAGTGATAGCAATTACACAACTTCATTTGGCAGCCGATTCCTTTGATTTAACTGTTCTTGAAGCTGTAATAAAACATGTTTTAATGGGTTGCCTCGGATTTCCCCCCAAACATTTTTTTAAATGCTCAGTAAATCTTCCCCAACACATTACATTTCCCAAATGCAGGGAGCCATATGAACAAAAAGGCCATACAGCTACATCAGTCTGTGTCGATCAAACTCAAATATCGTTTCACAAATGGCTGTAATGCAGCCATTTCTAGAATGGGAAACAGCGTGTGTCAACCAGTAGTACTAGTTAGTAGCTTAGGGCAGGAAATAAAGTGACTCATGCTATGAAGAAATTTAGATGATTAGAAATCACTTCACCGAGACCTCAGCATAACTAGGTACACTCCTGCCCCATGAAAAAATAATGTAGGGTTCTTTTTATCCTTGACAGCAAGCAAGGTTTTGCTTTTAAATCTGATCCAATATAAAGGCTGTTTCTGAAGATGAAAAGCAGCTTCTTCCTGGATCTTTGCTACTGTTCTGCAGCAAAGAAGCATAAGTGCTATTGTCAGAAACCTGGAAAAGGGAATCATTTTCTCCACTGTTTCCATTCTCCAGCACAAGGGCTCGTAGCTCCTTGGTATCTGCTACTTTGCTATCTCATCTGAGGCTTCTCACTACTCTGTGAGCTGCAGGTTCAGAACATTCACATGGAGGTCATCCATGACACAGCGCCTAGTCAGGAACTACTTTAAATTTTTTGCATGGGGTACAGATTTGACCAGGGCCGTCTTAAATGCCCCTGCCGCTGTGGTGCTCCGGATCTCTCCGGCGCCCTCCCGCCCCGTTTCCCAGCGCGGCGGGCGGGCGCAGCGGCGGGCGGGGCGGGCAGGCACAGCGCGATCTCTGGCGCCCTCCCGCCCCGTTTCCCAGTGCGATGGGCGGGTGGGCGCCGCTGCGTGGCGGACCGGCGGATCGGCCGGCCAGCGGGCGCAGCTCGCGGCGCCTTTCTGGCGGGCCGGCGCCATGGTGCCCTGCGCCACCGGGGGTCTACCTAGAGCCGGGCCTGGATTTGACTACTCGGCAAACCAGAATGAATTCTTTAGTTCAGCATTGGCCATTGTCACAACAGTCTCCTTCTCTTGAACCTTGCCACTTGATTCCCCTCGACCACAGTCCTCCTCTCCAGCCTTTGCTCAGTGCCCCACATAGAGCAAGGTGCATTAGAGTGATGAGAGAGGCATGGCTATCAATAACACATTACAGAGTACCCGAAGACTGGAAGGACAACCCCACCCCACCAAACTCTGGTGCAAATGTAACAGTTCAAGTCTGCAGACTGTCAAGGAGTTTGTGAAACCAAACAAAGCAGAGCTGTGTGGCTCTTCCTTGTACCATGCACAGGAAACACCTCAATTGCTACGGTGCAAACTTATCTGTGCACCACAGATAGCAGCCAGATAGGGTGAGCCATGGGCCATGGTGACTGCAACTGGGAGTCCCACAGCATCTGAAGGACCACAGATACCCCAGCTTTGATTTTTTTATTTTATATATTTTATTTTATTTTTTATTTTTTTATTTAAATCACCAAGAACCAAACACAAACAGTGAAACCCCCAGGCGGCCAATACATTAGGTATACATCTCTCTCTCTCTCTCTCTCTCTCTCTCTCTCTCTCTCTCTCTATATATATATATATATATATATGTAAAAATCGTGAAAGTGTGGGCTCCACTTTTCTCCGTAACCGCTTGACCGATCGTCCTGAAATTTTGACACAACGATCCAGCCCACTCCCCGAGTGTTCCTAGGGAAAAAATCCCTCAGAACTCACAGGTACAGACCTCTGCGCAGGTACAGACCTCTTTTTTAACAAAGTAAAACAGTGCCCTCAAGTGCATTTCCTCCCACAGTACACCCCCTCCCTTCCTGTGAAATCTACACCACACCCACAAACCCCGCCTCCACCATGAGATCCACCACTCACATACATCAATCCGGCAGAGGTATTGAAGACCTCAGCAGAACTGAAAACGGGCCTTTTACAGCAACAAGGCCCAACATTGCCAAGTGGAGGTAGGGGCCTGCCGGGGTGGGGGGTGGGGGCCCAAATAGAGGGCAGGGATAGGTGATGGGTCACAACAGGGTGGGGGGAGACACAGGGATGAAACCTGCCCTCTCCACAGTATCTCGCCTCGGCTCAGGGGGACTCTGAGGCTCATGGGGATCTGAAGGGGGGGCTATTACCCTCCATCTCACAGACTAACACACAGCAACATGTGCAGGGCCAGCTAGTAAACAATAAAAAAATATTTAAATCAACCATATGTACAATTCTATATGTATTAAGCTCCACACTCCACAAGGTTTATTTATCTTTTAACATTTTAATTACCCCAATTGTTCAAACCTACCCAAATAATTCAGTATCTTTTCAAACCAATCCTCCTCTTTCTCATTGACCTTAAACCCTTTCATTTTACGCATCTTCACAGTTAGGTATTCTAAAATTATAATATTATTCTATTTTCCCCTCCATTTGTTCACCCCAGCTTTGATTTGAAGAATTCACTAAAACAAAGACAAAATTGGGAAGGTAAAAAAGGTATTCATCTAGCACTGAAGAGGAATCAGGAGAGATGCAAGGTGAGCTGCCCTGGAAAAAGCCTTCTACAAATGGGGCACCACCACTGGAAAGGCCCTTTCCCCATTGTAGTGTCTCAGCTCAGATGACACGGTACCTATAAGGTCTCCTAATAAGGTTTTGTCCTGTTGCAGGATGAGCCATCCCATGTCATAATATCCTTGTTTCAGAGGAGCAGTGTGTCATGCGACTACCCAGGTGGATGCAACACTGCTCCTCCTGATGCAATGCAGACTTTGCTAATAGTCAGAGGCTCTTTGCAGCACAGATTATGTGCAGCACCACACACGCAATGTGCAAACGGCTTTCAGATTTGTGCTAGTGTGGATTTCAGCCTGATGGTGCATCTACATGACACACCTCCCAGCATTGCTATTACTTTTAAAACTCCCCCGCAAAAACAAAATCTGTGGCACCCAAAAGAAGTATCTGCAGTCACAATAACCTTCCCACCCCATTAACCACCTCCACCCCACAAACACACACACTGTGCCAGCTCTCCAAGATGTTACCGCTTTAAAGTCGCTGGTCTGCGTAATCATAAGGTGCAGACTCAGCATCCTCTTGGACGTTCTCCCCTACCTCATAGGCAAATTTAAACCCACACACCCACAAATATGCTGATCTTCACGACACCTGACTAAGGCCATTGCCTTAGGTGATCACCTCACCTTTCCTCTCCTCAAAGTTAGGCTGCCTCACACCAGAGGCCCCTCCAAACCAGGTTTAAACTTTTGTTTTACTGCAGGTATATTCCGTGACATGTCATTGAGGGTACTTGCTTCCCAACAACCCATTTATTGAGCTTTCAGCCTGCTTTGTTTGCAGGGAGATTATATTATATTGACTATTTAATGAGTAATCACTCTAATTTGCTTGTGGGGAGACTAGTGAGAGCCAGCGTGGGCTAGTGTCGGGCTAGGATCTGGGGGAGCATGGTTCAAATCCCCACTTCGCCATGAAGTTTACCACGTAACCTTCAGCCAGTCACTTCCTCTCTGGGCTCATCCAGGCTTCCTTTTGTGCTGCGTTTCTAGGCACAGGTCTGAGCTTTAAAGCGCCATGTTCAAGTACATTCATTCATTCATTTTGTCCTGGCCCACTTCCCCTGTGAAAACCTGCTCTTTACTGCTGAATTGGAAAGCCTAGGTTGCCGTTTGTTCTGATTCAGCATTAAAGAGTGGGTTTTGTTGTGGGGGAAGTGCCCGGGCAAAAAAGATAAAGACTCAGACTCAGTGCTTTAAAGTGCGGACCTGCGCCTAGGAAGCACAGGGCAAAAGGTGTTAGGATAAAATGAGGTGTGGGAGAACCATGTAAGCAACCTTGAGTTCCTTGAAGATGAAATTGGGATCAAAATGCAATTAATATAATAAAAATAAGAAGCAAGCGCTATTCCACACCTTGCACCACATTTTCATATTACTTCCCCCCCCCCCACACACACACAAAGTCCAATCTTTGGAGCAAGTGTGCTTATTGTGCAAGAGGTGCAAACATGTGTTTGTTTGTTTATATTACATTTGTATACCGTCCCTCATCCATAGATCTCAAGGCGTTTCACAAGATAAAAATACAACATAAAAACACAAAATACGTAATAAAATCAAGAGCAACAAAAAAAACCCCTCCCCCCTGCAATGTAATGCTGCAGCCTAAATTTGATGATGTGATTGAATACCCATGCTCAAAAATCCCCCCCCCCAAAAAAACCCCACAATGCTTTGTAAGTACCCTGATGCAATAAAAGCATATTAGTGGAATATATTTGTACTAGACTGTCCACATGTGAGGACTGTTGAGATGCTTCCCCACTTGGAGAGGTATTCTTGCACTGTAGCACAACAAAAATGTAACAAAGGCAGGGTGTTTCAGCTGGTAAAGCATGAGACTCTTAATCTCAGGGTTGTGGGTTCGAGCCTCGTGCTGGGCAAAAGAATGGGTTGATATGAATCTCGTGGTCCCTTCCAACTCTACAATTATATGATTCTGTGAATGTTTCTGGTATAAAATATTACAGGATTTCAGCACAAAACTACTAACTGAAAATGAAGCAGTATGTCTGCCCCCAAATATCTGCAGGCACACTTTGGGAAAATGGGATAACATATAAGTGCCCTGATACCATCAAGAGCACAAATCATCATGAAATCACCATAAAGAGGACATCTGGAGGGGCCCAAAGAGTGTACAAATGGGGTCCTCCTTAATGAGGGTCCTGGTTGTGTGCGGGTCACCAGGACACCCCCGTAAGGTGGGTTGTTGATAGGTGTGGCCTAAATCTTAACCGTTAGGCCCTGGAACCGTGCCAGGCTGTTTTGGCCAATCAGGGCAAGCGGCGTGATTCTCGGGTCCTATAAAAGCAGCAGCGCAACACGATTGGGGGCACGTGCTTCGTGCTGCCAAACACCCGCCCTCCCTAATTTTAGGTCGTGCTGCTTTGGCCTTGCTTTGGAATTTTTCCATTTGGCAGATTGGCTGTAGCCACTTGGTTTTTGGCTACCCCCTTAGCAATTGTCACAACTTTGTAAGATTTGGCGGTTAGGCATTGGCTTACTGAAGTGTGTGGGAGGGGAGGTGCGGCCATCACCTGCCCCTCCAGGATCTAGATATTCCAGTAAAGGAATCTGGGGGTCCTAGATCTCGTCTGAAGCCCGCTTGAGGGGCTAGAGCCATGCCAGAACCCCAGGAACCCCAGAGTGAGCTTCAGTTGGTCTTCATTGATGTTGCTCCCTCTTTTGGTGTTTACCCTTTCAGAGTACCGGCCAGAGAGGCGGGAGTCAGTTATAGTCTGTTGCCAATGCCGAAGCCAATACTGCTCACTTTGCTGTAATTAATAAAGCTGTGGCCTAAATTTTGCCCAATAACTTAAACAAAATTTATGAGTCAGTGTGAAGTTATTTACAGGGGAAGGGCTTGGGGGCCTCGAAGCGCAACACCGTTCCTGGGCATCGGCTGAAGACTCAAGCAGTAGCAGCAGACTGCCAGCGTGTATAATACCAAACCACATCCACATACGCATGCACTAGTAGTAACAGAAAAAGAATAAATTAAGATAGGGGAGATTAGATATGGATACATATATAATTCCTCAGCAGCCACTGACCTCCTGTGGCAATAAGGTGTAATTGCACTGCCTATGACTTGAGCTATAGGGAAATCAACGACCATTAAAACAAAGGCAATCAAACCATGCCAATTATTATTATTATTATTTAAAGCAACCTCTACAGGGCAGTTCTGTGGCGGATCATCATCCCTTTCCCCACAGGAATAAACTGGTTCTGTCTGAGTGCAGCCCAGCTAGGCAGAACATTTCTGATTCCACAACAGAACATTTCTGATTCCACACGGCTTACCTTTTATCTCTCCTGCTCTGCCTGAAGGTATTGAAAAGAGCTGACTTTTCCTGAGTCATACCAATGTTTGTTCTATACCCAGCATCATCAATCATGACAAGCAGCCCATTTAAGAGAGAGGGGTGCTATCCCTATCCTGCTGTCTGAGATCAGAGCAGGCATGATGTTGAGCACATCTTTCAAATAGGATGCAGAGACTTACTTTAAGAAACCAAATCTTAAACCTTGTTGATAACAAAAAAACAAACAAAACCAAGAGCATTGGTAATGGTTTGTTGATAATAATTTGCTGGGGGGGGGGAATCACTAAACACACATGTGCTCACACCTTTCAGCTCTCCTAAAGAAGTTTTAAAATGAAGAAGAGGATTGAAATAAAATCTGATTCTTTATGGTTACTCAGATAGATGATAGATAGATAGATAGATAGATAGATAGATAGATAGATAGATAGATAGTGTTGCATTTTTCTTGTTCTTTGGCATTGGTTCCAGTGGGTTTTCGAAGGAGAGCAGTGCTGTCCATCAGTTTGTTGGTGAAAAGGAGGGGGGGTGACTAAATCCAGACCCCTCCTCTTCCCCAACAGCTACTTAATGTTATTGCCAGTTGTTTAATAGGACCGTGCCAGTTGGATTAGAAGGGGAATTGTGCACCCAATTAATGTGCATTGAAACCTGTCTCCATGGGCCTCTGATCAGATGAGGCAATTGTGCAGCAGTGGTAAGACACACTGTAGCTCTCTTCTTCACAGCTGCAGGTAAATCTGTCCATACTGAATCTAGCAACCTCAAGCCTTGAAAATGCACACAAAACCTATTTTAGTGCTTAGTTATAGACCCTTCCCTAGAAGGTCCCAGCATCACTTTGTGAAACTTGACCCAACTAGAGATCTTGCATGATTTATTTAAATGGACCACAAAAGAACAGACTCACATCAAGTCAGGCACAATGTGAATTGTTGGTATCAGTACACACATTCAGCTAGGACTCTGAAAGAATAAGCATAGAAAGAGTAATCAAATTATGTGCACACATGTGTGAACCAAGTTTGATATGGCTTTAATAATTACCCTCCCTTTCCCCAGAGAATGATCGTGTTGCTATTTTTGAGAGTTAAAATTATGGTCTACATTCCTGAAAACAGTCCAACAAAAAGAGCATGAGGGAGGCCATTGCACAAGGGGAAGAAGCCACTTCACACAGTGGATTTGGGCTGGGTACCATTAAAAGTAGCAGAATTTCAAAATAATAATAATGCAAAAGCCAACTGGGGGCTGGGTTAAATCAAATGCACATGCAAGATGGTACTACTGCGCAAACAGATTCCATGGGGGCTTCCTGAGTAATCACCTTAGGACGGCATCATCTTAGGGCTCCTCACTGGTGCCATCAGGGCAAGACTTTGGGGGCAGAGGTCCATATGAAACTCTGGGTAGGAAGCTGAAGGACTTTGGGGCACAGGTGGGTATTTCATCACCCCTTCCTATTGGAGGCTATAGCCCAAGAAGAGAGGAGAAAAAACTGGAAGTAAACAACTGGCTGTGAGATGGTGCTATTTGGCTTCTTGCACCATGGTTTCCACTTCCATGAAGACTTCTAGCAAGAGGTAGGTTTCACCCCATAGCAGCTGGCAATAATGTGTTTGCTAGGAGTCTTGTAAATCTGATCAGGAGAGTTTTAAACTGAATCTTGATGGGGAGTAGAGAATATTTCAGAGGATAGAGTACTGGGGACAGTAGCTTCAGGAAACTTGGGCAGTGCTACAGGAACTTGCAATTGGGCAGGAAAAAAACAACAAGGAAGCAGCTGGAGGAAATGACTCATGGTTTCAGTTGTCTCTATACTAATGCATAGAACATGGGAAATAAACAAGATGAACTTGAGCTCTTAATACAGGATGACAAACATGATAATAAACATTGCTGAAACCTAGTGGAATGAGACTCATGATTGTAATGTAGTAATTGAGAGGCATAACCTAGGAATAGACCATACAGAAAGGGAGGAGTAGCAACATTATATATTAAGGATGGGTACACCAATAAGCCCCTTCATGGATCAATGCCTTGTCGTGGCGAAGGGGCTTGAATAACTCAGAGAAGCTATGAGCTATGCCATGCAGGGCCACCCAAGATGGACAGGTCATAGTGGAGAGTTTTGACTAAACATGATCCACCTGGAGAAGGAACTGGCAAGCCACTCCAGTATCCCTGCCAAGAAAACTCCATGGACAAAGACAAGTCCAGTAGTGATGTATGGAAGTGAGAGCTGGACCATAAAGAAGGCTGATCGCCGAAGAATTGATGCTTTTGAATTATGGTGCTGGAGGAGACTCTTGAGAGTCCCATGGACTGCTAGAAGATCAAACCTATCCATTCTTAAGGAAATCAGCCCTGAGTGCTCCCTGGAAGGACAGATCCTGAAGCTGAGGCTCCAATACTTTGGCCACCTCATGAGAAGAGAAGAATCCTTGGAAAAGACCCTGATGTTGGGAAAGATTGAGGGCACTAGGAGAAGGGGACGACAGAGGACAAGATGGTTGGACAGTGTTCTCGAAGCTACGAACATGAGTTTGACCAAACTGTGGGAGGCAGTGCAAGACAGGAGTGCCTGGCGTGCTCTGGTCCATGGGGTCACGAAGAGTCGGACACTACTAAACGACTAAACAACAACACCAATAAGAAGATCCATGACTTGCAGCATGGAAGGCAGGTCTAGAGTATTTGGGTAAAAATTGTAGGAAAGGCAAACAACAGTGAATTCACAGTGAGAGTTTACTATAGATCTCCAAGCCAGAATGAAGGCTTGGATGATGCGTTTCTAGAGCAATTACCAAAAATTCAAAAAGAGATATAGTAGTCATGGGGGACTTCAACTATTCTGATATCTGTTGGAACTCAAGCTCTCCCAAGAATGTAAGTTCCAACAAATTTCTCATTTGCCTTGCTGACAATTTTAGAGCTTTTGGAAGCTGGTAACTCTGATTCATTAGAAGTTTAAAATATAAAATAAAATAAAATAGTTGGGTGGCCAACTGCCTGGGATTCTGTAGCTATTATTCTTGCATTGCAAGGAGTTGGTCTAGATGACCTTTGGAATACCCTCCAACTCTTCACTTCCATGATTCTATGAAAACCAGAATCTAAAAATACCCGACTGCACCACTGAACATACTGAAAAGTGGAGGGGGGAGAACCTTGAGAGAAGATCAGGGGGTAGCCATGCTTATCTTCTGCTAAAAGGAAGGAGCAGACAAAATTAACCAGGTGTCTGGATGATTGAGTAACAGTGTGCAGCGCTGCAAATTTGTTGCAAGATAAAAAGAAAAGAAAAATATTCTGATAATGAATAATGAGGAGAGGTGGGACAACAGCCAGGTACTAGCAGAACGGAAGAATGCTGCCCAGATGACTATCAGGACATTCTGTATTTTGTTATATGAGATTTATGTGGAAAACACACACACACACACACACACACACACACACACACACACACACGGGAACTGAAGAACAGTGACATATCCCAGGATAGTATATGAAATGTAAGCAGCAGATCATGCAAAAACACTGCCAATCTGCTCACACCCCAATTGTCTACTTCTTATGTCCAAGTTCTGCTCACACTTTTCAGGATCTTGAGGGTTTTTTCCTTCCTTCACTCTGGCAAAGCTATTTGCCTCCCTGTTAGCACTGTCCCTCATGTTCCTGTGCATTTTCCGCAAAATATCTACAGCACAGGGAAAATTTACATTTGGGGACACTGTGACCTAATATCACATTTCTGATTGAATAATGGAAGATGATGTCAGGATCCTGTTATTCAGCATTATATTTAATTCATCACAATCTTCAGTTTTTTTAATGCATTTAACAGAACCTCTAATAAGCTGCATTGGGAGAATGCAGGAAGTTTCCAAAAGAATTTAGGTCAATCTTGCAGTCGCATACCCAGGGCCTCAATTATACTATGACTGTTATACATATAAATTAGGCACATTATTTGACGTTGTGTGATTATTTATTTGGAAGAAAACCTACTGCTGTGTGCTTATGCAAGGACCACAAGTTATGCTTGGCCTGGGAAACTTACTTCTGAAATTGCAAATTGCTGGGTTTGTAGAACCCGGAGCTTTGATCAGAATGCTGCCTTCAATATCTGCCCAGCTGTGACAAACAAAATCTAATACAGCAGAACCACAGAGGGTGAATTTTGAGAGATTCAGAGCAGACAAAGCGAAGTATTTATTCAAGCAGCACACAGTAAAATGCTGGAATTTACTGCTACAAAATGTAAGGGAGGCCACCAATTTGGTCATGGTGGTAATGTACTACACCTCCATGTTCAGAGGCAGCATGCCTGTGAAAGTCAGGTGCTGGGGATCACAAAGGGAAATGATATTGGCGTTCATATCCTGTTTGGTTGGCCACTGTGAGAACACAATGCCGGACTAGGTATGCCTTTGATCTGATCCAGCTCTTCCTAGGAGAATACTTCCTAGGAGAATACTTAGAAAATAAACACTGAATCCAACCTCATAACCTAATTCACTCAGCTAGCTTGGCTGCTGTCACATTAGCTTCTGGTAAGATAGACATATAGTCATTCTAAAGCTTTGTCATTTGTGTACTACGGTATTAGCATCGCTTCTCTCCGGATATGCCAATTTAGATTCCTTGAGCACAGCAATTTAAGGCTTGTGGAGGCAGAGCACCCCAGAGCCCTTTTCGGATGCTGTAAGCATGGAGAACATGCATAGGCAGGCATGTAAGCACATTTTAGATATGCCGAAATTCGTAGAATGTACTTATTTTATACATTTAAATCCCACCCTCCTAAACATGGTGATTTCGCAGAATAATACCTGAAAAGGCCCAAGTTCTTCTTCTGTCTCAGGCATGAACAAGTCACACTGGCACTCCAGACCAGAGTCAAGGTCACAGTGCTATCACATCCGCACCCACTACCCTCAGGCCACAGATACAGAGATGGGCAGGTGTGCGGAGGAATGAGAAAAGTCTGTTTCCAGCATTCTTTGTCCTCTAGTGCAAGGGGTTGTGCAAGCTATTGTGAAACAAAGTTACCAGCAACCTTATGCATTCCCTTGCACAACATCCCGCTGGCACAAAACATTTCACCAGCGGAACAAGTGTACTGCTAAGTGACAATATTAACCCAATTTAATTAATATTAAATTAACTTAGTCAGACATTGGATACCCTGTTTCTCATATTTTAAGACATACCCATAAAATAAGCCATAGCAGGATTTTTTAGCATTCAAGGAATATAAGCCATACCCCGAAAATAAGACATAGTGATAGGCGCAGCAGCAATGCCGGCCGCGGCAGGAGGAGGAGGAAAAAAATAAGACATCCCTTGAAAATAAGCCATAGTGTGTGTTTTTTAGGAAAAAATAAATATAAGACATGTCTTATAATATGAGAAACACGGTACAACTAGGGTGCTTTAAAAGTAAACCATCAAGCTGGAGTATTGCACTCAATAAGCTATGGGACATATCTTATAATGCCATCACCTTAATGAAACATCTTTATCAATTTTGAATACCTTTGTTTCCAATTTTTAGCACCACAAATTAAAACTGGAGCGTTTAAAATGATTAAAGGGCACAAAATCAGCTGAAATTAATGGGTCTCAAAATCCACAGCCAGCAGTAACCAGCATGTCTTGCTTCATGATAAGACTGCTCTGGGACTGGAGAACCCCACACAACATTGTTCTTTCTGGATAGGTTCCAGGATAACCCTAGGACCTATCTGCATTTCAATGGACTGGGATCCCCTCCAGATGTCCATTTTATTGCACATTCGTTATTTATATTCATGGTGGTATCAGGGCAATTATATGGAATTCACCTGCAGTGCAAACAGTACTAAAATAAATCCTGTAACTTTTCATCCCACCAGTGTTCTGGTGTTGCAGTATAGTGCAAAAGTGGCCCTTCAGAAGGCAGTCATGCAGTTACATTGGAGAAGTACTGCTGAACTAAGAAAGTGGAATGATGTACAAACTGTTCAGTATAAATCCACTACTAATGCATTAGTATTGCATCAAATATATGTTGCAGAATATATTTGCCAAACAAAACCCACTAGGCTGGCGGTGCCTAGGATTATCCTGTCTGCATTTCAATGGACTGAGGACCAGCACAGGCAGATGATCCATATAGCACAGGTTGATGGATCAACACACAGCTCTGACTCATCCTCTCAAAATCCATACACAAGAAATTGAGATAGCATTCACTAATTTAGGGATATATTGTTTTCTCAGCAGCAGTTTTTGCCTTTTCGTTGAGATATTTCTCAAACCTGTTAATGGTGCATGGTCAAACTGGCTGAAAATAATTTAAGTTTAGATGGGTTTGTTGAATTTCAGTTTCATTCTGCTCAATTAATGTTTTAAATTGTGTTGTTGTTTGAACCACCAGCAGCTTTATTGTGCCAAGATTTGAGGGTGGACACACTTGGACTAGATTCTCACTGAGGTGGTAAACAGGTGTCAGGACTGTACCACTTTAGACTGCAGGTTGGGGGCACACATAATCAAATGCTACTCCATACAAAAATGGAGTGTTGTTCTAACTCCCAGCTCAGTGACGTCTACACTGGCTTGGTCATGTCCACAGAATGGAAGATGCCAGGATCTCCAAGGACGTGCTCTATGGAGACCTGGCTTCCGGCACCAGGCCAGTTGGCAAACCAACACTGTGTTATAAAGATGTCTGCAAATGTGACATGAAGGCTGGCAACGTCAACCCTAACATGTGGGTTGCAGACAACCACAATGCAGTCAAATTGTGCATCCATAGCAGTGACCAGAGGAGAAATGACCACTGGGAGGAGTGGAGAGAGGAGAAACGCCATAGTCCATCTGCAGCAGCACAACTGGACACCTTCATCTGCCCCAGCTGCAGGAAAACATGTCTCTCCCACTTCAGTCTTTACAGCCATAGCAGGTGCTGCAACCTTCCAACAGCTTGACCTCACCCTCAAAGGTGTACTCTTCCATTGTCTCCTGAGACAGCCAGTGGCAATAAAAATAAAATTTATTTCACCTAGAAATCAGAGAGGAGAATCTAACCCAGCCTTCCTAACAAACACTAGTGTTCTCAGTACAGGAATGCTTTTAGCATGGAGGAATATAAAACCATATGAATCCTCAGTTTTAACACCTCAGTGAAAACAAAGCCATAGATAATTATTCTCAGCCGTTATCGTGTAATGCTACCAAGTTACTGGTATAATGCAGTTTATCTGGATACCCATTTGGTTTCTGCTCCACTGCAGAAATTTCTCCTACAGCTGAGACTCAGGTACATGTCAAGCAATATATGTGAACTTTCCCCTTGTAAAGTAACCCAGAATTTGGCTGGGTAGTGTCACTCCATAGCTGCTAAGGTATGTTACAACTGATCTACCTCCTTACAGCTGCCCTAAGTCACAGAGCATGAATCAGAGGTGAAGGAAAAGAAAGATTTTGTGTCATTGTTATCCAAACCTTTCTGCTTTGCTGACTTTTACACTTGGTTGCTCTCTCTAACATTCCCCATTTACCACAGTCTTGAATGCTCAGAGTTCATGTTGGATGGCTTTCTTATTAGGGGAGAGTATAGTGGACAGGAATGTGACCAGAATTTACATAGGTTTCCATTCCTTTGGCCCATACAGCTAATGCTCAAGTGTGCACCTCAAATTCTGAGCATGTAGCAGCCTAGATGATACCTACAATATTTTTTGCAGTGTCAGAACTGTCCTCCTGTCCTTGCCCTCTAATCTTCAGTGATTATCAAGAAGAGATAATGAGCAAATACTCCCATAGTTCCATGCAACTTCAATTTTTCAAAAGCCTTCAAGCTAAGAATGGTTTTTGAGACATTCAAGATGTTATTGACTTTTGCTTCCTGTTTTCAGTGCCTGTTGGTAATATTAAAAGAGAATTCATAGCCACTCTTACTTCTAAGTAAACATGCATAGAATAAGGTTCTAAACCATTCTTTAAAGGTAAAGGTAAAGGGACCCCTGACCATTAGGTCCAGTCGTGACCGACTCTGGGGTTGCGGCGCTCATCTCGCTTTATTGGCCGAGGGAGCCGGCATACAGCTTCCAGGTCATATGGCCAGCATGACTAAGCCGCTTCTGGCGAACCAGAGCAGCGCACGAAAACGCCGTTTACCTTCCCGCTGGAGCAGTACCTATTTATCTACTTGCATTTTGACGTGCTTTCGAACTGCTGGGTTGGCAGGAGCAGGGACCGAGCAACGGGAGCTCACCCCATCGCGGGGATTCAAACCGCCAACCTTCTGATCAGCAAGCCCTAGGCTCTGTGGTTTAACCCACAGCACCACCCGCGTCCCTCAAACCATTCTTTGATGCTTTTGGACTCTCTTTTTTAAAACCTACAAGATCCCACATTACCCCAGCTTTGTTAACTGTTAGAGGTAGTTTGCTGTATATTGTTTCAACTTGTATAAGCTTAAGTCTGTTCTGCCTATTAGTTGAAAACTGCCAGTACGTCTCCCCTATTTTTAAAAGTTAAACATACCCAGTTCTCTCATCATTTTCGTATGTGTCATATACAGTATTTCAAACTCAGTGAGTGGAAGTCTGCCTTTCACAAAGATAAGGCCGTGGGTAGGGTTTTTAATACCAAGATGTTTCTGACAATAACAAAAAAATGTATGCCTCCAACAAAGGTTTCTTTATCACCACCTATTTTCCTTTTCTTTCTTTGATTTGCTGTCCTCTCTCTTCTTGAACTTTGTTCCATTTCCCTCCTTTATTCGGTCCTCTGCTCACACTTCTTCTATCAAATTCCCATGTGTACCTCCTTAGGGTGGGTCAACTCTCACTTTGGTTTTAAAGTCTGCTGTGTAGAACACAACTACGTTGACACTGTAACTATTTAATTTTCTGTCTCTTGCTAGACCCATCTCCCACAGTGTCTGACCATCTCAACATTTTGTAAAAAACAAAAACCTGTTAACCTCTACAGATAGAAAGCTAAAGTATAGTGTGAATTGAATCTTAAGAAAATGAATACAAGAGGGAACTGAACCCACACCTTCTACATCCCAAGTGAATGTCATAATCAGCCTTCTTTACACTTCTGCCAAGAGCTCCCTGCTTTCTTATTTGAAAGCTACTCTCTTGACTCCCTCAAGTAGTCACAAGGAACTACTGGGTTTTTGAAGGTTTCTCTAGTGCAGTACCGGGTAGTTTTTAAGCATACTGGTCCCCAAGTTCTGTCTTAGCTGATATTTTACAGTTTGAGGTTCCTTTTATTCACATTAGCCGTTTTGATGTTTTGATTGATTTTACCATCTGTATTTTATAGAGGTTATTTTCTGCTGCTTTTACATATGTTGTTTTTAGGTTAGCACTGCGAGTTTCAGTGAAGCTATGTCCCTGTTCAAATCTGCGCTGATAAACAATGGAACCTGGTTTCATGTGTTTAGGACTCGCCCTCTTCTTCTGATCACAAACTTTTAACTGATTTTAATATTGTATTTTAAGATTGCTGTGACCCCTGGGACTTTGATGAAAGGGGGTTTAAGAAAACTAACAAATAATAATTAGCATGGAGGGAACCTTAAACCATGGCTGTCAGACCAGAGCTGCTGTGTCTGAATTGGGCTTATACAGTATGTCTGAGGGAGAGGTTGACATTTTATAAATAAATACAAAGAACTAAATGTTAAGATTGCTGGGTCATAATACAGATGTAGTATCTAACTTTAATCGTACTTAGAGTAGATCTATTAGAATGAATGAGCACAGCTAACTTAGATCCATTCATTTCAGTGGATCTATTCTGAGTAAAACACAGTTGGATACTTTTAACGGACTGACACAGTTTTGAAATATTTATTCCTACCTGGCTGGAAAAGTTAATCCACCTCCGGCCTGACTGACATAACATTCTGATGGGGGCGGGACTGTTCCGAGTTTAAAAGGAGGGAGCAGCGGTTTTGTCAGTTGAGGAGAGGGGGAGGGAGTAGATAGATGTGAAGAAGAAAGTTGAGAGGCCAGGAAAGTGGGGATCTAGATGAGGTTCAGGAAGGCTCGATTTTAAATGTTTGACAGAGATTACCTACAACCGAAATGTATCTTATAAACACATGAAACGTTAAATAAATAACTATGTTCTAAGGTTAATAAAATTCTTCTCTTTTGTGCCAAGAAGTTGTTGTTGTTGTTTAGTCGTTTAGTCGTGTCCGACTCTTCGTGACCCCATGGACCATAGCACGCCAGGCACTCCTGTCTTGCACTGCCTCCCACAGTTTGGTCAAACTCATGTTCGTAGCTTCGAGAACACTGTCCAACCATCTTGTCCTCTGACGTCCCCTTCTCCTAGTGCCCTCAATCTTTCCCAACATCAGGGTCTTTTCCAAGGATTCTTCTCTTCTCATGAGGTGGCCAAAGTATTGGAGCCTCAGCTTCATGATCTGTCCTTCCAGGGAGCACTCAGGGCTGATTTCCTTAAGAATGGATAGGTTTGATCTTCTAGCAGTCCATGGGACTCTCAAGAGTCTCCTCCAGCACCATAATTCAAAAGCATCAATTCTTCGGCGATCAGCCTTCTTTATGGTCCAGCTCTCACTTCCATACATCACTACTGGGAAAACCATAGCTTTAACTATACGGACCTTTGTCGGCAAGGTGATGTCTCTGCTTTTTAAGATGCTGTCTAGGTTTGTCATTGCTTTTCTCCCAAGAAGCAGGCGTCTTTTAATTTCGTGACTGCTGTCACCATCTGCAGTGATCAAGGAGCCCAAGAAGGTAAAATCTCTCACTGCCTCCATTTCTTCCCCTTCTATTTGCCAGGAGGTGATGGGACCAGTGGCCATGATCTTGGTTTTTTTGATGTTGAGCTTCAGACCATATTTTGCGCTCTCCTCTTTCACCCTCATTAAAAGGTTCTTTAATTCCTCCTCGCTTTCTGCCATCAAGGTTGTGTCATCTGCATATCTGAGGTTGTTGATATTTCTTCCAGCAATCTTAATTCCGGCTTGGGATTCATCTAGTCCAGCCTTTCGCATGATGAATTCTGCATATAAGTTAAATAAGCAGGGAGACAATATACAACCTTGTCGTACTCCTTTCCCAATTTTGAACCACTCAGTTGTTCCATATCCAGTTCTAACTGTAGCTTCTTGTCCCACATAGAGATTTCTCAGGAGACAGATGAGGTGATCAGGCACTCCCATTTCTTTAAGAACTTGCCATAGTTTGCTGTGGTCAACACAGTCGAAGGCTTTTGCATAGTCAATGAAGCAGAAGTAGACGTTTTTCTGGAACTCTCTAGCTTTCTCCATAATCCAGCGCATGTTTGCTATTTGGTCTCTGGTTCCTCTGCCCTTTCGAAATCCAGCTTGCACTTCTGGGAGTTCTCGGTCCACATACTGCCTAAGCCTGCCTTGTAGAATTTTAAGCATAACCTTGCTAGCGTGTGAAATGAGCGCAATTGTGCGGTAGTTGGAGCATTCTTTGGCACTGCCCTTCTTTGGAATTGGGATGTAGACTGATCTTCTCCAATCCTCTGGCCATTGCTGAGTTTTTCAAACTTGCTGGCATATTGGGTGTAGCACCTTAACAGCATCATCTTTTAAAATTTTAAATAGTTCAGCTATTAAAAAGTATTGTCATTCTTTTTCCAGCAAGGTATCGGGACTCACAGAAGTGCTAACTCATTAGAGGACAAAACTTACCTCAGGAAAGGAGGCGAAAGTTTGTGTCTTAGAGTAACACTGAGGAGGCTTAGAAAGATAACCTAGAGTGTCAACAAGTTGCCAGCGTGGAAAGGGGCAAACTTTTACAGTAAGGAGAATCAGGCCGAGAGGGATCCTTTACTGGTGACAGGAGGTTATTCTATCAAACAGCCTAGAGTTTTTCTTTGATACCAGGCCACGTGAGCTGGAAAGAGAGTCTCTTTACTTATAAACTCCCAAGAATAAAGTGGTTTATTTGGGAGGAGGCGGGAGAAGAGGGTGTGTGGCTTCACCTCTGGATTCCTGTGTTGCATTTTAGTAATAGAGGGGGCCTTCGTCGCAGATACAACCCAGAGTTGTCACACACACACATACACACACACACACCTTTAACAGTGCATAAGAAAAATGCAGTCATGACAGTTCCTTCATCTACCTTCTCCCCATCCTGCAATAGCAAGCAGGATTTCAGTTTTGCACCATAGCAGAGTGAAAAAATGGACAAAGGAACCAAGTGAAAGAATAGGGAGAAGCTCTGGCAGACTGCAATCTTATATACCAAGGATGGGGAACTTCAGGCCCAGATACCAAGTGTAACTCTCCATGCCCCCTCCCCAGGCCAAGCCTCTCACCAACCCTACTTTGCTCCTGGCTAGATTGTTTTTATCTGCATTGATGGAGATATGTGTTGAAATCTTTCAAATGTTGTTACATTAATTGCTACACCATTTTTTATCTCTGACTCCCACCATTATCAGCAAGCAACTCCCATAAAATAATCATAGGCGAATGTTGTCCTCAGGTTGAAAAGCCTCCAGATAGGCTGCATTGACAACTGGCAGAAAGAAATATCTAAATTTATTTGGTCAGGGAGAAGACCAAGAATAAAACATAAGGTCTTAATAGATATTAAGGAAAGGGGAGGCTTTGGTATCCCCGACTTAAAATTATACTATGAGGCTGCCTGCTTTTCATGGATGAGGGACTGGTAACTTCTAAGTCAGGGGTCCCCAGACTAAGGCCCGCGGGCCGCATACGGCCCGAAGGCCTCTTTTATCCAGTCGGCAACGACCCCCGCTGCCCGCTCTCACCGGCGCTGTGGCGCGCTTCCGGGTTGGAAAAATGCGCCAAAAATTGTTTGTGTGCATGCGCATGGGCCTCTCCCGACCCGGAAGTGCACCAGAAATGTTTGCGTGCTTGCGCAAACGTCATTTCCAGTGCACTTCCGGGTCAGGGAAGGCCCATGCGCACAAACGATTTCCGACGCTTTTTCCCAACCCGGAAGCGCGCCACCACGCCAGTAAGTGTGCGCATGGGCGCGCCCTCCCCCGCCCTCCACACGATCAGAGCGGCGGGCACCGGCCCGAAGCCGGGTAAGTTTGGGGACCCCTGTTCTAAGTAATACCAATATATTAGATATAGAAGGGCATGACATCCGATATGGGTGGCATGCCTACTTAAACTATGGGAAATACAGAGTACACAAGAGTTTTACAAATCACAAAGTAAGAAATGCTCTTTTTAAAGTCTAGGAAAAGTATACTGTAGAAGACTCTTGGAACCAAAGATCCCAAGATGGATGTCGCCAGTGGAAGCAAACGCGGTAAAAAAGAACATGAAAGGAAATTGGTTAATGTATAACACACTTTCGGTAGAAGAGGACGACCAAATTAAACTTAGAAAGTATGAGGAAATAAAGGCCCAACCAGCTTTCTGGTTGGTTGGAATACCACCAAATATACAAAACATTCAAACAGGGTAAAAAGATTGGATTTGATAAAGAGCCCTCAAAACTTGAAATAGAATGAATAAACAACAAAACTAGGATAATCTCAAGAATGTACTGACTCCTCCTTGACTGGGTAGTCAAGGAGGAGGAGGTTAAAGCAACAATGATTAGATGGGCACAGAATATTGGCCGCCCAATAATGGTGGCCAAATGGGGAAATCTCTGGAAAATAAATATCGTAAAAGAAAGGCGGTATTAACACACAATAAACTCCAAAAAGCGAATGGCCTTTCCAGCTCTGGAGCAATGTCAGCTGTTGCGATTAACTGCAATACTGGCTGGCGCCTGCTCTCCGCCCTTCCCTACCATTTCTTCCCCGTTTTCGGGGTCAAGAGGTGGGGAAGCAGCAGCTACTCTCCCTTCTCTCTCTCTCTGCTCCCCATTCCACCTTCCTTTTGCCTCGGGGAGGAAAGGGTTCACTCGTTGCCTTTGCTCGGGAATTCGCGAGGAGAGGAGAGGCCCCTCTCCTACGGTTGAGCAACAGTAGACACCACCCATCTCCGAGCTGGGGCCGGGGTTACACAGCTGCCCGATAACGATGAAGAAGGGAGGGTCGCCGGAGGAGCGTCAAAAAGCGCGCGACGCCAGTGACCGTTGGAGACGGTTCGAACCCCACGCAGCGCGCGCAACCCTTCCCCGCTCTCTCCCAAAGGAGGGGCAACGTATGGGGGTGGGGAAGAGACAGGGCCAGCGTCGGTCTGCGCAGACGCGGAAAACTCAGTTAACCTTGCGTGGAGCCGCCATAAACACAGAAAGTACATAGGAGCCACATAGCGGCGTGGGAAGGCCCACTGTTGATAGGCGGGTGGGGGTGTTTAGGGATTGATTTGGCAAGTGAACCCGCGTGCTGCCTCGCAGAATCCTAATGGAAAGTCGTCACCGAATCGGGATTATCCGAAGACAGTTTAACCGTAGTCATTTCCGGCGTCCCTAGAGAATTTACAACGAAAAGAGCATGATTCCGTCCCAGTGGTACATGCCGCCCGAGCTCAACCAATCATAAAATAGGCTCGTTTGTCGGATCATAAATCACCGGGTAGAAGAAGACGGTCCACGCACGCAAAAATGTTGCTTTGAATGACTTCATCTCTTCCTCGGGCAGGGGCGTTATCGCGGTTGGCGGCCCTGGACGACTTCAAATGATTGAGCACAAACTGAGCCAATAGGCGCCTAGAATTCCTTTCGCTCGGCACATGTTGAGAACTAATGAGCCGAGGGCATCGACGAAAAGGGCGGAAAGGACGTGAGAGAGAACAGCCAAACGGAAATGTAGGCGGGCGCAACGCGAAACCAATCGCTTCTTCCGAGAACGGGGAGCGTCGGCCAATAGTATTGCAGGTGGGGGTGGGCGGGGGAAGCGCGGACGTTCTAGTGTTCTGTTGCTAGGAGAGGGCTGGAGTCGCTTTTTTCCGCGAGAGGCAGAAGAGCGTGGTTTAAGTTGGAAGCTGGGTTTGGGGGGACCCGGTAGCCAAGGCCCTGTACCGCTGTCCCCGCGGATCTCAGGACGGCTCTCCCTCCGCCGGCCCACCCGACCCGCTAGGCCCAACCTCAGGGGTCCCTCTCCCCGTTTGCCTTAATTCCAACCCCTCGATGCCTACACAACCCTCCCCTTCATAAGCACCGGCCTCTTCCTCTCCCCTTTCCCCACAAAATCCTCTCCTGTGGTGAAGGGGTAGCGCAGGCCATGGTGAAGCTGGCTGCCAAGTGCATCGTGGCAGGTGAGTTCCGAAACTGGCCGCCTTGGCAGCATCGCTATAAATCGCGTCTCGTGCATAGGGACCTGATAGCCCCGGGCCAAGGCATGTTCTCTCCTCTCTCACACACAGGGGGCGGGGAGGAAAAGAGCATTGCTGCCTCTGCACAAGCACCCGCGATCTAAGGATGCGGTTAAGGTGTTAGGTTGCTTTTATAGCAACGCAGCCTACTAGCAGGAAACCGTTGCTTTTAAATAATTCCCGCCCCGCTCTAGAAATCTCATGAGAATTCCTTCCTTCCTAAATCGACATGGTTAGGATTGAACGGGAAAACACACAAAGAGAAAATAGCACAGCACACCTATCTAATTATTCTATTGCTCTGAAACCAGTTTGACCCTCCAATGTCAAACATAAACTCTCCAGGGCATCGCTGATTTCTATCAGTCACATCTAATTTTGGTTTTGTGATGTGAATGTTTTGTCTCTCGTGTTGCACACTTTCTTGCATCGGTTGGTGGCATATAAATCGATCAATAAATGATTCTAGTTGTTGAAAATGACAATTAGTCTGCAACAGGTCCTCCTTTTATGGGGGCAAAGGCTTTCTCTGCAAACCTATAAAATAAAACAATGGTGAAAGGAGGAAATTGTTTCGTGTTATATAGCAGGCATGTCCAACTTTCAAGAGACATCTACTCCCACTATAAAATAACTGGCAGTGATCTACCAAAGTTGTTGAGCTTTTTTTAAAAAAACACACATACCCCCCGCGATCTACCAGTAGATCATAATCTACCTGTTGGACGTCCCTGTTATATAGAAATGGACTGTGACTGGCAGTTTAAACTTATCTTGATTTGCCAGAAAGCATATTGATGGTTGGATGGTTGGTTGTTTGATTAAAAAAACTGCAGATCAGGAGTCACTGTAGACTTTAGAAGCAAAGTGTTTAGGTTAGATCAGCTTTTAGACAAGCAAGTTTCCCAAATAGAACAGAAAATGCCAAGAATATTGAAAGATGTTGTGGTTTTATCGCATGCTTAGCATTATGGGATGTTTGTTTAGAATCTTAGAAGTGTCATGACCCTAGAATCAGATTACTCTTTTTCAGGGGATGAGGACAGACTCTGAAGGGGGAGGCCATGCAGGGCTAACGCCCCAAAAGCTCTTCCAAGCAGGGGCCAGGCTGATGTGTCCCGCTTGAGGCGAAATGAGAAGTGCCACTCTTCCACCAGCATAGAAGTGCCAGCATCAGCAAAATTCACAAGATCCCTTTGTGCTCCGTGAGATCTTGCGAGATTTCAGCGAGATCTCGCTGGAAATGGGAACCAATGCCAGCACTGCTTTGGTACGATGGTACGCCCATGAGGGTACCAACTTGGAGACTTTTGCTGCTTCATCCTGCCTCAGGTGGGCAGTCAATTGGTGCCAGTGCCCTTCCTGCCTAAAGATGTAGCACTGCTATCTTCAGTCTAGAGGACTCCATTGCAGAGGCCCCAATGAGGTGGGTGAGGCCAGAGCAGAAGACTAATGGAGCAGGCTGGGGCCTTTAACTGAAAAGGGCAGGACCAGTAATAGGTGTGCTGCTGCTGCTGCCGCTATATACAGCTCAGTCTCAATTTGATAATTGCTGAAGCTACACCAGCACTCGGCTCTGGGCCTCACAACAATATATTCCGTATTTTAACTTTAAATGCAAACCTTACACCGTCATTCAAGAATGCAAAATACTCAATTTGCCTAAACAAATTTTATTTTCTAATTGCCTTACAAGGTGGCCTGGTCAACCAGAAGCATACCGGTATAAATTTGACTGTGTTGTCTCCTTATGCATAATGGACACATTTTTTTCTGCTATGTCCATTGGGTGCTCCTGTCTTACCTGGCATCCATGCAAGAGTATGAAGTTTGAGTGGAGTAAACACACACAGCCAGCCACCCTGAAAAGCACAATTTCCTTTGATTAGTCTTGTAAATAGTTGCTCAATTTGAGCCCAAATACTGAATTTTTCATGCATGTTGCTCCTGCATATGCATGTCTAGCAGAACAATTGTGTCCTTTGTGAACAGAGGGAAACTGTTGTGAAATCTTAGTGTTTCGTGCTTCTTATGCAGAACAATTAAAATATTTTTCCTGTTCAATTCTGATGCCTAAAATGTTGATATTGAATCCTAACAATATTGTAATGATCGGAATTAAATATTTTTCCATACTGGAAAGTACAGTATGTTGCAGCTTCAGGAAATGTTTCCACAATGCCATTTGTTGTGTTCTTTACAGTAGATCTCCTCTCTTCACTCTTGTTCGCATTATGAACAGAAGACTGGACAAGGTTATGATTAGCATTCACTGATAATAAGAAAGTTGTGGCAAACTCAAAGAAGCAAAATAATATTTATAAAGCAGCAAGTAAAATATATAAGTAGACCAATATATATAAGTAGACCAAAGGTGCTGTCCTGATAGATGGTGAGGAAAAAAACTAGAAAGTCTGTTTCTGTAGTGACCCATGCTATGATCAGCAGTAGTACAGCAGATCTTTGGAGTTTGTGTACTTGCAAAAAAATTGAGAACAGGTGTCATGAAAGCCATGCTAGATGCAGTTCTGAAGAATCTTGAGCTGCCACAGAACTGGCAGGTAATTATTTTGCTCCTTGCTACAATTCACACAAAAAAGAAAAAAAACAGCTTTTGAAATGTGTGCTTTTCATTTCAAGGTGTGAAATGTAAATTGCAGCTTTGAAGAAACAATTTATGTGGGCACTGTGGTAGGAAGAAAAACTTCCTCCCCACCTTTGTGGTCCAGAGACTCCTCAGCCTTTCCTCAGCCACTCTTTACACTAAAAACATGCATTGCTTTTAATTACAGGTGAAACTCGAAACATTAGAATATCTTCGAAAAGTGCATTTATTTCGGTAACGCAACTTAAAAGGTGAAACCAGTATATGAGATAGATGCATGACATGCAAAGCAAGATATGTCAAGCCTTCATTTGTTGTAATTGTAATTCTTTGTCGTTAGGCGGGTCAATTATAAATGGAATGTGATTAATGATTATTGTTTATTTTTGTATTATTGTAACTATTTGTTTTATTACCATGGAATTTCCAAAAGAAAGCATTTGTAAAAATTAAAAGAAAAAATAATACGTTGCCTTACTGAAATAAATGCACTTTTCAACGATATTCTAATTTTTCGAGTTTCACCTGTACATTCACACAATGAATGTCATGTCTAGCTTGGACCTGTTCCTTTGCCCAGATAGGTGTATTTAAATCCTTTGGTTTCAGCATGCATATAAAATATACCCTGTTTCTCATATTTTAAGACATACCCATAAAATAAGCCATAGCAGGATTTTTAAGCATTCAATGAATATAAGCCATACCCCGAAAATAAGACATAGTGATAGGCGCAGCAGCAATGCCGGCCACGGCAAGGAGGAGGAGGAAAAAAATAAGACATCCCTTGAAAATAAGCCATAGTGTGTTTTTTTGAGGAAAAAATAAATATAAGACATGTCTTATAATATGAGAAACACGGTATAATATTGGTCATTGTTTACATCAGAATTATTTATTTAGCATTTCCCCCCTTTTGTTTGTTTATTGAATTTATATAACCACTCTATACCCGCAGGTCCATTATATTTCTTAGAATATAATTGGAGGAAGGAAGTGACTTAGCAAAATTAAAACAAAAGTATTTTTCCTATTTGTTGTGCAGGTGACCCAGCAGTGGGGAAAAGTGCCTTGGTCCAGATGTTCTGCAATGATGGGGCTCATTTTCAGAAAAATTATACATTGGTGAGCTTTTGGGTGGAATGACAAGCACCAGGGGAGGAGAGACATCGGTGTGATCTTCACAGATCTGAATGTTAATCATAGTGCTAAGTATCCTTAGTTACATTTAAAACATCCCATCAGAAAAGTGGCAAGGATATATTTACCTAGGACCAGTTTGTACACTTACACAACCAATTGTCATCAAATGCAGGAGGAGCAAAAGTGCATCCCATTCCATTTCCCACTCCTGTATATGTCTAAGGAAATATGGAACAGGCACCCCATACAGAGACCTGTACATGTAGAAACCCAATTTGAGGGGGAAGACTTGTACAAATCAGGTCTCTGCACTTGTAGGTCTTCATGTTGAAACATACTTTTTTGTATTTACCTTATGTGAGCAGAAAAAGAAGGATTTACTATTTCTCTTCTGAAGATTGTCGCCTAAAAATGGGTTTGAAAAATACCCTAAAGAATCTACAGCCAGAGTTAGTCCTGCAGCAAAAACAAACTTTCTATAACTATAAGCAACTGCCTTCATTTCAGCCTGGTTTTGTTTTTCCAGGCTAGTCCCAAACATCCATTTTTCAGATTCTATGACATATAAATTAGTTTGTTATATTGTGATGATGATTTGAAAGGCCTGAAGGATTCTGTTGGCCCTAGGCAAGCACAGTATGAAAATACACTTGCTTCCTCTGAATCTTTATGACATGTTTACCTTATTTTGATTGACAGACAACAGGAGTAGAATTGCTGGTGAAGACGGTACTGATTCCAGAGACAAATGATAGTGTGGTGAGCCCAGCTATGATTTAAACAGATAGGCTTTTTAAATAAAAAATAAAAATCCTATCAATAATTCTCATTTTTTTTCAATGACTTTGTTTTACTTACTCAAATTCTGTTAGTTAATTTATACGAATGTAGGAAAACTTATTTGTATAGCACTAATGTTGACAATGCAACATCTTGGACTCTCTAATAACTTCATACCCATTGGGACTCCTACCTCTGGGATAAAATCATGTAACCAACTATCAGAGCTCTTTGCTGCCCCCAGAGCTCTTTGCTGCCACCATGTGGTGGGTTAGTCATGGGCTGCTTGGTGAGATAGGGCAGTGAAATATTTGCAAGCTGGACTACCCTTGGCTATGGTGTGTTTCCTTCTGTATTTAAAAATATAATAGTTAATTCATTTCTATAGCTCTGTGGGTTACTTGTATTATTATTAATTATTAAGATTGTGATCATTGGTGTGCCTGAAGTGAGTAGCATTTAAAAACCGTTTACTTAGTAGGGAAGATTTCATGGCTACACATTGTTTTTGCTTTTGCTTTCAGGAACTCTTCCTCTTTGACTCAGCAGGAAAAGAAATCTTTTCTGAAATGCTAGAGAAACTGGCAAGTAGAATATAAGAGTTTTCATTCAACAGATAAGCTCTGAAGTACCCCTGGCCTCCACATCCTAATTTAAGCTTGCATAGGAACTGGGAGTAATCATTCCTTCCTTTTTCCTAACAACTGGGTGGATCATTCGGGGGGGGGGGATTTTCCCCATGCATAAAAATTATTGGGAGGGGTCAGTCTCCTAAACAAAAGTGGGCAGAAGTTTAAATACAATTGACCAGTGCAGCACAGTTTCAGGTGGACCAACTAATGCCTTCTGGTTATTTGTATTCTTTCAGATAATTAGCACAGGCCTTTGTCTGACCCAGCAAGACACATAAACAAGAATGCATATTTTGGGATCGATTCACAGAAAATAGTTATGCCTTAATTTGGCTGTGCATCCCTGCTTTGTAAATTGAAAGCCCGTGAATTTTATTGTGTAAAAAAAACAAACCACAATTGTGCAAGGACTAAAGTCAGTCAATCCTGGCCTAAAAGCTTTGTTGGGTCTCTGCAAAATAAAATGTGCAGAGAGCATATTTGCATAGAGTAGGGATAGCCTGGTGCCCCCAGAGGTTGTTGGACGTCAACACCCATCATCCCTGACCATTGTGTGTGCTGGCTGGGACTGATTTCCTGCTTGGCAGGGGGTTGGACTAGATGGCCCTTGTGGTCTCTTCCAACTCTATGACTCCAGGGTTGGAGTCCAGAAGCATGTGGAGAGCACAGTGTTGACTATCCCTGACAAGGAAGATCTTTTTATGTTTCCCTAATAGATCTTAAACTTAAACTTGCTTTGTTCTTACGTGTTTGGTAGCTTTCCTAGTTTTTAAAACACTGGGGCAGTTATGCTGATTCACGAAGTGGGCATTGGCATGGTACCTTGCTGAATATGCCAGAGAAAAGTATAAGCTGTAATCTCTTTCTTTGTCTTTCCCAATAGCTATGTTATATCTTCATTTGGGATGGTTTTTAGACTTCCTTATGAGTTTATACTATGGTCTTTTAATGGAATATGACCAGCGGCTGCTGCACCACAACACACACCCCAATTTTCCATCCTTGAAAGTGCTTTTTTGAGACTTTGGATAAGAATTTGGCCGAAACACAGCAATGTACCTTTCCCTTTGAATGCCAGTGATACTTCCATAGATGATGGAATCCTTGTCTATCAGACTTTCTTTTTTAGCTCTGGTTTTCTGATGCTCCCTATGTACCAAAATTATTTTCTTATGAAGTCTCCAGGGCCACATTTGTTTCAACAGAACTGACAGTGTTTTCCTCTTGTTGCACAGTGGGAACAGCCCAATGCCCTGTGTATTGTATATGATGTTACCAATGAACAGTCTTTCAATAACTCTGCCAAATGGCTTGAGAAGCTGAGGACCCAAGCCTCTGGAATACATACTCCAGGTAGGAGACTGAACATTTTTGCATATATACTTTGTGCCTGTAACTCCTGCACATGAGTTCTAACAGACATCAGCATCTCAGTTCCAAGCTGTTAGAATGCCTTTCTTTTATTCAGTCAGTATCTGAAACAAATAAGGGAAATACATATGCCATGTGACTCCCTTGTGGTCTTTCTTTCCATTACCTTGTCAAACAACACATTTTCCTGTCTCTTTTACCTGTTAACTTGCTAAATTTTATGGTGCCATTGTTAACAATTCAATTATTTTCTTCTTTTGTTTTTTGTAGGTGTGCTAGTGGGCAATAAGACCGATTTGATCGATAGGCGAGTTGTGGAACAAAAACAAGCTAAAGACTGGGCAGAAACCAATGGCCTAGAATATTGCGAGATGTCAGTAGTGAGTGTCTATATAATTGGATGTAGAGAAATAATTGCTTTCATTTTCAGATAGAGGAGGCACTGGGTTATGTTGTTGTCTTTCTGTAATTTAGCTTGTTTCCAGCAATTGTTGTTTCCTGCAAATGTTGTTTGTTGAAGTAATTAAACGAGTTTTTCCTCATCTGTCATTATATATTTATTTTCTATCTTTACAGAAAGAGATGGAAAACTATGAAGCCCCTTTTCACATCATGGCAAATGCCTTTCACCGACTCTACAAAGAGAGGGTGGAAACCTTTCATTCATTGGTATGAGGCACCTGTGAGTGTGATAATGCTTAGCTTGTTTCATTTCTTTGTACCTGGAACGAATCAAATGTTTAGCAATCACAAACTAAATCCTGTAAGAGTGGAAGTTAGACTTTTATTTTCTCATTATCATATGTTTTCCTGTAATTCTAAGCCAAAATAAACCTATTGAAGGAGACTTTGACTATTATTTCACCTGGCTATTACTTATCCAGTGACTTAAATTTTGGCATGCGTTGCTTTGCCTGATTGCAGTTTAAATATTGTGAAAGTGAGTATAATGTGGGTCAAAGCATTCCCAAATGATTGAGGGTTGTTTAAAAACACAATATTAGACATTCAGCTGGAGTGTATATTGCAGATCAGGAAAGATGCCATAAGAGCCACCAGAATGTCAACGTAGTTAACAAGAAGAGTCAAAGAAGCTAGTAGAGGCAAAAAGACTTCCTTCAAAATATGGAGGTCTTCTCCAAACGAGAACAAAAAGTACCGGTAACACAAGCTTTGGGAAACAAAGTGCAAGCAGGCAGTAAGGAAGAGCATATTGCTAAAAACATGATGATCAAAACCAAGAAGTTATTCCAATACATTAGTAGCAGGAGACTATATGGGGAGGCAGTTAGACCCTTGGATGACAAAAGTGTCAAAGGAGAATAAGGACATTGCAGAGAAGTTGAATGAATTATTTGCATCTGTCATCATAGCAGAAGTTATGGGGCAGATCCCAGTGCCTGAACTCACTTTTGCAAGAAGGGAGTCTGAGGAACTGAGTCAGATAGTGGTGACATGAGATGAAGTTCTTCCTAGGCGTAATAGACTAAATAAAATAAAATTGACAAGTTGCTGGGTCTAGATGATACCCACCTGAGAGTTCTCATAGAACACAAATGTGAAATTGCTGGTTTTCTAACAAAAATATGTAACTAGCCTTGATTGGAAAGTAGTCAATGTTATACTAATATAAAAAAATTGATTCAGGGAGGTTCCTGGAAATTATAGGTCGGTTACCTTAACATCTATCCTTGGAAAACTGGTGGAAAGTACTGTTAAGGATAAAATAGCCAAGGAAATAGAAGAACAAGCCTAGGTGAGACAGAGTCAGCATGGTTTCTGCAAGATCAAGTACTGTCCCAGAAACCCATTGGAGCTATCTGAAAGTGTCAACAAGCATATAAATAGAGGTGATGTGGTTGACATGATGTACTTGGATTTTCAAAAAGCATTTGACAAGATACTGCACGAAAAGACTCCTGAGTAAGCTTAGCAGTCAATGAAAGGAAAGGTCCTCCTATGGTGTAGGAACGGATTAAGTAGCAGGAAGCAGAGAGTAGTAATAAATGGTCAGTTCTCTGAATGGAAAGCTGTAGGAAGTGGAGTTCCCCAAAGGATTGCTTTTGGGACCTGTGTTTTTTAACTTGTTCATAAACCATCTTAGAGTTGGAGGTGAACAGTGGTGGCCAAGTTTGCTGATGATACTAAATTGATCAGGGTCATTAAAACAAAAAGGCTGTGAAGACTTCCCAAAGGACCTCTCAAACTAAGTGAATATGCAGTAGAATGCCTGTTGCTGAGAATCGTAGGTGAGCCGAGTGCTGTTGCGTTCAGGTCCTGCTTGTGGGGTTCCTACAGATGTCTGGTTGGCCACTGTGAGGATAGGATGCTGAACCAGACATGCCATTGGCCTGATCCAGCAGAGCTCTTACGTTCTTAAGCCCATGGGGTAGTTTTCACAGCTTGGAGCTCTTCAGCGTTACTACCAAGACCAATATCTGTGACTTCACAACATTTATTTTGATTATTTAATTGATCGTTTTGATTTGGCTCATTCTCTCTGGCTGTTTGTAGTTCTCTTAACTGCTAAGGGCTTTTCTTCTCCTTTTACCACTTGAGAATGCACTGCCCTCCGCTGGTGCCCAGACCATTTAAGGAAGGGTGTCTCAGCCGTGGGTTAGAACACAATTGCCTTCTAAGACTTTGCCTAGCATATTGAAACTTGCTTTTGCTTAACAGTTTTCCTCCCATTTTACTAGTGCTTCTCACATTGTACAGTTGTAACTGATGGGCTTCTGACATTTCCACTGTGGTATATAAAGAATTAATCTTGTGGGAGTGATATAGAATACACTTGCTACTTTTAAATTGAGAGATTATACTGGAAAGACTTGTCATAACGTATTTATTCTGATTTTTTTTAAAAAATTCTTCCTTATCCCAAGGGCTCAGGGCAGGTCGTAACATGCTGCACATAAATAAAGTCTAAAAATATCATGTTACAAAACCCATACAACTCCAAGCATATTAATACGCCCCAGTGTATGCAGAGTTGTAGCACACTTACCAAAAACCAATCCAGATACAAAAGACTTGTGACTTTCCATACGCCATCTACAAGTGCCAACGATACAGAAAAGCAACATTCAAGCAATCTCATTAGCCGCAAATACCTTTGAGTAGAGATATGAGGTGCAGATTACCATTTTTTGCACGTGGGGTTCATGCAAAGATGTTTTCTTTTTAGTGAAGCTCATAGCAGAGAGTTACTGAAAAACAGTCTCGTTGGTGAAGGCAAAGAAACTGCTGATTGAACTCTAAGTGTACATTAACACACATAATAATCATAATAACCATAATAATATTTCTTGGAAAAGATGTTTAAATTGAATCAGCAATTTGTGTGGAAATTGCCCTTTAAAGCAGAAGGATGGGAGATGGACAAGGAGTGAAGGTGGTGCTGTGCTTGAGCAAATCTGGATTATGCCAAAAAGGCAGCAATTAAAGACAGAATTAGTAGGGCTGCTGCTAGAATTCTCTAATAAATCCACATTCAGGAGCTGTCTTAAGGTGGAGGGGGGGGGGACCAGGAATCTGATGCAGGTGCTGACAAGCAAAAGTGCTGCCTATCCTTTCGTTATGCAGCTCTTGCTTGCTTTTAGGCACTTGCACATACATACGCAGGGAGAGAGGTACTCTGCTTTGGTACCAAATAATGGCTGTCTTCACAAATGGACAAAGCATCTGAAGTAGCAGGTTGTTTCCCTGTCATTTCTGAGGTTCTCTTTGAACTATTAGCATTATATGCTGATAATGCTTAAACATTAGCATTATATGCTGATAAAGCTTAAACATCTGCATTGTGTACCCACTGATGATGCGTTTTTCCCTTCATGCTTTATCAATGTATCCCTACCAATTATTTTTCCTAAACGGGTGGTTGCTGCCAATTCTGCTTGCATTTTATCATTCCCCCCCCCCTCCTTCCAAACTTGCTAGGCATCCGCAACACTTTATACACTAAAGAGTTAAATCTTCTGAGAGTGATGTGGTTGGACAGATATAATCACAGAAGTTCACAGGCTTCTGCGCCTCCTTAATTATGGGGCAGTTTCTTCGTATGTCATCTTGGTCTGTCGTTTCTCGTGTCCCAAAATAGCAATATGTGGGCGGCTGGGGAACTGCTCAGTTGCAGATTATCGTTGCCCAGACCTTTGCAGTAATCTATAGGATCAAGGAGTTCTAGAGTCTGAAGAAACACCTCAAGGGGCATCTAATCCAGGCATAGGCAAACTCGGACCTCCAGATGTTTTGGGACTACAACTCCCATCATCCCTGACCACTGGTCCTGTTAGCTAGGGATGATGGGAGTTGTAGTCCCAAAACATCTGGAGGGCCGAGTTTGCCTATGCCTGATCTAATCCGACCTCTTGCAATGCAGGGATCAAAGCTACAGAAACCCTGACAGATGGCCATCCAATCTTTGTTTAAAAACCTCCAGTGAAGGGAGACACCACAACCTTCCAACGTGGTCTGTATAACTTGAACAGCTTTGGGGAATGATAGAGCCCTGAGTTTCTCCAAGAAGCTTCTGTGGAGAGAATCATGTATTCCACCTTGAGCTCCTTTGAGGATAGATTTCTTCTTCTTCTTCTTCTTCTTCTTCTTCTTCTTCTTCTTCTTCTTCTTCTTCTTCTTCGATCACTCATAGCCGAGTAAGATTGTCTTCCATAAACACGATTTTAACAATGGGTCCGTAAGTGACTGTGGAGGCCAATTCTGGATCCACATGTCCTTCCACAGTGGGGACATTGGTTTCCAGGCGGGAGTTGATCACGGTGTGGATTTGCCAAGCGTGCCTTCCTCTTAGCACGATATACACCTAATCAATACATAAGATGTCATCCCTGAGCTCTGGTGGAGTGTTGGCAACCTAGCCAAGAGTTTGTTGAAGTCCCTGCAATTTTACTTCCACAGGCTCTCTCAATTCTTGTCCTGATTTGGGAGATTTCTCTCTTCACCACTCCCCAGGGGAGGAATTTAGTTCATTCTTCTGTCATAGCCTTACATATCTCCTCCCCTGGAGATGTTTTCTCCCTTTCTCCGAAGAGAAGCATGGGATTTCTTTTCTTTCACTCTGATCTTTGAAAACAAATCATAATCTGGCAGTGCTTATAGGGTGAATATGACAGGCCCAGTGTGTCAAGCCTGGGTTGGGGTCAGTTTTCATGAGGAACGGCATGGAGGTTGCAATAAGATTGCTGATTAAGTACTGGGAAATTATCTTTCTCTAGTTCCCACAAGAAAGCAAGCACTATAAAAGAAATTGATTACTAGAACCCAATGCCATGCATAATCATATATAATTCTTAAAATGCCAGCATTCGTTTATCTGCTCTAGCCTCAAAACATTAAATGCCCAGTTCTCCAAACCCATCATTGGGGGCATTTATTTTCTGCTGCCAAAAGAAAATGGAAAACAGTGTTGTTCTGATAGTGTGGTGTTCTACACCACCTGCACTGAATTCAAAGTGTTATCCAGATACAGAAGAATGCAGTTCGATATCGATGTATATCGCTCTGAATGTGTGAAGTGCTTTATAATTTTGAGCTTGTCCTTAAAACTACCCTGTAGGTCACTCTTATTCTCATTGTACAGTGGCATGTAGTGTGATTGAGGGGGCATTCAAATCCAGATCACGTGAGATTAAGTTTGGTGCTCTCCACTGAACCATTAAGATTTTCACTAAGGCCATAATTGAGGTTACTCAAGCTGCTAACACTGCAGTATTACAATCTACCTCATTGTTTGTTTGTTTGTTTGTTTGTTTGTTTGTTTGTTTGTTTGATATATACAGCCCTATACCTGTAGCTCTCAGGGTGGCTCACAATATAATGAACACAAAATACATAGTAAAAATAAGAACAGAACAAAACCAAGTTCATGTTGGGCAATGGAGTCATGACTGGGCAACACATGACTGGGTTATACCACATACTAACCACAATTGGAACTGTTTTGGGTGGCTCATATGAGCAGGATTTAAACAAGATTCCAGTTCAGGGAATAAGCTTAGGCTCAAAGTGGCTAACATCATAAAAATAACACAAAACATAACTTTAAAATAAGCAATCTACATCACAAAAGTAACTTTCAATAATCATTAGGATAATAAAAAATACGTAATAATATCAACATATAAAAGTTAAAGAGAAGTCCACTCAACAGTTACAATGAATAAATTCTAAACTATAATCAATAAAACAATGGCAAGCCACAATACATAAAATAATACAATACAAATTGAGAAGCAGAGACTAGAGGGTGGAGCAAGGCAGGTGGAAGGATGCCTTGCCTGACGAAGTCTCTCCCCTCACAGCTTGATAGTTTCCCCTTTATGCCCACTCCTAAAAAAAAAACACTACCTGTGGGTGTAGTTGCTGAATATTCAGCAAAGATCAAGTTAAGGTACATACTGTGTATATGCATATATTTTATGATACATCCAGCTGGCTCTTCAACCCACCTCCTCTGAATTAAATTGCATTTAGTGAGTAGCATGTAACTAAAGCTTTGTGGTTAGTCATTGCTTAGCAAAACTTGGGCTTTGGTGTATTCTAAACCATAGTTCAGGGCAACATCTTTAGAATTACTAATGCTAATATTTGTGGCAGGTGGAAGCAAAATGACAGGTTCTGCATATAGCAAACAGGTCAGGAAAATGGTACATCCCAAGAACGTAACAGCCATTTTAGCCCCATGCAAAATGCAGGCACTACAGCCAAGAATACATCAGCATTCACTTAATTCCTAATCTATAATAAATATTTGGATGGGTCATAAAATAGCATAGCTGATAAAGGACTCGGCTGAAAGGCTTTTAATAAAGCGAGACTGAAGAGCAGTAAAAGATTTTAGTACATAAAAGGCTTCAGCACATGACCGTGTGTTTACTGAATCAGCTTTCCTGCTGTCCTTTAGACAAGTAAAAACATAAACGCCACTGCCAGTTCTGTGTCCATCATACTGGGCTTCCGGTATTATACTCTGTGCGAGGGGCACATCTGTACCATGAATCCAGTGTGAATGCTTCTCCCAGTGAAGAGACTTTACTCCACACTGGCAGAGTCTGACATTTGCATGTATTCACAGCAGATATCTGTGGTTTCTGGAGCAAGGAGGGGTAAAGGGAACAAGGCTCAGGGATGTGTATGAAGGAGAAGTGGCACCAGGAGGCCATTGCATCTCCTTGGCTACCTCAGCTGCTGTTTCTTACCCTTCCGTCTCCCAGGCATGACTTGGAAAGCTGAAGCAATTGGTGGAGGAGCCATCATATGGTGAACTCGGAAATGATGCTCTCTTGAACCCTGTGTGCTACATTGCCTCGGGGTGCTCCCTCGCCTAGTTTTGTGGTAGAATGAGTGCTGCACATGTGTTTTTTGGCACCATCCACATGACATCACCATGAAAATCCCAGTTCATAATCTGGATTCCCTGTTCACTATAAAACAAACTCGGAATCCACATGGGAGCCTGGAGTGGAAGATTTCGAGGTTTACAAAAGAAGATGAAGGCTGCCGCTCGGCAGGAAGCTCTTGGAGAACGTTTGCTTCGTGTCCGTGGCCAGTGTACTAGATGAGACTTGGTTTCAGTGGGAGAGTGTTGTGTATCTGTCAAAAGCTGAGCCTCAAAACAAAGCTCTTCCCATCCTCCATGTTGGAAAGCCCGGGGATGTTTCTCTTGGGCAAGGATTGAGTCACAGCTGCTGCTACTTCTGCTGCCGATAGCCCTGTCGCCAGAGTCAGCCTAGTGGTGTGGCTTTCACTTGTTCTCACAGAGAGGAGACACAACTAAGCCAAAGTGACAGGGGCTCGCAGGAGAGATGGGGCAGAAAGCGCATCGCCAAAGAGGAGGCTTCTGGGCAGCAGAAAACTCTGTGTCCCTCTACCAAGCTGCAATGAGCCCTGCCAGTTCTTTTCTACGGATCTATACAAGTCACTGCCCATGAAGTTCTGGAACAGACCACCGATTTGAGCTTGCAGTGGCATTTCCCCCCATCCCCATTTTTACCAGTCATGTCCCTCCCCTCCCCTCCCCTCCCCTTATTCCTGTCTCCAGCTAAGCAAGCTCATTGCAATGTCATATCTTTACCCCATCCTGAAGGGATACCCCTCCTTTCTTCTGCAGCCCAGCTTCTCAGGCACATAGCTGCCAAGTTATCCCCTTTTTTAAGGGATTTAAAATGCTGAATAGGCTTATGCTGAATAGGCTTATGCTGAATAGGCTTCCTCGCGAGAAAAGGGAAAACTTGGCAGCTATGCTCAGGCATCCCACTTGATGCTCAGGCCAGAGCTATGTCGCGTTGCTCTCTACTGCTGGGTAGGAGGTTGGACTGGAACAGGATAATCGGGGCATGGCTTGAGTTTCTCTGCGATACGTTTGAGTGTGTGTGTTTATGAGGGGCGGGGGTATCCCAGGCAGGCACCCCCTTCCTCCCCCACCATCAGACTGCACTCATTTATTACACCATCTGCTTTCTCAGTGCCGGAGATGATGCTGGGGATATGTGACTTGGGGCACTCAGGCGGAAACTGGCCTGCACAAGGCCAGGCATGTGTTTGCCTCCTAGCAATGCAGCGGTCAGCAGCAAATTCTTTGCCGCCTCCGCCTCCTCTCAGTATGGGAGAGAGTGAGTGAGGGCCTGGAAGTGTCCGAGATGCAGAAAGATGGGCTGTGTGAAGGAGGCAAAACCACCAGAGATCTGGGGAGATGGGTAATGTCTGTGTGGCAGTGGCGGTGGTAGGAGGAAATAGGCCATGGGCCAGGTGCAGAAGACATGAAGGGGTGGAACAGCTGATGGGGAAAGGGAGGTAAGGAGAGTCAGAGAAGGGAGGCAGGGACAAAAATAACAGGAGAGAAGTGGGTGTCCACTGTTCCCTCCAGCTAATGGCCAGAAGAAGCAACCGTGAATAGCATAGCAGCAATATTAAGGGCTAGACCAGGGGTCCCCAAACTAAGGCCCAATCACCACCTCAATCCAGCCCGCGGACGGTCCGGGAATCAGCATGTTTTTACATGAGTAGAATGTGTCCTTTTATTTGAAATGCACCTCTGGGTTATTTGTGGGGCCTGCCTGGTGTTTTTACATGAGTAGAATGTGTCCTTTTATTTGAAATGCATCTCTGGGTTATTTGTGGGGCATAGGAATTCGTTCATATTTTTTTTCCAAAATATAGTCCGGCCCCCCACAAGGTCTGAGGGACAGTCGACCGGCTCCCTGCTGAAAAAGTTTGCTGACCCCATGTGTCACAGAGATTAAAGCAGGGTGAGAAATGGGTTGTGTAGAGAAAGGCGAGGGGAAATGGCAGGAGGGGGCAAGTGTCATGATCAACAGAGGAAAGCTTTTTGGAAGAATGGGAAAGGTGAACAGTGAGAAGAAGAGAAATGGAATTGAGAAACGTGAATTGAGGATTCCTCAGAATCTGAAGAGAACTCTAGGCCATCTTTGGCAGCTGTCAGGAACAAGAGAGTTTTGTTCCTAAGATACTCAAAAGTGCCTGTTATTTGAATTTGAAGTGGCATTCACCTTTGGAATACTTACTTCCCATAGTTTAATCAGATTAAACTTGAAAGGACTTAATAGCTATTTGGGCCAACACCCTTTATATAGGGCCCAAGTAAATAAAGATGATGATGATAATAATAATAATAATAATAATAATAATAATAATAATAATAATAATAATTTATTATTTATACCCCGCCCATCTGGCCGGGTTCCCCCAGCCACTCTGGGCGGCTTCCAACCAATAAGGGGTGTGGCTAAGTTAGTGGTATTTATCGCTACTGAATGTATATACACTTCTGGGAAAATATACTTGGGGAGTCATATCCTGACATATTCATTTAACAAAATAAACCATTTGATTGTAATAAAACCTGTAAGTGGTTTACATTAAATATAACAGTAAGATAATCAAAGACCCTGATTGTGGATATTCTTTCTTACCAGATGACGACTAGAGGTTGTGTCAGGGTAGCATTAGAGTGGCTTTGTTTTTTTATTCTATGTGGTGTATTAGTTTGTTCTGTATTTTAATTTCATCCTTGTCCAATGAACTCATACGCAACCTTATTTGGTTGCTTTTGTTAACCACAGCTGAGTCAAGAAGCAGGGGGATTCATAAAGGGCCTCGATTCAAAATAATTTGTGATTCAATGGGATTTGTAGATTACCAAACTGAATCTACAATGCAGCTCAGAGGAATTGGTGCAATCAATTGTGGACGAAGCTACCCCCATGGAAAAATGAGACTGTTAAGATGCGCAAAAAAGCCACCAACCCAATATTGGATGTTTAAAAGCTTAAAGCAAGGATGGGGGGGCTGTGCCCCCCCCCACTTGTAGGTTGTAGGTCTACTACTGCCATCCTCCCTGGTGTGGTATACTTGCGTATAAAGGGTTAAAATGAAATTGGCTTCATCAATTTCTCATCTCATGAATCAGTGGGTGGGATTTATGGAGGGTGGGTATTTCATGCCTCTACCAGCTCAGTTCTGTGTTCGCTGGTCTCAGAGCTAGTCTTCTTTTTCACCTGTCTAATAAAGCAACTGTTTAACATGCTGCATGGATAACAGGAAGGGGTGCAGTTGTGTCTGTAGATCTACAAGGGACCCACTAAAGAATATTTAACCCGGGTCTGATTAGAGATGGAGTCCCAACAACAGCTGAAAGGCCATGGACTCATCACCCTGACTTTTGAGCCTCCTGTCTTGTGGAGGCACGTGCTGAACCACCGTCGTCCTATCAAACAACAACTGAAGACAAGGAAGACAAAAAGAGAGCAGAGCGCTGTTACCCCATCAGACCTTTCCCCTGCGCAGAAATACTGCACAATCTGCACTGCTGCAAACAGATGGCATTTGTGCATATGTGTTTGGGTGGGGGGAGCACAGCATATGTCTCCATTGAGAGCTGGGATATTCAAGGGTCCTCCTTTGAGTTGCAATCTGGAAAGCCTACAGAAAAGGCTGTGTTAGGCAAGACCCCCTCTTAAGAGTCCACCTTCATTCTCCTCTCTCTTATTTCTTCCTTGCACCCCCACCACCTGACGTTCACTTATAGGTAAGCAAATGAAAGTTCATCTCTACCGTATGTTTCTACCCTTATGCTCTAACGGAGGGTTCAGAGTGGCAAATGATTTGAAATAATAACCATCTCTTTAAAACAGTGCTGGGGGATCTGTGGTCCTCCTGATGTTGGGCTCTAACCCCCCATCAGCCTCTCCAGCCAACACAGCCAATAATCAGGGGTAGTGAGAGTAGTCTAGCACAGTAGTTCCCAACTAGGGGTCCGGGGGACCCCTGCAGGTCTGCGGAACACACCCAGGGGGTCCGCGGCACCATCTCCTGCCAGGAACTCACTTATCTTTTAAAATGCAGAATGAAAGCCTTCCGTGGGTCATCCAGCCTCTGCTCACAACTAGTGTCTGCTTGCTGCCAGAAAAAATTGTGAAAGAGTTGCTGGATGGCAAGTGAGCTGGGATTGGGCACAAACCTCTGACACAGTTTCTTAGGGCTTTTGCGATTGGAGGGGAGAGTTGGGAAGAGGGTGCAAACATGCTCATATGCTTATCATTTAAAAAATCTAAGGGGTTCCTTGCCCTTGCTCTCTACATTTTAACTGAAAAGAACTTCTAATTGTTTTCAGCGACTATCAAGTTTAGAGGACTCTCCCATTGCTAGTAAGTAGGGTTTTCAGTGAATCTTGCCTTATAAGTTTGGGATTCAGGTCTCATCTTGGAAGTCCAACAGGAGAAAATAGCTAAGCAAATTGCCACTCTGAATAGCACAACAGCTCAGCCTCTGATGATTTAGTTTAGTGCTAGGGTTGGGCAATACTTTCTTTTTAGCATCATGGTGTAAAGGTAAAGGGACCCCTGACCATTAGGTCCAGTTGTGACCAACTCTGGGGTTGCGGCGCTCATCTCGTGTTATTGGCCGAGGGAGCCAGTGTACAGCTTCCGGGTCATGTGGCAAGCCATGACAAAGCTGCTTCTGGCGAACCAGAGCAGCACATGGAAACAGCGTTTACCTTCCTGCTGTAGTGGTACCTATTTATCTACTTGCACTTTGACGTGCTTTCAAACTGCTAGGTGGGCATCATGGTATATCAGCACCTAAATACCGGTATATGCTGATATATCATGATGACTGGAATTTATATTGCCTGCTTCTTCCTGTCTTAGGGAAAGAAGAAGAAGCTGAGATACATGGCCCAGTCCTAAACAGTGAGCAAGTCCTGATGCTTCTCAGGCTCACATGTCAGCTGAGGAGCATTGGGGCTTTGCTGAACTGCTCAGCTGGGGTGTGGAAGAGGCCTCGCACCCCCCAGCTGAACAAGCCAGTGGCGGGCGGGGGGCTCTGTTAACTGCTTGGCTGAGGGGAGCGAGGTAGTGCTGGACCACTTAAAATATATGCCTAACCTGAAACAGTCTCATTTGTTTAAAGGCTTAAATATAATAGAAATATTCACCCAGCATTGAGGATAGCAAATGAAGTGTCATGCAAGTTTTTCTGGGGAGGGTAGCACCAAAAAGTTCCTATCTCTAGTCAGCATCCACCCTAGGTCCTATCTCTAGTCAGCATCCACCCTAGGTCAGATGGTGAGGATCTAAAGAAGGTCCTTGCATGGGCGTACCCAGCGAGGGGCAGGGGGGGCAGCTGCCCTCCCTAGAAGCAAATAATCAGTTGTTTACCACACTGAAATGGTGTAAAAAACAAGAAGTATCTAGAGCCACCTAGCAAGCCTCCCTCAAGGGAGGGAGAGGTCTCTAGCGAACTCTAGCAGAGAGAAGAGGGAATCTTCTACAGGTGTCTAGTGAGTTCCGCGTCACTAAACTGAGCCACCCACCGCTAAACTGAGCCGCCGGCTATTAGTTTACCTTCTTATATACATTTAGAAGACATCGAGGCTGCCTAAATGGATATAAGAAACTGGTTCCAAAAAGGTAACTTAAGTAATTTCTGTATAAAATTAACTTTTAAAGGGTAAAGACCTGGCTCAGAAGTACAATGGGAGAGGACAGACTGACTGGGTTGTGTTGAATGAGCGTCCATCAGAAATTCTTCAAGGAAAATCAGGACTGGATTGAAACGAAAGTTTTGAACAAGTTTTCTTCAAGCCCAAGAAAAATGATATTAGTATAAGACATGTAACTAGAATAAAAAATATTTTTTTCAAGCAAATAATTGTAATAACTACCGTAATAAAGCACTGCTATTATTATATATAATTTTCTTAAAATTTTGGTTTCATTCGCCTTTTCCGTGCTGAAATGTCACAACCTGAACGACCATGGCTTGCCCCCCCCCCCCCGGTTTGATCCTGGGTATGCCCCTGGGTCCTTGGAAGACAATCTCAGGGACTGCACAAGATTACATGGGAAGTAAGATATGCTTACCCGAAAGTTATTTGTTAACTCAGAATAGATCTTAGAGTAATTGGCTGTATTTAACAAACACTTAGTCAGAGTAGACCCACTGAAATATATTGGCCTAAGTTAGTCATAGACAACCTGACTGTAAGAACCAGTCCAAGCCAAGTATGCATTGCTTTTAAGACTACACTGTTGCGTTCTCATCTTGGTTTCTTGGGGATAAACACTGACTAGGTGAGTACGTTTTAGCCGGTGCTGTTCATAGCACAACTAAGTAAACCTCCCCAGCCTTCCCTGGCGGCCAATATCTAGCTGGGGTTTATGTTTCATAAGTGCATGTATCATTTGTTTATATTCTCCAAACATAGTATATGTGGTATTGGCTTAGGCATAGTATATGTGTGTAGTGAACTATTAAATACCTTTTGACAATGCAATTCTGTTTGCCTATGGAAATCCAAATGTTCTGGCCTTGTTTGCTGAAGTTTGCTCTTATTGCTAGTCTGTCTCACTAGGGCAGTCAAGTGTGGGGAGAAAGCACATAGACCTAGCTCTAGCCTAGACAGGGAGGGGCACTCAGGACTCTTCCAGCAAATGCACACTGCTTGGATTTACAGGTCTCTTACCTGCATTCAAATAATGGGCATGTGGTGGCAGAGATCCCTCCACTGGATGCAGATTATTTGAGTGTGTGTGTGTGTGTGTGTGTGTGTGTGTGTAATATATAGATAGCTGTAATGGGAAAAAATTTGAACCGGTTCACATTTAAAGGGGAGCCTACCAAATTTGCGTTTTTTTAACACGATGTGAACCAAAACACAGCTATCCTTTGAAATGTGCACTTGTGAGTCCCTGCTTGGAGATAAAATAATACACATGGACACAAGTATTTAGGTTAATGGGCTAAGAACAGGGGTCAGCAAACTTTTTCAGCAAGGTCCACTGTCCCTCAGACCTTGGGGGCGGACGGACTATATTTCGAAAAATATATATGAACGAATTCCTATGCCCCACAAATAACGCAGAGATGCATTTTAAATGAAAGGACACATTCTACTCATGTAAAACATGCTGATTCCCTCACAGTCCGCGGGCTGGATTTAGAAGACGATTGGGTCGCATCCGGCCCCCGGGCCTTAGTTTGGGGGACCCCTGGCTAAGAAGGTCACAACTTTATTGGTTACCGAATGTGAGTGGTATTGGCTTAGGCATTGGATCGGACAGACTATACTTGACTCCTGCCCGCTCTGCTGGGAGTCACACAAGGGTTAACAACCAGTAGGGGGAGCTTGTCAATGCAAATCAACGGGAAGCTTTCCTCTAGAGTCACCGGGGGTCGAGCCATGGCCCTAGCCACCACCAGGGCATTGGACAGCAACCACAACTGCTGGATTCCTTTAACAGAATACCCTTCAAGGGGAGGGGTAGGTGATAGCCACAACCTCCCCTCCGACACACAGTGCGTTTTCCAATGCCTAGGCCTTAGGGCGAATCGCTTTGCAAAAAAAAAAAAATGTGTATATTAGGCAAAATTGCATCAAAAAATGTGCACATTGGGATAAATGTGTATATTAGGAAGAACTGAAATTGCCAGATTTGTATATCTCTAATAGATAGATATGAATGAGACAAACCTGAATCTGGGTCAGAGTCTCTGTTTTACCATCTAGGCAGTAGTTTGCAAAGGGTGGTATTACAGCAGCATATACTATATCACAAATGGTTCATCGGCACCTTTGTTTGGGGCCAGTCCCAGACATTTTGCTGGTCAGGTGCCAACACTTGCAAAAGTTTTGCTACACCATCCACACACCACTTCCTGTATTCCTCTCCTACAAATCCATGATGCTACATGCCACAGGTACTTAACTCTACTGCATAACAGAACCAGCCCTGACTTTTATCATGGATATGCCTTATTATTCTACATCACTGTACCTACCACTGCTAATGAGGGCTGTTGATGCTTGGTCATGTATACATTCCCAACTGTATTAATAACATGTAAATGTTACAGTGCATTTCCGAGCACAATTCAAAGTGTCGGTGTTGACCTTTAAAGCCCTAAACGGCCTCGGTCCAGTATACCTGAAGAAGCGTCTCTACCCCCATCATTCTGCCCGGACACTGAGGTCCAGTGCCAAGGGCCTTCTGGCGGTTCCCTCACTACGAGAAGCCAAGTTACAGGGAACCAGGCAGAGGGCCTTCTCGGTAGTGGCACCCACCCTCCCACGAGATGTCAAAGAGAAAAACAACTACTAGATTTTTAGAAGACATCTGAAGGCAGCCCTGTTTAGGGAAACTTTTAATGTTTAATAGATTATTGCATTTTAATGTTATGTTGGAAGCCACCCAGAGTGGCTGGGGAAACTCAGCCAGATGGGCAGGGTATAAATATATTATTATTATTATTATTATTATTATTATTATTATTATTATTATTATATAAATAATGCATGCATGTCATGCCTTAATCAAAGGAATATTCCTGGAGAACATGCGCCTTCCTCTCTGCTCCTTTCTTAATTTTGATCTCAAAAATAGCTGGCCATTCTCTTTCAAACTGTATACAATTCCTTCTTTCATTTCTTCTTCTTGTCTCTCTCATTAGTTCTCTTCATGCAGAGTACTACTTCTCAGTTACCTAAGTTTCTCCCCCTTAGACTAACCTTTTAGCTCTGCTTTCCCGCATCCTCTTTTGTCTGTCTCCCTCTTCTCTCTCTCTCTCTCTCTCTCTCTCTCTCTCTCTCTCTCTCTCTCTCTCTCTCTCTCTCTCTCTCTCTCTCTCTCTTGAACTAGGCTGTGAATTTTAGCAGCATCATAACGGGACAAGCTGTAAAACTGAAATTCCCAGAGGGGCCAAGTTGTGATCATTTTATTTTTACATTGTCCTTGGATGTGAAAGGTGTTTATTCAAGGGGGAGGAGGTCTGTGGTGTGAGTGTGTGTATATGAGAGAGGGAGGGAGGGAGGGAGGGAGGGAGGGAGGGAGGGAGGGAGGGAGAGAGAGAGAGAGAGAGAGAGAGAGAGAGAGAGAGCAGGCCAGAACAAAGAAAGCTTAATATGAATATAGGTCAGTTCCAGATAAGACCCTAAGTGCTCTGTGTCAAACAAGAGTATCTTGTTGCTTTTGGCAAGATACCAAAAACATGGCAACTGAGCAGTAGATTTACACACATAATACATTGCATGCATCATCTACCACATGAGGACGTGTTACTACCACGCGTGCCTATAGTCAAAGTACAATTACTCTAATGCTGCAAAGGAGATTTCTGCATACAGCTGATAGAGAGAATACATATCTGGATGCCTGCCTTCATACGCAGTGTCCTGATCACTCACATCCTCGAATTAGATGGATGCCAAAATCTTCACTCACACTTCCTCTGTGTTGACTTCCTTATAACCTGGCCATGTGAAAGATTCAGCCTTTAAGTCCATACTTGCATGCTTAAATCACCATTGCGTCATCATACACATGTGGAATTGGTAGGCACGCTGACTGGATTTTTAACTACTGGGATCAGATGCAATCATTAAAATAATAATAATAATAACACCCCACCTTTCTCCCCTTAAAAAGGCCACATAATAATAAAAGTCTGCAAATTAAAACTAATGCTAAAATATGAATAAAAAATAGAAACATGCAAGGTAATAAAAACATGAAAACAATCCATAAATATACAGAAACCTAAAAGCAGAGCCATTAGAAACACCACCAACCAAAACAGCCTGCAAAAATCAGTTCACCAAAAAATCACAAGAGTGTGTTATATAGACTCGGTGCTGTAACCTAGAAGGCTTTGTTCTGCATTCCAGCCAACTGCACCTCTGAAAGCAGCAGGACTTGGAGCAAGATCTCAGATGACAACAACAGTGGGCAGACAGGTTCATGGGACAAGAAGCAGTCCTTAAAATATATGGCTCCCCAACCATCTGCAGATGCATCTATAATACCCAGCACCATGAACTGGGCTGGGAAACAAACTGGGAGACAATGAAGACTGCAAGAATATGCTCCCAAGGGCAGACTGCAAGAACCACTGTCGGAAACATCTGGTTCCCGTAGCCCAACCTTTGGCAGGGCTTCAACCCAAGCTGGTTTCCCACCCATGCATATCACTACTAGTAACAACTGTGACAGAAGCAGAAGATGGCACGGTCTGTCTGATTTCCAGGATTCAGCCTGGAACATCTGAATGGCAAGCCTCAGACTTGGGGAGAAAGCAGTAAGAAAACCGCTCTGATCATGCACACAGTGCTTTTCTGCCTGGCTATTCCCACTTGCAAGTACCAGAAACACTGGGCAGGGGAGAAAAGAAGTAGGTGTAACTTCCAAACCAGCTTAAAACCCCAGCACCTCTGATTTTAGAAATTATGTGTTATTCCTTTCCAGGTTTTGACATAGGTCGATGGAGCGGCAGCATGGAGGGAAATGACCCGTTTTCCCCTCACCAAGATTCACATCTCCAATACTTTTGGTGCTGTGCCTCCAGCTCCAAATCCACAGCTGCCTCTGTGTCTACGATGCTCCTAAAGCAATATATGAAACATTGAAGTAGATAGTAAAGTTGATCTTTCTTTCCTCGTAGTTTTGCTAACGTTTCCTAGGATTTGTAATCTATCAGGTCATGTCAATAGCAAATGCCTTCAGGGCTCCCTGCATCCGTTCTGTGTTAACTGTCAGGGTGACTGGTTTCCCTCCATACTGTGTAAACTTCAATTGTATTCAAATGTCCACTTGCCTGTGAAGACAGGAATATGCCATGCGAGGTCCCCTAAGTTTGACCCATCTAGGCTAGGTTACTCACTGAGTTCCTAAGCTTTTGATCGGTCTGTTTACTTCACTGAGCCTTCCTGTGAGTCTGGAACGGACTAGTGCATAATGCAAGCTCAGTTTTCCTTTGTTGTTGTTGTTGTTGTTTAGTCGTTTAGTCGTGTCCGACTCTTTGTGACCCCATGGACCATAGCACGCCAGGCACTCCTGTCTTGCACTGCCTCCCGCAGTTTGGTCAAACTCATGTTCGTAGCTTCGAGAACACTGTCCAACCATCTCGTCCTTTCATCCAGTTTTCCTTTATTGAACTGCAAATATATGTTCTGGAGTTGTGTTTTGTGTGGGTTGTTGTTGTTGTTTTGCATAACACTTCGACATTTAACTTCTAGGCTCTGCCAGTTGCTCAAATGTGTATAACTGGATATTATAGAATGAGAAAAATCTGCAGGCGCATCAGACTCTTCATGCCCCAAGCTATATCAGTGTTTTGTAAAAGTGACAGACACAACGGCCCAAAGGAATCTGGGTGAAAGTGTTCAGGACTAAACATATTCTTTAAAGGAAAAAGGAAAGAGGACACCCCTCATATTGACTATTAGCTGAAACATTCCAAAACACCCCTAACTCTCTAAATGCCACAAGATGGATGTGAACAAAGGGCAGCACTCTCCTTCCTATGCCCTGCCTGTAGCTTCCATTGCAACATTCAGCACTGGCCACTTTGGAGATGGGATCCTGAACTCTATGGACTGATTGGTTGATCCACTGTGGCAGTTCTTACATTTTTATGCTAACTCACTGACAGCTGCCCCCAAGCAGGCAAGTCTGTACCTCAGAGAATCGTTTCCAGGAAAGGGGTTTGTGTGTTTCTGATAGCTGAGGATCAGAAGCAGAGCTGTGTAAGCTGTGGGTTGTGTCTTTAGCAGATCATGAAAGTGAGACGGGTGAAGCTGCAAAAGGCCTGCCTTTCTTGCGTCCATCTGCACCTTCCCCTATTAGGAACAAGACCCATTACCATTCTGTATTGATAACCATCGACATGAATCATCCCCACTCCAGGGGCTCAATATCTTTGGTGTATTCATTTTGCTGCCAATAAGACTTTAAATGTGTGCATGGTTTTTGTTTTCTCTATCTTGCTCAAGCACACACACTCCTCTTAAGTATTAGATAATTCCACATGGGGAAATCTTTATAATTAGGGTGGCTGCCTTGAGCATCCTACCTAATAGCTGTGGATATCTTCCTTTTAAAAGCAAACAGGTAAATCATTTTAATATTTAGTTACAGCAGTGATGAGGTCCAAGGCTGCATTTCCCTGGGGGGAAATGGTCAGAGGAGCAGGCAGGCAGCAGGCAAAGGAAAAGTGGGTGAGGCCAAAGCTGAAGGCGGGTGGAGTTACCTCTTCTGTCTTTTTCTCTCTTCCTGTTTACCTTTATAGAGTTCACAGGTAGTCAAGGTCCCAGCTAGAGTAATACATGTGTTGTTGCTTTTATTGGGCATGGCAAGGGGAGGAGAGATAGAGTTCAGTAGCTCCTGGCAGCATCCCTGTAGAGAAGTATGCTGACTGATGATGGGATTTGTAGTCCATAAAAGATGGCCACCAGTTGGTAAAGGCTACTTTAGATAACTTTCTATGAATTCTTCTTGGGGGGGGGGGTAATATAGGCAGCCTTCACCACAGGGGCGGAGCTTCATGCTGCACTACCGGGGGCAGAGAGGAGGCGCGCTGCCCCCAGGGACGTGGCACACCTTCTGGGGGCGGGACGCGGCACGCATTTTGGGGCCAGGGTGCGCCACGCGCAGAGGCGGGACACACGATTTGGGGGAAGCACACGATTTGAGGGCGGGGAGCATCGCGCGCAGGGGCGGGGGCACGTTTTGGGGCAGGGCAGGCAGCCGCGATGGCGCCCCTGGGATCGCGCTGCCCGGGGTGCCCCGCCCCCACCGCCCCTATCTCCCTATGCCCCTGCTTCACCATAGTGGCAGGCTACCACTAATACTCATTCCTGTAATCAAAGAAGCATGGCATTGTACGTGCTCACTACTCCATCATTATAATCAGTATTAAGTATTAATATCTGGGGAGGGGTCAAATTTTGCCTGGGACCCTCTCTTCTTCTCCCACCATCAAGATGAAATCAGTATCAGTCCCTTTTTAAAGTACATCCCCCCCCCCCCAAATCTCTTCATGAGTATCATTCATCTCCAGGTGAAATTTCACCATACTTTTTGATACAGGTAATTAAGGAATTGTCAAAGGGTGGATATATTTTTCTTCATTGAGTCTCCGCGTACTTTTTACTGTAGAGTAGGGATTCCAATCCCAGCTAATTATCATGCTTACAGAATGAAGGGAATGTAGTAGTTCCTGATGAATTAATCAAGAGTAAAAAAAAAAAGACATAACATTATTTATGGCCTTTACGTCTCCCCACCTTTGCTGCTTTGACTCCCTCCTTTTTGTCATCTTTGACTCCCTCCTTTTTGTCATCTTTGTTGAGCAGTTATGTTTATTGTTTATTCATTTAAAACAGTTCTCCCCTGCCTTTCAACCACAGCATCCATCATCCCAAGCATGGCTTGCATCCCATCATTTAAAGTGAAACCTATCTAAGACAGCTAAGACAACATCCATATATATTTACACATGCACACATCACAGTAGGACAGGGACCTTATCTCAACTGTAGAACATCTGCTTTGCATAAGGAAAGTCCCCGGTTCAGTCTCAGATAACTCCAGGTAGAGCTCCCAGTTGGAAACCCAAAGAGATGCTGCCAGTCAGAATATACGTTACTGAGTTAGATGGACCAATGAACTGACCCAGTATATGGCATCTTCCTGTGTTCCGGAAAAGCAAGGCATAAAAACAGTACAAATTCCATTCATATCAGATGCCATTATATATACCCTGTTTCTCCTAAAATAAGACATACGCATAAAATAAGCCATAGCAGGATTTCTAAGCATTTGCGCAATATAAGCCATACCCTGAAAATAAGACATAGTGATAGGTGCAGTTCTGGAGGGCCCCAAGGAAGAGGCAAGGCTGGACGCGTAATTAAAAAATAAGACATCCCCTGAAAATAAGCCACTGTGGGGTTTTTAAAGGAAAAATAAATATAAGACGGTGTCTTATTTTTTTGGAGAAACATGGTATGCATCCCCTTCAAGCCCAGTTTCTTCCCTCTACAGTTCTAGGTTTTAAGTCCCAGGTAGGTGACTTGCTTCTGTTCAGCCTCTTGAACTCCAAGCCCCAGACTGCTGAGGACTAGCGACCGCATGTTACTTTCTGAGACATTCCATCTCTCTCTCTCTCTCTCTCTCTCTCTCTCTCTGTGTGTGTGTGTGTGTGTGTGTGTGTGTGTGTGTGTGTCAGGCAAAGATGTACAACCTCCCTTTCAGAACAGGGAGTAGATGTGCGTATTTAGAGGGGGAAGGAATAGAGGCCGTACCATTAGGGCAAACGGGGCACTTTCACAACAACCACATTCTCCCATCAGCCAGCCTCCACCTCCCTGCCTTTCTACTTACAACCATTCCAACAGGCAGAAGTGCCTGTCAGCTTCCTTCACCTCCTTTGTCTTGGTGCTGCCTTTGTAGAATTCAGCAGGGAAGAGGATGGGGACAAAACTAGAATTAGTTGGCTCTGCTTCTCATTGGCTTTGGCTCTACGTACTATTTGGGCTCCCTTCCTTCTGCCCCACCGGTCACAATGAGCACTGGTCACCAGTAGAGGAAAGGGGTAGTTTTACTCCACTGAGTCACAACAGGTAAGAAGAAGCACATGACTGCTTACGGAAGGGTTTAGAGCAGGCATAGGCAACCTTGGGGCTCCAGATGTTTTGGAACTACAACTCCCATGATCCCTAGTTAACAGGGCCAGGTCAGGGCTAATGGGAGTTGTAATTCCAAAACATCTGGAGAACCAAGATTGCCTATGCCTGGTTTAGAGCCATCATCACAGACTGACTCATCCCTTAATCTGACCCCGTGTCCTCAAAGCCCACCTACCTACCGCCCCAGGAATATCTTACCAAAAACTGTTATTCCAGCTGGCATGCCTTGTTAACAGCCTGTCCTCTGTTTGGAACTAATGGCTCACACACATTGATTTCTTTCCTATTGATTAGGCAGCTGCTGAACATACAAATTCCACCAAAACATGCAAAGAGAAGGGAGGTAAAAGAGTTATCTCAGAAACCCAGTGCTATATAGAGGATGTGCCAGGGAAATTCTGGCCCATTCCATTACCTGTGTGCCCCCAAAACAGCAACAGCATTTTCCTCATGAGAAAGAAAGCAATCCATAAGATCCGTCCGATAAAATTGCATTTATGGAACAGTGATTCAAAATTAAGATAAAATCTGCCTGGGACTCGACCTACACTTAGCCTACACTTAGAGATATTGCAGCCCTCCCCCCCCCACTTCCAGATGTTTTGGACCACAACACCCATCATCAAAGCTTTTCTGTTTGGGGGTGATGAGAGTTGTGATCCAAAACATCTGTATGGCCCGTGTTGGAGGAGGCTGTTCCAAGAGTTCGGAAACAGAGAGAATGAACTTTGAATTCATCTCAGAATTTGTGAAGGGGAAAATTTAATGTCTGATGTTTTATCGCTTTATTATTATTAATATTATCATCATCATTATCATTAATTCTGTTGGGAGCTGCCCAGAGTGGCTGGGGAAACCCAGTCAGGTGGGTGGGGTACTAACAACAACAACAACAACAAATTATTATTATTATTATTATTATTATTATTATTATTATTATTCTGACAGGTTGGTTCCAGAAGCCTGATGAGGTATATAACAGTCCAGAATACTTATAAAGTACTCTATATTCCATTGTCCACTCAAGCTGTGGACATGTTATCATTTATTCCAGCCCCGGTGCCCTCCCACCACTCATTTTTGAAACTGTGCACCCATGACTTTAGAAGCAATCCATATCTATTGAGCAGTTTCTTGAGCTGTACTTGATGTGTTATCCTTCAAACCAGCTTCCATCTGATTTTAAATTGTAAGCCACATTCACTTCACAGTTAAGCTGAGGTGTGTATATTTGAGACTGGCATTGCACACATGCAGGTGACAGTTGTGTGAAATAGCAATGGGGAAGAAGCTGCGTGGTTTAAGAAGCTGAGTGGTTTAACCATCAATCCCCCTTCCCAGGGAACTCTGGGAGAGAAATCGAAATCTCCTCACAACTCTCAGCACCCTTGACAGATTACAGGTCCCAGAATTCTTTGGGAGAAAGCATAACAATTTAAAGTGATATGATACTGCTATAAATGTGTAGTGCAGACGGGGCCACCGTTCCTAAATAAATATGAAATATAAAATATTCTTCTTGGCATATGCCTGTGTGAGAAATTAAATCACTATAGAGCAGTCTTGCTTGGACAAACTTCAGGGTTGCTGTGTCTACTTTGGTTTTTTACACAAGCCAACCTACTGGAATCAGGCCTGATAGTTACTGGCTATATGGAGCTGGGTGTAAAACGGTGACTCAGAGGAAGAGCCAGTGTCCTACTGCACACAGCTCACATGAGATATTAACTAGTATGGCTACATACACAAAAACAAATCTACATCAGAGTTACTACAGATAAGGTAGGGGAGACCGGGACACGTTTTCCAACTTTTTATAACTTATTTTATGGTATTTTTTTATTATTCTTATCTATTTTGAGGTAAACAGAATCTCATTGTATTTCCTATACCTTTATCTACAAACTAGCACAATTGTTTTTCAAAAAAGTAAATATAGTTTTTGACAGCAAATGGTTAAGTCTGATCATGTCAAATTGGAAAACGTGCCCCATATGTGGGGCAAGTTTTCCAGCCTACTAAAAATGTGCAGGGGCAAATTTTCCAACTATACTTTAATGGTAAAGCACAGGTAATAAATCTTGCTTGTTACTTCATATGTATTTTTATTGTAAACTAAAAAGGCATAATAATAGTAGGTAAGATAATAATAGACTAATAGAGAAAGTAATTGGATATAGGGAACAAAATGCCACTTAATGATTTTTTTTAAAAAAATGTCACTTAACAATTTAACAAAGACAGTTGTTTTTTTAAACAAAAGTCGTCATTGTCTGAACCACAGTGAATGCAAACAAAAAAATGTAACATCCCCTTTGGTGCAGTCTTCATGCACCCATTTTTCCAATGAGACACGTTTTGGAATAGGTGCCCCGTATGCTGGTGGAAAACCTGCCCCGTCACCATATTGGAACTTTGACACGACCTCGACGAGTAGCGGTGTAAGTTATTTGCAAAACAAACGCATAGTTACGTGAAGAAAGAAACCCCTTTTTAGTACATGCAATGTCAAAACAGTAAGTTTAATGCTAGTACGTTTAAGTTTAAATAAAGACCTGAAAGTTTACTGAAAGTTGAAAAAATGAAGAAAACAGCTCTTCCGACGATGAGACAGCAGCTACTAAATTAAAACTTTTGTAGATGATGTGTGTTGTGATGCTACTTCAGCCAGTTCGCCCCCTGGCGTTATCTAGAGGCTCATTTCAAAACTAAAGCGAGTTGGAAAACGTGCCCCTATGGAAAACGTGCCCTGGTCTCCCCTAAAGGTAAAGGACCCCTGGTTGGTTAAGTCCAGTCAAAGGCAACTGGGGTTGCGGCGCTCGTCTCACTTTCAGGCCGAGGGAGCCGGTATTTGTCCACAGACAGCTTTCCGGGTCATGTGGCCAGCATGACTAAACCGCTAATGGCACAGCAGAACATCATGAGTGTACGGAAATGCCATTTACGTTCCCACCGCAGCAGTACCTACGGTATTTCTCTACTTGCATTGGCATGCTTTTGAACTGCTGGGTTGGCAGGAGCTGGGACAGAGCAACAGGAGCTCACCCCGTCACGGGGATTCGAACCGTCGACCTTCTGATCGGCAACCCCAAGCGGCTAAGTGGGATCTAACAAGTAATGTCTAGTGTTGTGGAGCAGATCTGCCCTCTCAACAGCAGCATCACTGCCACTTAACTGAATGGGGCAGGGCAAGGTGGCAGCAAAGACACGGTGAAGGTTATTGCTAAAGTATAGCAAAATGGTTCCTCAACACTCTTTAAAGCTTCTAATCTGTAGTGTAATCCTATACATAGTTTGTCAGATGAAAGTCCCACTGTGTATAATGGGACTTATGCCAAGTAACTGTTCATAGGATTAGGGTTGGGGAGGGGATTCAATTTTGTTTGCATTTCAATGAGAAACAACATAATTCACATTTTTTTAAAACCAATGTGTGAACCAAAACATCGCTATCCTCCAAAGTTTACACTTTGCTGAATTTTGCAATTCAATTCTCCGGCCAAACAATGTGAATTGCAACTATGAGGGGAAAGGGTGAATAATATGCACATATTAGTGAAAATAACTTATGAAATGGCATTGCGCGAGGGGAAATTGATTGCTAAACTGTGTGTATGAGTCTAAACTGTGTCCAAACATGTGTTTGATAGGAGAAATATACATTAAAATAATTACGAACTTTCGTGAAGGTTTTTTTTCTTTTCAAATTGCAACTTGTTCTGGAAATGTGGAGAACTGAATTTAACATAGGAAAGGGACTAGAAGCTGAGAGGACTAAAATGGACACATTTGTCCTCCCCTAATCGTAGTCTGTCATAGACCTTCTGAAGTAAAATCCCAACTTCTCCCCCATCTGCACATGAACTCTGCCATGTGTGTTAATTGTGGTGAAGGAAGCCATTAGTTTCAGTGGGTCAACTCTGAGTATGACTACAACCCACTAACTGCATATCTTAACAATTAATAATAACAGCCTAATGGTATAATGTATGCAGTATACGTGCTGTTTTTAAAGAAGGCCTATGTACTATGTACTATGTAACTGAGAGCAATTTATCTCTTGCTAAACTATCTTAACAGGCTAAAGGGGGAGGAAAATCAAGAAGAAATAAGATGTAACATCGCATTGGGAGCTAATAGGACACAGAAAGTTGCAATGTCAGCTTGAGATGTCAGAAAGAGCCAAGGAAGAAAAGACTATAAAAACGATTATGAGTAATAATAAATAATAAATTTGTGAAGTAATAAATTTGTGATGAGAAGGGGAGAAAGAGCGATACAAGGCAAGTAAGGTAGGGAGGAGAGAGAGAGACAAAGGCTGTTAACTATGAAGCCATTTATATGCCCATAAATCCTATTGCAGTCAATGGGACTGACAAGTTCATAAGTGTCTTCAGGAGTGCAGCCAAAATCTATCAGGTAGCATGAACCTGAGCACTTGCGAAAGCCGTCAGAAGAGCAAGGAGAGAATTTGAAGCCAGAGTTGGTGTCTCGGACATGAATGAAGCTGGTTTGCTATAGATAAGCTGACAGGAATGGCATGCAAAATGTCCCTGAGGATCTGACTGGGTCAATAGGAAACAAGTCTGTTCATAGGCAGAGTGAAGGTGGCAATGGATAGTAATAATGGAAGAATAATAGAGCTAAAGCAGAATTCAGGGGCATGGATGGTGCCTTGGTAATTGACAAGAAAGGTCAATGGATGAGCCAATCTACCTTGAACCAACCCCTTACCTTCAACTAGTCCCATTGACTTTAGTGGGGCCTTGTCAATGTAAGTGACCACAGAGAAGCAACAGCCCTTAAAGGGTTTCCTTTTGTCAAAGAAGTTCTGTTAGAATGGGTGGGAAACCTGTAGCCCTCCAGATGTTGTTGGAGTCCAACTCACATCAGCCCCAGCCAGCAAGGCTAATAGTCAAAGACAATGGGAGTTCTGGTCCAGCAACATTTGAGGACCACAGGTTCATGGGTCATCCCATTCAAATTAGTGTCCCCACTATTGATTCAGTACAGTGGTACCTTGGTACTCAAACAGCTTGGCTCCCGAACAAATTGGCTCCAAAATGCCGCAAACCCGGAAGTGAGTGTTCCAGTTTGCGAACGTTTTTCGGAAGCCAAATGTCTGATGTGGCGTCTGCAACTTCCGTGGCTTCCTATTGAGTACAGGAAGCTCCTGCAGCCTATTCAGAAGCTGTGCCTTGGTTTTCAAACTGTTTCGGGAGTCGAATAGACTCCCTGAACAGATTAAGTTTGAGAACCAAGGTACCACTGTATATTCATTACTATTTCTGAAGCAAATGTCTGCTGCTAAACCCAAATCATAGCATAACTCTTGCCACGTTGATGTTGTGCGTGGGACAGCATGACTCTGAAATGTCCAGATTAAACCCTGCCATCTGGTTTATTGTGTGATAGGTACTGTAGTGAAAGATAGCAGGTATAAAGAACGTCCTAGATTGTATCATTTTTTTCAGCTCAACCTTCAGTTGATCAGTCTGATTCCTTCCTGTCATAATTACTTTGACCTTTAAAAAAACATTTATAGAAGTGACTCCTTCACCTCAGTTCTACCTTTTAAACTACACTTCAGGCTTATTTTTTATAAATCTATCCTGGATCACTGCTAGTTTGATTTAACCAATAGTGAAATGGCAGCATTTACACTATATATATATATATATATATATATATATATATATATATATATGGGAACCAGTGAGAAATGCTCACAATGGAGTGAAAGGACGCTTGCTAGTTTGACGTTGTGCAAAAGTGACGGAAAATGCACCAGTTGAAGTTGATTTGAAACAAAGCACAGATGTTTTCAATGGATTTCAGCTCGAGCATAAAAGTCTTCAGAAAAGTGGGGTGTGATTACAATTTCAGGGAAATTGCTGTCTCTTTTTGCAGGCTGACAAAAGTTCCCATCAATCACATGGAACTCTGGAACTGCATCAGGCACAGTCAGTGTTCTCCCTGATGTCCCTAGAAATTCTGCTTGCATCCTCCTATCCTTCTCAGTACCATATGCTCTTGACAGGAGATATGCACCCCATGCTATCTTCTAGCTCCTGATACCATCTCTACAGAAGCATCTAGACAGACTGATATTTTCCACCAGCTGCTGCTGAAACTTCCTGTTTCTGCCTGTGCTGCTCAAATATAGTATCACAGGAACTTACCTTAAGCTGAGTCAGACCACTGGTCCATCTAGCTCTGTATTGTCCACATGAGTGACAGCAGATCTCCAATAAGGAGATATTTCCCCAAGCCTACCTGGAGATGCCAAGGATTGAACCTGGGACGTTCTTCATGCGAAGCACATGCTCTACCCCCAAGTTGTAGCCCAGGCATCCCCAAACTTTGGCCCTCCAGATGTTTTGGACTACAATTCCCATCATCCCTGACCATTGGTCCTGTTAGCTAGGGATCATGGGAGTTGTAGGCCAAAACATCTGGAGAGCTGCAGTTTGGGGATGCCTGTTGTAGCCCTTCCTCAGAACTGTGTCCCCTTTTGGTTTAAAGTTTATATTTACTTCCTGTTTTTCTTTTGGGTTATCCCAGGGATAGAGGACCTGTGGCCTTGCCAGTGTGGTAGAGCTGCAGCTGCCATCCTCTCCAACCATTGAGCGTGCTGGCTGTGACTGATTGGAGCTAAACTCCATCAACATCTGGAGGGCCACAGGTGCCCCAACCCTGGTTAGCCATCTCCTCTTTGAACAGCAACAAAGGGAACCATAAACCATCTAAGAACAGGTTGCAAAATGAATTCTATAGACTGTTGGTTCTAATACCGGTATCTGCTCCCCTTCTCACTTTCTATTCCTTGCTGCCTCTATACTTCATCCTTCCTCTTCCTGCACTGAAAAGAACAAGTCAACGTAACAGGCAGAACCATGAAGGATGGAACCTGCTTTCTTGGGAAGGAGACAGCGTCCCTAGTGTCAATGTCTCATAGAACATGAAATGAAAAGGTGGTGCCTTCTGAGCATGTGCTTAGTGGTTGCATATGACTATAATTAAGATAGGAGGCACCTGAGCATGTTGCGTAGTGGTTGCTCACTGTTTGCTAGGCACAATAAAGGTTAGGGCAGGGTTTCCCAAACTTGGGTCTCCAGCTGGTTTTGGATTACAATTCCCATCATCCGTGATCACTGGTCCTGCTAGCTAGGGATGATGGGAATTGTAGTCCAAAAACAGCTGGACACCCAAGTTTGGGAAACCCTTGGTTCGGGGGGTCACTTACACATTGACCAAAGTGAGGATATATACAGTAACCAAAAAAGGCAAAAGAAAGCACATATTTACATAAAATTGGCAAGGGTTGATTTCCATGTTTAGATGCAGCTCGAGAAATATAATATAATATATAATATAACCATAATATAAATAGGACTACAATAAATTACCTTAGAGAGGAGGACTGTGACCAGGTGAGCTATGTGCCTGCTCAGTCTGCTGTCCAGATGCTAACTGTTCTTGTTTAGTCGTTTAGTCGTGTCCGACTCTTCGTGACCCCATGGACCATAGCACACCAGGCACTCCTGTCTTGCACTGCCTCCCGCAGTTTGGTCAAAGTCATGTTCGTAGCTTCAAGAACACTGTCCAACCATCTCGTCCTCTGTCGTCCCCTTCTCCTAGTGCCCTCAATCTTTACCAACATCAGGGTCTTTTCCAGGGAGTCTTCTCTTCTCATGAGGTGGCCAAAGTATTGGAGCCTCAGCTTCAAGACCTGTCTGTAGATGCTAACTACTGATGGACAATTTCAAGGCCCTTGCTCCACCTTCTTAGCGTTATTTATCTTTAAACTGGATTTGGGCTATATCACAGCTCTACAAAGAGAGGATACCTTCAAACAGAGGAGAGCCCTCTGTAAAGTAAGGCACATGGCCAGTCTGGGTCCATGAGATGACCTCTGACCATAGGCAGAGTGCTTCTCAATCACTACTGCACACAACTGCACTTGGAGATGAGGAGAAATGCTCCCATGAAAGGTCAGGAACCACCCACACCTTCCTGGATAGGGTGCCACATGGCAGTGTCTGTGTAGTGGGCGGGTGGGTAGGGTGTTTGTGTGTGGAGCTGGGATACATGGTAGTTTCTTGAGAAATACTGCATGTGGGGAGAGCTGTAGCTCAGTGGTAGAGCATATTCTTTTCATGCAGAAGGTTCCAAGTTCAATCCACATCATCTCCAGGTCAGATTGGGAGAGACTCCCTGTCTGAAACTCTGGAGAGCCACTGCCGGCTTACAATGTAGGAGAAGCCTACACTGGCCTGATTCAGTATAAGACAACTCCCTGTGTTCTTGTGAAGGGAAAAGAGAAACGCTGGAGAAGAGGAATTGGTGAGTAACAAGTTCAAAGGGGGAAAGGAATGGCCTGGACAGAGGTTTGAAGGAACAGAGGTGTGAAGAGTAGGAAATGTACTAGATGAGAAGACGGGGGAGGGGCCTCTTTCTCACTCTCACCCTGCTTTCCTTCCCCTTTTTCCTCTGCTCTCTTTGGCACGTGCTGAGCTCAACAAAGAGCCACCCTGCAGAGCCAATAAGTCAATAGCTTGTATTCTTGCAATGAAATCCTGCGGGAAGCAGGAGGCAGGGTGAGAAGGAAAATGGGGGGAACCCAAACTTGAAGTTGGCAAGAGTTTAGTGTGCAAATATAGGGCCAATTCCAAAGCAATTCTTTCTTCTGAGTGAGTGTTTTTGGAGCGGTTCCTGTGGAGTCATACACTTGGAATAATATTAGGCTGACATACTAATCAACCATATGGATTTTTCAGGGAGGATTTCATGACCAGAAGATGAGATTGTCACTACTTCTCCTTGCAGGACTGTCTCAGAATGATTTGCCAATTTGAAAGTACATTTTTTCACCTATATAATTTTAGGGGGCCCTCCCCAAAGCTTCCACCTTGAGGACAAATGTCTCCAGGAGATGGCATGGTCTTAGGACTAAGCAACTGCCAAAATTCAGATATGGAGGGGGAAGAGCTGGCCAAGACTGAATATCTGCACCCCTGGCAGGGAAGCAAGACCTAGTCCTTGACCTCTAGCCTGAGGCTGTTGGCCTGAAACTTGGGAGTCCTAAATTAGGGCCCTAGAGCTGGTTGGATATACTCTGCTGTTTGGAGCAGACCAGCAGCCACTGCTGCTTCGATGGCAGGGGTGGGAATGTTTGGCCCTCTAGATATTGCTGAACTACAATTTCCATCAGCCCCAGACAGCATGGCCAATGGCCAGAGAAGATGGGTTGCAGTTTAGCAATATGTGGAGGGCCAAATGTTCCCCACACCTGCTCTATGTTGTGGCCCTGCACTGACCTCCCCATTATCCTCCTGCTGTTTTTGCTTCTGCATCAACAGGATGGATGCATGAAACTTCTCTAGGACCATCTCACCTGGCAATGCCATACTCTGGTGAAGGCCCCTGTATTGTGACACACAATCCTTCCAGAGTATGGCATTGTATGCAAGGTGGGCTGAAAGAGAGCTGTACTGCCACCACTTTGCCAGGACAGTGGCAATGATGGCAGCAAAACAGTACTATGGAGCTCTCTGGAGCCACTTCACTCACCATGCCTCACATTGAGGAAGACAGTGCTCTTACAGTGCTAGGCAATGGCCACCACTAGCCACTTCACAGCAGATGAGTGGAGAGAACAAACAGGACTTATTTGTGGCTTTGTGGGCAGCTGGGACAGGGCAGGCTAGCAGCAGTGGGGGAAACAGTGGAGGGCATCAGATCTGGTGTTTCTCCTGACCCACCATCTGAGACAAAAGACTGAGTGGCTGAAGGGTGGGCTGTTCATGGAAGGCCCCCAGAGCCATTTTGTCTCAAGGAAACAAGTCTCATCACATCAGACACCGCTTACTCACCAGAGAACACACCAGGCAGGAAGAAAGGACACCAGAGTGCTAGGTTTTAAGCTGAAGGGTTTTTTCTTTAGGGATCTCCACTCCATAGCCAGAGATGGGGAGCCTGAGAAGGGGAGCAGTCAGAGCCTCAAATGCTATCAAGCATAATTGGCCTTGGGACTCAGGAGCATGCTTCTTTATCTTACAAGGCTGTGTGTGTGGATCATCTTGCTTCTCCTGAACCTCATGGTGCAGTAAAGGTAATCTTGCAGAAAGTTTGAGAATGCTTAAAAGTGTACCTTTTAAGCCAACCATTTTCTAAAATGGTCAAATTATGTAATAGCATTTTGTCTTCATTCACCAGCTTGACCATAGAGTCCCAGAAGCATAGCTGATGTCCCTCTACTTTCCAATCTGCTTCTAAAACACCACAAGAGAAAAACAATGTCCGTGTGACCGTTCCCATTCCAGTGCCACTGTTTCTGGGAGGCATAGTTGTATGTATATGCCTTTCCAATGCTCAGCTACAAGGAAGCAACCCCACCCCCCATAAACCAAACAGAATATGGTCTGATCAAGAGAAGGCCCACTAGTATAGGAAGAAACAGAACTAGAATAGTAAAGGTACATTTGCAAATGTCTCCTCCTCCTCCATATTCTCCTCAGAGCCTCGCTCCATGCAGAAGGAAAGGAACATCTGCTGTGGAACAGAGCAGATGCTGATATGGCTTTTGTCAGCAATGGTGCCAGACACTGGCGTGCATTTGTTGACAAACAAATTCTTTCAATTGCCGTGGCTGCCATTTTATTTTGGTTTGGCTCCATTTCTTGGTGGCTTTCTCTTTGGCAAGACTAGAGGGAAAGAAAGGATTACTATGATTATCATGATAAAGCTGATGTGGCAAGAAAGCTAGTATGATTGATCTTGATGGTTTTGTCTGATACAGTGATTGGTCATTAGAATGTACTGGTGCATAAAGCACATCAGTGAGGTGATATGGCAACTCTCAAACTCTTAGCTCAACCCAGATTACATACTTCTTTTTAAATAGGAAAACACGGGGCATGTTACATCCCAAACTTCAATACTGCACTAGTTGGGTTGAAACCCAAAGGGTGTTGAGTTTGGCTAGAACTTATGTCACCCAGCACCAGTCAATAAGTATCAGAGAAGAATGGTTCTAGGGGGTGGGTCACCATGCCAAAAATGGTGAAATTGTTGTGTCTCCAGATGCTCGCTGTGCTAAGAGCTGTGACCATCCCACTCTTCAAAAGGAAGGCACAAAGGGCATGCTATTTGTTGCCTAAGAAGTGGTCTGGTTTATGCATTAAAGTCTTTGGCAGAAGCCAAGCTAGGATTTTGAGTGAGGACCAGGATGGTTAGGTATGGCTGACTTTTGCTGTTGGTTCTTCAGGACAGTGGGCGGGATGAGTATCAGAGATACTGATCTTAGTCACATAACTTCTGGAACCACAAATCTCATTCACCCAAAAGAAAAATTGGCACAAGGGTTTTTCCACTTGCCTTCTTCTGGGTGTCAACAGTCTAGCCAGAGTTTCTCTGAGTCATAAACTATCTTAATCCAGATTTCTTAACAGGGCAGAGGTAGCAAAGTGTCCACAGGTATGTTACATGCTTAGCTTCAAATGAATGATCACTGTGCCTAAAGCAATTAAGCCGATATGGCTCTTATCTACTTTGACTACATGCCCTGAAGGCTTTCAGTAGCACATTTCCCAAACTCAGAGGCCTTTGAAGTGTGTAAGAAGAATTAGAGAGGAAATGCTATCTCTGTACAAAGAAATAAATCTCTCTTCAGGGTTTGCCAGTTCATTCTATTTCCCCACCCCTAAATCACACAGAAAGTGTATCCAATTTGAGGGGCTGGGTCATGTCCCTGATTCCCTGGCAAATGAGGCTTCTGCAGATGTGGGTCAGTGAGTCTGCCTCAAGGACCCTGCAGAACCCCAAGGCCCAGTCCAGTGGAGAGCATGATACACTGGTCCTGAAGCAAGGAACCAGAATCCCCAGTTCCACCACCTCACGAACAACCCAAGTTTCCTCACTCTTCTGTAAACCCCCACAAAGAGAAAACAGAAGGTTTGCCTAGAGGCCATTCAGTGATACTAAAGTGCTCAGATCCAAGACAATACTCCTCAGACTACACATTACAGGGCAAATCTGTATGATGATACTCAGCTTTCTTGTTTTCTTGTTTAACAGAAAAAGGCACTTTGAGAGAAAGTGATTGGAAGTATGAGGTTCTGCTTAACCCATTCTCATGCCCTGCCATTTTCCCACCCCAACTCACCCCCTGGCAAATTCCTCTGCCTGAAAAATTTCAAATATGCCACCACAAACACATATTTGGCACACAGTATGGGGGCAGGGAAGCTGCTCGGTGTACAATTTGGAAAGGGGAAATGTCAGGTGAGGAAAAGGTTAAGTTAAGCAGCCCTTCACTAGTCACTTCAATTCCAATTATCCCTTCTCAAAGTGCCTCTTCCTGTTAAAGGAGTAGGGGATCAGAAAAGTGAGTATGTAGCTGGTCCTAAGTAGCTAGGCTTGGCTGTTCAGTAGGCGTGCTTTTCTGCTAGCAGTTCAGTTGAGATCAAAGCACTAGCCATGGACCAAACTACATGTTACACTGAAGTTCTATTATTGGAACTGTTGGTATAGTTTCCTTCTTCAAAATCCAACTGCATTTGAAACAGCACCATGGCATAGGTAAATATTTGTAAACCTTTCACTGTCATGCTGCAGCCCTGATCCAAATTACCCCCTGAAGCTATTAGCTATGGAGGAAAAAATACGACCCCCTCCCCCCCCAATTCTGCCCATCTGCTTTTCCCTTTATGTTCCCTAATAGCAACTTTGAATGGGTGATTTAAGTTAGGAAACTGGTGTGGGAACAAAACGTTCCTAACCATCATAGCGTGGCCCCTATGCAACCAACTGGCACCCAGGAGATCGGGGTGCAAATCTTTGCCTGGCCCCATGCGCTCCCTATTTAGCCTCACACAGTTCATTGACTCATTCTTAATGCTAGTTCCAAGGTAACATTTTCTTCCACCTGAATTCTTTGGGCATGATTCTGATGGAGGAGTGCACTTGTAAAACGGGATGTCTAGCACCAGTGTCATTGATGGAGCTATATTAGGGCTTAAGCAACCTTTTTCTCTCTGTATTTCCTTGGGGGCTATCTGTCAGGTTCTAGAGTCGCAGGTGGATATGGCAGGAGGGTAAAGCCACAACCAAAGATGAGTGGGACCATCCCACTTTTCTATCTCACCTTTATGCCACTCCCCCCCCCACACCAGCTTTTTCTTCCTGGCCACCTGCAATAAATAAGGCAAAGGGCCTCATGGAAGTAGACCTGTGACCACAGGGTTCCCACCCCTGATCTATATCAATAAGGAGGGGAAAGAGGAGAAATGAATATAAAAATCCCCAGCATTCTCTTAGGAAGCATCTGTAAGTCAGCGTTTCTCAACTAGTGTGCCGCGAGACGCTGGCTGGTGTGCCGCGACGTGCCGCGAAGAGAAGGGCGATTTGCATTCTCACGTGCCTGGCGGCCGCCAATGCCCAACACTGACCCGCCGGAAAGGAAGCCGGCCGAGTCACGACGCGGAGCGAGCGCAGCTCTCAACAGCCACCACCACGGGAGGGTGGTTTTAGACAAACTTAAAGAAGCTGGCTGGATGAGCTCAACCTGAAACTTGCTGAGCAAAGGATTGTGCTGGCAGAGAAATCAGCGGCTTGTGAAGCCTTATTACAGGAGATTGCAACCAACACAGCAATTGGCAAGTGTTTCTTACAGTCATAATTATATAGTCAATATAGGGCGGCACAGAGTTAATTTTTTTAACTTTTTTAATGGTGGTGTGCCTCGTGATTTTTTTCATGGAACAAGTGTGCCTTGGCCCCAAAAGGTTGAGAAACACTGCTGTAAGTAGACCAGGATACTAAATACCTGAGAGCTGGAAGCAGTGGCAACAGGAATATTCTTCACTGGGTCATTGGAAAGACAAACAAAACCACAAGGGAAAGACAACAAGCTGCTTTGCATAACTATGAGGGCTAGAAGCTTAGATGGCCTTGGAAAATGCAGGATGACATTAAGTCCCCACGCGGTTAAGCTCTGATTACAAGAAAGTTGTCACATCGTTTGTGAATATTTATTATTTTAAATAACGGTATTTGATATAATCCTTGAAAACCAAGTTCCAAGCATCTGTTTTCCTTTGAGTTCAATACATTAAAGGGCATAAAAATATATAAAGGAATCTTTTAAAGATGAATATTTCCTCTACTGTATGTGAACCTGGTAGGCAAGCCATTCATCTTCTGCAAACTCTTTAATGTTCACCAGACCTTTGAGTGATTGTTTAACAACAACAAAAGCGCCTCAGCCTGTAAAGTGAAAGAGAGAGGGAAAGAAAGGCAAAAAGGCAGGGGTATGAAGCTGCAATGTGTCTCAACACCTTCCACAGATTCAGTCTCACCACACACCCCTCTGGCAAAACTACAGGCAACCTCAAGCAGCCCTTCCAGTCTCTCTTGTTCTCTGATCTATGAAATTGATCAGAGATAAATGAAATCAGTTGGACCAGAAATTAGATGGGAGTCATTTCACTTCCTTTGCTGTTGTTACATTAATGAGCAATTATACATTAAGAACTATGAGGTGACTGATGTAATTAACCTCATAAACTGAGACTACTGAGGAAAGGAGAGGGAAGGATTAGAACATACTTTGATGTCAGTATTGTATGTTAAAAAAATATAAATAGATAGGTATTATTGGGCCCACTGTTAGCATGTTGCAATTGGCTTAGTAGATACAGCAAACTAGCACAGTTTTGTTTGTTTCTAAATGAAGGGTCATAAGAATTGGAATATCTCAAGGATCTATGTTGGGACAGGTGCTTTTCAGCTTGGTCATAAATGACCTAGAGTTTGGGATGAGTAGCAAAAAGGGATTGAGAGGAGCAAACTGGTTGGATGTGCAAAAAAAAGTTAAATGTTGTTCATTATGAACAAGTGTCAATTGATGCACATTGGTGCAATAAATCCTTATCTCACACATGCACTGATGTGGTCTGAGATGGATGTGACTGGCCAAGAAAGGGGTCTTGGGTCATGGTGGATAATGCAATGAGAATATCAGTAAAGCATATGCCAGATGTGAAAAGGGCAAATTCCATGCTAGGTATCATTAGGAAGTGATTCAGGATTAAAACTACCAGTACTGTATTGTCAGTCCTTTACACAAATCATCAGTGCAACCATGCCTGAATTCTCTTTACGGAGCTGGTCATTGCATTCCCCAAAAGGGTAGTTTAGAGCTGAGAAAAGTGCACAAAAGGGCAACAAACATGACCAGAGTAATTGCTCTATATGGAAAAGTTACAGATTTGGGGGCTTTGTAATTTAGAAAAAATGGTAAGTAAAGGGGGACATAACCAAGGTTTGTGAACAGGTAGGTAGCCGTGTTGGTCTGGATCGAAGTAAAATAAAAAAATTCCTTCAGTAGCACCTTAAAGACCAACTAAGTTTTTATTTTGGTATGAGCTTTCGTGTGCATGCACACTTCTTCAGATACAAGGTTTGTGAAATTATGCAAGTGGAGAAGGAAAAGTTTCCATCCGTCTCATAACACTAGAACTCAAAGTCCTCTAATGAAGCTGAATAATTCAGGACAGACAAAAGTAAATACTTATTCATACGGTGCATAGGTAAGCTATGGAAAACACAGCCACAAGACATGAGGATGGCCACCACCTTAGAGGGATTTAAAGTGGGGCTTAGACAAATTCATTTAGGATAAGGCTATCAGTGAGTAACTACTACCTCCAGTCTTCCTCTGGTTGCCAGTTGCTGGGAAACAAAAGTGGGAGAGGACTATTGCCATATATCTCCTGCATGTGAGCTTCTAATAGGTTTCAGGCTTGCCGCTCTAGGAAACAGGATGCAAAACTAGAAAGGCCTTTGGTCTGGTTCAGTATGGTTCTTCTTCTGTTCTAATGCTCTCTCTCTCTCTCTCTCTCTCTCTCTCTCTCTCTCTCTCTCTCTCTCTCTCTCTCAGCAAGGACATTTGAGGACAAGATTCTACACATGCATCAAGTTCCTTTTTGTTATGCCTTGTTTTGCCATTCCCAGGGCTTCAAAATATCAGTTTGTTGGAGTACGCAATCTGTTATCTCACAGAGAGCTTTCAAAAGAAAGACAGACACGCAACATAGATCCACACCCAACAATTCAACAGAACAACGGATGTAGCCCAACAGCAGCACCCTCCCCCCCCAAAAAAATGTTTTAAGCACCCAGCCAAAGTAATGAGAACATTTCCCCCTTTTTGTCAACATATATAACAATATTATGCAAATAGATTTCAAATTACCCTTCCACGTTGCATTTTCACTGTCTCCTAGGAAGAGAAACGGCTGATTGAAGTTTTGTGCTGGACTAATTGTGTTGTGAGGAGCTCTGGGCACTTATTACTGGAATGAGCAGGCTGGATGGGGGAGCAGGCGTGCGGGGGGGGGCGCAGAGGATGAAAAGAGAGATCCAGCTACGCCTTTCTCTGAGTCATTTCAGGATCTGGAAGGAGAGGGGGGGAAGGCAAAGGATCACGCAGGAAGGCTAATCGCCCCCGCCCTTCCTGCACTTGAGAGACAAGAAGGGTTACTATCACTTGCAGATGCTTGGGAAGAGGATCTAGGAAGTGGAAGGTTGCCCCCCCCTTCTCCGCGCGCTCGCCAACCCTCCTCAGTTTTCCCAGCAGCACCCCGGGCAAAGAGGTAAAAGAGCTGTTCTTCAGCACCGCGGAGTGATCGGTGCAGGGGAGCTGTCCATTTCAGCACCACCACGTTAATGCAGTAGGTGGGAGCGGAACTAGCAAGGCAAGAAGAGGCGCGAGACACCGACGAGCAGCATATCCTGCAGCAAGCCTCCTGGTTCCCCTGATCTTCGGAAGCTTTGCAGAGAGGGGGGAGGAAGGGAAATCCGTCTTGCTTCTCCGGGAGAGACTCCCCCCTCCTCTGCCCATTTTTACCACCACTACCAACATCACCACCAATCACAACAACCGCTGCTCTGCCGCTGCCTTGAAGGGGGGTGAAAAGCCATGGAAGGCAAAACCTCAGCACCTGTTCAGCTGAAATCAAGGGCTTACAATATACTGGCAAGTCTAGTTCGGTGGTAGAAAACGGGGAGCGGAGGGAAGATCTGGAACGAGAGCGAGCCAACAGACGAACAAAAACCCCACCAAAAAAAAAAATCCGAAGAAGATAACTGGAAAGAAAAGGGATTTTTCATGGCGCAGGCTGCAGAGCTGAGCAAGAAGACTGAAGGTTGCATCTCTGCTCTTACAGTCTCTAACTGTCTAGGTCCAGATAATGAGAGAGTGTGTTGAGGATGCTGTTTCTGTTGCCGCTGCTGCTGCTGCTCCCCTGTTCACTGTGGAAGCCATCTCCAAATTAGCCATTACATATGGAAACTGGAGACCAGAATTTTAGAAAAAGGGATTAAGGCATCTCATTTTGGGGGGGGGTTATCTATTTTTTCCTTTATTTTATTTTTATAATATATATATATCTATATATATAATATTAACCGCCGGAACGTTTCTCTTTTAAAAGGCAAGCCTCTTCCCGTGTGATTTTTTTTCATCTACACTGATTCCGTGGGCTTTCTTACCTCCCTTTTTTATATATAGATTTCTCTCTATTGATCTCGAATAGATACCCATTATATTATTATTATTATTGCTATTATTACTATTATTATTCTTACTAGAGGAAATATTATTCTTTTATTTTATTATTAACATACAAACACACACACACAGCCCAAGAATCAGAAGGCGGTTGGGTATTTGTATAATGAAGAATTATGGGGCTCTTTGACAGAGGTGTTCAGATGCTTTTAACCACCGTTGGTGCTTTCGCTGCCTTCAGCCTCATGACCATAGCTGTGGGGACCGATTACTGGCTTTACTCCAGAGGGGTTTGCAAGATGAAAGGTACCGGTGATAATGAAACCAGCAAAAAGAACGAAGAAGTCATGACCCATTCAGGATTATGGAGAACCTGCTGCTTGGAAGGTATTTGATTCCGGACCTCAACCTCTTCCCCCCCTCCCCGTCTCCACTCCGTCCCATTCCCTCCCATCTCCCCCCCAAAAAAAATCTTCCCCCGTTCCACCATTTTATCGCTCCAACCCTGCCGCCATGGAACCAGGATGCTTGGGTTAGTTTCTGAGGAAAAGCAGTAAAGTTAGAAATAGCTCAGGTACACGTCCCCATTCTGTCCCCGCTAACCCCTCTTTCCCTTGTCCCCTGGAAACCCTGTTAATGTGATCAATGATCTCTGTATTGTGAAAACATCAAAGGGACCGTCTTGCTAAAGCCTGTTTTTGTGTGTGTGTGTGTGTGTGTGTGTGTGTGTGTGTGTGTGTGTGTGTGTGTGTGTGTGTGTGTTCGAGCCGCCTCTTTCCGGATTCTTTACAGTTCCTTTTTGGAAAGCGAGCAAAATGTTATATTATTGGAGTGCGCTGTTGGCTTCTAATGACGGGTCGGTTGGAAAGGGGGGGGGCGGAATAATTGGTCTCCTTTTGCAAATGGATGTTGATGACGAGAAGTCTGGGAGAGTGAAAAGAGGGGGGAAAGAGGCAGAGCAACTTCCTATGTCTGGTGGCGTGTTCTGCCCCCACACCCCCGCTTCCTCACATGCACAATTTCTTAGCATCAACAACAGATCTTGTTATGTCTCGGCTGCCTAATTGGGTAAACTCGAATGTTCCCAGTTTTCTCCAGCGGAGTTTGCGAGGGGCTTTCGTAACGTCTCCTCTAGGCTGCTTATACACAGCTTGGCTGTGTGTGGCTTGTTTATTCTATTACTGTATTATTATTATTATTATTATTATTATTATTATTATTATTATTAATGTTTGGGCTGGTTTCAAGGGTGGGAGAGATCTGTATGCCCTTCTCTCGCCAAATGAACAAGTGGTGGGGAGAGGAAGGGGAGGGGAGAAGGGACAAAACCCTTTCCCTCTCTTCCCACCCCGTCTCTCTCTCTCTCTGTAATAGGAAAGTGAACAAGAGAAAGTCCTCTCGCACCCGGATTGACATGTCTGATGGCAGCAGGAGAATCACTACGCCAGCCAGTTTTTGAAATCAGACGCTGGAAATAGGCGGGGGGGGGGGTCCGGGGCTTTGCTTTGAAATGCTATTCAGCATGGCTCTCTCGGTGTAGATGTGCAGGGCTGCGAGGGGGGGCGAGGGAGGGAGGGAGGGAGCTGGGGGTGCTCTTCAGATCGTGCGTGGAAAGAAGGAAGGGAGGCTGATGCAAACGTGGGGTGTTTTGTGGACACGCAAAGCCTCGCCGTAATCAGACCGTCTGTTTTAAGAATAGAAGCTAACTTGGGGAGGGGGGAGCGGGGGATGGGTGGGCACACACGCAGCATGTACATGGCTTGCCTCGCGTCCCCGCCTCAAACCCCAAGCTGAGGCCGATCGCGCTCGCCGGCGATGCCTCGGGGGTGCGGGGGGGGGGCAGATCCCGCAAAATAGGATGGCGGGGAAAGGGAGCAGGGTCATGGGAAGAGAAGATCAGCGGTGCCGTCGTTCATGGCCTCTCTTGCCCCCAAGCCCCAAGCCCACACCCGCCCCCCTTTTTAATAAAAATAGGGAAAAGTAAGAAGTAAGCGAGAGGAGGGGTGGACCTGCAGTTTGCAAATGGTTGTGGCCGGGAAAAATAGCGACATCTCTCCCCCCCCCCCCTTATTCTTGGTGCAAACGGTTGAGTGATGGCTGAACATGTTTTGAATAGCTAAGTGACTTCATTGAGCGATGGTCTGTTTGACGCATACTGCATTTGGTGCCCTTTCTCTCTCCAAGCCGCTGCCTTTTAACATATTCTGCAGAGGACTTCCATGCTGAATACTCTATGCTATCTCCCAGCTAGAGAGAGGCGGGTGGGGGTGGGGAGGAATCAATATCGGAAAATTAATCGGCGGCGTTTTAAACACGCCAACAACACACGCCCCTCCAGAGAAGCGAATCTATCTGGAAATCTCTTCCCCTAAACACGCACACACACAAATATTAAGAGGCTGTCAGGCTGCTCTATTCATTAACGTGGAAGAAATGCATCGATCGAACGAAGCACTGACGAGATCCCTGCCTTCCAAAAAGCGAAAGGAAAGAGGCGGGATTGCCTCGGGGACTTGGGGGGAGGGGGCTGCAGAAGCCTTCCCGATCGGTGTCTTTTAGGATGAGGAGCCGATGAGGATGACGGCTGCTGCTGCTGGGAGCAGTCTGGAGAGCCAAGGAGGCGATCTTCCCGGGGGCAGGAGAGAGAGAGAAAATAAATAAATGTGGCATTAGTCCGCTTGTGCTTCTGGATCCACAGACACGTATCTCTAGCTACGAGGCATTTGGTGCGGGGCGGCGGCGTGTGCAGGGGGTGGGGGAGGCGGTGCGGGTCGCTCAGGGAGGGAGGAAGAGAGGAGGAGAAGCTGAGCTCTCTTTCTCCTTCCATTTTGCACGAGCCTTTCCTCCCCCTCTCCCCCCCCCGCACCAGCTCCCCTCCCCCACACACCCTCCCCTTCCCGGCAGCTCTCCTGGGCTGAGATCGCCCGTCGATTAAAAGGGCAAGGATCTTTTAATTAAAAGCTCCTAATTGTGCCCATCCCGAGACGTGCCGTCAGCCTTTTTAACTCGGCGGCTAGTGTGTGTTGCGTGTGTGCGCGCGTTTGTGTTTGTGCGCACAGCCCCGTTTGTGTGTTTTGGGAAATCGCAGCCCTGCAAAAGGGGTGTGAGAAGAGCAGAGGCAACCGCCTGGGCTGCTGTCACGGCGGCCCCCCCACCCCCCACGTTAGATGGGGAAGGTGGTGTTCTGCACACACACGCCCAGGCACGACACCCCACCAGCCCTGCTCCATTGAGCGTGCAGCTGAAGTTTCCCTGAGAACACCCCGTCCCTACACTCGGGGGGTGGGGGGAACCCCCAAAGGGAAGCAGCCTGGATGGCACGCCTGTTGCTCGCCCATCGCCGGAAGCGACGCCGGGTGGAGAGACATGCAATTTTTATATGGGGGGGGGGGGGCGGACGAGGGTCGCTGCTAGCCTAGGGTTAGTCACCAGCGCTGCTGGGGCGCTAGATCTCCTAAGCTGCAAAGCACACGAGCTCCTGGGCCGAGTTTGGCTTTGCCTTTCCAGTCGGAGGCACCAGAAGCAGAAAGAGACTTGGCTTTTTTCGACTCCCCAGAAGAATAATCATTAAGTGGCTCTGGGGGTTCAGGGAAGCTACGTCGAGAGGCATTCTTTCTGATCTCCCTTTCTCTCTCGCTCTTCAGTCCCCCTCTTTTTAAATCGTGTCGTTTGGCCTCGTGGGAAGACTTCCTGGTTGGGTTTGAAAGTCGCCCATTGGGGAAGGACTCTAGCTATTTCTCACCTTCCCACCACCACCACCCCCACACTTATCTGTAATATTGGAAAGTGAGACAAAAGAACAAAAACGGGAAGGTTTGCTTTGTTTTGTTTCCAAAGGAAGATTGGGCATTTATCCCTTCAGGGTCGCTCTACTTACATTTGCCATCTATGTATGCATTGCTTACACAGAAGTAAACCCCACTGAATATAGTGGGACTTGCTCTCAGGTCAGTGTGCATAGGATTGCAGCCTTAGAAAGCTTGTGGCCTTGGAGAAAATGGGTTGCATTAGAGTCCCACTGCAGCAGCTGCCCTGCCTGCAAATCCGTGGTCTTAGAATAGGCTCTGATTTTTCCATGAGAGTGTACAAAAATGGCACCAAATGCTAGTTTGTCCTTATATCAGTGCTTAGTTTACAAGAGAGGTTTTTGCAATGCCCCCCTTAGCTACTGTTTTTAGAATACCACAGGTGATCACAGTTTAGCTAAAATTGGACGGGGTAGCAAGGTGAGCTTGTGAATTTAATTCAGTGGCCCCTATCTTTCCTATCATAATTGGGGCATTGCCTTGTATCTAGCTAGGACTGTGATGCATCTTTCAGCTGTGAGATACTATGGCTTTTGTTAAATAAGGATCAAATCCACATCATTTCGAGAAGGCATGTATGCAAACTGAAGTTGCCTTTAAACACACTATATTTTTCATGTAAAACAAATGGTGCTTTTGTTGCTCATTTGTGGAATATACAAATCATTTTGGCAGTAGGAATATCACATTTCCCTACAATAACATCTTACTATAGCAACAACATGTGATTCTGCCTTCCAACAAGCATGGTTGTTTGTTGCTAATGGGAGCTCTATGACTGCATAAGTGCCACAGTCCCCTACTGTAGGTACTGCCTCCTCAATGTTGTCCTGGGCAAGGGTCTTTAGTCTGGGGCTTGTTAACTTCATGACCAATTTGTTGGTGAACTTGAGTGTCCGTGAATTGCAAGAGTTCCAAAAGACAAGCTTAGGCCGAGGTGACTTCCAGATTGCCCAGTGGCCTTTGCAGCTCAAATGAGTAGAAGGATAGACGGATACTGCTAGTAAGAGAGGAGTGCCATTGCTTCATATAAGCATCAGGCTGGCCACTGTCAGAACAGGATGCTGAGCTAATGGGTCTTTGGCCTGATCTAGCAGGGCTCTTTTCATGTCCTTCTCACAGAGTGATGAAAGTTCTCCCTCTCCATTCCCACACTCTGTTGTAGACCTTTTTCTGTTCTAGTCCTGTTGGAAGTCAATGAGACTACCGTACATTCAAATAAACATGGATAGGTGTGAGTGGCACAAGGTTTTGTGTGTGCATCTTGGTTATATTAGAGACTGAGCAGTCAGTCATGTATTGTGCCACTCCAGTGTTGGACTACTTAGACATCCCAGTAACACTTTGCTTCTTATTTTCTGTGTCTTTTTACAAAACAGCAAACACCAAGTAGTTGCCAATGTTCTCTACCCTACCGCTCTGCCACTTTGTGACAGTTCAGTCTTTGAAAACCCTTGACTTTTTTAAAAAAAAAGTTATGTTTCTTTTATTTATTTATTTGAAAGTCCTGTTGCTCTTTATTTACTTATTTTGTAAATAAGCAAGCAGTAGTGTGACTGTTGCCACCTTGTATTGTGTTTCGCCAGGATATCATACTGCTGTTGCCTTTGAATTCAGAACCTGCAGACATTGATATTTAGTTGGATCACACCTTGGCAGAATAAAATGCTAGTGAGAGCTGGGGGTGGGGCATCTGACAGCATGCAGGTCAAACCTAGTTCTTGAAGCAAATTCATCTTGTCCATGTAAAAGCTTTTTATTTTATTTTTTAAATCCCCAATTTTATTAATGAAGAAAAACATTTGTTTATTCATTCATTTTGAAAATGTGTAAGAAACAGAGATATTCCACAACGAACGTTTAATCTCCCTTTTGGACCTTGTATGCAATATATACATGTTTGTATGTGATGCGTGTGTTCCATAAAGATGGAATGACATATATCATACTTCACCCATGCATGTAGGCAGAAGCAGCTTCAGAAAGAGGAAATGTAAAGTGGGGTGGGCACAGTCAATTCTTCAGTTCTCCTCCCAACATCAACACTTCCCAGGCTGCTTTTCCACCACAGTGATCATAAAACATGTGTTTGCCAGAGCAAACTGTGAAACCCTTAATGCAGAGATGCAGGTGGGAGGTGCTGTGATGCTCTCCAGAAGTTGTGGAACTCCAACTCCCACCAACCCATGGCCCACCATGGCCAATGATTAGAGATGATGCTGGAGACCCACAGGTTCCCCAACCCTGCCTTAATGTTTGATGTTGGTAACTTTGTTGTAGTCAAAGGGAGGGGTGACAAAACACTATTTGGCCTCACCATCCATGGAATAAAACATTCCTCCACCTGAAATGAAAAGTTGGCCATCCCTGATTTAGACTATCATTCACTGAGCCTTTACTAAGGGTTTTTTTTTTCAAGGAGAGTTACTTTGATCCTCAAGAGATTGGTTTAATCAGGGCTCCTGATGAAAATAGGTGTGGGGGGAGGGGGGAAATATCATTTTAAAAATCATTGGCGTAATTAGTATATTACATGCTCCGAACAGCTAGCATGTATGATATGAATACTATATATTTCAAATAAAGGGGCTGTGATTTGTTGAGTGGAAAGGTGCAAAGGCTTATGTCCACCTAGATGTTGTGGACAATGACTCACATCAGCCCCTGTCAGCATGGTCAATGGTCAGGTATGGTAGGAGTTGTAGCCCAGCAACTTTGGAATAGGACCACGTTGGCTGTCCCGGTCTAGAGTGTTTTCTCTTAATCAAGACAGCCATGTACATAGCCTGGTGGCTGTCTCAGTCCTGGCTTCTCCTGTTTCAACTTTCAGTTGTTTTTATTCACTCACTCATTCATTCCTTATACTTCTAACCTACCTTTCAACACAAAGTCACCAGGATGAGTTAGCTACACACAATCCAGAGATAGACAGCTATCACCTAACCCAGGGATGGAGAATTCGTGGCCCTCCAGATGCTGTTGTATCCCACCTCCCTTCACCTCCAGCTAACATGGTCAATGAGATTATGGGAATTGTAGTCCAGCAATATCTGGAGGGCCCAAGGGTTAGGTGTCCTGTCGTAACCCTAATCCTTAGACAGTTCATGCTCTATATTCAGCCAAGGGAAACCACCGCTTCATGCAAAATGATCTCCTCCAAAATGAAAGACAACAGCAGGTGCTTATACCCCAACTCATGATTAGAATTGCCACCAACATTTTGCCTGAAGCAGAATTTGCCATGAGTCTCTAGTTCCAGCTCTGAGAAAACCAGCAGAATTCCGAGAAGGCAGGGGAAGAAAAAGTCAGTTACACATCTGCGCAAATGATCATCAAAAAGTGCTGAGCATGCATCCCTGCAGACAAATCAGGTTTTAATCTTCTCCTTTCTTCATAGGCACGAGAGTCAAACCTTGAAGTTCAGATCCATACTGGAGGGCTTTCTTCCTCATGGCTGGATTGAACAAATATGTCAGCCTCCAGCTGCACTGACATTCCAAAATATACTGTTTTCCTCATCTTAACGAAGAGTTCCAGTCCACCCCTAGAATATTAATATTCATCTCATTAGATTAGGTTCCCCACTCAGGCTCCTTCATTGGCATGTATTAGAACCATCACATTTTAATACTTTATTATTTCTATTTTTCATTTATTTTTGCTCTGGGCCATTCTGTCATTTTTGCTGCAGCAGGCTCTAGTTTTCCAAGTTGGGGGCTGGGAAGAAACCTTCTGGGTTTTTAATTGCTCGTTTGTATGTCAAGCAGCTGAAATCAGCAAACTCTTATCAGCCATCTTATCCCTTCCTGCAAAGCTCTTTCTTTGATGGCCATTTCCCTCTTAGCCTCTATCTATTAATTTTGATGAATGCTATTTCTGAGCCCTGGTTAAATCTCCATAACTAGGGACTAATTTGGTCTTCCTTTTTGCAGAAATCCAGAAGCCAAAAGGAGATTGGCTCACTGATGCCTCACAAAGCAAACAGGGATGACTTTGATTTTCTTTCACTGCACGGTTATTGGGGTTGTCATGTCATTACTATCAGAGGAGGGATTGGTCTTGGGGGCTTGCATGTGGGGCAACAGGCAGAGAGCACAATCGACTGAGAGCAAGTGTGTGTGCTGCACAAGAGGTTAGACATCCCTGTGGATTTGCCTGGTGTTAAAGGCAAGTAATTGAATGGAGGCTGGTGATGAAAAGAATCCCAGCCAAGAGACCCTTTCTGAAGGAAATTAACGAGCTCATTGCTCCTTCTTTGCAGCTTGTCATAGCTGAGCAGTGCAGTGTGCAGATGTGTTTGAGTGCAATTTCAACCAACACATAAGCCAAGCGTTGACATACACCGAGGCGGAAAGCAGGCAGGCTGCATTCTCACTTTTCTGACATTTCCTTGACCTGTGCAGAACCCCTGCTATTCAGCCTCAGTCCCCCCCCCCATATTTTCCTGCCACCATTATTTAGACACGGTTCATCTCCTGGCTCCGTGATCTGAGTTTTCCACCCCAAGGCCCCTATATAATTTTGCCAATGCACCTTGGTCTCAGCTTGTTCTCAACTTTGGAATCCTTCTCATATTAATCAATCCCCAGCAGAGCTTTTGCCAATATACCCTTAATCTTGATTTGCTGTAATAGCCGGTTTCCCCGTTCTGGAGTCTCTGCAGTGCTTTACATCCTCTGTTTTGCCAGACCAAACTCCTGCTATTTGTGCTAGGACTCGCACAGCTTTGCTCATGCACGTCCAGCCTGATTTATAATACCCCTCGCTGTTCCAGCCTTAGATTTCCTCTGAGCACAACACAGTTAATTGCTGTGGATTAAGGCAGGGTGGTTGTATCTTTGCAGAAAGGCCCAGATACAGCACTGTGTCTCATGCAGAGCAGCAAGTGATTGCCCAATACATTGCACACATTCGAGTGCCAGGCTGTTCATATGCAGCAAGGGTTGAGAGAGGGCCATAGCTCAGTAGATGAGTTCAAGCCATGCTATAGGAAGTTCAATCCTTAGCATCTCTGGGTTGTTGGGTTTAAAAGGGGGAAAAAAACTCAAATAGCAGGACTGGGTAATTTCTCTATCTGAGGATCTGGAGAGTGGCTGCCTATCAAGGTAGATGACACTGGACACGATGAGACCTTCTGTCTGAGTGCAGAGACTCGCTTGTTAAGGAAATGCCATCGGGGCAGGAGTTTGAAGCAGAAGTCCAGGCCCCACTTAGCAGAAGGATCAGAAAGGCCACAAACAGGCTTGTCTGGTGCCTTCGTTGCGTACGTTTAGGTGCCAGGCAAAAATATTCCTCTTCTCCCAGGCCTTTGGCTAATTAAATAATCTGTGGGCTTTTAAACTGTTTGGGGGGGGGTATTGTTATTGTTGGCTATCAGGGTATGTTTTTTAGGGAAGCCTATATGGCTAACCATCCTGTGATCCTCGGATGAAGGGCGGTCTAGAAATGTAATAAAGAAAAGAAAACATTGCGAGGCTACCTTACCAAATTTTGAAATAAGCAAAGTAATATGTGTTAACATCTAGAGCAGTGTTTCCCAACCAGTGTGCCTCCAGATGTTTTGGGACTACAACTCCCATCATCCCTAGCTAGCAAGACCAGTGGTCAGGAATGATGGGAGTTGTAGTCCCAAAACATCTGGAGGCACACTGGTTGGGAAACACTGATCTAGAGAACCCAACCCCCCCAAGATCATTATGTCCACTAAATGTATCACTGCCTGAGTAAATGCAAGCCACGTAGCTCCATCTGTTGGATAGAGCTGGTGGGTTTCGCACAGCCCATGTGGTTTCTGTTGCTCTTGAGAGAGGTGTAGGATTGTCTGAAGAAAGGGGTTAGATGAGGTTGTTTTGGAAGCCGGAAGCAGAGGCACAGGTTTCACGGGTTTCGTGGTCCTCCAAATATAGTTTCCTGGTTTGGGTTTATTTCACTCTGCATAAGGATAGAGGAGGATAGTGACACCTGATCAAGCGCAGATTACCAGGGGTAGGCGACCTGTCAATATATTGCTGAATTTAGGCCCAACCAGAATGGCCAATGGTCAGGGATGCCCAGAACCCTAGTCAAATAATATCTGTGGCCTACCCTTAGGTTAAGCTATCATGAGATATGCAAGCCTAAAAGACGAAGTGTTAAAGACTGTATAAGAATTAAAAGAGCAACGTGGCTGCTGTGCAAGGGGGGATGATGGAAAGGTTTTCATTGTCCTGGAATGCACCATAAATTGCCGCCTTCAGGAGAGTGAGAAAGAAACTGTAGTGAGAAGGATGTGGATCTGCAGTGTAGCAGCAGCAGCAGCAGCATCACTACCATGCAATGCAATTGCACAGAGACACAGAAAAGATCCTGACTTTTCCCACGGATACTAATAACGTTCTCATTCGACTATCAAATCCTTCTTCTCCCTCTCCCCATGCAGTCCCAGAATTGTGTAGCCTAAAGTAGACCCCTTCCCTGTGCGCATGCATACATGCTTATGCGATCTTGCTTTTGGGCCAAGGGAAATTGAGCCTAAATAAAACACAATGCCTTCTAGATCTCAGAGCACTGAGGATTTTGCCCTCCCCCGCCTGCTGTGCCATTAGGTTTCCCAATCCAACTGGGAAGTGTATCTTATTTCAGGCAGAGCCTGGCCTGCACCATCCTTGCACTGTTCTTTGCTTCCTGAGGCAGCATTTGCAGGGAAAGAAGAAGGCAGCTTGGCAAAATAGGCATGTTGCCTTTTCAAAGGAAAAGGGGAAATGCTTTACCAAATTGTACAGCGGTTGATTTCCCCCCATCATACTTTTTCTTCATACGTATAAAAAGAATTAGGGTAGGCCAAGGAACATTTAAAAAAAAAATGGAAGAAGAAATATAAAAGGCAAGCATTTAATAAAGATAACCAGTCGTGGCACATATTTTTCTTATCTGCAACAATTTTGGGTGTCATGAAAAAGCAGCAAATTGTTCGATTTTTTTTAATTATATTTTTCACTGTCAAGGAGGGGAAGCTTCAGGTGCCAAGATAACATGGGTGGTGGCCCTGTGTACCATGCACAATTGCTTCTCTCCCCACGCCCACCCCGCTGTCCCCACACCAACATACACATCCTGAGCATTTTCTTTTTTTTTTAGGGCACCATTTGCTACTTTGCCTCAGGCAGCAAACTGCTTTAGGCCAGCCATGCTTGGGAGAAGTAAACATAAAGGAATGTGCCCCCCAATCTCTCTTTAGATCTCCTTTGACTGGTCTGCCCTCCCTCAATCTACGTTCCCAGTAATCTGTTCTCCATTCTTTTCTATTTTAAAAATAGTTTTTATTAAAGATTTTCTTGGGTTACAAAAGTACACACATCATCTCTGTTTTCAGATCATAAAGTCTTTTTTTTTACAGATCATTTATATTTGATGTGAGACTTTCATGCTGTATACAGTATATGGTTGGGGGGGGGAGAAAGGTGGGGAGAGAGAGCAGCAGGGAGAGAAGTGGGTAGTAAACTTTCATTCTTTTTACATCTTCATTCTTGCCTGTATTTCCTTCTCTCTGTTGCTTTTCTTTTATTCCCTTCTTCCTCTTTTCGTTCTGGCATTTCTGCTTTCTGCCACCTTTCCCTCGCCTCCATGTTTCATTATCACGCCTGCAGCTTCGCCATATCACAACTTCTCACCACTGGGGTTGGGGTTTTTTTTCCACCTTCACTCCAGCGGACTCACTTCTTTTGCATTATGGTCTTCACTGCTTTTTTCTTCACATCTCTTTTAAGATTGCCTTTTTGCTCCCTATCCCCTCTGCTTGAGTCCTCTTTCTTTCCTCAGCTGAGGAACAGGAAAGCTGCTGTTGCTCATAAGGGTAAGAAGAAACCATATTTCATATTCCTGTGCCTCCTCCTGAATGCACATGCCTTCCTCTACTCATGGCTTTCTCTCCTGTCACCTCTAAGGAGCAGATATGCCTAGTTCTCAGCATTAACACATATACAGCTCCTGTACAAGCTCTTGACCACCTTCATTGTTCAAACTTTCCTACGGCAAACAGAAGTTGGCCAAGATCAATTGCTATGCTTTGTACTGGATTCAAAAGCCCATAGTCTTGTCATATAACATCCATGCTATAGGAACAAGGTAGCAGATTCTCACCATAGATAAGAACATGCAAATTTGGAGTGTTTTTTGCAGGAGTAATACATAAGCTGGTCAGGAAGAGCTGCAGGCAACATTTTGATGTGGCTATTCAGAGAACTTCCAGGTTATATAATGCATTTTTACCACTGATATTGGCTATCTTGGATTTCAGAACATTTGAGAACATGACAGATCCACATCCAAAAATGGTCATTCTCATCCACCCAATAATAATTATGCTAAGCCATCTAATAAGGAACCAATCCATGGTTCAAACAAAAAAGGCTTGGAGCTCAAAAGCCAGGTGGGCTTCAAAGCCTGGCTTCAAAACCTGGCCAGGACAGGGTGTTGCAGGGAACAACAATCACACCATACATTTAAAACACTATGATATCACTTTAAACAGTCATGACTCCCCTGCCCAAAGAATTCTGGAAGCTGTAGCTTGTTAAGGGTGCTGAGAGTCATTAGAAGACCCTGTTCTCCTCCCAGAGCTATGATTCCCAGACTTCTCTGGGAGCAGTGAGTGATTGTTAAATCACTCTGGGAATTATAGCTCTGGGGGAGGAATAGGAGCCTTCTAACAACTCTCAGCACCATTAACAAACTACAACTCCCAGAATTCTTTGAGGAAACTGCAACTGTTTCAAGTGGTATCATAGTGACACCAGCCACTGCTGCAAGCATAGACCTTAGCACTGGCCTTTGGGGGATTTTTGAGGGATGGATACCATTGTTTTCATATTTCTTGAGTCTGAATTGCTAAGCTTGCTCACTTGCACCTTTACATTTTGTACTCATCCATTGTCCCTAACAACCTGAAACAGTCTCAGTTTTCTGGTACCTTTCTTCAATCAATATTTGCCCTTATTTTGTCTCTGTTTAAAAATGGTAAAGCTTTGGTGCACATGGCTGGTGTTGCCAATCTTTAGGTATCAGTCTCCTTTCTTTGATCACCAAACGTTGACCCTCCATGTGGGGGCACTGAGTGAGACTACATCTGGTCTCTGTTTCACCTGCACATACCTGCCCTTGCATGAGCATCAACACACCTTGTTGTGCACAGCCAAGGCATATGCAGCAACTGAAGTTCTCTGTGACCCCATTCAGTATGACAGCCTTTGGCAATTATGGTCCACCCCACCCTAGTGTATCATCAACTAAAATAAAATACATCATCTTTTCTTCTAAATCAATAAAGGTCAGGCTGTTGCAGGAAAAAATGAGTGCAGCAACCTGTGTAGGGAAGAGCCTCCCTTAAGGTCTACTGATGTATATTGGGTGGGGCTCAGGGAAAAGTGACAACCTGGATAGTATGAGTGCACTGTTTTCACATGGGAGATATTGCATGGCAGCAGCAAGGACCCTGTTCCCTCCAGCCATTACTGGATTCCAACTCCCATCAGTCCCAGTCAACATGGCCAAGAGTCAGAAATAATGGGAATTGTACTCCCCAACAACACCTGGAAGTCACAAGTTCCCCACAAGTGTTTGTTTTAAGGTCAGAGGCATTGAACAAGGCCGTGTGATGCTGTGTCGGCAGCTGTCCTCCTTTGACAGAGGTGACTTTCCCGTTGTACAGGGAGTAGAGGCAGGACAATAAATGAGAGAAATGAATGCTCTTCTGTGTTAGGTGCATGAGGGGGTAAGTGACTTACCGTACATGGGGAAAGGAATGTGCCATTTTTAAGAAGGGAAGGGCTGGTGCCTAGGTCTGATAGGAAGTCTGCATGCCAAACTCCTTAATCTTCTTGAGTGGATACTGTGGTTACTCAGCAGGGAAGAGAAGGCATTCTGTGCCTCTTCCAAATGGTCTTTCTTTAGTCCTGGAGTTGCCAACACTGTCCCAAGAGGATGGTCAGGGTGCAAAATTAAGCTGTGTGGCTGCTATCCACAAGCATCCACATCCCGGCCCTTTGAGACTTTCTGGTCCCACATAAACTCAACTGGAGAGGGATGGTGATAATGATTAATTAGTATGAGACTTTTATTAGCCAGAGTGCTTTATTGCCCCAGTTCCCATTTCAGCAGAGGGAAGGACAGGCACCCCTGGGCCTGCCTAGTTCTGGTGGCCGAGCCCGGATGGGCAAAGGCAGGTCCTACAGTCCAACCTGCTAGCTGCTCTGCCCATTCTGCTTCCTTTTGCATCCATGAGAATGTTCGCCAAGCGTACAAACAGCATCGAACATGCAATCAATGCCATTGGTTGCTGCTCTGGGTTTGTTTTGCTCTTTTAAAATACATGTGAGAGACTGCCTAGTTTCTCTCACACACGCGCTGGTGTAACTCATGAGTCACTCGACTGAAGGGGGGTGGGGAAAGAGAGAAGGTTTTATATTTGGTATTGAAGCAGTTTAAGCAAGAAGAGAACCGGGCACTTATATAAGAAGCTGGCTTCTACTGAGTCAGACCAATGTTCCATAGACTAGCATCTATGCTGACCGGCAGGCGCTCTCAAGGCAGTGCTTTCCCTTCGTCTGCTGCTCTGAGATCCTATAACAAAAGATGCTAGAGTTTACCAGATGCCTGTCACCAAGGCTTTTTCTTCCTTCTGTTTTCACATAATTTAGAAACCATTTAGTTTTACGTCTCTCGGGAATCTTTTTTAGAGCGGGGTATGTATTTTCTGCCCTTTCTGATCTCCTCTGTTACACACACACACACACACACACACCATCTTTCATTTCATTTTTTAAAATACACCTCAAATTTAGTTGTGATTTGAGGGCTCCTTTGCACACCCCTCCTTCTAAAGTGTTCCCCTGACGTTTGCTGAGGTTAGTGCTAAGCCAAAATTTCCCAGAATGCATTGTCTTGGGAGAATTCTTGAGTTTCCATTCTCTCTCTCTCTCTCTCTCTCTCTCTCTCTCTCTCCCTCCCACACACACACACACATTCTTAGAAAAAGAGGACCACCTTGCAAAATTTCCTCTGAATATTCTTCACTATTCTTATTCATTTTTATTGGGGGGATGACTATGACGGCCATTCTTTCTCCCCCCCCACCAGTACCCAAATATGTGAGGTCTAAGGCACGGCAGAGGAGCCAAAATAGTGGCCAGACTGCCAAAGCAGTTGTTGTTGTTGCTGCTGCTGCTACTTACGGTGACAACAACAATATCTATCTATCTATCTATCTATCTATCTATCATCTATCCATCTACCCTTCCCACCTTTCTCCTAGTGCAGGACCCAAGGCAGCTCCAAGGATTAATTTAAACTAATAAAACAAGTGCTGTTTTTCTAGCAAAAGAGGTGCCAGAACTCATCATGAACACCTCCCTTCTTCTCTTGTCATGGTAATGGTGCCCACCTGAAGTTCCAGCTGAAAAAAAAGCCCTGGATACAACCAAAAACACACAATAAATAAATCCAAATTTTAAAAACCCAATTAAATTATTACACTATTAAACACAGCAGCTAATATACTTAAAACCTTTTAAAAGGGTGTGTGCATGCGCGCGCACACACACACACACACACGTACAAAACCCACTCCCAAAAGACCCTGTCATAACATGCCAGTTAGTGGCCAAAGGCCTGTTGGATCAAACATGCCTTTGCCTACCAGGGAAAGGAAAACAAAGAGAGAGGGAGCCAGCTTTGCCTCCTGTGTAAAGAGATACAGGCCTTCAGATAGACTGGACCCAAGCCATATAGGGCATTGTAGGTCATAGCCAGCATTTTGAACTGTGCCACAACCCAAAATGTGAGAAGCTGCTCCTCCAGCCAGTTTCTCTGCCCACAATTTGGGTAGAGAATTCTGAGAGGTGATTTGCTCTAGTTGCAACAATAGAAGGGAGCTTCTCTTGGTCAAATGAGAAGCTTATCAGGAGGTAAGGGGAGGTTTAAACAAGAGCCAATGACCATAAACCACATCCACGAGAAGGTGACTGGTGAAGGTTATGGTCCTTCTTATATCTGCTACCTCTGGAACGGTTGACTACTTGGCATTTGAGGTCTTCCTGCAAACCCTCCACCCTATACTGCCGCACATCGCCCCAATCTCTGAGTGGTACAGAATTCCAGGGATTCCAAGCCCAGGGTTTGTGTTTCCTTTGAAATGAGACACAGTGGAGGCTGTGGTGTTTGTATGATATATGGCTTATTTACACATATCTGCAAGCTGGGCCTACAACTGAGGGGTTCACAGCATCAGCACCCCAAGAGGGCCTTCCTTCCCCCATAGCTGCAGCCTTGGATTTGAGCAGAAATAAAACATCACTTTGACTCTCTCTGACATCCCAGTCTGAAGCTTTTAGCTCACATCACTCAACTCCCAATCCTGGCCTTTTTCCTTCTAACCACCATCCAGCTGAGGGAGGGTGTCCACCCATTTGCCATCTGGTACAGATCCACTTCCTTTATTCCCTTAATGGTCCATTACCCAGGCTATCACCTCACCAGGAAGCTAGCCTGGTTTACATTTTAACACTTGCTAGATCCAGGGATTAGAAGGGTCCCATAACAATATCAATGGCCAACGTGACTGCAGCATCAGCTACTATTTCTGCCTGGTTGATTGAGGAAATGCCCTATCTTTTCATGACATTCCCTGTCCTCAGCAGATGTGATCTTTCTGAAACCTCAGTAACTTATTGGAATATATACTGCTGAATATATTCCTAAATGGCCTAAAAGGAGACCTTTCCTTTTAAATGCACAGTGCTATAAGCACTCGCCAGCCCATGGAGCCTAGTGGAATTCTAAGGCCCCTACTTATTTCATTGATAAACTCCTATTGCGTAACAGCTGCATGATCTTTGGTGGAGCAGTTCCATACCAGCTGCTCACAGACATCTCCCAGGCCATAATCCCTTATTATGTGATTGGCAATTTGTTTCTGGGAATGTGCAAAAGAATGGCAGCTGTGCTGTCTGAGCCTGGCTCTCTGCCCCCTCAGTTCCAATCTGCCTTTGTCTTGCTGTCTCTTCTTTCTTCTGAGCCTCCGGTGACTTGTTCTCCCCTGCCCTCTACATACTCCCCTTACTTTCACCTTAATCCCACCCTCAAGGACCTGTCAGGGACTGGCTGGATGCAGAGGAGTGGTGAGAGTTACCACCTGGGGAACCCGCAGGGGAAGAAGGCTCAGAGCCAGGGGATTGGTGGTGGGGTGACAATGTGTGGCCAGAGGGAGAAGAGGGGTAAGAAGAGGTAACAAGGTTTGGTGAGCAGGGAGAGGCTGTGGCAGAGAGCAGTTCAGATTCTGAGGTAGAAGCAGAGGCTGCAGGGGAGTCAGGCCAGGAGACAGAGAGGCAGGCTACTGAAGAAGTCAGGGAGTCTCCCCCTCCTGCTGCAACCAGCTCCCCTCCCCCCGCCTAGTCTCATAGAACACACAAATAAATGAAGAGGACAGAGCAGAGACACAATCTGCAACATCTTGGAAAAGACCCTGGAGAGGAGGAGCCTTTGGAAGTGGTGAGAAGGCAGGAACCTTCAGTCCTCACAACTGCCTTGTTGGAGCAATATCTACTGGGAAGATTTGCTGGGATCACTAGGCCTGCGCCATTTTGGTTTCTTGAATAAAGTGTTAACTTCATGGACACTGTGTTTTGCTTTGATTGCTGACCTGCACTTGACTACAGCTCCTGACAGGATCCTATTCTCTGGTCACTTAGGCTCCTAGGTTTTCTGTTGGGCTCCAGAAAGTTCAAATGAGAAGAAAGAGGATTTAAACTTAGGAATAATTTATTGACAGTATGAGCAGCAAAGGTGGTGGGCTCTCTTTTGTTAGTGTGTCTGAATGGCCAGCCTCTCAGAGATGCTGCAGGAATGGGTTTCCTGGATCAGTATATTACCTTTGAGGTCTCTTCCAACTCTAGAACTGGCCACAAACAAATGTTGGCTGTTTCTGTTGAGAGTTGTCAAAGAGGAAGGAAGGAATAGGCAGAAATGCTGAGCGCTCCGATACTCACAACTTCTCTCTCTTCACTCCGACTGAACACACCAGTGTGGATGATCCAGTCCTAAGAGGCATAGTCTACCTCTTCTCTCACTCTGATGGTCTGACAGCTGTCATTCAAGTAAGGTTCTCCCAGGCACAGGGCTGCATCAGCAGCTCTCAAGGAGCTGGGATGGAGGCTGTGGAAAGTGGTGAGACCTTATTATTGGCTCACAGAGGCTAAGGAAGCTAGAGCTTGCCACTCAAACTACCACAAACAAATGCAATGCCAAAAGGGATAAGACCATAAGAGCCTGCTGACTCTAGTCCAGCATCCTGTTTTCACAGTGGCCAAGCAGGTACCTATGGGATGCCTACAAGCAGGACATGAGCACAACAGCACTCTGCCCACCTGCAATTCCCAGCAACTGGTATGGGGAGGCAAGATGCCTCTGACAGAAGAGAACATAGCCATTATAGATAGTAGCCAATGGTAGCCCTCTCTTCCATCATGAATTCATCTAATCCTCTTTCAAAATCCAAGTTGGTGGTTATCAAATTTGCAGGAGCAAATTTCATGGTGTGCACTGTGAAGTACTTTCTTTTACCTGTTCTGAATGTTCCAAAATTCAACTTCATTCTCCTCCCCTCCACTGAATTAGGCTTGTAGCCAATAGAATAAGTTGTGATGTGTGTTTGGTTGCATTGTGTAATGTGGTGCCCACGATAGTTTCTCCATTTTGCAAATGGGCCCAAAAGATTGGCAATCCCTGTCTTCAAATTAATGCCTGGGTAGAGTATCCTAAAGAACACAGCAACCAAGACTGGGGTGCTACCGGTAGTACTTACCATGAGTGGGGGAGGGAGATGTGAGATGCGATGTCAATGGGGGAGAGAAACAGGCAGATGTTTTCTCAGTGTGCCTGATGTGTGATCTACGGGGTATGTATGCGTGTGTGTGTGTGTGTGTGTGTGTGTGTGTGTGTGTGTGTGTGTGTAAAGAAGGGGCAGGGCTGCAGATGGAGCAATCTCCCTCTCCTCTAAGAAGCTGGCTTGTCTCTCAGTTGACAAAAGGTGTGGACTTCTCTCCACTGTTCGTCACTTATGTCCCTCTCCTTCTCCCTAACATATATTCCAGCAGCAGAGATAGCGTGACCACTTATACCAGGCATCCCCAAACTTCGGCCCTCCAGATGTTTTGGACTACAATTCCCATCATTCCTGACCACTGGTCCTCTTAGCTAGGGATCATGGGAGTTGTAGGCCAAAACATCTGGAGGGCCGCAGTTTGGGGATGCCTGACTTATACCTTACACACACAAAAGAGAGACAATGCATCACGGAAAAAGAGAGCAGAGATGCACGTATGCTAGTTTATAAGTAGAGATGCCAATTTGGAAAGGATTGTTATAATTTAAACTGAAATATAAGACATCCCACCATAGTAGGGAAGATGGACCAGATGACGGTGTGCTTGCTCAGCTTGCTGTATTGGTGCTAACTGTGTTGATGGACAAGCTCAAGGCCCTGATCTCGTTTCTTATGGTTCTTTATCTTTAAAACCAAACTTGAGCCAGAGAGCTCTTCAAACACAGGAAGCCTTCACATAGAGGATTGTCCTCTGACAGCCCTTCAAATAGAGGATAAAATGAGATGCCACCTTGGACAGCAGCATTTCTGTCCCTTTTCACAAAGGAGATTTTCACAACAAGTAAAGGTTATTACGAGGTCATAGCAAGACTTGGAATGATAGCCAACTGAAGCCAACATGTGCCCTTCAAATGTTGTGTGACAACTTCCATCAACCACAGCCAACATGGCCAATAACAGCATCTGGAGATCACCATGTAGGGCAACATCTGAAGGGTACCCCTGGAGTAAACTGAAGGAGAAAGACAAGTGATGGAGCTAGTGACAGTGTGCAAGAAAGTAGGAGCTTTTGGTATCTATATAAAACAAGAGCAAACAAGTAAATAAATGGGAGGAGGACAGGGGCAGTAGAAATGAAAACATTGGAGAGAGCAGCATAGGTCCATGTAGTCTCAGTCAAGAGGAAAACCAGCGGCCTTCCAAATGGTTCTGGACTAAAACTCCCATCATCCCTGACCATTGGCAGTGTTGGCTGGGGCTGATGGGAGTTGGAGTCAAGCAGCGTAGGAAGGGCCACAGCATCCCCATCCCTGACACACGGAAAGAGAAGAGGTGATAGAGATCCATATAGTTGCGAGTTTGATATTTACTGTATGTGGGTTTGCCATGCAGCAACGCTGGATCACAATTTGGGACTGAAGAAAGGGATGTTATTGTCTGAGCTAATTTTACTGCAGGGAATAAATGCCCAGGAAGTAGTTGGAGATCTCTCTGGAAAATCTAGAGCAGCAAAAGTCATCAATAGGTGACACCCTCCTTTCCCAGCTATGAGACGGGGGTCGATGCAAGCTCTGTCTGTCGAGTACAACAAGAAAAGCTGTGTGAAAACAGAGTCTGAGCTGAAGAGATCTGAGGGGTGCAGCTATCTCTCTCCAGGGATCTGATAAAGGACAGATGATTTGTTGACTGCTAGCAGTTGTTTAATTATTGGTTGGTAAATTTCTATCCCACCTTTCCTCTCAAAGGAGCCCAGGGCAGGGATGGGGGAGAAAATAGTTTCAGTTTGCATTTGATGCCAAATCTCCCAAATTTACTCTTTCCAAAACAACAGCTATCTTTGAAAATTTGCACCTCCCTGAATTTTACAATGCAGTTCTCCAAGTAGGCAGTGTTTATAAAAAATGTATACATTAGGAGGGAACTATGCCTGAAAATGAATACAGTGGAGAAAATAACATGTAGAAATACATTATATGAGGGATAACTGCTTGCAAAAATGTTTATGTTAGTCAAAGCTGAATTAAAAGATGTGTACATCTGCACTAAAATGCTGGAGAATATTCCTGGAGTGTTGCTGCTGCTGCTGCTGCTGCTATTTTTTTAAATGCAAATGGCTGGAAGAATGTGGGGAACTGAATTTAAGATTGAAAGAATGAGAAACCAAAATGTGCATAGCCTTCCATCCCTAGCCTAGAGCAACAAACCACAAAGCAGTAAAACAAAAGACTTTCTGCCACTTGCTTCCAACAATGCTCTGGCATATGGGGCCAATCAGATCCACCAGTGTTCCCCATTTGGCCAGTGACACTGATTTGGCCAAGTCCTGCTCACCTACCCTACACTTGATCACATCACATTGTTACCTGTTCCATACCATGCATTATATATGACAATGCCAGGTATGGAGCAGGTAACAATGTGATTGGGCAAAAAGGACTTGCACAGTGCCATGCAAGCCTGACAATCAGAGGATCATCAGCATGGGCAAAAATGGGTAACCTGACGTGATGGATAGGTGGATAGCTCTGTCCACCAGTCAAACTTGACCCATGGGGGTGGGAGTGATAAGGATCAAGCCCTCCACCAGATCAGTTCCTTACACCTCCTCTACTTGTCTATTTGTGCATAAACCAGATATCACAAAATCACCATATGTCTCAAGTGATCTCTCCCCCAGAAGGAAACCAAATCCTGGAACTTCTTGCTGCTCAGGCAAATATGGAATAGATGTACTGTAGAGAGAAGGCAAAATATCAAAATACCCTACTGACTTCTTGTTGTTCTTTCCATCACATTCTCAAGAACAGCTCCCAGTGTGCCTTAATGTAAACCATGACAGTCAAATTGGTTTTAAAAATAAAAAAACCACCAGTACACTTGTAGCATAGAAGCAACCTTAGGAGCAGTGTTGACAGCAGGCTGTCATACACAATTCCTGTTTAAACAGTAGCCCTTTGCCATTCCCCTGTTCTTCCCACTGATGCTTAAAGAAAGCATGACAAATGTACAATGTCTTTCCCAGAGAGGAGTTAGTATCAGAGCTGTCATGGTTCCTCTGTCTTTGCCAGGTGATTTCTCCACATAGTAAATTCTTGTACAACTCCTATTATTTTCACTGGGTTTGGGACTGGAAACTCTCTTCAGAACCTTGACATTCTCTGTCATAAATGTTCTTTCTTTTAAAAAAACAAGAACAAGTTTCTACCCTCATGGAGGCAGGAGAAAGCTTGGAAGTGTGACAGCAGAATTTCCAAAAGATGTGGGAACTTGAAGATAGCATTTTAGAAATAATAATCCTATGTTCTGCTTTTTGACACTTTAAATCAGTATAATAAAATAGAAGGGGCACTTTTTGAGGGTTACAAATTGTGAGCAGCTGGTAAATCGGTTGAGTGGAAGATTCAGCTCCAGAAACAGACTTATCACAATTCCCAAACATGTTAATAAAATATGCAGATGAGCTACAGATCTCCAGCTCATAAATTTCCAAGATGGCCCTTGGAGCCAGACTAGTCCCCCTTCCCTGTACATAATTAAAGACAACAAACTACATGGAGAACGGTAATGAGTAGCAGTGACAAAGTCTTAGCAACTTTTTAAAAATTATTTGACTTTTCTTTGGAAATAATCCCCCATGCGGGCCAACAAACAAAACAATATGTTGGGATTAAACTCACTACCAGCTTGGCAGCCCTTGGTGTCCAGTATGGGGAAAACATATTCCATTTCCTTATGGTTTGTAAGCAGATAAGCCTAAAATTGCAACCATATGTACATTTCTTTGGAGATGTGTCCCACTGCACACAGCAGACCTTTATTCCAAGGAAATGTATACAAGGATCAGACCATGCTGCTAGAGCTTCCAAAAGGAGTTCCACTTAGCCCTTCTACTCAAGCCCAAAATTTCAAACAGCTCAGCTTCTAGCCAATGTTTTCAAAAACAAATCCAAGCCCTCCTAGTCTCAGCCACATGTTCCTGTTCTTCCCAGTCATATTAGGAGCCTGCTGTGGACATGTAAGGAGAGCTATGTAGATTCAATCATGGGGCGCTTTTGCTGTGTCTTTGGTTTACTAGTTGTATGCGGACACTTAGGGCGCTTCTGTTGAGAAACTCTCCATATACCGTATTGGCCCGAATATAAGCCGCACCTTTAAAATTCATGGGGACGACGACGACACAATACCCAAATATACGTCGCTCCCTTAAAATTCCGCAGGCACTCACACCCGTTCCATTTTACCGTATGTCTGTTTCAGCAGCGATATCGTAAAAGCCATTTTTTGTAAGGTCGCGAATTTAAGCCGCACTTTAACTTTTCACAGTCAGAATTTGGGGAGGGGAGAGTGAGGCTTATATTCAGGCCAATATGGTACAAACAACCTTGAACTTTAGCTCAGCCATTACCATTCCTGGGGAATGAGGTACAAGTATACCTTCTGGTTTCTCATGTGCTTTCCTGCATTGCAGTGGGCTCTGATCAAAACTGACGGTCGCTGTCGTGAACCCAATCTGGGAGTCAGAATGAGCTGGGCGGGTTGTGTGTCATAAATAAATTGATTACTCTCCTGGATCAGACCAAAAGTCTATCTGCTTTTGCCTTCTATCTCCCAACAGTAGCAAGCTTGATGTCTCTGGGAAGCTCACAGGCAGTAGTGTGCTGTGTTCCTAGGTACCCCCAGCATATAGCGATACTGCCTCTAACTAACAGCCTTCCTGTCACGGTCCGGTCGGCGGGCGGTTGAAGCCCTGGCTGGGGACATCAGGACCAGAGGCAAGATGGAGGTGTAGAAGCAGGAACAGGTGCAGGGCTGAGGGTCCAGTAGCAGGCAGTCGCAGGGTCAAGGAGCAAGACAGAGGCGAAGGTCTGGGAGTCAAGGAGTAAGGCGTCGGCAAGGCAAAGGTCCAAGGGTCTAGGATCAAGGCGTCAGCAAGGCGAGGGTCCAAGGAGCAAGGCGTCAGCAAGGCGAGGGTCCAAGGGTTGAGGATCAAGGCGTCGGCAAGGCAAGGGTCCAAGGAGCAAGAGGCCAGAGGCAACCAGGCAGGGATAGCGTTGCTGTGGCAAAGAGCTGAAGGGAAATGCTGAGCTTTTATCCCTCCCAGCTCCTGCCACCAGGTGCAGTGAGGTATCAAGTGGCCTCACCTGAGTGGCCACTCCTTGCTTCTCCAGCACAAGCTGAGGCAGGCCCCAGTCCTGCAAAGCACTACAGGCCCCAGAGCCTGACTCCTGCCCATACTCCTGACACTTCCCTATCCCAGCCATTTGCCTGTGGATTTTCTAACACTTTTAATACCACCAAAGCCTATATTCTACCAGAAGCTCAGTGGTAGAGCATTTGCATGCAGAGGATCTCAGGCATCTCCAGGTTCTTCCCTAACCCAGATATATAATCAACCACAGACAGACAACCGCTTATATTCTTCATATAAATCCCCCCTCAGGATGCATTCTACATCCCAGTAAAAAAAAAATCAACCTCCTTTTGATTTTAATGGGAATTGAGTACACCCCAAGAGTCCATTGTTCTTAAACAGCCATGTTCACAACTCAGCTGAGATTGGTTTAATGGCTCAGGGCTAAAGAGAAAACCATTAAGGGAAACCGTCTGAAGAAGCAGAAGGGGTAGGTGGGCATATTAGCATAACGTTCCAGACCTAGGCAATTGCATGTTAACTAGAATAGCTACATTTGGGGGCTATGAAGCGGCAATTAAAGGCCGTGGCTCAGTGGCAGAGCACATGCTTTGAATGCAGAAGGTCCCGAGTTCAATCCCTCACAGCTCCAGAAGCACTGGGAAAGGCTAAGGTCTAAAACCCTGGAGGGAAATAAATGGCTCTATTGCAGAGAGAATGTTAAATATGGTCTGACTTGCTAGAAGGCAACTTCCAATGTCCCTAGTGGTCACTGCTATCTTTTGTGGCAATCGGGCCGAAGAGATACTGGGCATAGAAGTGCTGGTCATCCTGAACCAACTGCCTTCCGTTCCGTTGGCTTGGGTGACTCCTTAAATAACCTCCATGCAAAAGTGGCTTTCTATTAGTGCCTAAGCAGGGGGCTGAGCTCTTTTAAGCCACCAGCCCAACCGCTGCACAAGGTCCGTCTTGTTTTGCTGGCACAACTGAGAGGTCAAAGACTAAATGGGCCATGAAGACCCAAATATTCAATACTTCCCTCGGGGTCATGACTCACACAAGCATAGCTTTGCTGTTGGCATAGGTGCTGTGGGGATAAACAGGAAGTTTTCCATCTTCAGGGATGGTGCTAAGCTTGTTTAATTTCAGAAAACTAGGCCCAGCAGGATTAAATGGCAGAGAAAACTTGATGCTATGCTGCAGCATCCCGGCAAAGAGAAAAATTGGGAGCAAACCCACATTGGAGCCCTTACATTAAGAGCATGTGGTTGTTATACGTGCTTTGTATTTCCTATATATTTTTTCCTCTAAAGGCCCCACAAGCTCTGGTGCTGTTGGAGTGGTACAAACTGGACACATTCCAAAGGGGTTTCCATGCTCGTTGCCTTAAGAACTGCTAAGAATATTGGGGCACCTAAAAGAAGTGGGGTAGTTCCTACCATTGCATCTCTGCTGGGTGGTCCATTCATGGCACTGAGTAGGTGATTAGGGTTGGAGGGCTGCCTGCAAACAAGCCAGGGCTTCCACTGAGAGAGGGGAGGAATCATCTTCCAGGACAGACTATAGATCCTTTTTCAAAAACCATATTTTGACTGTATTCCCCCCCCCAAGTAATAATATTGATAAACCAAATGAAATGAGAACATAAATTCAAAGAGGATCGGAAAATATCATTACAGGTAGGTAGCTGTATTGGTCTGACGTAGTCAAAACAAAATAAAAAAGTTCCTTCCAGTATCACCTTAGAGACCAACGAAATTTGTCGTTAGTATGAGCTTTCGTGTGCATGCACACTTCTTCAGATACATGTGTTATCATCAGAACCGAATATTGCCATTAATTAAGACCAATTTTCGTAAAATCGGCATTCATGCAAAATTCATATGGTAATCAAGTCCTTCCAAACAGATGAAAAAACAGGGACTCAGATACTTGAATCAGTCCTAGGACTTCAGATCATGAATTACCAAGCTACTGAGGCTCAGCATTCTTAAACTGGCAACCATGAGAGCAGTGATCACTTCCATTCCTGTGGAAACACAATCGTAGATCGGAGGAAATACCACCTAATGAGCTCAACCTCCTTTATACTGATTAGCACTCAATGACATTAGTTATGTAAATACTTCCAGGTGATCTTTCCTGAGGATGCCACAACCCCTTCCTGTCACTGCGATTGGTTCTCTAAGATACCAATTGGAAGGGACAGCATCCCCACCCCACCCCCAGCAGCCTCAGAAATAACTTCATACCATCTTGGGGCTTTTTTTTTCTTTTGCTCTGGGCCTGATAGAAACAAAAAACCTTGCTTTTTATTTTATTTTTTCAGAAAGGGCCAAAAAAATGGATGAGGGACATTCCTAGCATTTTGAAGTGGTGGGGGGAGTATTAAGGAGAGAAGAGATCGAGGGTGTTTTAATATTTTGCCTAAGGATCACAAAATTGCTAAGATGATTTCTGACTTAAGTGATTAGCTTCCAGGCCTCTTAGATGTCCAACACAGTAAAGGGGGAAAGGAGGTAATTCTCAGGGGTGACAGGATACTGTAGATAGCACCAGACACAATGGCCCAATGAACCCAGTTCTGATCTGGCTAAAACTGGCTTGTTTTAACAAGTTGTCCTGTTGCCTGTGATGAGTAAAAACTGCATCTAAGCAACGAGGCATGGAAGTTCTAGTAAACTAGCTGTTGGGTGTGTGTGTGTGTTTCTGCCTCCTTTCAAGCCATTGATGAGCCACAAATGGCCATTATAAATACATGTGGGCATGCTGGCTATTAAAATATTGCTTGCTACTTATTTTTATGGATGCATTTACAAGGTTGGTAGAAAAACTGCAATAACTCTACAGCATTTATTTTTTTATGTGGGATATGTTGGCATGCTTTCATTTCATTAAAAATAAAATATGGAGGGTGTAACTGTAGCCTTAGCAACTGTCATCTTTGCAGAGGTGGGCAGAAGGTTGATCCAGAGCTACTGGTAGATCTGTGGGTGATTTGCAGCAAAGGTTTCTGAAAACCAATTGCTTAGCTATAGCAACACAGCAAAAATGATTTTCCACACCTTGACAAGGCTGCTGGAATGAAGAAAACTAAACAGGAGTTTTCTATGAACTCTGTTTAGTTGGGTAAAGGTAAAGGTAAAGGGACCCCTGACTATTAGGTCCAGTCGTGACCGACTCTGGGGTTGCGGCACTCATCTCGCGTTATTGGCCAAGGGAGCTGGCGTACAACTTCCAGGTCATGTGGCCAGCATAACTAAGCCGCTTCTGGCGGACCAGAACAGCACATGGAAACGCCGTTTACCTTCCCGCTGGAGCGGTACCTATTTATCTACTTGCACTTTGACGTGCTTTAGAACTGCTAGGTTGGCAGGAGCTGGGACTGAGCAACGGGAGCTCAGCCCGACGCGGGGATTCGAACCACCGACCTTCTGATCACCAACTGCCGACCTTCTGATCAGCAAGCCCTAGGCTCTGTGGTTTAACCCACAGCGCCACCCGCGTCTGTTTAGTTGGGACTGAAAGCAAATTCATAGGCTTTAGATGTGCTTAGAGGCGCCCTGTTATTTAATAACAACCATATATCCTTTGCACTTGACTTTGTTGGTAGATTTTGGGGTACAAGGGTGGGGGGAAACTACATAGATCTGACAAGCCAGGAGACTGTCCATTCCTAGCTACGGCATATTGTTATTCATTTGTGACAAAGATAAAAAAGTTAAGAACGTAAGAAGAAACCCTGATGGATCACGCCAAAGGGCTATTCCCACAGTGGCCAGCGAGATGCCTCTGGGAAACCCTTAAGCAGGACATGCCATGCAACAGCATGTGATTCCCAGCAACTAGTATCTGGAGGCAAACTGCTTCTCATTGTCAGCCATTGCAACTAGAAGTCTCTGCACTATACACTTAAAGCATGGGGCAGGTAGTAAAGTTGTAGCCCACCCTCCATGTATCCCTATTTTCTAGGGACGTCCCTGATTTGGAGATGCTGGTTTCTGATTTGATCCCAGAACGTCCCGCTTTTCCTTAGGGTGTCCCTATTTTTGGAGGGTATGGAGTTATCCAACCCCCAAGCCATCATAAGGCAATCCTGTATAGGGAAGGGTTTTTTAAAAATGTTTTGTTATGTTTTTATAAATGTTGGAAGCTGCCTAGAGTGCTGGGGCAACCCAATAAGATGTGTGGGGTATAAATAGGAGAATTATCATTGTGGAATGGGACGTCCCTATTTTCATCGGAGAAATGTTGGAGGGTATGTTGTAGGCAATAACATACTGTATTGTCAAAATGAAACTGCAAGCAAGGGCTGTTCATCAATTTCACACTCATGCAGAAACATGCAGACACATACACAACCACCTCTCCCCACAGCACTCAGCAGCAGCAGCTCTGCTCAAGCAGATCATAGTTCTGTATTAAATGTGGATCAGCAATGGGAAGGTATTTGTTTGATTCACCTTTTAACGCAATGTGTGACTCAAAATGCAGCAACCCTTCAAAATTCACATGCCACTGGATTTTGCAACGCTGCTCTCCAACCAAAAATTGTGTCACGAATTGGGGAAAATGTGTGCAAAATGGGTTCGTTAGCAAAAACAATGCACACAAATATATTATGCTAGTATAAATTGTTTGCAAAAGTGCATGCATGAAGGAAATTGCATACCAAAATGCCCATATTAGGAGAAATGCACATGACAATGTGTACAGAATTTCATGTGAACTTTATATTATTATTTAAACAAGCAAGCAAAAAAAACCAAACTCATGCAGAAATGGGACAAATTGAACTTTGGGTGGGAAGATAAAAAGATAAAAACTACGAGAAACTGAATGTGCCAGATTTGCTTGTTCCCACTTCAGAGGAACAGGACTGAAAGATACAACCATGTGCAATGGAAGAGTGGCATGTTTCTTGCATACAATTTACACCCCTTACAAATTCCTTAAAGTCCTGGTCTGGCAGGAAAAGGAGAGAAAGTACCAAAATTCCCAACGTGAGCCTCCCAGTAGCTGATAAACCAACAGATTAGCTGTCTCAGCTAAATATGATAATCAGAAAAGCGTGTGTGTTTTAACAATTGCTTCATGCCATCAGAAACTAGATTTGCTTCAGTTGCGCGTCAGCCTGTTGAACCCCGGCTGATAGGCAATAAGCAAGGCAGAGCATTCCAGTTTGCTTGATAGGAAATGGTATAATAAAAGAGGGATGTATTTAATTATGCTTTTGTGGGTTAGCGGGACATTTAATTGGCTGAATCATCCAGTGGGTGTTCTGCCTAAGCCAATCGTAGTGCAGCGGCTCGATAAAGCCACACTGCTGCATCATCCAGCATAGTCTCTCTCGAGAATGATTATATCATTTGCAATAATCAGATAACCACAGAATCAATGCAATGGGTAATGCTGTGTTAGAGCAATGCCTTTGTATTGGCCATTTCAGGATCTGTGGTGCCACGTCGATCTCAAACTGAGTCACAGGTTCATGCCAGGGCTGCCTTACTTATGGCTGCCTATTCGCTTTCTACTGACATGTCAGTTCTTCATGGCTCTCTTACAACGGATATCATAAAGTTCCCATGAGACTTTCTAAAGGGCAAGATGGCAACAACATGTTGCATAATCTCTCCATCGGAAGCCATCTGCATTTTTTCCAGATGTGACTACTGTTTAGGCATTGGCAGCCATATAGTATGTGCAGCCTTGAAAGCAAGTACTTTCTTATTGCATTAGACAGCTACTAACCCCAAGGAACAGGGACACGACAACTCTGAACCCGATAATGCAAGTTGGAACTCTTTTCCTAAGTGGCACGGGGGCAAGTTAAATCATTTGGAGAATTGCGAATCATACAAAGAAGAATGCAATGTACGGAAAGTTTACATTCTCTCTGGGGTATTGGGCAGATCTACACCAGTTAACACACATTTAAAGTACCTGGCTCTCCCTCCCCCACAATAATCCTGGGAACTGTAGTTTGTATCGATATGAGGGAAACTAAAATTCCAAGGATTCTTTGGGAGCAGTCATTTGCTTTAAATGTGCGTTGGGTGCACTTTAAGAGTATGGTTTAGCTGTGACCATGGATTCTAGAAACGGAAGAAAATAAAGTAAAACTGTGCCTGGATTTTACCACTTCAAACCATGGGTAAGGAACTGCATGACTGAACAATTACAACAAAAGCACTGATCATACAAATGTAAGAAGAGGCCTGCTGAATCAGGCCAAAGGCCTCTAGCCCTGCATTCTGTTCCCACAAGTAGGCTGTGAGCCCCGTATCCCACTCATGTCCCCCACCATTGTTATTCAGGGGTCTGATACTAGAGGTAATGGAGCCAACCTTCCTCTCCATGACTTTGTTTAATCCCCTGCCCCAATTGGTGGCCATTGCCTTGTCTTGTGGTCTTCCTCCTCGAGTTAATATTCATTTTCTCACACACTCCTCATCTAGAGTTTGAAGTTTATATACTGTATACCAGGGGTCAGCAAACCTTTTCAGCAAAGGGCCAGTCCACTGTCCCTCAGACCTGGGGGGGGGGGCTATATTTTGAAGGGAAAAAATGATGCAAGAGGACCACAAGCCCTGGTGGCTGCTTACCTGTGTCTTGCAAGCGGCAGGGGCTGGCAGCAGCAATGGGAAGGCGAGTATCGCACGAAAGGGCTCCAGAGAGGGGCTGCTTAAAATGGCAGCTGCTTGAGCGCTGCTGCTGCTGCTTTGCTGTCACCAACAAAGCCCAGTCCCCTTCCTCCTCTAGGCAGGGCAGGGAGAAGCCAGGAGGGGGGAGGGAGGAAGCGGCGGCACTGCTGCCGTGTGAGGGAGAGGAAGGGAGAGGGAAAGAACATGTGTGTGCTGGCGATCCACACAGTGATTCCTGGACCGTCTGTGGGCCGGATTCCGAAGGCAATTGGGCCTGATCCAGCCCACAGGCCTTAGTTTGCCGACCCATGCTGTATACACACAGAGAGAGACACACACACACTATTCATAGTATCGACATGTAGCCACCATATGTACAAGCAAGACAAGAAATGGCTCATAAAAATTAACCATAAAGGGCCAGTAGTTCTGAGCAAGTTCAATCCCTGGCATTTGTAGGTAAGGCTGGGAAGACCATTTTCCGAAACCCTGGAAAGCTACTGCCTGTCAGTGTAGGTACAGACAATACTGAGTCAGATGAACCACAGACCTGGCTTGTATTTTTAAGCTCCTACTGGGGAAAGAGGTGATCTACAAATGATGAAAAAATACATGGTCATACCCCACAGGTTTACAATCTAATCACAAGTTTACATGGAGTCAGTGTGCATAAATCCTCATAAACATGAAGTGTTGTCTATTACCAGAGGTCTTTCAGACCATTCAACCAGCTTGCACCCATAGGGGATCGTTTGTAAATTTATGGCATAATAAATACATGATTGCAGTGTTTAATTTGGCCGAAATGGCCCATGATCCTAACAATCTATTATCAGAACTTTCTTCCGTGCTCCTAGAGGAGTCTTCCCCAGGCAGTGCTTTTTTTTCCTCAGGGTACTCAAGGGTACACAGTACCGGCACCTTTTTAAAAAAAAAATGTTAAAAGTGTGGCACTTACTGTAACAACTTCATGCCATAGCTGCCAAGTTTTCCCTTTTCTCGCGAGGAAGCCTATTCAGCATAAGGGAAAATCCCTTTAAAAAAGGGATAACTTGGCAGCTATGCTTCATGCTGGGTACCAGCACTGTTTTTTCTTTAAAAAGAAAGAAAGAAAGAAAGAAAGAAAGAAAGAAAGAAAGAAAGAAAGAAAGAAAGAAAGAAAGAAAGAAAGAAAAGCACTTCCAATTTCAGTACTCTCAGTTTTTCATTTTTCCAATCATAAATTCAGTACTCCACATTTCTGCCACAATTTGTGGATTTTAGTTAAAATAACCCTCAAGAAAATTCATCAGCATTTTAGTACAAATTTATCGTAATAAACACATTTTTGTATGCAGTTTTGACTAATAGACACATATTAGTTTTGACTAATAGACACATTTGGTTCTCCCTAAGAAAATGCACTTTTGTACCAGTATATTGTTTTCACTAACGTATGCGCTTTAATGCACATGTTGCCCTAGTATATCCATTATTGCACACATTTTTTGGCTGGAGACCTGCATTGCAAAATTCGGAGAAGTGCAAATTTGGAAGGATGGCTGTGCTTCAGTTTGTGTCTTGTTTTGGAAAGTGCAGAATAAGTCAGTTGGCCTTTAAATGCAAGCTGAACCAAACTTATATTCCATCCCTAGAAGACCCTCTTTAACATTTAACCAGCTGAGATTTTGAGTTCGACAGAAAATGACAGTCGAGAGGGATCATTTATTACGCCCTCTGATGTAACACGGATGCTTTGCAAGGCAAGAGCAGCGAAATTGAACTCATTTGGCAACAGTAATACAGACCTACTGTGACATCAGAGTAGGTCAACCAATGGTGTTTTGAGAGTCAAGACAAGCAGAAGAGAATGTGGGACTTTAAGAAGTGATGTTTCTCGTGGGTCCTTAGCTCATAGCTGCCAAGTTATCCCTTTTTTTAAGGGATTTTCCCTTATGCTGAATAGGCTTCCTCGCAAGAAAAGGGAAAACTTGGCAGCTATGCCTTAGCTAGGTGTATTATATAAGGATTGATTTAGGATAGCCATTTTTTTCTGTCAGGGAAAATTGAATCAGCTGTTTTACTGCCACCAATGACTGCACAGGAGAAAAAATGGCAACCCTAAAAGTGATTAGCTGAATACGAGTTGAAATTTCTTGGGAGAAAACCTCTGGAGGACTGTTCAAGAGGCCAGGTAGATTATCAGAGTGAATTAGTATGGGGGAAAATCTGTCTTGCCCTTGTCTTTTCTTAACTGGCACCCCTATTTGATATGGGGGTCTTTTGCTTTAAGAACATAAGAAAAAACCTGCTGGATCAGGCCAAAGGCCCTTCTAGACCAACATCTTGTTTTCACAGTGGCCAAGCAGACACCTAAGGGAAGCCCACAAACACGCCCCTAGTGCAACAGCACTCTCCTCAATTGGGATTCCCAGCAACTGGCATTCAGAGACATACTGTCTCCAACAATGGAGGAAGACCATAGTCATGAAAGCTAGATGCCATTGGGAGTCCTATCCTCCATGAATTTCTCTGATCCTCTTTTAATGTCATCCTAGTTGGTGACCATCTGTATCTTCTGGCAGCAAATTCCATAGTTTGCATATGTGTAAAGAAGTACTTTCTTTTGCCCGTCCTGAATCTCCCAACATTCAGCTTCATTGGGTTATGAGAGAGAGAGGGGGGGGAGAGGGAGAAGTTCTCCACTTTAAACATGAGAATGTTTTAAAACAACTGACTCATCACACTACACCTGAAACAGTGTAAGCGTCATGTGAAGATTGCAACAGGTTTTCTTTTTAAAAAGAAAAAAGCACGTCTCAATAATGTCCATTTGAATCAGCCCAGAGTTTTCTCTGAATGCTCCAAAAACGTGCTGACATTCTAGCAAGCCCAGGCATATGGTGTACATAAAGAGTTTAGAAAGTGCTATGGGGAACGACTTGGGTTGCTGTCATAAGGACACAACATCTGGTTTGGGAGTTACATCTGGTTTAGCAACATATTGTGCTAACTATTAGTTTCTTTGCGCAAACCTGTCAGGGATGCCACAGAATCTACATCGGGTTCCACTAAGACAGCCTTTGCCAAGCAAATGCCCTCCAAATGTTGTTGGACTACAACTCCCATCAGCCCCAGCCAGTGTATCTGGAGGGCACCTGGTTCGCATGCTGGCTGGGGCTGATGGGAGTCAGAGTCCAACAACATCTGGAGGACATGAGGTTGGAAAAGGCTGCACTAAGATATGCTACGGGGGTTGGGATGTTTAAGGCAGAAAGAACTGGTCCCCACTGTGATTCATACCACCTCCTCCCCTCCCTTCCCAGAAGTTATTTTACCTTATTTGATTGTTTCATCTCTTAAGAAAAAAATAAAATAAAATAAAAATTGCTCTCTTTAGTCAGAGGCAAAATGGATAGAGAGGACAGCACAGTATTGCCTTTGTTGCAATTTTAGATGCAACGCGTGATGAAAAGAAAAATGTATTGTGCTTTCATGAGCAGTAGGATGTCCCAGGACAGCTTTACAAGAGTCAGTTTCCAGAGAGGAGAGGAAAGAAGTGGAGATGGTGTTGCTTTGTGAACTGCCTCTTTCCTCATCCCAACGCCAGTGTCACCATACCTGAGCAGGTCCCAGTCGGGCTCACTCTTACTGAGGCCTGCCTTCTGCCCCTCACATCCAATGCTGGTCCTACTCAAAGCAGACCCATTGAAATTAATGGGCATGACTAACTGGGGTCCATTAATTTCAGCAGGTCTACTTTGAATAGAAGTTAGTTGGGTTCAACCCTATGGGTGCTGTGGCCTGTCCTCCCCACCCCCCAGTGGACTTACCTGAAGGCACCAGTGCACTTTTTACAGGAGGCAAACAGCCAGCATTTTAAATTTCCCAGAATGCAACAGTGCAGTGTGCTCACAGTGCCAGGTAAGCCCATCAGGGAGGCCTCCAGTCTGTGCTGCCAAGCAGCAGCGCCATAAAAACAATGGTCAATGCACAAAAGCAGCAGCCATAAAATCACGAAAGGTTTTATGAGTGCTAGAGTGCTGCAGCGGTTGGACTAAGGCCAGGGAGACCCAGATTCAAATCCCCTCTCGGCTATTAAGCTCAATAGCTCAATTACTGAGATCGTGGTGCTGATAACGGCAAGGTTGCAGGTTCAATCCCTGTAAGGGAAAGCTGCATACTTCTGCATCGCAGGGGGTTGGACTAGAAGGGACCTCAGGGTCCCTTCAAACTCTATGATTCTATGACCTTGGGCCATGCACTAACCTACCTTGCAGGGTTATTGTAAGGGTAAAATGTGGGAGGAAAACTACCGTATTTACTCTTCCTCATAGGAAATTGCCTTTCTGAGTATTGGGACAGCATGGACCACAATGATCTTATACAAAGGATTGGGATAAATTCCTCTCTATAAATTGGAGAATAAGGCATTGCCTTGCCTAGCAAGAATCTTGGGTCCAGATCAAACACTCTGCTAGTGAGTCAGAGCACTGGCATCAACTGAAGGGAGTGTTGTGTGTTTTATATTGGCTGATGGTCTTTTCTCAAATCTCTCATCTGGCCTTCTGGGAAGGAGAGCAGAATTTTACACTCCAATATTTGGCAAAGGAAATTTCGTTTTTAAAAAAGTTCTTTCACTTGCTATACAAGGAGTTGGGTATTTGCTGTTGCTGTTTCCATAGGATTTGGTGGTCTGTAAAATGTAAAATCTGGCGTGCTCTGGTCCATGGGGTCACAAAGAGTCAGACACGACTAAACAACTGAACAACAACAAAAAAATGTTTTTAATTCATTATAATCAAATTTAATTTAAATCACAGAAGCCCAGTGTTCTACAGCTGCAACATTTGCAGCAGGGTGTTACTTACCTATGGCCCTCCAGAGGTTGTTGGACTCCAGCTCCCATCAGCCTTAGTCTAGATGGGTAGTGGTCAGGGACATAGCTGCCAAGTTTTCCCTTTTCTCGCGAGGAAGCCTATTCAGCATAAGGGAAAATCCCTTTAAAAAAGGGATAACTTGGCAGCTATGGTCAGGGATGGTGGGAACTGGAGTCCAGTAGCATATGGAACGTGTCAGATTGTCCACCCCTAATTTACAGCACAATCCAGTACATTACATGTCTACTTAATCATAAGCCCCACTGAGTTCATTTTATTTGTGTTTTAGATACCGGTATATATCCCACTTTCCCACATAAGTGTGTATAGGATTTCAGTCTAAGGCATGCAGGGGATTGTGTCATTGAACAGTTGATTGATTAATTTAACACAGGGAAGGGAAACCTTTAGATGCTGTTCGACTCCAGTTCCCATCAGCCCCAACCAGCATGGCCAATGGTCAAGGATGATGTGAGCTGTACTCCAAAAACAGCTGGAGGTCCATAGGTTCTCCATCCCCTTTTTGCTTTTTGTTCTGAACCAGTTTATACATATTAGGTAGTTTTCTAAAACCTCAGAATACCCCCACAGTTACATGTGCTTTGGCTTAGTTACAGTTAGGGATGGAGGGGGAACTTGGTTCAGCTTGCATTTAAAGGTGAACCAACTAATTTGCACTTTCTAAAATAATACATGAACCAAAACACAGCCATCCGTCAAAATCTGTACATCTCCCAATTTTGCAATGCATTTATTCAGTCAAGTTAAGGGTTCAAAATGAATATGTTAGCATAAAGTATTTATTTGATTATATATTTTGTGGTTTTATATTTTGATTTTGTTCTGTGAACCGCCCTGAGACCTCCACAACAACAACAACAACAACAACAACAACAACAACAACAACAACAACAACAACAACAACAACAACTGCTTATGCTTCTTCTTTGGTGATCACTCATGGCCGAGTAAGATAGTCTTCCATGAACATGGTCTTAACAGTGAGCCTGTAAGTGACTGTGGAGGCCAATTCTGGATCCACACGTCCTTCCACAGTGAGGACATAGGTTTCTGGGCGGGAGTTGATCATGGTGAGGGTTTGCCAAATGTGCCTTCCTCTTAGCTCATTTCACCTTTTTGCCTTGAGTTCATGCTTCTTCAAAGTCTGTGACACCTTCAGTAAAGGTTGTTCTCCAGTTGGAGCACTTATTGCTTAAAATAACATACAAAGATGCATTATACTGGGGAATACCTGCAATTACAGCATTGGTCACAAATTTTTGTGTGACAGACTATAAAATATACCAGTCATTCTAACCTACTCCATCTACATAACCTTACTCTCTCTCTCTTTTAAATTATTACAACTTCTATTTTGCTTACCCAAAATTTTGTTTTGTTTTATTTTATCCATATTCACATTTGTTATATTAAATAAAGTGTGGTGGCTTTTAACCACATAATAAATTTCTCTCTCTCTCTCACTTTCACACACACACGCACACACACACACACACACACACAAGTGCTTTTTTCTAGGGGATGCAGGGGTACACATACCCTTAAATTTTTTGTGAATCTACATTTGGTTTCATTGAGGGGCAGTTTTTCAATATGAGTAGGAAAATGAGAGTACCGCTAAACATTTTTTAAGAAAAAAGCTCTCTCTCTCTCTCTCTCTCTCTGTGTGTGTGTGTGTGTGTGTGGCAAATTGTTTGCCAAAATGTGAATATTAGGCAAAAAAAATACATATAAAAACATGTATGAGAAATTTGCACTGAAATGTGAGTAAATTTTCATGAGGGCTTAAGAAAAAACCCCAAACTGATGTGGGAACGTGGAGAACTCAATTTAAGACTGGGAAAATGAGAAACTGAGAGAAACCAAAATGGACAGATTCACCCCTCCCTAGTTACAGAAGACTATGGGAACAAAGAGGAGCACAAACTGTCTTCTGCGTGATTACATTTCTTTAAGGTTGGGATGAGCAGCCCAAAGCTTCCATCCTAAGCGGACTTACTTCAAAACAAACTCCATCAAGATCAAGGGGACATAACTTCCACATAGGCCTGTTATGGATTAAGTTGTGAGCCTCCTTAGAACTATTGGCAGCAAACAGACCCTCTTGAAGAGCTCTTTTCTTTCGGCCTCTTTCTTTCACTTGCTCCTGGGAAGGAAATAAGTGCACACGATTGGGACTAGTGACCTGGATTTCCCTTCCACTCCCCTGACTCCTTCACTGTGTGCAGAAACTAGCGTTGATGCCCTTGCTCTAGCTAGCACACAGCAGATTTCCTAATGTGGAGACCTGCTGGCTTCCATTGTAAGCGACAATAGTGGGAGCTGAATCAGGAAGAAAACAATTTGTGGAAGGCTCTCCAAATGGTATGGGTGCCAGCACTTAGGGCTTCTCCCGAGTACCCACTTACTGAGCATTCATCCTGATCTGCTTCCACAAAGCCTACTGTGGTTAGACTTACCTATCCCCTCACTCTTTCCAGGCACAGGTCCATGAAGGGGCAGAGTTTTGTCTTTCAAATTTCAGTGGCGCCCTGTGCAGAGCCAAATTCCACCCCCCTCACCTTCCATTCTGCTCAATTCTCTACTTCATAGTTTTGATGCCCTGCAGCGCTCCCTGGGCTCAGTGCCCAGTGCAGTGGAACTGGCCACACTGCCCTAAATTTGCCTCCAGGTCTGCACTTTAATGCCCTATGTGTGAGCATTGTTCTTGTTTTGTTTTTTTGTATTTTGCCCCGAGTTTTCCCCGTGAAAACTTGCTCTTTAAAGCTGAATTGGAGCATACCTCAATTTGAGTTTCGGTGTTTCAGTTCACTTATATGCTTCGGAAACTGTGAATTAGAGAAGTTCACCTTTAAATGCATACCTGATCTAATTCCTTCCCCATCCCTAACCTGAGAGCAGCAGGTTAGTTGTCCCTGACTGGTTGGATGCAGAAGAATGGTGAGAGGAACCAGCTGGGAAACCCCCAAGGGAAGAAGGCTCAGAGCCAGGGGGTTGGTGGTGGGATGACAATGGGTGGTTAAAGGGAGAAGAGGGAGAAGACTGTGAGGAGGAGATGTCAGAAGCTGAAGAGGTAACAGGCTTTAGTGAGCAGAGAGAGTCTGTGGCAGAGAGAGGTCCAGAATCAGAATCAGTAGCCGGGGGGCGGGGCAAGAGGCAGTGATGAGTCAGACTGGTGAAGACATGGGCATCTCCCCCTCCTGATGCAACAAGCTCTCCTCCCCTGCTTGTCTCCCTGAACCAAAAGAGGCATGAAAAGGGCTAAGGAGAAACTGGCTTCACATGGGTGCAGTCTCTGATTGCTTGGGGAAAAACCAGGAGAGGAGGGGACTTAGACAGATCTGGGGAGGCAGGGAGGGACTTTCAGTCTCAGCAACCTATCCCTACCAGGGATGAGCCGCTGTGCTCATTCGGCCTGACAATCCACCAAGTCTGTGAAGATTGTGTTAACTCCAATTTGCATGGTGCGGCTTACTGCCTACTCACTCCTGACATTGACTTAGGGGGTGCAGGGCAGGTAGCACAAACAAGATCTGTCCTACTGCCTATTCCCCCACAAATGCCGCCTGAGACAGCTCACTCTGCCTAATGTAAGGACAAGCCCCCTGGCTCTGACTCTTGCCTCTCCTCTGTATATCGTTTGACTGGCACACTGGGATTTGGTGGGGCTCATCCTTTTAGCTTTATCTGTACCTCTATCAGTTTCTGGGTCCAGGTAGGCTGCCTATCCATACTTCTCACTTGTTAATTCTGCAGCTGTCACTCTACCTCAGAATTAGCTTTGCTGGGGATAAAAGGACTCCCTGGCCCCTTTGAGGTCTCAGCAGCATCTCCATTAGCACCATTTCCTGCCGATTATGTAGGCCACAGCTTTTCCTTTTTTGAATGAAAGCATTATTAAGGGAGGATGGTCTCAGAACCGCCACAGGTGCTCAATTTAACAATTTTATTTCATCCTGATTTGAAACTCGTCTCATTTAGCTTGACCACTTTCAAATGAGTAACTGAGCGAGTGAGGCACTTCCCCAGGTGCTCTGCTAGTCGCTCAACTCGCAGCCTAACTTGGATTTTGCTCCCCATGGCGGCTCAACCGTTCCTGCTCTTCTGGGATCTTAAGCACTCTCTATTTCCACAGCTGAAGTGGTTACTCTACCCACACTTGCTGGTGTTGCAAAAGTTGGGTGCCACCCCCACTCTCTGGCAAGCAGTAGCAATATTCTGGAGGGTTCCAGGGTCCCACACAGGGTTTCTGCTCCTTTGGAGAATTGAAGATGCTGTGTAGACCGTCATAGCTTCTCCAGCGCCTTCTTAAAACCTCTCCCCCCTCTCCCCAAGGCATTCCTCAGTTGTTGATATCAGCAACAACTGCTGCAGATTCAGGGCTGTCCCAATATACTTTGGCATCTGAGGCAAACCACAAAAATGGCACCTGCCTCCCTGCCAGGGAAAAAGGAGTGAGTGAAGATCTGCAGCAGGAACAAGGGAGAATAAAGACAATTTGCTGCCCTATAGATTCTGGCATCTGACGCAGTTGCCTCACCTTGCCTAATTGATGCTTTTCTGCTTCTATGGGGTTTTAAAAAAATATTTCCTATATTTTACACTAAAGGTAAAGGTAAAGGACCCCTGTCAGTTAAGTCCAGTTGCAGACGACTCTGGGGTTGCGGCGCTCAACTCGCTTTACAGGCCGAGGGAGCCAGCGTTTGTCCGCAGACAGTTTTTCCTGGTCATGTGGCCAGCATGACTAAGCCGCTTCTGGTGCAACAGAACACCGAAACCAGAGCAGTGCACGGAAATGCCGTTTACCTTCCAGCCGGAGTGGTACCTATTTATCTACTTGCACTTTTTGGTGTGCTTTCGAACTGCTAGGTTGGCAGGAGCTGGGACAGAGCAACGGGAGCTCACCCTGTCGCGGGGATTCGAACCACTGACCTTCTGATCGGCAAGCCCAAGAGGCTCAGTGGTTTAGACCACAGCGCCACCTGCGTCCCGATATATTTTACACTACTTACGTTAAAATATACAGTGGTACCTCGGTTTACAAACACAATTGGTTCTGGAAGTCTGTACTTAACCTGAAGCGTACTTAACCTGAAGCAAACTTTCCCATTCAAAGTAATGGAAAGTGGATTAATCTGTTCCAGACGGTCCGTGGAGTACTTATCCTGAAGCGTACTTAACCTGAAGCAAATTTTCCCATTGAAAGTAATGGAAAGTGGATTAATCCGTTCCAGACGGTCCGCGGAGTACTTAAACTGAAGCGTACTTAACCTGAAGCGAAGTTTCCCATTGAAAGTAATGGAAAGTGGATTAATCTGTTACAGACGGGTCGGCGGAGTACTCAACCTGAAGCATACTTAACCCGAGGTATGAGTGTAATTGGTTCCATTAGTCCGTACTTAACCTGAAGCGTACTTAACCTGAAGCAAACTTTCCCATTGAAAGTAATGGAAAGTGGATTAATCCATTCCAGACAGGTCCGTGGAGTACTTAAACTGAAAATACTCAAACCGAGGCATACTTAAACTGAGGTATGACTGTAAAGAAGTTTCATCCATTTCCTAAATAAATAAATGTTCTAAATAAATCCTAAATAAATAAATGTTCTAAAAATGGCAACCTAGGAGAAATTAGAGACAAACCTAGCAAGGGCTAGTGGCCATACAGTGCTGCCATAAGACTGAGGAAGGCTAAGTAGGCAGGTGCTATTATCCCCTTCCTGCTGATAGGAGTGGAGGGAGAGAAGTCTGCCTAAGATTTAGACAAGGGGAAATTGAGATTCCTGCCTTGCAGGGGGATGGACTAGGTGATCCTCGGAATCCCTTCCAACTCTTCACTTCTATGATTTTATGACATACCAGGTGGTACTATTTAGCCCCAATATTTTCAAAATCCAACTCATTCTTATCTCAGAAGTAGTAAAGGGTCTGCTTCCTTACAGCTGAATATTTCTTTTTTGCTTTATGTCAGGGACTGATGGGAGTCTTAGTCCAACAGCATCTGAAGGCCCACAGGTTCTCCATCCCTGGTCCAAGCCCTGGTGGAACAAGCTTCCTCTACAAGTTCCTAGGCTCCGGTTTCAGCTCATAGGGATGGGGAAGAAATCCAGTTCAGTTTGCATTTAAAGGCAAGCATATTCAATCCACTTTTTCTGAAACAATAGGAAAACCAAAACAGAGCCATCCTTTGAAATGTGCACTTCTTCAAATTTTGCAATGTGGTTCTCCAGCCGACACTGTGGACCAAACCGCATAACTGGGGCAAAGTGTGCATATAAATGTATACCTTAATGAAAATAGCAAAAAGAAAGGAGCTGGTGTGGTGCACTGGTTAGAGTGCTGGACTAAGACCCAGGAGACCAGAGTTCAAATCTTCACTCAGCCATGAAGTTCATTGGGTGACCTTGAGCTGGTCACTCTCTCTCTCTCCACCATATCACAGGGCTGCTGGGGGGGGATCAAATGGGAAGTAGAACTATGTATGTTACCTTGAGCTTCTTGGAGGAAAGACGGGATATAATTGTAAATTAGGGGAAATGGCTTTGCTAAAATGTGTACATTAGGTGAAGTTGCCTTCAAAAATATGCATATTTGGAGAAGTTTGCACTAGAACGCTGATTAATTTTCAGGAGGACTTCCTTTTTGAAAATTGCAAACTGATGTGCAAATGTGGAGAAATGAGCTTAAGATTGGGGAAAATAAGGGACTGGGAGAAAGCAAAATTGTCATATCCGCCCATCCCAATCAACTCATGGTTTAAAATGGGCTCCTGAGCCTTTAATATCTATATGGTAAGAAAAAATAGTTCTTCAGTACTAACTTGTCCAAGTACTGTGCATGGCAAATGTCTGCCTATCATTGGAGCACCTGAAAAGCCCAGCTGTTGGCAACCTTCCCTGCAAAACAGGCGACTCTCCTCGTCTCCAAATGAACATTAATATTTTGCTTGAGTAAGGAAGTTGCACCTGTGTGTGTGTGTTTCTTCTCTGCATTGAAAGAGGTGTAATCTCATTGTTTCCACAAAACATTTTCTTCTCTTTTCAAAGACTGTGTAAGGCAATTTGCTCCCAGGAAAAGAGAAAAAAGGGAATGTGCATTGTGTTGTTCAATCGGAAATGGATATATTAGTTAGCAGCTTTTTTTTCTTTCCTTTTTGCTAAACATCTGAATTATACAAAATGAAAGACTCTTGTGTTCTTTGCCGGCTGCCGTGCCTTTTAAAATGGGACATCAGCAACCTTATCTGACTTTTGCGTAACCTCTCTAAGAAAAGCAGAGGGAGAGAGAGGGAGGGAGAGAGGTTATTGTAGCTGACAGAGAACTGTGAACAAACTATGAATTAACAAAGTGCTATTAATGGGGGTGGGGGGAACCTCACTTCATGGGCGTACCCAGCGAGGGGCAGGGGGCAGCTGTCCCCCCAAGAAGCAAAAAAAAAATTTAAATGGTAACTTGGAAAGGAAGCTGTGTGAGCCCTGGAGGCCCCCCGCGTGCCTTCCCCACACCTCCCTCCCGACGGTGCCAGACCCTCCAACCCCTCCCCGCGTTCTCTTCCTCCGGCGAGGCAGGCAGGGTGTGCCCAAGGCGGAGCCGGTCCCTCCCCAGGCAGCCCGGGAGGAAGCTCATAAATAGAGCGCAGCCGGATGGAGGAGGGTGCCTGCCGGAGCGTAGTGCAGTAGATAGAGGGGACACCGCCCACTTCGCTTACGCGCCTGCCTGCCCAGGACTCGCCGGTTCGAGACCCACCAGCCACCCTCATGGCATGGCTTCGCTGTTGGGTTCATATGCCTGGTCCGAGAGGCTGGAGTGCTCCGCGCTGGAGCTGCCCAACAGGGGCGCAGCATCCCGCAGCGTCGGAGGGATCAAAAGGCTGCCCCCCCTGCCCCTCGCTGGGTACGCCCATTCCTCACTTGCTAACAGTGTTGTGACATTCACCAGTGCAGTGCAATCTTTAACATTTGCATGTCCAAGGCCATACACTGGGAATGAATCAGAAACACATTTCCCATTCTCAAGCAAGGCTGACCACGTCCTTAAGAGGAGCCCAGAGGGTTGCCTAGGAGGACAGAGTGAAGGTGGGGCAGCAGCAGGAAGCACTTCTGCAGCATCAACAGATGGGAAGGGCTTCCCCTTTCCTTCAGAAACCGGTGCTCTCTTGGCTCTTGTAGGAAAGGAAAGCCCCTTCCATCTCCTACAAAATGGAGGAGCTGATGCTCTAAGACAGGTCTCTTAACTGACATGGGGGGAGGGGGCGTAACCAGGGAAGGGGTGAGCAAGAAATCTATCAGAGCCTGAAAATCAGACTGCTTCCCCTGTTGTGTCAGTTCCTGCTGTTAGTGCTCTTAGTGTTTGAAGCAACAGTGGTTGGAAGGCAGCTCCTGAAACAGAAAGCGCCATTTAAAAATAAAATAAAAAGGGATTTCCTGTTTGGAATTGCAATTGTTATTGTTATAGATTCAGGAGTGGACCCACTAAACCCTAGGCATTAATATATGGTAGGATTTTGGTTATTTGGAGTACATTGGAGAGTCTCCACCCCCATCGTTCTGCCCGGACACTGAGGTCCAGTACCAAGGGCCTTCTGGTGGTTCCCTCGTTGCGAGAAGCCAAGTTGCAGGGAAACAGGCAGAGGGCCTTCTCGGTGGTGGCGCCCACCCTGTGGAACGCCCTCCTATCAGATGTCAAAGAGAAAAACAGCTACCAGATTTTTAGAAGACATCTGAAGGCAGCCCTGTTTAGGGAGGCTTTTAATGTTTAATAGATTATTTTATTTCATTTTTCTGTTGGAAGCCGCCCAGAGTGGCTGGGGAAACCCAGCCAGATGGGTGGGGTATAAATAATATATTAGTAGTAGTAGTAGTAGTACCTCGGGTTAAGAACTTAATTCATTCTGGAGGTCCGTTCTTAACCTGAAACTGTTCTTAACCTGAGGTACCACTTTAGCTAATAGGGCCTCACGCTGTTGCCGTGCCGCCGCCACACGATTTCTGTTCTCATCCTGAAGCAAAGTTCTTAACCCAATGTACTATTTCTGGGTTAGCGGAGTCTGTAACCTGAAGCGTCTGTAACCTGAAGCATCTGTAACCCGAGGTACCACTGTATTGAAGACATGGGCATTGCCAAGGGGGTTAGAGGGAGGCAGCTGCCCCCCTCCCCAATCAATATAAATCAATACAAATCTGGGGTTCTGCCTCCACAAACAAAAGCCTGACCACCCTAACAAAAATCCGGGCTATGCCCATGAATGAAGGGAAGATTACAGGCCAGTGGGAATATACAGGCTAAGCTTCTTATCCAAGCCAGGCCTCACCTGGGATAGAGGCATTAACATGACAAAAGGTGCTGATGGCCCATCTTAAGAGGGATTCTTGGGCATGGACAGACAGAGGTTGCCATGGTGGGTGGTGTGGTGTTGGAGGTGATGGAAAAGAGAGTCTTGAGAGCAAGGTGTGCTGGGGAGAAGGAGGCTGGCTGGGAGAGATGCCTTGGACTCCAGGGCTGTACATTTCAAGTCCCTCTTGAGATGGCCATGCTGTAAGACCTGGACTCCTTCCATGCAAACTGAAGGTGTAAACAGGTGAATAAACCATAATCCTTGAAGCTACCGGTACGACAATCTCTACAGCGTGTTCAATTCTCCAAAGGAGCACAAACCACGGGTGAGTGCCTGGAACCCCCTAGAATCTTGCTACCGCACAGTAGAAAGTGGGGGTGGCGCCCAACCCCTGTAACACTATTAAGGTGCAATGTAAGCAAAAGTGTAGTGGCAAATTCAGAAATGCAGGGTCCTTTCAGGTCAGTCACAGCCACATCATCTAACAGCTTTCTAGGATTATACAACATTCTTTAAACACACACACACACACACACACACACACACACACACACACACACACACACTGCAATGATTAATGCAGATATCCATGCATTGCCTTTCAACTAGATTTACTAATTTCCGTGCACATGCATGGGCAAAGGTTTTGGAATGCTCCAGTATCTTCTTTCAGAGTTGCCTAAATGTTGTTCTCTTCTATTCTTTTGAACATTTGTACATAACAAGACTTGAAGACCATTCTTTTGAAGCTGAAGCACCTTGTGTTTTCAGTGTTCCTAAATGCTTGGCTTTGGAGCATACATAACAAATCCTTCTCAGTGTTTTCCCCCCACATGCTTTCTCCAGTGTAACTCTACAAGCCAATCCTCAGTGGTGAACTCACCCTCTTTCGTTCTGGCTGGCTCAAATCAGAACAAAGTGTGAGAAGACTTTTTCTTGGTGGCTTAAAAGTCCCCCTTTCATGCTGATTGGGCAGCTCTATGATGCCGGAGACAGGGTCCCTGCTGCAGAAATAGTAACAGGTCTTTGACCTGCACCTCTTAATGTAAGTCTTAATTGTCATTTACTGAACTTGCTACATGATGTACATGATGTACAGCTGTAGCTATCAGAACATGGAGGACCTCCTCTTTCCTATGGCTTCATTATGGTGGTCAGCACTCTGAATCACTGCGGCAGTCGCAAGAGTATGACAACAGGAAGGGGATAAACCCCCTAATATCTGGAAGCAACCCGGTGGAGCAGTTAGATAATTTTAGACTCTGGACTGAATGGCCTTTATGGAGCTCCCTGTCGATGCCAATGTGGATTTCTTAACTTCGATTGCTTTTGGATGACCTGCTTATTGAGCATTGATTTGTTTCCGCAAAGTTCACAGGGAGGTTATACGACAGTGAGTCAAGCATCTGTTATCCATTGTATTTTCCCATCCATTTCCTTCCTGCAGAAAGTCAGATGGGAAGGGGAAGCAGCTTTGTTGCCAGGGCCGGCTCTACATAGACCCCCGGTGGCGCAGTGCACCATGGTGGGGGCCTGGCAAGCTGGGCGCCGGCCTGGCAAGGAGGGCGCCGCGCGGCAAAGCCGCGTGGAAACCAATTGCGCCCTGCGAGGGCGGGGCGGGCGGCGGAGCGATCTCCGCCTCTCAGCACCAGGGCGCGCGATCTGCTCAAGACGGCCCTGTTTGTTGCCCAAGAGCACCAAATCCACTGTAACAATTTTGATCTGAATTTGCCAGTATGTGGCTGAATGTCAAACTAGCAGCAACCTGGAAGTGCCCTTACTTCAAAATGGGGTAAGCCAGCCTTGCTGAATTTGGGGGCCCTCAAACTCATACTACTGATATCTGCCCCAAAGCCCTGCCATGATGGCACCACTGAAGCCACCTGAGATCTGACTGGACTTGCAGCATCGTGCAAACACCTGGAACTCATTGAGAGCCACATCACAAAGACAGTGAATGGGCCAAGGTGTGCTCCCACACTAAGCATTTATTCTGGGATTGCTGCTCTTTGTTCACTAGTGTTTTTTTGTTTTTTTTAACTTTCAATTTACATGACATCATCAGCAAATTGGTGTCCTTCAACACTGCTTCCTACTGTGTTCCTTCCATATTTTTTCAGACTGCAGGAAAAACTACAGTACTTTGGGGTGGTGGTGGTTGTTAAAGGACAAAGCAACAGGGCAGTCACCGCAAGTGTGGCTCATTCGCCCGCCCCCAGTCTCTCACATGCAGCATGGCCAATGGTAAGAGCAGGTTGGAATTATACTCCAACAACATCTGGAGAGGCACAGGTCCCCCATCCCTGCTGTACTATGCTGGTAGCAGCTTTTGGGGGATTCAAGTAGAGAAGGGTCTTTCTGAGATCTGCTTAGATCGTCTCAGGCAGATATATGGGTAGCTAAACCTCAGACCTGCTCTGCTGCTGAGCTACAGCCCACCAGTCTGTAGCTGAACCAGGAGGAAAGGTAGCTGGAGCTCCTATCCCCTGTTCCCTCCATGATTCTGTCCTCTGCCTGCTTTCCTCACTCATCAGCACATAAACATGAAGGAGAATGAATGGGCGAGAGTCTTCATGAGGTGCCTTTTCTCTTGCTTCAGCTGAGAAATGTTCACCTTGTAGCAAGTCAGATCAGTGACCTCGCTGCCTTAGAATCATAGAATTGAAAAGTTGGAAGTGACCGAGCATCATCTAGTCCAACCCTCTGCAATGCAGGAATCACAGCTAAAGAATCTCTGGCATTCAACCACTGTCAAACAGCTCTTACCATCAGTTCATATATCCTCTGTCAGTCTGTGTTCAGGGTTTGAGGCAGGAGTGTTTCCCAGCCCTACTTGGGAGGTGCCAGCAATTGAAGCTGGGACTTTTGGCATGCCAGGGATATGGCCTACCACCGAGCCGCAGCCCCTGTGCCAAAATGCCTATGACTGCTGTCAAATGTTCATTTTGCGACCATTCTTTAACAGTAGTAGTATTTACATTCCACCAATGTTAATTCTTGCCAGGAGCATTGACATAATCAAACAAGCAGTTAGTCATGGCAGTTAATCTCTATTATGGTGCATCGTGATGCATTTCCACAACATGGGCTCAAGTAGGGTTGCCTTCTGGCACGTTTAAGCCAAAGAAGCTGGGGGGATTTTTAGGGGTGGGTTTTTGCCTTGCAGCCAGTATGCCGGTTTTTGTTTTATCACAACCACATTGTAAGTCTGTAGTCCGTTTTGTTTTTTCCCAAAAAAAACCATTATACTTGATTGTTGTGCCACTTGGAATTGGTTAGAGTTGCTTTCATTCTGGGAATTATGGGTGAAAGTCATTCATGTTCATCACAGACGGGGAACCTATGGCCCTCCAGTGGTTGTTGGACTCCCATTCCCATCAGTCCCAGCCCAATGCATGCAATGGTGAGGGAAGATGAGAGTTGTAGAACAACATCTGGAGGTTGACGGGTTTCCTATCCCTGATATAGATAGGCAAACAGGACTTGTTTGTTTGTTTGTTTGTTTGTTTGTTTGTTTGTTTGTTTGTTTATTAAAATAGTTGTATCCCACCCTTGATCTGAAGTAACACCAAACAGGTAAAATCACAATACATAGACCATCAATGAAATATTTTTAAATGCATTAAACCATCAAGTATACCTATCTCTCAGCTGAGAAGATATCAGTAAGCCAGCATCAATTGACAAGCAATCACTAACCACATCTCAAGGGCCAGGGAGTTCCAAAGCTGGGGTGCCATGTATAATGTCAGGAGTTTGTGCAGGAGTCGGGCCCTGGGACCAGCAGGGCTTTGCAAGACTGGGATCCTCTTTGGCTTGTTCCGGGGAAGCAGGGCGCGGCCACACAGGTGAGGCCACTTGGTATTTGCTGCACCTGGTGGCAAGAGCCGGCAGGGGATATAAGGCCAGCATTTCCCCTCAGCTCTTTGCCACAGCAACACACTCTCTGCCTCGCCGTGTGCCTCCTTACCTTTTGACCGTGACTTTGTGCTTAGACCCTCGGACTTTGACTTTGTGCTTAGACCTTCGGACTGTGACTTCTTCCCTTGTGCTTCTTGACCCTTGGACCTCTGCTCTTCAGACGTTTGTGCCTACCATCTTGCCCCTGGTTTCGACGCTCCTTGCTGGGACTTTGCTCGTAAACAGCCCAGACCGTGACATATAATACCTGGGGTGCCAATGTATAATACCTGTCAGTGGAATATTAGGCAGGTCCCCTTGGCTGATATTAAGGCTTGGGCAGTGCTATGATTTCTGCTCATGATGGTATCAGGGCAGTCATCTGCAATCATGCGTTCAATACTGTTTGCATCCACAAACATTTCAAGGCATGCATACTGCTTTGTTCCAATTTGTGCGTGTCCCATAGCTTTCTGCTGAAATCTTGTAACTTTTCATATTGCAAATATTATGGGATGTGTGGGTCCCATATGCTGTGGTACAGCACAAAAGCACCCCTCCAACCACGGCAATACTGCAGCAATATTCGGGAAGCATTGCAGAAATAATAACGTGTAATAACGTCTGGATGTTCCAGTATATATCTACCACTAATGCATTATTATTGGGTCAATAACACTCACCAACCCCCCCCCCCACACACACACACCAGTCTAGAGAACTTTTTGTGCCCATGGTAGACATTTGTGGAGATGAGAGGAGCTGAAAGAGTCAATGGGATGGGTAGATGTGATGGAGTTTGTCTTGCCATATAAGATATTTATGGTTCTTGGGAGCTAAAGGGTTCAGGTTTCTTTTAATTATAAACGATGGTTGAAGACTTTGCTATAGAAGCCTTGTTAATTCTTTTTGTGAAATCCTATTAGATTCCTGATTTTCTATGCTTTGAAACCCAGCAGAGGGTATCATATTCTAGAGCACCAATTATATGGAGGTGTGCCCCTCAATTTCAGATCAAGCCTAGAGTTTTATTTGTCCCGTGCCATTATGTCCTTGGGTTGCCCTCATCATGTTCTATAAAATGATGCTTGGACTTTGTTCATTTCTCCTTTCCCAGTCCTGTAACTAGTGAGAAAAGCAATAGCTTAGACTGGACCTACTTACATGAGAGTAAGTCCCACTGACGTTTATGGGATTTCCTTCTGAATACACGTATATAGGATTGCACTGTCAATCATCTACATTTTTATATCCATTTCACCTTTGGATGCCTAAGCATATTTTGGTGTGCCTTTATGACTTAATTACAGAAATGAAACTCATATCTAGAATTTCTGTTTTAGCTCTTCAAAATGAAGACCTAATAAGGAATGAAGTTGGTCAAGGGATTGTGGTTTTATATAGCAGTTTAGGTCTCATTAAACTTGCATTAACCAGCACGAAAACCAAACTCTTGAAAGCAGCTCCGGTATTGACAGCCTGACTCTTGAAAGTGTGCTTTCTGGCCTGATACAACTGGTTTGATCTCGGTGCCCAGGTCTTGCGGAAAGTTTTTATCTCATCTTCAAATGTGGTGAGGAAGAACTCAAGAAATATATACTTTGCAGAACCATCTGAAGCAAAGGCAGTAGACGAAATTCAAAATCCATACTAAGAGCATGAATTATAAAGTATAATAGAGTACAGTTTGCCGCCTAAATAGGTAGACTTAGCTGATCTAGGATTTATTGCTGGCTGAGGGTGCTCAAGCAGATTAATAGATCTCCGAGGCTGAATTCCTATGAACATATTTTAACATGCAGTTCGCTTCACTTGGGGCAAAATGCACATTAGCAGCTGTTAATGCAAATACCGCCCCAACAGAACAAGGATTGATAAGAAGTCTCTTTCTAATGAATATCCTAACTGTCTACTAGCATGTAATGATTGTAACCCACACAGTGGTAACCTACGATTAACTATGAATTGGAAGAACAGTCTGCTTGCATGGTACGCAATCAGCTACACATTAAGGGCTCATTCACACTTTGTTTCACCATTTCTTCTGTTTGGTCTGTGATCTCCAGGCACCACTGTGAAAGATTTCCCCACTGCTTTCCCTGCTGAATTGGAACAAACGTGAATCTTAGGGCTTTTTCTCAACTGGAACTCAGTTCCGGCACCTCTCAGGTGGACACCATTGCCATTATAAGAGAACAAGAGAGGTGTTCATTTTGAGTTCCAGCAGTGGTAGAGAAAGGTGGGTGCGGTGGGTGTGGTCCGACCCGGGTGTCATCTCTGAGGGGCGTGACATCGCCGTGCCACCCCCACCCCACCCCACCCCGGGACGCTTGATGCTTGCGGCACACACACACCTCGGGATGTGTGCTGCTCATGGCACACACACCCTGACGCGCAACGCAATGCACCCCCTGGGATGCTTGTGGCATCGTGTCCCCGTGGGCAGCTAGCCCTGCCCCTGCAGGCAGCTAGCATGTGTGCCACTCCGGGTGCCAGAGGAGCTAGCTCCACCTCTGAGTTCCAGCACCTCTTTTTCTAGAAAAAATACCACAGGTCAATCTGCAGATAACCCGATTGACATTCAGCGGTAAAGAGTGGGTTTTCTGGGGAAACTGACAGGACAAAAACAAGACCTCTCAGAGACCCGTGCCTAGAAGTCATGAACCAAGCAGAAGTATGGATGAGCCCTAAATAACAGTTTTAAGGACACAGCTTGGAGAGGCTGATTCTCCAGTTGTTGTGTTGTGGGGTGTTCCGATTAAAACAATACACAGATTCAATGTGTCTAATTTCTCCCTTACTCACTGCTTCCATATGCAGGCACCATGGTGAGGCACTTAACAAAACAGTGACACACTTTGGCCTTGTGCTTTTCACAGATCATATAGGAAAGTGTGGTGCTTCATCTCAAAAAGGATATTGTTCTTCCGGGAAACGTGCAGTGTGAAAGCAACTGAAATGCTCTAGTTTCTAGAGCGATCCCCCTATGAAGGCTGCTAGGCCAGTAAGGTAGTTAGGAGAGAGGAGGTGTGATTAGGGAAAGGGGTGGCCTTAGGAAAGTCCCAAGGGCCAGACAGAGATGCTTGGGGACTTATTTCCTCACCTCAGAAAGGATATAACAGAGCTGGATAATTTAGAAAAGGGCAGCCAAAATAATCAAAGGACTGGAGCAACTGCCCTATGAGGAAATGTTACATCATTTAGGGCTTTATACATGAAAGTGGGTATAAAACATGTGAGGTGAAAGACTAATTTGGTGTGTATGGGAGGGTCATTGCCCCATTTCCCTCATGCTGCTTTTCTGCTAAAACTCATCACCTCTATGGCTATCTATGGCTGTGTATCTGGAGAAGTGTGCATGCACACGAAAGCTCATACCAATGACAGAAATAGTTGGTCTCCAAGGTGCTGCTGGAAGGATTTATTAAAAAAAATTTGTTTCAACTACGTCAGACCGACACGGCTACCTACCTGTAACTGTGTACACACTGTACATTTAAAACACATAACTTCCCCTCAAGAATTCTGGGAACTGTAGTTCACTCCTCACAGAGCTACAATTCCAGGCACCTTTAAAAAACTATAATTCCCATGATTCTTTGGGGGAAGTTGTGTGATTTAGATGTATGGGTGTGCATGGATATCTTTTCCATTGCAGGGGTGAAGGCAGCAATATGTGATAGGAAAGAGTTACTGTCTCTCTCTCTCTCTCTCTCTCTCTCTCTCTCTCTCTCTCTCTCACACACACACACACACACACACACACACACACAAACACAGTCTGTCACATGAAATTGCAGCCTCAGTAGCTGTTTGGAGATGAAAAACGTGGCAGAATATAATGAAACTGCATGTCCCATGTCGTTTTATGTTCCATGACCACACATAGTTGCAGGTTTATCTTGCCCTCCTCATATTTAATAGTCTGGTTTTGTGCAAAATGGTCATCTTTTTTATTTTAAGAGGGCCCAATTCTTTTATCTTCTGGCATATCTGAAGGTACTCTTGTTTTCCTATTTATTTTTCCGTCTTGCTGTTGCTCTCGTGATGTATATTTCGACATCACTCCAGACCTATTTGTGTTAGACTGCTCTTTCCCAGCGACTGTGATCCCGAGGAAACTGCGAAAACAGCAAAGGAAAGAAGTCTGTGGCCAGAATGTTGCAGCCCTAAATAATGTGCCCTGTTAGGAGGAGAAGTGCAGGCTATATATTTCTGGAAGGCAGAGATCCTTAAATTTCCAGTGACACACAGCATAAGCATTGTTCAGTTTTTAATCCTGGTGATTCGTGAGTTATCAGACCTTGAAAGTCACCCTGATTCCTCAGCCGTGCCGTGCTTGTATGTGCTGATCCATGACGGGAAGATTGCAAGTGCTAGACCAAGCCCTGAATATGCTGTGCATATGTAGCTAGCTAGCCGGCCGGAGTAGGCACTTCATTTGAATTTTTGTCGAGATTAGCATACTGCAGCAATGAACAAATATGCTGAATCACTGCCTCGAGACATGCGCTTGCCATGCCATAGACTTTCACCACACTTCCCCCAACTCTCCTACCCTTTGACAAAGTAAGGACATATCCTATCCAAAGACACTCCTGACGGATTTCCATCAGAAGCGATCGGGACTGAGAATTATCTCCTCCTTTAAATGTTGAAAAACAATAATAATAATGAGATGGATTCATAGCTACGCTCTCATGGCCCCTGTATCCAGCACTGAGCTGGGCATGGAGGCTGAAGGGGCACCAGATGGCGAGCCGCCTCTGGGTCAAGGCTCAGAGCTGATTGTGGAAAACAGGGAGACCATTGCAATCGAGGTAGTTGGTCAAGAACTCCCAGAGGGACCTACCAGAGGGACCTACCAGAGCACCAAGACCCGGGCCCTGATGGTCACCACTGAATCTGGAGACCTAGATGTCTTCTCCTGCACACCACCAGTCTGGTAGGAACGGGGGTGCCAACTTGAATGCTGTGTATTTTTGTTGAATAAAATATTGGGGGGGACCAAGTAAGCCCCACCTCTCATAATCCACCACAAGAAAAAGCACACCCCATTTTGATGGCAATGCCCATGGCTCAAATATTTTATCGGTAGGGGGGCTGAAGGGACCTTGCCCCCTAGGAGTTGGCTCCTACGGGCAGCACCAGGGGTGCACCAAGAGGGAAGCTATGGAACGAAGGAGGATTGCTTGTCTTTGGGCCAGAGAGCTGAAGTTCTCTCAAGGGGGTGGAGCCTGGAGGGGGCAGTCTGGAGACAGAGACATGAAAGGCTTCCGCTTTCTCCCAACCTTCCTTGGAGCAAGTTGCCCACTCAGAGTTTTCTGTGGGCTGCCAGCCTCGCTGATTTCCCTGCAGGTTCTGGCATTGGACCAGAACATGGTATCCATCATGCAGAAAGGAAAATATGCAGGAAAACGTGGTTGGTGAAAGGCAGCGATGGAGCACTGTGGGATTGCAACCAATCCCTCTATTTCCGAAGTTCAGGTTGTGAGTGTTGCTGCTTATGTAGCTAAGCTGGCACCACACACACACTAGTGGGAGGGGTCAGTGGGCTTGGAGGAACCTTCAGGTGCCTAAAACGACACCTTTTTGAAAGCGAAATATCCCTGGGTGGGGAGTGAAGTGTAGGTGGGTTCCCAAGGTGCAAGACACAGTGATAACAGCAAGAACCTTTATTGAACTAACAGAACTGGACAACAGGGGCAAAGCAACTGCTTTTATACATTTCTGAAGGCCTGGGCCACTCCCACTCCCAACATGATTGGCTGTCTAAACTTCCAAGCTGCAAATCATGATTCAGAGTGCAAGGGCCAATGGCAGAGGCCCAAATCCTGAAGTGTTCTGTGATTGGACACCATGTATCGAATCAGAACACAGGAGCTCAGAATCCTTAGTCCAGACTCAAGTTCAGGCAAACACAGACCACTGAATACATAACAAGGAGGACCCCAAAACAACCCCCTGCAAAAGAATCCCAGTAAGAACTGAGCACTGTCAGTGGGGGCATGGGATGCTAGCGGAGGTCATATCCACATCAGTTTAAAGCACATGGCTCCCCCCCCCAAAAGAATCCTCAGAGCTGTAGTGTACCCCTTGCAATTCCCAGCACCCTTAACACACCACATTTCCTGGGGTTCCTTAGAGGAAGCAATGTGCTTTGAAAGTATGGTGTGGGTTCAGGGGTGGAGCAGACAGCTGGGGGGAGTGGAATGTCTAGGACCCTGAACTGCAGCACCCCACACTGCAACATTTTGTTGCAGGTCCCTCAGCGTGAAGCACTTCTGCCACACTTATGGCCACCTCTCTACATGCCTTTGGAACTAGAGGAATGTTTATTGGGCCAAAATCTGGAGGTCCCCCTCTGAGTGTGTTTGCTATCTGAGCGGAGGCATGTGCCACTTGCCCAGAGTGGGGGCACCTTGTTTGTGGCACACCCTCTCTTGGCAATGCTCTCTCCTGGGAGGCCTGCCTGGCTCCTGCTCCTTTTGGCACCAGGAGAATGCCTTTTTGTTTTCTTTCCCCGGGCTTTTTATTAAAACATTTCCCTCCTGTGATGTGTTTATGCTGCCTTCGTATCCCGTTTTGTGTTTGTTTTATGCTGCTTTACCTTTCTGCCTTGGTTGTTCTTTTAAATAAAAAAGAACAGCGGTTTTGTTAGCAGCCTTGGAAGGAAGCACAATGGAAGGGTGTGCTACAAATGTGTAAAAGAAAATACAAGCAGCCATGGTAAAGAAATAATCTGCCTCTGGTTTCAAAAGCCCATCGTGAAGTAGGCCGGTGTTGTTTGATTTCGGGTGGGCGAAATTGCTTCATAAAGTATGTCCATGTAGCTTGCTGGAGTTGGGTATAAATGCCAGTCAATCCCTTGCTTTCCCGGAAGCAAGAAAATATCTTAGCGATCAGGTTGGCAAGGTCTCTGTGCTGTAGCATATTGGGGATTGCCATGGAAAAGCAGGGTCCTCTCAGGCAAGTGAAAGATTTCAGATTCCTGCCTCAGAATGTAGGTCCCTGATGGTTACTGAGAGAAAGATCTTTATGCAATCAGATCTGTTTGGCTCTTTGCACTGCATTAGACAATAGTCCCATCATGCAATGCATAGCTGCATCCAATTTCCCTAGCAGGATAGTGCAGGCAAAACAGCAGCTGTACTCAGGCAGCTCAGTCAGGGGGAAACGACACGATAGAGAAAGTGTCTTTTAGAATGCTTCAAAGCTTCTACTTGGCTGGCTTGAGGTTTACACACCAAATTCCTTGAGGTGCCCGAGATCAAAAGTTCCTTTTGACCTACCTGTGATACAGCAGCGGAACGATCACACGCAGCAGTTTTGGGTACGGTTGCGGTTCGAAAAGATTCGACTCTCTGAACTGAAGCTGTGGTCAATAGTTCAACAGCCTATTGGCTGCTCAGGAGAGCAACACCCGAAGTGCAAACTATTGGAGGTCATATGGTGTAGCCGGCCAATGAGACAATCGAGGAACACGAGGGTGTAATGATATACAATAAATATTTCATCCAGATAGATGCCTAGCGGTTCAGGCTGTGACTCCTGCTTCATGGAGCACCACTAAAGCAGAAGCTTCTCGGTCAATGAGCTGCTTCCTCACCTGGGACAGGTTGAACTTTGGGTGCAGTCGCCACGGTCATAGTTCTGTATTTCACACAAAGTGCCAGAGCCACGTTCTCTGGTTGGCTTCTTGCTTTCTTGATCTGCTCAGCTGTCCTTTCCTGCAGCGGGCTTTTTGAGGAGCCCTTGTAAGCCGGAGCTTTCTGAGGAACGGAGTCTTGTGAATAGGAGGACAAACAGTACACATCCAAAGCTCATTATTTGCATTGCAAACAGCAGCAGATGAAAGTTAGCGATTGCTAGGTTTGTGCGGCTGCAGCTTTAATTCTGCCCAGTGGTGCATATTCATTATGATACAATCTAACAAAAACCATCACATACCGTCCACCGGCCTCCTGCCTCATTAAGTTTGCCGGATGCACAGAATAAAGCTTTGATGAGCAATTGTAAATCCAGCAGTTGTGAACATTTGAATGTTCTGGTTTTGCAGACCGACATAATGGCATTTTAACATAATGTGTTTGAGCGAGACAGAGAGAGAGAAGGACAAATTGTATCAAATGTATTTATGATCTCAAATATAAATTCTCACCCCAATCCGGCTAAATGTAGTCATCACTTGCTGCAATTCCATACACACTTACCTTGAATTCAGTGGGGCTTACTTCTAAGTAGACATATGTAGGATTATGTGCAACTTCGAAAGGGACTTAATCATGGCTGTATTGGGTCTCTATATTGCTTCTAAGTATAGATGAGGGGAGTTAAGCAATGGCCCACCAGTTGTTCTTAAGCTACTGGCCCATCAGAATCAGAAGAATCTTTATTTGCATCAGCCACCAACCATAGCAATAAAATAAAATAAAATGTACTGAAGAAGCATTAACTATACAAAATACATTTTGGAGGTTTACATCAATAATCAAATAATAGATGTTATTCTAATTGCCCTTGCTTAAAACCTTGCCGTTTTTTCTGTCACCTGATCATCTTGATCTACTAAAAGAAAAGACAGGGTAGCAATGGTTGAGCAACCTGGCATGGGCTGTAGTAGAGGTGTAATTCTTAAGCTACTGGCCCATCACCTCTGGCCATGGGTCACACTGACGGGAGTTGGAGTCCAACAACATCTGGAGGGCCACAGGTTAGGCACCCCGACTATAGACAGAGATGGATTCCATCTCAAGTCTGAAAATGTGAATCACATTTCGTATTTCAGTGCTGGGAGAGGCAAAGAGATTTTGCTAGCAGAGTGAACATTCACAGCATGGGTCAAAAGCTATAACTTAAATAGGTGTTCAAGGCATCTTACCATTGTGGGGAAGATTATGACCAAATGACCTGCTCCATCTGCTGTTCTGGTGCTAACTGTTGTTGATGGGCAACTTCAAGGCTTCTGCTCTCTCCCTTTTTTTATATTTAATCTGGACTTGGACCAGGCAGCCCTTAAAACAGGTGACACCTTAAAATAGAGGGTTGTCCTTTTTAAAGTAGGGCATATGGCCACCCTAAACACAGAGGTAAAATGATCCCATTCCCACACCACCACAATCAGTCTGCAATATGGAGAAGGGTGGGTGTGCGTGGGTGTTTGAGAGATTATGTTTGTATGGGGCAATTATGATGCTGTTTTATTTCTTTGCATTTACAAAATAGCACTCCCTTTTCTGGTTATTATAAATCCTACCCATTGGAACAAGACAAAAGCAAACCAATAACCAGTTTATGAGAAAATAGGTCATTTTGTTGTTATCAATGACATTAATCCATTTGACTACAACTGAATGGCCCTTAAAGGTTCCTAAATCCAAAATGGTGCCTGGAAATCTCCTTGTAAGCCCCATTGGTTTGCATGTGCATAGGAGGAGTAAAAAGAGAGTTGTCCTGAAGCAAGGCTACTTGCTATGTCTTGACTATAAACAGTTGCTCACATGGAGATTAGTGAAGGATGGCTTCTATGCCATTTCAGAATGTTCAATAATGTTAAAAAAAAGTGTGAGAGAATTGCATCAAAGACAAAACTCCCATACAGCTATGAACATGAGGATGTTTAATTGAGGTACAACCAGCTCCTTGATTTTTAATAACCTTGGGTTGACATTCTAGGGCCTGAACAATCTGGATAATCACTCTCTGGTTTTCTTCCCTTTCCTCCCTCTCTCTTTTATATGCTGATCTTTTTGTACACTGAAGAATACAGCTGCTGAGGAAGGAAATAATTTGTATCGGTTTTAAAGGATAGCATTTCTGGCAATTTTCTGTCCCCTTAGTGTGGTGTATACTGGCTGGAATATTGAATCCAATCTGTATTGCTTCAGCAAGATTTGATAGGGATGCTGTGGCCTTCCAGGTGTTATTGGATGCTATAGCATCTCATGGTGGCCCATGAACAGGGGTGATGAAAGATGGACTGGAGGGCCACAGAACTGAGACATAGCTACAGATAAGAAAAGAAGAGGCAGTTTGGGCATCTGCAAGGGACATGTGTAATTGACCCAGAATAGCACAGGGAAAGTAGGTGGGTAGGCTGGGTGTGCAATGAAATCCATGTACTCCTTCTGCCACCTATTGCATTTTCAACAGTGTGTTCCATCAGACTTAATTATATGCTGTTGTACACAGCATTAACTTGCAAAGTGAATACTAGGCATGTGCACATGTGTGTACGGCAATGTGCTTATATGGAGAAGAGAAGGTTAAGGGGTGATATGATATCCATGTTCAAATATATAAAAGGATGTCATATAGAAGAGGGTGGAAGTTTGTTTTCTGCTGCTCCAGAGAACTGGACATGGAGCAATGGATTCAAGCTACAAGAAAGAAGATTCCACCTAAACATTAGGAAGAACTTCCTGACAGTAAGAGCTGTTCGACAGTGGAATTTGCTGCCAAGAAGTGTGGTGGAGTCTCCTTCTTTGGAGGTCTTTAAGCAGACGCTTGACAGCCATCTGTCAGGAATGCTTTGATTGTGTTTCTTGCTTGGTAGGGGGTTGGACTGGATGGCCCTTATGGTCTCTTCCAACTCTATGATTCTATGAGCACAACAGACAGGGCAGTTGTTAGTTTTAAAACAGCTGAAGTAAGAAGAAATGAGGCTGCTCTGGTCTCTTCCAGTCTTAACTACCAGAAAGAAGCTCACTGTCCCACTGAATACATCATAAAAACGAGAAGCCCTGAAGGAGACGAAATCTTCCTTATTCCTGGTATTCTTAAAATTAGAGCAGTGCAATTTGGAAATGAAGAGGACAGCTTCATTGTGGATGTCCTTAACAGGTACTTGGAGCAGTCAGCAATGGGCTGGATGAGAGGTCATGAACTGAATCTCAATCCAGGCAATGACGGGACCTTTGAGAATGTATAAAGAGCTCTGCTCCCTGTGTAACAGCAATGCTGCAAAAACCCATACACAATCAGTTGAGTCTGAAGGAACTGTCTTCATTGCATGAAGGGTTTCCAACACAGAGATAGGAACTGTGATGTGATGAAGAAACCTCCTTTGGTGTGATGAAGATGACCCCTTTCAGACTTAGCCTGCCCCAGCTTTTAATTAAGGGACGGTGCTGTCCCTGGGCATATTTGATCTCTCCCCACCTCCTTATTGCCTCGGGCTGCAGTTCCCTCCTTACATCATTTATTCTGTTTTCACTAGGTTGGACACTGCTTTCCTTTTGGGTGAAAAAAGAGGCAAAGGAGGTGTTGAGCAGTTCCGCCTACTCTGTGTCACCCGATAGTGTGCTGGTGGTCTTCATAGTGCCTACGTAGAGCTTTTCACCAGTTCTGGCTAGTGTGACAGTTGTGTGCCTTCTTGGAGAGATGACTTTGACACAGTCATCCATGCCATAATAACACCCAGGCAATATCACTGTAATACAATTTTATGTGGGGCTGTTTTTGTTTTGTTTTTTTTAAAATAATTTTTATTAGTTTTACAGATTACAAAAAAGATATATATAAGAAAGACGCTTACATAGACAGATTTTCCACCTTCTTTCCACCCCCCTCCCATGGGCCCTCCCCTGCCACAGGAGAATCCCATGCAGGCGGGCAGTTGAAGATGGTCCATTTTGTAGTTGAGTTTATGTCCCCCCTCCCCCACCCCCCCAGAGTCCCCTCCTGCCACCAGAGAGCTCCAGGGGCAGAAAGCAGGGAGACAACCACCCAGCTATCCAGAAAGAAAAAAACTATGCTAAAAAAAAGAAAAAAATTCAGAAAAAATGATAAAAAAGAAAAAAGACAGAAAACAATAATAAAAACAATCTTTTTCAAATTTACATTAATAAACCATATTTTGTGGGCTTCCCCTACCTCCCCCCTTTCCCGGTTTTCATCCCTTTACTATCCTCTTTAACAGTTTCCTTATCTATAAACTACTTACTTTTCCTCTTCATAAAATTTTTAAATGTGGGGCTGTTTTTGAAGAGCTTTTGGAAACTGTGACTAGTGGCCAGATTGTTAATGCAGACTGCTGACAGCAGAGAACAATGACACTGATAATACATTCACTGTCTACTGGTATGTTTCAAATGGCTGGTATTGACCTTTAGAGCTCTAAATGACATGGGACTTGGGATTCAGATTGAGGTCTGTTTCTGCTTTTCCAGAGCCCTTGTCTTTTGAGGTTAGGAGCTGACTGCTTTAGTAAGTACAGGGCATTCTCATAGATTGACAGGGTGGTTTATGCATTGCCAAAGAAGAGCAAATGCAGTACCAACAAAAGAGGGGGGCAGAGACAACAAAAGAGGACACAGATTTGTATATAATTTGCATGGGCTAATTTGTACATATAGATGCAAATTTGGAAATGGTTACTATAACTTAAATAGAAACACGAGACAACTCATCACAGTAGGGAGGACTATCAGCAGGTATATAAGAAGGCAGGAATTTCCATTCTGTCCTATATTTCTCACCATCAGCAGTGTTTGCTTTCCACTACAGTTCAGTTTCTGCCAAATGCTACCTTGTTCATCTTGCTGTTTGCTGTTTAACAGAAGTTACGTAAGCTACATAACTATTTACACAAGTTACATAAATAGTTACATAACTTACATACCTTACATTCATTTCAGTGAAAAGGAAACATCAAAACAGTTCATTAATTACATATTGTTTGAGGGCTTAAAAAAACAAAACAATGATGTGAACGAATACTGACTGTATTTTCTTCAATTCCTGACCACAGACAAATACACGAACTGCAGCAATTTTCTCGTCCTTTTCCATTTCTGTGAGAATTCTCTGACATCCCTTTCTGTATGCCTGCTGACCAGGTGCTAACTGCATTGATGAGCAACTTATCCTCCTCCTTTTTATATTGTTGTGTTTATTTATATTCAGATATTTAAAAAAAAAAAGAGAGAGAAAACAGGAACAGATACTGAGATTACGAGATACGTCAGTATGTCACCATCCCAATGTTTCTGAAAATCCTGTTGGAAGTTGCTTACTACAACAGTTCAGTGGAGTTCCATATTTATGGTTCAACTCTGAATGGGCTTAAACCAAGCAGGCCTTCAAGTACAGGATGCTTTAAAATAGAGAACTGTCCTCTGTAGAGTAGGGCACACGGTCAACCCTTTGATGGAATCCAACAGAGTATGTACCCAGAAGCGGCAAGAGGGCAGACCAACAACCCCAAAAATAATAGCATGGAATACAAAGTCAAAAGCATGAGGCGAGGAAAGGCATACCCTCCAACATTTCTCTGATAAAAATAGGGACGTCCTACTCCACAATAATAATAATACTGTCAATACCGGTAATAATTTTATTATTTCTACCCTGCCCATCTGACTGGGTTGCCCAGCCACTCTGGGCAACTTCCAACACATACAAAAACATAATAAAACATTAAACATTTAAAAACTTCCCTATTCAAGGCTGCTTTCAGGTGTCTTCTAAAGGTTGTATAGTTACTTATCTCCTTACTTGGGGGTGGCAGAACTCCATACCCTCCAACATCCCTCCGATGAAAATAAGAACACCCTCTGGAAAAGCAGGACATTCTGGGATCAAACCAGAAACTGGGACAGCTTCTGTAAATCCGGGGACTGTCCCTGGAAAATAGGGACACTTGGAGGGTCTTGACATATGTTGCTTTGCATGTCATGCATCTATCTCATATATTGGTTTCACCTTTTAAGTTGCGTTACTGAAATAAATGCACTTTTCGACAACGTTCCAATTTTCCAAGTTTCACCTGCATGTGCAGTGCTTTTTTCTGGGGGTATGCAGGGGGACGCATACCCTTAAACATTTTATGAATCTAAGTTTCACCTCATCGAGGGGCTGTATTTCAATGTGAGTAGGAAAATGAGAGTACCCCTAAACATTTTTTTTGGGGGGGAGCACTGAATATGTAGATATGTAGGCCTTGTAAACTGACACTGCAAGTTTGTGCTGTAGCAGCTAACAATGTAGATAAGCCCCAAGGGGAAAACAAAAGGAAGAGGAGAGAGTTTGAGTATGTAAGAGACATCAGAGGTAGGTACAGGACATCATAATTATGCATGAGCATAATGAGCTGCAAACAAAATGGAAATAAAGATGCTCCACAAAGATGGGAAGAGGTGCATTAAAAAGAGGAGGAAATCAGCTGCACAGAAGGGATCAGGAAAAAAAGCAGCTGGAGAGGGAGGAGAAACTGTGCTTAGGAAATCTTCACTTGCACTGGGCCCCATCTGCACTGATGGAATGGTTTTATTTATACTGTATGCTGCTTTTCCACAATGAGCTCTGCTCATTGCAGCAAACATCAAAACAGAGAAGAAGAAGAGTTTGGATTTGATATCCTGCTTTATCACTACCTGAAGGAGTCTCAAAGCGGCTAACATTCTCCTTTCCCTTCCTCCCCCACAACAAACACTCTGTGAGGTGGGTGGGGCTGAGAGACTTCAAAGAAGTGTGACTAGCCCAAGGTCACCCAGCAGCTGCATGTGGAGGAGCAGAGACGCGAACCCGGTTCCCCAGATTTCGAGTCTACCGCTCTTAACCACTACTATAAACATACCAAAAATACACTACGTCAGTAAATTCAAAAATAACAACTATTTTATGAACACAGCATAAACTCAATATTTTTTTTAAAAAAAGCAATCTAGGGTTAAGTACATGAATACAACGTGAAAATGAAAATTAACCAACAATAAAATTTCTGGTATTTGTCTTGCTGCACCCCAAGGAGCCTGGCTTAAACACAGTTCCGAGGGGAGGCTAGATGACCTACAACTGACTCCCATATCATTACTCCAGAGGAGACCAACAGCAGCAAAAGGCGCTGTAATGTTTAGAGCAGCATCATACCTGTTATGTACTGAGCTGAATCCTAGAACAATAGGATCCAGAATGCAGCAGTCTGGTCCACAGGAGCCACCCCATCCAGCTCCAGGTGGAAGTGAATCAGTGACCTGATTGGCCTGCAGGAGCAGCCAATCAGGCTCCTGGATGAAGTGAATCACTAACCTGATTGGCCTGCAGGAGCAGCCAATCAGGCTTCTGGAGGAAGTGAATCCACAACCTGATTGGCCTACAGGAGCAGCCCAGAATTAGTCAATCACACGGGGTCCATTGTGTAAATAATGTATATATAGCTATATGTTTTGGGGAGTTTCATTCATTGGTACTACGAGCTGAATAAAGAGCATGAAATTCACACTCGACTCCGAGTATATTTCAATACCACTTGCTTCCCCCCAAGTATCCTGGTAACTGTAGTTTGTTAAGGGTGATGAGAGTTGATAGGAGACCTCTAGTCCCCTCACAGAACTACAGTGCTCAGAGTTCCCCGGGAAGAGGGATTATGAAAACACTCTGGAGATTGTAGCTCTGTGAGGCCCTCCAGCAATCCTGAACAAACTGCAGCTCCCAGGAGTCTTTGGGGAAAGCCCTGACTATTTAAAGTGGTATGAAACTGCTTTAAATGGATGGGGCATTGCTTTAACAGTTCTTCCTTCTTCCCAGTGAACCCTGAGAATAAATGACCCATGTTGTATGTTGCAATTGCTCCAATGGTGTCCCAGGAGAGGGCTGCTCTACGGCAGCTTCTCAGTTGTGGAGTTCCCTGAGGAGCATTTAGCACCAACACTGTGTACCTTCTGTCATATATTGAAGATACACCAGGACTCACCCTACTCCTCTTATTGTAAATTGTTTACATTTGTTTTAATGTTGCATTTTCTATGTTTTGCTAATCTGCCTCGGAGGCCTAGGGGTGAAGGGTGGGTGAGAAGTACAATAATGTAGAGAGAGGGGCACTTTCCCTATCGAAGACCATTGTGTCTCAGAAATTAACATCAAGTTCAGTTGCTTGAGCCAGCCTTCTTGCTGCATCTCATTTGAATCCGGTCTCTGCCAGCCTCCTGACTCTTCCAGAGCATCCTACAGCTGACTATCACCTTCTCTGCACCGAGGTGAGAGACTCACCAGCGGCTGTTGGTTCGTGTCGTGTGCAAGCACTGAATGCATAATGTATTCTATCTCTGTATCTGAAAAAGGTTTAAAGTCACTTTGATGTTTATCTTCATAAGAAAAGGAGAAGTCTGGGGGGGGATTACTGCCCACACTCCTTTTCAGGAAGAAACTGGAGTGAGGGGAACCTGGTGGAACCCCTAACCCAGGAGCAGAGAGCCTTTTTTTTAAGTGCAAGGTACCAGATTTGATCCCTAACATGTCCAGGTACAGCTGGGAGAAACCCAGTGTACACATTGGTGGCTTTAAAAAGCAGCAAGTTTTCTGCTGCTTTTCGAATCACATTTGCACATTGCTGAGCACACCAGAGAATGGGAAGGTTCTCACTTGGTGTGCATTGCCCATTTCTGAACTCCTGCAAGGTATCTGAAGAAGTGTGCATGCACACGAAAGCTCATACCAATGACAAACTTAGTTGGTCCCCAAGGTGCTACTGGAAGGGATTTTTCTATTTTATTTTTATCCTGCAACCAGTTCCTGTTCATGAAGCCAACATCTGCTCATGCTCAATGGTTGCTTAAAACGTACACCCCTCAGCTTAACTGCAAAGTGTATGTGGCTTAAGTTTTCCTTTCAGATCGGAGCTGGGTTGAGGGGAAGCATATCCAGCAGAAGTATTTCTCAAGAAGCTAACGGTGAGCTCTGCATCATGGGTAGTCTGTGTATACCAGATTCAAAAGCCAGCTGTGGAAGCACACTGGAGCCAAAGTACATGGTCATGTGTACACAGCCTCTGCCTGCAATTATGGGAAGCGACTGTCGGTCAGCCTAGAGGCCATACTGAGCTAGATGGACTAATGGTCTTAATTCAGTCTAAAGCTGCTTCCTGTGTTTAGACTTTAGAGCAGGCATCCCCAAACTTCAGCCCCCCAGATGTTTTGGACTACAATTCCCATCTTCCCTGGCCACTGGTCCTGTTAGCTAGGGATCATGAGAGTTATAGGCCAAAACATCTGGAGGGCCGCAGTTTGGGGGTGCCTGCTTTAGAGCATGCTCTTCCAGCCATGGGAGCTAGAAATCTGAGGGTGGTGCTGGTGTTGTTGACCGATTGTTGATATTCCCCAAATCCGAATTCTGCCGTAACAATTTGTGCACTTTCAGTTTTTGTGAAATTGTGGAGTGCTGGGGAATTCTAGTCAATACAAAATATATAGTCTGTGTCTGACCACACAAAAAGAGGTCTTGTTGTACCTTGAAGACTAGGACTGTAACCCTTAAGCGGAAGAAGACTCACTGAACTCAGGGGGACTTACTTCTGGCATGTATAGGGTTGAATTGTCAGCGTCAGGTTAGTTGCACGTAAGTCCCTTTGAAATGAACTGGACTACAGCACAATTCTATACATGGCTAACTAAGAGGATTAAGCCCCACTGAGTTCAATGGAGCTAACTTCTGGGTGATTGGAAACAGGATTGCTGCCTCAGCTAACTTTTTACATTGATCTCAGTAGGATGCAAGTATGGTGGCCAGATGCAAAAGAAAAAAGAAAAAAGGAGGGTTTTTAACAGCTGTTAAAGATGCAGGAGCGAGCCCCATCCTCTTTTGCATCTAGCCACCTCAGATCTAAATGCAACTACTGTAACTTTCATTTTACTGAGACGTAAGTTTCTATGGGCTTGTTACCCTTTGATATTAATCATTCTTCTGTCTTCACAGTCAGGATAGTTAAAGAGTAATACTGTCTTTCAATGCCTGCTTATGGGCATAGCTGCCAAGTTATCCCTTTTTTAAAGGGATTTTCCCTTATGCTGAATAGGCTTCCCCGCGAGAAAAGGGAAAACTTGGCAGCTATGGCTTATGGGTAGAGTGAGCATGCTTAGGCACCACAAAGAACTAAGACCTTAAAGATTGACCAATTAATTGGGATGAGCTCTCCCGGGCTAAAGTGCACTTCAGCCCATTCACGAAGTGTTCACAAGGAGATATGTACTGTATATGGGTGAGTGCAAAGATTGGGAGAAAGACCCCATACAGTGGGGTCAAAATGCAAGAGGTCCAGAAGGCCTGTGACATTTATTTAAGAGACCAACAGGAAGTGGAGCCAGAGCCACTGAATGGCAGTGCCAACCCATTCCAGTTTTGACTCCATCCTTCACCCTGTTGAGTTCTACAAGGGCAACCCTAAGGCAAAGGAGGAGGAAGTTGACAGCAGAGATGTCAGAGGTGGTTGGTGCCCCCCGCCCCCGAGACTGGTAGGCTGCTTGTGAGTAAGCAGGCAGGCAGAGGAGTTGGCCATGGGCAAACAGGGCAATGTCCCACTTGCCCTAATGATATTATGTACCATTCACAGATATTATGTATAAGAACAGTGACTATTTGCACCCACAGCAGTTGGAAATACTCCAACATTTCTGACTTTGCTATGCTAATGTAGCATCTGGAGTGGGAGGGAACTCCTATTGGTCCTGATGAAGATTTAAGGCACCATAGAGGTTGCAAGAGTGGTTTTATTGAAGGATTGATTGTGTTTATATTCTGGCTTTCTTCCAGAAAGCTCAAGGTGACATACCAGGAAGCTTCCCCAGTCCCTGTTTTATCTTCACAACAACCCTGTGAGGTAGGTTAGGTTGGGAGACAGTGACTGCCTCAAGCTCACCCAGTGAGCATCATAACCAAGTGCAGGTTTGAACTCTCATCTCCCAAGTGCTAGCCTGACACTTTAACCACTGCGCCACACTGGCTCGTGCTCATGGCTTGTGGCAGACAGAACAACTTTGCCCTCTCACTGTGCAGCTTCTGCCATGGGTCCAGATCTGCTCTATTTGAAGAGAGCCTCTTCCTGTGACAGCCACCTGTCTCACATGACGCTGAAAGAGCAAGTATCCGCCGCAGAATCCTAGACTGTGGCTGTGGATTAGAGAGACAGTTCTTTATCAAGCAATAAAGATCAGCAAACCCACCCCGTTCTTCTGGGACACAGAAGCCCAGAGGCACTCTGGAATATGCTGCAGCCATCTTGCTGGCTTGGTGTCCTACTTTGAGTCATCATCTCTCTCCAAATCCATGCAGTGGCTTCTGATCTCCTTCTCTATCAAATTCAGATTTCCTAGCCTCGCAGTCAGAGCCCTGCAGAGCTCTTTCATCATGACTGCAACTCCTGGCGCGTCCCATGTTGTACAAAACTCAGCATGCCTCGACACTTCCCCCTCTCCACTCCTCAACACACACACACCACACACTCCTTCTGTTTGGCCTTCCCTCCCTCTCCAAAATGCTCCTGCAATTCTGCAATCCCACACAGTTTCTGTCTCCCCACCTCCTGCTTTCCAATCCTGACTCTCTTCTTCTATTTCCATTCTGCCTCCCAGCGCCAATTCTGTTGTGCTGTTCAGGCAGCCTTAATGGACTTTCCTGCTCAAAACTATTCACTTTGCTGAATTTAACATAATACGCTTTACCTACACACACACACACACACACACACACACACACACACACACACTTGAAGACTTAATAAACGGGAACAGCCAAAACACAGGCTAGACAAAACTTTTGCAGTCGTCGCCAATGTAATCCTGCTCTTTTCTTGATGACATTGCGATTCCACCTTTCCTCATGGTAACAGACATGCTATGTTTCTTCAGCACACAATATGATAGACATTGTGACAATCCCGTGAGGTAGCCTCAGCAAAGGCCTGAATCCATTTTCTTCCTTTCTTATTCTTTATTACATGTAATCATTCCAAAATCCACAGGTAAATAAATCTGCAAACACATAAACAAGACATATAAGTGATTGGCAGAATTTTTAAATTACTTTCAATTTGGGAATAATAATAATAATAATAATAATAATAATAATATGCATGCAAAGCGTGTGGCTTCCCCCAAAGTATCCTGGGAACTGTCACTTATTCTTCAGAGAGCTACAATTCCTAGCACTCTTTTTAAAAGGCCAGGCCACAGATACAGATCACCAAAAGCAATCAGAGAGCTCAAGAATGACACTGGGTTGTGTGTGTGTGTGTGTGTGTGTGTGTGTGTGTGTGTGTACACACACATGCAAGAAGTGTGTGTTGGCCATTTTGGCCATTCTCATTTCTGGCCTTCAACCTACAAAAGGGCCATCTCTCAATGTAAAGCAGGCCGGGTGGGCTGTTACCTGCCTCTTCCTTATTGGTTTATCCCTTAGCCTTCAGCCTCAAACAATTATCAGTCGAGTTGTGAACACAGCTAGATAAGAACAAGTGTTGGTATGTATGTACACAATTTCCATTAAATTCAATAAAAGGTTGATGCATTTCACCAGATCATAGATTGTATCCTGTCTAAATTCATTTATTTGGCCAGTGCTAAGCGGTTGTCTGTCTGTGGGTTACCTACCTGTGTTAGGGTAGAGGCTTTTGCTTAAATCGTGTAAGTGCCTAATGAGTCTGCAAAAACGTAGGCCATGATTAATGTGTTTAAGATGGCACAAAACTGTTTACATATATGACCACTGAAAAGCATCCTCTGCCCACCAACCGCCCACCATTGCAACTACACCTGTTGTCTTTAAGATGTTTTTCAGATGTACATAAGGGAAGAGGTAGAAAGTCGATTCAGTTCACATTTAAAGCTGAGTCTATCAAAACTTTCTGAAACAATATGAGAACCAAAGCACACCCTATCCTTTGAAATCCACACTTACATCAATTTTTAGATACAGTTCTCCAGCCAAACAATGTTTACAAAACTGCATGTATGGAAAGTGTGTGTTTAAAATGAATATATTAGTGAAGATAACATGTAGAAACGCATTATATCAGAAAACTGCCCACAGAAAAGTGTACATTTGTCAAAACTGCATATAAAAATATGTTCGTTAGGAGAGGTTCACACTATAACACTTATGATTTTCATAAGCATTAGCAAAAGAAATTGCCGCGGAAATGCAGAGAACTGAATTTAAGATGGGAAAAATGAGAAACAAAGAACCAAAATTAATAGATTTTTCCATTCCTAAGTGGGAGGCTGTCCTTATTCAAGGGGTCCATAAGATAATGGCCCATTAGAATGATCTGCCCCACAAGCAGCTTGAACACAGACAATTCAGACCTGCCTGCCTGCTCTCCCCACCAGCTGTAGAAGTCGCCTTCTCTTCAGGGACTTGCAAATACATTGCACCTGTGCATCTTTACAAAGCATGGGGACTTCTTGTGACACACTGTGGAGCTCTCTTAAGCCACAGAGCTGGTTGAAGAATTTGTCATTTCACGGAAACATAGCAGGTACGTTGAACTTTGATAGAAGAATAAGACATACAGACACCAGAAGGAACGGCAACTACATGAAGTGTGCTTCTTTACCAAGAGGAGCCCCGATGCTTTGTGAAAAAATGAATATGTGCACAGTGCCTGTAAGTCCCTGCTGTGCTGACATAGCAAGCCCCAGTAGGACTTCCTGCAGGTTTTATAGCTCTAGGGTAAGCTCAGTGTGAATGAGCCCCTGATGTATGCAGACTCAGCTAATTGCTTCTTCATTTGCAGGACCTGGATTTTTCCAAACTTCAACCAGCTAGGTAAGCAAGGAGTACTGATAACCTCAATACCAAGCCAAACAGCTTGTGCAGACTACACAAATGATACAAGTGCTATTTGGTTTATTGCCCTGATAACCCAAATTGATTTCATTTTAGACATTGGCCACAACCTGCCGCAGTGGTACCTGCCACAATTTCCGCCCTCCCTTCCCAACAGGTGGGCGCGGGGTTTGCAACACCAAGCGGGCTTGCCTGGTCCAGTGCCTCCCCCCTGGGTCAGGGTGGCTATCGTCCCGTCCCCGGCCTGGGAGGACAATGGATGGTTGGTGGAGAGCGGGGCCAGGGCCAGGGGGAAGAGGCCGACCCCTTCGGCCAAACCTCACTTTGGTTGCTGGTTGGTACCTCGGGTTACAGACGCTTCAGGTTACAGATGCTTCAGGTTACAGACTCCGCTAACCCAGAAATAGTACCTCAGGTTAAGAACTTTGCTTCAGGATGAGAACAGAAACTGTGCTGCGGCAGCGGGAGGCCCCATTAGCTAAAGTGGTACCCCAGGTTAAGAACATGCTGTTTCTTCCCCTCCTAACCAAAGTTCAGGGTTCCTGCCTGGTATTCCTTTCAAGCACAGGGCATTCCATTTCCCCACCATCATTTCTCATGTTGTTTTTTCCCCAATTGAAACCCAGTGTTCTGTGGCTATGCTCAGACTTCACTAAGCAGAGAGAGAGAGAGAGGAAGGAAGGAAGGAAGGAAGGAAGGAAGGAAGGAAGGAAGGAAGGAAGGAAGGAAGGAAGGAAGGAAGGAAGGAATTGACTTCTGCAAATGTTTTGGTTTCCCCATACCTGCTAATACCTGCTCTTGTTTCTCAGTGGCCCTGAATTTGCTATTAGGAGGGGTGATATTAGATGGATTGGCAATGCTGTTCACTTTTTAAGTACTCTGTTTGAATGGATTAGCAGTGCAATAAAAGAATACTAGCAATGAGCTAGGCTTGTGTGTGTGTGAATTCCTTCTTGATGGCAGGAAATGGTGCTCTGGGTGTCAGTGAAATCCATAGTTTGTTTTTGTCCACATCAACATATTCTGAAATATCTGTATTGCCTTATTTCTGTGCAAAGCAGCTCAGAAAGGTCTAAGATGGACAGGACCGGCTCTAGGCAGACCCCCGGTGGCGCGGTGTGCCAGGGCGCTGGGCCAGTAGGCAGGGCACCGCACGGCGAAGCCGCACGAAAACCATGCTGCGCCCTGCGAGGGCGGGGGCGCCGGAGCGATCTCCGCCCCTCAGCACCAGGGCGCGCGACCTGCTCGAGACTGCCCTGAAGATGGAGCAAGTCAAATTTGCATTATTGTTCTTGCGTGGTGGAGTTAGCAGTTCTTATTTTAGTGGGCTGCTGTAAGGCAGAAGATTTATTTATTTATTGCAGTAATGGAACGTTGAGGGTGAAATTTCAGGTAAATTCTCCTGTATTAGATTAACCTATTTCTGCAGGTTAATCTGTTTTCCCTCCCCAGTTTGAACTGGAGCTAGTTTCATGGGGAAAACACATCAGAATGCAGTATTTCACAAGAAACAGCAGGATAGATCTGGATTGTGGCTAACATGCACCACTTCCCAAACCTGCCGTTGGAGTGCACTGGATGCCATGCGAATGGGAGTGTGTACATGGGCTCAATGTAGACCAGGGTTTCCCAAACTTGGGTCTTCAGCTGTTTTTGGACTACAACTCCCATATCCCTAGCTAGCAGAACCAGTGGTCGGGGATGATGGGAGTTGTAGTCCCAAAACATCTGGAGGGCCAAGTTTGGGAAACAATGGAGACAATATTGAGCTAGATGGAGCAGTGATCTGACTTTCTAGAAGGCAGCTTCCTATGCTCCTGTGTTCCTGGCCTTTGACAGTTCTAGCTTGGGCAGATGGGAGAGAAAGACCAACGAACTGGTGAAAAGTTTCTGGCAGGGCTGAAGCAGAACATGTCAGTGCACAGCACCCAAGTTAAGGCGTCAACCAGTTTCTGAGACCGGGTCCTAATGACGTTCAAAGTTCATTGTAGGATTCTGGGAGAAATTCTGGCCCAGCTAACCACAAAGCCTTCTTATAGTTAGGGATAGGAGAGAAATTTGATTCCATTTGCATTTAAAGGTGAACCTACTTTTTGGGGGGAAATGGAATACAGCCTTCCTTTAAAATTTGCACTTCTCTCAATTTTGCAATACACTTTTCCAGCCAAGTGTACAAAAATGTGTACAAAAATGCGTATACAGAGGTAAAGTGCACATGTCAGTGAAGACAACATAAAGAAATACTTTAGGGTAAAATGCTATTTGAAATTGTGCACATTCATCAAAATTGCATACAAAACATGTGCATTAGGAGAAATGTACACTAAGATACTGTTTAATTTTCTTTAGGATTTCTTTTATTAAAAAATTCAAATCGATGTGGAAGTGTGCAGAACGGAACTTGAAACTGGAAAAATGAGAAATGGAAAGAAACTGAAATTGACAGATTCCCCCTACTTAATAGTATAGAGCCAGAAGTTGTGGCCTATTTGAACCCTTAAACCTGAATAGTCGTGTCTGTGTGTTTATTAATCACTAGGGAACTGTGGGTCATGGGCCTTGGCATGCAATCAAACGAAGAAGAAGAAGAAGAAGAAGAAGAAGAAGAAGAAGAAGAAGAAGAAGAAGAAGAAGAAGGAGGAGGAGGAGGAGGAGGAGGAGGAGGAGGAGGAGGAGGAGGAGGAAATGCAGTTGGGGAAGTTACTGGCATCCCCAAGCTTCGGTCCTCCAGATGTTTTGGACTACAATTCCCATCTTCCCCGACCACTGGTCCTGTTAGCTAGGGATCACGGAAGTTGTAGGCCAAAACATCTGGAGGGCCGCAGTTTGGGGATGCCTGGTCTTGAGAGTGGAAGGGAAGGAGGTGGTGAACTCATTCCATGCTCTGCCCCTTAAAATAATGTAAACTTCTCGCTCCTCCCGCAGCTTTTCCAGCTCAAGTGAAAATATATTGATGTACAGTATATTCCTGCGTATAAGACTACTTTTTAACCCAGGAAAATCTTCTCAAAAGACGGGGGTCGTCTTACACGCCGGGTTGTATTTCTTATACGGCGAGTATATACCAAACTCTATATTTTAACTGGAAAGGTTGGGGATCGTCTTATACGCCCAGACTTCTTATACACCGGAATATATGGTACCTGCCTTTTCTCTTTTATTAAGAAAATCAGCTTTGGAGGTGCAATTCAGAGAGAGGGAAAAATACATAAAGGGAAGGGGTAAAAACATCCCTTCTTTCCTCCGTTTTAGATTGAAGCCCCATTGCCTGCTTTGTGTTTTGGGGACAGGAAAAAAGGACACCACCATGTTGTCTGGCTCAGCAACTGAGCCTGGTACCTTCTGCACATGGAGCATAAGTTCCACCACTAACCTATAGCCCCTTGATGGCTCCAAATTCAGCGGCTTTTAGGATTTGGAAAAACTGGGCAAAACCCACATTCAAAACCCAATGCATTCAATTGTGAAAGATCACATAATATCTAATTGCAAACGATCACACAGTAGGAAATAGTAACATGAGATGCTGGATTTTATGAGGAGAAAGAAAAATAATCTACACAGCAACTCTTCCTCCTCTCTCACTCTCCCTTTGTCTGGCTGCTCCTCTCCCATTGTCACAATTTAGCATCCTCTATCGTCAGTCTCAGCTTTGCTTTGCTGCTTTTTGGAACAGACCCAGCATTGGCTCTCTGTCCATCCCAGCAGGTATTCTACACACAGCACTTCCAGCTAAACAAGAAATGTCCTCTTGTCTTCCTCCTCTGCTGGAAATCTTCTGGCTCCGGGATTGATACAAAAGAAACATTGTTCTTAAGCAAAGTCGTTCATTATTTTTGGAGGCAATTAATGGCATCTCTGCTCTTGCAAGCCATTATGGTGTTTCAGCGAGACAACAGATCAATAGGGAGAGGGGTAGTAGCCCTGAAGGTGTGTTTGTACCACTGATCTGACAAGAGGCGGCATTTGCAGTGGACAAAATCAAGATGAATTTGGAGTACTGGGTTTGCAAAGCTGCTGCTGGCCATTAAATGAGAAAAGATCTCAGCCAGGGAAATCTGAGTGCAGGACTCAGGAACACTCCCAAAAATATGCTCAGAAGTGTGTGTGTGTGTGTGAGAGAGAGAGAGAGAGAGAGAGAGAGAGAGAGAGAGAGAGAGAGAGAGAGAAGGAAATCATGGTGCTATAAGGTAATAGAAGAAGTATGTGGAACCAGTGTAAAACCAGTGACCTTCTAGCTGCTATTGAACTGCAACACGCATCACCCCTGACCATTACTGATTGGGACTGATACAACGTCTAGGCCACAGGTTCCCCTTCCCTCTTATAGAATCATAGAATTGTAGAGTTGGAAGGGACCCTGAGGATCATCTAGTCCAACCCATTGCAATGCACAAATATGCAGCTGTCCCATACAGGGATTGAACCTGCAACCTGGTACCACACTCTAACCAACTGAGCTGTTCGGGAACTGCTTCCAGCTGGATGTTTTTTTGTGGAATCAATGTTCTTCGTGCGTGCAAAATGCTTGCATTGTCTACACCAGTGTTTCTCAACCTTGGGCCTCTAGTTGCTTTTTGGACTACACCTCACTTCATCCCTAGCTAGCAGGACCAGTGGGCAGAGATGATGGGAGTTGTAGTCCAAAAACAGCTGGAGACCCAAGGTTGAGAAACACTGGTCTACATTATTTCATTGGCATCAAAATGTTTGTCCTTATCCCCGGCCCCCGATATTTAATTCAGATTTCCCCTTTCCAGGGAAAGTCCAATAAGTTAAAAACAAAAAGCATCATTTTGTTGATGGCCCATTAGCAAAGTTAAGTCCTCATTTTGAAGCGCCTTTTTTGATTTTATCGTATTTCAAAAGTACAGCTGGAATTTTAAAATTGCATTACATCTTCGCTTTGGGAAATGCTCTCTTTGTCGTGTGAAAATGTGGGCAGCATGTGCATTTGTCCCACGGGAAAACTAGAGTCCCCCACAGTCTATTTCAAAAGCTGCAGCGAAAATGTTAGCGAGAATTGGTAACTGGTGCCAAGCGTGTGAACGAAACAGGTCCAAATCTGGAAGTCTGGGCTTGGTACTACTGCTAGGGCTGTTGTTGGCTGAGGAAGAAAACTCAGAATGCAGCAACGGTTAAGATTATACAACACACGTAATATGGAAATGGCGAGTTTGTGTCGACGCAGTGGGCCCCAGGCCAAACGGTGTCGTGGGCTTTTCTTTGCAGGTTCTGTTTTGAACGAGCGGAAGGCAAAATCTGCATCAGCCACAGGATCTAAAAGAACAAAGGGTCCCCCCTTGATCAGCAGCTGCCCAGTTGTGTGTATATGTATAGTAATCATAGACATTGTGGCAGGTCCAGGAAAAGAGATGCTGTTTGGGGTCATTATGGAAAAGTGACATGCCAGCTGATGTGGAGTGAATAAAAAATGCATGGCTAGAGGGAAATGGAGGCTTTAGGTAGGCACCAAAGAGCTGACAAAGGAAGGATTTGTCTATGAAGGGAAAAGCCAGTGAGGTAGGGGGGCTACTGCCTAATCTCGTACTGTCTAATGATCTTATACCTTCCAACTGTATTGGTATGATAGTTGTATTATTTATTTTCTCACACTGAATGTAAGTTGCTGGTGTGTGCTAGTTTCTCCCCCTCCAAATACTGGAGCTCAAATAGCAACTGTCCTACTTGATCACCAGCATTGTTTTCTACTGCCCCTTTAAAACTGAATGACAGGCAGAAATTCAACTGATGGAGTTTTTTTTCCCCTGACACACAAAAAGTCAAGTGATGGAGAAACGTCGCCTGTTGAATTTTTGGTTGTCACAAAACCTGTTAAAAGGCACCGTCTGTCAGACAAAGTGTCTGTCAAAGGGAGAGAGTGGCAAACCTGATTTGTCTGCCAATGTCTTCTGTCTGTCCTACTCAGGACCTAATTCTCACAACTTCTGCTAAGGGTTTTTGGGTTGCTGCTTGTTTGTTTTTTCTTTAAAAAAAATTCTGAATATTTTAGAAAGTGTGAAATGTGTGAGGATTTTGACACATTCGGCATCTCAGCCAGCCTGAACATGTTGCCTTCTGGACTATAGCAAGTTTATCATTTGGATTTCAAGTATTCTTTGGCAGAAGGTGATCCCAGACTCCATGGAAACCACTTGCTACTTCGACCTGCTCATTCCTGGACTGCTCCTTTGTGGGTTTATAAAATAAATATAAGCTGGCGTAATGTAGTGCCTGGGGAATCTTACTTGGACATGGGAGACCAGGATTCAAATCCCCACACTGCCATGAAGCTCATCACGTGACTTTGGGCCAGTTACTGCCTCTCGGCATAGCCTGCTTCACAGGGCTGTTGTGGTGAATAATGAGGAGGGAGAGAGCCATGTACATCGCTTGGAAATCTTTGGAGGAAAGCTGGGGTATAAATGCAATGCAACAAAATAAAAATGTTCCTACCCTCCATCTATGAGACCTGATGCATACAGAACTTCCTTAGCAGTCCTTAAAGGTAAAGGGACCCTTGACCATTAGGTCCGGTCATGACCGACTCTGGGGTTGCGGTGCTCATCTCGCGATATTGGCCGAGGGAGCCAGCGTACAGCTTCTAGGTCATGTGGTCAGCATGACAAAGCCACTTCTGGCGAACCAGAGCAGCGCGCGGAAACGCCGTTTACCTTCCCGCTGTAGCGGTACCTATTTATCTACTTGCACTTTGACGTGCTTTCAAACTGCTAGGTTGGCAGGAGCTGGGACTGAGCAACGGGAGCTCACCCCGTCGCGGGGATTCAAACCACCGACCTTGTGATCGGCAAGCCCTAGGCTCCGTGGTTTAACCCACAGCGCCACCCACGTCCCTTAGCAGTCCTTATGGTAAGCCAATGAAATGCAGAAATGAATGTAACAAATGGAGCAGTGCAAATATGGTGGGCTGCTTCCAACTGATCTTCACAATAACCCTTTAAGGTATACCCTCCAACATTTCTCCGATGAAAATATGGACGTCTTCTTCCATTATCATTATTATCCCCCACCCATCTGACTCCGTTGCCTGCCCCAGCCACTCTGGACAGCTTCCAGCATATATAAAAAGATAATAAAACACTAAACATTTAAAAACTTCCCTATACGGAGCTGCCTTCAGATGTCCTCTAAAGGTTGTATAGATACTTATCTCCTTGGCTCATGGGTCGCTTAACGCCATACCCTCCCCTGTTTCTCTGATGAAAATAGAAAAGCGGGACATTCCAGGATCAAATCAGAAACCAGGGCAGTTTCTGTAAATCCGGGACTGTCCCTGGAAAACAGGGACACTTGGAGGGTCTGTGTAAGGTAGATTAGGCAGAGAGATACGGTAGTGACAGACCCAATGTCATGCAGCAAGTTCCATGGCTGGGCAGAGGGGCAGATTTCCCCAGTCCAAATTTCCTACACTGCACTGCCTCTCTGCCCTTTCTCTCATCACTGTACAAATGATAATTCTTCAGCTTCAGAGAGTGAAATTTCAGATCTCTTCTTTTCTTTTCTTTTTAACGCTGCACTAAATTAGTCTCTTTTTCAAATGGTGAGGAGTGGAGTTGGAGGAAAACAGCTTTGTTATGGTCAGTGATTGAACCAGGAGGAAGGATCATGTGCGGATCCAATCTTTTTATGCAGTGACCTCCAAAACGAGGGAGAGGATTTTGCAGGAACTCTGCTAATTGGCAGAAATAGCCTGTTGAGTTTGGCTGGATGCAGTGGCTTTGAAAATCACTGCAAACAAACAAACAAACAAAAAGAGTATGCTTGGATGCCCCCAAAGTGTGTGCACAGATCCAGCTGCTATTGCTTAACGAAGCTCTTGTTGTAAAGTTCCATGTGTAATTCTGCGTATTGTGCAGCTGTCCTTAAGTTACTCCGCAGCAAGAAGTCGTTCTTCAAAGATATTTAAAAAGCCATTGAATCAAAATGCCCAATGTGTGGAGAAAACTGCTTATGTGACATAATGATGTATTTTAAAGTCACGGAGAAGCAACCAAATGAAAAAAGAAAAGAGTGAAAACTAAGAAATGCTTTACAGAGAGTGATACAGATACAAATTTGCAATGATTGTGTTATAGATTTCTATAAGAGGTTTTGATTACTGGGGAGCGAGCCAGCTCATTGTTTTTGCAGAGAAAGACATAATGAGATTCCACAGATGGAACCTTTTCAGGTGAGAAATTTTCTTAAAAGATTGAGGGCTAAGTCACGGTAGTCACAGATGTTGACGCCTCTCTTGCAAGAAAAACCAACCATTGCATATTCATTTGAGTTTATCCGAATTTAAAACTTCCCCTCTGATTAGCATTGATGAAAGGCTTTTTTATTTTTAAAAAACGAAAAACAAGAAAAAGATGCAAAGCAAATCTTCCAGGCTGGTAACAAATAGGACCAGCTGCCGCCACCCTAATCAATGTACCGTGAAAAATGTATTCTCTGTCATTTAAATTATTTTAAGGGCATATCTGCATCGCAAACTTATATTGGTCTTGTGCCATTTAAAAATGCCCATAGCTATGGTAAAAGGCAAACACGGCTCTGTTAGTAAAGGCATTCTGGTTTCAAATATGGGAGGAGTCAAATAAGAGGAGGATTTTTGTTGAGATTGCAGGCTCATGGGCAGGCTGGCCCCACCAAGTCCAGTGTTATCAATGCTAAGTGGCATTGGCCATCCAGGGTTTGGGGGGGCGGGGATTCAATCCTTAGATATACCAGGGATTGAACTTGAGACCTTGAGCATGCAGTGTGTGCAGACCGTCCCTAAGCAAACCTACTGTCTGGTTGTGTGGTGTGAAAGGCAAAGAAAGGTGACCTCACCTGCTCCTGGCCCAGAATTCTCCAATCTTGGCTTAAAGCTAATTCTGCACATACAACAAAATATAATAAAAAAATACAGAGCGCTTATGCTGACTGATCAACAAAAGTATATTGTCCGGATCAAGGGAAGTAATAGCACCACTCTATTCTGCCTTGGTCAGACCACACCTGGAATAATGTGTCCAATTCTGGACACCACAGTTTAAGAAGGATGTTGACAAGCTAGAACATGTGCAGAGGAGGGTAGCCAAGATGATCAAATGCCTGGAAACCAAGCCCTATGAGGTTGAAGGAGCTGGGCATGTTTAGCCTGGAAAAGAGGAGACTGAGAGGAGGCATGATAGCCATCTTCAGGTATCTCAAGGGCTGTCACATGGAGGATGGAGCAAGCTTGTTTTCTCCCCTGCTCTGGAGGGTAGGACTCAAACCAATGGCTTCAAGTTACAAGAAAGGAGATTCCAACTAAACATCAGAGAGAACTCTCTGACAGTAAGAACTGTTCAACAGAGGAACGGATTCCCTCAGGAGGTTGTGGACTCACCTTCCTTGGAGGTTTGTAAGCAGAGGTTGGATGGCCATCTGACATGGATGCTTTAGCTGAGATTCCTGCATTGCAGGGGGTTGGATTTGATGACCCTCAGGGTCCCTTCCAACTCTGATTCTATGGTTACCTGACAGTCCCTTGAGTTGCCTTTGCTTCCCAGACACAGCACACTAAGGCTGTGGGAACACCATACCATTAAAGCACATGACTTCCCCCAAAGAATACGAGGACTGTAGTTTACCCCTCAAGGAAATGTAATTTCCAGCACTCTTATCCGTTCCCGGAATCCTTATGAGGAAGTCATGTGCTTTAAATGGACGTTATGTACAGCTGGTTCTTCTCTTGACCCTGCCTTCTCTGCCATATTCTTGCAGAACTGGCTAGCTTTGCTGCTTCTGTAGCTAGTTCAGCTCAGTTCAGGCCTCCTCCCGCCCTTGACACCCGCAACACTTCGAGTCCAATTTACAGTAAACCAAGCATGAAATTTATTTAGGAAAGTAATAGGATAGTCTGGGATGGGGTGAGATTAGAGAGATGCAAAAAGCATTTTAAGGAAAGAAAAAATACAAAATGCAGCTTCTGTCCTAATGCTTTAGACTTCTGTCCTTGAAGATAAGTTCGCTTATCAAGCGTACTGTCATGAGTCATGCTGTTGTGCTGAGCAGAGTGGAGAGATGGCTTTTCTCCCTAGGCTTGGTGTAGCCTGGTCATTGATGGGGAACAAGAGGCACCAATGTTCAATTTGGCTGCTCTTTCTGCCAAGCCGGCTTGCAGTGTTCCTTGAGTTATGCTCATCAGCAGGGTGGGAAGGGGCTGAAACTGGTTTGCCCATTTCTAAGTGTGTGCGCATGCATGGGTGTGTGCGTGTACAGACACTACAATTATGCAAGAATGCAATTTTAAGATTTTTTTCATATTGTAAAGAATGTGCTCAGATTTTGTGGAATCAGACTGAAACTGCTGTGAATCTGGTATGGTCTGTGTGCTTCCTCCTGCCCCACACTTCCCTAGTACATTAGTAAACAAGTTCTTGCAAAGACACCATGATCCAGTCATCTCTCCTCCAAAGCAAGCTCACCTTGCCATAAAATTCCCATCATTCAAGAAAAGGAGTCTGTGTGTGAAACATAGCTGCCAAGTTTTCCCTTTTCTCGCGAGGAAGCCTATTCAGCATAAGGGAAAATCCCTTTAAAAAGGGGATACCTTGGCAGCTATGGTGTGAAATAACACTTAAGGTATAATTCTGAGCATCCTATAGCTCGAATGGAAACGTTCAACATCTGGCTACTTGCTTGCTGACCTTTTTTTTTGCAAGACCTTTCACCTCTCACGAAGTTTTACTGGGAACAAACTGTTCATCCCCCCCTCAAATTTGTATAATTCATCACCATTTTCCTGTAAAAATTCTGGAAAGGCATCACTTAAATTATTTTTGTCAGGTCGTTAATTGGTAGTAATATTTATTAAATTTCTATACAGTCCTTCATCCGAGGATCACAGGGAGGTTTACAATACAAAAACACAAAAATACATTACCTAGTAACAAACAAAAACAATAACCTACAAATACACTGTTTAAAAGGTCATAGATTGTTTAATTAGCCAAAGGCCTGGGAAAAGAGGAATGTTCTTGCCTGGTATCTAAAAATAGGTAATGAAGACACCAGGCGAGCCTCCCTGGGGAGAGCATTCCACAAATAGGGAGCCACTGCAGAAAAGGCCTGTTCTCATGTTGCCACCCTCTGGACCTCTCATGTAGGGAGCACATGAAGAAGGGCCTCAGATGATGATTGCAGGGCCTGGGTTGGTTCATAATAAGAGCTGTTGACAATGGAATGGACTCCCTCGGGAGGTGGTGGACTCTCCTTCCTTGGAGGTTTTTAAGCAGAGGTTGGATGGCCATCTGTTATGTATGATTTAGCTGAGATTCCTGCATTGCAGGGAGTTGGCCTAGATGACCCTTGGGGTCCCTTCAGACTCTACAGTTCTATGATTCTGTTATTCATCTTACTTAGTCTCTGGGCTGAGCTTCAATAGACTCTCACATGTACCAGCCCCTGATATTAGTGCTTACAGTAGTTTCCTTACATGGAGCACCTCTCAGAATGATGAGTTTTATTTATAGGAAGTGATCAGTGACCTGTAAAAAAGATATTAGTGCCCAGGTTCTCATTACTGCAACTTTTTTTTAACAAAAAGACCACCTTTGCTTTCATCCTTCAGAATATATAACTTGCCAATCCTAGCAGTTGCAGATAAGCCAGGAATATATGTTCCATCTGGCATTTAATCTTTTACATTCTTGACTTGAGAAGTTTGGATCTGAAGGCTGATATTAATTTCAACCAGGGTTGTTGTTGTTTATGTTGTTGTTGGGTTTTTTGTTTTTTGTTTTTGTTTTTTTACTGCTCTTTCATAAGACTCCAAACTGACATCTGGTGAGCAAATCTGGTGAGCAAATGTTTTTTTGTTGTGGGGCAACTTTTAGCCATGTTGGGAGTGTAGTAGGGAGGGAGAATCTAAATCCCTCCGGAATCAATCTTCGCAGAACAAATCTCTTTCAGAGGCAGAGGGACTCTGGCCTTCCATGTACTGTTGAACCACAACTCCCATCACCCCTTAATGGTGGCAACGCTTGATGGGTCTGATGATGTCAGGAGTATGGGCAGGAGTCAGGCTCTGGGGCCTGTAGTGCTTTGCAGGACTGGGGCCTGCCTGGAGAAGCAAGGAGTGGCCACTCAGGTGAGGCCACTTGATACCTCACTGCACCTGGTGGCAGGAGCTGGGAGGGATAAAAGCTCAGCGTTTCCCTTCAGCTCTTTGCCACAGCAACGCTATCCCTGTCTGGTTGCCTCTGGCCTCTTACTCCTTGGACCCTTGCCTTGCCAACGCCTTGATCCTCGACCCTTGGACCTTTGCCTTGCCGACGCCTTGCTCCTTGACTCCCAGACCTTCGCCTCTGCCTTGCTCCTTGACCCTGCGACTGCCTGCTGCTGGACCCTCAGCCCTGCACCTGTTCCTGCTGCTACACCACCATCTTGCCTCTGGTCCTGACGTCCTCAGCCTGGGCTTCAACTGCCCGCCAACCGGACCGTGACAGATGAGAGATGGAGCCCAATTACTTCTAGAAGGCCACAGCTTCTCCCACACCTGATGTAAAGTGGCTGTCTTGCTCAATGTGCAGAAAGAAGTAGGCTGAACCAGCAAGACTTTTCTCCATTGGCACAGAATGCTGGGTTTTTAACACTCAGGGCTCATTCAGACTTCCTTTTGCGCCATGGTTTCCAGGCACAGGTCCACACTTAAAGTCCTATGTCCAAATGGTGTTTTTTCCCCCTCTGCTGAATCAGAGCAAACAGCTAACCATAGAGCTTTAAAACCTAGACCTGTGCTTAGAAACATGGTGCAAAAGGAATCCTCATTCTCCTAGCAGGGTTCCCTTCTGTCCCTCCCTAGTGAGCTGACTGGATCAGCAGACGGGAGGTCTCAGAGCATCTAGGTCTGTTCAGAGACCTAGGAATAATAGCTGATGATCCACCCTTGCTTAATAAAACCAGTTGTGAACTCAAAGGGCACAAAAGAGAGAGAGGATCACTGAGCATATAATGGCTGCCATGTTCGTCTGCAGAATCTCTGCACTGTGGGGTCTTTTCTCAGTGCTGCATGAAGGACTTTGGGCTCCCTGGGGTACAGGAATACCCAGCCCTCTCCTGCTCTTCTTCCACTTCCCAAAATAAATTCTGCTGCAGCAAAGCAGCTTCTAATGTTCTGGTGGGGAAAGGTACCATGTTTTGCAAACATGCCCAATGGGGTGGTGTTTGTTTGAGACTGTACACAATACCATTTACTCTGGCTCTGGCACATTCTCACTACTCCATGACCACACGATGTTACCCAGGACCCAGAGCTATCCTGTGGTTTCTGGGGAAACGCTGTCTTTTGATGCAGTTCCTTCGAGTCAGATTCAGTCCAACTTGAGCACGGTTTCCTTATTCAAGTTGCACTGAATCCCAAGTGTGTGCTTTTGCAAAATAGACACTTCCACCCAGATCTCTGGGGATGGAGAGGGTGGGGGGGACCACCCAGGCAATTCCCTCAGGCTGTCATGAGTCCCACGGATGGAATGGTCCAATCCTGGGGAAGAACCTGGGACTCCATGCATCTGGCTGTGCCACTGCCCACCCCTCTCTTCAAAAGGGAGGTGCAGGATGTGTGTCACTGGTTGGATCAACACCTTAGCCAGTAATTAGCCATGCAACTACACCTTTCTTGCATCCGCCAAACCTTCCCACCAGTGCCTTGCCTATATACTCCTCTGATTTGTGCATTAAGGCACAAGCTGAACTGGGAGTTTAAGTTCTTCACCTGGCAGCAAGGGCCCAAGACATCACCACACAGTCTCTACCCACTGGCATGGGCTTACGGTGGGTGACTTCAGTACACAAAGCAATCGACTTGAAATGCAGCAAGGGGGGAAAAAACCTTGCTGCCGTAGGCACCAACTCCTAGGGGCCGAGGGGTCTTCGTCCCCACAAAAAAAATTGACCCCCCCCCAATGTTGATGAGCATTGCCATTCAAAAGGTGTGCATGCACCACATCATGTGATTATGTGGGGTGGGGTGGGGCTTACTTGCTTCCCCCCCTTATTTTATTCAAATTGGCACCCCTGCTTGCTGCATTTTAGGCTTGTATTGTGTACACCGCCTCTTTTGAAGCGGGCTTCAGAGGCATTGTTTCGCAAGGTATACACAGTTGTTTCTTCTGCCCCACTGTCATTGCCAGTAAAGCAGGCATTGAAAGCTTTTGAATGACTGCAAAACCCTGTGAAACTGATGGCAGGGGGATGTGTGGGCAATAGTGCCTACATGCCACCTTCAAACCCTCTGGGGAGGAAACCCTATTGTCTGCCTCCTATTGCTGTTCTCTCTAACACCACCTGGAAAATATTAATAGACATCAAATTGTTCTTCTCTTTGGCTCAGTAGCGAAGTGGAAAGAAACCATTATCTGCTGCGGGGAGGATCTTATTGTCCAAGCCTGGGAAATCCTGCAGCTCTGCACTGGCAACAGCATTTGTAGAATTGACAGCAGCTGTGTTTCACAATTGTTGTTAAGGGGTTGTTCTTCTCCCCCAAAGACGTCCAGCAGAAGCCAGCCAGTAACTGCAGAAGGTCAGGCAATTGGACCTGGCAGGCATCAGAAATTGGGAATGTTTCCTTAGGGCCTCCTGGTGTATAATTGCTCAGTTCTCCTCATTGTCTCCATCCAGCCTTCAGTTAAGACAGCAATAATTCACATTAAGATTTTAAAACAAAACATTGAAATTAAAAGTAAACAATATAAAACAAAACACCCCATAATAGTTCTTTAAATGCCTGGAGAAATTAAAAGGTCTTTACCTGGTCACACACACACACACACACACACACACACAGGCACCAAGCAAGCTTCACTGGGAAAGGAGATTATAAATATGAGGTGCCACCACCAAAAACAGCCGTGTGTTGGATTACAACCCCATTTCACAAGGGAGCCAAAGGAGGGCCTCTGGTTACTGAAGAAGAGCTAAGCGCCAGGGCCACTTTCACATGTGGTAGCTGGTCCTGATCCCTTATCCATAATATAAACACATTTATTCCTGTAGTATAGCTTAGATCAGGCATAGGCAACCTTGGCTCTCCAGATGTTTTGGAACTACAACTCCCATGATCCCTGACCACTGGCCCTGTTAGCTAGGGATTATGGGAGTTGTAGTTCCAAAACATCTGGCGAGCCAAGGTTGCCTATGCCTGGCTTAGATGCATAGTTTGATGCTCATGCTCACACGATCTGGAACGATTCGTACAGACCTCACAGGACAGTGAGCATTTGTGTGCATGAGAAGGGGGTGGGTAACACTTGTCAATGCAAAGGCCACATCATACCTTCCAACATTTTCGTCCCCAAAATCAGGATGTCAGGAGGGGCACGCCTTCCAGTCTGGCACTCTGGCACACGTCAGCAGGGTTGTGCCAGAGCTGGTGCAACCCTGCTTATGATCACCAGAGTGAGCATCTTTTGGTCCAGCACTCACTTGAGGGGTATGCCACATTCTTTTCTGGGGTGCATGCCCGTGGTGGGTGGGACCAGAGACAAAACTGGGCAGAGGAATGAATGCAAAATTTACTTTTCTACAGTAGGCTAGTTTCTACACGCAGCCTTCTCTGTTCTCCATTAAAGCATGCAAGAAACATGATCAGAGCTCAAGGACACATTCCAGCCAGGCAAAAACACTCAAAGAGGGTGTAAAGAAGGCTGTGTGGCCCAGGGAGAGGTGGTTTGACTGGGGAGAGGGTGTGGGAAGAGTTCTGTGGGCCAAATAGAGAGGCTTGGAGGGGTAAGGTGAAAGATGTAACAAAGGAATTCTCTCTCTCTCTCTCTCTCTCTCGTTTTAAATACATTTCCATGCAACTTGCAGCTTTGAAAAGCACCGGAGTTTCAGAGCGCACATCCTGAGACCCTCAGACACCAGTGACTGCAATCATGTTCTCCAAACAACTGTGTAATTATGGGATGGGTAGAGGGAGGAATGGAACCAGTCACTAAGCATAGGGGGAGCTAGATTGAAATATGTCTATATAATTGGCTTGCTACATTCTCTGGATTATTTCCCAAGAGCCCTGGGGTATATTTTATTATTAATAATAACTTTTTATATAGCTCTTCCTATCCTGAAGGACCCCAGAGCACTCCACATACTTTATAAACTAATTAGGCAGATTCTGTCACACTTACAGTGGAGATTCAAAAATATTAATAATAATCAACCTCAGGAGGTAAGCAAATTACTCCAGAAGTACACCCATTTAACAGAGACAGAATCTACTCAGGGCAGATGCAGACAACTGCCCGCCACAGGCGTTAAGACTAACATCCTTTGCAACTGAGAATCCAGCTTGTGACATGCACAGTCACCAACTCTGTTCAAATCAAGTTTGCATTGTTTTACAATTCAAAAAATAATCATTTGACTGAAGACAACAATAAGGCAAAGGAAATGTGCGATCATGTATCTCTCAAATCACTTCCAGATTCGTTGGAAACTGGGGTGCCTCCAGGGATACCTGAGAGTATGCAGATGCAGGTGGAATAAATAGTGTTACAGCGACTGATCAAGCTTTTGCAAGAGTGATTGCTTGCCAATGGCTCTGAATGACCAGTACAACAGGGGTCAAGGGACCTATGGCCCGTCGGACATTCTTGGGCTCCAGCTCCCATCAGCCCCCAACCAGAATGGCCAATCGTCAGGGATGATAGGAGGCTGCAGTTCAACAGTATCTGAAGGGCCACAGCTTCCCCTGCTGGTAGAGGTTTCCTGAATGAAAGCTAATGCTTGGGAGATACCCAGTGATGGATGGCGCCCATTGGAATGGGCAAGGTGGAAGACCAACAGTAGGTGAAACCAGAACCAGCGACAGGCAGTAGTTCTACTTTTGCCCCCATCCACTGCTCTTCTATGTTCTACAAGGCAACATGGAGACTAAGGAGACAGCTGACAAGTAGTGCTACCCTTGGACTAGTTGTATGTAAAAATACAGATGGGGGGGATAGGGCTACAGGAAGGCTGAGGCTGGTGGGGCAGTGCCCCATTCACCCTAATGAACCAGTCTCCATTGCCCCTGCCATCACATCCCCAACCCCTCCTGCCTTTCATGCACAGGGAACTGAAATACCAGTAGGGATCCTGGGCTTCCAGTTCTAATGGAGGTATTGGGGACCTCAGTCTTGGGACTATTGCAATGATCTCCTGCCACTTTCCCCCACTGCTGCCCCCTGCCCTGCTTTTTTTAATCTTTCTTGAAAACTTTGCTTACAGGACGGCTCAGTGCACTGCACAGTGTAGTTCTGGTGAGTCTCCAGCCACTTGCCACCTTAATTTGCCCGGATGTACATATACAATTCTGTTGTGGGCCAGTGCCTCTAGACAAGGGTTTTCCAAACTTGGGTCTCCAGCTGTTGTTGGACTACAACTCCCATGGTCCCTAGCTAGCAGGACCAGTGGTCAGGGATGATGGGAATTATAGTCCAAAAGCTGCTGGACACCCAAGTTTGGGAACCCAGCCTAGACCTTTAAATGCCTCTTAATACTAAAACACTGCAATGTAGAACATCTCCCCTGCTTCAGACCTTCAGCCCCAATGGATGGGCTTTCAGGGAATGTGGGGACGGAGCCAGAAAGTCTGATCCTGAACACTCTCATGGGGTTGGGAGAGAGCAACTGAAAGGAGCTATATAGATATCACCTAGTGTGGGCATCGTTAGGGCTTGAGGAAGGTGGCATCTCTCCCTATGAAGGGAAGAAGGCTAAGGGAAAAGAACAGGAAGACTAAGTTGGAGGAAAATTCAAAGAATTAGCAAAAAAGAGTGTCTAAGTATCAAGGGGAAGAAATGGAGGCAGTGAGAGATTTTACTTTCTTGGGTTCCATGCAGATGGTGACAGCAGTCATGAAATTAAAGGACACCTGCTTCTTGGGAGAAAAGCAATGACAAACCTAGACAGCATCTTAAAAAGCAGAGACATCACCTTGCTGACAAAGGTCCGTATAGTTAAAGCTATGGTTTTCCCAGTAGTGATGTATGGAAGTGAGAGCTGGACCATAAAGAAGGCTGATCGCCGAAGAATTGATGATTTTGAATTATGGTGCTGGAGGAGACTCTTGAGAATCCCATAGACTGCAAAAAGATCAAACCTATCCATTCTGAAGGAAATCAGCCCTGAGTGCTCACTGGAAGGACAGATCCTGAAGCTGAGGCTCCAATACTTTGGCCACCTCATGAGAAGAGAAGACTCCCTGGAAAAGACCCTGATGTTGGGAAAGATGGAGGGCACAAGGAGAAGGGGACGACAGAGGACGAGATGGTTGGACAGTGTTATTGAAGCCACCAACATGAGTATGACCAAACTGCGGGAGGCAGTGGAAGACAGGAATGCCTGGCATGCTCTGGTCCATGGGGTCACGAAGAGTTGGACACGACTAAACGACTAAACGACTAAACGACTAAACAACAACAAAGTATCAAGGTGCTTTTTTCTCTGGGGATCTGATTTGGAGTGGCAGATTTGCTGTGCGATAGAAGGACTTGTGCTGCTTCCTTCTACCTGTGCTTGGCTTGTTTAGTGTAAGGATGGGAACACAGGGATATAAGCATGCGGAACATCCTAGGTTCAGTCTTCAGCTAGAGAGCTGCTGCTGCTGCCAGTCAGTACGCTCAGCTAGATAGTTTTGGAATAAGGCAGCTTCTTACGTACATTTGTAAAGAAACCAGGTGCTGGGGGGGGGGAGAACTGCATAAGGCTCCAGTCCTCACCCTTCAAAGGAAATCAAACCTGAGTGGTGCTATCCATGGAACTTCTCATTATTCAGGAAGTGAGAAGCATGTCACACTGCATGCCCAAGAAAATACCTCCTGGTTTCACCTGTTTTTCCCCCTCCCCATTAACAACATTGTCACTCTCCCTGTATTGTTAGTGTGTGTACTTTGCGCTTTGACAGCTTGGCACATTTTGATGGAGTCTTTGTCCAAGGCTGCCACAAACCACCCCTGCACTTGTCTGTCTCCTCTGCCTGGTGGTGGAGAGCTGGCATACAAGTGGTGCTGGAAGAACAATACTCTTCTCTCTCTGGAGTTCTGTATCTGCCCACGGCCACTTAGTTGAAATGTGTCACAATTATAGGCTTGTGCTGAATAAGCAGCAGGAAGTCTCTTCCTTCAACAGCTAGCTACTCTCTCCATCTTTCTGGTTACCTTTTGTGTGTGTGTGTTTCCAGCTTGTCTATTGCAGATGTATGAGGAATGTAAAATCATGAATGGGTTTGTTTTTCGAGTGGGGAGGGAGCGTGGAATGAACTTGGAGCAGCTGTTGAGCCATGGCATGTCTTACAAAACTAGCAGGCCCTGGATGAAATTAGTGCATAAAACACAAACCAAATGAGATATTTGATCATGTAGGGCATAAAACTGGCTGCCATGCAACAGGGTGGTAATGGCTAATATTATACCTGAGATCAAAATATATACTAGGCAGTTTCACAGAGGGTAATAACACTAGGGCTGCAGTTCTGCTTGCCAAGGGTCCCAGGTTCAATCCTCGCCATCTCCTGGTAGGGCTGGGAAACACCACTGCCTGAAACCACGAAGAACCATTGCCAATCAGTGTAGATAATACTGGACAATATCTACCAATAGTTAGGGCTCATCCATACTTTCACTTGCCCTCCCCCTTTCCACTGGAGAAGACCGAACCTTCTCCAGGTTGATGTTTGCTCCAATTTAGCACTAAAGAGCAAGTTTTCTGGGGGAGAGTGGTGGAGCAAAGGCAAAACTATTCAGACTCATAACTACCCTGTTTCTCATATTTTAAGACATACGCATAAAATAAGCCATAGCAGGATTTTTAAGCATTCAAGGAATATAAGCCATACCCCGAAAATAAGACATAGTGATAGGTGCAGCAGCAATGCCGGCCGCAGCAGGAGAAGGAAGAAAAAAATAAGACATCCCTTGAAAATAAGCCATAGTGTGTTTTTTTGAGGAAAAAATAAATATAAGACATGTCTTATAATATGAGAAACACGGTAGGAAGCACAGGACAAGCATAAACCCACTCAGACCTGTGCTCAGTACAAGGCAGCTTCCAGTATTCCTCTGTTTAGTTAATCAGCTTGGTCAAGGCATAAAGGGTGGCAGCAGTGGTGTAACATGGGGGGGGAGGAAGTGCACAGGTGCAGAATTGTTGCTGGGCTCCATTGAAAACGGCTTCTCCATGCGAACCAGGAAGTGACCTCTCCAGAAAACAGAATTACTCTTATTTTCTAATCTCTGTGGCTACAATCTCCTGTGTGGTGCAGATGCCATTAGGCAGTTGAATGCACATGCTTACTCTGTCCACTTCCCTCTCACCCACCCTTCCATGCAGCCCCGGGCACTGGCAACGCATGCTACACCCCTGGGCCTAGCAGTCAACTAAGGGCTTATCCACACTTATCTTTTACCCTGCTGTTTCCAGACACAGGCCCGTACTTTAAAGCTCCATGTCTGAGTACCCTCCTTTTTTCACTCCAGAGCTTTCCCCATGAAAACCTTCTCTTTAATGCTGGATCGGAGCAAACAGCAATTTGGGTTTTCCGAGGATTGCCATTTGCTCCAATTCCGCTTTAAAGAGCAGGTTTTCACAGGGAAAGCCCCGGAGCAAAAAGAGGGTGTGCTTGGACATGGAGCTTTAAAGCATGGACTGGCTTGGAAAGGGCAGTTTGGGAAATTTAAAATGGTAGCTCATAGCCAGGGCTGGTGCTTTCATTAGGTCAACTAGGCAGCTACCTAGGGTGCAGCACTGATTTTTGAGGGGCACAGTTTAATAAATATCTCTCTCTCTCTAAATATATATATATATACACACACACACACACACACACACACACATGCATACATAAAAAGTGAAAGTGCACTTAATTTTAAATCTTACAGTCACATCTTAATCTTATTTAGAAAATGTATTCATTTTTCTAGTGAGCTATGGCTGATTAAAAAATGGCCATCTGGAGCTCAGTACCACAAGCAAAAGGCAGAAAACTAAGGAGCAAAGTAAGAAGGGTTCTTCTAGGTTTGTAGAATATCTAGCCCTTTTTTTTATCCCATCATGAACGAACATTTGCACAGAGTAAAGCTCAAGAAACAATGGTTGACTATCAAGGAAAATATATCCAAAACGAGCTTAAACAGCTTCTAGCAGATGCCACAATGCAGAAAAATTTAGCGCAAGCAGATACTACTCAATTATTCTGGACTGCACACCTGATGTTAGTCATATTGAACAAATAACAATGATTGTATGTTATGTTATATTGATGTAATCAAACCATGAGATATTGAGACGTCTGAGCCTGAGGTTATCATAAGAGGACAATTTGTGGGATTTGTTCCACTAAAGGAGACTACAGGTACCTTTATGATAAAAAACTTTATTTGGACAGCTTGAGCAAATGGGATTACCAATTAAGAATCTGAGGTTATGACAATGGGAGTAATGTGAAAAGCAAAGAAAATGGCATACAAAAGAGGCTCCTGGACTAAACTCATGTGCCTTTTTTGTGCGCTGCAATGCATTAAGCACTCTTTAAACTTGGTAGTCAATGGTGCTGCTAAGTGTTGTCTGGAAGCAACTAGTTTCTTCAATTAGGTTCAATAACTCTATAATTATTTTTCTGAACTGGCTTAGTATTGGCAAGTTCTAACTAGCCATGTATCAGACTTAGGCATAACTGTTAAACCATTGAGCAAAACAAGATGGGATAGCCGAATCAATGCTTTGAAATCGCCGAGGTATCATTTGGTAGTATATACAATGCTTTCATAGTAATCTTTGATGGCACAAGCCTAAAAGGTTTATCTGGAAATACTTTCCAAATCGAAGCTCAGGCCCTTGCTGATGCAATTTGTAAGTTCAAGTTTGTGGTATCCCTTCTTATATGGTACAACCATCTTAAAAACAAGGTACTGCAAAAGAAGGAAACATTTAAGTTCAGCTACATGTCATTTGCAAGTTACCAAGATTTACTTTGTGGGCTGCAGATATGATGAGGGTTTTCAACAAGTTTTGATAGATACTACCGAGTTTGCAAAGGAGCTAGAACAGGCATCCCCAAACTTTGGCCCTCCAGATGTTTTGGACTACAATTCCCATCTTCTCTGACCACTGGTCCTGTTAGCTAGAGATCATGGGAGTTGTAGGCCAAAACATCTGGAGGGCCGCAGTTTGGGGATGCCTGAGCTAGAACTATACTTCATACTACAACAAGAACTAGTGAGTAATGTGTCCAATGTTCCTGTTGCTTTAAGGATCCTTCTCACACTTCCAGTTTCAGTGGTGAGTGGTGAACAGTTTCTCAAAGGAAAAACTTACATACACTCAACAAGGTTGGCTTGGCAAGTATATCAACCAAACATGCCCAAGCATCAGCACTTGACCTGAAGAAACTGGTGACAAAATTTCCAAAGAAGGCACGCAAAGTGAGGTTTAGATGTGCCTGAAACTGAACTTTTTAAGAGGCCTGCATTTTAGCGTCACCATTCGCATGATTTTTCAAAATGATTTGTGTGCTAAAATATATTCTTTTGTACCTGAGAAAGATAATCAAAGAGTGTTGTGTTACTTATCCTTGCAATTTAAAATAAATGTAGCAGTTTTACATTTTCTGCTTTTCATTTTTCCTACAAGACACTTGTTTTTGGAATTTGAAGTTAGCCAGTTTTGGAGCAGGAGGTGCAAGTAGTTAGCCTTGCCTAGGGCGCCAAATAGCACACCTTGTGCCTACAACCCACTGACATCAGAGGGCAGTTCGTCAAAGGCCTCCTCAAACCTCATACGCCAGTCCTGCAATAAATCAACAATAACTGTCAAATGGCAGTCATTGAAATATTAATAAGCAGCAGTAGAAAACTAAAAACTCATTAAAAATTGAAAGCAGCAGATCATACAGTAAAAGCTGACTAGATTTTTTTAATGCTAGCCTGCTAACGACAAGCAGGGAGCCCACTGGACGTGCTACTGCGATACTTCACAGAACGGGGGGGGGGGCACACATTTTAAATTTACTTAGGGCAGCAAAAACTCTTGCTGTGACACAGGCCCCATCTGCACTACACATTTAAAGCAGTATCACGCCACATTAATCAGCCATGGCGTCCCCCAAAGAATATTGGGAGCTGTAGTTTGTTACAGGTGCTGCGAGTTGTTAGGAGACCCAGACTCCCCTCGCAAAAGTAGAGTTCTCAGAGTGGTTTAACAATCAATCCCTCTTCTCTGGGAACTCTGGAAGTTGTAGTTCTGTGAGTGGAATAAGCTTCTCCTAATGATTTGATAGGGACGCAGGTGGCGCTGTGGGTTAAACCGCAGAGCCTAGGGCTTGCTGATCAGAAGGTCGGCGGTTTGAATCCCTGCGACGGGGTGAGCTCCCGTTGCTCGGTCCCAGCTCCTGCCAACCTAGCAGTTTGAAAGCATGTCAAAGTGCAAGTAGATAAATAGGGACCATTACAGCGGGAAGGTAAACGGCGTTTCCGTGTGCTGCTCTGGTTCGCCAGAAGTGGCTTTGTCATGCTGGCCACATGACCTGGAAGCTGTACGCCGGCTCCCTTGGCCAATAATACGAGATGAGCGTGCAACCCCAGAGTCGGTCACTTTACCTTTAGCTTTAATGATTTGATAATAATAATTTTAATATTTATACGCCACCCATGTGGCTGGGCCGCCCCAGCCACTCTCCATCACCCTTAACAAACCGCACCTCCCGGGATTCTTTTGGGGAAGCCATGACTGTTCAGAGTGGCATGATACTGCTTGAATTCTATATTGCGGATGGGACCCAAGATTGGGAAAAAGGAGAAACTGACAGAAAGTGAAATTGACAGATGTGCCCGTCCCTATCTGTGATCTTGCCATCGCAACACAACAAATGTCGTAGGCCGGTTTCAAATGGGTTCGACCAGTGGCAGAGCATATGCCCGCACTGCTCAGGGCAGGCACGCTCTCGAGGGGGGACGTGGTGTGGAGGGTGCCCTCTCAGGCGCGGGATAGCCGCTCGGGTGCCCAGAGAGGTGTGCGCGCCCTGCAGCTGGGGGCAGAGCAAGCCAACCATGGGGGCAGAGTGAGCCAACCATGGCATACATTCGGCACGCTGCCCGCCCGTGACTCCCAAGCCTCCCCCAAGCTGTCAAAATGAAGGGGGAGGGGGGATGCCGCCAGCAAAGCAGCACAGCTCCCCCCCTTACCCCAATGGCTCAGGGTAGGCTTGGGAGTCACAGGCGGGCGGCATGCCAAATGTCACCCCCCCCAGTGAGGGCACCCAGGGCGATCCGCCCCCACCTTCCTACACCCCTGGGTTTGACTAACCAACAAACTTTGGGAATTGTAGGTCTGCACAAAATCCAGGTGTCTCTAACATAGAATTCTCAGCACTTCCATAAAATTATAGTTTCCAGATTCTTCTGTGAGAAACAATGACAGTAAAATAAATCAGTTGTAAACCTGTTTGAATCTGTGTGCTCTTAGAACCACTTCACTTGTAGTGTAGCCAGGTCCAGCCTCAGGGTGGGTAAACTGTGCTGAGCTGAACATTTTGTCTGCAGTGAGCTTTGGTGGCAAAAAGCAAATTTCTACAATCTTTTTTTCAAGGTTCTATAGGTTTTTCCCCCCCAGTACTATCTGCAAACAAAAACAAAAACCAACTTCCCTCAGTTAGCTTTAAAGTATGTTTCTTTTTCGATTTCCACTTTGATGTCATTTGTGCTAGGTAAAAACCAGTGGAGCACAGCTTTACTCTGAGGCTACATTACCAAGTACTTAGCACTTCAAATACTGTAAAAACTATAAGCACTATATAAATGATAAAAAAGTAAAGCTGTAAGCGGTCAGCTGGAGATCTGGTTTTTTTTATTTGTAACTTTTCTGACTATTAAAACATGGGTATTAAAAAAAAGAAAAGAATCCTTGCCAAAAGACAGAAACTGCTGCAAAAAGAAATCAAAAGTAAAACAAGACAGTTGCTAGGCTTGGTCACGTGGTTACTGCAGATCTATATTTTGGGGCAATGGTAATCTTCAAAGGGGTTTTGGCTTTTTTAAAGCAGTGAGGAAAGGAGCTACAGCCTGGGAGAATGTATCATAGTCATACCTCGGTTTAAATACGCCTCGGTTTGAGAATTTTCAGTTTAAGTGCTCCGTGGACCTGTCTGGAACGGATTAATCCATTTTCCATTACTTTCAATGGGAAAGTTCACTTCAGGTTAAGTATGCTTCAGGTTAAGTACTCCACGGACCGTCTGGAACGGATTAATCCACTTTCCCTTACTTTCAATGGGAAAGCTCACTTCAGGTTAAGTACGCTTCAGGTTAAGTACAGACTTCCAGAACCAATTGTGTTTGTAAACCGAGGTACCACTGTACTGCATATGGTGATAAAAGGTAAAGGGGACCCCTGACCGTTAAGCAGGGCCAGCTCTAAGGGAAGGCTGGGTGGCGCAGGGCGCCAGGGGGCGTCGCGTGCTGGAGCCGCGCTGCGCCTACTCAGCAGCCATGGCAAGAAACGGGGCGAGGGGTGCCGGAGCGATCTCCGCACCATGGCGCCAGGGCACCCGACATGCTTAAGACGGCCCTGCCGTTAAGTCCAGTCACGGATGACTCTGGGGTTGCAGTGCTCATCTCACTTTACTGGCCAAGGGAGCCAGCATTTGTCCGCAGGCAGCTTCTGGGTCATGTGGCCAGCATGACTTAGCCGCTTCTGGTGAACCAGAGCAGCACATGGAAATGCCATTTACCTTCCCTCCAGAGTGGTACCTATTTATCTACTTGCACTTTGATGTGCTTTTGAACTGCTAGGTTGGCAGGAGCTGGGACAGACAATGGGAGCTCTCCCCGTCATGGGGATTCAAACCGCCGACCTTCTGATTTTGCAAGCCCTAGGCTCTGTGGTTTAGACCACAGTGCCACCCGCATATGGTGATAGCAACCCTTTAAGACTAGTGATACCACTCCAACAGAGGGCTTGCTCTTTGTAGCTGAGGAGGGAGTGCCTGGAACTCAGAGAGGAAACCTCACGACAGAAGCTAGGTTGTGTTTGTGGTGAACATAATGAAGAACTTACTCCACAATTCCATGGAAGTCATCTTTTGAGAGCCACCCACCCCACATGGTGTTGTCTTTATTGGGCTCATACAACTAGTGCGGGAATGTGCCGAAAGCAGAGGAGCAAATAAGAAAGAGCCCAGTCCCTTTTTGTGGACATTGCTGCACTAGCTTGATGAATACATTGTGTGATTCTTTTTCTCTTTCGTAGTGTGCATGCAACCCCTATTTTGTGTGGAGGTTGCGTCTCAAGTCATTGTGCACAACTGAGGAGCATGCATAAGCCAAGCTCTGCCCCATTCTGCCCCCTCTTCTGGCCACTTCTGGGTTGCCACAACGTGCACACGTGGCCGTGCGCATATCAGAGGCATGCAAATTGGTCGTTGCCTGTACATTCAGTGTACAAGTATTTTAAAATGATCATGGAGCTGCTTCAAATCTTAATATTTTCATAAACACATGAGGTGGGTTTGAAACTTAAAGGTTTCCAGACTCAAAAGAGAGCAGGGCAATTAAAGGCACAGAAGTCCTGTCCACCCTACTTGGTGAGCTGCCTCTTAGAAGTGAAAAGGACCCAGTGAGTCACCTTGTTCAACCCTGTGTCTTAGGACACGACACCCAATACCTAACATACCTCTGAAATATGTCTGTCAACCCTGTTCTGGAAAATTGCCAAGGAACAAGATGCTATAACTGTTTTTCCATTGCTCAAAGAGAAATCTACCATCCACTATAAAGCACAGGAGGCTGCCTTACACTGAGTCAGACCATTGGTACATCTAGATCAAGTCTGTACTGTACTGACTGGCAGCAGCTCTTCAGGCAGGGGTCTTTCCCAGTCCTGCTTGGATTGAACCTGGGACCTTCTGTATGCAAACTGGATACTGTACCCTGAGCTTCTTTCCAAGCAAGGACTTGTATCCAAGCAATTGTGTATAAAATTAGGCTGCAGCTGCCTGCTTTGCACATTAGGGTGATGACTTTTTCTCAAAAATTATTTCCTGTAGCACAGATGGATGAACTTTTGCCTATTAATGACTAAAATGAGGTATATTCCATTGAAATACTTTAAAAGGTTACGCACAAACCGTTATTAAAAAAATTTGTATGCCGTTTTACCATTTCATAAAATTGTATTAACAATTCTATATATATTTCGTATCAAATTTGGACACAACACCACATTCCACAATGGGGAGTGTTCTTAGCAAGATAGGGTATACAGATGTCACACCTGCACAAGGTAAAAGCCCCTTTTGGGGACCTCAAAACTCAGCCAGAAGACCCTGCTTGGCATGCTGGGAAAAGAACCTACAGGAGAGGTAGCAAAACATCGTCCTCTAGCAGCGTCTATACTGTTACTGCAGCTAAAAAAGGCTTCCTTGTGTGTTTGATGACCCTATATAATGTTGTATATATGTGACTCTAAAGCTTGGGTTCAATTTTATATCTGCTTACAGTGACTTCAAAAATGGTCAAAAAACTGATAAATAAATTTTTTTAAATCATTTTGTGTGTGAAGTTTTTTTATCAAATCTCTTTGAACATTAGATTTTATCTAATCTTTAAGGAAAGCTCAGCAAATTATGATACAGGGAAATGAGGTTATAAAAAAGTCATCACCCTATTGCACATCTATCTGGAAGCAAGCTGCACTAAACTTATTGGAACTTCTTTTTGAAGAAACTTCTGAAGGATTGGGCTGTGAAAGTCTTACAAAGGGCTTTTTTTCAAAGCACCCAAGCAAGCAAACATTGGTTAATTTATTTCAGCTGTCTATGATGCACCATGTGGGCAGCAAAGGCTGTTAAATAATGAAATATGTCATGTAATCTTAACAATAGCTTTTACAGCTACCTTGAACACATTTACAGTGGCTGCCTTTGAGGAAGAATACTTCCTTTATTTGTCAGCCTGCAGCAACATCACCCAATAACGTACCAGGTTAGAGTATCATAGAAAATGGAAAATACTGCCAGAGTTTCTAAGGAATAGGATAACAGCTCTACCCTTGGGAAAAGTAGAACTTAATAACTAACTTGTCAAGGCCTTCCTTATGATTTACTCAAGGGAGCAAATGAGATGCAGTTCAAGTTCTACAACCACCGCGAGCTAGGACTGAGATTTTGAAGACTGCTTGAAAGAACTCCAGAGGAGATAGATGAAAGATGATAGATAGATACCATAGATAGATAGATGATAGATAGATAGATAGATAGATAGATAGATAGATAGATAGATAGATAGATAGGTAGGTAGGTAGGTAGGATAGATAAGATAGATGACAGACAGATAGATAGATGATAGATAGATAGATAGATAGATAGATAGATAGATAGATAGATAGATAGATAGAGATAGATAGATAGATTAGATAGATAGATAGATGATAGATAGATAGATAGATAGATAGACAGATAAAGATAGATGAGAGAGAGACAGAGAGAGAGAGAGAGAGAACCTGGTTACACACTGAATTTGTCTTCCTTGTTTTTATTCGTTCATTCATTCATTTTCTAACATTTATATCCTGCTTTTCTTCCATCGTGGAACCCAAGGTGGTACATGTGTTGTTCCCAGGTGGTTCCCATCAAGAACTGCTTAGCTGATGGACTTGTGTGCCTTCAAACCCATCCCTTGGGGTCTACTTAATTCCTGTACACTTTCTTCCAACAGTCTTAAGAATCTCAACACTTGCCTTTTGTGGTTGTAGAATTTGAACTGTATCTGACCTCCTACTGTTTCTTGACTTGTTTGAATTCAAATGAAGTTGGCATAAAGACTCCTGGCTTCTCTGGGTGCGACAGCCCAGAATCCCGGGGTTTGGACATGCTCAGCTCTCCTCTCCTGATTTGAATTACCTGTTTGGGCAAAGGGAGGAACAGAGCCAAAAAAAAATGATGTCTTATCGACTATTTTTGTTTTCCGTTTGTGATATAATCAAGCTCGAGTTTGTCATTACTAACGTCTTATCCACAGTACTTAACTCCTTGGTTCTATTTGGATCTATCTATCTATCTATATTAGTTCTGTTTGGATCACCTCCTTCACATCTGTATTCCTTAAATCACTTCAAGTGATGATATGTTTCAAATAAAAGCAGTTCAGCTGCAGATCATCAAATGCTGAGTAATCAAACAATGGATATGTATTTATGGCTCTGTCCGTGGTGTTCTGGCATTGCTGCTATATCATCACACAACTTGTGGTGAAGCAAAGCTAGTGGCAGCAATAACCAGAACCAAGGAAAACTAAAACCTAGGTCTTGAAGAGTTAGGGACAGAGGAAACCGCCATGTACAAAGTTAGACCATTGATCCATCTAGCTCAGTATTGTTTACACTGATTGGCAGTACCTTTCCAGGGTTTCAGGAGGAGTTTTCACCTGGCACTACCTGCAGATGTTGGAGATGCTACAAAATAGTTGCAAAAGACAAAAGCCCCGGTTTTTTGTTATTCATCTTTTCCTTTGCTCTTCCAAAGTTCTATTTAATAACTGGGAGATAACTTTCTCAAGGCATCGTGCCTTCCACATCCTTATATGACATGTGACTGTTCCTAAAGTGTTATTTTCAATATACCATAATCATAATTGAAGCCTTCCTATTTGACCCCATGACTAGGGGGGGGGGGGTTGTAGAGAAATTTGATTTAAAGGCAAACCTACCTAATTTGTACTTTCCAGAACAACATGAGAACCAAAACGCCGCCATCCTTTGAACTTTGCACTTCTCTGAATTTTGCAAAGCAGTTCTCGAGCCACATAATGTGTGCACAAATCCATATACTGAGGCAAAGTGTACATTAAAAGGCATGTATTCATGAAAACAACACTAAAATACGTGTTATATTGGGGGAAATTGCTTTGCAAAATTGCGCAGAAGATAAATTTGCATACAGAAGTGTATATTAGGAAAAATCATATAGCAATGCTGATGAAGAGTGACGGTTTAGATAATTCACATGCTGATGTGGAAATGTACCGTATTTACTTGAGTTAATTTTCAGAACCTTGAAACAAAACAAAACAAGGATTTGCTGGTGAATGTAAATGTGCCATCGAATCTAATGCACACCTTAATTTTTGCAATGTAATTTGGCCAAAAAAGGTGAGCATTAGATTCAGGTAAATAGGGAATTTTAATGCAGATTTTAATGCAGATTTACCAAAGCACATCTCTTCTCTGAAATTTGCATTTCTCCAAATTTGTCAGTGCAGTCCTCTAAACCAAGAATGTGAATACAGTGGTACCTCAGTTTACAAACACAATTGGTTCTGGAAGTCTGTACTTAACATGAAGCGTACTTAACCTGAAGCGAACTTTCCCATTAAAAGTAATGGAAAGTGGATTAATCCGTTCCAGACAGGTCCGCGGAGTACTTAAACTGAAAATACTCAAACCGAGGCGTACTTAAACCGAGGTATGACTGTACATATATCAGTGACCATTGTGAACAAAAAAAATGTGTTCTATCAGGGGTGAATTGCTTTTAAAAAATGCAAATACCATGCAAAATTGCATACAGAAATGTGAAAATTAGGAGAAATGCACTGCCTGCAGGTTTCCTACAAGCATCTGGTCGGCCACTGTTGGAACAAAATGCTTGTCTAGATGGGCCATTGGCCTGATCCAGCAGGTTTTTCTTATATTCCGGTTGGTGTGTTGGTGCAATATTTGGAAAGTTTGAATTCAGTTCCTAACTATGCTGCAAAAAAAATTCTGTACGACCTTCAATGACCTCTATAGGTCACTGCACCAGCAAAGAAGGAGCCAGGTGAGACGTAATGATGGCTCCACCAATACATGTTCAAAATGTGTGGTGTTACATGGGAAACACAACTTGGCCCTAGACAAACAGTTCAGAATTCTGGATATATAGTTAATGCAGGGGGGAAACAGAAGACCAAGTAGAGATGGTACAAAATAATTGGGGAAGGAAAATCTATGTGTGGCTCACCAATGATGAATGCTGAGTCAGGATAGAGGGAAGTTAGCTAGGTTTCAGTAACCATGATTCAGTGTTGGTGTCACATACCATTTAAAAACTCATTTATTGTTTGGCCAGCGGAGCATAAGCTGAACACTTCAGTCACAGCTGTTCTCAACTGTCAATCCTACAAAATGGCCACCAGCCTCCTCAGAGCACTTGAGGATGGGTTGGTGCATATAAAACACCTGCCACCTGGAGGCCACTTTAAATTGCTACACCAGGCAAGCCATTCATTTTGCTGCAGCCCATCACTCAGCTCAGGTGATTTCCTTTGCACCAACGCAACCCTTTTTGTTCTTTCCTTTCCTCTTTTTTTAACATTTGCGGAAGCACAAAATAAGGTCGACTATACCCATGTTCTGCTTGAATAGCATGTGAAATAAAACTGAACCAAGTTAAGTACAGTAGTACCTCGGTTTATGAACACAATTGGTTCCGGAAGTCTGTTCATAAACTGAAGCGTTCATAAACTGAAGTGAACTTTCCCATTGAAAGTAATGGAAAGTGAATTAATCCGTTCCAGACGGGTCCGCGGAGTACTTAAACTGAAGCGTTCATAAACTGAAGCATGGGTGTAATTGGTTCCGGAAGTCTGTTCATAAACTGAAGCGTTCATAAACTGAAGCAAACTTTCCCATTGAAAGTAATGGAAAATGAATTAATCCGTTCCAGATGGGTCCGTGGCGTTCATAAACCAAAAATTCATAAACCGAGGTGTTCATAAACCGAGGTTCCACTGTAAAAGCTATCTTCATTTTTATTATTCCTTTTTTGTGTGTGGTTTGTTAGTTGATTCCCCACCCCCACCCCCATAAGGATTATATCCCGTAGTTGAGTGAACCAGGCTTCCATCAAATTGTGTTTAACAATCTCCAAAAGAAATTTTCTAGGGTGAATCTTGCAGCTGTCATGAGATGAGTGATAAGATCTTTCTGAATGAGATCCTGTGCTTCTGGTTCATACATAGAGATAACAGGATGGTTTTGGGGGGGGGGTCCAAAGCAGTGGTTTGATTTATGTTTTGTTCTGTTTCACGAAATATTTTAGTCCAGAAAAAGTGTGGGTGCGTGGGCAAGTCCACCACAGATGGGTCAATTTATCTAGCTGCTGCATTTGCCATGTTCATGGGGGGGGGGAATCTATATACAATAGTACAAGAACAGTGTGTAATAAAAAGTATAATAGCACTACAACATGACATTTTAAAAATTAACAAACAGTTCACTTAATATATATCAACATAATGTGAGCATAAAGTTCACTTATGCATAAAGTAAAAATATCCAATAAGTTCACATCCAAAAGTAGCCCCAAAGCTGATGGCGGTGTAGTGGTTAGAATGTCAGCCTAGGACCTGGGAAACCAGGGTTCATATCCCCACTTGGGTGATCTTGGGCCAGTCAATGCCTCTCATCCTAACCTACCTCACAAGGGATTGTTGTTGGGATTAAAGGAGGAGAGGGAGAACCATATACACCACTTTTATCCCCCTGGAGAAAAAGGTAAGCTGTTAAACAAACAAACAAACAAACAAACAAATACTTAGCAACACCACTCTATGCCCATCATTTATGCCTCAACCAAAAAAGGCCAGAAAGCTCCCTCCCAAGTTTTTTTCTAGAAGTTGCTCTCTGAGCTAAAAGGGCAAGTAGGCAGAAACAATGGTAGCCACAGAGCACCCCCTCACCATAATACAGTTACAATTAATATCAGTGGACAATAATTAAAAGGCATGGGTAAACAAAAAGTCTTGAGTGTAAATCAGAAAAGAGGATACTGTTAGAGCATCTTAAGACACAGATGAATTCTACATCAAAGCAGCTGCAACACTGAAATCCATGCTACTGGTGGACAGAGGGAAATAGCTAGAACATTGTTTGCACAGATTGTGCATGGCAGTGGCAGAAGCGGTAGATGTTGGCATCGTTCATCAGAGATTTGGGCATGGTGAGTGTCTACCTCACTGGACAGCCCTAATGCCAAACCCTGGAATATCTGCATCAACTATGGGATTGTACATTTGGAGACACATTTATGGGGAGGTTCCTCTTTGTGCGCATAATGTGCTCTCTCAATAATAGCTGGCATGTTCAGAAAACAGTGTTGTTGTTTACAATGAAAGCCTGCAGTCCATTACAGAACATTTCGAAAAGAGCTCCTTTTCCGGTTGCTAGAAAAGTAGGCCATATATTTCACTGCTCTGCATATGAATATATAGAACGTGCATATCTGTGCAAAAGAATGTTTGTATTGTACCAGCAAGTATGCTTAAGCAGGTGTGGGTGGAAGCATATTGCTCTCAGTTTGTGTAAATGTGATACGTATGTGGGTGTTTGGGTAGATATAGATGACGGCACACATCATCTAAAGCATTATTATTATTATTATTATTATTATTATTATTAGCTTTTAAACCTTCAGTGAAGATGTGTGCCCTGGTACTAGAGGCAAGGTCCAAGGCCTTAAAGATTTAAAAATGAAAAACAATGGAACAAAAGAAAAGTGGAACAAATGTTTTTAAACTGTTATACAATTCTGCAGGAAATTGTATTTGTGGTTTTGTTTGCTAGTTTTAAAATGGGTGACTGACTGAGCGACACATGAATACAACAGTGGGGAGCACTCAGCCTTTAATTTACTAACAAAAGACAGAATGTTAATTTAATGTTCACAAAATGGCACAGGCTCGGGAGAGTGATGTCATGGGCATTATCCAGTAGGTGACCATGGCACTTGTATAATCTCCCTCCACACTATTAATCATTGCAATGCAAACACTTATATAGAGGGGCAGGAGAGGAGAACCACATTTTCTCAACCACAGAGCATTGCAGTTTGAATTGCTGCAGAAATGTACCAAGAGGGCTAAAAGTGTCTGGATTCACTGCAACAAATGAATCGTTATTCATTTGTTGCAGTGAATCTTTATTTGCACACCATCTTCGGGAAAGGCCTTTGGAAAGAAAACAGAACGGACAGAAAAGGAGCTGTTGCCTGGGTTCCTGATGTTCTCATTTGTTGTTTCCTCTCTTGTATTGTAGGGAATTTTAAAGGTCTGTGTAAGCAAATCGATCACTTCCTCGAGGACACAGAGTATGAAGCCGACACAGCAGAATATTTCCTCCGTAAGTCTGCAGCTTACTTTTTCCTTTGAGCTGATGATCATGTGTGCCTGGCGCTGCGTGCCCTTCATTCTCTGCTGATGACATTTATGCAAAGCTCATTCCCTTGAGGACGGACACGCTGGGTGAGGCAAACTGTGGAAACCAGAGCATTGCACCTCTCAGACTGTCTGTGTGTCTGCCTTGAAAAGCTCAGCCAAAGATTCCATCTCATGCTTCTCCCAGTTCTCTTGCACACACTGTCCTTGTTTTGTTTTGTTTTGACTAAATAGTAAAATAGATGCAAAATGTTGCCGTGCTTTGCATATAGCGCTATCAAAAAAAACATACTTTACCCATGTGGAAAGAAAGCACTTTTCGCTGCTGATACCTTCCAGCTGCATGCAGCATAAGTCAGCGTCATTAAGCTACTTTGTGTGGTGGCCTGGGATGGGGCTGGTTGGGCAGAAAGTAGGCAGACCAGCAGCAGGTGCAGCCAGAGCCAATGAAAGGGAGAGCTAACTGCATAATTTTAGTTTTGTCCCCAACCTCCTCCCTGTTAAGTTTTACAAAGCAACGCTGAGACTGAGGAGGAGGAAACAGAGAGCCAGTATGGGATGCGTGTAAGAAGGTAGGCAGGCAGGGGGTGTTTGAAAGCAGACTGAAGCTGATAGGGCAGTGCCCCATTTGCCCTAATGGACCAACTAGTCTTTTCCCTTTGGGAGTTTCACGTGTCCTGTGCATCCTCCGCTTATGGGGACTGCCAGTATCCCAAACGGGGAACATGCATTAAGATTGAGACACCAGCAGTCTTGGAAATCAACAAAGAAAGGTGCAGGGACATCAGGCAAGGGAAACTGGAGGGGAATAAGCTCAAAGACTATGCATACACTACTTTTTTAATTTGGGTTCAAAAAAGAACCAGAATTTAAATTGCAAAATGTATGCTTAATGCTTACCATTGTGAATGGCACACATAGAATTGTAGAGATAAAATGGACTCTGGTGTATATTATTAGATTAGATTAGATTAGATTGTTGTTGTTGTTGTTTAGTCGTTTAGTCGTGTCCGACTCTTCGTGACCCCATGGACCATAGCACGCCATGCACTCCTGTCTTGCACTGCCTCCCGCAGTTTGGTCAAACTGATTAGATTTAGATTAGATTAGATTGATTATTATAATAACCAGGTTTCCCTGCAGTGAACATGTGGGGGAATATTCTTTCCTAATCACTCCCTTTGTCTTTAATTCAGGGATGCCCTTTGGAACGGATGGTACCACATTGGTAGTTTTGCCATTTAAATATGGTTTTAAACTATGTGCCCACATTGAGAAAGTCACATGGGAATTGGCTTTAAAGACAATATTTGTAGTCCTTGGGTTGCCGTCTGTGAAACAGGAAACCATCTGAACATAAAACACAGGAAGCTGCCTTACACTAAGCCAGACCATTTGCCCATCTAACACAGTATTGTCTACACTGACTGTCAGCAGCAATCCAGGGTTTCAGACAGGGGGTATTTCCAACCCTTTGTCAGAGATGTCAGAGATAGGCCTAGGAAGGTGTACCAACTACTAGGTCACTGTTGATGTTGCAGATGTTTGAGATTTTCAATGCTTGTATTTTCTCCTGGCTATATACTGATGGGGTCTAGACAGACAGTAGCCACCAAGGAAAGAGATATTAGGAGCATAGTAGATAGATCATTGATGGCAACAACACAGGGCCACACTAGATGTTACGAGACATATGAAGCTGCATTTCTTTCTCTCTTTATTTTCTCCTTCTTGTGATGAAAAGATCTGCTTTTATCCACTTCTTGCACACCTAGCAAATGTGCCAGCAAAGGTCACTTCTAGACTGTTGCACCAATCTCTCACCCATTCACGTTGATGTCAAGATATTATTATTAATCATTATTATATTTATTTCCCACCCATCATGAGAAAGTCCCAATGGTGTATTACAGCAATATAAAATTCAAAATTCGAAAAGTTTAAAACAAATTATAATCATGACATATGAGAGAGAGAGAGAGAGAGAGAGAGAGAGAGAGAGAGAGAGAGAGAGAGAGAACAGCCAGAAAAGAGGTGTCTTAATGCCTTCAAATTGCATATGTCCATGCAATTAAACACACCTTCATAACACACCACAAATAATTTGGGTACAGTGCTATGAACAGCAATGACACTACCCTGCTCTTGTTCAATAAATCAACTTCCTTTTTCTTAAATGATCTTTTTGCAATGAGAAAAATGCAATGAGAAAACTATAGTACAATGTGCAAAGTAACAGCCACCTGACAGCAACATCATATAACCGCCACACAAATTCTGTGAAAGCAGATCAGGATATACTGAATATATACTTCATATGCAAGCAGCCCAAGAGCACATGACTGCCATAAGGATGCATCCCATCCCAAGATGTGCTGATTCTAAAGCTATTGGCACAGCAAAATGTAAACATATTTTAAAATCATTCTTAAGGTGGCTATCTGGGGAAAGGAGGTAAAAGCACAGTCCATCACTTATCTGAGTAAGGGCAGAACATGACTAATTATTATTATTATTTATTTATTTATTTATTTATTTATACCCTGCACATCTGGCTGGGTTTCCCCAGCCACTCTGGGTGGCTCCCAACAGAATTAAAAGCACAATAAAACATCCAACAATAAAAAACCTCCCTAGACAGGGCTGCCTTCAGATGTCTTCTAAGTCAGATAAGTTGTTTATTTCCTTGACATCTGATGGGAGGGTGTTCCACAGGGTGGGTGCCACTACCGAGAAGGCCCTAATGAAGCCAATATGGGCTACCGAAGTCATCTAGAACTCCTGTATGTCACCACTTACAGGCCAAACTACTCGTTACACTTCAGCCTCATATAATGGCCATGAATGTGCATCACACCAAGCAAAACCATAGCTTAGCGCAAACTTCCTGGCTTCCAAGGAGGAGATAGTAGCTTTGGTCATTTTAGATTTGTGGCAGCTGAGCTAGGATTTAGCTTAGCATGTTGTCCAAACGCAAAATTAAGGTTAAGGTTTCTCATCCTTAACTATAATCTGTAGCCAAGGTTTAATCTATAGTTACAGGTCATGGTTAATGAGGAGATACCTTAACCATGATACTGGGCTTGGACAATACACAAACCCAAGCCTTGACTTGCTATCCCACCCTATCCCAAAAGCCCATGGAGGAGCAAAATGGCTGCCACTCACTGAAAGTCAATACACTCATATAGTCAGGGGAGCTTGGCTTACTGTAGCATTTGAACCAAGCCAATGTTAACCTGACTGTCCCTGCAAAACACTTTGGGAAGGTTCAGAGCTCTTGAGAATGAGAGCAACTGGAGGGAATTTCAGAGGGAGTTTTCCCTGCTGCTTCTCTCCTTCCTGAGCCCGCTTTGCAATGGAGAAGGGGCCACTGAGCTAACATTATATGTGGCTGTGGTGTAATGTGTAGCTTGGCCCTCAATCAAATCACAAGCACTAACAACAAGCTCTTAACTAAATAGAACACGAGTGTTTAGAGGCAGTGTATCTCTGGATGCCAAAGGTTGGAGAGAAGCAAAAGTGGAAGGCTGTCACCTTCATATTCTCTGTATGAACTTCCCCAAGACCTGGCTGCTGTTGCTAACAGAATTATGGACTAGATGAGTTTGTGGTCTGATTGAGCAAGGCAGTTAGCAAGCATGGCTTCTGTCTATGGGGTCCACCTTGTTCTTTGTTTTGAATAATTGGCAAGGCTGGTGTTAGGGAGTTAGCATCCTCAGGTACCGTCTACATTCCAGCAGGGGATCTACAATGGTCCCCCAGAGCAACCTGGGCTTGCTGTCACTGCCTATTCTACCTGCCCTATCCAGGCAAGTGAGTAGCATCAGGAACTATAAGAAAGAGGAGCTTTCTCCCTCTCACCAGTGATGTGGCTTAGACTCACACGGATAAGGCAAGTGAATGGATGGTAGTGATCGCAGGAAGAATAACATCTTGACCAAGAGCTCCTCCAAACCTGGAGATGGCAGTGGTATGGGCAAATTAGCCTGAGTCAGTCCTATTTCACTGGGACTCAAGCAGAGGTCCATTCTGTCCCATTTTGTGTAGTTTTTTAAAAAAAATACATGAAAGGTTCACATTAAAATTGTATGTGTTATTATATGCATTACTGTGTGCATTTTTGTATGCATTTCCCCCAAATACACATTTTCCCATTCTTTTCAAAGCACTCTTTAACCATAAAATGCATATTTTGTGCATAATTTTTGAGCATTGCAAAATATAGAGAAGTGCATGACCCATTCAGGAGTTGTGTTCTGATTCAGTGCTGTCAATATTCCTCCTCCATTCCTAGTGTTGACTGACTCTACCACATGCTAATTAGCTGACAAGAAGCTGAGCTGCACTGGAAAGTGCAAAGCTTCACATCTGAACTGTAGTAAGTGTTATAGCACAGTATCTGAGCTGCGCTGAGGGACAGCTCAAATCAACAGTCTTGCAAGCCGACTTTCCTACCTCAAAACTTACAGAATGGAATAGTAAAGGCTAAAATCTCCTTATGAGTCTCAAGGCATGGCCATGTGAAGTATCTTACTATCTCTACTTTAAGAATATGTTTAATAATACAATTAAATAAATGCAAGAATAAGTGCAAGCCCTTGTCTTTGGGGCTTTACTTCCATCATGGATTAAGTAACAGGGGCAGAGGTTATAGACTTCACAGTTAACACAAGGAGTCTAAATAGCCTTCATATGGATTTTCAAAATTGTGCAAGTAGGTATTCTGGGGTCATTTGTTATAGGTGAGGTCTCAGGTAATTACCTTGGTTAGTTACTAAGGTGCTGGGGTATTCAAATGTATTCATTTCAGGATACAGTGCAACTAAGAGTAATCTTATTCCATCTATATTATTATCAACATGCTGCTTTTCAGGCCCTGCAGATGGTGTCAAAGCCATATACAAGATAAAAAAACAGTCTTGACTCGGAGAATCTTCTCACTGGTGGCAAAGACTGAAGTTGGGGGGGGGGAATGCATGAGATGAGACAGCTGTAGTGGATAGAGTGATGGATTTGGACCAGAAAGATTTGGTTAATCCCCACTCAGCTAGGAAGCTTTGGGGTGGCTTCAGAAAATTCTTATTTCTAACCTGTGAAGATAAAATGGAAGAAATGATAGCCGGAGCAGCTTGGAGAAACTGCAGGATCCAGAAGTGATAAATTTAGGCATGCATTGTGTTGTCTGCGCATGACAAGTACAAGATGCACTTTCAAAGCAGTGTGCTTATGGTGATCCCTGGGGTAACTTGTTGCTCCTCTTGAGTGCTGTGTTACCAGAAAGCACCTTGCTAGAAGCATGCACTTTGAGTGTAGTTCTCCATATGTGTCACCAAGCAGATGTTCTGCAGAAAACCATAGAAAGCACTTGTGTTATCTGCTCCATCTTGGGGCCTTGCTTGCCTACCTGCTTAGTGATCTGGTCTCTGCCTCTCAGTGTCCTGTGCCCCCAACCACAGCTATAAGAAGTTGACCCCAGACCCAATGGCAAAGCTGCCAAGAGGAGAACTATTTGCCCTATACTGGGCCAAACGAAAAGGGATGAGGCCCAGGGTAAGGAACCTAGAACCCTTCAGATGATGCTGGACTACAGTTCCCATCATCCTAGACCATTGGCCGTTCTGGCTGAGGCTGGTGGGAGTTGGAGCCCCACAACATCTGAATGGCCACAAGTCCCAAATCTCTGTGTTAGTCAAATCAGTGGTGTAGGGATGAGGGTGTGGTCCGCCCCGGGTGTCATCACTGAGGGGGTGACCGCGGGGCCTGGCCTGCAGTGCGCCCAAGCCATACATCTCTCCTGTGGAGTGACGCAGTGGCTCGGGCACCTGCAGGCTCCACGCTGCCCGAAACGGCAACGTGGGGCTTGCAGACTCTACAGAGGTCCCACACAGCGTGCTCTGCCCTGGCTTGCCCCGCCCCCGCCCTGGGCACCCGAGCAACTAGATACGCCGCTGAGTCAAATCACTGGGCACTGTCTCTTGAGAAATTTTCGCAAGCTGTGTGCATAGGTAAAGAAGATTTGGGGGAAATTACTGGGGGAAAGTTTGCGTCTTTAACAGGACAGGCAGGAAAACTGATCAAGGGCTGCAGTGATGAGAAAAGCGGCACGGCTTGCATTTATTTATTTATTACCCTTACATCCCCACTTTCCTACAAGGTGCTCAAGGCATTGTGCGTAATCCGCCGCTGCCCATTTTTTGCCTCACAACAACTCTGTAAGGTAGGCTATGCTGAGAAGTAGTGACAACCTACATGCTTCAAAGCTGAGTTGAGATTTGCATCCCAGTCTTAGATCTGATACTCCAACCACAACTCCACCTTGGCTTTGGGGGGCAGCCTGGATTCAAGTTGCACACAGAATTAGAATGAGGGTGCCGGGTCCTTTTTGAGACCGTTTATCTGCAAAGCTAGAAGAACAGGCTGTCTTGGCTCCACCTTCACCCCTATTAGAGCTGTGGCTGCACCTTCTCAGATCTGCTTTCCAACAGCAGGGCTCATGCTCGTGCCTTGTCATTTTATAGCCGGAAGCCTAGCTAGTTGTATTGCCAGGGCCCCCGTCATAGATTTGGGGTCAGCGTTGGAGCATTAGTGCTGAGCAAGACTGTCAACCTATACAATATTTTATAGTGGTTACATCTTTAAATTGCCATCAGTCAAGCAAGCTTGTCATCTTTACGCACAGAGTTGCTAAAAAGTAGTTATATACCTCCAAAGACATTTATTCACAGTCCACTTCATACAATGGACATGTCTGATTACGTAGTTTTGGTTTCCAGTTTTTAATCTTTTTGAATGGGGGAAGATCATGTGCCTGTGGAATAGCAACAGCAATGGTTCATTCGTAAGGTTGGCAACTAGGCAAAAATGTTTTCTTTTTAAAAAAACCACTCACAACAACAGCATCAACAACAACAAATGCAATCTAGTCTGCTCCTGTGCTTTGAACAGAGATGTGACATGCAGAACTCAACAGCTGTATGTTTATGTGACAAGGAGCTAAACGTTGCCATCTGCTCATTGTGCCACATCAAAATTGCTGTTGAAGAGAAAAGTTCAAAAGCTGGAAACCCTACTGGAATATCCTTCCATCCACTCCACCCCTTCATGCTAGAACAGAGGAAACCCAGATAGGAGAACAAGGCATGGAAAACTTTCCCTATAAATGTTAGAAATTAAAGACCTGCTGATAGGATGGCCAGGTGAAAAAGAGGCCAAGGCTTTTGCACCCTTGGTTGCAGCTGTATGTAACCTAAGGGTGGGGACAGGTGAAAAGCATAGCTGCCAAGTTATCCCTTATTTTAAGGGATTTTCCCTTATGCTGAATAGGCTTCCTCGCGAGAAAAGGGAAAACTTGGCAGCTATGGTGAAAAGGGGGGGTGGAGCTCCTGCATCTTTAATAGTTGTGTAGAATAGGAAATTTCAGCAGGTGTAGCTTGCAGAAGTAGGGTTCTTTTTTTTCATCTGGCCACCCTATGTAATGCCTATAATTTTTGAACCTTCATCAGAGAATGCCTACATATTTCTATGGAACTATGCAATCAATGAACACAGTCCCCCTTGCTTCGGAGATCAGTTTCACACATTCATACACATTGCAGGAAGTAAGCTCACAATACAAACTACCTAGGACAAAGAGTTTAATTTTCTCTATCCTTCTAGTGAAAGAAAAGCTTATATAGGGTGGGTGGGCACAAATATTCAGGGCTGCATGACTGAACGTAATTGCAGTGCATCATGCAAATTGAGTATAGTTTGCAATCATTAGGCTTGCTTCTGCATAATATATTCTGAACGGTGGTCCTTTCCCAGACAGTCAAATAAAACTGGTCCAGAAGAGGCTTTGTGCTGCTGCCACAATTCTCTGTTGTTGCTTTTGTGCTGGACTAATTAGCAATGTATGGGGGGCAGCGGGAGAAGGAAAATAGTGGCACACACCTATGGTATTCTTAAAAGGTCCCTCCGTATGTAGGGCATCCTCTGATGGCAAGCATCTCCTGGCATTTGCTGTCATTCCCCACCATTAAATCTCATTAGTGTTTTCCTGAAGTCATTAGTATAGCATACCACCATCTCTGAAACATAGCCAGGAAACTGGGAAAGGCGAGAGATGTTTCTCTAGCCCATCTAATACAGGTTTAAGATCTTTTGGATCTGGACAGGATTACTGCCATGTTTTCCACAGCAACTAGCAATGTGTTGGCACTAAAATGCATGTATTGTTGCAGTGGTAGTGGTAGTAAAATGTAACCTGTAGGGAATGTATAAAAGCTGATCCAAGATTTGAGTACCTGTCCTTTATAAATGAAGTGTTTACTTTCCTCCTGCTGCCTTGTGTTTGATTTGTGTTTGGGGCATTTACACAACATTCATATATTCTTAAGCAAAACAGCCAAACAGCTGATGAATCAGGTGGAAAAAAGAATTGCCTGGCAAAGCAAGGGAAAGGGACCAAATGAAAGGCAAGAGAGGGCACAAATTCCAAAGCTCCCCTGATACAAAGCAGGCCCAAAGACTCACATATGGGGATAACCCAGGGTGTTTGTCTATTTCATGCTTTTTTCAGTATAATATTCAGAGTGGTACAACTTGATTCAAGTGTACAAGTAATGCTTTTATTGCAAAACTGTCTAAAAGCCAGCAACTGGTATTCAGAGACTTACTTCCTCCCACAATGGAGGCAGATCATAACCATCATGGCTAATAGCAGGTCATTGACAGCATTATCTTCCATGAATTTGTCCAATCCTCTTTTAAAGCCATCCAGGTTGGTTACCATCACTACACCTTATAGGAATGAATTCCATACTTCAGGTATGCTCAGGGCGAAGAAGTATTTTCTCACGTCTGCCCCGAATCTTCTAACATTCAACTTCATTGAGTAGCCATGAGTTCGTCTTTGTAAACAAAAAAGTCCCAAATGTGAGATAACCTATCCTTAAGTCAGAGTGACCAAACATGACAATTTGCCTTACAATCACAGTATTCCTCCCAAGAAACAAAGCTACTTGCTTCTAACAGTTTGCTTTTTCGAAAATGTATCCTGTGAGCTTCTTTACCTCCTTGTATCACAGCACATGTCACAGTATTGCATCATGGGATATGTTTCTGTAAATTAGTAGTACTAAACGGGGAGCGAGAACCTGGGAAGATTATAGGAGGGCTTGGATCAGGCATCATAGCTGCCAAGTTTTCCCTTTTCTCACGAGGAAGCCTATTCAGCATAAGGGAAAATCCCTTTAAAAAAGGGATAACTTGGCAGCTATGTCAGGCATCCCCAAACTTCGGCCCTCCAGATGTTTTGGACTACAACTCCCATCTTCCCTGACCACTGGTCCTGTTAGCTAGGGACCATGGAAGTTGTAGGCCAAAACATCTGGAGGGCCGCAGTTTGGGGGTGCCTGGCTTGGATGGACCCTAATATAAAATTCTGAAAAGGAGTCAGAAGTAAACTAAACTCTGTGGTTAAGATGATGGTGAATAAATGGATCCCTCCCACCCCTTGTTTTCAATTCACACTTATTTGTGGTCTGGCCATTCTAATCTGCATTGTGCTTTTGAGGACTGAACATCTCAGGTTGTTTATTATCCATGCATTTAAACACACACACACACACACATTGGAAACTGTAGTTTGTTAAAAGGAGTTGTAGCTCTGTGAGGAGTAAACTACAGTTCCCAGGATTCAGAGTGTGCTTTAAGTGTATGGTGTGTGTACAGCCTTACATGCTGCCACAGACATTACATTTTAAGTAGGAAATGTTAGCCCCCGTGTTTTCCATTGCAAGCATGTGAAGTGTGGACATGTGCATGTTCATCTTTAAACGCCCATGTGCACACATTGTGGATACATGACCCATTCAGGCTTTTCTCACACATGTACATGCATGAACATATGTCACTTCCACACTTTACATTTTGCCGAAGCTCTGTGTTTCCTAGCCCAGTTGCAATGTATAGAGCCACCCATACTCCACTATTCTTAACCTTAAATATATCTGTACTGTATGTGTGTCACTTATATATATCTGCATGCTACTGCCATCTGCTGGGTGGGATGTGTGAGGATGGGAGTGAATGAGAGAGAGGGTTAATAGGACTGCCTTCGTTTGTGAGCAATTCATATGTGCCTTTTCTAAGTGTGTGTGTGTGTGCATGCACACGCGTGTCAGCAGGGATTTATCTTTTGGCTCTCTTAGGAGACACCTCTGCACCCACTCCTGCAAAATATCTGTGTTTATTTTTGTGGCGCCTCTCTGCTGATTGCAGTTGCCACCTATATGCTCCAGTACTGCACTGCGTTGGTGGTGGCTTTCTGGCCTGCAGATTTCACTTTCTGTTTGGTGAGAGGGACATGCCTTTGGGCTTTCTGGGTGCACGCAGGAGCCAGGAGACCGTCTGCTATCAGATGCCATTTGACTGGTCCCTGGCCCTAAGTTCACTGCTCGTTTCTAATATCCAAGATGTTGACAGTTCATTTGTAACAGCTCTCTTCTTCTGTTGACACTCTGTTTCTCTCTCCTCCTTCTGTCTCCTTATTCCTCCCCTATCACTGGCCTTTCCGATTCCTGTGTTTCTTTGCTACGTCTTTTTTGTTCATCCTGGTACAATCCTCTTTCCCCGCCTCCCCTCAATCTCTTCACTTTGCTCCTGTTTGCCTTCCTTCTCCTTCCCCCCACCCTTCTCCATGTTTCTTGCATGCACGCTGTTCTGTTTCTCCCCTTCCTCTCCCCACCACCCACCCCAAACCCCTTTCTCTGCTTACAGGGGCTGTAAGGGCCTCTAGTATTTTCCCGATCCTGAGTGTGATTCTGCTTTTCATGGGTGGACTCTGCATTGCAGCCAGCGAGTTCTACAAAACCCGACATAACATCATCCTTAGTGCCGGTATCTTCTTCGTGTCTGCAGGTAAAGGAGGGCTGAGGGTTGACCAGCGGGCAGGCTGCCCGTCCTCGGGAATCAAAGGACAAAAATTGCAAGCGAGGGAGGGGCTCAAGGTGCTGGGAGGCCGAGAGAGCAGCCACTGGGCAATGGAAGTGCATGGGGGGGTGGGGGGAGCGGAGAAAGCAAGGAGAAAGGACATGCAAATGTTTGCACAGCTACAGTGACAGAGAATTAACTAGTGAAATCATTTACTTTAGATGAAAGAAGAAGTCAGAGAGAGTGGAGAGAGAGAGAGAAGATGCACAACTACATACTCCAGAAATTTCAACATTTTGGGGTTATCGCCTGTTTTAGGCCAGCACCAACGTAGACATGATGATGGGTTGTATCCATGCTACTCCTACCCAGAGTAGACCTGTTGACATTAATGGACATGGCTAGCTTAGGTTTGTCCATTTCAATGGGTGTCCTCTGAGCTGAATTTAATTGGGTACAGCCCCAGGTGTTTAAGGTCATGTCTGCTCCAAGCGCATACTTTTCTCCCAGCCAACTTCACTTCCAGAACTAGATAAAAGTTCCAAGGGGGCAGGAGAGAGACTGCAGAGGGTTATACTGTACGATTGCCCCCAAGCACAATGTGATGAAGGGTCGAATGGAAAGGGTGGAATGGATGAACAAGCAAGCTACAAGCAGGGTTGGGGGAGTGCTCTTAAAATCAGATGCCTCTGCCCTCATTACCTATGTGATTAGAGCATAAAGGTAAAGGTAAAGGGGCCCCTGACCATCAGGTCCAGTCGTGTCCGACTCTGGGGTTGCGGCGCTCATCTCGCTCTATAGGCCAAGGGAGCCGGCGTTTGTCCGCAGACAGCTTCCGGGTCATGTGGCCAGCATGACAAAGCTGCTTCTGGCGAACCAGAGCAGTGCACGGAAACGCCGTTTACCTTCCCGCCGGAGCGGTCCCTATTTATCTACTTGCACTTTGATGTGCTTTTGAACTGCTAGGTGGGCAGGAGCTGGGACCAAGCAACGGGAGCTCACCCCGTTGCAGGGATTCGAACCGCCGACCTTCTGATCAGCAAGCCCTAGACTCTGTGATTTAACCCACAGCGCCACCTGGGTCCCTTTAGAGCATACCCAGGCTTGAATAGATAGGTCTTCTACTATCTCACCTAGTGTGGCCCTGAGGTTGCAAAACCTCTCAAGTCCAAAGAGGATTTTGCTGTCTTGCAAAATTTGCATTCAAAGGTGAAACTAAGTTTGCCTCAAGTAAGTCAACTGCCAGCTGAGGATTACATTTCACACATGTGATGAAGAGGGTGCTAATCTAAAAAAAGCATATGCCATAACAAATTTGTTGGTCTTTAAGATGCCACAGGACTCTCTGCTGGTTTTACTTATAATAGGGCTTCACACGTGCTGAAAGTGATATATAAGATCATGGATTTGACTACAAGGCTTATTCTTCACTGTCCATTTGTTTGGCAGAGAAGAAGAGCCAAGACTTATCCTTCACTGCTCAGTTGTTCAGCAGAGAAGAACAGTGCATATATCTTCTGTTGCTGCATAGAAGGATAGGAAAGAGCCCCTCTCCAGACTTCCTCTTTGGCAGCCTCTTAGTAGGGAGGATGTGGGGCAGTATAGGCAAGAACAAAATATAATGGTGCTTCTTCATCTTAAATACATTGGATAAACCAGGCTGTTCCAACGTATTATGGGAAACTTTCATTTCAGCCACAGATTTGCTAAAGACAAGGGTTATCTATCACCAACAGAAAATAAAGAGGACGCAAATAAAAAACCCCAACATATTTTTATTATTTTATGCATTATCCACAAGGCTGAGGAATAAAGAGTAGCTCAGGAAAGTGAAGAAGTTTTGTTTGGCATCTCATGCCTGATTGTGTCACTGAAGTGGTCTGGGCTATACCATTTCAGCTTCCAGGTGGGGCCTCACATGATCGAATTTACCTCCATACAAAAGGAAGTCCCGCCACATGGAATATTAGAGATCAGAGAGTTCTAGTCTAAACCTCTACATGCCATGCTAGTTTTCTAAGTACAATTTCCCACCTCAGTGAGAACGAGGCCACAGAAGAGACAGGACCTTGAATTTCACCTTATGTGTATGTGAAAGTCATATGGAAAGCTAAACCCAGCTTTGCAACCTTTTGAGAAATGATAACTGCATCTGAAAACATTGCTGTGTGTAGGCTTTTCGTTAGCAGCCTGTCCCACTGTTTTGTGGCTTTTACCTTTTGCTTCCAAGTACTGCATTTGTATGTCGTCCCTAATGGCGCCAAAGCTGTTTACAAAGGAAGTCAAACACAATCAAATACAGTATATAAGAGAGCTAAAGTAATGGATGCAGTATACAAAACATCAGAATCCATAAAATAAGATTCCGCTTGCTCAGTATTTCTGTTCCCTGAATATCCACACACCCATATATCCATTAAACTATACCTGGTTCCCTGAATAGCCACACACTCATATATTCATTAAACTATACCTGCACACATTCACCCATAATCAAGCAAGAACACATGCTCCCTCTAAACAGTTATTGAACTCTAAACAGTTATTGAACTCAACAGTCACCTAGTTACCTACAAAAGTCTGCACAACACTGGCAGATTAACACTATGAGGCTAAAACCAAATATAATCTAGAACTCTACCATCCCAAATGAAAACCTCACATTGTTCACCCAAACACTCATTCCCATTCCCTCCAGATGTTTCAGGCTGCAATTCCTATCAGCCCCAGCAATCAGGGAGGATAGGAATTGTAGTGCAACCACACCTCAAGGTCACTAGGCTACTCTTGCCATGGGTTTATTGTTTGTGGCTAAGAAGGCAAGCTGTCCCTGAGTCCTCAGCCACCAGTTCCTAGCTCCCACATGAGAAGCAGTCAAACTCCAACCCCTAACTGCCAGCAGCCCCACACTGTCACCCTGGACAGCACCACACATCCCTACATTCAACCAAAGCACAATCATAAGGAGCAGAGTTGGGCTCCTCACCTTCATAGAACCTCAAAACCATGACAGCTCTTTTCAGCTTTCTGGGCAGAACTGGAAAGTCCATTTGCCCTCTCCATTGGTTCTTGCTGACCAGTGATGCTGATATTTGGACCCATGCTTTATACAGCAGGGGGCAGGAGCTTGTGGACTGCTTGCGAGCTTCCTGAAGGGTCTGCCTGGCCAGTGTTAGAAACAGGGTGCTGGACCAGGTGGACCTCTGGTCCAAACCAGCAAAGGTCTTATATTACAAGGTCAGTTATTAATATTGTATGTGACTATTTTGGTGGTGCTCCATAGCTGTCCATTCCTCTCTATTTTCACTCTTGGCTGTTTCCTATATTAGCATGGGAGTTTTCTTTGGAAACTGGGGTGTGCTGCTTCAGTGCATCTGTTCCCTGCAAAACACAGGGTTTTGGGGTGATTGCTCACAGGGTCAAATGAGTGTCATGAATCAGGTGAGGGCCGTGGCTTTATCTAGACCTGAACTAAATGCTTCTTTGCAGTGCAGCATGCTGAAAACAGTGCTCTGTTAGGTAGGACACCAAGCTTGGAAAATCCAGAAGTCTTATCCTGCCTGCCAGTCACAAGAGACAAACTTACACACGTCTTGAAGATGCTCTGAGGCTTGAACATACCTCAGGAGTAGCCAACGTGGTACCCTCCAGAAGTTGTTGGACTACAACTCCCATTATCCCTAAACACTGATGGGAGGTGTAATCCAAAACACCTGGAGGGCACCAGATTGGCTACCCCTGGCACACATCGCCTGAGTCACTCACTAGGCTAGGTCATTAGACATTGTGGATCAGTTACTACCACATTAGTGGAGTGCTGACTTTCCTAGAGCAAAACCCAGAGAGCGTCCTCAGCAGAGACACAATCTAGCATAAAGGAAAGACCAAACCAGCTCTCAGAATAATAATGTTGGAAAGGATCTCAAACACCCAACCAGCTGCTGGTGCAGGAAACGTACTGCTACGTCCCTGGTGTTCTTGGATGTATCTTGGAGAAAATGCCTGATGAAGCACACCTTAACATTTAGAGTTAGGTGCATATTGAATCAGCCGCCTGGACAGATGTGGAACGGCATTGTTGTTCACCTCATGTATTCTGCTATATCTTCTCAGAAATATGACTACAAAAAGTATATCATTTTGGAATGGCAGAGTTTTTAGCATGTGGCTGTCAGTGAGGCGCTCAGATCAATAACAATGCTCATAATGCTCGTTGTTACTGGAGCTACAGACTCACAACTTATGTGCATTTAAATTGTGTGCATTCAGCTTTATCTGCTTGGCCCAAAAAAATTTTTTAAAAAGGGGGCAGGCATGCAGGAAAAAAGACTTTGGCAATCCCACTCGCCATTGCACCCAATGCATTTTGACTATACACAATAGTGGCTTTATGTGTTATCCCAGGAATGCAACTTCCACGTAAGTTAAGAGTCACCTGTACTGTCTGCACCTCCATAAAAAAGCTTAATTTGCAAATAGGTTGTTGAGGTATCACAAACAAGTTGTTGGCAACAAGGTTGAGCCCTTTTATCAGATTTTCCCTGTAAGGGTAAGAGGGGTTATGTATACTGCCCTGAATTCCTTGGAAGACGTGTGTGATAAAAGCCTGAAAGAAGGGAATGGAATTATTAGAATAAAACAACAACAACAACAACAACAACAACAACAACAACAACAACAGAACAGTGTCCTTAAGGAGGCATCCTATCCCTACCTTTATGCTGGCTGGAAGACCCTGGGAAACAGTGGAGGTGCTACCTCTCTATGAGCAGAATAACTTATAAACAACCAGAAGTCCCCCGAAAGCACCACCACTGTGACCCTTAAGAATGTGGGTGTGGCTCTCTTCTCATCCCCAGAATGCACAAAACTTGCCTTTCTGTGTGTGTTTTTTTACATGGAAACAGAGTATCATATTGGTTTGGCAGTACTGTAGTGTAAATACAGCTCTGAAAGAAAATAAAACCAGGGTTGTTGTTTTTCCTATTTTCCTAAAAAGTTTGCAAAATCTCCACTGGGGTTCAGCACACAATTAGGGACAAATCACTGGGTCATTTTTTAAATAGGGAAGCCCACCCAAATCTGAGAGTGTAGCAGCCGTCACACAGAGTGAAAAGATTTGTTAACAGGAAGCGGGGCAATCCCCTGGCATCACACGAGGGGCTGACCCTCGAGCATGGATGTCTCTTAGGGGGGTCATTAAAAGCCCACATCTGCAAAGGGCACCCTGATTGTGCAGAGTCTGCCTATACATGTCTGTATATTCATGTTTAGGCATGTGCCCCACTACAGGTGCTTAACACGGAGGGCCCAATGATATGCACAGTATCGGGACAAGGGTCAAAAGTGTGGCCCCTGCTTCCACTTAATTTTAGGCTCACCACACTCTAAAAAGCAATCCAAAAGAAGATTGAGCCAGGAAGTGGCATCATGACCTTGATGTGTTCGGGAGCATTCTAAATATCAGATAAATGCCCCCCACCAACCCCTATACTGTGGAGGCTGCACTTCTGCACAATTGCCATTCTTTTTTTAAAAAAAAAGGTCACATGAATTGGCCTTGGGTTGGGGTACAGATTTTATATGTTGTTGTTGTTATTTATTATTATTGCATTTTTATACCAACTTTATTTCAAGGCACAAAAGTGGGCATATGTGATTGTCCCCCTTCCCATCGCAACTGCTCTGTGAGCTGAGAGACAAGGAGTGGCCCATCGTCACCCAATAATAATAATAATAATAATAATAATAATAATAATAATTTATCATTTATACCCCGCCCATCTGGCCGGGTTCCCCCAGCCACTCTGGGCGGCCCCCAACAAAATATTAAAATACAGAAATCCATCAAACATTAAAAGCTTCCCTAAACAGGGCTGCCTTAAGATGCCTTCTAAAGGTCTGGTAATTGTTATTCTCTTTGACCTCTGGTGGGAGGGCATTCCACAGGGTGGGCGCCACTACCGAGAAGGCCCTCTGCCTGGTTCCCTGTAACTTGGCTTCTCATAGCGAGGGAACCGCCAGAAGGCCCTCGGCGCTGGATCTCAGTGTCCGAGCAGAACGATGGGGGAGGAGACGCTCCTTCAGGTATACTGGACCGAGGCCGTTTAGGGCTTTAAAGGTCAGCACCAACACTTTGAATTGTGCTCGGAAACGTACTGGGAGCCAATGTAGGTCTTTCAGGACCGGTGTTATGTGGTCTCGGCGGCCGCTCCCAATCACCAGTCTAGCTGCCGCATTCTGGATTAATTGCAGTTTCCGGGTCACCTTCAAAGGTAGCCCCACGTAGAGCGCATTGCAGTAGTCCAAGCGGTCCAAGCAGTAAGCTTCATGGCTGAGTGGAGATCTGAACTCTGGTCTCCCAAGTCCATATCTACCAGGGCTCTTCAGTTCTACCCTTGACGTACCTAGAAGGCATGCTAATGGTTTCTTCTCTCTTGCCCTTTGTCCACAGGTCTAAGTAATATAATTGGCATCATTGTGTACATATCAGCCAATGCTGGAGACCCCTCGAAAAGCGACTCAAAGAAGAATAGTTACTCTTATGGTTGGTCCTTCTACTTTGGGGCCCTGTCATTCATTATAGCCGAGATGGTAGGAGTGCTGGCCGTACACATGTTTATTGACCGGCACAAACAGCTGCGTGCCAGTGCTCATGCCACAGACTACCTCCAGTCCTCTGCCATCACCCGCATACCCAGTTACCGCTACCGCTATCAGAGACGCAGTCGCTCCAGTTCCCGTTCCACCGAGCCTTCACACTCCAGGGATGCCTCTCCCGTCGGGATCAAAGGGTTCAACACCCTGCCATCAACGGAGATCTCGATGTATACCCTGACCAGGGACCCCCTGAAGGCTGCCACGACCCCCACCGCCACCTACAATTCAGACAGGGATAACAGCTTCCTCCAGGTTCACAATTGTATCCAGAAAGAAAACAAGGACTCTATCCACACTAACACAGCCAACCGCCGGACCACCCCCGTATGAAGCCGTCGAGAGGGGCTGAAACATGGGGGGGGCAGTGAAGGTGGGAGTGGGACTTGGGTTCAGGATGGGAGGGAGCAGTAGGGGTGGGCAGCAGGGGGAGAGGAGAAAGCAACCAGTGGGGAAACCTTCCAAAAGCAAAAAAAAAAAAAAACAGAAAAAAACCAGAAAAAACCAGAAAACAAACTTAAGTGAAACACCTGAAAAGAAATGGCAAAACGTCTAAAAAAAGGGAAAAAAGAAAAAAAACTTTTAAAAAAATCAAGAGAAAGAAATTTAAAATTATAAAAAATAGAAAATAAATTTAAAAGAAAATGCATGATTTCCCATGTACCATTATTTTAACATTTAATAAAAACAGATTTAAAAAAAGGAACCGAGAAATAACAACAAAAAAAATTAATTAAAAAACCAAGTGGGAAGAGGAGGCAGCTCTTTGGATTTCTGGGGGGTTTTTACTCTTTACTTTTTCAGTTTGTTTTCTTTTCACTTTTAACCCACTGTGGACTTGCAGGTTCCTAAGGATCTCCAGGGACAGGTGGTAACAAAACGCAGTGCTTTTGGTGTCCTTGTGGATGCCTTTGTTGCACATGCACTGGAGCCTGCCTAAGCTTACCAAACCCCCTGGAGTGACGAGTGATTCGACATGTTCCTGTGGGTCCACAGGGCTTAACAGTGACCTTCCTGTCCTTGGGGATTTGAGGGTTTAATGCTGATTCACTGATCTCCAGGTCTCAGGAAGCTAAGGCTGATCAGTTCAGCCTCATCAACCTGTGACTATCCTGGGGGTTAACAGTGACATTGCAAAAAAAAAAAAGCTTCATAAAAAAGTGGCAATTTTTTAATAAAACAGAACCAACTATAAATAAATGTAAATATAATAAGTGGATTTACTTGCAAGAAAGCCAGATAGTATTTTTCTTTTCGTTTTTTTTTCCAGCTTGAAAACTGTGAAAACTAAAATCTTAGGGGTTGAGAGGCTTCTAAAGAGAAATGGAAACTGAATCCATTTGAAAACAACAAAAACTATTTAAAAGACACCCAGAACTTGGCCACTTGGTTGGTGCGGGTCATATTCCCTCACAGGCCATGAGAATGTTGGGCCAGGAAAAAGTGGGGGGGGGACATCTCTCCCCACAGAGAAAAGGCTGCTGCTATTGCTGGGGCTGCAATCTCGAACACAGAACAAGGACTAGACGTTAGCATGGAGACTTCTGCTCATGTTCCCTAACAGGCAGGCAAAACATGCTATCCCCTGAACTCACTCCCAGGCTTAAAAAGAAGTTGACAGGCAAAATGGCTGCTACTTGTCTCCTGTTGTCGGTTTCGTTTACACTGCTAGCTTTCCTGGTGCGTGGATAGCTCTCGCCGGATTCATTCAATGCCCCTCTCATGAACACCTGACACACCGAATCAAGACACAGTCCCCATGCCAAGTACATAACTGCGGAAAAGTTATTCCATGACTTCATTCTGTTGTCAGTGCCAGCTGGCTGTAGGGCTTAGTCAGTCAAAAGCTGTAGCCTTAGCCTGCCTTACACAGAGACACCTGCCTGTAGGGTTGCCGTATTCAAATATGGGACAGCTTGGCCTCCGAACCTTTTAAGAGAAGGTGCTGTTTTCCCCACCCGCCATCGTAGCAGCAGTGATGGGAGAGAAAACGGCAACTGCTCAGATTCTGCTGCGCCATGTTACATAAAGTCAAACGGGCCAAGTTGTCCCATGTGGGAGCTGGCAGCTTTGCAAGTCTCAATTGAAAGAGAGAGAGGCAGGATCCCTGAGGCTCAGCCTCTTTTGGGGGACCCATTTCACCCTCTTTCTCCCCAGTCTAACCCCTTCCTCTCACCAAAGATGCCCATGGCAGCGAGAAAAGGTCGTATTGACATCTCTGCCACAGGAAGTCTGCCAGAAGGATTTAGGGGTGGGAGTTTGGGGGAAGCAACTATACAGAAGACCAAGGGGGTTGCATAAAAGGTTGGGGGGGGGCGGCCATGAGTCTTGTCTTTGTGGGCCCAGCATTTCCCTCAAAGGTCTATTGGTCTCCCCCTCCACCTGCTGTCGGTTATGGCCATAAAGAGTCACTGCAAAACTCTACCACAGACCCACAGCTAGGCCTCACTAGACCCTTACCTGGAAGGGGCTCCTGTGCCTTTAACAGCCAAGTCATAAGGAGGCGGTTGGCATGTCCTGTTTCCCCCCCAACACTGTGGCACTTCTTATATGTCTCTCTTGTATATGCTTCTTAGCACACGTCAGAGGAAGGGACATATTTTAGAGTTCCAGAGATGAGCCTCCCATCTTGACTTTGCTGACAGGCCTAGACTACCCACAATCCATCTCCCCCCCTTGCGTACCCCAGTAGTTCCCTTCCACATTCATTCTGGAGCGAAGGCATAAATCCTGTAAGGCAGTTGGGTCTTCCTGGTGACATGCCCAATTCTACTTCCTTGCTGCTTGGCCACTTAAGGCTTACATTCTTGATTTCACTGCATTTGCCCTTAGTTTATATCTGTGACTAGCAAGCTTACACATAGCACACTCCCTTCCTAACCTACACCATCACAGCCATCCAAATCAACATTGTGTACATGAGGGCCATTCATTTTTCCGCTGAAGGGGAAACGGTGTGCTACCACTTTTAGTTCAGTTCCCTTTTTAACACTGTTAATGGGAGATGGGGAGAGCAGGATCCCAACAAAGGTAGCAAGGCAGACGGTGCTTACAGCTATGCCAGCTGTTAAAAAGAGATGGAGGGAACTCTCCATGGTCCTACTACGAGGCCAGAGCCCTTTGCATTACCCTGGAGGAGCAGGGTTTGGGGCTAAGGGTTTTGCTGAGTGGGGTCCAGTCATTCCTCTTGGCACCTTTAGGCTCTCGCCTGGCTCTTCCTGTTCAAACAAGTGCTGCTCCAATTCAGAGAGTCTTCACTCCCCCCGCTGCTGAGCTCCTTCTGGAACTGAAACGGGGTCCGAAAAAGCAGCCTGCACTACCCACCCAAGTAGTGCTGTCTTCTCCTACTTTTCTTCTCTTAGAGAGGAGAGTTGAGTCCTTTTCCAGGACAGGGTTGCGTAGCGAAGAAGCAGGTGGGAAACTGAGCCAGTGGCAGAATGCATTCTCCCCAAGCCTCAGCAGAACAGTCCCTCATGGCTGAAGGGCCTAGGTACAGCTTGACCAACATTATTTATCCGTATGGAACACCCCATTTTATAGTGAATGTCTAGAACTCCTGCTAAATCCCAAGCCTCAGCCTGCAAACCTGTAACAATGAAAAGGGCAGAAGGGGGTAAAATGAGCCAATATCCAAAGCCCTGGGAAATGTGTGTGTTTTTAAAAACTGGTTTTGTGTTCTCCAGCATATGCAGAGGTGGTCTTTTGGTTGAAATCCCAAAGCTGCTTTCGAGAACTTGATTCCTGTAGAGTTCTCTAGCATTTCTGATTGAATAAAAGATGAATGAGAAATTGTGTGTGTGTGAATGGGTGTGCGAGTGTGAGTGAGTGAGTGTGTGTGAGTGAGTGAGAGAGAAACAAGTAAGAAAGAGGAAGGAAAGGAGAGGGAGGACTAGGACTGGTGAGGATTTTTTTCCCAAGGATACTGCTTATGTTCAGCTCAAACCAGTTCAAGAAACAAACCTCCATTTTCTTTATTTTGTGTTTTTTTTTCAGACTGTTAAACAGAAAAATTTTAAAAAGAAGAAAATTACAAAAAAAAAACCTGGTACATGAAATAAAGATTTTTATATATATATCACTTGGTCCTTGTTTATGTGGGTATGTTTGGTGGATTGGAGCAATGGATTTTCTTTTTTCTTCATGGAGAAATCCCTGAGGAAAGACATTGCAAATGGAAGTGAATGGAAGCCATTTTGTCTTGGCTGAAGACCTGAACATCAGGAGTCCAGTTTTGCTCTTAATCTAAGGAACCGAGGATGGAAGATGTGGAAGCAAGAAAAATGAAGAGTGTAGGCAGAATGGGGCATTACTGTTTTCTGTCTGAAGTAAACGTAATTCATTGGACTTCCTTGGTCTTCTCTGGCAGACAGGAGTATTCTGGATATTTTTAGATTTCCACAAAAATATTCAATTTTCACAATATAGTGTTTGCTTGTTTAGAGGGATATTGTTGTTAAAGCATCTGTTCTGCATGGGCCCTGAACCTGAGGTGGTCAGTATTGCACCTTTATGTCCCTGTTCCATTAATGCCTCAGGAAAATTTCTACTGTTATTATATATAATTATTTTATAACCTTTTTCTTCTGCTTGCCCGTACAAGAACTGTAGTTTACTGAGGCTGAGAAAGAAGTTGAGAAGAGCCCACAAAATGAACCAAGCCTCCCAAATTTAAAATGGAATTGCTTCTGTTATATAACAGCTTCTATCCCACCTTATTTACAAAAGTTTCAAGATAGCTCAGGTTAAGAGGACATAAAAATTCACCTCAATACTAATATTTTTAATAATGATGATGATAAAAGCAATAGTAGCACACAACATAAAATCAATAATCAAAACACAGAGCCAGTTAAAAACAACTCACAGACCAGAGGAGCAAATATATGTACAATGTTCAACTCAGATGCCGTTCAAACTCTGAAAGAACATATTGTAGTACCAGGCACAAATGCTTAGAGATGTTATTCCATAATTGAGGTGCCACCATTGAGAATGCCCTCTGTCCAGAAGCCACCCACGTAACCTAAGAAAGATGGGGGCCCTGGAGCAAGGTCTCTAATGGAGAGTTTAATTCTAATTAGATGCATGTGGAGAGAGGCAATCCTTCAGATATCCCATTTGACTAGATCACACTGACAGAGGTACTGTATACCCGAAAGAGATGCTCCTCAGATTCTTTGTCAAGATCTCAGGGATCTAAGCTTTTATACCGATATGCCATAATGTAGCATATGTTGGTAAAGTATACTACATTGTGGCATATATTGAGTTTATTTATTTATTTCCAGCAGGGCAAATTGGGACCCCTGCCAGACCAAATTTGGCCTTGCAGACCCGAATTTTGTGCCCCTGCTTTACAAAATGCATCAACAAGACGTTTGACAGTTTGCTTGCTTGCGGTCTTCATTAGGAAATCTAGCTACAGTTTTTCAGCAGAAGACCTTCAATATCATCCCCCAGAGACTGAAGGAGGTAAGTGTGAAGTATGGAAGGATTGGACTTGGAATAAGGAGGCTTGGAGTCAACGTGTGACTCAGGGCTAGACGAAACACGAGGGGAGTTCACCGTATCTTTAAATAGGTTTGCTCCCATTGTGCAAAGGGGAGGTTGTGGTTTCAATTTCAAGGGGGTTGCTGAATCTTTCCCCTGACTTCTGACTTCTATTTCATCTGGAGTTTGTTCTACAAAGTCATTCCCCTACCCCCAAGCTGGGCATTGATCATAGGATGTGAGCCTGAGTGGGAGAAAAGCAGGAGGAAAAATGGTGGGTGCTCCTTTTGCACTTTAAATAGCAGCCCTCAGGTATACACTACATGTGTTGTTGGAGCAGACACATTTAAAGGCAAGAATATGCTGCTATCGTGTAGTTTGACTCAAGGACAGCTCCATGTTTGAGAGGGCTTTTTGTGGAATACCCTCTGGAGACATTCCTCCTATTTCAGGGCTTATTTGGCAGTGGTGGTGGGCTGGTGAGCCGGTGCAACAGCACTATGAACAGTGCCAGGCAGCTGAGTCTGCGCAGCCATTGAAATTTCCCACAATGCCTCTGAGCAACACACCATTGGGTGGCATTGTGGGAAACTGAAATGGCAGGTGATGCCCAGCTACCTGGTGCAAAGGGGGAAAGGAGATTTCAGTGGGTTGTCCTGGAGCACTAGGGGCCCAACAACTGCCCAAGGGTGCCATGAACTGACACCAGGCCTGGTTTGGCCAGTCGGCTTCTCTCAGCCTAATCTACCTCAGAGTGTTGTGGGCATAAAAAGCCAGAAAACACAGAAAGTAACACCGCGGAGCTCCTTGGATGATGAGTGGGATACAAATGTGACCAATAAAGCCATTGTGCATTTGTGTTTACTTCTTAAAATCTCATTATTTAAATTGTAACTGATTTTAATCTTTTTACCAAGATGAAGCTAGATTAGATTTACTCCACCTTCAGTTTTTCATCTGATCTCTTATTTGAGGAGATGGATCTTTTAATATCACAAACAGTATTAAACTTGGAAATAATTACCAGTGCCTGGTGGCTGGAATCAGGACAAAAGCAATGGTGAATGTAAATTTCCTAATGTGGTTTCTTGGATAGACTACAAATACGTTATTTAGCTAAAGTATTCTACACTGAAGAAATATAAAGGGCTTCCTAGCTGGGGATGGCATTAATCAGACATTCTCATTAAATTCAGTGGCAGTAATGCTCAGGTAAGTATACAGCATGAATATGTTCTTACAGAAACATTTAATTGATCAATTGAACCAATCTATTAAAAAACATAAAAACTACAAAAGACTCCTGTTTGATCAGGCACCATTCCATCCATCCATGCATTTATTCAGATAGAAATATGAATATGCTGCTTTTTGTCAATGAGCTCAAGGACTGTGGCCCAATGGCAGAATACACACTCTCCCCTGCCATATCCTGGTAGAACAGGAAAAGACTCCTGTCCATAGCTGCCAAGTATCCCGTATCCGCTGGGAAAACCCCTTTTTTCTTACTGTTTCCCGGCGGTATCCCGTTTGGCGATAAATCCCGGCATTCTCCCTTAAATTCGCTTCTTCCCAGCGGCCATTTTTCTGGTGCCGCTTTGCCCTTCTATGGGCACCAGAAAATGGCGACGCCGGCGCCGGAAGTCGCTTCCGCGCATGACCGGAAGTTGCGTGACGCGACTTCCGGTGGCGCTTCGCCCTTCTATGGGCATCAGAAAATGGCGGCGCCGGCACCGGAAGTCGATTTTACGTGTTTCCGGTCATGCACGGAAGCGACTTCCGGCGCCGGCGCCGCCTTTTTCTGATGCCCATAGAAGGGCGAAGCGCCACCGGAAGTTGCGTCACGCAACTTCCGGTCATGCGCGCGCTGCCGATCCCGGATCTTTACGACCCAGACTTGGCAGCTATGCTCCTGTCTGAAATTTTGGAGAGCTGTTGCCTGTCAGTGTAGAAGACAATACAGCGCTAGTTGAATTGATGGTCTCACTCAGTATAAAATAGCATCCTGTGTTTACAATGGAAAACAATGACATATAAATCTAATTTGCAAGCTATGAAAGAGATGGAGAGAGACTAGGAAAATGTGAAAATTCCAGGTGCAATTTCTAAACAGTTTTAGAAGCGGCCTCTCTGCTCAACACTCAGTCCAGGGCCCCATTCATAAGAATGAGCAGAAGGGCTCATCGAATGTGGCAGCGCTGTTTTATGCATGACAGCTTCTAAAAAGAAATGAAATGCCATTCCATACATCTTGGGGTCAGCAGCAAATGCCAGGGATAGGGCGCCTAGATCCCTCCAGCTGTTACTGGAATAACAACTAAAAAAAAATTCTGGGATACAGAGGCATATTCTCATTACAGATGATCCAGGTGATCATGTATAAGTACCCTAAGAACTAGCAGTAGAGATCCAGTGGCTAGAGTGGTTTATTGGAGAATATATTATTTACTATCTGTTTTGCTTTTAGCTCAGCACACATTTTGTGGTCCAAGCTATTCTGGTATCACATGCTACTCAAATGACCATTTTGGTTGGATGTATTATTTCCACCCACTTCTCTGTCTGTGGCATAGCTGCCAAGTTTTCCCTTTTCTTGCGAGGAAGCCAATTTAGCATAAAGGAATTTCCCTTTAAAAAAGGGAGAACTTGGCAGCTATGGTCTGTGGACACACAAAAGGAGCTTGCACAATTAAGAACAATAAGACATCAAAACAGAAATAGCAAACAATCATCATAAACTGATCTGTAGAAAATGTAACTTGAAAAAAGAGACATTGCACATACTGTACTTTTGTAAACCAATAAATCTTTAATAAAATATATATTTTAAAATAAAAAATCATAAAACTTTTCATGGAGGCTAATCAAACAAAAACCCTCATCAGGTTATTAAAATGGTAACGCTTGCTTGAAACAATAATAGGGAGAAGTGAAACGACCAATGAATATCAGAGAACTGGGAAGATAAAGCACTTCAGACAGAGATGGGGAACCTGTGGCCAACCAGATGTTGTTGAACTACAACTCCCTTCCTCCTTGGACCCTGGCCATTAGCCATGCTGGCTGGGGCTGACGGCAGCTGGAGTGCAACATCTGGAGGCTCATGGGCTTCCCACACTTTCCAGAGAGAAAGGAGAAAACATGATTAGTATTTTGTTGTTGTTGTTTAGTCGTTTAGTCGTGTCCGACTCTTCGTGACCCCATGGACCATAGCACGCCAGGCACTCCTGTCTTCCACTGCCTCCCGTAGTTTGGTCAAACTCATGTTCGTAGCTTCGAGAACACTGTCCAACCATCTTGTCCTCTGTCGTCCCCTTCTCCTAGTGCCCTCAATCTTTCCCAACATCAGGGTCTTTTCCAAGGATTCTTCTCTTCTCATGAGGTGGCCAAAGTATTGGAGCCTCAGCTTCACGATCTGTCCTTCCAGGGAGCACTCAGGGCTGATTTCCTTAAGAATGGATAGGTTTGATCTTCTAGCAGTCCATGGGACTCTCAAGAGTCTCCTCCAGCACCATAATTCAAAAGCATCAATTCTTCGGCGATCAGCCTTCTTTATGGTCCAGCTCTCACTTCCATACATCACTACTGGGAAAACCATAGCTTTAACTATACGGACCTTTGTCGGCAAGGTGATGTCTCTGCTTTTTAAGATGCTGTCTAGGTTTGTCATTGCTTTTCTCCCAAGAAGCAGGCGTCTTTTAATTTCGTGACTGCTGTCACCATCTGCAGTGATCAAGGAGCCCAAGAAGTATTATTGATTAGTATTATTTAATAATAAATAAATGAAGGTGTGTGTGTTCTTGTTTGTGTGTGTGCGCGCGCATGCACACATACATTTCCCATTAGCACTATATTTGTGCTCTCTGCCTTTCAATTCGGAAAGCATACTATCTTGTATCCATATAAATGAAGGCAAGAAAGCACCTTGCTTGCAGGGAAAATTGCTACACTCCAGATGTTTGCCACTTTTTTAAAAAAAATAGGGAGACTTTGGCAGTGGAGTGCAGGAGAGCATCACCCTCTTGAAACTAGATTTTCATGACAGGCAAAACGTTTGGATGGGTTCACCACTTCCTTTAGAACAGGGATCCCCAAACTTGGCCCTCCATATTTTTGGGACTACAATTCCCATCATCCCTGATCACTGGTCCTGTTAACTAGGGATGATGGGAGTTGTAGTCCCAAAACATCTGGAGGGCCGAGTTTGGGGATGCCTGCTTTAGAAGGCTATATGACCACATCTGCACTTGACAAGTGCAGCAGACATGTGCTTAGTATGTGAATAATAATAATAATAATAATAATAATAATAATAATAAATACTTTACTAAATGAAAAATAGTCAAAGAGGTTACCATAGCAAGAGCTGAAATTGTTAAACAATCCCCCTTTCTTCAGAATGGCACAAGATTTGGAATTAATGTTAACATGTTCTTTACTACTACAACTTCTCTTAATGTTCATAAAACAACTAAAAGGCAAACATCTCTTTATTTTCAGCAGGTGATGACTATTATAATATAATATAGAATTTCTGTCCACAGGTGGGATCCAATTTGTGTCCTGGTGCTCATAGAAAGACTTTTGATTCTGCCAACAGCTGTGCTATCAAAAGAGGAGGGGAGGTTAGCAGAACTGTATTTAAAAAGAAGAAAAGAAAACCTCAAGAACCCAAAATAGCCCAGTGAGGTATCGCCATGGAATATAGAGTGACAGCTGGAAAAGTAAAATGTGGGGAAGGGAATGCAAGGCCTCCTTGGAGAGGGTGGCTTGTGAGAATCCTCCTTGTCAGAGGATATGGCAACTCTGTTGCAGACCCCACTCATCACGGATATAATTCCAAACCAAGATTGCTCTAACCGGTACTACTACTAATAATATTCAATGTCTCCTTAGTGGGATCTCTACCAATAGGTGCATAATTGGCCATACCCCTCTGCAGCACACAAAGCTTTGAAGAACCTTTACGTAAATGCCTCTGGCCTGAATCCCAATGGTATCCTCTCTGATCCACAGGTTCAAGGATGAAAGAAGTGTTGGGACTCCCAGAGATAGAGAGGGTTAAAGCAGCAGGTTGGCTCCCTGGTCTGACACTGATAGATTACAGTATGTCCTCTGTATTAATAGCACTGCAGTTCTCTTCTCCCATCTCTTGCTCTCTCCTGCTGCATCGTCCACAGATCAATACTGGGGCCTCAGATTAAAATTCCACGACTAACTCACTTAGTCACTTATAAACACCATCTCTGCCCCCTGTCTCCCATCTCCTGCCTCGCCATCACTCACCCGTCTTTCATTTTCTTTCCTCACCTTTCTCTGTTCTCCTTACTCTCGAGTCTCAGTTCCAAATGCATGCATTCCCAATGTACCCTCTCTGAGCAGCTTCTGAATAGCTCCCATTCACTGCTGGAATCAGGGCTATGGGGAACCTAGGCTGCCCTATGGTGGGAGGCCCCTTACCTCTCTCGCTCTTAAGCCACATACTCCATTGTCTCAGATACATTTTTTCCAGTCTCCTCAATTCAAGGCTGTGGATCTGACAGGCTTATATGCAGCTCAGAGACACAGCATTCGATATTGGGGTGCAGAATTCACTATCCTGGGAATTCCAGCATTCACTTTATGATCATTAAAAAATATACAGGCAAAGGTCCGAGTCCAGCAACCTTGCCCACATTGCCAGGTTGCGACTATCATTCAGAATCAGTCCTGCAAGGCCAAGCACAAGCAACTGCCAGAATGGTGGCTCTGTGGTTAAACCACTCAGCCTAGGGCTAGCTGATCAGAAGGTCGGCGGTTCGAATCCCTGTGACGGGGTGAGCTCCCGTTGCTTGGTCCCTCCTCCTGCCAACCTAGCAGTTCAAAAGTACGTCAAAATGCAAGTAGATAAATAGGAACCGCTACAGCAGGAAGGTAAATGGCGTTTCCATGTGCTGCTCTGGTTCGCCAGAAGTGGCTTTGTCATGCTGGCCACATGACCTGGAAGCTATACGCCGGCTCCCTTGGCCAATAATGCGAGATGAGCGCGCAACCCCAGAGTCGGTCATGACTGGAGCTAATGGTCAGGGGTCCCTTTACCTTTACCTCATCATATAGGAAATCCTGGAGCAGTATGAATCAAGCAAAGAGAGGTCTAGGAATCTGCAAAAGCAAATCCCCCGGCATGCTTTGAGAAGTCTCTAGGTGTGCAACATTTTCCAAACCAATGATGGAAGCACACTGGATGCAGGGTAAATAGGAGTGTGTGCTTAGCCATAGTCTAACCATGGCATAAGCATTGTGCAAGCGATTCAGATGGAAAGCTCAATACACAGGCCTCTATAAATTTACAAGCAATCTGCAAAGTCACTGAATGGAAGCTTCAAGGCTGTACACCTTGAAGATCTGAAGAGCCAGATAAGCAATACTGGCGAGGAGTTTGGCCTATTCCAAGATACTTTGCCTCCCGGTAGCTAGCTCTTTTCTGTTTTCTTCTTGCTGATTTGGTGCATAGCAAGCCCTCTCCAATCCTGCAAGCTGGTATCAAAGCACTAACAAGCCCCCCACTGTCCCTTTGATCTGCACATTGGTGAGCTGCCACAGGAAGCCAGTGGGAAGCCTTATCACAGAGCTAATTATAAGTATTCTTCAAGCAGGCTCCATTCTAGGACCACCAGGGATTTCTGTTCCAGATCCAAAGATTCGAATCAGCACAAGCACCCACTACATTACTGTATTGAAAAATACATGTTGCACTTTTAGTTTAAATGGTGAATGAACATTCATAGCAACAGCTTCTGTAAGGTAGGTTAGGCTAGGGGAGACTGTCCCAAAATTACCCAGCAAGATTCATGCCTGAGAACACCATATTCATGGCCAGTCCTAGTTTACACTCTATCCACTATATCAGGAGTAAGTAAAAGGTAGATTGGGATCTACTGATCTACTCTGGATGCTTGAGAAAGATTTCTGCCCCCAAAATCTGCTGGAACCGTATAACAAATATTTCAGGCCCCAAATGTGTCGGAACCATATAACACCGATCCTAAAGGATCTACACTGGCTTCTAGTATTCATAGTGTTGGTGTTGACCTTTAAAGCCCTAAATGGCCCTGGCCCAGTATTCCTGAAGGAGTCTCTCCACCCACATTGTTCAGCCTGGAAACTGAGTTCCACCTCTGAAGGTTCTTCAGACAGTTAGTTCTCTCACTGCGACAAGTGAAGTTACAGGGAACCAGGCAGAGGGCCTTCTCGGTAGTGGCACCTACCCTGTGGAACTCCCTCCCATCAGATGTCAAGGAGATAAAGAACTGCTGTACCCAACTTTTAGAAGACATCTGAAAGCAGCCCAATTTAGGGAGGTTTTTAATGTTTGATGTATGTCTTGCTGTGTTTTTATATTTTGTTGGAAGCTGCCCAGAGTGGCTGGGGCAACCCAGTCAAATGGGTGAGGTACAAATAATAGTAGTAGTAAAGGTAAAGGTAAAGGGACCCCTGACCGTTAGGTCCAGTCGCAGATGACTCTGGGGTTGCGGCGCTCATCTCGCTTTAGTGGCCGAGGGAGCCGGCGTACAGGTTCCGGGTCATGTGGCCAGCATGACAAAGCCACTTCTGGCGAACCAGAGCAGCGCATGGAAACACCGTTTACCTTCCCGCCAGAGCAGTACCTATTTATCTACTTGCACTTTGATGTGTTTTCGAACTGCTAAGTTGGCAAGAGCTAGAACCGAGCAACGGGAGCTCACCCCGTCGCGGGGATTCGAACCGCCGACCTTCTGATTGGCAAGCCCTAGGCTCTGTGGTTTAACCTACAGCACCACCCACGTCCCATACAAAAGTAGTAGTAGTAGTATTAAACATGATAGTGAGCAAAGCATTGCTATTTCCCAAGTAACTTAACAGAGCATTTCAATTGAAGCCCTCCCAGCTATAAATAGATGGCTTGCCTCTGAAACAGGGTATCCACAGAGGGACTATACACAAATCTGCCAGCAGGAAGGCTCCCGGCCTGGGCTGGATGGATCAGCACTTCCCTTCTCCCGCAAAGAGAAACAGCTTGATCTCTGTGCCAGGTGCCTGCTTTGTGCACTAACCCCAGAAGGATTCTTGTTAAGGGGTGGGGTAATGGAAATGGAGAGACAAGGAAGTGAGAGTGCCTCAGGGCCAAAAGCTGTGCAGCACAGGTCTCCAGGGTCTCATTCCTCCCAATAGGCTGGGGCAGGTTCCTGTGTAACAGCAATTATTAACGATGCTCCGCATTTATAGAGCACTTTTCATGTTCAAAGCCCTTTACAAACATTAACTAATTAATCTGTCATATTAAATGCTGCCTTTAGAGGGCTGTTGAGCAAAGCAATGTCTCCTGGGTGGGCTGCTGAGCTCAAGCTCAAAGGTACAGGGAGATGTTCATGAGAGTGGTCTCTCGCAATTCTTCCTGGATCTTCAGTAGGGATGGAAGGCTCTCTCACCGACGCTCAGTTTCTCATTTCCCCCATCTTGGATTCAGTTCTCTACATTTTGCAGCAATTTTTGGGAAGGGGGGTGTAAATCCTCATGAAAAACCATAAGCATTGAAGTGCGATTTTCCCCTAATAAACAAATTTCATATGCAGTTTTTACTAATTTACACAATATTTGCAAGTAATTCCCCCTAATATAATGCATTTTTTGGATGTTGCTTTCTCTAATACCTTCACTCCTATGCACACTATCTCTGAATATGTGCATTTTTTGAAACATAGGTAGGCTGGACAACTGCATTGCAAAATTTGGGTAAGTGTGAATTTCAAGATAGCTGTGGTTTGCTTCACATTTTGTTTCAGAAAGTGCACCATGTGTGCATATATGACACACAGGGCCAGATTTAGATGAAATCCACTTGTGAGGCCCCTCCACATCCCCCACCCATTTCCAGAAAATGGAAGAGTATTTTAAACAAAATTGAGTGACGCCAAGGATGATGATGGGTGTTTAAAATTCTACAATTCACAATTTCTCCTCTAAAGGACATAAAATATTATTGTTAAATACCATGGTGATTTTAAAAAATGCATAAAATTAACACTGAAAAACTTTTGCAATAACTAAACTAATTCCCATGTCTTGTTCCTCTCTAAGGAATCAAGTTCAGCCTTCATGGCATTTAACCATGGCTCAGCATCCTCTGAGGTTAAACTTTGGACCTCTTAGAAGCTTGAAGGTTCCCAAACCTTCTCTGAGTTACTAACAACAGCTGCATCTGCTATGACTGTTTAGCAAACTCTTCAGCATACCTTTTGGGTGGTTGTTGTTGCTGCTGCTGCTGCTGCTGCATTTAAATCCCACCTTTCCTCCGAGCTCAAAATGGCATGTGTGGTTCTCCCCCTCCCCAATATATCCTTGCAACAACCCTGCGAGGTAGGTCAAGCTGTGTCACAGTGGCTGGACCAGTGAGCTTCATGAGTGGGTGTCGAGTGGGGATTTGAACCCTGGTCCCAGCCCAGCATTCCAACCACTACACCACACTGACTCACCAAATGTATTGCAGGCTGCTGTGTTTATGAAGATTAGCCCATGTGCCCATTCAAACCAGGTGGATGGTGCTTGATTGGTTGGGAGAGAAGGGAGAGTAAAGGGAGGCTGTGATCCAAAAGTATCAGGCCACTGTTGTCCTGATGCAGGAGTTAAAAGGGTCAAGAAAATGGAGTCACCTCTCTAGACAGGTCATTAGTTACATTAGTGAAGAGCTGGCAAAGGCAAGCTATAAATAAAATATAGGAGAGGACTCTCCAGGGGCCTGTCAATCACAACAACTTGCGTCCTATTAATTATATCAAGATGCTGATATTCACCTCCACCAGCATCACCTTCCATTTAGAAGGAAGCAGCGCTCTCTGGTGGGAGTAGCTCACCACTGCAATTTAAGCCTGTCCAGTTCACAACCTCCATACTGAGAGAAACAGAGGATATTAGAGGACAATCTTTGATCTTCAAACTCTCCACTGCAGTCAGCCTCCTTTATTTCAAAGAGGCTGGTGCCAGCGTAGTGCAGTTGAGGCTCATGCTGATAATTTATTATCTGTGCTCTGGCAACATCACGGCACAGGTTGTTCCAGTCACACATCCGTGACATCCTTTCAATAAAAGCTCAATAAATGAGAGGTTTTTAAAGGACTGCTTCTGGGCATTAGCATCACAGTGACACACCAGAAGCCCAGAGACCAAAGGTTTTCCCAGAGTGGGGTACCCAACCCTCTAGGGAAGCTGAGGATAGCAGCACAAGGAGAGGGAAGAATCCACAGCTATTGAGTCGTTCTGCAGAAACAGAAAACTTGCAGCAGCAACAAAAATCTATACAGTGGCAAGGCAGAGGTGGAAGGCGATGGGGGGGGGGAATCCCATGCTTGTGTGAGCAGAGAACATAACAGAGGCTGCAATCTTTTGCACAGGCTAATCAAAGCAGCTTTCAGAATAGAATTAGGCGGTGACAATCATATAATCATAAAATGCAGCCAGTTTATCGAAATTAAAACACAAGCTCTCAGCATTTTAAACAGAGTAAAACATATTTATAACGAAAATGCAGAATTAAAGGGTTTCACGAGCTTGACATCAGGTTACACTGCTGCAAAGACAAGCTGATAGCAACACTTCAGAGGTCTCTCTCAGTTTTAACTGGAGATGTCAGAAATTGAACCTGGGACCTTCTGGTGTGCTCATACATTGCAAAGCATAGATGTGGGCAAAAATGAATACCTAAAGCAGTTACATAATCATAGGGTATTTCAGCACTAATCCTGTTTAGCTGCTCAGAGTCCATCCAGCTAGGCCCACCTCCCCAGATGCCAAAACACACACCAGCCACACACACCAGTTGATGTGTGATCAATGTCAGTCTGGCAGCTGATGCCAGTGAGGAGAAGGGGAGCCCTTTACTGTTCAAGCAGTATATATGCCCAAAGAATCAGGATAGGAATAAATGAAAATACTCAAATATTGTGTTGCTTGGGGCAAAGGAGAAGTTGAAGCCCATTCCATTCAACAAACATGTCAGAGATGGCTGCGGCTACTCTTGAGTAAAAGACGCTCCGCTCCGTCTTGTCTTTCAGAGTTTTATTGTGCATACTATTTACAGTGGAAGAACATCAGCAAAAATGACTGCTCAGTCCGTGTCAGAACCCCGCAATGGCTTATTGCGGGTTTTCTCCCAGCATAAAAGCCTGGGCACCCCAAAGCGCCGCCCCCTAGCGCTACGGGTGGGCACATGCCTCAATTCGGGCGTCGGAGGGAAGGGCCGCCTTCCTGGCTGCCTTGCGTCTGAAAGCCCTCCGTGCTCCTCTTCCCCCTACCCCTCTCTCAGAGAGGTGGCCTGCCTTTGCTGGTGTCATCAAAACACAACAACATCTAGTGCTTGAGGCAGCCACTCCACTTTGCCTAATGACAAGGCCAGCACTGGGGATGTCAAATTGTCCTTCACCAGAGGTAACAAAATGTCTCAGACCAGCCCTGGTCCCACTGGTTTTTCCTTATTGCAGGGGTCACCTTCTTTCTTAGGTCCAGAGGCACATTTGTATTTTTCAGCAAGTGCTGTGCACACTACTCCTTCTAGTATCCTCTCCCCACTTGCCTGGATCAGTCCCCCTAACACAAACACACACACAAAGTCATGGTCGTAGCCAGGATTTTTGTTATGGGGGGCAGGACTTTTGTTAGGGGGGACAGAACCAACGTGATTGGTCAGTTAGTTTAGTATTCCTATTGTTTAACTTGATTGGGGGGCAGGTGCCCCTTTCTGCCCCCCTGGCTACGCCCATGCACAAAGTATACACACACACTTCGTATCTGGGTAAAAGAATTAATCAGAGCCTGGGAAAAGCACATCAAGGATCTTCAGACACAGCCATCTTCTGCAAGAGGCCCTGATCAGCTCCTACAATTAGAAAAGACAATGCTAAGTAACATGGGCTTAGTGATGAAGCAACTTCATGATGCAGAAATTGATTACAAGTTCTTTGTTCATTTATACGAAAGTTCAAAACAGAGCTCAGTCAGTGACTAAGATTGCAATCCTAACCCACTACATTCAGTCAGATTTACTCCTGAACAAGGTTAGAATCACACGGTTAATCTTCTTAACCTGCTGGTGGCTACCAACATGGATGGCAAAAGATTAGTCAAATTCATGGAGAAGGCTAGCAATGGCTACTAGCCACGATAGCTATGCTCTCTACCTGTACTGGAGGCAGTATGCCTTGGAATACCAGTTGCTGTGAAGCACAAGTGGGCAGTTGCTGTTGCACTTGGCTCCTGCTTTTAGGCTTCCCATTGAGACATCTGGATAGCCACAGGATGCTGGACTAGATCAGGCTTTGGGCTGATCCCTCAGGTTCTTCTCCTGCAACCTTTGTAATAAGCTTTGGACTACCCCAGCAGCATTCTCTGGAGGTATAATTGATTGAGGGAGCCAGTGACAATGATGGGCAGAGCCAGAGAGGGAAGTAGCCTATACTATTTTTTTAATAAAAATATATATATACATGTATATATCACCCAAAATATGACCAGAATAAGAGCAGGAATCCTTCTCTTTGCTCCCACAACATAATCAGTTATATTCAAATCTGAGAATTCTCCAATGACTTCTGTGAGCAGTTCCCACTTCTAATTTGGGGATGAAAAATTAAGAAGAAATCCAAACCAGTCCAAACCAGAAATCTGTGCTAAAATGGTAAGCGTTAGCACCCATTTTCACTGTTGTAAATATAGTCACTTACAGCACAATTCCAGGTGTGTCTACTTGCCTTGGAGCCGATCTTTATAAACTACAGTACTAAAATTACAAAGTGCTGTGACGATGAACAATAAAAATAAAAATGCAGCAAATTAAAGACCCACCGAACTCAATACTTCTGAGTAGGGATGCACAGTATTGCACTGCCCGATTGGATTGTCTCAAAACAATTCATTTATTTAGCGCTGCACTGACATCCGACCTTATTATTTGATTTCTCCCTCTCTTTGTGCAAATATGAACCAGACAACTGAGGACACCACTTCGCGTATCTAAGGAAGTGAGCTCTATAGACCACGACAGCTTGTGCCACATCAGAACCATAGCTGCCAAGTTTTCCCTTTTCTCGCGAGGAAGCCTATTCAGCATAAGGGAAAATCCCTTAAAAAAGGGATAACTTGGCAGCTATGATCAGAACATCCGCTTAGCCTACTACGGGGAAACAGAGCGCTCGGCTCCCCTGCCGGCCGCAAGGCAGACGAATCCTCTCTCCACTTTTACGGCGTTTCTGGCGTCGCGGCGTGATGACGCCACAGCAGTGCGGCCGGACCGGAAGTGGGAGCCTGCTGCAAAACTGCTGTGCTCCTGAGGGCCGCGTTTCGTAGTTTTGGACGCCCCACCGGGGCCGAATCCGTCGCCATCGGGTCCTTCCTTGGGCCGTACAGGTGAGAGGTGAGCCTGGAGCTGGTCTGGGAGCCTCGCCGACGAAGGATGCCGGCATCTTTCTCTCCCCCGCCCCGGCCTTCAAGCACGTTTCGTTGGTCTGCGCCGTGTCCGGATGCAGGGCGGGCCTGAAAGGGCCCTTCCGCCTCCCTTGGGCCCTCGGAACAGGCCCCTTCGAGCAGATGCTGGGTTCATTGTCTGGGCTGTCGCCTCTTTCGTGCACCGCCTGCCTTCATTCATCATACCTAGAGAACGCTTTGCCCCGTTGAAGGGCTCGGGCCTAGTTTCTGGCTACCATCTCTGCTGCTGACATCTCTTTGGTGGGGAAGAAAAAAAGCCTGCGGGCGGAAGGGTGGGTTGCCCCACTTGGTTCACCCCACGAGGAGCCCTGCAAGCAAGACACTTTGTTCAGGGCTGATCTCCCTCCCCTTATCTATTCTCTCCATCTCTCTCTCACACACACTCTTTCTAAAGGGTTGAATACTTCATGAAGCTCTCAGTCTAGAAGTGGGGGAAGCAGAATGACATGCGTTTCTACCGGTAGTACTGTACAGGTATCTAGAAACTAGGCTCTTTATCATAACTGAAATGGCTTAAAAGACGTTTTTATTTTCGAAATAGCAAGGTTTTTTTATTATAATTCACTTGCTGCCTGTGTGTAGAGAGCACAGATAGTACAGGTCTGTTTTAGAATAGCTGGTGCGACTTAGGACAGCCATACTGGCTGAGCTTGGTGGGAGTTGTACACCAAAACATTTGGAGGGCACCAGGTTGGCAAAGGCTGGGCTAGATGTCACCTAGCTGGCTGAAAGCTCATACCAATAACAAACTTAGTTGGTCTCTAAGGTGCTACTGGGCGGATTTTTTTTTTTAATTTCGTTTCGACTACAGCAGACCAACACGGCTACCTACCTGTATCTTTTGAGACAGCCAGTCTGCAACCAGTTTTTCATCTTTGGCTGTAGAAAGAGAGCATGGGTATAATTATATATAAATACAGCTAAAAATCATTTGCTAATAAGGCACAACTATGATGAAAACCATTCAGTCAGCACTTCATGAATTTTATTTATTAAATTTTTATACCGCCCTTCATCCGTAGATTTCAGGGCGGTTCACAACATAAAAATATGGAACATAAAAATACAAGAAAAAAACACAAAATGAAAAGACAAACCAATAAACCCCCTCCCCCACTCCCTATATAGGCATATGAATATGTTGAGAACAGTTTTGTTATTTAAGCAGTAGCCTGGCAGCAATAAACTACAGGACTTCCATAGAAGTGTGTATATGTCAGTCAGTAATTTTAAGGATGTGACGGGAAGGCCTGGCCTTTTTTTTAAAAAAAAACTGTGTGTGTCTCTTGCTTCCTTAAAAACAAGTACAGTCAAACCTCGAACGGCTCCATTTTTGAACATTTCAACTCCCGAACACCGAAAACCCGGAAGTAGGTGCTCTGGTTTTCAAACAAGCTTCCACTTGAGTGCAAGAAGCTCTTGCAACCAATCAGAATCCGTGCCTTGGTTGTCGAACATTTTTGGAAGTCGAATGGTTTTCCGGAACGGATTACGTTCGACAACCGAGGTTTGACTGTATTAGCTGATCCTACTATTAGAATAAGCACTATTGTTTTATAGTTACTTGATCCCCTTATTCTCTTCCCCCTCCTTTCTCACTAGAAGTATAGAAGATGGCAAAGTTCCAGGCTCCCGTTATCCAAGATAATCCCTCAGGATGGGGTCCATGTGCTGTTCCAGAGCAGTTCAAAGATATGCCTTATCAACCTTTCAGCAAAGGAGATCGGCTGGGAAAGGTACTTCTTCACACACCATTGCACAGAAATTTCTATTAACTGCTTTTCTGCATTGTTTATGCTGTTGTTTTCCATTAAGGGCTAGATTTTGAAAGGCACTCTTACCATGTGCTTCAGGAGCCCAGTTCCTACACTACTACCTACAGGGCAAAAAGACCATGAGTGAAATTGTCCTAAGTCTTTTAGGGAGTGAATTTTTGGAACATCATTTTGGTCCCTATTGGGCTTCACAGAATTTATAGCTGAGGTGTACAGTTCATCTCAGTGCTGGATTGTGTTGGCTTACATTACATTGCCTGGTTAAAAAGGGCATCTGAATCATGAATCATTGGCAAGATCTGACCTAATGTATTTCATGACATAGGATGGTGTTAAGGCATACAGGTCTGGACCTGGGGGGAAATTTGGCTAATAATTGTCTTAAGACAATTCCAGTTTCCTAGCCCTTTAGAACATTATAGCAGTGTAATGGGTGGTTCAGGTGTTGTTTACCATAGTACATTCCCTGTAAGGATGGGTAGCTGCCATCATATAGAGAATGTCTGCTTCCATTGGCTACCAATCCCCACAACTGTTTAGCAAGAGCATTAGACACTTTCCAGTGGGATTCCAGCAGATTGCAAAATAAGCAATTCTGCATGTTACAGCTAAGTTGTGGACAGAACACACACACACACCGGCCAGGGTCATGTGTACATCAGCTCATTATCTCTCCCCAAGTAAAGATCCTGATGTCTTAATATTTTGAGTACACTCAGAAACTTAGCTGGCTGGAGAAATAATTTTTGAGATTCTGTTGAAAATCCTTTGAAATGAGTTTGTGGCATGCTTGAAAGCAGCCTTATATCCTCATTGTTTTTATTTTTACCAGGTTGCAGACTGGACAGGAGCTACTTACCAGGATAAGCGATATACGAGTAAGTATGATGGTGATTGCTCTTGTTTGATATATTTCATATGGAAGATCAGGTCATAATAAGGTGCCAGTGAGCACGGTATATGAAGTTGGCATTATGTCTCTGTTGGCTGAAGAGGCCTTGTTATTTGCTTAGGGCAAATGATGATGATGATGATGATGATTTATTTATTTATACCCCGCCCATCTGGCTGGGTTTCCCCAGCCACTCTGAGTGGCTTCCATCAGAATATTAAAATACAGTGATTCATCAAATATTAAAAGCTTCCCTAAACAGGGCTGCCTTCCGGTGTCTTCTAAAAGTCACATAGTTGTTTATTTCCTTGACATCTGACGGGAGGGCGTTCCACAGGGCAGGCGCCATTACCGAGAAAGCCCTCTGCCTGGTTCCCTGTAACTTCGCTTCTCGCAGTGAGGGAACTGCAAGAAGGCCCTCAGTGTCTGGCTAGAACAGGGGGGATGGAAACACTCCTTCAGGATTGTTGTCTTTTGACCACTATACAATAAGAATACTAAAGCTGAACTTCCAGGAGAGGTGCTTTATAGTTTCTCCTGCATTTCATTACAAGACAGAATTGCATTGAACGTAAGCTTTTCTGCATTCCTCTGTTTCCTTCACTGCTTATAGGGGTTGACAACTTTTTTGGGCTGGTGGGCACATTTGGAATTTTGAGAGAGTGCAGTTGGCACCAGTCACAAAGTGGCTGCTGTTGGGGTGTGGCATAACACGAAATGGCTGCTACATCTGAAAGGGCAGGAAAAGAGGCAAGTTCACAAAATCCACTATGAATTTTTAAAGGGATATTCATTGATTCGTCCATGGGTGCCATAAGAGATACTTGACATGTATACTGTACACTGTGTAACCTCTGGCTTGCAACATTAAGACCTACTCTCCCTAAACAGATTTCTACTGCCTGTATCAAATACAGTGGTACCTCGGTTTATGAACACAATTGGTTCCGGAAGTCTGTTCATAAACTGAAGCGTTCATAAACTGAAGCGAACTTTCCCATTGAAAGTAATGGAAAGTGGATTAATCCGTTCCAGACGGTCCGCGGAGTAACCGTTCATAAACTGAAGCGAACTTTTCCATTGAAAGTAATGGAAAGTGGATTAATCCGTTCCAGACGGGTCCGTGAAGTACTTAAACTGAAGCGTTCATAAACTGAAACATGGGTGTAATTGGTTGCGGAAGTCTGTTCATAAAGTGAAGCGTTCATAAACTGAAGCGAACTTTCCCATTAAAAGTAATGGAAAGTGAATTAATCCGTTCCAGATGGGTCCGCGGTGTTCATAAACCGAAAATTCATAAACCGAGGTGTTCATAAACCGAGGTTCCACTGTAGTAAGTTTTGGAATTTGGTAATGCAATCACAGGTGCAGTTGCAAATCAACGTTACAGATAAGCAGAACACTAGGGCACATCGTGTTTCTGCACTGATTACAGCAGTAGTGGAGGAAATCTCCATCTGGTTTTGAGATCAGCCATGGTATTTACCATTGGGCAAAGGAACATGATTGTATCACATCTGTTGTTCTTAGCAGTTACACTAATATAATTCTCCTTCAGTTCCTATTTGAAAGGAGGACGGTTCTAGTCCTTGGTCTTCTAGGAAATCCCAGTCTTGCACTCAAGGTGACTGAGACAATTGTCTTCCCAGATAAATATTCATCCCAGTTTGGTGGAGGAAGCCAGTATGCTTATTTCCATGAGGAAGATGAAACCAGTTTCCAACTGGTGGACACGGCACGGACACAAAAGACAGCTTACCAGAGGAATCGCATGAGGTTTGCACAGGTATGGTGTGGCTTGATTGAAGAGATTAGACTTGAGCCATATAGCTAGTCTGTCCCAGTTGATACTCTTTGAGGGGAGAGAGACAGATAGAGGAGGGAACAGACAACCTTCCCCTTAATCTGGTATGGGGAACCTGCGGTCCTGTTCTTGTTGCACTATAACTCTAGTAGCTGGAACAACTCCTATCAGCCCCAGCTGATATGCCCAATAGTCAGGTATGATAGGAGTTATAGTCTAGTAATATCTAGAGGGCCAAAGATTAGTTACCCGTGGACTACTGCTCCCATCATCACTAACCATGCTGGCCGAGAGCTGGAATCAATACAAGATTGGAAAAGGGGAGCACAGGTTCCCCATCCCTGTCATTAATGGACAGTCTCATGGGATTTTGAAGATGTATCCCCTCCCATTACCCAGTCATTGAGAACTATCTTTTTCAAACAAGCTGTTGCAAGTTTGAGACTCCTTGTGGTTTTTCATTTTTGTTGTTCTTGGGCTGGAATGTGTATGGCTATCAAGTAGTGATTCCCCCTTTTCAGGTTTTGGTGACACACTAGCTTATTATGCCTCCCAGGAACACTTAGTGGTGCTTTTCACAGCATATCCCAGGAATGGGAATGGTTATCAAGATGTTGTTGAACTACAACTCCCCTCACCATTGGCCATACTGGCTGGGGTTGATGGGAGTTGGAGTCCAGCAACATAAGGAAGGGCCACAGGTTCCTCACACCTAGTGTAACTCATGCAATACAGTGAATACTGGGCAGGAATCCTTTGGAGGATTGCTTGCTAGGTAGGCCCTTTGATTCCATGCTGTCTCGCTTACATTAGTGCTTCCTTTCAGAGGAACCTCCGGAGAGATAAGGACCGCCGGAACATCCTTCAGTTTAACATGCAGACACTCCCTAAAAGTGCCAAGCAGAAGGAGAGGTAAGCTTGCTGTGTTTGTGGGAGAACATGCAGTTTAGCAATAGTCCAGCAGAGCTTGTTTCATCAAACTGATTGAATCTCCTGAAAAAGCAAATTGCTTACCAAATTTCCCAGACTCTGCTGTCACATATTTTAAATTTTTATTACTGTTGCATGGATTGTGGAATGACATTATCTTATTGGTTGTTCAGCAACTCTGACCCAAGAGATCAGAAAACCCTTTTGTAGTTAGCCATTCATGTTCCAGTTTCTCTACTCTGGAGAAAGGGTTTGGGATCAGCAGGCTCCTTTGCCTTGATGGGACTATCAGTTTTCTGTCATTTCAGAGATAGACTGCGTCTCCAAAAGAAGTTTCAGAAGCAGTTTGGAGTGAGACAAAAATGGGACCAAAAATCTCAGGTAAACCTCTTTGTCTTTGGCTGCCTGTCTTGCAACTGACTTTCCCCTCACCCTTTCACCTTTTGTTCTCATTTTACACACTGATGTGTTGTCTCTTCTATTTATTCTATCTGCATGGCAGAAACCCCGTGACTCCTCTGTTGAAGTTCGCAGTGATTGGGAGGTGAAGGAGGAAATGGATTTCCCTAGGTTGATGAAGATGCGATATTTGGAAGTGTCAGACCCTCAGGACATGTAAGTCTTTTGAGACAGCTGAAGGTTTGGGGCCAACAGTTTGTATCTTTTTTTAGAAGAACTCCAAGTAGTTTAACTAATACAGTATGCTTATCTCTTGATCCAAGACACAAACTGTGATTAGACGTCAGGACAGCCTTAACCAGAATTTTTGCCTTGCTGGGCATTATATAACTTTTTGTATGCTTTCTGAGTGCTGACAACTGGACATAAAATGGCTTTTGGTTAACAAGGCCTGAATTATCCCTGACCTTTGATATGAACAGGAATATATGACTGGTTGTTAGGATCTGGAGCTTGTCAATGAATCTGGTTCAGAGCTCCCTTATCTGACTGGGTTGCCCCTGCCACTCTGAGCGGCTTCCCTAACCTAGTGCCATCTACTGTGTTAGACTCCAGATCCTACTAGCTAGCACAGAGAGTGGTCAGGGGTGATCAGAGTTGTCCTCCAAAATATCTGGAGGGCATCATTTAGGGAAGGATGATTTAAAATGTGGCATTGCTGCTTATAGAGGTTGACGGGTCAGAGGAGAGGCATAGAACCTTAAAGGTGCCGTGGGATCTTAATGATCCTTGGGTTTCTTTTTCATGAGTATTTCTGAACCCATTAGTCCACTTTTTATTATCCTTTGTTCTTGAGAGAACAAATCATGATCATCCTTTCTTTGTACTGTACCTGCAGAGAGTGCTGTGGGGCCCTGGAATACTATGACAAAGCCTTTGACCGCATCACCACAAGAAATGAAAAGACCCTTCGTAGCATCAAGCGCATCTTCCATACCGTAACTACTACTGATGATCCAGTCATTCGCAAGGTATAATATGCCTCTGTAGTTTGTCCTATACGTACATGGCTGTTACTTCAGTTTAAAAGGGGAGTGCTCGCTTGCTTGTAACTTCAGATACCTTTCTTACGAAGTCCTTAAAAATGGTACTGCACTGGGCAAGGCAGGCTAATCTAATAAAATATTGCTTAGTAAGACTGAGACTAGAAATTGCAGCCAGGCATACTGGACTAGAAAAGAGTGTGTCCAGTTGACTGTGCAAAGAGCAGGGGGAAGGAAGGAGATCTTCATAGCTTTGACACACAGTGGAATTCCCTTTTCTGGAGACTCCTTAAAGCCCAAGTCAGAACATCTTCCAAAAGTGTTGCAGGACATTTCTCTTTGAGCTAGTTCTTAGTATTGAGGAGTTTCCTATTTATTGTACTTGGGATGGTGGAGAGAATGGGTCGGATGTGAGAGTTTTCAGAGAGGCTTTATATGTTTTGCAATTTGCTGTGAAGCTTGGAGATATGCTAGGACAAAACCCAGCTAATAAATGAGGCAAGTAGAAGTGTTTATTTCTTATGTTTCTGCCCAGCTCATCTATCAAAGTTCTTAACTTTGAGGGGAGTAAGTTTTTGGCTTAACGATGGAATTGACGTGCAGGAGAGCAGATCTAATCCTTGCATTCATTGGGACTCCTCTGTCTGCCTTTCCTTGGATTTTAATTGCTAGAGAATGGGATGCAAATGCCACTGGTAATCTAGGAGAGCAGGGTTTTGACAACATCTTCTACAGCAGGGATGGGGAACCTGTGGCCCTCCAGATTCTGTTGGGGTACATTTCCTATCAAACTTGGCAATTGGCCATGCTGGATGGAGTTAATGAGAATTGGAATCACAGGTTCCCTACCCCTGTGCCCCAGAGAGCAGATAATGCTACAGATACAACTTTGGAGAGTGGTACAGCCTATATTAGTTTGCTTGTGCAGCGATTCTTGCTCTCATCCATGTGACTTTTCTTTATGCACAGTTGGCCAAGACTCAGGGGAATGTATTTGCTACAGATGCCATCCTAGCTACCCTCATGGCTTGCACTCGTTCTGTATATTCCTGGGACATCATTGTCCAAAGAGTTGGATCCAAACTCTTCTTTGATAAGAGGGACAATTCTGATTTTGGTGAGTGTTTTTGTATATACAGAACAAAACTGAAGGGGGACAGGTGGTGGCTGGGAATGGAGTGCTTGGGGAAGTGAAGCTGTTGGGGTTATCTCTTGGGGCAACCCTCTGAACTTCCATATATGTTTGGCTATATCCTCAGACCTCCTGACCGTGAGTGAGACTGCTAATGAACCACCACAGGATGAGGGCAACTCCTTCAATTCACCCCGTAACCTTGCTATGGAAGCCACCTACATCAACCACAACTTCTCCCAGCAGTGTCTGAGAATGGTAAGATTGAAAGTGGTAATGGATTTGCAGAGAATTTCGGAAAGAAATTGGCTATGCTCACTTAGAACTTCCTGCTGATGAGGGAGTGATCTGTCTCAGCAAGCAGAAAGAAGATAACATCCATCTACTTTCTGTTTTATAGGGCCTCCAGATAGAGTTGTATGGCTATTAGGAAGTTCCACAGAATACTCCTGTTGGGGGAAGTGTCTTGCTAGTAAACAGGATACCACAGCAAAGCCATGTTTTTGAAAAATTCGAGGAAGGGCTTGGTACCAAGACAGTGGCTAATGTTTCTCAAACCAGAGCACTGGAAGCTTGCCATGACTCTCCTGACAGTGTAATCTGATGTCATTGATAAAAGTTTTTGCATGTGTGTGTCTTCACAGGGGAAAGAAAAATACAAATTTCCCAATCCAAACCCATTTGTGGAAGATGATATGGATAAGAATGAGGTGGCTTCCGTTGCATACCGGTAAGTTGTTGCTTCTGACACATGAATAGACCTTGGGAGTTCACAGTACCTCAAGGTGTGGTTTGCAGACTTTTTGCAGCTTCCATGAAAATTCCCATTGCTGCCACCTGTATATACTGTGCTTATGTGAATCTTTTGTTATAAGGTTGCTGACAAACATTTTTGGTTGTAGGTACCGGAGGTGGAAGCTGGGAGACGACATAGATCTGATTGTACGCTGTGAACACGATGGAGTGATGACTGGAGCCAATGGAGAAGTATCTTTCATCAACACAAAAACACTGAATGAATGGGATTCAAGGGTAAGGAAAAACAGATATGTAGGTTCTTCTGTGTGGACATCATTTGTTTCCGCTGGCCTGTCTCTAACAGTGGCATAGTTTACTCTGATTACCTGTAATAGCCTTGGAATTCCCTCTCCCTCATCCCATCCAATTCAAGGGAGTCACTGACTTCTTGAATCTTTGGTCAATGCTGGAAAAAGATCTGTAGGTCCTCACTAATTGAATTTCTGCCACATTAGGTAGGAGTGGGTTCCTCCTTTCCAGCATCACAAATAATTTTGGAATCAGTTGCATGAAATCTTCATCTTCGTAGCCAGATCCTGACTTGGCACAGTGTGCCATAATTGATGCTGTGTACAACCCTAACCCTTTCTTAATTTTTCTAGCATTGTAATGGAGTGGACTGGCGTCAGAAACTGGACTCCCAGAGAGGAGCTGTGATTGCCACTGAGCTGAAAAACAACAGCTACAAACTTGCTCGCTGGACATGTTGTGCGCTGCTGGCTGGATCAGAGTATCTTAAACTGGGGTGAGACAAAATAGTGTGGATAGTTTTTGGTTTGTTTGGGGGGGGGGTTACTACAATAGGGAAATAAGTTTTGGGGGAGAAGCTTGCTCTTCAAGGTTAAATTTTAATACATTGTGACATTTTACAGATATGTTTACGTTGTTCACCTCTTTGAAAGGTGGCCTATAATAAATATTTTAAGTATTTATTCTAAGCTCTAAATATTCTCAGCTCTAAAACTTGGCCAGCACCTCTTCATATGCAGAATTCTCTGCTAATAGCTTGGGATATAGCTGGCCCTTGTCCAGACTCAGCTATACAGCTGCAAATAAAATGTTTTAAGTGCAATATACAATGTGACACTAGATGGCGATGGTGAGCCGTATGGAAAATTCAATGTATTTTTTAAAAAGCATTTTCAGAATGGTTTCTATATGTGTGGAGATTCAATCTCTGTCTTAACTCCTGGGCTAAGTGAGTCTTTTACCTCTTGGAAGGGGCTAGCACATAGGTTCTTTGTCTGGATTAAAAATTACTGAGATGGGTCTTTAACACGTTAATAATATTCAACATTTGTCAAGGGCATGCGTGCATTTTCTAGTCACAATCCTTATAACAACCCGGTAAAGGACCCCAGGACGGTTAAGTCCAGTCAAAGGCGACAATGGGGTTGTGGCGCTCATCTGGCTTTTAGGCCGAGGGAGACGGCGTTTGTCCACAGACAGCTTTCCAGGTCATGTGGCCAGCAGGACTAAACTGCTGTAAAGCAAGTCAGGCAGGAAGACCGAGAGCAACTTTCCTAAGGGGAGGTCACCTAGTGAGTTCAGAGGCAAGATTCAAACCCTGATTTGTAGCTCAGTCTCTTTAACCACCGCACCACACCAGTCCGTTGTTTAGCCTGCTATTCTTTTGTAGTCCTACTGCAGCTGCTGGGCTGGACTACAGCATTGCACTTTCTAAGTCTTCTTTCTCCCTTTTTGTCAGGTATGTTTCCCGGTACCATGTGAAAGACTCTGCACGCCATGTGATCCTAGGCACCCAGCAGTTCAAACCTAATGAATTTGCCAGCCAAATTAATCTAAGCATGGAAAATGCCTGGGGCATCCTGCGCTGTGTCATTGACATCTGCATGAAACTGGATGAGGGCAAGTACCTCATCTTGAAAGACCCCAACAAGCAAGTCATCCGTATCTACAGCCTGCCAGATGGCACTTTCAGCTCTGATGAAGATGATGATGACGACGATGAAGAGGAAGAAGAGGAAGGTAATAAGAGTTTCACATTTCTTCTAGCTAAGCTTAGGCCTGAAACTTGCAACTGCTTGTGTGCTGGGAGGATAGCTTTCATTCTTCTGCAATCTGTGATCGTTTCGTCCAGATATAGCCACAGGAGAGTGCAGTGCAGCTTTCCCCCAACTTTGTGCCCTTCAGACACATTGGACAACAGCTCCCATCCACTCCATCCAGCACAGCTCTGCTGATTGAAGCCAATAGGGGATGTAGTCCAAAACATCAGGGGAGGCACCAGGTTGGGAAGGGCTGCTGTGATGTGTAAGAGAGTCAAGCCCGTAAGTCAGGTGTATATGGGGCTATTAACTCATAGGAAAGACCAGTCAGAGCCAACGGTGAGTAGAACCAAAATGGGCAGAATTTGTATGCAGTGTTGCAGGATTCTGTAGCATGGTGTCTATGCACCAGCCTATTTCTCTCTGTGTCACGTTGCTAGTTGCCATCTGGTTTGCATCATAACTACAGATAAGATGGTGACCAAGTAGTACATGCCATAGGAGTGATATAATTTGGATCTGAGCAGAATTTAAGTATGGCATATAGTTAACATTGGTAAAGTGTTGACATGATTATGTTGGGGAGACCAATACCAGTTTATGGATTTTGTATATTCCTTAGGATTCAGCTTTCTGTTTTACTTTCAAACTGTGTCTGTACACAAGGCTACATTACAGATGGTCAGTTTCTTATTCTTGCTTACAAACCACAGGTTTTCTTTACAAAGGCACAGGTATCTGATTGGTCACTGTGATCCAGCAAGCTCTTACGTTATTAACATTGCTTGGAGTTCAATACTTGTGTTGTCTCTAAAGTTTAGATCAACTAAGGATTGGCTGCATCCTTCTTAATAAGGCTTTCTGTTATGCAGAAAGTCTATCTTCTGACTGTACATGAACCAGCATTTGGTATTATGTGTGGAAAGGAGAGCAGATGTTGTGACCATGCTTATTTGTTCCATGGTGTTTGCTTTTGCTTGGGATGGCAGCAAATGTTCCATTGAAACTTCTGTTTGTTTTTCAGAGGAAGAGAGCTGAACATAGCAGCCAGCCAGCAGCAGCAGCAATCGCAGCTTGAAGGCACAGCCAACATCTTTGTTCTTGGCAGATGGATCAAAATTGAATCTCATATACTTAGAACCTAAGGAATAAAAAATAATAATATTAAAGCATTGTCCCTTTTGTATAATTAATATGTGTAGTGAGATTGCCCCTAAACAAATTTGGAAAAGAAAATATTTTATGATCAGCCCTGCCCACCTTAAAGTGTGTATAGCTGATGTGTAGCAGAATCATCTGATCCAGTGTCCCCTGGACTGAACAGCTTCAATCTGCAAGTGTGGAAATAAATGTTTCAATAGTCGCTTATTAAAACAGCAGCATTGCATAGAAAGCAGCCCCATGCAGAGTCGCCCATGTAGTTCGGTATTGTATATATTGACTGGCAGTGGCTCTCCAGGGTTTCTGGCAGGAGACATTCCCAGCCCCTAAAGAGGCTGGGGATTGGAACCTGGGACCCTTTTCATACAAAACATGTTTTTCCGTTGAGCTACAAATCTTCCCTGACTATAACTCTCTCTCTCTCTCTCTCTCTCTCCCCATTAAGAGTCATTTAGAACAGGTAGATTTTCAAAGCCCTTTTAAATGCAGCAACTATTAAAAGTTATAACCATTATTAATTTAATTGATACCATTTATAATCTTCCATAGCCTAAAGTGTGACTTGAATTGAAGCCATGTGCAAGAACCAGCTCTGTCAAATGAATGTTTGTGCTGCAGTGGCCAAAGGGGGTGATTGCTTGAACTTCTGTATGATGCTCATTAATGGCCTTGGCAAACAGACCTGGCTAGATGAGGGTACTGCAGGGTTTTCTCTAATATTCCAACAGCTCCCACGTGGACTTAAATCTCTTTCAAGCTGCTGCAGAGAGCTGAACGTGTAGAGACCAAGGTTTCCTTGAAAGAACTGGGTGTTCTTTTATTGTCAAGAGGTTAGCTACCTGACCTGCTGCAGCAGATCCTAGCTGATTAGCAGCATGGATCCCCAAAACGCTTCCCAAGTAATAAACAGCCAGTCATTTCACCTGCCAATCAAATTTAATTACTCTGCCTCAGCACTGCCTTTTTAGCAATTCACAGCGCTGAAGCAATGCACCACTGGTGGGTGCAGCATTTGCTGCAAGGGAAGTTTTTTGTTTATTGCCTAGTGACCCAAAGACTGCAACGGTGTGCATGCTTGCTTTGTAGTAAGCCACGCTAAACATGCACAAAATTGCACTCTGAGCAACAACTCACAACAGAATGGCCTGAACTTCCTACTTTGGAAAGTAGGAATGAAAATGGCAGCAGCCAGTTGCTCAGGTTTCAGGGGTTTAATTGTATCCTTGGGCTTTCACATTGATGTTTTTATCTCCGTATTAGAGATACACGGTATTACTAAATACAGATTGGGTGCTTGAATGGGATTTCCGACACTGAATTGCGCTCTCTCAGCTCTGAGGTTGGGGAATGGGCTCATAAGAGTTGGTATGGTGAAGAAGTTGGGACATGAAAACAATGGCAATGCCATAGCGAGGCTATGGGGATGGAAAGAAGCAGCATAGGATTTTATTGCCAGAGAGGGAGAAGCTGTGGATCAGAGTCGGCTGTATCGGATGAATGACATGAAATGGAGTTTTGCATAGAAGAAACAGCCACAAACAGGCTTTCTGCATCTGGACCTATTTTAATTTACGTATGGCTTTTTGGCCCCATGGTTTACATTGTTTTCTTTTTTCCTAAATCCATGATTTGGCAATACAATTTTGAGGTCAATTCTGACCGCTATCCTCACATACTGGGAGAGATGATAGATGTAAAATCTAAAGCACCAAAACCCTAGAAACAAGTCAGTTCTAGATTCTAAAAGGAACTAAATTGTATAGTATGTGAATGACCAAATACCAAAGGCTGGAATCCTAGACACACACCTGGAAGAAAGGCCCCTACTTAAAGTAGGAGGTGTATAGCACTCCAAAGGAGATGATGTACCGTATTAAGTCTCTGGCAGCAGAATACATGTGTCAATCTTTAAGGGTGCCACGACAGCACCGTGAGCTTAATATAAAGGCTAAAGGGAACATATGTTAGTATCTTGGGTACCACGGGCCTCTTTCGTCGTTTTGGTTTTACTTTGTGGCTGGAGGGGACCGCATTTGATATTTCGGCGTCTGCCCCTTTAAAAGCGACGCCATTCGGCTTCGCCCTCGCAGCACGTGACCCGGAAATGGCTGTAGCGGCGCCTCAATGAAGGCGGCGCGGAAAGCTTCGTCGCGCGCTTCGAGAGGCACCTGAGTCACGTGGCACATCTGCCCGGACTGGGTCCCACGAGCGAGCGGGTTCGACTGGGTAAAGAGGAGCAGAGAACGAGGAGGGTCGCCGCTCTGGCATAGCATCTCGCTGCGATCTTTTAAGGCCCGGCCCTTACTTGGAGGACTAGAGCAGCACGCACTCTTATGACGAGCTCCGCCGCGCGCCGCTGCGGGGCAGCCGCACGAGACTGAGACCTACCTGATCGCCTCCACCCTTCGGCCAGACGCTCCAGGTACGTCAGCACGTCACGCACCTGACACGCCGCCAAGCCTCGCCCCGCATCCCATTGGGCGGAGGGAAATGGTCCCTGGGTGCTGTTTCCTATGGAGTCCTCTAGGAGGGGCGCCAGGTTACTGGGGGAGGAAAAGCTTCAGCCCCATTTCCATGAGGTTGGTTCATGTCGATAAGTTCCAGCAGGTTTAGGTCTGGTGCCCTCCAGAGATGCTTAGCTTCAGCTCACATTACCCCTGACCATGGACTGTGCTGACTAGGGCTGATGGGAGCAGGAACCCAGTAACATGTGCAGGTCCCTTAACCATTGGCCTAGCATTTAGGCTTATAGCCAATCCTCCTTGGCTAGCACGCTTCTCTTCTTCACAAGCAGGATAAGGGTTGTTCCTGTTTCCCAGGGATAACATGTTCGCTTCTTCAGCAGAGAGATTATGTTGTTGCCTTCCTTCTTCCTTCATAGCTGTTCCAGGGTGTTGCATGAACATTCCTGCATCTGCAACGTGAATGCAAAAGCTGAACGTAAGTTCCGTTGAAAATTGCTCTTTTTTTGCTTTCCATTCATGCACTGCCATTCGTACGTACTCACGCTTCTTAAAAAATAGCCTCCGAGACTCAGAATGGTATTTATATGAAAATACAGATTTACCAAGCACTCAGGGGTAGAATGGAAGATCTCCGGTTCAATGCCATCCAGCAGTTACTGCTGCTCAGAGTAGATGGAATTGAGCCAGTATGGAATCAGGATGAGTTCTCTTGTCTGATACATAAAGCAAGTTTTTGTGTCCATATGAACAATTTCATAAGCTGAAATTTCAACATCTACGTCGGGGTGGGGGAACCTTTGGCCCACCAGATGTTGCTGAACTGCAACTCCCATCAGCCTCCGCAAACATGGCCAATGATTTTGGGAGTTGTAGTTCAGCAACATCTGGAGGGAAAACAGTTCCCCATGTTTGGACCACACAACTCATTAAAGTAGCAGGAGCGCTGTCATCATTTTCATCTGGCCACTCTGTGTATCATCCTGCTGAAAATTATTCCCACAGATAATTGGTTGACCAACCATATAGTGCAATAACTTAGTAAATGGTCATTTTATCCAGGGTCACGTGTGACATTATCCCAAAACAAGTGAATTTATGGGCTTGTAAAATACACATGGTGACAAGAGAACATACCATTCTATCTCTACACTTGGCAGTACCGAAAGAAGAGGAAGAAAGGAAGGAAAAGGAAGGAAGGAAGGAAGGAAGGAAGGAAGGAAGGAAAAGGAAGGAAGGAAGGAAGGAAGGAAGGAAGGAAGGAAGGAAGGAAGGAAGGAAGGAAGGAAGGAAGGAAGAAAGAAAGAAAGAAAGAAAGAAAGAAAGAAAGAAAGAAAGAAAGAAAGAAAGAAAGAAAGAAAGAAAGAAAGAAAGAAAGAAAGAAAGAAAGAAAGAAAGAAAGAAAGAACTCCTTGTCATGGGAACTAGGGAAATGGTGGCAAAGGGCAGCACTTTAAAAGAGGAATGCACTCACTGATTTTGTAGTGAACAGCAGAAATGGAAAAATGTGGAGAGGAGCAAAAAACTGCTTGTCTTTCAGCCTAGTCCAGGGAGAGGCCCTGCGGTCCCATCTCTCTCCCTCTCTGGCAGCCTGATGGAATGGTTGCTGTACATGACAGTGGTTGCAGATAGGGAATAAAGCTGATTGATATGGTAACAACATATTCCATAGGGGCCCAGATAGCAGGCCTCTATAGGCCATATGTGTAGCATTCATGTGTCACAAAAGATACCATATGTGAGGTGTATCAGAGTATGCAAGCTCATTTTGTAACACGCATAGTGGCCTTTTGTGGGTGGTTCTCAGGCTTTGTCACCATCCCCTCCTGTCTACATCCCTATAGAAGAGGGGTGGGAAACCTGTGCCCCTCTAGATGTTGCCACAGTTACAACTCCCATCATCCCTGAGCATTGGTCATATAAGATGGAGCTAATGGGGGTTGGTGTCAAACAATAGCATATCTAACACACACTCAGTCACTCAAAGCACAAAACTATTTGGTGAGCAAAGACCTGACAAAACAGGTCTAGAAGGGTGACACTTTGCTTTGAATGTGTGAGTTTTCAGGGCAGTATGCTTTGCAATGGCGTGGAGCAGAAATGATTTTGAAATAGGACACTTGCCTATCTTCTCACTCTTGTAGCTCCTGTCTGTGGCTGGAATATGGTTCCTCAGCAGAAGATAGTGATGTGGCTGCTGCTTGCATATCCCACTTTGTGGTCTGGACTGCAGCATCTTGGAGAGGAGACAAGACACAAAGCTGAGCCTATCAAGTATATCATCCTAGTTCCAAATAATTAAGCACCCTTAGCAGTTCTCATTGAACTTATTTTAACTTGAGTCTTTTCAGCTCTTATATTTGCCTTGAACAGATTTCACTTCACTCTGTTGTCCACAAGTATAATGCCATCTCCTTCGAAGTGTGTGCAAGAACTTCTGTTAATCTTTGCCTTCGGTTTGGCCTCCTGCAGGGCTACTGGTGCCCTGTACCATGACTACTGTGTCATTGGGGCTGGCCCCGCGGGCTTGCAGATGGCATATTTCCTCCAGCATGCAGGCCGAGACTATGTGGTCTTTGAACGCAGCTGTGCGCCCGGGGGCTTTTTTGCCCTGTATCCACGCCACCGAAAGCTTATAAGTGTCAACAAGCGTTACACTGGCAAATCCAACAGTGAGTTCAACCTTCGCCATGACTGGAACTCGCTACTCAGCCACGACCGCCGGCTGCTCTTTCGACACTACTCCAAGGACTTTTTCCCAGACGCTGATGCCATGGTGCGTTACCTGGGGGACTTTGCTTCCATGCTAGACCTCCAGGTGCGTTACAACACATCCATCACCCGTGTGATGCTGGAAAAAGACATTAAGGCATGGAATGGCCATTTCTTCATCCTTACTGACCAGAATGCTCAGTTCTATAAATGCAGGTGAGTCATGAAGAAAACCTACTTAGAGGAGGGAAATGTTCACATGGCACAGCTCCGATTGGACCTGATTGTGAAAGTGTAATTTCCTACAGAACTATTGGCCCTCCAGATCTTGTTGGACTCCAACTCCCATCAGCCCCAGATGACATGGCCAGTGTCAGCAATGATGGGAACTGGAGTCCAATGACATACGGAGAGCTACAGCTTCCCCAGTCCTGCTGTCTAGCCTGCAATAGCTTTCGAAATTGGAACAGAACTTCTGGCTATGCCTTCAGCAAGCCTGATCAAAATCCTTACTATATGTTTCAGTGTCCTATTGGTGGCTACGGGAACGTGGGTTCCTAACAAAGTGAACTTCCCTGGTTCAGAATACGTCGAGGGCTATGAGTCTGTGTCCATCAATCCAGAAGACTTCATTGGCCAATCTGTACTGATCTTGGGCCGAGGAAACTCTGCCTTTGAGACAGCGGAGAACATTTTGGGCGTCACCAATTTCGTGCACATGGTGGGCCGCTCTCGTGTTCGCCTTTCCTGGGCCACGCACTATGTTGGAGATTTGAGGTAAGAACCTTTTATCAATGAGAAGTGACTACTAAACATTCAGGGGTGCCATAAAGGCTGTGGGGAAAGCATTATTTAACATCATTTAAGAAAGGCATGGGCAATGCCCAGCATGCTAGGCCCCTTAATGCTGGCTCCCGGGACTCTCCCAAAGCCAGCCAGCCTTTCCTAACCTGGTGCTCTCCAGCTGTTCTGGACTACAGTTCCCTTCAGCCCTACTCAGCACAGTGCTGGCTAAGGCTGATGGGAGTTGTAGTCCAGAACAGATGGGCTTTCTGAAATGTGAACTAAAATTGACTAACACCCCCCCACACACACACACACAAAAGGTTAAAAACAAGAGTAAGAGTAATTATGCGTTTTCCTCACTGTTTATCCTCGGTCTTTTACAAGTCACTGTTCTCTTGCATTTCTTAACTGCCTTTCCATTGTGTTCTCAAAAGAGCACACAATAAATGCTGTCAAACAAATTTTGGACTTCCTCCTCCCCAGCATTATTAAAACCAATAAAGAACATGACTACAGAGAAGGAGTGCCTTATACCAGGTTCTCTACGCCGGCTGGCAATGATATTTCCACAGTTGACATGCAGAGCACTAAATCCCATCTGTCTTGTGACCCTACAACTCTTGGGACTCCCAGTTCCCATTATCTGTACTCCACTTGGAAATTCTCTGGACGTGGAGCCATTTTTAAATATATGTAACCAATAAATGCTCCCTTCCTTAGAGCCGTTAACAACGGCCTCCTGGACACATATCAGCTGAAGTCCCTGGATGGGCTTCTGGAAGGTGACTTGGAAGACTTGGTTCTCGTCAAGGATAAGAAAGGAAAGCTGCACATCACCCTCCGCTTCTACCTGGAGAACAGCAACAGCAGCGAAGCAGATTCCATCCTCCTCCCTCAGGACGAGCTGGACAACTTTGCCACTCGAGCACCTTACGACCGCGCCATTGGCTGCCTCGGCTGGAAATTCGACTTCTCCATATTCAACAAGTGAGATAGGCCTGGGCCCAAAGTGACAAGGAAGATGCATGAGACCAGGGGGCATGGGGGCTGGGCAGGGGACATAGCTGGAAAGTTCTGGTTTGGATTTTGGCTGAGATCCTTTCAGACACACACCCATAACCTTACTCTATTTCAGCCTCAACTGTCTCCATTTGCCCTTTCCCCACCCCACACAGGTCTGTGGGGCTGATGCAAGGCAAAGGCAGTAAGAAGAAGTATCCTCTCATCAAGCCCAGTTACGAAGCCAAAGCCACTCGGGGCCTTTTTGTTCTGGGCACCGCAAGCCACTCAGTTGACTTCAGGAAATCTGCTGGGGGCTTCATTCACGGGTTCCGATACACAGGTGAGCTTGGAGACATGATGAGTGGGTTGTAGAGAAAGCCAACGTCAGCCAGCCAGCTGAAGCTGCTCTGGTATGGTGTGTTTCTCTTCTTTTTTATTATTATTACTTTGATTGAACAATGCAACACTTGTTATTGCCTTTATTATTAAAATTAATAATTCCACCCTTTCTCCCAAAGGAGGCCAGGTCAGCAATAAAAGAATGAAAATGCCTTAAAAACAATCCCAGTACAGATGCAGACTGTCGTTGTTTCCAAAGTGTACTAACAACAGAAATGCTACTATAAATAAAGGGAAATAACATAGGAGAGCTGGAAAATTTTATTATGTCTTGGAACCGTATGTGGAGTCTGTGGAGATAGATATATATCATTTTATAGTTGGAAGGGACCTTAGAAGTCCTTCAATTCAACCCCCTGCACAGTGCAATAATCTTATAACTGCAGCCTCCCTGAGAAGTGGCCTCTGCTTACAGACCTCCAGCATAGGAGAGCCCACCACCTACTAAGGCAGCCCGCGTTCCACTGTTAACAGTTCTCACCTACCAGGACATTGCATGAAGATCATTACAAGAGGAGAGGCCTTTACCTCTTTATATTGGGGTTGAAGAACTTGTGGCCCTCCAGATGTTGGCCTATGGTCAGTGAGGATGGGAGTTGTAGTCCAACATCATCAGGGGGGGCAGACTCCCTACCCCTGGTTCCAGTTAAAATTATGTGAATGAAGAGTAACCAGCATTTTATGTCCTCCTTCCTCCTTAGCTTGTAAGTACTGTACATTTTAATTTAAAGTAATCTCTCTCTCTCTCTCTCTCTCTCCCTACCCACCTCTCGCAGCTCGCGTAGTTCATCGCTTATTAGAAGTCCGTCACCACGGAGTCCCCTGGCCATCCTCCCTCTACCCCATTATGCAGCTAACGAATGCCATTGTCAAGCGAGTGAATGAGGCGTCTGGGCTCTATCAGATGTTCACTGTGCTAGCGGATGTCATTCTGCTAAAAGAGTGAGTGAGTAATGCTCCCTTCGTTTCCTTCCTTTGAAGACTGTGGCCCCTAGAAATATATCCTAGCAGCGCCATTCAATTTCCTCTTCCATTCCTTGCTTTGCAGCCTCAAGACATTCCAGGAATCCAGGAGGGAGGGAGCCAAACACACATCCCATGAAATAGTGTTCTGAAGCTCTGGCATAGCAGTCAAGAAGGCCCATCCTTCTTGTGGGGGGCCAGTCTGACCTCTGGGTGTGATGGATGGGACCTGAAGCAAGGCTGCCTTGGCTGTTGTTAACCCAGAAGCAGCCAATTTGATGCCTTCCAGAGGTTCTTCAACTCTAGCTCTCATCAAGCCCAGCCAGCAAAGTCAGTGGTAGATGGGAGCTGTGATCCAGCAACATCTGGAGAACCAGGGGTTTCCTACCCCTGCATTTCAGGGTAGTTCATTTGGAATAGGCAGGTCCTTGCAGTACCAGGGACCCAGACAGCATAGGACTAAGCCAGCACCTGGAATTGGACCCAGCAGGTGTTTCAGAGCAGGTGTAATATGACTGTGCCAACTCCTACCCAACACGAATAGGATGGTAGCAGCTGCAGTTTTTCAAGCAATCTTACACTGTGGCCTTGAGTCAGACTGTCTTGTCTATTCAGTAGTGCCTGCCCTGACTGGCAGTGGCTCGCCATGGTTTCAGGCAGGACTCCTTGCCAGCCTTACCTTGAGATTTCATGTGCTCTGCCACTGGGCTACAACCTCACATGGTCACTAAGGCATGAATGAAATTATTCAGATCTCTCTTCCAGCAGAGGGCACAGTGTACCAGCCTTCCAGACAATCCTAGAAGAAGAACAGAAGAATAATGTCCTGGATCAGACCAGTGGTCGATCTGGACCAGCATCCTATTCCCCTAGTGGGAAAACCATAAGCAGGATTCGAGCACAAGAGCACTCTCCCCTCCTGTGGTTTCCAGCAACCGGGATCCAGAAGCCTTACAGCCTTTGGCCATGGAGGCGGAGCATAGTAGCCATTGGCTAGTAGCCATTGCTAAGAGTAAAGCGAAGTCTAGGACCACTAGCAAGCTGTGAAGCCCATATTCCTGGGTGGGAGAGTGCAGTCTTATCTAGTCCTCTGAGTCCACCAGCACCTGCATATTTTGCTAAGTGAGCCCAAGACTATTTGTTCTGGTTGTGCCTAGGAATGCCACAGAATTTGAGTACCTGGAGGAGTATCCGGTTGGGGTCCTGCAAGACCTGGAATGGCGCACAGGGAAAAAAGTTCAGAATGGGCTTTTTGTCATTGTGATGGAGTATGGGAAGAATTTTTCTGGGCCTGACAAGGACGTCTTCTATTACAACCGCGCTGTGGGTGAAGCACGCCATGCTTGGCAGTCCAATTTCCTGCATCCTGTCATTTATTACTACAAACGCCTCCCTACCGGTAAGCAAAGTGGGTTTTCAGTTCTTCCTGCTGCAAGCATTCCTGCTTTTCATTGTTGTGCCTCTATAGCCATTTTTTGGGGGGGAGGGATGTTAGAAACCTTGAGTCAGGCTTGGGAAACATCTGGCCCACCATGTCCGCCCCACCCTCGATTCTTTATCCTGAATGTACTTTTATGTTTGGCGCTCCCAACGACTCTCCCAACAGAGCGTGAGATGAGGCTCTGCCCACCAGACTGGCCCTTGCCCCGCCCAGACGCCATCCATCACATTGTGGAGGACTTTCTGACAGACTGGACTGCTCCAAATGCCCACATCCTCCCGCTGAGACGGTTCTTGGAGAATTGCTTGGAAACTGACCTGCGCAGATTCTATGCAGGTAACCTGTGGACTGGTTGGCTGGAAACCACTGTGTAGTGGGCCGAGGCAAAAAAAAACATAGAAGGAGGTGGAGGGGAACTAGTTAACAATTGAGGAAATATCAGGGTTTGAATCTGGCGTCTTCTCTTGCCACTGAGCTACAGCTCCTTCCCCTAAGCCATTTAGCCTCTAGTGTTTTCTGCTTAGGAAGTGAGTTACATACAAGTAACCACCAAACTCCCCCTGCACCAACTTGTAAGCTAAATAGAGAAATTTAATCAATGTTGATGGAAAATATTCATATTACCAATCTCTTTGATTTGTAGGTTCAGGCTGGAATTTTTTAATTTAAAAGTTCCTAAGGATGGTAACACTCATAAGGATGGTAACGTGGAACATTTTCCCCCTTTTGTTTAGAGTCCTGCTTCCTGTTCGCCCTCACGCGTCAGAAATTGCCTCCCTTCTGCCAGCAGGGATACATGAGAATGCAAGGGCTCATGGGTAATGAGAGGCTTAGTCGTCATGGAGTAGAAGCAGGACTGCTTGAAGACTACACTGCTGTGGACTCCCCAGATGAGCGGGAAACTGGCAGTACACAGTCACATGACCCGCTGTTGGAAGATCACATGATACCAAACCACCAGCTGCAGCATCTCATAAGCACCAAGGATGAACTTTAGCCTTCCTTAGACTGCATCGGAAACCACAATGATTGTGGTCACGGTACCCTGACATAGACCTCTCCTGGGGCACAGCTTCCACTGCGTATACTTGACTTGGATTCCTGCCCATTCCTTTATGGGGGACCATGACTTGCCAAAGACTTGTGTTGATCTGGTGTTATTTATGAAGAGCAGAGTCTTTTACAGGATAAGTGAGGGCTGAAACTGGGTAATGTGAGGCATCCTGTCACTCCTGTTCACTGTTGTAGCCTGCTGGTGGTGTTGCGTTTCTGCTGTAGGGGCCAGTCTCTAGCTTGTCGCAGGGGAGAAAAAGGGATTGCACAGATGACTTGCCACGGAATATTACTCCTGACTGCATGTTTTGTGGTGATCCACAGCAAAAGTCGTTGGTTATGGATGCTATGTGTTATTTTGTCCTTGCATAACCTTGCAGATTTCGTATGTGCATGACTTTACAATCAGTTCGGTAGTATTGGCTAAAGGAATGCTGCTAATGTCCAATGCAGGGAAATAATATTGTATACAGGAGAGAAGGGGGATCCCTTTGTTCCACGTTTGACAAAATGCACTGCTGCCACATTCATCAACTTGTTCTGCATCCCTGGCATTCTTGTGTGCCAGCTTGCCCTTGAAAGGAAGGAGAATTCCTGCACTCTTAACAAAATATCTCTCCTGTTTGCACTACACCTAGTTAGAAAGCTTCATTAATTAAGTTCAGTTGTGATTAATTTTTATTTTCTATTGTGATGATTGTATTTATAATATCCTATTTTTTTAAAAAAAAAATGTAAGAGTAGGTAGGAAAACTATCTGCACTTTATTGCACCCCTACACACTTCCAAGAGACCAAGCCAGAAAGAGTCTTGTCTTTTATCTATATTCCCTTGCTCTTTAGCAGATGGACAGAATAGCCTTCTACCTGCCACAAACACAGCACTTGTGCTTCCGGGGGGGGGGGGGACACCTTTCCAGCAACTGATTCTTTGGGAGAGATACACTTTAGCCCTCTTGCTTTATCTATAAATACTTAAACCTCATTTCTCGCCTACCATTTGGTCTGGAGAATTGAAATGAAAAGGGGTCCAATGCCTAACCAAAACCCTGCTGCAAATTTAGAACTTGGCAGGATGAACTTACAGGGTTAGGGCACATGGAAGGGAATGACCCGTGGCACAGTGGCTGCACATGTTTTGCATGCAGACAATCTCTGGGCCCAAAGGCATCACTTTTTTTAATTCTGTCTCTTCAGTTACTTTAAAACCACAGATCCTGGTTTAAAACAAACTCTGGATAAAGAAGCTGGCTTCTTGGCTTGTGGTTTGAAGTTGGCTTGTTTTGAAACTGACAATAAATCGTTCTAAACTAGGATATCTAGTTCATTCGTAACAAGCCAGGATTCTGCAAAACTGAAAGTAAACACTGGCAAAATGTTTCATCAGGCTGCATTAGTGGAGAAGGGGAACAAGCTCCCATTGGCACATGTTGTGCTAAAAACTATGTCTAATACTTTTCTAGGTCTTTTGCAGCTGGGGCCTCTGGCTAAGTTGGTGTATGTGATGATCATACAAATCTGTCATACTGGGAGATTTGAATTCCTTATCTAAAAGATAGTGCAGACTCAGTATATACAGCCTTATTCTCTCCCTCTCCTCTTATTCCTGTAATTACTCAAAAAAACCTATTGACAGTGTATGTGTTACCTTTAACTGGTGGTTTTCTTTTTAAAAAAATGCTTTAGAAAGGGGTCGTTTTTTCTGTCACCCTTTTCTCTGTGTGTCTTGGGGTGAAAACAGATGCAGTATCAAGAGAAGGGATCGCCTTTGTTCAGTTCAACCTGAGGCCACACCGGAAACCTGCAGAACTTTCTCGCTTGAGAATGTGCCACTATCAAGCTACCTCCATTCCTCTCAGAGTTTCATTCATCATCCTTAACAATGTGCTCAGATTGGTAGTCAACTAAGCTTGACTCAGAGTAGACTCATTGAAATTGATTGACTTTAAATCATTGTAGAGCTGGAAGGGGTCCCCAAAGTCATCTAGTCCAACCCACTGCAGTGCAGGAATCACAGCTGAAGAATCCCTGGCAGATGGCCATCCAACCTCTCTTTCAAAACGCCCAATGGATGAGTCAATCGCCTTCCAAGGTAGTCTGTCCCACTGTCATGTTTATTCATTTCAGTGGGTCTATTGTAATGGGTCTAAGGCTTAGTTGAATGCCGCCCTCAATCTTTTTCTTCTTCCAGGTTTTGCTGCTGTTTCCTAAGTGTAATCGGTACAGCTGTCTCAACCCAGAACCCAGTGTCAGCATGGCCAACCAGGGGTTAGGGCTGGAGATTGCAAAAGTATTGCTTCATCATCCAAAGCCAGAGTTTACCAGAATCAGTGATTTTGCAAGACATACTTCAGAGAGGGTGGGCTTTGCTACTGCTCCACAGAGACTATGCCCCTGCTGTTTGACAGGCTAGAATATACTGTACTTGAGTAGCTCAGCACCCCATGGCTCTGCTGTCAGTGCCTAGGTCACATTCAGATTATTTGCACAGAACTTAGTGGTCCTGTGGCAGGCTGGGAAAGTTGCAGTTTCGTTTTTATATGTTCATTTTTTTCAGAACAGTATTTTTATTAACTTATTTTAAGATGTATGTCATGATCAAATGGATCAGCTGTTGTAATGGTGTAGTATATTGCATATAAGTTTTGTACGGTTGTATTATTGTAATGAACTTTAAAAGAAAAAAAAAGTGTTTTCCAAGCCCACCAGCAGAAGTAGTGTCTGCCTTTGCTCAGCTATGGAATGGGAAGGGTGATTCATAAAGTTTAATCTAGGCTTGCCGTACGTCAGAACACATCCTGACATGTCCTGTTTTTTGGGGTATAAAAATGGCATCGGGGGGCAAAATGTCAGGGGAAAACCAAAAAAGCCCAACAATTTCAATGGTTTCCTTTTTAAAAAAGCTCAGGAATTTTAAAAATATTGCAATCAGTGGGAGCCTTTCCATTTATTTTGCTAGCCCCTTTTGTGAGTATAAAGCAGTATGGCCAATGGTCAGTTGTAGCCCAGCAATACCTGCAAGGCCGCAGGTTCCCCACCAGTACAGAAGGAACTGCATGGGCAATCTTTGCAATGATACAAAAAGGGGTAAGTGCAGTAATCACTCTAGAACACAATTCACTGTGTTTTTTTGAATGCAGTTTTGAAGTTTTTGCTTGTTTGATGCATTGTTTATTTGCAGGTGTGGGGTGCGTTACTTCAGGACTTCCCCTTGCTCCGTGACAAGTTCCCCAGGTTTATAATTTATTATTTATACCCCGCCTATACCCTGCCTTTGGGCAGCTCCCAACAGAATATTAAAAACATGATAAAACATTCCTTCCAGCAGCACCTTAAAGACCATCTACCAGTAAGTTTTTTATTTTGGTATGAGCATACTTCTCATACCAAAATAAAAAACTTACTGGTAGATGGTCTTTAAGGTGCTGCTGGAAGGAATTTTTTTATTTTGTTTCGACTACGTCAGACCAACACGGCTACCTACCTGTAATGATAAAACATCAAACATTTAAAAACTTCCCTAAACAGGGCTGCCTTCGGGTGTCTTCTAAATGTCAGGTAGTTGTTTATTTCCTTGACATCTGATGGGAGAGCGTTCCACAGGGCGGGCGCCACAACCAAGAAGGCCCTCTGCCTGGTTCCTTGTAGTGGTTCTGCAGTGACAGAACCACCAGAAGGCCCTCGGCACTGGACCTCAGTGTCCGGGCAGGACAATGGGGGTGGAGACGCCGAGGCCGTTTAGGGCTTTAAAGGTCAACACCAACACTTTGAATTGTGCTTGGAAACGTACTGGGAGCCAATGTAGGTCTTTCAGGACCGGTGTTATATTGTCTCGGCGGCCGCCCCCGGTCACCAGTCTAGCTGCCACATTCTGGATTAGTTGTAGTTTCCAGGTCACCTTCAAAGGTAGCCCTGTGTAGAGTGCATTGCAGTAGTCCAAGCAGGAGATAACCAGAGCATGCACCAATCTGGCGAGACAGTCCGCAGACAGGTAGAGTCTCAGCCTGCATACCAGATGGAGCTGGTAGACAGCTGCCCTGGACACAGAACTGACCTGCACCTCCATGGGAAGCTGTGAGTCCAAAATGACTCCCAAGCTGTGCACCTGGCCATTCAGGGGCACAATTACCCCATTCAGGACCAGCGAGTCATCCACACCTGCCCACCCACTGTCCCCCATATAACTTGTTTTGAACCTTCTTCACACCTTCAAATAAATAAGGAAACAAGCAAAGACTTCACCATGTTTTTTAATGCAGTTTTGAATTGTTTTCTATGGGCAAACTTTGTGTAGCAAAAATGGCCACACAGTGAAACACGAGTGTAGGGGGCGCGGCATAGGTGTCACTACGTAGTTTTCACAAACTATCGACCTAAAACTTTGAACTTCATGGGCAACTCTTTTATCTGAAAAAGCCCTGAAAATCCATTTGCCAATCTACTGCAAATCACTCCCAAGATCTACAAATAGATTCCTTCTGCCATCCCTGCTTTATTCTATTCTGCCAATCCGAGCGATCCTCGGATGAAGGGCGGTATAGTAAGTAAGCAAATAAGTAAGCAAATAAATAAGATAGATTAATTTGCAGCTTAACTGATTTAAGCGAATATAACGTTGCGCTGTTAGGAGAGCCGCCGAATGGGCGGGGTGTAAATAATAATAATAATAAATTTTATTTATATTATTTATTATTTACATTATTATTTTATTTTTATTATTATTAACCCCGAAATGAACAAGTTAGGAACCAGCCTTTCGTACCACCTTCCTGGGCACATCCTGTCCTGTGTACTCTGACCTCGGTTCCCCGATGCGAGGAGCGAGGCCACATCGCGGACGCAGATTCGTGCTTTCGACCGGCGCTTTTTAGCCAATCAAACCCGAGGCTGCGTGAAAATTCCGACTCCGCAGCGTTCGGAGCGGCTGCGTTTTAACCAATAAGCGCGCGGAGGACGCGACGCACTCCTCTGCGGGCCGAACGCGCCCTCCTTAGCCCAACCACGTCCCAGGTTTCTCAATAGCTTCCCTTTCGCCAGCCAATCATCCAACTAGAATGCATACATTCCTCCCACGGCCGCTCCAATCGGCTGGCAGAAGAGTCCGGCCCGTCTGATTCCACAGTGTGGCGGCCGCGAGACACTCTAAAGTGGGGCTGAAAGGTGAGAAGGTGGAAGCGAGAAGGTCGCGCGCGGTGGGGGAGGGGAGGAGGTCGCTGACCCGCCTGCACAGCAGGTTGGGGGGGGGCGCCTGTGTCTGTTTACTCACGAGTAACACTTTCTCCGCTGTATCGGAGTGGAGAGGCGCTAGTAGAGGAAATGGAGGAGGTCGAGTGAAACGTGCATTACTTATGATGGTTATCATTATTACGTTACTTCAACTTATATTATTATCCCGCCTCCGCCAAAGAGCCCAGGATGGCAATTAGTTAAGCGGCACTAATAAGCTGGGCTTCATTTCAACCAGTTTGTAGATCAGACGCGATTGCCTCTGAACATGTGCAGAGTGCGCTTTTCTCACCCTTCCGTAACCGTCCACAGCCTCTGGTTGAGGACGGCGGAGGAGGTTTCCCAGATCGCGAGTCTGGAGGCCATGGGTTAGATTCCGAGCTTCAGTTCATCCTGTTCTAGAAATTAAAATAATAAGAGCTGTGGAATGGAAGCAGCCTTGCCAGCTCAGTTTCAGAAAAACGCCCGTCTCCTTCCCAATTACCAAATGCACAGGAATGTAACGGATGGAACTTTTCTCATCACTTGCCTGCCCTGTCAGGAAAATTGTTCTTTTTTTTCTTCTTTTCTTTGGCATATAGGTGCCAAAGTTAAAGGTGGGGGGAACCTGGCAAACTTGGCTAGGAATTAAGCTGACTGGAGGGTAACCAGGGTAGGACAGAAGGTTAGAAATATATATCCTTCTGTTATATTTCAATGCATTTAGAGTAGTTAAATATCAACTGCGTTTCAATAATGAGTTTGACCAAACTGCGGGAGGCAACGGAAGACAGGAGTGCCTGGCGTGCTCTGGTCCATAGGGTCATGAAGAGTCGGGACACGACTAAACAACTAAACAACAACAAATGTTTACCTAATACTGGGTTTTAATATTGTATTTGAATAATGCAACATTGCCTGCCTTTACTTAAGAAAATGTCTTTTTAATCACCCTCACTAAATTTTGCAAACTTTAGTGTTTTGAAAGTTAAATTGTTTTATAAAAGGGTGGTTTGTTACAGAAAACATCCTTTCTTGCATGTAAATGTGTTTTAGGAAAACACATTTTGAAGCAGATGTTTGTATTCTGCTTATATTTTGAGGCAGTAAATAAAATAACAAATTTCCCATAGCAACCTTATGATTATTTTGGGAGGGACCTCATATGTCACTTAGTCCAGCCTGTTGATGCAAGAAATTTGGTAGCTTAGTGCTGAGATTGGTGAAAATGCCCTCCTTCTCTTCTGCATGCTACTAGCCCCTATGGAAGTGTCTTGCTGTTGTGGGGATAATAATCTTACAGGACTGTTGTGAAGCTTGCTGAGGTAATGAATAATAGAATTATAGAGTTGGGAGGGACCGTGAGGGCCATCCAGGCCCCTGGTATGTAGGAATCTTTTCCCCAATGTGGGGCTCAAACCCACAACCCTGAAATTAAGAGTCTTATGCTCTACTGACTGAGCTATCCCAGAATACATGTCAAGTGTTTTGAACATTCAGAAGAGCTAACTGTGACTAGCTCTACTACAGTACCGTAGTTTGTACCACAGTTGGTGCATATAAGTGTTAGTAGAGCAGCTGGATTGTGGTTCTATCTATCACACAATCGGTTGTGCCTCGCAGGTTGTTAGGATCAGAATGGTAAAGCATTTTGCCACACTGAGAAACCCAGCCAAAGTCACATTGGTAATACTGTAGTGTGCTGCAGAAAGGAAGATGTTGATGTTCCAATAGGATAATTGGGCCCACCATGGCCACCAGAGGACATTGTTTGCATATAAGAACTGTTCAGTAAAAAGACTGGTATCCACCAGCTTAGGCTAGGCTAGAATTATAGGACTGGCGAAGCCAGGAGCAACCAAAAAGGAAGGTTTAAAAGTGTTGATTTGACTGAGGAGCTTCAATGATGGTTGGTACACACTGGGACTGGTAGAATGGAAGGAAGGGAGCCCAGAGCCAATGACAGGCAGAGCCAACTCCTTTTTAGCCCACTCCTCCTACCTGCTGCATTCTACAAGGACCGAGACCAAGGAGGAGGAAGGTCTCTGGACTGGTTGTAAGCAGGAAGAAAGTTGGCTGAGGGCATACTGAGATTTGCCCTAATGGACCAGCCTCCACTGGGAGGAGCTGCCCAAACACCCTCTGGTTTGAAAGACTGCGTATTTGTCCAGGGAGTTAAAGGGCGACCTTTTCTTTCATTCACCATAATTCCAGTATGCCCTTCATGCTGACATGTGATCTGACAGTGCTTAAGTGAGACTGAGCTGAAGGGTAAAGATAGTAGATAAGATTGTAACCCAAAAGGTAGTTTAGGTTAAATGGTGAGCCTGCAGGTAGGGCCTGCCCTTATGACTCTTCATTAGCCCGACACTTTGATGTGTGTGCTGTATGTGCAGTAAATATGATTGGTGTAACTGAAATTCTGGAGGGCATGGATAAGGTGAAAGCTTGGGAACCTAGGAGGCGGGAGTATGGGCAAGAGTGGAGACTAGATAGGGGCATGAATGGGGATCCTTGGAATTGACTGGAAAGGGAAGGAAGCAGTGAAATAACAGCTAGGTCTGTGGGGTCTTGGTGGTGGGAATACACCAGCAGAGTTCAGGAAGCTGATGATTCCCCCCCCCAACTGTGTTGCTTTTGTTTTTCATTTTGCAGATGGCCCAAAAGCTCCTCCTCAGGCCATTCCTCTCCATCCCTGCCAAGCAGCTCTCTGCTCCGCTCCGTTCACAGCCACCTTTGCTTCTCTGTCGGGTTTCGGCTGCGCCCTGCAATCTCACCTGGCGCCTGCCCGTCCCCTTCACCGCTGTACCTGCAACTACTAGGACATTTTCCACTACTTTGGTCTTCAGGCACACCTTTAACATCCAGGATGGGGATGACTTCCAGGACAGAGTTCTGAAGAGTGAGAAGCCAGTGGTGATTGATTTTCACGCCCAGTGAGTGCCGGGGGGGGGGCGTGTTTCTTCTTGGCTTAAAGGTGCCGGCATCAGTTCCTGCCTGATCACTAGTTCATGTGTGTATTAGACCACAGTGTGGACAAATGCACACCTTGGGTAAATGGTGTGGATGGTCCAGTCCTCTGAGTCCCCTTCTAGCTATGAAGTGATAGTGATAGTGACATGCAAAATGTCCACTAATAGTAATTTGGCATCTTCCCTGTTCTGTTACATGAATTATGTTAATTACACGAACCAAAATAAGCAGCTGCTGGGTTACATCTCCCTGTTTGTTTGTTACAAGTGAATGGCAAAAGCTGGAAAGTTTTTATTTTTTATGCATTTCATGTGTAGGTGGTGGCTGTTTGCAATATAGTTAGAGCTATTCCCTAGCAATAAAGAGAGACTGCAAACATCTATGACCTTTCGGATCAAAACAGTCTTAAAAATTAACTTGGTTGAACTGTGTCAAGAGTCTGCCTGCAGCTCTCATGCTATTGGAGTTTGTGTTTTGCTAGACACTTTCCATGTCAGATCTGGGGAGAGAGGAAGGAGACGAGAACCATTGTGGGGGTGGCTGCTTAGCGACCACGGAAGCAGTGGGAGCTAGCTGACTTTCTCAGTCCTTTCATTCCAAATATGCCAGCACAAAAGCAAAATAAAAAAATCCTTCCAGTAGCACCTTAGAGACCAACTAAGCTTGTTATTGGTATGAGCTTTCGTGTGCATGCACACTTCTTCAGATACACTTCAGATACACTATCGTACTTCTGATTCAATACAAAATTTGCCCACGGTATGTTTTGCAAGGGACCTTGATACATGAAGTCTCTTCGGCTCAGGTGCAAAACTGGTGTAGGAAAAAACTGGCATCTGTGAAAACTGTCCTGTATGGTGATAACTCAAAGGTCTATTATGCCAAAGGTACAGTGCTTGAGAACTAGCTGTGGGATCCTAAATGAGTGTAGTCTGGGCCAAACAGACCTCTGTGTGAGTGCCTGGGTTCAGTTTCGGTGATGTGCTATAATTTTTCTCTTTGGAGTTCTGCTCCCGTTCTTAGGAAACAGCCTAGTGATAAACACAATCTTCCCTGAGCATGTGATCGGCTATAGGTTGACACATTACAGCAGCCTCCCCCAACCTGGTGACCTCCAAATATTACTGGACTATGGCTCCCATCATCCACAACCAGCGCAGCCAAGGTCAGGGCTGATGGGGCTTGTAGTTCAAAACATCTGGAGGGCACCAGGTTGCAGAAAGCTGCATTGTGGTGCTCATGCCTTAATCAGAATGATCACACGGCAACTTCAGTGTGCAAACTCACTCTTGTTTAACCGTTAGGGCTCTCTCTGGTGGATGTTAGACCACTTTGTAAAGGGAATATAAGACCACCTGTGTTGGCTAGAATGTATACAGTGGTACCTCTGGTTACGAACTTAATTCGTTCCGGAGGTCCGTTCTTAACCAGAAACTGTTCTTAACCTGAGGTACCACTTTAGCTAATGGGGCCGCCTACCATAGCTGCCAAGTCTCCCGTATTCCCCGGGAAACCTCCATTTTTCCAGCTGTCCCCAGCCGGAAAAATGGATTTTTTTGTTTTTTCCCGGTTTATTCTGGTGCGGAGGCCATTTTGGAACTGGGCGGAGCATGCTCAGAAGCGACTTTTGATGCTGCTCTGCCCAGTTCCAAAATGGCTGCAGCGCGACTTCTGGTGCGGTGGCCATTTTGGAACTGTGCACAGCAGCATCAAAAGTCACTTCTGAGCATGCTCCACCCAGTTCCAAAATGGCGGCAGCACTACTTCCAGTCTGCTACTTCCGGTCCGGTCCCTTATTTCTCAGGCACAAACTTGGCAGGTATGCCGCCCCTACTGCCGCTGCACCGCTGGCATGCAATTTCTGTTCTCATCCTGAGGTAAAGTTCTTAACCTGAAGTACTAGTTCCGGGTTAGGGGAGTCTGTAACCCGAGGTACCACTGTAAGGGGTTTTTTAAGGGCTCTTGGTGAAAATGGGGTTCTCCTGCGTTCTGTCCCACATTCACCCTATGGCACAAACAGCATGAAAGTGGCTGAAACGTACCTTTGAGTGTCCCTTGCAGGAAAACACCCCCCAAGCTGTCTGTAAAGTCCTAATTGTAGCTCTTGGTGCTTGAATTGTTAAAGCTGCTGTAAACCTGCCCAGCACATGCATGCTGTTCTTTAATTTAGCAAGACAGGCATCAATATCAGGCTTGATATTTAAAGTTAGGAGGGTTTCCCCTGCAGCTATTAAAGGCAAGCTCACCCCAGAAAATAGGGGAGGAGTTCAGAGTGTTTTGAAAAGCTTCGCCTTTCTCCTGCTGCCTTTGCTTTTCCCTCACTGAACCCTTAATTCCTTTTCTCTCCTTGGAGGTGGTGCGGTCCCTGCAAGATCTTGGGGCCCAGGCTAGAAAAGATAGTGGCCAAACAGAAGGGGAAGGTCTTGATGGCAAAAGTAGACATCGACGACCACACAGACTTAGCCATTGAATACGAGGTAAGTGCTCATAAACCCCCTAAGAAATAGACAGAATATGAGTTGCGTAGAACAACTTGGTTTGCTCTTCATTTGTTCTGATTAGGAACCTAGGAAGAGCTGCCTTTTCCAACCTGGGTCCCTCTAGATGTTTTGGACTACAACTCCCATCAGCCCCAGGCAGCGCAGTTGTTCAAAACAACTGGAGGGCTCCAGGCTGGGAAAGGCTGCTCAACGGGACTCATGGTCTTGACTGAGATAAACCAGAGTGTGGTGACAGAAGATGCATTAATTCAATAAATCAGTGTTTCCCAACCTTGGGTCTCCAGTTGTTTTTGGACTACAATTCCCATCATCCCTGACCGCTGGTCTTGCTAGCTAGGGATGATGGGAGTTGTAGTCTAAAAACAGCTGGAGCCCCAAGGTTGGGAAACACTGCAATAAATTAATAGCAGAGCTGTGGCAGAAGAGAGATGAAGGTCTGGTGGGGCAAGAAGGCTTTGCTTGTGGGGAGAGAATCCCTGGGTGATGATAGAAGAGACACTGGAGCAGGCAACTCATGTCTTGATGGTCACTGTGTGGGAAGAGCCGTTGCATTATGGAGGGTACCAAGAGGCAGGCAGGCATCAGGTGGCTTAGAATCAGGTTAGCCCCCTGGACCTTGGACTCCAACTCCCAACAGCCCCAGGAAGCATGGCCAGTGATTGGGATGGTGGGAGTTGGAGTCTTAATAACATCTGGAAGGCAGCACATCAGCTACCGCTGGCTTTAGAAGGTGGCAGGACTGCAGAGAGTCAAGAATAGCATTTGTAATCATAAGCAGAGATGTTCTTTCCCTGGAAAAGAAATCCATGTTTCCAAGACCCATTTCCAGATAACAGTAAGCCTAGAATTTATTTCTTCATACAAGCTGGGATAGCTCAGTTCATAGAGCATGAGACTCTTAATCTCAAGGTTGTGGGTTTGCTTGTTGAGCGAAAGATTTCTTCATTGAAGGGGGTTGGACCATTGTGGAGGGTAGATGACCCTTGTGGTCTCTTCCAACTCTACAATTCTGTTATTCTTAACACCCCCCTCTCTCTTTTTTTAGTTGGTTTTTTCTTTTCTTTTGGGGAGAATCCTTTCTGTATCAGCTACCAGATTCAATATGCAGAGCTTTACAGAAGGCTGGTCCTTTCCTCTGACGCTTAGGACATAAGAAGAGTTTTGTCTGATACTTAAATTTAGAAGGGTAGAAAGGCAGTGGAAATTGGTGGTGGAAACTTTAAAAACAAGAAGAGCTATGCTTGGCCGTCCCTCTGCATCAGGCATCCCCAAACTTCGGCCCTCCAGATGTTTTGGACTACAATTCCCATCTTCCCCGACCACTGGTCCTGTTAGCTAGGGATCATGGGAGTTGTAGGCCAAAACATCTGGAGGGCCGCAGTTTGGGGATGCCTGCTGTACATTCTCACTTAAGGGCAAGCCCATAGCTTAGTGAAAGAGTGTACACTTTTCAGGAATAAAGCCCCATATTGTATCTCTGATTAAAAGGGCTCCAGGTAATAGGGGACGAGGCACTTAAGATCCTTGAAAGCTACTACTAGCTGAAGTAAGCAATGCTGGGCTAGAAGTCTAGCGACCTGGTGCTTCATGTGGCAAAATGATTTTTGCTTCTTCTTTTTAGTTTGTGGCTTTGAGATCCTAAACAATTTTCTACTCTGCTGGGGTTTTTGAGTCCTGCAGATTCCATGCAAATAGGCAGTAAATCTCCCACTCCTATCAGTCTTCCCTCCCTCCCTCCCTCCCTCCCTCGCTCTTGTTTACAAGACAGCGGCCCACCATCTCAGCCTGAAAATTTCACAACAACTTTTCTGCTGCGGCAGATTCTTTGGAAGGGAGAGGGAGGGAGGGACCCCCTCTGTGAGCCTTGGAATGCCTGTGCATTCCTTTGTGCAGGCCCTGACCTGCCCTGGGCTCCGGAGCCGTCCCAATGGAGCATCCATCCATGAAGTATTTTCCTGCTGCGAAAAAAATTCATAGGGATTCTTCCCAGAATGGATTCAGCTCTGGCCAGAGCTTCCTTCTCCTGATTCCCAAATAGGGGAGGCATTTGGACACCCTGTGCCGAAGTCCTGGTGGTACTGCTGCTGCTGTTGCTTCTTCTTCTTCATCTCCTGCTGGTGAAATGGCTAAGCATCTCCTGCTGACCTAGTTTATTGCCTGGGAGAAATTCCTCATTTGTTAAACGGATGGGCCGGCCCTGCCCATGTCTCTTCCTCTTGCTTAGTTGGTCCTTTCTCCCTCTTCCAGGCCGGGGGCCCCTCCTTGCTATGCAACTTCTCCCAGAGAGGCAGGAAGAGGGGCCTGTCTCAGCCTGCCACCACCTTGCCTTGAACTCTTCCAGTTTCCCCACCGCCTCTCAACTTTGGCTTGCTGCCACCATCCCTTGTTATGTTCCAGTTGAGTCAATAGTGTTCCAGTGGTGACCCTTCTCTTCGCACAGCCGCTGGGTGATTTACAGATGGGGCTGTGAGTGGAATGAACAAAGAGAACTTCTGGTCTCCTTTGCCCAGAGTCCTGATGTCCCACCTCAGCAACGTGACCTGTAACCAATCATTATTTTATATGCTGCCTTTCAGGTGGACCCAACAAAAGCAGTTTGAATAAACCTATTACGGCGAGAAGCGCCGGTTATAAAATTAAAACCTAAAAGGCAGCTATTTGGCACAAAGAAGCTATTTCTGTTTCTTCTCCCCTTCCCTCGAGGAAATGTGCTCTTTCAGAAGCCCCTCTGGCGGCATTTGGGGAAAGAAGTAGAACAAACCCACCCCTCGTGGGGTATGGGGTGAGCTGGAAAGTGGGCCGGCTGCTGCTCATTTAAAGACATTGTCTAAAATTCTTAAAATAGCAAACAGTGATGAGACATGATGCAAAAAGATAGGAAGCTGCCTTATATCAAGTTAGACTTTTGTGAAAATTGTCTACTAAACTGGCTGGCAGTAACTCACTAGGATTTCAGGCAGAGGACATTCCCAGCCCTTGAAATCTGGGCATCGAACTTTTGGCGTATATTTTTCACATGTCAGGAATTAAATTCAGATTTTGAGTCTGCCTTGGTATGGATAGGGGAACGATTAAATGTTCCACACCCTATTGATTTATGCCTAGCATAGAAAAAGCCCTTGTAGTGTTAAACTGTGGACGGGAAGAGTGACTCAGCAGTTAACATTCTTTGCATTCTACCCAGGAGACCTTGCTCTGCCCCAGGCTTCCTGTGTAACGTAGGGCAAGCCATTTTTATATACAGCTTGCTCCCCGATTTGTGGCTGCAGGTTGGGCATGGGGAGAATAGGGTACTGGATCCTCACTCTATAAAGTGCTTTTATTGCTTATTTGCATCCCACATGTCCCCACAAGTAAAGCATCTGGCTCTTTCTAAAAATGAAGAAAAGAGGAGCTTTCTGGGAGTGTTTTGAGGGCACAGGAATTTTTATAGTTGTCCCCTAGAGGGCACTAAAGAACATCAATTAACCATAATCTATAATCTGTTGCATGTTGAGCCTTCACACACACACACACACACACACACACACACACACACACACCCTGAACTAACCATAGGATGTGGCACTCTTAAGGAGCTGCACTGCATTGGCCAGCAGAGGGGAAAGGGTGGGGCCCAGCTGAAACAGGCCTTTTGAGTCCAGAGCCTTGGTGGAAAAGAGAAGCCAGATCTCCCAGGGCTTTCCATTGGGGAGGGTTTGCGTGTGGCAAATTGCTGATGGCTGCAAGACACAGCGCAGCTGGGAGCGTGTTTGATGAGAAAGCACATTCCAGGGATGGACAGCAGGCAAGATAAGGATAGGACACGACCCAGTGGCTGAGCTGTCTGCAGATAAGGGCGCCAGAGGGGAGCTGTGGAATGTGTCAGCCCCTTCTGAAATATTTACACATTCCTCTCTTGTCAGTCTCTGGACTCCTTTAATGGGCTTGCTCACATGTGGGGAGGCCCCATAGCCTGTGGTTTTAAAGCACTGGGCCCTGCAGAACTCAGCTAGCAGGCCCCTGCCGATCCTCTTCCTGTTGCTGCCTGATCCCAGGCTGTCCTCTCAATTGTTAGTCAAAATTGGGCAGTAAGAAGCTAATAGATCAATAAGCCAACTTGCGGGAGGGGGAGGGGTGTAGCATGACTCCAGAAATTCACACCATACATTTAGAGCAGGCATAGGCAAGCTCGGCCCTCTGGATGTTTTGGGACTACAATTCCCATCATCCCTGACCACTGGTCCTGTTAGCTAGGAATCATGGGAGTTGTAGTCCCAAAACATCTAGAGGGCCGAGTTGGCCTATGCCTGATTTAGAGAGCTACAATGCCACTTTAAACAGTCCCTGCTTCCCCCATAGAATTCTGGGAGTTGTAGTTTGCTAAGGGTTCTGAGAGTTGTTAAGAGACCCAAACACTTACAGAGCTACAATTCCTAGAGTGGATTAACAGCCAAGCCCTCTTCCCAGGGAACTCTGGGAGAAGAATATCACCTCCCAGCACCTTTAACAAACAGCAGGTCCCATAATTATTTGCAGGGAAGCCATGACTGTTTAAAGTAGTATCATGGTGCTTTAAATATATGGTACAAATGTGGCCTATTGGCATTCTGCCTCATCACTCTTAGAATAAATATACTGGTGGCTGGGCTATGTGTATTCAGTAGTTGTGCTCTATCCTTTAAGAAATTTGAAGGCCTCAGACTGTGTTTAAAGCAGAGTTTGGATTTCCCCCCAACAGATGTTGAACTGCAGCTCCCATCATCATCTCTGGCCATTGACCATGCTGCCTGGGACTGATGGAGAGTCCCACAACATCTGGAGGGCTATGGGTTCCCCCATCCCTGATATAAAGCATTTTGTTAGTTACTTTGGATGCAAATACAGGTTTGAAACCACATAGCGAATCTCTGGCCAACCCTTTGAAGGCAGAGGGGTGGGGTTCCAGAGGACAGAGCTTCAGTGCCCTCCTTGTGACAGGCAGAAATGACTGTACAAAATAAGCAAATGTAGACCCTCTTCTATCTAATACACACACACAAACCCTGGATGTTGTAAGTCTATCATATTCACTCTTCAACAACTTTGACACCGCAAAGAGGGACACACCCATTTTTCTCTCCACTTCTGTTTGGGCACAGTTAAAGCCACATTTAGGGATAAGAAGTCAGGCAATGACATCTGCAGAACTGGAGTATTGCTGTATTGACAACTTGATGTCAGTTGTGGGCTAGAAATAGATGATCAGGAGCCAAGGAGGAGCTGCTTAAAAGCTTCCTGTCTGGTAAGCTATAACCATAAATCAGGCATCCCCAAACTTCAGCCCTCCAGATGTTTTGGACTACAATTCCCATCATCCCTGATCACTGGTCCTGTTAGCTAGGGATCATGGGAGTTGTAGGCCAAAACATCTGGAGGACCACAGTTTGGGGATGCCTGCCATAAACCCTCCAGCAGTACTATAAGTTCTGTGTAGCTATAAACCTGTGCAACTGGGCAGGGAGTGGGGAGAAGTACGTAACACTTACCACATGGTCAGAAGTGACAGTCAGGTGTCATGCTTCTGCCACAGCTACACAAACTGCATGGTGAGCTTTTAAGCAGCCGCAGAGTGCATCCTGGTCAGCTCTTCCTCTACCAGAGAGCCTGCTTTTCAGAAAGTTGGCAGTGCAGCTTCACACTGGGGCAGTCTCCTCCTTCCCTCTAAGTCCAGGAATGGGGAAAACTGTGGCCCTCCAGATGTTGTTGGACTACAACTCCCATCTTCCCCTGACCTTTGCCTCAGACCATGCTTGCTGGGCCTGATGGGAGCTGTAGTCCAGTCATATCTGGAAGGCTATAGGTTAACCATCCCTGTCTTACTCTGTTTTCAAGCAGGAAAGTGCATTTGTTAACATGCAGAATACCAGCAGAAACTTCATGCTGGAGCTGTACTCCTTTGACAGTCATCTTTCTAAAACTAAAATAACCCCCACCCTAAAATCCAAGTGATCCTGTTCAATTTCTTAGGAGCTCTCCAATATGAGGAAAGATTAATCATTCACCTTTTTTTTACAGCGTGCTATCTTTGTTTTAATGTTTGCTTTGACTTCTGAAATGATGTTCACAGGTCAGTGGAGCACAGCTCTTATTCTGCTTGCCTCTTTCTTTCCTTCTTTGTACCTAGGTTTCAGCAGTGCCCACAGTCCTGGCTATGAAGAACGGCGATGTGGTGGATAAGTTTGTAGGGATAAAAGATGAGGATCAGCTGGAAGCCTTCCTCATGAAACTCATGGGACCTTGAGCAACCAAGCGTGTGAATATGCCCCAGGACTCTTTCCCCTTTTTGTTTTTAAGCCTAGTTCCTTGGGAGGAGATGAGGGACAGTGGAAATGCCTTGGAGCAGTTGGGCTAGTGTCCGGTTTTGGAAGGAAATGGGCTGCACCGTTCTAGCTCGGCCTTCTCCTTGGGAGGTGGCGACAAACAGCCATGGTTCTGAGCTTGATGGGAAGGCTGGTTACTCCATGGGAGAAGATGAAAGAGCCTGCTGCCTGCCAGCAAATAACCCGTGGCAAGAAATGGAAGACTCCCAACAGAGACAGGGGAAAAGCTTCCCTCATCCTGCTCCAGTCCAGATCCTGTACAATTAACAGCTGCTGCCCATGAGAGATGTTGGCAGACTTCCTTAAAAAAAACCAGTTCCCCTGCTACATCTCTCCAGTCTGCGTCCTTTCCCACCCTTTCTGTCCAGGGGTACTTTTAAATCACGCGGCTCTCTTTGGCCACTGCTGCAACACACACCCCTCCCTGTGCGCTGCTGCTTATAAACCAAATGAAGAGCAACATTGTTTGGAATCTTCTCTTCCCCCCCTTTTTTTTGGGTAGATCTGTAATAAAGACAGCTTTAGTAATTGCTCCGTTCCCTTTTTTTGTAGATAATTCTTCATGAGCTGAGAGAGAAGGTTCTTCCCTTCTGCAGGAAAGCTGAAGCCCTTCCACTTGGCTTGGGCGGTTGTGGGTTTGAGCAGGGGAGTGTTGGCAAGGAGGGTCTTGGGTTCACCCGTCCTTCACCAAACTAGAAGATGCTTAGGCAGCCTGTTGCAGTGACGCCAGTCTTCATGGCAAAAGTAGCGCAGGGATGGGGGGTCTGCGTCGTTGGCCTCCACTTCTGATCAGCCTGAACCAGCTTGGCCAGGAATCAGTAATGATGGGAGTTAGTTTTCCAGCAAGCTTGTTTCCCCCTGCTCCAGAGGGCCTACTTGAACCAATGGTTTCAAGTTACAAGAAAAGAGATTCCGACTAAACATCGGGAAGAACTTTCTGACAGTAAGAGCTGTTCAACTGTGGAACAAACTCCCTCAGGAGGTGGTGGGCTCCTTTCTTGGAGATTTTTAAGCAGAGGTTGGGTGGCCATCTGTCACGGATGCTTTAGTTGAGATTCCTGTATTGCAGGGGTTGGCCTGTTTGACCCTTGGGATCCCTTCCAGCTCTACGATTCTATGAACATCTGGAGATCCATATGTTCCCCACCAGTGCTTTAATGGCATTCAGGGCCGTCTTAAGCATATCTAGTGCCGTGGTGCGAAGATCCCTCCGCCGGCGCCCCCCCGCCCCGTCTCCCAGCACGGCTGTCTGGTGGGCGCAGCAGCACGGTGCCCCACTGGCGGCCCGACGCATTGCACCACCCAGCCTTGCCTTAGGGCCGGCCCTGATGGCATTTTCCCATCTGTTTCCTTAGATGGCCCATTTCACCATCATTAACAGAGGCCAGCCCTGAAGTTTTTCAGTGACGAACATGAAATGCTTTCTTTGCAGATCATCTCTGAAATCTTCTGGAAGGGGGTGGTGCATTGGCAAACAACATAACGACAGCTGGGAACATGGATGCCAAATTCATAGAAAATAAAAACACTGGTGACTATTTTCTAAGGTCCAAGCAGTCTCTGTTTCTGTTGAGTATGGCCTTAGAGGTTAAACAGTCAAAATGTGGGAGCTGGCAGAAGTTGGGAGTTCTCAGCGCCTTGGGCTGCTACATACTTCCTGTTAAACAGGGATGCTAATCCTTGCCAGAGGCAGAGAGCATAATGGATAGGAATACTTCTTCCTTAAAACATGCAAATGGCTGATATGGAAGAGATAGGAAGCTACTTGTCAATATGTCCCAAAGAAAGCTATTAAATTTCTTTTTGCAGCGTAGCAAAAATTCTTTTGTCCACTGGTGGACCACTGCACCAGTTGGGCCTCCAATACATGATTTATAGAATGCCAAACCTGTGTTGAAAACACCTGCAAGGGCTGAGCTTTTAGATCTAGCTGCCCATTGCTATTAGGGCTTCTTGGAACTCAATTTGACGTAGCAGCCTACTGCTGAGCAAAGGTTTCGAAAGAAGCACAGCTAAAAGAAGCCAGAGTCTGGTTTTCCTTTTTGCCTTATGTTTCTACCCTCAGCTATTTGAAAAGGAATCATATTTCAAGCCATAATCTTATTGGGGGAAATGTTACACAGCAGAGTGAATAATTCATACCTTTAGGCTGGAACTACTCTAACCTTTTAGATCATAGTGGCTGTTTTCACCCGTGATTTAATGTAATGTAGATCCTCCCAGCTTCTCCCCTTCTGCTCTTCCCTTGTAAGTGTCTTGTTTTCAACCACATGGGGGGCTGCCTGCTTCCTTCATGTGGCCAGCCTCTTCACCTGCCACACTTTCTCTTTGGATTAGGAAGTAGCTTTGACCCTGAAAAACCAAATATGAAAGGCTCGTTACCACTCACTGCTATCTTCATAGACGCTTCTGCTGCAGACACATGTAGATTTTTTTATGAAGCGAACATTTTTTGTCCTTGGTTTTTGCACATAACCTTTATTGGCTCTTAGCATGCTCCTCTATGTACAGAGTCAAGATCTGAGGGGTTTGTTGGAGAGGGGGGGGAGTTTTGCCTACTTCCTTACAGCACAAGGCAATCAGAAAGAGTTTAAAGGAGTTCTCTTTCTTTGAGACAGCCCTAAATGCCCAGGCAGCAATGTTCCTACCAGAGTCCTCAAGGAGGCTGCCCAGCCAGCTTCAGGAAATGGTGCCAGGTGCCAGACTCTTCATTTTGTCCTTGACTGTTGCTACAGAGGTTTTGCTACGGGGATCAAATTTTGTAGGTGAAACTTTAAACAAAATGTTAGGTATTTGTTATTAAGGATTCTTTGGAACAGTTTGAAAGGGCATGGTAAAACAGTGCTAAATAACTGTCCTGTCAACATGAGGATTTACACTTGTGCAAATCAGCTCCCCCCCCCTCCTTCCGTCTGCATGCCTCGTAATCTGTTCTGGAAGATCGCCCAACCCTGTGGAGCAGATTTGTGGAGGGGGCTAGACAGATATCTAAAGGGCTGTCACATGGAATATGGAGGAAGCTTGTTTCCCCCTGCTCTGGAGGGGTAGGACTTGAACCAATGGAATCAAATTACAAGAAAGAAGATTCCGACTAAACGTCAAGAGGAACTTTCTGACAGCAAGAGCTGTTTGACAGTGGAAGGAACTCCCACACTAGGTGGTGGACTCTCCTTCCTTGGAGATTTCTAAGCAGAGGTTGGATGGCCATCTGTCATGGATTTTTTTAGTTGAGATTCCTGCATTGCAGGGGTTTGGACTAGATGACCCTTGGCGTCCCTTCCAACTCTACAATTCAATGAGTCTATGTGCAGGGGGAGGAGGAAAGTCCCATTGCACAAGTGTAAATCCTTGTGCAGATGGGACAATTACTTACTGCTGCATGGAATGCAAGCCATCGCGTCTTGCCTCCATAGAGTTTTCCCTCCAATGTCCACCTAACTACAATGCTCTCCCTTGTTGCAAAACATTGGAAGCCAAAGTAGGGTCTTGTCTCATTTCTGATTAAGGGTTGTCGATCGGTAACCCGGAGGTGATATCTGGAGAAAGTGAGCAGTCGTTCTTCTTCCTCTCATAGCGCTCTGACCAAGGGGCGTCCAGTGATACTGCCTGGTAGGATAAGATCAAAGAGTACTTTGTCAACACAGGGCATAGTTAAATGATGGAACTTTCTACCCAGTGGAGGCTGGTCCTTTTGAGCACTGGCCCAGCAGCCTCTGTCTGCCCTCACCTCCATCTGCCAGTCCAGACTGCAACCTTACTGTCAGCTTCCTCCTCTTTAGTCTCAGTATTGCCTCCTGCAGAACTGTGTAGGGAGGAGGATGGGGACAAAAGCAGAATTAGTTCTCTTTGGTTCTGCCCACCTCTGACCTCCCTGCTATCTGCTACACCAGTCTCAAGGGACACTTGCCGCTACTGTTGTTGCCATAAGCCAGTGATGGTGAACCTATGACACACGTGTCAGATGTGACACGCAGAGCCCTCACTGCTGTCCCCCCCCTTTGTTCTCCCGCTCCTCCTACAGCTTGTCTCCTGCTTGTCTCCGCTGTTGCTGGTAGCCAGAGATTGGTTTTTTAAACCTTTCTGTGCTGTTTTTTCTGGTGCTTTGGCAGATGATGATTGGGCGTGACAGCATTCGTTTTTTAACCTGTTCTGTGCTGGGGGGTTTTGGCGCTTTGGCAGACTGCATGTTAGTTCCAGACTGCAGTACTGCGTGTTAGTTCCAGCGAAGGTATTATTCGTCATTTATTTCTGTTCTCTTTCCGCCCAAAAAAGCGCAGCAGCTTTGGGGTGGGTGCACTGTGACAGGTATAGGGCTCTATTGAGCGATTTATGACTCAATTAGGAGCCACTTATGTCGCCCGGCACACTCTCGCTGCGTTTTCTGCTCCGTGGACCCGGGCTTGGTAGTTAGAATGCAGAGCTCATTCTCCTCCTTTCACGCACAGCGGTTGCCTGTATAGCCTTCGGATAAAAAGCCTTTCCTACGCTTCCTACGTTCTGTAGCACTCCTGCTAATGTGAATGCGGGATTGATCCCCTTCTGCCGGCACAAACCTCCAAGCCTTTGAGTTTGGTTCGTAACCACAGAAGATCATTTTCTTGGATCTTGGTCCCCCCCTTTCTGCGCTTCTGCTTTGGAATTAGAACCCACGCCTCACACCCAAAAGCCAAAAGCCACGCCTCACACCCAAAAGCCATACAACATGCACCCCCCCCCAAAAAGCTAAGCAACTTTTACACCCCCCAAAAAACCTCCAAAACTTTGGTCAGCAGCTCCCCCCGAAAAGCTCAACAACTCAGGGCACTTTGTGGTAAATAAGGGGTTTTTTGTTTGGTTTGGTTAAATAATTAGTTTTTGGTTTATTAAATAAATACAGTTATATATTACAATTATACATTTTTGTTATTTAAACTATAAATATCGCAAAATTATAGTTTTTTTTCTCAAAGTGACACACCACCCGAGTTATGCTCGGTTTTTGGGCGAATTTTGACACACCAAGTTCAAAAGGTTGCCCATCACTGCCATAAGCTGTGATGCTGGCTTTTGAAGGGCAGGTAAAGTATGCTGGCTACCAACTTAAAGCAAAGGGGAATAGGCAAATTCATGGAGCATAAAGGTTACTAGTCTTAACTATATAGTACTTCCAGGATCAGAGACATCGTGCTTCTGAATACCAGGTGTTGGTGAACATGAACAGGAAATCTGCTGCACTCACATCCCGCTTGTAGGATTCCCAAAGGCATCCATTTGGCCACTTCTGGAAGCAGGCTATCGGAACAGATTGGCTGTTGGTTTGATCTAGCAGGGCTTGTGTTCCTTCGATGGATCTAAATAAGGCTGCTTCCATAATTCATGGGACCTGATGCTCTTCCATGTCTGAGATCTGAAGAGTTTTCATCACAGCTTGAAACTGTTCTCTGCAACAATGAGGGATAGAAGCTTAGCTTCTCGAGACTTTTGATTCCGGCCCTGGGTGCCAAATTCCATGCTTGCACTATGCATAGTTGGAGCAGGGCACATTTCCTGCCTGTAGCAAAGGGAGGCATTGTCAGCGGCGAGCAGGAAATGTCTGCGAGGGGGAGCAGGCCTGGTATGTTTTCTACAGTGGTTAACTTCAGTGCCCTGCCATAAACACAGAACAGGAAAAAACAGCTGCAGGCACTGTGACTTTGCATTGTGTATTTAAGAGCCTGCATAAATTGGGCTGTTTTATCGCTTCCTTCCAAGGCTCTGGGGCCTGGGTGGTATCGAGTACAACAAGCTGGAGATTTACTGGCAACCCCTAATATGTGCATCAGTTTGTGACAGTCACAATTGCTGATTCTTTCTAATACAAAGTGGGGGGGGCGCCGGTGAGTATTTCAGCGAAGAAAGAGAGGGGCATGCATCTCCTCCTTCTCCAAATCACTAGCAGCTTTTAAAATGGCCTAAAAATCTCCTGAGGCTTTGGGTGCTTTTTGAGTTATGAATTGAAAATGTCAGAGAAGCAGAAGGGCAAAGATGCTACTGTTATGCAGCCAGCCCTGACTTAATTGCCTCTCTCTTTTTGCCTCTGCAGAAGGGAATTGCTGTGGGCCCTAGCTGATCACTGCAAGCAAGAGAAGGCCGCTCGCCTGCTCTTTGGCCTTCACATGTGCCACCCTTTTGTCAAATTCAGTTTTTTTTCAGAGCTTGGAAACAATTGACAACACACACACACAAATGCCCAGGTGTTGAAGAATGTCTAGACCTGGCTGGTACTTAAAAACTTGTAAAATTGTTGCCAGGTGCAGTCTCTTGGGGAAGAAAACTCAGAGGGGCCACCACTGAAAAGGCCTTTGTAGTCATGCTGCACTGCTAGGAAGGAAGGCACTTAAAGCAGCATCTCGACAGAAGTTCTCATGACACGCCATGCATCTAAAGCACATGGCTCCCCCACAAAGAATCATGGAAACTGCCGTTCGTTAAGGGTGCCGAGAATTACAGCTTTGTGAGAGGATGGGACTGTGTGCAACCCTGCAATGGACCTCTGGCTTCCATGGCACAGGGAGGGTGGGCGACCCGTGGGGCTGGATGCGCACGGATAAACAAATACCTGTATGCATACCTAAGCCCTCAGGTTTCTGGAAACCAGGGGGGTGGGGAAGTCTTAAATGAGAGGCAGGGACAGCAACACACTGCGCAAATACATCCCGGGAAACTGCCTGCTGCTTTGGATAGAAAACACAGGGGTAAGGCTGTTTCTCGAGATGTCCTGTTCTCCCTCCACCCCCTTTTAGTTGCATTGCTGCTTCTCTGTCCAGCTTAGCTTAAGACACGTCATCACCCACTTCTAATAGCCATCTCAGGTGACCAGTGCAGAAAGGCCTGGAGCCAAAGAGGTCCTCTGAGAAAGAAGTGTTGGCAGGTTTGGGGGAACCCTGAGGTTTGCAGAAGTGCTAAAAATATTTAGGGGGAAGGGAATCGTAAGTGCGGGGCGGGGAGAGAGAGACTTAAAAACAGCCCCATGGGGACAGTATTCTCAGTGAGCCCAGAATGCAAGCATACCGTTGGGAATGGGATTGAAAATGAGCAAGGAGGAAAGACAGGGTGGAGTGCCCCGGAAAGGGGCGTGGCTGGCTGGCAGCCACACTGCAACACTTTGTTACAGATCCCACTTGGATACCTATAAAATACTCAGGTTTGAAGTAGCTAGCAACCCTTTAGCACTCTCTTGGTTTGGGGGGCTGTGGGGCGGGATGTGTGAGAAAGGCATTCTTTATGCCTTCCTCACTCCTGTAACTTTTCTCTCCCCTCCTCAAAGTCTACAGAAGTACTCCTTTTCCAGGTTGTCTGGAACAGGAACGCGCTCTCCTCTTAGGCACTGGGGATGCACCGCAACATTTAGTTGCAGGTCCCGCTTGCATTGTTCCCGTCTTGTCTTACTAAAAAGGGCAGTGTGCCTCTTTTGCAGAAAACGCTTTGCTCTGCTTCAGTGATCGCAATTTATGTACCACGGCACTACTGACTTCGAAACCTGTTCCTAAAATAGCTGACGGAAGAATGTTCCTGTCTCGCTTATTTTTATATACACATATTTTTTACCTTGACTGCCAGCCGTGGTGTTTTAACAGGTCACACGCCTACCTGACTATGCCTGAGATTGTACAGCCCAGTGGTTAGAGCAGCAGGCTGTGAAATCACATAAAAGCAAGCTGCAACAAGATGTTGCGGAGTGGATTGTTCCCATTGGGGGTTCCAGATACCCAGCCCTGCCTTCCCCCAGGATGTGTAATTCCATCCCCTCACCCCAAACAATGAGTTGGCATTCTGTGGTCACCCCCCCCCAAAAAAAACTTAGTTTGTATTTCTGCAAATCTTGAGGTTCCTTCAAACCTGCCGATCCATCCCTTTGTTTGTGTTAATGGTATTATTTTGGCTATGTAAGGATCTGCACCCAAGAGAAGTGGGTTTGCTCTTAGAAGGATGTTTTGGAGACCTTGGGGTTTAAAATCTGAAGCTGAGCTAGCTGATGGTACTTTTGATTTTTCTTCCTTTATATTTTTGATGTTTGTTATTGCTATGTTTGCATTTAGGAACTTTATAATGTACCTGTCATGGCCTCTGGCTAGCACAATGATCTTATTAGTAGGATGTCCAGCCCTGATTGTCCTTGGCTGGTGGTTAGTCTCTTTACAAGACTACTTCGAATCATAGAATTGTATAATTTGAAGGGACCTCCAGGGTCATCTAGTCCAACCCCCTACAATGCAAGTATCTTTGCCCAGCGTGGGGCTCAAGCCCATGACCCTGAGTCTCATGCTCTACCATCTGAGCTATCTCTCTTCTAGCTCTCCTCCACCTTGTCCAAGTTTTGAGTAGTTATTGCCTAGGTGCAAGTTGCCCCTATAAGCTGGACATTACACAGTATTTATACACTAGAAGCTTGCTATCTAAGGGTTTATCCACACTTACCTTTCCTCTGCTCTTTCCAGGCACAGTCCACAATTTAAAGCTCTGTGTCTGAGCTCCCTTTCTTTATGCTCCAGAGCTTTCCCTGTGAAAATCCACTCTTTAAAGCTCAGTTGGAGCAAACAACAATCTCTGGAAAAACCAAAATGACATTTGCTCTGATTCAGCTTTAAAGAGCAGCTTTTTGCAGGGAGAGCTCTGTGCAAAAAAAAAACCTCCTCTGCTCAGACACGGAGCATTAAAGCCCTGACCTCTGCCTGGAAACGGCAAGGCAAAAGGTAAGTGTGGAAAAGCCCTGGGTGTTATGGGCAGGATCTCACTGTTCATAGCAATTTAACCTAGGATTAGTAACTTCTTTAGGGTAGTGAAGGTTCATATAACACCTAAGTAGTCATATAGTCTTGCTTTTGGGGGCGGGGGCAGGGGAAAACCTACCAAAAACAAATGCAGCATTTTTGGTTCTTTCCATTGGCCTTGTTCACAGCCATCAGTATGTGTATACTGTATATAGAATCCAAAATGAGTTGCTTTATTAAGTTTTACTGTACCTATGGAAACTTAACAGACTGGTTTTCTCTTATGATGGCAGTCCTTCAGAACCAATGAATCCCCAAAGGACCAGAAGAGGATACGTTTTGCCAGTAATCTTTGCTTGGTGGACTAGCACATCCAAAATATTTTGAGAGAGGTATTCAGTTTAAATATGCATTATTAACTGCAGCACAGTACAACACCTTCATCAGCCTGGCGCCCTCTATATGTTTTGGACTACAATTCCCATCAGCTGCAGCCACCATGACCATGCTAGGAGTTGTAGCCAAACTCATCTGGAAAGCACCTGGTTAATTGGGGTTGCAATATGATCACGGACCTGCAGCTACTGAAGGCAGCGCCTCTCATTCGTAGGATGCTCCTAAGTGCTTGCCTGGATTTGTTTTGCCAAATGATTGGGCATAGGCCATGTATTACATTTGCATATGGTGAAATGGGTTTACGAGAAGTTCCTGCAACACCCCAGTGCTTAGGCTTGGCACGTAATGAAATCCCTGTCCAGGAGCTACTTCTGCATGGGAAATAAAGGCTTGACCCACATACAGGTTTCTGTAGCGCTGGTTACGTATGCCCACTTGTGTCTAGACACAAGCCAAGATTGCACATTCCCAATATAGGTATTGGTATACATGATGCAAAATATGTGTGTTGCGTAAATGGCATAGGCACATCTTATTCCAATTAACATTAGCGTTAAGAGTCTGAGAATGGCTGGCTTTTGTCTTTCCAAAGGGTGGTCCTCTTTTTCAGAGGTGGGGAACCTGCCGTCCTCTAGTTGTTTTTGGACTCCAAAGCCCATCAGTCACAACCTGAATGGCCAATGGGCAGGAATTATGGGAGTTGCAGTCCAGCAGAATCTGGAGGGCCCCAGGTTCTTCATGCCTGCTCTGTTCCATTCTCATTTGCAGCACACATCTGTGCCATCCTTCGCCTGCAAATCTTTTAAAATCCTGTTCTTCACCCCAACCCCTCGTCTATAAACATCTTATATGTGTGTTTTTTTAAAAAAAAAAATCTAAACAAAACCATATTTAGTCTGAAGAAACGTTTCATGTAAGAAAAGCTCACACCCAGGAAACTGATTTGTAAAAACGTTACGAGAGACATTGCATACATTTTTGTAAATCAAGAAAATCTTTAATAAAAAAGAAAGAAAAAAGAAAAGCTCACACCCCTCACCAGGGGTTTGATGATAAGGAAAGCTCTGGTAAATAGACCTTCTGTGTGAAACAATACCCTCAGACACAGAGGTATCAAATACAGTGGTACCTCTGGTTGCGTCCGCTTCAGGTTGCGTCTTTTCAAGTTAAGAACGCGGCAAGTGTTTACTTCCGTGTTTTGCCACATGCGCAGAAGCGTTCTGCGCGATTTGCGCATGCGCAGACTTTTCGGGGTGCGAACGGCACTCCGGAACGGATCGTGTCCGCAACCAGAGGTATCGGAAACATCGTGGCATTTGGGGATGGGAGTAGACAACAAATGATTTTGCAAGCTTAACTGTTGTAATGGCCGGTGCCAACTGGCAGATGTTTGCGAAACACTTTGAACTGGGAGGGAGGGTGCTGTAGAAATTAATTGCACCTTAAATAGTTGGCTACTAAATCTTTCCTGCAGCAGTCTTATGAAGTACTTTTTCAGCCTCATGGGAGGATCTCAACATCTCCCCCTAAGGCAGTGACTAACGCTGGATAAACTATGCTCTGCAGGAGGCTAAGAGCTCACTCAGGGTTAATGCAGAAAATCACCCCCCTGGCTGCTTAGAGAAACATGTCTGAAAGATGAGAATACATCTCCAAAGAGGCAGGGCAGAGTAACCACATCCTCCTCTCTGAGGCTGAAATATTCCGCTTCACTGTTAACTCAGCAGGGAACAAAGAAGATTAACCAGAATGTAAACTGCTGGGTGTTTTTTTTTTCTTTTCTTCCAAAAGTCAGACACACATGCAGGAAAGTCCTTGTCGTCCTTCAAGCCCTGCAGGTGTCTGGTTTAGTAGCTCCAGAAACAAGAAGAGCTATTGTTCAGTGTTTATAATTAAACAGCTTTTTGGCAATGGACAGGAAGCCTCCCCCCACCCCACCCCCACCCCGCATCCACAACACGCTCTATAGCTCTCCACATTTTCCTTCTTTCCCTGGGGATATTAATCCCTAATCACAAGTCTTAGAGTGACATACAGTACTTTAACTTGTTTCGAGCTTTGGTAGTGTAGATGCGAGCTTTGCTTCTTTCAAGTAGAGTAGATGCTTGTGAGCGAGAGACATGGGAGGAAGGCAATGCTAGCAGGAAGAGGCTGCTTAGAAGCCTAGGCAGAACCAAAAGAGTTGGGAGGCATGGCTTACAGCTGGGGTCACCAACATGGCATCTGTGGACACCACAATACCCTCAGACACCATCCTTGCAAGTCTGCCCTGTGCCCTGCTCCTTCCAGTTTTACTTTTAATGTTTGTTGTCGTTGTTTGGGTTACCCAATTTTCTTTTTTGGGGGGGTGGTCTGGCTTCATTTGTCTGGCTTTCATTGGTTTTGCCTAGTTTCCTATTGGGACAGAAGGAGGTTTTGAGCATTGGCAGTTTTCCTTCTGTAAAAGGCATATTTTTGTGGTGCCCGTAGCAATTTATTAGACTTCCCTTGATTCCTGTGTTGTAGGGGGCTGGATTAGATAACTCTCGCAATCCCTTCCAGCTCTACCATTCTAAAAAGGACTGGGGGTGGCTGGGGCTCTGGAAACATTAGGCCTGGAAGCGCCAACACATTTTTGGTGCAGGGGAGAAGGGGTTCTGTTTTAAATATCACAAGGAGCTAGGCCCAGCCCTGCCATTGGGCACCATGTGCCAACTGCCTTAGGGAGCAGATACTGTTGAGCAGGAAGCAGTATTGAAGGGTAGGAGGCCAGAGCTGTGTGCTACACATTATTATTATTATTATTATTATTATTATTATTATTATTAGTTATTTCTACCTCGCCCATCTGGCTGGGTTTCCCCAGCCACTCTGGGCAGCTTTCAACAGAACATTAAAAACAGAATAAAACTTCAAACATTAAAAACTTCCCTAAACAGGGGTGCCCTCAGATGTCTTCTAAAAGTCAGGTAGTTTATTTCCTTGACATCTGGTGGGAGGGCGTTCCACAGGGCAGGTGCCACTACCAAGAAGGCCCTCTGCCTGGTTCTCTGTAACCACTTCTCGCAGCGAGGGAAGTGCCAGAAGGACCTCTGCACTGGACCTCATTGTCCAGGCTGAACAATGGGGGTGGAGATGCTCCTTCAGGTATGCTGGGCCAAGGCCTGCAGCCCCTGAGCTATTTACCACCAGCACTGACTCACTTGTGGTTCTTCATGCATGGAGGGACCAAGAGTAGGGCGCTTGCTGTGGGGGGTCATGTCAGGGGGAGGCCTTATTACATTCATATCCCAACTTTCCTCCAAGGAACTCAAGGTGCTGACCATGGTTCTCCACCTCTTTTTATCCTCACAGCAGGAAGGTTAGGGTGAGGTCTCCCTGTGAGTTTCATGGGTGAGTAAGGATTTGAAACCTGCTCTCCCAGCTCCTCATCCAGCACTCTAACCACTACACCGCACTGCCTCATCGCAACACCAGTGAAGCTCTGCAGGCAGCAGCAGCTGTACCATGGATCTCCCCTGCTCAGAAAGGTAGCTTTGACATATCAGGTAAGGATGATCTCAGTAGTAAAAGCAAATTTCATGAGGTTGGAGCCGCTACAGACAAGCAATTCCTGTCCTGCATTTCAGACCACTTCACACATCTTTCAGTGCAATCATATGGCCCAGCTAAGACGGCTGCTGCCGCTATGTTGGGCCTATCGAGCACTGATGTAAAGTTAGTAGGGCACTTACGCTTTCCTAGCAGTGAAATCAAACCTAGCCACAATGGAAGCTATACTGTCATGCATGATTCACAGCAGCGCTCACCGGTGACACAGACAATGTTCATAAAACTACAGACAACGGGATTCTGTGATCGTAAGAGTTATTGTGCAAGAGAAAGGGATGGAGGGCACACAGACAAGGGAGGATGGGCTCTGCAAAATCAAGATTGGAGGAGGAGACACTTTTGTCTGGCTGTTACCTGAGCGGGAATGAGCAATGGAATGGGAAACTGGAAACGTGGATTTAAGTGCCAGCCTGAGAAATGCTCAGGTAACCTCCAGTTGACTAAGCCTAAGGATTCCTGCCAACTATTAAATTTTTAGAACAGAAAAGAGAGAGCTTTTTGCATGGTTACTTGATTATCTAGAATACTTTCATTTAACCTCCACCTAAATGTGGAGTTTTCTTCTCCTTTTAACTCTAATAACATTGGATTGTGATGTGATAAAGTCTTTGGTAGTATTTCAGTTCTTTTTATTCTCAGTATTAACTCATCTGATATCCATATCGAGTCAGATTGATTTGGCTCTGAATAATGGGTGTATTCTCTTTCAAATGGGTGTCTAAATCGCCAAACATCAGTCAATTTTAAATTCCCCACCAGATTGAAAAAAGTCAGAGATAGTCTACCTTCTTTTGAGTCCGTTTTCTTATTGTCCTATCCATTTCTAATGAAACTACCACGTCCAGTTTGAGAGTTGTAGTCCAAAACTTCTGGAGAGGCACCAGGTTGGCAAAGGCTGCAGATGTAAGTGGATTTGGAGCTTCTGTAAATTAAGTTCATGGCTAGCTGGGGGTCTCACTGCCTTTGTGCTTTGCAAGAAGTCCTGCTGACCAGGCCCAGAAAATCCTGCTGGGACCTCATAGCTTAGAGAAAGGCCTGGTAGAAAGAACCAGGGTTTGCTCTTCTCCTTGGAAAGTCAGGCTATATACTTACACCTCTATATTAGCATAGGCACATTTTAGGTGCACAGAGTCTTTATAAGTATTGAGCAACACCCCTGCATGGTATGCCTTGCGTGTCTGGAAAGTCCTTGCCTGGGTATCTATAGCAGAGCAGAACTGAAAACAGCTTCAAAGCATTTCTGGTGTTCCAAGACACTTAAAAATGCCTTAAGTCTCCAAATATGTTTCCAAGTAGCAACTGCAAACTTTGCGGTAGGAGGATGAACTCAGACTGTGGGAAACAAGAGACCCTGCAAAAAAAAGAAAAGAAGAAGTTTCCCTGGAGTGTATTGATGGACACATCACCAAGCTGGAGAGTGGACCTTCCTTCTCCTCTAGTGTAAGCTGGTTTTGCTGTTCTTTAAGAGGAGGGGGAGGGGACAGGAAGTCCTTTCTGCTCACAGTCCACTAATTAGGCAGGAATGTTATCTCCATTGCAGATGTTGACTCTGACATCCCCCTAACCTCCTGGCAACAAAATGAAAATTAAACTAAAGCAACAGCAGTAAGAAGAGACACTGGGGAGAGGCAGGGGAGGAAATGTCTTCTGTGAAGGTTGGGAATAAAAAGGAACTGCGGCCCCATGACAATTCTTGAGCCACAGAACTAGATGGGATTGGCTGCAGTTTCGGATGCTCTTCCTCATGTTCCTGCTGCCCTCAACATCAGCACCACCAAAGATGGGGAGGGGGCAGCAGATATTCTTTCAGGGATGGGAACCCTGGTTTAAAGTTACTCCGCTAGGACAAAACCCAACCAAAAGCAGTGGGAACCAGAAATGGCATTGTCTGCTCTGCTTGTGTGTGCTGGGCTTGTGTGGAGAAGCCCTCCTACAAAGTAGCTAGAGGCAACCTTGGCATCTTGCTCTGGGAAGGGTGGGGCTCAAGGCTCGCCTTACTAGTGTGAAGCAATTGCTCTGGCGTATTTCAGAAGAGTCTTCCACCCTTTTCCTGCAGCGAGCCTCCATGGTTGGGTTTATTAAAATGAATGAGTGGGAAGGGGGTTATTTTGAGATTTTGCTTCCAGCGCCAAACATGTGTAAGGGCCAAAAGAGGCATGACGTTGAATGCAGCACTACGTTTAACATGCAAGCTTTTTTTTTAAAAAAAAGCAAATTCCATCAGCTGTACCCTCAATTCCATCTGAACTAATAATTAACAGGATCTCAGAGCAAGCACCATGGATGAATTTAACACTTACCACCCCACTCTGTTCATCTTAATTATCTTAATTAGCTGGTGTTATTTGCAAAGATGCATTTCACATCACAATAGTTGAGTCCTGAGATTGTACTGCTAAGAGTAGTGGTGGCTTTTTGTACTTCAGCTGCTGCAAAAGGAGGTTGTTGTTGTTGTTGTTGTTGTTGTTAATACCCTGCTCATCTGGCTGGGTTGCCCCAGCTACTCTGGGTGACTCCTAACACATACAAAAACATAACAAAACACCAAACATTAAAAACTTTCCCATACAGGTCCACCTTCAGATGTCTTCTAAAAGCTGTATAGTTATTTATCTCCTTGACATCTGATGGGAGCGCATTCCACAGGGAGGGCACCACAACAGCAACTTGCTGTTCAATAGCAGAAGTCTTTCTCATTATTGTTCAGTGACATGGACTGCAAGAAGATCAAACCTATCCATTCTGAAGGAAATCAGTCCTGAGTGCTCACTGGAAGGACAGATCGTGAAGCTGAGGCTCCAATACTTTGGCCACCTCATGAGAAGAGAAGAATCCTTGGAAAAGACCCTGATGTTGGGAAAGATTGAGGGCACAAGGAGAAGGGGACGACAGAGGATGAGATGGCTGGACAGTGTTCTCGAAGCTACGAACATGAGTTTGACCAAACTGCGGGAGGCAGTGGAAGACAGGAGTGCCTGGCGTGCTCTGGTCCATGGGGTCACGAAGAGTCGGACACGACTAAACGACTAAACAACAACGACATACACCAGTGGTTCCAAACCACTCTTAAGAGATTCAGAGAAACCCTTTTAATTCATTTCTTTTTTTTCTTAAGCTCTGCTGTTACCATGGACTTCAACACTCAATGTCTTGGATTCTTTCTTTCACACTGAGGCCATTTTTAAAGCATTTGATTAGTCTATTAGTCTACTGTACTTATTTTTCTGCATGCTTTGAAAGGTTGTGCTTCACAGCTGTGGGATGAGAGCAGCAAAGGCCTGTTACAGGTATACAAAAGCTGTGATGTCTGTCATCTCTCCCCACTAGCTGGAAGCAAGGTTTATATACTATTTCAAGGTTGCAGGAGCATAATCATAACTGGCAGATGAGTAATGTAAAAGCTACCTGACCAGACCTAAGCTTAAATGTAAACATCTCTGCGGGGACACAAAAGGAAACTGGATCTGTGGCTGCCCAGCTGCAGAGCTGCTTGAGCTGAGATAACATAGACAAAGCCACACAGGCATTTATTCTTGCATATCCAGAATGTGTTCACACAGCTTCAAACAGGACCACCCCTTAAAAAACCTTTACATACTTCATATGCTCTGCAACTCAAGGCAAAACACTGGGTGGGATGCACTTGTAGGGCTGCCTGGTTTTGAGCTGGCCTTGCTAGCTTTAACAGGAGTGGGATCTGCAGCAATTAGCAGGCAATAAGTGTTTTTAGAGCCAGGCCAAGAAAATCCTCTATTTCTGCATGCCAAACTGTTAAAAGAACAGGAGCAGAGCAGGTTGAGTTTTAATTGTCAATTGCCAATGGACTTGTGCCCTAATTAGTATTTGGAGGGGGGTGCAGAGAGAACTGATGGATGTGCTTTGCTTCATGCTCAGGCTTTAAGTGATTGTCATATTTATGACCAGGAAGGGATTTTCTAACAAGTTAAGGCTAAGTACTATGGTGTTTTTTTAAATACAGCTTATATGTTATTGAAGCTATGCGCTTGTGGTACTGTTCATTATTGCCCAATAGTAAAGGTAAAGGTAAAGGGGCCCCTGACCATCAGGTCCAGTCGTGTCCGACTCTGGGGTTGCGGCACTCATCTCGCTCTATAAGCCGAGGGAGCCGGTGTTTGTCTGCAGACAGCTTCCGGGTCATGTGGCCAGCATGACAAAGCTGCTTCTGGCGAACCAGAGAAGTGCATGGAAACGCCGTTTACCTTCCCACTGTAGCGGTTCCTATTTATCTACTTGCAGTTTGACGTGCTTTCGAACTGCTAGGTGGGCAGGAGCTGGGACCGAGCAACGGGAGCTCACGCTGTTGCAGGGATTCGAACCGCCGACCTTCTGATCAGCAAGCCCTAGACTCTGTGGTTTAACCCACAGCGCCACCTGGGTCCCTCTATTGCCCAATAGTCTTTACCCTTAAATACGACAGTGTTTTGACTTTAAAAAAACTAACAATTTAGAGCAAATTCTTCAGATTCCGGAGCTTCTGCTTAAACCTGAACCCAGAGAGGCTTACATTTGAGGAAACATGTTTAGAAACATATGACATGAAATTTCTTGTGGAGTTGCTCTTGCAGGCAAGATTCCACTTCATTAATTGCATCTGATGAAGCAAGACCTTGTCTACAAAATCTCATACTACTAAAAATGTGTTTCCTATTAAGGCTGTTTTGTTTTGCTCTGGCAGGCTAACAGCAATAGTCTTTTGAATTGTGTTGTTCAATCGTTGGGAGCCCTGATACAAAAGGACTTCAGGGAAGAGTGGTTTGACTTGCTAACCTTCTACCTCCTTTCGGCTCTAGGAGTCTTGCCAGTTATCTCCCAAAAAAAGTAAATGGCAAAAATGAAGGACATTCTGAGGGAGGTGGGAGTGTTTAGAAATAAATAGTAGTAGTCATTATATTCCAAGAGCTGGACTTTCCAATTGGCTTCTTGACCCTATTGGCTTTGTTGTTAATCCCACTGACTTCAATGGATTGCAACACTGTATTGAAGTGGGGCTTTGTCCCTAAATATGTTTTCATGCCAGGACTCAAACCTGGAAAATATTAAGTATGTGTATCCTTATACTGCAATATTTTAACAACCTGGAAAATAGACCGGTCATCATCCCTGTTACAGATGGGATGCTGAGAGAGTGCAACTTACTTCTACTATCAAATGAGTCAGGTGCTTTCCCACCATGCAGCGAATTTACCTGTCTCTGAGCATATGCAAAGCGCCTTTTGCTTGCCGCTGAGGGAATCCAATCAGCCCCACTCCACCCGCTTTGAGAAAGCCAGAAACACAGAGCAGGAGTTGTACGATCCTTGCAACCAAAATTAAACTTTCCAAAGAGCTGTGATGTTCTTGGGTGGGTTAACAGGAGGGCAGGCAACAACTCTTGAAACTCCGAGTACCAGAACTGCTGCCCCCTCCAGACATTGTTGGCTACAGCTCCCATCATCCCCAAACGACGACCATGCTGGCTGGGTCTGATGGGAGTTGGCATCCTCAACATCTGGAGGGCCACCCTTGCCCACCTCTGGGTGAACATGTGGCTGATCTATGCCTCTTCCCCGCCCTTCCCTTCGGCAGTCATTAGTGCAAGCAAAGTACAGCTTCCTTGCTTTGTGTTGTAATCTCCGATGGCAACCAGATCTCGCCCTAAGGTTTTTTGTTTTTTTAAATAATATAATTTTCTGGCGAAGACTCTTTCTCCCTCAAGGAGAGGGTGATCTACCCCACCCCACCTCTGACTCCAGTTGCATCAACAACGCCAGCGCATCCGGTGGCGCTTTGCGGCAAGGTAGGGGTAAAGGTGGCCACGGGGTGGGTGGGTGGGTGAGCAGGGCCGGATTTAGGTTTGATGAGGCCCTAAGCTACTGAAAGTAATGGGGCCCTTTATATGTGCGGCTGTCCTTTTGTCAACAAAAAATTGTCACTGGTTTTTTTTTGTGTTGAACATATGCTATATGGTAATTTATGGACCTAATAGGTACCTAAAGCCATTTGCCACTATTGCTGTATGTAGGTTTTATTTGTTTTTTATCTTATATTTTGGAAATGTACATCCAGGTCTTCCCCTTTAATTTCCCGGGGGGGGGGGAATCCGCAAAAGAGTGGGGCCCTAAGCTATAGCTTGGTTAGTTAGCTTATACGTAAATCCGGCACACTCGCAGTGTGTGAGTCAGGTGGGCGCCTCTCGTCGCAGCTGGATTTGAGAGAGGGATTTTCCCAAGGAAACGAGGTCAGTGGGTTTTCTCTCGGGCCGGACAGGCGCGGGGCTCGGGAGCGCGCGCGCCTGCCTCCCTCCCTCCCTCGAGGCGCCGCCCTCTTCCCAGAGCGAGAGCGCGTCCTGCCGGTCTCCCTCGCCTTGCCCATATAAGGCCGCGATTGTCACAACGCACCATAAATAGTGCGGCGATGTTGTCATCACCTGCCTGCTCGCGCTGGGTTTGTTCAGGGCACCTTTCCAGCCGAGCCAGATCCCGCCTGCCTGCAGTTAGCAATTCTCGCGCGCGCTCGATTCTCTATTACCCCACCACCACCACCTCTTTTTTTCCTCCAGTTCGTCTCCGAGCGGCGTGTCTCTGCACATCTTCCTGGCCGAGAGGGAGGCCCCACACGCGAGCTGCGCGGCTCCTCCTCGCCCCGCAGAGAAGGAAGGGGCGGGAGGCGCGACTTTATTTCGCATTTGTTTGTTTTCCGCGCGATTTATACGCCGCTTGCAGCGCGGTTTGCAAAAAAAGATAAAACCACGGGGCGGGGGGGAATTGCAGGACGTTAAAACATACCAAAATACTAGAAGAGGTCAAAATCCACACCAGCTTGAGTAAACACCACACGCCTGCCAGATATCAATAGGCAGAGGGGAGACTGGGGAGTTGCTTTTATTTACATCGTATGGCGCTTGATGCTCTCTTGGGTGGTGAATGAAAATCGCATTAAGAAATAAAAGCAATAGCAAGAGAAGAAATCTTAAAGCCAACAGCACTATAAACCATAACCCAACCCACCCCAGCATTCGAAAGTAATCTTATTTGTTAAACGTTTAATACAATAAATCAATTAATTAAATCAATGGGGGGAGAAAAGTACTCAACTAAAGATGCAACAGAAGCTTCCTTATACTGAGTCCTTTGGCCCATCTTGTGCAGTACAGTACAGTGTTGTATTCCAACAGGGGTGGGGACCTTCCACATTCACGCATGGTCAGTTTTCTGGGGGCCGCATGCAAGTGGTAGGCAGGGCCAGAAGCAAAACAGTGGGTGCAGAGCAGTCAAAGAGGCAAAAATCTGTGGACCGACGGGTCTTATCCATGTACAGTGGGCTGCATTCCAGCCAGGTGAGTGGCAGAGGTTTCTGTATACACGTACTTACACACCTGAAGAAGCAAGAGGTATCACAGTTCAAGGACACATTCCAGCCAGGTGAAAGCATTAGAACTGTAGAGTTGGAAGATGACTCTCTTAGGGGAACGAAACCATCACCACATACAAAGTCCTTTCTGTCTAGAACTTGCTAGCCAAATTTTTAAAAATCAGAAATGCCCTTCCCACATCTCCTTGCACCCTCACCCAAGGAAATCTTAAGAGGGCTTGCTAAAAATTGGAAGGAGCAACTTTGGTTTGTGCAACAGTAAAATGATGTGAGATGAAGCTATTGGTTTCAGGATTTCAACTCTTGAATAACAGCCTGGTCTCAGTAGTTTTGAGAACATAAATATGGTGATAGAGACTAGTCAGACTAGGACTAGAGAGACCCAAGTTCAAATTCCCACTCAGCCATGAAACTCCCTGCTGACGTTATCCAGTCGCTATCTTTCAGTCTGACTCACCTCACAGGATTGTTATGGGGATAAAATTGGATGGGGAGAGAGGTACAATGTTTTGACCTCTTGGGAGGAAAGGTGGAATGCCAATGTAACAATAAGCAGGCCAAGATCTAGCCAAGCAGAACCTGTATTTTCTTAAGGAACAAAAGGTTCTTAACTCAAATGGCTTGGCAAGCACATTCACCTGAGTCTTCTATTTTAGCCTGCGCTGGCCTTGTGCAATGCCGTTTCTAGACATATAAAGATACCTTCATTCACACAGGGATGTCAAAATGGTCAGGGTACACCAAGCGTGCCAAAACAAACAAGTACTACAATGGAAGGATTATACCGTAGGAGCTCCACTCTCTCATGCCTGAATAAGCCTTTCTTCGGAGGATAGGGGATTTTCAGCGGCAACCAAAAAAACCTATCTAAGAGATGAGGCAACAGAATAAATTTAATGAGACATTATGGAGGAGAGCCTGCAGTGGTGCTGTCAGGACAGGTCCTGGGGGAAATAAGAACATAAGAGCATGGCTGGATTAGGCCAGCAGTGACCCATCTAGTCGAGCATCCTGTTCTCACAGTGGCCAATCAGATGCCTCTGGGAACCCCGAAAGCAGGACCTAAGTGCATCAGTACTATTCCCATTTGTGATTCCTGGTCCACAAAAGGACTGGTTATCTGATTCCATGACACTAAGTTTACTTAGGAGTCTCTTGTGAAGTACTTTGTCAATAGCTTTTCGAAAGTCCGAGTATGCTGCCTACGTCAACCTCTGTCTTTATGCTTGTTTACACTCTCAAAGAACTCTATTAGAGTTGCTGGTTCCTCTTCAGCAAGACTTGTTCTTCTGTATGCCCAGCAATTTTCTCTTTAACAATGCTTTCCACTAGTTTTCCTAGAACAGACATTAAGCTCACATGCCTCTCGTTTCCAAGGTCTTCCTCCGGATCCCTTTTTAAAAATTTGTATTACATTGGCTACTTACTAGTCCTCAGGTACAGAGTCTGATCTTAAGGGCAAGTTGCATATTTTAACTAGGGCTGCACTTAGTATAATGACTCAGAGGACTGGGAATTACAGCAGAGCTGGCTTTCCACAGTTTAAAGTACGTAAAGAAGTAACACAAAAAGTAATCTAAAGAGAGGAAAGAGATAAGGCCTTAAGCCTAGAGCCAAAAATTCCCTAACTTCACCAGTGAGAGACTAGGTCTCCCCCTTAGATTCCTGGAAGGGGGGGTGGGATTTCCTAACAGGAACGTGCCTGTTTTGCAAAGTTCAAACTATATTTCATTGTGTATATCTCTTTGTATGGAACTTGCACTCACATTTGTTGTTGTTTAGTCGTTTAGTCATGTCCGACTCTTCGTGACCCCATGGACCAGAGCACGCCAGGCACTCCTGTCTTCCACTGCCTCCCGCAGTTTGGTCAAACTCATGTTTGTAGCTTCAAGAACACTGTCCAGCCATCTCGTCCTCTGTCGTCCCCTTCTCCTTGTGCCCTCCATCTTTCCCAACATCAGGGTCTTTTCCAGGGAGTCTTCTCATGCTGTGGCCAAAGTATTGTAGCCTCAGCTTCAGGATCTATCCTTCCAGTGAGCACTCGGGGCTGATTTCCTTCAGAATGGATAGGTTTGATCTTCTTGCAGTCCATGGGACTCTCAAGAGTCTCCTCCAGCACCATAATTCAAAAACATCCATTCTTCGGCGATCAGCCTTCTTTATGGTCCAGCTCTCACTTCCATACATCACTACTGTACTGGGAAAACCATAGCTTTAACTATACGGACCTTTGTCGGCAAGGTGATGTCTCTGCTTTTTAAGATGCTGTCTAGGTTTGTCATTGCTTTTCTCCCAAGAAGCAGGCGTCTTTTAATTTTGTGACTGCTGTCACCATCTGCAGTGATCAAATGCACTCACATTTATCCATACTTAAAAAAATTGTTTTTAAGAAGTCATGTGGATGTTTGCTTTGTGATTGGTTTTAAAACAAATTCTGATTGTGTCCCAGTGCCAGGGTTATATTCACAGTCTGTTGTTTGCATGTTGGAGAAGGCACCCCCCACCATTGCACTTTTTGGAATACTAACGAGATGGTGAAGGAAGCTAATAAAATACTATTTACAAGCCATACATTACAAATTATCTGCAATGGGGTATTCTCCAGTTAGACCTACATTTACTGCAGTGTGTGAATGGGGGCACAAATTCTTCCTTTGCCACAAGGATGCCCAAAATGTATCTTTGTGAAACAGATACTTCCTGCATTTCCACACAATGCAGTCATCATTCATTTTACTATATGTGGTTATCTCCCTTCAGGAAAAGTATGAAATGCTATGGCATGTAAGTGCACCTGCTCATTTGATGGTGTGGCACGACAGAAGACATCAAAAAATATAAAGGTCATATCAGGTGTCTGTACCTCTTTGGAAACATGTCCCTGGAGGAGCTGAGGTGTAGGACTTGTCGTTCCATGTCTCTCGGAATTAATTGCACAATGTTCACTGTGAGTCAAAGGGCATCTTGAACAAGTTGAGGCTGTAAAAGCATTTTTTAAAACAACCTTGTGACTTGAGAGAGTAAATTCACCTCTATCCTCTTTTTGCAGGGTTTTGCAGCTTGGGAACTACTGCAGAAGGAAAAAAAAATGGAAGCAAGCTTTGCATGCACAAAAACCCAATTATGAAGTAGGATATTTAGCACAAATTATATGCTTCTATGCTAAGCTATGTGTTTATCCACTTTTGCCAGGACAGCTTTGACCCAGCCACCATGTCTGTAGACTTTTTCCATGCAAAGATAGAGGAGCTGGGTTGAACTAATTTAAGAGTACAAAAGGTGAAAGGTTTTGAGTGACCTCCCACAGTTGTCCTCCAGGGACTCAGTTATAAATGAAAACAATACATTCTTTTTGGAAATATATAACAACTTGGAACAAGGCATGCCTGTAAACTACAGCACACTTTGGGAGACCCAGAGCTCTTGGGAGGTAGAGAACAGAGAAGCATTTGGGTAGGAGAATAAATGACAGGTCTCTGATTCTCTGCCCCCTCAAGTGCTTTCTCTCTGCAATTCTTGGATTATGTTTTCTGCACTCACTTGGAGGAAATTGCTGTTAGTATGATTGCTGCTGGCACCCCTCTTCCCAGCTGGATTGTGCCAAGCAGTGAAGTCATTGTAATGTTATCAGGATCAACTGTTAGCTCCCTTTCCTGGGGCAAAGCACAGAGGCCGCTCCCTTCTCTGCATGAACTCCCTGAAGCTGGCTCTACCTGAAGGCATGCTGCGTAACTATGCAAGGAAGTGGGAAGGGAAAAAAGTGAGACCTAAGGCCCAGCCTACACATCAAAATAAATACGTAGAAGGGAAAGGAAGAAGTAATGATTGGTGTTCCGTTTTCCCCCAACTCCTGTGAACAACAAGCTGAGCATTTCCCAAAGGGTCTCCAAAAGTAAAATAAAAAAATCAGCTGATAATTATCTCCAGCAGTCAGGGGGCATTGCTAAATATTTAAGGGACTTCAGGCACAGGCCCATGATGATCACAAATTTGCATATATTTTGTACATATGTTAATTTATATGATGTATATTTTCAAATGCAGGCTGATTTTAAGAGGGTGAAAAACAAACTTTGAATATAAATTAAGAAGACAGGTGCCCCTTGCAGCATGCCTAGCCACCACTCTGTTTAAAAAAAAACACTATTTAAATGGGGTGGGGGAGTTAAATAACAGAAGAGGCATATCCATATGTCTTATGAAAAGGATTTAAAAAGATACTTTTTCACATTAGAGAAGTAGAGATTGTTCTGCTCAGTAAGACTTCCATGACAACAGGAGAACTGTCAAATAATCAAGAGAGCAAGAATCTCAAACGGTTAATATGAGAAAGGATTCTAGCCACACTGCTTAATTGGAATTCTTCAGGGTTTATTTATTTTGGTTTTACCACCAGTTTAACTCCACTGCCTAATTAGCAATCCAAAAGGAAGCCTTTGTTAAAGGTTCTGCTGCACAAGACATGAGGGAGCCCCTTTTCCATTCAGCACACTAGAAATGACTTTCTTAATTACCCTGAGTTATACTTTTTATACCATGTGAAACCTGGAGAGCTTGAGGCCTACGGAAACTTGTGATCACCAAGCTACTACTGCAGATAATAATGAAACCAAGGTAACCTACAAACCAAAATTTGAAAACTCCTTCTGAACATTAAATTGTTCAATATCTTGGTAGAATGTGCTGCTGTGTTGAACCAGTAGCTCATCAGTTCAAAGGGAAGGTTTTGCCACTGTTGCTAGCTCAACCTGTCTTCTTTAACTGGGGCTGGGTCCGGACTTTGGTAGCCCTTATGCTGAACAGCTGTACTATGTACAAAACTAACTTGGTGTGAATGGGACAAGGCCACTGACATGGGATCCTGTAGGAGTACAGTAATTCATCCTTTTTGTGCAGGCACAATTCTGCCCCCAACCTTTTGTGTGATGCTACCCCAGTCTCCAGCACTTACATAAATTGTACTTATTCCTAACTAAGAGTGTATAAAGGCTGCAATGTCTGAACATTTCAGTGGCAAGTATTCCACCTGCCAGCATCACGCCCACCTGCCAGCTGAGCTCTGGTCTACAGCAAGGATGAAAGCAGCAGTATTGGTAATAGCAGAGTGGCCTTCATTCATACAGCTATATACAGTAAAATGAAAGTATGTAGTAAAAAAACACCATGTTTTATCTCCTACTACCATTTGGTTCCAGAACTAACTGATGAGTTACCATAAAGATTAAGGTAACTTCCAGCCTATTTTCTATTTCGACATTGGTTTCCCAAAATAATTTTTGTATACCTTTTTGGATATTTTATATCTCGATTATTTGTATTACTTGAACTATTTGGAAGTCACACGGAGGGGTGTAGGGTGAAGGGTGAGAGGGAACTATTTATCTTGATTTGTTTGATAGTTTTTTTCTTTGTATTAAGTTGTATTATTATTTGTATATTTATTATCAAATGTTGTTTTGGAAGTATATTTATATTTATTTTTCTGTTGTATTATGAAAATTCAAAATAAAAATTCAATTTATAAATAAATAAATAAATAAATAAAATCAAGGTAAAGGGGCCCCTGACCGTAAAGTCCAGTCACGGACGACTCAGGTTGCGGCGCTCATCTCACTCTATAGGCCGAGGGAGACGGCATACATCCGCAGACAGCTTCCAGGTCATGTGGCCAGCATGACTAAGCCACTTTTGGTGAAACCTGAGCAGCGTACGGAAACGTCGTTTACCTCCCCGTCAGGGCAGTACTAATTTATCTACTTGCACTTTGACGTGCTTTCGAACTGCTAGGTTGGCAGGAGCAGGGACCAAGCAATGGGAGGTCACGGGGATTCAAACTGCCAGCCTTCTGATTGGCAAGCCCTAGGCTCTGTGGTTTAGACCACAATGCCACCCCCGTCCATACTATGAGGTAAAAGGGCAGCAAAAGAGCTAGTATGTTTGTGCAATAAGGTAAACTGATGTCACAAACAGAAGTGTACACCCTTTATTCTGGATTTATCAAGGAGGCCACAATCACAAACTGAAAACCATGAGGTTTAAAGAGCACCTCTACATTTGGCATCTTCTTTTTTAAGACAGGGGTAGCCACAGTGCATCACCAAAAAAGCGGAAATTCGTCACCAAAAAGGGAAGGCAATAGACAATTTGTATATAATTTACATATTCCAATTCATATGTAAAAGATGCAGAACCAGAAAATAATAATTTAAATAGAAACACACCATCGTACGGAAGACTATGTAGCTGATCTGCTCAGTCTTGTTATCCAAGTTCCCAATGTTGTCCAAGGGCAAATGCTAAGGCTCCTGCTCCCCAGTCTGAGGGCTCTTTATTTTAAAACAGGTCGGCAAAGTTTTTGTGGCTTGGGCCGGTTCACAGTCCCGCAGACGCCGCAGTGGGCCGGAGTGCGCGCATGCATGCATGCATGCATGTGCAAACGCTATTTCTGGTGCGGAGGAGGCGTGCGCAGCTTCCTATTGGCTGCAGGAGCTTCCTGTAGCCAATGGGAAGCCGGCCAGCATCGAGCCGGTTTAGAGCAGCGCATGGGAGCTGACCGAGCGGGTGGCGGGGGTCCATGGGCCGGTTAAACAACCCCCCATGGGCCGCTTATGGCCCATGGGGCTTAGGTTTCCGACCCCTGTTTTAAAACCAGATGGAGACTGGACAGCCTTTCAAACAGAGGACTTCTTCAAATAGAGGACCGTCCTCTGTAAAGTAGGATATAAGTCCCCTAGTTCTGACAAATAGCTCTAGGTTGGTAACCGAGTCATCTCTATCAGTGCTGCTCCTCCTGCTCAAGTAATAACTGAAACAGTCATCTGTTGCCTGGAGCTAGTCTTCTTCTGCTTCACATGGTATGACAACAGTTCCTCTCCCCACCCCACACCTTATGAAAATAGTCTCCATCAGGATTTCTGCACTCTTCACTTTGCTTGGGAGGAGGCTGGCATAGCAACACAACACAGTGTGCTTAGGCTGTAGAAGTTTTATCACCTGGTGAGTAATCAATTGCACCTTGCAGAAACCCTTTTATACCTCAGACTGTTTTGAGCGTGGGTAGGTGATCTTGGTAAATGCTAGCCTAGGTATTTCAGTGATTCAGAACAGAAGTGGGGGTGCTGCTCAGAGCAGAGAATTCATATTGGCAGATTTAGGATTTATTTTCAAATCATGAAGGTAACAAAATGATGGTTAAATTTTGGTGTCCTTACAGGTTTTGTGCTTTCAGGTAAGGCATTTGGTGCAGAGAGCAATGATGGTTTTATTTTGTCTCACCTAGAGGTACTGAAATGTCATTATTACTCACTGGTTAGTTTTGCTTCCTGCTTCAGTCTGGCGGAGCAATAAGAAAGGTTATTGCTCATTTCATTTTAATTGCTTTATTAATACCAGCAGTCTGTAACTTGGATATATTTTTGTATGAATTACAGTATATCTGGGTGTTTTTTGTTTAAATGATAGTATAAGAAGTTTGGGATTATCTTCTGAGGCGAGTCTGTTTATTTGCTTTATGTTTTTCAGTAAACTATGTGCATTTCAAACTACCCCAACATCTATTCATTGCTTTGATAATTACCCCTTGAAATTAAAAGAGCAAATAGGAAGAAGCTTAGAATTTCTGACTAGATAGAGTGAAATTGGGACATCTATTCAGTGTTTTTTTTCTGGGGGGACGCAGGGGTACACATACCCCTAAACATTTTGTGAATCTAAGTTTGCCCTCGTTGATGGGCAGTATTTCAATATGAGTAGGAAAATGAGTGTACTGTACCCCTATTACCCCTAAACATTTTTTAAAGAAAAAAAAGCACTGCATCTATTTAAATTAACAATGGACTTTTGACAGACTTTAATTATTGCATTTATAACCCACCTTTTTCAACAACCCTGCGAAATAGGTTAGGCTGAGAGGCAGTGACTGTTGTGAGGTCATCCAGTGAGGATTTGAACAGCAGCCTCCCAGTGCCTAGTCCAATGCTCTAACCACTACACCTTCATTGAGTGGTACTATGAACAAAGCTTGCAAGGGACATTGCACAAAAGAAGCTTACAGTATTGGGAACCAAGAGCAAGGCCATAGCTGCACTACAGACTAAAACGAGTACACTATTCATTCCCTCCTGGGAGCTGTAGTTCGGGGTGGGAATGTAGGGATATGTAACTGAGAATGTTCAGCACTCTTGCCAAACTACAATTCCCAGAATTATAAGGGAGAATCCATGACATTTAAAGTGGGGCAAAATCCACATACAGCTGTAGTATTAATATGCTCTTAAATGTGTATTTGCATTATATTTAGCAGATGTGGTTGGAGTACATATCCAAAATATCCTCAGGCACGCAAAGAGTCTTGCAATTGAGGGCTTTGTATTCAGCAATTCAGAGTTCTCAGAGCCAGCCATATTATTCTCACCCTCCAGACCCCTCGAAGTGTGGAACGGAGACAGGAGCAGTTGAGACAGGCTCAGTAAATCAGAGTCCTACCACCCTCCCAGAAGCATTACTAACCTGGCAGAAACATTATACGTAGATTGAGCAGTCAGTTGCAAAATGGCTGTCTGTCAGGAAGTCAAAGTAGAGAGCTTGGGTTCTTGCACAGAAAGCTCTGCAAAATTTGAGAGTGAGTGGCCATGCCACAGATAGAATGAGGACTCACAAGTTTTTAATGTTTGATGTTTTATTATGTTTTTATATATGCTGTAAGCCGTCCAGAGTGGCTGGGGAAACCCAGCCAGGTGGGCAGGGTATAAATAATAAAATCGTGAACATCACCATCATTACTGTGGGTTTATTTTTAAAACTTTTTATTGCACTGTCAGTAACAATTACATTTCCTAAGAATAAAATTGATTCCAAAATACAAAACCCTTCTGTATTAATCATGAACTTATTAATCATACATTGAAGGCTAAATATCAGAAGGCACGGTAATTAGGTGGACCATCGAAAAGCCTATTTTACAGGAAGTCGTATAACATGAAAATCAATGTCAGGATGAGAAACAGAAAGATACCACTTAATGTGAAAAGGATTAGCCATACGTTTACAAAGCTGAATTTTATGTTGGTATTTCCATGTTTTTTCAGCCCCATACTCTCAGGTATCAAACAGCTGCAAGTTGGAAGCTTATCTGTTTTCCAGTGTTGCACCAGTATTGTGCATACTCCCCTGACCATAGGAGTAATTAGGCCTTGATGTAGTAAATGCTAAAGAAAATTGTGCAAGATCATCAGAAGTGCTGCCACGGGAAAAGCTGACACTTGCTGAAAAAGGCTTTGATTCAAGGAATGAAATTCTTAGACATTTGTTCCTGTAGATGCTTATGAACTTTGCACTAAACAGGTACCCCCCCCCCGGTTCTGTATCTAAAGTCAGGAAGAATAAATCTTTGACGTCATCTTTATTTCTTCTTGGTTTGGAATCATAGGCTTTGATGGCTCATGCTTCAAAGCCTCTGTAAGGTTCTGGATGCTTCTATCAGGCTTTGGCAAATTCCATAATCCTGGCATCTCTGGGACATGCTGGAACATTTCCAAATACATATTTCTTTTGTCTTTAGCCAGAGGAGAATGGAACGAAAGCCACAATCTGAATTTAAGCAAATATTTGGCTATAATTATTATGTCAGGCTAGGCCCAAGGTAAACATCACACAATGGAAATGGAGGGGAAACAAAGGTCCAAATGGTTGATGTCAACCCAGGAGAAGGGAGTGGTTGTGCTAAACAACTGCCTCCCTTCCCCACTCTTCTCTTTCACTGGAAACCTCACTCCTTCTTTGAGCACTGTGACGCAGAAGAAGGGAAGAAGGGAAACAACTGAGCAGAGTTTACTTGCAGCTCTTACTTGGCTAGATTTGGGCAACCTGTTTCTCAGTCATGAACTCTGATTAGCGGACGGACATTAAAACATGATTTGGATCTGTTAACTGGATGCCTGAACATTATGTGGTCCAATGCTGTGTGGCCTTGGATGAGTAATCTTCTCTCAGCTCCAGCTTCTCGCTAGGTAAAGCGAGAACAATAGTGACCTACTTTGAAGGGTTGCTACTAGGGCAAAAGTAAAGGTCATAAAACAATTTGCATCTGTGCATCTCAAGCCAGCACACGTCCCTTCAGAAGTAAATCTTACTGAGTTCAGTGTTGTGCACTGTAGGCACTTCTGTGAAATTACTGGTTTCAGAGCAAATAGCCCAAGAGCTGCATTTCCTCATGGGCAACCTTCTGGAGGCCACATGCAAGAAAGAGTTTATTTGGTGGCAGCTCCAAATAATATTTAAAAAACATAATGAATGTCTGATGAATCAGGCCAATGGCCTACCTAGTCTAGCATCCTGTTATCAGTGGTCAACCAGAGAAAGCCACAAAGCTTGTGCTCAGGTTCAGCTTTGTGGGCTCCATGAGAAGCCCACAAAGCAGAGCCTGAGCACAAGAGCACTCTCTCCTTCTTCGCTTCCCAGCAACTGGAATTCAGAAGTATACCGCCTCCAACTATGGAAGATGACAATTGAGGAGTGGCTGTGGAACACTCCCCATCGAGATGTGCCTAGCAACATCTTTGTTTTCTTTTAGGAAACAGATGAAGACTCGCCTCTTCCAACAGGATTTGGGATGAGGGGAACTGTAACTGGAGTGATTTATGAATAGTTTGACACTGCTGCTTTAATTGCAAATTGTATTGAGACTGCCGTTTTTAAGTTCTTGTGTTATGATGTTTTATTATGTTGCAAGCCATCCTGTGGCCTTTTGGTGAAAGGTTGGTATATACGTTTCTTAAGAAACAAAAGGATTTCCTGCTCCCCGCCTCCAATGTCAGCTTACACAACCCAGTCTACGGTGTGTTATAAACACCTTGGATCTGCTTCCCCACCCAAAACAGACACAAATGGCCGTCATCCATCAGCTGACCTGACTTTGGTTCTAGTTACATTTATGGTAGATTCAGTAATTTGCTCTTAAGGTAAGGACACGTGCCGTGAGCACAGCTGTTTATATATGGACAGCTGGTTTCTACCTGTCAAAAACGGAGTAGCAAAGGCTACTATTTCTACTAATTAATTAGTAGCGATTCCTCTGGTAAACAGCATGGTGAGCTATCTCAGTTCTTGCTAGCTTTGACAGTAATGTTGAAACCAGCTCAAATAATGTCAGCGCAACAGGGCAAGGCTCAGAGGAAAAGGAAGTGGGAGTATAAGCTGAGGTAAACCACAAGCATTCAGCAACCCCCCCCCCCAACTGAGCCTGAGCTAGTTACTATGGTAATCCTCATGTTCAGAATCTATTGAGTAGCTCATCAGATGGCAAAAGTGCTTTGAATTGTTATCTGTCAATGTGTTAAATGCGGGATGTGATGGTCTTGGAACCTGTGCCTGTCATTTAGCAACCATACCCAACAACCCAGTGGGTGCAGTAATAGCTATAGAGACCTTTCTGCCACCAACTGCAGTTGCCCCAGAAATGTTTAAGGCTTAGGTGGGATCCATTTCATTACTAGAATTTCCCCTACAACATTAATTTCATTCTATTGTTTATTTGTCTACTTATATTTTATCCCACATTTCAGGCAAAATGTTACCTTCCGAATCAGCTTTAAAAAAAAAAGAGAGGCAGGCCCTGTCATCAGGCTTACAAACTAAGTCAAGGGAAGTGAAGTGGAAGGGGGGGAGAGGTAGAGGAGGGAGTTCATATTTCAAGGTCAGAATAAAGTGGTCAGAATAAGTAGGCATTTATATCCAGTTGTTGCCAGGCTGTCCTTCCCTTGCTCCACTGGTGTCCTTGCTTGCATAGTGGCTGGCAGCTCTTTTCTCCTTTGGCTGATGGATGGGGGCTAGAGCACCCTTTCCTATTGCCTCTGCAGTCTTGGAACAAATGGAAGTCAGAAAAGAGTGCCATATTTATTTATTTATTTATTTATTTATTTATTTATTTATTTATTTATTTCAAGTATTTATATGCTGCTATTTAAGTACCTCACCCTCCCCAATGGAACCCAAACACTCATGAGACTGCTAGCTTTCCTTCTTCTCGATCAATAGTTGGGATTTGGCAGAGCCTCCTTCGTATCCACAGATTGTGAGACAGTGACTTCCATTATATTGCAGGCTTGTAGATCACCCCCTGATCTCTCAGTGAGTGCCAGCAGTTGAATCAGGCTGACCTGCTATGGCTCTCTCAAGTCAATGCCAGATCTACTGGAACCTTCAATTTCTGCAGCTACCAGGGTCTCATGCTCATTCTGATTCCTCCTTGCATCACAACTTCTGCCCCTCCTTCTATCCCCTGATTTTCCCCAGCAGCAGAACTGTATGCCCAGCCAGGGCTGCAGAGAGGGGGAGAGGCAAGGGCCGGGGGTGGGGGGAGAGGAGACACTCCCCTGAGGCCCAACAAAGCTAAGAGTCCCACATGTTTTGGTGCATATTGGCTAAGGTTAGTGGACAAAGAAGACTGTACTTGTCTAATGCCCCCCTTTGACCTCCAGGACAGTAGCTAACAGAGTCAAACAGAAAACCCATTCCCGGAATTCCCTGTGTGTAAGCTGCTGTGCTTCCTTGCTTGAGGACTGCAAAGTGGAGCCAGGAACAATTCAGAGGAAGAGGAGGACTATGTCCCAGTACCAGGGGCGGACTTTAGTAATATGGTGCCCAGAGGAAGGACAAAATTTGATACTCCCCCAACATATTTATTATTTTCACAATGATTCCTTATTTAATTTTTATTATTTTGAGTGCCTTCAGCTTAGTGCCCTGTGCCGAGGAATCACCCATACCGCCCTAAATCAGGCGCTGCCAGTACCCACTGCAAGCTTTGCCTAGCTAGTGAATCATCATTGAGGGGTATTCATGAACTTAAATATTGCTGATATTCCATGTGCTTAGATAAGCTATGCTATCTACTGCCAGCATTTGGAGCAGGTGCAGAAGGACAATACAGGAATAGCTGCACCACAGCAGAGCCTCATTCATCCTCATGTTCCCAAAACTATGATTTGTCCTTAGCCCTAGATTACCTCTCTGCAGCCTTGTATAGGGCAGTAGTCACTGCTGCAGCAGGCAGACTGCCTCCTACAAAGTGCTGCTCCAGATAGCCACCTAAGACCAACTCTGTAAAAAAAGCATATATGCCAGGAGTGTGACAAGTAGATGGGTTAAAGGCAACCCCTCTTTGAACTGAAGTACTTTGTTGTGCAATGTTTGCTCCTGAGGAGTTTTCAGGCCACGTGACTGGAACAAAGTGAGTGTGAAAGGTCATTGTAAGTATAAACTGTAAGGTGAGTAGATGTCTCATTGGAGTACCATGTTGGATGGGAAGCAGTAAACACAGGAGTGCATTATTTGTAGTGTTATCATCCCAGAAGCCCCCTCAAAGCCTTCTGTCGATATAGCTGTTTTCACGTGGACTGTCAACCACTGCTTTTTGCTTCAGATTCACAGACTTGCTTATATGAAGGGACAGGACACGGAATCTGAACTTTTAGCAATGCCCTACATTTCAAATCCATCTACTTAGTCAATCCATTTCAGTAGAGAACTCTTTACCAATACAATGTTGTAACTTTTGCAAGCTGTTCTGCTCCTGTGGTTTTTCGTCATTTTTTTTTTAAAAAATAAAGTCACTGTGGTTAATATTTAGCAACATGCTCCTTCCTCACTCTTTTCATTGTCTTTGCTCATTGGTCACTCCTCTCCTTTCTCTTAATTACTTTTAGTAAAATAAAGCATATTTTTGATAGCCCACACCTTGGAAAAGGAAAAAAATACAGCTCAATGTGTCCAAGTCAAAGAAGGAGAAGACACAAAATTCTTCCATCTTATTACAGGACTGTATTTGGGTGTTAATTTATTTCCTTGGGCCTTAACTTTTCAAAAATAATTAATAAATACTTACATTGATAACTCCATTATCTATTTTTGTTCCTTTCCCAGTTGCAAACTTTAAATTAATTTTACCATTCTGCCTATTGCTGTCAGGTTCAAACCTTCTCCTTGCCTTCTTTTTTAAATAAAGACTTCTGCCACACCTGTAACCCTCATAACCCAATTGGGCTTCTGATGTCATAGACTGTGACTATGTTAAAGGTAAAGGGACCCCTGACCATTAGGTCCAGTCGCGGACGACTCTGGGGTTGCGGCGCTCATCTCGCTCTATAGGCTGAGGGAGCTGGCAGACAGCTTCTGGGTCATGTGGTCACCATGACTAAGCTGCTTCTGGTGAAACCAGAGCAGCGCACGGAAACACCGTTTACCTTCCTGCCGGAGCGGTACTAATTTATCTATTTGCACTTGATGTGCTTTCGAACTGCTAGGTGGGCAGGACCTGGGACCGAACAACGGGAGCTCACCCCATCACGGGGATTTGAATTGCCGATCTTCTGATAGGCAAGCCCTAGGCTCTGTGGTTTAGACCACAATGCCACCCGTGTCTATACTATGAGGTAAAAGGGCAGGAAAAGAGTTAGTATAAAAGGGCACCCGTGTCTATACTATGAGGTAAAAGGGCAGGAAAAGAGTTAGTATAAAAGGGCAGCGGGATTTGGGGTCCTTCACTGACAAGGTTTACTACACTCCTTCATTTTAGGCCCCTATTTATTTTTCTCTGTCAAGCTCCTTCATTTATTTATTGATATATTCATTAATTGCATTTAGGGCCTGCCTTTTACTCCAAAGAAGTAAAGGCAGTGTACATGGTTTTCCCAAGTTCCTTTTATCCTCACAACAACCCTGTGAGGTAGGTTAGGCTGAGAGCCAGTAACTGACCCTGAGTTTTAACAAAATTTAAAAACACATTGCTCTGCATGCTCACCCCCCAAAGAGAATTCTGGGAGCTGGAGTTTCCCCCTTAGAGCTAGTTTCAACAAATTACAGATCCCATGAGTTTTTGTGTGCATGCATGCTTGAATGTCTGGCGTATATGTGGTCAAAATCACTCAGTGAGCTTCATGGCCACGTGGGAATTTGAACCCTTATCTCCCACAATCTTTGTCCAACACACTAACCACTGCACCACACTGGCTCTCCAAGTGATTGAGCTCTATTTCCAGCCCTGCAATTTCTACTCCTTACACTCTTCTCACTAATTCTTAACCATAGTATTTTATCTTTTAATCCTTGACACAATGATGTTCAGTGGCACACATCTTTCAACAACTTTAGTAGCATCACCTTCTCCACCCTTAATCCCTTTCTTAACCAAATCAACTTTCTTTCAAGAGCCTTCAGGTTAATGTCTCTAGGATACTCTGTTTCTCCAAGTACACTTTCAGCTATTCTGATTCTTGAAGTTTCTTATTGGTCAAAAAGACCAATAAGGATCCTTGACCTAATTAATGTCTGTTCTCATATTTATACCTACAAATATACATTCTCTAGTGTACAAAAAGCCTTGGGAATGGCCCAGCTAAAGCTAGGATTTTAAATTCACATTGATTTCAGTGTCAGAAGTAAGCCCATACTGATATCTTCCCCACTGTAATCAATAGTACCTGAAAATGTTTAAGTCAGCCTTGTAAACAAGCCCTCAAAATTACAGTTAGGAATGACAGGTATAAATGAGACCTTTATGTTTAGAGGTAGAATACCTCTGGTTTCCACATACTGATAACAATAATGGGTTGGCTATCTTCATCATGTCCTGTTGTGAACGTTCCAGGAGAATCTGCTTGGCCATCGCTGAAAACACAATGCTGGACTAACAAGGCAAGCCTGTGCATGTTTACTCAGAAGAAAGTCCCACTATGTTCAATGAGGCTTTTACTTAGGTGTGCACAGAACTGCTGCAGCTTAAATAGATCTTGATCTAATATAACAAAGTAATTCTTACCTTTTTTTAAGCTTGATGATGGTGAAAGTGGCATGCATGTATATAGAACTTCACAAAGAACAGGTTTCACAAGTCCCTACTGCAAAAAGCTTGCAATCTAAAACATGGCAGAGGGAACGGGAAATGGAGGTAGGGGTAAATGGGAGAATGTGCAATTATTTCAACTCCATGCACTTTGGTTGTTCCAAAAGTCTTCTACAAAAAAAAATGATTTTTGAGAAGGGACGTTAAGGAAGGAAGGAGGTTGCAAAGGCCTTCTGGACGCAGTTCCAGGCATAATGGGCAGGAAGACAGGAAGAGCAGAGTTGTTTCAGGATGCAGGAGACCTTTTGACAGCTAAGCGGTGGTCGCAGGAAAGGATGCGTTGGAAAATAGTGGAGAGAGAAGTGGGAGGGCAAGGCTGCAGAAGAGCTCTGAAGGTGGTAAGTTTGTGCAGGATGAGGATCCAGTGGTGGAGAGGAAGCCAGTTTGCCCATTTGAGGGCACTTCCCCAGTCTTTTATCAGTACACTGCAAGAATCTTTGTTACACGTGACGTGTTAAACTTCAATTAATAAGCGTCGAACTATTTTTATTTTGAAAAAGATCGCTATTGCTAAATGGAAGTAGAAGACCTGAGTACATGCTTTTAAATGTTTAAGGGCCAGTCTTGGAGAGAGCCCTACTAAATACAGTAGGGTTTACTTCTGCTTGAGCATGCACAGGAGAACTGGCGAGTGCCCACTGTTTTGTTCCTAATCAGGGTAGGTTAATGGGGCTGAAAATGGATGGCAGGGATTTCTCCCTCGCCGCCACTCCACTCCTTGCTGCCACGCCTCAGAACAGCCAGGGAAACGTTCAAGATAGGCCCACAAAGGGCCCTACCCTTTCTCGGTGCGCCTATTGGCTGTCCGACGTGTCAGTCTACGCTCCACTCTGAAGGAGGGCGCATTGGCTGAGCCCATTTCTGCTAGGAGGATGAGAAGGCGGGCTAATATGAGAGCGGGGGTTGAGGCGTCAGTTGAGGAGATTAAAAAAAAAAGAAAGCGCCCTACGCCTTCTTTAGCAGCACCGCCCTCCTCTTGCGTCGCCATTGGCGGGAGCTGGAGCTCAGTCAGAGCAAACTGCCCTTTTTATTGGCCCGCAGTACAGCAGGTGGGTGTTGCTGTCCTTAGCCGCGGCCGCTCCCTCCCGGCTTGAAACCTCGCTGTTGCCGGTGAGTGTGAGGCGTTGAAGCTGGAACAGCGCGGCGGGTGGGGCGCTGCGACTCTCTCTGAAGGTGCCGGGTACCGAGTCTAGTCTTCCCACAGCGAGGAGCAGGAGCCGCGGCGGTTCGCCCACCCCACCCCCCAACCTCCCGGGCTTTGGCCAGACTCAGGTGAAATCCTGCTTCAGGGACGGCGCGGGACGGGAAACACGCGAGAGATGGCGCTTGGCTTTCAGTTTGGCGCCGGCGGGTTGAGGTTCATTGCGAGGCGGGCGGGTGTGGCTTAACTTCTAGAATGCCTTTCTTCTGCCAGGCGGGCTGCAAGCCCAGGAAGTGCCACCCACTGTTGGGGCATCGGCTTTGGAGGGGTGGAAGCGGGGTGGGGGAAGGTGCAGCATTCATCTCTTGGCTTCCTTTCCGCCTGCGGTGGAGGAACGCTGTGCAATTGCCACGCACAGGATCCTTCCCTTGCCGCACCGGCTACCTGTGCTACCCCTCCCCCCATTCCTCTTTCCCCTCCCCCCCACCGCCCCTAAGCCCAACGACCCTGCAGGGGAAATGGCTTTAAGACTCCTGCCTCTTGCCTCTCTGAGAAAGCAGCTGATCGCGTCTTCTCTCATCCACTGCTGCCTGTTACTATATCCTGCTCTTGTTGCAAGAGATTAAACCTGCTCGTTCTCTCTCCTCGGTTTGTAGCTGGGGTTGCACCCTTTAATCATCTAAGGATTTCCTGCCCCTCCCCCCTTTTATATATATAAAAAAACAAAGCTGGGAAGTAACGGGCAGTAGACCGCTTGGCAGCTGTCAGGGCTCCCGCCTGAGTCACGGGCTGACAACCTTGTTGCAGACATTGCAATGGGCTTGGCTTCCGCCCGCGGAGCTTGACTTCCTCATTCAGTTGGCGCTGCCTTAGTCAAGCCAGGAAAGGGGGAGGAGGGAGCGACGGGGCAAGACGAAGCTTGCAAGAGAGAGTCTCTGGTAGATTTTGCAGCTGCCCCCGTTCTCAAATGGGACCAACTTCTCCTCTGTGTTCCGCCAACTTCCTTTGAATAAAAGGCGGTGAAATGCCCTGATTAAGCAACAACGGGCGTTTATTTCCCTTTGGCAGGGTGGTACAAACAAGAGTCCAGCAGTCCAGGGTCTGTATCTGGAAGGAGCAACTTGTGAAAAGGAAAAATAAATGAGACAAGATTGCTCATGTGTTTATTAGTTGAATGTGGAAAGTGGGAAACAGAGGCATGCTACTTCTAGAATATTCTCCTGTGACCATTGTTGCTATTGGGGAAATACTCCAGTTGGCTCTAAGCATTGCGATAACTGTGAAGCAAGGATTTTTAAAAGTGGGCTCTTTTTTGCTCTTGTGCCTTGATGATTGTTGCTATCTTTCAGACCTCTATTTGTGGTAGAGAGTATTGGGGATCTGTATTGCCTGCCTGTTTTGGACATCCCTTTTTGTAGAGCACAACTACTGTACTTGCTAGTTTCAGTACTTAATTGATATAAGGAGAGTGCTAATGCCCATAGAGACACACACACACACACACACACACCCCGCAGTGTCTGCTTTTTCATTTTGCTCTTTGTCTTGCCTTTACTTCCTTTCTGTGTATAATCTGTGACTCTAAGTTACTTCCAACCAATGTATACCTGGAGAGTGGAGTCTGTTTTGAAAAAGAAGCCCCTATTTGTAGAAGAGGCCTATTTGTAGACAGCAGCAGCATCCTTCTAGACTAGATATAAGTAACATGCAGGTGTGACTTGCAGGCATGCCTGAGAAATAAGGACTCCCCCAAAGATTCAGGATTTTACCGATCTGTCAGACTTGTGTGCTGCTGGCAAGCAAGATGTGACTTGCATTTTCAAAAAGTAGCATCTGAACTGGAAACAAAAGTTTTGTTTGTTTCGCAGTATAATTACCTTGCAAATAGCCGCAACAAAACTTGGCTGTTAATGCTAACATGTGCATCTGAGACTAATGATTCTACCGTGATGAAACTCTAGTGTGAACTGCATAGGTAAAAAAAAAAAACCCAATGCTGTGGCTAAATAGGATGAGGATCTACTCTCCTTTCTGCAGAAGAGAATGTATGAACCTTGGTCCTCAGATTAACACACTTCTACAACTTCTTAAAAATTTTGTTTCTTCCCTTAAGCATAGGTGTGACACAACAGAATCCAAAGTAATGACTGCGTAATCAGTTACTGCTTGTATAAAGATACATTATTAGTCACCAGGTGAAAAAATGCTATAGTTTCTTATCTTTGCCACTCCAGTGAAAGCTGCAAACCTTTGCACTGGCTAATACTCTCTGACTCATGGACTTGCTGTCGGGAGCTATGATGTTATACTTGTGTATTCAACTGAAATGAAGTAATTGAGATAAGTTCTAGTCACTTATCTATGTGAATGTCTTGGAGGGCCAATACAATTAGCCTGCCATTTTGAGCCCAAAAGTATCATGTTAGTGGTTGATGTGAGCTGGCTTGTTTCTGTCAGTCTTTGAGGGAAAATTAGGCATATTAATGTACCGCAGCTTTTGGAAATAATTGCTCAGGAGAAAGCTTGTGTTGATGTAGAACTAGGAGGGTGTGTGGCTCAAGTGGTAGAGCATCTGCCTTGCTTGCAGAAAAAGGTTGTGATTCAAATTCCAGAAATTCCATATAGGGCTGGAAATGTTCCCAGTCTGAAAGAGTCTCTGCCAGTCCGTGTGGGCAGTACTGAGCTAGATGGACCAATGTTCTTGACTATGTATAAGGTAGCTGCCTATGTTCCCATGTTACCCTGAGTCCTCCTTGTGGTTCTTGACTGGTTGCAGTAATAGTTACAAGTGCAACCTCCTTGCTACTGCCTTGTCTAATGCAAAACAGTGTTATAGACACACCCAGTTATTATATCCCCCACAATATTTCTTTCCATTGATACGGGGCAATGAGAAATATGTTTGTAGTCCTCTGCACGCCAGTGCTATGATGGGTGTGTGGAAGCTGTGGCCCTCTAGACATTGCTGGATTCCCAACCATAGCTGTCAACTTTCAGATTTGAAAATAAGGGATCAGCAGCAGCCTCACCTGTCCTGGGGACAGTCTACGGTATATCTAACAATCCAGGATAGCAGTGGGAAATGGCGCTGGAATAAGGGAATTTCCATCAAAAAAAGGGAAGGCTGACAGCTGTGGCTTGGAATAAGGGAGTTTCCCACAAAAAAGGCAGGATGGACAGCTATGTCCCAACTCCCATCAGCCCCAGCAAGCATGGCCACTGGTTGTGAATGATGGGAGCTGTAGTTCAACAACATCTGGAGGGCTGGAGATTTGTCACCCCTCAGCTATGATGACCTTCAACAGTGGGGAGGTCCCTCAGTAAATGTAGGTACAGTGGAACCTTGGTTTATGAACACCTCGGTTTACGAACGCCGCGGACCCATCTGGAATGGATTAATTCACTTTCCATTACTTTCAATGGGAAAGTTCGCTTCAGTTTATGAACAGACTTCCGGAACCAATTGTGTTCATAAACCGAGGTACCACTGTAATGATTAACCGCCACAGGTGACCAAGGGAGTGTTCATCCTTTACTGCAGCCCCAGATTTGCTTCCTGTTGCACCTTGGATCAATCCAATCTACTTTTTGAAACTCTGGATATTTATTCCCCATCCTTCCTCTCCAAGAGTCCGGAGCAGATAGGATGATTTGTAGAAGAATTTACACAGGATCAGTTAAACATGCCCAAATTAGCTTTTGAAAGATTTGGATTCAGACTAAAGGGGCAGCATACCAAGTCAGATATAACTTGGTCTGAAAGTTCAGTACTTTGAATAAAAGGTAAAATTGTCTGAAATGTAACAGCAAAAGAAGCTGTCTAGAGGGCAGTCACCCATGCAAGCCTTACCTGTGTGTTTGAGGTTTCCAAGGATGGGGACGACTAGAAACTAAGGGTAATATCCAATGTTAGTCATACTTAGAATATACATGTTGAAATCGGGAGACAAGTAATTTTGTCCTTTGATTTCACAGGTCTAATCCATGTATGACTAACACTGGGGATCTCCTTAAGTCTGAGTTAATTTGAGAGCCAGAAGTGACCAGTGAGTGAACAAGCATGCCCACTTAACTGCTATTTATTTTTCTAGCCTAAATTGAGGCAGGCTTTTTGCACAGTACAGTCTTCTTATTTAATTTGTTATGCTTACTGCTGTGGCGTGCATGGGCAGCATGTGACCTAAAAGTCCTGTGTTCCATGAACTCCTGTTAATCTTCCAGAGAGTTTGATTTGAATTTAGGGTTGGATGTGAAGGGAGAGTAGCACATTACATTCTCACTGCAGTTTTGAGAGTTAACTTTGGTACATGTTAGTCTTGTCTTTGATAGCTTCAGATTATTTCCCTTCATGCAGAACCTGAATTCTGTTCTCCTTCCTCCTTGTAAAGGAGCTAATCTTGATTTTGGATATGTCTCCCTTAACGTTCCAAAATTCCTCTGTTAAGAGCTACACTTGGAGCCTTTAATCTTGCATTGCAAAATACTGTCATAAGTGCTCTCTTAAGAGGAAGTCTTGGAGTTACTAGGAGTTACAAATACTTGGGGGAAGGAAGAAGTAATAGTTGACTTTTGAGAAGAATTGGATGCCATTTATTAAATAATGGAATATATGCTGGAGCATTTGCCATAATGGGCATTCAGTGTTCAAAATTAGCTGGGCGACTGACTGGCAACTGGCCTTCTGCAACTGGATGGAGATATCAAGGAGGCATGCTTTGCGCCTAGCATGGAGGCATGCTTTGCGCCTAGCAACTTGATGGAGATATCAAGGAGGCATGCTTTGCGCCTAGCATGTCCGCCTGCCTGATCTGCCGGGCACTCCCGCCAAACACCTGATATGCCCAGCGGTGCAGCAGGAAAAACCACCCTTTTTTTGTTTCAATGCTGCCATGCTGGGGTGAATCTGGTGTTTGGCAGGGTAGAGTGGAAGCAAAAGACGTGCTACCCTGCAGGCCCCCTGATTCCCTAGGCAGCTCCCCCCCCCCATGGGGCTGCCTGGTCTGGTAGCAGGGCAGCAAAAAAACAAACAAACAATGCACCTAGACATTTTGTTTTGGTGCCCACAGCCTAGGTCGCAGGAGCCACATTGCTTCTAACATTCCTGCTCCAGCTTCTAACACTGGGCATCTTGATAATGTACTAAGATGGATTTAGTTAGCATGCAAACCATCTAACCTGGAGGTTTGCAATTAACGTGGTAACATTTAATTTTTTGTTTTATGCTGGCCTATGTATTTTTTAATCCACAATATTGAAATGTAAATTTAAAAAGAGGGAGAGTCTTGAAAAATATGCTGGATCTATTCTCTTCACATCTCATGTACTAGTTGATTGCCAGTTTTTAGTGGTTTTTTTTTACTATTATGTGACCAAATCTTAAGTGTTTTGTGCTACTATTGTACCATGTCAAGATGCTGCTGGTAGGAATATATATATATATATACTGTATATATACATACATCGAGAGAGAGAGAGAGCTTGTTTTGTTTTGTGGTGTTATGTAAGTTTTATCTTAAACAGTTGAATTCTGGCAGAAATCTTTGACCAAGATTCAACTTCCCACCCACTTTGAGTACATGAGTGAAAAGTGCTTCTGAACATGCATGAGGGAGGGTAAAACTTCCGGTCTGGCAGCAGTCCTTTGTACCTTGCGAAGTACCACACAAAGGAGCCCATGACCTGGAAGGGTGCATGAGTACCCTAAAATAACTTCCACATTTGCTAGATTTTTTTCCCCACTTTTTAAATTACACTTATGTTAGTTTTGGATCCTGGTCATTTTATATCTGCTTTTCAGAAAAATCTATAACTGGAAACTGCTGCTGAAAGGGCATAGCTCAGCCTCCAGTTTGTAGCTGGTGAGGGCTTGCACTATTTACCTTGAGCTGTATCTAAATTTATTTCATGTATTTGGACACGGCAGTTGTTCAGGTAGGCCAGAAACAGGCAGGCATGGAAGATAATGCAAGTTTCTCTTTTGAGCCTGGGGCAAATGTGCACTATTAGTAAAAGGGACCATATTTCAGAGTATCTTTATTCTAACCGGTCTCTGCAAAAATTGTTTGTCAATGATGCACCCAAAATGTCACTCACATAGAGTGTGACATAACCCACCCTAAAAATCTGACTTATAATTATTTACTTTCTAAAAGATGACTTGGACAAATGATGATCTACATGGTTTCCCCCCAACTTTCTACTCCTATCTATCATGCACAGGATTACATATATTTCTTGTCTAGGAGGCCATAATAGGATGAAATCTCCCAGAGAAGTCCTGGGAGGTATAGGCACTCCAACAATGGTTACTTGTAAGATTTTCTAGTGCCGTAAGAGTAGTCCTCCTTTTTGGAAGATGCTGCTTAGTACTTGGGCCAGATCCCACAAAGCAATTTCCTTATGAAGCAGCAATTTAGATACTTAGTTGCCATATTCCTGCCAAACTGCTCTGAGCTATCAAAATTCCACACATCCAGCTTGGTAACAGAGCTAAGGAAAATAGCATAGCTCCACCTTAACAAGATTGCCTATTTTCATAGATGTAAATCATAATTTGGGCATTTTTTTCATGTGGAGACCTTTCATGGCATGAACAGACTCGGTAGCTTAGATCTAGTTGTGCCATGTTTATATGCAAACTACTGCCAGCTATCAGCTTTTAGGCAAATGTCTTCTCTGATCTGATGTGTGTTCACTGTCAATAGCTCCTATCTATGCAGGCTGAAATGTAATAGTACTGGATTGCCTGAAGTAACATGGTTCTTGTTGACTGTGAATCTTAAGATGATTTTGTTCTTACCTTGACTTGAAGCACCCCTCCCCGTATGACATATGTGACAAAAGGACATGGAAAGAAGTGGCTAAAGGCTTGGTGGCAAGAGTACATGGACCGCTTGTGGTTACATACAATTACAGACTGATCCCTAGAAGCTAAACAAATTACACATTATTAGTACCAATACCTAATTTTAGATTACTCCTTTCATGGCCAGCCCTTTGGGATATGTCCTCATCTTTCTGGACATTTGCCTTTGCTGTTGATTTGTATTGAAGGAACCATTATGTTGTTGTGGAATGGGGATGGGGCTATATTTTCTCCACGATAGACCATGGCAAAGTTCTCTCACTCTCCCTTTAAGCTTCTGGTATCCTACAAACACTGCTTCCCTGTGTATTTTGAGGAAATGGGAAAAGTCACAGCACACTCATGCTTTTACCCAAGACTAAGACGGTATGCTACCGGTATATAGGGTTATCTTGAATTGGTTATCCATACACCAATTAGGCATGGGCTCTGAGAGAGGTTGAACAAGAGGATCCAAATGGTTCTGCATACAGTACAATTTTTATTGCCTGCCTTGGATTCTGCTAGGCCAGTTTAAACAACATGGATCCCAGTACCAATTTTCATTAGTCTATGGTAGTAGTGGTTCCCAAACCTTTCCCCTCTGATTACAGGTAGGTAGCCGTGTTAGTCTGAGTCGAAACAAAATAAAAAAATTCCTTCAGTAGCACCTTAAAGACCAACTAAGTTTTTATTGGTATGAGCTTTCGTGTGCATGCACACACGAAAGCTCATACCAAAATAAAAACTTAGTTGGTCTTTAAGGTGCTACTGAAGGATTTTTTAAAATAATTTTCTTTCCCCTCTGAGACCACTTGAACATTGCTGAGGGCCTTGGCAGAGCCAGTGTGGTGTAGTGGTTAAGAGCCGTAGGCTCGTAATCTGGGGAACCGGTTTGCATGGGCGTACCCAGGATCAAAACTAGGGGGGGGGCAAGGGGAGGCGCCAAGGCACGGAAGGGGAGGGGCCACAAAGTGGTCGGGGAAAGTGCAGTCAGAGGCGCCGGGCTGATGGGCAGAGGCGGAGCACAGCCCGACAGAGCGCACCGTGGCGCAACCTCCAGCTGGGAGATTGAGAGAGAGATTGAGAGAGAGAGAGAGAAAGAGAGATCTGGAACCGCGCAGACGCCCCTCTCTCCTTGCGACTCTGTTCTCAGCAACTGCCGACCCCTGCACGGTTTTGCATGCGGGCAGATGACGGAGCCAAGCTCCTCCCGCTGCCTCGCGATGGCCCAATCGAAAAGACCCTGGCCAAAGGCGGGCGCCTTTGTCACAGAGAGGAAAGCTGGGGAGGCGCCGGCAATAGTGCAGCCGCCGCTGCGCCAGGAAAGGGGGCAGCAAGGCAGGAGTTCGCCAGGGCAGGAAGGCCCCCCTGCCGCACTCCCTGGTTCCCCGCCGTGCATGGCTTTGCTTGAGGGCGTGACGGGGAGCTGGAGGGAGAGCGCGGCGCGACGCGACGGGCGGGAACGGCGAACTCGCGCTCCGCTGGGCTGTGCCCCTCCCTAGAAGCAGGGCTGGTGGGCGGAGACAGAGCCCAGCCCAGCGGAGCACGAGTTTGGCGTTCCCGCCCGCCGCGCCGCACTCTCTGGTTCCCCGCCGCGCTTGGCCTTGCCTGAGGGCGCGACGGGGAGCTGGAGGGAGGGCGCAGCACAGCGGGCGGGAACGGCGAACTCACGCTCCGCCGGGCTGTGCCCCTCCCTAGAAGCAGGGCTGGTGGGCGGAGGCCAGCGGAGCGCGAGTTCAGCGTTCCCGCCCACCGCGCAGCGCTCCCTGGTTCCCCGCCGTGCTTGGCCTTGCCTGAGGGCGCGGCGGGGAGCTGGAGGGAGGGCGCGGCACGTCACGGCGGGAATGGCGAACTCGCGCTCCGCCGGGCTGTGCTCCACCTCTGCCCACCAGCCCTGCTTCTAGGGAGGGGCAGCCTGCGGCCCCCACTTGCCCCGCGGTGGGTACGCCCTTGTGGGGGGGGGCAGCTGGCTTCTAGAGTAGGGCAGCTGCCCTAACTTGCCCCGTGGTGGGTACGCCCTTGCCGGTTTGCGTTTCCGCTCCTCCACATGCAGCTGCTGGGTGACCTTGGGCTAGTAACACTTCTCTGAAGTCTCTCAGCCCCACCCACCTCACAGGGTGTCTGTTGCGGGGGAGGAAGGGAAAGGAGATTGTTAGCCGCTTTGAGACTCCTTTGGGTAGTGATAAAGCGGGATATCAAATCCAAACTCTTCTCTTCTTAATGATTCTCCTGCCTTTTAGAGCAATTGTAATGTGCTATGCGAGATGGTGTATGATTTTAATTGTATTTTTAGACATACTGGGCCACTTGAATAAAACTTGTCGACCACTTGTAGTTTGGGAACCCAAAGATTCTAAAAGTTCTACTGACCTACTGCTCTTGTAAGAGGTTGCTGCAACTCTTAAATACAGAATGTGCAATCTTTCATGAGTTCGCTAACTTTTGTACCAGGCTACCACTTCATCCAACTTACTTCCAATGACAGTATTTTAAATTAATTAACTGCTTGAAAATGAGTTCCTTTGAAATTCATGGGAATTTCTTCCAAACACATTCAAATGCATTGATGATAAGATTTAGATGAATGCAAAACTCTTTGGATTATCTTTAGTATCTCTAAAATAGTACATTTCATCTACTCACCTGATTGAAACAACATTTTTTTCCATTGGATGAATACAGATCTTCAGCAAAAACTTTGAAGTTGTAATTGAGAAACTTGTGTCTTCAGACATAAGCCTGTTGGTATTATGATGCTTTTAATGCAACCAAAGTAACTGCTAATAGAAAATGTGGGTTTTAAACAAACGAACTATTCCCTTGGCTGGTTAGCTAAAATTAGAGCATTCCTTTGCTAGATAGCAGTTTCCTGTTTGTTGTTGAGTTAAGGACTTGGCTGTAGCAGTTCCATACACTTAGCTATGTAAAAAGGTGGAGGTCTGAGTGAGTCCTTCTCACAGGAGCACTCCAATACCACCTTCGCTGTGTGCAAAGCAGTTGGGGAGAGGAGCTGCAAGATATTCAGGAAGGGCTGAACCCCTTATCAATGTGTCCTCACCCAATATATGTGATGAGGCCGCTCCAAGATTAAACCCACACAACTGCTGCAATGTCTAATATTGCCATAAAATGCTATTAGTGATAGATTTAGCATAATCACTAATCAGTTTGACAGTGAGACTTGAAATTATTCAGATCAGTTAGAAAATGCCTTCAACCCAATTAGCTTAGCAGGTAAGCCCTGCTCCTTACCACTGTTGACTATGAAGTTCCTTTCAAGTAGAGTGAAGCTGCAATTGCCAGACTACACTGTGGGGCTTATTTTTCATTTTGTGCAGTATTATGCAGGCTATTTAAAGTCTAGACTTGATGTTAATGTGCACAGACTAGGTATCTTAGTTATCCCTCAGGTTAGTATAGAAGAAATGAAGAGGGACAACTTTTGTGCTATAGTGAGCTGAAGCTGCTTGAGCATGCATCATGAAAGCCTTGGGAATAATATATAGTAAAGCCTTTGGGTGCTTCCATGGCTCCAGCCTGCATTAAATTTCTTCTTGTTTCCTCTTAACTACGGTAGCTGTTTTTCCAAATTTCATATTGTTTAATAGTGTGCTTGCACAAACCTGCTCCACACGTGTTTGAAGAGCAAGTTGGATACAACACAAATAGTATTATGGGTTGTATCCAACTAAGTTCTGTTCAGAAGAGACCCACTGAAATTAGTGGACCTTTGTTAGCCAAGGGCATACATTTCTATGGGTCTACTCAAGCACTGGATACAGCCCCTAATGCCCTGATTCTTGTTGTCTGATATGAGGAAGCACAGCTGAGAGACCCACTAAGAACTTTATTTCTTAGAAATGGTATTTTTAGGCACTGCTGTTCCAGCTTCCAGTTAGTCTTGCCCAGACCTCCAAGCTACTCTATCTTATTCCTAAACTGTTCTCATCCCCTGAACTGCTCTTTTTTCGTTTCTCCTGGCTGTAATTGAGCCATTACTCCTTGAGTTCCCCTCCATCCTATTGCTTCCCATATGTTCAGTCAACTTGCAGGAGTCTTCAACAATGTTTTTCCAAAATGAGGGGCAAAAAGTTGAGGTACTCTTTCCCAGTTGGTGCCTTCCAAATGCATTGGATTACAATTTCCAAAAGCCCTAACCAGCATGGCTAATGATCATGAACAATAGGAGATGTAGTCCAACACATGGAGGGTACCAGACTGGGGAGGGAAGGCAGGTCTAGGGAATCTTGTACTAACTAATGTTCATAAACTGTTTGACAAAATGTTTGACAAATGTTTGACAAAACATGGCTGAAAAGTGACTAGCTAACTTTTTACCTTTCACCTATGTTTTCAGCAGTCCCAATTACAAGCATTTCTTTATTGGAGGCTCCCAAGCTGTTTATGGCCTTTAGGTATCTTAAAAGCAAGCTTGCAACTGCAATTTAGCCTACTTGTTTGTGTCCAAGGGCATGCAGTAAAGAAGGGAGGCTAAGCCAGGAATGGTCACTGGAATGTCTGCGTTTGTGCACAACATTTCTCCTTTGTGTTGGACCAACACTTGCTTTTGGATAAGGGAACATCCCAGGAAAGTAATGTTGGCAGATGGCAAAGGGCTCTGCCAAAGGGATAGGTAACATTTCTGAGTAGGTGATCACAAGGCTTTTAAAAAGTTGCAGTGTATATGGTTATAAATCGGTATAGAAATTTTGGAGAGCTTTAGTTGCTTAAGATACTCAGATGACACTGAATGTTCAGAGCTGTTGCTGCTGCTGCTATCTAGAACTAATGATTAAAAATAGTTATAGTCCCAAGAGCCTGAGGCTGGCTTTATGCTATGAAACTAGCTGTCACTTTAGCCAAGTTGCCAGACCTTATAAAACTCATAATGGAGCAGGAAATGAGGGATTATTATTACAACATGAAAAGGCAATGGTGTAGCCATAGATTCCTGATCATGAACAATCATCAGCTTGTTTCCTTTGTGGTCACAAGAAGTTCAGGATCAGTGGCATTTCTTTTATTAAAAAAAGGTTGTTGAGGGCAGGGCAGATCCTTGTCCCAAACTGAGCCAGACAGTACTAATGTTGTTGGAGCGGTGCTGGTTCCTTCTGTCTCGCCCTACCCCTTGCAGTCCTTTCTTCTAGCTCAGTGGTTCCCAACAGGTGGTCCGGGGACCCCCAGGGGTCCGTGAGCTATACCAGAGGGGTCCGCAAGATGCTATTAGAATAAAAAAAATATTAAATATATTTTGTATGATAACAGATTTTTTGTTTTGGCCGCTTCCTGCATGAGCAGAGTCTAGCGCAAAACTAGAATTAGATAGAGGCAGTAGTTCTGCTGTATGCCGTTAGGTGGCGCTTTACAAACACTACTATTTTGCAAAGAGGCAGCGCGCGCATTCTACTAACGCTCACCTCCCCAAGATGCTTTGCGCGCGTCGGCTTCATTTGTGCGCTACTGCGCAGGTACCCTGTCTTCTCCATTCCCCTCCCTCCTCCCTGGCATGCGCTGCCTCTTTGCAAAACAGTAGTGTTTGTAAACAAAGCGTTGTTTTTCGCGGAAGCTACAGTTCGCGTAGTTAAAAATGGACCGTTGGTTAAAAAGTGGTTCGTTAAAATGACAAAGGCCTACAGATGAAGAGGAAGAACTGTAAAAACCGTATAAATATAAAATATAAAAAGACTCTTAATTTGGCTCTCAGTTTTTAATTTTAGGATTAGGAATTAATGGGGGTCCTTGTCACAATAGCGGCTCGATGAGGGGTCCTCGAGAAAATTTTGTTGGGAACCCCTGTTCTAGCTGCTTTGGTCCTATCCAGTCCCTCAGATAGAAATTAATTCAATTCAGGAAGAAAATCACTTGTGGGGGATGCCAACAGCCTCCTCCTCCCTGCTCTTGATCCGTTAGAAACCACCTGCCCTACTTTTCTGTCTGCTCCTGGGATAGTGCTGTCTACTGCTGCTTGTGTCAAGGATCAAGCTTTTGCACCTAAATGTGGACCAGAAAGATGATACAGAAGAAAGGTCCGTGAAGAGAGAGTGCTTTAAAAGAAAGAAGCTTAGCATTGATGCAAATTGCAGAGTCCGTGGAAGAATGAGAAGGCATGATCATAGATGGGAGGGGTGTTGACTCTGACATACATCTTGCATGAACTTGACTGGGATGGTAAAACCAGCAGAAGAGACATCCTTGCTTTCAAATCTAAGTAAATGAAAATAGTGTTTCCACCTGTGGCACAGCAGGGAAGCGTTTAGTTATTGGTTCTTGGTTATTATTGGTTATTGGTTCTGATCTGCTGCTGTGGAGGTATTGTTGGCAGTACTTTGGGCTCCTATGCTGAGCAGGCAAAGCCTGCAGGGATAGGAACTTTTGCTTCAATATTTCATCTTGCGCAATGTCCCAGGCCTGTCTCTTAAGATCCTGTTGCCCAGGGAGACATGGTGAACTCTAAACCAAACCCTTTGAGCAGCAGGGCTGGGCTGGAGTCTCTGAAGCCACTGCTGTCATCTTAAAGTGGGATTACTCTACTGAGTGGTCACGAAGAATGTGTTCTCCTTCTGGAATGTTTTCCTTGTGGGCATGCTGTCTCTTTCCTATGCTGAGAAGGCATGTACTGCACACATGGTAATAGGAAACAAGTTTCAGAAAGCATACTATGCTACATTTAGCTTGGAGTAAGATATATTCCAAACTTTTAAAGCTTTGGGTTGCTGCCAATTGTGCTTAAGTGTGCTGCAGATGGAGTTTGAAGCTAATAACCACATCTACACCCCTCCCCATAACACAATATGCTATTTCCATGCACCAGTTCCCATACTCTGTAAGCTGAACTAATTAATATCAGCTTCACTCTTGAGTGCAACTCGTCCTAGGACTTAACTCTGCAATTGGCTTGTAATGGCAGGAGTGGCCTGTCACTACTGTGGGGTTTCCATACCACTTTTCCACCCCTGCCATGCACAGTGTTGCTGCAGCAAGCTGCTAACTCCATATTGCACTTCTGTATTTAAGCAATGGTGATTGTGTGGGGAAAGGGTGGTAAGACTTTTGAGGGCAAAACATGATTCTTAAGAAATACAATTGTTCAAATAGCTTTCCTAGCTTTGAATGCAAACTATTTTGCCTTGGCAGAAGTACCCCATCCCCCAATATCCTAATCTGTTTGCAGGGGTACTTCTGTTTTTGTTGTAACCATGAACCCATCTAAGTTTGCATGGGCTCTCTAGTTAACAAGTTGCAAGCCTTCTGAGAAGAAAAGCCCAATCGTGGGTTTCCCGTGCCTCTTGTTATAAGAATGTTTCTCTTGATACCATACAGAGGCTAGTAATGACTTGTTGGTCTGCAGCTGGCATTCCTCAAGTCCTGTGGAGGAGAGTCAGGAAGAGTGGAAGAAGGAAATAGTTAAATAATACAATGATTTAATCTAGGAATTGAAAAGCAGCAAAAGCCGAACAATTCATCATGAAGGGAAAAATGATGTCTAAATTTAAAGTGATGTGGAACTTTTAAGAAGAGTCAGTTAATTTTGTTAACAGTTGCAACCAATAGGGCTAGAATATGGGGATAATCTTAACATGTGAACCATATGTCTTGGGTTGCATCTTCTGTTTGTACGTAAAATGGCAGAATTGCTACTATCTCTCCAATATAGGTAGGGACGCGGGTGGCACTGTGGGTTAAACCACAGAGCCTAGGGCTTGCCAATCAGAAGGTCGGCGGTTCGAATCCCCGCGATGGGGTGAGCTCCCGTTGCTCGGTCCCTGCTTCTGCCAACCTAGCAGTTTGAAAGCATGTCAAAGTGCAAGAAGATAAATAGGTACCGCTACAGCGGGAAGATAAACAGTGTTTCCGTGTGCTGCTCTGGTTCGCCAGAAGCGGCTTTGTCATGCTGGCCACATGATCTGGAATCTGTACGCCGGCTCCCTCGGCCAATAACGCGAGATAGCGCCGCAACCCCAGAGTCGGTCACGACTGGACCTAATGGTCAGGGGTCCCTTTACCTTTACCTTGCAATATAGGTAATTTATGGACCCTCCCTTGCAACCACACTGATACCAAGAGTTTTATGCCAGTTAAATTTTCACATGTTTTTCATGTTGTGGCAGATACAATTTATATTTCCTTAGTGCAGAACTTGCTTGACACCAAGTGAATAGTGCAGTTCATATTTTTGAGTGGTGGCAGCCCTGTACCCTGGGATAATAAACTAAACTTAAAAATGAATACTCTGAAGTAGTGCATCCAAGTACCATGCAGCTGCAAAAAAGTAACTACTTGAATGTCAAGCAAAAGAGCTCAGATTCCTGGAGAGAGAGACTTTAACAGTTACTTAAGGCTGCAATCCTATGCTTACTTACCTGGGTATTAGTTCCACTCAACTCACTGGAGCTTGCTTCTGAGTAAACCTGTATAGGATTGCACTGCATATCAAATGTGATTGTGACACACCATATTTAGTTTGTGTGAAAGCCTTGACAGTTATTTTTTCCACTGTCACAGAAAAATGCCTCATTGCACTTAACATTGCTTTTTTTTTAAAGCGTGCTTGTATGTGAGTGTTGTGAAATACTTATTATTGAAACAAAGGCTGTGCCTATATAAGGAGCAACTAGAACTTGTGAACTATAGAGCCTCTGGCTTCTGACTTGTGCTATAATGTGGCTATCACAACTCAGCATTCAATTATGATCTTGCAACTAATTTTCAGTTGCTCTGACTCCTCTTTTACTGTGCAACATCAGCAACAGGATATTGCTAATCAGAGCGCCTCTCATTTCATAATTTCAAAAGTCAAGGAGTATACCGCTGTACTTGTCACCTCAATTAATCACTGAGTACTTTCAACAGATTTCTCTGCTTCAATTGCTCTGTGTTACAGAATGCACAGGTATGGGGAATACAGTAATGCCCCCCATGTACAATTAAATTGGATAAAATTGGGCATAAAGACTTAAGATGACAACTTGGCATGTCCAGAGGAAATGTGAGACATGAATGTGCTTTTGCCATGGTTGACAAATGAAGCTCAAACATCTTTATAAGCTGTAGAAATTTCTACATGCCTGTCTTTAAGTACTGTAGTTTGTGTGCTTCAGATTTTGTGAGTAATTTAATGTGTTGCTCCTGAGAATCAGAGGCTCAGTTTCTCTACAGATTCGGGAGAATACCCAGTGAATCAGGCTTTGTCCTGTAAGCAATAGGTTCGAGATCATGATCACATAGTGCACTTTCACCACCTCACCCCTTGTTTAACCTACACACTGCACTTACCAGTTAGGTAGCATTTGCTGTGTAATTATATCTTACGGCTTCCCCCTCCCCCTTACACTTGAGCAAACTATGCTCGGACTGCTTGAGAAATAGAACTTGGTTCCATCAGAACAAAGTGCAGTATAACTCTGGGAACAACTTTCCCCCAGAAATTTCATTAGACTTCATTTGGGCTATTCTGTTGCAAGGCTTTGCATTTGATTTAGGTGGGAAAGAACTAACTGCTTAGGTCCTGTTAGGGCTCAGTACTTAAATACACCAAACTGGTGAAAATGAACTGTCATCTTTCCCTGAAGATGAGGCTTTAACTACAACTGAAAAGGTTATTGTCTTCTCACTCACCAGCAACTTTGCCTGGGGCATGTAGTGCAGTTACCGGTACCTATTTGCAAGAGCCTGCAATGATTAAATCAGGAAAAACTGTGTGGGTTAATATTCATTGGATACATTCAAGTAGCATAGTCATTTAGAGACAAAATTTCCTGTTTGTTAAGCAGTCTTTCTGCTTATACTCTTTTATATCAATGTGCTGACCTTGATGAGCGATGGCAGAGTCCCAAAAGCAATTCTGTGGCCACCGATAAAGTAAACAGTAGGCCAAGGGGGTAATACAAATAGTACTGGAGAAATAAACTGCAAGCAGTGTGTCCTGTTTTTCCAGATGCTTCTGCAGCCTAAAGGAAGCTTCACTTTTTTCAGGGGGCAGGTTCTCACAAACCTTTTATACTAGAAATCCTGCAAAAAGGATTCAGCAAATGGAATGTCTAGATTCCTGAAAGGTAGACTGTATCTCACCCTCTCCTTCCCAGTCTTGTGGTGCAGTTGGTGTATTCAGTTGTCAGCCTCATCTAAAATACCTGGATCCTGTAGAAAGCTTAGGAGTTGAGAAAGGATTTTTGCGCATGTTCAGCAAATAGCTTCTTGAAATGTTCCCTAAAAGAGAGATGCAGGTTCCATAGTGTGTGGGGTGCATGGTATAACTATGGGAAGGTGAGTGAGGCACTGGTGAACTAGGAAATCCGTGGTTCGAATGTCAGTGTTTGGTTACGTACCCAGTAGGCGACATAGTGCAGCTCAGATTCTGCAGAATACTAATTGTGTGTCGCAACTCCGTGTTATGGCTGGGTGAGACGTTTGCCAAATCCTTACTGTTACCACACTCTTCTTGCGCAAGCTGCTTTCCCCCTTTGCAGCAAGGGGGAACATATTGGGAGAGGTGATTTAGTAAGAAGAGTTCACTTTCCACCTTCTGTTAGAATATTGTAGTCATGCATGAGTCTGCTATTGTCATGACCAGTTTGGCTCTTATACAGTTCTGTGTTCTCTCTTGACTTCCTACTTTAAATAGGGGAAGAACAACCTACCCTAACAAGGTGACTGTAAGGATTACTGGGAATATACTGTATCCTTGGAGCAGGGATGTGGAACCTGTGGCCTTCCAGATGTTGTTGGGCTCAAAGTCCCATCAAACCTAGTTGACATAGGCCAGTGGTCAAGGCTGTAGTTCAGCAGCATCTGGGTGGGGTGTGTCAAAGTTTGCCCATTCCTGCCATATGCCTCCATCAAATATATACACCACAGAGGCTGCATTTGTATCCCCTCCCATGGCTGATTATGGTGTTAATTAACCTTTGTAATGTCTGCATGCATGGCTAGACTAAGATGCAACTCCCCCCACCTTTACCATTGTCTCCACTTCACACCTGTACTGAAAGGACTGTGGCTGTGGTAACTACAATATTATGAGTAAGGGAAGGTAAAGGTGCTTCACTTGAAATGTTTTTTTGCTCACGTGAGAAAGAAATGGTTGCTCTGAGAATGCTGAAATGCCCTGCAGTCCCCCTTAAACCTACATGCTTGAGATGATCTGAGTTGCTTCTAGATGTATTGGTTATGACTGAATCAAAGTGTGGATGCTAACAGGGACCACACACCTGGAACTAGCCCAGCTTTACAATAGAATGGTAAAGAGCCAGTGGGCAGGAGCACAGGAAAGAGTCTCTCCCAAACTACTGCTGTTGCATGTGTTCCAGCAAATCTCATTATGGTCTCTTCCAACATCAAAAGGGTGGCTACCTGCCCAATACTCTTGCTGTTTAGCGTTTAGCCATGACTGCAGATGTTGATGCTGTACTGTATCTGTAATTAGCAGATCAGTTCTAGGAATAAGCTGGATTGTGCACAGTGGACCCAAACTTGCTTTCTTAGTTGAGTTTTACTGTTCAGTTTAACATTTATGTTGGCTTCCATTAACTTGTATCATCTTATTGTACAGCAGGAGGTATCCAGTAAGATAATGCTTGCTTAGAGTAGGGGATTCACCAGCTGCTCTGTGGGAGATTCTTTGCACTTTTAACATCTTAAGAAACTTTGCTTCCATTTTAAAAAAATTAGCCCTGGGAGAGCACTCCTCAACCCAGTGCCCTCCAACATGGTCAGGGCTGTTGAGAATCTTCGTCCAAAACATCTGGGAGGCATCAGATGGAGAAAGCTGCCTTAAGTTGAAAGAAAAGTCCTGAAAAACACATTAACTAGCAAATACTCAAATGGTCAAAATCTGTTCTGCATTGATAAAAATGGAGCAGCATCACTAGCAAGCAAAAAAAGAAGGGGAAAATGTGATGTGCTACTAATAAACATGTGCTGCGAACTTGAACACTTATTTGTAGCACTAGAAGTTTATTCCTTCTTCCACCCCCTTTAACTAAATCCTATGCCGTGTGTATGTATGTATGTGTGTAATATAAAATATAATCATCTTGAAAGCAGACATAATATTCATTGGACACATTCAAGTACCATACCCCAGTCAGCCTGAGAACTTCCTGTTTGTTAAGCAGATTTGATGCTTATGGTCTTTTATATTCATTTACTGACCTTGTTGAGCAATGGCAGAGTCCCAAAAGCAATTCTGTTCAAGTGGACTTGAATGGTTGAAAAGTGTTTCCTGTGATAAACATTCAACAGTTGGTTAAAATGTGATACCTTTTCACAGCTCGTAATGCTGATAAAGTGATGTGCAGATCATGTTAATGATACAGATAAGGTGCAATCTTTGATCTCTCAGCATTTTTCCAGCATACATTCAGTGTTTAATAAGTTGCCTTTTCTGGAGGTAGACAATACGGTCCTGTGCTAGAGCTGACTTTCGCCTAGTATGGAACACTAAATTAGGTAACATAGTTGTTTTTAATAATGCATTATTTTTAAATACATTTAACAGGTAACAACCAATAACATAAATGGACATAAAGAAAGAAAAACAAGTACAGAATCCAAGTTATTCCATGGAGAGAACTCATAGTTGTGACAGCATAAAGGGGCAATAGGTTCAGTTAGGGTGTATGATTAGTGTGTGTCACGTGGTCTGCTGCTGATAATTGTTGTCAGGATGTGGTGTGAGCTTTTTCACATCCTACAACTGGCCTGTTGCCATTTCCTGTTACAGCTTAGTCTCTAGATCAGGGGTCAGCAAACTTTCTCAGCAGGGGGCCGGTTCACTGTCCCTCAGACCTTGTTGGGGGCCAGACTATATTTTGAAAAAAATAATAATGAACGAATTCCTATGCCCCACAAATAACCCAGAGATGCATTTTAGATAAAAGGGCACATTCTACTCATGTAAAAACACGCTGATTCCCGGACCATCCATGGGCCAGATTTAGAAGGCGATTGGGCCGGATCCGGCCCCCGGGCCTTAGTTTGCTTACCCATGCTCTAGATCATCATATGTGTCACTTAAGGAAGGTCTAACATTTTTCCTTTTCTTGGTCTGAACAGTCCCTTGCTGTTCATCTTATAGACATTGTCCCACCCTTACTCTGTTGTTTGCACTCTTCTTTTTGCATTTAGTAATAGCAGACATTAATAGTTCCTTTTTTGGTTTTCAAGTGTCCTACAGTCAAGGAACGCATAGATTTGTCTTTCACAGAAGCCCTGTGAACTAAAGCGGATTCTGAAAACACTCCAAGGTTCCTACTCTCCTTATGCTGGCTAGGTCTTTTCAGTCTTGCCACCTTCTGTGTGAACTCGGTGTGTACTCAGGAGCATGCTTAATATTCCCCCATGGCTGTACAGGATGTGGCTCCCTGAGAAACCCCTAATAAGCTTATGGTTGCTATTGGATCAGTTACCTGGATCAGAGCTCATAAATTATTCTAGTAGAACCTGAGCCCAGTTTCTGTGCACACTTAAGGCTTTTCACGTACCTGACTGCACATAGTTTGGCACTCACCTGTTTGTGAAATGTATGGATATGTTGGTATAATTCCACTGCTGTAAGAATGCCCCCCCCCCAATAATCTTTTCAGTTCTTCATAATTTTGTACAGAATTATGAATTGGAAATGTTTGCCAAGTACTTATCGGAAAAAGTGAACTCAAGAGTAACTGGTTGCCTTTGTGAACAATATTACAACAGGAGCTCCTCTGCTAAGATGGGGATAAATAGATTTATGTGCTGCTTGGGCAGGCAAGGTAGAAAAACTGTGGCCTGCTAGATGTCGTTAGACTGCAACTCTCATTGGCACAGCTGCCAGGGGCTTACAGGATTTGAATTTCAATGCTAGGTCCTTGCTGCTGAAGATACCTAGTGACTAAGATGTACACAGGACATGGAAGTAAAATTTCCAGAATGTCATGTATCTCAAAGGCTGTCAACCAAAGTAACTCTCTTTCACTGAAGGCATGAGGAATGACAAAACCATGCCAGATGTATTCTAAGCAGAAAGGGCCTAAAGAAATAGAAGAATATTTTAAGCTGACTATACAGCTCTTTAGTTAGTTTTCAGGAAATGATGAAACTGAAAGTAACCAAATTCAGCTGGAAGCGCTCATTCTCCTGGTGTGTCTTGCTCAATTATGGCCAAAAAAGGCAAGTAGTTGGATTCTTGGAAGTTGCAATTGCAGGAAGCTGTGTAGCAGAAGTTTAGACTGCAGCTGTTGCCTTGCCAGCCTAATTCTGAATACAGTACAATGAATTATTCCCCACCTTTTCCTTTGGCTCCTGAGTAACAATTTTATGGGCCTAAACCACCAAAGTTTTCTCCTATTTTAGCAAAGACCTGTGGCATATTTTTGGCTCCAACACTATGATTAGGCATCATGAAGCATGGTGTATCACTGGAAATACTTGGCTCTAGGATAGTTCTTGTTTGTTTGAAGAGCTTTTATTGGGTTTTACATAATGTAACTTTTTGCTTTTTGATGTCTCCAGCAAATTCTGCCAGTATGAGTTTGACATTGGTTTCTTGCATTAAATGTAGCCCCAGCACATTATTCCTCTTTAATTGCTTCTAATTTGCATCTGGTTGGTCACTGAGAGGATGTTGGACAAGATGAGCGATTGGCCTGATCCAGCAGACTCCTTATGTTTTTAATTTCTAGCAAAATCCAAAGTGCCTTGTTTGCATGGTTAATAATAAGTACTGTAAATGCATATTTAGGTGAATGCAAGCTGTCTAAACACTTGCATTTGAGACTAAAGTGACATAAAATGATGACTTTCTATCTTTTCTTTTGTTTTCTTTCTTTTCTTTTCCTTAGAAAGGCTTAATGGAAACTTATATCCACAGTATGTCCTTGGAACAAGTCTTGCTGCAGTTTACCAACTATTTTGTAACTTGGTTGACTCTGGAGGGAGACCACTTTGTATTCTAAATATCTTCATAGGCAGCTTTGGCTAGCAGCATGCAGCAGTATTGACACTGTGGTGTGCAAAGGCTGGCTGAAAAGCTTGGTTCTTGACAGCTGTATGCATGCACACACAATGCAGAGAGACAGGAAGTTTGTAAGGTTTTGAAATACCTAATACTGTACAATGGACCACTTGTGTTGGCTAGTGAGCCACATAAAGTGGCAAGCATAAAATTACTTTGCCTTTCACCTCCTAAAGTAGTTCTGAGATTTTTTTTTCTCTTTGTGGAAAAATAGAAGTGGCTACCTGGCAGCCACTTTTTTCTAATCTCACAGCCCTGATCTAGTCAGGGTGAGTCTCCTGCCAGCCTGGGGTTTTTACTTTTACTTTCAGGCTATTAACAGATGCCACAAGGGATTGAGTGAGGCTGGCGGCCCAAGTTAATCATTTGTAGGCATAATAACAAAGAAAGGAATTCAAATTTCTATATAGGAAGAAAAGACTACCTGCTTTCCTACCCATGCTAAGGCCACCAGTCTGTAAATAGCTGTAGTTTGCTGTAGACCACTGTAGGCTTAGTCAATATTTCTTCAGATATCTTACATTTGTTCCAGGGAACTGACAAATGTTGATAAGAAACTGGGTTGTGTCATATCTACTGAAAAGTTCTTAACCTTAGTAAGTTCTTTATCTCAGTATTTCCTATGATTTCACATACCAGTAACTTAATATCATTTTACAGTTTTATTGGGGTAGAACGTGTATATTCTCCTCAGGTGTGACCCTTCTATTTTAAATAGGTAGCTGTTTTTAACTGAGGGGAAAACCACTTTGACTATGTGAAGCTGCCCTCCCTCCCAAAGTCTAGTTAAGGCCTAGGCTAGGGGGAAGAGGCTAATTGTAGAACTACCACATTGTGTTGATATGTACTTGCCAGCTTCTTTTGTGTGCCTTCAAGCTTTCTTGGTTGAGTAATTGGATGCTTTTATGCATCCAGTCATTGCCTATTTGTGGCCCACAGGGGCTAATGAATCTGTGGGGAAGCAATAGGTGAATAGTTTATCTGGGCATGCAACTTGGAGTCAATGGCCTTGTCTACTCAAAACTCTTTTACAAGGACCTAAAATATCTATACAGTCATCTCTAGTGTTCTTGCCTCTATAGAGTGTATAAGCTGACAACATGAGCCTACTTCTAATGATTGCATGGCATTTAAGCAGTAACATGGCCAAAGATTTGAAATCTGTGTTGGTGAGGGAACTGGTGCCTATTTCAGGTGACTCAAAGGTTGTAGTGTCAAAATGTTGGCAAGGTAATAACATTGCAACTTCTTCTTTTCATAGGTCCCTGGTTATAAACCACCATGGCTCAGAGAGATGCTGACAGATACCTCTATGTGGATCGAAACTTCATCAACAACCCTCTTGCTCAGGCTGATTGGGCCGCCAAGAAGCTGGTGTGGGTCCCATCAGAGAAAAATGGTTTTGAGCCTGCTAGCTTGAAGGAAGAAGTAGGAGATGAAGCCATTGTGGAGCTTGCAGAGAATGGGAAGAAAGTGAGAGTCAACAAAGATGATATTCAAAAGATGAACCCACCCAAGTTCTCAAAAGTGGAAGATATGGCTGAACTGACCTGCCTGAATGAGGCCTCAGTGTTGCACAATCTGAAGGAGCGATACTACTCAGGGCTTATCTACGTGAGTAATGACTTTTTCTGCTAATTATCAGATCTAACTAAATCTTATATGTCCCCAGTCTTATACTATTTTCCCCTGTCTACATTCTCATTAAACCAAACAGTACTTTCGCTAGTAGAGTTTTTGTAGAACATTGTGATGGAGTGGCTAGACCAGGCATCCCCAAACTTCGGCCCTCCAGATGTTTTGGACTACAATCCCCATCTTCCCCGACCACTGGTCCTATTAGCTAGGGATCATGGGAGTTGTAGGCCAAAACATCTGGAGGGCCGCAGTTTGGGGATGCCTGGGCTAGACTCTTGTGTGTTTGTGTTGCAAGATATATTAGAAATCGTGCACAGTGTTTGATCCAAGCTGAACACACTCTTCATGTAGATACCTGGCTTGCTGCTTCTGTATCTGGAACCTCAGTATAAAAGAGCAGTAATACTAAGACTGCAAAATAACAAAGCTCAGCTGCACATAAGGCAGTTGGGATATAAAAAAGTACTGTTGTCTACTTTCAACCAATCAGAATACTGAACATGGAAAACTGAGAACCCCTGAATTGCCTAGTTGTTGCGATAATCTCCTTGCACTTCAAGCCTCCAGCATGTGGTGCTCTGAACAGGTGATTCTCAGTCAGGGGGGTAGTGGAGCTTACAGACAAAGATAAACTCCTCCTGGAAGCAGAGTCAAAAAGCACTTGTATTTAAAAACAACAACAAGCAAACCCCAAACAATTAGTGGCTAGCAAGAAGGGAAGGTAGCCTTCTACCAATTTCCAGTTTGTCACACAGCTAAACCAGCGAGTGGCTGGGCACTATACCTTGAACAGTGTTTGGTATCCTGAATAGTGGACAGAAAAAGAATGAAAGAAACATTAGAATACAGGTAGGAGAGATGCCATGGGTGGTCTTCTCTATGCTGGCTGGGTTACCATGCAAACAGGAAATCCCTGAAGAGGAGCCCTTTCCACCCCCCATTGCTTCAGTTCTGTACTAAGGCTGTAGTGTACACCCTACTCTCCACTACCAGAAGAATGCTTCACAGTAAGGCCACATTTCTATTCTTGGCCAGTAGAGGAATGGATTATACAGGCAAGGGATGTACTGAAGCAGTGAGCACTCCATCCTTGGGCGCGTTGCAAATCTAAGACACCATACTCAGAAGTATTTTCCTCCTGAAGGCAATGCCTGATGCTCTACCAGAAGGACACTTCATAGTTCAGAATATACTGAGCAGGTAGCTTTAATTCAACTCTCGTCAAAAGTGGCAGCATTGCTCTCATGAGCTTGATGCCATGGAAACAAGAATATTCAATTGTTTATACATGACTTAGCATGGACTCTGTTTGCTGATAAGATGCTGACACTGTTTATTTGTTGGCGTTATTGCTCCACCTGCTGCACTGAATAGAGACTGTAGAGATAACTCCTCAGCTGGAAAAGGGGGGCCTGCAGCAATTGTGGTAGAGAATGCATACAATGTGCTGATACCTAGGGACATATGAAATTAACTTCTACTGTGCCAGACCCTTAGTCTATTTAGCTCAGTACTGTTTACACTTACTGACAGCAACTTTATAGAGCAGGCACCCCCAAACTTCGGTCCTCCAGATGTTTTGGACTACAATTCCCATCTTCCCCAACCACTGGTCCTGTTAGCTAGGGATCATGGGAGTTGTAGGCCAAAACATCTGGAGGGCCGCAGTTTGGGGATGCCTGTTCTAGAGTTTCAGGCAGAGGTCTCTCCCAGCCCTACCTGGAGATTGACCTTTTGCATGCAGAGTGATTGTTTGTTCTACCACTAAGCCTTTCCCCCTATAGTAGTAAAGTGTTAGGGCATATAAGGATGGGCTACTGTGCAGCTCATAATGGGTAGAGAGGTAGAAACTGTGTGTATGGTTTTTAGGCACTTGCTCTTCCGAAGATCTTGTGCTTATTCTTGGGAGACAACTGCAGTCAGTTGTCACCTACTTAATATTTATTACAGGGGAAAAAAACCTCTGGCCTTATTGAGGAGATTGAGAGAAAGGAGGGTTGCAGTTGTCTTGGTGGATCTAATTTTGGGGTACTAATCAGTTTGACAGAGAACTGTGGTTCACAAGTGGCCAAGAGTACAGAAGGAGAGAAATTGCCGTTTGTCCTGAGTTCTATATTCAGGACACTGATTGGATCAAAGCATATGCCATTGCTGCCTTGTACATAAGCTGTGCAGCTGAGCCTGACTCTGTAAAAGGGATATTTTGCCAGACTTCACTGATTTCCATTTGTTCCCTTCAAAGAGTTTCATTCTAGCATCCATTTAGCTGTTTGTTGCTGTCTTGTCACATGGATCAGCCCTTCTGTGCTCCCCATACATGGACTCTTGTAAAACTTTGGACAGTGAAGTCTTTGTCACATGTGGCAGCCTGCCTACACAGTTTCTCCCCTTTGGAATGGGGGAATGGCACATGTCTGTTTTTCTTTGCTTTATAGCACATAAAAAATGAAGGTTGTCAGTGTGTACATGTAGTAGAATAGACATGTGCAATTTTTCGCATTGATGGCTGGTACAGATCTTTTGTACCATGACTTTAAGCTAGGCAATGTACAATTAAGGATGTTTATGTATAGGATATATGGACCCAGGTGGCGCTGTGGTTAAACCACTGAGCCTAGGGCTTGCTGATCAGAAGGTTGGCGGTTCGAATCCCTGTGACGGGGTGAGCTCCCGTTGCTTGGTCCCAGCTCCTGCCAACCTAGCAGTTCGAAAGCACGTCAAAATGCAAGTAGATAAATAGGAACCGCTACAGCGGGAAGGTAAACGGCGTTTCCATGTGCTGCTCTGGTTTGCCAGAAGTGGCTTTGTCATGCTGGCCACATGACCTGGAAGTTATACGCCGGCTCCCTCAGCCAATAATGCGAGATGAGCGTGCAACCCCAGAGTCGGTCACGACTGGACCTAATGGTCAGGGGTCCCTTTACCTTTTTATATATAGGATATTGTTTTCTATGAGGCTATACTTGCCAATGTATCACAGTTCTGACCCACTCAACATGTGAGTATTTTCTTTCCTTTGATAGTTTTGTGTGTTTGGAAAATAAGCATCATGTGTGAACAAGTATGGAGCAAGTATTAGTGGGGAAATATCTGCTTTGCATGCAGAAGTTCCCAGGTTCAATCCCCAGGTAGAGCTGAGAGATAATCCTGGCAGCAATGCTGAAGAATGCTGCCAGTGGCTGTAGAAAATGCCGAGTTAGAAGGACCAATGGCCTCACTTGGTATAAGGCAACTTCCTAGCTTCCTATGTAGTAACTAATTATCTCCTAATCTACAAGTTTTGTATGCAGTTTTTTAGTTTAACAGTGACTCAGTCAGTGCTCTAATTTTCAATTCATTTGGGCCTGTGCTAATCTTTATTGGGTGATGATTAAGGAAAAGAAATCTAACCCTTGAGATTTAAGATGTATTTTATACCTTGAGTTACCATGGCTACTGGCCCTGGCAAGTACGGTATATTTGCCCAGAGTAGTTCCCCAGATACAATATTCACTCATCAGTGACCTGTTTAAAATTTATTTTTATTTCTGTTACTTGTTATCTTTGGACTCCAAGATGATTCCAAATAAATGAATGTTCAGAAGTAGTAATAAGAATCCCCAATGTCTGACTGGAAGAGATTCATACACCTACAATGACATGCATATGTGCTGTTTTTAGAAAGACCTGCTACTGTAAAATGGAATGTGTTTACAAGTTTGCCCAATTTTTATTTTCTGTCCTTCTTGTCCTTAACATTTCAGCCTTATAAGGAACTTCTCAAAACGCATCTCTTCCTTTGCATTTCCTGAGGTTTAGTTAGGCAATAATTTTAAAACATTACATTCTCACTAATCTAGCTGCTATGGCTATGTAGTTCAGTTTCAGTGAACCTTTTAATGTTTATTTTTCTTTAAGCAGCTACAATAAATAACTTTTTACTACGAATACAGCTAACTTTTTTGTACAGGTTTAAAGCCTTTTTGCTTCCATTTATCATGATCGCTCACTAATATGGTATTGGGGTTGTTAACTCTGATTTACAGAGGACTCTGTGGCATGTGCAATTTCCTTGGGTCACAGTGTTTTTACCCAGTGATACTTAACCCAGCTACACTTTATATTATAGAAACCTCTCCCGCAAAGTGGGGTATCTGAACGTTGCTTTGTTCCAACAGCCTTGGTGCAACCTGAAACCTGTTGTCACCAAAGGTTAATCCCATGAAGTCTGCAAATCAGTCTATTACAGTGTGCAGACTTTGTGGTTTTAGCAGTACTGTACATAATCTCTCTACTCCCCACTCCCCTGGCAAGTATTTTGCTCAACCTTTATTTATTTTAGATGGTTTCTGTACTAATTCATATTTTCAGAAAAACCTCTTAAGTGGTTTACAGCATGTCTCAAGGTGGGGATTCTCAGACTAGGGGGCAAATTTGGTCATCCAGGCACCTCTGTGTGAGCCTCCAAATTGTTCCCAGGTCACAAGCTTCACTGGCTCTGCTTCACATCCAGAGTTGTTGCTTGGCAAGTGTTCTTGAACTCTGTTAATGCCTCTTGCTTGTATTGATGGATGGTAGAGAGGGATGTGTGTAGAAACTGGACTATTGTACAAAGCTAAAATAAAAATCATTGCCTTCCCACTTTTGTTTTTGGCTCCACCCACTACTGGGCTGTGGTCCCTGCAAGGTTGCCCAGAAGGCATTGTGGCCCTTTGGCACCTCAGCAGAAAACATTACAAATGAAAATCAAATATAAGAGGTGTCCAATTAAAACAGCAACAAAACAAAATATACTATTCAACATTAAAAAATAGAGCTAACGGTTACATTCAAAAATACAGTAAGAATTCCACAAGTAAAAAAAAACCAAATGAATAGCTAAACAGGTCATTGAGATAGGTGCCCCCCTTTCCTCCGCATTAAAGTCCCCAGTGTATTCTTAATGCTTGCCAGCCTGGTGAAAGTTTACATATTTAAGCCCCCACCCCTGTAAACTTGGTATTTCCCCCCCTGTGGGCTAATGCAGCTTTTGGATCATTTACAGCAGGGGTCAGCAAACTTTTCAGCAGGGGGCCGGTCCACTGTCCCTCAGACCTTGTGGGGGGCCGGGCTATATTTTTTTTTTAAAAAAATATATGAACAAATTCCTATGCCCCACAAATAACCCAGAGATGCATTTTAAATAAAAGGACACACTCTCCTCATGTAAAAACATGCTTATTCCAGGACTGTCCGTGGGCCGGATTTAAAAGGCGATTGGGCCTTAGTTTGGAGACCCCTGATTTACAGGAAATGGGTAGATATTCTCAGCAAGGATAAGTGCAACTAAAACACTCTGGTTCAGTGTCCTATGACAGAGGTGCCTGTTTCAGGACAACAATTTTAAGAGAAACAGCTTTAATCACTTACTGTGGGGCAGCCCTCTGAGAAAGTGACTTAGAGTTGGAGTCCTTGAGGTGCTTGAACAGATAAAAGGCCCATTCAGATCAGTGCTATGTCTTTCATGGACTTGTTCAATAATTTTGCATTTGTTGCTTGGGAGAAGCTCCCTCTTATAACTATAACTTGCTTAAACGTCAATTAATGTGTATTTCCTGAACACCCTTGGGGTGCCCATTTTTATTAGAGAACTTCATTTTTTATAGAATCATTTAAAAAAAGAACACAGAAGAAAGAGTTGGCAAATTGCGTAACACTTCCTAGTTTTGTAATTGCTTTGTATTCTCTACTGTTCCCTGTGATCAAAAGACTATTTTATACAAGCCACAGTATGATGACCACTATCAACTGGAGGCGCTTATTTGTTTCTTGTAGAAGTTTCCTCACTTGTAAATATCCAAGTGTCAATTTTCAGCTGTGCATGTCAAAGAGCTGCAGCTGGCTGCTGACACTTAGACCATGCTCATAGCTTTGTTTCCTAGCTGGGCCATTTATACTTGAGGAAATGCAACCGAAAATGCTGGTTGCATACAATTCTGCCTTTCTAACATTAAGAAGTATTAAGTGAAGTGGGGCATCTGCTTCCATATTTGCTGTCCCAATTGGATCTGGAAAGGTCAGCAAGGAGGCTGATCTTTACTTTGCTTTGCTTGGACCATGCGTTTAATAGAGGGGGCAGTTCTTCAAATATACTGCTACTCTACTTTGCAGCAGAGTATCCTAACCTGGTGGATACAGACGTTGAGAGGAGCAGGAGCTCATCTCTGGTGTCTCCCTGCAGTTGGAAACACTGAGAAGTGTTGCTGCTTCCAGACATCTTGGATGCCATACAATGTCTGGGATGAGCTCTCATCCCTCTGAGGTGGTAGGGGCAGGATTAGTGTATTATAACTGTGGCCAGCCAACTGTGGGGGAAATAAGCACACAAAGAGGAATTCAACTCTTCTTACTGGCAGTCTTGGGGAACCTTTTGTAATGGTGCTACTGCAAACCAGATAGCATTGCCCCCCCCCCATCTTTGGATATTGAGGGAAATAGTTGGCAACTTCTCACAAAGCCTTTTAATGCTGGGTTAGCTCATAATAAGTATTCTATAGAGTTGTGCACAGGTGGTGCTTACTTCTATATATTCTTTCTGCACTGAACGCTGCCTTGCCCTCTTAGAGTGAATGAACATTGATATGCAATAAGTGGAATAAAAAAGGAAATCTGTTCTAACTGCATCAGGATTTTTAAAATTCAGTTTTGTAGCTTATGTTAGCATTTAAATTTTGGGCATATGTGTAACACTGGCTTGACATGTAAATGCATCAGTGATAATCACTGAATGCTGGATCTTCAAGTGTTTTGCAGTTTACTTCTACCCATACTAGGTCCCCCCCCCAGCCTTTTACTTTGAGAAGGTGAAATGCACCTGATTTCTCAGGTGCTTTAATTTTTTTTTAAAAAAAGTTGTAGTTGTAAGGCTTAGAGAGGCTTGGAAATGTGTGGGCAATGCTTCATTAAATCCTGAATGCAAGTATTGCTTGGACTTTAGTCGTAGCTGTAGGTTCTCATCTCTGCCACCCCCACAAATTCTATGACTAGCAAAATAAGTATGCACAAGTTTGCACATAACATGTAGGCAAAAGAATGGATTTTAAAATCTGGTGCAGGATATGTACAACTCTGGGATAGAGCTTTGTTAATATATGTGAATCTTTTGTTCTGCTCCATGCTGGCACTGAGCTAGTGTCGAAAGATACCTATTGCCTAAGCTTTGCTAAAATCCCACTCATTTTTGTGTCCTGTAGAGCTGTAAACAGTGAATAATAATGCAAAGTAAAATGTATGTTTCAGTCATCAAAGATGAATAGCCATATTCTAAGTAAATGACAGATGTGATAGTTAGTTCAAAATCTCTGGTAATGGAAGGCAATTATGGCGGCCCAAGTAAATTTTCAGTACTGTATGTGATTCTTGTTACCACTCTTGTGAGTTGGGGGGGGATGGGAGGCGTGTTATCTGGAGCTGATGAAACTGTAGAACCATGAATGCGTCTAAATTCTTCTTAATTCCATTTTGCAGACCTACTCAGGCCTGTTCTGTGTTGTCATAAATCCCTACAAGAACCTGCCTATCTACTCGGAAGAAATTGTGGATATGTACAAAGGCAAAAAGAGACATGAGATGCCCCCTCACATATACGCTATTACAGACACTGCCTACAGGAGTATGATGCAAGGTGGGTACATTTTGAAATATATTCTGGCCATGGCAGTGGCCATGCTCAGATGAGGAGGCTCTTGTAGAGTTGTCACTTTTGAAATTTCAAATGTACATAGGGATACAAAGTTTCATGTTTGGGTGGAGGTCTGCTGCAGTGCAACTTTTGATTCCCGTCAATCTTCTGGTCTCTGGAAAGCAGCATTCCTCCCTTGCTTTCAGTTCTGCTTAATCCGTGGGGGAGGCTTGATGCAGCAGCCAGTGGTATGGGAGGAATCTGTATTGAGCACAGAAGATGAAAGGCCACAGTGCTCTGCAAGAACCAGAGGCATTCAGGATTAGCTGTTTGTGCCCTAGACTCTATTCAAAGTCTAACAGGCAGGAAATCTTTCATGGTTTTGAGCACTTCTTAAAAAAGCATGACAAGCTGGTGTCTTTGACCCATTCTCAGCATGGGGGTGCAGTTATTTCCCTGAGCTGGTGAAGCAGAAAGACCTGCATGTTAATTGGTTAGATTCCAGCACTTGGTTTAGGGCATGCTAATTGGCAGCCTGCAGGGGAGGAGCAGGGGCTTGCTTGGTTTCAACTAATACCCAAGTTGCTTAACCTTTTTGTAATGTGGCCAGACTGATGTGTCACTGTCTCTTTTCGGAACTGGCATCTCTTTTGGCAGCCCTTATAGTAGTTTTATGATGATGAAACTCCCTGCCCCAGGCCAAATCAGCTGGCCGAGGGAGGGGCCTAGAAGTCAGGTATATGCATGGCTGCGTCTGAACTCTGGATTTGCTAGGACCTTGGGTGTTAATGTAGGTTGCAATGCATTCAAGAAAAAAATAAGTGTTGAATACTTGCATAGGCATCAAGGTGTCCTTCAAGAGTTTGCTTGTGTATGTATGAGAGGGAACGAGGAAACAGCCAGTCAGTATCCTTTTATGAGGCTGAACTGCTGCTCCAGTATGTAAATAAGTAACAGTGGAGCCAGAGTACCTTTTATAGGTGGCTTGAACAAACCCAATAAATTATGACAAACGTGGAATATGTCCAAACTGGAATACAGTCTTCCTTGCAAGTCCACTACCATCAGGCTTTTGTTTGCTTCTCCTTGGTGCATTGCAAGCTTGGGATAATGTAGTATGTAGGATTCTGCCATTTTGGGGAAGCAGGGAGGGTTCTTGGTGATCTTTAGGTCTCATTCAGTAACCCTGTGGCTGAGACTTAAAGCTGAAGACTTCCTCCCTCCCCCTTCCCTCCAATATCTGTTAAATGTTAAATCTTCTGTGTGAAACCCATAATGTTTACATATTTCAGAAGTTGGGGCCAAGAATGTACTATTTGTTAGTCAAGTCTAGTCTGGCTTGCTTAGTGTAGCATTCCATGTCCCTTTTGAACCAAGTCTTGTTTATGCTAAATCTTTTGTTCTGGACTCTGATTCACAAAGGGAGTTTTAAAAAACAACAACTGGGTCTTTATTTTGTTAAAGGCCATGACTTTCATATAACCCCACCAGCATTTCTCTTAAATGTACTTAAGAAAGGGAAATGATTCTGTCAGCTTGCCTTTAAGAATATGGAGGTCCATTTCCCAACAATGATAACCAGGGCAAATATTTCCATGTTGGAAATAGCTCATGCTTCACAATTTTCCCTCTCGAAATGTTATCCTTTTTTGTAAGTCTGATTATATTTTATCATACCGACAAGTTTGATTATGTTTTATCAATACGGAAAGGATAGGAAAACGTATTTAATATGAACAAGGGCTACTAAGGCTGACAAGAGGAAAAAATAGAACACCTCGGCTGATGCCTGATATTGTCATGGCATACATCTTTACATTTGCTGCAAATTATGCCAGTGGAATCTACGTTTTTAAAAGAAAAAGGTAAAATTTGAGTGTCACCACATGCCGATTGCATGTCTCCAGATGTCAAGGTAGATGACAAAAAAGGCAGTTGGTTTAGACAAGCCTTCCAATAGGAGTGGAGTTCTAAAATTCTTAGTCATCTTGGTGTCTCATGATAAACAGCTGTTTTCCCCCAACCAAATTAAACCCACAGAATATAAAAGAACAATTTTTTTTGATGCAGACAGGAAGGAATGAGATAGTGTTTTTAAGTGACTTTTTGTATGTGAAACTGCTTCTTGCTGTAAATTCATTTAGTGGGAAATGATATTAGTTCCTCTTAAAATTCTGCTTTGGTCATGTTCTAATTTTCTCCAGTTAACATAGTGGGAGGTGTGAAGAAGACATTTCATCTGTTAATGGTGAGGTCCATCTGACAAGAACAGATGCAAGCTTGCATATTTTATCCTAGAAGTACATGCACTCAAAATATTGCCTCTTGAAATCTCATGCAACGAGTTGAATAAGATTTAAAAAGTGAAAGAACCTGTATTGTTTGCTTAAAGATGTAGAAAGGTTGGGGTAACTACTGGATTTTGTTTCCCAAAATGGGGGTCAACCAGGATTGTTTTCTTCCAGAATCCTAAGTACATCCTAGTACCTAGCAGAGATGAAGCCAATCAAGTCTGAATCTAGATGCTGACCTTTTGACTATAACATCAAGCCAATTCTCCTATCTTTCTCCTACCTGACCCTTGAAGTGTTGTTTTCGGATTCTAAACTGCTCTAAAACCTTTTATTAGTCTTTTAGTTCAGACATTATTATTGACCAACTTCTTCTTAACCTCTTGGTGCTCTGTTCCCTACTGTATCATCCAGGGGAAGGAGATGGTAAGGAGGAAATAACGTGTGCCAGGAGTCCTCCCCCATCCCTCCTTCTCATTTCCAAAATTGTAAAAGACAAGTGAAGTACCCCCTGAGGCTTTTTCCAGTGTTGAGATGGAAAATGTGTTACAAAAAGAGCACTGTAAAAACAGAGGAGGCAAGATAGCTGATGAGATGTATGATAATTCATGTTCTATATCCATCCAGTCAGATGGGCGGGGTACTACTACTACTGTTAATATTAATTACAGTGACTTAAATGCTGTTACAGGTCTTAGCTGTGATGCCTAAATATTTCTGATGATAAACCATAGAGATGGGGGGAACTATCTTTTTCTGTATTTAGGAGGCAGGCGTTGCTCTTTAGCAATAGGCAAACTGCCTGTGCTAATGAATCAGCTATAAGCAGGGATCAAACCGTTTGCCTTTTAGCTCTGCTTCCTCTTGGCTGGAGAGATGATGTCACCATAGTGTGAGTGCTATGTTCTCCTTTTATGGAGCTAAACAGACTCAACTCGGAGTTGCTCATGCAGAGGAAGTGGGTGATAAAGGCCTGTTAGGATATTCTGTAACTGAGTTGTGAAGCACTAAGCAGCATGTTAACATTTTCTCTTCTTATCCCCACCCTTCCCAAAGTTCAAAATCTCCTCTTGGGCAATTAGAACACCTCAAATGCATGTACTTGAGAAGCATGTAATAACTACTATTATTTTGGCATTTCTGCTACAGAACTCTGATCTATTTTCCCCCCCAGCTACAAGGATTCCACAGATAAAACTACCGGTATACAGTATTTAAATTTGCACTATGAAGCAGATTGCATCAAATACTTCCAAACCATGCATCTCATAAGAGGGACTCTAGTCAATGAGAGATTGTATCACAATAATCCTGTTAGTCTACAAACTTGTGTGTTTCTGTAACAACCCATCTCTCTGAAATAAATAAGAATTTTGCCTCTTTAAAATCTGTTTTGCTTCTTAAATGTTGGAGACCAGGCTTGATAATAAATATTGAACAGAATTTGCACAACTCATAAGACAGCTGCTCATCTAATAACTGCTCTGAAATGCAGAACCAGTGCTATAGACTAATGGGTTAGTTAGTTATTTAAAGCACAGTCAAAAGAAACCTATCTGGACCTTTAAAGCAGATGTAGACTCTATTTGGTTACATTTATTTTCCTTCTTCCTTTCTCCCCCCTCTCCCCCAGCAAAACAAATATAGGCTATCTAAGCACTTGCACACTCCCCAGAAAGAGTAGCCCAATATCCTGCTGGACAGCCAGATTTTAAATGGGTGCCTCTGTTGCATTTATTTTATTTATCAAAACTTACAGATCACATAATAATGATAAAGAAAGAAAAATCCCTCAGCATTTCCACATAAAATAATGTAATATATATATCTGACAATACAAACACATTTAATCTGTAGGATAATCTCATGAGCATAATAGAGCCCAGATTGAATGGAAAATACAATATTCTAAAACGTAACATAGCTGCTGTATCATTGTGCAGCTCTTTCTGTGTGTGTATGTACGTTAGCTTACTGTTTTTGGGGGAGGGAAGTCTGTTTGTTCTAAGAGTTGAGCAACAGGAAGTAGGATACCATGAGGCACTTCTCACTTCTCAGGCAGAGGAATTCCAGCTATCCCAGTGATGACTGCTCTACTAGGCTGGGAAAATTCTCTCCTTCTGCTGCCCCCCCCTTCCAAAGGGGCCTATTTCCTTTTATGGCAGTGTCTGCATACTTGCCATGTGACTTGCCTGTACTTGTGCAGGTACATTCTTTAAAACTTAAGGAGGAGGTGACTAACCAACCTGCAGCTGACAATAGAGGGGGAGGGGGGATTTCTGTCGCACTTGGGTTTTTTCTGACTAGTTTGCCTGCTAATGCATCAAATTCAATAGGGATGAAGGCACTACTTTTCCCACAAGGAATTTCAGGCTAATTGGTCAGCTGCTGAGCTAAGTTTTTTCCTGGAAGGCTGAAATGGAAGTATCTTCTGCCCTTTGGAGGCAGGCTCCTACTGTAGGCAAAAGGACGGCTGGTTATGACTCAAGATGCATGGGGCTACTGCAGGCGTTCTCCAGTTGGCTTCCCCTATAGTAATGAGGCATGAATTGATGTTTGGAGACAGAGACAGTGTACTTTAAGCACCTGTAGCATCTTTTTTAAAAGTGTCATCGTTATTCAGAGAAACAATTACCTTCCTGGAATTGCCTGCATGATACAGAACCAACCAATTGTCTGTGTTACTGAATACACCTCCTGGGGCTATGCGCAAATGAATCAATGCCCAGTCATGCAGAGCCCTTCCGGTATGTCTGCGTGATCCATTAACTGTTGGGAATCCTTCAACTAATATGCTCTTAGGAGCTGGTAGAAAGTCCAGAAACTTGTCACTTACCTTGCAAGGCACATGTACGCTGGTGGAGTAATACACTGAAATCAATAAACTTAAGTAACAAGTCAGTTTATTTCAGTGGGTCTACTCAGAATATGACTTACCATGTTTCTCTGAAAACAAGACACCATCTTATATTTTTAATAAAACAAAAACAAACCACACACGGTGGCTTATTTTCAGGGGATGTCTTATTTTTATTACACGTCCAGCCTAGCCTCTTCCTTGGCGGCCTCCAGAACTACGCCTATCACTATGTCTTATTTTCGGGGTATGGCTTATATTGTGCAAATGCTTAGAAATCCTGCTACAGCTTATTTTATGGGAATGTCTTATTTTCGGAGAAACAAAGTAGTTGGAGATCACCCTCTGTATGTAGCTAAGCACCATATAAAATGCACTGTATATGAGTAGCTGAATTACTAACCCTGAATCCCAGCTCTTCAGTTTCTTTGGTTCCTGTAGCAGTGGTAAAAAAATCGGGTAGTAAAATGCTATTGGATATGGCAAAGAACTCTGGGTTGCACGCTTGGTTAAGTTATGTCTCCTAATCTTACCTGACACAAAAAATTTTTTTAGTTGTACATGTAGGAGAGTATAAAACAAGTGATATGGTTCTCCCAACTACTTGGATTTTTTTTCTGCACATACCACACCACACCTGGGACCCAGGTGGTGCTGTGGTTAAACCACTGAGCCTAGGGCTTGCTGATCAGAAGGTCGGCAGTTCGAATCCATGTGACGGGGTGAGCTCCCGTTGCTTGGTCCCAGCTCCTGCCAACCTAGCAGTTCAAAAGCACATCAAAATGCAAGTAGATAAATAGGAACCGCTCCAGCGGGAAGGTAAACGGCGTTTCCGTGTGCTGCTCTGGTTTGCCAGAAGCGGCTTTGTCATGCTGGCCACATGACCTGGAAGCTATACGCCGACTCCCTCGGCCAATAATGCGAGATGAGCGCGCAACCCCAGAGTCGGTCACGACTGGACCTAATGGTCAGGGGTCCCTTTACCTTTACCTTACCACACCAAAAGCAGGAATTCTGTAGATAACATGGTGGCTGTGAAAATAGGCAGGATTTATTAATTTGTTCATCAGTAATCCCGGTCATACTGTTTTACTTGAATAAGGGCTATATAGGGATTGAGGCTATTCTTTAAGACCCCACCCCTCCATTTAATTTTGTTGAATCTGCTGGGGGTGTATGTGCAAGAAAATACAACAGCAGAGGTGCAAGCTATGTTGAAGAGATTTGCCAAGAGGCCTGAGACTATGCAACTTTGCTTAAGAGGCAGTGAGATGGAATAAAGGTGACCTTGGCCTGAATTTGATCGTCTTTTGTTTGCTTCTTAATTTCAGATCGAGAGGATCAGGCCATTCTTTGCACGTAAGTATTTGCATAATTTCCCCATTGCTGATATAATTCTTGGCAGTTTAAGCAGCTTTTTAAAATGTAGTTGACTCACAGGAGTGGTTTTACTGTGAAACTTTAATCTCTCCGGGTCTAACTAATACTTTGAAAGGCAGGTGTGTGCATAATTTTTCACATGTTTACCAAGTCTCACTAGAAAAAGATAAGGGCAGATAAAGACCAGGAGAAGATGTTATAGGCCCCCCTAGTGGAAGCATATCCTCAAGTATAAATGCTTGGAGAACTGGGAGTTAAGAAAGCAACCTGGTAGGTATACAAGCTAGCAAGACATTTAGGGAAATGTGTGGACTAGGCGCCTGAAAACAGTATTTTAGAAAGTTGCTAAAGAGAGGAAAATGTTTGCAAATATACCCTGATAATGCTTTGTCTTTTGCAGAGGTGAATCTGGAGCTGGTAAGACAGAAAACACCAAGAAGGTCATTCAGTACCTGGCTCATGTTGCTTCATCACACAAGAGCAAGAAAGATCAAGTAAGTTTCTGTATTCTAATATGAATTTGCTCTGCTATTTCAACTACAAACACAAGCTGACCTCTTTATGAGAGATAATTTAGCACTGGTGGATGCTTTGTAGTAATGTGAACGGTCCCGAATTTTATGTGAGACCGGCTAATATTGTGCTCCTGACTTGTGTTCACTGACTTCAGTGAAGTGGCAGTAGATGTTGAATTCTGTCTTAATGACTGCTGTATGTGACAGGGCATTCACCTACTGGCTGGGAGGTACCATCTGCCTCCTTCTTGTAGCATCAGTTTAAAACTACTTGACCACCTCTTCTCCTGGAGTTGTGGCTGCTTCCCCCCTCTTTCATTTGCAATGAAGAAGCTGTTCCATCACTAGAGCCGCCTTTTCTATTATAGGTAGTAACCAAAAACACTCTGACAGTGTGTGTCTTTTGTGCTAAGGAGGGTATCTATGAAATATTGTCTCATTTATTTTTCCTCCCTTCTCTTGATGGATTATGTCCGAACTCATCAGTTGGGACTTCATAGGTGAGCTGCACGTTTACTGCACGATCTGCACCAGGAATGTGTGTGTTGCTCTACTGTGTGACTTATAGCAGCTTTTCACTCCCACCAATGTCACTTTTTGCCACTATCAGTTCACAGTTTGAATCACACAGCTTTCTTCCTCCCGAGACATCCCGAATGGGAGACTACAGTTTACCTCATGACACTTTCTCACGTATAGTCAAAACCTATTAGTAATTCTCACTTTAGGTCTGTCTGAATAGAATTTCCTATGTGCACTGAGAGGCATTCTGCACAGTGACACAGATACTCTGTGCTGTTCCAAAGAGGGTATCTGGTATCCATGGTATTCTGGCTCGACAGAGCCAGCTGACTTTCTCCACTCTCCTCAACCTATCCAGCGTACTTGCTGCGGTGCAGGATGCTGGGAAAGGTCATGAAGAAACTGCCCCGGCACAGGCTGGATGTTCCAGCTCAGAGCTCTTTGCCCGAGTTAAACACATGAGGAAATGCTAGTTACCTTGTAAACAGTATAATGAAACCCAGATGCCAAGTGTATTCCCTGTTACTACATAAAAGTTGGGGTTTTGATTCTTTAATGTACTGGCATGCTGTGTGTCCATAGGTTAGCTCTCAAAATATCTCTGCATGGTGTGTGTGCGTGTGCGCACATTCTAATGAGTGGCTTTTGGAAGCAAACCAAGATATAGTCTTCTGTATGCCAAACCTTTTGAGAGATGACAGCTGCTCCAATAGACTGTCAGTGAGTGTATTTAGAACAGGCACAAAAAATATTTCTGTGTTAGGATTTAGGGATCTGAAAGCATGTATAGTATATTCTGTCCCAGTCCTGTCAAAACCTAGGATGTAAGGTGGCAATCAATCTGCCCCCAGTGTAACAATTTTGGAGCCCTTCCCCCAGCTTTAACTTGAAATCCTTTTGGTTTTGGGTTTTTTTTAAGATTATTGTATTGCTTTTAGAAGCCTGAAGCTGACATAGAACTTTTTTATGTTGTGTGTGGATGTTTAAATCTAACTATCACAATCAATCTTTCCACCCATGCATTTGAGTAGGAATTAACAACTATTAATGACTTATTTAGGAGAGTTTTGATTTCCCCCCTCTCTAGACATGCCTAGAATCAATACGGTATTTGTGATAGTTTCCATGGTCAGGAGACAGGCCTGTTGATCAGGAAAGATGTGTTAAAGGATGGCTGGATATGACATGTACCCGGCTTTATGTATTAATAGTGCTAGGCTTTAGATTGCAGAGTTTAAAAACCACAACTTGGGCAAACTTTTCACCTAGCAATTGAAATTCTTAGCACCATCAGTGCTTTCAAGCAAAGCTGTCCACAGCACTTGGTCTTTTTCTAAAGTTTCTCAGCAGCAGCATTGCTGGAAGAGGAGGTTGGCATGATCTGCTGCTTCAGCAGACCGGCTGGTTAGTTCCAAAGTGGGACAATTAGCTTAAACTCTCTCTTCTCATTCTGATTCCCTTCTGAGATCTGCTTCAGCTGGCTTTAGTCATGAGTAGAGGGGTGGAAATCTTTTAAAGCCTTTTCCGGACCAGACATCAAATATCTGAAGACTCCCAAGGGTGATAACTGTTCCTGGATTCTTTCCTGGAGGAAGTACTTGGAGCTGCTGCGTGGGAAAATTGTGAAGATACTCTTTATGCAAGTTTTTCTGAAACTATGAAAGGCTCACACCCACATTGTGGCCAAATGGAACAGAAGCTGTGGCTGTAGTGACATGCATGATTAAATTGGCTATGCGACACACACAAAAGAATGAAAAAGTTCAGGCTGCAACTGAAGAAAAATAAATATTAGTAACCCATATTGAGGACCTGTTAGGACATTATTTCACTCCTGGGATTGTGTCTAGGAACAGGCTTTGGGCTCATGCCCCTCACTGTGTGAATAAATGAACAAATTGCATAGGATATGGGATTTCCTTGGTTCTGTGGTACTCTACAATGGCACCTTAAGTCATGTTCCTGATCTCTTCTTGGTGGGAAATAGTATCCGAACAGACCCAAACTCATGAATCAGATATTTCAGAAAAAGGACATTGTATATTACTTCATCACAATATGCAATCATTCCCTCTACTAAGAATTGTTGGTGCTGAGTGCTGGCAGAAATTGAAGTAAAATGGGACTGAGAAACAAGATAGTGGTATTGAATTGAGGGAGTCTCATATTTGCAGAAGTACAACAGCAGACTTAAGCAACGCCCACAGCTCTATGAGGACAATCCCCCAAACAACCCATTGAGGACTGAGCATGCCCAGTTGCCATAGTTGGGAAAAAAGAAACAGCACTCCTGTTTGGGGATGAGTATGCATTGCAACATCTCAAACAGGTCCCGCTTGTTTCAAATGCATTTGGAAGCCCTAGGTTTTCATAATCTTACTGTCAGCTAGGTAGCCAATTCCTTCTCTAAATTCTTCACTGGTTAAGTTCATATGGGGAGCTACAATAGCTTCTGCTTCTTTGGGTCTCTAAAACAGCCTCCCCCTTCCTTCTGTTGCCTGGCTCCAACCCATTTGTGTTCCTTCTTTTTTAAAAAATGTTCATTTTTCTAGTGAAAAGGTGCAATGAATTACTGTTGACTGCAGGAAAACACTCAAAGCAACCATTGCTCCTTATTTAGCCCTAGAGTCCTGCATTGAAATATTTAAGCTGCTGCTGTTTCCTCTAAACATAGCTTTTCTTCAGATCTTGACCCTGCGCTGAAGTTGTAATGTTTCGGTTTGTGACAGCACTCATTTCCATAGCAACAGATTGCAGAAACAAAAAAAGGATTAGGACTCCACTGCAGGATCAAACGGGAGAATTGGGGTGGGTGGGGGGGAGGCCTTCCTAGCACACATACATGTGTGACAATAGAGGAAATTCTACATTGCTGGCAAAATAAACTTTTCAGCACTCATCTGAGGCTTTGCTTCCTTCTGCACAGCTGATGGGGATGGGGTGGTCTGTGATGGATAGCAGCTGTCTTAGCCAGAATCCATTCCCATTCCCTCTGTCACCATGAATAAACGTTGCTGCTGCTGTTGTGGTACCAAGGTGCACAACGGACAACAGTGCCAAGATTCAGGGTTAATGAGGCTCTTCTAAATGTACGTGAAGTTGGATCACTTACATCAGCGTTTCTCAACCACTGTTCCCCGGCACACTAGTGTGCCGCGAGATGCTGGCTGGTGTGCCGCGACGTGCGGCGACAAGAAGGGCGATTTGCATTGTCACGTGCCTGGCGGCCGCCAATAAACGCCACTGACCCACCGGAAAGCAATATTTGCCAAGTGTTTCTTACAGTCATAATTATAATATAGGGCGGCACAGAGTTAAATTTTTTAACTTTTTTAATGGTGGTGTGCCTCGTGATTTTTTTCACGGAACAAGTGTGCCGTGGCCCAAAAAAGGTTGAGAAACACTGACTTACATGAAACCCAAAGCAACAGCTGAGTAAAGGCCCCTTTCTTAGCCCTGCACTCAGCTGAGTAAGCAAAACTCAAGTTTACACTGCAACTGTTGTAGCACCAACAGCAGATTTGGTGCTATATGGAAACTGAAGTGTTGTGTATGTTGAGTTCTGGGAGGTACTAAAGTCCAGTAGAAAGCAAGTTCAGAAACCTGGAATAGGAGGAGAAGTTGATGCAGTGTGATCTTAGGTTAGCAAAAATAGAACAGTTCTTCACCAGCTATGTATTTATATAAACCAGGGGTCAGCAAAACTTTTCAGCAGGGGGTCGGTGCACTGTCCCTCAGACCTCGTGGGGGGGCTGGACTATATTTTTGAAAAAGAAAGAATGAATTCCTATGCCCCACAAATAACCCAGAGATGCATTTTAAATAAAAGCACACATTCTACTCATGTAAAAACACGCTGATTCCTGGACCGTCCGCAGGCCGGATTTAGAAGGCAATTGGGCCAGATCCGGCTCCCCGGGCCTTAGTTTGCCTACCCATGTTATAAACCTTGAAGGCAGCAGGTTTTGTTTCTCTGAGTTTACTGGATGGAGAAATTTTTCTTTTGATGCAATTATATTACCCTTAAGGAAGTGTTTTTCTTAAGGCATACATCTCCCAACAATCTATACAGTGCTACTTATAGAAATAAGAGTTTGGAGCCAGGAGTTGACAAAATATATCACCTTCTAAATGAATGGGTTGAAAGTAATTTTCCATGTCTGATTTCCTGACTCCAGGGGGAGCTGGAGAGGCAGCTACTGCAGGCCAACCCCATCTTGGAGGCCTTTGGAAATGCCAAAACAGTTAAGAATGACAACTCTTCAAGATTTGTGAGTATCTGCCTCCTTAGTTGAATTATGTATTTGAAGTTTGGGGGGCAGGGGAAGGATATAGTTGAAGGTGGTTTTAGCTGTTTGGCCTTGGGTGTAGTTCTGAATGCAAACTTCACCTTGTGTGCATTTGAAGGGTATTTGGGGCAAGTAGATTATCCACAAACTCTTATTAATACCATATTCATGAGTCATCCTAAACCTTGATTGCCTCTGATATAGTTAGCAATATCAAACATTTTATTTGTATGCTGCCTTTCCAAAGTTAAAAGCATGCTCAAGGCAGCTTACAACATATATATAAAAATTACATAACTACATAAACATAATGAAGTAGTCTTAAACAGAAGACAGGAGTGCCTGGCGGGCTCTGGTCCATGGGGTCATGAAGAGTCGGACACAACTAAACAATTAAACAACAACAATCTTAAACAAAAAACAAAAAAATCAAATATACTTAGCTGTTTACTGTGTACAATGTCCCTTTTAAGAATGATTTGAAACATTCATTTTAAAAGGAAACTGAAGCTATAATGGTGTGGTATTAGACACAGAATACTCTGTGCCATGTCGCACCTGGAAGTGAGTAGTAGAAGCCAAAGTGGCCTATTTAAAATTATATTTCCCCTGCCTTCACCACAAGTGGCATCTGAGGCGGCAAATGTCCTAGGTCCTGGTCCTCTACTGAGATCCATCTAATTTATGAGTCACTTGATGCTTGTAAGAGTATCCCGTTATCAAGTTCATTGGCTGTTCTGTAGAATGAGCCTGAGTTTTATATAGAAATCTAGAATAGCAGCTGTATATCCCACATTTACAATATGTGTAGTCGGCTAACAGTTCTTGTTTTCTTTCTCCTTTCAGGGAAAGTTCATCAGAATCAACTTTGATGTAAATGGCTACATTGTAGGAGCCAATATTGAGACCTGTATCCTTCCCACAGATAGGGAAATCCAAATAACAACTAAAGGGTTGGGGGAGGAGAGCACACAGGCATCTTTGCTTAGAAAAGGTGTGGGCGGATAGTGTTTTGAAGTTGTACTTTGAAGAAGCAACTTGCCTTTTATGAAGACAATAATATTTCCAGAAGAGCTTGGCAACCTTCGATTGAAGTGCACATGAGTATTGATCTTATAGCTACATTTAAAATAAGTACTTCAGAGTTCAGGAAGAGATCTTATGATCCAGTTCAACACTAATACACCATTTGTGAATTTGTGTTAACTCACGTGCACTATGGGCTCAGCTGCTGAGAGCCACGCTAGGGCAGAAGCCTCAATCTGGCAGAGTAATACCTGAGCTGCCTTTTAAACATACCTCATTGAGTCCGAAATAACAACTCTTTACATCCTCCCCTCCCCAAAAAACTTTTTATTCTGTCAAACTCCTGCAAGCTTAAAGTTCATGCAAACTGGGTTACTTTTTGTTTGAAAAATCTTTTATGTACCTTTTTCTTTAATAGTAGTATGGTGACAGAAGGAGAGGATAATATGAACAGAAGTCGAGCATTCAAAGTATAGAGGCTTAATTCCTGAATGTGAGAGGGTTTTGCAAAAACAACTGGCCCACTGGTATTCCAGTGTGGGTCTGAGAAAGATGCTAAGCTACCTGTGAATCTGTATGCATAGAACTTATGTAGACATGGGTAGTTGTTTTTTCTCCCTTAACTTTCCAAAGATCTGTTGGAGAAATCGAGAGCAATACGTCAGGCCAAAGAAGAACGGACATTCCACATCTTCTATTACTTGCTGACCGGGGCAGGGGAACACCTGAAGAGTGAGTACTTGGTGCTTAAATTATAGGCTCCTGGTTTACTGGTAGTCTCTTTAGAAGTGCTTTGCACAGGCATTCTGTCCTTTTTTTAACCCTTTCTTCTTGTATAGTCTTTGTTCCCCCAAGACTGATCAACTTTGTCAGTCTCAACCAATGTCAACATTTCCTTATCTGAAGGCTGTACTGAGTTAATTAAGGACATGAGAAACACCAAGTTAGGAGTGTTAACAGCACTCTTCGAATACTGCAAAAGAATTTACTGAACTTGCAGCAAGTAATTGCCCTTCACATGATTTACGGGTGAGAATACAGGCAACAGGGAGTCACTGTTTTTGTAAGTAAGCTGGTTCTGCTGCTTTCTCTAAGGGTTGTACCAAATGGGTTATTGAAGTTAGACACCATTTAATTGAAGTTAACCCAACTAACCATTTTTTGTGGGGGCGGGATAGTTCTTACCTGTGTACCATACAGTGGTACCTCTACTTACAAATTTAATGCGTTCCGAACACACATTTGTAAGTCGAAAAAAATTGTAAGTCGGATCCCATAGGAATGCATTGGGAGAAAAAATTCATAAGTTGAAGCAACCCTATCTAAAAATTTGTAAGTAGAAAAAATCCTATCTATACCGCATCCAAGATGGCGGACGGAGCTCCCTTCGTAAGTAGAAACATTCGTAAGTAGAGTTATTCGTAAGTAGAGGTACCACTGTACTACTGTTGTTTAACTATCAGCAGAGCAGTATTTAGATCTCTAGATAAGGAATGAAAAAAAAAAGATTCACTTGACCTTTTCAGATGGAAGCAACATTAAGCTTCTGCTTAATGTTGAAGATCTAGCAATTGCTAGAATGCAAGAATCCTTAGCCTAGGGTTTAATAGAGGAAGCCTAATGCAGGCATCCTTAATACCGCGTAGTTGTATACTGTATTTGAGTTGTCAGACTTGTCATATAAGTTTAGCCTTGCTACTTGCCCTGAATGTTTACCCTGAGGTTATGCACTAATGTTTAAACTTTATTGCCTCTTTAGATGACTTGCTGTTGGAGCCCTACAACAAATACCGCTTCCTTTCTAATGGGCATGTTACAATCCCGGGTCAGCAGGACAAGGACATGTTTCAAGAGACGATGGAGGCAATGAGGATCATGGGCATTCCAGATGATGAGCAGATTGGTATGAAGCTTCTCAAAAGAGCTTTAGATGTGCAAGTGGTTTGTGGTGAAGATTGCTAAATAACAGTGAAATCCCCAAGCACCTGGATACTTCGAGTTGTTAAATTAGTGATCTGCATGTGCCTATCTGGGGATGTTAGATAGTGGCCTTTCCCTGCATTCGGGTTAATTTTGTCAAGTACCCTCTTTCTTCAAAGAGAGGTTTCAAAAGGACATTCTCTCTCTCTCTCTCTCTCTCTCTCTCTCTCTCTCTCTCTCTCTCTCTCACACACACACACACACACACACACACACACACACAAAAGCAAGTAGCTTGCCAGCCTACATTTCAAGCTGCCCAGCTTTCTTTCCACGTTATTTGCAAGATTGGTTAAAACAGCTGCTCCTACCGCTTTGTGTTGTGGATGAACATCCAGTGTAAAGGTTTTGAGATGTGTAATTTGTTGCGTATTTAGCAGATTAATTGCGCTGCAGAAAGCATGCTGGGGATACCACATGTTCAGGAAACAATGAAGAAATGCAAAAATATAACCAAAAGGGGAGGTTTGGGAAGGCTTAGAAAATTCCAAGGTTTGTAGAAGTACCAAAAAATATTGAGATAAAAAAAAATAAAGGTGGATGACCCTCCCAAAACATGGCTGTTGGGTAAGAGGAGAAATGGTGTGGAGTATTGTGGAGGAGGCCATGGCTGACTGGGATGGTGAACAGAAGCATTTTGTTGCAGATCCATTTGTGCAACTCTGATATACCAAAAGGCTAGTGGGGATGAAACAATTGGCCGTTTGTTCATCTGTGCCTGCTGCTTCTTAAGTGACATGTAGTAACTTTTGGGTGTTTTCTTTAGGTCTGCTGAAGGTGATTTCGGGTGTTCTTCAGCTTGGCAATATTGTCTTCAAGAAGGAGCGCAATACAGACCAAGCCTCCATGCCAGACAATACAGGTAAATAATTTCCCCCATGGGCTGGAAGTCGGTGCTGCTTTGTGGAAGAGCCCACTTCTTAAAATGTTGGCATCACATGTGAAGTCAGGCGAGAGTGGAAAAATGCATTGTAGTGAAGTCTAGTGAGTGTGTGCAGCACAGCAATACCCTTGATGGCCTTTTGATGTAAACTGGATATCCTCGGTAACTGCTGTTGCCTCCTGGTGGCAAACATATTATCTACATGTAAATATTGGGTCATCCACTGTCTAATTGCAACCACCTGTGAATAGGCACATGTAATGCCTGTTGCTATTACATTATAGAATGCAGGACAAGTGAAGGAAGGGGTGCAGAATGTAGGGAAAGAGAGAGGGAGCAGTGTCAGTTGAAAGGAAAGATGCAGAAGAGAAATGAGGGAGGACATAGGAGGAAGCGAGTAGACAAGGCATCAAGAAGGTCAGGAAAGCTGAACACGGGCAACAAAACTAATAGATAACAAGCAACTGTGTATGATTGGGATTAACTACAGTAATACAAATGATTGGTTTGGGGTTGGGTCACTTGCAGGAAGTTGCTCATCAAAACTAGATATTGATTCTTGATCTGTAGGAGTGAATATCTCTCCTCATCTATATTTTAGAACAAGTATGCATTGCAGACTTTCTTGTGCCAGGCAGAAGGTGAATGAGGGAACAGCCAGAAACTGAGTTCCAGTTGTGTAATGGGAGCTGGCATGCGTTTAGGACGAGTGGGGTTGTGATGGAACCTTCCAATTTGGGGCTGAAGCAAATTAGTTTAAATGTCACACTTCCCTCTAATATCAAATGTGAAACTCCTAACTCTGAGACACATGCTTGTGTGTTTTGAAATTGCTGTGATCATGGTTTCTGGCATTTGAACATCAAAAGTTGGAAATTTGATGCCAAACCAGAGGGGCAGTAAAACCTTGACTCAGTAAGCCAGACTTGATGTCATCTAAAACTCAAGTGCATTAAATGGTATGGGTAAGTGTTCATTGACAACTGAATCAGGGTGTCTTTCATGCATAAATGCTCATGCAATTGGTGGAGCCACCAGCAGGTACTTGAGTCTGCAAGAAATTGTAAAAAGCCAAGTGTAAGCTGTTGAAAGACCTTCAGAAATCAGCAGACCTTTCTTGGTAACTCTGAATTTAGGGCTTAAACTGATTTACACCTTGGTATTCAGGCTTGTAACTGAGATATTTCTTTGGTAGTGCAAGTCTGTCAATCAAAAACAAACAGAGATTGTTGTCATCCTTTCCTAGAAAACCCAATAACTATTTTATGATCACGTGTAAATCTCCCTGTTCTTTCAATGTGGAACTCCTAGGTGCATAGGGTTAGTAGGCGGGTTAATAGGCAGGCATCTCTCATCCAGTGACCAGACTTACTCCTGCCTGATTTCAGCAAGCTGCTGCATACTTTGCCTTCAGATCATCCACTAAAACAGGCATCCCCAAACTTGGCCCTTCAGCTGAATTTGGGACTACAGTTCCCATCATCCCTGACCACTGGTCCTGTTAGCTAGGGATGGTGGAAGTTGTAATCCCAAAACAGCTGGAGGGCCGAGTTTTGGGATGCCTGCACTGAAACCTAGAGTCTTTCTTAACAACTGAGTGGCATACACAAAACAATAATCACTCCTCTGTATATCTATCTGTGGCACACAAAGAAGCAACAGTTTCAGCTTTCCCTGTGTTTGAAAAGTTGTTAGGTTCCCTTATATGACACACACTGCAGAACAGTGTACTTAAAAACACTCATTTTTCATAGTAAAATAGAAGAAACAATACTAAAACTTTGCTTTTGCTCTTTCTCTCTTGTAGCTGCTCAGAAAGTTTCCCACCTTCTGGGTATCAATGTGACAGACTTCAGCAGAGGAATTCTCACCCCTCGCATCAAAGTGGGGCGAGACTATGTCCAAAAGGCTCAGACTAAAGAGCAGGTATGTTTTGTACAGGTTTGCAACAAAGACAGTAAAGAATAAGCAGTATCTTTACATGGACATGTAGAAAGATGATCAGTGGATCACATAAATGGTTCTAGAGACTGACCTGTCAAGTAGGTTTTCAAGGAAATGAGCATGAGCTGTGTGTTGAGAGTTAGACTGCAGTCCTATTCACTATAGTAAGTCCTATTGAATGCCATGGAGCTTACTTTAAACTGAAGGTGCATAGGAATGTATTTCAAGTCTTTAAAGGATGAATTCCCAACTGGTCCTAACTAGAGTCATTCTGTGAAGGTCCATATTGGAACAATGCAAAGAGTATTAGTTGGGAATGTTCAAGCTCTGGTGTTCATGTTTCTTCCCTGCACCCATGCACATTGCACACCCCACCCAGCAACATTCTGTATGTTCCAAAAGCCTTTTTTTGGGGTGAAAAAAACAAAATGAAAAACCCATCCCATATTTTATGCGAAGCATAATGGAGAAAGTAAGCTAAGAATATTTGCAGATTATACTTTGCATAATTTAGTTGATTCAAGATGATAATGTTCTGAAAAGTAAAAAAGCCATGATTTCACTGTTGGCGTCCCAACAGGCCAGAGGGAATTTCTCTTGAACTGAGTTGCCTCTCTTCTTGCTTTAGGCTTTTATATGGTAGTACCAGCCCTGTAGCATTGGCTGGTGCTTGCATGTTGTTTTGTAGAGGTGAGTATTTACGAAAGTTTTAACTTTCTGACAATTGAAGGGGCTCCTAATGATTCAGGCACTGCAACCTTAAATTTAACAATTGTGATAGTGTTTTTTGTGCAATCTGGTTTGGGTTGTACATGTGACTTTCACCCCCCTTTTTAAGGCTGACTTTGCCATTGAGGCTCTGGCTAAAGCCACTTATGAGCGCATGTTTCGTTGGCTGGTGATGCGTATCAACAAGGCACTGGATAAGACAAAGAGACAAGGAGCATCTTTCATAGGAATCCTTGACATTGCTGGCTTTGAAATCTTTGAGGTAAGTAAAGGGCAGCCGCACTTTTAAATTCCAACATACTGTGTTTGGATGTTAGTGTTGCTCAAGGAGGGATGTCAACTAAGAACCTCCACTTGAACTGTGGTCCCTCCAGTTTCATCCCAGGGCTCAACCATGAGCCATGAAGGAATGCAAGGGAGCCCACCTTTGATGTACTGGACCATAGTGTACTCCTACAACATAATTTTTCAGTGACCCCAGGCAGCAAGTAGGAACAAAATAGAATACTTTTGAAGAGAAGCTAGAGACATCCTTAAAGTCCAGTGTAAGTTACTCTTCTGAAAGACTGTTGCTTGGATCTTAACTAGGCTTCCACAAATGGAAGGTCTTCCATGGAGTGGACCAAGATCCAGCAGAGCATCCCTCTAGCAGAAAGAGGAACAGGCAGTTTTTGCTGATCACCCCCCTCCCTGCACTGTGTCTTATTGTACCCCAGAGTTCCCCCAACCCTCTAGACGAGGGGAGGGAAGGGGTGCATGGGATGGGAATTGGCAAATCTCGTTTTCCCCATCTACTGGTGGGAGCATTATGACTGCAACTCCCCTTAGGGGACACTTCAGCCAACATGAGCAAACTTAGGGTCCCATCCTAGTTTTTCAGTGTTAGATGTAATACTATGGTCTTGGTATGCCTGAAAAATCCAAAATGACTGTGTTTAAAAATGATTTTGGCAGAAATAAATATAATTTTTGCTGTCAAAAGTAAGAACTGGCATGCAGGATTGCTGCTAAGTGGAGAGCAGATGTCTGCTGCTCCAAGTTTAGAATTGATGCACAAATGAGTGCTGCTAAGCACCTAACAAGATGCCTTCTTCATCTCAGTAAATAAGGCAGTGGAGAAACCGTAGTTGAATGTTGGTTCAGAAATGGGGATACTAGCAGGTAACCGTTTGGTGGGCAGCATTCACCTAGACCTGCGTTGTTCTATTTTTCCGGAATTAGCTGAACTCATTTGAACAACTGTGCATTAACTACACGAATGAGAAGCTGCAACAGCTCTTCAATCACACCATGTTCATCCTGGAGCAAGAAGAATACCAGCGTGAGGGCATAGAATGGAACTTCATTGACTTTGGCCTGGATCTGCAGCCCTGCATTGATCTTATAGAAAAACCGGTGAGTGACTCATGCATCGTGTCCTGGGTAGTACAGAACAGTTATTGCAGTGAGCTTAAGGCCCTTATGCACAAACCTCTTGATTTATGCTAAGAAGCTGAATTTATGAGCTTATGAGGCCACCACCTTGCTGCAGCTGAGGTAGTTGAATGTGGTTAGTCCCTAGGTATGAAACTGCCAGGGAACAGCATGTAAGCAGCCTTGGGTTCCATGGTGGAAGGAAGGCAGGTTATAAATAAAAGATAATAAATGAACTTACAAAAACTCATTTAAATGTAGAATTCTTTTTTTATCAAAAGTGGGATATAAAAGGAGCAAGAAATGGGATAGTTTAGAGACTGCTTATGGCCAATCTGGAAAGCTGCGTTGCTAAGAGCAATTGATAGATTTCATTTTGTGCGCTTTTCTTGTTGCTGATTTCTACCTGCTTTTTTTTTTAACACAGGCTGGACCTCCTGGCATCTTGGCCCTACTGGATGAAGAATGCTGGTTCCCAAAAGCTACAGATAAAAGCTTTGTGGAAAAGGTGGTGCAGGAGCAAGGCACTCATCCCAAGTTTCAGAAGCCAAAGCAGCTAAAAGACAAAGCTGATTTCTGCATTATGCACTATGCTGGCAAGGTGAGCCCTTGTATTTGTAGTAGAAAGCAAAGCAAAGAGATACTACTGAATTGTGGACAATTTAGGTCCTGCTGATTTGAGGGTTTGTTTTATGCTAGTGAAAGCTTTGTAGTGATCAAGTTCCACATTAGGAAAGGAAGCAGCGTGCTCCCATAAAGGTCTACTACAGCTTTCCGTTCTTCTCACAGTGGCAGATTAAGCACTTGTTGACTAGCATTTCTGAGGTGCTCTGGATAATTCACATTGGTGGTATCCAACTAAGTCATAGCTGGAATAGACCCACTGAGGTCAGTAACTTAAGTTTGTCATGACTTGAAGCCCATTGACTTATGTGATCTACTCTGAGTTAAATCATACAAGTAAGCTATAATTAAGCTTCACCACTTAGTACAGTATCTCTAGAATCATGTTCTATTTCAAGAGTGGGGCAATCATATTTCTTCTCTAGGTTGACTACAAAGCTGATGAGTGGCTGATGAAGAACATGGATCCCCTTAATGACAACATTGCTACGCTGCTACACCAGTCCTCTGATAAATTTGTTTCTGAACTGTGGAAAGATGGTATGTAACCAGAGTTCTTAAATATTTTTCTTAAAGAGTGCTTATCCAATATGTTCAAGCACTTTATATACAGGGGCTTTCCACTCCCTTAAAATGACAGTGATCAGTGTGATCCAAAACTTGTGTATGCTTTATTCTGAATATTCTCCTCCTCCTGTTGCTGAACTGAGGAGAGATTGGAAAAGGGTCAAACTGTCAGGGGCAGGCAGCATCCCAGAATAACATTCAAACCGATGTTCCTTGTACTTTACCACATCCAAATATGGGATGTAATGAGATGAAACCAAACATTGCCTCTAAGGATTTCTTTGCTTATTCCAGTGCCATTAGGTATCTTGCACTTTGGATTATCTGCTTTGACTCTCACTGTTACTATCTCTTTTCTTGGGTTTTTCTTTGACGTCTCTGTTGCAGAGATGCAGAACGTTCAGAGAGCCTATTTCTATCAACAATTTCCTATTCTTCATCTAGAACCAGGTGACTGAGAAACCCCGGGTGTCGTGTCGTGTGTGATTCCTTCTAGAGCCATGCAAGAAATGCTTCCAATAAATCTTATCTGCCCCTTTACCATTCCTGCTTGTCTGTCTCATTCAGTCCCTCTGCTTTTTTGCTAGTAGACCCTCTTGGGCTTGGAAAATAACTGATCTTGTTAACAAGATGTGATCACACAAGCACAGCAACACAAAACACATGGATGGTACTGCTTTAGTGATTCATACAAATAGCTATCCAATGTCTTTGTTTAAACATAGATCTAGTAGGTGGCTTCTGAGAAAAAAATTACTGTATAAATTACCGTATTTTATAGCTAGTGGTGCCATATGGAGTGATGACCATATGTGGCTCTAACCTGAATATTTTTGTGTATGAGGAGCAGTAATTAGGTTCTCCAGTGGCTAAAGTTAGAACTATTAATGTTACTGATCCAAAGGATGCAGCTAATCATCCTGAGTGAAGTTTCTGTTCAGAGAAATTACATATTTTGCTGCCTCTGTGCAGAATGCTGATGTTTAGCCATCAGCTTTAAGAGAAGTTGCCAGTCAACTTTATGAATGCTTTTCTTAAGATTCCATTCAGTAACACAACTTGTTTCTACATCAGTCTTGACTCTACTGTTGTAGGGGATTTTGGGGTGTGTGTGTGTGAGGCATCATAATTTTAAGCCACAAGCACATTATCCCTTAGCAATGATCTTGTCTTTCAGTCTCTAATGCAGTCCTCTTTTTTGACATATTAAAGGTCTTCCTTTGAGTCTTGTTTTTTTAGGGGAGAAAGAGCTTTTGATAGCCACATGCTCATTAAGATATGTGAAGCAGTGGCTGGCTTGAGTGCACAATTCAGTGGTTTGGTGGATTACATTTTTTAAAAACCTGATCTATCCTATTAGGCTCATTCTGATTACTAGAATGACTATTTTGGTTGAACTATCTTTTGTCTATTGTAGTAATATTAAGAGAGGGGTTTAATCATCTTACATAATTTATTTCTTTTATGGCACATGGCCAACTGGTAAATAAAAGAATTGAACAAAAGGCTTAGTTGTTTTTAGCACTGGGGGACAGTTGCTGTGACATGCTAATACTAAACTGCCTCCTTGTGTCCAGTGAGACAAGCTGTTCCAGTTAAAACACACGCACATTATAATATGGCACACTGGGCAGTGATTTCATGAATTCTATCATTTATGACCCATGGGATATACCAGGGACAGACTCCTTAGCAGAGTGAAAAGGAGAAATGAATCTTGTTAATATATTTAGCTTACAGATGTTGTCTGGTACAGTGGTGCCTCGCTTAACGAATGCCCTGCTTAACGAAATGATTTTTCGAGCGGAGATTGCCTCGCTAGACCAATGTGTTTAACGAAAAATTCGTCTAGCGAATCGCGGTTTCCCATAGGAATGCATTGAAATTCAATTAATGCGTTCCTATGGGCAAAAAAAAATTTCAAAAATTTTTCAATGCATTCCTATGGGATTCGCTAGACGAATTATTCGCTAAAAGAAATACCCGTGGAACAAATTAATTTTGTCTAGCGAGGCACCACTGTACTAGAAAATGGATTTTTAAATCACATCTTATTCTCTACACCAGGTCTGATCAAATAATTTTAAATTTTTAAAAAAATCTATTTTAAATTTTACAGCAGGAACCCTGTAAAAAATTCCCAAGTGCAGTCTTACACAATTCCATTACTTGAATTGGTTGTATTCATTGGAAAATATTGAGTCTGTAGGGGCTGGCTTTGTGAGAAGTGATTTTCCTTTTTGGTCACATCAAGCATGAGAGAGAATATTTTGTCTAAATCAAACCCATTGTGCCACTTCTACTTTACTCCTAGACCTTGGCATAAAATTGCAGTTTAAAATCTGTCAGGCATGAGATGGATCTTAGTTTTAATGGTCGGCTGCTTTCTTCCCTCCTTGTTCTTGCCCAATACAAATGATGAATTGGACCTCCACATCTGTAGAGGAGTGAAGCAAATGGATCCTGCAAACTCCTTTTATCCTTATTGTATCCAGATATGTTAGGCATTTTCTCACCAATGCTGTTTAGGAGGAAATATTAACAATCTGGTGTCTTTCCTCTAGTTGATCGCATAGTTGGGCTGGATCAGGTGGCTGGCATGTCAGACACAGCATTGCCTGGGGCCTTTAAGACCAGGAAGGGCATGTTCCGAACAGTAGGGCAGCTGTACAAGGAGCAACTGGCCAAGCTGATGGCTACCCTGAGGAACACCAACCCCAACTTTGTCCGTTGCATCATCCCCAACCATGAGAAGAAGGTAATGCATATAAAAAGAAGCATTGTACTATACTCACATATCAGAAGTGACTTGAAGATTAATATAGATTGCCACTCTTGCCTGACTTCAAGGGTAGGGGATAATGAGGGGGAAAACAGCTGAATTTGTATGTGGCTGCTTTAGCTTGACTTGGAATGTGGCTGCTTTAGCTTGACTTGGAATTTTTCTTGTTAATCCTTTGCGAAATATGCTGTGTTTACTCACTATATGACTATTTGAAGGCACCTTTTCATTGCATTTGGAAAGATCTCCGCCAACCTAATGAGAAATAATGGCATTTACTTAGTACAGTGAAGTATTTAATTATGCCCTAACTTTCCATTTTAAAGAACATTCTTGGCGACTAGCAGTGGGGAGTAGGGGTTGAGAAATGAACATTTCCCCCCATAAAAATATATATAGGAACGGTATTTGTTTTACTTTTTGTTGTTTGCTGGCTGGCTTACAATAAACGAAACATACACCCTAGAACCCAGCACTGCAAGTGTTGCCTTCTGCTTGCACAATAGGACAAGACAACTTGCAGCATGGGAAAAAAATAGCTGCAACATAACAAAAGTAATCGTAATGAATAAGATTTTGAAAATACACAACCAAACTAAACAATTTCCACACAAACCTCAAGATCTAAAATATACAAAAACCCATCAGCAACAACCCACCGCCAAATCAACAACACCCCAGCCCAAGAGTCTGTTAAGTCACCTCAGCTTTTGTAGCTGGAGTTATTCAGGGCCCCAACCTCCCAGGCCAGATGGGAAAAGGCCTGCAAGGCAGGGATGTTGAAGCATGATTGTGACTAGGACTTCTCTTGGAGGGGTGCAATTTAAGCTGCTAGACATGCTCCTGTTGACTACCACCAGGGGATCCACAAGCATCTGCACTCATGTCCTATATAATAAACTGCCTTTTCTTCACAGGCTGGAAAACTGGATCCACATCTAGTTCTGGATCAACTTCGTTGCAATGGAGTACTGGAGGGAATCCGTATCTGCAGGCAAGGCTTTCCCAACAGAGTGGTCTTCCAGGAGTTCAGACAAAGGTAAAACTGAGGCATTGGTTTTAATCTGCATGGTATTGAATGCATTATGTGAAGAGCTCGTAGGTTGTCAGAGGTCTCTGCATGTAGTTTGTAAAGAGAATTGTCTTGCCAGTTAGCAGCCTATTATTCATAGGCAGACTTTTAAAGCCCCTGCTTAGCCTCAAGTAGAGTCAGAGGCCCACTCAGTAGTTAGATGGTGTTAGCAGGCCAGGGTCTTGTTTCCAAGACCACCTTCGCAACTCTTTTTGTCTGTGTTATCAGGTAACACCCCAGAGAGATCTTCAGTTGCATTCCTGCTAAGTGTGTTGAGACTTGACTGGATACCCTTCTTGACAATAGTGGTTGTTACACTGAGTTTACATGTGCTTCATAAAAACTAGCCAAATAAAAATATGAGCTAGTGATATAATGGTACCATCTTCCCTTTTAGATATGAGATCCTGACTCCAAATTCCATTCCCAAAGGGTTCATGGATGGAAAGCAAGCCTGTGTTCTGATGGTAAGTCCTCTGCTCCTGTTGTTGAGAATGAAAGAAGGGATTAGGGGAGCAATATGCAATCCATTAGGTAGACGTTTCAATAATTCATGTTTAGTGTTCTTATGAAAAGTGTGCCTCTATTGATGACCTGCTGGACTTTGGCTTATCACTAATGAATCATTACTATGGAGCAGTGTTCTTAAGTTGTTGCAATTTCAAGATGGAACTGGCATGCATCTGAATTCCACATTACCACATTCCACATTCTTTTAAGGCATGCTCTTCAACAATCTCTGGTGACAGCAGCTCCTAAACCACATACATTTTAAAGATGCACTTACAGTGCAGTCATAACCATGTCCTGTCAGGAGCAAGTCCTGTTGAATTACGTGGGCATTACTCCCTGGTAGTAGGAATTAGGATTACAGCCTTGGATTACTCTTTGTATGAGCATCTCAGCAGGAAAGCTCAGGTCTCTTTTATTTTCTTCAGTGGCATTAAGTCACCATGGAACAGTTTATGTGTGAAGAAATACACCACAATGCATTCTCTTCATTATTCAATGATAAATATTTTCTTCTCATTGCCATTTAGATCAAAGCCTTGGAGCTGGATCCAAACCTTTACCGGATTGGACAGAGCAAAGTGTTTTTCCGAGCAGGTGTCCTTGCCCACCTTGAAGAAGAAAGAGACTTGAAAATCACAGATGTCATTATTGGGTTCCAAGCGTGTTGTAGAGGCTACTTGGCTAGAAAGTATGTTGAAAGTAATTTATAATCCTCCTTGTTAGTTAACATCTGCATCCAATTGGCAATAAATTACTGGCATTCTGAATTCTAGATAACTTTGAAAAACACCATTTGGCCTTGGCTCATGATTTTCTAACAATTCAGGAAAGCTTGAGAGATTACTTCCAAGGTACAAACCAGACGGAATATCTAAATTCCAGGATGCTGAGCTTTCTGAAGTTCCATCTTTACTGTAAAGCTTACATTTGAATCAAAGTAAAATGTTACCACACTCTTAAGAATGAATAGGCTCTGGAACTTTCATCACATTTTGTACAAATACAAGAATAAAGCATCAAAATTATATTATGAAAAAGTGCTGATGGCATGAACCCAGTAGGACAGAACTAGACTGAGATGGGAAATATGGAGTGACTGGTGATTGAGTCATCTCCCCCCCCCCAAATGTTCACACAAATAGTGTAAAGGACAAGCAAAAGAAAGCAAACATAGCGTTTGAATGGGAAAGGCATGATATAGTGGGAAAAGCAAATGAAATATTTTAATGTGGCTTTGAAAGTAGGCTATATAGCTTTTATCTGACCCTCTGCTTTCCTCACCTCTTCCAATTACAGGGCTTTTGCCAAGCGCCAGCAGCAACTAACAGCAATGAAAGTACTCCAGAGGAATTGTGCTGCCTACTTGAAGCTTCGCAACTGGCAATGGTGGAGGTTGTTTACAAAGGTACTAATCAGAGGAAGGATTCAGTGATAGGAAGTTAGGGTTCAGAGCCAAACAAGAGCATGTAATCCTATCCCTTAAAGGCACTGCCTCTCTTCAGTTCCATGTCCTGTGTTGCATACTTAGGATTGGACCTCCTTCCAATGGACTTTGTTGGCCATTAGGAGGGACACCAGGGCTCTGAATTCTGAAACCCCGTGCAAGGCAAAGCAAGTGTTCTGCAGCTGGCTGATAAGCGTGGGTAACTTGTGCTGCAATTGATTCCCTGCAGGTGAAACCTTTGCTGCAAGTGAGCAGGCAGGAGGAGGAGATGCTGGCCAAAGAAGAAGAGTTGGTCAAAGTCAAGGAAAGGCAGCTGGCTGCAGAAAACAGAGTGTCTGAAATGGAAAATCTCCAGTCACAGGTGAATAGATGGTTCTCCTTCATAAAAGTGGCCGGTCAGCTCCTTGGTTACATATATATGCTTGAAAGTCATGTAGTCATCATAGCTGATCTTGAATAGTGTTTTGTAAGTGAATGGCTCTTTGAAGCACACTGCACATTGGGGGCACAAGCTAAAGAGCTTGGGCACAGGCCCATGGCAGAATGCATATATGCTGATTTATATGTATCTGCCTCTGGGCAAATTATAATAGTGGGTGGCTTAAGGTCTCACCAGCATTGTGCTGTAAGCAAAGTTATTATTTTTTAATAAGTTTAAAGAAGGGGGTGGAAGGGGCAGGAAATACAGGCCCTGGCACACAAAATCGGCCTTGGACCCTCTGGGCCATCCTGTTAACAATGTACAAAGGTGTAATCAGGTTTGAATCTGAACTTTGTGTCTGAATGAGAAGGAATTGTATAAAGCTTTTAATTCAAAATGTAGTGTAGTGTAATATCCTGCTCAGACTTCCACTTCTTTTTCAATGCACCATTGTGTGAATAAAATCCAGCAGGTTTTTTTTTAAAAAAAAATAGCTGATTTCATCTTTAGTAAAATAACAGAAGCCTCAGATTGACTTATGAGATGTTTTTGTTTTGTGCAGCTCATGTCAGAGAAGATGCAGCTGCAAGAGCAGTTGCAAGCAGAAATTGAACTCTGTGCTGAGGCTGAAGAGATCAGAGCTCGCCTGCAAACAAAGAAACAGGAGCTGGAGGAGATCTGTCATGACTTGGAGGCAAGAGTGGAGGAAGAGGAGGAGCGGTGCCAGCACCTGCAAATTGAGAAAAAGAAAATGCAGCAGAACATTCAGGTAATGGGCTATAATTTAACTCTCAGCAGCTATTATAATCTTTAGTACATAGTGGCTCAGTAGGAAGTGTAGAGAATGATGCTGCTTCAGGTAAACCCTGGGACCATGTTTGTTTGCTCATCTCATGACTAGCTGTTGATATGCATAGACCAATGTATGGCCTTGTGACCATTTTAAAAGTATGGTAAGAGGTCCAACGTTTATCTAGCTACTAAATGCATATTCTCTTGTTCCTTGTACAGGAACTTGAAGAGCAATTGGAGGAAGAGGAAAGTGCCAGACAAAAGTTACAGCTGGAGAAAGTGACCACTGAAGCAAAACTGAAGAAGCTGGAGGAAGATCTGATAGTTTTTGAAGATCAGAACTGCAAACTGGCCAAGGTAAAGCAGAAACAAAGCACCCATCTAGTGGGATGATGGAAGGAATGAAATATAGACAGCATCCATGAGAACAGAGGTGCTCTTGTTGTTGGCTTTCTTTGGCATGTTGGTGCCACCTGACAGAGATTACTAAAGATATACTTTGCACGAAGGAGCTGATATTCTATCCACGTGCAATTTCATTGGCCCACTGGACAGATACTATCTTCATATCACTTTTCTGAAAGAGTCCATGCAATCTGGGATTTCCCCTCACCCCTGGCACTCCCTGCTTCATCTAGAGTTGCAGCCAAGTTTTCGTGAGCAAGCTATTAGGAAATCATAGCTGTGTCCAAATTGGAATGTTCTAATTTGGATAGAAAATAACATATTGTTGTACTGGTTCCAATAAAAAGATTTTTTTTTAATGTTAGCAAGTCTGTTCTTGAAGAACCCTGTCAAAGGACCGGAAGAGTCAAAGTACTATTTTAATTCAGCCCGTGTGCTGAACAGCAGGACCACCCACACACCAGCCCTCTGCAAATTAATCAGATTTTTTGCTGCAGTTTGCATGAGCCTAGAAATACATAGAATAATGTCTGAATAACTGTACCTTGGCTGAAAAAGCAAGGCAGAACTACTTAGTAGAAAAAATGGATCAACATTAGTGGTTGAAAAGTACTCACAATTCCTTTAAAACTAGAGAGCATATAAGGAGCTGCCTCTTCTCCCAACCAGGGCATAGTTATCTAATCTTTGCAAATACCTATCTTAAGTAATGTTTTCTCTTGGTTTGCTCGAGTGAAATTAACCTTAACATTGGTGTGGCTATAACGCTAAGCCCAGGGGTTATGATCTTTTTCCTCTATTCACGAGCGGGAAGGAAAGAAACAAATTAGAAAAGGTGTGATCATGGCAAACCCAGATCTATTTTTGAACAAAACTAATTTTAAAAACTAGAATCTGCTTATGGCACCCTTGAGGTCTTCCTTTGGTGTCCATGAAACCTCTTGCTACCCTGCTTTCACTCAACCCTTGCTAATGAGGTTGTGAGGATGGTTACATTTTGTCCCGTGAAAAGTACATAGAGGAAGTAGGGAAAAGCATCACTCTTCCAACATAATACTTCATTTCTAAGTGCTTTTCAAGACTCATTTATTTTACCCAGCAAATACATGTATGTATGTACATGCTTTCTGCCCCAAGCCCTGTTGGAGGCAGGGGGTGGGGGGAGACAGGGGAAGCAGGGACACCATGAGCAGCATATAAATCTTTATCATATAGTCAAGAGGTATCTAGTAATCTTCCTGGGGAAGTAGGTGGGCCAAACAGTTGAGCTCTCTTAAAAGTTCATTATTGTGGCTGTTAGAGCAGTACAGGATTCCTGATCCAAATAAGCTGTAGCTCTATTCAAGCCTTCATTACAGTAGGTACCACATACATGGAGGAGTCCGTGGGAATGGCCAAGACTAGCCCTGCTCCTTCAACACTACCCCAGGCTCATGAGTTGTTGTTGTTGTTTAGTCGTTTAGTCGTGTCCGACTCTTCGTGACCCCATGGACCATAGCACGCCAGGCACTCCTGTCTTCCACTGCCTCCCGCAGCTTGGTCAAACTCAAGTTCATGAGTACTGAATGCCTAAATAGAACACAAACTAGATTGCAGCACTCCAGTGCTGAGTGAGAATTGAGCTATCAAATGCCCACTTGCTTCTGAGAGAACATTAGGCTGTTTGCATCAAAACTAAACACTTGACGTCTTTTAATAAAATGTGGATGGAGCCTGAGTAGTATTGGTGGCTATTCCACTGTGTTTGGGTGATCTTCGACCCTTGTGACACTTCCAGGGTATCTGCTTTCTAATGAAAAATCAAAAGCATTGCAAAGGGATGTTAAGGTATTCTCAACTGTTTCTTCAATACAACTCATACCTTGTTTCCCTAGGAAAAGAAATTACTGGAAGAAAGGATTGCAGAATTCACCAGTAACTTAACTGAGGAAGAGGAGAAGTCAAAGAGTTTAGCTAAACTCAAGAACAAGCACGAGACTATGATTACAGAGCTGGAAGGTAGGGAAGGGCCTAAGAGAGTGTGGCTTTAATCAGCTTTTCCTCCATCAGCATCTCTCTCTGCACAGCGTGTTGTACATTTCTGACCGTGTTGGCTTTTAATGGGTTAATACCACTGGGTTTGTAGGACAGGTATTGATCAGTTTAATAGAACCATTCAGTGTATGGATGGCTGAAGGTTACACGCTGCCGGCTTAGCTTTAGTTTGAACAAAAACAAACCTCTAAAACAGACAAATGGAGAAGAGCAGCTGGTTCCATTTCGCCTCCTGCTGTGGGAATATTTCTGCTCTTGTGTATTCGGTGATACCGGAATACTGGGGTTTGTGCTGCTTCTACTACTGACTTTAAAAGATAAGTTTGTGGCATTGCTAATAAAGCTGGCATAAATGTTGTTGCTTAATTTGACTTAAAAAAAAAAGACTGAGGGCCTTTTAGCATTGTGCTCAGAATGCCTGTGGTGGTTTTCCACAGCTGGAAATAGTACTGTCTGCCTTAACTGGACAATCTTATGGAGGGGATTGAATGAACACTGAGGAGTTTGAAGGGCAATACCGTCAAACTCACTCTTTGACATGGGTACCTGAACTGGGAGCTGTTACTGTGGCCCATAATTGTTGACATGTTTGGATGCAGGTTCTGGCACTCTGGCTCTTCACGTGAGGTATTGCTTAGGGCTATAAGAGCCAAGATGAACCATTGACCCAGCTCTATTCTCTCCATCAGAACGGTTGCGCCGAGAAGAAAAGCAACGGCAAGAGTTGGAGAAGACCCGTAGGAAGCTAGAGGGAGACTCTACAGATCTTCATGACCAAATAGCTGAACTTCAGGCTCAAATAGCAGAGCTCAAAATGCAGCTGGCAAAAAAAGAGGAAGAGCTGCAAGCAGCTTTAGCTAGGTAAGGCCTTGGTCACGGAATTAAATGTCTACCTGGAAATTAGGAAAAGCAATAAATTTTCCTTTGTGTTCTTTTAGCTAGAATCCTTAGATTTCCCTAAATGGTTTTAGAACGAATGGACTCAGTTTAAGTGTATAAGACTTCTAGCTGGTAACCCTATTTCATGCAACTGCAAATGTTGTGTTGATAGGAAATTAATTTTTGAATGGGATCTGTTGCATGGCTTGATAAGATCAGGAGGCAGCAATAAAGCAAATTGTTGGCTTGTGCTGTGGACCATAGAAGTTCTGTGCCATAAATTAAGCTGTAGTCCCCACTTCAACCTCTCCAACTTACTATTGACGACCTATTTTGTGTTGGAGGCTGAAACTAAGCATTTCTAGTACAAGCCAACTATGGTTATAATAAGGCCAGAGCATTAGTGTGTTGTCAGGTTAGCATTCAACACTAACTTCTGTTGCAGTGCATCCCTAACCTGTTTATGCATTCGCTGGGACTTACTTGCAACTTAAGTGTGTAGAATCGCAGCATTAGTAACGTTCCTGTGGATAAGAAGGCTGTTTATGGTCATTGAAGCAGAAATCATTGGTGTAGTATGTCTCTGTCTTTTGTAGGGTGGAAGAGGAGGCTGCTCAGAAGAACATGGCTCTGAAGAAGATCCGTGAACTGGAGTCTCAGATAACAGAGTTGCAGGAAGACCTGGAGTCTGAGCGGGCTGCCAGGAATAAAGCAGAGAAACAGAAGCGGGATCTTGGTGAGGAGCTTGAGGCTCTCAAGACAGAACTAGAGGACACACTGGACTCAACTGCAGCACAGCAGGAACTCAGGTAATTGCAACGTTTGGTGTTTATGATACTGCTCAGACCAATTCCACCTCTTCAAAATATAGAGGGGAATAGTGGGTTCAGCGGGTTTTACACTTCCAGTGGAACTTGTTCCAAAACTTACTCTTCCTATGCCATGTTGTTCCTTTCAATTTGTACTATAGTAGCTCCACAAATATGTGCCAAGCTTCCAACTGCACCCTTGGAAGACATATTGCATGGCATTCTCAACTACTATCTAATAGAAATATATCTGGGTTTTTTGAAGGTCAAAACGTGAACAAGAAGTGACTATTCTAAAGAAGACGCTTGATGATGAGGCAAAGACCCATGAGGCACAGATCCAGGAGATGAGGCAGAAACACGCCCAGGCTGTGGAAGAACTGGCAGAGCAGTTGGAGCAGACTAAACGGGTGTGTGAGATGTTGGAAAGTTTTTTAGTGTGTGACGTATTGTGCTTTTACTATTTTTTGTTAGGAGCTGCCCAGAGATTTTTTCCACTTTTTCCTCAAGTGCGTAAAGCTGAAAGTGCTCAAATTAAATGCGCATAAGTTGCTGGTTACCTGTAATTTGAGAGAACAATGTTGCAGAATTGTGCATATTCTTGCTTACCACCTATTTTTATGAAAACATTAGTATTAACTACCTAGAATCTTTTTAGTTCCCTTTATTGCCATGGACATCCTGCCTGAGGATGAAGCTTTAATTCATAGCATCACCTGTACAGCTGTGGAAACCTGCAGATTTATTGTTCAAATTGTGTTTGGGATGCTGAGCCCAAATTGCAAATGTCTTTTGGATCAGCACCACAATTTGGAATAATGGGCTATGAATTTGTTAGTGAATCAAATTTTCTGCAAAGAGCGCACTAAAGCTTACTGTTCCCGTCTCCTTCAGGTGAAAGTGAACCTTGAAAAGGCAAAGCAGGCCCTAGAGAGTGAACGTGCTGAGCTGTCCAATGAGGTGAAAGTTCTTCTTCAAGCCAAAGGAGACTCTGAGCACAAGAGGAAGAGGGGTGAAACTCAACTTCAAGAGCTACAAGTGAAATTCACGGAGGGGGAGAGAGTACGGACTGAGCTGGCCGAGAGAGTTAACAAATTGCAGGTGAGCTTCCTGTGTTGGTTCCCTTTGTCCTCCTATTCATCTGGTTTTCAGCACAGAATTTAGAGGGGGAAGTGGAGAGAATTGGGTTGGGGCTGCAGGGCTGCGTTACTCCTCCTGAAGTTTTGACTTAGCTGTTCTAACATGATCTCTATGTTGTTACTTTTCAGGCCCAGTAACTTTACACCAACTAGGGGACAATAAGCCAATAGCTGAAGTGGTGGGTGGTAGTTCTGATGGGCATCAAGTGCCTAAAACTCCTGTTGTTTAGCCTTAACTAGTATGGAGTGATTTATGATGATGATGCAGTTTCTCTCCTGCTCTAAGAGGGGAAAACTGATAGTAACTGGAAACTCTTTATTAATGGGATTGGTTCGACTTTTCTTCTGATTTTTCAGGTTGAGTTGGAAAATGTCACTGGTCTTCTGAATCAATCTGACAGCAAGTCAATTAAACTGGCCAAAGATTTCTCTACCCTGGAGTCTCAGCTACAGGACACACAGGTGAGGCTTTAAAGTGCTACAGAAATAGGTGAAAAATCAGTTAGCTACTCCAAAATGTGGCAGGAACGCAGGTGTTGCTGTGGTCTAAACCACAGAGCCTAGGGCTTGCCAGTCAGAAGGTCGGCAGTTCAAATCCCCGCGACGAGTTGTTTGGTCCCAGCTCCTGCCCACCTAGCAGTTCAAAAGCATGTCAAACTGCAAGTAGATAAATAGGTACCGCTCCGGCAGGAAGGTAACGGCATTTCCGTGCGCTTCTCTGGTTCGCCAGAAGCGGCTTAGTCATGCTGGCCACATGACCTGGCAGCTGTCTGCAGACAAATGCCGGCTCCCTCGGCCTATAGCGCTGCAACCCCAGAGTCGTCCACAACTGGACCTAACGTTCAGGGGTACCTTTACCTTTACTCCAAAATGCAAACCTAATATATAAACCCAATTAATCATGACAGATCTGTTAGATTGACGGAAAAATACAGACTGCAGAACGGGATGGAGTCCTCACAAATAGTGGTTGATATTGGTAACCAAAATATGTGACCACCAGAATCATCTTCCTTCCCTAATGGGGATCTATCTGTCACATTGAGCTCTAGAGTTGCTCTGAACAACTTCAGGCTTGGGAGGAGGCCTGTGGTTCCTAATGGTCCATGTTTTGGAAGCACAGTGCAACATGGATGAGCCCCAACCCTCCTTCCAAGCTTGGAGCAGGGAATTGTACTTACAATCAGGCTACATTTTGAAGGTGTTCTGAGAACATCAGAAGCACAGCAGAACTGCAGCCATGATCCCCTCTTCACAGTTCCAAGCTCAGGAACAGATTTTAGGGCTAACCATGCTTGTTAGATTCAGGGTAGTGGTGGTGCAGGTTTCTGCATATAATCTATAATCTCTGAGGAGTTTGGCAATACTTTATATTAAGAGTAGTCAACTTTAGCTTCTTTTTGTAACTTTAGTTGCAACACAGATCAAAATCTAGAGCAATTTAGATATACTAGTGTTCATAATCTCCTTATAACAGCTTGTCTGTCATGCTCCCACCCACCCATGCCTTGTGCGGCTACTGGAATGTGGGCTTCCACTGGCAATTCATCCCAAGGGCCACGTAACTTTTTGCAGGTATCCCCACTAGTCTGCTAAACTACATTTTGTGGGTCCACTCCAACTGATTTCTGGTGACAAATCAGCTTGCTCAGTGGTATTGAGCCATCGCTTAAGGTTCTCTCTGCTTCAGATGTGATATATATTTGGAAAATTTTAATGGACTTTTCATCATAAGACACCAAATGTTTGTTGTGGTGGCTCTTACAGGAGTTACTTCAGGAGGAAACTCGTCAGAAGCTGAGCCTCAGTACCAAGCTGAAACAGATGGAAGATGAGAAGAACAGCTTCAAAGAGCAACTAGAGGAAGAAGAGGAAGCAAAGAACAACTTGGGAAAACAGATTTCTGTCCTTCAGGTTCAGGTACTTTAGAAGACATGAGGAAAGAATGTGTCCAAATGTAGCTTACAATGCCTTTTGAATGGCATGCTGGATTCTGCATGGGAAATATCAATTTGGTAGCCAAAACAAGCTCTTTTGAAAGTTGTTTTGTCTAAATAAATAGGAACTGTCTTTCTGATGACTGATAGAGCTGTTCTAGAAACAGTCTAACCCTGGGAAATATTCCTGGAATTCAGTGGTCATATCCCACTGTTACATCTTAGTCAGCAAGTGATGATGCTTTTGGCAAGTCTCACTATGGAACACTCTCCCTAAAGATAGTTCATGCCTTCAAAAAAAAAGTTTCTTTTTAGTGACCCACTGTTATTTGTAAGTTGCAAAATGGTGTTCAATCTCCACATCTTTTCTTTGCTTCATTAAAAAATTATTCCTTTTCCCCACCCCCTTGCTTCTGTCACATAGATTGCAGAAATGAAGAAGAAAATGGATGATAGTGTGGTTTGTCTGGAGTCAGTGGAAGAAGCAAAGAAGAAGCTTCTGAAAGATTTGGAGGCCATGAGCCAACGTTATGAGGAAAAGGCAGCTGCCTATGACAAGCTGGAAAAGACAAAGACCAGGCTTCAACAGGAGCTGGATGATATTTCTGTGGATTTGGATCATCAGCGGCAGATAGTCTCCAACTTGGAGAAAAAACAGAAGAAGTTTGATCAGGTACACTTAGTTTTAACTTTCAACAATGTCCTTCTGCTTCACTAGGATATATTCTGGTGAAAAGGAGAAAGAAAAGTGTCATATTTTAGATGCATATTTTTTGTCCCATAGATGAAGGGCAATTGTGATCAGTTGTAAGCAAATATCAACTCCCCTCTGGTTCCTGAATTTGACTTTTATTTGGTAATAGTCCTGAATAATATCTGTCTGTTTTAGCTGGTTTTTAAGTGGAAGCAGACAAGTGCATTTGGCCTTAATCCTGGCACATATTTAGAATTGGTGGCTAAGTTTGGTACCCAGGTGACCTATCCTTGGTAGTCAAACCATTACAAATGGAACAAGTGGGGATAGCAAACATTTCCTTTGGAAATCTCATAGTGCCATTGATTTCCCTTTCTCCAGCTCCTGGCAGAAGAGAAAACCATCTCTGCAAAATATGCTGAAGAGCGGGATCGTGCTGAGGCAGAAGCTCGTGAGAAGGAGACGAAAGCTCTCTCCTTGGCCAGAGCACTTGAGGAAGCAATTGAACAGAAAGCAGAGCTAGAGCGAGTCAATAAGCAGTTCCGGACAGAGATGGAGGATCTGATGAGTTCAAAGGATGATGTTGGCAAGAGTGTAAGTTGATGGCATTCCTGTACAACAGGCTGGGGTAATAAGGATGTTGGTTAAGAAATGTCCTAGGCGAGTAGAGGGCTGGCTAAAAGTGGCTTATTTTTCACTTGCAATAAGACATGAAAGCTAATGAGTTGGGTGCTAGCAGCATGCAATCTTTTGTAATGCCTAGGAAAGCAACAATGTCACCACTGACTTTTTCAGTTCATTATGCACAAAGTGCCGAATTATTACCCAGTATGAAGGCACATAAACTAATAAAAACCTTTTTGCACAGGGAGATCATACAGGCTTTGAAAAGCTTTAGTATCTTGCATTTCTAAGTTACTCAAGGCATCTTCATTTCTAAAAGGATAAAGTTGTTGTCAGATTTCAGTGGAACTGTGCCAGTATTTTGTGCAATATTGCCTAGCTGCTTTATCATAAACCCCTTCGGCCTACTCACCAAAGGGTGTTAGGAAACAAAGCTTGGATATGTGCATATTCAAGTGAGCGGAGATAAAGAGGCAGAATTCTGTGCAGTTCAGAGTCTGATAAGAACCCTTAGCAAAAGGGACTTGGTCAGCTAAGAATCGGGATTGTCAAAGATGGGTGGAAAGTTGGCAAGATGTGGGGGATAAAGACTGTTTGCCTTTATCCCCCACATCTTGGTCATTAAAAAAAATGATTCACTACCATTTTTAAATACTTAAATACTTCTATTGATTTATTAAATAAATTGTTTTTAAAACAAAAGACAAAGAGGTGGGGACAGAGGGGGAAAGGACCAAGCCAGAGGCATATTGGGATATAACAGTAACTATGCCTTTAAGCGCACAGGAATATTGTAGGTCACTAGAAACTGATTTTTTGTGTGTGCTGTAGGTCCATGAGTTGGAAAAGTCCAAACGAGCTCTGGAGCAGCAGGTGGAGGAGATGAAGACTCAACTGGAAGAGCTGGAGGATGAACTACAGGCCACAGAAGATGCCAAGCTGCGCCTGGAAGTGAACCAGCAAGCCATGAAGGCACAGTTTGATCGGGATCTCCAGGCCCGTGATGAGCAGAATGAAGAAAAGAGAAAGCAGCTTACAAGACAGGTAACATTCCAGAAATCACAGCAGGCTTACAACCCCTTCCTGCTTCATTTGCTTCAGGGAGGAGGCCTGTGTTCATGGCTAAACTGCCGGTGCTTTGACCCTGCTTTCAGGTGCGAGAGATGGAAGCGGAGCTGGAAGATGAACGGAAGCAGCGCTCCATTGCTGTGGCTGCCAGAAAGAAACTGGAAATGGATCTAAAAGATCTGGAGGCCCACATTGACTCTGCCAACAAAAATCGTGATGAAGCCATCAAACAGCTCAGGAAGTTGCAGGTGGGGGTCTACATTCCATTGTTACTGACTGGCTTCTCCTTACAGTGAGATGAGATGGGGAAAGTGAATCAATTACTGTGGCAACAGAACAGATTTATCACTTAGTTGCCAGTTGCTGCTTTTTTGATCAAGAAGACTTATGAAGATAGTTGCTTACATCTTCAATTGGAATTTTATCATTTCTTACAAAATAAGTTTTATTTTGGGTATATCATTAGTAGACAGGGTCAGGGCCGTCTTAAGCGGGTCGGGCGCCCTGACGCTGTGGTGCACGGATCGCTCCGGCGCCCCTGCCCCGCCCCGTTTCCTCCCGCGGCTGGTGAGCGGGCGCAGCGCGGTTTCCGCACGGCTTCGCCGTGCAGTGCCCCCCTGCCAACCTGCGTCACCCAGCCTACCCCTAGAGCTGGCCCTGGACAGGGTGCTTTGTGTCCCAGGTTAAATCCCTGGCACATCTAGCCAAAAAGAATCTCGGGTAGCCAGGCCGGGAAAGAATATTAGAGAGCCATGGTGAGTTGGAATAGACTTTACTCGGCCAAGTGGGCTGAATTGGTATGTTTGGTTTTTAGGCCCAAATGAAGGACTACGTGCGGGAGCTGGATGACACACGTGCTTCTAGAGAAGAAATTTTGGTACAAGCAAAAGAGAACGAAAAGAAATTGAAGAGCATGGAAGCCGAGATGATTCAAATGCAGGAGGTAATCTAAATCCATAAAATGCTAATACACAACTGAGTTTCTGCCCAAAGCAAGTCTTTGGTTATGGGAGGGAAGAGGTTGCCTTCAGAGAAAAGGGAGTGGGTGAGCCCCTGCAAATTAATACCTTCACTGCATATCCAAAAACCTTCCATGATTATTGTTTTGACTCATGTGGATCAGATCAGCTGCTGGATTCACAGCTAGGGGTGTATTTCAGGTATTTCCTTCATGCACTTAACAGACTACTTTTTCCTGGTTTCGGACCAGTTTAATAGTTTCAGCATTGTTTGATACATTGACTTGAATATACCTATTTAAACAATATCAGCACTCATTTGATGCAAACTACCTTGATGGTTGACTAACCATTTATTATGACACTCAAGGGTGCTGTGCCCCAGATTCACAATGTCACTCTGACTCTGAGGCGAAGCTTCCTGTTCTTGATGAGCATTCTGCTGGCTTGTAGGTTATAACTGGCTTCCAGATATTCCTCATGTGCTTCATGTAATATAACATCTCCTATTTGGCAATAAGTGGTTTTTTTTAACCGTTAGTCCATGTACGTCTTGTTCTGATTTCAGGAACTTGCAGCTGCCGAGCGTGCCAAGCGCCAGGCTCAGCAAGAACGGGATGAGCTGGCTGATGAGATTGCCAATAGTAGTGGCAAAGGGTGAGTAATGGCACTTTTTCTCTTCAGGGACAAGGAATGTTGCGGGAGTTGGCTCATGGAAAGGGTGCCCTGTAATGTCTTATCTTGAGTGGTGTGTTGAGAATAGCTTTAAAATGTTGAATATTTCTATGGTCATTACTACTGAGCATCCTTCACGAAAGGGCACTATGTTAATTATCCCGTTGTGTGTTTTCTTCTCAGAGCTCTGGCCTTGGAAGAAAAGCGACGCTTGGAGGCTCGAATAGCTCAGCTGGAGGAAGAACTAGAAGAAGAGCAGAGCAATACAGAGTTGGTGAATGACCGCCTTAAGAAAGCAAATCTTCAGGTACCTGCTTGACGGCACTGTGTGGTGGAGGGCTTCAGCTGGTGGATTCCCTGCCATAATTCATCCAAATTACTGTGTATCACTTTCCTTTGCGCTGCAGCATGTTATCAGAGCCTTGATGCTTTCAGAACATTATTCCCACTTTGGGGCAAAAGATGCTCGGTTCAAATTCCAGACAAACCTCTTTGATGAGAGCACATGATTTACATTTATGTTACGTCCTATGTTTAATATCTGGTAAGGACCTTGAATATCAGTTTAGACTAACCCCCGTCCTGTGGTTTTGGAAAGCCAGTGAGAGTCAGGACAGATAGTACCAGGTTTGATAAGCCAATAGGATGGTGAGTGAGGAAGCACATAGAGAAGCACAGTATATTGAATCATAGTGTGATGCTATTCCTTCCCTGTAAGAGTACTTGTCTTACTATTGTCCAGGGTATTTGGAATCATCTTTGGTGGTTTTCAACTTAGCTGATGCTTTACATTGACATGTTGGGGAATTTGATCCAGCTAGTGGGTTGGATCTTCCCCCGCCCCTGCTTGCAGGCACACCTTGACAAGTGGGCAGACCCACACCACTGCCAATCACCTGACAACATTATGCCATTATGTGGCAACTTGGAAGAGATTCTCCTTTTAAGCCCATTGCAAGCCATTGCAAACCACCTGCAAAAAGTGATTGCAGCCACACCTTTATCTGCCTCTGTTGTTTATTTTAAAGTTATTGTGACTTTTAAAATATTGTATCAGATTGTTACTATTAATGTTTGATTTTTATTATTTTTATGTGTGTTAGAAGCTGCCCAGACGTTGTTGTAGTTGTAGTAGTAGTAGTAGTAGTAGTAGTAGTATAATGTCATGTCAGAGGTGGCATGTGACCATGGATGTTATGCCTAATTAGGTCCATGAGCCAGTTTCCCCACTCCTGACCTAGAAATTTGCTGCCTATTCCTATTATACCAGAAGATGAGCATTGACTACTTGGGATGATACTGTTGGTGTAGGCTGCTTACAAGAATGAAATATGCCTGCTTGTTAAAAGGAAAAAGGTAGCTTAATGAATGTAATATTCTTTCTAAAAAGCATTGACAACTAGGCATTGTGAAGTTATTAAGGTTGAGAACAAGCCCTGCCTACAGAATTACATTTTGAATGCCAAGATTATAGAGCAAAGGAAACAAATAGATGGAAAGCAAGGCAGAGACTAGATATGAAAACTTCAGGAGACTGTATTCAGAAACTAGCCATGACTGTAACCCATTTCTTATTATCTTCCCCAGATTGACCAGATAAACACAGACCTGAATGCAGAGCGTAGTAATGCCCAGAAGAATGAAAATGCTCGCCAGCAGTTTGAGCGTCAGAACAAGGAACTTAAAGCCAAGCTTCAGGAAATGGAGAGTGCTGTGAAGTCAAAATACAAGTCTTCTATTACTGCACTGGAAGCAAAGATAGCACAACTGGAAGAACAGCTGGATGCTGAGACAAAGTAGGTGCTTGTAATCTGTCATGCATTCATCCTGCATTTTGATGTATGGGTGCAATCATAAAAAAATCTGTGAAATACTGTCATTAACTTGGGTGAAGAAATCTGAACTGAAGTGTTTCTTGACCTCTGTTTCTTTATAAGGCCAGGTCACATGCAGTTCTTAGCAAGTACTTTAAAGGATCACGCATGCATGGTCAGTGGTGCCTGTGAATGCTCAATCTTCTTTAGAGCGCCTAGTAAATCTCACACACTTAAATCCTTCTCTAGAGGCATCATAACCTTCTGAGTAAAAGGTAAAACAGCCAAACAGCCACTGAAGTGCATACTCAGCTACAATGCATCTTTTGTCTCTACAGTTACTGTTTGTGGAAGGTTGTGTCATACAAATTCATTTTAACTTGAAATGCGATTGGCACAAATTAGTCCCATGTAATCCAACAGCTCTCCTGACTTTGACAGGCACTTGGCTCAGACTGCAGACCATGCCCATGGGATACCTGCTTAGTGGCCCATTTTCTGTTTAACTTAGTCCTGGCTGCTGGTGCTCTCAAAATACTCCATCTTAGCCTTGAAAGCTTTGGTGTCAGCAGCACAGTATGTTGACATTATTCTTTTGTCATAGGAAATTGCAAGTGTCTCACTCTTACCACTTTCCTTCTGCAAGTTATCTCCTTTGCATGGGATCTAGGAATGTCTCCAAACATGGAAACTTGGGCTACTTCTGAATTCTTCCATCAATCTGATGTGGTACTTTCCTTACAGGGAGCGCCAGGCTGCCAGCAAGCAGGTGCGACGTACTGAGAAAAAGCTGAAGGATGTTGTCCTGCAAGTGGAGGATGAGAGGCGTAATGCTGAGCAGTACAAGGATCAGGTATGTGCTGTGTTGAGGATTTGCATTTGGTAATATGAGCTGTGTGGCAGGAAGCTGCTACCCTGCAATCCCATCAACACTGTTGGAGCTGTTAGCAAGCTTTTAGGGTGCTGACAGTGTCTTCTGTTCTCCACCCTTTTTGCTGGAGGCTGCAAGAGTCTCTACATCAATAAAATATTCCACCCATTTAGCAATGAATGTCACAAGTCATGATGTCTGGTAATGAACATTTCAGTGCCAGCCTAGAGAATTTCCAGTTTCAAGATTGCTTAACTCCCAGACGCTGGCTCAGACTGCTTCTATTAGAAGGAAGAAAACTCTGATCATAAGTTGCACAGCTGTAGAATCGCACAAACTTCACAAGGTTAAAATCCAGATTCTGGAAACTAGGTTTTAAGGAGATAGGGCTGCTAGGTAATCCATGTAGTTCAGATTAAAAATTCCAAGTTGGTGTCCATGTTCAGGAGTGAATGAACAAGTGTTGAGAGAGCTCCTTTTTCTGCTTTGCAGGCAGACAAGGTGAATGTCCGTTTGAAGCAACTTAAACGCCAGCTGGAAGAGGCAGAAGAGGAGGCACAGCGAGCCAATGCAGCTCGTAGAAAGCTGCAGCGGGAACTAGAAGATGTCACTGAAACGGCTGATGCCATGAACCGTGAGGTCAGCTCTCTGAAGAGCAAACTCAGGTAGGATGCCCTCTTGCCATATTTCCTGAATGCATGGATATACACATTACTCAAAGATGAAATGCCAATTTCCACACTGCATTACCACTTTTTCTCTCTTCAACAGGCGGGGAGACATGCCATTTGTGGTGACACGCCGGATTGGCAGGAAGGGTGCAGGTGAAGTATCTGATGAGGAAGTGGATGGCAAGGCTGATGTTGGAGATGCCAAAGCTACTGAATAGAGCGGCCTTGTGGATCCGGGTCACATATGATGGAGTGACCCACCCTCCCTTTGTCCAGTGGACTTCTGCAAACCCTTCTAAAACCTGCCGGGTGAAGTGGAACACATCTGTTGAAACGTTCCCTTGAATATCTGGAGCCATGACATTAGTGTTGTCCCTCCCAGCTTCCAAGCTCTTTTGTATTGAATGCCAAAGAGTCTGCAGCCCAATCAGAGTCTGGGAGCTACAGAGGCCTGTAGCATTCATTGTCCTTGCCATGGCTGCTGGGGAATTTACATAGTTTGAGGGGTGGGGGTGGGGTGACTCCTTTTCGTTGCTGTAAATCAACTATTTTCTTCCAATAACGAGTTTGTGATAGATGCAGGGAATTTGTCCCGTCCCCTTCCTCTTGTTTGCTTTTGGCAATCATGTTCAGTGACCTCACATTTCCGACCTCCTCGGTCTACTCACCTAGCCAGTTTGGGAGTCATGTTGAACAGGAAAAACAAGTGTTCGCAACATGACTCCTAAATGTCTTCAAAGACCATACAGTCTTGGGAAGTTTTTCCTAGAAGAGAGTTTAAGTTGGCCCTCTTTTTGCTAATGTCTGGACAGATCTGAAGTGCAATGTTGTCTGTGTTGCGTTGTGTCTAAGAGGTGTGTTAGTGGCAGACCAAGGAAGCAGCAAAGTTTTTTCCTGTGTGCTTGCTGGAGAATCTATTTGGGACCAAATATATTTAATGGTAACAGACGGTATCTAGTGGGTTTTGAATGGAGTGTGAACAAAGTCCTTTATTGTGATGTCCAAGCATCCAGCTCTGTAATCGGGGATGGGTTTAGTTATTCTGCACAGTGACTAAGAGTATATTAAAGAAAAAAAGAAATAAGCATTTTAATCTGCACAGATTATACATTGAAGGCCTTTGTATCTCTCGTTTATAAGTAATTAAGAAAAATAAAGGTCTTTATCACTGCCTTTCTATGGGGACTGCGGTTATATAGATAATCTTTACTTTTCTACACTGTACACTGGTTGCTGGATTTACCTGTATACTTAACCATATTGTATATGCTGCATTTAGACTTATGAGTAAATGACAAATTAAAATAAGATTACCCTATACTGTATGGTTAGTGCTCTCCACTGTGAGAGCCTCCAGTCCTGGTTGCTGTCACAAATAAATCTGCAAACTTTTTTATACAATAAGTGCCTTAGCATGTGCCTCTGCGGTGACTCCACTAGTCAGTAATGGATTACCGGTGCTCCTCTAACAATAAAGATTGTCCATGTGCTGCAGTCTTCTGTGTATGCTTATGTACCATGTGCCTGAATGCTATGGAGCTGCCCTGTTGGATGTCTAGTATGTGTAGCATTGGAGAACCTAGCACTACAAGAAGTAGGGGATATATATTGTCAATAAGAAACTTTTTGCAGTGCCATCAGCAGAGACCTGTCTATTGGGGATGGAGCTATGATGGAGAGCAGGAAATGAGTGAACTTGATGAAATAACTGCAGGGTTATACTAGCCATCTTCAGACTTTTCATTTCATGAAGGTACAAAAATCCCAAATCTGCTGCATGATCTCTGCAATTTTTATACCCTTCCTGTAGAAGGCTAGCTTGTCAGTCCAATGTGCCTGTTTTCTGTGTGTAGGGAGTTTATATGAAAGCATTTAATTATACAGCAACCTACCTGCATTTTACAGAGGTACAATTCCAGCAAGACAGTAAGTATCATATAATCTGAATATGTAGCTCTGCTGTAAGAGATGAATGTCAAGCTTTCAGTAAAAAATGTGCTGCTGTTCAAACTTCCCCAGCAGATGGCTAATGGCGAAATTGAAATTCCAGTGATGTAGCTACATAGATCAACTTGCAGCCTCTGATAGTTGGGTAAAACTGATTCTGTTAGTTGTCAGTTGCATTCAGTACCCTTCATCCAACACTAGGTGTTGGGTGAAGTTTCATTTTAAAGTACCAATTGGATAATTTTATAGAGGATACACTACTAGTATTGAATGGCTTGTTCAAAACTGATACTCTAAAAGGGAGCCTACAATATAATACAGTGGTCCCTTGGTTCTAAAACTTTGTCCGTTCCAGAAGTCCGTTCCAAAACCAAGGCGCACTTTCAAATAGAAAGTAATGCAAACGGATTAATCCATTCCAGACTTTTAAAACAACCCCTAAAACAGCAAATTAACATGAATTTTACTATCTAACAAGACCATTGATCCATAAAATAAAAGCAATAATCAATGCACTGTACTATAAATAAGACAGTATTGTAGATGATAAAAATTAAAATTATTTTTTTCTTACCTGCACTGATGATATTGTCTGGATAGGGGGCTTTTATCCCTTTCCACAGTCACACAATCAATCAATCAGTAGCTGAACTGGGTTCCACACAGTCACAAAAACAAATTAACCTCAAAAACAAAAACACAAAATAAATAGCAAAAACAAAAGAGCAAAACTTAATCCGTTCCAGAAGTCCGTTTGACTTCTGAAATGTTCAAAAACCAAAGTGCAGCTTCTGATTGGTGCAGGTGCCCTGGAAACAATAGCTGACAACTGAATCGGATGTTTGGCTTCTGAAAAACGTTCAAAAACTGGAACACTTAATTCCAGGTTTTCAGCGCTTGAGAACCAAGGTACCACCATAATCTACTTTTAACTGGACAGCTTTTCTCTGGGTAGCCTACATTGAGTCGTTAAGTGGCAGGAAGACCAGTGAAGAATCAGAGCTTTGATACCTACTTTAATGTGGTTTGTATGATTATATGAGCCTAGCTGAGGATGAATCTGAGGCAGTATTCAAGCAAAAGCAGTTAACCTTGAAGGGAATATGGTGCTTACTGCTTAAGTTCCTGTAAAAATCTAAGGTAGGAGGATAGAAGATATGCTGAAAACGTGAGCACTTGTGTGGCTACAGCTATTATGTGAAAGGAAGCTTTGCAACAACTTCAGAACTGGTGCTGATGAAAATTCACACACCTTTTCTGGAAATGCGCTGGGACTGCACATGCCTCAAATCAACCATTCCCCTGCAGCAGCTGCAGTGGTCAGTGGATAAATGCAGGGAAATCCTTGCAGCATACACAACTCACCCACCATTTCTCCTCTCAATCCAATTCACAAAAATAAATAGAAAGTGATTAATTAAAAAATAGAGAGGCTTATACCATGTCCACTGTTGCTAGCTTGCTCCCCAGCAAGGTCACAAAACAAATGCTAAGCAGAACAAAAATGGCTCCTCAAAATAGGAAACTCCCTGTTTCTTCTCCACTGAACAGAACATGTTAAAAGCTTATGAGATCTGGCTTTCAAGAGAATAGTTCTGAGCATGCTCAGAGCAGATGTATAATTCTGATAACTACTCCATGTTGTGGGGCTCTCTTCCAAGGCTTTCAAGCAGTCCTCCAAATCTCATTTAGTGGCTGCCTCATAGCCCTCATAACAGAGGGAGTAGGAGCCTGCCCAGCTGGGACTGAAAAGCCAGCAGTCCTAATATTCAACTATTAGTCGCATGGTTTTCCTGACCAGAGACTTATGGGAGGAACAATACAGTGGTGGGCAGCCTGTGTCCCATATCATGAGCATCATCCCTGACCATCAGCTGTGCTGGCTTGGTGTGATGGAAGTTGTAGGCCAGCAATTCACCCTGGGGACCAGTCCACTGTTCTTCCCATCCCCCTCCAAGAAAAAGAAAGTAGGACCAAGGGTATCTGGTTTCTAACTTGACATGCCACAGACAAATGAATGGGGTTCCAATATTCTTGCTCATCACTGTTTCCTCAATTCTCAAGCCATTCAGTAATCAATCTGCAGGAAGTGCTATGGACATATGAAAAGTACTGTAGGCATTCACTTCGAACAAAATAGTCTCACTGTAGCAGGCTTCACTGAAGATGGGGAATAGTGCTGGAGTTTTGCTATCCTTTGTCAGAAAGCAGTCAATTTCACTTCTACTGGTGCTGCTGCTGAAGCAGCAGAACTGTTTTCAACTTGTAATGTGTCCTGATTGTAGGCAATTCCTGTCAGACATCAAATATGCCAATGAATCCACCTCTCTAGAGTTTACATGGGGGAGTGGGGAACTGCTGCCATTAACACACACACACACACACACACACACACACACACACTCAAAAGCAAGGTCTCTAGCTGCTTTTCTACCCATGGAATCTCTTATCTTCTGTCACCCTCACAGCCAGTTTTCTAAGTGGAAAAACAGGATGGGAAAGGTTTGCATAGATCCTCTGCTCCCAATTACACTCTTCTGTTTGCTTCTATGTTAAATATATAATCAGGAGCCTTGAGCTCCCTGGTCCTGAATGGGGTAACTGTGCCCTTGAAGGACCAGGTGTGCAGCCTGGGAGTCATTTTGTACTCACAGCTGTCCATGGAGGCGCAGGTCAATTCTGTGTCCAGGGCGGCTGTTAATCAGCTCCATCTGGTACGCAGGCTGAGACCCTACCTGCATGCTCTAGTTATCTCTCGCTTGGACTACTGCAATGCGCTCTACGTGGGGCTACCTTTGAAGGTGACCCGGAAACTACAACTAATCCAGAATGCGGCAGCTAGACTGGTGATTGGGAGCGGCCGCCGAGACCACATAACACCGGCCCTGAAAAACCTACATTGGCTCCCAGTACGTTTCCGAGCACAATTCAAAGTGTTGGTGCTGTCCTTTAAAGCCCTAAATGGCCTCGGTCCAGTATACCTGAAGGAGCGTTGTCTCCCCCATCGTTCTGCCCGGACACTGAGGTCCAGCGCCGAGGGCCTTCTGGCGGTTCCCTCGCTACGAGAAGCCAAGTTACAGGGAACCAGGCAGAGGGCCTTCTCGGTAGTGGCACCCACCCTGTGGAATGCCCTCCCACCAGAGGTCAAAGAGAACAACAACTACCAGACCTTTAGAAGGTATCTCAAGGCAGCCCTGTTTAGGGAAGCTTTTAATGTTTGATGAATTTCTGTATTTTAATATTTTGTTGGAAGCCGCCCAGAGTGGCTGGGGGAACCCGGCCAGATGGGCGGGGTATAAATAATATATTATTATTATTATTATTATTATTATTATTATTATTATTATTAAGCTGGGCAGTATCTTAAAACTGGACCTAAGAGCACAGGTGTTGGCATTAGAGGCTCTCAGGTGTGTCTATCAAGATGATGATAATTTATTTTTTACCCCAGCCACTATGGGCAGCTTCCAACAAAATATAAAGGAACAAAACAAAACAAAACATCAGACATTAAAAGCTTTCCAAAACAGGGCTGCCTTTATATGTCTATGGAAAACCAGCTTACTCTTGCCTTTTAATCTCCAAAGGGTTCTACATCCATCTTGTGAGTTTGGGGTATGAGATAACATTGCAAGATTTATCCCTCTCTCCCTTGTCTATAACACGCTCCAGGTTGTCCTGCCTCTGAATATTTTAAGGATTTGGCAGTTGACAGTGAATGGGCAGTTGGGCTGAGCTCCTGCTTGGAATCCTAGAACTGCAGAGTTGGAAGGAACCCTGAGAGTCAACGCCCTGCATTACAGGACTCGACTAGATCATATGTGACAGATGACCACCCAACCTCTGCTTTAAAGCCTCCAAGGAAGGAGAACCCACCACTTAGTGTGGGAATCTGTTCTATTGTTGAAGAGCTCTTACTGTCAGAAAGTTCTTCCTCCTGATGTTTAATTGGAATCACCTTTCTTTTACCTTGAATCCATTGGTTTGGATCCTGGCCTCCAGAGCAGGAGAAAACAAACTTCCATGTGACAGCCTTTTAGATATTTGAAGATGCCTATAATATCTCCTCAGTCTTCTCTTTACCAGCCTAAACATACCCGATTCCTCAACCATTCCTCATGCACCTTTTATTTATAACAGTTGGGGAACAGATCACATACTAACAGTGGACAAATAGGAGAAATGCTGAAGTAGCCAATGTGCCCTGCCTATTTTGTTGGACTACTCCCATCATTTCTGATTACTTTCCATGCTGGCCGGGCTGATGGAAGGTGCCCCAATCTACCGAGCCCCATTAAAACTTCCCTAGGCTGGTTACAAACATAGAAAGAGTATCATATTCTGTCATGAGGGAAATTGCCAAGAGAAACAAAAATGTTCCGAGCAGTCCTTCAGAACCATATAAATGAAGTCTGGCACTTGGGAGCAATGCAACATGAAAGTCCTCAAAGAAAATATTGCCTGACTCACTAAGGAACCACGAAGAGTCTTTGGCTCATATTTTAATAGCTGGGAAGGGATTCCTAACTTGGTACTGCGATGTCTGAAAAGTTAAGTGTTTGTGTTATTCATCCTTTGAGAAAGAAAAGTAGAGCTCTTGGGCACCTCTACTAACAAGTCTTTTTGGGGGGTGGGGAGAGGGGAACCAGAAATGGAATGAAAGAGGACCAGGTGCTGCTCATGTTGGGGTAGGCATGAAATGGGGTTACTGCTAGGAAAAGAACAGCTTCAAAGACATAGGTGTTTGAGGCTTGAGGCCATTCATACAGCATCTGAGAATGCTTAAGATGTATTTATCTTGTTAATAATCTTTACCATAGTAGTAGTAAAACACGAACAAGCCCAGGTTTGTCACAATTTGTACACACATCAGAAGTGTATCTGCATGGTGTATATGCTTATTGATAAGGAAATAGATTTGAAGTTACTTTGATTTATTGATATAATACTTTTCGGTCTAAATACTCCCAAAGCAATGAACATTAATAAAAAAAAGAAATTGTATGCCTTTTGAAAAGTTTTTTGTTTGCTATGCATCTGGACAGCTCTTAAAATATTGCAACCAAATTTTGCATGATGGTTCCTGATATCAAGGAGTAGATTTTCGATATTTGGATATAGCTAGATGCCATTATGAAGCAAGATGGCAAAGGGAACCTTTGAAAACTGCACTGCTTATAACCACTGGCTTTGTCCAAAAAACAACACTGGGTATGTGGTCATAAATACACTGTAAAATAACAAAATACCCATGAATAGGATTGGGTATTTAGAAAAACAACAACCCTGCAGCAAGAAACAGGAAAAAAATCCATCAAGCCACACACACCCTCACCTAATATGTACAGACTGTCCTCCCGCCTCTCACCCTGCCTGTTGTAGTAAGCAAGTGTAATGCATTGTGTTAGATGCTTTATGACTTCTAATTATATTTTTACATCTATGCCATAAACCACCTGAATGAAACCCGTAGACACTGGCAGTCCACAGTCTGAGAGCCTCTGAACTAAAATAAATCTGAAACTACAGCAAAGAAATGGAATTGAACTTTTAGCTAGGTTCTCTGTTGAAATTGCAGGCAGTAAAAGAATTGCTAATTTTATTTTATTTTTAAATTAAACCTCAGATTCATGTATCTAAGGATGGACTTGTATAACTATACTAGTGGAATTCAGCCCGTTTAAAAACGGGCGCTAGAACGCTGCTGTCGTGCAGCGCCGGCATGGAACGGAGCTTCGGAGGTCTCCGAAGCCCCGTCTCATGCAGGAGGTGCGTGGCGAGGCGGCGGGGGGGGGGAGAGAAGCACTTCTCCCGCCCCCCCGCTGCGCACCTCCCGCATGAGACGGGGCTTCGGAGACCTTCTCCGAAACTCCGTCCCATGTCGGCGCTGCGTGGTGAGGCAGCGGGGGGGAGGAGCGCTTCTCCCCCCCCCCGCCGCCTCGGCACGCAGCGCCGGCATGGGACGGAGTTTCGGAGAAGGTCTCCGAAGCCCCGTCCCATGTCGACGCTGCGTGGTGAGGCGGCGGGGGGGGGAGGAGCGCTTCTCCCCCCCCCGCCTCGCCGTGCACGCCAAGTCAGTCCCCGAGCCGAAGTGCGGCGCGGCGGGTGCTTTTCGCCGTTTGCCTCCCCCTTCGCTCTGGGAAGTCAAACAGCAAAAAGCCCCCGCCGCGCCACACTTCGGCTTGGGGACTGGCTTGGCGGCGGCGGGAAAAAGAGGAGGAATTCCTCCTCTTCTTCCCGCCGCCGCCAAGCCAAAGCCGGCTTCCCTCGGCGCCCGCTGCCGCTTCGGCTTCCTCGGGGAAGGCAAGCAGGCGGGCTGTCTGCCTGCTTGTGTTCGCCGAGGAAGCGCCGTCCCATGCCGGAGGTGCGTGGCAAGGCTGCCGGGGGGAGCGCTTCTTTCCCCCGCCGCCTCGCCGCGCACCTCCAGCATGAGACTGGGCTTCGGAGCGGCGGTTGGCGGAGCGGCGGTTGGCCGTTGTCCCTTCGTCCAATCCCCGTGTCTCTGGGGTACATGCGCAGTACCCCAGGGACACACGGGACAAATGGACGCAGGGACAACATGGACATTATTATATAGGATAGGATTCTCTCTCTTCACACACACACACTTTCACTTCATGGCTCAGAGATTGGGATGGCAGCAACTGACTCTTGTAGGGACAAGCTTCCAGGTTCTTCTTAGACAAGGTTTCAAATACCCTTGACATATCAGAGTTTTATGGCAGACCCACAGCCAAAAGGGAAGGAATGAAGATCATTCAGATCAACAGCTAGGTCACCCCATAGCCCAGGGGTTAGAGGGCCTGCATGTGGAAACCCCCCTCCCCAAGGAGAAGGGCTGGAGTCCCACTGCAGTGCCAATGATCACACACAAACGAACATGATGCGCTTATAAAAATTGTGTGGGAGAGGCGCAAACATTTTGCAAGGAAGGAGGAGAGGGAACACACTGAAGAAGGGAGAAGCCATACCATGACAAACACTAGTGAGCTGGTTGAAGCAATGGAATGGGAAACAGAAGTGGGCCTGAGACATAATGTTGTTGTCCATATTTGGACCAGACTTGGTTACTCACTGGTGTTTTTTGGACCAACTAAAATGTCAGCTGCAGCATCTGAGGCATAGAGAGCAGCAGGAGGGGTGCTCCAGGAGGCTGAGGCTAGGCAAGGGCCACAGTCCAGCTCCCCAGCTGGTCAAGTGTGGTTCACAAGCTCTGGGAAGAGGTGTGTGATTTCTCAGCTAGATTAGGCTTGGGGCAGGTGAGGATCACATTCCTTATCAAGCCCAGATGCTGCAATCAGCAGGCAAAGTGCAAAAGGGAAGCAGAGTTGAGGCGCTGTGTCTGTTCAATTGCCCATGTTGGTGGACCTTGGGCTGGGATGGTCCTGGACCTCTATGTATTACACAATAGCCATTAAATGTAATAGAAGGCATTACACAATAGCCATTAAAACCCAATTTTTAAAATTCTGCTGAAAATTGCATCTGCAATCTGCAGAAAAGATCACCTTGTGGTCCAAATAATTTTGTGTGGGTGATTTCAAGCAGTAAATTGGAACAAGCCTCAATCTAGATTGAGAGCACATTCTGGATCAGAGCCATGAGGCTGCTTTTTTCTTCAAAATGAAAGTGGCTAGATTAAGTGGTCTTTTTAAAGAAAGCGTTCATATCACATCTTGTTTGACCCTATGTTTACATGGAAAAAGGAAAAGAAGACCTTGGGTTCCTACAGAAAAAATAACAACTTTGATTTAAAGAAACAGCTTTTAGTTTTTTTCTACAATCAAGTGGTATATAGTTTTTAATTTTTTTAAAAAAAAACCCTATATTTTTATTGAAAAACCAGTCTAGTGCTGCTGTCCTTTGAAGTGCTCTGGCCAAAGTCTCTATAAATTGGGTGCCACTTCTGAGTGCTCACACCTTCAAAAATTCTCATTGTAAGACAACCGGTCCGCCCAATATTTCACAGCAAAACTACTAATGATAATTAAATATGTGGAATGGGCAGTTTGAATGAAAAAGGTCACAGCCGACACATTTCCTGCCTCAGGGAGTACAGGCATCAAAGCCTGATGGCATAATGAGGAACACAGAAAAATTCTGCCAAAGCTAAATGTGATTGCCAAAGATATGTAATTTCAAGCAAAGCTGTATATGGCAAGTTGTATTACTCATGCATCTCATGGGGTTGCAAACTGACTCTAACCACTCAGGAAGTAGACAAATGTCATTGTGGTTGCTCATCAAACCCTGCATAAAATCTGAACTTTAACAACACCTAAAAAGATACTGGGTGAAATTAAGCCATTTGAAAACAGGCCATTCTCTTGTTTACTACAAATTAATCATCTGGAATCACCAGGTTAAGGAGGCTCTTTGACAGTTATATTTGCCATTACACCTTTGGGACAAGAAAATGGAGAACTTACAACAGTGACTGTGAATTGTGCTTTTGTAACTGTACCTGGAATTTTCTGCATTTTAAAGATATCAAAATGTTTCCTTTGAAAAAAAAATCCAGCAAAAGTAATGTGGCATGCTTTTCTTCAAGGTTGCATCTGTCTGTAAGGATTATACTTTCCCCTATTAATGATAAGACAAATGGCATAGACTTAAAAGCAGCATGAGTCAAACTTGCTTTTCTTTTCCAGACGATGCTTTTACTGCAATTATTGCACAGGTGTTATTCTGTTGCTGCATAAGATCCAAGTCACATGCAGCTTGTGCCCATAGTTCTAGCCCCGTCGCTGCAGGATCAGGAGTGCCCAGGGACATGAACCCAGAGACAAGATCTGGACAAGGTGAGGGCAACTGATAGATCTCAAGAGCAAGCAGTGTTTGTCAGCTCTGTCCAGGAATCTGATGCGAAGGAGAAGCGGGACAAAGGCAGAAGCAATGAGAGAAGGTAAGAAGAGACAAAGGTGAGAGAAGTAGGCTCAGCTTTCACAGCATATGACAGCATGGCTACAGGGCAGCACAGCTAAGCTGTTTAGGAAAAGGGCTACAGGTAGTCCTGGAATGAGAAGCTAGCTGCTTGCCATCCATCATCCACCCTGTACTGCTATTACAGTAATGCCAGAATGGGAAACTAATGGCAATTATTTCCCCAAGGACCTCTATCAACCATGGTTCACCACAAGCAGATCTCCCTTTTTGAACATGGTGCACACTTCCCTTTTGTTCTTTATGTGCATGTGGAATTGTCTTCCCCTGGGCTTAGCTCCCAATGTTGGAGTGCAAACAGGGGGGGGGGGATGTAAATAAATAATAGTGGGAGTGTCTTTGGGCATATGCAAAGTGCAACCCTAATCATTGTCTGCTTGTAAGTAAATCCCATTGAGTTCCTTGTTTAAGAATGTTTAGGAAGCACTGCAGCCTTAGTCTGTACAAATCTGGGTTTAGGATTAATGACTCCCAAGCCAGCAAACTTCAGCAGCGGAACCCTGCCTCCTTTTAGAAAATATGTGGGAAGCATCTACTGTTATATCTAAATAAATACCCAAAAGAGCACCTTTTCCTATATCAGCTTGCCTGTGCCTTAGTATCTGTGGAGGTGGCTTCACTGCAGGGTGGGGAGACCTTTTCTCAGTCTGAGGGCCACATTCCCTAGGGCAGGAATTCCCAAACTTGAGTCTCCCAACTTTTTTTGGACTACAATGCCCATCATCCCTGAACCAGGGGTACGGGCATATCCCAGCATTGGGCAGGGCCAGAAGAAGAAGCGGCTGGAGCAATGAAAGTAAATCTTACCTTTGTACAGTGTTCTAAGTTTCTACGCACACTCACGCAAGGGCCAATTTCAGCTAGGCAAAACCAACAAGGATGGCACAAAGCACAGTTAGGGGACACTTACTCCAGGAGTGTTTTCTCCATGATGGCACCCAATTTGTGGAACAACCCCAGCAGCTGATATTTAAGCGCCATGTTAAAGCGGACTTATTTGCTCGGGCGTTTTAAGTGCTTTCTTTTCTTTTTTTTAGTGGGCGACGGTTTGCTTTGCCTTTCCGTAGCTGTTTGTTTGTGTTTATCCTGACGGGCTCGCTTTATCGTTTCGTTATTATGTGTATACATTGGGGTCGCGCGTAATTTATTTCGTCTCGGGCCTCAGCCCTAGTGAAATAAACACAGAGCCTCTCTTTCAAACAGAGCCCCACCGCCAACCTCAACAGCAGCAGCAGCAGCGGGCCTGGAAAGAAGGAAGGACGCCTTTCTAAACGAGGCAGCTCGTTTAACACAACTTTCTAGCGCGGGGCTCCTTGTCAAGCAGTTGGGAAGAAATCCACAAACGGTTGTTTCCGTGAGCAGAGGAAAGGAGCTCTGGCACTTCAGCGCCTGGGGGCGACCCGAAAGTCGAGCCTCGCCTGCTGGCGTTTATTACTGGGGGGCCCTTTTCCTCCCTTCCCTCCGTGTCTGAGGGAAAACCGACTCCCTCAGGCAAAGCGCTTCCTTCTCCCGCCCTGCCAAGAGGCCTTCTAACGTCCGAGTCCTACAGGACCTCTCCCAGGCCCCGCCCTTTCTTGGAGCCGTGGCCCCGCCCACCTCATCCCTATTCCCGAAGATTGCCGAGCGGGCGCGGGGGGGAGAGGAGGAAGAGGAAAGAGGAGGGGGTCGCGCCGAGTCGCGTCCTCGCTCCCATACGGCGTTTCCGAAAATTACCGAGGGGCTTCGGCCTCTCCTTTCTCTCTCCCCGCTCTAGGTCTACGGCGGAGACGGCTCTTGCTGCTGCGCCTGCCGCCACCGCCAGCACCGCTTCGCGCATCGGTGCGCCTTCTCTCTCGCCTTCCCTTTCCTCGGTTCTTTTCGGCGCTGCCCGGCGGGGGCCCGAGTCGGCGCCGCTGCCGCGTTCTTTCGACACAGCCTCGGTCTCCCGCTCGCGGGATCCGGAGAAACGCCGGTCCCGCGCGCCCCCTTCGCCTACTCCTCGTCTGCCGCTGGTCCTGGCCGGACCGGGCTGGCTGGGCCTTCAGTAGCGCCGCTCCAGCTCCAGCTCCAGCTCCAGCTGCTGCCGGGCTCTTTCGACCGGTGGCCGGGCTTTGGTGACTGCGAGGGGACGAGGACGGCTGCGGTTCCCGCTTGGGCGGCCGGGGGTCCGGCTCGGATGGCGGACGGCGGCGCCCAGCACCAGCAGCTCGTGCCCGGCGTCCCAGCCCCGCGAGGGATCAAGCGGGAACCCGAACTGGAGCAGCCCATGCCCGGAGGCGACGGAGCCGACAGCGGCCTCAGTAAGAGGCTGCGGACCGAGGCGGAGACGGACGGCGGAGGCATGCAGGTTAGCATGGGAGGCGGCGGGGAAGAAGGAGGAGGCGGCGGTGGAGCCACCCTGCACGGCCGCCTAACCCCCCCCCCCCTGTGGCCTTGAGGGGCGCGCTCGCCCGGGCGCTGCCAGGGAGGCCCCGGGCGCGGGTGCGTTTGTGCGCGCGCGCATGGGGCTCTCTGCGCGTGAGACTGGAGGGTATCCTGTCCCTCGCCCCTTTGGGAGGATGCTGTCGGCCCCGTTGACCCCCCTCGTCGGGCCGGTGTTAGGATCCTAGGCATAGCGGGGTAGGTGGGAGGGTGGGGAGGAAAGATAAGGGGCTTTCGCAAACGTGGAGGGCCCAGCAGGGGTGTGGGCAAGGTATCCTGCAGCTCCGTGGTTGGTCTGGGAGGGCAGCTGGGGGAAGCATATTGTGGTGGCTTGGCTCAAGTGTAACAGCAGCAGCAGCAGCAACAACAACATCATCGTCATCACCATCAATGTGCGCGCAAAGCCTTTTTGTAGGGAACTGCTTGTCAACCTAGTGTAGACTGTCACGGTTGACACTTGCAAACGAGCATGCATTGCTGGTCTTTGGTTTTAAAAAGTGAGAGGAGGGCCTAGAAAGAGACGAAGTTTTTTTGCTTTGGATCGCACCCATATCTGCAGTTCGAGGCAAATAGCTTTTCATCTGGATCTGTTCCACAAGAAAGTTTATTAGGCCTCTCCTTGCTTTGTGGAAGAACTGTAGAGTTTTATGAAGAGGCTCTGGATATTTTGCTTGTATCTGAGGCTGCAGTCCAATTCAGGTTTACCTGGGAGTAAATGCACATGCCTAGGATTGCACTGTATGGACTTTATTTTAACTCTGGGGCTGTCAAAGATAGCTGCATGGTACTCAAATTTAAACTCTTCATAAAAAATCATTTGCTCATCAAGGTGTTGCACAGCTTTCACTCACACTTGTCACTCACCCAGATAAACTAGTATACCACTCAGCTGAAGTGTAAATGCAACTTAGATATGATCAAGCTTGCCCCAAGAATAGCCACCCTAACCTGGATGTGACATACAGACTGCAGATGAAGTTACTCCACTGCTTCTTAAGTATTCACTTCAGGGACATTCATTCATTCATCCAGTGGGAGAGGAGGAAACAATTACCTTAAGTTTTTTTGGTAATCTACTAGAGATGCCAGTCTGAAACTTCAAAAATAAGGGAATGCCATGGACTTTGGTAGTAGTCATTTACAGTTGTATTGAGCTATGATGCTCTGAGATGGGGGACATTTGTTACAATCTGTGGAGTTGTACTGCTGTAGAACAGAATGTGGTCCTTAGAGAAAAGGGCATCTTTTAGAAATATGCTTATTTGCAGCTTTATTTCAGAGTCCAGTCTGGCAGTTCTATGCTTGCAACCAACTAGAGTTTCTCCTTGACTGTCCATGGAAGAATAAATGAATGTTGTGTGCTGGTAGAGTTCTTTTTTGCATTACTAGCGGTGGGGTGCTACCAAAGTATGAATGGTTCTGAATTGCAGGCACTGATGTCTGTTGTAGGTGGAGAACAATTGAAGTGACACAGGAGAAATCAGATACATAAAATGAACAAGCTGGTGGTGAAGGAATAGTACTATGTTGCACAGCCGTCCTTGATATAACTAATATAAACTATATAATGTACAAATAGATTTTGTATAAAGTTATTAAAATGTCTTTTTCCAAATGCATACTTGTACCAGTTCTCCCTCCCTCAGTTTGTTTAAGGATTTGGCCTCTTTCATTTGTTAGAAAGCAAAGAATATCTTTATAATTCAATGGATACAAAAATCTTCCTGTTTAAATCCCTGGATTCATTCACATTTCATTTCTTTCGCCAATGTACCTGATTTGAGCCATGGGACACATTGGGCCTTTGTCTATTTGAGCCATGAGACTCATTAAGACTCATTGGGTACTCCAGTGCTCAGCACCGATAACAGTGGTCTAACAAGAGTCATCCTAACCAGGCAGATTTGTCAGGGGGTAAATTAATTTGCATCCTAACTGCTTCTGGCCAGGGTGTGTGTAGCAAGGGTTTTTTGGGTGTGTGTGTGTGTAGTGCAGACACTCTTTTTCTGCCTTTCCATTGAGTCCTGTGCACTGAATTTAATTACAGCCACATTTTCGGCCGTTGAGTTTCGTAGAGCTCTGTGAATCAGTGAATGGAGTTAGCATGCAGCATAACTTTAGCTATCCCACTTCTCCCTCTTAATGCAATCCTTTTCTGCCCTCTACACTGGTGTAACCTCTGCTACCAGGACTTTCCCTTGTATGATGGCAGCCTGAGTCATTGATGACAGCCTATTTCCAGCTCTGGTTAACCTCTCTCAGCTATTATATCTGGGAGTTAAGATTGTACCATTAACTTTAAAATGAGGTGTTTGTTTTCTATTGATAAAATATAATCAAGGCAACAGGAGGACATGCTAGCTTAATTTGTGCCTATCTCAGCTATTTTATTTCTGGGGAAATGTGTGGCAAGGTGTCCCTCTTTGTCTCTTTCTCCTGAAATTCTTTAGCTGTTGTTTGCACAGCGCTGTCTGCAAAAGGCCAGCACAAGAACTACCTGCCAGAAAACATGCTTTCTGGTAGAACTTGGGGCCATCCTGTTGCCCTTCCTCAGAATCAGAATTGCTAGCTCAGAATGGTTGCAGTCTGCTATTTAAATCTACAGGTGAGGATAGACTCCTCCATCCTTAGTAAGCTTATCTGCATATGAAAAAGTGCAGTTGTTTCTCATCATAGCTACCTAGACAGCACATGTAACATTGCAGGGAAAGAGAGTACCTCTTTAGTGAAGGATTCACTTCCCAGGAATGAAACTTAGTTGTGGTCTCTTAATCAGTTGCCTCCCCTCACTTGTTCCTGGGGAAGTTCAGGAAAAGCAAGTTGATGCAAACTCCCTTCACTGATGATGGGAAACAAACTGATGTTTGGCTTTTTTAATGTATAGGAAAAATACGGCTGGTTATTGAGAGAAGGAGGAATATCGAGCATGTATTAATAGGTAATCATTTAGTATGCAAAAAGAACTTGCAGTCTAGCCTAGCAAGTAGTCTTTGAGCCAGATTATATTCCAAATCCCAGACTGACTTTGAAGGAGAGTGCCTGGCAGAATCCAAAAACTCTTGGTTTGCACTAAACTCTTAACAACAGACATAGTATGAGGTGATATAGATTGACAGTCTACTAAGTTAAGGGAACACTTCATCCAAATACTGACCTATAATTTGTGGTATCTCTTTTCTTCATGCTGCTGAATGGTGCTCCTAGTGTACTGTATGTTGGATTACATTATGCAGTAGCAACTGCTTGGATCAGACCAAAGGCCCATCTATTCTAGTACAGTATCCTGTTCTAACAGTGACCACCCAAATGTCTTTGGGAAGCCCACAAACGGCAACTAAGTGTGATAGCATCTTCCTTGTTTGCGCTTTCCAGCAACTAATATTCAGAGGCCTCTGATTCTGGAGGCATTACCGAAAATAAATTGTCCCTGAATATAGGCCACACCCCCTAAAACAAGATCTCTTGGAAAGATACACACACTCACACTCTTAAATTCTCTGCCAGCACCACTTGGTACTCTTTAAAATCTGAAAGAATACATTCAGCCTCTAGACTTGTCTCACAATGAATAACTAACCAGGCAGCCAGGGCTACCTCTTGAGAAGGGTGGGTGATCCTTTGCAAAAGAGCTGAAGTTCTGTGCAGTTCCCAAGGTCTCATATCAATTCCTGGCTTCTCTACTTATAAGACAGCAATTGCAGGGTGCATTCAGGTTTATATAAACCAGATTTTGAGGGAAAGTATGGCCTATATTTAGACCAGTATGGTATATAACCGTAGTGACTTAATGAGCTTTATGCTTGAATATACATAGCTTTATGCTTGAATATACATAGATGGAAGAAACAAGCACATCTTTCAGTTACTTTTTGGGTTTGGGTGTTTCTAATTGTTAGGGATACTTAGCTTGTACTTCCAGTTGTATTATGAAAATGTTTGTATAGAGGTGCATTTTAGTAAATTAAGAGGAAGGAAATTGTGTCTGGAAGAGGGTAGAAAGCCTTTTATCTCTTGCTGGTGCCCTTTGTTTCTAGAGGCTTTGTAAATCTTTATTTAAAAAAAGAATTGCATTTTCTTCTCTGGCCACATGTTTTGCTTAAACTATTTAGAGACTATGTGGTAAATTGTTTTAAAAAGAGAATAGCTGTGTACACTTCCTTCTGATCTCCCAAGTTAGGAAAATACTCTAAACTGAAACTATTCTTTACAGAAATGTATTACTTTGCTGAGTGCTGTTTGGACAAGTAACTGTGTGCTTGGTGCTCCTTTCTGTTGCTGACACTGACTGTGTTCCCACTCTTTGAAAACTGTGTGATTTATTCATTGCAATTTGCTGTTTTCTGCTACAGCTCTTGATTGCCTTTATGACTCTAGTTGGTGGCCCCAAGTGGATGTTCATTTTCTTGCTGAGGCACACTAATGTTCCATTTAGCTTCTGGAATTTGTCCCATTTTGTGTGATTATCTGTTACCTCCTGGTATGCAATTAGCCACATAATTGTGGAATCTGTTCTGGAAGTCCGTTCAACTTCCAAAACGTTCGAAAACTGAAACCAAACTGGAACTTGGGAGCCAGAACGTTCGGGAATTAGGCTGTTCGACTTCCAAGGTACCACTGTATAGGACACAGAATGCTTAATTAACACAGAATCCTTGCACACTTCATGTGCAAATGTGACTTTAGCATCATGTGGTGTCAATCTGTTTCATGCAAGCAAAACATGGAACAGTTCTAGCAAACTGTAGGAAAATTGTAGCAAGAGACTTGTTTGCAATGAATTTGAAATTTCTTAAATTGGAACTAATATCCTATGGCAACTATTCTAATGTAACTTTTCCTTTGCCTCCCATTCAATATATATAGAATATCCCTTGGGCCTTAAATGTCGCAGTAGCCCAGTTTTTCTTGCAATACTGGGAAAAAAATATTTACAGGTATGCAAATATGTATGTCCATTATTGTGGCCTACCTAATCACATTATAGCAGTTTTAATATTACAAAATACACATTTTAGCATCCATAGGAAAAATGGCTTTTGCTTTGATTTACAGTTTTTAATACTGAACATATAAAAATTACTTTTCAGGAAACCAGAAGCGTGTCCAACATGTGTAGTGGCATGTGTATGAGATGTATCATGCTGGAAATAGTATTCTGTAAGTTGGGGTAGCCAATATGGTTTGCTCCAAATGTTGCTGGAGTTTTAACTCAGTTGCTCCTGCCAGCATGGTAAGTGGTTAGGGATGATGGGAATTGTAGTCCAACAACATCTGGAGGGCACCACATTGGCTACCATTGCTATAAAGCAGGCATCCCCAAACTGCGGCCCTCCAGATGTTTTGGCCTACAACTCCCATGATCCCTAGCTAACAGGACCAGTGGTTGGGGAAGATGGGAATTGTAGTCCAAAACATCTGGAGGGCCGAAGTTTGGGGATGCCTACTATAAGGCAAACCCTGCGGCTTAGGAGTCTTGGGAATTGTATGGGTTTGAAAGTGCTGTGTATTATCTCATCATTCCTGCTCGCCTTAAGAATAATGCCTTATGTGTTAGTTAGCCCAGACATATTTCTCCAGTTTATTCGTAAGGGCATACTTTTCAGTTCTTTGTGTTCGGATTCTTTGTCTCTTTATTTCTTCTCCACATGAGTTGCTTTGCGAGAGTAAAAGGCATACATAGACAATCAAGTGGAGCCACTGTTCCCCCATCACCTGCTATAGTCAATTATATGGGAATGGGAATAAAGAAGGAGAATTGAACTCTTCACTAATGTGCCATAGTAGTTATGACATTGGTAATGTTATGTTCATAGAGATGGAACAACAATAATGGTACAAATACTGTCAGAAAATGATTGTGCGTAAGAGGGAACCCTTTCATTGTGCAGTATACTGCAGTTTCCTCCTGATCAGACGCTTCTTACAGCCTAAAATGTGGAACTCTGTCTATTACAACTCACTTTCCTAGGGAATACAAACTTCACCATAGGCATAAATACCTTTATAACATCCAGATTGGATTACTGTAACATATCATTTATAAGAATGCCTTCCAAAAGAATCCAGAAACTTCAGTTGATATAGAATGTAGTTTGGCTTCTCATAGGAGCTGGAGTTTACATAACACCCATATTGTGCCATCTTCCTGGGAACCCTTAATATGTTTTTTTGCATCTAATCCAAAGTGATTAGTGCTAACTTTCAAAATCTTCAGTGTCTTGGGGACTGCAGTATCTAAAAGATGCTGTCTTCTTTATGTACCTATCCACATGCTTCAGTCCTCAGGGGAGGACCTACTTTCTGTCCTGGCTCAGCAGAAGTGAAGTGGTGGGAGATGGCCCCTGTATTCTACAACCCCCTTCTTTCTCTGCTACTCAAAATGACATTTTCTTGAGTTGCTGCTCTGCATTCTGTTTTCCATTAAGGGATTTTGTTGTGGATATTTTTTTTTATTTGTACAGTGTGTTTAATTGTTATGATGTCCAGCTGTCTTGATGGTTAGCTGTCCTGAACGTTTGGGGACAAACGTTTTTGGGATACATTTTAAAAATATAAACCAGTAGTTAATAAGAATGCATATGCTCCACAGATGCTGTAATAGGTTTCTGACTTTGTCTATATTTATCACAAAGGTTACAGTGGGTTGTCATTCCTATTGTCCTCTGTTAGACTATTACCAATTCCGATTGTAGACAGTGTGGAGGTAGCATGTAATCCTACAGTAGTTTAGTGGCTAATAAACAACAACAACAACAATTTTGCTAAACAAATGTTGTTTGTATGTGATATGCTTTAATTTCTGGATCACAACAGAACTCCGAGAGCAACAATTAGGTGCAAGAGGCTAATTTAGAGGCAGTGTGCAAGATACCGTGTTTCTCATATTATAAGACACGTCTTATATTTATTTTTTCCTCAAAAAAACACACTATGGCTTATTTTCAAGGGATGTCTTATTTTTTTCCTCCTCCTCCTGCCATGGCCGGCATTGCTGCTGCTCCTATCACTATGTCTTATTTTCGGGGTATGGCTTATATTCCTTGAATGCTTAAAAATCCTGCTATGGCTTATTTTATGGGGATGCCTTAAAATATGAGAAACAGGGTATCTCATATGTTTCATTCTTTATCCAATTGCAGCAGCAGACAGCTTTAGGCAGTTAGGGTTTCGTTATCTAATCCATCTCTGATCAGCCTGGATAAACCCTGTTTGGCCAGTACTGATCTTGTTAGTGGGGTGGTATAAAGCTGCTTGAGCTGGGATTGGAGCAAATCGGATCATGGCTGCTATATGAATCCAGGACTTATTTCTTGCAGCCAGGGATGAAGAGGGAAAGAAATAGCTGCAGCATATTGACTGACCATTGAGAGTGGTTTCTTTCAAGCTGTGTTAAATGGCAGATTACGCTGAGGAGGTTTGGGCGAAGTCATAGAGAGTCATCCACATGGTAATCCTAATTCTGTTTTCTTCCCAAGGGATAGTGGAAGTGCTGCTCTGGTATTCTATCCATGCCCAATCTAGTTTTGCATTGTCACTTCACTGGCTCTGTATATGCATGCATGGATAAGGCACCACTGTTTGCAGAACGATTTTGGTGCACATGTACAAATTGCTGTGTGCAGAGCAGTGTTCTTGCATGCCAAGCCAACCAGAGACAGGGAGCCACAGAAGGACTGTGCAGTCTTCAGGATTGTTGCCATCTTATAATATTCCCAGCACTCTGGGGGCCTGCTGTGCTGAAATACACTCATGCATGTGTGCTTACTTCACCCCCCACCCTATTCTGGAGAAGCAGTTTCTTTTAAAAATGTATTTGTTTATTTATTCAGCCAATTGCATACTACCCTTTATCCAAAGACTACAGGGCGTTTTACAGCATAATAAACAACATAAAATGCATGCTTAACAATATCCATGAAATGTAAAAGTTGAAAACAGTTATATTGGTACCGTTTCTAACAAGCATGATCATCAAATTCTTCCTAAATTATTTAAGTCGCTGATACCCTCATCCGAAAGCCTGCTGCAGGAGGCGCGTCTTCATCTGTTCCCTGAAAGAAAAGAAAAGTACTTACCCACTGGGGAGAGGGTTCCACAGATATGAAGTCGCCACTGAACGTATCATTCCAAGGGTCTCTGCACTAATCCTGCACCTAGCGTCTCCTAGCATGTACAAGAGTTCTGCAAAGGTTTTGTGGGTTCCCTGTGTTTTCTGTTCATAATGGAGGTTATGAATTTGCCATTTGTACTTGGTTCCATTTACAAATACATCATTGGCTGCATTTTTGGTTTCTTACTACAGCTTGCTGCTGTGCCTTGCTACCTGCTGTGCCGCATGGGAACTGATCACTTCAGTGCTTTTAAACACACATACACACACACACACACACACACACACACACACACACACACACACACACAAAACCACCCTCTCTTGAACTGCCCTCCTTTTCTAACTTCCTCATAAGTCTCAAAAGCTTTTCAAAGAATTGCTTGTGTGAAGAAGGGCTTGTTCTTGATTAAAAAGAAAACGAGAAACCGGAGTTCTTTTCATAGTTTGTGCACTGCTCCCAATTCAAAGCAAAACTGTTGGTTAAATGGCACTTGTTACGAAGGGACAGAGTTTTGGGCCTTGCCATGTCCAGTATTATGAGTGGTACCAGAATCACCTAAACTTAAGGATATGCTACAGCCCTTTGCGTAGAGTTACAGGACCTACTGCCTGTATTCCCCCCAGTTGTGTTGCTGCTACTTGTGACTCCTGATAACTAAGAGTATTGTGATCACTTTAAACATCAACAAACTTACACAGCGTCTAATCCCCAAATGACAGGCTTTTAGTCTTAAACCAAGCGCAGAGGCCCTGTTCTTGAATGCAGCAGACTTTGACTAGTATACCTCAAGGCATACTTAGTGGTGACTGATGTGTCCTAGCTTTTTTCCTTTCAGATAATGAAAGATGCAATGCCTAGAGTCTGTGGACCCAGGCCTAGTAAGGGGAAAAGGAAAATGGGCTCGAAGGGAGAATAAAGGTGGCCGGTAGGCAGCAGTTAGGCTGGGGCTGAGAGAGGTTGGAGAGCAATAACCTGATTGGTTTCTTCCCCTTATGTGCTCTGTAGCCTAATCAAATTGTCAAATTGATGTTTGATTGTACTACAGGAGGACTAGTGAAGTGGGACATAGTGTTACATGATGCCTTTTTACAGAATAGATCTGTCCTCTTTGAATTCGCTTGCCTTTGTCTCTATTGTTTACCGTAATTCTCACATGATAATGATACAATGAAAAAAATGGAATATTTTGCCTCTGTAGTGAGGAGATCCCTTTCATTAGTGAAATGATGAATCTGTTTGTGGCATGGATCTGAAATCTTTATTATTATACAATGCTGTGTTTATTGCACCATGAACAGCAACCTGCATGTTATATGCATTTTCTCTCTGTGTGTGAAGTGTATGGTGATAACCACTGCTTTCAGTATTAAATCTCCAGTGCTTGAATAAAATGTTTGCTGAGCAAACCATTTTGTTTTTTTTCCACAAAAATATTTTCATTTTCTGTTTTCTGAAGACTGTATATCTGCTTTCTGTTCAATATATGAGTTGGATATCCTGAGGCTCGATAAAACCAGGGCTGCATTTATATTCCATAGAGAGAGAAAACACTCAGTTTATACCAAGGGTATTAAAATGTGCAGGCATAAGACATTGTATAAATTAACCATGTTTGCATAATCTAAACCTGCTCCTTGGTAGTGAAAAATCAAAATACTTAGGCTTTTTTGGCAAGTATTGAGAAAGTGGGAAGAGTGAAGGGTACAGAGCTTGAGGAAGAGGAGGTCATAGAGAATGAAGTGTTGTTGGGCAAGTTCCTTATAATAGAAAGGAAGGGCAAGGAGCTGTTCGGGGCACTGCAGCCAATTTCTTAAAGTATAGTGTTCTGATTCTAAAATGATACCACGTTAGGAACAAGGAAGCTGCACCTAATTACCTGTGGGACTAAAGAAGTTATGTATTGTAAAGCAGCCTAATTAATAAGCAAGCTTAGTTGATCATTCTGTTATTTAACTGATAAAATGTAAATACGCTTGCATCTTACAGAAACCCTAGTATCTGTGCCTTTTGAGATGTTGAAGGAAGTCAGTCACTGTATGAAGAAAAGACTACCTTTTAATATTTTTTCACTCCACATTACAGTAATAAGAACCTAGGAGAGACTAAAAAAACCAGAATCCAAATATATATGACTATGACTTATAGCCCCACTGATTAGTTTGTCCTCAACAATGATTCTGAATCAACTAAAACTTTAGCTGATGCTGTTTTAATGCACAAACTTTCAAGTTTAAAATGAACCATCCACTACTTGGTTTCACTATTATGGTTTTTCTTTTAAAAAACATATAGGGCCCATTTCCTTATGAGCATTTTGCTAGAATGCAGCAACTTGCCTGTTTTCCTATCATTCTTCTGTAAGTTCTGCCTTCTGCCTTTTGTTAAGTTCTGCAGTGGCATAGTGTATGGGGAGCCACAGAGGTGGTTGCCCTCATCGCAAAATTGTTAGGTGCACAAATTTCAACACCGGTGTTGCCTTAATAGAGCTGCTCTCTTCCCTTGCTGGGCTCCATTGAAAACGACTTCTCCATGTGAACCAGATGTGGTCTCTTGGGTGGTGTGGATGCCATAAAGCAGTTGAATGTTCATGCATACTCCATGCATGCGTTTCCCTCCCTGCTTCCCCCCACCGCAAGGCCCCGGGCACTGGCAACCCATGCTATGCCACTGATGTTCTGTACTCCAAAGTCTCTCTCTCAAAAAAAATACTTGTTCACATCTCCATTTTGGAGAGAACAGCCTGTGTGATCTATGGGTTTGAATTCAGACTTCATTCACTGCTCTTTCCCCCATCACCAGTAATTGAAGCTGTGCTCCGGACTTTCATACAACCATGCATTATCAGCCACAATATAATCACTGATATAGTTGCTGATAATGGTGGAGTTGCATAAGTCTGACAGCAATAATAATGCTAAGAGCTGGACCAATTATAAGTGTAGTGTTTTTGATTTTGTCCGTTCCTGTTTGTCAAAGTGTGTGCGCTTTTGTCTAGTTGATTAAAAAAGTTATCAGGAGCCACCTGACTTGTGACAGGCTGATAAGTAGGTATTTGTGATGAATCTGGCAATCTTTAAGTCTTGCTTATTCAGATACTAGATTATTACACCTTAGGTGCATGCATGATGGTCTCCTTTGAGTGATTACATCTAAGGGGTAAGAAGAGCATCCAGTAATGAAGTGAGTGGGCCAATTAGAGGCAACTAGTTCCACTTCGTTGGAGCGGTTTTTTTGAGAGCTCCATTTTATAGTTGCATTGAAGTGACTCTGAAGTGCAGTTGTCACGAGACAATTCCACTGCCCAAGGATTAGAACCACTTTGTTGCATTCTGAGATTTAACACATTCTCTTCTCCTTTTCTATTTTTAGTACACTCGCTTCTAAATTCAAGGCAATGCACAGTTGCTGTTGAAGACATTTGAGTTGTTGTTTTTCTTGGTGTTCTAGATTCAAATTACATTATTTGAGAGCAAGACAACTAGACTTTTCTGTGTGTATGTGATGGACCTGTCCCCCCCACAGCCATTTTCTCATTTTAAATGTAGGGAGAGGCCTTCATACTCTAAATTTCTATCTGTGCAGCTAAATATTGATATGCAGCCGCATCAGAAGTTTCCACAGGCCTTTACCTGACAGTTGCCTATATTTCATGGTGCTTGTTCTCATTCTGAAATATATCCAGACCTTTAGGGACCACTGTCACATTAGGGTGTGGTGCTTGTGTAATGGGTTTTTTTGGGGGGTGGTGGAATTGTGACAAATGCCTCTATACAGTACTTAGATAATTTGAATAGTGTATCGGCCTAAGAACTTGGCATACTCATGTTGTTGTTTTTAATAACTGTAATATTAGGATATCTCCAGTGGTGCATATAGCATTTACAACTTTGGTGTGTTCATTGGGGAAGAGTTATATGGGCTTTGATATTGCTATTTATGTGATCTGGTTGTTAGAAACTATTTTTATATCTAGCCTGATCGGGGAGCACTTTTTGTTTTGTTTTTTTAAAAATATTTTTACTTGGGTGTCATCATAATAGACTTGTACCATTCTAATCGTTTGAGCACAGTCTGGTTGTTTGTTGATATTTTCCCTCTCATTGCAATTAATGTATTGCGCAAGACATATCTGAGAAGTATCTTCTGGGGATGGTAATTAAAAGCCTAGTGGATTTATCTCCCCCCCCTTTCCCCATTATGGCTGTGTCAGGTTTTTCCTATGGTGCTTGTCTGGAGCATAACAAAACTGCTATTTAGTGCCGTGCTATAAAAAGCAGAAAAAGAGCAGTTGGGACCCACTTGCTTTCTTTTCAGTATATGCTCAGGTTCCTTTCTGTGTTACAACACAAGTGGACTAAATAAGTGCCCTGATGTAATGTCCCTCTGCAATATCAACAAATTTATCTTTCCCTAGAGGCTTTTCAGGTCCTGAGATCTGAACTCAGCTGAAACTCTTCCGGCAAGTCAGAGATGCAAAGGCTTTTTTAGGGGTTTGCTTATTTTAGGAGGCATTTGCAGATACATAGAGTAATTACTACCATCAGGGAGTATGGCCAGAAGTGCTGACCCAACAAGGTCTCACTTAGGTTTTATTTAGTATCATGTGGGATGGTCAGAGACTGTAACTATGATGGCAGGCATATCATTTGGTGTCTGTGGTTGCGGCAAGGGGTGGGTGGGGCTTTTTTTACACTTAGCCCTTCCTACTTCTGAGGGAAACACTGAAAGTTTTATCTTAGCTTGTAACTTTTAAATATTTCCCTCCTCAGTCAGATACAATGTAGTCAGGAGCAGAATATACAAACATTTTCTGTGTGTGCTGTTTCTCTCTCTCTCCCCCCCCACCCCCCCCAGTGAATTTCTCACATAAAGAAAACTGTTACTGTGTCTGGGGTAGGATGATACCTCCTTTTGAAAAAAGTTCTGCGTTCTTATTTGTGTGTTCCACGCAAAACTATTGGTACAAAACTATTGGTAATTTTTTCAGGAAGGTAGGGAAATCTTGACGTGGCATAATGCTGCGACTACTTCTGAGACTACCGAACCAGGAAGTGGCTTTTTGTATCGACTTATAAGTCTGAAAGAGTTCTGCAAAGCAAACTAATGTAGTATTTCCTGTGGTTTGTTTCTTCCCTTATGAAAAGTGTTGTTTCAGGATGCTGCAGAAGCATACAGGGAATTATGAATGAAATTGCTGAATTGTGTTCTGTATAATGAACGGTTTAAAATGGACTTCCCCCCTTTGTAGTTTACAGATAATTTCTAACCCTGACTGGGCCAGCAGCATGATGGAATGGTGTAGCTCAGGCATCCCCAAATTACGGCCCTCCAGATGTTTTGGCCTACAACTCCCATGATCCCTAGCTAACAGGACCAGTGGTCAGGGAAGATGGGAATTGTAGTCCAAAACATCTGGAGGGCCGAAGTTTGGGGATGCCTGGTGTAGCTATAGCTTCATCCACAGCACTTTAGTTCATGCCAGTTGGGGGCAGGCTAAACCCTGCTCTGTGCTATGCTATCCGGGGAACTAGTGTAGCAGTTGGTTCTGGATCAGGCCCAGTGCCACCAAATGATGTTTGTGGAGCTGACTCCAGTGGCTGGCTGAGCCTCTCCCTGCCCCTTAGATGTCTCATTTTGGAACTTTTTGCAGGTTAGTGCTGGTGGTAGAACTTCTGCACTTTGGGTGTGTGGAACAGAGAGCTCCATTCTGGAGGACTCATACAATCCAAACTTCCTCCAGGATGGCAGAAGTGTGTGTGTGTGTGGGGGGGGTTAGGAGGTTTGAGTAGGTTCTCCCCCTTGAAAACAGCCATTAAAAAGACCATGGTGTTGGGAAAGATTGAGGGCACAAGGAGAAGGGGACGACAGAGGACGAGATGGTTGGACAGTGTTCCCGAAGCCACCAACATGAGTCTGACCAAACTGCGGGAGGCAGTGGAAGACAGGTGTGCCTGGCGTGCTCTGGTCCATGGGGTCACAAAGAGTCGGACACGACTAAACAACTAAACGACAACAACAACAATGCAACTTCAGTAACGGCATATTTTTTGCCTAAGCAGGCAAGCCAGTTACATATCCTGATACAGAAAGATGTACTGAAAAGATGTCTTAAAGTGGTGAAAGGTTTACATGTATAAATACTTGGATGTTCTGCTAAATGAGAAGTACCTACATCACAAATGTACAGTCAGTACCTTGGAAGTCAAACGGAATCCATTCTGGAAGTCCAGAAGTCCAGCCAATCGGAAGCCATGCCAGATGTTTGGCTTCCGAAAATTGTTCAAAAGCTGGAACACTCATTTCTTGAGTTCCGATTGTTCGGGAGCCGATTTGTTCGGGAGCCAAGGCGTTTGAGATCCAAGGTACTACTGTACATATTTTTTGCTTTGATTCAGTTAGATCTCTGTTAGGGGAAACATCCAGTGTACAGAGCAAGATGTGTATTTGGGAAAGCCAAGGCTTGGATGCATACTGACAGGCACCATGAGCTGCCCACTGAACTGCCTCTGCCTGGTGTGGTAATGGTGCTATGAGAACGTTGTGCATGTAGGTGTTGCGTTTAATTCTATTTTCAGTCCTTGTGCACCTTGCTCTCTATCTGCACTAAGAAGGTACTAGATTATGTTTAAAGTATTCGAGGCTCATAGGTATACTATATTTGGGGGAACAGAAGCAATCATGCCAATTCTGCTGTGTGGCTAAAACAGAAGAACCACCAACTTTTGAACAGGTTACATGGTGGTGAGCACCCCAAGTGGATTTTTTTACAAACCCGTTATGTTCCTTTTTTGTTCTCATGACTGGTAGGCAGAGTTGCATGTATGTCTTTCTGTTATTTGTTTGGGCACCACCTCATTTTCCTTCCCCCTTTTTTCTAACTCTGACACTGGGTTTAAATCATAGCAGAAACTACTCTGTCACATTGCACTATCTATTATAGCTGGTATGATACAAAGCTCTGGTTATTCAGCATCTCCAGTAAAACTCAGCATGCAGCAGAGTGTTCCTGTCTTGCTAATGTTAGTTCACCACTGCTGATGTTAACAATTTAAAGAGCTTTGGGTGACTATAGGATATTAGTGATACAGTCATACCTCGGGTTAAGTATGCTTCAGGTTGAGTAGTTTCAATTTAAGTACTCCGCGGACCCGTCTGGAACGGATTAATCCACTTTCCATTACTTTCAATGGGAAAGTTCACTTCAGGTTAAGTACACTTCAGGTTAAGTACAGACTTCCAGAACCAATTACAGTCATACTTTGGGTTAAGTACGCTTCAGGTTGAGTACTCCGCAGACCCATCAGGAATGGATTAATCCACTTTCCATTACTTTCAATGGGAAAGTTCGCATCAGGTTAAGTACGGACTTCCAGAACCAATTAAGTACTTAACCTGAGGTACCACTGTATTTTAAACACCCTGCTCTTAAACTTCAAGGGAAATTGCCTGGCTTGATAGGGTGTTTAAAATGCAGTCCTAAGCTAGAAAGTTTGATAATGCAAATGACAGTGGTATAGCACTGGTGCATATCTACACATTCCATTATTTGGGAGATGGCAAAGAAGTGTCTCTAGATCTTTTATGTTAGGCATGTCCAAAGTCCGTCTTGGGGGCCTAAACAACTTTGGGGTAAAACCGTAGGAGAAAAAGCTCAACAACTTCAATCCTAAAAAAAGGTCAACAACTTTGGTTGGCCCTCACACATATTCATCAAATCTGGCCCTCTTTGAAAAAAGTTCGGGCACCCCTGTTTTATGTGCTTCTTACTTTGAATTCTTATTCTTCACTGGTCATAGGGGCATCTAACTTGGTGATTATGTAGACATTACATTTGAAAGTGGGTTAACTCTTATGGTCTCTTCATACATTACAATAAAATGACTGTAGACTTTTTGAATGAGATAGTACCTCATGCTGTTCCATGTTTGAATGCTGAGTAATTTTTTGGTGGTTGTTGTTTTAATCCATTTGGTATTTACTGAATAAGTACTATTTGCTGTGGCTCAGTATGACTTAAGAATGCAAATGTTGTATGGATGATATATTGGCTTTATAGGGTTCAATACCTCTTCGTAAACAGAGGCTTGCGCTACACATTTTAATAACAACAGAGTCTTATAGAATATGTTTATAATTTGCTCTCACTGTACCCTCTATAGAAAAGATAGCATTTGTCTTTTCCATTGTTATTTTGCTCACCTTTGAATGCTAAACCTCTGACCTTGCTGTGGATGTTGGTTTCCCTTCCTCCTTACAGAGCCTATCTGTAGTGCTGTCCCTGCTGGCATGCATGTGCTGTCCTTGAAAAAGCAGATTGGATTTATTAAAATCATTGCCAGTTGCTATGGCAGCCATTGTCACTGTGGGCTAATGGGAAAAGGCAATTACTGCCATGCATCCGAGGAGATTTCTGAGACGGGAGAGATTGAGTATCCTCAGATGATTAGCTGTGTGATTGACAGACTGACAGTCATAGAGAACATGGGTTTGTGTGCACATGTATGTGTTTATGTAAGTGGCTAGACATGTCATCTTCTCATAAGGTTTGGCCCATATTGTAATATTTTTCAATTCATGGGTAAATCCCCTTGGAAGATTCACATCCATCTCTTTTAAGGTGTGGTGCCAGTCATTTCAAGCTTGGTATTTCTTTTAACCTACAGATAATTTGTTCAACTGATGTGCCTCTAGATTGTAATTGGAAACTTACTCTTAAAAATAGAAACTTTCTGTGTTAAACTTATTATTTTGCCTGTCTTCCGATTCTTGCTATTCCTAATTCTCCTCTGAGCTGCTGTTCTATTTAAAGCAAGGTGTGGATGTTGATAAATGTTTATTCCTATTATCTTACTGTGGAAATAATAGGTTGTGAGAACTGAGGTTAGCACAATATATTTTGGGCATTTGAACAGGCCGCTAATAACAGTTTCCTCTTATATGTATACAGGCTTTGGCATCGTGTCTTATTACTCTGTGTATAAAGCAGGTTGCTCTTTCAGTCGAGATCAGCATTCTTTGGTTGTCTGATGAGGGAGATTCCATAGTTTTCTTTTTGATGATTAAACAAAAACAGAAGAAGCAGATATAAGGCTAATAGAAAACATCCACAGAAGCCCATGTAAATAAACACAATCTGTGATGTTTTATCTGCACAATCAGGAACCAAAATGATGTCTTGAAAAATGTGGCTTTCGAGCTGTCTGGCCCCCCAAAAGCAACTATACATTACGATTTGGTGACTATAGCCCTGGTTTAAGGAGCCATCTGGCGTCTAGCTTATACACCTGAGTTTCTAACACTGAGCGGGTTACAATATTAGAACACAATATTACCCTGTTTCTCCGAAAATAAGCCATAGCCATAAAATAAGCCGTAGCAGGATTTTTAAGCATTCAAGGAATATAAGCCACACCCTGAAAATAAGACATAGTGATAGGCGCAGCAGCAATGCCGGCCGCGGCAGGAGAAGGAGGAAGAAAATAAGACAACCCCTGAAAATAAGCCATAGTGGTGTTTTTTTTTTTTTTTTGAGGAAAAATAAATATAAGACGGTGTCTTAACTTCGGAGAAACATGGTAGAAACAATTTAAAATAAGCACATTTGTTCCCTAAGTGATTTTATGGAATAGTTTAGGCTTTGATGATTAAAGTGGCATAGAAATCCTGAATGAATGAATAACTGTGTTGAGTCTAATAATGTAATTAATGCTGCTTAGCAAAAGAAAGCGACAACGATTCACATATCCAGCCTGTGAATAGATACTACTGACATCTTTCTTATGTTGGTAACTTTCTTGTTATAGACTCTGGATCAGCCTGCTTAGGCAATGAGGCCTTCGTTAGAGGCTTTCTGAGATGAGTCTGGTGATGACTGACTGTAAGGCCTCATTTATGAAATTGCTTTCTCTGATTCCGTTTTGGAACCAGGAGACTAACTTTTTTTAAAAAAAATTCTCCTTGAGTTTTTGAACTGCTGGAGAGTTTCAGTGCTTACATTTGCTTTGTCTTTATCTGTCCTTCTCCTGTTCTGTCTTGGTTGTTTTCAGATTGTTGTTTTTCACTTTCTTAGATAAATCAACTAACAGCTTTTTAAAATTTAGTGAAATTTCCAGGAAATATATTGAAAGGTACAGTACATATTTAGCAAATGAACATTTAAGTGGCTCATTTTAAGGTTTCAAACAATCCATTTCCTGTTAGGTTTTTAAAAGTCTGTTCAGTTTTTTAATCTTTACTCTCTGCCTGCCCACCCAACCCACTGTATGAATTTAAGAATTTCCTCAGGATGTGTTTTCTGAAAGAGAGGCAGAGGAAATACCTCAGGATGTGTTTGCTGAAAGAGAGGCAGAGGAAAGTTGGTGTGGAAGCGCACTTCTACAGGTTTTGCTTTACAAGGACTTGTTAGTGTTTACAAAATGAAAATGAAGTCTTGTTTCAATGAGCTGCAACTTCAGGCCTTTCAGGCCTTGGACAAATCCTTGTTTTGCCTTAGGAAGGCTATGAAGATCAAGATTAGGCATTTTAACTTAGTCTTTCTTCATCTGTACCTTCAGCAGCAGTTCTCTCTTACACACATTACATATTTGACAGAAATTAAGGAGGTTTTCTGTATGTGTATGATATGCACAAGAATGTGTAGAAGAGTGATTTCTTGTATCCTGACAGGTAGAAATAGGAAAGTGGAGGTTACTGGCTCAGGCTTGGTGTCACTTTGGTTTTATATACTCATCAATGAATCATTACGTTGAATTGTCACTGTGGGTGTGAAGAATTTCAGGCCAGAGGATATGTGGGAGGCAAGCAATGGTTCAGAACATAGGGCACAAGTGTTGTATTTTCTATTCTACTAGTTACAGATAGGTAGCCATGTTGGTCTGATGCAGTCAAAAAAAATAAAAAAATCCTTCCAGTAGCACCTTAGAGACCAAATAAGTTTGACATAGGTATGAACTTTCGTGTGCATGCACACTTCTTCAGATACACTGAAACAGAAGTCATCAGACCCTTATGTATAGTGAGAGGGTGGGGAGGGGTATTACCCAGAAGGGTGGTGGGAATGGGTGATTGGCTGATAGGAGTGGTAAACCTGTTGATGACTGTTAACGACTGTTAACGATTGCAATTGGTCTTGCAGGAAAAAGCAAGGGCTGAGGTGCTAAAGAAAGCTTGATCATGTATAATGAGATAAGAATCCAGTGTCCTTATTCAGACCACGTCTCTCCATGGTTTTAAGCTTGGTAATGAGTTGCAATTCAGCAACTTCTCTTTCCAGTCTGTTTCTGAATTTTTTCTGTAATAAAACAGCTACTTTGAGATCTTGAATAGAATGTCCTGGGAGATTGAAGTGTTCTCCTACTGGTTTCTCTGTCTTGTGATTCCTGGTGTCAGATTTATGTCCATTTATCCTTTGGCGTAGGGTTTGGCCTGTTAGTCCAATATAGAGAGCTGAAGGGCACCGTTGGCATTTGATGGTATACACAATGTTAGAAGATGAGCAATTAAATAGTCCTGAGATGGTATGTTTGATGTTGTTGGGGCCAGCGATGGTGTTGTCCGGGTGTATGTGGCAGCAAGGTTGGCATCTGGGTTTATTGCAGGCTCTGGTACCAGTGTCCATGTTAAGTCTGGTGGTGGTATTATTGTGGGTGAGGAGTGGTTTAAGATTGGGTGGCTGTCTGAAGGCAATGAAAGGTCTTCCTCCCAGAGCTTGAGAAAGAGAACTGTCATTGTCTAGGAGAGGTTGTAGATCTCTGATGATTTTCCATCCTATGCTGCTGTCCATGCATATGCCTGCCTTATCTAAAAGGACATACCATAGTTATGGGGTGTTCGAATAGTATGTTAAGCTTACTAAAATTGTTAACTGGGCTGGATAAATAAGGATGGCATTGTTAAGACCTCCGGCTTATTTTTATGACATTAGTGGGTGGAGGAGAAAGAGTGGAATGGATCATATATTGGAGCTGGTGTTTACAGCCACATATTTCTATCTCACAGTCATTGGATTTAAAAAATGGTCTCTTCAGAGCCACAGTAGAATTAGATGAGTCATTCAAGCAACCCAGAAGGCAGGATTCACACAGTTCATACATATGAACTGAAACCAGCTGAATAAGGAAGGTGAAAGTAAATATCTGAATTTGGGATCCCATTATAGGCTAGACAGAATTTCCCATATATGAAACGTTGGTTTGTAACGAAAGAGATTTTGTTGAAGATCTGTCCATGTTTATTTTGGGTGTGTCAGGGAAATGAATGTTTCCATACACTGTGTGAATACCCAAAACTTACTATTGCAAGCTTTAACAATCAACTACAGTTACGGCTAATTCACATAAACGGGAGAAGTGGTAAATCTGTGTCTAAAGATAGCAGGTGAGTATAATCATGTGGTTGAATACTTCCCTGTTTTTTACACACACACACACACACACACACACACACACACACACACACACACTTTGCCTTCCTCAGAGAAGTTTGCCGGTTCTTTGTTGTCTTTTTGGCAGACTTGTTTCCTCGGGTCTTTATTGTCAAGCTATGTTTTTATTGCTACCAGCTTTTATCTGCTGTTTTATGTTTATGCTTTTGTTACCCAGTTACTTTTGTTTTGTGTTCATAGGTAAGCCCCTTGGAAACATTTTTTTTGAAGGATAGCATAGAAATCTTAAAATAGGGAGAAGACTTACCAAAGGTTCTTTCTAATAAGCCACTTTTCTTTGTGGAAAAAAAAGTTGGGCGAGTAATAGACTGTTGTAACATGCTTTGTAACATGTCTCATGTGAGGAATCAAGAGGTATGTTAGGGAGATATAAAGGAAAACCCTGTGTTTGTTAGAAGTCTAAAAGAACTTCTTGCCCTGTGCATATGCCACCCCAAAAGTATGTTTCAAAGCTGAATGCTTGGGAGGGTGGGACTGGGAAGTAACACCAGGCAAGCTCGTTTTGTCAAAATATGGCCCTGTTAAGAATGGCTGAGGTGTGGTGAAACTGAAACAGGCATCTTAACGGTATTTCGGGTTTCTGTATCTGGCCATAGATTGTCATGGGGTAAATAATGTTAGTTAATGTTGGATTCTAGCTTGCCTTAGCAGTACCTGTAAGAGAATTGGGGCATGTGAATTATTCACTAATCAGCTTGCTGTTCATATTAAGTTTCTGCTGTAGCTTTGGGGCATTTTGCCAGACCATGGCACAATTGATTTCATTGGTTCCTTTGAGAATAGTATTTTGTGTGCCTTGAGAATGGGGGAAGGTAGCCTGCTGTTGGCCAGTTTGAGTGCAAGGCCTACTTTTCTTTCCACCGATTGCTCTTAGCTCACATCTTTTACAAATGAAAATTCTTCTTAACACAAAAAGAGAATTCAAGGGTGGGGGGGCGGTGTTTGTGTTTGCTTTTAGGCCGTCCCAACATTCTCCTCCTTTAGATCCTAGTCTTCTTTGAACATCTAATGAAATGGTAGCCCATAATATCCAAAGTAACCTGGAAAAATAATTTTAGTTATTGGATAGTAGAAATGGAGGAGGAAGGTGTTCAGGGTGCCTTTCCTTTCCCAATATACAACTTTTATTCCAGTTGCATCACAAGAGATACCTCCCTGTAAACTATTTCATTTTTAATTTTGCCCGCCTGTTTGTGTATAATACTGGTGCAGCGATGATTAAGCTGCCATCTGACGACTATTACAAATGAAAAAGAGGGAAATCCTTATCAGAACAAACAATGGCAGATACTAATTTGAGACATGGCTTGTTTTGCTGTCAAGTGCATCTATATTGGCTCAGCTCATAGAAGGGCAAAGCAATTGATTCAGGCCAGAGTTGACTGGCAAACAACTCAGTGAAATAGAGCATGCACCAACTTAGCAGTGTGTATCTATTACTAACCACACCTCTAGCCTTTTCCTTCAATAATGTGATGCAGTTGCACTGGAGCTCTTTCAAATTGTTTGCCACCATCATACGATCGGTTTCTGAAAGAGCACTCAAATCACAAAAGTAGTCTATACTACAAAAAAGTTTAAGGGTCTTGGTATTAGGTAGTGCAGGTAAAATGTTGATGATTGTGTTTAGATTTTACAGATCTCTTCATGCAGGAATGGGCTTGAAATAACTGCTGCCACTTGGTTTCACATTAGTTAGGAATTTAATGACCTGCAGCTAGGAACATTCTGTAATGTCTACATCACTTTGGCTGTAATTTCAGAAAAAAGTCACATAGAAGACTTGAAATATCTCCCTGCTTTATGAAAAAGGGTCTGACATCCAGGGCTATACTCAAATGATATTTGAGGGAGGGAGTTTGGTTGTGTTGTGTTTTTTTTTGCTATTATGTTATATATTTTGTGCTTTTATGTTGTAAAGCACCCTGTGATCTTCAGATGAAGGGTGGTATATAAATTTAATAAATAATAATTTAATACAGAATGGCTGATCCCATTTACTTGTTCAACGGCTGCATTTTTAAAAGGCTTGTAAAAATTATTTGGGATTCCTAGGGCATGGAGCCTGCTAGAGAGAGTGGAAACTTCAAGTCATACCTAATGTGCAGTGGAATGGAATGGAATGAGACATGCTTGGAATATGACACCTATATTGTTAAAGTGTATTTGGCCACTATCCATTTGTAAATATTTTGTGAATGTTTTTGAAAGATAGCTCAAACCTGAACTAAAAAAAACAGCAGTCTCAACCATAATCATTCATTTTAAACAAAAACTTTAACTATTTAACCAAATCTGAACCATTACTTGAAAGTGTTAGTTGAATCCATACTGAACAGCAAGGGCGAATCCCTAGCTACTGTTTAAAAATAAGGGTTGGTGTGAAAGCTATCCCCTTCTTAAATGCCCATGCAATTGAATTATGGAATTAATTACTATTATTATTTTAAAAAAATGTCCACCTACTTTTAAGGAGAACTCAAGGCATCTAACAAGTCAAAACACAAAAAGAGTATTTCAAATATAAAACAGTCGCTGGTTAAACCCAATCATATAAATCTAAAACCAGAGTATTGATTTTGAAAGCAAGCCATGCAACTTATTTTTAAGTATGTGCAAATCAGTGTGCTTGTTTTCCTGTGAATGAATCTAAACCTTACACGAATTGATTGGAGTTACTGACTTGGAACACCAATAATAATAATAATAATAATAATTTATTATTTATACCCCGCCCATCTGGCCGGGTTCCCCCAGCCACTCTGGGCGGCTTCCAGCAAAACATTAAAATACAGAAATCCATCAAACATTAAAAGCTTCCCTAAACAGGGCTGCCTTAAGATGCCTTCTAAAGGTCTGGTAATTGTTATTCTCTTTGACCTCTGGTGGGAGGGCATTCCACAGGGTGGGTGCCACTACCGAGAAGGCCCTCTGCCTGGTTCCCTGTAACTTGGCTTCTCGTAGCGAGGGAACCGCCAGAAGGCCCTCGGCACTAGATCTCAGTGTCCGGGCAGAACGATGGGGGAGGAAACGCTCCTTCAGGTATACTGGACCGAGGCCGTTTAGGGCTTTAAAGGTCAGCACCAACACTTTGAATTGTGCTCGGAAACGTACTGGGAGCCAATGAAGGTCTTTCAGGACCGGTGTTATGTGGTCTCGGCGGCCACTCCCAGTCACCAGTCTAGCTGCCGCTAGACTTTAAGGTGTAACTGCACCTAAATCTCAACTGAGTGGAATAATTGAAAGATTTGAGTCCCTTAACTACTAGTGAAAGTAAAATGTGTCATGCCTTGCAGGCAGAAGCTGTGAAGAAACATAGAGGTCATTTCTGTGTGCAGAAAAGCTTGTGGTTACCATGGGTGTTACTTCAACAATAATGTGACTAGTGTTTGGGGTGATAGTGTATTCGAAAGTACTGTACTTGTAAAACCATGAGTCCCTTCTTAGTAAGGTTTCATTCAAGCATGAGTGGGAGCACACACTTTGTGGATGGAGCACCGTCAGAAATGGACTTGGAATAGAGTGAGCATTGCTCATAGCATTATTCAGCAATCTGTAAGAACCCTGATACAGGGTGCTGATGTGTCCCTATGAGCTTATGAGAGAATCAGTGTGGGAGTTTGTTTTTTTTAACTTCTACTATTAAAAGAAATCATATATGTGTCAGTGACTGAATTAACATCTTAAGCCTCTAGTCTTATCAAAGAAGATTGCTTTCTCCATAAGAGGATTTCCCTATAAATCCTCACATACTTCAGAAGCTAAATCTGATTTCTATAATGTTCAGAGCTATGTCTGCTGTGATGTATTTTAAAAAAAACATATTTTCAAGGACACAGATGGAAGTGGAAGAAAGTACCAATTTGTCTCTGAAAACCCATGGAGAATTGGCAACATCCATTCTTGCTAAATTTCCCTGGTTGGTGACTTGGCAGCGAACTCCCAAGTGTCAGTGGCTTTAATTGACGAAAATGGCCGTTTTCTTTTGGGTGCACCTGGCCCTGCCACTGACTAACCATGGAAGTATAGCAGAGAGTGAGATCTAGTTGAGGTCATGGCTGCTGTTGATCTTCACTGCTGAGAACTTCCGTTTAATTTTGTCCCTTTGTCTTGATCATGTTGTCATATTTCCAGCATAAAGAGGGGTATGAGACGCAATCTGAATACACATAGTATCATAGAATTGTAGAGTTGGAAGGCACCATGTGGATCATCCAGTCCATCCCTCTGCAGTGCAGGAATATTTTGGCCCAATGTGGGGCTCAAACCCACGGCCCTGAGATTAAGAGTCTCATGCACTACCAGCTGAGCTACATGGTTTGTATTTGGTTGGCTTCTTACTTACAGAATGAAGGTAATTTGCAGCATAAGATATATCAACAAACAGTGTATTGGAGAAGGGCTTTTTTTCCTCCTACAATATGAGGAAGCAAGGTATTGTGTATATCAGCCTTCGCCAACATGGTATTCTCTACATGTTTTGGACTACAACTTGCAGTGGCTGGCATGGCTGTTTTACCTGGGGCTGATGGAAGTTGTCTAAAACACCTGGAGCACACCTAGTTGGTGAAAACCGATATATGCACAATATGGCATATGGTCTACGGCAGGCATCCCCAGACTTCGGCCCTCCAGATGTTTTGGACTACAATTCCCATCTTCCCCGACCACTGGTCCTGTTAGCTAGGGATCATGGGAGTTATAGGCCAAAACATCTGGAGGGCCGCAATTTGGGGATGCCTGGTCTACGGCCATACTACCCTGAACACACCCGATCTCGTTTGTAATGTGGTGCTTCCACTGGATTTGTTTTCAGCTGGCACAGAATGCTGTGCAGCCTTTGAATGCAGACTTATTACACATGTGCTGAGGGAACTACATTGGCTGCCAATCACTATTAGGCCATGTTCAAGGTCTTGTTAACTTATAAAGCCTTGAACAGCTCGAGACCTGAAGGACCAGCTACCCCTGTATCCTATATAATAATGTCCATGTTGTCCCTGCGTCCAGATGTCCCGTGTGTCCCTGGGTCACTGCGCATGTGCCCCAGGGATACAGGGATTGGACAGCAGAGACTGCGCGCGCGCACTCTCCCCCCACTCTGCCTCCTCCAACCGCCGCTCCCGCCGGGGTGGAGGCCGGCGAAGGCCTCCTCACAACCCTCCCTGGCCGTGAGGAGCGGCGGTTGGAGGAGGCGGGGGGGGAGAGTGCGCGCGTCCTTCCTGTCGGCGGCTGGGGGAGAGGAAGGAAGGAGGAGAAAGCGCCGCTTTCTCCTCCTCCGTTCCTGTCCCCCTGCCGCCGACAGCAAGGACGGGTCCCAGGGTTCGGAGAAGCGCTGCGCAAGCGCTTCTCCGAACCCTGGGATGTCTGCTTCCTGTCGGCGGCTGCGGGAGAGGAACGGAGAAGGAGAAAGCAGCGCTTTCTCCTCCTCCGTTCCTGTCCCCCTGCCGCCGACAGCAAGGATGGGTCCCAGGGTTCGGAGAAGCGCTGCGCAAGCGCTTCTCCGAACCCTGGGATGTCTGCTTCCTGTCGGCGGCTGCGGGAGAGGAACGGAGAAGGAGAAAGCAGCGCTTTCTCCTCCTCCGTTCCTGTCCCCCTGCCGCCGACAGCAAGGACGGGTCCCAGGGTTCGGAGAAGCGCTGCGCAAGCGCTTCTCCGAACCCTGGGATGTCTGCTTCCTGTCGGCGGCTGCGGGAGAGGAACGGAGAAGGAGAAAGCAGCGCTTTCCCCTCCTCCGTTCCTGTCCCCCTGCCGCCGACAGCAAGGACGGGTCCCAGGGTTCGGAGAAGCGCTGCGCAAGCGCTTCTCCGAACCCTGGGATGTCTGCTTCCTGTCGGCGGCTGCGGGAGAGGAACGGAGAAGGAAAAAGCAGCGCTTTCTCCTCCTCCGTTCCTGTCCCCCTGCCGCCGACAGCAAGGACGGGTCCCAGGGTTCGGAGAAGCGCTGCGCAAGCGCTTCTCCGAACCCTGGGATGTCTGCTTCCTGTCGGCGGCTGCGGGAGAGGAACGGAGAAGGAAAAAGCAGCGCTTTCTCCTCCTCCGTTCCTGTCCCCCTGCCGCCGACAGCAAGGACAGGTCCCAGGGTTCGGAGAAGCGCTGCGCAAGCGCTTCTCCGAACCCCAGGATTCTAGCGCCCGTTATTGAACGGGCTGAAAACCACTAGTAGACCTATAAGATCACAGATCATCTGGGAAAATTCTACTGCATTCTGTGGTACTGCACTCTACAGAATGTCATCAGGTGGTAACTCCAAAACTGGCATTTCCCTCTATTGCCTCTGCACTGTGGACTGCACTTCCCCCTCCTAATATTTTTTTAGAAGGCAAACTGCTAGGAATAAAAGATCTAATAAACACCGTTTTTGTAAAGGTACAAGCCATCATATTGGTGGTCATGCCCATTGGTTATGGAATTGGGGGCGGGGGAAGAGCTTCCGGCAAAATCCAGGCAATGACAAGTCAACAACACATTGAGATTTGCATTTCTGGTGGCAACAAGGACTTGAAAAGTAAAGAACTACTTTGACATTCTTTGGTAGCAGTCCCCCTAACAATTTCTCTAGTTTGGTGAGCCATAAAAGGAGACTACTAAGTTAGTCTTGGTGCGAAAAAAATAACACATACATTGAGAATGGCAGGAGGACAGAAGAAAGTGGACAAGTTTGTGTTGGTTTGGTATGACTTTATTAGTATGACTAGGGATTATTACAGGGCACAGTCATCTCAATATGCTCTGATCTGAAACTCTTGAAAATATAATGCTCAACCCCCAGGTCCAGCAAAGAAACATGAATAAATTCTTGACTACCTGAAACAGAGAAATACATTTATATCTTCATAATATGATTACTCTGGTTGTACATAAGCTTCTGCCCGATAGTGTAGGCTCCTTTTTTGTACCTTGTTTGTTTATAGTTAAAATGGATAAAATAAATAAATTACTGATTTGCCTTGGCTGGCAGCTTCCTCTTCCAGCAGGTTGAATAAGAGACGTAAGAGGTAAACTCTGTTAGTGACTTGATCCTCACTAACAGAGAAGAACTGAGGGAAAGTAATGGCCAATGGTTGGATGTTACCGTATTATTCTGGGATTCATGATGCTGAGGAAAGGCAAAGGTGAGCCTTTCAGACACACTTAGGACTTTAGGAATGCTGAATCCAACAAGTTTTCTAAAAAATACTGCTGGATAGATAACTACATTCCGGAGCTTGAACTCTTCCCTTCTAGACTGAATAACTGTGATGTCTGTGTGAGTGGAAGAAACAAACAAGTTGAAAGAAAGTTCAGCTCCTCAGAGCTTTGAATCAAACTCTTGGCCATGCTTACAAAGAACTCTTAACAACCAATAAAGATTTAATGCTTGGGTGTTGCCCAGCATTTTGGTTGGTTGTTATTGCCATGATGCATTCTGGCTGCTCCATTTGGGTGTAGTTTCTGCTGCAAATGTCTCTAAATCTAATTTAAGAGTGTCTGTGTGCACATAAGCTAATGTCCACATGTGCATTTTATTCGAGAGACTAGTTTCCCCTCTCCATTGAGCATGAAGTATTCCAAGATGAAGTACACCACTTTGAACATGGAAGGCTCACAAAGACCACAACCGTTACATTTTTTATGTAGGGAAATATTGCTTATCTGGAGTCAGTGTTGAGGTGTGCGTGAACTTTTAATTTGCGCCTTCTTTTTCTCTCTAATAATAATTTTAAAAAGATGCTATAGTTCCCATGCTGTACTGATGCACTTTTCACTAGAAGAAAGTAACCTAACTGCATACTGTATTGACATTTGCTTTTTCCTCTTATTTCATCATCTCACAACAGTCCTTCTGAACTGAGGGTCATCGAAAGAGACTTGAGCAGTACAGGGTGTGGGTTTCTTTCACAGACTCCTTTGTTTGGAAGTGCAAGGAAAGCTTTCCAGGAGGGAGTAGAGTAAGCCAGGCATAGTGGTTTTAAAAGAATCAGTGGCTTTTGGGAAGGGACTGAAAGCATTTTGGTTTTAACTGATTCCAGATGTTGCTGCTGGAACACAAAGCCTGCCAGTGTGTCTAGAGTGGCGCTTACTGAGTGGGCCTCCTGAGCGTTTCCTGTACGGCCCACAATCAAACAAACCTAATCAAAGCCAGCCGTTGCTGCTGGAACTCTCATGAAGCCTTCCTCCTTTTTCCGGTGTTCAAAGATATTCATTTCTTTAGGGTGTTTTGCTCTAGTTCTTTACCATATTTTGGAGTATGGGGGGTTGGGTCTTCCCTTACTGTGACCCATTGATAGGACTGCTATTTAGCCGAAAAGCACTGGTCGGTATTAACAGTTAAAATTCAGCTTGTGCACATTGTATGGGAGAGGAATTAAGTCTGCAAAATGAAACTGATAAGCAACTTGGATATTTTCCTGCCATATGGGAGCAGCTCCCATGTGGCTTAGAGAATGTTAAAATCAGGTCTGGCTAACTCTCTCCCCCCCCCCCCAAATTTTCTTTTCTTTTTTGTCTGAAAGCTGCATTCATGCTTTACCAACCCTCCAGGGACTGCATGCTCATATGGCCAAAATTCTCATGCACATTTCACATGCACACAAGACACACACAGGCACAACCCCACCACCAAGCTGATCCATGCAGAAGGGGGGGAGGGTAGCGCTCCTCTCTGCTCATAAGATGATCCATCTGATAACCTAGGCAGCAGATGAGTCTCATCCCAGTACTGTGTTTCTTTTGTGTTTGCCTTCAAAATTGGTGGAGTCATGGGGACCAGATGAAGCCCCAGAACTACAAGTTAGCTACCCTTAGTTGAATGCCTAACTGTAGGACTGGGCGCAGCCACGTGTGTCTTCCTGTCACCTTCTTGACTCTGCATTGTTTACCATAGTGCAGTGTAGCTGCCGGAGCAATGCACTGATAATATTAGCGACGACTCCAGAATTAGGAAGGCTTTGGCAAGTTATGTTCCGAGGCGGCTTTTGTGCGGTCAGGTGGTTGTTTTAGTGTTAGATCAAGAGAGCACTGTATGGCTTTGTTAGCAAATCCATGTAAATCATAGTTACATGGTGTATTGGGAGAATATTGCAGTCACTTTGCTCCTCTACTGCTCCTACGGCATGCATAGGCAAACTCGGCCCTCCAGATGTTTTGGGACTACATCTCCCATGACCCCTACCGGTAGCTAACAGGACCAGTGATCAGGGATGATGGGAATTGTAGTCCCAAAACATCTGGAGGGCTGAGTTTGCCTGTGCCTGTCCTACGGCTACTGCTCAGCCATGATTTGTCTTAGTGAGATATCTGAAACTGGGCTTGCGGTTTGTCCCCCTCCAAATAGACTGTGAGTGTTAAGTCAAGAATAAACATTGTTTACTGCTCATGGTTTGTTTGGATGAATCATGAGCCTGGGTTTGGATGCAACACTAAGCTAAACCATGGCTTAGCTTCTGGTAGTGCTGCAGCAGCAGGCATGGGGGTGGGGGGGACAAAGTTCTGCATTAGAAAGTGTGCCACACGACTCATAGTAATTGTCGGATGCAGATATGTAATCCATTAAGCAATTTAAACTTGTAGGTTGTGGGTAATTTATGTGTGTGCCTGGTAACCTGCCAGTTGACAGTGTAAAGAAATGACAGAATGTCTGGAATGGAACATCCATGTTTCAAGCCAGAAATCTATAGTATGGGCTAAAGGCCATAAACTATCCCCCTTTTCCATTTTTTGTAGTATTTTCCCAGATGATTAAAAAAATCTGGCTTTTCTGTTTATCTTATTGAACTCTCTTACTAGCTATGTATGTCTGACATGTTTTCCAAGGTAAACTGATCCAAATTACTGTAATTCTGATATGAGCAGAAAGCTAATTTTGCTCATAGGTTTCTCCTGGACTCTTTGGATTCTCATTATAAAGAAAAAAATAACAGAGCTGGTACTCTAGTATGTAAATTGAAAATACATCTAGTTGTCTCTTACCATTTTAATCTGCTTTTTCTACCTCCTATATCCTTGACCTCTTTTTAGCTACAGTTGATGCTTTATCTCAGAGGTCCCCAAACTAAGGCCTGGGGGCCAGATGCAGCCTGTGCAAGTCAATTGTACAGCCCCCGCCGCCCCCCACCTGCTCTTACCGGCGTGCCGCAGGGCGGTTGCCCATCTCCGGGTCAGCGCGGCACCAGAAATAGCTTGTGCGCACGCACAGAAGCTATTTCCGGTGCTGCGCTGACCCAGATGTGCACCGGAAATGATGCCTGCGCATGCGCAGAAGCCATTTCCGGTGCCACCCCGTGCCAGAAAAGGTGAGTGGGCACGCGTATGGGAGTGCGTTTCCCCACCCTCCGGCCCGCCGTGTGATCGGCGCCGGAGGAAACGGCCTGAAGCCGGGTGAGTTGGGGGACCCCTGCTTTATCCAGTACTCAAAAGTCTTGGGATCAAGCTGTTGAATTGCATTGCATCTTGTATATTCCGCTATTGAATTTGTTTTCGTTTTTAGCATGAGGGGCATCCATATGCTTGATTTGGAATCCTAAAACACGGTGTGGCCTGTCTTATAAAGAAAATTAACACAAACCCTTCTACTTTTGTATTGGATTTGGGAATATATTGGTGTGTACTATATTTGGCTTGAGTTTGGTTTTTTCCTAGGCTGGGAACACATCAGTTCTATATAACAGATGGAAGTTTAACCAGTATAGGTACAGCTGCTCTAAAGAAGCATGCTTAAAATTGCCACCAAATGCGTGCTTTGTAGCAAAATACCTTATTTTCATGGTGATCTTCAGAAAAACTGAGAAGAAATGGCCAGGCTTCCTGAAGCTGGAGTGTGGGGGCAGGAAAAGTGTGTGTGAGAGTTCTCTTTATATATTTATACAAAACCATGCTGAGAAATGGGTGTGGACAGGAGCTAGGAGGTGGTCACACTGATTCTTTTGCGAGTTGTTCATCTGATCCAGAAAAGGATGTCATGAGGTTGTGGATTTAGATTTATTTAGTACTTGGAAACATATTTCATTGTTTTTTAAGATTCCGTACTCAAAAGTGTCTAAATTTAGCTCTGGATACTGTTTAGAAGAATAACTTTCAAGGAGACTGAGAAGCCTTGTATACTGCTCTTTGGCTGCCCCCCCCCACTTTCCCCTGAAGGGAGGAGCTGGGGTTGCCATGGAGATTAGAACTGTCTGCAATAGCAGCATAGTTTAGAATTCCAGGAAGGAAGAGGGAGTGATGTCATCAGATCCCTGTTCACTACTAGTTTGTTTGCCTGAAATAAAGCAAGTTCAGATAGTCATGGAGGAAATTGCGTATATTTCTGAAAACTACCGATTGTATCCTGGAAGCAATATTGTATGAATATTGTGAACAGAGAATATAAGCTTGCTTCCTTCTTTTTGAGACAGAGGCTGGGAACTGCGGCAAAGGAGGCTTTTCAGCTCCCTCTTTCTGCTGCAGCCCTGTATCCCGTGATAGAATCCCTTGGAGGTATAGGGCCTTAGGAAGCAGAACCCAGTGAAATGCAAGGGGCAGCCAGCCCAGCAAAAAAAAGCAGCTGCAGTCTTCTCCTGATCCTTGCCATTTTTAAAGAAATGTCCTTTGGAAGAACATTTTATCATGCAATTTCACTCCCTCTTCAGAGGCCTCTCCCAGAAATCTCTGAGAGGAAGCAAAGCTTTCCCCACCATAATTAATGGTGTTGGATACATGAGTCTGCTTTCCCAAAAGAGCTGAAGAAAATGGGCATGACAAGGCCTGGGACTCTTGCAATGGAACTTTAGCACTTATTGTCTCTTTTACGAAAAATGTACATACCAAACAAAAAACAAACAAACAAACAAACAAAAACACCCTGCTGAGCAAGTGAGATGGTAGCGTGAATGTAATTTACAAAGTACTTGCATAATGGTTTACCCTATGGAGATGGCATCCATTGGGACTTGGTGGGCATCAATGCCTTTGAAGCAGCCCTGTTTCAGTTTATAGATTCTAATGTTTGGTCAATGCTGATGAACAGGCATAGGCAAACTTGGCCCTCCAGATGTTTTGGGACTACAATTCCCATCATCTCTAGCTAGCAGGACCAGTGCTCAGGGGTGATGGGAAGTAGTCCCAAAACATCTGGAGGGCCGAGTTTGCCTATGCCTGCTGATGAATGTCAGTGGTTGGGCGAGGTAAGAAATATCAGGCAAGGGATAAATATGTTATATGCTAATACTATTCAGGACACTATTTATCCTTCTCACCAAAAACCCACCCAGCAGAAACCTATGCTTTAAAGTATTTCAGGATATTCTTGATATTTGCTATACTACCCTATTTAAAGGGGTTTCACTATTGTAGAGTAATGATGGAGCGTGTCGCACTATTTAATTCTGTGTGTACATGGCCGGCCCACAAATAATATAAAACTGCTAATGAATTCTGTAAACTGGGCCGCTGGGGATTGGGTGGACGATAAAATGAATGTAATCATTAAGATGCAATCTTCTTGTTTGTTTTGTTTTGAAAAGGGCATCTAAAAAACCTGAGTCAAGTTGATTTAAAAAACATTAAAAACAAAACAACAATTCCCCATAATAATACTGAAACCATCCTGCCCCATAAATATAGCTGAGTAATCACTGGCAACAGAACCAATTAACAAAATGCCAATAGAATGGATAACTAGTCAGCACACGTGCCATCAAAAAATCTGGGAGCAGAGGAAGGTCTTACCCCATAACCAAAAACATAGCTGTGCAAACCTCACTGGGAAGAGCATTCCATAAATGGGGCCTACTGTTTCTGTCTCGTCACTATGCTCTGAAACTCTTTTGGAAGAAGTACTCAGAGGAGGGCCCAGATGCTGATTGCAGGGTATTTATAGGTTCATGACAAGCTTTTCTGTCAGGTATTGGGGTCCTGAGGAGTGTTAAGCTCATTGGTTTAAATCTAGCACTTAGAATTGGGCCTAGAAACCATGTAGTCAGATTGTCCTATTGTCATAATCAATCAATCAATCAATAAACTTTATTTGCATAGCCGACAGCCATAGCAACAGAATACACGCAATATACAATTAAAAACAACATGGATAAAAGGATCAGTCATATGACTATGATTATCGTTTAAAAGGTAGCCCTTAGTCTCATTGCACCCTCGATGAATCTGGCAACTTTTGTTGTTCTCAGGTCATTTTGATCTGATAGAATGAATCTTATTGTCATTATCAATCTGGCTGTTGCATTCTGCATTGTCTGCACTTTCTGAACCATCTTCTTCAAAGGCAGCAATCTTACCAGGAAGTCATCAGACTCCTAAAACTAGGTTATCCCTGTCTGCATAGAGCAGGGGTGGGAAACTTCTGTCCCAAAGGCCACTCTGGATTTAGTTGGAATCTTGATAACTGCAGCCAAAATGGTGATTGCAGCTAAATGGCATGTTCGCATCTCCAGCTGAATAGGTATATAATGAAGGACAGTATGTTGCTACAATATAAAAAGTAACTGAAATGGATTGATTAAGAAAAGGAAAATAAAGCAGAGACCAGCGTGGTAGACTGGTCGCCTTTTAATTATATGAAACAGAACTTGATGTAGAACAGTTTGAAGATTTTCACTATGCATAGTGAATTTATGAGCATAGGTTTATGCTGTATCTTTCATTACATTTTATATATTTTAATAATGTTGTATATTAAAAGTAAGATTTTAGCAAATGCTGAAAAAGCATGTGAGAATGATTAGTGCAGTCAGTGTAAAATATCGCATGTAGCAAACTTTAAATCTCTGTGCCCTTGTTTCTCCTCCTCTTTCCCCTCTTATATAGAAGAGATCAAATAAATAGAAATGCCCTTTAGCAGTAAACAAAACAATGAAATATCCCATGGCAGTCTGATTTCATTCTAACTGAATTCCTCTGTAAATGGCTGCTTGTATGCAGCGGTTGAAATACAATTCAGCTTTGGCAGAAGTGAGCCAGGAGGAAATTGAAGTTAACTGTGGCATTGTCTTGCTGGGCTGTGTGATTGTTGTTGGAAGGCAACCTGTTTCTGCTGTTCGCTGTGTGTGGTGTGTTTCTTTGCCCCTGAAGAGCAAGGAGAATTACATGTGCAAATGGTTAACGTTGCTTGAGTGTATGCAATAAAGTGGGTTTTGCTTTGGGCTGCACATCTGCTTCCTTTTTCCTTTTGGGATCCCCTACTGACTAACAGGGATTTTCTCTGTACTAGGTATGAAAGGATTGCTCTGCTGTCCTCCTAGGACTTTAACTCTTTTGTCAGAGGGCCTGGTATGGCTACTCTAGAGTAACGACTCCAGCATGGTCTTTTAAGGTTTTTATTAAGTGCTGATTATTTACAGTGTTCAGAGCAGTAAAAATGCATCCTTAAGGTGAGGTGTCTGAACTCCCGAATGGCGATTGGCGCGTTTTCTTCCAGCACCACAGCTTTGGCAGACCCAACCTCTTCCCCCTACGTTTGCGTCGCAATTCGGGAGTTGGGGGAATTGGCCTCCCCCCTGTGCGTCCTACTTCCTGTCCCACCTGCGGCCTGGGCTCCACAACCTTGCCTGAGCCTCGGACACCACTTCCTGACTCTCCGCTGGAGGCAGAGCTCTCCTTACTCTCTCCCGCGCTTGGGGATGGGCTGGAACTTAAGATGGGAGGGACTTCCCTGTATCCCTCGTCCCTCACATCCATCCCCCTCCCAGGCTCCTCTCCCCCCCTTCCTAGTGGCTCTCCGCTTGCTGGGGACGAGTGAAACCCCAAGAAGTTTGTGGCATCCGAGCCTGTGGGTGTAAAAATTTCCCCCCAATCCTGCGATCTTTCTCCTTCCCCCTGAGAAGACGGGAATCCCAAGAAGTCAGTGGCGTCAGAGCTGGTGGGAGTAAAAATGTTCTGCCAGTCCTCTCCTGCCTCTGACGTCGTTGACCTCGGTGAAACCCACACCTCTTCTTCCGTGTCCTCAAATTCCGCTTCCCATCTCCATGGAGAGCTGCTGCCTGCTATCCCTTCCTCCTGCCCCTCCCCCTCTCCCTCCCTTTCCATGTGCCAGGGCTTGGGCCTGTGGGGGAACAGGGCGTGGAACTCTTCCACTAAAAATTCCTCAGGTACTTCTGTGGCCGGTATCCACTCATTGTGGGACGGCGGAGTGTCCTCCCATGCTATCAGGTACTCCAGTCCTCTCACCCCTCTCCTTGAGTCTAAAATCTCAGTTGCCTCATTGAGCTGTCGGGCGTCTCCCGTCTCCCCCCCTCCCTCTGGAGGCTGATCGCTGTCCCTGAACCTGGTACTTTCCCTGTACGGCGACAGCAGCGATCTATGAAACACTGGGTGCACTCTCATGTCCTCCGGCAGTGCTAGCCTGAAGGCTACCGGGTTGACCTGTTGCGTGACCGTGAAGGGGCCCAGCCTCCTGGGTGCTAACTTCTTGCATCGCCCCCTGGTGGGAAGACCTTCCGAGGATAACCAAACCTTGTCCCCCACCCTGATGACCTCTCCCGGTCGCCTGTGGCGATCTGCCCCCTTCTTGTACGCTTCCTTGGCCCTCTCCAAGTGTTCTCTGAGCTGCTGGTGCACCGTCTCCAGGTCCTCTGCCCAATCCTCTGCCTGTGGGCCCTCTTCCTCCTCCTCCCCCTCCCTCTCCGGGAAAGATCTGAGGTCGCGCCCGTAGTTGGCCTTAAAGGGCGACACCCCTGTGGAGACGTGCACCGCATTGTTGTAGGCAAATTCTGCCAGTGGCAGGCGATCCACCCAGTCCGTTTGCCTCTGGCTGACGTAACATCTCAGGTACTGCTGCAGAATGGCGTTGACCCGCTCCGCCTGTCCATTGGTTTGCGGGTGCCTAGCCATCGACAAGCTGACCTCCACCTGCAGGAGGTTCATGAGCCGCCGCCAGAACCTGGAAACAAATTGGCGGCCACGATCCGAAATAACCCTTAAAGGCAATCCATGCAGTCTGAATACGTGGTCAACAAACAGTTTGGCCGTCTCTTCTGCCGAGACCGCCCTGGCACACGGTATAAAATGGCACATTTTGGACATGAGGTCCACCACCACCAACACTGCGGTCTTGCCCCTGGACGACGGCAGGTCTGTGATGAAGTCCATGGACACTACTTCCCACGGCCTGTGTGGTGTGGCTAAGGGCTCCAGCAAACCAGCTGGTGGCGCTCTGACCACCTTTGCTCGCTGGCAGGTGTCACATCCCCTTACATAATCCCTAACATCCTCCCGCACCCCTGGCCACCAGAAGTGTCTCATGACTAGGTGAGTGGTTTTGTCCCTTCCAAAATGACCCGCCGTTGGGTTGTCGTGCATCTGCTTGAGGGCCTTACCTCTCAGCTGTTTGGTTGGCAGGTACAGGGCTCCCTTGTAAAAAAGCAAACCCCTCCTTTCCTCAAAGTCTTTGGCCTGCTCCCCCCCCCTCTCAGTTCTCTGAAGATGCGGGTGGCAAATTCATCAGCTGCTGTCAGTGCTGTGAGTTCTGCCTCGCTCACCACTGTTGCTCCGCAGGACCATGCTGATGGGGGGAAAATATGCCTGGGTGCCGGTGGCAACTCCTCCTCCATGTACTCTGGCTTGCGGGAGAGGGCATCCGCCCTGACATTCTGCTCTCCCGGGATGTAGTGGATGGAGAAGTTGAAGTTCGAGAAGAACTCTGCCCACCGTATCTGCCGCTGGTTGAGCACCCTGGCAGTTCTCCAGAACTCCAGGTTCTTGTGGTCTGTGCACACCTGGATGGGGTGCTTGGCGCCCACCAGGAAGTGTCGCCAGTGCTGGAACGCAGCGTGGATCGCGAGAAGTTCCCTGTCAAACACTGTGTAGTTGCGTTCCGGCTGGGTCAGCTTCCTGGAGAAGAAGGCACAGGGTCTCCACTCTCTGTTGGCGTCCAGTTGCAACAGAATCGCTCCCAGAGCCTTGTCCGAAGCATCTGTCTCCAGGCGTAGGGGCGCATCCTGCACCACGTGGAACAGGTGCTGGTCTGAAGCGAATACCCTCTTGAGGCTTTCGAACGCTGCTTGCGCCTCTGGCGTCCACCGGAACTTCTGCTTGCCTCTCAGGCAGTCGGTGATAGGAGCCGTGACGCGAGAGAAGTTCTTGATGAACTTCCTGTAGAAGTTCGCGAAGCCTAGTAGGCGTTGGGCATCTTTGCGCGTCCTGGGGCTGTGCCAGTCCAGGATGGCCTGCACCTTGTCCTTGTCCATCGCCAGCCCCTTGTCTGACAGCTTGTAGCCTAGGAAGTCCACTTCTTTGGTGTGAAACTTGCACTTCTCCAGCTTCACATACAGGTGGTTGTCCTTCAGGCGCTGCAACACCTCCCTGACATCCTTCACATGCTGCACTGGGTCATTGGAGTAGATAAGGATGTCATCCAGAAAGACCAAGCAGTTCTTGAAGAGGAGGGACCCCAGGACGTGGTGCATGAAGGCCTGGAAGCATGCTGAGCCCCCTTGCAACCCGAAGGGCATCACCAGATATTCAAAAGAGCCCAGAGGCGTGAACATCGTGGTTTTCCATTCATCACCCTCCCGGATCCTAATCAAGTTGTACGCCCCTCTTAGGTCGAGCTTGGTGAAGATCTTGCCCCTGCGTGCCGCTGTCAGGAGATCATCCACTCTGGGCATGGGGAAAGCCATTGGCTCTGTCACCGAATTCAGCCGTCTAAAATCCACCACCAGACGGCGCTGTTGCGTGTCTTTCTTGTCCACCCAGAAGACCGGGCTGCCCCCTGCTGCCTTGCTTTCCCTGATGAACCCCCGCTTGAGGTTCTTGTCGATGAAAGCGCGCAGATCCTCCAGTTCCTGGTCTGACATGGCGTACAGCTTGGCTGGGGGTATAGTTGCCCCTGGCACCAGGTTGATCTGGCAGTCAAAAGGCCTGTGTGGGGGTAGGTGGTCGGACTCCGCTTCGCTGAAGACCTCCTGCAGGTCCCAGTACGGCTTGGGTATTGCCTCACCCCCCTTGACGTGCATGGTGGCCACCGTGGCTATCGGAGGCCCCTCCCCTGGTTGGTGCTGCATGCAATGTTCCAGACAAAAGTCCGATCCAAAAGTGATGCATCTCTGGTGCCAACTTATGGAGGGGTCGTGGCGCGTCAGCCAGCTCATGCCCAAGACGATGGGGGGGTCTGAGATGGTTGTGACGTTGAAAGCCAGTGTCTCTGAGTGCCTTCCCACCGTCATTCTCATGGGGGGGGTTTGATGCGTGATGGCCCCTCCCAGCAGCTCTCTGCCGTCAATGGTGGCCACGTGCAGGGGAAAATCCAGCTGCAGAAGTTGGATCTGGTGCTCTTCCGCAAAGTTTCTCGAGAAGAAGTTGGCTGAGGCCCCACTGTCAATTAAGGCGAGGACTGTCAGGGGATAGCCATTTGGGAGCGTGAGCGTGACTTCTAGAACCACTCCTGCTCTGGGAGGGGTGGGCTGGCTGTGCTCCTCTCTGTGCGGGTGGGCGGGCGGGGGCTGTTGTCTGCTGACTGTGCCTGGCCGCTCCCCCTTGTCTCCTGCAGCCAGGCTGTCTCGTTTCCCTGCTGTGGTGCTGCGTCAGCTGGGGAAGGTACAACCGTTCCCGCCTTTCCTTGCCACTCTCTGCGATGAGGGCAGTCTCTGACGCGATGCCTGGGGGAGTTGCAGAGAAAGCAATTCCCGCCTCTTCCCTCCTTGCGTCTTGGCGCCGCCGGGGTTTGAAAAGCCCGCGCGCGCGCTCCTCCGATCTCCATCGGTTCCGGCTCTGGGCTTGGCCTGGGCGGGTGTGGGGGCGGGCCCTGGGGTGGGGTTTGGTGATGTGGTCTGTCCTGGGAGCGTGGGAACCAAGGTTTTGCTGCGCGCGTCGCTTGTTTGTCATTCCATCTGGATTCCTGTCTCACCCCCACCGCTAGCGCCGCTTTGCTTAACTCATCCATAGTTCGCGGTTTGGGACCTCTTGCCAGCTCATCCTTAACGTCTGCGTGCAAACCCATGTAGAAGGCTGATTTCACTGGCTCACTTTGCAGATCCCACCCCAGTTTGTGCACCAGCATGGTGAATCTCGCCCAGTAGTCCCTAACTGTCGATTTTCCTTGTGTTAAGTTATTAAGCTCCTCTTTAGTGGCCTCCATTTCACTGTCACTAGCGTACATTATTTTTAAAGCTTCTAGAAATAATTTTGCGTTCTTCATGCAAGGATTTTTTTGCGCGATGAGCGGTCTTACCCATTCTCGGGCGGCCCCCGTCAAATGCTCTATGATAAAGGAGACTCTGTGCGCGTCATCTGGGAATTCTGCTGCATGCAATTCCAGCGCATAATTTATTTCTGTCTCGAATCCTAGGTACTCCCTAGGGTCGCCGCTAAACTTGGTGACTAGGCTCTGTCCCCTTCTCACTTGGACTAGCTGCGGCTGGGGCACCCCCCCACCTCTAGCGGCTTTCTCCTCTTCCAACTTCTTCTGTAGGTCCAAAACCATCACCCTTAGCTGTTTCTCAGTCTCCTCTTTTGTCCTCACCTGGTCCACCAGCTTGTTCAGCTCCTCCTGCGCCCCTCGCGCTTCCTCCTGAGCGGCATGCAATTGCTGCTGTGCGTGCGCTGTGAGGTTCTGCAGCTCCTGCTTCGCTGCTTCGGCCTCCAGCCTCCAATGCTCAGCCTCTTGAGCGCTCATCGCTGCACTCCAAAGTAGCCAAAAAAAAGATTCGGGAGTTGCTGTCAGAGGGCCTGGTATGGCTACTCTAGAGTAACGACTCCAGCATGGTCTTTTAAGGTTTTTATTAAGTGCTGATTATTTACAGTGTTCAGAGCAGTAAAAATGCATCCTTAAGGTGAGGTGTCTGAACTCCCGAATGGCGATTGGCGCGTTTTCTTCCAGCACCACAGCTTTGGCAGACCCAACCTCTTCCCCCTACGTTTGCGTCGCAATTCGGGAGTTGGGGGAATTGGCCTCCCCCCTGTGCGTCCTACTTCCTGTCCCACCTGCGGCCTGGGCTCCACAACCTTGCCTGAGCCTCGGACACCACTTCCTGACTCTCCGCTGGAGGCAGAGCTCTCCTTACTCTCTCCCGCGCTTGGGGATGGGCTGGAACTTAAGATGGGAGGGACTTCCCTGTATCCCTCGTCCCTCACATCTTTGTAACAGTTTCTCACCCTACTTCCTTTCGTTTCCCACAATAGCAATTCCTGTAGAGAATAATTATTCAACAAGAGACACCAGCAAGTTGCTGACCTGTAAAATTGGCAGCACCAGAGACTTCCTGGGGAAACACCACGGCTGCCAGCAACTTCCCCCTTTCCCCATAGAGTGTGAGATTCAATTAGTGTTACAACAGAACTAGCAAGGAGATTAGAAATCATGTAGAACCCCCTTTTTTTAATGGTGGGGGGCATTTTCTCTTGGACTTCATTTGACTTACCATATTTTAACTGATAGCCTTTAAATGCCCACTTTTCTCCTTCTTGCCTAAGTAAGGTGAAGGTTTTTGCTGTCTCTTGTCACTTATTGTTCAGCAATATTCCCAACTGTCTACAATGCAGTATGAACTTTTGTTCTTGAAGCTGCTGGGAAGCCAGACATCACTTGACATTGTCATGAAGACATGTGCATATGCTGCTGTAGAGGCAGAGCGTTATTTATCTGTTCTCTTTCTATATTATTATAGGCTTTTCTTCTTTTTTCTTAATAGATAGCCTCTCTTTTCCTTCATTTTATCAAAATGGATAATTTCTGCTTTCTTGCAGAACGAGCCTCTGACTGCCAGTTATCATGGGTATCCAGGAAGAGACAGTCAGGTAAGAGTTACTTTTGTTCCCCTTCAACACTGTTGCTTGCTATCACTATATAAAGAGTGTTTTGTCAGGGTTTGTGATTTTAATATTCCAAGGGGTGGACAGTAGCTCCATAGGAGGAAAAAGGGAATGGCTGGCTTTTCCTTCACATGGATCAGGTCTTTGAACCCATGTCCTTTCCGGGCTCCTGAAAGTACACCATAGCAGCGTGTACTTCTTTGTTGACGAGAACAAGAGAGAAGACAGCTACCAACAATGTTGCTGGGATAATGATGACATGGGAAACTGTGACCATGAATGTGGAAGTAAGTAACTATGTGCTACGGCAAGGGGGATGTATTTCTGCTTGGTTGTGAGATAAGGTAGCCTTGGAAGAAGGTGAAGCGGAACAAGAGGCTCCAGTAGCTGCCTAAGAATGAGTGAGAATGAAGTAAGCGGCTGCTCAACAAGGAGTCTTTCTGGAGCTCCTAGGGCAGCTGCAGAGGATCCTGGTGTAGAGATGGGATGCTGGTGGTAAATGAAGCTCCTTCCCTCTAGCTGGGGCTGTGGTGTTTCTTCCTTGATTAACATGATGGATCATTTTCTTTGGTCAAAAGGTAACCCATAATGTTTATGGAATATCATCATTTGGCCTTTGGCTGATTGAACTTCAGGACAAGTTACTACCGTGTTTCTCATATTATAAGACATGTCTTATATTAATTTTTTTCTCAAAAAAACACACCATGTCTTATTTTCAAGGGATGTCTTATTTTTTAATTAAGTATGGTAAAGCAAACTACCGGTAGGCATTGTATGCATGCAGCATCATAGAGTCGTCACTCTGGGGCACAGTGCCATTCTGAAGATTTCAATACCCTGCCACTGTTGTGTACTCTTACTCACTCTCTCTTTGCAAATAACCTCAATTTGTTAAGGAAGTTACTCAAAAGAGCAAAACTCATCTGAAAGCATTTGCATAGCCAGCCTTATAGAAAATGAAGCTTTGCTTTTGAGAATGTGTGTGGTGTTTTTTTAAGAGGTTGCTTTTAAAAAAAGAAAGAAGCAGAATAGCATCAAGATGGATTATGAGATAATCCCTTGTACTGCTGATGTTGCAGAACAATTTATGATTTGCAGCAAAGTTAAAACAAGAAGGGGAGAATCTGTTCCAAAGGCAGCGTAGCTGCAATATTACTGGGTTATGTTCTCTGTTTCTTGCATCTTTAAAAACACCACAGCAATTAAATTTGGCAAACGTCTTCATGAAAGTTCATTCTTAAACCAGAATCACAAACCAACAGTTTTGATCTTAAGGAGAAATGTTGCTTACATTGTCCCCCCCCCAAAAAAAACCCACCTGGTATGCTAGGCTGAGAGTGTGGTGTGATTGTGTTCTGATTTATAGCTATTCTAGAAGCAACAGTTGGACACCCAGATTTTGACAGCAGTCATTAGCTGCTAATGATCTAGAATGTGTAATATGTGTGTGTGAGAGAGAGTTCATTGTATGTCTAGCATGTCTTAAGCAGAAATATCCATAAGGCAGTTTAGAAAGGAAAAAAACCCACACACACAACCGTGTTAGAGTTAGTAATTAAAGAGAATTGTAGAGCAGATCAAATTGCAAAAACTGCCGGGGCTTATCAGATCGCGCGCTTTGAGCTGCGGCTCCAGCCAGCTCCCGGGCTTCGCGCGCTGCCCGCTAAGGCTCCTGCTGGCTGCCGGGGCTTATCAGATCGCGCGCTTTGAGCTGCGGCTGCAGCCAGCTCCCGGGCTTCGCGCGCTGCCCGCTAAGGCTCCTGCTGGCTGCTGGGGCTTACCGATCGCGCGCTTTGAGCTGCGCCTCCAGCCAGCTCCCGGGCTTCGCGCGCTGCGCACTAAGGCTCCTGCCGGCTGCTTAGCAGGGTCCCGATCCTTTCTTCTTTGCCCGCCGCGGCTCCTGCTGAGCCTTCGCTGAGGCTCTACCTTAGCCGGGCTTCGCACTGAGGCTCCTGCTGCAGCTCTTGCTGTGCGTGCTGCAGCTCTTGCTGGCTCCCACTCGGACGGAGCTCCACGTGGCAGCGGCATCCGGTTCCGAGGAGGCATCTTCCTTTTCTTACGGTACCATATTTTGCACAGACCTGCTCCCACCACAACCTGGTACTGGTACGTCTTATTTTCGGGGTATGCCTTATATTTCTCCAGGTCATGAAAATACTGCCATGCCTTATTTTTTAGGGATGCCTTAAAATATGAGAAACACGGTATGTATTCTAGTCCAGCAACAGCAAGAACTTCAGGTGAACCTGTCCATGAATTATGCTGGTGCCCAACCTGGATAGCAGCAAACAATTATGCATTGATTTTCAGTTGTGAATTGAATTGTGAGATTTGATGCCTTTTGGGGGGGGGGGCACACTGCATTCGCAGGAGGCTCTCAGTTCCTCACATTTCCAGAGCACAGCATTCAACAAATTCCCCTGACACCTCAAGAATGTGGAAAGTCTGCCTTTGATTAACCCAAGGGACTTTCTGATGATGTTCAGGTGCAGCAGCAACTTTCCAGTGATTGATTGGAACCCCCCCCCCCCGCTGAGTAAGCCATTGGCCTACATAGATTTTGATACTGCCTGTCGTATCAGATAAGACCTCTTGAAAAGTGTCAAATGGCTTAGAGGCCATCCCAGGCATGGGACTTCGGATTGACTCTCAGACAAAGGACACTGAGTTCATACATGAGTTCTGCCCTGCAGCAGAAGGAGGCACTCTTGAGTCTTCATAGCCCTTCTATGAACAAATAATGTCCTATAGGGCCACCTGGAAGAATACCATGTTGGGGGTCATAAGCAATGAATTGCTATGAAAATGATAGGAAAGAATGGTGCTGTCATTGTGATTTGCTGCCATTGCCAAGGCAACAGCTTGAGACAACCAGTGCATGAAGACAGGAAATGGTCTTCTTGCGTGTCTGCAGGATGGGGCTGCAAGGGAAGAAAGAGCTTGGAAGCAGTAGGTGGGTAGCCACTGAGACTCCCTGCAGCTTTAAAGTTATTGCATTATTGTTCTGAGTCATCTAGGACAGGCACGTCCAACAGGTAGATTGTGATCTACCGGTAGATCACTGGATGTCTGTGGTAGATCGCTGGTAGATCACTGGCTGCCCCCAAAGAAGCCGAACAACTTTGGCTCCCCCCCAAAAGCTCAACATCTTTGCCCTGCACCCCCCAAAAGGGGGTAGGTCACTGCCAGTTTTTAACTCTGTGAGTAGATCACAGTCTCTTGGGAGTTGGCCACCCCTGATCTGGGAGATGCCAACAGTGACACAGAAGTAAAATCCCACTTGTTAAGCAGTTCATACACACTTTTCACTGATGGCTGCCATAACACTAGCTTTTCTATGTAAAATATATTTTTAAATTTATGCTAATTAAGAGAACTGGGAGCTTTCTGCAAGTACTTACTCCTAATAATTTTAGATGCTGTTCACATAATCCTCAGGCTTATATTTTAGGACCATGCATCATGGCATGGTAAAGGGAAAGGGAAATAGAAATAGAGACTAAATGTAACACATGGCTGTAGGAAAGGGTAAAAATTAAAAAAGAATGGTGAAAGATGGGGGACAGGATTTTAAAAATGGTGAAGGAAGTGTCAGTGTTGTTGAGAGTAAAGCCACAACACTTGAAATAGACTACCTGAACCAGTGAGGGTTGATAGAAAGGCAGCCTGTTCTTCTTTAAAAAAATCATCTACCCAGCTAAATAACTACATCATTTAACTCCTTGCTGATTCCTCCTTAACTACCTGTTGATAAATAGATTGTTTACTCAGGCTTTACTTCCTTCCTGCTTCTTCTTTAGTCAGTATGAGATAAAATGTGCTTGTGTTAACTTCCTGGCTCCATGTTAGCTCCATGTAAAACCTACATTAGAATGGCTTGGTTTGCCTTGAAGAATAAACCTTTAAAATTCTTTATCCTTTCAACCAACAGGCTTACCAGATGGTTTCTTTCTGCAAAAAATGCTGCAGTATCTTTACCAAACTCCAACAAATGTGACATTAAAATACTAACTAAATCATGTAGTTTGTTGGTGAGGGACAAAGCACAACTACTTAGTGACTAGCATTATTACTCTAGTGGCAGGAGTGTATCCATAGTCAAGTGTCATAGTAATTAACAGAAAGAATGGTCAAAGTAGGGAGAGCTTGCCTAATGCTGATTAATGTGTATATACCACCCTGTCAAAAAAAATAAATCCATGATAAGTGCTGTTTGGACAGAATTAGAGAGCTATATAGAATTCCTCAAATCCACTTATCCTGCAGCACTGCTTATCATTGGAGGAGACTTCAACACACGTATGGGTGTTAACGATGTTAACTTATACACCCATTATAATCTTTTATTGTCCATTCCGGGTCGCCAAACCACTGCCACAGTGTCCTTTCTTGTGCTTGCTTCGGCAGCACATATACACAGTGTCCTTTCTCTTGGCAGATCAAGATGAGCAGGTGACAGCACAGGTTGCAAGGTTTTTAGCTGGGGCAATTAGAATAAGATCCACTATTTGACTATTGATTCAAATCCCTAAAATGTATTTTATATAATTGACTTTTTATTTCTATTCTTTGTATGTTGTATTTTTGTTTTATTGCTACGGCCGATGGCTGACGCAAATAAAGATTCATTCATTCATTCATTCATTCATTCAAAGAATGGTTGCAGCTTGGAGAAGAACATTTTCATGATCAAAGGTTCTCTCAGATACAGTCAGTTATTGGAAAATAGTGTGTCTGCAACCAGTGCATCTTATTGTCACTCTGATTAATGTTGCTGTTGTATATTGGGTGGAGCTGTATCTTCCCATGCTATAACAGGCAAATTCTGGGAGTCATATTGACAAATTGTGATTTGGAAAGGTATGGTTAAAAACCCCCAACAACTACTGTTTTACTGTATAGAAGACCTTTAAACAGTATATCAACTTTTGAAGTCTGCTCTAGAATCTTACTACCACAAGCAAATGTCTGGTTTCCCAGTATCATGGGGATTCTGAATTTGTTCCATGTATATGATCCAAGAAGCGGAACTGCAGACTTGTACCGTAGTTAAAACTGTAGTTTGATGAATAATGTGTGTGAAGGGTGACTCCAAGTAAGAAAGTTGAAAATTATTATAGTTACATGCCAGGTGTGTTGGAAAACGCTCTGGGGTGCCTGTATGCGCAGCTCTGGAAAAGGCATCTCCCTTCTTCTCCAGTGTGCTTCAACGACATATATCAAATGATATATGCACACTAATCTTCTAGCACAACACAGCAAGAAGCGTGAGACATCATAGAGCTAATCTATGTATTTATTTATACACTATGTTCAGACAAAGGAGTCATGGCGTCTCCTCTCTCCAGCTCTGAGAGAAGAACAGGGACAAGTAAAAGCAAAAGTACAGTACAAAACAGCGGAAGAGATAAGACTGTCTTCCGTTCCCACACTCTTCCCAGACAGGCATGTGATTTACACCAATCTCACCTGCAGCATCGGAGGCGTGAAATACTAACAAGGTGTTCACTTACGACAGCCTAAGAATTATTTAGAAATGAACTGAATAATCTTATGGTAAAATATAACTGCATGTAGTAAATGCTATGTAAGAGAACAATAGGAACTCTTGAGTATCAGATGAATATAAGAGCTTAAGAATTGTCGGTCTGAATGAAACCCAAAGTCCATCTGTTCCAGTATTCTGTTTTCAGCTGTTGCCAGACACAGGGATAGGGAATAGAGCAGGCACCCCCAAACTTCGGCACTCCAGATGTTTTGGGCTACAGTTCCCATCTTCCCCGACCACTGGTCCTGTTAGCTAGGGATCATGGGAGTTGTAGATCAAAACATCTGGAGGGCCGCAGTTTGGGAATCCCTGGAATAGAGATTCTCTCCTCTCATTTCTCTTATCATATGGAAAACAGGGGTCTCTGAACATGGAGGCTCTGGTGTGGGTTTTTTTAAAAAATCTTTTTCTCATTAATAGTTATGTAATGTTTTATTTTGAAATGTTGTGTTTGATGTTTCAAAACCACTTTTGAGATTTTTTTCCTGAAGAACATAAAGTGGTAAAGATAATAATAATAATAATAATAATAATAATAATAATAATAGGAGGGCCTTCTTGATGGTGGCTTCCTGATTATGAAATTCTCTGCTAGAGAGGCTTGCCTAATCCCTACATTGAGAGCAAGGACTTTTGTTCTAGTCTCCCAGGTCCTTTAATATTATTTTAATATCCTGTTGTTATTCTTTATTAATCACCCCATAACCTGGCTATCTTGACAATGTACAATGGAAGCTGAAAACAATGGTAGCTGTAATTACCATGATAAAAGGTAACGATGTATGTAATATTATAAAAAATGCTACAACAGAGTCCAACACACAACATGATTTAAGAAGCTAGTAACTATATTCAAATTCACCTTGTCATATGCGGAGTTAAAAACTTCTCTTAAGAGCTAAAAACGTAAGAGCTGAGAGTGACACCACACAATAAAAACAAGGACATCTTATTTGTATCAGCCTTACATACTGCAGAAGTAACTTCACTTTCAAATGTCACTTTCCAAGTGATCCACTTTATACAGAAATATTTTTCATGTCTTCTATGGGTCCAATTTTTGACTGGCCTTGAGGTGCATTTAGTCTCACTTGACTCTTATGTGGATTCATTTCAGGCTTGGATTTCATTAACAAGGTTTCAAAGCTTTTAACTAATCTCATTGGGAGCTTCTAATACGATAGCAAGTTCTCAGTAGCCACAGGAGAGATCTGATGGGATATAGATAGCCATATGTAATCTATCACTAGGTCTTGTGCCATGTGGGTGGAGTGCAGCAGACCGAGCTATCTTAAATTGGCTCTGTATTAGATGAAAATGTGAATTAAGGTAGTTATATTTTTTCAGAGCTCCCTGTCTTTCTTTTGCAGCAGGGAGCTTAATCAGGAATAGCATACTGTATATCATACTAGATTTACTTGCTTTTTCAAGTGCAGGTATAGGTTTGGGAAACATACTATATATTCCTGCGTATCAGACTACTTTTTAACCCAGGAAAATCTTCTCAAAAGTCGGGGGTCGTCTTATACGCCGGGTCGTATTTCTTATACGGCGAGTATATCCCAAAATCTATATTTTAACTGGAAAAGTTGAGGGTCGTCTTATACGCCCAGTCGTCTTATACACCGGAATATATGGTATGTGCCCACATTTGCCCCCAAGGTAAATTAATTTTGAACAAAACTTTTATATGCAATGTTGGTGAGCTTTGTAAGGCCATTTTATTTATTTATTTTAAAGGCCTTCAGTGGTGTTACCAGCAGCGACCCCATAACTTGGAGCTTTCAATTTTTTAAAAGCAATTCTCTAGCCTTCCTAGAAAGTTATGAAGCAAAATGTGCAGGCACCCTTCTAAGTTAATATCTGGGAAAGGAGCCAGTGCCTCTGCTCCCACCTGTCAGAGTTTCCAGCCGCTGAATGAGTCAGAGCTGCAGTTGATGAGAGTTGCTTGGACATCAGGCAATAGGAATCCCTGGGGGTCATAAAGAGCTGCAGTTTCTCCTGCTTTTCTGCTTCTCTCTTATTTTTTAGTCTTTCAGCACATGCATTTGCTACCCTTACTTGTTTTGCTGCCTGCCAGCCACATGGAGCAGTTGTCAGGCAGTAACTTGAGAGGCCTTTAAAAAATAATAATAATAATGTGTCAACTGAAGTGAGGGAAGAAACACAGGAATCATATATCACTTGTTTTGCTGCCTGCTGGCTATTTGGGAAAGTTGACAGGCAGCTGGTTGAGAAACTTTTTGAAATGGGGGTGGTGAGGGAAGAAATGTGGGGATCTTCCTATCGCTGCTGTGTTAGTTTTGTTGCCTGCTGACAAGGGCCTCAGTTGAATATTGGTGGGGTTTTTTTTGCATGGGCGGGAGGAAGTTATGGCAATCCTTTCGTTTCTGCTCTATGCCTTACAGCAGGGGTTGTTTCAAAGTTGTTTTGGGGGGAAGCAAACCAGGGCAGAGGCACCATCATTATTAATACAACCTTTTCCCCGATAGTTCTGAAGTTGTTTTGGGGAGCGGCATTTGAGAGGCATCAGTGTGTTAACATTGGCCAACAGCAGGGATTGTTTGGGGAGGGGAGAGCAAAGGCAGAAACCTTATTATCCTGTCCTCAAACTCAGTGTTTCTCAACCAGTGTGCCTCCAGATGTTTTGGGACTACAACTCCCATCATTCCTGACCACTGGTCTTGCTAGCTAGGGATGATGGGAGTTGTAGTCCCAAAACATCTGGAGGCACACTGGTTGAGAAACACTGCTCAAACTCATCTAATTTAGAGAAGCTTGTAGATTACATTGACCCTCCAACATCACACTAGTCTGGGCCAGTATTGTTCAACCATTTCTCTGATGAGTTTTTAATGCATTTTCTGTGTATTTTCCTTACATTTCTGATCCTTTCCATTCCACAAAGATAGTAAGGAAAAAGGAAAAAGAAAAAGATAGAAATACTAACCACCCAGTCATGTCTTTGCATGGCTGCTGTTGTAATTCAAAATTACCCCTGGGTTTGATTATCTTTGGTTTTCCAGCTGTAATACCAGCAACAGATAACATAGTAACAACCAATACTTAGCAGCATCTGGAAAAGAAGAAAAGTTTTTCAAAATTTTTCTCCTCCCCCCCCAAAAGAAAAGGACCACCCCATATTTTTGAACTGTTTTATGTTCCCATCTCATTCATTTTACTGCCTTTTTGGAGGTGGCAGCCATTTTATGTTAGATCATATCCATGGCAACAGCCATTTTGTGACTCGCCTCTTTCACACCTCAAAATTCCAGGCATGGTCCCAGACCCCCCAAAATTGGTAAAAGCAGGTATTTTAAAAAATCAATTATGATTAAAATCAAGGGTAGCTAAAAAAAGGGGGGGCGGTAAAGCACATGGAACATTCTGGATGGCTAAATGAATAAATAAATAAATTCTGGATGGCTAAATGAATAAATAAATAAATTTTTATTTATACCCCGCCCTCCCCGGCCAGGGCTGGGCTCAGGGTGGCTAACACCAGATATGAATTACAATAAAACGTAATAGAAACAACAAACAAACAAACAAACAAACAGTTAATTAAAATACAGCTTAAAATGCAGCCTCATTTTAGTAGTAGCCCATAAATCAAGACCATAAAGGGAGGAAACATCAGATATTCACCCGAGCCAGCTATCCATGCTGGTCCTTCATGGGCCAGCAAAAAAGCCAAGGGAAAATTTATATACCAAATCCCATATTCTAAAGGGTTCGAGTAAGTCTAAGCCGAAGGCCAGGCGGAACAGCTCCGTCTTGCAAGCCCTGCGGAAAGATGTCAAATCCCGCAGGGATTTCAGCCAGTGCTGAAAAGGCCCTGGCCCTAGTTGAAACCAATCTAACCGCCTTGAGGCTCGTGACCACCAAAGTGTTGTTATTTATGGACCTTAAGGTCCTCTGCTGGGCATACCAGGAGAGGCAGTCCTGTAGGTACGAGGGTCCTAGGCCGCATGTCTTAAACAAGCTCTAGAAAGAGTCAAGTGGAAGGTGCCTGCCTGATGTCAATAGTCAGGGAGTTCCAAATTTAATTTAAATTAATTTAATGTACAGTATCTAACTAACTAACTATTCTATCTATCTATCTATCTATCTATCTATCTATCTATCTATCTATCTATCTATCTATCTAAAAGCTCCCTTGTTGCACATTCAGAGAAGTTAAAAGAGGAATATTGACAGTATTACAAAGAATATTTAAATGACTTGGCATTCTTATTTGTGATGGTGGCTGTGAGTTAATAATGACATTTTGCCACTCACCATAAAGTGCAGCATTTTTAACGGTAAAAATGTCTGTCTTTTCCTTAAGTAGGCTTTTGGCCACTAAGATTGGTTTTTCTCTGCTGCTCTGTATTTCATTCTGAACTAAATTATGTTTTAACTGGCTACCACCTTTTCATTTTTTAATCTGCCATCAGCTTTCCCTCGGGGGGGGGGGTTATTGTGAAGGTGCTTATTTATTTTCTATTAGATTTTATAGTTAGACACCTTGGTCATTTTTATGGAGAGACAGGATATAAATGTCCTGAACAATTTTTCTGAATTTATATCCTTTTCCATCCCAAGATTACTTCTTCCTGGCTTTTAAACGTCCTCAACCCATAACTTCCAGAGACCAAATGATTTCAAATAATGCTGCAATTGTGCAACACAATTCTCTTCCCTCCTGTAGTTTCTTCTACTCACATGAAATCCAGTCTCACCAACCTACATCGTTCTCTCCGCAGAGTCATATTTTCCTTCCACCCTAATATCCTAATTTCATCCATTTCCAAAACATCTAAAATAGCATGTTCACAACCATTCTGAGAGGCAGGTTATTGGCTACATTTTAAAAAGATGACAAGCAGGTTGAGAACCACTCATTTAATGGCCCTTAGGACAATGCAATCTATAACAGTATTGCAGAAATACTCCCATAAACATTACCTGAAGGAGGGAAAAGGCCAAGCGCAATAAAGTTAAATCCTCATTGTGTTTTGAAATTGCACTCTTAATAGATGAAATTACAATTCAAGTCTCCAGTTATATTAAACAGAGGGTGGTATGTATTCATGACTGAGTCATATGAACTTTAAAATGACTAGTACTGTACAGTACAAGGTAGTTGGTCGTAAACATTTTCCTAGGAAGAGAAGCTATATGAAACTTGATTTTCAATAGCTTAATTTGTTTTAAGGCCCTACTTGATTTAAAAGCTAGAGAATTTCTATATTGGAGCATGTATTAAAAACTTTTTGAGTAACCACATTTCTGCATCTTTTCTCTCTCTGAAGTTTGCTAAAATCTCAAAGTTGTCTATCTCATTTTTGCAAAGAGGATACCTTCAGTCTCACTATGAATGGTTATCAATGGCAAGAATAGAACTTGTACTAAATAAATTGGAGTCCTTGGAGAGTTGAGGAAATCAAATGAAAAGGTTCCAAGAACTCTGGCCAGGTAGTAGATTAATTTTTAGAAACTTTTAAGTTGAGAATAATAAGACAAATTCTAGTAGCAATCCAGTTTTTAGAAATCCAGCTCTAGTTTCAAGGTCAAAGCGTACCATTCATGTTTTTCTTGGTTCATCAAGTTCAGAATTGCCTACGCTGGCAGAAGTTCTCCAGGGTCTCAGGTAGTGCTTCCAACCCTAGCTGCACATGCTAGGGACTGAACCTGGAACCTGCAAATAAGCTGCTCTACAGCCTTTCCCCAAGAAAAGTCGGTATGTGCATTGGATTTAAAATTGTTTTTATATATTCAGTTGTTCCATAGAAGTTTTATCAAATTCTGAAAATACTTTAAGGTGCTTCATAGAAGCAATTAATAAATGAAATACAGTGGTACCTTGGTTCTCGAATGGCATGGTTGTCAAACAAATTGGCTCCTGAATGCCGCAAACCTGGAAGTAAGTGTTGCGGTTTGCAAACGTTTATCGGAAGCCAAACGTCTGACACGGCTTCTGCTTAAGTGTAGGAAGCTCCTGCAGCCAATTGGAAGCCGTGCCTTGGTTTTCGAATGGTTTCGGGAGTCAAATGGACTCCCAGAATGGATTAAGTTTGAGAACCAAGGTACCACTGTATATATATTTTTAAGAAAACAAAGAGACTGCCAGTTTCATGTTTCTGGTTCAGATGTTCATATCTAGTATTCTTAATAGGAAATTGCAGGTAGATATAAATCAGGCTCCTCAGGCTTGGCCAGTGCTCCCAGTGTTCATTTATGCTTGTTTTGTCTTCATAGGTTGGTCCTTTTACTTGGTTGCATTTACTGCAAGAGTTGGAAGGGATCCCAATGGTCATCTAATCCAACTACCTGCGATGCAGGAATCTCAACACACAGTCTCCCATCCAATAGGAAACCATACCGAATCCTGCTTAGCTTTGCAAATGTGCCAGCAGTTTTATTGCCACACCACGAACTGTGCAATTGATTAAGGACAAAGTAGTGGCTGAGTTTTCAGTTTTAAAATCTCCCAGTTCCTAGCTGGCCTACGTTTTAGGAAGTAAAAAAGAAAGCACCTTGATCCCGTGTCTCTTTAATGTATGGGAAAAGGTAGATGCATTCTGTTGCGAATGGACTTCTATTTGCCACATGTCCAGAGCAATAGTTGTGGTTGTGACTACTCTTTGCCATGAGAGGGCACTCATTGCACAGGAGCTGCACAGGGTCTACTGGAAACAGATTCAGCTCTAAAATAGTTGTCTACAAGGATTCATGAGGGGGAAAACAAGGTTTGTGCACAGTGGTAAAGACAATAGTGTTATTTCTGTTTTGCAATAGTATATATTGGCTATTGGTGGAGAGCAGGAATATGCTAATAACATTGGGTGGTTGCTTATGTGATAGGGTAGCAGCTGAATTTGGGAATGGGCACTAAAATTAGGTAGCGTAGTAAATAAAGCACATTTACTAGGCTACCTAATTTTAGTGCCCATTCTCAAATTCAGCTGCTACCCTATCATATAAGCAGCCACCCAAAGTACATACAGAAAGAAAGAGTGGGGGGTTTGGTGGAGTATTGAGTAAAATGAGTCTTATCTGTAGGGAATATGAGGGGGAAATGCTTGTATAGTGAAACATTACAAAATGCTGTTTTCCTAAAATGAGAGGAAAAGGTGCAACAGGCTCTTCTGTATCTTGTGTAGAGATGATGACTTGGAAGCATTATTGTGGATTTATTGTTGCCTAAATACATATTCATCCTCCACATTACACCACGTAACGTTTCTGGTGATTTTTTTTTAAAAGTGCTTTAGGCAGCATCTGAGGAAAGCCAAAACTAGTTTCTGTTGCAATAGCTGCATGTATAGTTGCATTTTCTGTACATTAAGGATGCAAGTATACCCACTTCAATTGGATGCTTAGGTGGGGCATGGCCAAAGAAAAGGTTGGGAACCACTGATCTGGAGATATCTCTGTGAATAGAAATGCACTACTGTTCATGCAAAGTAGCCCTTCCTATTCCCTCCAGTTTCCCAGATCTGCTTCAGTTCTCCCATGCCCTACCTCATGCCATTCCGGGGGGGGGGGTCTGTCAACCCTCACAGGGTGCATATGGGGCTGTAATGCGAGAAGTATTATTCCTCCCTCTCTTCCCTTGATCCAACCCGTGGTATTGTGCTATTCATATGAACAGTGGGTTGGACAACATAAATTGCTTTTGAAACAAGTCTTTAAGCAATCTTAAAACAGTTCTTTCAGTCTAAATTGCAGCAGTAATACTCTTTGGGATGTGTAAGCCTACAGTCTTCCATTGAAAATGTCAAAGTTATATTAATGAAGGAATCTTGTAGCTGACATGTGTTTGTCCAGGTGCCTGGCAGCTGGGAGGACAGATGTCCTGTAGCCTCCTATCTTACCTTTGTCTAATATAATATCCAAGGGAAATATCCAGGCCTCTGAATCTTAGCTTTTAAAAATGGTATAGTTCATGTGCTTCATGAAGATATGCTCCAAAGATAGTAATGTTGACAGTAAAATATAAAATTCTTTTGAAATCTAAAGACATAGAAACAGCAAGGAAAATAGAAAGGATAATTGTGGTAATGTTCATGTAAATATTTTTTAAAACAATAAATGTAACTCTTTTAACATTCTTTCTCCTTTAGCTTCTGCAGTATGCACAACACATGCACTCCAGACTTGCTCTTTTAAATCAGTTTCACCCATCTATTTGGAAAAGGGTTTTGTTTTTGTTTTTTTGCTCAGCATTATCCCTGGGTTGCTCAGGTCCATAAGGAACAGAACACTATCCTAAGATTACAATGTAGGCTGTCCCTCTAGCTGTGAAGGTAGTTTTGTGCTTAGTTGTCTGTCTTTGGAACTGGGAATCCCCACACTGAATACCATCTCAATTTATCCAAAATATTCTAGCCAGCCACAGCATCCCAGTCAGGATCCATCAGCTTTTCCTTGTTGAGCTAATGAATTGCAACCAATTGAGACTGTCAGTCTGCTGGATAAGCAAATAGAAGGAATTGGGAAGAAATTCCCTATTACCATCATACATTGCAGAGCATATGGCACTCTAAACATAATAAGGCAAGAACAACAGAAATTTACAACTTCTGTTTGTTTCTCACCTATCATATCTCAGGGGTGCTGAGCAGCTAATGTCATAGCTGCCAAGTTATCCCTTTTTTTAAGGGATTTTCCCTTATGCTGAATAGGCTTCCTCGCGAGAAAAGGGAAAACTTGGCAGCTATGCTAATGATTTACAAAACAACAACGAAGTTTCCTGTCTTAGAGCCACCTAGTAAGGCAAAGATAGTTGGAATTGGAGAAAGACAGCAAATTGTAAAGTTCTTTCTCCTCTATTCTGACAGTAATTTCTTAGAAAACTCAGTGACTTAACTTGGCCCTCCTTCACACTTGAGAAGCCAAATTTTTCCCCATAAAAGAGCAATTTATCGTCTCTGCTCTGTCCCCTTTTCACAAATGCTGGATACAGTGGGATTCTCGTGCTTTTCTGTAAGGAGTAGCAGTTCAGCCTTCCTGCTAGCACTAGGATGAATACAGAGGAAGAATGAGTCAATAAAAGCTCCCCAGATTTTTCCACTATTCTGGCAGCTACCTGTAGAGCAGTAATAATGGTTTGGTAGCTTCTCACTGGAACAGAAGCTGGAATCTTCTTCCATTGCAGATGGCTGAAGTCTGTGTTGAAGACTTGTGTTCATTTAAAGTATCAGCTGTTCCCTTTTAATTGGAATGCATTTTTTTGCTTCACAGATTAAGTATCTTGTTAGGGTGATATGGGTGAGTTTATATTCCATAGACTGTGGTCTATAGCACTAATTTTCTGGCATTGGAAAAGTTCTTCCTTTGTGGCTAATATTAATTGCATGCTGGATTGTGTGCTGCAAAAAAGATGTAATTAGAGGATAACGGCTTTCTTTCTAACCAAGGTCAAAGTCTCTTTCTCCCAAAGCCTTTGGTAAAAGGAACAGAATCATCTGACAGCCTAAATGAAAACCTGAGCAGATGCCATTTTGCTATTTACCAAAGAGGGTCTTGTGACCTGTGCAGTCTTCCACCTTCCCTTTCAGGAATACAGCCAATCATAAACAAGTGACTTTAGTCACTGCCGCCACCCACACAGACGATAGATTTTTCGTTCTTAACAGTTTTTAACTGTTTGAACTCTTTTTGGCCCTTTATGGTGATGCACTGCTTTCTGTTGCCTAAAAAGTCCTAGGTTGCACTTGCATTACTTTGTAGCATGGCTTTTTGACAAGAGTGTTTGTGAGGACAGCTGTAAAATTATAACGGGGAAACTAAAATGTAACTGTCAAGTTATATCTCCTAGCCTTTTATCTTTCTTCCCTGTTAGCAGCTTAGGAGCTTGGGGCACACATCTTTACTTCTCTACAAAGCCTTAAAAGGAGCCATTTAACTTCTACATTTAGATAGTGTACTGCATCTAGACATCTTAAAGCCCCTTTGAGGTTTTTTTGCTTGCTAAATGTTCAATTCCTTGCTCCTAACGAGTGATACGGATATCTTTCATCAAAGTAGCATTTCTGTTATGAGAATATCTGAGTTTCTCAACACTTGAAACATCAGTGTGTTGTGACTTGGAAAATATAACCCCCCCCCCCACCCCTGCTCTGCAAGTAGTGCTTCTATTTCACTTACGCTGTTGGAATGTGGTTGTGCAAGTGTCATGAGCATCTAGTGGATACCTGTGTTACTTTTAATTAATGCTAGCACAGCTTTTCCCCTATATCTTGCCCTATAAACCTAATTCTTTAGAAGCTGAACAGTTCTTCTCTGTATGCTTGAGTGTAGTAAGGCTTCTCTCTTCTTTTATTTTATTTCCTTTCTGGCAAACAAAAAATGATACTGCAATCCAGTGGGGTTGGTGGCACGTCTCCTGGGAATGACAAGGCCGTGTCCCGCCACGGCGGCACGAGCAGCCATCGCGCCTCTGCAGCCGCATGTAGAGGATCCTCCATTCTCGGCTGCAGCCGCGAGCAGAGAATCCCGCCCCTCCCAGCCTCCCTCCCTCCCCGGCTCGCCCTAAGCGGCTCCTGCTTTGCTGCTTTACAGCGAGCCAGGGAGGGAGGGGGACAGACGGGAGCCGTGGCTGCAATCTCTGCACATCTGCTGCAATCTCATACCAGTTCAGTGCCTTTAAAGAATTGTTTTTATTCTGTCATTTGAAATTTGTTTTCCTCCTTTCTCAAGAGCAGAATTGCACGTTTCATTGAATAAAATAAGATATTATATTGATTGTAAAATTTCAGCCTTCTACTTTCACTACTGTTCTATGTATTTGTTAAATACCTGTTATGTTTGCTTGAAGTTTAACTTTGCAGGCAAATATATTCCTTTCTTTAAAGGGTTTCTCCTCTCCCTTTGGTCTGTGCAAATTCTTACTCAGGCACCAGTCTTTCCTACTATTATGCCACTCTGTAAAATGCCATTTAAGTTTGAGATTTTTTTAAATAAAAAAAAGCAAGCAGTATATAAATTTTTGTGAAATAAATAAATAAATAACAAATTTGATGTTACTACCGTGTTTCTCATATTATAAGACATGTCTTATATTTATTTTTTCCTCAAAAAAACACACTATGGCTTATTTTCAAGGGATGTCTTATTTTTTTCCTCCTCCTCCTGCTGCTGCGGCTATCACTATGTCTTATTTTCGGGGTATGGCTTATATTCCTTGAATGCTTAAAAATCCTGCTATGGCTTATTTTATGGGTATGTCTTAAAATATGAGAAACAGGGTATATAGATGAATTATGCATACTTTAAACCAGTGCAAGTTTGCTAACGTAAATAAACTGACACTTTATTTCTACAACACTTCTGTAACCTATTGTGATGATTAGATAAATGAATTTTGGAACATAATTCTTCCCTCCTTTCATCTCCATGTCCAAGGCTTATAAAGATCCTTACAGAACACTTAATTCTAAGCTATGTGTAGTAAAAAGAATGACAATAACTCAATCTAATGTAGACTGAACATGTAGAATCTGTTGAAAATGGAACCAGCCAGGAATGGAAAGTTGTCCTTCTTAGCATAATGCTAATACAGTGGTACCTCAGGTTACGAACTTAATTCGTCCCGGAGGTCTGTTCTTAACCTGAAACCATTCTTAACCTGAGGTACCATTTTAGCTAATGGGGCTTCCTGCTGCTGCCGGTGCGCGATTTCTGGCCTCATCCTGGGGCAAAGTTCTTAACCTGAGGTACTACTTCCGGGTTAGCGGAGTTTGTAACCCGAAGTATTTGTAACCCGAGGTGTTTGTAACCCGAGGTACCACTGTATCAGATTTGAGGCAGCACAAGGAGAGGGATGTGTTTCCTTCTAAATGACAACATGATTGCTAGCAAGGCTGGCCCAAGGTATTTTGGTGCCTGAGGCAGAATAACAAATGACACATACCCTGAAACCAATGTACTGTACACAATACGCACTGCCAGCCAAGCTATTTTGCATCTGAGGCAGAAAAATATCACAAACACCTGTGCCTGGCAGTGAAAATGTTGTAGTAACAACAACAACAACAACAACAACAACAAAAACAGCAGCAGCAGCAGCAGCTAGCAATTTGCTGCTTTTTCATGACACTAAAAATCTGCTGCCTGAGGTGGCTGCTTGACTCTGCCCAATGGCAGGGCTGCCCCTGATCCTAGTTTATAAAGCGTAGTGTCAGTAAACAAAAACAATAGATTTTGTATACCATCAACCAAGATGGTTCAGAACCTGATTTTTAATTATGCATTAGATTTACGTATTGCTTTTCCTTCAAGCAACACATGATGGTGTACATGATGGTGTACCTATACTGCATCAATAGGAGTATAGCATCTAGATCTAGGGAAGTAATAGTACCACTGTATTCTGCTCTGGTCAGACCTCACCTGGAGTACTGTGTCCAGTTCTGGGCACCACAGTTCAAGAAGGATACTGACAAGCTGTAACGTGTCCAGAAGAGGGCAACCAAAATGGTCAAAGGCCTGGAAACGATGCCTTATGAGGAATGACTTAGGGAGCTGGGTATGTTTAGCCTGGAGAAGAGAAGGTTAAGGGGTGATATGATAGCCATGTTCAAATATATGAAAGGATGTCATATGGAGGAGGGAGAAAGATTGTTTTCTGCTGCTCCAGAGAAGCGGACACGGAGCAATGGATTCAAACTACAAGAAAGAAGATTCCACCTAAACATTAGGAAGAACTTCCTGACAGTAAGAGCTGTTCGGCAGTGGAATTTGCTGCCAAGGAGTGTGGTGGAGTCTCCTCCTTTGGAGGTCTTTAAGCAGAGGCTTGACAGGCATATGTCAAGAATGCTTTGATGGTGTTTCCTGCTTGGTAGGGGGTTGGACTGGATGGCCCTTGTGGTCTCTTCCAACTCTATGATTCTATGATTCTATGATTCTACATTGTAGCCCCTCCCTCCAGAGTGAAGTAGGTTAAATTCAGAGGTTGTAATGGATGCTGTAGCAATGTAGCATGTTGGAGATCATTTCGCAACTGATGCAGTTAGTTTTGGAATAATAATGGAAACAGAATGAACTTATGACAAATGTTGAGGAAACAGCATGGTTAGAGGTTTTGTTATATATGGCACTTGGCTTCATTGACTGACTTATTTATCAAGCTGAAATTTGTTACACTTACAATCCAAGCTACTCTGATTGCTAGCAAAATCTAAAAGGGATACTTTTTTACATCTCTCCCAACATTTATGAAGTCTGCTTTGGTTTATCAGATTGTACTCTATAACATGTAACACTATTTATCTGTGTCTTCTAGTGTATTTACCCCTGTATAGCCATATTTTTATCAGTGGGATTAATTTTTCTTCTGTGAAAGATTTGCTGGAAACTTCCCTTGTAGAAAGACATTAATCTTCAAAGATGAAGGAACCTTTTTAATAATAATAATAATCATAATCATACAAATATTGTTGCAAATGTAGTTGCTTTATTTACGTTACAGATGGTGCAGGGCTTTGTCACTTGTTCGGTGCCAGATGTACAATTTTTTTCCACAGAGGCCAAAAGTCTGCAATGCCCCCCCCCAATTGTGTCTAAACTTTGATACAAACTAGTTTAAGAGGACAGCTAGATTTAAGCTCAGAAAAGCACTTGGGGATGTGCGTGTCTTGAATTTTTTTTTTTAAATAACTTTGTTACTCATTTCTCTGTTGCTTGCACACACGCACCCATTGTGAAAAAGAAAGGGGTGGAGGATAGAGAGGCAACGTTTGAGGAGCGGTGCAACAGTATAATCCTCATACCCTTCTTACATAGAGCAAACTCGGTTCTCTTTATTGTGGATCCTTATGTGGCCAAGGCAGCACCATCCGTGCCCAAGAGGAAGCAGGTTTGAGGGAACCTCAAGGTCTCTTATGTTCCTCTTGCGCCTGTATGTTCATACCCCAGTGCAGGTCTAAATTTAGTTAGAATAACAGTACCAATGATAGGTTTTTTTAAATAAGTGAATAGGAAGTAGCAGCAACCTCTCTTAATGGTTCATCATGTAGGCAGCGGGATTTAATCGCTGCTCATCTACTGATGAGCAGCAATTATATCCTGCTCAAAACTACTGTTTGAAGCAGCTCACACCTTTCTCCTGCGGGTGGACAGAAGTGCCTCCCTCTACCCTCTCACAAGAGAAGTGCTAGCTGCTTCAAACAGTGCTTTTGAAAAGTGTTTTAAAGCAGTCCCCATGCAAAGATAGAGTGACCATTGCACTAGGCTACATTGGACTGCTTGGCCTCGGTGTTTGCAAGTGACAGCCGGAGACGGGATTCCTCCACATCACTGCTCTTGCTTCGACCAAGCTGCTGCATTTTGCAAACACTAGCAGCGAAGTGGAGAAGCTCTGTTTGCTGGTGTCACTTGCAAACTCCACCCTTATTTTCCCCTTCCCCCATCAGTGATGGGGAGGGAAGAAATTAGCAGTTTGGCAGCCCGATGCTCAGCTTTTCAAAGTGCCATACATTGGGGCATGTCTTCTGTGGCGTTGTTCCTGCTACATGTTAAGACCATGTAGTATATATTAAAGGAGGCATTGTAGAAATTACAGGTCATGTCTGACAAAGGATGTTTTCAGGGTGCTTTAGGCAAATGAGATTTTTTAAAATACTGTATATTCCTGCATATAAGACTACTTTTTAACCCAGGAAAATCTTCTCAAAATTCGGGGGTCGTCTTATATGCTGGGTCGTATTTCTTATATGGCGAGAATATCCCAAACTCTATATTTTAACTGGAAAAGTTGGGGGTCGTCTTATATGCCCAGTCGTCTCATACGCCAGAAAATACGGTATATATATAAAGAACTTACTTCATGCTTTCCCTTTTATGCTCAGTAAGTGTTACGCAGGTGGCGCTGTGGGTTAAACCACACAATCTGGGGCTTGCCGATCAGAAGGTCGGCGGTTCGAATCCCCGCAACGGGGTGAGCTCCCGTTGCTCGGTCCCAGCTCCTGCCAACCTAGCAGTTTGAAAGCATTTCTAAGTGCAAGTAGATAAATAGGTACCGCTACAGTGGGAAGGTAAACAGCGTTTCCATGCGCTGCTCTGGTTCGCCAGAAGCGGCTTTGTCATGTTGGCCACATGACCTGGAAGCTGTACGCTGGCTCCCTCGGCCTATAACGTGAGATGAGCACCGCAACCCCGGAGTCGGTCACGACTGGACCTAATGATTAAGGGTCCCTTTACCTTTAAGCTGTTAATGAAAGTGCTCGTCATCAATGCTGATCAAAGCATACAAGCAGGAGCGTGCACCAACTAGCAAGAATATCTATGCAATTTAATACGATAGATTTTGGGGGTGGGGTTAACTTATGCCAAATGTTTGGGGGAATACTACCTGCTTTCAGTCTTAGTCTATGCAGAAAATGATACGAAGGATTGCTTCTGTCCCATCAGATTAATACTATTTTTACATGAAAAAGCGAGATCTTGTGTGTTACAGCAATTTCCTTACTTGTTGGCTTAGCGTTTATTGATTTTCTTCTCAGTTTTGTTTTGTTCCAAGCTGTCTTTTCTAATTATGATGACTATAAAAGGTATGTGATTAGATATGAAATTGACGTTCCTTTAGTGCAGAACTATATATATATATATATATATATATATATATATATATATATATATATATATGTATATGTATATGTATAGCACAAGGCTGCAACCAGAACTGTTTCATGAACACATGGTGTTATCTCTACCCCCCCGTTAATGATTCTATCCATCTTTCTGATGAGTGACAGCATGAGACTCTTAATCTCAGGGTTGTGGATTTGAGCCCAACATTGGACAAAAGATTTCTGTATTGCAAGGGGTTGGACTAGATGACTTTTGTGGTCCCTTCCAACTCTACAATTCTATGTCTCATATATCCTTATATCTGAGGCTCAGCATCAGATTTCTAGATTCCAGCCCTGCTTTGAAGGGAACTGAAAAGCAAGTTTAAGAGCGAATTCAGAGTTCTTAAAACATGTTCTTATTCCACAAAACAACTATTAGAACAAGCCCACCCACCTACCCTTTCCAAATACATGAAGTCAGATTATATTGGAGATTACATTGGAATACTTCCTCCCTTAATGTGTCCACCTTAGCACAGGTCCACCACATGGGCTAATGAGAATCCAGCATTGTGCACCCCCTACAATATCTTTTCCTTTGTCAAGCCTGAAACTGATTTGAAGGGGAATTTGCCCCACATGGCTTCCAGTCTGTCTCTTCAATAGGAATTTGCCAGCCTGACTCCCACATAAGTCACAGCCCATTAGCAGTACCCATGTCCACCCAGCATAATATTTTATACAGCTTAGAAACCAGCCAATAATGTCCTTCCTTCCTGCTGAGCCCAAAAACTTTTTGAAAAAAGTGAGTTCAAGCCATCCCTGGGTGGGCTTGAACTGCCAACTTTCTGGTTAACACACTAACCCATTGCTGTTTTGCATTTTAAAACATGCAGCCAAATGTAGCAGAAATTGCAGATAGGAGGCCAAGGTTTGAACAGGATTTGTTAGATTGTGCATATTTGCTCTCTGGGGCCTTACAATCAAAAGTATGTCTCCCTCTGAGGAGGGAAGCAAACCTGTTTCTCCTGTTTGCTGGAGCAGTAGTTTGAAATGGAATTAGTGAGATGAGGTGACATTTGTGTTTTGGGCACTGGGGATGGGATTGAAACAGTGTGCCTCCAAAGGGCCTGTTGAATCTTGTCTTCCTGGTCCTGCTGTACACCTCAAGAATGAGTATCTCCTTTTATGGTGCACTTCCGATAATCCTGTTGAAACTGTGGATTAAGACGTGAGCGCACACTGCAAGAGGCAACTCTCCTCAGCTACCGGTAAGCAGAGAAGATCTCGGGGCATTTGGAATCTAGTGTTCTCCTTAGAATTAAAAGCCAGCCCTGGTACTTTCTTTTCTTTTTGGAAGGCTGGAAACCTTTCACCACAGAGTAATTTCTAAAGCAAAAAGCAACCTTTTGTTTGCCTTTTGTATTCTCCTCTCATCCTGCCACAATGTTTTCCCCGTCCATCTCCCTTGGTAGCTCTAGGGCAGATTGCACAGACTATCCTCTTAGCTCTAAGACTCTTGTGGTTTGTTCTGTGCTTTAACCAGGTGAGTGGCAAATTCACAAATACATATCAATAGTGAATTAAATAGCATTTCTGTGGTGACTACTGTTGTTGACTGGGGTAGGCTCAGCTAGGGTGTAGCAAGACCAGTGGACTAGAGTGGCTGTGTGCTCTAGGTTATTTTATGATTCCTGTCTAGGGAGCTGGGCTTGAAAAGCGCTGGAGAGAAGATTTAGCTTCTACCGACCTCAAAGAGTGAGGTTTTCATTCAGGTCTAAAGAAGCTTTCTTTTAAAGTAATTGCACTCCAGCATTAGGACCTGGCTTGTGTTTACTGCTGACCCCACCCTGCCTTGCCTTTTTCAAGAATCTGAAGCAGCGATTGTGTTTTTAGAAGCAGTATGACAAGAGCGAAATTCCCCAGAGGCAAATGCAGAGTGTGAGCTGTATACACACCAGTACAGACAGACACACAGGGCTGGGAACTCCCAGAGAGAGGGAGGGAAAAAACGTAAGCAGGAGAACTCAAGTAAAGGAGGAGGGGGAGAGCTTTTAACTGACCTATTTTGATTCTTCTCCCATCCTCCACCCACCCACCCAAAAGCACCTTGGTGACCACGTTTTGTTGAGGCCTCCCTGGGATCAGCTCCCGTCAACCACTGGGTTGGAATTGCCCAGACTGACATGATGTACCTCTGGGTGAGTAGAGATCTGTGTGAGACCTTACACGCTTTGCACATATAAGGAGTGGAAAGCTGAAGATTCTGCGCAACCATGTGCAGACTCCTCTTTTGGGCTTTGCTTTCTTTTTTTTCCCCATCCCCTCCATATGCCAGGTATTAGTTGGCCCCTATTTAAAAATATGGAGATGTGTAATTAAATTATTGTTGAGCACAGTGCTTTTGGTGGAGAGAGCGAGAGTGAGCGAGGAGGAACTTTACGAACTGCCATATTCTGGCACCTTGTAGGTAGGAGAGACAATTTTATTTTCTCCATAGGTGTCAAGCAGTGACACAGATTCTTCTTAGGTGGGTGTTTTGGTGTGACTGGTGGATGCTACTAGCAAAGAAAGGGATTTGACAACTGAAATGTAGATAATGATTGAATTCTAGCCAAGGAGGAAGTAATCAAAGGTAAACTGCAGTTGTTGTTGTGCATGTGTTCAGAGGATGGATGCAAGGACACCTTGTCTACAGTGCTAGAATTACCCGAATGGATCACACAAATGTGTAACATTTCTTCAGTTAGCTGATGCTGAATTACATAGACAGGCTTGATTTGTTAGAGTAGATGGTTAAGTTATAAATAGATAATTCAATGCGATCTGCTCTTGTTTTTCAAAACAAGCTGAGTGGGGAATACCCTGTTCTCCAAACTTGGTCAGTATTTCAGTGCGGCAATCTAAATTTTGTATCTTGGAATTATGCTGCTTTCAAAATTAATTATGCGGCATGTAATTTCCCCCTTGTGAAACATGTTAAGCATTGTATAGCTTGTTATAAGTAGTCATAGAACTTCTGAGTCTTGGTATTGGTACTGAAATAAAAACTACACATAGATATAAAGGTGTTCAAAGGGATTGCACAGACGTTTAAAGCAAAGAAACGGAAAGGCATTAGAAGAGGAGAATCTGAATGGACGCCTGGTTTCTGGATCCAAATAAATTCTGGAATCACAAAAAAGCATAGTGTAAATGAATGTGATGCATGCCAGTGTAAATGTTTCCAACTTCTATAATTTATTCTGAACTCAGCATTTGGGTTTGTAGAACTTTACCGCACCCCCCTTTTTGCAAGGTGCAGTGGGAGGAGCAGAGCAAGAAAGGAACTGGAGGCCTCAGGGTAGAGGCTTCAGGCTCGAGTTGTAGAAACATAAGATAGTGAAACTTTTCCTAGATATATTTCAGCCGTTGTCTGCTTGGGTTGCCAGTTTTTTGTTTTACTAACCACTTCTCCTTTGCCTTTAAGTGGAATTTGATTTGTAGACTTCATGCTTATCAGTCACCCTGATGCAAAAACCTAAAAAATTGCTAATTTATGCAGTTTTAGGCCCTCATTCTATTAGTTTGCTGTATACATGACTGCAATTATGAGGGCTAGAAATTTGCTATTGTTGATAATAGTAGTTGAGATTCTCCATATTTATGTAGTAGTTGTCAGAACGTGTGAAGCTCATTATGAGTACAAGTGGAGAACAGTACAGTCTTTACCACAATGCCTGTAACTTTATTTGGGCACAAAAAGGCTGGCTGTGCTTATAGTGTTCTGTAAAGTGCCACATGTATTGATGGTGCAATTTCAATAATCCAGTAATGAGGAATCAGGCCTGTGATCCATCTTATCTCTACATTTTGTCTTTTGTTGGTGGCTTCAGTTGTGTTGCATGACACTAGCGATACTAATCCTCTGTTGTTAGCACCTGACACCAGGTTGACTTATACTGTCTGCCTGTACTTCAGTGCTGAGCTACCTGTCTGGGTAGCAAAGGGTGCAAAGAACTGCTTGCATAGGCCATTGGAAAGTTTGATGTCGCTTTCTTTGAACAGTAAATCCCAATATCATTTTGCAAACTGGCTTTCAAACTTCTTAGTTTTAGAAGTAAATTTTCCACTTGTATAGAATCATAGAATCATAAGTTGGAAGGAATCCAGAATGTCATCTAGTCCAACCCCCTGCAAAGCAGGAATCCTGCCCACAACCACCCCTGGGTGGGCTCAAATCACCAGCATTCTGGTGAACAGCTAGGGTTCTTGTTTGAACTCAAGGATCCTTTCTGGAACTAGGTCCAGTGTTGTGTTGAATCCTAGCCAGCCATCTGCCATGTTAGGTACCTAGTCCTTTTGAAAAGATACTTATTCATCTTCTCTGTGTGGTCACACAGAAGGTTCTACAGCAGTGCAGGGCACCTGGAAACTTTAGAGGTTTGATCCCACCTCCCATAAAGGGAGAATCTCCCCCTTTTTTCCTTGATGGGTGGAACAAACATGGTTCTGCTCTGTTTTCTTGCAGCTACCTTATTGGCACAAAGTTACTTCTACCAATGGTCACATAGCTTATCTACTTAGGAGAGGAGCATTCAGATGAATCTTGTTCCTGAAGCCAAAATCAGACATGTAGAATCCATGTTTCCCATTATGAGGTTCTCTTGGAGAGCATGCTTTACAAATTTCTGACACCTGTTAACACAGATCATTATCTGACTATCCACTGACTATGTCAGTGTTTCTGTCTCAAAGCCATTCATGATTATGAGGTAGTACAAAAATGGAGACTTCAAGGACCCATGCGGCCTTAGGACTGGCTAGGTCAGGCATCCCCAAACTGCAGCCCTCCAGATGTTTTGGCCTACAACTCCCATGATCCCTAGCTAACAGGACCAGTGGTCAGGGATGATGGGAATTGTAGTCCAAAACATCTGGAGGGCTGAAGTTTGGGGATGCCTGGGCTAGGTATTCACAGGTAAGCCCAAACGAGAGAATGCAGATGACCTTTCCCATAACACCCCAGGCATCAGCGTCTTTCAATCCACTGCTGCTGGCTGCCCTACCTTCTGTTATAATGAAGGTAGTAGCTTCTCCAAATCGACAGTAAAAGAGAGTACCAGTCCTACTGGTGCGTTAAGGCCATGCCTACAGCACTTAGAGTCAAAGGGCAGAATTCAACATCTAATATGATTGCTTTGTTAGTGCAAGCATTAAGCAGTAACAGGGGCAAAAAGGATTGCTTAAAGAAAAAAGGAAGATAGCCAGCATGGCCAGTTGTTAAAGGATGGTGAGAGTTGTAGTCCAACATCAACTGGTGGGCCAAAGGTTTTCCCACTATTCCAGTATTATAAGGCTGCTTTCAGACATTGAGTGATATCCATTGCTTTTCATGTTCAGAATAGGCCCGTTAAAGTTGATTTCATTTGTTTCATAAGTCATTTGATTTCATTGGGTCTACTCTGGGCATGACTAATGTTGGATATCACCCACTAGGTCCCCTTCATTCTTCCTGCAATTGCTTAGATACACGTGTAATACCTGCATACCATTGTGTCTTCTAGTCTCAGTACGATAACTATGATGTGCATAGGGTTGGTTATTGAGTTAGAAATAAATAAATAAATTCTGCCAATCACAACTAGCATTTTGTTCTTATTAAATTTATTTATTTGGTTTTTCAAATTAAAATTTCTCAGAGATATATCAAACATAAATAATAAGAAACAAGATTCCGAGGAATCTCCTGGACTTCCATCCTCCCCTTTGTGGGTCCTATTATTAATCATTTCCTCCTGCGTCTTTTATGATAATCCAAATCTTTTACCTCTTCCATTATGTCCAGAATTCAACCTTAAACTACAAATGATATTCCAATCCTACTAACAATTTTAACTGCTTACAATGGTCTTTAAGATAAGTTGTAAATTTCCCCAATTCCTTATTAAAATTTTGGTCTTCCTGATTTCTGACTCTTCATTTTAGCCATTTCAGCATAGTCCATTGACTTCATCTGCCATTCTCTGGTAGGAACTTTATCTTGTTTCCATCTCTGCGCCAGTAAACACGACCAGCATTTTGGATAAACACTCCAAATGTTTAGTCCTGTGTGATGTAGATAATATTGGACTAGGAAGACTGCTGGAGAAAATATTGGACAAAGTTCAAATCTGTACTTAGTTCCGAAACCTCTTTCAGCTTACTGTACCTTGCAGGGTTGTTATAAGAATAGAAAGCGGTATTGATCATGTACGCTGCCCTATTGATCATGTACGCTGCCCTATTGATCATGTACGCTGCCATGAGCCCCATAAAGGAAGGGGAAGTTAAAAATGTGATTTTGGTGTAACAATTTTTTTCCTCCCAGTTTTTGAACAAGCAAATAAATCTTTGTGCAAACTTTTCCAGCTTTTCCTCTCACATGCACGTGCGTCCGTTATAATAATTTCTTTTCTCGGTGCTCTGTGAAATGTAGCTTTGTCTTAGACCTGCTGCTTTGGTCTTTAAAGGAGGATAGTGAAAACATATTCCGGGAGTATCTGCTTTGCTCTGCTGTAACCTTTTCATTTGCAGTATCTTGTATGCGAGGCAAGCTCAGTTCTGAACATCTTCGGACTGCCTACAATATTTTCTTCCTCACTCCCCTTAGTCTCTGAGCTCATCAACACCACCCCCCAGGGGATTGGATAGCTAAGTCTGCCAAACTGGGTCTTAGCAACATCTTACTCACGGTGCTGTTTCATTTGCCCTTCCGCAGAAAGTACCATTAGTAAAATGAATGATGATTACAGGGAGAGTTAAACAGAGTGCAGCATGTAGCTGTCTGTGACTTTGAACTTTGCACAGGCTTTGTTTAGGGTACTCTAGCTCTGAAAATATAGTATGGATATTTGTTGTAATATGGTATCCTAGTTGGTCAGGTAAGGATGCATATATTTCCCTGTATTTCCGTTGCCAAGTGAAATTGCCAGAAGTGTGTTATTTGAAAGAAAATGGTTTAATAGACCTTTCAGAGTAAGGATGGACAATCATCAGGGGTCAGCAAACTTTTTCAGCAGGGGGCCGGTCCACTGTCCCTTAGACCTTGTGGGGGGCCGGACTAATTCTATTTTTTTTTTAAAAAAAATGAACGAATTCCTATGCCCCACAAATAACCCAGAGATGCATTTTAAATAAAAGGACACATTCCACTCATGTAAAAACACCAGGCAGGACCCACAAATAACCCAGAGACACATTTTAAATAAAAGGACACATTCTACTTATGTAAAAACATGCTGGTTGCCACGGGCCGGATTTAGAAGGCGATTGGGCCGCATCCGGCCCCCGGGCCTTAGTTTGGGGACCCTGATCTAGTCCTACTATATACTGAGTACTGAAAAAACAGGAAAACCATTTTGTAGCAAGGGAAGAGTTTTATTATTCATACGTTACCTCTCAAGCCAAGATAAGTTATTACTAGGGTAAAGTGGATAGACTATGTAACTTCAGATATTTTTAATTATTAGTTCGCAAGTGAAGCAGGTTCTTTTACATGATCTTTCTACCATTTTGCCACAGTTTCTACCAACACACCACCCATTCATGATACTTTTACTCCTACTTCTCAACTCCTTTTACCTGCAAGCTGGAAGAGACCCAGTTGCAGGGAGCTTTGAACTTGGGTCATAGGAAGCTGTCCTAAATTGCATCAGACCATCTTGTTCGTTATTATCTATGCTGAGTGGAAATTACTCCTCAGGGTTTCAGACAGCCCTATCTTCATATTCTCTTCCATCCCCATCTTTGCTGCTCTCAAATACAGTGGTGCCTCAACTTACGAATTTAATCCGTTCCAAAGGCACCTTCGTAGGTTGAAAAAATCGTAAGTCAAAAGCGCCATTGGAAACGCGATTTCCCATAAGAATGCATTGGAAACGGTTTCCATTCGGATGTTGAGAAATTCGTAAGTGTGCAGCCATTTGCCCCACTCATAAGTCGAAAAATTGGGTTGTCGAGTCATTCGTAAATCGAGGTACCACTGTACCTGTTCAGATTACCGTATATTCCGGTGTATAAGACGACTGGGCGTATAAGATGACCCCCAACTTTTCCAGTTAAAATAGAGAGTTTGGGATATACCGTACTGGTTTCTACTGTGGAGAAAAGTTAAAAAGGAAACTGACTGGTTTTGTTTTTGTTTGTTTTTTTCATTGCTAGGCACATTAGAGGCATATATTGATATTAGTATGCACACTGGTCAGTATCTATTAGTGCTATTCAAAGTAAACATGGTGTAAGGACTTAAGGTCACCATGCTCATTATTTTCAGCGGGTCCATTCTGTGTAGGACTAATGTTAGATACAGTCCTTTCGTTTTTCAAAAACTGAATGCGGGAACTTTGAGAATGTGTTGGAAATCTTTTTATGAAATAAAGGACAACCCCCCAATATGCCATTTATTTGATTTAAAATAATAATAATCAGAAGATGCTATTAGTATCCTGCATGCCCAGTTTCAACTGCGGATGCCTCCCTCTCTCCCATTCATTATGAGGAAATCCTGTCAAATTTGCCATGACTGTCTGGCCTTGGTAAGCCTACTGTGTTTTTAGATGTTTGGCCAGATCATTATGTGCCATGTCGCTGATTTCTGTGAACTTCTTTCATATCCTTTTCTGCAGGAGTGTGCCTGTAGTTGGCCATGTTATGTCACAAATCCCACCTCGTCACCGTGGAACTCTTTTGCTGTTTAACTACAGTGGTGGTACTGCAGATGCTGTGCATTCAGATACAAAAAACAAAGTAGCTCTCGATTTAATCCCATTATGTGATGTTGATCTCAGGACCACTGGACTCTTAGTTGGATTCTGGCTTTAATCCTGTAAAGATCAATCTTGCCCGTTGCGCTCTCTCTCTCCTGATTTTAAATCCCTCTTTAATCTTGTTAATTGCACCAAGCTGTTTTCCTGTTCACCAGCCTAACTGTGTTATGCCTTCACAGTGTTGTTTCTGACCTGCTTTCCCTTTGTTCTCATAGGAACAAGGAATATGGGTGTTATGTAGCACCCTAGTAGCACCCTAGTGACCAACTCACATCACTCAGGTTTTGTATTAGATTATTTGGCTCGTTGCAATTAACTACGGTACTGTACCAGAAGGTTGCTTAGTTCAGTTGATACCTTGAAAAGATGGGTTGATTGGTCACTTGGGTTGTTCCTCTGCCTGATGAAAGCAATGAGCCTGGAATATTAGAGCTGTCTCATAAAGCAGTGTCTTGAAATAAGGTACTTACGGAATAAAATGATCTCAAGAAGAGGCTATTACTTCACTGACTGATAGTTAAGAGTTCTCATAAATATATTGGCAAAGCACATAGATCCCGGAATGACATACCTTAAAAGTTTGGCAGAATTTCAGTTCCTTAAATTGACGGGGGGGCTGACTCATTTTTGGGGGGTTTTAAGGTAACCTTAAGAAGAGAAAAGCATGCACATTCAAATTCAGGGCCTTTTATTTTCCATTTTGTTCTGTCTTCCAGCCTGAAAAGCTTGAACTTCCTTTTATATTAATACATGGGGCTGATTTTTCACTGTGACAGATGGCTCCTACCAGGCAAGACTTAACATATTCATTGTAGTATATTCCATAAAAAAATGGTGACTGCAGCAATATTAAGTAAGCAAAGTTTTTGTGTGTGAGAGGTCAAAGAAAACATCTCTCATCTACTGTTTTTTTGTAATTCAATAGGAAGTGATAGATCAGTTCTTAAACCACTCAGTACTGTACTGAGACTCGTATAGTTCTGCCAAACTTAGTTCCTTCATCTATCTGGACACTGACTATTTCGTTTAAAATAGAATAAATCTGGCTTTCTGTACTGCTACATGTCGGTGGTTGCAATCCTCTAGTACGCAATTCTGCCTACAATGTGTGTGAACAGAGAGCAACATTGTGTTCGTTTTCATTTCAAGGGTACAATCTTTTTTGAGACTGTTAGACTTTTGGGGTGGGCATTGCATACTTATTTCCTTTGTTCCTAACCTTAAGGAACTGGAGTTTGGTGCTTTGGTTGGAGAAAGATTGTTGTCTGCATCAGCCTTGTGTGATCCCAGCAATTCTTGGGTTAAGGGAATTGTATTTGGGGCAACATAGTGAGTGTGTTTCAGTTCTTTTTGTGTTGCCAGTAGCAAGAAAGGGGGAAACTTTTGATTTCTAATCCGCTTTAGAGGAAGCTCCATATCAGGGCCGCACGGAAACATCCAGTCAAGCAGCTCCTTTATCATAAAGGGGATTTTAATTAAAACTGTTTTCGCATTATGAGCGGAATGAACGTCAGTGCCAGCTAGTCCTGTATTGGGCATTTATCTCCTTCAAACCACATTACCCATAATTGCTACATTAAATCAAAGTTGGAGAGATTAGAGGTCTGAATTGGGCAAGGCAGCTGGTACCAGACTAGGGAGCTCCATACTGCTGAGTTGTTGATATGGGGTCTCCTCCTTCAGGGTACAGATGAAGAAATGACTGTGGCAGACTTCAGGTGAACCTAACTCTCTTTTTGTAGGATGGGCGATTGGGTCGTAATCCAGAAAGTGTGACAAGCTACATGTCTGAAACATTCCAAACGACTGTCCTTCATCTTAATGCTTTTGTCTGACCTCATTGGGGCATAACAGACCCAAGTTGGGGTCCTGGGGGTGGGTGGGATAAAGGTGAGGAAATGTTCTCTCCTCCGAAGTGCAGGGTTTGCTAAACATTTTGGGTCAGTGGTCACATTTGGAATTTTGAAACAGTGCCATGGGGAGCAGCCAAGACATGGCTGCTGTGAGGACATGGCACAACACAAAATGGCTGCCATCTCTAAATGAGCGGAATAGAGACAGAGGACTGCAAAACAAGTACAGGTATGTACAGTTCAAGAAGGATACTGACAAGCTGGAACGTGTCCAGAAGAGGGCAACCAAAATGGTCAAAGGCCTGGAAACGATGCCTTATGAGGAACGGCTTAGGGATGCCTTATGAGGAACGGCTTAGGGAGCTGGGTATGTTTAGCCTGGAGAAGAGAAGGTTAAGGGGTGATATGATAGCCATGTTCAAATATATAAAAGGATATAAATATATAAAAGGATGTCATATAGAGGAGGGAGAAAGATTGTTTTCTGCTGCTCCAGAGAAGCGGACACGGAGCAACAGATTCAAACTGCAAGAAAGAAGATTCCACCTAAACATTAGGAAGAACTTCCTGACAGTAAGAGCTGTTCGGCAGTGGAATTTGCTGCCAAGGGGTGTGGTGGAGTCTCCTTCTTTGGAGGTCTTTAAGCAGAGGCTTGACAGCCATCTGTCAAGAATGCTTTGATGGTGTTTCCTGCTTGGCAGGGGGTTGGACTGGATGGCCCTTGTGGTCTCTTCCAACTCTATGATTCTATGATTCTATGTCCCCTCCATCAGTCACCCCATCAATGGAGAACGGCACTTTTGTGCTTACTCTGAGAGAGAGAGAGAGAGAGAGAGAGAGAGAGAGAGAGAGAGAGAGAGAGAGAGAGAGAGAGAGAGAGAGAGAGAGAAGCTCTTTGCATCTCTCCTCTTCCAGGTGGAAAGAAGGGTGGTTGTCCAGTCCTGGCATCATTGAAATGTGGGCATGTTTAATGGAGCAGCTTCAGTGTTGGAAGAGGCTGAGCATGTGCGAGCAGGAACTGAGCAGGAGGAGCAAACAGTGCATTGTTTGTGTTTTAGGACATATTTTATGAGAACTTTGGCTGGTGCTGATTATGAGGTACAGGTGGGCATAGTAGAGCCCACTATGCAGTAGTGTTCAGCACTGGGGCTAAGGCAGTCATCCTCAAGCCAACCACTAGAATACATGGAGTGTATACATTTGAGAATATGCCTCCCTGCACTGCAGGAGAGTGGCATTGAAGCTGGCAGCGCACTAAGTAGGCTCTTTGAGCACCCCACTCCTCACTCTGAGAATGAGGTCCTCTTCCTTTGAGAGTGAGGAGTTGTGGTTGAAGTGACCATAGTGAGCTTTTGCACTGGCGGTGAAAGATGTAAAATGTATTGAAGTTAACAGAGACTTCTACGCAAGTGTTTGCCAGTGTTTTGACAATATACATTAGTGGCAGTATAGTCCACCACAGCTACAATGCCTTGCTGTGAGAAAGTGCCCCTTCCTTAGGGTGCTGCATTAAGGGGACAAGGGTGGTCTCAGATTCATGGAAGTAGCAGAGGGAAGAGCAGCAACAGCAGCAACAACAGCAAGGGAGCAGCAGGTAGTAGCAGGAGGAGGGAATAGGTGACAAGGATGCATGGAGGAAAAGGAGGGAGTGCAAGTGACAGCAACAGCCCGCTTCAAGCAGTGCACTGTGTCACACTGACCTTGAATACTCTCAGCTATTAATATTGTAGGTCACAGTTGGGTCTGAGGCTGGTTTGGATTTCGAGCCAGAAATTTCCCATACTGCACACCCTTCGGTTACAGAAAAGGTCAAGATGGTCACCTGAGACCCTATTGCAGTCAGTTGCATGCATAAGCCTTCCGATCCATTGACTTACATGCAACTGTTTCCCTCATTTTTTTCACTTTAAATAAGACCTTGCTACTCTCTGGTTGTTGCTTGGTGGGCATATTGCTAAAGTCATGGCTAAAATCATGGCTTTCTCCTCTCTTTTCTATGGGCAATTCACTTTTACCTCTCGGGAAGAAAAGAAAAAGAAGGATTTAATAGAAGAAGGAAATTCCATCTCTAGACAATAAGGCTAGAATTTATTATCTCTATAGACCCAACAGCCACCAACACTATGTAAGATTGAACCTCATAGGTTTTTGCCAGGCCTTTTTGGATTTTTTTTTAAAAATGCTTATCATTCATAAGCTTATCTATCTCTGTGAATGCAGGGAACCACTTGAGTGTGTAGAAACTGCTACCTCATTTTTTTGGTGTTGCCAATTCATGTTCAAACATCCTAGGTCAGGGGTCCCCAGACTTTCTGCGCGGCGGGCCGGTGCCCGCCGCGCCGACCGCGCGGTGGGCCGGAGGGCAGGGGAGTGCGCGCGCAGCGGGCCGGAGGGCGGGGGAGTGCGCGCCCGTGCGCATGCGCACACGCACACGGGCGGGAAAAAATAGCCAAAAATCGCTTGTGCGCATGCGTATGGGCCTCCCCCGACCCGGAAGTGCACCAGAAATGACCTCTTCCGGGTCGGGAGAGGCCCATACGCATGCGCACAAAGGATTTTCGGCGATTTTTTGCCGATTTTTTAGATCGTCGCTGCGCCGCGCGCCGTGAGAGCGGGCGGCGGCAGCGGGCGGCGGGGGTCGTCGCGGGCCGGATTGGAAGGCCGATTGGGCCGCATCCGGCCCGGGGGCCGTAGTTTGGGGACCCCTGTCCTAGGTTCTCTGTTAAAGGAACTGATTAACGCTACCTGTTAAATGCACCCCCTTTGCATCCTGAATTCAGGAAACATGCTTTCCTATGAAGGTCGCTTCTGGAATTGGAATGTTAGAAGGAATTTGTGATTAAACCTCATTATCTGCTCATTCCTCTATTTTTTAAAATATAGTTTATTTCCTGCCATCTGTGTTGTCTTCTTCTGGCCTACTGATAGAGAGGAGAACATATTCCTTGGTTTGTGCTCTCTCCTGCCAAATCCTGCTCATTAATGTCTGTTTTTCTAGATATCAACTTCTGAAGAGGACTTAAATTTTGTATCCAGGAAGTATCTATGTACCTTGAAACCTTTTAACTAGTCGTTGAATAATAAGATGGATTTGTTCATGTGTGTTTTGAGCATTTTTTCAAAATACTGAAATAAGAGCTGGGTTGTATAAGCAACCGTTAGAACATTCAAGTACGCAGAAGCTTAATTTTAACCCTTCCTCTGTCTAGGCTAGTTCAGTCTTCCCCAACCTGGCATTGGACGGCAACTCCCACCAGCCCAGTGAATATTGCCAGCAGTCAAGGATAATGAAGGTTGCAGTTGATAATACATATGTAGGGCACCAGGCTAGGGAGTGAGTGCCATTTTGCTAAATTGCCACTTTTTACTTTGGCAGAGTTTCACACACATATATCTTCTAGTTCTCAAGGTAATGTGTGTAAACTACTGTGGCCCAGTTAGCACATAATGCTAAGCCAAACGTATATGCAAAAGGGGGAATTCAGAGAGAAAACAACAGCCAGTTTGCTCCTCCTCTGGCTTGCTGCCTAGAGCAAAGCTTAGGTTATGACCCAAACTGGTCATGTTGTCCCTCCATCTCCAAGCAAGTCACAAGCTGTAGGCAAAGTTTGTTATTGGATTATTGCTTTTAGTAGTTTTTTTTTGGGGGGGGGGAGAGAGAAACCATGAGCTCAGGTTCAAATGTAATGCTAAGCCAAACCATGGCTTAGCTCTGGGGTGGTGCAAAGTGGCCATACTTGCTTAGCCATGGTTTGGTTTAGCATAAGATGTGAATTGGCCCTATGCATAGCTACCAGTAAGTTGTTCTTTCAATTTTTCTGTTTTATGTATTGCTATTTGTATTTTATTTCTGTTACAAGCTACTTAGGATTACATTTTGTAGGAAAAATGGAGCATATTTTAAAACTAAAACTAAAACATAATACAGTATTAGTAAATCAACTTGCACACTGCAAGCAATAGACTATTGTTCCTGTCTGCTTCAGAAAGTACCCCCTCCTCAAATCTCTTACAAATTTATCTGATCTTCTTTTAAAATTATATAAGTTATGGTGCATCATCACATTTTGTGGTAGTGAATGCCATAAAATTGTTTTGCCCTTTGTGGAGAAATACTTCCTTTTGTCTGTCTTCAGCTTCATTGGATGAGCATTAATTTTGGGAACATAAGTACTTAGGAAGTTGACTTACACCAAATCAGACCAGTGGTCTGTCTAGCTCAGTACTATCTACACTGGTTTGGGCTGACTCTCCATAGTTTCCATCCACCATGATGCGAAGATCACTTTCCAGGTTAGTCACTGCCAGTTTAGATCCATGATCGGACATAAATTAAATTACCATAGTGGTAGTAGTAGGTGTGTGTGTGTGTGTGTGTGTGTACTGTATATATATATATAGAGAATATGAATATCCTGCAATATTATTTCCCATTTATCCAATGTGAGATACATTACAAGTTCCACTTTCCAAATACAAGGCACTCCCAGGAAATCATTCATTAGGAAAATGTTCACATAACGAGCTGACGATTTCCATTATTTCCTATAGGAACATTTCTAATCTGTGGTTTGTCTGGTCTCCCTCCCTCCTTCCATGGTTTCTGCCCAAAACTGCAGCAGCCAATCAGCAAAAGACAAAGGAAAATAAGATTGGTCCGATTTCTCATGCTCCCTGATTTCTCCAGGCTGTCAGTAATTTGTGGAAGGGATTCCAAGCACATACCAGAACTTTAGGCTTTTTAGAAAGCCATGGATTTTTTTGTGGTTTGATAAGTGATGGGGAAATGCATTGAAAAGTGTGGAAGACTTCAAAGGTTTTGAGTCTCACAGGCAATATATCTATGGAAATTATTTATGACAACTTGCAAAGAGCTATCACTCATGTGATAGCTGGTATGTGTTACTGACAAGAAATGGATTTATGTATGATGGTTCTGAATGAACTCATTGTTGCTATAATGGGTTGTACCCAACTAAGTTCTACTCATAGAGTAGTAGACTCACTGATATTAATGATCTGGTGGTGGTGATGTCCATTAATTTGAATGGGTCTACTCTAAGAATGGCTAACATTGGATGCAACCCATTGTTTCCCATCCAAGCTGAATATTGAAGCTTCATGAAAACAATTCAATACTTTTTTTTAATGGCACGGTTGCTTTATATTTCGGCAAATCAAGCATATGTTGGAATACTGCTGTCGCTGTCAGTTTTCTGATGAGAGAAACAGTGCTGAAAGAACTGAAAGCAAAATCCATTGAACAATAGGTGCAGAATGGTATGCTCATAGCAAGAGTTCAGAGAGCAAGGGTGGTACTGAGAGCTTGTCCTTAGTTCTTCTTCAGCTTTCCATTTGCCTTCAAAGAGTTCAGTAAGACCCCAGATTTTGGGGAACTGGGCACACAGGCTGTTTAAATAGTAGAGTACGCAAAAAAATGTCAAACCATGGGAATTGGGTTTTTTTTTTCTTCTTTTAAAGAGCACAGTAAAAAGAAAAAAGCAGGTTGCTTCTGTTGCTGAAGGTACAATTTCCACACCTCGCTATTCCCTTTAGGCTACATTCAGCCTTCTAAGAATTGCTGGTCTGATCTCAGGTTACAAGTGACACACATGGCATGCATGGTTCGAAAAGCAACTTCTGAACCTGCTGGTCTTTGTCAGATTAATTTAGCATCTGTCCATGTCTGTTAGAGCTCCAGCATCCTCTTGTAGGAATGTGTGGATTTGGAATGGTACAAGGAAGTTTTCTAAAATGGGAAGAGCAGCTGGCTTTTCCAGACCTACCGGTAGCCCCCTTTCTCACCATCTCCCATCCCCTATGCTGACAGTCAGCATTAATCCTCCTAAGTTTGACTGGAACAGCTGAGAGCATGCATCCTGCATAGCTCAAGGCCCCTCAGTGGATTCAGATTGCTTTCTTTCCTCCTCTCTCCCTTTCTCACTTCAGTTCTGATTCCAGCAGCTGTCTCTGTCTGGGTTAAATGCAGAGAGAGAAGTGTTAAATGATACACAAAAAACTTCATTGCAGATATCAGTGTGGCCTCTCTCTTTTCCCTCCCTTTGCATCCTCAAAAAAAGAAGAAGGGAAAAAAAAGGATTTGCTATGCTAATCCCAGCACCTGTCTCTGCCTGGGACAGTAAAAAAAAGGAAAAGGAAAAAAGGTCTGGGGGTGGAGGGTAACACAGCCTCATATACTTTTTAGCTGTCCCAGATTGTGTTCCCTCTGACGCGCCTACTGCCCAGAACATATATCTGTTTGGCTCCTATGTGCTGGCTTGCTTTCTCCCTCTTTGCCCATTACTGCATTCTGTTCTTCCTGATTGTCATTCTGTGTTTCTGGGAACTGCAGGAGAGAATTGTTCCTCTTCAGTTTAGGATTCCTAACTTATGAGGTTCCGTTCGTTTATGTGCGCCTTGGTTTTAGCTGTGCTGGATCTCAAGGGGGAGAAGGCAGAAAGGCTGATCTGAAGCCATTCAGGCAATTCATGTATATTTTCAGCTGAGCTAGTATCAACCTGCGTATAGACCCAGAGGCCTGAGCCAAGTATTGCACAGCACTGCCAGGGACCTGTGCTCAAGACTGCAGGAGGGGAGACGCAGACTCAGAGTTCCCGTTTCTTTGTCTGCCTGGTATACAGCTGGAGAAGCCTTTGGCTATGTATGGTGTATATTGTATGGATTACCAATACCCCGTTGTCCAGGTAAGTAGAGAAAAGATCACAACTGAATGTTGTTCATGTTTCCAGTTGTACATTGTTAGCTCCCTGCATTGCTTTGAGAGGAGGCTGATATTTTTCCAGGCTCAGCTGTTTTGGTTTATCCAGATACACTTTTTCAAAAGTACTGCATTTACCTTTTGCTGAAGTTGGCATCTGAGTTGAAAGCTTGAGGATCAGAGTCTTATGGGAGAAATTTACATTTTACGGAGGAGGTTGTTCCTGATATAAATTCCAAGGATATATATGTGCATTTTTTTAAGGAGTGAGAAATTATTAACATTAAAATCCACCATATGGCATTCTTGAGATTTTCTTATTGGTTGGTGAGTGCTGCATCACTAAGGAGCATGTGACTTGAAGATACCTCCTTTCTAGCTCCAGCAACCAGAAGAGTGATATTTCTATCTTGAACTCATTGCTGGTAAGCTGATGTGCTATAACTATTCTGATTCGCCTTATCCCTCACTACACAAGTCCAGTGTTGATGTCCTGTTATAAACATAGTGAAATGTATTTGTTCTTGTAAGTGTTTCAGACATTTTTAAGAGCAAGAACAATCATAAGGATGGAAATGTTTGATAACATTCTCATTATTTTTAATAACTTTTTCTTTTCTTTTGGCAATCCTAAGGCTTAGTCAAGGAACTGGTATCCTAAGCCTCTTTGTATGTTGAACAGACATCATTTTTAGAAATTTCATGCTCATAGAGCAAGTCTGAGAATGACAGCTTTTTGTATTAATAGGAATGACCAGTCATTTTGCTCCATATGATTTGGAATAAGTATTATAGTAGCTGATATACTAAGGTGGCTACTATATGAACTGTCTTTAGTTACTAGGCATGTCTCTTTCTGGGGATTTGTCTTCTTTTTCAATGTCATATGTGGCATGCTGGTTTTATTACAGTAGTTACTGTTAAGGCTCCAATCCTCTACACACTTACTTGAGAAGAAATCCCATTCAACTCATTGGGATTTATTCATGAGTAGATATGACTGGGACCACAATGTAATTTTTTGTTCATCAGAATTGTCACTGCTCCACAATAAGGTATTGATTCCTGTGATAACAGTTTTATCTCAATATAATGTGTAATCATTGTGAAGAACTGGGCCAGAAGAACTATATATTTGTAACAAGGGAGAGGTTCTAAAGTGATCAGTTGGTATTTCATACCCAGTAAATAGTGAATAATTTTTGCAACCTGATTATATCTGAGAAGACCAGGCAATCACCTATTATGTAATTTTGTTTCTATTTTTATATTTCCCACAGAAGTCAATATCTGAAGTCTATCTTGTATATTTTGATAGTTATTGGTAGCAGTTACATACACTTGAATAGTGGTGATAAAATTTCCACTTTATGCTTTAAAGGGACGTGTTTTTAACCACTTCAGTGATTATGTTATCTCTGCATTCCTTCTATTCGAAACTTTTAGTGCTTTGGATTTTCCATATTTTAGTTCTTTCTTTTACTGATCTTGAAGCTGTCTGGAATGATAAATCGTTGGTGTATGGAGGAGTGAAGTTTTGAACAACCTTCACCATTGTGTAAATAATTGGGTGATCAGTTAATCTTGAAACATTTTTGAAGTTTAATACCAGATTTTTGCATATTTAAATAATAATTCAGACATGTTCCCATCATCAGCTAGATATCTGTTTTCTGCTGCTCAAAATATACCATCTGCCTAGACCCAGAATCCACATCCTTCATAGTATTTCCGTTGTGATTGCATTTATTCTTAGAATGCAGAATTGTGTGTTTCTGTTTAGGAGTCATGGAGTACTTCTATTCAGAACGACAAAGTGCTTGATGAGCTCTTGGGCTACAGCTTGGAATAGAAAGAATTCATACAGAAGCATATGGAAGACTTCTGGTAGACATTATCTGTAATAATACGACCAACATGCAGAAATATGAGCTATAAACCTGTGTCTTTGTTCAGAAGATAAATTAGTATACTGTATAGAATCTTGTTAGACTACTATGCTCTTAAGGTCATGTGATTCTACATTAAATGTATCTCTTGGTTGTCAACATTTATTCTAATAAATGTGCTTTGTGTACTGTATTCCTGAATACAGATTGGAGATTTGTTCCCTCTCTGTTTGAGCCAGTGCAGAAATGTAGATAATTTACATTAAAATGTAAATCTTATCCTATCCCTATGAAACCCTTCATGAATATGGTTAAGAGAATGGGTTGATTACCCAAAGCAGTTAAAAATAGAGAGCATTTCCTTCAGCACTCCAGATATAATACTAAGAAGAAGAGTTTGGATTTGATATCCCGCTTTATCACTACCCTAAAGGGTCTCAAAGCGGCTCACATTCTCCTTTCCCTTCCTCCCCCACAACAAACACTCTGTGAGGTGAGTGGGGCTGAGAGACTTCAGAGAAGTATGACTAGCCCAAGGTCACCCAGCAGCTGCATGTGTAGGAGCGGAGACGCGAACCCGGTTCACCAGATTATGAGTCTACCACTCTTAACCACTACACCACACTGGCTCTGCTGAAAGTATCCAATTTAAGGTTTGTTCTGCTTGCCTGTATTAGTTACACTGTTGAGGACTTTTTCAGCAATCTTTTAGCACCTCACAGATGACCTATCACATAGCCACCACTGTTGTTGTTGTTGTTGTTTAGTCGTGTCCGACTCTTCGTGACCCCATGGACCAGAGCATGCCAGGCACTCCTGTCTTCCACTGCCTCCCACAGTTTGGTCAGACTCATGTTGGTAGCTTCAAGGCCACCACTGTTGCACACGAGTAAATATCTGAAATGCAATATGAGAAAGCCCGCAAATATAAAAAAGATGGTTAGCTGATTGGTATGAACAAGTCTTGCAGGTCTTTGCATTAGCAGGCCAAAGTAGGTTGGTGGGGAAAGAGAGGAGAATGTTCAAACACAAAGATTGCTTGAATGTGCCAGCAATATGTCCATCACTTTTCTTAAGAGGCATATAAAAATATCCTCCCAACGTTCTAGCTGCTATGCTATGAAGGATCTTGCCTTGCATTATGCATAAATCAGCTGGGTTCATATGTTAAAGACGGGGAATCAGTAATGTTTTTATTCAATGTTTTTATTTCTTGTGTTTAGTGCTACCCCATTTTTGCCTTTGGCTGTTTGTTAGTAGACAGTAGATTTAAAGGGATTGGCATCAGGTTAAAAGTTTGGAATAGGATTAGATTTTTGCTGTCTGCACTTGAAATTACTGTCCTCGTGCTGATGGACTTTACAGACACATTTTGGGGAGGTCTCAGTTACGCTACATCAATGCAGGTGAGTCTGATGCTATGGGTTTTGTAACTCAGACTGTAGGGAAAATATTAATGAAGGGCCTTTTCATCAGAAATCAAAACATTTTTTAATGTCCCCAGAGAGAGAAGGATGAAATGGCTTTATCTCAGATGACCTTAATAAATTGATTGATTTGATTCTAAGCACAGGAGGAAAATCAACATGTTAATGTTAATATTATTTCACATGTTGTAAACAATGTAGAGTAGACCCAAGGGTGGCCAACTCCCAAGAGACTGTGATCTACTCACAGTTAAAAACTGGCAGTGATCTACCCGCTTTTTAGGGGTTCAGGTCCAATTTGTTGCTTTTTTTAAGGGAGGAGGAAGACACCATTTTTATGGGCTGCAGGGCTAAAATGTTGAGGTTTTTTTAGGGGAGCCAAAGCTGTTCAGCTTTGGGGGGGGGGGCGGCAGTGATCTACCACAGACATCCAGTGATCTACCAGTCGATCACGATCTACCTGTTGAACGTGCCTGATGTAGACTACCAATCCACAAACCCACATGTTGGTTTTGGAGAAATAAATCTATTCTGTTGCTGTCCTAGTCCACCTGGAGGCCAAGCAAGAGGTTCAGAATTGCCCTTAAAACTGCAGTTTATGATGAAAGTGCGGTGATTTAACCTTGCTATAACCATAATAGACCCACATGCTTTGCATGAAGGAGGGGCTTGGGAATGCAGACACAATAACTTCCTTGAGCATACCTAAGCTAAGGACACCCCACCTCTGTGATGATGAATTCTCAGGACGAACCTATCTGGGATCAGATCATTTCTGTATTGGTACACAAGGATTTGTTTGGGATATCAAAAATTGGTTAAGAAACCACCAAATTTAATCAAATAGGAGTTTGTATTGCAACCAGTTGGGGAAATTTCCCATCTCCTTATAAGATGTTCTACGGGCAGCTAAGAAACTTGGATTAATGTAGCCTTTAGTTCTCCATATACTTAGCTTGCATTCCATTATTCTTTCTGCTTTCAGAACATGAAATCTTGGCACTTACACATTACTTTTATGGTGACAGTTGTTCTCCAATGATAGAAATTTAAAATCTCTCTCTTCCCGCCCCCAATTGTAGACTAATGAGTCACAGATATCTAGGCCTTGCCATTCATTACTAAAAAGAATTACCTGTAGTCAGAGACATACTTATGCTATTTTTGACAGATTTAAAATTTATACAGAAGCCGATACATTAAGCATAAGTACTCCATCTTCCTTCTCTCCCTTTTCCCTCTGTGGGTGGGTAATGTTGTAATATGGGGGTGGAGATGGTGAAGATAAACAGATGGTTGTAACTTTTGTAAAGCATTGTTAATCACAGTCAAATGGGGGGGGGAGCCTTTTTTGAAGACCCAGATATGATGTTAATTCCATATTCTGTTGTTCCATCCAAGTGGCTACTTTTGAGGGAAACACATGGCTTTTAATTAGCCCAGTCTATATACTGGAGAGATATTGAAACAATAAATTTAGTCAGTACTGTATAGCCTAATAGTGTGTAAGAGAATGAGCTAGAAATCAGTCCCTGGCTCATACTTCACTTCTGCCATAAACTTGGTAAGTAGCATTAGGCAAGCTGGAGTTACAACAGACGACTAAACGACTAAACAACAACAACAAGAAGTGTCAGTGGGTGGCATCTTTGGGCTGTTGGCCCTGCTGGAAATCCTGTTTTGGGTCCTCTTTTCTCTCATTCCTTTGATTAGCCGTCATTGCAGTTGCTTCTGAATAATGCTGTGTTGCATCATGGAGAATTAGTGTTGGTTCGCCATTGCTCATTGGAAGAAGCAGTGCTGCTGCTGTCACCTTGTTAAGCCTGCCTAGGTAAAGGTAAAGGGACCCCTGACCATTAGGTCCAGTCGCGGACAACTCTGAGGTTGTGGCACACATCTCGCTTTATTGGCTGAGGGAGCCGGCATACAGCTTCTGGGTCATATGGCCAGCATGACTAAGCCGCTTCTGGCGAACCAGAGCAGCGCACGGAAACGCCGTTTACCTTCCCGCCGGAGAGGTACCCATTTATCTACTTGCACTTGGACATGCTTTTGAACTGCTAGGTTGGCAGGAGCTGGTACCTTGGGGATTCAAACCGCCGACTTTCTGATCGGCAAGCCCTAGGCTCTGTGGTTTAACCCACAGCGCCACCTGTGTCCCTACCTATCCCCTATCTGGTGTGAACCAAGTGAGCTACCAGAGGGAAGGCCATTGACATTATCCTGCTCTCTGGTTGTTATGGGGACACTTTTGCTTCTAAGGACTGTGCCTTTCCCCTTCCAATTCCTGGATGTGAGACTCAGAGAGGGAGACTGTTGCTTCATGGGCAGAAGGATGTTGAGCTGGAAAGGAGAGTGGAGAAGTAGAGAAGAAAGATGAGACTGAGAGAAGGAGGGTGGCTGTGGAGGGAAAGGTCCTTTGGGGGAACTGTGACAACACACAGTGACAGAATTTCAGAGAAAGAGAGAAAGGGTGGCCATGCCCACCCACTGCAGGCTTTACCATGTCATGACAAGCAAGTCACCCCCAACAAACTTACACTCAATTGAATGGGACCCTCCAAAGAAGAAGTTTCCCACCCCTGGTCTAAGGAATAGATCTATCCCAAAGGGAGTGGTAGCTGCATGGCAGATACTAAGGCAGTGAAATTGTTGGTCTTGCTCTTTTTTTGTTGTACATTGGACAACAATTTTTTTATTAAAGGATTGTTAGGAAGGGAGAGTGGCTTTGAAGATGTGAACATAGAAAGAGTGAGTGTGAAAGCTGAGTTGCCTTAGTTCAGCATACTGGTGTGTCTTTTTAAAGGTGTGAGGGAGCAAAGCAATTAACAGGGTGCCATGCCCTTGGATATTTTTTGTGCTCAGTTGATGGCCTTTCCCCCTCAACCCCCCACACCCCACAAACCATGCATCTTGTGAGTGTCTTTTCCCAAGCTTGAGTATAAAAATTGCTTCCACCTTGCTTGTTTTTTACTTGTGAATTATCTGGCATAGTGCTAAAAGCTACTATAGATTTATGTACTTTGACAGAATAAGCACACACGTCAAGGCTGGCTGTTCAGATGCAGGCTTTTCTTCAGGATACATGCTATTCATCTTTTGAACAGATGAAGGCAGAGTTGTGATGTGTAGGGTCCCCCCCCCCACAAGAAACAGTTATTTATATATAGACAATCTGAATTTTACCTCCCAGTGTGTGGCATGTGAATCACATCACCTTTGTAGAATTGACTCTGTGGTTCTTTCCCCCGAAATATAGGGGCCTAAATATTGGGTTTTACCAACTGGTCCCATGCAGCAGGTTTCATGCTAGTATTTTTGCCACGGTTATCTGTAACTCCATAACTTTCAGACTAGATTAAAATTCATGGCGTTACCTTTTAATAATGCGCTTTTATTAGAGTTGAGTCTGAGTATGTTTGCTCGTTAGGCAGAGCTGAAAATAGAATAAATCTCAGAGAGCACTTCTGTTGATGGAACTTGCACAGCACTATCCATTCACAGCACCATGAGAGGCATCTCTTCAATGAAGGTGTTGTAGAACGTTTTGATTTCATGAAGCGTGTGCTTGTCTTCTTCCCCCACTACATACTGGTTTCCCTCCAAAATGGCCTCGGCCGATCCTGTGGATGTAGTTCTCACAGGATATTTAAAACAAAAATAGATCGTGAAGAGCTCCAAAAGGACCTCTTCAGACTGAGAGGTGGATGGGAAGTAATATATAGCAAAGGCAAAGGCAGTTCAATGCAAACAAGTGCAATGTTACGCATTTTGGCACAAAAAAAATTAATCTTAATTTCACATGGGGTTTGAACTGGTGGTGATAAGACCCTGGGGTTGTAGCAGATAGCTCAATGAAGATGTCAACCACCACGGTGTGCAGTAGTTGTGAAAAAGGCCAATTCCATGCTAGGGATCATTAGGAAAGTAAGTGAAAATAAAACTGCTGATATAATTCTATTATAAAAAAATCTATGATTCAACTGCTTTTGGAATACTGTGTGCCGTTCTGGTCACCTCACTTCGAAAAGGATATTGTAGAGTTGGAAAAGTTTAAGAAAAGAGCGACCAAAATGATTCCCCTATGAGGAAATGTTGCAGCACTCGGGACTTCTTAGCGTAGACAAAAGGCGAGCAAGAGTTGACACAATAGGAGTTTATAAAATTATGAATGGCATGGAGAAAGGGGATAGAGAAAACTTATTCTCCCTCTCTTATAACACTGCAACACATATGGCCATCATTGGAATGTTGGACGTTTCAGGGCAGATACAACGAAGCAGTTCACACAGTGCATAGTTAACCTATGAAACTTGTGGAGGCAACAGTGGCCACTGGCCTGGATGGCTTTAAAAGAGGATTAGACAAATTCATGGAGGAAGAGGTTATCAACGGCTACTAGCTATGCTCTGCCTTCTTGGTCGGAGACAGTAAATGTTTCTGAATACCAGTTTCTGGAAACTGCAGGAGGGGAGAGGGCTCTTGTGTCCATGTCCTGCTTGCAGGTTCCCCAGATGCATCTGGTTGGCTACTGTGGGAACAGGATGCTGGACCAGATGGGGGCAGCGTGGGGCAGAAAAAAAACCCATGAACAGAGCAGAATGGCTTCCTAGCTGCCTGGCTGTAGCAGCAGCCATGCTGCAATCACACACATTATGGGGCATTTGTCTCTCCACCCATGCCCCCTCACCCACTACCGGTACCTAATCATAAATTGTAGGAGCAAGCACAAGGAATGCAGGAGGAGCCAACTTGTGGTTTACATGCTGGATGCCCCTGGTTTGAATCCAGGTCCCATCTACATGCTACAACAGCAGAAAATCATGCCCACCACCACCCACCTATTCAGGCACACCTCAGCTGATCAGCAGGACTCCTTCATGGACTGATAAGCCTGATCACCTTGTGAGCCAACTAGCACTTTTGGCCCTCCCCCCCTGACCTTAGTATTTCCCCTCTGGTGGTGAAGCTGATCTTGTGTCTACGCAGGCATCCCCAAACTTCGGCCCTCCAGATGTTTTGGACTACAATTCCCATCATCCCTGACCACTGGTCCTCTTAGCTAGGGGATCATGGGAGTTGTAGGCCAAAACATCTGGAGGGCCGCAGTTTGGGGATGCCGGAGTCTACTGCCTTGCTACACTTAGCATTCACTTCTAATGTCTCTTGCTTGCCTGGATGGAGGATAGAAGGGGGAAAGTGCAGAAACCAGCCCACTGTACAAAAGGTATAATTTGCATTTCTTTGTTCCAACTACTTTTTCCTCTGGCCCCACCTATCGTTGGCACATGGTCCCTGGAAAGTTGTAGCCCTTCAGGCTGAAAAAGGTTTCCCACCCCTGGACTAGACAGTGCTCTCATCCAAGGAAGGAGAGGAAGGAACATAAATGTAAAATGGACATATGTACAGCATTTTTGTTGGTTGCATTTGCCACTATTTGGAGCTGATTTCTAGCATCTGTAATGCCTTTTCCTACTTCTTTCTACTGGTATTACAATACAGTATGTGGTTGCTCTGCATGTCATTATTCTACAGTTGTAGGAAATGGTGGTGGTGTGGTGCAGGCTGAGGTTTTGATACTGAACATTAAACTAGGCAGAAAGGAGATATATGAGGGGTGTGTGGGTGTGTACACCCACCCACGAGTCTCTTTCTGCTTCCTCTACTGAAAAAAGGTGTTTGGATGAGAGTCCCAAAGATTGCATATGTATCAGCTTTGGGTTTATTATTATTATTATAAATTTTCATTAATTTTGCCCTTTTGGTGCTTTTTAAAAAAAATAAAATAAAATGAATAATAAACTAAAAAGAGAGAAAAGAACCAGGATTCCCTCTGGGGATGTGTGCGTATATAAAGTTACTAGGGTAACTGTAATTCTGGATCTAATGCATAATCAGACACACAGTATTTTCCCCCCATGGTGCCAAATAAATGCAAAGGAGCATGAGAATACAAATTATTATTTATTAAATTTATATACTGCACTTCATCCTAAGATGAAGGTGGTGTACAACATAAAACAAACAAACCTGTGGTGGGATGCTGTATTTGTATATTTACGATTCTGATTAAAAAATTGTTATTAATGAATGCTACCAAACCGAGCTCCAACTGTGGGGTGGCATATAAATGTAAGCAAATAAAGCAGAAGCCACAGTCAGGCATCTTCTTGGGGGGGAGCCCTGTAGCCATGTTCATTTCAGCATCAAAAACTATACATACAGTACTGTATTGGATAAACCAAAACCACAACAAGCAAAACCATATTTTCCGGGGCGTTTTTGCTTCCTTTCAGATTTAAGCGCGCTCTCTCCCACATTGCCAGTTCTCTTTCTCTGTTACTCTGTTTATTAATATCACTGGGCTGGAAGAAGCACTGCCTTGAGAGAAGAGAAAAAGCAGCGAAGCAAAGCGCCCTAATGGGCGCCGAGTTCAGTTAAGGGGTTTCATCTAGGAGGACGACATTGCCCGTGTCCAAGGTGCGCGGAGGTGACATTGCAGGTATTCCTTTTGTGTAGAAGAGAGTTCCGCCCGCCATGTGCAAGCGTGCCCGGGCAGCTGGAAGGGCTTCGAGCTCTTTTGTTACACGGAGCTGTGCTGCCTACGCCTCCCGACTGGATCGAGGCTCTGGCGCCCGCCCGCGCTCCCTCCGCGGCCCGAGTAATCCTATACCCGTAGGCGCGCAAAGCCCGGAAAGAGGATGCCAGCAGTATCCCAGAGGCCCCTCTGCTTGACTCCGAACTGGCTCTGCAACCGTCCAGGCGGGGACGGGGGACGGCGAGGAGGAGGCGGGCCCTGGCTCTGATTAATTACCTTAGGCATTCGGGGGAGGGACTTGCAGCCGCCATCTGGCTGAGATATGGGAGGGAGCTGCAGAGAGGGCGGGCGGGGGAGAGACAGCCAGAGAGGAAGAGAAAAGAAAGGAAGAAACACGAGAGAAGAAAGGGAGGAAAACCAGGATCAAGGGGAACCCCCCGCTCCCTCTTGGTCGCCATTCGGAGACGGGGCGCAGAGCAAATAGGCAAAGGGTTCTGCCACAGCCCCACCTGGCGGAAGGGTCTTTCTTTCCCCTTTCTCCAACACCTCCCCTCCCCCGTTTTGGTTTATGGAGAAAAAGAAAATGGTCACTCAGGTAAGGCTGCGTTTCTGTGGTGGTGGTGCTGCTGCTGCCACCGCCGCGGCGCGCCGCGGCCCCCGCCATCCCCGCACAATTCCGAGAACGGGGGATCGGGAGTGTCTTGCAGCGGCTTCGCCTGCTGCAGGGGGGGAAAAGAGCAAAAAATAAAATAAAAAATGGTGCCTTCTTATAACGTTCGCTCTAAGCTGCGGGAAGATTGCCGTACATGGGAGTGTGTGTGTGTGTGTGTGTGTATGTGTCCGCGCAGCCATCCCTGTTCATTCTGCTCCATAGCAAATTCCTGTTTCCTGTGCTGTGCAGCTGCAGCTCAGGAAAGACCCTGTGGGGATTTGTCTACCTCTTTGTCTTGGCGTGGAGGGGGAGGGGGGGAGAGGGACTGCAGAGGTACGGAGGGCTTTGCTACCAAATTGCAATGGCACGAGGGGCTTCCTTCTCCCTGGGGTCCTGGTGCAGTTTGGATGAGGCTACTAGAGGATTGGATTCTGAGTTTCTTTTCAGAATGAATTGCTTCCATGCTGGCATGCGTTCCTTTCTTGAATCAATAATACAGTATTAGATTTGGGGTATTTTGTTTGTTTGTTTATTCATTTGTTCATTCTTGCTCTTAGCAGCTTAGGTTTCCTCGGGGAACCAACTAATGATATGCAGCAGTATGTAGTGGCCATAGTGTGGTATGATCCTTGAGGTTCATTCTGTTTCACTCATCAAATCTACCTTCTCTTTAACACCCCACCCCCTGCATAGCAGCGGTGCAATGGGGGGCATATTCAGGTCTTCTTCCAGGTTTGGCTGAACCTGCATTTTAATGACTTCTCTGGGACAAACAAAGGTAAACACCCCCCACCCCAACCATTTTCCCAGGTGTCTTGTCTAAACTGAATGGCCTCCAAGCTGTGAGGTATGTTTCAGCTAGGCATAGATACAGGAAGGCAGCTGCCTATCATTTCCCAAGGAAACAGCATTGGCACTGAAGGCAGGTGAGGATTTCTCAGGGAATTTGCCCCGTGTTGAAGAGCAGTCATTTTTCCTTCTCTGCAAGGGATGTTATCTGATGCTGCTTGTCATTTAGAGCCTTTGGCGAGTGGGAAGGAGGTTTTGTTTTTTGTTTTACAAAAAAGCATGGAAATCTCCCAAGTTGACATACGTAGAAAGGTAGTATAGGAATTAAGAGAATTCAACAAAGGGGGGGGCAGTAAACAGAGGAGGTCAGGAAGCAACACCATTAGAGCCAGACTTCTTTACTGTTTGCAGTTATATAATGCCCTGCAGTGCCATGCAGAGATGGGTACCTTTGGGGGGGATATTCCCAAGGCAAAATCTTAGAAAACTTTTAATCATACAAATTTGATACATTCTTTGGAATCTTGCATCATTTGACATGTAACTTTTGTAACATCACACATATGTGCATCACTGTTATTTTAAATTAAATCTCTGTTAAGCTTTGATGAGCTCATGCACGACCGACTTCAGGGAGCACTATATTCCAGATGTCTGGCTCAGAAGGAGGTTGCTTCAAGCCTGGTACAGTACCAGCTTGACTTCTTCAGCCCTCAGACTTGCATTGATTTTACGTAGTGGTTCAAAGGCAGGAATATCTAGCCATTCATGGGCCCATTGCACCTCTTCCTCTCTACTACGGACTCTCATTACTGGATTTATAATCTTTTTAAAAAATCTAGGATACTTGTATTGGGACAAATAACAATTTCAAGGGATTCTCTAGGACAGCCTTTCTCCACCTGCTGTACTCCAGATATTTTGGACTACAACTCCCATCAGCCCCAGTCAGCATGATTATGGAGACTAGGGCTGATGAGAGTTGTAGTCTAAAACATTTGGACAACACCACATTGGGGAGGCTGCCCAGGAACATCACCCAAAGGCTTTCTCATTATTTTTGTGGTTAGATTTTTTTCTTTTCAATATAGCTCATCATCTTATATAATAAGTGTTGTTAGGCATACATGATACCTGGTTTATTTAATGTGTGTTTTGCTTCCCCACCCCCATACATAGGCATTGTGCAGTTTATGTATGGTTCTACATTTGTATGGCTGCTTTTCGTAGGTCTGAACTCATGATTAACATATAAAACTGTCCAAGAAATCCTGGAGTAAAGATAGGCATATGTTGATATTCTTGTCATGTGCATAGAAAGTGAAAAGGCTTATAAGCTTATCAAGGAAGCTTAGAGGACTCCCACATGCATAGGCTGAGGAAAGTCTGTTCTGTTTGTCCTGGAGAAAAGAGAGAAGGAAGTAGTAGCTGATATTAAGACTCAAGAAAGGCCATTCTTAACTAGCCTTGGCTTTGTGACCCTAACCTTAGTGTACATAACAGGAACATGGAACCTATAGTCTTCCACATATTGCTGGACTTCAACGCCCATCATCCCTGAGCATTGGCCATGCTGGCTGGGGCTAATGGGAGTCTAGGACCCAGTATACAATATATAATTTCCAATGTGCTATTGAACGTTTGTGCCATATTTATACTTTAATTGCACAAACAACCTAATAAATATAATGGTTATCTGATATCCCAGATTAAGAAAGCAGTGTTTTGGTTTAATGAGTTAGCATGGCTGCGCGAGAGAATTTACTTCCTTGGTTCATCCTCTGTGCTTTTTTTTTTTTTAACCTTTAGGCCAGCTTTTCCCAACATGATACTCTCCAGATGTTTTGGACTACAGCTCCCATCATCCCTGTCCATGATGACTAGATTTGATGGGCTTTGTAGTTCCAATCAACTGGAGGGCACTGTGCTGCAAAGAGGCTTTAAGGTGGCATGCTATTATGGAATAATTCCTGAAGGTGCACACATTCTTGTAATCCAGACTTTGGTTGTTGTGTTCAGAACTGCTGATCACAAGTCATGTCTCAATGGGGCTTTGTGAAATCAATTGCTTTTGGAGTCTCTTGAATGCATCAGTTGCTGGAACCTCATGCACACAAGTATTTTTGGTCAGTATTATGACACCAGCTATATTGGCTCTTTTCAGAGTATGTTTACATGAGCAAGAACCAAATTAGTTGCTCTAACCATATTAGTTGCTTTAATTACTTTGGTGAATGGGATAGTGCTTCTGTGTTCAAAGATGTTCAGATACTTTTTTTTTTTTTAAAAAAAGAGAATAGTACCATTTGCACAACACACTAGTGGTGTACTACGGCTGGTATAAAAAAAACAGTCTCTTCTGGGGATGTGTGTTCCAGTGGGAGGGGATGGAGTGAGTGCCTCTTGGTTCACTCCTGTACAATATGGTCATATTAAGACTGGATTGAGAGACAGTAAGGAAGTGTTACAGAATCTGCCACATGCACTCCAAACTGACAATTTTAATTTGTATTTCTGCATTTACAGTGTGTTAATGTATAAGTACACTTCATCAGTGAAGTACCATTAAAATAGATGCAGAGAACTGAAGCTGGTACTAAAATAGCATTTGTTGGTTGGAATGCTTTAAAAATAAGAGCCCCGTGTATCTAATTATGTGTGAAACCTTTGTCACAAAAGTGCCCCAGATTTGTTCCTTAGGCCTCATTCAGGTGAATTTAGCCTGAACTCAGTCCAGATAGTCCTGCAGATGAAATGGAAAGTGGAGAGAGAGGGAATTATATATGTTAAAGGAGTTTCCTTTTTTTGGCTATACTTTGAAATTACTAGCGTCTGGAGAACAAAAAAAGCCCTCCCTTTTTTTCTTGGACAGCCTAGTGCCTTGCTGGCGTTTTATTCAGTATCTGTTTCCAATCAGAGATGAGAAAGAGGGGGTAGGTACTGAGCTTCCAGGAGAACGGGGAAAGGGTGTGCTGCCCCTTTAAAGCTGTTCAGCAAGCCCATGTGGCAGTAGCCCGTTGTGGAGTGTGTTCCTGTGCAATGAATCACTCATTCCATTGTCTGCTCCCCCTCCCCTCCTGCTTGGAGAAATGGAGTCTTTCACCTGGGCTTACAGCCTGCTTACAGTTCCTACTCTTTAGGTAGGGGGAGGGGATGCTCACTGTAATTAAAAGCAGAAGGAGGAGAGCTGCTCCTTTCAAAGCTATGAATGAGCCGCAAGCTGGGGAGTGGCACTTTTGCCCTTCCTGGTGGGGAAGAGAGGTAGTAGCATTCGAGAGGGTAGGGCAGCTGGCATTTCTCTTTTCTGGAAGTTCAGGATCTCCTTGAAGGATTATTTGTCTCCATTTTGTAAGCCCTCTGAAATGATTTGACTCCCTTCTGTCAGCAGCACCCGCCCCCCAGCTCTCCACCCCCATTCTTGGGGTAGGGGGGGGGGCCCAGCTAGCACCGTTTATGTTGGCATGTGCTCAACTAGCTCCACTGTGCCCAGAACTCGGAGAGGTGTTGGTTTTATGGATTTCAGACTTGCTCGTTTTTTGGGGGTGTTTTTTTTTTGAAAAACGAACCAGCAGCTGCTTCATATTTTCCAACCATTCTCTCCCCCCCTCCCTTGCTTCCCCCTCCATTATAACCCATTCCTTGCCAGGCCCCACGCCAGTCTATGACAAAACAACTGTAGCCAGACACTGCAATCCCAGCCTGCTTTTTATAAAAGCACGAATGCAGGAGTTCCTTAAATGGAGATTAGATTTAAATCTGAGCAGCGTTCTGCTTGGCAGTGCTCTGATTCATTAGAGGCTGTGTGTGCTTACCATCCCTCCATCTTCTCCCTTGCCCTGATCTTCCCCTGCTCACCCTACAGTCGTAGCCAGGCCAGTGAATGCATCTTTGTTAGCCTTACAATGGGATAAGGGTGGGTGCTATATGTAGAATGGGGACAGTTGCAAGGGTGATGGTTACCTTGTACTAACCATAAGCATTCTCCTATATGAAATTATATCCTTTGTTTATACTGTACTTAAAATGCGCACATTCAAGACAGCTGCTGCTCCTCCCCTTGCAATATGTTGCAGGATTATTCTCATTCTCTGCCGGCCCACACTACAAGTAATGTATTACATGTTCTTCTTATTCTTTCATCTGCTAACACTCTCAAGCACTTTCCTGTGTTATAATTCACCCTTTATGGGTTATCATGTACACTTGAAATAAGGCCTTTCCTGATGCAGTTTCATTTTCCTCCCTTGTTTTGATGGCAGAATTCATACTAATCTACTTCCTTCTCAGTAAAGATTGTCACTGTCAAATCATCTCATTGTCTGAGTTTGACCTTCAGTCGACTTTACCAATGGTCCCTGGCATGGCATAGGGTTTTGCTAAAAGTTAATTGGTGCTATAGCATGTGGCATGCATTGTTTTGAACCATCTGGGTTTATATCTATTCCATGTGCTACAGGGCTCCCTTGTGTAGACAACATTGCCCCCCCTTTTTTTCTTCCTGTCACACTAGATCTTCCTAATGATCATACTACGTACTTTGACTTCATCTTTTAGAAATGTTTAGATATTGTGGTTAAGTGCAGGCGATTGACTTAATAACTTAAATTCAAACAATCCAGCTGATTTGGGAGAAGTGTAAGAAAGGCATGCTGGTGCTGCTGGGAAAAACCCATACCTGCAGGCCACTTTTCTAAGAGGAAATGAACAATAGCACCCTTGCCTGAAATGTAGGGATATATTAAAACCTGTTAATTGCAGCTTGAAGAAAACTACTTACAGGTGGCCTAGGCATGCCAGATCCTAGAGGGAATCTTTGAAATCCCTCCTTACTGGGGATTTTAAACTGGTCTGGATCTGGACAGATTGTTTTATGCCCTTTATTGCTCCATAGACTCAGGAAATCGGGAGCTGCTTTTAATGAGCCTAAGCTGGGAAGTTGTACGGTATAAAGGGGAATCTGATACACCAGTGCCATTTGCTCAAACCTGTGTCCCAAGAATAAGCCGTAGCAATTTAATAGATTTCTAGTTGTGGAAATAAGGTAGTTTAGAAAGATAGAGCTCAGGACTGGGGCTTGGTAGATCAGGGTTCTATTTCTGGCTGTTTCGCTGGAAAGTCTGTTGCAGTCATTGGATTAATACTGTTGCAAACATGCAAAGTATTGGTTCGATATCCTTCGAAGAAGAGGTCCCAACATGATTTATTAGCTTAATGGACTGTGGAGAGTTGGCCAGAGTCATTTACAGATAAAGGCACATGATGGCTCCCTGTGGAAGCGCATCTTCTGGCTATACAGATAAAAGCACGAGTTCTTCATGACGGCTGAGATTACAGTGAATTAATACTGTGCATCTTCTAATTGGAAAGCCTGGCCTGCTTGTGAGAAAAGTAATTGGAGGACATGATATGTATTTGTGGGCATTTCTGACCAATAGGGAGTTGATCTGCTGTCCTCTGCTTCCGTCTTCCTCTCCAGCTTCTATGCTTTTTTTGCCATTTCTTTCTATTTGCCTGATTGCGTCAATATATTTTGATCTTAAAAAAAGAAAAAGTATGTGCCAAGGTCACCCAAATTGTCTTAAGTCAAGTTGACTTTTGTTGATTCTGTAAATTAAGAAGTGTGGAATTATAACTCTGCCCCCGCAGTTTCTGAGGTGTTACCATACATTGAATGCACCCTTTCAAGCATAATATTTGCATTGACATTCCCAGAAGCTGCTATTTAAAATGGATGCAGAGTTCTTCAAGATGCTGAACTCTTTGTTAATACCAAGTATTCTGACCGAATGGGAGTAAAATCATAGAATGTAAACCTGTGCTTGGAAAAGCACCCCCTTTTCTGTTTGTCAAACACAGCCCCTTTCCCCCCCAAAACACATCCATCCAAATTTCTTCAGCAAAGCCACTATAGCATGGGTAGGCAAACTAAGGCCTGGGGGCTGGATCCAGCCCAATCACCTTCTAAATCCGGCCCGCGAACAGTCTGGGGAATCAGCGTGTTTTTACATGAGTAGAATGTGTCCCCTGTATTTAAAATGCATCTCAGGTTATTTGTGGTGCCTGCCTGGTGTTTTTACATGAGTAGAATGTGTGCTTTTTATTTAAAATGCATCTCTGGGTTATTTGTGGGCCATAGGAATTTGTTCATTTCCCCCCCCCCAAATATTGTCCGGCCCCCCACAAGGTATGAGGAACAGTGGACCACGCCCCCCCCTGCTGAAAAAGTTTGCTGACCCCCCTGCACCTCCCACATCTTTTACTTTGGTAAAAGATTCCCACTGCTACCCTGAGGGATGCTGTGGTTTTCTAGCCAAGCCATATACACCCAAGTCATGATGCTCACGCAAGATGACAGGAGCTGCAGTAGGAGTGCAGAATTACTTCCCAGTCTGTATGAGCTAGTTGCACGTTATGAGTTGTTATTGCAGGGTCAAACATTCCCTGGTGTGGGAATTCGGGGTTTTCTAACCCTGCCACGAGCAATTGTTTAATTGTTTTTCCTTTCTCTGGGTTCTCTTTAAAGTGCATAATGACCCTACCCCGGTTGATCTTGCTGGTGTCATGTCTGCAGAGAGAATGGACTCTGTCAGCTGAGTTATTAGTTCTGGCTTACTTATTCTCTTCCTTGGCTTGGTTAGGCTTTGCTGTATCAGCTAGACTAGAGAACACTGACTTGCTCTACTCCAACCTGAAATAATAATTCCTCTTAACTTGCAAAAGAATCCATTATACGGTAGCCACAGAATACAGCATTAGTTATTTAAAAGCTAGAGAGTGTATAGGAAGGCTCTGGTTTAGTCTGCAATAAAAAGGTGACACCAACCTTCCCCAGACTGGTGCCTGCAAAATGTTATGGACTACAAATCCCATCGGCCTCAGCTAGCACAGCGTTGGGGAAACCGTACCCAGAAACTTATTAAGTGCTTCACAACAATTGGTTTCTGTAGCTCAGGTGATGGAGCATGAGACTCTTAACCTCAGGGTTGTGGGTTTGAGCCCCACACTGGGCAAAATATTTCTGCACTGCAGAGGGTTGGAATAGATAACTCTTGTATTTCCTTCCAACTCTACAATTCTTTGGTTGTTTCCTTCAATATCTGCCACAACCTGATGCTGTGCAGGGCGGGATGTGAGGCATGCTTGGGAGTAAGTTTGTGCACATGCATGTGTGTTCAGTGCACTTTTTTTATTTTAAAGTCTTTGTTTATTTTATGGAATGCCAAGTCCTTTCCAGTGTTTCTGACAAATCACATTAGGAAGCATGTTAAGTCAAGATCAGTAATCTATTGCGGATTGATAGTGAGAGTGTTTTTTTTTAATTCTATGATGACTAACAAGATTCTGCTTTAGAGACCATAGTCTTCACATATGGATTTTAAGCTAATTCACATTGGTCTGCAGCAACAACCTTTGGTTGACTTTATTTTTGTTGGAATTTTGGGGCACTTAGAGGGTTTAGTGAGTCTATTTAGTTATTTACAATTCAGTTAAAATGTTTTAATCAACTCTAAAGGTTCTCTTGATGGGTAAGCAGATTTTAAAGCATTTTAAAATATTTTTAATAGCATTGCTTATGAAAACTGCAGGTAATAACCATTTTAAAAGAGGCAAATCCCTCATCTATTATGATGTCTGCTGTGACACATCGTCTAAAAACAAATGCCCTTTTTTTTTAGACCTGTTGTTTTTCTCACGTGCAGAATTAATTAATTGACTTAAACTCACAAAACTACGGTAATCAACTAAGGTTTATGTAATTATTATACAGCCCCTGTTATTGTTTTGCTTGTAGACTGAACCATTGTTTTAGCCAGTTTTGCTTTGGTTTCTAATCACCACACCTTCTACATCAAACAGTACAATTCTTAGCACTTTCCATTCTCCTAACTTGCATCAAAACTGGACATAACACAGGTAAATAAGAATAAATTGGGTTAAAAAAATCTGTCAGCTGTAAGGTGCCCTTTCCTCAGAGTCTGGGTGGCAGCTTCTTAATATAGAGGTAGCACATAATCTAAGGAAAAGGAACTGGAATATGGATTCAGGTCTCATTTTGTATGCAGCAGCGATGCACCTATGTAGATTCAAAGGTGAGAGTGGGAGAAGGGAGTAAAGGGAATGACCGCATAACCAGTTAGAAGCAAGGTAATTCTGATGTGAAGAGGAGAGGAAAAACATTGGCGCAGTTAATGGGAACTTGAAAGAGATGTAGGGGAAGAATGGCAGAATCAGTACAAAGACTCTACCAGAAAAGAGAGAGGTGATTTTAATATTAGCATTGTGTGAGAGTGCTATTGCGCCTATATATGTTGTCCTCGAAAATTTACTGAAGCCATAATCACACATAATAATAATAATAATAATAATAATAATTTTTATTTATACCCCGCCCTTCCCAGTCAAGACCGGGCTCAGGGCGGCTAACAACAAATAATATCAACAACATAGCATTAGTAGTGCAGTAATCCCGCCCCTGTTGAGTTATCTTGCACTGCTAAAGTATTTATATAAATATTGGATCTATGTGAGCAGGGACAACAACATGAATGTGATATGCATAGCTCAGTAGCGTAGCAGTACATGGAGACCCAATTATTCCCTCTTTGTTGTACCATCCATAGTCCAAGTCCTCAAAGAGCATTCTTCTGGTCTACACAACTGTGGTTGCTCCCCTGAATGCTCATCAGAAAGCCAGGTCTCCACAGTCCACAGTGTTAGAAACCCAGATTTATAAGCTAGGTGCTAAACGACACCTTAAATCCAGGTTACGGTCGCCACAATGGAATTTCTGTTCTCCAGGGGGTTGGACCAGATGACCTTCAGGGTCCCTTCCAATGCTATGATTCTATGATCTCAACTACATTGCTTGATTTTAGCTTGCTCTTACAACAATTCACTTGTCCCAGTATGCAATAAGGAGAAACAAACACAGTGGAAATGGAAATTGTATTAACTATGGACTAAGAGAAAAGTTTTTAAACTGTGCTAATTTCTAACACTGTGCACAGAGGGAATTTTCATGTGCCTGCATGAATACTTGTATGCACACATGGAAAACAGCTTGCTTGCCATATATAAAAATATATGTTGTATTAGGCTTGCAATCCTTCTAAACTGTTCCCTGCATTTCAGTAGGTCCATGACAATTTCCTAATGAGTATCAATGGCACAGATGTGGCTATTTAGTCCAATTTAAATGACTAATGTGCATAAAGTGTGTGTTTTTCATGTGTGTGTGTGTGTGTGTGTGTGTGTGTGTGTGTGTGTGTACTGTACATGTTTATCTTTACCTCTTTTAAGATTTAGTACAATAAGAAGCAGAAGGTAAAAAAAACCCAACATACAGTATATCAAATCATAGCATATCAAATCTGTTTCCACATCGACACTGTTTAGGACTGCTTCAAACATCACAGCTGTTCTATGTGGTCAGCAGTGACATGTGAGAAATTGCGTGCAAACTACATAAATAATACCATATGTGATTCCACTATTGGCTGTGGCTTTCCAGAATTGGAAATGTAGCAAAATAAATGCATGTGTGATTATTGCGTGGAACAGTTGGCATGTAGCTTGCATGCAAGTTCTTAAGCAGAAGTGCTTACCCTGTAGGAGTTAATGTCTGAAGAAACCCTGGGAGAATGGGAAGTTAGGGGTGAAGATTTAACTCTCTGATTTGGGGGTTTAAGGTACAAACTGGGAAGAAGGCTACATATAGAAGACCATCTTCCAAACCCTCAAGAGTAGAGGACCAGAAAAGCCAGGGGAGTGTGTTTCTCAGCACACAGTGCTGTTCTTTTTCTTTTTATTGGCAACAGGCAGTCAAAAAGCATAGAGCAGTTGTTGAGGTTGATGTGATGCAGATGATGGGAAGGAAAATGGCCCCAGAATGCAGACAATGGTACTGTTTTTGAAAATCATACTGAGTTTTCCTCACTGCTTGTGCTGGAATGAAATGTTTCTGATTTTGTGTGTGAGAGAATGAATCTTTCTTGAGAGTCTTAGAATTCTCAGAGTGTTAGGTACTGATGTGCTAAAGAGATAAGAGCTATAGCTAGATGATAGGTGAAGACAGTGCAACAGCAATTTATTTTTGTTTTCTTCCCCATAGATAAGGAAGCCTATTAGTCCTTTTGTAAACTAAAGCCCAGTGCAGAAATCGTGCAGCTCTGATGCGAGGACTAGAATTACTTTGCTCCAATAGAAATTATATGCACATCTGGCAAAAAAGAATTCAACAAGAGGCTTGAGTTGGGAGGACCCTGAGGAATAACCTGAGTGAGATGGTTGTCTGAAAAATTAGGTATGCTTTTGTTATTTAATAGAACTGTAGGCAGTGATCCTGGGGATGCGGGTGGCGCTGTGGGTTAAACCACAGAGCCAAGGGCTTGGCGATCAGAAGGTTGGCGGTTCAAATCCCCGTGACGGGGTGAGCTCCCGTTGCTCAGTCCCAGCTCCTGCCAACCTAGCAGTTCGAAAGCACGTCAAAGTGCAAGTAGATAAATAGGTACCGCTCCAGCGGGAAGGTAAATGCCGTTTCCGTGTGCTGTTCTTGTTCACCAGAAGCGGCTTAGTCATGCTGGCCACATGACCCGGAAGCTGTATGCTGGCTCCCTCGGCCAATAACCTTTACCTAGGCAGTGAATCAGAAAGGAAAAGCTAGTGATTAAGCTGTGAAATGCCATCCAATATCTGGATATGAATTGTATTTATTTGAACAGAATGAGAAATTCTTTGCTGTACAGGGTTACTTTAAGGTGTCACACATCTTTCCATACGACGATTGTGCCAGGCAAGAACTTTAGAAAGGAATTGGTGATACACATATAATGTATTGTTGAATGAGTAACTTCCAAGTTCGTTATCATTCTGGAAGCTGCTTCAGAGAAACAGTAGAGTGCTTGACATTCATAAGCCAGGTAAAGAAAAACGTGTTTCCTCTGAATTGTGTTATTTATTCTTGCACTAAGGAGAGAGAGAAATGGCATATTAGATCATTTTTTAGATGTGTATGTGTGACATATTGCACATATGAATAATTTGTTTGAAGGTGTGATCAAATTGCTTCAGCATATTCATCTGTAAGGAGATCTTCATATACACCTAATTTGTTAATTTTTCCAGCTACCTGTCTAGTATGAGATTGTGATTACAGGTAATTCATCATTGCAATATGTGTATTGCAGAAATATATATATACACGTATATAAAACCCAGTAAATACTCAGTTTTCCTATTCACTGATACTCCGAATTCTGGCTGCTGCATCATATCAGATCTATAGCTTTATCTGACTTCCCAGCTTCTTCAGACATCTTCAGTTCCTGTTCAGCCTTCTCGAGACCTGCCTGCAGCATCCATAGCAACCCCCTTTATCCCTGCCTTGCACAAAGTCTGTTCCTTTCTGTTCCTGTATATTACCCCAAATAATGCGCTTTGTTCTGATAACTTTGGCCACTTGGATCTCCCTCTTGTGCTCCAGTTTTTCGTGAACAATCAGTGCATAGGCTGAGAGGGTAATGCGTCATTGCTCACAGAAAAGCCCCCAATATCCAGTCACAATGGCATAGGGGCCTCTTCAGATAATATTAGTGAAATGCATGGGACTTCCCTTAAAGATGTCTCTTATGTTTCAGCTGCTGCAGAATGCTGTGCTTTGGAGACATAATCATTAGCATTGCCACACTGGGTTTTAATTAGCATCCAAGTTCTTCATAGATTGGGACCCATGTACCTGCTTCTTTCAGTAGGAGCCTCCATGATTTCTGTGCTACATTTCTTGCTTGAATGAAAAAACATTGGCCTCAAGGATTAGAGTCTTTGGCTATGAAATGAACTACAGTAGAAGGCATTAGGTTGGGTAGGCTCTTGTTTTGTTCTCTCTCTCTGTAGCTGTTGCTGGTTTTATATTGTTTTCATTTGTTTTTATATGAACTGTTCTGTGATGTGAAAGGACAGCACATTAATGTATTAAACAAAGTTTTAAAACCTCCCTGTAATTTTATATTGGAAATGGAAAAGGAATGTTTGGACACCAACCCTTCTGTCCCCTCCCATCTCTCCATTGAGGGGGGGGGGGGTTGCTGTGTTCGCTTAAGGACCTTGTGTTTGTTTGAGTTCAGGGTCTCTCAGTTTATTTGGTGTTTGAGGAAGGAGCTGTAAACTCTCAAGGCCTGTTCAACATTTCTCCCAATCTCAAATCCAGGGCGCATGAAGTCTAATTTGAATTGGAGCCTTTTACTTCTAATCACTTCCAACCATGAGGTCTACCAATACAGAAACCCTTACCAGTTTGGGTTTTAGTATGCCTGGAGTACAGTTACTGCTAGGGCATATAATTCATTTAATTGATCTTGCAGTTTTTAGAAAAGGAAAGGAAAATGTGGTGTTTCTCTTCTGAGTTTGGAAAAGGACATGCAGAATAACAAATGGACAGACTTCTTCTAGCAACTGGCTTGTAATGAATGCTCAGGTAGTCTCATTACCTTTAACCTTGATACTAAAACAGGACATTTTTGCTGGCAGCCCCATGTAGTGTCTAATTCCACCCTCCGTAATAACTACATTAGAGGGTTACTGTGATGCTTAAACACTGATCTGAAAGAATGTGATATACATACATTAAATAAATAAGTTGTCTTCTGCCTCACCCTAGTCAGAAATCTGTTTTTCTAAAATCACCCATTTTGAAGTGAAGGAAGCAGAGAGTGTTTCAGTAGCTAACTTGATTTACTAAACTAGCTCACTCCCTTGAAATTCTAGAATGAAAGGAGTAGTATGCCAGTGCTATAAAATAAAACCAGTTATGCAAAAGACATAAAGAAAATAGGCTCTTACTAATAGGAAGCATGTAGCATCTTTTGTCAGAAAGCTTTTCACAAATGTTATCTTGCAGAGCGAGAGAGTTACTGTCAGGTAAACAACAAATAACACAGTGTAGGAAGAGAAATTGTTGGGGCTGGTCAACGGACTTGCCTCTGGGTTAAGTGGTTGGTAATCTGGCACAGAAGGCTGCATTCAAGATTTCATTTTATTAAAAATGAACCTAACGTTTGGGGAGCTGCAACAATCACAAACTCTTGGATTTCTCAGGTACCCAGTGGAGGCTTCAGAAAGGAGGGGGCATTGGACAAGATGCGGTCGTGGCCTTCCAGTATTAGTGTATGCTTTTATCCTAATAGAGTTCTTATTGGGATGGCTGTGTCCTGAAATATTTATTGGCCTGTTTAAATATTAAATGCCATGAAGGCTGTACAGCATGATGGTAATTCTGGTGCCGAAGGGGATAGATTGGTCTGCATGTTGGTCCTTTATTATCACTGGAGGAAACATATTTTGCTGCTCTTCTTTTTGTTACCACCCAAGTAGTACCTTAATATATTTCCTTTCACCCCCAAGACTCAACTTTTCTGTTAAGACCCCCATCTTAGTACCTCTGCTGGCTGAAAGATCTTGTTTCCAAACCTTTATCCTGCGGTATGTTGACTCACTGAGCTAGCTCTAGCTCAGGCATCCCCAAACTTCGGCCCTCCAGATGTTTTGGACTACAATTCCAATCATCCCTGACCACTGGTCCTGTTAGCTAGGGATCATTGGAGTTGTAGGCCAAAACATCTGGAGGGTCGAAGTTTGGGGATGCCTGCTCTAGCTCCTGCTGTCTTGGCAGCAGTTAGTGGAGTAGCAAGATCAACAGAGGTTGGCTAAAGCTAGTCCAGGGGTCAGCAAACTTTTTCAGCAGGGGGCTGGTCCACTGTCCCTCAGACCTTGTGGGGGGCCGGACTATATTTTGAAAAAAAAAATGAACGAATTCCTATGCCCCACAAATAACCCAGAGATGCATTTTAAATACAAGGACACATTCTACTCATGTAAAAACATGATGATTCCCGGACCGTCCGCGGGCCAGATTTAGAAGGCGATTAGGACGCATCTGGCCCCCGGACCTTAGTTTGGGGACCCCTGAGCTAGTCCCTTGCCTACTCAGACAAAAAAAATGCAAACCTCATTCTCAGCTGAAATCTCTTCTAGGATTTCAGACTTTATCATGCAGCTAATTATGCCTTACTTTGTATTTAGTTGGGTCTCTTGGGTCTGGCTAAAGTGCGTAGTGGCATATATCCCAAGCCTTTGCCTGTTATAGCCAAGTTTAAGACTAACTGTGTACAGTGGTACCTTGGTTGTTGAACGGCTTGGCTTCCAAACAAATCGGCTCCCGAATTTGCAAATGTTTCTTTGGAAGCCGGACGTCCAACACGGCTTCCCCGGCTTCCGATTGAGTGTAAGAAGCTCCTGCAGCCAATCGGAAGCCCCGCTTTGGTTTTTGAATGGTTCCAGGAGGAACGGACTCCCAGAATGGATTAAGTTTGACAACCAAGGTACCACTGTATTGGAATCCCCACTGTGTTCACAGCAGGAAGGGCTCGGGTGCAACACTATAAAATCATCGTGGTCAGTCAAATCTCTCAGAATCAAGCACTGTCATAGGAGACACCCGGAGAAGTAGACTGCAGCTAGATCAGCTGCTGCGTAAAGAGATTTATCATAATGTTAAAACAGGATTAGAATGTTCTAATCCCGGTTTAGCCATGATAATTTACTGGGATGCTGTGAGTTATCATGCAGATGGACTAAGGAGTGCATCAGATTGCAAACATAAATTGTTTGAATTTATGGTGGTTTCTAAAGTGCAGGCTGGTTTGTTGAAGCAGCTATCACATATGGTCTTTTGGATTCAGGAAACGGGGTGGGGTGGGTGTCAGTTCAGCTAAGTCTTTTGAGGCTGAGGCTATGCCTAGATTGTGTTCTTGGTGGGCAAATGATTGTACGTGATCTTTCACAGTGATGTAGGTTTTGGATGCATCAGCCTCGGTTTCCAGAGTATCTGTATTCCGAGGAGTGTGGTGCTGTTTATCTGGAAGAAGTCATTTGTATCTTTTGCTGCTTTTGAAAAGAGGCTATTGAGGATAGCTGTGGGGCTTCCTATAGAAGTCGTTCTCAGGCGAAGTTACATTATCATTGCAGCAGAGCTGGAAACTGTGACAGAATTGCCAGATAAGCTCAGTGACCCTTACAAGTAAGCATTAAACCACTTTAAATATGCATCCATGTTGAGAGTTTGTACAAGTTTAACAGAATGAATTGTTACTAATGCAATTGAACTAAAGGACTGAGGGAAAGGCCTCCGATAATTTCTGTTGGGATTATCTTCTCTGGAAGTTTTCAAGGCCTTTCAGCTGCCATTAACTATGTGGTATAAGTACAGGCCAGTATATTTTCCCCAAATAGACATTTGATGCTGATTTTGCGTTTCTCTGGCAATGTATTTGCAAAACTGTGTGTAACCTTGAACTAGCCATACTTTTAAGGGGTACAACATTAGAAAACTGAAAGGAATGTATAGTGTAATAAAAATCCGCTAAGTTATTGGGCATGACTAAGTAGTTGAATAACACCTGTACTGTTTTACAGTAAGCCCACAATTTACGCACATTTAGCTTGTGTGCATTCAGTTTTGTATATGTGGCAAAAAAATAAAATAAAAGGGGGAGGGGTTCTGAGGAAAATGACCTTGGCAAGCCCACCTGCCATTGAACCCAGTGTGTTTTGACTATACGTGATTTTGGCTTTGGCACATTCCCCAGAGCGTAGTCCCCACGTAAGTTGCAGGTTTACTGTACTCATTCCCTCAAAAGATGAAAAAGGGGGTTTCCAAAAAGCTGCTTTCCCAGCTGGTGGTGGAAGACAAAGGATATTAAGTGTGCATGCACACGAAAGCTCATACCAATGACAAACTTAGTTGGTCTCTAAGGTGCTACTGGAAGGATTTTAAAAAATTTGTTTCAACTGTGTCGGACCAACACAGCTACTACCTGTAACAAGAAAACAGGTAGAATGTGAGACAGATTTGGAAGCTAATTTTTGTTTGTTCACTTAAAATAGTTCTTAACAACCCTTCATCAGATGATTCTAGGGAGATTGATATATATATATGTGTGTGTGTGTGTGTGTGTGTGCGCGCGCTTTTTACATTCTGGCACTTAATTTTATTTTACCCCTTTTGGTTTTTATGCTGTTTGCATTTGTGCTTACATTAAAACTCTTTTTGGTATGTACAGGATTTGGATTTTTGTTTTTGTTTTAAATAAAATAAATAAACAGTTGAATTGTGCGTTTTATTCTAAAAGTAAGTATGTAAACTGCGCAGAGGACTTAGTTTATCAGTAGTATAGAAATCTTACTACTGCAACTATTCACATAGTATATGCATGCAACAGTATAAAACCCCACAATAAACAGGAAGATAAAAGGCTGGTTAACAGCTTAATACCAGGGAGCAGAGAAGGCAGTTCCAAATAAGGCACCACCAGAATGCCTGGACAAATGGAAATGTCTTATTCCGGAGTCAGGATACTATCACCAAAAAGGTGCTGTCCCGTCTGACTACATAACAGAGCTCCATAGACAAGGGCATCTACATAGACAAGGGCATCTACAAAAGATCTCAACATCAGAGCAGGCTGGCATGGGAAGAAGTTTTCCTTTATGTATAAGGGTTCCAAGGCTTTTAGTGTTTTAAAGTAAATTTGTGTTTGGAAGCAAATAAGCACCCAATTTAATAATTTCAAAATAGATGTAATATGAACAGCACTCACTGACAAAGTGTTAAAGCTTCTGAGTCATTCATTTCACCATATATAAAGTATGACACTAATCCAGTGTAATCCAGGTGGTTAATAGAGTTTGCTTCACTGTAGCAAGACTATCCCTGTCCAAGAGTGGGTTGACCAACTAAATCTGGTAAAAGATGCATTGACCTACCAAGGCCACTTGGGCTTCAATTGACAATGCTGGATCAAGAAGTACAGGCGGTGATAATTTTTCATGCGTTTGATTGGCATGCAACTGCTGATGTCCACAGTTTTTGACCCTGGGTGGGCTTATGTGCGCTTTGCCAATGCGCACAATGAGCTGGAATGCAACCCTTGTGCAAATGAGGAGTTGCCTGTATTTCCAAATTGCATGCCTCTTCCATGGTGTGTGTGTGTGTGTGTGTGTGTGTGTGTGTGTGTGTGTGTGTGTGTGTGTTGTTATTGGAGAGCAGTTACAGTCTCCACCTGTCATCCCTTCCATTGCCCCTCTATGACAAAGATATGCGGTATTGTTTCCAGGGAAGGAGAGTGATTGCCTTGGGGTAGTTTAGCTCCTATTATGCCTTCTGCTTTGTGCTGCATTTTTGTTGTGCTGGGACTGATGCATATGCCTCTGCATATGCAGCCTCCAGCAACAGTGACATGGGAATGAAAGCTTTAGAGCACAAACTGAAGACTCCAAGAGGAGTGAGGCTTTACATAAAATGTGCTACGTTGCGCTTGCATACCTTTCCCCAGAAGGGAAACCGAGTAATGTCTGTCTGTAGAGCCCAGGCCCACATCTTTTTTTTCAAGCTCAGCAGCCCTTTCCAAGACATCCAGCACCAATTAATTCCATATGCTTATCTTCCCCCCCTCTTTCCCATTCCTTCCTTTCCCCACCTCCTGTTTTAACTGGCTGCTGATTCTTAAGGTTTCTGCCCAATCTTTGATTTTCACTTGGAGTTGCTCTCTATAAAAGTAGGAAGGACAGGAGGACAGTCTATGCTGGTTCTAGCAACATGAAGAGATATAAATGATTATTTGATATATATGAAATTTAACAGATGCACCGAGTACTAAGGGGCTCTTTGTTCCTTACACCAAAAGATAACACAGGGCCTAGGTTAAAAGAATCATAAGAGACTTCCAGTAGTGTCTTAGTGACAAAGTTCTAAATAATCTGTTGACCCTCAATCAGGAATTATCTTTCCCATTAATTCTGTTAAATCTGCCATAGCATTTGTATATCTAATAATGTTTTGGAGATGCTGGTCCATACTAGATGTTGACTAAGAAGCTCTGTGATCATTGATTGATTTTTGGATTCATTAGTTGATTGATTATTGCATTTATTCCCTATCTTTCCTTCAAGGAGCTCAAGGTGCTCAATGTTCATCCCCTCCCCATTTTATCTTCACAACAGCCCTGTGAGAAAGGTTAGGCTGAGAGATGATGGCTGGCCCAAGGACATCTAGTGCACACCATGGCAGAGTGAGGATTTGAACCCTTGCTTCCTGGGTCTTGGTCCATCACACTAACCCTACACAAATTGCCTGTTTCTGTACACAATTCCTCATGTCATCATCTTTTGTTTTCCCAGTCTTGCTTTATGGCTATGATTTCTGTTGGGGCTTTGTTTTTTGTCCAGTGCTTGAAGATAATACACCAGAACTATGGAAATGCCAGATTCCTAAAAGTAATTTGTGTGAAATAAGGGTTTGTCCAATTAAGTTGTAGAATCGAGTTGTGGTTGACCCTGACCTATTATTTGGATAGGTTATAACCCCCTAGAAGAGTACTGTAGTACATGTTCATCCTGGAACAAACTCTTCCTTCTCCTCTATTTAATTAAAACTGTAAACATTTGGGGACAGGGACCCTGCTGCTTCTGTGTTCTGTACAGTTTATTGCACACTGTTGAAGCTAAATGAGTAATAGTGACTTCAACCAAGTGGTAGATGTTTTGCATTGGCAAATACCAGAAAAACTTTTCAAGGTTTGGTCATGGTTCCAAGGAGCCCCATTGTATGGAGAGTCAGTGTACTTCAAGAAGTACATACTTTCATGGAATATTTCTGTATAAATGTTGGGGATAATGGCAAAAGATTCCTCTTAGTTCTTATTGTACAGTCACACCTCGTGTTACGTTTGCTTCACGTTGCAGCTTTTCAGGTTATAAACGTGGCAAACCTGGAAGTGTTTACTTCCGGGTTCGCCGTGCGCGTTTTGTGCATGTGCACAAGCACTCTATCACACTTCGTGTACGCGCAGTAGCAGCACTCTACTTACGGACTTTTCAGGGTGCGAATGGCACCACAAAACAGATCACGTTCATAAGTAGAGGTACCACTGTATCTGGTCAGTATTATTGCTGGGTTGCAGTAAATAGTACTTCCAGCTACCTATTATTTGCAATGATTAGTGCTTTGGTGACTGGCATGTAGAAATGCTAGCATGCCAGACGTGTGAAAGTTGTACATTAAGTGCCACCCTGGGCTCCTTTGGGAGGAAGGGCAGACTATAAATTTAATAAGTAAAGTGCCTCAATCTCCATACTTGTTACTGCTAGTTCTGGCAGGATCAGTATGAAGGTGATTGGCGGACAAAAAAACAGCCATGGCACAGAACAAAAAATGATAATTACAAACTTCCATGACAACAGGTACCTCTTTTGTGCTGAGAAGCCTCACTGAGGAAAACTGCGTTTCACCCCACAAAACAACTTTTCTCTTGAATTTTACCCATATGTTTAGACTTTTAATTCCCTAGAGGTTTTTTTTTTTTTAGCAAAATGAACAGAAACAAATTTACAACAGTTAGTTGTGCTTCGTGGTGATGATTATGAGTTGGTACACAAACCTTGTGTATGATGCAGGTAGGGGAAAGCTGAGCGCGCTGGAAACTAAAGGCATAGCTGCCAAGTCTCCCGTTTTTCACGGTAACCCCCCGTATTTTAATCCATTTCCCACTGGCAGCCCGGATTGGAAAAAATCCTGTAAATCCCCCGGATTTCCTACCTGGCAGGGAGGCTCCATTTTGGGTCCTGGCGCTGCCCGATTTCCGGTGCCCAGAGATGGGTAGCATGGCACCGGAAGTTGCCTCTATGCATGCCTGGACATGCGTAGAAGCGACTTCCGGTGCCGCTCCGCCCATGCCTGGGCACCGAAAATCGGGCAGAGCGGCACCGGAAGTTGCTTCTATGCATGTCCAGATATGCATAGAAGTGACTTCCGGTGCCGCGCCGCTGCTGATCCCGCATTTGTCAGCGGGAGACTTGGCAGCTATGTAAAGGTTGGTTCAGAGGGATGAGATCCATCAAGGGCAGGGCAGCATCTCAAGCCAGGCTATTCCAAAACTAGCTCATGTACCTTAGATGCTGAAGACACTTCCATATTTATAGACCAGTGGGTTAGTATCTGGAACCATTCAAGACTTCAAAATGCCTGGGGCCCAATGTCGTTAAGGTAGAAGGCCTGTATTGGGACTGAATAGTTAATGGGTTGGGGCTCTTTTGGGGGAGGGAGTTTGTTTCAAACCCACAGCTTTATTTATTTGTATTTGCTCTGATTTGCCTTCTGTTCCAAAGAGTGTTGGTGAATTACAGCAACTCCAGAGCAGCACAACTCCCCCCCCCTCAAAAAAACCCAGCACTTTCCAAACATTTTAAAGTAAGACTCATTTTTAAAGTATGACTCATGGCCAGTGAATTAGTTTAAAGGACCTACCGTTAAGCATACGTGAGCGCTGGAGATACTGATGAGAAGAGAAGGTTATTGAATTGCCATTTTCCATCCTGACATGTGAAAGGTGGTGATAAGACTTCACATGTGCAGTAACTGAATGCTAGAGCCTCGTGGCCATTGAATTAGGTCTTGCATTTCTTGAGGTGGGACAGAGTTGATTGCAACTTTTGTTTGTCAGGTGACAGATTGAACACAAAATTCCAATCAGAAAAACTGAACAAACTGCAACATTATCAACTGTGCACGGAGCAAATAAGAGTACATTTCTGCATTTCCCCCACATTTATTCCTTTTAAGAGACGTTGATTTTGTGATCACCGAATTTGATTTCTGAGCAGAAACCTGATACAAACCTGTATATTTATGTGTCACTAGTATTTTTAAGGGGTAAGGGCAACCTGGTGTAGCTGAAGCAGAGATGATTCAGATGCATTTATTTGGACAGCTTCTCCTTGTTTCCAGTCTGTAGTACTGATACTATAACTGCAATATTTCAAATATTCATCGATACCTTCACTTACAGTTCTTTAACTAAGAAGTCAAAGGGAAGGGAAGAATAATAACTGATTGGATTAAACATTGACTTTGCCAACTGCAAAGATTCCACTTGCATCATTATAGGCAGCATCAAAACTTTGTGAATACTTGCACTATTGCTTCATTGTTAGTTTACTATTGGAATTATACAGTACTGCGAAGTGTTTCTACCATTATTTGAGGGGTTCAGGATTTTCCTTTAAAGACAAGATCCTAGTATATGTTGATATATGGCACATGGTTCCCCCCCCCCACACACACACTTGAGAAGATTGGATAAAACAAAACAAAATAAAAATGCTAATTCAAATGAGGGAAAGCATCTAACCATTTGTAATAGTTTCACTTTAGTAGCACAGTGGTTAGCCAGCACTTTGCTGACATGTAGGCAGAATGAAGACAAGTCAAACAAGATTGTCCAGAGTAGAGATAAGTTGTTGGAAAAGGATAGTACGAACTGAAGAACTGGAAGAGAGAAATAGCCCGTCTTAAGATGTGCACATCTGTCTTACCTAGTAATCTCTGCAAAAGAAGAAAAACAACTTCATGTTACATTTTGTACATTAACTTCGACTCTAGCTTCAAACCTTGATTTACAGGATTGCTATATTTGTTGGGAGTGAGGTCCCCCATACATTCTCAGTGCTGCTTTGGTGTAGGGGAAAAAACAACCAGGTTTTTAGCAGAAATTGGCTGCAGAAAGAAATACTATGTAAGAAAGAAATAGAGTGTAAGGGCTTGTCCAGACTTGTGCTTGTTCCGCTGCTTTCCTCTGGGAAAATCTGATACTAACCACTGAATCGGAGCAAACACCAATCTGGTTTTCTGGTTCTGATGTTTGCTCCAATTCAGTGCTAAAGAGCAGGTTTTCCTCGGGAAAGTGGTGGGGAAAATGGAAAATTTTAGGCATCGCTAAAACTGCTTGGTCCCATACTTTCTAGGCACAGGATAATTGGAAGTGTAGATGAGACCGAAGTGTAGTTGCAGACTGGTTAGAACAATCAAAACAATAGATAAACTATTTTCCTTTACATTTTTTACTTAGTGTAAGATCACATTAATAGTAACAATAATTTTATTATTCATACCCTGCCCATCTGGCTGGGTTTCCCTAGCCTAGCCACTCTGGACGGCTCCCAACAGAGGACTAAAAACAGAATAAAACTGAAAACATGAAAAAATTCCCTAAACAGGGCTGCCTTCAGGTGTCTTCTAAAAGTCAGATAGTTGTTTATTTCCTTGACATCTGATGGGAGGGCGCCACTACCAAGAAGGCCCTCTGCCTGGTTCCCTATAACCTCACCTCTCGCAGGGAGGGAACCACCAGAAGGCCCTCGGTTCTAGACTTCAGTGTCCAGGCTGAACGATGGGGGTCGAGACGCTCCTCCCGGTATACTGGGCTGATGCCGTTTAGGGCTTTGAATTGTGCTTGGAAAAGTACTGGGAGCCAATGTAGGTCAGGTTTTTTTTCTCCTTAATTTCAAGCAAGGTGAAAGTGCTGGAATGTATACTCTGTGTAAAATTGAAAAGGGTTTTTTTTTGTTCCTTATTCTATTACTTTGAACGGAATATTGAGGGCACCATTGCACTTGATGTATGAGAGAAAGTATATAAATCTAATCGATCCACCAGCTATGTCTCAACATTTAGTTACTACTTTTTTTTTAGCTCAAATTGTAGAACAGTTGTGAGAAACCTGTGGCTCCCACTTCAAATATTGCTAGACATCATTTCCCATCATCCCTAACCATTGGCCATGCTGGTTGGGGCTGGTGGGAATGGCAGTTCAGCATCAGCTAGAGCAGCGTTTCTCAACCGGTGTTCCGCGGCACACTACTGTGCCACGAGACGCTGGCTGATGTGCCGTGACGAGAAGGGCGATTTGCATCGTCACGTCGCTGACCCGCTGGAAAGGAAGCCGGCCGGGTCACGACGCGAGGCGTGTCTCCCAGCCAACGTGAATAGTCAGGAACGGACTCCAGCACTTCTGCTGCCGTAGACCCGCTTTGCCGCGCATCTTTGAGGATGAAGGCCATGTCTCTTGCGCTCAGGTGCTGATCGCGAGTTTCCCGCTGTGGGAATGCCCGAGTAGGCCGGCCACTGACTCTTCCTTTGTGTGACTTAAGGTCACTCAATCCAATGAGCGGTGGTTGGGAGAGGGAGAGAAACGATAAGCCCCACCCCCTCCGGCGGATTCAACTCTCGACGCGCGTGCACAGTGCCCTCTTTTTTTCTTCCCTGGACATAAATCTCCTCGCTGCCGCTTCCTTTGATGAAAACTAACTGAGGAAAGAGCGTCTTCGCTTCCCTTTCTTTGCATGAGTTCGCCTCAGAAATGCTAGGGATTATTTTGGGGGACGGGCGGAGAGGAAACCTCCTCACTTCGGCGGAGGGATTCCTACCCGAGCCCTGTCCGAGGCCGATTTGTAAGGAAGAAGTTCTGGCGCGCAGTTCGTTTGTCGCTTGAGCAATAGGAAGCGGCCAGAGCTGCTGCGCATGTGCGGGAGTGGCCCGGGAGAACCGATGATGGGCTCCCGGCGGAGGCAGGAGTCGCTCCTTCGGTTCCACAGCCTCCTCCTGCGGTGAGTATTTCCCTCTTTACACCTTTTCCATTTGAAGTCTCTCCCCTCTCCCCTCATGACATGCTGCAAGTGTCTTGAGGGCGGGGATGCCTTCGCCACTTACCTTCACAACAACCCTGTAAGGTAGGGCTGCTGCTAAATATAGGGCGGCACAGAGTTGGTGTGCCGCAGGATTTTTTTTCATAGAACAAGTGTGCCGTGGCCCAAAAAAGGTTGAGAAACACTGAGCTAGAGGACCACAGGTTTCCCACTCCTGCAGTGTGAACAAAAGGAAGTTGGGGAAGGGAAGCCTGTTTCATTCATATATAAGCTAGAACAGGCACCCCCAAACTGCGGCCCTCCAGATGTTTTGGCCTACAACTCCCATGATCCCTAGCTAAGAGGACCAGTGGTCAGGGATGATGGGAATTGTAGTCCAAAACATCTGGAGGGCCGAAGTTTGGGGGTGCCTGATCTAGAAGATACCACTGAGACTGGCAGCTGGAAAACAAATAATTATATTTGTGGCTTAGAAATGCAGAAACAGCACTTTATGTGTAGGTAGAAAACATGGTGTTTTTGTCCTGTAGGGATTCAGTAAATAAAACTGGTCATCATTGTGTATTCTCTCTGTATTCTCCCTCTTTGCGCTGCTATCATTGAATGCCCTTCTCCTTTTCCCTGCTACAGGCATGCATGATCACATGACTCCCAGGGGACACTGGCCAGATATGCTAGTGTCAGAACAAATTTGGAATTCAGCCAGTATCTGAATGACCTGGCGTTAGCTAGATGTATTCTGAATTTAACATAGTTTCATTTTGCCTAAAATGAGAGTCGCAGGCAATTTGATAATGCACAGAGAACGTTTCTCTAGTTCGTTTCAAGCCCCCTGCTGCTTCTGCATGGGTTCTTCTGCAAGACTGTTTTGTACAGTGGTTCCCTTTGGAGAAAACTAACAGTGATCCTCTGTGCTATGCTAAAGCACAATTTCCCTGTCTCTGGGTTATGTTTCTCAGTGTTGCAACAAGCTGCGCTGCTTCAGATCTGCGAGCAGGCATATTATTTGTATCTACACTGAGGATGCTTTATACAGGCTGCTGTATTTTTCATAGTAGGTGTACCGATATGTTTTTTGTAATATATGAAGCACATTGCAGGTAAGCAGTGAAGGAACGGATACATCGGTTTCCCCGTCTCTTTTTCCTGCAAAATAGAAAACAATCTTGTTGTCTTTCATATGGTACAAACTACATGTTTTGTTTTCCAACCCTGAAATTGATATTTTTGTTGGGGAAAAGTAACATAAAGCAGTTGTGCAAATACAGTACAACCTAATCTCTCTAGGTTGCCAGAGGGAGGAACGTTAAAAAATATCTGAGTTAAACAGAGTGCAGTATAACTAAGGGCTGATGTATGTTGTGGGGAGGGGGTGGGGATCTTATGATGCAGTCTTTTGGGGATGGTTCCACCTGGACTCCTTGTTTCTGGAAAACTAGCATGTCCATTAGAATAGCTCTAGTCCCCCACCCCCTTTTCCTTTTATTGTGGAGAACTATTCAGACTGATGATTATTTTAAAAATAATCATCATATGGTATGCCACCAATCAGATGGACAGCGCGCGCGCGCACACACACACACACACACACACACACGTATATGTATATGTATATGTAAAGGGACCCCTGACCATTAGGTCCAGTTGTGACCGACTCTGGAGTTATTATTATATAGAATTGTAGAGTTGGTCATCTAGTCCAACCCTGCACTGCAGGAAGCTCAGCTAAAGAATCCATGACAAATCAGCAAACTATATCCTATTCTGTGTTGGTTTCAGCCAGTTTTACCAGCATGGGAGTCGACATTTTTGCTTGTATTTTTCATGTGTGGCATTTTCTTTGGTCCTCTCTGGCCAGGGAGGGTGGGGTACAAATCAATTTTATTATTATTATTATTATTATTATTATTATTATTATTATTATTATGTATTAGACAGCTACTGCAGGTCTGCAGGGCCATGCTGCTGCTTGTGAGAGGAATAATAATGCCTAAGATGAAGTTTGCTTTTCCTTAGTTCCATTGCTTTTCCTGAGTTCCATAGGTGGCTGATGGTGCAATTCTACACATGTCTACTCAAAAGTCCCACTGAATTCAATGGCCTGGCTCCTAAGTAAGTGGGTACAGGATTGCAGATGGAGGCTTTTCTATTTACTGAGTATTATGTAGCAATCAGGGCCGGTGGAGTTTTACTGTGTTCCATGAATTGGAGAGATGAGGCCTGCCTCTAATGTGGGCAAAAGCAAGATATGTCCTTAATTTTCTGCAAGGAGTTTTGTTCTCCTTTGGTAAATGTTGACCCCAGTCTTATTTTTGAGTAAATTGATACAATTTAAAAATCTCTGTTCAAGAGATTTTTTGCCTTTCTATGTGGTTCAGAACTCAGGCAGAAGGATCTTAACTAACTCTCTAATCTGAATTTAAATCTTAACATCCTTTTTAGGTTCTCTGTGCAGCAGTCACTGTAAATGACTTGTACTAGGGACACAGCCTTTTAGGGTTGTCTCCTCACAATTTAGCATTAAGTTCAGAATAATACCTTGTGCATTCTCCTGATTTCAGTATGCAGACTCTTTTTGTTCAAGAGTGCATGTTGGGTGATGGAAATCATGTGCTTTAGAAAGCTTCATCATCATTCTAAAGTGCTAGAACTCCGCTGATGTTCTCTGGGTGGCTTTTAGCATATCTGTTTAATAGCTGTCAAACATCTAATACATCTGAAGCTGCATTTGTGGGAAAGTGCTACTAGAAGCCCGGTGCACTGGCATGGCAGTCTCTGTGGGTTACCACAAATTGGGATGAATATAATTAATGCATTGTTTGAAAGTAGTGGTGCTTATGATTGGGGGAGAGAAAGCGCAGTGTTCTCAACGCTGCTGTTCATACCTTCCTCTCTTGGAAAAGCAGGCAAGGAGTGCCATTACAGTAAACTGGCACTGTGATTATCTTCAAAGCCTTTACAGTATTTCTAAAATGTGTTCTGCTGTCTAGCCCAAAGGTTATATAGCTTGACAATAAAGCACAAGTGATCCATGCAAAAGGTTCAGTAGCAGTTAGGTATCTCCAGGGAGGAAGGGGAAACTCCTGTTTTGACCAGCAGCCGCTCTCCCAGATGTGAGGTGTGGGAGAGTGGCCCTCTAGGTGTTTATGGACTTCAGCGCCCATCATTTCTGACCACTAGCCATACTGGGTGGGACTGATGGGACTTGGAGCCCAAGAACATCTCTACCCAAAGGCCACTGGTTCATCTCCCCTGCTGTAAACATTAATGAGTTAGATGGGCCCAAAGTCTCAATTTAAGGCACCTTATTATTTCCTAGCGTGTTTCTGAAGAACCCCAGAATTTATTAAAAAGATAAAATATGCCAAAATGCAAAACATAAAAAGTTAAAAATTAAACATGACATGCAAAGAACCATTACAGTTAAGCAATAATCTAGTAAGACCAGTACATTTTATAAAAACATGTAAAAATCTGCTAAAACCGACCACTACCACATCAGTTCAAATACCTACCCTAACCTGAGGATTTAAAAAATGCTTTCTAAAGGTCAAGAGGGGTCCAGCCTTATGAGGCTTGACAGATGGAAGGTTCTACTGAGGCTCAGGTAGTTTTAAAAGGTTCGGTCAAATGTTAAGGTTTTGATTTGTTAGAACAGCAAAAACACTTCAATCATGAAAACAAAATTAGTTGACTGCTGCTGCAAAGATTCTTGTTGTGAAATAATGAAGTCAACTTAACTAATGTTGTTGTTTTTTTATAAAAAAAGTTTTTATCTTTGGGTGTCATTCTGAAACTCCATTGTCCGCTTGCAGTTGCAAAACTAAAACTAAAAATAATTATTTTAAACAAAGTAATATAGATGGTGAAATTTTGATTTATTTCTACTAAACAGAAGATCACATGGTGCTCTCTGGTTCCCCACCCCAACAGCATAGCCGTCAAGTTCTCCCTTTTTTAAGGGAAATTCCCTTATGCTGAATAGGCTTCCTCACAAGAAAAGGGAAAACTTGACAGCTATGCCCAACAGTTGCAGGGTTAGGGGTAAGCAGTCATTACAACTGCCCTTGCTGACAAGGGCACCTTAATGAGTAGTAGTGAGTTGACTCAGATGGCAGAGCACTTTATGCAGCAAATAGGTGGAGGTGCTCCTTAAGTAACCTCGAAGCAATCTACCTTGAACTACAGTGAAGGAGGGATGGTCTGCACTAGTAAACAAAGAATGTATCAACTGATACCCATTCTAAAGTTTAATGAGATGTCGGGGTACAAATCTGCTCTAATATTCTGCAGTTTTATTTTCCTCTTTTTTAAAAAAAGCTTTGTTCTGATGCCATGAGTAAGAACCCAGTATTTCAGTTTGATAGAATGCTTCTCTGCAGTTAATAGGATTGTTGGGGTGTGTGTGTCTTTTGATCTTGAAAACTTGATCTTATCACTTATTGTACACATTAAACATGCTAAAGAAATCCGTGTAGATGGTTTCCAGGAGACAAGATTGCTTGCTTCTTCGGGATGTATGTGTTCTTCTTGTTGAGGAATGAAAGAGAACTTATCTGGACCCTTGAAAGACTGTTCGTTGAAAGAGCTCTTTTTTGGGGATGGTATATTAAATGCTGTTGTGTTTTTTCCCCCCACTTGCAGGGTAACCAGGAGCCGACAGCCACTCCTGACACGATGGTCCAGCCATTCACAACAATCCCATTCCCACCTCCCCCACAGAATGGGATCCCCACAGAGTATGGAGTACCCCACACTCAGGACTATGCAGGCCAGACCAGCGAGCACAATCTGACAATCTACGGGAGTACACAGGCGCACGGAGAACAGAACACGAACACAGCCACCACACAGAATGGATCTCTTACGGTATGCGTAGCAAGGCTGAGCAGTGCAACGTGAATGTGAATTCCTAATCTCTCGCATTTGTATTTTTTCCAGACTGCATAGATAGGAGTCTTGTTGCAAAAAGTAGACATTCAGTCTGGCCGGTGGGGGGTGGGGTGGGGAGTACCTTTGCATTCCAAGCTTTATTTTTAATTTCTCCCTATTTCCCTGGCAAAAGCTGTGATGACCAAAGAAGAGAATTCCTCCCAGCATTGGAAAGAGAACTGAGAAGGGCAGATGTTTGTAATTCATCTGAAATTATAATCAATCCAGGCTAACATGAAATTAATCAATCCAGGCTGAATGAATTAAGAAGGTGACAGAGAAATTAATCCAACTTGTTTTATTCTTAACTAATTGACCTGTGCTCCAGCCCACTTTTATGTGGCTAATGGGCCCTCATATAGGGACCTTTTCACATCCTGCACCCCCTCTATATGTGGATCACGTTCTCTTGCAATCTCTCCCTTTGTGCAGCTTGCAGAGGCAGGAGTGAATGCAGATGGGTCTGATTGGCATCAGTGTGAAAGGTGCCTGTATAACCAATGTGGCTTGGACATGATGGGATCGCGATACCCAAGTTTCTAGGTTAACTTACCTGCAAATGTGGGTGTCCAAACCCTTACTGCACCTAATCTCATGCAGCTCAGTTCCTCTCTGCCAGCACTGCTTGTTTCTATTAAGTAGGACAAAGGGAAGGAGGAGGTGAGGAGGATCCAATCTTCACTCAGAGGGACGCAAGGAGACCTGTAAGATCCTCTGTGTTTTGGTCTAACTTTAAATGGATCTTTTAAAAGAATGGACCGGTGGATTTGGTGAGCAGACCTGCTGATTGTGGCTGCCTTTGCTTGTTAAGAATAGGACCATTTTAGGGGGAAATTTCAAGATTGGGGTGGGGAAAATGAATCGGTAGAGTTTGTTCCTCTGAATGACATAATGTGGTGAAGATTTGAGGGCAGCACCATGATGGAATTGAGAAATGATGTTGTAGACAAGACTCGAGAAATGCTACAAAGCCATTTACTTTGTTCCTTTTTTGACATAATTCCGTAGTCTCGAACTGGGCAATATGCCTGCGGATTATCTAAACGAAAAGCTTTATCCATCTGTTAAGCCACTTGTTAAGTCTTAACTTCCTAATAAAGAGCATTATGGTGGGAATCTTGGGTGCAAAGGATGGATTTAATCTTTTAATGCTTTCAGTTTTCTTGTAACGTGGCTGGCTAATATCACAAACATAGCTCCCAAGTAAGTCCTACGTGAGTGCAGTGGCCTTGGATGGAAGGATGATTGAAAATACCAGTTTGAGGTGTATAGGGGTGCTTAGCATTAGGTAGCATTTTATCTTTGGTGAGCAGGTGGAATCATGAATCAGTACCTTAAAACATTGCTTAAAATAAAATAAAATTGCTTAAAATAAAATAAACTGTTGACTTGAAAAAGAAGGCATTTTGGCTCATTAGGTACTACACTAACTCATTTAAACCTAGTGCTCTGGTTGTAGGGCAAAGCATTATTGGTAGCTATAACAAGTCCTGCCTAAAGGTGTAGAGAAGGCATCCCCAAACTGCGGCCCTCCAGATGTTTTGGCCTACAACTCCCATGATCCCTAGCTAACAGGACCAGTGGTCAGGGAAGATGGGAATTGTAGTCCAAAACATCTGGAGGGCCGAAGTTTGGGGATGCCTGGTGTAGAGTCATACTATCTGCTCCCAAGCTTGAAAGTACAACACAGGCTTAGATCTTTTGCATGGAAATGCTTGATGTCTGCAGTGTGACAGTGGAAGATATGAATCCTGCGAATGAAATGGGATCTCCTGTATGCCGGTTCTGAGCTGCCTGTATGCGTTTATGTTGATTTCATCTTTGTCCAGACGTTTATTTAATTTAATATAATGAAGCAGGGAATGAATAATGGGAGCGTTGACCTTAGTCACCAGCTGCTGCCAAGCCTCCTGTTCCTCTTCCATATTAGGAGGCAATCTCAGTGTACTGCATGAAAGAGCACTGCGTCTCATCAGCTAATTCAACTGCTTAGAGAACTGGTGAGAGTGAGGATAGGAGCCTGCGCATGTCAAGTGGTGAGCTGAGGTGATCAGAATGACAACCTTTAAAAAACAGATGGCAGTTGTACTTGTATTTTGGTGAAGTAGTGAGAGTCAAGCTTGTTGGTAGTCCACAAAGACAAGAAAAATGCTTGTTGGAGCCATCACTGAGCAGGGTAAAATATTGCTCCACAATGGAACAAGCATCCCCAAGGAGGTGTAGTTTCTCCCCACCCCCCACCCCAATGCAGCTTTGATAGTGCTGCAGTTTACAGCCTGCTTTGCACATTCTTTTGACCTATAAAACCTTAAACGGTTCAGGACTGCAGTACTTTAAGGACTGCCACTCTCTATATGAACCTACCCGGACCCTGTTGCCATCATCTCAGGCCTTTCTTCATGCGCCTCCTACATGGGAACGGGGCTTTTCTTTGGTGGCTCCCTGTTTGTGGAATGGTCTCCCCCAGGAGACTCACCTTGTGCTTTCAGCCTGATAAGATCTCACCTACAAATTTTGCTGTAGGGGAGGGAGAACTTACAGAACTTGAAGGCTCTGAAGGAGGCTTGTCTGAAATATCTTCATAAATTGTTAGGTTTTATTGTTTTGACTCTTACATCTCATGGTTGTAATCAGTGCAATGTAGTGTGTATAAACTGCACATGTGCAGGAAAGCAATTGCAGGGGGTAGTTTCCCAGTTTTACCCTTTGGGATGATGGTATTGTTTCCTACCCTTTAGCCTAAGGCCTTGTCATGCTGACTGTTTTCCTTATGGCTGTTTTAAGCCAACCCCAAATAGAGAAAGAGTATCACAAGAAAGAGTATCACATTAGGAAAACAGATTTTGTGCATCTCATTAATTCAGCCTGACATTCATGCTGGTCTCTCTAGTAATATTTGGACCCTTAGAATGGAAATTGGCATAGTCACTGTATATCCTGTGACTGCTATACCTGGCACTGGGGAAAATCCTTCTGGAAACACCATAACTTTTCCTTAGCTGCCTGCCAAATCATATTTATCAGAAAAACAATGGAGTAGGTGAGATATATGATGGATCGCCAAGTCCATAGCCTCATAACTGGTTGAATTGCTGCTTGGTTTTTGAGCCATGAACCCATCAATCCCACTGGAAGGATCTTTTATATGCAGATCTAGGTTTCAGGCACAAGTAGTGGAGCAGATCTCAAAAAGGATATTACTGCAGCTTCCCTTGCTTCATGTTTTTTATCACATGATGTAGGGTTGTGGCTTTCAGGTTTAATGGCTCTTCAGCAATCTTTGCTTTGGAATTGCTCTGCCAGGGACAACTCAGCTTTAATTATTTTTAAGAATGTGGGACAATTTATTTCCATTGGTAGAAAAAATCTTGGATAACCACATCCTGAACTCTTTGCGGTGCTAAAATGTTTTTGTCTTGTATCAGATCTGTCACAAGTTCTCCATTTTAAAAATGTTCCTTCAGTAGTTAAATGTGTGCCTGGAATCTAAAGTCCCTAGGAGCGAGTTTTTAATTTCCCATAGATCCTTCCAGAGCAACACACACTTGGCTCAAAATGTTTGACTCAAGATTCTGTGCCACGCAAATAGGCCTTAAAAACACAGACCTTAAAAAAACACTTCTCAGCCTAGATTAGAGAGTCCAATGAGTGAGCAAGCAGTTTCTAGAATCACCCACTTATAACCTAAGCCATGAAGCTTCTTCAGTCCTAAAGTTGCCACTAAACAGGAGCAAGTCTTTCTCTAAATCAGGGTGATCCAACACATGGGAGCCCTGGCTAAGTACCTTGGTTTCCTGCCTCGTTAGGAAAGCCAGTGCTTCAGGGGATGAGGTAGACGTCCTTCCCAGCAGAGATTGGGGTGCACTTAGGGAAGCGAGGGCTGGCTAGCTGGTCCACCTTGGGGCTTGTGTGCCTTGGAGTTGGAGTGAGGAGGGCTGCTAGAGCAAGAGCGAAAGCATAGTGCACCTGGGATTAGCTTAGCTCTGGAGCAGGTGGAGGAGGAACTGAGGAGGAAGAGGGAGGCAGGTTGCAAAACCGCCTCCACCACTACTGGCTCCTCCTCCTCTTTGGGGTCGCCATCGTCCCTCTGGCTGGGGTGGCACGAGGAGTGTGGAGCTTGTCTGCTTTGTCCCTTGCTACCTATTGGGCGCTCCTTGGCGCTTTAACCCTCTTGACCCAGATAATAGCAAAGTGAGGCCATAAAGTCTTGTCTCTTCCTGGGATCCTTGACAAAAGACTTAGAGAGGAAGACCTCAACACATCCTCAGAGGCACTCTTTATCATCTGTTTGTTTGTTTAGCCTCATATCCCATTCTCCTCACGAAGGGAAAAATACGATGAAGAGGAAAGGGAAGCAAGGCCTGGTTAGACTACATTAAATCCCAGTTGTCGTCCCTGCCACCCTATCCCCACAGCCACTCTCCTGTATTGCTCGAACAACTTCTGGTGCCCTTCCGACTGAACAGTCTGTGAAAATGCACTCAGGCTTTGTCCCTGGACTTCGCATTGCCCTTTCTGGTTTGCTCCTTATTCAACATGTTTCCCTATTCAATATTCTCAATTAGAAACTCGTCCATTGTGGGGCATTGCCTGGATTATTCGTAATCCAGGTTATGGCTCCACTTTTAAAAAACAGCCGGTTGTTTCTAAAGTATCTATCTTAATGCCTGTATTTTTTGTCAACAGTTATATTTTCACTGTGCAGAGTTACCTATTCAGTAGAGAGCAGGGTCTGGTAATTCAAGTCTCTGCTGAACGTGTAGTTCTATCCTCAGTGCCATTGTTGGCAAAGCTTCTACTGTACTTCTGAATTAGCTGTTGCATTTAATCCCAGTGTTTAATATCTGGTAACTGTTTATTATTTCCATCACAAGGGTACATAGTTACCATAGTATACTCTTCTTATATGTGCCTGTTAAGTTAATCATTCAATCACTGGACGAAGCTCTGGTTTCCCATCCAAAAAACCCTTCAATACGTTTGCGTTCCCAGCAATTCTGCATCACTGGCCTACTAGTTAAATGTCATCTTGCAGCCAAGACAGAGACATTCATTATCCTTCTTTGACAAGCATCTGGGGACAAACAAGCACAGAACCTATGTGGTTACTATTTTTAATATAAACAAATAAAGGGCCCCTGATCCCCTCTAATGTGTATTCCTTGTAATTCTGAATTAGTTTGTATACCATAAGATATTTTGATGACCATTCCTATATTGGGAAAGCTGAAGCACCCCATGGTATGCTTAGCAGGCTGCCTTGCCAGGATATTTTTCTGCACCATCTGGTCTAGTTATATAACCATCCATCACAGGCCTGTTTGTGAGAACCCCCAAAAATTGGAAGGGGGAAAGAAAGCACAAAATACAGAAGGATTTGTTAGTAGGTTTTTTTATTGGGGTGTATGTGTGTCTTTCTTTCCCTTTCCCACATTACCATAGTAATTCAGAACATCAGATCAGTTTCTTAGGATGAACGCCACAGTCAAGAAGTTCCCAGACATGTCTTCAAGGGAACTTACTGTGCTGAATTTGAGATCAGAGTAATTGCAAAAGACAGCAGTAGAATTCTTCACTCCAGCCTCAACATTTTTAATCATATGTCTGCATGACATTAACAGAGACTTCTGAAATCTAGATTAATTCACATTAGTCAATGCTGGCTTATGCACAAATTCCCCCTCCCTTCCGTGGTCTGCTTTAAAGTATAGCATACTAAAATCTGTCAGTCTGCTTTAACTATGGTTTCCGCAAACCAGGATTGCCCCAAATTCTGGTTTGCAAATCCACCTGAAACCACTGTTTAACATCATGGTTTTAAAGCAGTCCTGGTTTTTACTAAGCCTTTTTATTTATTTTTTTAAAAAATCTGATTCAGAAATCATGGTTACAGCAAATCATGGAGAGCGGGAGACGGTGTAAGCTAGTGGTATGTTCCTGATCTGCAGACCATGATGTAAAGATTAGGTGTTGTCTCTGTTGAGAGATTGACTTGAGAGTAGAAATTCAATAACTTGCAATGGAAATCTTTCTATTCTCAACTTTCAGCCTATTTGCGTAGATATCCCCCCTCTTAATATTTCTCTGCTGTCAGCTGCCCAGGGCTGAAACTTCTCAATTAAGCTGATGTATGTGTATCCCTGTAATTTGACAGTTATGTTCCCATAAGTGCAAGAACTGGCAGTAGCTAAGGTATAGATGACAATGTTTGAAATAGATTCCTGCAGGTTTCTTAGGATTATGAATTGTATGGTTGTCCAGAAAACATCTCATCTAGTTCTGTCATCTGTGTTTTAGTCATCCCGTTCTCAGAATCCATCAGTTGCTCTGCCGGGATGCTTTGTCTTCTTAAAGCAAAGAATAGTAACACAATAAAATTAAGTGAGGGAAATGTACAGTATACTCTGCCCTATCTTCAGATCGCCCATCTCATTCCTGAGCTGCATGCTGCACAATATTTTAGTCCCAGATGTTCTGACTAATAAATAATGGTCATGCCAAATCATATGAGGAATCATGATGTATAGGGGTATTATCCAAGGGGGAGTAGACTTGATATGCCAAATGTAATTGGTGATCTGCAATGACATTTCAAACTGGGCCTCCAGGCTACAGTGGACTTAACTTGCTTTGCCTCTCTCAGCCGATTTCTTCAGTTCTTTCCAGTTTCTATGCTATGTTGTGCCTGTGCTAAGAACTTTGTAATGTGTGAAGCAGCACTCATAACAACAGAACGCACTGGAATTTGATTGGAGCAAGATACAGCTGTTGGCAAACGCCATCTGTTCTTCTTCAGTTAGATGTGATTAACTCCCAAACATTCTGACTCCTGCACCCATATTTTCTGTAGGCGGTTATTCATAAAGTATCAAGGAGAGAAAAGTAGTAAATGTGTGACAATTTGCACAGGGGATAGGGGATATTGATTGCTCCAAAAATGCAAACACACTTGTTTGCATTTAATGCATTGCTGCTCCCCTCTTCATTCACATAACACAGCCTTTCCTTTAGGCATTGCTTAATTGAGAGGTTCCGGGCAGCGGCGGAGGAAGCCGCTCAGGCACCTGGAGAGGCAAACATGACGTGCACCCGGGGGCTGGGCGTCTCTATATAGCGTGCATGTGTGGCGTCACAAGTTAAAAACTGGCAGTGATCTACCCCCTTTTTGGAGGTTCAGGTCAAAGTTGTTGAGTTTTTTTTTAGGAAGGAGGAAGGCCCATTTTGAGGGGGTTCGGGTCAAAGTTGTTGAGTTTTTTCAGGGAGGAGGTAAAATGTTGAGCTTTTTCTAGGGGAGCCACAGTTTCTTCAGCTTCTTTGGAGGGAGCCAATGATCTACCAGTGATCTACTGGTAGATCACGATCTACCTGTTGGACATGCCTGCTCTAGGTATTTTATTTTATTTTTTGTCCAGCAGTTCAGGTATGGATCTGAGCCTTGAAAAGTAGTCAGAAATGGAACTGGGAAGGAGCTTCACTCTTTCGACTTCCTGCTTCCGTTCTGTGTTTCTGGAGGGAGAAAGATAACCACCCTCACTACCTCATGATGAAGAGGACAGTGTTTTTCCCTGCCTGTATAGTTGCCAGTGCCAGTCTACATGAGACTTAAGTCTGATCCAGTTCCCCCTTCTACCTCAAAAGGTTCCTGGTTCTTGTTCTCTCATGCTGTCTCATCTCATATCTGCCAAAAAAAGCCTGAATTCTGTGTGTGTGTGTGTGTGTGTGTGTGTGTGTGTGTGTGTGTGTGTGTACTAAATATTGCAAGCAGAATGCAGAATATTTAGCGAGTGGTTTCCCCCCAGATATATTCTGAAGAGATTAATTTCGTTGCAGAGTCTGAGTAGCCGTATGCAACCTTGAGAGAAGAAAGAGCTGTATCTTATAATGAGCCACTGACAGAGAGCTAGCCTGAAGGAGCCAAAACTTCTTAGTGGAAGATTAATTGTTTTCTAAAGTATATACATTAATCAGCTACACTTGAGGTGGTTTCTCCTGCCAGGCCACTCTGTAAGCTGTCTTCAAAATAGATCAGAAGGCTGGGTCTATTATATTCATCATCTGTCTAGTGAACAATCACTTAAAGTGAAATTAAAAACTGAGAGGCAGAAGTCAATTTTTATAAAAAACTTAATTTGTGGTAATCGGTGTTTTATTATGGTTTTAATGACCTCATAAAGAGTAAGGTGTATTCTGGCAGCTCTAATGTGATATTTTAATCTCTGTGGAAGTCTGAAGTTAAATGTACCTTTCAGAAGTCTCTCATGCTCTGAGGAGTGAAATGTGCACTGGAAAACTGGAAAAGGGAGGCATCCCACATTCCTCATATTTGAGACCTTGGCTTTCTTCAATATACAACACAACATTAATTGGGGCACAAATTTTAGCGTCTTATATTTCCATTGGTTTGTAGTCTGGTTGGCTACTTCTGTATAAATGTTATATGAAGATTAGGTCAGGGATTCTCAAATCCTTTTGTAATTCGTCTTCCTCAGCCAAAATCACAGCTCGTTGATTAAGACAGAACAGAGCCTTGTTTGTTGTTTGTTTGTTTATTGAAGGAATTTTTTTTATCCTACCTTTCCGCTTTTGAAATGTGCTTTAGGCAGCTAACAATCCAAGCCAGGGCATTTAAAAGCAAGATGATGATGAGGATAGTAATTTTTTTGTTTAATTACTAAAAAGAATTAGAGATAGGACAGCAGATAAAAAGAATACAGTTAACCAGACAAATTTCACAACCTGGTGCAGCCACAGAAGTGAATGCTTTGTCCTTGCTGCCTCTGATTAAAGGTAAAGGTAAAGGGACCCCTGACCATTAGGTCCAGTCGTGACCGACTCTGGGGTTGCGACGCTCATCTCGCGTTATTGGCCGAGGGAGCCGGTGTACAGCTTCCGGGTCATGTGGCCAGCATGACAAAGCCGCTTCTGATGAACCAGAGCAGCACATGGAAACGCCGTTTACCTCCCCACTGTAGCGGTACCTATTTATCTACTTGCACTTTGACGTGCTTTCGAACTGCTAGGTTGGCAGGAGCTGGGACCAAACAATGGGAGCTCACCCTGTCGCAGGGATTCGAACCGCCGACCTTCTAATCAGCAAGCCCTAGGCTCTGTGGTTTAACCCACACTGAAAAGAAATATGGTAGTGTACACCCACAAGATGGTTCTGGGGCTTAGGGATGCAAAATTTCCCCAAGGGATTAGGCATTGATTGCTCCATTTACTCCTCATGCTAACAAGACAAGGAATGAGGAAGAAAACATAAGAAGACCCAAGTAGTCCTCATTCTGTTCCCACAGTGGATGGATAGGAGAAGTCCACTAGCTGCTGAGGAGTGCAATAGCATTCTCCCACTCTTGTTCCCCAGCACCGCTATTTAGAGGTATACTGTGTCTGGTACTTGAGGTAATATATAGCCATTATGGCTAGTAAGATAAAGGTAAAGGACCCCTGGACGGTTAACTCCAGTCAAAGGCAACTATGGGGTTGCAGTGCTCATCTCGCTTGCAGGCTGAGGGAGCCAGTGTTTGTCCACAGACAGCTTTCCGGGTCATGTGGCCAGCAGGACTAAACCGCTTCTCATGCAACGGAACACCGTGACGAGTGCCAGAGCGCACGGAAACACAGTTTACCTTCCTGTCGCAGTGGTACCTATTTATTTACTTGCACTGGTGTGCTTTTGAACTGCTAGGTTGGCAGGAGCTGGGACAGAGCAACGGGAGCTCACCCCATCAAACCGCCAACCTTCCGATCAGCAAGCCCAAGAGGCTCAGTGGTTTAGACCACAGCGCCACCCGTGTGTTACACATGGCTAGTAACCATGGACAACCATATCTTTCAGGAATCTGTCCAATTCCCTTTTTTAAGCCAGTTTAATTGGTGTCACCACTGCAAATTGTAATAGCAAATTCTGGAGTTTAAGACTGCAGTGTGTGAAGAAGCACTCTTTCTCTCTCTTCTGTCTGTCCTGAATCTCACACATTTCAGCTTCATTGGATGATACTGGGTTCTAGGGTTATGAGAGAGAGAGAGAGAGAACAATAACACACCTCCCTATCCACTTTCGTCACACACAATACATAATTTTATGCACTTCACCTTTTAAGCTTAGGTAGTGAAAAGGGTCCTGCTGCCAGGCCCAGTAAAGGTATCCACTGGGAGAGGTTTGGGAGGAGCAGGGACATCCCCGCCAACTATTCACACCACCCATGGGAGCCCTGTTACACTGAGAACCACCAGTTCAGCCATGTTCCCAGTTTCCTCACTCTGTCTGCACCCTTTGTAACCAGGAGCGGGAATGATGGGCCGTATGTCTGTGGCCATCTGGAAGGCTGTGTCAACTTGCCAATTTCACCATCTGCTGTAAGCTGCTCAGAATTTGGAAATTTGCATTAGCCATGCTCCAGAGTGCCAAAAAAAAGCACTTTAAAGAGAGAGACCCCTTGGACTATGGGGGGAAGAAATGATATCCAAGGGCTGTTTAGAGAGACTATTTCCTAGTGGTTGTCTGCACAGATGATGGATGTGATGTCATGCATTCTGTCCTCCTCCTTGGACAGTTTTACCCTGGGGAGTAGAGGACTCTGACAAAGTCAAAAATAAAACTGCCAAACAGCCTAGTGTGATTTAATCACAAGCCAGCTGCATTGATTCTCCCCTCAGGGTGCATTTGTTTGGAGATAATTTTGTCAGTGTAGTGAGGAGGGAATTGGAAGCCACTGTAAATAGTATACTTGTGATGTGATCAGGTGTACCTTTGTCAGGAAACTCATGTGTGTATTTGATATTTGGGGCTGGTTGAAATTGATTCTTGGTTGAATGAAATTAGTTTATCCCAGCTGTTTGGTGTCTTGTTTTGCATTGTGTGACTGCAGATGCTCAGATGGAGTTTATGTTGCATTCATTGCCTGATTGAAGCAAAGCTGAAAGCTGCTCTTGCTTTGCTCAGCACGTTGCCTTGTGAATGTTTGCTGCTAATATGCTTTTGTTTGTCCTGAAAAGCTTATACACAAGTCCAAGGTCATATCTGGAAAAGAATGAGAGAGAAAGAGTAGCAGCTGACGAGTAGAGCCTAGTGGTGCTGCTTTTAAGAGTGGCTCAGAGACCTCTTTCACCTCTTTTGGGAATTCCATAGTCCTTATTATCTAGCTTCGGTTAAAGTCACATGAAAGCATCATTTTAATATTTTGGCGAACATAATTTAAGTTGCCGGGTTCTGATAATGTACCCTTTCGAACTAGATTCTTAAAAGTAGATGTTGGCACCATAATAGATGGTGATAAATGTTGGATTTTCATACTTGTCACATTTTATAGAATTGTAGAGTTGGTAGGCATCCAAGGGTCATCTTGTCCAACCCCCTGCAATGCAGGAATCACAACAAAAGCATCCCTGACAGATGGCCATCCAGCCCTTCTTTCAAGTAATTCTGACTTAAATGTACATTATCTAGCCTTTCTTTCCTTTACAGCAGGCATCTCCAAACTGCAGCCCTCCAGATGTTTTGGCCTACAACTCCCATGATCCCTAGCTAACAGGGCCAGTGGTCGGGGAAGATGGGAATTGTAGTCAAAAACATCTGGAGGGCCGAAGTTTGGGGATGCCTGCTTTACAGCCTTAGGCTGTAAGATGCTGAAAAATCAGAGGCCATCCAGTGGCCTTCATAGTTCAGCCAGGGACTTCGAAACCAAATCCACAAAGAACCAGCAGCTCTTCTTAATGATATTTTTTATGGTTTTAAACTTACTTTTAAAAAAAGTGCATAGCTAAGCATGCAAATTTCTTGGGACATATTGGGTGCTATTCAACTAAATTTTACCCACAGTAGACTCATTGAAATTAATGAACATGGCTAAGTTAGGTCCATGTCCATTAATTTCAGGAGATCTGTTCTGAGTAAAACTTAGTTGAATACCCCCCATATTAACATAATTGTCTATTGAAATAATTGGAAGCATATCAAAACCAGTGGGCCTACAAAATAACCTTTCAGCTTCTAACGATGAAGAGGAGTCAGCCTATGTTGTAAACAGGAAGAATCAGGCATGAAGTATTAAGTCACCTGCATGCCAGCAAGTATTCCACTGTGCTTTCCTTAGCTGTAACTGCGGTAAAAACTGATTCGGTTATTATTGATTTCGCTTTGCTCCTGCCAGCACACATCAGTCAGTGAACATGTTTTTTCAAACCTCACCAAAACTGGGTTCCCTAATGGTGCAGGTTAACCATGTCGTAATAAGGTTTACACAAAATCTCCTGCAGGAAGGATTCAAAGATTAAATAAGGCTTTCTGTCTCTTTCAATGTTTAGAGCCTTTCACCATGTTTAGGTCTCAGTGTCATCTGTAATGCACAATAGGTTTAGAGACGGTACATGCAAAAGAGCATGGCACACAATGGATCTTTTGTTCTCAGTGGATTTTAAAGTAAGTAAAACACCTTAGAAGTAAACATAAGCCAAAAGCTGCACTTCAAGTGAGGTATTCTGATGGTTATCTGAGACGCTGCCCTACGAAACTGGATTGTTATGTTGTTTATGAACGTGAGCAAGACACTGTTCTTCATTGTAGTCGTATTGGTAACAGAGAAGGAGAAGCAGGATGGAGAACTAATTTATGTCTGCACTGCAGGTTAACTTGCTGCTGTTCAGTGAAATGTTGGCTTTCATGGCTTATAGCACTTGGCATAGAGCTACGTGGTCCTTTACATCCTCATAATAATTGTATCCTACACCCAATTTTAACAGGATCTTACAGCCATTGGAAAAAGGAAGTGCACTCTCTTTGAATTTTGTGGTTTTACATACGAAGACATAGTAACAATCATCTGTTCCTTATCAGGTCCCCAAATTAGGTAAATACAATTTAAGATGAACAACAACACATAACATGTTACACTGTCTCATGATTTATTTAACAGAAATAAAGCCAAAATGGAAAAATCATGTGTGGAAAAACTAAGTACACCCTTCCTGCTTCCATAGGAATTAAGGGGCTAAGTAGCAGACAGGTGCTGCTAATCAAAAGCCCTTGCTTAATTGATCAACAGCAAGTGTAAAGGTAAAGGTCCATTCACGGACGACTCTGGGGTTGCACGCTCATCTTGCTTTATTGGCCGAGGGAGCCAACGTTTGTCCACAGACAGCTTCTGGGTCATGTGGCCAGCATGACTAAACCGCTTCTGGCGAACCAGAGCAGTGCACGGAAATGCCTTTTACCTTCCCGCCGGAGCGGTACCTATTTATCTTCTTGCACTTGAGGTGCTTTTGAACTGCTAGGTGGGCAGGAGCTGGGACTGAGCAACAGGAGCTCACCCCGTCACGGGGATTCGAACTGCCGACCTTCTAATCGGCAAGCCCTAGGCTCTGTGGCTTAGATCACAGCGCCGCCCGCGTCCCTTTCAGCAAGTGTACCTACCTCTATAAAAGCCAAAGTTTTAGAAGTTTGCTGGTCTGGAGCATTCAGGTGTGTTTTAACACAATGCCAAGGAGGAAAGATGACCAATCTCTTAGAGAAGCAATTGCTGCTGCCCTTGAAACTGGGAAGGGTTATAAGGCCATCTCCTCCAACCAATTTTAAGTCCATCATTCTATGTTGAGAAAGATAATTAAGAAGTGGAAAACATTCAAGACAGTTGCCAATCTTCTCAGGAGTGGATGTCCCAGCAAATCACCCCAAGGTCACACCTCGCAATGTGCACAGAAATTGCTAAAAACCCAAGATTTATATCTCAGGGTCTACAGGCATCAGTTAGCCTGTTAAATGTTAACGTTCATGACAGTACAATTAGAAAAAGACTGAACAAGTATGGTTTGTTTGGGAGGTCTGCCAGGAGAAAACCTCTTCTCTCTAAAAAGAACACGGCAGGGCGACTCAGGTTTGCAAAGTTGCCTATGAGCAAACCAGAAGACCTCTGGAACAATGTCCTTTGGACAGACAAGACCAAAGTGAAGATGTTTGGCCATAATGCACAACGCCACGTTTGGCAAAAACCAAACACACAATATTAGCACAGGCACCTCATACCAACTGTAAAACATGGTGGTGGAGGGGGTGATGATTTGGGCTTGTTTTGCAGTCATTGAGTCCACCATGAACTCCTCTGTATACCAAAGTATTCTAGAGTCAAATGTGAGACCATCTGCCCGACAGCTAAAGCTTGGCCAAAATTAGGTCATGCAACAGGACAAGGATCCCAAGCACACAAGCAAATCTACTGCAGGATGGCTGAAAACAAACAGAATCAAGGTGTTGCAATGGCCCAGTCAAAGTCCAGACCCCAACCCAATTGAAATGCTGTGTGGAACCTTAAGACAGCTGTGCATAAACAGATGCCAGCAAACCTCAAAGAACTGAAGCAATGTTGTAAAGGACAATGGGCCAAAATTCCTCCACAACAATGTGAGAGACTGATAAAGTCCTACAAAAAACAATTATTTCAGGTTATTGCTAATAAAGGTGGTTCTACAAGCTATTGAATCATAAGGTGTGCTTAGTTTTTCACATATGGTTTTTCCATTTTGGCTTTATTTCATGTGTTGTTCATATGAGGTTGTATTTACCTAATTTGAAGACCTGCTAAGGAACAAATGATTGTTATTATGTCTTCATATGTAAAACCACAAAATTCAAAGAGAGTGCACTTTCTTTTTCCTATGACTGTATATAAATGTGGCTTGGCTTCCATCACCTTGTAAGGTCCATTTAAGAAACGAAAATTTGGCATCTTATAAGAGTTACAGTCTCCTTTGGGGAAATCCATATAAATGTCAAGCGGGCAACAAAAGATTTGATTGGGAAGCGATACAGTGGAAGTAATTGTTGATGAGAATAATTTGCCACCAGATGTTGGAAGCAGGGCACCTCACAAACCCACTTGCTGGGATGTAAATCTGTAGTTCCTGTTTAAAAGGTCTTTTACTGTCCATTAAGGCAGCACTCGTATCAAGAGAAGCACAGCAAGTGAAAAGGAGAAATAGGATGTATTGCTGTTAGCCGCCCTCACAGCTTCTTCACGTCTGGTAGCAGTTGCACGCAGTCTCAGGAGCAGTGGGGCAGCAAACTGATTTAGTAATACCAGCAGCAGCTGCTCCATGGGGTTAAAAACATCATGGACCCATGGGTGGCATGCACAAAAAAACTCCCATATCATAGAAGGTACACCATGCCCTATAGCCATTAGTTGTGAGATGATGGTAAAATAAACCTGAACTATTTAAAGCTAGAATGGCTTAGTGATCAAGAGAGAGTGTGTGTTACAAATCAGAGCACCACAGCTAGAATCTCACCTCTGCCTTGCACTCACTTAGGCAAGCCACACTTTCTCAACTTGAATGCCCCCACCTGCAGTTTGGGAATAATACTGACCTTCCTAACAGGGTTGTTGGAAAAAAACAATATGTAAAATGCCTTGATTATGTTAAAGTTCTATATAAGGGCTGTGTACTGTTGATTCTGTTTGCTATAATTGTAAACTTGAAATGTTGACATGTTGAAAGCTAAACGCTAGTGGAAGCACGCCAAGAGGATTTTGAAGGTAAGAAAGCAGGACATGTCTAATATGGGTGCGACATTAGATCCATATATCAAAAATGCCACAGGTTGAAAGTAGTGCCTCCAGAAAGGTTCGGTCTAAAAAAATTAAAAGGTATCTACTTCTGTAGTAAATGTATTGGCAGAGTCATTCACTCTGCTTTATCTGTATCTGTTTCAATCCACATCCAAATTACACTGATGCAACTGATCTCCCAATAACCTGCTCTGTGGAGAGTTTCTGTACACTGATTTTGTTTTTCTCTCAGCCATTGCATGAACAAAGGATTGCTTGTTAAACTTTGCTGTTATTAACAAACTTACTTTAAAGGTGCTCAGATACTAGGTCAAGAAGGGTGGTGTAAATACCTGAGACATGAACTGATAAACGGATGAATGTTGGCTGGCTTTTTGTGATTTCTTCTCCACTTTTTATATATATTTTTAATTAATTGCAGCAGACGGAAGGAGGGGCACAGACGGATGGCCAGCCGTCACAGACACAAAGCAACGAGAGTACCGAGAGCAAATCTACTCCAAAGCGGCTGCATGTCTCCAACATTCCCTTCCGCTTTCGGGATCCTGATCTCCGGCAGATGTTTGGGGTATGTTAATATATCCTTTAAGGAACCATAGGGCTGTATCTCTCCCCCCCCACCCCCTGGAAGGTTTAAAATGAGTAACAATTTAAAACATAAAGCATAGTATATTCTCACGAGGCCCCACCCTGTTTGGGGGTTGAGTGCCTCGGGACTGCAGTTTTTTGCTCAAAGTCACTGCAGTCAAACAGAGAAGAATTAAGTACACCTGTGCCTCAGGTGTGTTCAGTTGGCAAAGTGCAGTTCCCTCGGTGTGCACTCTGTCCCTTTCTCCTCAGGGGTCTGGATCTGGTTCTTTGAGAGCAAACAAGGAGGATCCAGGTGCTGTGAATATGTAACCGGGAGTTAATGTTTTCCTTCTGAAGGACACATTCATTTCCTGAAAATGACGTTCCTCCTTAAGATCCAATTAAAAAGACTATACCCTAGTTTCCATCTTTTGGCTTTGGGATGGTGGGCTTTCAGGCTGCAAGCATGTTTCAGCCATGTCTGTTTTAAACTACCAACCTGAACCCGATGGCTTTTGTCCTTAGCAAGCAAGAAGAAAGTATTGTCCAGAACTGAATTTCTAAACATGTAGAAATACATGTCATGCCAAAGAAAAAGAGAGGAGAACGAATGTTTGAATGTCATACACTTGGATTTCTAAAATCCTGTTGGAAAATACTGGATTTCTAAAATACACTTGCTCAAGTTGCTCACCAAAGGTTGAGAGTGTAAGATAAGAGAGAGTGATTAGCTCAGGGTCACCCACTGAGCTTCACAGCTTAGCCAAACTTTGAACCTGGGTCTCCCAGTCCTAGTCTCCCACTAACCACTACACCAGAATGGCGCTCACTGCACTTTAGTGAGGAGTTACAACAGTAAAGTCCCAGAAATGGGTGTCTCTGGAGAAAATTGCTGCTGCTGCTCCTGTCTACAAAATCCTTATAACAGACAGACAAGATGACACACCTGTGATGAAGATGAACCAAGTTGGGTCAATTTAGATCAGCGTTCTGTTTACAGCATCTGGGGGGGGGCACTGTTGGTAGAGAAGTTCATCATTTGGGCATAGTGCTCTGGTCCATCCTCACTTCCTAGCAGTGTTCAAAACTCCCATTGTTCTAGGCACATTTTGTGGCAGGGACTTCCATTAGCATGAGCAGTTTCTGAGCTCTGGGCACAGTTCTGCGCCTAAGATTTCAGATTAAAACTACAGAATGGAAGGAATGGAGGACATTTTTCTGCCTCCCCACTTCTAGCTACTCTCTTAAGGCTGGAGAAAAGACCCTCTTAAGAATATTAAGGGGGTGGGTAGGGGAAGGACTAGACCATGTGAAAAATGAACATAATATTTTAGCTGCAGATCATTCATTTTCAGCTTTATAAAAGAAGCATGCCTAGCCCATAACCTAGGTTTAAGGTGCCATTTAGCTCCTAGCTTTCATATCTCCATTTCTAACACTGGTTCCTAGTTCTCAGGATCTGGGAGATAATAGTTTGCCTTCTCAGAACATAATTTAGGCTGCTGTGGCTGATAAGCCTAAACTTTTATATTTTTGTCTAGTTTTTTTTAAAGCCCTTTGACATACAGCAGCAATGAGTTATGCCTTATATCCATGATTGACATTGCAATATATTATTGTGAATGTATGTCTTGGGGCTGCCTTGTGTGTTACCAATAGTCACTGTAAATTCATATGCCTACAAGGCATGGGCAGAATATAGCCTTTATCTGACTTTAGGGCTTGCATTAGCATGAGCATCACTATTCTTTTAGCAATAGTGATAGCTCTGGGATTTCTTTGTGCCTATCGGTTGTAGCTTAAGGATGAGTCCCAGTGCATCCTTACTCCCCCTCAGATTGAAAAGAGTGATTGTATATTGGTAAAGAGAGGGGATGAAATTCATTAATTTAATGTTCTCTGTCTATCCTAGCCATCACCTGAAATTATTCTGATAAATATGTGCATGTTTCATCATGGGGCCTTAAGGTAGCACATTACCTTTAGCATTCACAGGTAGGAGGAAAGTCCTAAACCATTGCCCAAAGCAATGCCAGATTACATTAGACTAGAAAAATGTTTTGTATTTCCCGTCTCCACCAAATTACTGGTTACCATTCTACTTAGGGTAAATGTTTTGTCTGGAAGGCTATTCCAGTGGCATAAAAGTAAAAGGGGAAGTGCACATGAACTGTGGTGCCTGTGGGTTTCATCTTTCCTTTTACTTAATTGGAAGCTTTGGTTTTCCTGGCTCTGACATCAGCCACAGGGATAGAGCCTGCTAAAACTGCTTTTGTTTTTTTTTAACTTCTTAGGCACACATGCATGAGCATGTGCCGTTTTGAAGCTTGGGGTAGGCTCTACACTTGGAGTAAGGAAGCAATCGGAAATTCAGTTCTGATTTCCTGCTCATACATTGTTTCCAAACAACATAAAAACAATCTGGAACTATAAAATGGGACAGTGAAATATTTACCCTGGTGGTGGTGTTCTTATTACTACTGCTACTGCAGTAAGAGAGCTTTCCCTTGGGTGAATCATATTAAATAAGCCCTTTATCCTGTAGGGGACCTATGATTGCAGCTTCTGCTGTCTGTGGCTGAATATCCCCCCTCCCAGCCTTTCCCAGTGTCAGGTTCGATTGTTTCAATGCCATCTATGAAAGACTTAAGGCCTTTTTGCCTCAAGTGAATTTTCCAAAAATACATGAACAGAGAGAAACTGTGTAGTTAGCAGGAAAATGGGCCATGAGAGAATATTATTACGTGGGAGGAGTGGAAAAGTCCCTGAAGGATCGAGCAACAACCTGGAGGTCAGCTTTGCCCTGGGGCATAAAGCACCAGCGTACGTTGTCATGCAATCTAAAAAAGACCATCAGGACTGACAATGATGGCTGATCTCAAAGTGCTCTGCAAATTTTCCACCGCTGATTTCCAAAGTCTCAGATGTTCCTGACTGATAGGCCAGAAGTCACAATTAGTTGTGGTAAAGCAGGACTTCTTCGCCACCGTGTGCACACAGTAGCCACAATTATGTGCTCCCACCTGTATTTAGTCGAATTCACTATGGGACTTGCACACCACCTATACTCTCGTTGTCATTGGGCTTGTTTCATTGAGCAAAGCTCCTCAGAAAAGCAAGGGGTCAGTTAGTCTCTACAATGCTGATGGTCCTTTCCATCAATGGTCCTTTCCATCTTGCTATTCCATACTGAAACTAGGGCCTTGATGGGAGCACCAGCCATGTTGACTGGAAAATCCCCTAGAGCATTTAAGAATTCCATAACCGTGGAACCATTCTAACTGGGCCCTCACCTTTGCAGGGAGTTCTCACCATCATCAGTACAGACTATTTGGTGCTCTTGATTGTTGGTATCTTCCAGGAGCTGCTTTGTGGCTTGGGAGTCAGAGGTACAGTGTTACAGTGGTTCCCCTCATACCTGCAGGAATGCTACAAGGGAATGGCATAAGCGGACTTCTGTTCAGTCTTTGGCTCTTGAGCTGTGAGGTCCTACAGGGTTCCCTCTTGTCTCCCATTGAGGTTATGTATATGAAGCTGTTGAAAGTGGCCATCTAAGGATTTGGAGCACAGTGTCATCAGTATGCTCCAAACTGTTTGAATCAAATGCTGGATCAAAGCCTGGAGGCAGGATTAAGTTCAATGAGGGCTAATAGACTAAACCATTGTAAGATGGAGGCAGTGTTGGTGAGTGGTTCTTGTGTTCAGGAATTGTTGTTCTAGTTGGAGTCAAATTGTCCTTGAAAGAGCAGGAGGTAACTGTCAAACAAGTAATCATCACCATCAATTTCATTGTTTATTGAACTTATTAGTCACTTTTTTAATGAAAAGTAAACTCAAATCAACAGTACGAACATTAAAACCAATAAAAAACTAAAACAAAATGAAAGCTAAAAACATTCACGTACAAAAAGGCAGTCTAACACATCCCACTCACTATCTAAAACTTCAGGTTGAAATCCTTACTGAAAAGAAATGTAAGCATCACATTAATGCTTGCCTTTTTATTTAAAACAATTACCTGGGAGCAGTAATACCTGAGTTTTGATTTTTTTTAAAAGGCAAAGTAAATTATATTGTTGTTATTATTATGCAAACTATGACTATTTTATTTAGACTCTTGATCAAATTGCTTGCAAATTTATTATTCATCTCATGAAGCAACACTGTTCTACCCATTAAGTATCAGTCCTTGTTTTTGGGAAATTTAGGGTATTATTTCAGATAAGTTCTGTTGCTTAGTATCTTTGCATATGCACAGAGTCAAACAGAAACACTTGATTTCACATGTATTCATCTGTCTGTTGGCATTTATAAATTATGTAGCACAAAATGTGGGTTGCATGACCAAAGGTTTGGAAATATGCTCCTCCTAGGTAGTGTATTTGTATTTATTAGCAAGCTGATACATTCCGTCACTATATGAACCAATTAGTATATATGCTTGTTCAATAAATATATGAATTTAAAAATTGGTAAATTGATTCAATTCAGTCATTTAAATCTGACTTCTGCACTCTTATGTATTTAAATCATTGACTTAATTGCCCTGATTTAATGTAATCCACCCTAGGATGCACATAAATTCAGAGGTATAAAATTCTGGTCCCAGGTGTTCAGAGCCCTAAGGCTTAATGATGTTTGTTGACAAGATAAACAGACAAGATTGTTTTTGAAAAAGCTGTGTGAAAATACAACACAGTGTCTAATAAAACAAGCTAGGGTCCTATCTATGACTTTCTTACCTTTTTTTGGAAATATACCATTTATTTGACTTGGCGCTAGCAAGAATTGTAAGCTGTTTTCACACACTTGAGACTACTTCAGTATTTACTGGCAGTGTGTCATCTCAGTTGTTTGTAAAACTTTCAATCGTACCTTGCCTTCCTGTGTGGACTGGTCTGTTGTAGAGGAAACTGTGTACCCTGCCTCAAGCGAATGAGAGAATTGTAGAGTTGGAAGGGACCACCAGGGCCATCTAAGGAGTGCACTTATTAATCTGGAGATTATAATGATACAGACGTGGAGCTGAAAATAGTTGCATTCAAAATTTGCTCCATTGTAATTACTATTGAATTGCTGAAGTGATGAATGGGTAAATTTGCTTTTGTTGTTGTTGCCAAATTGCAGCTGAATGGTCTCCTTCGAAACATAGGCCCCATCTCTAAGGACAACACATTAAACCCACTTTAGGGGGCTAGCACCTTAATAACTGTTCGACAGGGTGGGGTTGGGGTCCTGCTTTAAGCTGGCAAGACAGCAACCAGCACTTGCCTGATAGAATTAAAGGCATAGGGACCCCACCCCACCCTATGGGGATCAGGGGTCTGAACTATCTAGCTACTACTTTCTTACTGTATGAGTTCATTGTCTAATTCAGCACTGTCCAAACTGTGAATACTGCTGGCCTAGTTAGTTCAATGCCTCTAGGGAAAGTCATGTTGTTTACTGTAAAATTTAGAAGAGTTGACAACAAGCCGGTAATAGTTATATTCAGATGGACAGGGAGTTTGGGGGTGGAGAGAGATATAAAGCTTATAAGACAGGCAACGGTGACCTCTTTTTATTTAATTTTTGTATGTGGCTATGACTCATACATTTTGAGTCAGTCAGTTCTGAAATCATTATGCTTAATGAAGCACCATATGCTCATATCCCCTTTGGATAAGAAACGAGGCCTACAATTACTCAGTGGGATTTACTTCTGAGTAGACATCTATAGAATTGCACTGTCAGGATGGAGCTATATCTGCTCTGTCCTTACATATGTTAAAGAAAGCATTTTTATTAGGACAACCCTGTTTTTTTAATGCCTGTTGGGGGTTTAAGGCAAAGTATAGGAAGTGTGGCTTATTTGAGTAAAAGAAATAGCACATAGGGTTGAGTTTAATGGAGAAGCAATTTCAAAATGGCAGAGCCACACCAACATCTGGAAGTGGTACAAGAACGTCAATGACTGAATACCAAGGGGGCTATACCATAGCATTCATTTGCCCTGTAGTAACCCATACAGTAGTAACCCTGTAGTAACCCATACAGTAATGCACTAAGAGGCATAAAGCATCTGGCTTCCATTGGTTCAGCTTAATGCGATGATTAGAATGTTCATCAACACTCCTTCAGCTGAGGGAACTTGTTAGTGGTGGAATTCAACTTAAGTTGAATTAAAAGTTCCCTTACATATGGCTAGAGAAAGGCAAATAAGGAGGCTGGGAAGCTTGCAGGAAAGAGGTTCCATGAGGTAGGGAAGCTAAAAGGAAGAGAAACAAGAAGCAGGGTGACTGAAGAAATGGTGCAAAGCATGGAACGGAAACAAAAATTAAAAACCTGAGGGAAAGGAACGGGGCGGGGGAAGCCTGAGGAAAACATAAAGCTAATTGAATTGGGTTGGCTCTGAAAAACCCGTACAAAGCCTAAGGATATAGGCGCATAGGAAACTGCCTTATATGGAGTCATGCCATTGGGTATGCGCACTGCCTATTTCAGGGTTTCAGGCCAGAGACATTCCCAGCCCTGTATGGAGATGCTAGGGATTAAACCAAGGCCTGCCAAGTAGATGCTCTGCCACTGAGCTACATGTCAGTACGTCAGCTGGAATGGGGTTGATAGACTAGTAGGACATAGCTGACTTCCCATGGTAAGCATAAGGATGCCAAGGGTGATTGCCTCTCTAGTTTTATGTTATATCATGCCTGCTGTGGCAGTCAGTTTGTGACTGATGCTCACAGCGCCACTTTCAAAATCCAAAATGTGCCCTGGTCCATAAAGTTTGGTGACCCCTGTCGTAAGGTCTCCAGGCAAGTTGCAACATACTTAATGTAAACATAAATACTTTATACATTCATTTTTTAAAAAAACCACACACACACATACAATTCATAAAAATATACAAAACAATCTTCTCCGTAATAGCCACAGGAAGCTTTGGCAGCTTACTGACAGCAAAAAAAACCCCCATAATCATCTTAGTTTATCAGAAAGCCTGGGGGGAAAGGTAAGTTTTTAGCTGGCACTGCAAAGATGTCAGCAAAGTTGCCAATCAGTATTCATTGGGAGAGCATTCCACAGACACAGAACCACAACTAAAAAGGCCCTCTTTCTTGTCATCATCCTCCAAGCCTACCTCTGAGAAGAGCCCTGGAGACTTGTTCCTTCTATACGCATTGTAGTTGTGTCTCTTAACAGTGCTTTCCACCAGTTTTCCTAAAACTGATGCCTAAAATTTCTGGAGTGGAGTACCTGGAAAAGGAGGATGCAGGAAAGAGAGACCTCTCACCACCCAACAGCAGCCACCTGTTCCTTTACTCTCTTGCCTCAGAAGCAAAAGCTTTGAAGCATTCCCACCCATGTGGTGTTGCATGCCTCCATTTGTTCTCTGTGCATGCTAAAGCAGCACCACCCATGTGGAAGAAGCCGGTATCAGTTGACTCTGGGAACTGTACACATCTGAGTAAAATATTCATAAAGCTTGGGGGGGGGGATTCCAGCATAATGAGGACTGAGCATGCTCTGTGATCCTGGCTTGCTGACTAACTGCTGGGGCGGAAAAACAGAAAACCTGTGGGAGGCAGAATGGAATGGAGTATCATGGAGAGGGAGGGCTAGACTGACTGCACACCACACCACAGTGCTTTGTTGCCCATTGCACTCTAGTCCACAAAAGCTTATGCCACAAGAATCCCATTCATCTTTAATTTACCGGAAGACTCGCTGGTTTTGCAGTGACAAACTTAACCTGGCTCTGCAACATCTTAACCCGGAATGTGAAATGAGATTGCTTTTATAGATCTCTGCTCTTGCAACTAAGTCAGAGCATAATAATAATAATAATAATAATAATAATAATAATAATAATAATAATAATAATAGTAATTTATTATTTATACCCCACCCATCTGGCTGGGTTTCCCCAGCCACTCTGGGCGGCTTCCAACAAAATATTAAAATACAATAGTCTGTTAAACATTAAAAGCTTCCCTCAACAGGGCTGCCTTCAGATATCTTCTAAAAGTCTGGTAGTTGTTTTTCTCTTTGACATCTGGTGGGAGGGCGTTCTACAGGGTGGGTGCCACAACTGAGAAGGCTCTCTGCCTGGTTCCCTGTAACTTGCCTTCTCGCAGCGAGGCAGAAGGCCCTCACCACTGGACCTCAGTGTCCAGGCAGAATGATGGGGGTGGAGACGCTCCTTCAGGTATTCTGGACTGAGGCCGTTTAGGGCTTTAAAGGTCAGCACCAACACTTTAAACTGTGCTCGGAAATGTACTGGGAGCCAATGTAGGTCTTTCAAGACTTGCCCACATCTTACCCACCTGTGCCCTGCTTCACACCTTTCCCATGTTGAAAGGGGATATCTAATTCTAAGCGTGTTCAAGTGAACAAGCTTGGGATCCTCCTCTCGATTGGGAACCCCGATAATGCAGTGTTACTGATCATACGTGCATTTAGCTGAATATGCTTAGAAACTCCTATAAGCTTTTCATCACAGTGCCAGGCGATCTGACATATGCAGAGATGCTGGGGATGGAGACAGCATTTAACCATCCATCCAATTAATTTATAGTCCGCCCTTCCTCATGAAAGACCCCAGAACAGTATGGTCATGCATCTCTGTCCTCTCCCCCCCCCCTCTTGCCAACATGCTTCTGGGTGGTTGCTGAATAGGGTTTAAATAAAAGCTGACAACCAGAAGAAATTCAACAACTGAACATTCTTAACTGCATATTAGAAAGGAAAGTTTGCTAGCAAAATGAATATTTTCTTAGAAAGGAGGCTTAATGCAGTAGCTGACAATGGGTAAATCTTCTCTCCTGTCTTTACAGCAATTTGGCAAAATCCTTGATGTAGAGATAATCTTTAATGAACGTGGCTCCAAGGTAAGTTTTGCTTCTATACCCAGTTTCTCTCTTTCTCTCCCCTCTCCCCTGCCACCCCTGCCCCAAAATGACAAGATAGGACAGCTTTCTGCATAGAGAATAATCCATAACAGGAACTGGTCGACATGTAATTGCCTAAAAATTGCCATTCCTTATAATTGCAGGTTTTGAGTGTAGCCAATAGAGTTCTTCCCAAATCCTTTCAAAATATTCCTTCAGAAAGATCAGGCACCCAAAAATTTCTAGCAATAAAGGGCTCACTGAAGCTATCAAGAGTAAGATTTTCCTTTGATTTCCTCAAAGTTCCTGGTGTTAGGGACAGATGGCTTCTGTCCATTTAAAAATAATAATCTATAAATAAATTATATGGGATAAGAGCTTTCACAGGCTATCTTGTGTAAAAGATAAATTTCCACCCACTTTGCTAGCATAATGGACCCTTCAACATTGAAAAAAAGTTGGCTTTTAGCAAATTATGGTATCTGTATAAGCTTCTAATTTTCTGGAATGGCTGCTTGTGTAGCTATTCAAGATGCAGCTGAATGATAGTTTTTCAGGCTTAGTACTAATTGAACTATCTAGAGAACAAATTGCAAACATTATGGTCACAAGTGCAGCAATTTTGAGTGATACTTGTCCTAACTGGTTCTCGTCATGAAACCATTGTCCCCTCACTGAAGAATTGATGTGATTCTCTCTCTGCCCAGTAGGTCCAGCACTGGAATAGCAGGGAGTGTTGCAGGTCAGGAGCAAGGTGCATTGGCAGAGCTCTGTGGGGGAAGCTTGCACAGTGCATGTCTATACTATGCTTGACTTAATCAATGCTAAGTTTTCCACTTTTAATTAAAAATGAACATCTGTCCCATCCCCGTCCCATCCCATGACAGTTCAAAGGTGTACCACCTAGTATTTTTTTATTTTTATTTTTTAAAAGGCCCATTATAGTAGAGCCCCACTTAGATTTTTATATTTGGGTTCAAATTTGCATGTTGAAATTCATTTCTATGTGTTATCTGAAAACCAGAAAAGGGGTGGTATTTAAATATTAACCACTATAATATTCTGCGTACCTTCGGTAAATTCTGTAAACAAAATTTAAACCTTTCATGGCAAATGATCTTTGAGGTCAGTTTATGAAAGTTTAAGATAACATAAATGCAACACAACATGTGTTGAACTTGTGGAGAGATGCGGAACTATAGTGGGCAGCATAGAGCCCTTTATTCCTTTACCTATTTCACGTGTTTGCCTGATCTCAGAACTGGAAGAGATGCAGTGCTTGGCTACTGCCCTTCATTAGCCATAAGCCACTTGACCATTGAGAAGAGTTAACAAGCTGGAAAGAGAACCACAGGCATTTCATTTGCATAATGCAGCCTCCTGCAAAATAAGCACCCTCCCATTGCAACTCTTAATAGAGCATGAGCAATCTGCTGTGGTTGCATCTCTAAATATATTTCTCTCCTCTCTGAAGTTAGCATAGGCCACAATTGTTTATGAATTAGTGGCGCTTTAGTTATTATTGTCAGCCTTGGGGAAACTGACTCCCATATACAATCTCTTTTAAATGCCTAAAGGATGCAAAAGCAGCAAGCCTGTCAGAAAGAACAATGCACTTATCAAGGCCTTCATGTGACACTGTGCTTTAATTTTATAAACACATGTGATAATCCTACTCATTTTATATAAACTTACATGACAGTCTCTGTTCTTCTGTTCAGAATCTTCTATAAATAACAGAATTCTAATTATGACTATTTAACAGTGCAGCCAAGAAAACCCAAGACTTCTGGTTTTCAGTTAAAACAAGAGCTGTTAGTTATGAATTAACTTATGGGTATTTGCCCCTTTTTCTTTCATCCAGGCAATATTTAGCCCAACTAGTTTCTCCTGTATTTGGTGGTAGAGTTTCTAACACACCTGCCTGTCGAATTCACAACAGTCTTTTATCAGTTGGCTCCAAGCTGGGGCCTGTTCTCTCAAAGATGGTGAATAGCTTAAGTGAGACTCAGGAAACTCTCAAAGAATGTTTGTTGGTTATGTCACGGAATATTGAATTGGGATGCCCGGGATTTGCCCTTCTTTTTAAAAAACAAACAAACAAAAAACAGTAGCTTAGAACCCCCAGTGGTGGAACACAAATATATCTAGGGCCCTTTCACTTGTCACTCCCCTTTCTTCTGCAAAAAGTATGCCAAAACTTGAATGCCTTTCTCCTACACTGTGGTTTCTGTTCTAACCTAACGATATGGAACCTCTCTCCTCCTCTCTCTTGGGAATCGGAAAGCAGTTGCTCCTGCTGCCTGCATTGTGCTGTGTTCTCAATATTATCCCTCCCTCCCCTGGGTTTCTAAAGGGTATATTTTTGAACATGTATTTGATAAATGAATGTTAAAAAGGTGAATATGTAAAATCCAAATTGCCCTAGGTGTGCCCCCATCCAGTAATTGGGAAGGTCCTCCACGGGCTGAGCATATCTTTATCCCTTCATAACTGTGGCAAAGGTCCTCTGCCAGAATTGTTCCAGTGTTGTGAAATTTTGGGAAGTTTCTGGGGGGGAAAGCATCTTACCCATTGGTCCATCTGAGATGAGATGATAGCTTTTCTTTCTCTTGTTAAGCTGACATGCTAAGAGAAGGTTTCAAAACAACATCAAACCTAGCGTTACGTGAAATACATTCAACAAACACACAAAACATAGCTGGCTGTGCATTCAGATAAACAATGCTCTTCTGTATTTTTCACAATATCAAATATTTCTCTTGTACATAATCAACACATAAAGTTCAACAAAGTAAACAGAAGTCCCAATAGATCAGTTCATTCATAATGTCCAAATATTTGCTAGTTTCTGTTCCACGTCTGCGTATTCATAAAATCCAAATGGGAGCTTACTACAGTTCCACAGAATCTTGACAAGGATTTTCGGAATAATGCCTTGTTTTGCGCTCCTGGGCTTCATCAGTTGTATATGTATGTTCTAAATAGTATACATGAATACAATACAAATGAATACAATATCGTATTCCAACATATTTTAACAAATAAGAATAATATAAACAATATAAACGATTGTACCATAGGTGTACATACCATATGTAGTATATCAAGATTATGGATTTTATGACATAGTGATTGCTGCAGTAAACAACTGTTGCAATGTAAGATTATATGTGTTAAATCTTATTAAAAACTGGCTCTCTATAGTTATGCACACTTTTACTGTATAAATATTGATGCTTCACAGGAGCACCAAACATTTGAATTATACAATATGCACAGTTAAGGAGAAGAGTATTGAAAGATCTCTAAGAAAGAAACCCTTTGAACAATTGAAATAAGAGTTTCCTTTGTTTTCAGCCAAATGTGCCTCATAGTTTTAGTAATTTTCATTGCGCTTGTTACACTTCCCCTGGTAATGTGCCTACCAGAAATCATAGCCATTGTGTCTTAAAATGCTGGTTTGTTCCAGTTTGCCAGTGAAAACACTTAATTTCTCCTCCCAAATGAATATTTTGGTTTCCATGAGAATAAGTTTGATTTCCCCCAGTTTACTCTAGGTTTTGAAAAATCCAAATTTCTTTAGATCTAGAACACTCAAACTTTGTCATAATGAACCTACTTAAGCCAATAAAGCAATTAAATGTGGCTAGCATTCACCTATATTTAATTGGAAAGGAAAAGTGTGTTGATATTCTGTACCCTGGCCCAGTGAAGATGTAAGTTGGCAGGGTCAGGTCATTGCATCTCCCCTTGGTAATTATGAATGAACAATCATTATTTGGCTTTGGAGAATCCTTTCTAATGCTACATGTTGTACAAAAAGTGCATGAGAGACTGGCAAGGCACTGTTAGCACTACTTAAAATAGTAGCTTGAGAATCCTTGTTCAACCTTTGTTTAGGATCTGTACACATGACAGAACCCTACTGTATGTATATTGGACCAAACCAAAAATATGTATGTGCAAGATATATGGCCCTGCTGGAGTACTGTTCTGAATAGTCAGATTGGTCCATGTGTATTTCATGACCAGAGAATGACTAGTAGGGATGCACTGTGTGCTGATGGCTTAGCCTTGCTCAGTAAAGGCTGTGGCTTCATAAAAACTGCTGTGCCATGGTTGCTGTTTCCATGTTATTTGGTTTCTAACCATGCCTGACAATCACTTGGTTGCCTTCCCTGTGCAGCTTGTTGCATGCGTCAAATGAGAGTTCATCAGAGCAGTTTACCTTAATTACTGATAATTTGATGTAATCAGGCAGTGTAGCATGTCATAGGCATGTTTATGCTCAAGTCATTTTATAAAAAAAATTAAAGATACAACAGATATGTTCTATGTCTCTTTACTTATAGAAAGTATCTAGTACAGGGAAACAAGTGATCTTGCACTGTTCTGCTCAGAGGTTTTTAATTGGGTTGGCTCAATAACAGAACTTGTTTCGTTGTAAATTACTTTGGATTGCCCTAGGCAAGATAAAATGACAGACAAATTCAATAAGCAACAGTGATAATCTTCCCTCATCATACATCTTAAGCTGCATTCTAGTTTAGTCAATATTACCCCTGAAATAGATATAATAAAAGCAAAGAGTCTTGTAGCACCTTAAAGACTATAAATTTATTATGGCATAAGAGTTTCTTTCTGTCAAGGCAGGAGTCAAGAGCAAGTCAGCAGTAACTCACAAGGTGCCAGTGAAGTTCACTGTTTATTCAAAGAACCAAAACAATTCAGGCCTAGTGAGTACAGTAACCCTTCTCAATAGATCTTGCCCCAATGAGGCAGTTGCAATAACTGAAGGGCCCCACCTTCCCCCAACTCTCTGTCTTCTTTCCCCCTGGGTCAGAGACTCTGACTCCTTGTCTGACTTTGCTCCACCCTTTTCATACCTCTTCTCCCTCTGACCACTCATTGTTATCCCACCACCAATCTCCTGGTTCTGAGCCTTCTTCCATTTGGGGTTCCCCAGTTGGTGCCTCTCACCACCATGCCTCTGCATCCAACTAGTCCATGACAATCTCTCTCTGACACCCCCCCCCCCGAAATAGTGGTGGTGAAATTGTAAACCAGGCATCCCCAAACTGCGGCCTTCCAGATGTTTTGGCCTACAACTCCCATGATCCCTAGCTAACAGGACCAGTGGTCAGGGATGAGGGGAATTGTAGTCCAAAACATCTGGAGGGCCGAAGTTTGGGGATGCCCGTTGAACAAACTACTGTTGTTAACGCAATAATCTCAGCCTGAACTGTTCTGTACTTAATCTCCATCCGACCTCACTGTTTACAATTCCACCAATTGGTATGTGTTACCTGTAATTCAGGATAACGCTTTTTGCATCTGATGAAGTGGACCGTAGTCCACAAAACCTTGTAGCAGGGGTTTATTTATTCCCCTTGTTTCATAAAATTTATACACTGCTTGACTCTAAAAATAAACACTCAAAGCGGCTTAGAAAAAAAAAGCTAAAACAATAGCATTATTAATGAGAAAAAAAATGAACAACCATAGTTTAAAACTTTCAAAAAGTTAAAATAACAACGGACTAAAAAGAGATTAAAACTTCCATCAACCATGGTGCCCTTGAGGGCTTTCATTGATGCCCTTGGGCAGATTACCCAATCTCTGAACTTGTATTTTAAAAAGAAGTGTCTAGTCCTCCTAGAAATAAAGTTTCTAAAGAAGTTTCTAAAAAGTGCAGGCACCTCCTAAGCAATTTCTGTGAAATGAGAATGTGTGTGATGTGGCTATCTTGTATATTTTCCTGGTACTGAGGAATGATCCCTGTTGTTATTAGACAGCAACACCCTTTGTGAGTGTGTGCGAGCTCCACAATCAGGACATAGCTGACTTCTTATGTCAGGGGTGGGGAGTTTTCCTTATTTTGTGCTGTGACATGCTGCCTTGCCAGCCATTTTTTTGACTGGGGCCCTCAGTACTCCCCAAATTCAAAATGTGCCCACTGTTCCAAAAAGGTTGGTGACTCTTGGCTTATAACATTAAAAATGTGTTAGTCTTTAAGGTGCTACAAGACATTAAGGATTTTGCTGCAACAGACTATGCCCCTGGAAATAAATACGGTGAAGTTCTACTTCCCTCACTTGCAGATTTCAATTGGGTTTTTATATTCTGCTAATGTTAGGTCCGCATTAGCAGAAGCACTTTTCTTTGATTTTGCGGTATTCACATGTTGTCTTGCTTTAAGCTGAAGCAACTCTTGTCAAACCCCAGTGTGTTTCAGAATTATTTCCACCACTCTAATGAAATAGCTTTACAGCAGCATATAATTCAATCAGTGCAATGCAGTATTAGATGGGAGTTCCAGTGTTTTCACTGCTGATCTTGGAAAGTAGGATCCTTAGTTTAAACGGTGGTAGGGTTCCTTTTTCGTCCCCTCACCCACCGGAACTTCATGCCAATCACTCATCTCAGATGGATTATCAAGGATGGCTAAAGATGCATATAAGTTTTGGAAGCAAGTAACCCTAATGCCTGGAATCTTTTTGACTATTTATCCAGGCTTCTGGCTGTTGACTGAGTCTTTAAAGTGTGTCTGTGTATATATAGATATATTTTAAAAATGAAATTATGGAAAATCCGTCCCAACACCATAAGATAAAGATGCTGCTTCTGAGGTGAATGTTCTAAATGTAATTAAAAAAAAAGGTTAACAATGCATGAGTTTCAAGGGGCTCCGTTTAGTTTTCTTTGGTTTTTATTTATTTTTGTTTATTTTTGGTTTTATTATTATTTTTTCTTAATTTCTGTGTTCTGGCCACACCCAGGAGAATCGTCTGATTTTGATTTCTCCCTTTACGGTTACATGGTAAATTTTCTTTCTCATTCTTCAGAGATGGAAACATTTTTAAAAACTCTGTATAATTATTATTTTTACACTGCTCATCCTGTTGCTTGTTATTTATTGCAGAATCTGAGGCCAGACTAAAAGGGTGATGGTTACTTGGGTGTCTTTTGGGTCCTTGAACAGCTCCTTAAAGAAAATGGGGTGTCCCTGGGCTGCAGATGGTTTCAGGTTATAGGAGAGATTTCTTCATGAGCATTTAATAATCTAAAGTTGCATTAGATGGATAATTTTCAGCCAGTAATAATAAAAAGTAAAAAGCAAGTGCTGTTAAAAAAAACACGGGAAAACCCCACACAGACAACTGAACTTTAAAATTGAAAGCAAAGCCAATCAAAAATAGGTTTGTAGGAATACTTTGTAATGTTATGTAGCTTTCTGGATGCATAATTGCTGCCTTCCTTCATCTTAACATAGCTGCCAAGTTTTCCCTTTTCTCACGAGGAAGCCTATTCAGCATAAGGGAATTTCCCTTAAAAAAAGGGATAACTTGGCAGCTATGCATCTTAACATTTTCTGTGATGTACATGGGCAATCTTCACCCAATAAAGGAATGCATATATTTTACTAATTGAGACGTCATTCAAACATCACAAAATATCAGTTCTAAAGAAACTTATTCATGCTTATGGACAGATATTCTATGCTGTTTGGTGTTGTTGTTTTGTTTTCTTAAAAGCAGAAACTAATAACAAATTAAAACAATTGGAGTGAAAAAAGTTTGTAAATGTGACAGATTAGTATGTACATCTGTTTATAATATGTGATTCTTGCCCCTCCTCCCAAGGACTCAGGAATCCATTCATTGAACTTTCCATTTGGAGAAAATTATCTCATTGTGTAGAGAATAGTGTTCTGTTGTGAACCGCCTTGAGATCTATGGGTATAGGATGGCATACTAACTAAACTAAACTAAACTAAACTAAACTAAACTAAACTAAACTAAACTAAACTAAACTAAACTAAACTAAACTAAACTAAAAACTAAACTAAACACTAATTAATTACAGTATATTCATTAAGTTCCTGGTGTATGTGTGTTTGGCCAGATAGTTTATCTGGAACACAGAGATTAGATTTCCTCCCCCCAGCTAACATATCCACTATAATCTCATCTTCTTAGCAAAAGCAAGTTCCCCAACAAGCAGCAATTCATGTTTTGAAGGAAATCAGTCTGTTTTCCTAGTAGGATGGAATGTGACTGGGGAAGCACTAGAGCAAAAGTAGACTTTCTGAGAGCAGCCTCCAAGGGGCTGCAGTTGTGGGGTGGGGGACGGAATCGCCCATGAAGGTAGAGTTGCAATTGCCAGCCACAGAACAGCTTCAGAATTGACCACATGTCTGTCTGGGGCCGAGATTTCCTAGAGGGCAGGAGAATGGGGGAAGCTGCTGTCAGCACCCTCAGCTCTAACACCTTCAAAACATTGCATGGAAGTTTCGGGTTTGAATGTCCAGATAAGCCCTTTTGAGAAGAATTTGCTTAAATATTCGGTAATAATATTTTTTGCTGGAGAATCCAATGACCCAGTTTAATTTATCAACTGATTTTTAAAAAAACCTTTTATCCCTTCCTTCCCATGAATAAGCTTCCCATTGAACTCTACAAATACAGGGCAGGAAACCCAGCTGAGAAGCAAAAATAGAGAAATAAATCCTTCACACAGTTGCCGCAGGGATGGCAAAAGGCTTGAGCCCTAACAGGTTCTCATTATAGCATCTTCAAGAGCACTTTAAAATGATGACCCACTTACTACTTTAACTTAGTAAAAAATTAAAATAGCTCTGTAGCCACTGGATCTCATGTTTCATGTAAAGCCAAGGTACATTTTCCCTCAAACTAAGTATAAGTGTACTGCTCCACATAAGCAGTCCTAGGCAAGTCTACTCAAAAGTAAATCCAGTTGCGTTAAGTGGGGCTTCCAGGTAAGTGTGTACAGAATTGCAGCCTTCATTACCTAGGTTCCTGTTTCAGTATCAGCAGTTCCCATTATAGTTGACACATACTTTGTCCTTCCTGTTTCTGGGGTGAAAGAACTCGAAAGGATTAAGAGAAAACCACTACAGTGTTTAAAATGTGGCTGTAAAACTGCCACAATGATATTTTATCTAGCCATGGGCTAAGCCAAATGTCTACATTCTTGTGAATGGAGCAACTAACCCTCAGACCACACTGCTTAAGCTAAATGGAAGTAGACTTGATCAATTCCTGGAGAGGAGATCCTCACCTACTTCTGAGCTTTCTAAAGGAAAGTAAGCTATAAATAAATCATTTCAGCTACCTTTTAGATGTTATCATTTTCTACTAGCTTCTCATTTAATTAATTTAGTCTTCGTAGCTTGGTCCCTGTGAAAGTGTTGTTCAGCCCCATTAATGAGTATCGCAAGTTAGAAAATGGTCTGCTTTGTGACCGAAACATGGAAAGAAGTGGATTATTAGTTGAAAGAAAGTTAAGCTGCCCTGTGGTAAAATAGGTGGCTACCCAGTTCTTCAGATCAGTCCCAAGCTTCAGTGCTCTTTCCCATACAATGTTTCCCAGATTCTTTCCCCTCAGATTAAGTAGTTGCCCATTTAATTATGATATAGTATGCATATTCTGCGGCATTTCTTTAAACAATGTTCATTTTACAACTAAATGAGATAGCTTCTGTAAGGTTTTTGCATCAGGAAAAGGAAGTGCAAAGCTTGGACTTAAAAGACAAATGGATCAATTGTGTCGCAAGGTTTCTGCCAGGTCCGGTTGCTCTACCACAGGCATCCCCAAACTTTGGCCCTCCAGATGTTTTGGACTACAATTCCCCTCTTCCATTACCACTGGTCCTGTTAGCTAGGAATCATGGGAGTTGTAGGCCAAAACATCTGGAGGGCCGCAGTTTGGGGATGCCTGCTTTACCATTATAGGAGCATATACAGTGGTACCTTGGTTGTCAAACTTAATCCGTTTTGGGAGTCCCGAATCCGTTCGAAAACCAAGGCACGACTTCCGATTGGCTGCAGGAGCTTCCTGCACTCAATCGGAAGCTGTGTCGGACGTTCGGCTTCTGAAAAATGTTTGCAAACTAGATCACTTACTTCCGGGTTTGTGGTGTTCGGGAGCCAAGCTGTAGTGTAAAGCCTTACAATACATATTTTTAAGGTGGATAATATCACATAGGTATGCAGTAATTGATAAAAGACGAGTCCAAAACGGCAATTTCTCCACAGCTGCTGCAAAGGTTGTGACTTTCTTGCACAGCATTAAACTGTAGGACCACACACCCTTTTTGTAGTGGCTTGTTCAAAGCACCTGCATGTGTGTATCCTTGCCATAAACAGGCAACTACTGAGAATGTTGTAGAGTCATGCCTTTGTAAGGTTCCGCGTGGCAAGAGGATTTCCAACTAGGATTTAATAAATTTTGTTCTGTCAAACTAGGAGCTAGTTTACTTTTCAAAATTTGTCTCGAGTAACTGTACTTTTTTTGGTCTGGCCTCAATTGCTTTATGTTTGTTATTATTTTAAATCTGATTACGCCTTTTTTTAAATATTAAAAAAAAAAAATTAAATTTATTTCATGAAACATGCATGAACCAAAAATGTGACTCTAGGAGAGTATTGCTAAGTTGTGCTGATGTCAATTTCATACTGTGATATTTTTTTCCTCTATTTATCTAGATATCAGTATTTCAATATATAACGATGTGCATGTTTTCCCCCCTTCTCCCGCTGCATGCAGGGATTCGGGTTCGTAACTTTCGAGAATAGTGCTGATGCAGACAGGGCCAGGGAGAAATTACACGGCACCGTGGTAGAGGGCCGTAAAATCGAGGTGCATGTCTTCAGTAATTCAATTTCTTCTTTATATTTATTCTTTTGTTTCTTTTTTTGTGTCTTGCCTCACTTATTTCACATTTGGATTCCTGTCTTGTGTGTGTGTGCGTGTGCGTGTGTTTATGTCTCTGTGTTTTTCACTCCCCTGCCCCCCTGCACTGAGGTGTATAAAAATAACACACCCACCCAAATATATATATCTATATATGTTTTGTTACTTTAGGTATTTTTCTTTTTCTCCTTTCTCTTAAGTTTATTTCCAACCCCCTCCAAATTTTTGACCTTCTGCTGTCTTGATTTTCCTTTGCTTCAGTTTATGAGGCTCCGACTTTTTATTGCCAATCCTGATCAAAACGTAACGAAAAGAGCACTGTCCAATTTGTAACTTTGTGTCTTAACAACAAAGAAGGGGGCCAGCCAGAATCTGCCCTTTTCCTCAGAGGCCAGTTCTCCTCCATATGAGTGTGACATTACATTAATTGCAGGAAGGGATTGACAACACAGGAAGAAACTTCCTTGGGCTGCTAGAATAATTTTTCTGGAGATGATTTCAGTAAGTAAATACACACACAAAATTAGCTCTTACAATGTGCACCGTTTGATAAATGTGAATAGTTGTTATCCACCTGGGAAGTAACTGATTAATTAGTGGGGAGAAAAATATATTCCCTCATATTGAAGGCTAACTGGCCCCTTTCTCTTTTCCCTCCCTTTTTAAGAGAAAAAAAAGTACGAAATATAGGGGGGGAAACTTAAAGCCGCCGTTTTGAGTAAGATGTCTGCATATTTTGCTTTTTTGTTTTGTTTTTTTGTTTTGTTTTTGTTGTTTTATTTCCCTTTTCAATGGTTTAGTGTTTAGGGCCCTTCACTTGACTCACTCTTTCCATGGTAACTATACACAATGCTGGCGATGGTACGAGTTGGCGGTAAGTGAAACAAAAGTGCTAGAGGAGAAGCTTATTTCTTTTTCTTTTTTTTTAATGCAAAACAAAATTAAGAAAGAAAAAAAATCCATCTGCCATTTCACATTAACACTACAAAATGTGATTTGACTTGTTGTCCCCCCCTTTCCTTTACCCCTTCCCACCCCCCAACCCACCCACCCCTTTTTATTTTCAATGCTGTTGAGTAATGCCGCCTGGACTTTGGATGTACATACTGTTTTGTATAAGTCTGAGCTGTTTGATTACTGACTTCCTGGTGATTTCCCTTGCACATCTTACTCAGAGTTACTGAACTCCAGTTTGGCTGGTTTTATTAATGCACCCATACCCTTCCCCTCTCCATTCTCTCCCTGCCCCCCATTTCTTTTCTTGCTCTGCCTCTCTCCAAACCTGTGATTGTTTTTCATTTTTCCTTTCTCCCCTTGCCATTTTTTTCCTTCCTCACTCAGTTAAATGCAGCTGTTGGTCTCTCTTTGCTGACTGGTGGTTTCTGATTGGTTTTGGCCATTTTTCCTTTAAGTGCTTGTATTGCACTCTGCTGTAGCAGCTGATTTCAGGCACTCGCTCCATCTTAATGATTGTCTGTGAGACCTCTCCTCCCTCTCCCCCTCCCTAGCCCCATTAATCGATTGTTGTTGTTGTTGTTTTTCTTTTTTTATGTGTGTTTTAACAGCATGCTCTCAGTCTCATCGTTGTTGTTTCCCATTCTTTTTAAATGTATGATGTTTATACTGTTTGGGGGCTAAAATTAGAGTAATGGGTTTCCAGGCTCCCTTCTTCCCTGCCCAAGCTCACTCTTCTGTTAAACGTCAGAGGGCATCTAAGACTCGGATCTTGACATCGGCCTTGTGGCTTTTTCTTCTGTTACGGCTTAGGATTTTGAAATGTCACTGATTCTAGCTCAGCCTTCACCCTCTTTGCAAGAGCTCTGAGGCTGTGTCTGACACGGGGCTGCAGTAATTTGGCTTTGCCCACCACTCCCATGTTTTTCTAGCACCATTTCTGCTGTAACACACACTGGCTGCAGTGCTTAGAAGGCTTGGGGCTGTAAAGAGCTCAGAAATGAGGGTGAGTGCACTACGAAATCAGGAGACGCCTTATCAGTTTCTAAATGGTGGGGTTTTTTTTGTCCTCTCAAAAGTAAGCCATTTGAGATGGGTCCGTCAATAACTCAGGATATCCTGAAACTGGGATGTAGGCCAGGCAGCCTTGCTTTAGGAATCCAGAGTAGAGGGAAATAGTCCAAGGCACCTGGGATATCCAAGCTCTCCTTCCGACTGAATAGATGTCTCCTCTGTAATATTAGTAGGCCACTGCAGTTCAGTGAAAGGCTACTAAAATATGAGACAGTCAAGCTGGACGTGGAGAAAATAGCAATAGGGGGGGAGTTTTTGCCCTTTGGATCAGTGAGCATCAAATGCCCAGTTCAGTCAAAGGTAGCAGGGATGCCTGAGAAAATGTGCTCTTTTTGGCCTTTTCTTTAATGCCAGAATTAAAATGCCAGAATTAGATTGGTTTGCAATTTTAATATTTAATTTAATGGCAACCTGCAAAAGCAAAATTAAATGTGCTGCATTTTTAAACAAGTTTTTTTTTTTAAAAAAAACAACAACACAAGTTTTCACCATCTTCTCTAAAGTCCTGTGCTTCCTCCCCTCTTCCCCCCTTCCCCCTTTTTACTTTTAGGTTAATAATGCTACCGCCCGTGTGATGACTAATAAGAAGATGGTCACACCATATGCAAACGGTAAGAGGAAATTCTGCTAATAATAAACAAGGTTTCTGGGGGAAGAGCTAAGCTATTGGGACTGTTCTTTCCTCCCTGGATTTCAGCATAATAGAAAGCTTTGTTGGAAGAATAGCGTCTTTGAAATCTTTTGTGACTGGTGTATATAAACACTGAAGTAAGATGCCTGTTTTTCAAAGCGTAAGAGAGTACCCAACAGCTATTATTTAATGGTATTAGAATTAGTTCTTCACAAGGAAACTTAATGATAAATATAGATTAACAAGTCAAACTGTAGGGAATAACGAAAGCTTTGCCCTTGCTATTCCCTGGTAAATTACAGTGGTACCTCGGTTTAAGTACACAATTGGTTCCGGAAGTCTGTACTTAACCTGAAGCGAACTTTCCCATGGAAAGTGGATTAATCCATTCCAGACGGTCCGTGGAGTACTTAAACTGAAGCGTACTTAACCTGAAGCGAACTTTCCCATTGAAAGTAATGGAAAGTGGATTAATCCACTCCAGGCGGTTCCGTGGAGTACTCAACCTGAAGCGTACTTAACCCGAAGTATGAGTGTAATTGGTTCTGGAAGTCTGTACTTAACCTGAAGCGTACTTAACCTGAAGGGAACTTTCCCAATGAGAGTAATGGAAAGTGGATTAATCCGTTCCAGATGGGTCCGCGGCGTTCGTAAACCGAAAATTCGTAAACCGAGGTGGTTCATAAACCGAGGTATGACTGTAGTGAGAAATGATCAACATGAAAAGTTCCATCACGGGAAGACAGTGACTGCTGTTTGATATGTGTGTACAAATAATAATATGCACATATCAGATTTATTGGGACCCAGGTGGCGCTGTGGTTAAACCACTGAGCCTAGGGCTTGCTGATCAGAAGGTCGGCGGTTCGAATCCCTGTGACGGGGTGAGCTCCCGTTGCTTGGTCCCAGCTCCTGCCAACCTAGCAGTTCGAAAGCACGTCAAAATGCAAGTAGATAAATAGGAACCGCTACAGCGGGAAGGTAAACGGCGTTTCCATGTGCTGCTCTGGTTTGCCAGAAGCGGCTTTGTCATGCTGGCCACATGACCTGGAAGCTATACGCCGGCTCCCTCGGCCAATAATGCGAGATGAGCGCGCAACCCCAGAGTCGGTCACGACTGGACCTAATGGTCAGGGGTCCCTTTACCTTTACCTTTTATCAGATTTATTAGCCACTTGTTTGCCCAGCAGCTTCCTTCACCAAACCTGCAAACTGCTTTTAGAATAGGGAGGTGTTTAGAAAGTGGGCCCGGTATTTAATAGTGGGAAAGGATGCGGACAAGTAAAGGGCCTAACAAATACACATGCAGATCTGTAATTCAAAATCAAAGTCCTTATCTTTCCCTTCCCTTATCCCTCATGTAGACATATCCACAAAGACCTTGGGAGAAACCATAGAATGCTAGGTTAGAAGGGTGAAGTCCTGTTTTGTCTGTCCTAGCAAGGTTTACAAAACCCACAAAGAAGGAACTTGCCCATTGACTGCCAGTCTCTTTGTGTGAATTAACCTTTCTTATTTGCTCTTATTTGATACTGTACCTGAACATTTGATAATGGCAACGCACCTGTTTCAGCACTTGCCGTTTAACTATACTAATTCGCAAGAGATGGCATGAAATGAAACACATGAACTTTGATCTTCCTGAAAATAATTGGTGTTGACCTAGCAGCCCATAGTACAACAGCCACTATAAAAGCACTTGTAGGTGGCTAAAACAAAACTGGAGGCAAAAAGGTCCGAATTCTCAACCCCTGCTGTCTCCTAAAAGTAGCTCTTGGTCTGGCTTAGTCACCATTCAGCTCAATCACCATTAAGTGAGAAATGCTAGTTTGGGTTGAATAACAGCATGTTTTAAACAAGGTTCATTGAGAAGGGTATATTTGCTAAATATGTATGCTGTCTGGCTGGATAGGGATGGTGTTTGTGTTTTTCACAGGATTGTAAAAGCTGAGTTTTAATGCAGCTGAACATTGTCTACCCACATTCTTGTGCTAAGCCCTTCGTTGTATCAGCTTTCTTGTTGTGACAGCACAGAGGCTTTGTTCCAAAGGTGTGCTATATATTATAATGCATTGCACCGGCCTGTTAATTAGTTATGCTGAGATGATATAGCTGCATACCCCTGCCAGTAGCCTAATATAAATTCTCAAGAATGGCAGATCTTTGAAGTGTAAGCAACTTTATCAAGGAATAAAAATGGGATCTTGTAAAAACTGCAGTGAGATAGGGGTTACTTAGAAAATTTGCCTTTGGGGTTCAGTTATACATTCTCAAATAGCATTGCAAGCATTCCCAAGTTAAAAATAAAATAATGATTTTGTGCATGTGCACATATAACTATTTATAATCTATATAAGAAAGCCAGTTCCCCACATTGATAATACTTACTTTCATGACATAAGGGGGGGGGCACCCAAAGTGGGACGCTACAGATGAAAAGTTAGGGCCGGCTCACTTCTCACTGGTTCCCATTTAGACAAAGTAAATGGGCTGCAATCTGAAGTACAGTCATATCTCGTGTTACTTTTGCTTCACTTTTCAGGTTGTGAACGCGGCAAACCTGGAAGTGTTTACTTCCGGGTTCACCCCACACTCAGAAGCGATCTGCGAACTTTGCGCATGCGCAGAAGCGCTCTACCGCACTTTGCGCATGCGCAGTAACAGTGCTCTACTTACGGACTTTCCGGGGTGCAAACGGCACCCCGAAACGGATCACGTTCGTAATTAGAGGTACCACTGTACAGCTTCTCCCATTTAAAGTAGTGGTGGCCATACAGAAAAATAAAGTGTGTCACTTGGAGGAAAAGAAACCCTAACAGCAGGTCCTTACAGATATAAACTACAGAGGAGCAGCCAGAACCTGCAAAGGCCTTTGGCTTGTGTTCTCCGTCCTTTCAACACACTGGTTAATGGGAGAAAGGACAGGTGGTACTAGCATTCTGCACATACAGATTGAACTAGAAGCGATTGGGGTAGGAGCTCAGATGTGCTTAGTGACATGAGCTAAAAAAGTTTGATCACTTGGTATGGAATGACCCCACCCACCTTTGAGCCACTGAAACAAGTCCACTGGAGGCACAAGTACTGTATATTCCTGCATATAAGACTACTTTTTAACCCAGGAAAATCTTCTCAAAAGTTGGGGGTCGTCTTATACGCCGGGTCGTATTTCTTATATGGCGAGTACGGTGGTGCCTCGCTTAACGAATGCCCTGCTTAACAAAAGGATTTTTCGAGCGGAGGTTGCCTCGCTAGACGAATTCGTTTTATGAAAAATTCATCTAGCGAATCGCGGTTTCCCATAGGAATGCCTTGAAATTCAATTAATGCGTTCCTATGGGCAAAAATAAAATTCAATGCATTCCTATGGGATTCGCTAGACGAATTTTTCGTTATAAGAAAAGACCCGTGGAATGAATCAAATTCGTCTAGCGAGGCACCACTGTAAATCCCAAACTCTAAATTTTACCTGGAAAAGTTGGGGGTCGTCTTATATGCCCAGTCGTTTTATATGCCGGAATATATGGTAAGCCCAACCAGTGATGCTACACTGGGAAAGCAAATCTACCCTTCAGGTAGGTACAATGGTACTTCTTTTTGGTAGAGGAGCTCTGAGGCAATAGCGTCTCTAGTTTAGCACAAGGAAGTTCAGAAACTTGTATGATTCTAGCCGACACATGCTGCATGGCAGCAGCAATCATAAACTGACACCCCCATAGTTTATATGCCTAGTTTCGGAGGTGGCCCTATCCAGTTAAGTCAATGTGTGGTACGTCTGCTCCACATGCTAGCTCCCACAACTGCATTCTGAGCCAGATCTATTAGGACAGGCATTTCTCTTGTTCTTTCAAAGATCTCAGCCCTTAATTTCACAAATCGTTTGTTTTGTTCTTATTAGCTTGTCGTAGTTGCTTTAGACTTCATCTTTTTCATTTGCTCCCTTACTCCAACCATTACCTTAAAAAGAATAAAGACTGTTAATACGCTGGAAGACTCATACTTGAACTGCAAGAAGTAATTGCACATAATTTTTACCAGAAGGAATCAGTTGATTTTCTGCTTCTTCCATCTATGTCCAGAATGTGAGAATTTGGGAGAAAACAGCAGCAATCTGCATGGAAACAAGAGGGGGGGGGGTATGCGCCAGAAGCTTCACTGTATATATTGAGCTGTTTGCTTTCCCCCTGGGGTAGATCTTGATGCTCACTCTGTCTTTATTCTTTCAGGTTGGAAGCTGAGCCCTGTGGTTGGAGCAGTGTATGGCCCTGAATTATATGCAGGTAGAAAACGTTGATGCGTCTCTTTCTGCTATTTAACTGCAGTGGTGTTTGTTTGTGTTCTCAAACTGCTGTTTCTTTATAACCTTTTTACATTTTTTATTCTTTTTAAAACTAAATTAGCATCCAGTTTTCAAGCAGATGTCTCGCTGGGCAATGACGCTGCAGTGCCCCTGTCAGGAAGGGGGGGTATTAACACTTACATTCCTTTAATCAGTAAGTAGCCCCTATTGGCCCCTGTATTGTTACTGTGCTTGAGTAAACAGTGATCTGTTAGCCCTCTTATTTTCCAGTCTGTATAATATGTACTTGAAAGGATGGGCTTTGTTAGAAAGTGACAGCACTTCTCTGGGCAGTGGTCGTGACCCTTTGCATCTTGCAGCACACCTGCAAGCCTGCTTGTGGCTGGGCTTTTCCCCCAAGTTACAAGAGTGCTGTAAATCATAAGGGAGGAAATGTGCATGAAGGAACCAATTGCTTTAGAACTGAAGACGTGAAACAGGCCGCACTCCAAAGTACATATTATTCAAGCTACTAAACTGCGAGTCCATCGCAGGCCCCCTTGTGGCATGCGCCTGGAAGCACCTTGGGTTGGATTTGTGCCTTGTGACTGACTGGCGCCTTCTGGGTATCATCTGTCATCGCCTTGTGTTCCCAGCTGCCTTCTGAGGTTTAGACATGTTTTGCCCTGAGCCAGTTTACTCCAGCATGAAGTGTAATAAAACAGGGCCCAATATATACGAAACCACTTAATGGTCACCTATGCCGGAAGGCGGGCTCTTGGTAAACTGGCACATCGCTATCAATTTTGGCTGCATTACAGGAGATTCTTAGGTCCTCTCTGTACTTAAATTGAGTGTGGGAAGAATACACGCACACACGCACACACACACACACAAAATCTCGTTGTTTAAGAGGCTCATTATAACAGACTTTTAAAGCCAGCCAGCCCGCCTGCCCCCAGTATGTGGAAGAGTCACCTGCCTGTATAAGTGGCAACTCTCTGTGCTTCTCGGAATGTTTCTAACCAGACTGCATGGCTGCATTATTAAAATGGGGTGGAGGAGGAGGAAAACAGTTTGCAGTTTGTGATGAATGAGGCATGACACAGCATTAATCCCTTGCATGCCCGGCCTCTCTGCAACCCTGCCTCCCCTTCAAGGCCATGGTGTAGCGAGAGGTATGCAATGCCATTGGGGCTCAAAGCATGCTCCTTTGCAGGACAGGTGCGAAACATTTCTCCAGCTCTGGAGTTGCGTATCGTTCTAGTCAAAGATGGCTGTGGTTAACTGGGCGGACGTAGTGATCCTTCTCATATCTTTCCTTGTCTGTCTGTCTTCACAGTTCCCGGCTTCCCTTACCCAACTGCAGCCACCACAGCAGCCGCATTCAGGGGAGCTCATCTGAGGGGCCGAGGGCGGACAGTGTATGGCGCAGTGCGAGCAGTACCTCCAACAGCCATCCCAGCTTACCCAGGGTAAGGGTTGGAAATCAACACACAGTTCTCTGCAGAACCTGGGAGTTCTGCTGAACCCCTAAAGAGAGGGGAAAATGAGACATGGTGGATGGTGAGAGTCAGGATATGCCAACACCAGGACACTCTGCACCCAATTACCCCTGGAAAGGGAAGTCCAAAATCTTAACATTTGTGACTGGGAAAAACTTTTAACCGTCTTTTGGAGGTGCATCAGTGAAGGGCAGCTGTTTATCTTAATTCCGCTATCATGTGGTAACAGTTTGGCTGCATTGGTAAAGTAATGTGCCTGTAAGAGTTATGGAAAGGGTGTAGAGTCTGGAGTGAGGCAGCTTCTGCTCTCTAAAAGTCCAGTATCGTTGTTATCCAGGAGTGGTAAGCATTGCTTCTCAGTTTCATGGTATACTTCCTGGAAACGGGACACAGAAGAGACATTCATTTACCCACAATGGATTTGCTTTCTTGGTTGGAGACATTTTTGAGAAGAGTTAAAATAGTAGAGATCTATCAAATCTTATTTTTAAGAAAGGATAAAGGAAGGGCCAAAAAGTGTATAAAGTCCAGTTTTTAAAAAGCAAAACAAAAAGCATTGATACAAAGTGTGTCTTAATGTGTGGCCTTACTTCCTTGGCCTTTGGTTATTTCTTATAGTGTGATGATGAATCTGTAGCTACCAGCGGCTCTATTGTTATTTAAAAAGTAAAGCAGCCCACACCTTTGAAATAAAGTTTTTGGGTTTTTTTTAGCCTTGACAGGATGCCAGAAGCTCAGCCATTTTTGTTGTAAGATTTCACTTTGCACCCTGAGGAGGCTGCTTTGTCTGTAATGCTGTTCTCCAAGCATCTTTCACAGATTAAAATCCTTCTCAGAGGAAATCTGAGCAGGAGAGAAACCACCTAGGCAGGGCAAGTTAGAGCCTGTTCCCCTCTTCCTCTGACGGGGAGCAGTTATATACCAAATAGCCGGCTGCAGAGGTGGGCAATTGCAGTTGAATAAAATGCATGTAACTCGGCCAGTGGCACTGGGATTGGAAGTAGGAAAAATGGGGAGTCTGCCTTCTTTTGACCTTGGCTCTGGCACTGCCTACTACTAGCATAGATTATAACTGAGGAACCATGGACTTCAGCAGAAAAAAGTTCCCCATTCCTGGTCTGCTGTCATAGTGATATATAGGAATGCCCTGGGTCATGGTAGTTCAGTTGGAACATCTTAATAACTAACGAGATTGGATTGCTGTGCCCAGAATTTAAAATGAGTTAAGGGGAGCAATATGCAGTTGCCAGCTTTTCATTTCTTTTACCATAGAAGATGGTATATTTATAACTTGCTTACTGTTCCACTCTCATTAGTAGCAAATACCTGTGTGGAGCATCCTTCTTGATCTGTACAGGAAGAATTTCTAGAGCAGTCCTCTGATATTTCCCCCATGAATTAATCCTGTAGTATCCCTCTTGCACTGATTCAATGTGTAGGTTGTTTGCTGTGCTTGTTGTTATCCCTGATAGTAACGGCTAGAATGTTCCTAGATAAGATGTTGTCCCTGATAGTACATGGGAGAACATCTTCAAGATCTCAATAAGATTTAAATTGAATATTTAAATCCAGCACAGTGTCACAGTTCCGATCCAAAATGGGTCTCAGGATAGAGATAGAACTGTGTCTTTTCAAGTGATGTTAAATTATACACTGGTTGGGGAAAGACAATAGTAAGCAAGCTGCTCCCTCAAACTGCCCATAACTGTACTAGTTAATTTTGTAAAATTGACCAATAACTCACCTTCTGTCGCGGCTGTAATCAGGAAACTCCTGTACAGCAGATGACAAAGAAAGAGTTTTGGTTCCTTCTGGTAGAGAAAAGAGACTTTTTGATGGTACAATTTGTCTCAGTATACTAGGCCAGGAAGGGAGAGACAGCTTTGCTCGTGAAGCAAGTAAGTTTCTTTTTCTGAGGGCATAATCACTTGCTGCTAGGTAGTACATAACTTTTATTCCCTCCCCCAAGTGTTTTAAAATGAACCTTTATAAGAGCTGAGTGTTTTTATCCATCTGGTAAACTATTGAAATTTAGCAAACCACTAGATTCTCTGTAACTCATTCTTATACAAGGTGTCGCTTGCATACTTTGTTAACAAGATGGATCTGATAAACTCAACCCAGAAATGAAAGGCCCCTGATTTTCTTCCTTGTAGCTACCATATGGCCTTCTTCTCGCTGCCAAATCAGTGTTACTTTCTTTGTTAACTTAGTGTCATCAAGCCTGTTTGTCCACATCAGCTGTGTTTTTGTAGATCAAAGTGCCACTTTATCCATAGGGAATGGATTATGACCATAATGAGGCTGGATACCACCTGATCACTTAAACTTTCATCACTGTAGAAGCCTGATGATCATAAGGCAGACTTACAGTCAAGCTATACTGGCCTTGTTGTTTGTAACTTCCTGTAGGTGGGTATGTTGTGATCAGAGTGGGAGAATCTTGGCATCATTTTGTACTCCAGTCGGCATATGGAAAAAATTACAAGTAACACTGCCTCCTTCCTCCTAGCCTGTGATAACATTAACTGGTAAGCCAGAGACATGCACCCAAGGATCTCATATATGGAGAACTAATGCTTTTTAATATGAGTGATTTAGCATACAGCTTATCCGAAGGAATAAAGCAGGAGAAAGCTGTGCAATGCTAAAGCATGTATTCATAACCAGGGCTGTGGCAAACCCTCTTTTCCTTCCTTGTCCTCCCCTGGTCCCCTGCCCTGCCAAAGCAAAGTGCTTTATACTATGAAATATTGCAGTAAGTGTTGGGGCTTTCACGTCTTCAGTTTTTCGCTTCTGGAGGTGCTGGGAGAAACTAATTAGTGGCTGTTAAATGAGAGCTTCTGTTCACCTAAACTCTCCAGGTGCTGCTCTCTGCTGTGGAATGTGTCGTTACTATCAGGGATTCCCCTTATTTTTCAATTTTTGGACCTTAGATCAGCCGCCTAATTATCTCCGCTTTTGAAAGCAATGCATTGTGGGTATTTCTTTCTTGGTTACATGTAGCTGTGCCTGCCTGGATCAAGAGTTTATTTATTTGGATCCCCCACCCCACCCCACCCCACCCTGAGGTGTTAAATCAGTACTTTTAAAGTACTTTGCATGCTTGTGTGACCAGCCGAATCTTTTCGCATGTCTAATGTACAGGGTATATAACAGGTGATGTATGGATATCAGAAAGTGATCGCACAAGGGTGCAAGATGCATAATTATACGCAACTTTTGGTGTGCTTCTGACCTAGGTGGACTCCAGCCCTTGATGAACTCCTCCTAAAGAACTTGTTGGTACTATCTGAAGCCCATTACATGAAGCCAGTTATGAAGCCAGTTTGTCCATGTGTTTTAGAGGGTTAACTAAAACCCTGGTCCAAGTTACCAGCTAGAAGCAAGGTTTCTCAAGTCGTGTTTCTCATCTTCAGGGCACTGGGTCCTTTAAAAAGAAAAGAAAGACAACACTCTATTTTGTATGACGATACGAGGATTGTTCTTTCCCCATCCCCCCCTTTGCATACTGTCTCCCCTTCTGCCCTGCCCGCCTGCATGCTGTGGAGGATGACATGGAGCTGTCTAGCGTGCGTGCGCACACACAATCTCTTGCTGATTTGCTCCTGCCCGAAAGCCCAGGTTATGGTTTCATACATCACCTGCCTGTGTAAAATGCATGTGCATGCTGCCGTCCTCAATAACCGGAATGTGTTTTCTGTTCTTTTTGTTTTGTTTTTGTTTTGTTTTTGTGTGGATTTTCTGCAGTGTGGTTTACCAGGACGGATTTTACGGTGCTGACCTCTATGTAAGTACACACACCGGAACCTTTTCATCCCCAACCCCCCCTGATAAGCCAGCCTTTTTTTTGTTATTGTTGTTGTTGCTGATGTTTTTAGTTTGTTTTTCAAATATAATTTACTTTTGATTTTCTTCTTCCTTGTGGATATATACATTTATATATTTAAGAATGCAAGCATGTTTCTCTGTCACTGCACTTGCCCCTGGGCGCAAGACCTGCTGTGCCTCTAGGTTTTCTAACCGTTGCCAGGGTCAATTTACAAGGTTGAGTGTCCTCTTCACACAGGTACGGTATATGCTGCTAATCAACCTGAGAGATGATTACCAAATTGAAACTTCTTGCCCGTGCATCTCCGATTGGCATAATTTCAACCCTAAAAAATAATAATGAATAGATAACAGGATTGATTGGGCCTCAGATCTTTCCTTTCCATCACTTCTTTACATTCCCCTCTTGGGACCTTTCGAAGGTTTTATTGATGTAGGGAGCCTAGAGAACTCAAGGTTTACAAAGCCTACGCAGTGTAGAAATGTGAATGCTAAGCCTTCTTAGAAAATGTTTGCCTTTGTCCAGTATCAGGGTAACTTAAAGGTAGCATATTGCTCCTTCATTCCCTGAATATAATGGTACCTTCTGGCCCATAGTTAAGTTCTCTGTAGTTCCCCTGAGCAAAAGTGTTAGGTAAAAGGTAGTCATCCTACTGTTCCTCTTGAAACTTTTCATTACCTATGTGATGTATTGCATTCCCATGTGATTTAAGAAGCCAGCCAGATCCACAGAATTTCTTGGACTCTGATTTACATGTGCATCTCAAGCAAAGCTCAAAGATTACTGGCTCATAAGCGGAATAACTAGGGGTGTACTTTCTCTCTCACGCACTTTATAAGAGAGGTTAAAATAATCTTCCCATATGCATCTGCTGACAATAAAACTTAGCCCAATATCACCCACTTTGTATTAATTTGAATAGTGGCAGCAGATGTACAGCTTTGATGTCACAGAGACCTTGTAGTTATAGTATAGTTAGGACAGGAGAATGTAGTGTTTTTTCCTACTAAAGAAAATAGCCTCATTTTAAAAACTATGTCATTGTTTAAATGTATCCCTTGGTGATGAATGGGGCAGCCTTCAGTTGCTTCTGGTCAACTTCATAAGGTGACATTTGTCCTGCGTAGGCTAGCTACAGCAAGTGGGATACACTCTGGCTAAACATAGAAAATCCCATTGTGATGGTGGTATTTCAACTCAATGCAGGCATCACTTACTTGTGGATCTTCCTACCTTGGCCAGATTCTGTTATATGTAATTTGTGTAGAAATGCAAAAGGATGACCCTGGGTTTCCGCTAGCGCTCCTAAATTGCTGTCACATTCAGAGGAGACAGCTGGATACTAGTCATGCAGTGAGGAGACAAGCAAATGAATAGCATCTTTTGCTTAGCATCATCCCTTGGCACAGCCAGAGATGCGAATGACAAGAAAGGTGTCAGGTGTGGTAATTTCCCCACTCTTGTTGAAAGGTTTTTTTCCCCAACCTGACCTGTTTTTGGCAGGCAGCTATTTTAGTAGTATATAGAATCTGCACGCCTCTTTTTATTGCATAGTACCCTTGGCACTGAAATATGCCTGAGGCCTAAAATGGCATTGATGGGTCATTTAGCTATAGACAATGTAGATTCCATACTTTTGTGGGGTTGAGGAAGAGAACAGAAGTACCCGGTAGAGTAAATGAAGTCTCTCAAGGTAGATTAACCAAGCTTTTCCCATTGCTTTTCATTGCCAGCTGAACTGAAATGTATGGCTACATCTCAGTCATATCTTCTAAGCAATCTGCTTTCTGCTGTCTTAATTGGCATGAATCAAAACGAGTGCTGTTTACTTGTAACAACTTGCTAGCTATTCATTTTCCTGCCTCTGGGAAAATAGGTATTGTAAGGGGAATGACAAGGGTATCAATGTTGTGTACCTGTTCTAGGAAGGTAGTGAAGGAAACCTTTTTGGACCCTAGACTGCAAAGTCACCCCCGTGAAGTTTAGATGGTGGCAACAAACTGAAGAAGCAAGAGAGGGGATGATACAAAGGCAGAGAAGAGCAAATAGAGAAAACTGGCTTCTCATTCTGTTCTCAAATTTTACTGTCGTTTTTTCTGTTCTCCTCTCTCTTTTTTTTCCTCTGAGGCAATCATCCTGCTTAGCTACTTTGTTTTCATGATAAAGGCTGTCCCACAAGGTTTATTGCTTTCTGGCATTAAAAATGCAGGTAACTAGCCCCAGGGTGCAGAGGATAGGTATGAGAACTAACAGCTTCCATTAGCATGGGTTTACTTTGCAAGAGCAGCTGACTTAAAAGACCAATCATATATATGAAAAGCGTGCTTGCATCCTCTGGAAAGAAAAGGCTGGTAAGCCCTTTGGGCTTTTTGTGTGATTATTTCCTTCCACAGCTGTGTTTTTGAACTGCTCTTCCTGTGTTCTGTTATAGAATAGTCTTACAGGAACCAATCATTAGCGCTAAAATACCTCAGGTAGGAGTGCCAGTGTGACCTGCCAACCAATCAGATTGTGGATTGCAGTGAAAAAACAACAACCTTGAATTAATACTAACAGTTCCAACATCAAATTAGAGATGGGAACAGAGTCTTTTTTTTTTAAGGCCAACATACATTTGTGAGCATGTGATCAAAACTCCAGTACATCTCAGTGCTGCACAAACCATACATTCATAACAAATAGGGCAACTTTCCTAAACCAAAGTAGAAGGCTAGCAACCAGGCAAGTTCCTTGATTTTTCACCCATACACAACCAGTGCAGCAGAAGCATATTTTCATTCTCTCTTTTCCTGTTCTATAATCATGCTTCATACAGGGCATACCTGCTTACTGTTTTGCAAGAAAAGCTGGGCGTTGGTTAAATCCCATTCTGTTATCTGTTACATAATTTGGAAGTAGACACTTGAATTTGAGGGTTAGAAAGAAAGAAGGAAGGAAATCAAAACAATTGGCTGGAGTTATTTTCTGAAAGAAGGAAGCAAGGAAGGTGAGAGAAAAAGAAAAAGAGAAAGAAAGAAAGAAATCAAAACAATTGGCTGGAGTTATTTTCTGAGAGAAGGAAGGAAGGAAGGAAGGAAGGAAGGAAGGAAGGAAGGAAGGAAGGAAGGAAGGTAGGAGAGAAAGAAAGAAAGAAAGAAAGAAAGAAAGAAAGAAAGAAAGAAAGAAAGAAAGAAAGAAAGAAAGAAAGAAAGAAAGAAAAAGAAATCAAAACAATTGGCTGGAGTTATTTTCTGAGAGAAGGAAGGAAGGGGGGGGGAGAGAGATAGATAAATAAATAAATAAATAAATCAAAACAATTGGCTGGAGTTATTTTCTGAGATTTGGCAACTGTCAACAACATAAGTGGTGTCCTGATGGTGCCCTAGAGACAAGAAGCTGGTTCACATAGAATTCCAGCAAATGTCCTTTGCTGCTTACCCTGAATGATTGTCTCTAGTTCACTTAGTTTCACATTTATGTTGTGTTACAGAGTATTGTTGTCATCTTAAAAATTTGATGCTATGGCTCTGGTTTGTCGGGAAAATTACCACCACTACCCAGCTGTAAATACATTTTTGAAACTCCCTAAAACCTTATAAATGGGATTAAGTGTCCCAGAGGAGGTGAAATGCTGTATCTGAACGTGGCTTAAGCTACTTTACACTCAGCGTTTTTCTCCATGAAAGCAGTCTCAGCTTTCCCAAGTTATGCCCTGACAGCTCACAGATATGGTCAAAGGCAATCCCTGTGGTCGCAATAGGTTGCCCCACCCACTGCTGCTACATTCATAGGAATTGCTGCTGCTGTCGTATGCAGATGGTGTGACATCCAGTTCACACATTATATTTTTTTTTCCATATGGGCACATACTCTGGAATGGTCACGACTGTGCACATGGAAGAAAGAATGTATTATGTGCAGCTTTGACATTGCAAGGAATCTATGACTATTATTTGAAAACAAAAAAGAACTAGAAGATGGTGCTCAAGTATGCCAAAACCTTAAAGCACCAGTATCTGCAAAATTCTTATAGTATCATTGTCTTCAGGGTACAGTAAGACATGACAAGAGGAGAGAGGAGCAGAAATCATATTTTGGATCATGGTTGTGGTTTGTGTGTGTTTCTCTACAATACCATGAATATCAGTGTGTGATCAACTCTGGAGCCATGTAGTTTATACTAGGCCTTAAGGGTTCACACTGCAAAAATAATCACAAGAAGTATGTGTGTGTAAAAGCATGGTCCTTGTGTTCATATCAGACAATTCTTCAACTTGAAAGCTTCTTTGCATATTGATAAAATAAACGATTGCATCATTTCCTGACTTTGCTATGGAAAGCATTTGTCCCATACCCTTGTAAAGTGAAGAGGTATAAAAAGTTAACATGGCAAAGTTATTACTGTACCCAAAAGCCCCTACAATACTTTCAGTATTCACTGAAACTTTGGTTTGGCTGAACTAGTGTTTGTATTGATTGAAAAAGGTACTGAAACCACAGCTGTTTTGTGGGGGATACTCAAATATCCAGAGAGGTGTTTCGCTATGCCTTTGGTTGCTGAGCTGTGGTTTATATTCCTGCTTTTTCAGTTGCCCTCCAGAAAGCAGAATAATTGAGCTTGGTGTATTTTTGCCACATTGCTCAGGATATCCCATGTGACTGATAGATGAGAACTCTACAACCCAAGTTTGTAGGGCTCTTTATGTAGACATGGGATGGGAAAGCATAATTAAAGACAGCTTCCCACTTTGCTAAAGCAGCACCTGTCCTTGCTGATCTCATTTATATGACCTCATGCTGAAGCAGATAACCATACAGTGTGAAGAGCCTTTCCTTTACCATACATTTGCTCATTAAGCAGCCGCGACCTCATTGCTTCCCTCCCCTGCCTTGCTTCCTCTTCACGATAGAGGCCTTGTGGCAGCCTTGCTTATGGCAGAAAGGAATCTGGCATCGCTTGCTCACAGTTAAACTCAATTGGTTTTGAAGGTGATGACAATGCGGTCAATGTCCTTTACCTAATTGAAATTTGGACGATTTGGCACAAGTCACCTAGAAATTGAGATTAAATAATTTTAAACATATGCTCATTACTGCCCAGCTGCAGAGAAATATGGAACAGCTGGTCATGATCTGTCCCTTTCACTGTTTGACAAGAAAACTCAATATTGCTTTTAAGGCTGTCCTGTGATGATTAGGGTTATTTGTGAGTAGCTGCAGAGAAGTGTAAAATAATACTTGAGGGTAGGAGGTGGGTAGAACAGGATAATCCTATGTGATCTAGTCAGCAGGTCTCTTCTGGAAGAGCTGTGGACAAGCCATAACCGTAGGAGGGTGATGTTTTGCAGGGTCCCCTATGCATGTTCTAAGGAATTTCAAATAACTTCAGAGTAGTGCAAAAAAGTCCAGAAAGTCCTGCTACGTGAAGAACCTTGCACCAGGATTTTACATGTCTGTTTCACAGACACACATCTAAAACATTCCTATGGTCTGGAGAAATAAGAAATTCATTACATTTTTTTTCTTCTTGTTGCATTATGACCTGCTTAATTTCAAGCAAGCACCATCAACACAAACAGCTACTTGTACATGCTCCTTCCTCTTCAGTGAGGAGCATGTTAGAGATTCATTTAATCCCAGCTCTTGACTTCATTTAACACATCCATAGTAACAATTTGCAGTCTTTTGCATCAACACTGATGCAGACATTCACACGTCCACACACGTCATTTTGTATTTCACCTCTGCATAAGTGCACGCTTACCAGAAAATACACACCACCCTTTTAAACTTCATTTTTCCAATGAATTATTTTTTCCTCCCCCCCCCAATTCGTTCTGCAGTCAGCTGAAGAAATGTTAAGATCTCACTCTAAATCTCTCAGTGGAGTCTCTGTTCCCTTCTCTGATATAACAGATGGGTTATTGCTTGTTATAATTATTAACATTTGTGGTGTGGGTCAGGGTTAGGGTGGGATATTTTGTTTGTATTTATTTATTTATTTTGGGGTGTACATGGGACTTATTTAAGGTATGCACTGTTAACTCCAGTGGTGACTGACTGTTTCCGTAATAGCAGGTCTTTGTGGCTGCACGCTCTAGTTATTGAGGCTGTGTACTTCACACCAAGCTTGTGGTAGAGTCTAGGGCAAACTGCTGTCCCAAGAGAATGCTGGGATAGATAGAACTAGCCAATATCAGTCTGAACGTGGTGATTTTGCTGGTTGTTTTTAGTTCCAAATGTCGGCATGCTTAGTTTTCATTTTCTTTCTCAAATTTGATTAATAAATGTTACACCATTCCCTTTTCCCACCCTGATTCCGCCTTGTTTTGTTCCTTTACAAGAAATGCAAGTTAAAGAGACTGAAACGGGGGAAACCTTTCCTTCTTTTCAAACTGCATCTTGTCCTCATGTTCACAATCCTGCCGAACACAACTGATTATCTGAAATGTCAGTAGAAAAATATCTTGGGAAAGGAGCGCAAAATGGGCACATTTTGAGGCAAGCTGCTCAGCCGTCACTGCTGCCAAAGACAGAAATGGCTAAATCTGAGCATGCCTGAATATCAGATGCATTGGTAGTTCTGCAGCCTGATTTTTGAAAAAGGAAAAAAAAAGGGGGGTGATTGCTGCGAATGTGTATCAAAGCTTACTTTGATCTGCTGCTCACTGTAAAATTCTCTCTTAGCTACTGGTGAGCAGCACAATGGGATTAACAAAGAATTAAAACAGCTACTGTGGGAGGCTTAGTGTCATGTCATTTCCCTATTTAGGGAGAGGCAATAGAGCAATTCTCCACTCTGCTGTAGCAGGGGGACTATTTTGGTGCCTATTTTTGGAATTTATCTTAATGGTAAAGCAACTTGCATGTGAATCAAGGAGAAGGACCCCCCCCCTCCAATAGAGCTTTGAAGATTAGTCATTTCCAAAGGGTTTGTACACTGCAGAAGTGGAACAACTGAAAAAATTGCAATATTTACTATGAACTTCTCCACCTGTAATAGCTAGATGGAGAGGAGATACTATTGTGTTCATACTGAATTTGCATTCATAATAAATCTGTTCCATACCTCTAACACATCTGCATTCTTTTGTTTTAGGCTGCCCTCTTCCTTGCACCCCCCCTTCGAAATACAGTAACTCCAATAAAAGACAGAAGTATAAAATGAAAGTTACAATTGTCCCTGCATAGCAATACTATGCAATAGATGGGACAAAGCATGGCTTTTGCAGCCTTGTGGTTCACTTCATTAGTTAGTAGTTGCTATTTTGATCCCAAGTGAAGTGAAATGGCATATTTTTATTGAATGAACCCTAGGTTGGTTGCAGGAATGTTAGTATTCTTTTTAGTTTCTCCGAAATCTTTTGAGTTATTGGCATTATTGGGTTATTGGCACAATGCAAGCTTGAGAACCTGCACAATATCTTCTTTATTTACACAGAGGATGTTTAACTCAGTGACAGTAGTTTCAAGCTGCATGATTTGCTGTTATAATTTCTGTTCTGTATAAGCCATTTGAGTGAATGTTGAGGTAGAACTTTCAGAAAAGAGGCATGTCTCCATAGCTGCCAAGTTATCCCTTTTTTTAAGGGATTTTCTTTTATGCGGAATAGGCTTCCTCGCGAGAAAAGGGAAAACTTGGCAGCTATGTGTCTCTCCATTCCATGGGATATCATTTTCAAGCTGATTTACATCATTTGTCTTAATTATGTCATTGGTCGAGTAAAATTTGCAATAAGAAGATCAATTTTATCAATATGATAAAATAAAAAGATGCAATAAGAAGCTTCCTTCTCATGTTTGCAATGGGGGCCTAGAACATGCTAGTGTTTTTAAAAGTTAAATTGTATTCAAAGAACAATTAAAATAAAATAAAAGGTCCAGCAACAAAGCACAGGTGTCCCATAAAATCATACTGTACATCTGAGCCACGCATTTGAAGAAAGTGTGATTAATGTCTCTTCATAATGTCTTACTCTTAAGCAATATTTACTAATATCAATAACACTAACAGCTTGTGGCTGTACAACATGAAGACATGAACTTGAGCCTCTTTAAAGACTTCAGGTTAAGATAGGCTGGCAATTTTGTGCAAGGGAGAAGTTGGGGGTGTGGGCAGGTAGTTGCATGAATGAGAGAAAATGGGGTTCTGAGGCTTGGTGAGGGGAGCTTAAATGTGACTAGCAGCTGATACCTAGAAGAGATGGGGTAGTGGTAGTCCAGGAAATGGTTTATAGAATGTGTAAAGGATTTGTGGAGGGTTTAATGGAGGGATGAGAAAAGCAAGCTGGTTTTCGCTGATGAAGACTGTGTGTTACAAACATGGTATGTCATAAAGGATAAGTGGAGGGTCTTACAAGCTAAGACTCAGTCATAGTCTTTGTCCTAAGCAAGAAAGTGCTGCTGCAGAGACTTAAGTGGGAAAACTTTGGCATAGCAAGAAGAGGCTGGAAACACACACACACAGAGAGGGGGGTGGCATTCTGAATTGACTGAAGAAATTGGGGAGAATGAAATGGCAGGAAGGAAGTCCATCCATATGATGGCATTTTAGTTCTTTGGAGACACATAGGGCTTGATCTTAACAGTCTGCTTTTGAGATTTCATTTCAACATGCATTTTCATGTCTAGAATTTGCCTCTCAAATGTTGACTTCACCTTGTACATGTGCCTGTAATGATGAATTTCAGACCTCCATCCAATTTAAGCAAACCTACTTGGGGAAAATTCTTTTCCTGTGTGTGTGTGTGTGTGTGTGTGTGTGTGTGTGTGTGTGTCCATGCAGTTTGCATTATACATTTGCTTCCCTAAGGGATGACTCTGTTGGTTGCTTCTCTCTTGGGTTATCTACCCTTTCGGTTCTGGCTAGCCCAGAAGGTCAGGGCCATGAAGCTGGTGAACTCAAGATATGTGCATCTTGATGCCTCTCTTGAGGGATCTGTGCTTGAAACCTTCCCCTTCCCTCAACTAACAGCAATAAAGTAGGAGAATCTCTTGAGTTATTCTGCATTATTCTGGTTAAAATGATAACAATCTGTGACACTTGCTCCCTCCCAAGGAACTCTCTTTACAGTGGTTATGTCACGGGGTGGGATGACAGCATCTCTGTTTTTGTTTTTCTTGCCGATTCATCCTCCTGCAGAGACTACCATAGCAGAGTCTCTTCCATCCGAATCGTCTGACAGAGACATGTGTGATGCGGAATTTGCCCTCCGCCACTTGGGGATGGGGGAACGACAAAATAGGCAAGGGGGTTGGGCAGCCTCTCATGATTTAATGTGACATCGGAGTCGATGCAGTTTGAAACACTTCCTCTCTATGTGTTGTATGTATGAATGACTCCACTTTGTTTGAGGGGACAGATATCTATAAAGTCAGTTCTCTTCTTTCCTGCAGGGCGGATATGCAGCCTACAGATATGCACAGCCTGCTACCGCAACGGCAGCCACTGCTGCTGCAGCCGCTGCAGCGGCTTACAGCGATGGGTATGTAAGGAGGGGGTGGTTCCGGTGTACCTGGGGATCAAAGGGTATTGTTCTATCCCAGCCCCCCATTGCCCCATGCTTCCCAACACACCCTGGATGCAAACTTTAAAAGCACCACTTCCAACTGGGCGGTGTAGCTAGCAGCTGTTACGTGATGGGTGCATTCTAAGCATATAGTTCCACATCATCACTTGCTCCCTCTTCCATGGGTGTCTTAAGGTGGCAAGCATGGTGTCTGCCTCATTCCTTGCAAGACTCACACTTGCCTACCTGCCTACCTGAATGATCAGTTGTAGCCATTTTATGGGTTGCAGGATTCAGGATTTCTTGAAATCTAAAATCATGACCCTCTCATGTTGGAACAAAAGGCAACTTTTCATAGTAGGTATCAAAATACGTGCTTGCCATGGGCAAAAGCAGTCCAGAATGACTTTTTTTAAGGAAGAAGAAGAGTTTGGATTTGATATCCCACTTTATCACTACCCGAAGGAGTCCCAAAGCCGTTAACATTCTCCTTTCCCTTCCTCCCCCACAACAAACACTCTGTGAGGTGAGTGGGGCTGAGAGACTTCAGAGAAGTGTGACTAGCCTAAGGTCACCCAGCAGCTGCATGTGGAGGAGCAGAGACGCGAACCCGGTTCACCAGATTACAAGTCTACTGCTCTTAACCACTACACCACACTGGCTCTCTAAGGACAAAGTTTTAATTTAATTTTACTATTTGGGTGCTCGTTATTTCTGAGTATTTAGAGTTAGCGGCCCCATGTATCAACTCAAGAATTCCTTCTTGAAATAAGTTGCCTCTTTGGATATGGAGAGCTGAGAAAAGGGACCATACAGCTTCTTGTTTCTTTGATGAAGCAGATGTCTTGTAAGTCTATGAAGTGACTTTGCCCCCTTCCCCTTCTGTTTCTTCAGTTACGGCAGGGTGTACACAGCAGACCCTTACCACGCCCTTGCCCCTGCCGCTAGCTATGGAGTTGGCGCTGTGGTGAGTATGCCTTTTCTCTCACATTCACAGTGGTTTTTTGTTTTTGTTTTTAAATTTTATTTTACCAAGAGACCTTGGCCTGCAATAGTGTCTCTAGATAATGTCATGTGTTATAAGCAAAGCATCAGAAGTAACATGTTTTAAACTGGACATTGGTTTATTGAGTTGTGTTTGCATGAGGGGCTGTGTAAATTATTCCTAATGGTTGGTTTGGAAGCTGAGCTATAACAGCCCCCAGCTTCCTTGGGTTCTGCTTTCAAGCGTTCCCAGGTTATTCTACAAGCAGTCTGTCTTCTCATGATCTTCCATTCCTTGAGAGCAACTTTCGGTTTAGCTTTTAAGTCATGTAGACTCGGCTCTTTATGCTGGCTCCCAGAGATCCATGCTGTGACGCTCAAAGGAACTGGCTTAGGAACCAGAAGGGCACAGATCAACAATAAAGAGGAACTAGTAGCCTACTAGAACTTGTAGGGATGCGGGTGGCACTGTGGGTTACACCACTGAGCCTAGGGCTTGCCAATCAGAAGGTCGGCAGTTTGAATCCCCGCGACAGCGTGAGCTCCCGTTGCTTGGTCCCAGCTCCTGCCAACCTAGCAGTTCAAAAGCACGTCAAAGTGCAAGTAGATAAATAGGTACCGCTACAGCGGGAACGTAAACGGCGTTTCCATGTGCTGCTCTGGTTTGCCAGAAGCGGCTTTGTAATGCTGGCCACGTGACCTGGAAGCTGTACACTGGCTCCCTCGGCCAATAATGCGAGATGAGCGCCACAACCCCAGAGTCGGTCACGACTGGACCTAGGTCAGGGGTCCCTTTACCTTTAGGAGGCTAGGAGGGCAGGGTCTATCATTGTCACAGATTGTCTGCTCTTGGTCTAAGAAGTGTAAATGGGGCTTAATATTCATAGACACATGCTGGAGACTGCCACCTAACCACCATCTTTCCCCTGCCCCTGTCTGTTTATCTTCTGCAGGCAAGTTTATACCGAGGTGGCTACAGCCGATTCGCCCCTTACTGAAGTGACATGAGCCCCCTGCAAGTGGGACAGCCCCCCCAGTTCATGAGGCCTGGCTATTGCAATATTTACTAGTAGAGGAACTCTATAGCAAGAAGAGGAGGAAAACAAAAGAAAAAAAACAAGAGAAATACTTTTTTATACCTCACTATGTTCTTTGAATATGTATTTTTCCTTTAAATTTCTGCCTTTAATTCTTTTGTTCCAAAGATTGTGCATTTTGGGGTTTTTTTGGTTTTGTTTTTTTAAAAAACTGTGGTAAACATAATGCATTTCCATGTGTGTATATGCGTAGCTTATCCTACCAATCATAAAAAGAAATGAATAGTGCTAAGGAGCACCATTAGGAACCAATATCATGGGACTAAATCAGGAACATGCAGACGTTTTATTTTACCTGGGTCTGGTGCCTGAGGCCTGCGATACACAAGGAATAGCCCCTCTGCCTGCAAAGGGCAGTGCTGATTGGCTGCAGCTGGAACCTGCATGCTGTTTGGAAACGCAAAATGTTCCCATTTTATCATCACCTGGCAAACATGGGCTCAGGACAGTTCTAGAAGTGTCAAGATTTTAGAGTTTTCAAGACAAGACTCCTCAAAACTGCCCAAAGACTTTGTCTGTTAATGGTTTTAGGGGGACAAGACTTGAAATACATTTATGATCTTACTGCTTCTATACATAAGCCCCGCCCCCTTTAGTGATTGACGTCCACTACCAAGGCTGTCCTTATAGTTTCTTTCACTTGCTATGGTCTTCCTCTCTTCCTGTCCTTCCCCTCTTCTTTTCTGGAGGAACAGCAGATGTGGGACAACGACCGCAGAACTTGAAGCCATGGTGGAGAGTTACATCTTCAATAACAAGGAATCTGATGGCCATGTCGTGCACACCCTGAAGTTATAGAAGAACGGTGGGGGGGGGGGAAGCTTGCACCAGTGCCACTCTGTCACCCAGTGTCCAAGATCCTTCTTCTTTTCACGCTAAGATACTTAGCTTTGCTGCAAGTATGCCACCAAAAAAACTGCATCAAGAGAAGAATGTGGCCTGGATTATGAACCTAGAAAAGCAGCGGAGGCAGTGGGAACGATATTTTGTGTTGCAAAACTCTACTTAAAGTAATCCTTGTATAACTTCAGCATCTGGGGACAAGCAGAAATATATTTCAAAACTTGATTTATAAATGGAAGACTTCTGACTTATTATGTAACACAGAGCCTTTTGTGGGTCATCTTCTGCCTCTCTGGAGAGAAATCTGTGTCCATACTGCTCAGCTTGGATATGAAGTGCAGGTTGTGAGGTCTTCAAAAAGACCCTTAGCCCAGGGAGCCCCCCCTCCTTTACATTTTTTTAATATCATGGAATGTCCTTTTTATTATGCAGTGGGTTATCTTGTAAATTGCTATAGAAGCATGAGTGTGATGACAAGCAAGCCTCTGCTCCCAAATATCTGCCGCCAACATTTGGAAATTAAAAGGGGCAGATGAGGACCTGCTTTGCCCTCTAAGCTTTCTTGATTCTCTCAGCACCTCTTGCAAACTCTCTGAAGTTTTGTCCTGGAAAAACCCTACATGTTATAGAAGCACAATTTCCTTGGGCTCCTTGGCCTGTCTACATTGGTACTGGGTGACCTTTCGCCTCCAAAAGGGTAGCTAGGGGTGGACTTGTAGCTGAAGCCTTCTCAACTTCTGCCATCATCTGCTCACCACCAGTGATGCTAGCTTAGGAACGGAGACACTTTGTTGCCGCTATTGAGGAGGTTCGCTGACCCAACCCACACATAACTTGCATCATCTGCTCCCACTCCTGTAGTGCCCTCTTAGCGCTTGCCAGAGAGCACCAAGGATGCTGAACAGGATTCCTGAAGCAAGAAGGACATCTGAATTAAGCTAGAGACTCTTAACCATATTGATTCTCTGGAACAAGGCGACACCAAACTGCCAGCCTATTGGCCACTTTTTGTTTTTGTTTTGTTTTTGTTGTCTTGCTTTTCAAGCCAAAGTTTGGTTTGTTGCTGTTTATGACAATTTCTGTTGGTTTTTGTATATAAATATTTTAGTTAGGTTGAAAATATGGAATAGGGGAGTGGGGTGTCAGGGCTAACATGAAATCAAGGAAAATTAAGAGGAAGGTCAGGTTTTACAACTTGCATAAATTTTCTAGTGTCATATTCTCCGAAGTCTGTTTCCATCACAAAGTGGATGGGAGGGGGAGTTTTTTTGGGGGGTTAGGATTGGGCTCCTGCTAGGGGAATGAGACACAGCAAATACCTCTGAACTGCCTTACCAGCCACATATGAGGGGAGCCTTCTGTTAGCATTATGGAGAAAAGATGCAGTTTGCATAGCTCTCTTGCATTTGAAATATCAGGTGGTTTGGATGCAAATGGATTTTCCAGCCTATGTAATTCTTCCATTAAGGAAGCTGAGCACCACTGAGTGCTGGTCATGAAAGGCCAAGTGGACCTACTAGCACATCCCATTACAAATCATTCCTGGTTTGAGCATCGGCCACCTTGGCCTCGTATCTAAGCTGCCGTGCATGCCCTGAAATCTGATTTTGATCAAGGCACTTCCCTGTTAAACAAAATAACAAGGCTTCCCCTCTTCTGTGCTCGTCAGTGAGGTCACTTTGACAATACATTCCCATCTACTGGCATCTCCAAAGCCTCAGAATATCTTAACGAACCGATCTTGTTGTATTGCAGCTTTTTAGTAAGATATTATACGGTTATCCTTCCTAGAGTGGCTGCAACACCTTTATCGCTGTGGGTTCAAAGTTGAAGCTTTGCAGGTCTTCCTAAGAGCAACCCTCAATATTAGAATAGATGTGGAGGAACACTTCAAATTTCAAGGGTAGAAACCAAATTTGGGCGAAGTATCCTTTGCTGTGTCCCACTCCTAAAGAGGGAGTTGGAAGGGAATCTGGGAGACATAATGCTGCTTTGTCAGTGCTTCAGCATGCCAGCATCTGAGAGATCCTTAGCTCTTTTGGGGTTGGTGGGCAAGGAGACTAAAATAGGGTGTTGCCGGTTTGCACTGGTTTTAAAATAGGAAAGCGAAAACCCTAACGAACAAGGTGAAGAACCAGTGTAAAGGTTTTGTGTGTGTGTGTGTGTGTGTGTGCTTTTATTTGTCATGCTCTTGGGAATGTCAAACATGTTTGTAGTATACACCAGTGTGAGTTGATTCTTTGTTGCATAAAACACTATTTTGATGATGATATTGTCTGAACAGCCCACCCTTCTCTGCCCACTCCCTGCCTCCCTTTTCCTATTTTGAAATTTGCTTTTTATTCTGTAATGAAAAGAAATGGAACCTCCAGTTAATGGGGCAAGCTGATTTCTGGTTGTCGAGTGAAACTGGTCTTTTCCGTGTATTTTGCGGGTGTTCTTCTCCTTCACCCTCCCCTGGTCAGTTTAATCCCAAGACACACAGTGCATCGCTCCCAATTCTCCTCTGTGAAGCAAACTGCAGTAAGATGTCAAGTTTTCAGAGCTGTCTGCCATAACTAACGGTGAGGAAAGAACACACTGGGAATAATGTAACCCTCTGCAGTAACTTTGCCGGGTTGACATTTCCAGGCTGTGGCCAGGTACATATTAGGAGGCCTTCCAGATAAATTGAATCTAAACACTGCCAGTTGAGGAGGATTGGAAACGGAATAAAACAACAACTGCTCACCAGCAGTTGCCATCTTTCCTGCCAAGGTTTCCCCCCCCTGCCCCAAAGCCGTCCACTGGAGTATTCATTTGGCTGGTAGTCTTCATCATGCCACTTAGCTAATAGTGTTCTTTCTTTTCATTTTTGTTTTTAAAGGAATGATTGGAAGCATCTTGCTTGGTTTCCTCTCTTTCAGTGGCGGAGGAATGGAGTCCAGTTCTTGCTGCTTTAATGAGCAACTTGTCAAGGAATCTAGTTATATATTCAAAATAGTCATGCATTGCAGTTTGGGCAGCTCACCCTGCCTACAGTCTAAAAGAGATAAAAGTAATCCTGGAGATATAATTTGGGTTAGTTGTTTTTTTAAAAATAATAATAATGTGTAAATAGCTGGGGCAAAACCCTGGCCCAGTGGCAAATGTCAGGCAGGACTGTAGGGCAGTACCAAGACAATTTAGAGTTTACTAACTGCCCAGGTTGGTTTAATACTTGCGAGTTCTTCAGTGCAAGGCCTGAAATGCCCCAAACTGATTTGCCCATTCTTGCAGTGTCTCCTGCACCTCTCCCTTGCCAGATCACCTTGGGACATAGGATGCATTGTAGTTAGATGCTCTCCCCTCCTCTGGATCAATTCCCAGGGTGCCCAAGCTGCTTGTCCAGGGTCTCATTTCCCTGTTGACACTGGAGAAGTAGAAGTCTCTAACATCCCTACCCCTACCCCCTGGTTAAGTATCATATTGTACAGTAGCTTTCAAACCATACAGTATTCATTGGGTTACTCTTATTATTATCAAGTAGCTGGAATTGTGAAGGTCGGAGTAGTTAGATCTTTAGCTTTTATTCCTTTTTTTTGTATTACTATCCATGTGTATAAATTATTGATCATGTTGCTGGCTTTTATAAACTCTAAGCAAGGGAGGAGCCCTTCTTCACCCTTTGCAAATGGTAATGAAGCACTGTTTTTAAATAAAAGAGAGAAACACCATTCCTGGACTCAAGTGTTTTTATTCAATAGATTTCATATACAAGTCCCCACTTCCTGTTTCCATTTACGACAGTGATGGGGATCCTGTGCCAATGGTCAGAGATGATGGGAGTTGTAATCCAGCAACATCTGGAGGGATTTTTCTGCTTTGATCTAAAGAGCAAATCCTATCCCATTAAGGAATGAATTGTGAAGCTCCGAGAAGCTACACCTGGACAAAATGAACAAGCATACAGTACATAGGATGTTTTGACAGAATGCCAGACTATACAATCAAAATAATTCGGAGATGTTTCTGTGATGATTCAGTTTGCTAATTTTTGATGCTCTGAAACATCTGGAATTTCCAGTTTGGAAGGAAAATAGAAAATATGAGAGGAAAGAGGTGCAGGGATAGAGGAAACATGTTTGTTAGCCATTGAGATATTTAGTGGTATGTTCCCAGGTGGCGCTGTGGTTAAACCACTGAGCCTAGGGCTTGCTGATCAGAAGGTCGGTGGTTCGAATCCCTGTGACGGGGTGAGCTCCTGTTGCTTGGTCCCAGCTCCTGTCAAACTAGCAGTTCAAAAGCATGTCAAAATGCAAGTAGATAAATAGGAACCGCTACAGCGGGAAGGTAAACTGCGTTTCCATGTGCTGCTCTGGTTTGCCAGAAGCGGCTTTGTCATGCTGGCCACATGACCTGGAAGTTATACGCCGGCTCCCTCGGCCAATAATGCGAGATGAGCACGCAACCCCAGAGTCTGTCACGACTGGACCTAATGGTCAGGGGTCCCTTTACCTTTACCTCCCTGGTATCACTGTAAACCATATCCTGGTCTTTCCTTGTTTCTGAACCTTTAGACAACAGCGCCATCAGCAATTCAAGGTTGAAGCTTCAGTATCATTAAGGCAAGTGATGCTCCCAGAATTTGAACGAAGCTCTAGTCTCCTTTGTGAAATGAAGGGGAAATGAGCTACTGTTGCTGTCCCTACCACCCAACATTGCGTGCCTCCCTGTTCACTGCGCCTGGATGTCTGAAATGGGGAAGGCTGCTCACATGGGCTTCCATTCAGTTTGAAATTCTTGGGCAATCAAGGCCTCAGACCATGTGGACACCTATGCACATAGAGCTCTATATGCATGGGCTTCCCGTCTTCAGACGCCCATGCTCAACATGAGGAAGTTGGGTGACAGCAGCAGGGCCACATCATTAAATTTGCACACACGACACATGAAAAGGCTTCTTGCCTTACTTGCCTGTTAAGTGCAAGTTATCAGAACCTTGATGAACTAAATTCCTCATCTGGCACTGGTCATTGGCATCTCTTGAATCTTATTTCCTGTGTTTCTGGGCATAATTTGACAACTGCCATTAACTTGACTCTTCAAGCTAAACCTTTTATTTATGGCATTACACCATTGGATCAGAGATGCTGAGCTGGTTTTCAGGGGCCTTTTCAAATCTCATTACTGCAGTAGATTGACTGCATATGGTGGGGCGGTTGCAACTATGAAGAACAAATAGTGAAGAATCTACGCTTCAAATGGTAAAGCATAGGCAAAACACTGGATTCAGAAGGACCCAGGATCAGTTCCCAGCACCTGCTGTTCAATAGTCTCAGGTACCAGGATGGAGAAAGGCCTTTGTCTGAGACCTTTGAGAGCCATTTGCATTACTGGACCAGAAAGACCAATGTTCTCCCTCTATGTGGCAACTACATATGATCATGTCTGACCCCACATCACAATTGAAATTTGCAGTAACGGGGATCTGGAAATGCTTGTCTCATTGCATGCGAGGATGAAAGAAATACTGTAGCTGGTTATCCGCATTTGCTAAGATTGCCCTTTGTTGAATTGATAAAACAGCCTGTGTGTCTCAAAACAGTTAAGTGAATCCACCTCAGCACTTAGCAATGACTACACAGGGTATGGAGATCAGCAATTCCGATGAGATTTATGTCCTGGAAAAGCTTGGGAGTCAATCCCTGTGCTCTCATGCATTTAACCTCTTGCAAATAGTTGTTGAAGGTTAATGTGTTTACATTTTGCAAGGTGGTCTGAGATGAGCAGGTAGAAGGTGCTTTCAGCTATAAAGTATTAGTCTCTAAAACATTAGCATTTTGCAAGTAGATAAGCCTAATAACTAGAAAGCAAGAGCAAATTACACTCCTGGAAACTGCTTTTAAAGCAGGATTATTTTTGCAATTACTGGAGATATTGCTAGCCCATGCTTTACAATGTGCACTGAGCTTGGTAGCAGTGCCACATGGTGGCTGATTAGATGTAGGTAGAATATCCTCCTTTAGTTAATAGTTTGGGGTCAGTGAGAAACTTGGGTTGGAAGAAAGGACTTGTTGGATCAGTCACTTTGAGAAAGAGCATAATACAGTACAGATGTAGCAATAACAAATGGGAGATTTTTTTCAAGAAACCTAAAGCCCCATAATTTGAAACACAAAATTATGGATTAGATTGCATGATAGAGCCTTGGTCCAGCAAGGGAGGCTCAGACTACATGGTACCGATTCAGATCTGAAATTCATGGTAGCCATCATGCATTTTTGAGCCATATGCCTTTTGATGGCGAGGTGCACCCCCTTCTGGAGCTGCAAATCTTTATGTAAATTGATTGCATGTGAGCAGAGCTGATGACATAAGCCAGTTGAATGTCGGGCTGCTTTCACACTATTTGTCTTTTCTGTTGTTGAATTTGTGAATTTGATTGGTGTGGTACATAATGCAAATCATGGCGCATTTTAAATTTCAAATAAGGTGCCAGAAATGTGATGTAGTTAAAAATTGTCTGCTGGGATTATCATTTGGAAACCGTGCCTGTTTCTAAGAACATAGAAATACTACTAGCATTTGATCCCATCGGCTGTTCCCAAATATTCCTTGGGAAATGTAGCTTCCATCTCTGCATTGGGATTTCTACAAGTCAGTTGCAGCCTACTCCGTGGTGTACTGAATCATAGAATTGTAGAATTGGAAGGGACCATGAGGGTCAGCACTCTGCCTCTTATTGCCAGTCCAACATTAACCATCAATTACAAAACAATCCTTGCTCTTTTACTATAGTGCCTTGTTTTTATCTGTAAGCTGTCATAAGTCCTGTCAGGGGAAAAGGTGGGGTATAAATAACTAGTACTAATAATAATAATAATTGGGAGAGTTTTTCTGTGCTATGTGGCTGTATAAACACACTGAAGTACAAGCACCAAGAGAAACTGCTTTAATCCTAAACCTAGTATTAAATCTTATTTTTGTTTTCCCCAAATTGATAGAGAAACCAGCTTTTCTTCCTCTGAAGTAGTACTGCCAGTTCTCAATATGTGCTATACCAGAAGGCAGAACTTTCATCTGAGAGGCTGTGATAGTTGGCTCTCTTGTTGCTATGAGAAAATCCATGATCAGAATTGTCTGGAGACTCTGCAGCCTGCATCTTCTCTCCTGTGTGCGCCAGGGCAAGCTGTCAGGCTTCCTGGCCTTTATCCCACCCCCAGCTTCATTTTGTTTGCTTTAAGGCACGCTGAGTACTACACTCTTAGATATCACCCAAATCCATTTTGTCTAGAAACAGCCAACTAAAACACACAGATTTTTTGATATATTTATATAGTACATCCCTACGGGCTCAAACTGTTTGAAATTACATAGTCTTTAGTTCCTATGACCAGACTAGTACAGTAGTAACTTTATACTGCAGCTGGAGGCGGGTTGAAGTTTTACCTATTTTAAAAGATAACTATGCCACCTTTCAGTATCCAGGCAGCTAACAATACGAATTAAAACTGCACCTAACAACAAGCACCAAGTAAACTAGCAGTAAAAGGAGGCCAACACATTGCAATTAGCAGCAACAAAAGAAGCAAGAGCAGCATGAAAATATCCCCTAAGCAATAGAGTCCTGCACCTTACAGTGTAGTTGTTTTTTTTGCTGATGGGCAGAACAATTCTAAACATAGCTGTCAACTTTCGGATTTGAAAATAAGGGATCAGCAGCAGCCTCACCTGTCCCGGGGACAGTCTATGGTATATCTAACAATCCAGGATAGCAGCGGGAAACGGCGCTGGAATAAGGGAATTTCCAGCAAAAAAGGGGAAGGCTGACAGCTGTGGCTTGGAATAAGGGAGTTTCCCACATAAAAAGGGAGGGTTGACAGCTATGATTCTAAACAATGCCTGGGAGGAGGGGAGTGACAGGGCTGGCTGAAGCTTTTCCAGCTCATGCCAGTCGTCGTGGAAGGTAGGATGGATGGATTCCTCCATTTTTGCTGTGCCAGCTCCAGCACAGGACCGTAGGCCCTTGGATCTCAAGTCCAAAACCTCTGGCACTCCACTGCAAAGTGGGCCTTTCTGCTGGCTCCTACCAGCCAGTGGCAGCTTCCTGCTCTAGTGCCTTAAACCTGTGGCAGAGAGACATGGGGACACCACCTCCATTTGATGCCTCCTCTCTCTCAACTGGATGGTCATTATTAGAACCATCAGGTATAGCCCTGCTTCCAGTCACCACCCATCTAATCTCCGAAGATGGGGACCCTTGGAAGAAGGCTATTACTTAAGATCTTAAAGGGCAAGTTCATGTGAGAACAGATATAAAGATAGTGAATCACACCTATAGTCACCTAGTACATTCACAGCTGAGGGAAGGTGAGTGGTTCAAATCCGTGCAACGGGGTGAGCTCCCATCGTTTTGTCCCAGCTTCTGCCAACCTAGCAGTTCGAAAGCATACCAGTGCAAGTAGATAAATAGGTATACCACTGCAGCAGGAAGGTAAACAGTGTTTCCATAGGCTCTGGCACTCGTCATGGTCCTCCGTGTGCCAGTAGTGGTTTAGTCATGCTGGCTACGTGACCCGGAAAACTGTCTGTGGACAAACGTCGGCTCCCTTGGCCTGAAAGCGAGATAAGCGCCTCACCCCATAGTCACCTTTGACTGGACATAACTGTCCAGGGGTCCTTTACCTTTACCAAAGAAGTAGTCACAGCTGAGCAGTTGGTTGAACTGAAGTCTCCCAGTTCATAGTGCACGCTTTTAACACTTCACTTTACCAACTCCCATGTTTAAATTCTCTTGATTTCTCAGTTAGGCGTCAACTCAATATAAATTATTGTGTCTTTGCTTTTTTAAAAAATAAAAGAAATGCAGGCAAATTATTCAGAAATAGCCATTTACAAACTTGGGGAAGGGCTGCAGATCAGTGCTTTGCATGCAAAATCTCCCAGGTTCAATCCTTGGCATCTCCAGGTAGCCCTGGAAAAGCGTCTGCCTGAAACCCCAGAGAGCCATTGTCTTGTCAGTGCAGAAACAACACTGAGCACAATGGACCTGGTATGTGGCAGCTTTCGATGTTCCTCTCCCCTTCATTTCATTTTCCTGCCCCAGCATCTGGGCTTTGCTTCCCACACTTCTCCAGGGCCACCACCGCATTTGACTCAGAGGCATGACATGGTATGCTGCCCATGCTCTTAATAGTACAGTGGTATTGGGCAAATAGCATATAGCTTACTGTCTCCAAGTGTCCTGGTTTGCCTGCATCCACATGGAAGGAATTTGCTTTCCAGAAATATCTCTCAGAATTGATCAGCTGTGCGTGTTACGCAGTTGACAGTTGTCCCTGGGGGACCCAGCATCTTTTGAGCAGAATGTCCCAGCAACACTCCCTGGTCTTACATTCCTCAGATGTATAAATGTGGGGATGCAACCGCCTTCAGTTGACCCATGGGTATTCTGAGTGGTTTTATAAAAAAGGCTACAGCCAACCTTCCTTGCCTATATTGGCTGTTCTCTCAACACCTTCATTGTTTTAGTTTCAGAAATTGTATCAGATGTACTCGATGACTCTGGAAGCTTGGGAGTGTCTCTTGGGAGCTTAAAAAGGAAATGGGCCCAGTAAGGAAGGGGCACTTAGTTTCCCAATAAGTTAAGCCCTTTGTCTCAGTGCCGGATTTATGTATACAAGCTAAACAAGGTAGGCTTAGGGCCCCACTCTTTTGGGTCCCCCCAAAACAATTAAAGGAAAAAAACCCTGGATGTACATTTCCAATTGTATTTCAGTTCAACAATTACTTGGATAAAATACGCATTTTGTTATGTGCAAATGGCTCTAGATATCTATTAGCTCCCTAAATTACCATATAGCATATATTCAACACAAAAAGCAGCAACAATTTGTTGTTGACAAAGGACAGCTGGACATGTAAAGGGCCCCATTACCTTCAGTAGCTTAGGACCTCATCAAACCTAAATCCGGCCCTGCTTTGTCTTCTCCAAGATGTGAAGCCTGGTTTTATGCAATTTATGCTGATAGTTTATGCCATCTGTGACTGATACTATGATCATCTGCTATTTGTGTTCTTCTGTTTACAGGGATTATTATTATTTATTATTTATTATTATTATTACTATTATTATTGCTGCTGCTGCTGCTACTACTACTACTACTACTACTACTACAGAAGTGTGCCTCCTCCCTAAAACTAGGCACTAACCCAAGTTGCTGCCCCTGAACACTAGTAGTGGACATTGAAACAAATGTTCTCCTTCAAGGGATGCTACAGCCACATGTTTCAAATGAGCATGGCCAGCTGAACAGACTACTTGGTGGGGAACTCCGGCAAGCACTGTCCAAGCTATGGATGCAGAATGCTGGAGTTCAGAGCCAATTCTTGTTCACACCAATGGACTGAGATCAGATGGTGAGAACTACCTATGACAGGCATCCCCAAACTTCGGCCCTCCAGATGTTTTGGACTACAATTCCCATCTTCCCCGACCACTGGTCCTGTTAGCTAAGGATCATGGGAGTTGTAGGCCAAAACATATGGAGGGCCACAGTTTGGGGATGCCTGACCTATGAGTTTCATGCTTTCCTCCTACAAAGAAATGCTGTGGTGTTCCAGATGCTAAAGACTCACAACTCCCACCAACCTCGGGTAGCATGGACAATTGTTAGGGGTGATGGGAATTGTAGTCCACAAACATTTGGATTGTCTTCAGTGCTTCCTGTGTGTAGTTCTGCTAGCCTAACCCTACTTGCCGTATTTTTCCGTGTATAAGACTAGGTTTCCCCCCCTTAAAAATAATGTCAAAAATTAAGGGGCATCTTATACACGGATATATCTCTCCCCCTTTCCCTTAAATCTGAGTCCCCAAAAATAGGGGGTGACTTATACATGGGGGTGTCTTATAGATGGAAAAATACGGTACCCTGTTCTTCAGGACGGTTTCTGCTTCACAACTCTTTGTAAACTGCTTAGAAGCCTATTTTGGCATTAAGCACCCTAAAAATATAAATAAATTAAAAAAAATCTCAGCAATACCAATTAACTTATCCAAACATGATTTTATTTTTTTCCAGTTTTGAACAAGTTTACAATGAACATGTTAAAGGACATGCTGGGAGTATCATTGTATTTTCTTACTGTTCCCAGTCACGTAATTATTTGCTTCCAGTGTTTGATTAGCAACTCTTCAGCTAAAGCCTTCAGCATGACAGACTCCAAATAGCAGATCATTAATTTTAAAATCACAGTAAAATACATTGCAGTGGACAGCCTGAAATCAGTTATCGGCCTAAAACCCTAATCTATACACTAGAACACTTTAAAGGCCTGGGGGAAAGGTTTTTCACCAGGAGTCCCATCTCACACCACACACCCCAGGCAAAAGGCTGGGGATTTATTTTATTTTCAATATGTTTTATTTAAATTTGAAAGAAAATACAAAGATTAATATCGGGTATATTTTTTGCCAAGCTTAAAAAACTAATCTAAATAAAAACACAGATCAGAAAGGAAAAAGGAAAAACAAGATGAAAAGAAAAGAGAAAAGAGCATCCAATTCTTCATCTGTATGTATTCAAGATATCTACTCCAAGATAACAGCCAGCAAATTTACTTTCTATAAACCAATATTATCTTAAATCCTCAAACCCAAATATCATAAGCTTATTTTCTATTTCATGCAAAAAGTGTGTAAGAGGTTTCCAGTCTTCAGTAAATGTTGACTGATTTTTCTCTGATTAAACACATAAACTTTGCCATTTCAGCTAAGTCCAATAATTTTAACATCCATTCCTCCACTGTAGGGAATGATTATTCTTTTCATCTGTGTGCACTTAAAAGTCTCACACTGTAATCATATATTGAAATAAAGTTTTATCATCTTTTTCTAACTGTATATCCATAAGTCCCAGCAGGAGGAGCCCTGGTTTCAGTTGAAACATTAACCTTCAAAATTCTCTGTATTCGTGTATGCATTTGTATCCATAATTTTTTAGCTTTTATACACATCCACCAGGCATGATAAAATGTCTGGGGAATTAATTTTAGAGATGGGGCACGACATTAGAATTGACCTTGTTTTAAGCACTGTTCTCTAGCTATAGTCTGATCTGCTTCTCCAAGCTCCCTGATGATACTGGAAGCAGAAAGGTTGGAGGATGAATGGCGGCTAATGGATTGAGGTTGAATCCTGACAAGACCGAAGTACTGTTTTGGGGGGACGGGGCAGGTGGGTGTGGAGGACTCCCTGGTCCTGAATGGGGTAACTGTGCCCCTGAAGGACCAGGTGTGCAGCCTGGGAGTAATTTTGGACTCGCAGCTATCCATGGAGGTGCAGGTCAATTCTGTGTCCAGGGCAGCTGTCTACCAGCTCCATCTGGTACGCAGGCTGCCAGAGTGGTGCATGCTCTGGTTATCTCTCACTTGGACTACTGCAACGCACTCTACATGGGGCTACCTTTGAAACTACAACTAATCCAGAATGCAGCAGTTAGACTGGTGACTGGGAGTGGCTGCCAAAACCATATAACACCGGTCTTGAAAGACATAATAAATATTATTATTATTATTAATAATAATAATAATAATAATAATACACTGCCCATCTGGCTAGGTTCCCCCAGCCACTCTGGGCAGCTTCCAACGAAATATTAAAATACAGAAACTCATCAAACAGGGCTGCCTTCAGATGTCTTCTAAAAGTCTGGTAGTTGTTGTTCTCTTTGACATCTAGTGGGAGAGGGTGTTCCACAGGGCGGGTGCCACTACCGAGAAGGCCCTCTGCCTGGTTCCCTGTAACTTGGCATCTCACAGCAAGGAAACCACCAGAAGGCCCTTGGCGCTGGACCTCAGTGTCCGGGTAGAATGATGGGGGTGGAGAACCTACATTGGCACCCAGTACGTTTCCGAGCACAATTCAAAATGTTGGTGCTAACCTTTAAAGCCCTAAATGGCCTCGGCCCAGTATACCTGAAGGAGCATCTCAACCCCCATCGTTCTGCCTAGACATTGAGGCCTTCTGGCGGTTCCCTCACTGCGAGAAGCGAAGTTGCAAGGAACTAGGCAGAGTGCCTTCTCGGTAGTGGCGCCCGCCTGTGGAACACCCTCCCATCAGAAGAAATAAACAACTATCTGACATTTAGAAGACATCTGAAGGCATCCCTGTTTAGGGAAGTTTTTAATGGCTGATGTTTTAAGTATTTTTAATTTTTTTGTTGGAAGCTGCCCAGAGTGGCTGGGGAAACCCAGCCAGATGGGTGGGGTATAAATAATAAATTATTACTATTACTATCCAGAAGGAGGAATAATCATGTCTACTGCCTGGGCTGATGTTCACAACCAATGAGCTCACAAAGTGGTTGGGGTCCATTTCAGTCCCATTCTTCTTTCAGTTCTATGTAGAACTCTGTCAGATTCTGCACCATCTCCTCCAACTTATTAGCCTTGGCTCTGAGCTCATCTGCCTTTTCTGTCTTGGCCCCTTTTGACAAGTCTATGGCATCCTTAGCAATGCAGTAAGCATCCACTGCAAGAAACAACCCAGACAGCACACACCCTGCCACTCTAGCAGACTTGCTCACTGCGAGGGCAGTTCCTTTAAATGCCTCATCGACCTGGTCAATCCCCTTGATTGCATTCCTGGCTACGGTCTCTACTGTACTTGCTTCCTTGGCCAAAGTCTTCAAGGCAGGATTAGCACGAACCATCGCCAATGCCTCTACATTTGCTGCAATGTCTGTCGCTTGGTCAACCACTCTTGGAATGCTCCGAACAAGAGCAGAACCCGAAGTGATTGCCATTTTGGCTACTTCCAAATTAGTGTCGTCATCTGGGGGCAGTTGATAGTTGAAACCAATTTTCTCGAGGCTCAGCGCCATTCTTAGGCTTTCCTCGCATTCCTTTACCAGTTCCTGCGATTTTTTCTTTTCCTTTGAATGAATAATGCACTTGGACAAACCAGCAGAGATGCTAGTTACTCCTGACGCTATCCCTAAGCCCATGCTTGTGGCTGTCAGGATTAAACTTGCGCCTGCTGTTACAGGGACCAAGGCCAGTCCCACGATGGACAAGACACCAGAAGCTGCACTTACAGAGCTGGCAGTAACGCTGGCAATGGTGCAATCCTTATGGGTCTTGTCAATGTCGTCTGCCCTTTCCCGAAGGCATTGGATGTACATCTCGATCTCATTTTTCTTCTCAGGGAATTCTTTGAGAAAATGAGCAATAGCTTCATCAAGAGCTTTCTCTGAAGGCATCTTTCCTGCATTTCTGCAAATATAAATACATATTAAAAGGAAGCTAAAAGATAGGTGTCCCCCCCCCAAAAAAAACACAATTTCCTGCATCCCCTACAAATCTGTGCTTCCTGAGAAAGCAGACATAAAACAAATGTGTATGATGCATATAATTACAGAAACATGTAGAATTCAGTACAGTGGTACCTCGACTTACGAATGACCCTACTTACGAAAAATTTGACTTACAAATAAAAAAAATTGGCGCGTGCTTACAAATTTTTCGACATCCGAAGGCCGGATGGGGCCCTTGCCACCGCCACTAGCCGGCCTCCCGCCGGATCGCCACTTCCTATGCTCGGTCTATGGCCGGATCGGGCCCCCGCCGCCGCCACTAGCCAGCCTCCCTTGGTGAGCAGCAGCAGCAGCAGCAAAAGAGGAGGGAGAGCGGGATGCGCGCGAGAGAGGGGGCGATGGGGCGCTCCTGCCAGCCGGCCTCCGGGTTGCAGCACTCGCCGCCTCCCTCGGAACGCACGCAACGGTGGCGGCGCCCAGCAACTAACCCCCAGGCGGGGAAGAGGCGACGACCACCGCCAGGCATGTCTGACCCCCTGCGCAGGACCCTCTCCAAGCTGAGGCAGGCGGGCACAGTGAGGGGCGGCGGGGGATGCCGCCGGGCACCCCAGCGGAGGCGGTATCCTTCGAAGTCGAGCCCAGCAGAATCTGGCGCGCCCAGGAAACAGGGCGCCGTGCGCTCTTGGCAGCGGCACGGTCTTCGCGCCCCACCTGGAGGAGCCCGCACTGAGGGAGACGGAGGCTTGGTCCCGGCGGGGGAAGGCAGCGGATTCGGCACCTTAGGAAAAATCCCCCGGAGCCACCCTAGCTCGCCTTTGCCCACCCGCTGCCCTCCTCCTTCTCCTCGGCTGGAAGTAGCCATGATGCTTGAAGTTGGTCTTTCTCGTGTGGGGACTTTAAAGTTTTTTGCACAAAAACCTGGGTTTCTTGGTCTTTTTTCTAGGCTCCGGAACGAATTAATCCGTTTCCAATGCTTTCCTATGGGAAACCACGATTCGACTTACGAATTTTTCGACATAAGAATGTGCATTCGGAACGGATTAAATTTGTAAGTCGAGGTACCACTGTACTTACGAATGTTTCTGCTTACGAACAGAGCTCTGTCCACCATCTTGGATGCAGTTTAGATAGGGTTGCTTCGACTTACGAATTTTTTCTCCCAATGCATTCCTATGGGATTCGACTTACAATTTTTTTTTGACTTACGAATGTGCGTTCGGAACGCATTAAATTCGTAAGTAGAGGCACCACTGTATTTTAATTGAACATCTCTTATGGAAAATGGTCTTTGGCTGCAATTCTAAAAAGTGGCCGGGGGAAGAGAACAAAAGGCAGATGACCAAATACATCCCATGCTCTGCTAGGCTCTTTCTACAAGGCAGAAGCGATGGTGGCACAGTGCTCTGCTGCTCATCTCCCGTTTTGTTTTTGCATTTTAATTCCACCCCCCAATTCACTTCCTGAGCTCCAGAACTGGCACTGCTTCCCTCCTGTTTGGGGGCTTATTTTGGGAGAGTGGGTAAGCTACGGGTCCTTTAGATCAGTATGTTCCCCCAATCTGTTCCCTGCACACACCCTGACATAAGAGCAGCTTAATGCTTTGGGGGGTTTCTGAAATGCTGGAGAGGAGATCTATGAGGTTGGGTCTCCCATTCTGCCTGCAAAAGAGTGGGATCTGAGTCCCTGGGACGTCCCACCTAGCATGGTCTGGAGGAACATGGAAGCACCTGGTGAACAGGGTGCTACTATGAATTTGAAATGATAAATGCCCCTTGTTAGACTTTCCTGTTTTGATTTCGCCTGATGTTTTAATGGCAGGGGTTCAGCCATTTGAGTTAACTTGTATTGATCTGGAAGTCCATTTGGGAGCTTTAGTTCATATTTGCTTGCTACTGGTGTGGGCTTTTAATTATAGCCGATTTAAATCTGAGGAGAAAATTTAAATCAGGAGAAAATTGGGTGGGTGGGTGGGGGGAGACCCAGCCAAAAGATTGGGAAGTGGGTGCCAAAGTTTCCTGGGTAGTAGTACAGTATTTATATTTTGTAATACAGCATGGCCTGTGATCTGCTTTCTTTCTATTCTTAGTATAAAAGCTGTACAGGCATTACACAGGGTGCATCTTAAATGGGGCTGCTAACACCCCTTGGAAGATGGGGGAAAGGGCTGCCCTCTTTTTCCTCTGCACAATATCCCTGGTCTTTCTCCATTTACTCAGCTGGGAAGTGTGAAGCCTCCCACTACTTTTTTTTCTAGTTTATAACACACACAAACACACACACTTACTTTTCAAGTTTATACTTTCGATAGTTTTAAACATTTCACTAATTTTACATTCATTTTGATATTTCAAAACTTGACTTCCATCCCCCTTTTTCTGCGGTTCGTTAAATTTATTCTTCTGCATATCCAAATTAACTTAATTTGCTCATTTATTCATCTTCTTTAAATACAGACTCTTATAACACTGCAGGTTGTTACAATAATCCTGCCAATGTTTTTATCTGTTTATAATTTATTTGTAAATATTCAATAAACCATTTGCATTCATCTCTCTCTCTCTCTCTCTCTCTCTCTCTCTCTCTCTATATATATATTCTTGATTTCTTATTATTCCAGTAAGTTTCGCCATTTCTGCATATTCCATAAGTTTTTGTTTCCATTCTTCCTTTATTGGGACTTCTGCTTCTTTCCATTTTGGGGCAAGTAACATTCTTGCTGCTGTAGTAGGATACATGAATAAGTTTCTATACATTTTAGGTAGTTCTGTCCCTATAATTCCCAAAAGAAAAGCTTCTGATTTTTTTTTTTTACAAAGGTTACTTTAAGCATCCTTTTCATTTCATTATATATCATTTCCCAGTAAACTTTGACCTTACTATAAGACCACCACATATGCTAAAAAGAACCTTCTTTCTAATTACATTTCCAACACTTGATTTAGATTTATACATTTTTGTGAACTTCCTCAGTGTTAGATACCATCGATACATCATTTTCATATGATTTTCTCTTAGACCATTTCTCTTATACTATTTTTCCCAAGCATGCTATAAATTTTATATCCATATTCCACAATCGTTCCCATACTTCCATATCTACAATTGTACCTTGGAAGTCGAATGGAATCTGTTCCGGAAGTCTGTTTGGCTTCCAAAACATTCAGAAAGCAAAGCGCGGCTTCTGAGCCAGAAAACTCCTGCAGTCAATTGGATGCCCCCGTCGGACGTTCGACTTCCAAAAATAGTTCGCAAACTGGAACAGTCACTTCCAGGTTTGCAGCGTTCGGGAGCCAAAGCGTTCGAGAACTAGGCTGTTCGAAAAGGAAGGTCCAACGGTATATTATGACCAATATCTATTACCCAATGTATCACCGAGGATTCTGGGAGATGCTTGGGGCTCCTTTTATATGTCATGAACAAAGGTAACAATTAGAAGACCAGAAGCTTGACAACTACCTTTGGAATTTTGACATTCTCCAGCAGCAATTTGGGCAGGTGCCTCACAGTTACTAAATGGTAAATCCGTTCTTCTCAGCTTGAGTGGACTTTAGTCTGGAAAGGAAAACAACTAGATAGTAAGGGTGAAGGTGAACCAAGATATCTCCCAATGAAACTAACCTCAGTAATATCATTCTAATTCTTACAAACATCTGAATTTCATACTCCAGCCATACCTGTAGGCTCTTAGGATTGAGCTAGAAAATACTTTTGACCAAAATTTGCATTTATTATAAATATGTTTGCACTACACTTCAGTAAGAGTTGCCATGGTATGTTTTAAAAGGGGGGGATGCAAAAACAATTAAAATGCAAATTTATTTATTTTTATTTAAACAATTTATATACTAGAATCATAGAATCATAGAGTTGGAAGATACCAAAAGGGCCATCCAGTCCAACCCCCTGCCAGGCAGGAAACACCATCAAAGCATTCTTGACAAGACGGCTGTCAAGCCTCTGCTTAAAGACCTCCAAAGAAGGAGACTCCGCCACACTCCTTGGCAGCAAATTCCACTGCCGAACAGCTCTTACTGTCAGGAAGTTCTTCCTAATGTTTAGGTGGAATCTTCTTTCTTGTAGTTTGAATCCATTGCTCCGTGTCTGCTTCTCTGGAGCAGCAGAAAACAACCTTTCTCCCTCCTCTATATGACATCCTTTGATATATTTGAACATGGCTATCATATCACCCCTTAACCTTCTCTTCTCCAGGCTAAACATACCCAGCTCCCTAAGCTGTTCCTCATAAGGCATTGTTTCCAGGCCTTTGACCATTTTGGTTGCCCTTTTCTGGACACGTTCCAGCTTGTCAGTATCCTTCTTGAACTGTGGTGCCCAGAACTGGACACAGTACTCCAGGTGAGGTCTGACCAGAGCAGAATACAGTGGTACTATTATTTCCCTTGATCTAGATGCTATACTCCTATTGATGCAGCCCAGAATTGCATTGGCTTTTTTAGCCGCTGCATCACTTACCTACTACTTACCTACAATGGTCTCTAGGTGGCATGCAAATACACAACACATAAAACAGTTAAAACCATATATTCAGACTTCTAAAATGCCTGTGAGCTAAGGGGGCCGAATTGGACCCCTTAGCTAAAAGGGTTCCGACCCCGATAGGGAGTCCGAAAACCTCCAGAGAGAGCGAACCAAATTTAGTAGCTCTTTCTGGTAGAGAAATGACAGAGACCAGACCAAGGGTTCTGAAAAGCAAGGCGGTTTGCCTAATTGCTTATTTTTCCCAAGCAAATAAAATAAAATAAAAACTGTTGCAACAGGGTGCTTTCTCTCTCACACAGGAGAAAAGAAGGACCCAGAACCAAAGCGTGCTTGCCCTTATATAGACATTTTAAAATTGCCCCCCCCCTGTAGCCCAAGACCACTCCCAGAAGTGCCATTCATACATCACAGAAGGGGTGTTGCCCAAGACCACGCTCCAGGTACATCACACCTACATCAGAGGAGAGGGTGGTCTCCAACATAAATCTGAGCCCACTGTTTATCCCATGTCTGTCAGCTATCCTACTGCCTTCTCTGATTGCCCTTCCTGGTAGTCTGGCCAATCCTTTGAGATGGTAATCCCTTTAATTCCTGAGACAATGGGAAGGTTCCCTCACCCCCCTCCTTCCTTGCAGAGAAACATTTTGTCAGTTTGGGAGTCAAAATGGTTTCAGGACTTTTTCTGTACTGTTTTCAGTCATTGGTTTATATATTTATGTACGTGTTTGCCTTGTACATTTATGAACATTTATTATATATCTAAGACCTTAAAATTCTTGTAACAGCCTGCTAGATTTTTTTTTTAAGTCATTGGAAGTTCAGTAGGGAGGGAGCTTGTCTGACCTCAACGGGAAGGAAGTTCCGTAAAATTGGGCCCACAATAGGAAACATGCAGTTCCTTGTGCATATGAGCCATGCATCCAAGCCGTTGGGGATCACTAACTGTAGCTTCCTCCAAGATTTAAATAATCATAAAAACGGGGGGGAGGGGGAGAGCAGAATGATATTTTTTGAAATATAAAAGGAAAGGAGAGGGACCAGCAGGTTTAAAACTATGTTTGAAAAAATAGTAAAGCAAATGTTTTGCCTGGTACCAAAATGACAATGGAATCTGTGCTAGGTGGAGAATGTGAACATTCCACAATTGAGGTGCCAATACTCTAGAAGGTCCTCTGTTCCCCACCCACTACGCTACATGGGACACAGGCAGTCCTTCAAGTATCTTAGCCCCATGTTGAGATATGTTTTAAAGGTCAAAACTTTTAAAATTGGGAAATTAAGCCTACAGACTGACTGGAAACATGATCATAACCCAGGCTCCCGCAACCTAGGGGGCCCTATACCTGTTCTGAAATATCTCCCTTCAGTCTCAGTAGGTCCAAAATTCTCCCCCGGTTGGAGAAGGTTTATGTAACCCACTTAACTAACTAGTATTTCAGCCCAGTGATATTTCCCATGCAAAGGAGGGGATGACAGGGCTATCCTTTGTCCCTAATGCTCTTTGCTTTATCTGTCAAGCCTTTTGCGCAAGCTGTTAAGAGGGAATCCTAGCATAAAGGAGTGCCCACATGGGCAGTATGAAGTAAAACCAGTTTGTTTGCTGACAATGCTACAGACGTGTCGGGATCTACAGATAGGGTTGCCAGACTCAATAGTGGACAGGACTTCTGTGCCTTTAATTGCCCTGCTCTCTTTTGAGTCTGGAAACCTTAAAGAGAAACCAGCAGACCCTTTGAACAAAGGTAACTTGGCATAAAATCAAGAATTAAGCCAACCATGGGCGTAGGCAGGGGGGCAGGAGCCCCTCCTAGAAGCAGGGCCGCTGGCCAGCCTGCCCCGCTGCCCGGTGCCGTCTCCCTTCTCCCTGGCTGGCTGTGGGGCGGGTGGAGGGAAAGCGTTTGGCTGGCCAGTGATCGCGTAGGGGGAGGAGGGGATCGGAACAGCCCGATTTTGGGCTGATCCTGCCGCCCCCTCGCCCCTACCTGTTGAGGAGGGGGAGGAGGGGGTTGAAGCAGCCCGATTTCGGGCTGATCCTGGCGCCCCCTTGCCCCTGCCAATCGCGGAGGGGGAAGAGGGGGTTGGAGCATCCCGATTTTGGGCTGATCCTGGTGCCCCCTCACCCCTGCCTGTCAAGGAGGGGGTCGGAGCAGCCCGATTTCAGGCTGATCCTGGTGCCCCCTCGCCCCTGCCGGTTGCGGAGGGGGAGGAGGGGGTCGGAGCAGCCCGATTTTGGGCTGCTCCTGGCGCCCCCTTGCCCCCGAACGACCATGGCTTTCCTTGCCCCACTGTGGCCCCTCCCCTGTGCCTTGGCCCCGCCCCTTGCCCCCCTAATTTTGATCCTGGCTACGCCCCTGAAGCCAACCATTTTTTCTTTTAGGATTCAGGAAAGTATTAAGTATGCCAGTGCAAATGTTTAAACACAGTATGAAAGTACCTAGGAGGAATCCTCATTATTTCAAACAGGGCTGATCTCTTAGAAAACAATTGCATTTAATTAATTAGATCTATTAAGGCAGAGTTTAAAGAGTGGGGGGGCACGGAATTAAAGCTAATGTGGCCCATGCAAATCCGCACACTTAAAACGGTTGTGTTGCCAAAGCTCCTGGTTTACTTTCAATCTAAACCAGTGATAATCCCTAGGAAATTAATTAAGAATTCGCAGAAGATATTGAGTGAATTCATGGGGAGTAGCGTCAAAGGCCAACATCTTAGAACAGGGATCTAAATGTCTCAAAACAAGTGTCATAATAATTGTGCAGCTCAGCTACGATTTGTCCATTCCTTACTTGATCCATCATGTCAAACCGAATGTCAGGCTTTAGGGGGAAAATGGACCTAGAAAGCTATACCCAAGAAAGCCTTCTCCAAACTAGTGCCTCCATAAGCTTTGGACAAGACGTCCTATTAGTTGCCATTGGTTGGGTAGGAAGGGAGTTATAATTCAAAACATCTATAGCAGGTGTGCAGAACCTCTGCTCTGCTGGCCAAATTTGGCCCAGCGTGAGTCCTAGTTTGAGCTGTGAAGCCATTTCCCCCAAACCATGCCCACCTGCTGCACACCTGACATCGTAAGTGATGCCATGTATGGGGCAGGGATGAGGATGAGGATTTGTATACTACCATTCATCATAAGATCGCAGGATGGTACACAGAATAAAAAACAGGATAAAAACAAGCAAATAAGTAAAACAAACCAGCAAAACAATACCACCACCCCTTCCAACAGACACATTTAAAAGGCTGCAGAATATTAATCTGCCAATGCTTTTGCCTGGCACCTAAAATATATATACAGTGGAACCTCGGTTTTTGAACACCTCGGTTTATGAATTTTCGGTTTACGAATGCCACGGACCCATCTGGAACGGATTAATTCACTCTCCATTACTTTCAATGGGAAAGTTCGCTTCAGTTTATGAACGCTTCAGTTTATGAACAGACTTCCAGAACCAATTACACCCATGCTTCGGGTTAAGTACGCTTCAGGTTGAGTACTCCGTGGATCCGTCTGGAACGGATTAATCCACTTTCCATTACTTTCAATGGGAAAGTTCGCTTCAGTTTATGAACGCTTCAGTTTAAGTACTCCGTGGACCGTCTGGAACAGATTAATCCACTTTCCATTACTTTCAATGGGAAAGTTCACTTCAGTTTATGAACGCTTCAGTTTATGAACAGACTTCCGGAACCAATTGTGTTCATAAACCGAGGTACCACTGTAATGAAGGTGCCAGGCGAACCTCTCTGGGGGAGAACTTTCCACAAACGGAGAGCCACTACAGAGAAGGCCCGTTCTCGTGTTGCCATCTTCTGGACCTCACATGGAGAAGGCACACAAAGGAAGGCCTCAAATGATGAATGCAGAGGCCAGGACACTTTATATCAGTGCCAACTTTTCTTATATTCCATTTCTCATCCTCAGGGGAGGGTCCCCATGCTAATGTCGTGAGAACAGCAACACTCATGCACAGGAGGAACTTATCGGCAAAATGGTGGTGAAGTTTTTAGAAATACGCACACAACACAAAAGGGGGGGGGAACTAAGCAAGAAATTCCATAAACAGCCCTATGACTAATTATCATGTCCAATCAGCACAGAAAAATGACTGTCATTTAAAGGGGGGAAAATGTAAAACCAGGGGGGAGGGAGAACGGAATGGAGTACTCTGGCGGAGGGCATGGCTGGCCTAATTATACAGGAGCTCATACTTCATACTGTAGTATTTTGATGCAGGACCCACTTGTAAGTTTCCAGCGGAGTAGATGTGCTAGTTTGTTGTGCCAACTGAGTCCTAGCACCATAAAGACTAACACAGTTTATTACAGTCCACAAAAGTTAATGTCATGATATGCTTCTGTTATTTTTGCCCTACTTGTACAACACCTTCTGTTATTTTTGCCCTACTTGTAGTGTCTTTACAGCTCAGTTTCAGCCCTGTGGCATTTTGTAGCCACACTGCCTCATGCTCCCAGGCCCAGGGCTGGTTTTGAGTCGGCAAGGGGACCTTCACCACTCATTTACACTGACATCGTTTTTATTTTATTTTAAATTCTTTATTGAAAAATAACTAAAATAACATGTTCCTTCCCCCTTTTTGTAATGTACACAGTATCTTTTTTGTCGTTCTGCTTTGTTTCCTACATGGGTACTATTTACTGTTTCTTCTTTAATTGTGTCTTCTCTTACACTGCACACTTGTAATTTTGTACTATTTACACTGGCATTGTTGTGATGGTTGTGGAATTGGGATGTGGAAGAGGACCAAGAGCTATTGTATGATGGTATGTTCCCCTCTGCTCCCCTTGCACAGCTCTCATTACAGCTTACATATAAAAGTATTATTATTATTATTTATTATACTGCCCTTCATCTGAATAGCACAGGGAGGTTTACAACATAAACACACACAATGAATCACTTAATAAGAATAAGAATAAGAATAATTTAAAAAACACTTTAAAAATTCATAGGTTGTTTAACAGCTTCCCCTAGAACAGGCATCCCCAAACTGCGGCCCTCCAGATGTTTTGGCCTACAACTCCCATGATCCCTAGCTAACAGGACCAGTAGTCAGGGAAGATGGGAATTGTAGTCCAAAACATCTGGAGGGCCGAAGTTTGGGGGTGCCTGCCCTAGAAGGTACTCTTAAGGAAGTGAAAGCATTCACTAGAGCCCCCTGCTGGTTGGAAGCATCTGCCCTTAAGGCTCTTATTGTTGACCGTGAAGGAATCTGTATGGAAGTAAAGAGGAGTTGGAACTGAATTACCCCTAGTGGGATAAACAGTGAAAGCCCTGAAGCAGGATGGTATAATCTGGGCTGGTGCAAGCAGGGAAATGCTGCAGGATATATGGTCTTTAATGGAGCATGAGGGACCAGGGCCAGGCTGCATGTTTCATGGGAGAATCATCACAAGTGGGAGGCCCTGGCATAAGTAACAGGGTGGGCTTCCATGGCAGCTATGCAGGCACAACCACGTTCCCAGCCTCGGACTGCTGGAATCAGAAGACACAGAAGCTTCAGCATCTGACAGAGGAAAATAGAGGTAAAATAGGCACTGAGGAAGTTAAATGAGGAAGCCACACATTGTCCCCCCCCCCAAAGAAATATGGAACTCCTTGTTTTTCCCCATGTATGCCATTTCTGAGCATACTCAGCCATATACACATCCTCACTGCCATATATTTCTCCTCTTCTGTTGTAACCCAGCATCTCACTCAAAATACTATCATATTCAGAATTACAAAATTTAAAGAGCATTGTTTTGGCCCAAAAAAGTTAGGGAGAAAAGCTCCAGCTTTGGTTGATAACTCAGTACACAAAAACAGAATGCACTCCCCCCCCCACCTGTTCAAATAATGTGGAAATAGTTACTGTATTTATCAAGCAGGTGGAGTTTGATATTACATGTGTAGCAATGAACTTGATTACCAACCTAAACTCTCCCACCAGCCTGTTCCACTTGCCTATAGCATAGATGTCGCGCCTGATGCCCTCCAGATGTTGCTGGATTACAACTCCCATCGTCCATGACTGTGGGCCATGCTGGATAGGGCTGATGGGACTTGAAGACCGAGGGCAACAGATCTTCTCTCACATCCACCAAGAACCCACAGTGGGCAGCATAGGTGTTTCTAATACTGTAAAACTGGAATACTGTAATACTGGGGGGGAAAGTTGGTGAGTTGACCCACCTCCAGCCTCCTTATCGGCAGGTGTGGCACCTGTGAGCTACTGGGGTTGTTTTACAGCAGGCACCCCCAAACTGCGGCCCTCCAGATGTTTTTGCCTACAACTCCCATGATCCCTAGCTAACAGGACCAATGGTTGGGGAAGATGGGAATTGTAGTCCAAAACATCTGGCAGGCTGAAGTTTGGGAATGCCTGCTGTAAAACAACCCCAGTAGCTCACAGGTGCCACACCTGCCGATAAGGAGGCTGGAGGTGGGTCAACTCACCAACTCTCCCCCCCCCGTGTTTTGCAGCTGTAAAATGAAAATGAAAGCTATCTCCAATTCTCTCTCCAACCAACCCCCTCCCTCCCTCCCTCCCTCCCTTCCACTGAGCCTCTTGGGCTTGCCAATCCAAAGGTTTTGACTGGGATTTACTGTCCAGGGATCATTTGCCTTTACCTTTTAACCCCCCCTCTCTTTCTGTCTTTCTTATACATACACATTCCCTCCCATCCTTGGTGGCTGCTGACAGGAACAAGCAAACACACCCAAAGGGCTGCTCTTTTTGACTGTAGCCCAATCACCCTCACCTACTATATTTGGGGTGCAGGGTGTGGATTCCCATGAAGCCAAATTGCACCACCACCAGCACATAAGAGTAAGGTACCAGTACCAGCAGGTTGTGGGGAGTCATAAAGTTTGCAAGAGGACCGTTTTTTAAAAAATGGAGGGAGGGGCTTAAAAGCGAAAGACTAAGCATGCGAAACGAGCGCGGAATCTCGATTTGATTGTTGGAGGGGATGAAACAACAAAGCTGTGTGTCCGTGCGTGGAAACGGAGTTTCCAAGGAGGAGGCATAGCAGGCTGGCGCAATGAAAAAGAACAAACCATGGGCTCTGTCCTGCAACTTTTTGTGGCAGGTTCCCCTCATCTCCCAACTCTCGGATTGTCATGCAATTCCATTCGAAAACTTATTAAATATGCTCTGTGGGGGACTCACCTTTCTGGCTGCCTGTTTCCTACGACCCGGAGGCTCAAAGCTGTCTGAGGCAGATCAGAAGAGGGTCGGAGGGGAAAGCGAAACTGAAGCGCCGGCGGACTTTGGGCTTGTCGGCACACGTGAACACGCGAGAGGAATCCAATGGCAGCAGGAGGAGAGGCGGGTTAAGTCCGGCAGCAGAAGCTCCGTCGACGGTGCCCTTGTATTTCTTTGGAAAGGCGAGAGGATCTCCGCGAGAGCGCGGGGCGGGCAGGAAACTAAGCTGAGAAGGGAAGGAGGCTTCCTCGCGAGAAAAGGGAAAACTTGGCAGCTATGAGTCGGAGGCGCGGGGAAAACCCGTGCTGGGGCACAAATGGGCACCCAGGAGGACCCACGGATCCCACAGGAGCAGCCCTCTTGCGGGGAAGTCGCTGCGGCTCCCCGTGGCGAACTTGCGGAGATTGAAACCCCAATTTAGTCTATCAGGAAACCTCGCCTTTCCCCGCCCCCTCACGCTTTTCCTGACAGCACTTCCAACATTCAAGAACGCAGTTTAATGTTGCAAAGTTTCTGTTCAGTCTTTTTCAGACGGATAGTGGCAAAATGATTGTAATTGCTTGCTTGCTTGCTGTATTTTCTATGGGAAATGCTCAAATCAGCTATCCCTGACCTTTCCCCTAACAACAACAACAACAATGTATTATTTATACCCCGCCCATCTGGCTGGGTTTCCCCAGCCACTCTGGACGGCTTCCAACAAAATATTAAAAATACAATAAAACATCAAACATTAAAAATGCCTTTTCAGATGTCTTCTAAAGGTCAGATAGTTGTTTATTTCCTTGACACCAGATGGGAAGGTGTTCAACAGGGCGGGTGCCACCACCGAGAAGGCCCTATGCCTGGTTCCCTGTAACTTTACTTCTCACAGTGAGGGAACTGCCAGGAGGCCCTTGAAGCTGGACCTCAGTGTCCAGGCTGAACAATGGGGGAGGGGGGGGAAAGACCAGACCAACTACCCTGGGCAGAGCTAGAATGTGGGATCTAAATAAACTGTCAGTAAAACCAATCACTTAAAAATGCTATAAAAACATTTCAGGAGGGAGGGACCTGGAAAGGGTTTTAACCAATCTCTCCATTTTGTTATAACTTACCCGCAGAAGTAATGGGCACTAATAAGTGACCTGCAGTGGGTGGTAATATTAAAACTCTCTGATTACTTGGCCGCTTAGATAACTCTTATGTTTGGTGGAACTTGAGCAATTCCTGTCCAGCCCTCTGAATTCTTGTTTCTCTTACTATTCTTATTGTTTTCCAGATGTTGGGAAATTGCCCATTATACTGAGGGTTGCCAACACAGTTAAAGCATCAGAAGGAAGGGCAGATCAAATGCCTGGAAAAACAGTATTTACAGCCTGCCTAAATACGGTAAAAGAAAGGACCAACCAAACTTCACAAGGCAGGAAGGAAATTCTGCCTTGTGAATTAGGAAAAAAAGGAAAAACTTATTCTGTATCCCAGCCAAATTTGTCTCTGAGGCAAGCCAGACAGTGAATGCAGTGAGCAGGCAGGCTAGAACCATGGAAGGAAGTGGTTCATCAAATATCCCAGTCCTAAGTCATTCAGACTTAAAGGTAAAGGGACCACTGACCATTAGGTCCAGTCGCAGACGACTCTGGGGTTGTGCTGCTCATCTCGCGTTATTGGCCGAGGGAGCCAGTATACAGCTTCCGGGTCATGTGGCCAGCATGACAAAGCCACTTCTGGTGAACTAGAGCAGTGCACGGAAACGCCGCTTACCTTCCCACCGGAGCGGTACCTATTTATCTACTTGCACTTCGTGCTTTCGAACTGCTAGGTTGGCAGGAGTAGGGACCGAGCAATGGAGTTGTCACGGGGATTCGAGCCACTGATCTTCTGATCGGCAAGCCCTAGGCTCAGTGGTTTAACCCACAGCGCCACCCGCATCAGACTTAGTTGGTTATTAAACCAGCCATTTGCATTGCACCTGAAAAGGAGCTCCAAATCCCAGACACTAGGGACCTCTCCTCCTGCTGCATTTTTCACCCCTTGCAACTTCCAGATGTGCCCATTGGGACTGGTAGGGCAGAAGGCTGGGAGGCTAACAGCAGGTGGCGCCAGAGTCAAGTAGTTTTCTGCACTAGGCCTGTTTCTACACATGCCCCTCTCTATCTGCCACCCAGGCAACCAAGAGGCATTGCCAGAGTTCCACGGACACATTGCAACCAGGTAAAAACACTTAAAGAAGCACATGAAGTAGGCCTGGTGTGCAGGTGTATGGGCAGAGGAGAGTCACATGGGTCAGAAAAGAGGGGCCTGGTGAGCACCATTTGGTCGCTGGGCTTGAGTTTCGCCACATCTGCCCTAGACCATTTCCAGAGGTCGCATGATATAACCTTTAAGGAGGCAGAAGCTCACCATGAGACTCCCTTGGCGGGCTTGATGTAATTTGTCTGAGTGACCTACAAGATAGTTCATTCAGCTGTTTCCACTGGGTGCGGTGTGGGCCAATTTGTTAACTAACGGGAAAGATTTTATACCCTGCCTTTCTAGCAGTGTATAAAAGCAGCAGCAACCACAATCCATAAAAGCAGTGTTACAGGATGATGAATAATACAGCAGTAAAACAATTACAGTTATAAAATGCCAGGGAAGCCCTAACTCAATAGCAATAAAAACTGCAAAAATGAATTAAATCAAACAATGGAAACACCCAGAGTAGAAATGCAAATGCAATACTTAACTAGCAGGACTAACTTCTAACCCCTCAAAACGTGGGTAAATGGGACAAACTTTTGCCTGGGACAGAAAACAAAGATGGCCCCAGGCTAAGTTTAATAACTGGGGTGTAAGTGCTTTCTCTTGAATTGCCTCCTGGCAAAATAACAGCACAGGGAAGTTATAAAATAGCCTCCTTCATGAACATGTTTTCATTAGCCAGGACTGGATATAACTAAAGACACGCCATTTCCTTAGTCTTGAAGTCTGTGCTAGTGTTTTTACTGGGAACTCGGCTGCTTTCATCGTATCTCATTCAGATTGGTCCTGTATTTAATCTGAGACACAGATTACAAACCAGATTCCAGTTTTAAGATGGAACATGATGGGGAAAGGAACAGTACATTGCATCAATAAACAGTCAGTTTTCTTACTCCCCAATAATGAATGGGTTTCATTTATTTATGAAAAAGATGCTCCTATCAAATCACACTCATACATACATGATTATTAAATAATAACTCTGAAACACTGCAGATATTAAAATATTTCAAAATATGTAAACAACACTTGGAAAAGAAATCTGAAGTTTAAAGCTGGAAAATCAAGCTGTTCCTTGAAAGACAGCCCCACCGATGGGAAACTTCTTCAGTAGGAACACATTCCTTACTCAATGTCACTTCTTTTTAAGTGTATATCTTGCAACATGCCATTGATGCAATAAAGGTAAAGGTAAAGGGACCCCTGACCATTAGGACCAGTCGTGACCAACTCTGGGGTTGCGCGCTCATCTCGCATTATTGGCAAAGCCGCTTCTGGCAAATCAGAGCAGCACATGGAAACGCTGTTTACCTTCCCGCTGTAGCGGTTCCTATTTATCTACTTGCATTTTGACGTGCTTTCGAACTGCTAATAATGCATTATTATAGGTGGGTATGGATTGGTCCATCCATCCCTCATTCCATTTTATTAGATGTTCTGTGATGCCTCCCCAACGTTACTGCATTATTGCCACCAGGGTGGTGGTGTGGAATCTTGTGTCACAATGCAGCAAAAACAGAACAAACAAGCAAAACAAACCCTGGAACATTTGCGCTATGATAAGTTATAGGATTGCAGCAGTATGGGACATGCACCAGTTGGAAATGAAGCAATATGATCGCCCCTAATTTTTGCAGGCACAAACAGTGGGATCATTTATAACTATCCCAATACCACCATGAGCACAAATCATCATGAATGCACAATAAAAACGAGTGGTTAATGTGGTCAAGACTTACCACCTCATAAGGCCCCCAGACTAGAATCTACAGCAGGGCAAACACACAACCACACACAAAACATGCTTTCATTAATTCAGACAACCATGCAGATCTATGGTAGGAAATGTTGACACATGGCAAAATGGGCATCTGTATTGGGCCAGAGTTTCTTGAAGAAATGTGGAGTAGATTGCTGCAAGTCAGAAACGATTCCACATATTTCATGACCAAATACAAACCAATAGAGAATTGTGCAGTTCACGCACATGCCGTCTGTTTCTTTGCTCACTCTGATTCGCACACAAGGCCTTTCATTTCCTCATAGAGCCTGCTAAGATGCCGAAGTTCTTCTTCCAGTTTGCTGGCTTTCTCTCTTATCTCTGCTGCTGTTTCTGCCTTGGCTCCCTCAGCCAAATGTTTAGCATCCTGAACAATGCCATAGGCATCAAAAAGGAGAAACACCCCAGTTGATGCAGCACTTAGCAGCCTGGCCCCTTTGCTCATGGCAAGGGTGGTTCCTGCAAAGACCTTTCTGACATGCTTGGCCCCCCGGATTGTACCCCGGGATCTGCTACTTGCAGCAGTGACTCGCTTTGCTAAAGCCTTCAAGCCAGGATTGGCTCGGACTTGCTTCAATGCCTTTACATTCACTCTGATTCCCTTCACAGCCATATACAGGTCAGGAACTTGACCAGCAACATTGGAAACGAGTTGTTTCATGTTTTCCCCCACAGCCCCGCTATTTGGGGGTGATCCAAAGCAGAAATCGGGGTGCATTGCCTTTCTTAGACTTTTCTCACATTCACTCATCAGCCTTTGAGCTTTTTTCCTTTCGTGTGAATTATTCACGCTCTCATATAAGCTAGCAGAAAGGCCAGTCGCTGTTGCCACTGCCCCTAAACCGATCCCAGTGGCTGTCAAGAACAAGCTCCCACCTGCTGTGATGGGGGCCAAGGTGAGTCCCAGGATGGTCAAGAGGCCAGAGGAGGCACTGGTAGAGTTAGCAGCAATGTTGGCAATAGTACACTTCTTATGGGTCTGGTCAATGTCATCGGCCATTTCCCGAAGGCATCTGATACACTTTTCAATCTCTTCTCTCTGGGTAGGGAATTCATTCAGAAATCGGGCAAAATATTCACCATCTCTTTCTTCCCAAGGCACATCTTCTTCCATTCTGTCAAAAATTAAAATAATACATTTTAAACACACACACACACACCCCTTTTTATTTGCAGAGATTAGATGATGCTGCCCATTTAATGAGCATTTATTCGGATTTGTTTGTAAGGACATTAGATTATGCACCAAAGCAAGGGTTATCCCACACTTTCCAGTGCCTTTTTCAACCACTTTCCATACCACAGAAGTCTGATCTTTTGGGGAAGTGGGTTTGTTTTGCAAGAGCTCCAAATCAGGTGGACAACTCCACACCTCACTGCACCATTTTTGTTTTTTGAATTGATTATAGAGCCAGGCAAGCCCTATCAAAATACACAGCTGAGTGTGGATGCCCCATGTTGCCAGCAAGAGTAAGGTGATGACCACTGTCAAATAAAAGGAATGTCAGAGTCACAAATCTGATGCCAATGAAAAATATCAAGCTCTGCTTCTGCTCTGCCATAGAAAAGTAGTTACAGATAATTAGCTAAATAAATGTCATTTCTGATGTTCGCTTTCTATGCGTATCCAAGTATAAATGACACATGTGCTTCATCAAGTGAAGGGGTAATTGCTGGTAGAATTAAGCTTTTCTCTCTTTTAAAACCTCAGGAACAATTGATGGTTCTTTTTCCATCTGCTGCTCTTTTGAAAAGAAAGATGCTCATTCCATAATAATTTATGAACATCCCCACACAGATTTGTGAGGCTTTGTTGATTTACTGAAGGCAAAACTGAAGTCTAGGGTCATTTCCCCCCACCCAACCACCAAGGCATGTTTGCTGGAACTTTGCAAATGTGGTTGAGATTATACAAGAAAGGCAATGTAAGAAATGGTTGTGTTTAACTTCTTTAGTAAGGTAAGCATTCATTACTCTGGAGAACAGCTGCAATCATAAAACTGCATATTGCAAGCACCTGCTGTTTTTTGTTTTTGTTTTGCCACAAAAAGCCTGATGTCTCCATAGCAAAGCTTTTCTTGCATGAAGGATAGGAATGTAATGACCTCATGGAAACATGGAGAACTCTAAAAGCTACTCGACCATTTCTTTTTTGGGAAATGCTCTTTCAGGACAGTCCTACAAAAAAATGGGGTTTTCTCCCATATGTGGGAATATAATACAATATAGACTTTTATATATTTTCTAAAGCAATAGTCTGCCCTGAGTGGCACACAAACTTGTTTGGAAAACATGGAGGCATCTGAGGAAACATTTTGGGGGGGGCAGGTAGTGTGTGTGTGTGTGTGTGTGTGTGTGTGTGTGTGGAGAGAGAGGGGGAAGGAAGGAAGGAAGGAAGGAAGGAAGGAAGGAAGGAAGGAAGGAAGGAAGGAAGGAAGGAAGGAAGGAAGGAAGGAAGGAAGGAACCTGTGTGTTACTATGTGAATTTCGAAGTATTCTAGGTGTGACCTGCAACAAAATATTTCAGTGTATCTTTCCTCTTAAAAGGAGGCCAGGGGATCCATCCAGCTCTTCCCTCCAATCAGAGCAGTTCCAATTTCTCCATCTTTACTGGGGTTTTCCCCAAACCACAGAACATTCTCAGTGTCTTCAATGGGGCTATTTGGTGGCTCTATGCAGGGGAATCAAAATGTCCCATTTTCCCGTCCTCTCTCCTTTGCAGGTATGTGTGTCTGCGTGACATTTTTCTTGTGGGTAAATATTTATTGTTACTTATTCTATTGCCATGTGCTCTGCTTTTCTCACAAGGTGGCCAAGGTGACATGTACACAACAGTAGGCTTCTGAATACCAGCTGCTGGGAACCTCAGGGGGGAGAGTGCTCCTGTGCTTGGATCCTGCTTGCAGACTTCCAATAGGTGTCCCATATGGCCACTGTGAGAACAGGACGCTGGACTATCAGACAGATGGTCCCTTGGCCTGATCCACCAGGCCATCTTAGGCCTACATACACGGTGCGCTTGCACACAATTTTATTCTCATTACAACCCTGTAAAGTATGGTAACCTGAGAGATTAATCCTGGCTCGAGGTTGTTTGTGAGCTTTGTGGCTAAGCGAGCACCTGATTCTGGATCTCTCCAGTCCTCGTGCCACAATCTAACCACGACACCACACTGGCTTTCCAATATGTATTCTGGAAGAGATCGAATGCTGGTACATGTGGCTCATTTTGAATCATTCAAATGGGGTGGCCATGTTAACTGGACTCTAGCCCAAGACAATTTTGCTGCCGTGGCAGCACGAAGAGCTTTGGATGTCCCCAGTGTTGCTATTAGGGCAGGTCTTTGGGGCAGACCTCTAAAGCCCCACTCAACAGCTTAGGCTCCAGAGGGCTTCCACATGCAGGAGGGATGGCTTCCACATTCTGAAGTAGCGTCACAGAGTTGGAAGGAACTTTGAAAGGTAGTCCACCCTCCTTCCAATGCAGGTAGAAGCCACTGTCGTCTAAAGGTCCCCCCACATAAGATCAGAATTTAAAATTACTTAATTGCGACAACTAATGTATATTTTATTTCCTCCACCACCACCCCCAGTCATTGTAGGCAGTACGTTTGTAAACATGTCTTCACGTAGGATGCTTAAAAATAACAGTAATTGCCGTTGTTATGCCTCTTTTAGACACCAGTGTTATCCTACTCAACTGTCCCTTTCTACAAAGACTGCTAAGGCAATTTGTCCCCTCTACCAACTTGTTCTGTTACTGGGAGAGATTGTGCAGGTGGATCACACTTATCAAAATATACAGCTAAGTTTGGCTGTCCCAGGGCACTTCCAAGAGTAAACAGAGTGCATTCTGGGATATTAGCAGGGAGCTTTATGCCTGGCAGAATAGTTATCATCAGCAAACTGCCACTGCTATCAGTTCAAAGGAATGTCAGCCAGAGTCACTTAGCTGACGACATTTGTGGAATATATGAAGAAATGTTTTGTTATGCTGCAGAATAGGCAGCCCGCCCCCCCAAAGCAGGCATTTTGATGCTTCTGGTCTTCCTGAAATAGTGTAAAACCCAAATAAGGATTGTTGTAACTTAATTTTTTTTTTTAATGCCACACTTCTTCTGAGTTATTCCACCTCCTTGCTCTGCACGTATTTGTGTAAGCACTTGGTTCTTAAGAGATTAATTGAGCTGAAATTAATCCTATAATCCTCTCTAAAGTGGGGATAGGAAAGTGGTTCAAGACCCAAATAGGAAGAAGCCATCAGAAGGTAAAGAACATGAACCTAAAAGTAGCTTGCTAGGCCCTGGATACCACGGAGAATTAAATGCCACTCTCCAAAGCTCAGCTGGGAAGCTTTTTGTTGAGGTTCCTTTTGAGTTAATTTGGACCAAACTGAAAGAAGTGGGGAATTAACTGAATGAATGTAGGAGGCCAGGATTCCACAACAAAATGAGTCACATGCACAGAAACATCCCATATAGACCAAAGCGCAATAATGACCAAGGCTGAGCAAGCTGCTTCAGATAAGATCCTCAAATAGGTTTCATCTAGATGGACTTTGAGCCTCTGAGCCAAATCTGCCAAACAGCCCTTCACTGGATTCTTCTAGGATGTCCTGCCAATGGCTGCATTCTAGCACCTTATCTAGCATCCTTGTCCTGCCACTGCTGCAGCCATTTCCCCTTGCTGCCCTCATTTCGAATTCATTGCACCATGGATGAGGAACACGGGGCCCTCCAGTTGGTTCAGCTCCAGCTCCCATCTGCCAGCATGGCCAACAATTAAGGATGACAAGTGCTGTAGTCTGATGGTGTCTGGAGGGCCCCAGGTCTCCCATCCCTGCCCTAGTCCTTGGAGAAGAAGCATGTGCACAAATGTGCCAGATCATATGGCAGTATCCACCTCCATCATTCTGCCCGGACACTGAGGTCCAGCACCGAGGGCCTTCTGGCGGTTCCCTCATTGCGAGATGCCAAGTTGCAGGGAACTAGGCAGAGGGCCTTCTCGGTGGTGGCGCCTGCCCTGTGAAACACCCCTCCCAACAGATGTCAAAGAGGAAAACAACTACCAGACTTTTAGAAGACATCTGAAGGCAGCCCTGTTCAGGGAGGCTTTTAATGTTTAATAGATTATTGTGTTTTATTTTTCTGTTGGAAGCCGCCCAGATGGGCGGGGTATAAATAATATATTTATTATTATTATTATTATTATTATTATTATTATTATTATTATTATTACAGTTAGCAAGAGACTCCAGCACAGGAGCAATATACACAATGAACAAGGAACTTGCATCTTTATCAGACAGAGGACTGCCATCCAACAGCTGTTCTGATAGATGACTGTGAAATAGGACACACAGTCACCCTATAAAGTGGAAGGTGGAGATGTTTGCCTCCATTTCATGCTATTTTCTAAAAGTGTCTCCCTACCCCAGAGCAGTTGCTGACCAGGTCTGTAAAGCAGACGTTTTTATTACTCTGATTGTTTGCTGCCTAATGACGTTAACAGTTTCTTTTCACTTTATGACTGGGGAGTAGCCATGTGGTGTTATCTGCTTGTGTAGTTAAATCTGTTAAATGCTTTTTCAAGGAAAAACGCCCCTGTTAAATGCTTTTGCAATCATGGCCGGTGATTAACACACCAAACAATGCTGAGAATGGCAAGCATATATGCTATTGATGGTTACAGGTAGGTAGCCATGTTGGTCTGACGTAGTCAAATAAAAAATCCTTCCAGTAGCACCTTAGAGACCAACTAAGTTTGTCATAGGTATGAGCTTTCGTGTGCATGCACACTTCTTCAGATTGTTTGTTGTTGTTTAGTCGTGTGCGACTCTTCGTGACCCCATGGACCATAGCATGCCAGGCACTCCTGTCTTGCACTGCCTCCTGCAGTTTGGTCAAACTCATGTTCGTAGCTTTGAGAACACTGTCCAACCATCTCGTCCTCTGTCGTCCCCTTCTCCTAGTGCCCTCAATCTTTCCCAACATCAGGGTCTTTTCCAAGGATTCTTCTCTTCTCATGAGGTGGCCAAAGTATTGGAGCCTCAGCTTCAGGATCTGTCCTTCCAGTGAGCACTCAGGGCTGATTTCCTTCAGAATGGATAGGTTTGATCTTCTTGCAGTCCATGGGACTCTCAAGAGCACCGTAATTCAAAAGCATCAATTCTTCGGCGATCAGCCTTCTTTATGGTTCAGCTCTCACTTCCATACATCACTACTGGGAAAACCATAGCTTTAACTATATGGACCTTTGTAGGGAAGATGATGTCTCTGCTTTTTAAGATTCTGTCTAGGTTTGTCATTGCTTTTCTCCCAAGAAGCAGGCGTCTTTTAATTTCGTGACTGCTGTCACCATCTTCTTCAGATACACCACTCCTATCAGCCAATCACCCATTCCCACCACCCTTCTGAGTAGTACCCCTCCCCACCCTCTGACTATACATAGGGCCTGGTGACTTCTGTTTCAGTGTATCTGAAGAAGTGTGCATGCACACGAAAGCTCATACCTATGACAAACCTAGTTGGTCTCTAAGGTGCTACTGGAAGGATTTTTTTTATTTTATGCTATTGATGGGTTACCTCTCAAGTTTGGTCACATTCTCCATGCAGTCTTCATCTTCATCAAGGAGACATTGCTGCTCTTCATAATCTAGTCTGTCCGGCCAAAGTTCTGAGATTCCCTTGGTGTGGTTGTTGCACTCAGCATCTTCTAAATGAGGACGAAAAAGAAAAAGAAAGGAAAAAAAGCAAAGCCCTCGTTATGCAGAAGGTCATCACAACCACATTGTGACTTACAAAGTCTAGGACGAACTACACAATAAAAATAAACCACAGAACGAAAGGGCTCTGCAAAAACAACAACAACAAAGAAAAATCAGCAGAAAACATAGTGGCTGAAACCATTCCAAATCCACATGAAGGGGAAGTTTGGTGCAAAGACTGAAGCCCCCAATAGTTTTTAACTAAAAGGTGTGGGAGAACAGCAAGGCCTTCCCCTGAGAGATGGTAGTACTAGCCAGCTGCAATTAGAGATGGGGGATAACTATGATTCAGTTTGCATTTAAAGGCAAACGTACCTAATTCACTCTTCCAGAAACAATATGGGAATCAAAACACAGCCATCCTACAAAATTTGCATTTCTCTGAATTTTGCGATGCCATTCTCCAACCAAACAATGCTTACAAACATGCATATATTGGGAGAAAGTCAGCATGGAAGTTAATGTATTAGTGGAAAAAAACACAATAAAATTATTTACATTGGGGAAAATTGCTTGTAATCATCCTCATCCTCATATCTGTACCTTGCCCATCTGACTGGGCTGACCCAGGCACTCTGGGTGGGTGGCTTCCCACAGATATAAAAACATAATGTGTACATTAGTCACAACTACATACAAAAATATGTTTATTAGGAGAAATTCACAATAAAACCCTGGTGAATTTTCATGAAGATTTTTTTTAAAAGAAAAGAATCACATATTGCTGCAGAAATGAGGAGACTGGAAAATGGAGGGAATGAGAGAATCGAAACTGACAGGCCCCTTCATTCTGTAGCTGCAATTCTGATCAGGAGAACGCCACACTGCAACAATTCATTGCAGTGCCCACTTGTGCTACTAATAACTGACACTTCCTCATGCTCTCTGCACAAATGGCTTGTTTGCAACAGAGGAAAATGTTAGTGAAACCCTGCTGCCTTTGACATGAGTCAAACAGGATCAGGGTGACAGGGTGAGGCGACTCAATCTCTCTGGCCCCAGAAGGTTGTGAACATTCACACCCTCCAAGTCTAGGCTAAGAAAATAATAAGAACCCCAGCAGAAAGACAAACATAGAAAGCTACTATACACCATGTCAGTCTATTTGCCTGTCCTGCCCAGTATTACCTGCTCTGACTGACAGCAGAGAGAGCTCTTTGCCGTCACTTGATCCTTTTAAGAAAATGCCAGGGATTGAATTTGAGCCCTTCTGAATGCAAAGTATCTGCTCTACCACCCCGAGCTAAACTCCCCCCCCCAAGAGACCTACCTTCATAAATCCGGCATCCGCCAGAGGCCATTCTTGTAGGAATCTTGTGGCGAAAACCTCTTGGCTTTGGTATATTTCAAGCCTGGGAAGGAAAAAAAGAGTGCAGAAAGTGACAACGAAGGCTGACCATGTCGAAATCTCGGCAATAGCAGAATTGCCATTGTTACAGTTCCAACCATTTTTAAATGTAATTGAATTACTGAATTCAGTTTTAGCCTGGTCTCTGCATTCCTTGCAAACATCTGAACCTGGAGATTCCTCACACTCAAGCTGTATCTGTGAGATGTAGGAACACAAGAGAAGTCCTGCTGGATCAGGCCAGGAGCCCATCCAGTCCAACATCCTGGTCTCACAGTGGCCAACGGGATGCTTGTGGGAAGCCCTCCAGCAGGATCTGAGCACAAGTGCCCTCGCTCGCCACCTTGTGGCTCCCAGCAGCTGCTATTCAGAGGTATACTGCCTCCAATAGTGGAGGGAGAGCAGACAAACTGGGGAAAAAATAGGTTTTAACTATGATGGTGGTGCATAGGCATCCTAAGATGAATAAGTCCTAAGGTTATGGAGGAACTAGATGGGAGGCTTAAGACTAGGGATGGAGCAGGAATTTGATCCAGTTTCCATAAAGGTATTCGCATTTTCTGAAACAATATGCAAACCAAAACACAGCTATCTGAAATCGGCCCTTATCCAAATGCTGCAATGCACTTCTCCAGCTGAGCAATGGACTTACTTCTGTGTAGACCTGGTTAGGACCCCTGTCTTCTGTAGCTTTTCTCCCCATGCAAAACCTTCCGAGCCCCCGATCATTCTGGTTCCCCTTTTCCGTACCAATTGTCCGTTGGACGATATCAAGGCAAACACCAGACCTGTTTGCTGTTAGTTAGGTTGGCAAGATCAACAGAACAGAACCCAGACAACACTCTTGGGCTTACCTTTCTGATTTGCCTGGGTGACTTCTGCTAAACTGATGTGCAGAGCGGTCTAGCAGTAGCTGGAGGAGGTGTGTTCCTGGTTAATAAGTAGATGAGAATACTGACATTTGCAGTTTGCGCAAACAGCAGACAACAGAGGCCTGTCAGGCATAGGAGGGTGCAGTAGGTTTGAAAACTACAACTAGGTTGCCAGTACCAGCCTCTTTAATTCCAGTAGGGTCATATCTGTCATTCTTTCACTCCTGAGTTTAGTTCTCCACATTTTCACACCAGTTTATTATTTATTTTTAAAATAGCCTTATGAAAGTTCAACAGCATTTAGTGTGAGTTTCTCCTAGTACACACATTTTTGCATGTGATTTCCCCTAATATATACACATTGCACAAAACAATTTCCCTGGTATAATGGATATTTGTATGTATCTTCACTAATACATGCATACTTTTTAGTTATATGTATTGTTGTACATGTTACTTGGCTAGAGAACTGCATTGCAAAATTCACCTAAGTTCAAATATTTGAAAGGGTTTCAGTTCACATAGTATTTCCGAAAATGCAAATCAGGTAAGTTTAAAATCAGGCAAGTTCACCTTTAAATATGAACGGAATTAAATTTCTCCCCCATCCCTAAATAACAATCCTTCAGTAAAAGGGGGAGGTAGCTACCAGCCTGCACATATACTGTAGCTGTTCTTGTGACTACCAGCAAATAGAGGCAGTGTGGTGTAGTGGTTAGAGTGTCATTCGAGAAATGTGGAGACCCAGATTAAAAACCCCACTCATCCATGAAGTTTACTGATGATCTTGGGACAGACACCAGCCCTCAGCCCAATCCATCTCACGGGATGTTGTAGGATAATATGGAAAGGGCAGAGTCATGTATGCCCCAGTGAGGGTGGTTTTTACTGGGATCGCAACCCAAGGGTGAGGAGGGTTAATACCCCCCCCCTTCCAAGATGATAAAGACAGGCCCCCTGGGCAGCAATGAGGCTTGGAAAAATACACTTCAGTTGACACCAATGGGAACTCTCCTCCACAAAGCTAAATAGGGTTGCCAGACTCAATAGAGGACAGGACTTCTGTGCCTTTAATTGCCCTGCTCTCTTTTGAGTCTGGAAACCTTAAAGAGAAACCAGCAGACCCTTTGCTTGGAAATTAAACAAAGGGTCTGCTGGTTTCTCTTTAAGGTTTCCAGACTCAGAAGAGAGCAGGGCAATTAAAGGCACAGAAGTCCTGTCCTCTATGGAGTCTGGGAACCCTAAAGCTAAATGCAACACAGGGAGGGGTGGAGACACAATGTTATAAAGATCACAAATGGGGAGCAAAGGGTTCAGGCTCCCTTGTGCATTTTATACCTGTGGGCATGGGCGTACCCAGGGGGGGCAGCTGCCCCCAGAAGCTATATATAAAAAAAGACAGCTTGCGGCACGCACCTTTTGTCCTTCTCGGTCAGGTACATGATCTTGCCGCAGCGGGCACAGCGTAAGACCCCAGCGGAAGGCAGACAGACCCCAGCAGACAGACCCCAGCAGAAGGCAGCGGTGGGAGTTTCCCCCGGCTGCCTGGAAAAGGCTGGAAAGCTGCATCTGTGGCAAGGCTTGTAACGCTGCAGAAGTGAGCGGGAGGAGGAAGAGGAAGAGGGCGTGAGGGAAAGAGAGAGAATGCGTGCACACAGCAGCCTACCACCGGCCTGCACTGTTTTTTTCCAGGGTAAAAAGAGCAGAGGCCGGCGGGGAGGAGTTGCAGGGAACCGCGTGACCGCCCCCTCCCCTCCGGGGGGCGTGGACATTGTCCATGCCTCCTGGGAGGATCCCGGCTACGTCATCGCCAGCCAGCCAATCAGGTGGCTGGGGTGGGGGCGTGGCTTGCCTGCCCCCCTAGTTTTGATCCTGGGTACGCCCATGCTTGTGGGGGTTGGTCCTGCAACTATAGTCAAACAGGCAAGGAAACAGACATACTGGTTGAATGCTGTGCATTTAGTGCAAGGGTAGCCAATGTGATTATTGAACCCCAATCCTATCAGCCCCAGCCAGCATTGCCAATGAACTGGGCGTTGTGGGAGTTGTAGTCCTGAAACAGGCAGAAGAGGGTTCCATGTTGGCTACCTCTGATTTAGCACAACATGAAGTTTGTGCTAGGTTGCAGGATGGAAGGATTCCCACGGAGAGAGAGTTGCTCGTTTAAGCAACCTGCAGGGAGAAATAATCTCCTTATGGATGTTTCTGTTTAAACCTTGAGCACAAAAACTGCAGCAAGAGTCAAGAAGATAATTCCAAGATGATGTGTGCAAGGGTGTGCAAGGATTGCGCATGAGTACGTGGGAGAGCCCCATTCAAAAGAAAAAAGGAGAAAAAAATGATGACATACCCAGAACGAAAAGAATCTGGTTCAGCCAAGTTATCACTGGTGTGCTAATTTTTCTTACAGAGCAAATTGCCAGACTTGTAATTACAGTACAGTAAATGTGTATGTCATGACTCTGTGAGTAATTTCCATACGTGAGTGGGAACGATGAGAAATACAATAAGCTGCTTATATAATACACCTTTCCTTCCAAAACGTATTCTGGCTGATCAGACAAGTGCTTAGGCTGTATGCAGCATGAATCCAGCCACACTGTATCCCCACCAAAAATACTTGGGAGAGATCCTGCAGGCCTCTTAGTAATGGGTAAAATGTCTAGAAATGAAAGGGAGTCCAATAGAAAGTGTTGTGAATGTATGGAGGCAAAAGCTGAAGCAGTTTCAGTTGTGCTTATCTGTAGCCCCACTCAAGCTAGAATATGGCACTGTAAAGGTCTGGGGCATGAAGGGCCAAGCCAAGGGAAATAAACATTGGCTTTAGGATATGGTGGGTGTGGGGTACACACCTGTTTTCTGTCAAGGACTGCATTGGGGTACTGGTAGTAATATATTGATAGACCTTGCAGCTTGGGTGAATTGGAATAATCACTTATGGTTTATGGAGTTCAAAGGCTTTATTCGTGCAGGAACTATTTACAGGATGAGTGGAGAGAGAAAAGAGCAGGCATCTAGTCTGGCGAGAACAGCAAACAAAATGGCTCAACTTTTTAGAGGTGGAGTTAACTTATGCATAGTTAACTTAAAGACATGTGCTGGCTAGATTGCTACACACCAGGACTTCCGGTCCTGCCTGCCTTAATGGAGGCAGCCCCCACAACAGCAGGGGATCATCGGCGAACGAAAAACAAGGATGACAGAGGGTAAATCATCACTGCAAATTCCCCCCAGGGATGGGGGTAATGGGCTTCGCTCACAGTTTGTCTTGGTATCTGGCTCTCGCTCCAGCATGGAATGGAATGTGGGAGGCAGGGAGGTGCAGAGTGCGAAAGCACTTCACCTGGCAAAACCCCTCCTACACCACCATTAAGAAGCAGATGTTCTCCATTTAATTGGATCTTTAATTGGATCTTTAAAGTACTGGTGCATGTTGGAAAAGGGTTGTAATAACATACTGCAGAATATACCAGCTACATGGATAAAAGGTTTGAATAGAGATAAGGTTTTCTTCAGCATGAGAGTTGGTTGGGGAGAGAGAAGCCCATGGTTTGTTTATTCTAAGCTTCTTTTATTTTTTTATGATTTGGCAACCCCCTCCGGAATATAAGATAAGATATTTACAAGTGAGGATGGAATGTTGGAGTGATATTCATATTAACGAGCAAAAATGGAAACTGTGTGTGATCTGAAATGAAGAAAGGGGGGGAGCTCAAGTATGACTGTGTTGGAAAGACAGAGTAATTCCCCTCAACTCCTTTTGAAAACAACAGACAAGAAAAAAGAGACTGAGATTTTTGTGTGTTACTGGCAGAATGTAATCTAAGATAAAGTTTAATTGGGACATAAATCTCTTGCTGGAAGGAAAAGAATTAGGGGGCTGTGATAAGAACGCTGCAGAGATTCTGGGAGTTGAAAAGGAGTGTTAAAACGTCAGTGCATTTGAAAACTGCCCACCTTTTCCTAGGCTGAGGGGAAAATGGCAAAGATCTGTGACATGTTTTATTAGTGAGACAGAATGGTTTCTAGCAGACTGTTGCCTATTCTGAGACATTGAAGCAAGGGACGGAGAGATAAGACCGCTGAGATACTTCGAGATTCAGTTCTGCCCCAAGCCACGATGGGAGAAAACAACAGCTGAGAAGTGAAGGAGACAACACCATATATGGACAGAAGGAATCTCCATGGACATAACAGTTTTCACACGCAGGGCAGAATAAAGATAATAGTTTGAGTTCCTCACTTGAAACTTTAGAAATTTATATATTGTAACATCATGAATGGAAACCATTAGTTATGTAGCTGCTGACTAAGGGGTTATTATTATAACTGAAATGTAACTGACATTAATTACCGTAAGATTATGGAACGCAGTGATATACGACTGGAAATGCAGCCAAACCACCATGTGGGGAGCCACTTTAACTAAAATGTATTAATTGGAAGTTGATTGGCATTTTGATAATTGCATAATTTGGGAATTAATTATAATTTAGTCATTATTGGAGGTATATTGGAAAACTAATTTTAAAATATATATAAAAAAGATTACTACACAGACAGTGCCCTCATGTGTTTAAACTAACACATGCATTAACTTGAAGTTCAGGAGAAGGAAATGCATTTGCTTTCTTCCAGCATCTATCAAGGGCTGAATGCTAGAAGCAGACAGGGCCAAAGGTGGCAGGTCTAGAACCACAAGTGGGCATGGCCTCTCTCCCCCCCTTCCTGCCACCCCTTCTCAGTCTCTCTGTCACACCTTTCCTCCCCCTCCCCCTTGCTAGGGGAGGGATATCTTTTACCAGAGGCCTGAAATGATCAATTGCAGATGGTTATTCCACCCTCTTCTTTCCATTCCGCCATACATTTTGCATCCCTTCCCAATTTCCCCACTTCCCTTCTCCCCATAGCTGCCAAGTCTCCCATTTTTCGCGGGAAAGCCCCGTATTTTGTTACCATTTCCTGCTGTTATCCCGAATTGATTATATCCCGTAAATATCCCGTAAAGCTCCTGCTGGCGGCCATGTCCCGGCTCCCGGCTGTCTGCACATGTCTGGACATGCGCAGAAGCGATTTCTGGTGCCCAGATATGCAGACACGGGCAGCCCGGCACCGGAAGTCGCTTCTACACATGTCTGGACATGCGTAGAAGCGACTTCTGGTGCTGCACTGCGCATGTCTGGGCACCGGATATCGGGCGCCGCCGGCACCGGAAGTTGCTTCTACGCATGTCTGGACAAGCGTAGAAGCGACTTCTGGTGCCGCACCGCCACTGATCCCGGATTTTTCAATTCGGGAGTTGGAGGGTATGCTTCTCCCACCCCTCCAGGCTTCCATGTCCCCCTCACACTGTATAAAATGAGTCTGAAGGTTGCATAAAACCAGGCCAGAAGCAGGTTGTCCAGTCCTGCCTTAGGAGAAGGCCAACTGATGCCACAGTCATGAAACGTGGCTCCATGCCCCCTTTGGCTGCAGGGGGTAAGTCCTGGGAGTGGGGGGGGCGGTTCTCTTCCTCTCAGGCCAGCAGAGAAGCAGAGCGAGCTGCAAAAAAGAGGAGGGACAGATTGATCTGTCCCTCCTCCAGGAGCCTGTTGTGTTTCTGTTATGGCTGGAGAGGAAGAGAAGCCCCTCCCTTCACAAATCAGCACAGAAACCGAGTGAGCTGCCAGGGGAGGGACAGAGAAATCAGCCTTTGCTCTGGTAGCCCCGCTGTGTTTCCATGCTGGTTGCAGTGTGAGGGGCATTTTATTTCCTTTGCAGCCAGCATGGAAGCTGCCAGAGGGAGGGCAGAGCAATCTGTGCCTCCTCCAGTAGCTTGCTGTGTTTTTAAGCTGGGGAGCACCACACAGTGCTCAGGTTTGTGTGTGTGTGTGTGTGTGTGCGCGCGCACGTGTGCACACACACACACACACACACTTCTCCCCCCCCCAACCATAGCTGCCAAGTTATCCCTTTTTTACAGGGATTTTCCCTTATGCTGAATAGGCTTCCTCGCGAGAAAAGGGAAAACTTGGCAGCTATGCCCCCAACCAATGCAAGAGAAATGAAAGGGATATAAAAGAGGCACAGATGCTTCTTAGTAGCAGTTGCTGGGAACCACAGGAGGGGGAAGAGGGCTCTCGTGCTCGGATCCTGCTTGAGGGCTTCACACAGGCATCTGGTTGGCTACTGTGAGACCAGGATGCTGGACCAGAAGGGCCACTGGCCTCATCCAGCAGGCTCTTCTCATGTTCTGATAAAGAACACGTGGAAGGATCAAAAGATCTGGAGAGTTGGTCTGGGCTTGTGGGAGGAGGTGTGTGCAAAGGTACTGGAAGGGGAGCATTTTAACCCTGAATGATTGGCTTCAGATTGTGGGATGAGAGGGAGAGAAAATGTCAGTGGGTGGGGGGGTGGAGAGGGAGGGGGAAAAAAAGAGCGATGAGGGGGGGAGGTTGGTAGAAGTAGAAAGCAAGAAGGCTTGTGGTTCTTCAATAGATTACCTAGACGCAGTATGGTTACAAGAATTTATGCTGGGCATAATGGACTACTAAAAATAGCTGCCATTTTCCTGCCATTCCTCCCAGGTAGAATTTTTAGGAGGCTTTTCACATTTAAGCTTCTCTATTGCATACAAATCTGAGTCGAAGGTCTGTGCTACCCAGTCTCATTTGACATGTGCACATTTGCTCAGGGATAATTAATGTTAACGCTAATAGCAATTCGCATCTTGTTAATCAGATGTTAATTAGCCCACCTGCTACCTTCCCTCACCGACTTTCCATGAATCTGGATAGTTACTCTGCACTTTAGATCCTCCTGGTTCATAGAAGCGGATATAGAACGACTGTTTTGCTTCCAGTGTCCTATTCTAGCTCTGCAGCCTTTCTTCACACCACGGGGTGCAGCCATAAACATTCTTTTTGCATAGATCACTGCCGTCATAAATTATTCTAGGCTGAATTTTGCAATGGACGAAAATGAGTCTGCACTTGCTGCAATTCTCCCTCAGGGCCACCAGGTGGCAGTAGATCATGTACAACAGACGCAAGACTGGGATTAGCCACAATAAAACAATAGCCTGAGGATATGGAGCTTCAAGACAGTTTTAGGGTACTCCTAAAGTAGCAACGGGGAACATGTGGCACTCCAGACTCCAGTTCCCAATGCCCCTGACCATGGATCATGGGCTAGAGTTGATGGTGGTTGCAGTCCAACAAAATGCGGAGAGCACATGTTCATACCTGCCAAGTCTCCCACTGAAAAATGCGGGATCAGCAGCGGTGCGGCACCGGAAGTTGCGTAGAAGCAACTTTCAGGGCCGTTCTGCCCACGTGTGGGCACCAGAAATAGGGCACAGCGGCCCTGGAAGTCGCTTCTATGCATGCCCGGTGGCCATCTTGGTGGTGGCCGCATGGCAGCAGCCATGACGGCTGCTGCCATGCGGCCACAACCAAGATGGCCACCGGGCATGCATAGAAGCGACTCCCGGTGCCGCTCTGCCCTATTTCCGGTGCCCACACATGGGCAGAGCAGCACCCAAAATGGAGGCTCCCTGGCAGGTAGGAAATCGGGGGGATTTCCAGGATTTTTCTCCATTTCGGAGAACAGCGGGAAACGGATTAAAATCAGGGGGTTTCCCGCGAAAAACGGGATACTTGGCAGCTAAGCATGTTTCTCATCCCTAATCTAATAATTTCTACTGCAATTTCACGGGTAATCTAGATCTAAATCAGTAGACCTAAAGTAGATCTAGGTCAGACCAAATCTGGAACAAAAATCCAAAGAAAACATAACTTTCCACCAGTATTTATTCCTGACCCTGATGTTTGGTTATTCCCCGCCCCGCATGGGTCACAAAATGTAATCAAGGACCCTGTGTTGGGTCTAACATAATATTCCCCTTCTGGATGTTGTTGGGCTCCAACTCCCATCAGCCCCAAGCAGTGTGGCCAATGATCAGGGTGTGTGGGTGTGTTTTATTGGAGCTTATGTCCCCCTCAGGGCTATTGCCCTCACGTCTTGCTTGTGGACTTCCCATGGGCACCTGGTTGGCCACCATAAATGGAACTAGAGAGCCTTTGCTGTGATCAAGCAGAGCTCATCTCTTGTTCTTAGTATGATCATATCTCCTCTGCTATGCATCCATCTGCCATTAATTTCTGAATGTACCAACTTCCAGCCGATCGCGAGGCAATGGCAGGCGCTGTTCTCCTCAGCTGAGGAGGACGTAGTGCCTTCGAGGCAAGGGGGGGCCGCTACAGTGCAGCGCCCCCCCAGAAAACCCCTAATCGAGCGTTTAGGGGGCATGGATCCGGCAGACGCCAGAAGCGTGCTCCCCCCTCCATTGGTTGCCTAGTTTTTGGGTGCCTAGAGAGCAGGGGGTAGGAGCAAAATGCGGCACATCGGAGCAAAGCTACCTCGGAGGCACAAAGCTGCGACCCTGCCAGGCAACAGCGATTGGTTCTTTCTAAATTTGGAACTAAAATGGACTGTACCGTGAGTACCGAAAATAAAAAAATCTGAACAGCTAAATCAATTAAAATCGGGCCATGGGAAAGGGTGGAAAAGAGGAAATCAGCCCCTGACCACTGTGTGATGGAGAAGGCAATAATATTGTACTGAGCCCAAAGTTGCATTTGAATTTAAGAAGATAAGAACTGCCTAAAAGGGAAAAATTAATTGTTACGTACTTTGGAGGAGAGCCCTCTAAGCGGCTGGGGAGAGACTACTGTTATTCATTCTAAAGGAATGTACTTTCGATTTTGAATTTCTGAACTGCCAAGAGCTCTACTGAATATAAGGACTGGATATATAAGGGAATTGGATTGGATCTTGGTGAAGAAAATAAAGAAAAAAGGATATATTGTTTGAAAATGGATTATTACCTTTGACTTTCAATTCCGGATGAGTTGTGAACACCATTTCCTGTTTTGCAAACACTGACTGTCCTTGGAGAAGGAAAGTAGATAGCCAAAACATGTCTGCCTTTGAGCAGTTTGTGCTGGCACAGCTATTGGAAATTAAAAATGACTTGGTACAGTGCAATCTGGAGGTTAGAAAACTCAAAGGTTGCGATGATCAGAAAGAACTGAACAGCAGGAGTGAGAGTCCAACTGTCCAGTCAGAAGTGGAGGAGAAAACCCAACAAGGAGGACTGGGGAAGGGTGAGAGCACCCCAGTCCATATAGAAGAAATTGAGTGGTACAGAAGGAGTGAGAGTCCATCTGCGCACGAAAAACTAGTTGAGAAAAATCAGTATGAATTGAAAAATATCTCCTCTCGACAGATGAAAACATCGAACCAGGGAGTCAAGATGATCACAGAAAATAGAAAAGGGGTGTTTAGAATTACAGGATTGAAGAAAGATGCAGGGCAGCAGGGGAAGGTTAAAGGAATGAGGGTAGAAAGAAAGGTGAGGAAGGGGGTGGGATGAATAGTTTATAAGTGGTTATGTAATAGGGTAACCCGGATCGAAATAAGACTGTTTATATAGACTTGCCGACCGTAAAAAGGGCCTTGTGATTAGAAGGGTTAATAACAGAAATATGGTTTTGACTGAGATGGAGAGTTCTTAGAAGAGAGGCGTGGTTATAAGGAAGAGAATTTTTAGTTTAGTATTGCGTAAAAGTAGATTAAGAATTTTATAATATGAATTAAATGAATAAGTATGTTTAAGGTAGAAATATAATATGTAAGGAAAGAGGAGTATGATGTTGTCATAGATGATAAATATGTAAATTATAATGAAAAGGATAATTATAGAATTTTGGTTTAAAGTTTAAAGTGTATAAATATGTTTAAGATAAAAAGAAACAATGTTAAGATGAGGATTAGGAAATTGCCAAAGAGAGTATAAAATGAACCACAGGAAGGGGGGCTGAGGAAGTCAACCTACAATGTCAGAAAATATGAATGGTTTTTGAATTATCGTATATGTATGTTTTTGTTTTTTTATTATGTTTGTGTTAATGTTTTTATTTGTGTTTCTTGTTTTCTCTTTTAGGTATTCCTGGGGGTTGGTGTGTTGGTGATGTTTTTTTGTTATATGTTTAAAAACCAATAAAAATTATTTAAAAATAATAATTTCTGAATGTACCCACAGGACCTGCCCTTTCCAGCCACCATAAGTTACTTCAGAACCCTTGTTAATATGCACTTTCTTGCCCAGGTTTTCCCTAGACATGTATTCAATGTACAGTAGCGCTACAAATCTGTCCTATCAGCGTAAAGACTTCCACCTGGCTAATGGGACTTTTCTCCCCATGCGTTCTTTAAATACAAACTTTATTTTCAGATAACGAACTTACATGGACAAACAAAGAAGAGAATTGTGGTTTCCAGTTTCTATATTCACATATGATATACGCAGCAGTTAAAATCCTTTCTACAGTTCAGTTTTACATCCTGAATCTGATTTTCATAGCAAGAACCATCTAATAGATTCGCTGCATTTTCAGTCATTGGATCTGTCAGGGATTCTTTAGCTGTGATTCCTGCGTTGCAGGGGGTCGGACCCTTCCAACTCTACAGTTCTACAATTCTATGATTTAAATCAGCCATAGGCAAACTCGGCCCTCCAGATGTTTTGAGACTACAATTCCCATCATCCCTGACCACTGGTCCTGTTAGCTAGGGATGGTGGGAGTTGTAGTCCCAAAACATCTGGAGGGCCGAGTTTGCCCATGCCTGATTTAAATATATTTAATACTGGTGTCCCCACCCCTTTCAAAGGAAGAAGAAAGGTTTTGCAGTTGCTCAGTCACTGCAGAACGTGCTTCTGAGGCTTGTTTATCACGACAGAGGCACCTGGGCAACTGGCCTCTGAGTAAACAAGAGGCCAACTGTGGTGTTGGCTCAGGAGCGGGAATGCAGATCTAGGCCTACCAAGTACACAAGGTTGATCTTCCGTTGTCTTACACCTCTCACAGTTTTCCACATTTGCACCATACATTTAAAATACTATGATACAAACTTTAAACATTCATGGCCTTCCCCCAAAGGATTCTGGGAGCTGTAGTTTGCTAAGGGTGCTGAGAGTTTCCCTATGTCCTCTCACAAAGCTACAGGCCCCAGAGTTCCCTGGGAAAAGGGATTGATTATGAAACCGCTCCTGGTATTTGTAGCTCCGTGAGGGGAATAGGGGTCTCCTAACAATTCTCAGCAGCCTTAACAAATCACAGCTCCCAGAATTCTTTGGGGGAAGCCACAACTGTTTAAAACGGCACCAGAGTGCTTTAAATGTATGGTGTGAATGTGGCTGGTGACGCACAGTTGGCAAAAATACACAGGATGGGAACTCTCACTCTATCAGTCCTTGTTGAGAGAGCACTCAAGGACAAGTGGGTGCCTGCTGAAGAACATGGGCAATCTTGGCACTCTTGAAACTGTAGTTCTGAGGGCATAGGATCAGTGATTGAAGTTTTTATTTTTAATTAAAACTAGCTGCAAAGTCTCTGGCTTTTCTCGGAGCAAAGGCTCTGATGTAGCGGGTATTTACCCATTTCTTCATGCGCAATTTTCCTCATCAAATGTTGCGATTAGCCCCTTCTGTGTGTGTTTGTGAGTGTGAAGTATCTGTATGCTCCACACGCCACAACTTAGGGTCTGATTTAGGTATGGGAAAAGGCACGGTGCGGGTGGGGGAACCGTCTAAATGCACACTGCCGAGTGCCGCTGTGCAATCTGTTGTTTGGTCCTCAAATATGCAACTCAAAATTGTGGCATCTCCTGTGTTCTCAGGATGGAAACTGAGTAACAGGTTCTTGGCAGTGAACCTAGGTGATGCCCTTTCTGTTGGGCATGGGATCTATGCCAGCCCAGTACCAGACACAGCAATTATTTCATCTTCTGGGCTTGCCACAATAGCACCTGACTCGAAAGAGAGAGAGAGAGAGAGAGAGAGAGAGAGAGAGAGAGAGAGAGAGAGAGAGAGAGGGTGGGAGGGAGGAATTGACCCGAGTGACCTAGACCTGAGCTGTCAAATGACAGGTGCCAATCAGTAGGTCAGCTTCTTAAGCCCACAGATCTCTCTGCTTGCAATTCATTCGGGGAAGGACACACAGGCTGCTTGTACTGTATCTATTTAGCTGAACTTTCCATTGTTTCCCGAGCGGTGACATTATGGGGCTCAGTGATCAGGAATGGCAGAAGGTCGTAGACATCTGGGGGAAAGTGGAACCAGACCTCCCTGCTCATGGGCAAGAAGTTATCATCAGGTAAGCAGAATCCGGTGACCGAAATCTGAGAAGCAGCTTTCTTGCGAAGTTAGCATAGTGGCATTTTTAAGAATCAGCTTAGGAACGTTGCGAAGTTTCTGATATTATGTGGGTGGAACAGAGAGGAAGATAACTCTGCAGATAAACCTGACTGCTTTAATTCCTATTGGTCTCCATTTTTTAATCAGCATTTAAAATAGATCTCTACTGCTATAAGATATAGGTTGCTTTTGTAATTGACATTACTGACTGAGTCATTAACACATAATAAAAGAGAGGATTAGAACCATAGTTGCATTATTACTTCCTGAATGTCAAACCAACTGAGGTTCTTGGAAAAGGGCACAGAAAATTCTCCAGGTATTATGGGATGCCTCCAGACAGTTACTATTTTGCAGGAGGGATTCTAGTGCATATTGCACATTTATGTATGTTTGCACAGTTAATGGACTGTGTGGCCCTAGCACAAACATATCCACTTTAAAACCACTTTGTGGTTAGGAAATGCAGAGAAAAATGTGGGATGAATGAATGAGAGAGAAAAATTGAAAACACGCCACAGGCACATTAGGATGGAAAAAATCAGAATGAATGTTCAATAAAAACTGGGGACGGTCTAACCGCTGTACAAGCTTTGTGCAAGCAAAACAAGAGGAAGCCATGGATCCAACAAAGTACCTGGAAGCAATTTCCCGAGGATGAAGTTCCATTATTATTAGCAAAGACGCTTTGGATGGTTGGAATACCTGTAATGAAATGGAGCTAAGCAGGGTGAGTGACAAAAATTTGGGGTTAAAGGAAAGATCCTGGTTCTATTGGCACTGGAGGCAGTATTGACATAAAAGCTTAAGAAGAGCCCTGCTGGAAAAGTCCGTCTAGATTACATTCTGGTTCCCCATCATGGCCAGCCAGATACAAGGTGACCTCAAAGTGGTTTACATGTGTTATTCAAAGACCATAGCTCAGTGGTAGAGCATCTGCTTTGCATGCAGAAGGTCCCAGGTTCAATCCCTGGCATCTCCAGGTAGCTGAGAGAACCTCCCGTCTGAAACCTTGGAGAGCTGCTGTCAGTCAGTGTAGTTAATATTGAATTAGATGGGCCAAGGACCTGGTGTGATATGACGCGGCTTCCGATGTTCCTGTGTGCCAAATCTGAACACCAGAAGTACAAATCCTAAGCCATTTTAAACCACAACAATAAAACAATTATAATCAACAGAGGAATAAGATATTCTTACTGGGCTAAGAGTGGAGGAGGAGGAGGAGGAGGAGGAGGAGGAGGAGGAGGAGGAGGAGGAGAAGAAGAAGAAGAAGAAGAAGAAGAAGAAGAAGAAGAAGAAGAAGAAGAAGAAGAAGAAGAAGAAGACGACCAAAACGGACAAGGCAAACATGGCCTCTGAAAGCTCTGAAATAACAAGAGCATATTTGCTATAGGGCAAAATCCCAATTGTGTCAAAGTCTCTAGACAGAGGGTTCCCTAGCTGTGGTGCAACTAGGGAAAAGGCCCTGCTCTGGGTCTCTGCGTGATGTCCTACAGTCAATGGTGGGATTGTACGCATCCCCCGCCCAGTTGTTCTCAGGGTTTGGCTTATTGATATGGGGAGAAGCACTGCAAGAAATATGTAAGTTCCAGGCTCTTAAGGACTTTTCTGTGTTAACACCTTGAATTGGGCCTGACTGGTAACATATAGGTAGATCCTGCAAAACTGGTGTTGCAAGCTATCATGCAGAAATTATTATTATTATTATTATTATTATTATTATTATTATTATTATTAATACCCCACCCTGCCCATTAATATGGCTGTGTGGCTGCATTCCTCACTAGCTTCAGTTTTTAGGCTGTCTTCAAAGGCACATGAATAGTTGTTTAAATAGGGAGATGACTTCAGGGTGCTTTTTTTAAAGGGCTTTGGAGCAGAAACCGAGCATTTCTCTTCCAACAAAGGTTGGAATGTGGCCCCCATTAAATTGCATGAGATTCCCAGCAGTGTTATTCAAATGACGTTCTGAAGATTGAAACTCCCATTTTCCTATGAAGGGGTTACTCTCACACTGTCATAATTTCCCAGATACTCTGATATCAGGTAGCATAAATTATACAGGTAAGCTATGGGTGTCTTACAGGTGGCATCTTTGATGGATAGCCAGAGTTTAATCGCCGCCACTCATTTACTCCACATTTACTGGGCTATTCAATTCAATTGTTTCAGGATGTTTCAGAAGCACCCGGAAACCCAGGAGCGCTTTGACAAGTTCAAAAACCTGAAGACGGTGGATGACATGAAGAGTTCAGAAGAGCTCAAGAAGCATGGAACGACTGTCCTGACAGCCCTGGGCAAAATCCTAAAGCAGAAAGGGAACCACGAGGCAGAGCTTGCACCCCTGTCACAGACCCACGCCAACACACACAAAATCCCGGTCAAGTATCTTGAGGTAGGCAGCAGTGTATGTCTGTATGGGGGTAGTGGAACAATGTCCTTGATTGACCAGGATAAAAGCAGGAGAGAAATGGGAGGTTCTTTTCTGTTCTGTTCTGTCTGTATATATCAGGGGGTCAGCAAACCTTTTCAGCAGGGGGCTGGTCCACTGTCCCTCAGACCTTGGGGGGAGGGGGCTGGGCTATATTTTGGAAAAGAATATGAACGAATTCCGATGCCCCACAAATAACCCAGAGATGCATTTTAAATAAAAGGACACATTCTACTCATGTGAAAACACGCTGATTCCCGGACCGTCCGCGGGCCGGATTTAGAAGGCGATTGGGCCGTATCCGGCCCCTGGGCCTTAGTTTGGGAACCCCTGGTATATACAAACATTGGGTTATAGGAAGTTGATTTCTACTGAGTGAGAATGTTGGTCCATGTGCTCTCCAGAGTTTCAGACAGGGAACTTTCCTATTCCTTTTGTAATTGGTTTTGGTTGGTAGATCTTGGGGTTCTCGTAAAAAGTCAAAGTAGATCCAAAAATCCGACGTCTGCCCACCCAAATGTAGAAAATAACCTTCCCTGCTTTGATATATCAGACGTACTTTCCTTGAAAGCTGCCACCTTTATATTTCTCTTTCCCTTCCCATTCTTTCTGCACAGTTCATTTGCGAAATAATTGTTGGCGTCATTGCTGAAAAGCATTCTGCAGACTTTGGGGCTGATTCGCAAGCGGCAATGAGGAAGGCCTTGGAGCTGTTCCGCAACGACATGGCCAGCAAATACAAGGAGCATGGCTTCCAGGGCTAATAGAGAGCATGGGAGGCAATGTTCCCTTTCAGCAAGGATGGGGAGCCTGTGTGTGACCCTCCAGATGTGGCTAGACCACAACTCCCATCACTGGCGAGGGCCAAAGGGAGCTGGAGTCGAACAACATCTGGAGGGCCACAAGTTCCTCATCCCTGTCACGAAGAGAAATAGAGCAGCATGTTTTGGGTGTGTGATCAATCTAGCAGAAGAATATTCTCCTTTCATGGCAGAAACTTAGTTTGGCACCAGCTTGAAAAATATATACTCACTATAAAAGGCTCAAGTTACATGACAGAAGACCCACATCTTTAAAAGAAACCCTATTATTATTATTATTATTATTATTATTATTATTATTATTATTGCCAGCCCTTCACCAGCAGGTCTCAGGTTGGTTACAGCAGTTTAAAATTAAAAATTAAAAACAGTTAAAACAGGTTATAATCACAGGAATAGTGAAGGCTCAGAAAACACACGCATTCAGGGGTGCCGACTTGAATAAAATATTGCTTGGGGCAGGTAAGCCCCTCCCTGTATCAGTCATGATCACAAGTTGTAGCACACACACAATTTGAATGACAATGACCATCAACTTTTTTTGGGGAAGCAGTTCCTTCAAATATTTTATTGGGGGGGGAGGGACCTCGGCACCTAGGAGTTGCCTCCTATGCACAAATCTCAGATGTGGAAAGCCGGGGTAAAGAGACCTTCAGCATTCACCGAAAGCTGTATAGAGAAGAAGCCATGTAAAGTTGAAGGTTGGAAGTGAGGTTTATGAGATCAAATGGGCATGTAGGCATGAAATGCTGAATCATCTCATGCCAAACACTCTTACTGCCCAGTGGCCCCTCCACCAGAGTCCTTTCCTCCTCCAGCTAGGCTCTGATGCCAAACTCTAATGATCCTTTCTTGCAAAAGGTATGGTCAGATAGACAGGGAGTGGGTGGGAAGTTCAACATCCCTTGCCTACTGGTTCTTTAAATCATACCGTTGCATAATATATGAATGGTGTCAGAAGGTCTGTCTCTGTAATGTGTAGCTTGGGCTGTCAACTGAGGCTTTTTAAAAAAACTTCAGCACGAATCATTGTAATTTTGGGCTTAGTAGAATAAAGATTATATACAACAGAGATAAGAGATGGTTGCCTTTGTTAAAAATCCACTGAGATATAATCCTCGGTCTGATGTCACAATAGAGAAAGGTCGCCTTGTGGTTAGTAATAGCTGTGAAAAAATGCCGGGCGAGGCTGTTCAGAAGGCGGGTAGAAGATAGGGTTGCCAGTTCCTGCTTAGATTCAGTATTACTTGCTGTTTTAATGACTCTTGAGATAGAAAGACTAGCAGGATTTGCTCCTGGTAGAATTCATCCCGTGGTCCACCCTCCCACTCACCTTCCTTGCCTGCTGTACCAAACAGGATCCCAGTTCCATCTGGCAACAGATGGGAGAGGGAAGGGAGTTGCTAAACAATGGATGACATCTCAAGGTCAAAATCTGACAGCCCCTGTGGAGAGGAATTCCTGAGTTAGAACCGATTAACTAATTATTCTTAGACTGACCAGGGGCTGGGGTCAATCTACTGTAAACTTGTTCTAAGAAAGTTGCAAAGTGGCGGCGGGGGGGGGGGGGATATGTGGGTGGGATGGATCAGCATCTTGGTGGGTGGGGTGGATCAAAATCTTGGTGCCTGTCTACATGTGCCTTCAGAGAGAATTCACATTTTCAAGCAGCAATTCTTTTTCTGCCACCATTTGATGGAGGAAATTGTGGATATATTCAGATATTAATCCACAGATTTGCCCGTTTCTGGTAAATGAGGAATGGGGTGTGTGATGTTCCTTGCAAGACTTACCTGCATGGTCTTGATCCCGCAGGTCCTGCCCACATCCTTGCCATTCACGTGTGTCCTACTGATGTCATCATATCATACGATGTCACAGTGCTCAGGGAAGGTTGCCATATTAGGGATGCTAGAGCACCAATTCTCTGGCATATCTACACTATTGAATCCCCAAGAATGGCCATCAGGTAACTTGGGGCTATAGGAGGCAAAGCTAAGTGTTCATATCTGCCTTAGGAGGATGAGAGCTTTAGAAAGCAAGCAACACTGAACACTGAGGAATAATAGTTAAAGCTGTCACATAATAATAATAATAATAATAATAATAATAATAATAATAATAATAATATATTATTTATTATTTATACCCCGCCCATCTGGCCACGTTCACCCAGCCACTCTGGGCGGCTTCCAGCAGAAATAAAATACAGAAATCCATCAAACATTAAAAGCTTCCCTAAACAGGGCTGCCTTAAGATATCTTCTAAAGGTCTGGTAATTGTTGTTCTCTTTGACCTCTGGTGGGAGGGCGTTCCACAGGGTGGGTGCCACTACCGAGAAGGCGTTTTAGCTGATTATCCATATGTATTTCAGTCAATTGGTTAACAGATGAGTAAACTGTATACCTGGATATGGATAAAAACCAGAGTTCGGAGGCTATAAACCTACCTTATTTTTAGATAACACATGAATGTACTGTAACAGTCCCCATCTTAGCAGAAACATTTTCTCCTGCTTGTGAGACAACACGCTATGCTTTTTCTAAGATGGCGCCAGCTGGTTGTGTTATTTTGTAATTTTTAATACTGTATTAAAAATAACTTAAACATTTTATTTTTTAAAAAAATCTGGCCAAAGAATTGCAGGCACCCCTTAGCTGATCAAAAGGGTTTTAACTGATTGACAAAATCATCAAAAAATAAAATAAAAATGCAGCCCTGGGGGAAAGACTTTTCAGTGGAATCAGTACATTGGTTCTGAAAAGATAGAGAAGCAATCTCATGCATGTCTACCCAGACTAAATTCCATTTAATTAAGCTGCAACCCTATACCTACTCACCTAGGAATAAGTCCCATTGAAATCAACTGGGCCAACTTCTGAGTAGACATGTAGAAGAACACGGAGTCAATTTTCAAGGTTTTCCATGCTGACCCAGCTAATGAAATGTAAAAGTATCTCTTGTATGTAAAAGTATCTCTTCCTCTAATCCCTGCGAGTTGCTACAGACTTGAGTATGTGATACACTGAATGGCAAGTGGTGTGCTTTTTAATTGAATAAACCCTATTTCCTCAATGTTTGTGTTTTGTTTCTTATTTAAATAAAGCCCAGGTGCGGAGCTTGGAGATTTAGAAACACTATGCATCTCCACTATTGTGGGGAAGACGGTGACCAGGTGACTGCATACGCCTGCTCAGTCTGCTGTTCTTGATGGACAACTTCAAAGCCCCTCTTCTAACTTTGTAGACTTAAAAATATATATAACCCAGATTTGGACCAGGTGGCCCTTCAGAGAGAGGACTGTTTCAACAGAGGACTGTCTTATGGCAAGATGGACATGTGGTCACCATAATAAAAGAGGATGGGCAGGAGGAGCAGAGAAACAGCAAACACAACAATGAGGGACTTGCTCACACTTCCTCTGGTCTTCCTGCTTTCCCTTGGGGAAAATTGCTCTTTAGCGCTCAATCGGAGCAAACAGCAATTTGGGTTTCCCCTGGATTGTCATTTGTTCCGATCTATAACAAAAGAGTGGAAAGGAGTGGGCCATGTGGGAAACTGCTTAGACCCGTGCTTTCTAGGCACAGCAAAGTGTCGACAAGCCCTAGACCTTAGTTACAGCTCTTGCAGTAACCAACCAAAATTGAAAGAGTTTAAGGAGAGGAGGGGCCAAAAGTTGCTGGTCTCTGAGGAGAGGCAACAGATAGGCCTGGCAGCCCCCTCTGAGAAGACAGGAGCTTGTCTAAGGTCCAGTTTGAGAATAGGATGCTGGACTAGATAGGCCTCTGTTATGATCCTGCAGGGCTCTTAACTAGGGTGGCCATATTTCAAAAAGTGAAAATCCGGAGCTTTTGTGAGCTGTTTTGGGCAAAATCTCTTTTTCAGCTATATCTAAGGAAATCTGCCATAATTGAGACTTCCAACATGGGTTACCAGACATCTGGATTCCCCCAGACATTTCATCGATTTCTGCCTGGAAACTGTTTCCAATTGCTGTGTTCAGGAAATTCCGGACGTATGGCAACCCTATCTTAACAGGCTTGGCAAAAAAGATACCAGCTGCCTCTCCAAGGGGGGTGGTGGTGGTGGTGAGAAAGGAAAATAAATATCAAATTGCCAGAATGCCTTCATTTCACTTGATCTGTTGTTCTGTGTATAACTCAGAGGCTTGCATATTTCACCACTGACTTAACTCAGTTCGATAAAATTTCACCTTACCTTTTTTGCATTCCAACTATTCTCCCGCTCACTGTTGACAGATGAGTTTTTGCCTCCCTGCTATGCTGTTTGTTGCTGAAGGAGCTGTGCCTTAAATAAAGATCTGCTGTTGTCCGCTCGACATAATGCCATTCCCTGAATGAATGAGCAACTGCTCCTTGTGGATGCAGGCCTCGGCTTGCAAGCGAGCTAAATTTTGCACCTACAGCAGTTGCTCTTGTCAGTCTGAATGGGGCAACCGCCACGTAGGAGCGACTATATTAAGAATATTATATATTGTGAGCAGCAGGGTTGCTCCCTGTAGTCCTTGTTGTATAATGTGGAGGTCAGCAGCTGTTTCGGCAATCTCCTGCTCCTCCTCCATACGCTCAGGGCTGGGTTAACCATTAGGCTAAGCCTGGCCACTGAGTTGGCAACCTCAAGGCTGGATTCCTGCAATGTGCTGCATGCTGGGCTGCCCTTGGGCCTGGTTTGAAAGCTCCAGCTGGTGCAGAATGCTGAAGCCAGATTGCTGATGGGGGCATCTGGCTGACAACATGTGACACCATTAAAGCATCTGCACTGGCTGCCCCTATCGACTACCAAGCCAAGTTCAAGGTCCTTGTATTAATTTACATAGCCCTGAACAACTTGGGTCCAGGATTATCTGAATCCTTTTATTTGAGCTTGAGATCATCTGCTAGAGCTCCTTTGGTTGTTCTCTTGTGAGGCGCCTTTAGTGTCATCAGCCCAATTTTGTGGAATATTCTGCCAAGCAAAATTCAGCAGGCACCTTCTGTATTGACTTATAAATGCCAGCTGAAAACTTTTCTATTCCATCAAACTTATGCACACAATTAAGAATACAGTACATAGTATTGTGGTTTTTACTGCCTTTTAACAATGCTTTCATTATCCTTTATGGTTTATTACATGTTGTTACATTCTATGGTTGTAGCACGAGCATTTTGGCCTTATTTGTAATTCACCTTGATTGATCAAGGGTGGTTTAAAGATGGCTTCATGAATAACAAACAAACCACCAACTGCGTCCCTAAAAATGAAATTGTTCTGCTCGTTTCTCCTTCAAGACCCACCCAAATAAGCTAGTTCTGAGGCACCACAGATGACCTCTAAGTGTGGCTCCAGTCCATTTCGAGATCAGCTTCACAGGCTGCAATAGCTGTAACATTGAGTCATGGCTGGGCAATTAGCCAGATTATTGAGATTACTACAAAGTCATACAAAGGTAGCAGTGGAAACGATTGTGTTCTCTTCTGCACTTCAGTTGGCTTTTGAAACTATAGACCTATGAAAAAGCAGGGCATAAAATGGTGCTAGCTGCTCAGACGAGCAGCATGTTGTGTGCGCGTGCACACACACACACACACACACACACACACACACACACTGCAAGGACGAAAGAGCTTGGCCATTAAACTCATGGATTGAAATACACTGGCAAAGTTTTGTGTGATTCCCAGGGCTTGAAATGTCAAGTGGAAATAGAAACCACCTTCATACCCCCTAAACAAGGCTTGAAGGCCAGTTCTCACATTACTTGAGTTGAAAGGAACCCTCTCAGCACCCTGCCAATGAGTTACCTAGTTTAAACGAGAAAAGCAAACGTTATTTTGTGAGAAGTAGATGAGCAGAAGTCAGGCATCAGAAAATGTAAACAAAGGTAAATAGGATGTTGTCTCTCAAAAATAAATGCTTAGAAACAGAAGCCGGGGCCTCCTTGCAATCTGTCTGAATGCTTGCTTTGGTTCAGGGGATCATGTGTTGCTGCATTTGACCTTCACTCCAAGAGCCCTAATCCTGCCTTGCTCGTCATTTCTTCATTGATCTCTGGGGACCACTAGGATGGGTAGGCAAACTAAGGCCCGGGGGCCGGATCTAAATCCAGCCCATGGACAGTCCAGGAATCAGCGTGTTTTTACATGAGAAGAATGTGCCCTTTTATTTAAAATGTATTTATGGGTTATTTGTGGAGCAGAGGAATTTGTTCATTTCCCCCCCTTCAGAATATAGTCCGGCCCCCCACAAGGTCTGAGGGACAGTGGACCGGCCCCTGCTGAAAAAGATGGCTGACCCCTGCACTAGAACTTCTTTTTTACTCTTGGTACCCATGATCTGCAAAAACTGATCCTAAAGCAACACTCTGGCCTCTCAGCTATGGAGAAAAAGGGTGCAGAATCTCTTTCCCCCTCTATTTTAAAATTAAGGCCCGGGGGTCATCCGGTGAAGCTGAATGGTGAGAGATTCAGGACAGACAAAAGGAAGTAATACTTTTTTTGCCACAGCACACGGATGACCTATGGAATTCGCTTCCACAAGATGTGGTGACAGCCACCAATTTAGATGGCTTTAAAGAGGGATTAGATGAAATTTATGAAGGCTAAGGCTACGAATGACAACTAGTTAAGATGCCTCTGAATGCCAGTTGCTGGGGCACAGCAGCAGGAGAGGGGAATGGTGCTCATGTCCTGCCTGGGGCTTCCCGGAGGGGCTTGGTGGGCCTCCCTGTGCAATGGGATGCTGGACTAGATGGGCCTTTGATGTGATCCCACTGGACTCTTCTTAACTTTCTTCTTATCGCAAACAGGTCGTTAGTGCAGGCTTCTTATACAGCAGATTTCCTCAGGAAATTGTTAAATCCATATTAAATGGGAATACTATACAAACAGGCATTTCGATACTTGTTGTTGTTTAGTCGTTTAGTCGTGTCCGACTCTTCGTGACCCCCATGGACCATAGCACGCCAGGCACTCCTGTCTTGCACTGCCTCCCGCAGTTTGGTGAAACTCATGTTCGTAGCTTTGAGAACACTGTCCAACCATCTCGTCCTCTGTCGTCCCCTTCTCCTAGTGCCCTCAATCTTTCCCAACATGGTTTTTTTCCAGGGAGTATTCTCTTCTCATGAGGTGGACAAAGTACTGGAGCCTCAGCTTCACAATCTGTCCTTCCAGTGAGCACTCAGGGCTGATTTCCTTCAGAATGGATAGGTTTGATCTTCTTGCAGTCCATGGGACTCTCAAGAGTCTCCTCCAGCACCGTAATTCAAAAGCATCAATTCTTCGGCGATCAGCCTTCTTTATGGTCCAGCTCTCACTTCCATACATCACTACTGGGAAAACCATAGCTTTAACTATACGGACCTTTGTAGGCAAGGTGATGTCTCTGCTTTCCCCCCCGATACTAAGGACTTGTAGATTTTGATACTAAGGACTTGTAGATATTGCAACAAACCAACAAACCTGCATGCATATGAAGAGCAGGCATCACACAATGAGCACCCATCTGGAAGCACCCCAAGAAAAATACAGTACTACCTGAGCAACCCCCACCCTTGTTTTATCTCATTTTTGTGCTGATTCCTGTATCTCCTTTCTTTGGTCCTTCTCATTTCTAAGAGGCATTGATAGGCCTATCAAGGAGGCAGGGAACTCCACAATTGACTTAGATCTTGTGCAATGAAGGACTTCATCCCCCTCCTTGACTCTAACAGACAGCCACTCGCTTTCCCTCAGTTCTGACTATCTTGCTTATGACAGAGAATGCTTTCTGCCGGTCCACACTCTGTACCCATTACCTGATTGATAGAAACCTCCAGAGGTGCCAGCTTGTGAGGGCGATGGCCGGGGGCCAACATCGTGCATGACATCATACTCCTCCTCATCCTCTTCCTGGTGCCACCACTGGCAGTAGACTGCTCCCACCCTCCTTCCCCTCCGCGGCAGGAGGAGGATGAGAAGGAGCTGGCTAGTAGAGCCACGTCATGCTCGGCTCTGCGCTCGACTCTGCGCACAACCTTCTCTGCCTCCTCAACAGTGGGGTCCCCCAGGCTCCCAAAAGATATTGAGAGGGCCCAAAGCTGCTCAGCCCTCAGGAACTGGTGCCCCTGAAAACTCCACACTGGTCATCTACCTGCCATTGCCATGAAAAGGAACTGAAATTGGACAGCCCCATGGCAGTTCAGTCCTCTGTGTTCTCATGTGAGTGGAAAATTACTGGGCCTGAATCCATGAAGTATCTCAGGCCCTGACTGTTGCCTACGTGAGAGCTGCCTTGCCTCTCCACCTCTTTGGATATCTTGAGAATGGCTGATATGTTGGCGGAGTTCTGTTCGTTCTCATTTTCTGCCTGCATTGGATAAATAAGTATAAATAGACAGAAGTTGGGAGCTGGGCTGAAGAGGGAGAACTGTATCAGGACACGGACTGCAATGCAAGAAAATGACAGCCTTAAATTGTTCGACTAGGAGGGCTAAGTTCAAATGCCTACCCGTCCACGAGGCTCACTGGATGACCTTGGGCCAGTAGTACTCACTTTGCCTAGCTTACCTCTACAGATGGCCATAACATTCAATTTCAGTGCTGTCCTACAGCAGTGTAGACCTTCCTAAGGAGCTTTGGCCCTCAGGTTTGGTGTCAAAATGTGGGGTGAGCCCTCTTGGGACCAAATCCAGCCTTGACAGTTTCGCAAACCATCTTGTGGTGCCAAGGCTGCCCTAAAGTGATTCTGTGCCTGCAGCAGAAGAGGCAACTTGTGGCATTGCTGTCCTATCTGCTTGGCATAGGACAGGATTCCCCAGAAAGTCTGCTTGCACAAGCCTTGCTGAAATTAATTCAATCTGTGCAAGTTCATTTCAATGGGGCTTGCAGAGAAGAACTCCCTGATGGATTGGCCCAATGGGTCAGATATGCCTCCAACCTTACTATTCCTATCCCTTCCTTTTGTGCTACCCACAACGACACACCCCAAATTAATTGGCCCTCTGGACCAAACTTTGTGTTAGAGATGCCTCTGCATGATGCTTAGCAACACACAGTAGGTATATGAGAGTGCAGAATGTTGGAGCACATGTTTCTCAGGTTATATATTTGGATGCACAGCTCTGCCCCAGAGTTTTTAATCACAACAGCATTTGGAATCAGTGACATGTAATCTCTTAAAAACATGTTTTTCAGCTATTCATCTCAGCAGTGTCTTCTGGAATTGAGTGCTAATTGCATCAAGCATAACCCTTCCTCCCACCAGTGTTTTTTTTAAAAGCCTTTTGTAATTCTCAGGAACTAGATCCACTGGGAATAACAGCCCACTTATTATTGGCTTGTTGCAAACACCCTGGGCCATTTCCTCTACGAGCCACATTGCACCTGATGGGGCTATGCAGGGGAGAAGGGTGAGTTCCATTAGAGAAGAAGAAATGGCCCTTACTCTCTTCCCTGGCTCTTCTATAATGCTAGAAATGCCCCCCTCTAAGGACTAAGAGCAGGCATCCCCAAACTGCGGCCCTCCAGATGTTTTGGCCTACAACTCCCATGATCCCTAGCTAACAGGACCAGTGGTTGGGGAAGATGGGAATTGTAGTCCAAAACATCTGGAGGGCCGAAGTTTGGGGATGCCTGACTAAGAGCATAAGCACAGCACCACTGACTTAGTCCAAAGACCTATCTATTCCAGTATCTGTTCTGCATGCCTCTGGAAAGCCCATAAGCAGGACAAATGTGCAGAGAGCTTTGATCCTAAGCAACTGGATTCAGAGTCTCTGTTTCTGGAGATAGTAGATAGCCATCATGAATAGCAGCCCTTGATAGTCGTATCCTCCATGAATTAGACCAAACCCCCTTCTCATCATATCTGTATACCAGGGATGGGGAACCTGTGGCCTCCCAGATGGACTCCAACTCCCATTAGCCACAATTAGTGTGGCCAATGGTCAGGGATAATGGGAAATGTAGTCCAGGATCATCTGGAGGATCATAAATCCCCACCACTGTCATATTTTTGGGATAATCTTCTTTCTTCCACTGTGGCCTGCTTACCCATGCATGCCTCTAATCATTTGTGCCTGCACCCTGTGCATCAGTTTCCAAGGCAACTGTCCAGTTGCCTTGTTAAATACCCCAATTTTTAGGGTCTAGCCCATCTTTCAGAACAACTAATGTTTAGAGTGAAACTGTATGTATGACTACTCAAAAGAAAATTCCATTGAATTCCTGGCCATGCTCCCGGTATAGTGGATGTGGGACTGCAGCTTTCTTTCATTCGTTCTAGCAAACCACTCTGGGCATATGATTGAAGGGAAGCATAAAAATACACATAGCAAACACACAAAGTCCTCAGAACTAAATATATCATCAAAAAAGAGAAGATCCACCAAGTCCTTAGTATGCTGTTCATGCGAAACTTGGGTCTGACCATGTTATTAATAACTACACTAAAAACTAAAGTCTTTAGTGGTAGCACAAAGCTGATTTTTCTGGAGGAGAGAAAGATAGACAAAGCTCTCAAGCCATTAACATATTTTTAATTAGACCAGATTTTATTTGATCATGCAATTAATTCCATGGGTCCATTTAAATATGCTTCAAAACCTCAATTAAACTGTCCTTTCAAGATCTCAGAGGAAGAAAATGAACAGGTTTTTAGAGTGATAAACTCAAAACAAACATATTTGTTTATTAGGCATATTTATAGCCTTCCTTCATCAAAGTATGGTTCTTTAACACTTACTATATGGAGAAGCCATTTTAGAAATATTTTCTCATACATCCTATCTCAAAGAGAACAGAGAACAACAGGGCAGGTTTTTGTTCTCAAGTTACAGATAAAATAGCTCACCTGGTTAGAGCATGGTGCTGATAAAGCCAAGGTTGCAGGTTCAATCCCCATATGGGACAGCTGCATATTCCTGCATTGCAGGGGGTTGGGCTTCACTAGATTATCCACAGGGTACCAACTCTATGATTCTAAATATCTGGATGCCATTTTTGATGCCATTTGATTGATATATTATTATTTATTATATTATATTATTTATTATATTATTGATATATTATTATTTATTATATGAGATTTGGTCAGAGTGGTCCCTCCTTCTACAAAATAATCCAGGCAGCTTACAAACAGGCAAATATCAGCAAAAGAAATAAGCAACCAGTACAGTAATTTAAAATAGAATGTGGAAACCCCTCCTAATCTTATTTGTTTGCTTACTGGGGCTGCAAGTGAGAGTGCAAAAGCTGCTTAACCCTTCCCCTCCATGGCATTTTTTTGGGCTCTGCTTTTTTGCCTGCCAGGGAAAAGGTATATGGCTGCCCTGAACATTTTCCTTCAAAGGAAGAAAAAGCCACTTGGGGGGAGGCTCATTTTGTGTGAACCAATGGCAAAAGGGGGAAAGGTTAAACTGCCTCTCCCCTTCCAAGTTTTGGTCTGAAACTGGCAAAGGAAGGAAGAAAACCCAGCCCAGGGAAATTGGCTTGTATGCCTCTTGTGTATTGTTTTGTTTGGCCTTGACTCATAGTGGCTGTGCTTAACTAGATTAGGTGCTAAATTGCTCTTTGCAATAGTAAAAGTAGAGACAGAATAGTATCTTATTGGTTACGAGCAAAGAAAAAACCAAGAAAAGCCCCTGAACTGTTGCTAGAAAGCTGGTGTTCATTTTGGCTGCCTTTGGCTGCCCTCCCCACATTTTGAGGATTATTTTCTGGCTTTGCTGTGTTACAGCTGGTCGAAACAAAGAGCCTGAGAAAGTGTGATGCGATTTATATTTTCTGCTTCACCCTGGTTCTCCTTTATTTAGCCTTCTTTCCAAAAAAACAACAACACCCCAGCAGGCATTTGAGACAACAAGGGAAGTCGCTATCCTACAGTTGCAATCAATCACTCCTTCTTAGGCATTGGGTCTAAATCCAGGTAGCCTGGCTGCCAGGCCTAAGCTCTGAAAGCTGCAGTTGGTCTCCAAATGAGAGGTTGAAAAACAACCACCAGCACAGGAGAGCAAGTGGGAGCCTGTGTGTGCATATGGACACGGGTCTTTCTCTGTGTGTGTTTGTAAACACCCCCCTCCAAAAACGCCATTTTGCTAGGGGGAGATTTGCATCCTTCCAAAAGCCTCTGTTAACTTCAAGTGGTTAAATATAAGCAGCAAACACCTTTAAAGACTCTGGTGAGGGCAGTCACTGCAGGGAGCTCACTTTGGCTTGCCAGGCACTAAAATCTTTACAGTTTTCTTGTTGTAGAGGTTGGTGATAGAAGCAGAAGCACATGCCCTTCTCTTGTTAAGGCTGCACCGTGGACTCCTACTGCATTACTGGCCAGAGGCTGGGAGCATTATATTGCTAACTGCTATGTGGCTCCAGAACAATTAAGAAGGCATAGCTAGAATGGCTACCTTGTTTCAGGCAGGCTGTCCACGCTCTTGAGAGCAGCAGAACAGGTGGGAAATTCAACCAGGGAGAAGAGTTCCCCATTGCTGCATTTCCTTATTCAAGGGGAAACCAGACCAGATGCATTTCTGCCTGCTGCCAGCAAAGGAGCCCTGAAAAGCAGCAGAGGGAACTCATCTCACAGGGGCAGGGGCGGAGCTTCATGCTCTGCCATGGGGGGTGGAGAGCAGGCCCGCTGCCCCCAGGGATGTGGCGTGCGTTTTGGGGCGGGTTGCAGCATGCATTTTGGGGGTGGGGTGGGGCTGCGATTTGGGGGTGGGGCGCGCATTTTGGGGGCAGGGCGGGCAGCCGCAATGGCGCCCCTGGGATCGTGCCGCCCGGGGCGCCCCACCCTCACCGCCCCTATCTTCCTACACCCCTGCACAAGGGGAAATTGCTTGTAAAAATGCATAGATTAGGCAAAATTGCATACATAAATGCATATATTGGGAGTAATGGTTCCCAAAATGCATACAAATTTTCATGTGGACGCTATATATATGCACACAAAACTGCAAATATATGCAGAAATGGGGCAAACTGGAATTAAGTTTTGAAAAATGAGAAACCAAAACTGATAAGATTCACTCATCCCTAATTTAGAGTTCTGCATTAGATTAAGGGAGCAACCCTATAGCAAGATCGACCAGGATGAACGAGTTAGGATCCAGCAGATCTCCGGCTAATCTGGGAGGTTTCCAGTGCAGCTGGGGTACATTGGAGATACTCCTTTGTTCTTAGCTCAGCTATCTTCCCCATTCCCCATGGCAGCATATCTTCCCCATTCCGTTTCAGCCTGCTTGGCAGCTCTGAAGGCGTCCTGAAAACTGGGCATTCTGGGGCTCTTGGTAGGGGCAGAACCAGGGTGGGGTGGGGGTTAGGCAGGATCCTAAGCGCATTGAGCTCAGTCACATGACCTGGCAACCCGACATAAAATGGAAAAAAGGGTGACATAAGTCAAGCAGTGTTTTAAAGGCTTGTTTTCCCTCTGCCAGGCTTTGGACCACTTAGCCAGCTGAAGCCCCACTTCTGTGCGGTGTTTGGGTCTGGTGTAACTTTCCCTTGGTTTCATTGGACACTGGACTGCTTTGCCCTGGTAACTTGTGTATAGGATTGCTCCCTAAATAACTAAGCATTTGCTGCTCTTCCATGGCAGGGCTGGCCCTGGTTAGGTTACATAAATGCAAAGTATTATTACAGCTGGTTTTTGCAGATGACGTGGCTCTCCATGTGGGCATAGCTGCTTTGTGTGTGATCTGAAACCTCCCCCTCCCCTGTCAAAATAAGGTACTGCAGGATGCCCACACTTTTTTTCTGAAAACAATAACCGTCACACCTGAATAGGATGAAGACTATCTGCTTAGCCTAAAGCGAAGAAAAATAATTAGTCTCTAGAGACTCCATGTGTGGAAAGTATTTGCATCGGTGCCGTTGAGTTGCCAGAGATGTAATGTAATGTTTCTGTTATGTAATGTGTCTTTTCCTATGGGTGGATGAATAGCAGTCAGAAAATAGACCTCAACCCTTTTACATTAACCCTGTCTTATTCCTGTTTAACTAGACAACCTTCAGCAACAACCCATCTGATCTTTCTGCCTTGCACAGCAGCAGCTACTACAATTATTTGTTTAAAAATTAAATTTTCATCAACTAAATTCACTGGGCAGCTTACAGGGAAGGAAAACATATTAACTGTTAGTATATATGCCCGGGTTCTGCCCATGTCTTAAGCACTTGCATGGGCTAGCAGTGGTATGAATACAGAACCTTAACATTAAACACACTATGAAACAGTGTGCACTTATTTCTATTCCGTTTGGGTATACACAAGGATAGGATTGCATTTACACATGCTTTATCCAAGTAAACATGCAAACCAGGTTCCACACAGTTCCCACCCCCCATCCTCCCTCATCTCAGATCAGTCAGTATTTTCCCCATCCCATCTCCACAATGCATTCATTCTAAAGATGTACTGTCCTGCAATTAAATGCTGATTCAGTTATCTGTCTTTTCCTTCCCCCATGCTTCAACCATTTTTAAATACTGTTGAGGGAGGTGGATTAGTAATATCACTGGTATCCAAGCAATCAGCACTGTGGGGTTGTTCTGTAAACCCATAAATTCGGTTTCCCCTCAGCTTGGTCAGAAAGAGAAGGTTGTATGCCTAAACTCAGTGGCGGAGCAAGCCAATCAGGTGCCTGGGGCGGTGTGTGTGCCCACCCAGGGGTGGGGCCAGTTGCCCTCAGGGGCGGGGCAAGCCAGGGCAGAATGCTCCGTGGGGCCCCTGAGGAGTCTGCTTACCTCCTCCCACTCAGCCACCTTACAGCTGGGGGTGGGGGGGAGGCAGCGGACGGACTGTTTGGAGCAGCGCGGAGTCTGCGGGCACTCAAGCTACCGCATCACTCCCATAACTCTGCAACACTCGTGTGGTTTGAGCGCGCTGCAGGCCCCGCGGTGAGTGCCGCCTGGTATTTTGTCACCCCCCCCAGTGGTGACACCTGGGACGCATCACCCCCACCACACACCCTTTCCTCTGCCCCTGGCTAAGCTCAACAAGGGCAGTGCCTTCTCTACACAGTGAGCTCACAGCTCAGCTTATATAGATCTGTACACTTCGAAAAGAAGATTGCACTTTCTGTGTCTGCAGATTAGGATTTGAGGGAACTGACCACAAGATGGTATCATTGTGCTTCCTATCTAGGCTGGTCAGAGTAATATTTCAAAATGTAAAGGGATGCGTATACAGTATTTATTTAACAGCCGGCTGTAAATGTTAAGAGCCAAGGTTCTAAAATAAAGGGTGTTCTTTATGTTCTGAAGGGCTGTAATGGTCTGAAACATCAAGGGCCATTCCTTTAAGATATGCCAAAATTAAACAACTTCCTAGTACACGCTACTTAGAACTAGGCCCTTTATCTGTATCCCAAACCTCATGCAACAAGTCTGAAAGCCATTAAGGGAGATTTCATGCTATATTTGTAGCCGTCAGGGAGCCTCAATTCTCTAGTGAGCCATAGTTCATATGCTTCTAATAATCTGCAGACTCCGGAACTGCAGGAACCAGAGTAGAAACAACCAAGAATACTACCCAAGTTTCGATTTTCCATGCTCCACCTGTAACTGTGCTGCCATTGGCTAACTGTGGAAGAGGAGAGTGTAGCTAACAGGCTTATGTGATCTAAAACATACCCTGCAACATCCCACTGATCAAAATTGGGATGCTCATTTTTTCATTCCCAAGCTCTTGTGGGAGCCAGGTGACTCACAAGAGAGCGTAAGACCCAAAAATGAGCATCTTTTGGTCCAACGCTCTGGCCTGAGCCAGTTGACTCACAACACTGTGATGGACCGAAAAACAGGACATTCCAGGATCCAATCAGAACCTGGGATGACTTCTGTAGTTCTGGGGTGTCCTGCTTAAACCAGGACAGTTGAGGAATATGCGTGAAGCACTATTTACCTATGTAGCACATAAACAATTCCAGCTTGCATATGTTCTTATGAGATCTCATATACCTGATCTGATTTGCCATTTCAAACAGAGGTCCATTTCCTCTCCTCCTTGCAAATGCTGGTAATTGCAACCTCTGTTCTGTGTATATTCTGCTTTCTTTGCTAAGTGTTTATAGAAAGTTTATAATAGATTCTCTCTCATTCAGTTCCTTGCTGTGTTACTATATACTGTACAGTGGTACCTCGCAAGACGAATTTAATTCGTTCTGCGAGTCAATTCGTTTTGCGAAAAATTCATCTTGCGAATCGCGGTTTCCCATAGGAATGCATTGAAATTTCTTTTTTTTTGCCCATAGGAACACATTAATTAAATTTCAATGCATTCCTATGGGAAACCGCGATTCGCAAGATGAATTTTTCGCAAAATGAATTCGTCTTGTGAGTCACCATCAGATCGCAAGACACATTCGTCTTGTGAAAAAGTCATCTTGCAGGGCATTCGTCTTGCGAGGTAAAGTAAAGGGACCCCTGACCATTAGGTCCAGTCGTGACCGACTCTGGGGTTGCGCGCTCATCTCGCATTATTGGCCGAGGGAGCCGGCGTATAGCTTCCAGGTCATGTGGCCAGCATGACAAAGCTGCTTCTGGCAAACCAGAGCAGCACACGGAAACGCCGTTTACCTTCCCACTGTAGCGGTCCCTATTTATCTACTTGCATTTTTGATGTGCTTTCGAACTGCTAGGTGGGCAGGAGCTGGGACCAAGCAACGGGAGCTCACCCCGTCACAGGGATTCGAACCGCCGACCTTCTGATCAGCAAGCCCTAGGCTCAGTGGTTTAACTACAGCGCCACCTGGGTCCCATGACTTGCGAGGTACCACTGTACTAAGTTCCAGATAGAGTGATTTACAGTCTTTATAATATTCCTGGCATAATCTTTTTTTCTCTGTCTCACTGTGTGTGTGTGTACACACCCACACCCAAGTTTAACATCATTTCTGCCACAATGGAAATAAATTTAGCTGACAATAGCCACGAGGGCAGCCAATTCCTGTGCTTTAAGTTTCCATCAAGAATTATCTTCCATATGATGAATCTTACATTTGCTAAGATTTTGCCATGAGCTATGCAAAGCATTCATTTTGTTTGCTGCCTTGGACATGCCAAACAGAGATGCAACCTATAACTCTAAACAAACAAACAAACAAACCTCCTGTAGCAACCAGATCCGCTGTCAACATTCTTACCTCTCCAGCAGCGTCACATTCAAGTCTCTTATGACCTTGCTTCATGAACTTGGCTTTTCACAGTCATCATCAATCATAGAGTTGGAATGAGTTGGACCACAAAGATGAAAGGACCAGCTCCAGCCCTTAAGCTGAACCCTCCATCTGTTTATAGATCATCGGATATGTAAAAAAGAAAAAAAGAAAATGGAATTTCAGCAGGTGCAGATTTTCCCCCAGTTCTGCACACTACAGCATGGCATGTGGCCTCTGCCAAATTTCCCCACTTCTGCTAACTATTGGAAACACAAGATGTGAGCACACTGTTGCATCTGGTTTTCCTAGCAGCTTGTAAGAAGATTTAGTTAAAGCCAGGTTGGGGAACTTTCTTCAGGCTAAAGGCCATATTGGAATGTGGGCAACCGTCTGAGGGCCACATGCCAGTGGTGGGTGGGGCCAGAGGCAGAAGTGGGTGGAGCCACAAATGCAAATGTCACACTCGTACACAGAGCCGACTTTCCCATACGGCTTAGTGGTGTGTTGCGCCAGAGCACCGGCCTTTCGGGGGCGCCCCAGTGAGTTGGTGAGCTGCACGGCTTTGCCGGCGGCCTCCCCTTTCCCTCCACGCCGCCAGCTGTGCCCCATCAACCATATGGCTGGTGGGTGTGCAGCTTGCCTCCGCGTGAGGAGAGCGATCCCTGCAGGGGCTTAGGACGGAAGCTGCATCCCGCCAACTATCTGGCTGGCGGGCATGCAGCTTCCCTCCCAAGCCTCTGCGGGGATTGCTCTCCCACAGCGACATGGGGGAGAGTTGCCCCCCCCTGTGGCTGGCAGTGCACAGCTTCACCCCTCCTATCTGTGATAATTTGGGGGCGCTGGGCGGATATTTGCACCCCGGTGCAGCATCTGCTAAAGATGGCCCTGCTCGTACAGTAGGGTAGTTACTACACCTGCACACCCCTCTCGGTCCAGACAACTATCATGGAGGATTCTCAGATTTCAATGACATGTTCCAACAGGCAAAAACACTCAGAGAATATAAAGAAGGTGTGATGAGGGATGTTGCCTGGGGTCAGGAGGTGTAGTCAAGGAAATAGCATGGCCTGGAGAAATTCCCAAGGGCCATATAGAGAGGTTTGGGGGACCACATTTTGACCTTTGCCTTGAGGTACCCCCACACCTGAGTTAAACATTCTAGGGTGCTGCAACAAGTGATGAAAATTACAAGTCAAGATAAAAAAAAATCTCCCAGTAGCTGTTCAACTATACCTGTGGCCAGTTTCTTTCAGACTCAAAATAGACACAGTATAAAGCAAGCCAAATCCCAAAGCCCTCCAGGCCTCATCCTCCAATTTCAAACAGTTAATAGCCATACAACAAAGATCCAGACCTCCCACACTTGTTCTGTGCACTTCATAGAATTGCAATTATAATAAACCCAAAGCTGGCTAAACTGTTTATGAGGTGTTGACTGGCTTTCAGGCACTCACATGTAAACACCTTGTATTGGACTGCAATTTCAGTTGGAATCATTCCTGCTTATTACTTCTGCATCAGAAAAAGCAACACAATTTACAGTCTGAATGATAACGCATGCAGTCAGCTCGCTAAGATCACCACTAATTATCGAGTGCATTGTTGCCAGACCAGGCTCGTATTCTTGCTGAACAGGATCAGTTGGAGTTACAGATGAGGCTAGCTCAAGGTATTTTGTCACTCTATGAGAGAATCAGCTTAGTTTGCCCTCCACCAGCCATCTTGTATGATGTTGGATCATGGCTGGTGGGAAAGCTAGAGTTTCCCAGGATACTGTTTTCTTAGATCCATTTTTAATTTCTAAACTTACACGATCAGTGTCATGATATCGCAGCATTATTACAACAGTTCAAAAGTCAGGTCTCAGCCCAGCATTTGTTATTAATGTCAGGATTCCTGGACTCTGTTCCTGGAACATATTGTTATGAGTCTGAGATTGGATAAAATGATGCACAGGGTCCCATCCCAGCAATTTTACAATGGAGATCTAGAGAGGAATGACTGCTAAAATGGCCCATCTAGTTTCTTTTATTAAGTAAATAGGCCTGGCCATGTCTGTGAAGGATCTTCTTTGTTATGTAAGGTAGCAGTAATTGCTATTGTTGGCACCTGTCTGTCTCCAGAGACAATAGCATGCGCCTCTGCCTTCAGTAGAGTGAAGTCAAATCGCTGCATTAGCAGCACCAAAGTGGCCTCCCCCCCAGGGCATAGGCCTGGCCAGTGTGTCTGGAGGTTCTGGACTGCTCAGATGACAATACCTCCTTCTCGACCTCGCTGGTGTGGTCCAAAGGAAAGCAGAGCAATACAGTGGTACCTCTACTTACGAATAACTCTACTTACGAATGTTTCTACTTACGAATGGAGCTCCATCCGCCATCTTGGATGCGGTTTAGATAGGATTTTTTCTACTTACGAATTTTTAGATAGGGTTGCTTCGACTTACGATTTTTTTCTCCCAATGCATTCCTATGGGATTCGACTTACAAATGTGTGTCCGGAACGCATTAAATTCGTAAGTAGAGGTACCACTGTACATTTGGCACCAGCTTGGCTGCAGGAGTTGCTGGAAGGAAGCGTACAGGGAGCCATCCAACCATCTCAGGGACTCCCCTCTGGATTTGTGTAGGGTTTACTCCTTTGCCTTTTCTTCTCCTGAAGATATCCCACAAGGCAGCAGAGGGTTGGGATCAGAGTTTTCCTTCTATATGGGCTACCTGTTAGCACTCTGTAGCCGGGGGGCGGGGAGGTGTTAGTCTGCCCCCCCCCCCAGCTAACAGAAGCTAGAGCAAATTGTGATTGCCTTCACCTTGAAGAACAACACACAGGAATCAATAAGTAGTGTTTAACTACTTTAATATAGCAAGAGAGATACAGTGGTACCTCTACTTACGAATTTAATGCGTTCTGAACACACATTTGTAAGTCAAAAAAATTTGTAAGTCGAATCCCATAGGAATGCATTGGGAGAAAAAATTCGTAAGTCGAAGCAGCCCTATCTAAAAATTCGTAAGTAGAAAAAAATCCTATCTAAACCGCATCCAAGATGGCGGACGGAGCTCCATTTGTAAGTAGAAAAATTCGTAAGTAGAGTTATTTGTAAGTAGAGGTACCACTGTACAGCTTTGCGTCTGGCATCTTGCTTAGCCGAAATAGAAAGTGTAAGTGTACAGAGTACAGTGAAAAACATCACGTGAGCATAGGGAGACAAGGACATCCTTTCTCCTGGGAACAAATCCAGTAACTTCACTAGCCTGGCTCAAGCTGCATAGCTCGCCAGTGCATAGAAAACGCAACATCACCTTCCCAGGTTGGTCTCGTCAGCTCAATCCACCAGAGCCTGTCTTCTCATGCAGGGGAAATTACTAACTCACCAAGGCTCTGAGACCCATCGACTACCCTCGCCTGGTTTAGCCGGCCAGTCGAAGCAGTTCCTGCGGTGTGGTCGCTCACTGTCACATGCTGACAACTTCTAGGAGCCACAGGTGAGAGCTGAGTTCAGGGTGGGGATCAAATGTGGACAAACTACTCCAGAAGGAGCATGATATGTCCTCCACCAGACATACTACCCCCTATCGTAACACTTCATACACCCCAACAACTGTAGCAATTGCTTTAGTGCCACAGAAACTGAGTACAGTAGCTGGCTATACTTCTGGAAGGTGAGAGCCAGTATGTATCTTTCTTTCCCAACTAACAAGATCAAACAAATTGGCCTAAATCCTGAAGATCTTTTTAATGGAACTCTGAACAAGGCAAAACATAATTATTACTCAGAGACTTCACGATGTTGAATTACAACAAGAAGATGCCTTACTCCCGGAGAATTATAGATGTCTAAAATCGTGGCCTAATTTTACAGCTGCCCCTTCTCTAACATCACTAACGAAGCTTATAGATGGGCCTTCTCTAGAGCCCGCTTTGAGGCAATGCTCTCAGCGGTGCTGTACGGTAAATTTATGCAGGTACCAATTCATGAGCGCCTTTGCTCTTGCATGTCTAACAAGGTAGAATCTGAAGAAGTGTGCATGCACACGAAAGCTCATACCAAAATAAAAACTTAGTTGGTCTTTAAGGTGCCACTGAAGGAATTTTTTTTATTTTACTTCGATCCAGACCAACACGGCTACCTACCTGTAACAAGGTAGAATCTGTCACTCACATTCTTTTATTTTGTGAATTTTATAGTGAAGAACGAGCTCGACTTATTTTACCCCTTTTATCAAAATTTACACCCTTGCAGTATTATTTGGAATTCCCCCCCCCCCACCGAACTCTTAGGAAAATTCCTTCTGGAAGATTCCTCAAGCCAGTGTCATATAACGTGGCCAAATACTGCACTTTAGCTATCAAGAAACACAAATCCCTTCTATTGAATGACACATTGCAAATCCCCTTTGTGTAATTGTTTTATTTCTGGTGATGTTATTGCTGATTTTCTTTCGTTTGGAATTATGTTATTCTGTATTGCTGGCTTTTGCTGTAATAAAAACTGAACTGAACTTTCTTTCCCCTTGCCAGGCTGAAGGTGATGTCCTCCGAGTGTGTGAAAGAGCAATAGGATGGCAGGTTTACATGATAAATATAAAAATATATATAATATTACGTGATAAATATAATAACATTGTGGTAGCCACTGTGCTGCAAGCAGTAAGCAATACTGCAAGGACTGAGTCAGGTGTATTGGTAACTAAAGCTCCACCAGCAGCAAAACCATGTGCCCTCACACACTCTACCATACCTGGTCCTAAGAAGAAGCTGGGTTCTGTCGCCTCCTTTTACAGCCTTTCTTTCCAGCCAGGCTCCTCCTCCTGCTGAGAGGGGAGGGCTGCTTTGCTGGCAGAGTCAATGCATCCCAGCAGTGAGTGGCAGCAGGCTCGGACTTTTGCTTCCTAGGATGCCAAAGACCTTTTGGATGTTGGTAGGAGGAGAGAATAGAGCTTTTTGCTCTGCAGCTTGAGACTGAGCGGCTGCACACCAGTGGGAAGCAGCCTGCTGATGAGCAGTTGCAAAAGCTCTTTATTATTGTGCACAGGCTGCCTCAGTGGCCTTTTCATTGTCCATTTTCTCGACCGCTATTGTGCATCTATGGCACTGTGCAGACCTTGCAATAGTGGCAGCGTGCTGATTTCAGGCAATGAGATTAGCGCTAATGCTGGGCTGAAGTATTCATCCCAGTGATTTTCATACATTTCAGGGAGCGATGGAGTAAAAACACTGCCAAATGCTGAATTCATTTGGATCTGAATGAATTTTAAGAGTTATATGTGTGCGTGTATGCATGGCATAGGGCCTACCTTTAAATGCAAAGTTGCTGAGTTTCTCCTATCAGATTATGCACAAATCTTGCAGTGCATTTTTTAAAAAAATACACAAAGAGGTTTCTTTTACAGGAAATATATTTTCAGGGAAGTGCATTGGAAAGCATACAAAAACATGCCTTTTAGGGGACGAATGCTGATAAAATCAGTAGAATTTAAATGCAACAATTTAATGTTTCTCCAAAAAGTGGAATGGGTATGAATATGTTTGCATGAATGTGAAACTATCATGAAATGGAAAAAGTATTCTCCATCCTCCCACTCACCCCTAATTTAAATGTAAGACCCCCCCCTCCCGCAAAAGTTCTTAAAATTGACCCTGTAAATCTTTGAATACCCCTTCACCACATTCACATAAGAGGAATGCATTGAAAACTACATGGGGGCGGAATCTAATAGGAAGAGGAGCAATGGCCATTGCTGAGCAAGGCTGCTAAGCAACAGTGATACGTCCATCATGAAACATCTTCCTGCTGGATGACTTGCCAGAGGACTTTGGTAAGAGGTTGTTGAAGGGAGTTAGGGAGTTGCAGAGCAAGTTATCCCAGAGTTAGTTAGGGAAGGGAGTTACTGCATTAGAGAATTATTGTGGTAGTTAATGAGGGCTCATCCGCAGTTCTGCTTGCCCCTAGGAAAACCTGCTGTTTACTGCTGAATTGGAGCAAACGCCAATTGGATTGTCTCCAGATTGATGTTTGCTCCAATTGAGCACTAAAGAGCGTGTTTTTCTTGGGGAAAGCAGTGGGGCAGAGGCAAAACCAGTCAAACGTGTGCCTAGAAAGCACAGGAGAAGTGGAAAATCACCTCTGGAGCCTTGCTTTCTAGGCATGAGCAAGTGAAAGTGTGGACGAACAGTTACAGCATCAGCTAGGGAGTTATAGTATTAGGTAGATGGTTGTAGCATTGATTAGAGCAGGAGGGAACTAGATATAGAAAATAGTTACATCTTTTTAAATGTTAGTAAGGATTTCTTAGTGGTTTCTGTATTCCAGGCATGTCCAACCGGTAGATTGCGATCTACTGGTAGATCATGAGGCGCTCCTGGTAGATCTCTGGCCCCTCAGTAATCTCCCCCTCCCCTTTATCAACAACTTTGGCTTCCTAAAAAAAGCTCAACAATGACAATGGGTAGATCGCTGCCAGTTTTTTTATACTGTGAGTAGAATGCAGTCTATTAGGAGGTGGAAACCCCTGCTGTATTCAGATTCTATCACTATCCATGAAGATTCAGAATTAAAGGAGACCATCCCTCCCCATTCATGGATGGGTTATTTTCAAAATATTATCCTCAGGACCCATTTAAAGGTCCATTGAATGGTTTGTTTTTTTCTTTTATGGGTGCATTGTGAGCAAGCAATACCATCTCCAAGTCTGGGGTGATCTTTCAACAAGATATTCTCAGTATATCCAGCTCCTGACTGCCTTTTCCACAGTTAATGACAGCAAATTCACGTCAAGCCTGGAGGTGTCTTTAAAGATTGGTTTCTTTAAAGATAAACAAGCGGGAGGACTCTGCAAAGATGGAAGAAAGGAAAATCAATTTCTAGCACTGATGACCACAGTGTAAATAGTCCAGCCCCTGGCTTGGAGGAGCATGCTGAAAATCCACAGTGCTTTTCGAGAGACCTGGTGCCCTTGGATTGGATTGAACTGGCTCTGATTCATCAGTGGAGGAAATGACATGTGCAGATGTGGAATTGTTGTGAGACCAGTGAGAATTTGGCTAAGCGAGTAAGAAGGAGGCACATCTCAGATTAAGGGAGACTTAAATGGCCTCCCATTTGAAGCAAGTAAATAATAATTTATTTTAACACCTGCACGTTCCCATTGATTCATGAACTGGCTTGTTTGATCCATCCATCCATTCACAATTGGATAAAGGAAAAAGAAAACCCAGCATCAAGGCATCATGAAGCCTGGAGAAAAGTGACCACCAGCAACTCCCCCACTTCTTTTGAAAGTCTGGGACTTAGAGTCACTGTGGTGCAGTGGTTAGAAGAAGAGTTTGGACTCGATATCCTGCTTTATCACTACTCTAAGGAGTCTCAAAGCGGCTAACAATCTCCTTTCCCTTCCTCCCCCACAACAAACACTCTGTGAGGTGAGTGAGGCTGAGAGACTTCAGAGAAGTGTGACTAGCCCAAGGTCACCCAGCAGCTGCATGTGGAGGGGTGGGGAATCGAACCCGGTTCACCAGATTACGAGTCCACCGCTCTTAACCACTACACCACACTGGTTAGAGCAAGGGTTGCCAATGTGGTGCCCATGGGTGGGTCACATATGCCTGCAGAGGCCTTCTCTGCGGTCTGCTAGGCCCCCTCCCTCCCCTCCTCATGCTGAAATCTCCCTCATTCAACACTACACTTTTTAAGGGGAGGGAGGTAACCACCTGCCGTGTGAAGGGGACATTGACCAGGACGTGTCAAGGGTTTGCAGGCTGCAGCAGAAGTCATAGAATCAGAACTGTAGGGTTGGAAGTCACCCAGTCCAACCACTTGCAATGAAGGAATCACACATTGGCAGATGGCTATCCAACCTCTGTTTAAAAACTTTCAATGAAGGGCAGTACAGCACCTTCTGAGGTAGCCCGATTCCACTGTAGAGCAGCTCTTACCCAATCAGGAAGTAATTTCTAATGCTTAGTTGCAATCTCCTTTCTTGTAGTTTCAAGTGCCGTGTTGGCAGGCTCAGACTTACTTATATGAAGCGCTCATGGCAGATACAACCCCAAAAGAAATGCTTTCATATTGCCACAGAACATGGTTTCTTTGACTGAAGGTTGCTCAAATGTTCTGCTGCGCTTCCAGCATTTGGAAACCGTGAGCAGGATTAATGACACTGGGCTAGACTGTATTTTAATATGGCGTTTAGAGTTTATTAGAGCAACAGACTGAAATAGGAGAGATTACAGGGCCAACTCAATACATTCTATTGCCCAAGGCAGAACAGATTATGCTTTCTGTTTTGGCATGTGGGGGACCAAGTCTTATTATTTTGGTACCTGGGGCATAAAATCCTACAAGCACTCATCCCTGGGAGTAAAAAGGACAGCAACAGTTAACAGTCCTGCTGCCCTTTCACGACACTCAAAATCAGCTGCCTGAGACAACTGACTCATGCTTCCTAATGGTAGGGCCGGCCTTGTTATCATACAGGACAGGGCAGGACAAAACCAAACCACTTTTTATCATAGGACTGGTTCACATATGCACAGGCATCACTTGATCTCTCCTTCCTTGACTCCTGGCTGCTGGTTCTGTGCCTCTCCTGAAAAGCATTGTTTGGGATTATATGAAATACTGCCCATCTGGTGGTGGCGTCTAATCTTTGAGGGCTCACTTCCACATGGAATATGGAGCACTTGATGCCCCTACTTGAAACAACCCCTAATTCCTCCCTCCTCTAGCCTCCAGTCATTGTAAGACAGCACTCCTGTTTTAACAAGTGCCCATTCAACCTGATTCATCAATGTTGCTTCAGCTGTGTGGACATGTGTGGATATGAAACTGTTAAAGCTCTTGATTGTAGAGAAAAATAATCAAACACAATGGCTGCCATATTTAATCCCACAACCCACATGGTTAGCCATTTCCTCCTCTTTTTATGTATGGATATTTCCCACCCTTCCCTCTCAGGTGGAAAATGTTTTCTGTGCCTCTGCTCTTTCTCTCCCACCTATGAGGAGGTATTTCTGAGGTTGCAATGTGCAGATTTGGTATTTCTCCCCGCCCCCTTTCCTATAATACTTATTGTTTGCACTGGCTGCCTCCACTTGCGGCTTGAGTGACACTAATCAGTGGTGTGGGAGGGAGAATATTAACAGCGCAGTGCCTGACAAATCTCACTCATGGCTGAGAAGGGACCTTGACAAATAATGAAGGATATGAGGCCTGTTTTTCCAGCATCCACAACAACAAAAAATGACTCACTCCATGTGGAGAGACGGCTGCAGACAAATGATCCCAAAACGAATGGCTCCAAGGCTGTGTACACACCGTACATTTAAAGTACACACCCCACCCAGAATCCTGGGCATTGTAATTTATGCCTCACAGAGCCACACAATTCCCAGCACCCTTTATGTAATCTATGCATTATCAGCTGAATATCTGGCACGTGGCCCTTTTTAAGGGAAACAGCTAGGACCGAGTCTCAGGGCTGACGGGCTTCCTCTCTTCACAGCAATCACCATGAGAGTCCCCTGACGTTTTTTATGGACTTTATTTACAGTATTTACAACAGGCAATTAGTACGTAATGATTATCCATCAGAGCCACTCAGTTCAGATCTCTGCTGAGGCCTGCGCTTGCCCTTCCAGCTACCCCAAAAATGATGGAGTCTTCCACCTCGCCTTTCAGCCCTCCTCTTTTCTGCATAACTGATGATAGCTGGAGTAACCCCCCCCCCACATTCTGAGCTCGAGCTTAACCCTTTCTGACCCCCTAGCCTCTAGACTTACTCTGACTGCTCTCCCCTCATCATCTCCCTCCCCCTGGCCCCCCTCCCAGGAACTGGAAATCACTGGCTCATCCCTGACACTGAGGTCAGCTCCTGGAGAGCTGACTGAAAGGTGTGGTTGCTCCCAGGTCTCATCAAGGATAAAGGGTCATTTACCTTTAAGTCAGCTTGTCGTGTCTGTATGAACATCTGAGAATGGGACACTTAACAGTTTATAGAATTCTTTTTGGGGTTAAGGTTGGAGAAACGTGCTTTGGATGTGTTTGAAATGTATGGTGTGTACACGGCCCAAAAAAGCGAATTGCCTTTCACCCTTAGTGAGTTAAATTAATTTACCCATGTGTAATCAACGCACACAGACACACACACAAACCTGGAAGCCCACTGTACAAAAGAAATGAGATACTTGTAGGATCTCGAATTATTTCAGTTGCGGATGGTACCAATGATCTGGTTCATGTTTTCTTTTTCAAAGACAATGCAGCAGACATACAAGCATGAGGATCTTTGTTTGGGTCCTGATTTTCTTTTCCTGTAAGATAGACAGATGACTCTATCTATCATCTATCTATCTATCTATCTATCTATCTATCATCTATCTATCTATCTATCTATCTATCTATCTATCCCCCCCTCTCTCATATCTATCTATCTATCTATCTATCTATCTATCTATCTATCTATCTATCTATCATCTATCTATCATCTCCTATCCCAGCTTCCCTCCAAGGAGCTCAAGGTGGGATACATGGTTTCCTTTCCTTCTTTCCATTTTGCCCTCACAACAACCCTCTGAGGTAGGTAGGTTTAGCTAAGGGGTCATCCGATAAGCTTCCATGGCTGAGTGGCAATTCGAACCCTGGGTCTCCCAGGCCCACTTTAACCACTCTGGCACAGTGGCTCTCAAGTGAAACCTCCATGTAGGAATCACATTACAGTTATCGGTCTGATCCAGGGAATGTTTTTCAATATTAAGAAACTTAAGCTTAAGTGTATGGACCATATTCTTATGAACAGCTCCCATAGCCTTTGTCACGATGGTTTTGCCAACCAAAAGCCCGCCTTGGATTTGGTGAAATGAGGTTCACGTTTCTTAATGGCCCGGGAAGGCCAGTTTAGGAACATAGGAAGGTGCCTTAACCAAGTCAGACCCTTTGCTCCGTTCATTTGTGCTTAGCATTTTCTACAGGGGTTTCAGACAAGAGTCTTCCCAAGCCTTACCAGGAGATGACAGAGCTTGAAACTGGCACCCTCTGCATGCAGAACAGATGCTCTGTCACTGAGCCATGGCCTTTCCCCATGTCACTGTATGGGAGCTAATTGCTAGAAGATGGTTTATTGTGGCAGGAATCTCTTTGGAATGTTTTGATTGCAAAAGGCTATTGGAACTTGAAAGGTTGTATATCCATTCTTCTCCCTTTCTGGGCTGACGGGAAGGAGGGAGTGAGGAGTTTGGAAGCATCTTAGGCTTCAGGGTGCCTCTCCCCTCCCTGGTGCCTCTATCCGGATGTCCTTTTCGTTGTGCATTCATGAGGATATGTGCTCATGCTGGTATGGGGTGCTGAACAATGACCCCTTTTTCAATGCCGTTTGCAAAAGTTTCAGGGCAGATACTGAAGTGTAGGTGGGTTCCCATGAGGCAAGACACAGTGATAACAGCAAGAACCTTTTATTGAACTAACAGAAATAGACAACGGGGGGAAAGCAACTGTTTATATACATTTCTGAAGGCCTGGGCCACTCCCACTCCCAATGTGATTGGCTGTCTAAACTTCCAAGCGGTGAATCATAACTCAGAGTTTAAGGGCCAATGGCAGAGGCCCAAATCCTGAAACATTCTGTGATTGGAGATCATATATCGAATCAGAACACGGGCTCAGAATCCCTCATCCAGACTCAAGCTCAGGCAAACACTGACCACTGAATACATAACAGATATACTGCTTTGATTCCAGTTGGTGCATGTGTCCCATAGCTCCCTTCTGAAATCCTGTAACTTTTCATACCACGAATGTCCTGGGCCATTTTTGACCTCCTATAGTCACACTATTTGTTGCACCTCTGGACAGCAGTTGTGGTGACATTAAGGAAGCACCACAGAACCAATAAAGCAGAATGATGCATGGACTGTCCTGTATAAATCCATCACTCATGCACTATTATTGCATCAATGACATATTGAAGGATACAGTATTCCTGTAAAAAGAATCCCGCCAGTCTGTGGGGGCCTTGGATACTGAAGGTACAGTTGTGGATCTGCTGCATGGCAGGAGTGTGAATGTTGATTGGCTTCACTTATTCCCTGCCTGAATAACTGGAAATCAAATAGTACAAAAATGCTGTAAGTCTTCACTTGGGGCACTGTAGAGCAGTGTTTCTCAATCTTTTTTGGTCCAAGGCACACTTGTTCCATGAAAAAAATCACGAGGCACACCACCATTAAAAAAGTTAAACAATTTAACTCTGTGCAACCCTATATTGACTATATAATTATGACTGTAAGAAACACTTGCCAATTGCTGTGTTGGTTGCAATCTCCTGTAATAAGGCTTCACAAGCCGCTGATTTCTCTGCCAGCACAATCCTTTGCTCAGCAAGTTTCAGGTTGAGCTCATCCAGCCAGCTTCTTTAAGTTTGTCTAAATTTTAGTTTAGTTTGTCTAAATTTTGCCGCGACGTGCGGCGACGAGAAGGGTGATTTGCATTGTCACGTGCCTGGCGACCGCCAATAGTACTGTAGTCGTGACCCGGCCGGCTTCCTTTCCGGCGGGTCAGTGGTGTTTATTGGCGGCCGCCAGGCACGTGACAATGCAAATTGCCCTTCTCGTCGCCACACGTCGCGGCACACCAGCCAGCGTCTCGCGGCACACTAGTGTGCCGCGGAACAGCGGTTGAGAAACGCTGCTGTAGAGCATTTAAGAATGGGCTTTGCATTTACGTGCTGTTGAAGTACAGTCTGAAATAAGAAGTAATGGGGTTTTCTTAATTTGAAAGGGGGCAAGAATTAGTAAAATGTGCTCTATGGAAACTTCGTGTTTATGTCCGTCTGTCCAGCTCCACTTGCTTTTTCTGCTCATTTTCGCAGGAGACCTAGAACACCTGCTCTTAGCAACATGACTAGCAGGCACTGAAAAATCTCTTCTGTCAACATCACACACTTTGTGGGGGAGTGTATGAATCTTCTGAAGACAGGAGTGATGGCGAATGCTAAACACCAAGAAGATAAGTCACCTGCCAGAGAGGACACAGTGAAATAGCTTTCTTGATGGCTTTATATCCAATGTGACTTGAAAGAAGGAAGGAAGGAGAGATTTAACCAAAGGGAGCAGCAAAACAATCACTTTCATTCCTTTGTACACTTTCCCCAAATATATGCATTTTCACAAACACTGATTGGTTGGAAAAATTCGTTGAAAATTCTGATGTGTGAATTTTGAAGGAAGGCTGCATTTTGGTTCTAATGTTTCAGAAAGCACAAATTAGATAGATTGGCTTCTAAATGTGAACTGCATCAAATTTCTCCCCCATCCCTACATGTGAGTGAGGTGTACAGGCCAGCCCTATTATAGTCCCCAATGATATTTGGAATATAGCTCTTATTAGACCTGCAAGATCTGCTTATTCAGAGGCAAATATAGGACCAAACAAAGCACACCTCTCGCTCTCAAATCACTTCCAACTCTCTTAAAAATTAGACTCTATTAGTCACAACTCAATTCTGCCTTCAGAATATCTCCATCGCTTTAAATGGCTCTTCCCAATATTCAGTGTTTGTTTTTCCTTTGATTCCCTTTTAAAATAAAATTCTGTGTTTATTTGCTTGGACAGCCACCACTAGAGCTGGAACAAACTGTCCTTTTGCTTATGTGACAGAATAGCTCTGGCACTCTGTATGTACAAGCTATTGAAAGAGTGAGCTGCTTCGCACGCCCCTCTTTAACAACAGCCATCTTATTCTGCTTTAATTGCCTCATGTGTTTCTATTAAGTGTTTGAATTCCAAAGCTGGCTACGCAGGGCAGGTTAAAGCTTCTTGGTGCTGCAAACTGCACTTGAGTACTGCAGTGTTTACAATCCGTTCCCACCAGTGTTCTAAAATGAGACCCGGGATATGTGAATAGTTTCAGCCTCGACTTGCAAGTACTTTCAAGCCTGCTTGTTTAACGAATGTTTAGGGAGGCTGCTAAAGCTTCACACTGTGTTTATAGAGCTCCTGTTTCCTTCAGAACTACAGGAGAGGAAGTTCAGCAGATCTGTTCCCCCGGAGCTTCTCTGCTGGACATATAGAACATTTGTTCTGTGTACAGGGAGTGGGGAACGCCAAAGATTGCTGCACTGTATTCATCTATAATGTTGCGATTTCCTAGGAAAATAATACGCCTCTGAAATTTTGTGGTACTATGACTTGTCAGCTACATTGAGTTCCTCAAAGAAACTGAAAAAATCAATGTATCAGAGAGATGATAGTTGACAGATGACAGATGATAGATAGATAGATAGATAAAATAAAAAAATTCCTTCAGTAGCACCTTAAAGACCAACTAAGTTTTTATTTTGGTATGAGCTTTCGTGTGCATGCACACAAAAGCTCATACCAAAATAAAAACTTAGTTGGTCTTTAAGGTGCTACTGAAGGAATTTTTTTATTTTACTTCGACCCAGACCAACACGGCTACCTACCTGTAACCAGATAGATAGATAGATAGATAGAGGCGCACGTCACATTTCTGCCACATTCAAACAGCAGTATTTTATCCAAACCCTTGATCCAATGTACTGGAGGATGCTTGGATTCAGCTGAAGTGTTCCTCTGCCTGGCTCTGCTGAAATTTGCTGGTAAGGGGCCTCCATTGCCACAGAGGTGCCAGCTGAAAGTGCAGACAAGTGGAAGTGGCAGTATCCCTATTGGCAGCAGCCAGTGAAAAGCTGGGGTGTTTCTGGCTTGAGGAGGAGCTGGAGAAGAGGTCAGTTTTGGTTGGCCAAGGATCTGCTGGGTCCTTAGTCGGTCTAGCTACTGGTGAAGAGCCTGACCAAGCCCAGAGCTGATATGTACAGCAAAAAAATCGTTCCACTTGCCAGGGTGAGTAGCAGAGCTGGACTGTGGCTCTTCCACTCCATTAGCCCTGCTGCTCCTGGCCAGGAGTTTGGACTACTCCCTTAGAACCCAGCATTGATCTTCTTCTTCTTCTTCTTCTTCTTCTTCTTCTTCTTCTTCTTCTTCTTCTTCCTCTTCCTCTTCCTCTTCCTCTTCCTCTTCCTCTTCCTCTTCCTCTTCCTCTTCCTCCTCCTCCTCCTCTTCCTCTTCCTCCTGTTGAATTCTGCCGTGGGGAGGGAGTGGTTTTATGGTTGTCCCATGGGCCAGTCAGCCAGTACTCAGCACAGCCAGCTTCTGCTGGAAGTAGGGTTACCAGACTCAATAGAAGACAGGACTTCTGTGCCTTTAATTGCCCTGCTCTCTTTTGAGTCTGGAAACCCTAGCTGGAAGCAGGAAGAACTGATTGCTCTTATATTCTTACAAAATGGCATATCTCTCTCAAATGATAACGGCTTCTTAGCAGGTTCACCGTGCAAGCTGTATATATCTTTATGAAGCCTTCATTCCCCACACCTTTTCTACTTCTTCTCCCTCCTTCTCGCTAAATATACATTGTTGTTTCTACATCCCCCCCCCCCCGCCGCATCTATTTTTGTCCTCCTCTGCTTCATCATAGCCCCTTGCCGTTCGTCTTTCTATTTCGGAAAAAAATGGTGGGTTTGTAATCTCTTCAAACTGTCCACACAGAGTCATTTCGTTCAGCCTGAGATGCATCAATTGTTTGAGACAAATCTGCATAAATCATTTATCGGAGGCTTTTGAATAATGAACAAAGGATACCTCTAAGCCTTGCTCTGTAAATAATTGATCCAAGAGGCTGGTTGCTGCAAAGGATTGCTAAGCTTCGCTGGAGATGTTTTCAGGTGTCAGCTGGAGGAGTCTTTCTGAGGAGTTTCATTTCTCAGGATGCTGCCAGACTCTCACTTTTTCCTGGTGGGTTTCGACCACATACCAGCAGATTCAGGTTGTACAACTGATGGCACTCTTCTGCAAAAAAAACCCTGTTTCCTCCCCAAATAGAACTTTTTGTGATAAGGAAAGCGGCCCAGAAATTTCACCAAAAAGTGTGAGATCACACTTGCTTGATGCCATGTCATATAACCTGCCTGCAAACAAATCAGAATTATTTCATTAAGTGACCAGAACCAATGACGGGCAGAACCAACTGACTTTAGCATTGCTATCAGCCAACCTCTTCCAAAGGGAACTCAAAGACTAACTGGGATAAAGCTGTCAGGCAGCGTTGCACCCTGGGCTGCTTGTAGGTAAGGGCTGGTTGTAGTGAGAAGGTAGGCAGGTGGGGTCTGGCTGAAGGCAGAGTCATAGCTGCCAAGTCTCCCGTTTTCCCCGGGAAAACCCCTTTTTTACTTACCTGTTCCCGGTGGTCCCCCGTATCACTTCGTCTCCCGTTTTTCTCCGTTATTTTCTCCTGCCGACGGCCATTTTTTTTCTTTCCGATTTGCCCTTCTATGGGCACCAAAAATGGCCGCCGCCAGCTTCAAAAGCCGCATGTACGCATGTCCGGAAGTGCATAGAGGTCACTTCCGGTGTTGGCGGCGGCCATTTTGGTGCCCATAGATGGGCGGAGCGTCACCGGAAGTTGCGTCGGAGCACTTCCTGACATGCGCACAAGCGATTTTCGAAGCCGGCGGCAGCCATTTTGGGTGCCCATAGAAGGGCAAAGCGACACAGGAAGTTACATCGACGCAACTTCCGGTGTCAAACGGCTGCCGGTCCCGGATTCTGCAGTCTGGAACTTGGAAGGTAAGGGCAGAGTGAGGTTGGCCTAATGGAAGGAGCACCATGGGTGAGAAGCCCCCTTCTCCCACCCCTGGCATCATAATTCTCCCTCCTAGAGGACTCTACCACATAGAGGACTGTTTCCGCTTTGGGAAGCTGCCATCCCCCTCGTGATGTCAGCAATCCTTACAGCAATCCTCAATCTCATCTCAGAAGTATTTACAAGTCTACTAACTGGTAAAATAGCTTCCATTAAAGGATGATGAGAGGTTAAGACTGAGTCTCTTTTGACTCACCATTTCTCATCTATTGTTTCTGTTTTGTTTAATGTGAGTTAAGCATGCTGCAATAAAAAAAAAAAAGCACCAGAACAGTCCCTGCCTACAGATTTATACTTTGATAAACAATTTGATAAACCCAATAATGTCAAAGCTGGGAACATCTGGGACAAAGGCCATCTAACTCATCACTATCATTAAAAAAAAAAAAAAGGCCAGCTCATTTATCGGCACAAAGTTGATTCAACGTTATGTTTTAATCCAGGTCTGGGGAACACCCTCTGGGTGTTCGACTACAGTTCTCATCATCCCTGACCATTGGCCATGTTAGCTGAGGCTGATGGGAGTTGGAGTATCACAACATCTGGGGGACTACTTCTGTTTTAATCTAATTTTAATGAAGACACTTTCCTTGGGGGAGAAAATTTCAGCTGGATCTGGGTTGGGGTTTCCTTGGGGGGGGAGGGGGAGTCATTAACTTTGTGTACTCTTGCCATTTCATATACAATATCCTAAAACCTGACTCCTCTCCTTCTTTGGCATTTTCAACCACTTCAGATATTTCTGTCATTTTACATTGTTTCCTCCACTCAGACACTGTGGAAGCAGCTCCTTCATATTTAGCTCCTCGTAAAGAAACAGTCCCTCTCATCCTATAATATTATTTCTCTTGCCCTTCTTGTGTTCCCAGCCTTCAAACTCATATTAACATTACAATAACATGATGTTCAGTACCCAAGGCAATGCTCCAATATTGCAGTTATGAGTTCTGAATGGGCTATTATTGTGCAACTGATGTATACTTAGGGATTTGTGGCAAAAGTTATTATTTTTATTTTAAGGTAGATTCCATGCTAAGGTTTTCTAGGGTTTGAAAATGAAACAGCTAGTATCATCCTGCCTTTATGTACACCAGTTGGTGTGACTATGTGTCCAACTTTACAGAAGTATACTGCCTCCGACAGGGGTGGTACAACAAAGCCATGATGGCTACTTCTGCTGTTGGAGACAGTGTGCCTCTGAGTACCAGTGGTTGGGCTACACAACTAGGGAGAGTCCTGTTGCACTCGTGTCCTGCTTGCAACCAGTTACCAGGTTGGCCACTGTCAAAGCAGGATGGTGGACAAGATGGGCCTTTGGTCTGATCCAGCTGGTTTCTGTTCTTATGTCCGCTGTTTGAAGGGCTGCCCACTTCAAATCCAGTTTAAGGATCAAAAGCCCTAAGAAGAAAGACTAGGGGCCTTGAAGTTGTCCATCAATACTTAGCTCCTGGACAGCTGACTGAGCAGACGCACAGGTCACATGGCCACGGTCCTCCCCACTACAGGTGAGATGTAGCATATTTCTCTTTAAATTATAGCCACTAGTTCTAAACCTGCATTAATTTGAATGAGTGTATGTGTCAGGGGCTGGACTGAGGAGGAATGGTGGGGGCCACCCCCCCTCCTGAATCTTCCCGAGAACAGGAGGACAGTGTAGATTTAGAACAGTGGTTTGCAGAAGGTCTTAGTTCAGAGGCTGTAGAGGGGAGAAGCTGGGAAATATTGGGAGAGGAACAGCAGGAAGAAGAAACATCAGGGGAGAGACAGCTGACAGACTTAGTGTCCCTGGGCAGCATTCCTGACCCCCCCCCTCTCCCAGGACCAGGCAAGCATTGAGGGTAGTAGAACAGAAGTCTCAGAGGCAGAAAGCTCAGATTAGCTATTGCAAGGGTGACGTAGAATAGGAGAGATGGAGGGAGGGGGACTTTACTTGGAGCAACAACATTATTTCAGGGAGGATGCATTCCTTTGTGTCTCTCTCTGTCAACTATGGAATAAATTACTTGGTAAGAACTACTCTTGTTTATCTGCTTACTGGCTGCCACCAGGGGGAGGGATCGGATTCCCCGAAGCCTGACAGTATGTATGTATGTATGTATGTATGTATGTATGTATGTATGTATGTATGTCCTCTTTTGTCTTCCGTTTTGGTGATTTCCTCTTTTTTGGCATTGTGCAAGAGACCACTCCAAAATCAGCGGTAGGGTTGCCTCTGGAATGCTGCATGCAGTTTTGGTCATCCCATTTTAAAGGTGATTTCATAGAGTTGGAAAAGGTGCAGAATGGAACCAAGGAGGCTTTCATTTGGCTAAAGTGTTTGGGGACTTTTTAGCTGGGGGGGGGGGGAATACAGCTAAGAAGAGACTTGATAGAAGAACATATAATTATGCATGGAGTGCAGAAAGAGGAGAGGGAGAATATTTTCCTTCCTCTCCTATAGGACCAGCACTTGTCACTTAATGGCATAATTCTCTGCATTGTGTGTGCATGGTCCTGAAAGCAGTGTTGATGAAAGCACACTCTGCACATGCACAGATATTCCAGGGCTGAGCGTTCGTGCTGGAAACATAACCCAAGGCTGTGCCCTGCTGAGATGAGGCTCAAATTAAAACCTTGCCCTTGGCATCATGCCATGCCTCCGAGGGCTGGTCAGAATTCAGTGCTTGTGAAATTGCTTTGACCACTGGCTGCAAACGTATACAATAAATCAGAGTGTTTGTGATGAAGCACAAAAAGACATAATTTACAGCCCTTGGATACAGTTGAGGAAAAGGCAGGCTTACATTCCTAAAAGGCAGTGGGACAAGTGCAAGCTTAAGAGAGCTTAAATGCCTGATCCTTTCTATGCGAAAACGGCTAAGTGGGGAGATTTACTCTGAAAGAAGTCCCATTAAGTTCAGGAAGTCTTGCTTCCAGCTGTTTGGCAACAAGCAGCCCAGCAGGGAGATGATGAACAGGGTTTAATCTACTTCAATGACAGCTGATAAGTGTGAGTGTTTATTTTTAAAGCATTATGAACCAGTATCATGGAGAGGAACTGTGTGCACAGCAGGCGCGTAGCAAGGGAGGAGCGAAGGGGGTGGGCCGCCCCTAGCTCCACTGTGGCGGGGGCAGCACGAGGGCAGCACCTCCAGACCCTGGCCCGCCCCTCACCTCCTCCGCTCGAGCAGGAAGAAGCAGAGCACGCTATGGAGCGGGTTGCCGGGCGGCAAACCAGCGCCCGGCAACCCGCTCCGTAGCACGCTCTGAAGCAGAGCACCAGCCGAGTGCCGCTGCCCGAGTGCGCCACCAGAGCAGAGCAGCAGCACCAACCCGGACGGCCTGCACATGTGCAGACATGCGCAGTCCGTCCTGGCATGCGCTGTCGTCATGACATCATGACGCATGCATCAGGACACATGTGCACTGTGGAGCGACGCCCCGTCCCCAGGGGATGCTGCCCCGGGCAGCCTAGCAGCACCGTTCACCACTGGTGCACAGCACCCAGTCCAGTGCCTAGTTCGTCATCCAGCTAGGAATATTTACTTACTGCATTTTTATTTCACCTCTTCTCTCAAGACCTAGTGACAATGCACTTGGTTTTCTCCCCCACCCCATTTTATCCTTATTATAACCCTATGAGGTAGGTTAGGCTGAGAGTTAATGAATAAGGTCACTCAGATACATAACTTCATGAGGATTTGAACCTAGGTCCCACTCTGACCCTCTAACCACTACAGAATGCATGGAAACCTACACCTGACAATGCATGTCCTTTAGCTGAATCAAGATGGACACTTTGGAATCAGGACTGCAAAGAAAATGGTGTCGAACACTCCTCTCTTTCCCCCCAAATTTCATATATTTCGTAATGCTGGAAGCCTCATTGAATTAACTGGGACCAAATTTTAATCTACAATTAAAGTGCTAGTTGTTTGAAGCATACAAATTAAAAATTGCAGCCCTAATTGCAGCCCATTCACACATCATACAAAAGTAAGAATAGTTTTCAGTTGTTAATAATAGGAAGCACAGATGACTCATGCATTCTTCACCAATTGAAAATGTCCGAAGACACTCTTAAGGGGCAATAGATAAAACAGCTTGCGCAGAGCAATCATTTTGCTTCTCACCTGGCATAAATAAAGCCACTGATCCAGTCATCACTGTCAACTAAGAGATGGTCTCTATGGAAACCAAGGGGAAGTATCTATCACACCTACCAGTCACCCATTTAATGGTTGTTTCAAGGACCCTTCCCAGCTCCTGGGTGTGTGTGTGTGGATCTTTCAAAACCCATCAACCTTCTAACATGAAAAATGTGTAATCATTGCTCATTTGTGTTTCAGGTAAATAAGACATTTCTCCACAGGGAAGTGCTTGTTTTGGAGATGTCACAAATCCCCCCAGCATTCCATCAGCATTATATTGTTCATGGGAAATTTTGATTCATTCTGCCCGCTAGCAAGACTATTGCCGTTTGGCATGCTATGTGGAGCGCAATTGCATAAGGATGCTAGAGACATCCATTTGATAATGTTGGTGATGAGTGTCACAACTTCCCTGCAGAATTATGTGGAGTACCCCTGGGCTCCACAACCATAGGAGAGATCCTTCTCGCCTTCCTTCTTTCCTGCGGCAGGCATCCTTCCAGAAACGGCATATAAAGACCCATACTATGTGGCGTAAACAATTGTACTGGACTGGGAGAGAGGTCGTTTACCTGTTCTGGGTGGGATTGCCCTCCCTCCGAAGGAGCAGATACGCAGTTTGAGGGTACTCTTTGGTTCATCTCTGTCACTAGCGGCCCAAGAGACCTCTGTAGGCAGAAGTGTTTTTTTACCACCTCAGATAATACACCAGCGGTAACCGTTCTTGGACCCCAACAACCTGGCCACAGTGGTCCATTCCTTGGTAACCTCGGGGCTAGATAACTGTATTGCACTTTAGGTGGGGCTGTCATTGTATCTGGCCTGCAAGCTACAACTAGTACAGAATGTAGGAGCCGGACTGCTCGTAGTGCAGAATGTCGCAGCTGACAACATGTTATTCTACTGCTGGGACATCTAGACTGGTTGCCAGTTTGCTCCTGGATCATGTTCAAAGTGCAAGTTAATTCACAAAGCCCTAAGCAAGTTGGGTCCAAAGTACCTTAAGGGAAATCTGATCACTTACAATCCACCTTGTAAGTATGCCCCTGAGGTTTGATTGGCCTTCACTGAAGGTTGAGCGCCGAATAATTGAAGCATTTCAATTATGGTGCTGGAGGAGACCCTTGAGAGTCCCATGGACTGCAAGAAGATCAAACCTATTCATTCTTAAGGAAATCAGCCCTGAGTGCTCACTGGAAGGATAGATCCTGAAGCTGAGGCTCCAATTCTTTGGCCACATCATGAGAAGAGAAGGCTCCCTGGAAAAGACCCTGATGCTGGGAAAGATGGAGGGCACAAGGAGAAGGGGATGACAGAGGACAAGATGGTTGGACAGTGTTCTCAAAGCTACCAACATGAATTTGACCAAACTGCGGGAGGCAGTGGAAGACAGGAGTGCCTGGCGTGCTGTGATCCATGGGGTCACGAAGATTCGGACATGACTAAATGACTAAACAACAACAACAACAAGAGACTGAGCCTCAGTTTGGCAGGCTCTGATCTCTGGAACTCACTGCCTGTAGAGGTTTGGCAAGAAACATCCCTCCCTTCTTTCACATTTTTTTTTTTTTGAAAACTATATTGTTTAGATGGGTCGTTGCAATATGAATTTTCTCTTTGTAACCAATCAGTATTTATTTATGTTTAAAGTGTTCGTATGATTTTTTTGCTGATTTTATTATTATATGTTGTATACCACCTCGATATGTTTTTTTTTAAAATGAAAGTGTGGAATAGAAATACATAAATAAAATAAATGCACCGTCCATTCTTTCCATAGTGCTTTTTTTTGGAGATTTTGCTCTCTGAATAAACTTCTGTTTCTTGTAGTGTGCTTCTAGCAGTGAGGAGAGTTGAGTGCATATTGTTTCAGAACTCCTGTAAGCCAATTTTCTACACTCTGTGATGCATGTGTGTAAAATGCTTAGCATTTAATATCTTCTCCACTAGAAACAGAGAAAGAAGAAATCTAGCGAAACATTATCTCCCCGCAAACCAATTTCCCAGTCGGTGCTGATAGTAGCAGGACCATGATTCCTCCTTGGCAGGAAGACTTGTGGTGTGGCATGTATCCAGACCATAGAACACCTGCTGAATAATAATAAAAAAGCTTCTCATTTTAGTCTACAACGTTTCTTCCACTTCTCCATCAGAATCTGATTTTCTGAGCCCATCAGGAGACCCATCTTGAGACATTGCCCACCTCTGCTTTCGTTTACCATTTTGGAGAACATGTACAACATCTGAGACACAGCTAATAAATAAATCAGGTTTATTTGGAAAGGAATATATGTCTATATTAACGCAAGTTTTGAGACACCTGAAAATAATAGAGAAGGTTGCCATGGCAATAGAAACCAAGCAATACTGTATTTTACATTTGCGAGGGATGGAGGGTTCAGAATCATGGAATCACAGAACTGTAGAGTTTGTTGGGACCCTGAAAGTCACCTAGTTCAAACCCCTGCAATGCATAAGATGGGTGATATTTGTCTGTTAGGGGCTTCTACCCTTAAGCCTCTGTTACCAGTCAGACGGCAGAGGGAATATTCATTCAGCATCAGCAGAACTTGCAACGTTAAACAGAGTACACGCCGCACTATTTACATATATACAGAATATGAGGTATAGTAAAACACAGGAGGTGTCAAATATTCAAGGGCTGGTACAACGTATCAATCCACGTTGTCTACAGTGTCAACACTACTAAGACTTAAGTTCCCCCTCGTTGCATTCAATCACATACACTCACTCACACAACACAATGCATACCCATGTCTGAGGTATTTTCTTCTTCTTAAAATGTCTGTTTTTAGTGCACACAGTTGCATCAGCACACTGAATGAGCAAAGGGGAAGAAAGAAGAGAGCTATGGGCAGAGGACCTCCATGTGGGGGCAAGAAAGAGAATTAAGAAGAGATGGGCCTGGTGTCCCATTTTTAAACCTGTGGCAGCTCCTTGTTCATGGTGAATGGGTAGCCAACTTCTGCAGTACGTCCGAGGTATGCAAAACCCCACGTTCTGCTCAGATAAACATGCCCATTATGAGCAGAGAGCTGTCATGGGTCTAAGCAGGGAAAGGAGCCACTGTTAAAAGGGTATGTTTGTGTCATGTCATCATGCAGTGGTTCTGAGTGAAATTTCCCTCCTCTTTACAAAGATACCCCAGGCCTCAAGAGCCACTTGGGAGCTAGATTTTAAAACAGGGCTTGAGTGACAGACAGGTCTCATTTGGACATGATTATTTTTCTCCACAGGAATCTTGCGATGAACAGAATGACAGAAGCAAAACCGTGGGTTTCATGCTGTTTTTTTCTTTTTTCTTTTTTAAAAAGAGAGAGATGTTTTGCCATCTTAAAAAAACAACCCCATTTGCACACACTCATTCAGTACTCTGGTGACCCCCCCTTCAGCGAATGTGATTTAGAAGACAGTCACATCCTAAACTAAACTTCGCACCTTATATATTTTTGTGATTAGGTGAACGAGATCCTGTTATGCTAACATTTTCCAGACATTTGAACACCAGGAACACTGGGGCCAGTTGCAGGTCAGTCCTAATCATGCTGACCCTGGAAGTAATAATCATTTTACTTCTCTGATTTGCACTTCTCCAAATTTTATGCTGTAGTTCTTTAGCCAGATAAAATGAAAATGTATATATTAGGGGACAACATGAGCAAAATCACATACAGTGGAACCTCGGTTTATGAACACCTCAGTTTACGAATATTCGGTTTACGAACACCGCGGACCCATCTGGAACGGATTAATTCACTTTCCATTACTTTCAATGGGAAAGTTCGCTTCAGTTTATGAACGCTTCAGTTTATGAACAGACTTCCAGAACCAATTACACCCATGCTTCGGGTTAAGTACGCTTCAGGTTGAGTACTCCGCGGACCCGTCTGGAACAGATTAATCCACTTTCCATTACTTTCAATGGGAAAGTTCGCTTCAGTTTATGAACGCTTCAGTTTATGAACAGACTTCCGGAACCAATTATGTTCATAAACCGAGTTACCACTGTACGTTTGTGAAAATAACTGACAAATACATGTTAAATTTGGGGAAGTGCCTGCAAAAATGTATGTAGTGGGCATAAAACTATAATTTAGGCAAAATACACAGTAAAATGAGGGTGAATTTTCATGAGGCCTATTTTTTTTAAAAAAATGTTTGCAAACTGATGAGAAAATGCGGAGAACTGAACTTAAGATTCGAAAAATGAGAAGCAGAGAGAAAATGAAATGGTCAGGCTCATCCATTGCTACCTGGAAGTCAGATTGAACTCAATGGTGCTTACTTCTGAGTAGGCATGCATCAACCTTGTTAGTGTAAAAAAAAAAGCTGGCGTTGGCCACTGGATAGATCACACCCACGGTGGTTGTATACAGTGGAGTATAGAACAGAAACATTATAAGATCATTGGAATGGGAGGCAGATGGGATTTGTAAATAGGAAATAGTAAAGTGTCCCAAGTATATATAAATATATAAATGGTTCTTTCGAAGAACAGAAAATTAAATGAAGCCAAATCACATGAAGCTGTCAGATGTGCTGTTTTTTTTTTTTTTACAGTACAACAATTTAAGTTACTGTACACATTATGTAACTGGGAAACAGTTGACATTTCCAGATCATACTTGCTGATTAGCTCACATTTCAGTTAAAACAGACAATCTGCCATCTGGCTGTTGCTTGAGAAACAAAAACAAAGTTAAAGCTCTAATACAAAAGCGACATTTGCATTGACACTATGAAGAATTGCCACTGCCACAAAAAAGTGCATTTCTCCCCACAACTTCCAAATGTTCAAACATTCTTCTGACCTGACAAATCCAGAGATCCATGCCTGCCTTTTATATATATACAGTTGTCTTGGTAGTCACCACAGAACCAAGACAGGCATTGAATCGTGGGTCTCATTTCTGAAGAAGCCTGGAGGAAAAAGATGGCACATGTTCATCTCCTCAGCAAAGGCTGCCTACTGCTTGATGAGAACTCAGCACTCCTACGTGGGGCAGGCCAGACCCATCCTGCACTAACTCCTTGTATAACGCTGAGCTCCAGCCTTCTTCACACACCCCGTTTATCCAAAGAAGAGAACACCAAATAGAAAAGTAGTTTTTAAAAAGAAGAAGGAACAAGTCACAGGTGCGGGGCACGGCAGTCACCTGCCAGGCAGCTTCAAGTATTTACAATATTTCCCTTTAAGTTACTTCTTTACACAAATGGTGCGGTACTTTTGACAAAGTGGTTTCGAGCACTGCTCTCATGAGTGCGAGCTGCCGTAATCACCTGTAGCTCCCAAGTCCATTAGGAACTTGCTCCCGTCAGCCATTTTCTTTAAGGCACTGCACATTTAGACTCCATCTCGGCAGAGCTTTCCTCACTGGATAGTACATTTCTCTCTTTCTCTCGGTTGCCCTTCTCTGAGGACTTTGGATTTGATGTATTTCAGGTCGCTGTTGACACTGGGTCGGCGAGCAAAGGGGGAGATCATGCCATAGGCACCTGTCTCTTTGACCCTGTGCATCCTGAAGGATTTTTGGTGGAAGGTGTCCCCATACTGGACAGAGATCTTCCTGTGAAGGGCGGGACTCATCTCGTGGGGCAGCTTGGCCATGCTGAAAAGAACGTAGAACATCTCGTTGACGTTGGTGTTCTTCTTGGCCGAGACTTCAAAGTAAGCACAGTTCTCATCGCTAGAGACCAGCTTCTCTGCTTCCTCAGAGCGAACTTTGCGGTAGAGTTCACCATGATCGTTTTTGTTGCCACAGATCACCATGGGTAGGTCACCTGTTTCCTTGGTCTTATTCTTCAGGCAGGATTTGACTTCAAGGATCTGCTGCTGGAGCCTCTTGACCTCATCAAAGGACTCTCTGCTATCCAAACTGAACACTAAGATGAAAACGTCTCCTGCAATGTTTTAAGAGGGGGAAACAAATTAAGCCAATCCGTTACAACCTCTCTTAGAAAAGATAATGTAAAAGTCGTATACAGCAAGGGATTTGTTTATCCAAGCTATATTAAGAAGATCCTGTAGGATCACACGAGTAGCCCATCTAGCCCAACATACTGCTCCCACAGTGGCCAACCAGATCACTATGAGAAGCGGGACCTGGGTGCGAGATCACTTTCCCTTCCTGATGTTTCCACCAACTGGTATTCAGAAGCATACTGCCTCACTCTGTGATATAACCAAACATTATATGGTATAAACCAGGCATCCCCAAACTTCGGCCCTCCAGATGTTTTGGACTACAATTCCCATCTTCCCCAACCATTGGTCCGGTTAGCAAGGGATCATGGGAGTTGTAGGCCAAAACATCTGGAGGGCCGAAGTTTGGGGATGCCTGGTATAAACAAAACATTCGGAGAACATCTGGTGGATAAAAGGAATGCTATTTACAGAGCTTTCATTGTAAAGAATGCAATGAATTAAGATGGCATGGATTTTTAGCAAAATAATGTTTTATAACAACATGTTGACAAGTTTATCAAACTTTTGTGTGTGTGCCAAAATCCTCCTCCTGTTCCCCCCCCCTTTACTGGGATCACATGGCTGTGGTGAGATCTTACCAGAACCCAGAAGCCTCCATAGCTATATCTCATTGCTTCTCTGGCTGTGGGGGTAGGGCAGCGAGGAGCACACCTGCAAAGGTGCACCTTGGATTCTGCTGCCTGAGGCAGCTGCCTCAGTTTGCCTCATGGATGGGCTGATCCTAGCATGATTTCATTATCTGGATAACTAGTTTTTCTGACAGTTTTGACCTGATCAGACCCATTTCAGTTCTCAGTGGAATACAAAGGTGGGCCGAGAGAGTTATTATATCTCACCCTGCCTCTCCTTCCCCCAACTGATGTGCATTGACTAGGAGGAGCCCCTGGTAACCCCCTTCTCTCACACACAATCACACGTCTAACCTGTGAGTATGGAAAGTCTCCTCATGGCAGGGAACGGATGGTTCCCAGATGTGTCCAAGATGTCTAGCTGATACATATCACCCCGGATGTTGTAGACTTTGCGATGGAAATCCTCAATGGTGGGTGTGTACTGATCCTCAAAGCGGCCATTAAGAAACCGCGAGACGATGGAGCTCTTGCCCACCCTGGAGGCTCCAAGGACAACCATGCGGTAGGAGTTTTTTGCTGGCACGTTCAAGGTGCAGTTCCCACTGGACATAGTCTTCATCATTGCTTAGATCTGCACAGATACAAAAAAAGATAAGGATTTATTGTCAACATGAAAAAATCAACACCAGGAACACCAGCCTGGTGCCTTTACCAGGAACTACAAATCCCATCATCGCTGTCTATTAGCCATGCTAATGGGAGTTGTAGTCTGGGTTGGGAAAGACTGGGCTACAGCAAACTAGGAAATGGCTACAGCAATATCACAAGCCAGCAAAATAAGAGAAGAGTAGGTTGCTTACACCCAGGGAAGCTGTTTTGTTGTGAAAGAATGGGTTTTCTAAGCAGCAAAAAGGAAGCTGAACAGGGAAAACACAGAATCATAGAGTTGAAAGGGATCATCTAGTCTCACCCCCTGCAATGCAGGAATCCGCATTTTGCCCAATGTGGGACTTGAACTCACAACCCTGAGATTAAGAGTCTCATGCTCTACTGACTGAGCTATCCCAGCTGATGAGTAAGTAGGTGTGTTTTGTTCATGGTGCCATTTAAATGCCCTATAAAAACTGAATGAGCGAACTGTGATTATTCCACAGCAATTGCATGTGTGGAATTGGCCATTGTCTTTTCTCTTGCAATTCATGAACAGAGGGTCCCAGAGGAGAAAACAAATGAGAGAATGGTTACATAATCAGAGCGTAAGCATGTCAGTCACTGAAAACTACAGGGACCCTTGAGACCCCAAGCACGTCTTTCATTCACCAAACCTGTTGCATTACAAAAAGGAGAATTAAAGCACAGTACCCCATAAAGCAGGAGTGGGGAACCTGGGGATTTCAACACCCATCATCCCTGGCCACTGGCCATGCTGGTTGGGTCTGATGGCAGTTGAAGTCCAGCAACCACTGGTCCTGTTAGCTAGGGATCATGGGAGTTGTAGGCCAAAACATCTGGAGGGCCGCAGTTTGGGGATGCCTGATATAGAGGGAGGGGGAAACTGTAAACAATGCAGCAACAAGGCAAAACTCAGAGAAAGATGTTATGAAAGACAAAGCGGGTGGGTTCTCAAGGTGCTATTTAGTTTATGTACTCTTTATGATTTCAAATGACATATAGCTATAGCTTTATCTGTTTAAGAACACCAGAGGAGCCCTCCTGGATCAGAACAAAGGCTCATTGACTTCTTCTTTCACAGTGACCATCCATATGCCCATGGAAAGCCCCAAATCAGGGTCACCCTTGCTTATTTCCCAAGCCATCTTTTAAAACGTCTCGACTAATTTTCTAATCTGTGGAAGTATCAAAAGTGAAATAGCCAAACCGTTGTCACGGCTGACAAAAGAAGCCTTGGGGCATCTCTCTTGGAAAAAATAATAATGAATCAGCATATGAGCATTGTTCTAGAACCCCGAATGAGGATGGAGCATTATTTTGTCACGTGAATAGAGAGTCACATCTGTTGCTCTGCTCACATTTGGCTCTGGCTGCACCTGCCACCAACATGCAGCTCCAGGCGGGTTGCCCATAGGCAATACAGTCTTCAAGCTGAGCAAGCTTCCCCAACCCTTCCCTAGTTCTTCTAAAGATGATCTTTCATCTTACACTAGGGTAGGGAGGGGGAAACTTGTGGGTTTTTTTTAAAAGATATTGTTGCTCCCCAGCTCCCCCCAGCTGCAGCCAGCAGAGCCAGGAATGATGGGATTTGTAATCCAACAACATCCGGATAATTTTGCACCCCTGCACTAGGGTTATAGTCCTATGCACACTTATAATGCAAACAGAAACATGTCTACTCGGAAGTAAATGCTATTGATTGCAATGGGGTTTACTTGCAGGTAAATGGGATTAGGATTGCAGCCTCTGTTGTAAAGCCCACTGAACTCAGTGGGGTCCCCCTCTGAATAAAAGTGCTTTGGATCAAGCAGTAAATAAATTCATTGCATTTCCCCACTATGAAGTTTGGTGTTCTTCATGTCAAGGTGCTTTATCCCTGTGTTTGGATGTCATGCAGAGAGAGCTTCTGTCCCACATTTAAGCCGAGGATGTTGTATGACCTAGATAGTGAAGTCTAATAAATCACAGGTCCACTTAAAAAGCATTATCTGCCATTGAATCAGCCCAGTTATAGCAATTAATTGATCAATGCTTTGTGCCCTGTTTAAAACACAGCCCCCCTCCATTTATTGTGTTGCAATGAAAACCTCTATCTCTCTCTCCTGCCCACCTAGCAGTTCGAAAGCACGTTAAAGTGCAAGTAGATAAATAGGTACCACTCCGAGCGGGAAGGTAAACGCGTTTCCGTGCGCTGCTCTGGTTCGCCAGAAGCGGCTTAGTCATGCTGGCCACATGACCTGGAAACTGTATGCTGGCTCCCTCGGCCAATAACACGAGATGAGTGCCACAACCCCAGAGTCGGTCACGACTGGACCTAATGGTCAGGGGTCCTTTTACCTCTATCTATCATCTATCTATCTATCTATCTATCTATCTATCTATCTATCTATCTATCTATCTATCTATCTATCTATCTATCATCTATCTATCGGTGCTTAATATCACAATCAGCTGATTATAGTCCATCTTGACAGATTTGGACAGCCCATTATTACACATTAATACTTGTATGTTGTATTGACAATAATATTTTTTCTTTCCCATGCAGTTTTACTTTGTAGCTCTCTTTTACATACCCCCTCCCCCAACGAACTGCTTTGTCTGCATTCCTCTGCAACCTCATCTTAAAAGAGGTGGAAAACAAAGCAAAGGCGGTTTGAATGCCTTGCCCAAGGTCAAGCAAGTGGCACTGCTACTTGGTACTCAAACTCATTCCCCACCTTCTCCATGTTCACTAAACTGTCTAATTTATTACCTTAGTAAAGGTATTTACTTTACTATTTATTATTACATATATCCCCTCGATAGCTCAGTCGGTAGAGCATGAGACTCTTTATGCCAGGGTCATGAGTTTGAGCCCCACACTGGGCAAAAGATTCCTGCATTGCAGGAGGTTGGAGCCTCAAGGGTGGGGTACAAATAAAATTTTTTATATTTATTATTATCATTACAATTCTATGATTCTCTGTATACCTCACCTCTCCTTCAAGCAGTTCAAGGGGGAATATATTCAGTTCTTTCCTCTTCATAATATCCTCACAACAACCTTGTGAGGTGGGGGACTAGCCCAAGGCAAGCTTCATGTCTGAATGAGGCTTTGAACCCTAGTCCCCCAGGCCCCAGTCTGATGCTGCAACCACTAGACCACATTGGCTCTCTTGGTATAGGCACACCTCAAAAAGTGGAGGTGCAGAGGTACAGAAGTAAACGGAGAAATTGGGTTGCATCCAGCTAATTTAAACTCTGAATAGGCTTGCGGAAATACCGTAAATGAACCTAAGTTAGCCATAGCCATTAACCTTTTTGTTGTTGTTGCTTTGAGTAGAAACTAGTACGCGATGCAACGGGTAGCTTTTCAGTAGAGCACCCAGATTTTAGTCTTATTCGTATTGCTTTATGATGCTTTTGTTGCAATCTGGTTCCATTTGCCCAGGTATTGATTCTGAAAGGGCTTCTAAGCATTCCGTCTGTTAGCTTTTTAGCTTAGTGCATGGAGGTACACTTTGATTCCTGCAGCCACATCTCTTCTAATTGCCTCTGAAACTCCAAAGCAAAGTGAAGCTGTTGCCTTTCATGCACACCCAGACTCTTTCTTCCCTTCTCCGCGTTGCTGCAGCTTTTCTGACTCACCAAAATCACCTTTATTGTCTCACAGAACACCCCTCAGGGTGTGGGTAGGTGTGCGTGTGCATGTGCACACCACCCAAACGGTACATTAAAAAAAAATGAACAAGCATGTCTTGCCCTTTTACTAGTTATGAGATATAGATAGATGATAGATAGATAGATAGGCTTTTTAATACCAGGTTCATGCTATTTAAGTCCATCAAGGGTATCATATTAGCCCATCCTTACATCCACATGTTGAGTGTTAGCACTTTCTCTCAAGGAACTACTCCAACTAGTTTCTAACAGCATATCATCATCATCTGCTTGATAAACAAATGATGGCAGTAAGGTCACTCCACAAGCCAGCCGGTGGCTTGTCTTTGCCAACTTCCCTATCCCTTTTCTGGAGCCTCTCGGCTATGTATTTCTAATGTAAAAGCATCAGTGCGTCCTAAACTGGTATCTTTCCCGCTCGCATCCCATCCCTATATTTGCTTGTGGAGCAGCTGAGTTTGAAATTCCATGTCTCGTACTGCTCAGTTCGTAAAAGTGATTTAAAAGACACTCGTCCCCTTCCCCCCAATCCTGTATATGTAAGGTAGGCACCAGGGAGAACACATAAAGATGATCCAGGTATAGAGAAATGGCATGGGGACAGACAGACAACCTGCACCAGAAACCTGCCTGGGGGGGGGGCTTTCTAACCTATTTCTTTTCTTTTCTGCACCCCCTCCGCTGGGGTCTTGGTGCTTGCCCCCAGAGCATATAAAGCAGACAAAACTGCTACACAGCATCTGCAGGGGATATACAGTAATGGCAAGCTTCAGTTCACTCACACTTTATTTACTGTCCTTTCATGCTCAAAAGACCGGGGGGGGGGGGGGGAGAAGAGAAAAGATCGCAAGAAACAATGCAGAATAGCTAGCTCTGCTCTCGGCTACAAAGTCCTTCAACCCCTTTCCCTTTTAAAAACCCATTTAGACACTGTTGCCTGGAGCTATTATTCTACACATCTAGCTACTGTACAAAGCTCCTTCATTTACCTTTTTCTCTCTTTGGAAGGGAAATACTGGCTCCTCTTGCAGTCAGCAGTGTTGGTTCAGCGGACTGAATCAGCAGCAGCAGCAGCAGCAGCAGCAGCAGCAGCAGCAACAGCAGCAGCAGCAGCAGCAGCAGCAGCAGCAGCAACTGCTGCTTGTAGTCCTTGAAGCTGATGCTTTCTGCCCAAACCTCCCGTTCTGTCACTCCTGTATTCTAGAGTGGGAAGGACAACTTCAGCGCTTCAGCAGCTGTTTCCCCACACACAGAGTCTTTGCTGAATCAGAAGACACACATGGCTCAAAGTTTGTTCTTCAAAAACCAGCAGTTGCCTTATTTTTCATCTGGGCTCTGAGGAGAGATGGGGGTTTTTTTGTGTGTGTCCTCTCTTTTTCTCTTTCTTCCCACTGCTCTCAGTTTACTCCAAAACAGAGCTGGCAGTCTCCTCCTCAAGCTTGCACAGTTGTTTGTCTTGTAACTTGAAATTCAGATAACTCATTCTGAGAAGGAGAGGGGGCTCTGGTGCGACATCTATCCTTTGGAACGGGTGAGTGCATCTCCCGGGCCTATATGTTCCTTCTTGCACAGCTTCAAGGAGGGAAAGAGAAATGAATAAAAGGCAAGAGATGATGATGATGATGGCTTGATAAATCAATAAATAGAAAATTCCCTTTAAAATCAGCCTTTGATGGTCTTTGGAAGAATAAGCGAGGGATGTTCTTTCTAAAAGCTAAGCACTCTTTTATGTTTTTCACTACGCAAGTGACTTTATGTCTGTGTGTATTTTCCCTCTCTTCCTCTCTCTATATCTCTGCCTCTCTCCTTCATTCAGCGGCTGGTAAATTTCTGGTAAGTTGCTTTTTGTAGATTTCACAGTTAACTGAATCACTGTTCCCCTGAAGTCAATGGTTGTGGTTAAAGGAAAGTTGCCAAGGGCCAGGGGGAGGGGCGGCGGACAGTTTCGTAGAAAGCACAGGAGGAAACTTTCATTCAAAACAAAATCTTTACAGATTTGGGTTTGTTATTTTCTCCTTGTTTATTCCAAAAGATAGGAGCTCTGGGTTGGAGGAGTGTAATAATGATTTTGCAATCCAAATGGGGAGACACGCTCCCCAACCCTGCAGAGTCATTGAGCAAACCAGCACCTGAGCAAGAGACTGTTTTTTGTTTTTTTAATACCCTAAAAATGCATAAACCTTTCAAAATGGCATATATCTTTCTTCCAGTCTTTTTTGCTAGAAGGAAGCTGCTCAACCTAATAAGGACATTCTGCGTTGCTGTAGATATCTGTGATTGCTCTTTTGAGGCAGATAATCTCCTCCTGCAATATTTAGCTGCAGTTAGGTATTCATCACATTGCTGGCTGATTAACTCTGACCCAAGAGCTGGATTAGATTGAGGGTGGCAAATGGTGTGGGACTTTGTTCCCAGTCTCGGCTTTCTTGCGACAAATCCACGCAACTCATTATTATCAAAGGATGGACCTTGATCTCATGGTGCAAGAAGTGCCTGTCTCTGAGATAACTGAATGTCTCTGGAAACCTTCAAAGGCATTTGCTCACTAATCTGACTTTGTTTGGCTCCCTCTTTAGCCATTTCCCTTAGTACCATGGTTGGTCACTCACCTTAAGTAAAGACAGGTGTGTTATGCGTCCCATGTTATCATATCTGGGAAGGGGAGACATGTTCTGTCTTGGACTGGACTGGGATGCTCTTACCTTGAAGAAAGAGGTCCACAGCTTGGGTCCAACACTGGCACTGGAGGCTCAGATGGCCCTGGTGTCTAGGAGTGCCAGCTTTGTGCTATGACTCTTTTTTGGACAGATATGGTTTGTCTGCTGTACTCCACACTCTGGTAACTTCCAGATTGAAGCACTGTATTGGCCTGAATATAAGCCGCACTTTCTTTCTTTTTTCCAAATTCAGACCCTGAAAAACTAAAGTGTGACTTGCATTCGAGACCTTATGCCACCAGCAAAGCGGCGCAGCTCCCCCTCCCCAGAGAGCAGCCCGGGAGTGTGGGGCAACAGCGCGCAGCATGCACGCCACTCCCAAGCCTCCCCCGGAAAGAAGGGGGAAGGGGGAAAGGCTGCCTGCAAAGTGGAGCGTCTCCCCCCCCCTGGAAGCAGCCCGGGTATTGTCTTTTTTCTTTTGCCCCCATAAATTTTAAAGGTGCGGCTTATTTGCGGGTGTGGCTTATATTCAGGCCAATATGGTATTGCAATGTGCTCTACTCACTTGGTCCAAAATGCAGTGGCCAGGGGTCTATTTAGATCTCACATAAGCCCTGTTTGTTTGTTTGTAACATTTACACACACACACACACACACACACACACACACACACACACAGGCATCAAAAAGGAGGGGGGGAGGACAACAAATGTTCCCTCTCCCAGAAATACAGAATCTTGAAATAGTTTCACTGATTAATTAGGTCATTTCACTTACTGAACAGAAGTGTCATTCCATGGATTACCATGTGCAATTGTAGCCATGTTTGTTTGATGTTGCATAAGAGATAAAATGACATCAGGTTGAATAAAAAGTGTCTGATTTCTTGCTTGTTCTTTTTTCATGAATGTGGGTAGTTAGTTCATCCATTAATATTAAGTCCTAGAGTTGTGAAACCAAACCTAAAAGAAATCTGCATTTAAAGTCCTCCAGAGCCTGATAAGCCTTGCCACAGTCATTAAGTGCATAATAAGGTTATTGTGAGGAAGATCCTGGACAGCTGTCATATGGTATGACAAAAGGGAATTTTTAAGGATCTAGAGAGGAATATTATTCTTTTGTATAGTCCCCTGTTCCAAAAAAAGCTGCACTGCTGGTTTGTTTCCAGGCACAATTCAAGGCCTCCTCCTTTCCTGCAGACACCCTTAGATATTAAGATTGGCAGAGAGGACCCTCATTGCCCTCAGAAATTTGGGGTGGCAGTAGCCCGGGAGATGCCATTTTCTGTGGCAGCCCCTAAGTTAGAATCATAGAATTATAGAGTTGGAAGGGACCCCAAGGGTCATCTAGTTCAACTCCCTGCAATGCAGGAATCTCAACTAAAGCATCCATGACATAAGGCCACCCAATCTCTGCTTTAAAATCTCCAAGGAAGGAGAGTCCACCACCTCCTGAGGGAGTCCATTCCACTGTCAAACAGCTCTTACTGCCAGAAAGTTATTCCTGATGCTTAGTCAGAATCTCATTTCTTGTAACTTGAATCCATTGGTTTGGGTCCTACACTCCAGAACAGGAGTAAACAAGCTTGCTCCATCTTCCATGTGACAGCCCTTAGGTATTTGAAGATGGCTGTCATATCTCCTCTCAGACTCCTCTTATCCAGGCTAAACATACCCAACTCCCTCAACCTTTCCTCATCAGGCTTAGATTCTACATCCTTTATCACACACATTCCAGCTTGTCAGGTTAAGGAACTCCTTCCCCATAGAGATGTGTCTGACACCTCTATCTTCACCATAACAGTTTTCGGTGAATCCTGAAGACACATCTGGGGAGCCAGTGTGGTGTAGTGGTTAAGAGCGGTAGACTCGTAATCTGGGGAACCAGGTTCGCGTCTCCGCTCCTCCACATGCAGCTGCTGGGTGACCTTGGGCTAGTCACACTTCTCTGAAGTCTCTCAGCCCCACCCACCTCACAGGGTGGCTGTTGTGGGGGAGGAAGGGAAAGGAGATTGTTAGCCGCTTTGAGACTCCTTCGGGTAGTGATAAAGCGGGATATCAAATCCAAACTACTACTCTTCTTCTTCTTCTTCTTCTTCTTCTTCTTCTTCTTCTTCTTCTTCTTCTTCTTCTTCGTCTTCTTCGTCTTCTTCGTCTTCTTCGTCTTCTTCTTCTTCTTCTTCTTCTTCTCCCTGGTTTTTGATATGTGACATGTAAATTTTCAGGACCCACCTTATTTTTTGTGGCTGTAAGTTGTTTTAAATTGTTTTCAACATTCTGTTTTAATTGACCTTAGCATGATGGGCGGGTAAAAAACAAACAAATTAAGAGCCCTGCTGAATCTGGCCAAAGACCTATCTAGGTTAGCATTTTGTTTTCATGGTGGACAAGCACCTGCCTATTGGGAACCCACATGCAGGATATAAACCAGGGGTCAGCAAGGTTTACCTCGCCTGGGCCGGTTCACTCCAGCGTGATTTCTGGCATCTGTGCAGATGCAATTTCCAGCTGCTGCGCATGTGCAGACGCGATTTCTGGTGCCATGGAAGCGATTCCCTGTGTCATGCTGCACCAGTTTAGCGCAGCGCGTGGAGACTTGCCAAGCAGGCAGCTTGGTTCGGGGGCAGCTCGTGGGCCAGCTAAACAACCCCCATGGGCCACTTGTGGCCCATGGGCCTTAGGTTGCCTACCCCTGATATAAACACACTAGCACTCTCACAGGGCACTTCCACACAGTGATTTACAGTACTGTGCTTTTGCACTATCCCAGGCATTAGCTTTTTTTGGGGGGGGGCATCCACAAAATGTTGCATGGATCTCATTTCCCTCCCTCCTTGTTAATTCAAATTTCCCCTTACTGCATGCCCCCTCCCAAATTAGTACTGTCAAAAGACTGGTATAGATGCAAAAATGGTTTCTAGGCTTTCCATTCGTGCACAAGGCCCAGGGCTATCAAAAGGCACGAGGGACAGCAGATTCCTGCCAGTTTCACACCCTTCGTGAGTGATTTGGCAAGCTTGTGATGAAACATCAAAGGTCATTGGAGCATCTTAGTCCGGTGGATGCTGCTGGTGAAAATAAAGATGACAAGGCATGATGATGAAAGCCTACCTGAATGGGCTACAATCCCTCTCTTTTTCTAACATTGGAGTCACACAGCTATGTGTGGAAGGAGACAGGACTAAATAAGAGAAGGGAGTGACAAAATACCTTCCTACATTCTGGAAAGTGGCCAAGTTCAAAAGGCTGCTAAGAACTTCTCAAAGAAAAAATAGGCATTTCTATTGCCACACTTGCAGAAGGTCCTTTTGTTTACTACTAGACAAAAAAATATTGCTCAACGTGTGGACACTGGGAAAGTGAGACAAGTGGCAACAGAGAAAACACTCTTGAACTAGTTGCAAAACATGGTCCTAGAATCCAGTCTGAAAAAGAGGCTGTTCCTCACAGTGCAAAGTATGCACGTCATTCCACTCAAGATGAATCGTTAAGCATTCTTACCACAATGGTTCTGGAGTCAATTTCTCAAGAAGTGGAGTTCTCAGCATGCAGGCTAAGTGCTCCTGCTGTCCAGCGTCACAGTGATCTCCGATCTACTTCATCCTTGCTATCATTTTTTTCCCAATGGCTGAGTGTGGGCGACTCTGCGTTAGGATGCAGGCACAGGGACAATGAGAAGGTGTCATTGCTAAGTCCCTGAAGAAGCTGTTATCTGGCTGTTCACCCACTGTCTGGGAAGCATGCTTAATTATCCCTGTGCCTGAAAGTTGTGCCAGCAAGACTCGATGATTTGGGGCTGGCTCATGCCATCACTTTTCCAAATACCTAAGCAGGCCTCCTGATCTTTCTAGGTTACGCAGCCAAATATAATGCATGGAGTGGTGGTCACAGTCTTTGTGGCAGTGCTGGACCCTGCAGCCATAGAAATTGATACTGATCATATCTGTAGCATGGGCGTTTGTGCATACAAGGAAGGTAGAAAAGTGTATTCTGCAGCCACAGAAGTTACTAGCTTGAGTTTTGTTTTGTTTTGTTTCTTACTATCCTTCTAAGAGGCTAGTCAGCTGTGCTAGTAGGAGATGTGGGTGGCACTGTGGTCTAAACCACTGAGTCTCTTGGGCTTGCCAGTTGGAAGGTTGGCAGTTCAAATCCATGTGATGGGGTGAGCTCCCGTTGCTCTGTCCCAGCTCCTGCTAACCTAGCTGTTTGAAATCACACCAGTGCAAGCAGATAAATAGGTACCGCTGCAGCAGGAAGGTAAACGCCATTTCTGTGTGCTCTGGCACTCGTCACGGTCCTCTGTATGACCCGGAAAGCTGTCTGTGGAGAAACGCTGGCTCCCTCAGCCTGAAAGCGAGATGAGTGCCGCACCACATAGTTGCATTTGACTGGACTTAACCATCCAGGGGTCCTTTACCTTATACCTTTACCTAGTAGGCTGCGTTGCAATGCTGGCTATGGAGAAGGAGAGCACAAAAACACAACAGGCTGGCAGAGCAGGATGGAGCAATAAACTATCCCTTGTCTGGCAGCCCATTCACATGTCTGCATGGGATTTAATGCATGGAATTCCTGGTCACCAATAGGCTACCCTGGTAACCTTGATTGCTATGTTCTGCATCCATTGTCAGAGGTAGTATGCTTCTAAATTCCAGTTTCTGGAAACCACAGAAGCTGGGAGTTGCCTTCAGGTGCTGCTTGTGGGCTTCCCCTAGGCTTGGGCACAATGAGAGCAGGATACTGGACTAGATGGGCCACTGGCCCATAGCTGCCAAGTACCCCGTTTTCCCCGGGAAACCCCCATATTTTTCTTACCGTTTCCCGCAGGTGTCCCGAATTATGGAGCTCCTGCCGGTGGCCATGTTCTTCTGGTGCCGCACCGGCACCAGAAGTCACTTCTATGCACTTCCGGACATGCGTAGAAGCGACTTCCGATGCCGCTGTGCCCATTTCCAAAACGTCTGCAGCACCAGAAGTCGCTTCTTTTTTTTTTCCATAAAAAAAACTTTATTATGTTTAGTCGATACAATAAAATGAGTAATACATCTGTAATGAGTACATTGTTCTTATTCCGTTCTCTCCCAGTAACATCCCCTTGGTTCCCTCCCCCCCCCTCACCCTCCCATTGACTTCACAACCGTATCTAAACTCGTCCCACTATTCCTTTGGATATTCTGCATACCTTGTTCTTCGGTTTCGTAGTATTACATAATTTCTTACAACATTTAATCTTTCTTTGTCCCATTATTTTACTAGCTTCGTTACATTACTTCAATTGTTTATTTTGCTGATTTCATTACATTACTACGATTGTTCATAAGATTTTGTTATTATTATAGAGCCCTTTAAATGTCCGAAAGATAATTTGGAGTTTCTATCTTTTTTTGTAAATAATTTAGAAATGGTTTCCAATTGTTTTCTGATTCTTTATTTTTTTTACTACTGATTTCATCATATTTTTTCGCCAAGTTGTAATAATTGAATAATTTTTCTTGCCATTCTTCTTTGCTGGGGGCACTTGTGGTTTTCCAGTTTCTTGCAATTAATATTCTCGCAGCTGCTGTCGCATAGCTGACGCAGCATCTGTCTCTGGGCTTGATATCAAGCACCAGAAGTCGCTTCTACGCGTGTCCGGAAGTGCGTAGAAGCGACTTCCGGTGCCGCAGCGCTGCTGATCCCGGATTTTTCAATCCGGAACTTGGCACCTATGCACTGGCCTGATCCAGCAGGCTCTTCTTATGTTCTTACCATGCAAGCTGCTAAATACAGGGTTGGTACACTATGGTTGCTGGTCCTGGGTCTGCAGTACAAACTTAACATTGCAACCTTTGTTCCCCCCACCTTCTGCTCATTCAGATTGCCCGTAGGGACCCACACATCACGGCAGCAGCAGGAAATAAAGGGATGAGTCTAATAAAAGAGAAACAGCTTGTGTCAGCCACGTCTAAGCAATGACGTGCAATTTGCTCGGCCTGTTATTGTTGGCTGATTCAGCTGCCGGACTTTCTCATCTCTCACACACAAATACTTGTATCGCTAGACCAGTAAAAATATTAATAGCAATAAAATAAAATAAATAAAATAAAATGCAGATGTCTCCCTCTGGAGAACTGTAGGTCAATGATCATGGAACCGAAACATAGGATTTAAAGAGTTTCACACACTCTCCTTTGGGTGACAGGGATTGGGCAAGAGTTTGGGAGGAAAGGAAAGAATTGAGTTAAGAGAGGCTGAAAGCTTCACAGAGCATCGTTTGAAAGCCACTTAACAAAAAGCATGATAGAGGCAGATGAGGTTGGGGAGAAAGAAGGGAGAAAACAAAAAGCCTCAAACTGAGCTGGGCACGCATGAAAAATGAATGAACTACCTTCCGTAACAATGCAGCTCTCCGCAGCGCATGTGATGTTTTCTCTAGCAGGTAGTTCTATTTTGGTCTCCTTTCTGATGTGTCTTGTTATAGCCCAGGCACTTCCAGCTGCTGACAGATCAGCCCGGACAATCTAAACACATTCGTGTGCTGGGGCTCCATCTGGCTTGTAAAATGGACTGAGCAGTGAGGCAGGGGAATGGAAATCATCTTCCATATGCTGTCTTATGATCTAATTAAAAACCATGGCGCCTTCTCCATTTGTGCTCCCAAGAAAGAAGAAAGGAGATCTTTTAAAGCAGCAGCAGTAGCAACAACACTGTCCTAAATTCTTCCACACAGTGTTCTTCACAGTCCACGAGTGTTTCAAAACTGCCCCTCTGATCCTTGGTAAAATCGGTGCATCACTAGTTGAGCTGTGTATAAACTATATTTTAATTCCCCCCCTTGATCTTCTCACTGCAACCACCACCTTAGCCTGGATTCAACTATGTTCTAGATGAGAGATGAGAAGCTTTTTCCTCCATCGGGGCAAAAATGAGATGGAGGAATAATAATAATAATAACAACAACAACAATTTTTTATTTATACCCCACCCTCCCCAGTCAAAACCAGGCTCAGGGTGGCTAACACCAATAAAATTACAATAAGACATAAAAGAAAACAATTAATTAAAATACAGATTAAAATACAATATTAAAATTTAAAATGCAGCCTCATTTTAAGTACTCCATAAATCCAAACCACGAGGGAGGAAAACACAGGGGTCAGACTGAATCCAACTCAAAGGCCAGGCAGAACAGCTCTGTCTTGCAGATAAATTTATTTATTTTCTCAAGTAGTAATTTGTATTCTATATTTTGTATTTGTATTTGTATTTGTTAAAAATGTTTTGTAAATTTTGTGAAAGAATTCAAATAAAGTTTAAATTTTAAAAAGAAGAGATGGAGTAGGAGACAGATTTCATTCATCTCTTTCATACGTTTTTATTTTAAAAATAGACCCCAACCCCAGGTTTGCAGGCAAACAAGTGATCACGCGCTTAAAAATATGCACATGACTAGCCTGGCTCTCTGAAGCAAACTCCATTGTCCTAAGTCCTAACAAGTGTCTATAGTAATGCTGAAACCTGTATGCTGGACACTTAGAATTCTTTATAATTTCAGCGGATGTGGGATTGAGTTTACTTCCTTGCTATGGAAGGACAAAGGATGGGTTGGTGGTTTATGTGTCCTTACCCCCCCACACCCCATCAATCTTTTTCTCCCTTGGTCTTTAACTGCAGAATGGGAAAGGAAGCTGTATACCAAGTGCCCAAGATTGCTGCTCTTGCTGATTTTGTTTTTAAGCGAATTTCTTTCTTTTACCTTAAACACACACACACACACACACACACACAAAAAAAAAAACCCACTTTCCATACTGCTGTCTTTAAAAGTAGCTAAAAAGAATTCACTTTTTATTTTTTGTAAAAACAACAACAACAACAACAAAATATTGTCTGACAAATGGAAGGCAGACTCCCTACCTTCCCACATTTAGAATCATAGAATCATAGAGTTGGAAGAGACCACAAGGGCCATCCAGTCCAACCCCCTGCCAAGCAGGAAACACCATCAAAGCATTCTTGACATATGGCTGTCAAGCCTCTGCTTAAAGACCTCCAAAGAAGGAGACTCCACCACACTCCTTGGCAGCAAATTCCACTGCCGAACAGCTCTTACTGTCAGGAAGTTCTTCCTAATGTTTAGGTGGAATCTTCTTTCTTGAAGTTTGAATCCATTGCTCTGTGTCCGCTTCTCTGGAGCAGCAGAAAACAATCTTTCTCCCTCCTCTATATGACATCCTTTCATATATTTGAACATGGCTATCATATCACCCCTTAACCTTCTTTTCTCCAGGCTAAACATACCCAGCTCCCTAAGCTGTTCCTCATAAGGCATCGTTTCCAGGCCATTGACCATTTTGGTTGCGCTCTTCTGGACACGTTCCAGCTTGTCAGTATCCTTCTTGAACTGTGGTGCCCAGAACTGGACACAGTACTCCAGGTGAGGTCTGAGCAGAGCAGAATACAGTGGTACTATTACTTCCCTAGATCTAGATGCTATACTCCTATTGATGCAGCCCAGAATTGCATTGGCTTTTTTAGCTGCTGCATCACACTGCTGACTCATGTCAAGTCTGTGGTCTACCAAGACTCCTAGGTCCTTTTTACATGTACTGCTCTCAAGCCAGGTGTCACCCATCCTGTATTTGTGCCTTTCATTTTTTTTGCCCAAGTGTAGTACCTTACATTTCTCCTTGTTAAAAATCATCTTGTTTGCTTTGGCCCAGTTGTCTAATCTGTTAAGGTCATTTTGAAGTGTGATCCTGTCCTCTGGGGTATTAGCCACCCTTCCCAATTTGGTGTCATCTGCAAACTTGCTCAGGATGCCCTCAAGCCCATCATCCAAGTCATTGATAAAGATGTTGAATAAGACTGGGCCTAAGACAGAACCCTGTGGCACCCCACTAGTCACTACTCTCCAGGATGAGGAGGAGCCATTGATGAGCACCCTTTGGGTTCGGTCAGTAAGCCAGTTACAAATCCACTGAATGGTACCATTGTCTAGCCCGCATTTTACCAGCTTCTTTACAAGAATATCATGGGGCACCTTGTCAAAGGCCTTGCAGAGGTGAAGACATTGCAGGGTTTTCATGCATTGGAGACACAGAAAATGCTACAAAATGTACACCACCAGAAAAATTACTTGTAAAATGAAAGAAAGGACACCAAGTCACAACTCTTCCCCTGCTACCTCAAAATTCAGGTAGTCACACAACAGCAAATCCCTACAACCCACCTAGAAAATTTCCCTGAAACTCTCTTTCCTTTTCAATGCACTCTCTTTTCTCATAAACTGATGGAGGGGGAAATGGGTTTAAAAAGAGGGTTGGCACAGCATTGCTCTATAGATCGCAGCCCTAATGGACCAGTCGTTCTCGTTCACCCATGCGACAATACCCATGCATTATTGTTTTGCTAATGGAGATCTGGCTTCAGGCATTTCATGGAAAACTTTTTCTAATAGATGCATGGGTGACTCAACATATCTTGGTGAGATAGGTGAGCTGTACCTGGAACTCACACAATCCTCCAGTTTATCATTTCGATGTCAGAGGCAAGATGGATGTCATGCCAAGAGCATGAAGAGCAGAGGAATAAAGGCCTCACTCTTTTCTGTTCACTGAATCGAGCGTTTACAATACAGCTGGGAATTACAGCTCAAACATTTCGTTAATAAATCTCCCAACTTTGCTTCTATTCTGTGTGACAGTGTCTTTGAGGCAATGGAGAGGAAATAGCTTGTCCCACTGGAGTGAACGAAAGCTGCGGACTGGGGGTTGGGAAGCTTATTCAGCCTGAGGGCCATATTCCCTTCTGGACAGGCTTCTGAGGGCCACGTGTCAGTGATGCGTGGAGCAACAAATGTAAAAATTACCTTTGTACAGTAAGCTAGTTTCTATACATCCTTGCACAGTCCTCTTTAACTTCTATCCAGGCAAGCAAGAACCATCATCAGAGTTTAAGGACACATTCCAGCCAGGCAAAAACACTTATGGGGGATTTGATGCAAGGACAATGAGAGGTGTGGCCTAGGAAAAGAGGTAGTGTCTGGAGAGGGTGTGTAGCTTGGGAACCTGAGCCCTTATATACCAGCTGGATCACTGAGATCATCCAGAAAAAATGCCCTCTGTGTTTCAGAAGCTCAGCTGGTTTCAACTACAGGTGAAACTCGGAAAATTAGAATATTGTCAAAAAGTGCATTTATTTCATTAATGCAACTTATTTTTATTTATTTACAAATGCTTTCTTTTGGAAATTCCACAGTAATAAAACAAATAGTTACAATAATACAAAAATAAACATCACTATTACATTTCATTAAGTACATTCCATTTATAATTTACCCGCCTGATGACAAATAATTACAATTACGACAAATAAAGGCTTGACATATCTTGCTTTGCATGTCATGCATCTATCTCATATATTGGTTTCACCTTTTAAGTTGCATTACTGAAATAAATGCACTTTTCGACGATAGTCTAATTTTCCGAGTTTTACCTGTACAAGCCAGGTATGCAGTGTCCCCATTCCTACGCTGTGGAATACTCTTCCAGCAAAGATTCCTTTGGGTTTGACAGAATTGAAATAAAGAAATAGAACTCTGCAGGTGTTCTTGGTGCTAACTTCCAGGTGTCTCCTGAATATCTTTGTGTGCCAACGGGTCTATTCAGTTGCTTACATTTTCTCAAGATGAGCCAGTCATTTTTAAAAGATCATTTTGTATTTATTTTTTTAATGGTCTCTTATATGTCATCGTAGCTGCATATATTGCTGCACACCATAAAATCCTTTTCCAGGGCAATGAGCTTTCACCACCTCCTGGTTATACCTTTTTCCCACTGCCCTCTTTCCCCTGCCATCTCACTGCCTTTGGGAACCCTGTGGTCTTCTCTGCCCTCAGTTGTGCTCACCTGCCCTTGGCCAATGTTAAATCCCATTGATCTCAGCCCGATAGTGAATGGCAAGGAGAGAGAATAACCTGGCACTGAATGAAAGACTACTCAGTGTGTCAGGGTCATTAGCTGTTGAGTTGATGCAGCCTTCCCAAACCTAGCGCCCTCTAGATGTTTTCTGACTCCAATTCCCAACAGCCCCAGCCAGTGTCCAATGGTCAAGGATGATGGGAGTTGTAGTACAAAACATCTGGAAGGCACCTGGCTGGGAAAGGTTGGGTTAATCTCTTGAAACTCATTGCCAGAGGCAGTATGCTTCTGATGTCAGTTGCTGGAAGCCACAGGAGGGGAGAACGCTGTTATATTCAGGTTCCACTTTCTGGTTTCCAACAGGCCTCTGGTTGGCCACTGTGGGAACTGAATGGTAGACTAGATGGGCATTGGCCTGAGCTAACAGGACTATTCTTATGTTCTTATGAAACTCTCCTCTGTTCTGTGGCCCACAAACACTGTAGAACTATATTTCAATAATTTCATTTACCGTATATGTCCTCAAATATATGTAACTAGAGTAACTAATTATGATACACCATCTTCCCTTGTCCTGTTTTTGTTCTGAAAACAAGGCAGCTTTGGGTTAAGGATCATTTCATTACATTGTGACACCGTATTAAATAAATTGGATTTTCACATTCATGAAAAGAAATAATTTGATGGAATAAAAGAAGAGTAGGGCACTATCATTCTTCTTGCATCCAGACTATTCTTATATTGCTTGTTCAAGTTACAGGATACTTCAGATACTCAGTAAAAACCTAACAGTAAATAGACATAATTGCACTCTCCTTAGAAGAACTTGACAACTTTGCAATCATAATTTTACATCAAATATTTCTTAGAGGAAGGACCTGGACATTACAGTAGTTTGATAATTTAGAGTGCTGCTGAAAGGATGAAGAACTAAAGAAGGTCACTTGAAGTTATTTCAATATATGTTAGGAACAAATGAAAACCTGAAGTTACTTACAATGTAGAGACATTAGTTGTAGGTTTCCTTGTAGGATAACCAGCCTCATATAACCAACATGCTTAAGTCTTATTAATGCCTGAAGGGGTTAATGTCACAGAGTAAGCTGTCCTGCCAGGCTTAGCTATGCCACTTCCCTTCACCTTAGGAGGAAATGGGTAATCAAGCCTATTGTTCCACCCAGTCTACATGAGAAGCTCAGCGTGTGAAGAGGTTTGAGCTGGTTGCTCCAGCTCAGCTTCATGGCTTCCATCAGCCACTCTTGAGTTCCTATACCAATAATTTAGAAACTTTTACTACTTTGTAACTAAGCTAAGTTTTGTTGCCTGGGTAACTTTTCTGATGTATGTATAGAAAAGCATATGAACCAGACCTTTGCAGAGTTTGTAAGTAAACTGTTTTTTAAACTTGCCCAACGTACAGGGCCGGCCCTAAGGCAAGGCTGGGTGGCGCAGGGCGCCGGGGTGTGTGTGTGTGCCGCGCTGCGGCGCCCGTGAAAGCCGCGTGCTCGGAAACGGGGGGCGCCGGAAGGATAGTTCGCCCAAGGCGCCAGGGTGCCAGCTACACTTAAGATGGCCCTGCCGACATATGGTCTTTTATTATGCTGGGGGGGGGAGGAAACTTTGGAACTCATTTGGAAGGACAGATCTTAAAGGTCTGTTATGTACTGAGCTGAATCCTAGAACAATAGGATTCAGAATCAGCAGGAGCTATCCAATCCAACTCCAGGTGGAAGTGAATCCGCAACCTGATTGGCCTGCAGGAGCAGCCAATCAGGCGGCTGGCAGAAGTGAATCTGCAACCTGATTGGCCTGTAGGAGCAGCCAATCAGGCTGCAGGCAGAAGTCAATCCACAACCTGATTGGCCCACAGGTGTAGCCCTGAAGTAGCCAATCACTCAAGGCCCATTGTGTAAATAATGTATATAAGCAGATGGTTTTGGGGAAAGAGCCATTCTTCTCTTCTTCTCCTTGATGACTATGAGCTGAAGATGAAGAGAGTAACAATTTTGAAAAAGAGGAAGGAAAAGAGAATAGGTTGAAAATGTGATGGCAGGGCACTTTCACACCTGCCCTTCAGATTCAAAATTCAAAACACACACCTCTTTGACTCTTTCAGGAGCATTGGGCTGGATCACAAATGCTCTTGACTTTTTGGGAAATGATGAAGACCCACTCCAGCAAATAACTTCAAAGAAGTGCGCTTTACTGAATTTCCAGGTGCAATGAGGGAGCTTACATAACCAACCTGAAAGGTACAGCTCTCCATCATCATCTTTCATGAAAAGCGTTTTTGCCTCCAATTTTTAAACCCAGGGAAAGAGAGATGCATTCTGCATTGTGATTTGGTTGGCTGCTAAAAGCAGCACCCAGCAGCTCAAGGCTATGATTAAAGACCAGTACCCAAAGTTAGCTGTGTGTAGGTCACGTCCCTGTGAACACTTAGGTGAAACGGAGCCTCGTTAAAGTGAAGAAGGAAAACAGCTAAAATGGAAAGACTTTGAACAAGGCCACCAGGGAAAAAAAACACCTGTGCACAGTGAACTTCAATCCAAGTTGTCACATCTCCTGATATTCTATTCCCAGGACTCTTTTATGTTGCTATGTGCTTTCATCTTGCATCCCATCTTGCTTTCCTCTGCCTCAGTTCTGTCCATTATTATTATTATTATTATAGCTCTTCTTCACACAGCACATAGTTATGGAATTGGCTCCCACAAGAAGTAGCGGTGGCCACCAATTTGGATGGCGTTAAAAGAGGATTAGACAAGCCCATGAAGATGCATAAGGCTATCAATAGCTTCTGGCAATGATGACTGTGTACTACCTCCAATGATAGAGGCAGTATGACTCTGAATACCAGCTGTCGAGAATTACAAGTGAGGAGACTGGCTCTGGTTGGCCAATGGATGCTGGACTAGATGGGCCTTTGGCCTGATCCAGCAGAGCTTTGCTTAAGTTCATGTCTCAAGTCATTGTTGTTGTTGTTGTTTTTGTTTTAATAAAGACATTTGGCATCCTACTCAGTAAATCTGCATAACTCCTATTTCTCCCTACAGTAAAAGCCAAGTCAGAGGGAATGTTACTTCAAACAAAGCCACTCAACTTGAATGATGCAAGAGTAACCTGGAATATGAGCCCCAGCCTCCAAAACCTCTGCAAGTCAACCAACTCCATATTGGAGGGCAGCTCTAGCTTCTGTTCAAACAAATAGTTGTGCCTTTCTGATGTGGCATATTATGCTAGGTAAGTAGGGCAAGCTCAGCCTATAAAGGCAGGAGTATTGCCTTGTTGGATCCGACGAAAATGTGATTCCAGCTCTTTGTCTCCAGGTGTGTACCGTAATGTAAGTAGGATTTAGGAAATGGTTTAGAAGTGGTTTAGAAGTGATTTGTAAATGGTTGCATGGGAAGAATCAGTTCTGAGTGAGACCAGCAGGAAAAGGAACTAAGGGGTCTCTGTTTAATTTCAGTTTTGTATATAGTTTTGGAGCGGCACATTGCTAAGCAAAGTTTGTCCCTTCTAATTCAGTCTCTGCAAATCTTGTAAATAATAGAAGTACAGCAGTACACCAGAAGAAACTCAAAAGCAGGAGATGACGGAGACAGCCATTCTCCAATTACAGTGATACCTCTCCTTAAGAATTTAATGCGTTCCGAACGCACATTTGTAAGTCGAAAAAAAATGTAAGTCGAATCCCATAGGAATGCATTGGGAGAAAAAATTCGTAAGTTGAAGCAACCCTATCTAAAAATTCGTAAGTAGAAAAAATCCTATCTAAACCGCATCCAAGAGGGCGGATGGAGCTCCATTCAGAAGTAGAAACATTCGTAAGTAGAGGTACCACTGTATTTGTAAATGTTTGCCTCTGGTCCCATTTGCTGCTGGTGTGTGACCTTTGGAAGATTGGGCTGAAAAATGCTCCTAATACCTGCCGCAAGGTAAACACACCTGAAAGCATTCTTCTCTTCTCTGCTATCGCTGTGTTGGCATCCCTCACTCCTGTTCAGCAGTTCCTTGCTTTGCTCTCCTTCAGTCCTGGTCTAGATTGCACTCCTGACAGTCCATGTCCTAAAGCCCTTCATTTTCCAAATAACTCTTCTTTGGAGCATCCATATTTATGGCAACCCTCCTTCCCAGACACCTCAATAACCATCAGACTTTACTTCAGAATAACCAGAGGTTATGGCAGTGGTTTTCAACCAGCGTGCCGTGGCGCCCTGGAGTGCCATGAATGATGGTCAGGGGTGCTTTGGGCAACACTGGCCTCTGTCCCTCTTTCCTTCTCTCCCTCCTTTGATGCCTTCTCGCATCTCTGCCTCCCAAAAGCTTGCATGGCTGTTTGTTGCAGCGGCTCTAGCTACACGCTGCCCAGGCAAATGGCACCTCTGGGGCTGTCCAGGGGGTGCTTCCCAGGCTCCTGTGGAGCACTATTGAGGAGGCGCCTCTCTTTAGAGCAGGGTGGGTAGCTCAGAGACCAGGGGGGGCAGCAGTGGCTGCCTAGAGGACTCCCAAGGATGGCGGGGAGGAGAGGAGGCTGAGGGAACACTCCACTAGGGAGGGTGTTCAAAAACTGATGAAGGGCTGCTGGCTCTGTAGGCAAGGGGTGACATAACCGGACTCTTGAGCCCCACAGGGGTGCTGCAGAAAGAATGTAGTTGGTCAAGGGAGCTGTGGACTCAAAAAGGTTGAAAACCTATGAGTTATGGGATAGCTTCCTGCCCCCTGCTAGATGGAGGAGTTAAGCATGGAACAGGTGAGGCCAAGAACTTTCATACTCATTGTGAACAAGAAAGTAAACAGGCCAATTATATTGTCATCACTGTTGTATCTGCATCTTCTCTTCTTGCACACACCACAAGTGTGGGAGAGTGGTAGGAAGCTTGAGAATGGAAGTTGTCATAGCAACTGTAGGCTCCATGGTCCCAGTTTCAAGTCTCTATAATTAAGCCAGGAAGGTGCAACGGGGCACTTTCCTTATCACAGAAGTGCTGTTTGAGGAAGAGACAATTAAGACTTTTTCTAAAGGAAACATACGCAGCTACTCATCCCACTCGGCTTTAATGTCCATTGCCATAGGGAAGAACTATGAGTGTTCTTATTAGCCTGGCTATCTAACATATGCCCCCCATTAGTTGCATTCAAATCCAGACCTGCCAGGTTTCTTTTAAAATATTTACGTTCCTTTTCAAAATGTCAATAAGCTGAAACCTTCACTAAGCAAGGAGGATAAAAGGGAGCACAATAATTCTGGCAAAATACTGTATGTAATTGACAAAAGGGCACTTTAAACAAGAGAGAGAGAGAGAGAGAACAAACTTGGAGAGCATATTGCTAAAAGCATCAGGACAACAGCAATGAATTCTTTAAATCCAACCAAAGCAGGAAGGAGTTTGGGCTATTAAGATAATGAAAGAGTGAAAGTATTGCCAACTCAATCTGTTGTCACCTTCTAGTTCTTCAGGGGCTATAGCCCAGTAGCAGAACATCTGCTTCGCATGCAGAAGGTCCCAGGTTCAATCCACAGCATCTTCAGGTAGTGCTGGAAAAGACCCAGTTTGAAATCCTGGAGAGCTGCTGCCAGCCAGTGTAGACAATCCTGTGTAAAGCCACTGCAAGCCAGTGTAGATAGATTGACAAATGCTCTGACTCAGTATAAATTAACTTACTATGCTCCTATGGAGATAGAACGCTCCCTGGGGAGTGGAGGGGAAGTGGTTTAGATGTTGCTATCTTCTCCAGCGAAGATCAATGCAAAGAAGTCACTCAAACTTCTCTGTCATTTAGTTATCATTTCCTTTGCCATCTAATTGTCCAACTACCTCCTTGGCTGCTTATTGGTTTTCCAGAGGTGTCTGGTTAGTGATTGTGGAGAACAGGATGCTGGACTACATAGTAATTTGGTATGATTCAGCCGGACTCTTTTTCTCATCTTAGCAGATCTCCTGATGCATTTTTATTTTATTTTAATATTATCTCTGCAAAAACTGCCACTACTGGTGCAATGAGGCTTCAATACATGCACTCCCTAATTAACAGAGTAGTGTTTAAACCATCCTTGCAGCTGTTTTCAATGCTGTACTCAGAATGGGAAATGCAACAATCATAGCACTACAGCAAGGAAACCTTGACAGAGTGAGGGCCACATTCCCTCCTAGGCAGCAATCCAGAGGCTGCATGCCAATGGTGGGCAGGGCCAGAGGTAAAATTGAACAGAGCAGGTTGTGTAGCTTTGTGCGGTAGGCTGGTTTCTACACAGACACACATACCTCTCTCTCTCTCCTCCATCCAGGCAAGCAAGGTGTTATCGGGGTTCAAGGACCAGGCATTCCAGCCAGGCAAAAACATTAACAGAGGGTGCAAAGCCCAGTCAGTAATGGGTATGGGCTTGTAAGAGGGTGTGTGGTTGAGGATCGGGTGCAGCCTGGGAAGTGGTTCAAGGGACATATGGAGAGACCTGGAGGACCGCATTTGGCCCTGAGCCTAATATTCGGCACCCTTGCAATATAGACTTGGTAGGAGCTCAACAGAACATTTAATACAAGGGTTTTCAAACAGTGATTTCCATGGTCTTGAGATTGCAACTGCTGGCATGAGACATAAGGGATGAACTTTTGCCTTCATGCCCTGTTTGAGGACTCCCTGAAAACCTCTGTCTGGCCACAGCAGGAAACCAAAGTATAGGGTAGAGTAGACAGACTGTTGGGTTCTTCTTAGTAGTATAAGCCTGGGGGGTTGGGGTGTATTCTGGCAAATGAATTGTGTTAGACTGCATCCCTAGTGAACAAATCAGGCTTGCAGAGCAGTCAGGCTACTGTCAACTAACATCCGTTCTTGAGCTACAGCTTATATCCTTTGCTTGGGGACAGCCTTCTGGTCACAGCACTGTACGTGATAATTTGATCGTGTAGTACAAGCCACTACCTGCTGGCAAAAAAAGTTACCGTCCTATTTGTTCCAATGCAAAAGTCATCATGAATTTAAGACGATCAACAACTGTGGATGCAACCAGGTTTGTGATGCGATGAATGAAAATTCTGACGGATATTATCATTCAGCAGCAGCACTTTTGCTGATGGCTAACAACAGGTGAAATCAGTCCTGGTTCTAAGAATACCAAGGCTGCTAGGTACAGTATATCCATAATTTTAGATTTTTCTTATGCTTGGTTAATGGTTTTATATCTCATGTTACGTTCTGGAGTGAGCTGCCAGGAAACGTGTGGCACTTCACCTCTTTATTAATGTTCCAAGGAAAAATGAAAGCCTCATTAATTCTGGCAGGAGCTGTCATCGTAATGGATTGTTTAATTAATGTCTCTGAGAAGTGATGGAATTATGACTGTTGCTGCTCCTGGAGAGTTTTACTGTTGTTTTGTGACTTTGCTGATTTTAATTAGGGAAATGGAAATAGATGGATTTGTCAGTTTTGGCTCACTCACATTCTATTTTTTTCCAAATACCGTATTGGCCTGAATATAAGCCGCACTCCCCCACCCCCCAATTCCGATTGTGAAAAGTTAAAGTGCGGTTTAAGTTCGTGACCTTACAAAAATTGGATTTTAAAAAGATATCGCTCTCCCCAGCTCCTCGTGGTGAAGCGCTCAAGAGTTCAGGCAACAACAAGCGAATGGAAGAGAGGAAGGGGTGGAAAGGTGCTGAAAGCATACCAGGACCCACTAACATTATAAGAGTTTGGATTTGATATCCCGCTTTATCACAGCCCTAAGGAGTCTCAAAGCGGCTAACAATCTCCTTTCCCTTCCTCCCCCACAACAAACACTCTGTGAGGTGAGTGAGGCTGAGAGACTTCAAAGAAGTGTGACTAGCCCAAGGTCACCCAGCAGCTGCATGTGGAGGAGCGGAGGCGCGAACCCGGTTCCCCAGATTACGAGTCTATCGCTCTTAACCACTACACCACACTGGCTCTCATATAAACAAACTGCACTTACGGCGTTAAGGAAAAAAGCCAGCAGCACAGAGATAGTCACATGGTCACAAGTAAAATGGCGCCAGCCTCATGGCTCACCATGGCAACAAAGGCTAACCAAAGGCATCAGAGACACTGCGATGCTACCGGATGCCTCAGTGCCTCATGGGGAGGCGCTCCAGCAACAACAAGCAATGGAGAAGAGGGGGGGTTAAACCATAACACCCCTGTGTAATAGGCAACGCGGAGCGTAGTGCACCAAAATTATGTTTAGGACGAATGGGATGGGGTGTGTGTAAAGCCCAATGCTGGAGCCGCACACCCGAGCACTACAAAAGGCAGAAGGCAAAGCGAGGGGAGGAGAGAGGAGGGAGCAGAAAGAACGCACTTGGGGGAGTGCAGGGCCAGGCAGCCACGCATGGAGGCCACCCCCCAGGAGATAAACTGCTCAGTGGCTCAGTATGCGAGGCACGGGAAAAGCAGAACTGTGTGTATTGTGCCTGCGGAATTTTAAGGGAGCCGCTTACATTCGGGTATTGTCTTTCTCTCTCTCTCTCTCTCCCCCCTGACTTTTAAAGGTGTGGCTTATTTGCGGGTGCAGCTTATATCCGGGCCAATACGGTACAATTCTCCACATTCTGCAGCGATACACAACTTCTTTTATGAAAAGATCCTCGTGGAAATTCACCAGCACTTTAGTGCGGATTTCTCCAAATAAGCACATTTTTGCATGCAGTTCTGACTAACATACATATTTCTGCAAGCGATTTCCTTTCACATAATTTATTTTTGTGTTGTTTTCAAGAATGTAAACATTTTATGCACATTTTAGCCTAGTAATGCATTTATGTATACCTTGCCAGGCTGGATGACAGCACCACAAAATTCAGAGAAGTCCGAATTTTAAAGGATGGCTGTTTCTCAGTTCACAAATTATTTCAGAATGTGTACATTATGTTCACCTTTATATGCAAACCGAATCAAATTTCCTACCCTTTCCAATGTGTTCTCATTTTATATTTTTCTGTTGTGAACCACCCTGGGATCTTCAGGTGAAGGGTGATATACAAATTTAATAAATAATAATAGTAATAATAATAATAATAATAATAATACATAAATTAGGTATGAATAAATGTACATAAGTTTGTCAAGCCATGGGAGCACCAGTTTGACCTGGGGCTGTAATGGCCTTTATTGTACTAAAACCTAAAGTAACTTTGTTCCAGGCTTCTTGCAGTTATGGTTAGATAAGAAATGATGATGCAGAGCTCTTGGCAGTTTGGAACAAGGCCTTTCATGGGCGTAAATCCACACACTCAATTAGCCAGGATCAGAGGTAAACAAAGTGTCTCAAAGTGTCTCGTAACAGCTAGCAAAAGGACACTCCTCAAAGAAGAGGAGGGAACGTGCCTGATGAAATGGCTTTAACAGTCTAACCTCATGATGTCAGGATTAGGAAAAACAAGCGTACCCCCAATGGCAGCTTTTTGATCTTCTGCAGCCTTCCAAGGTACTTCCAAGTATGTTTTTCCCCCCTTTCCATAATTAGGAGGGGGGAAAGAATGCAAAGCTCAGTCTGGTCCCTTCCAACTCTACAATTCTACGGCTCTAATTTTATCATCTCTCATTTCTATTTGGTGCTGCCACAATGCTCATTAAGGGCCCTTTGGCCCAAGAGACCAGAACACTGGAAGGGAAAAAGATGAACCCATCCCTTGATTGCCTTAGGGCAGTCTTGGGCACGTTTGCGTGGAGGAATAGAAGCATCAACAATTCAGACTTCTTCTTTCACACTTCCAGTGTAACTATCAAAATGGCAACTTGCAGTTCTCTTCTGTGGAAGAGAGAAGTCATGCATTTCCCTGTCAGAGACACAGACTATCGACGGCGGAGGCTGGTCCATTAGGGTAAGCATGGTGCTGCACCAACAACCTCACTCTACCCTCAGCCAGCTCTCACCAGCCTGCCTTCTGGCTGACATCCAGAGCAATGGGCGGCACTTCCTGTCAGCTGCCTTCTCCTTAGCCTCAGCATTGCCCACATACAACACAGTAGGAGGGTGATGGGACAAAACTTTTTTAAAAAATAATTTTTATTGATTTGACACATTACAAAACAATGCATACATAACATATTCTCCACCTTCTTCCCACCCACCCCTCCACGGGCCCTCTCCTGCCACGAGAGAATCCCGTGCAAGTAGACAGTCGAAGGTGGTCCATTTTATAGTTGGATTTGTGCCCTCCTCCCTCTCCCCTGCCCCAGTGCCCCCTTCTGCCACCAGAGAGCTGATGGGACAAAACTAGGGTTGGTTGGCTCTGTCATTGGCAGTGGCCCCACCTGCTGTTGGCCCCTCTACCAGTTCCAGTGAGCATCCGTTGCCACTGGGTATAGAGCTCATGCCTCTGTGAGTGAAATGCATGAGTTCCCTCTTAGGATCTTAAACAAGGAAGCAAAAATAGAAAGGAAGCACTAATCACTGGAGCTTCCTCTCGCTCTTTGCTGCACACCAGTGAAAAATGATTTTAGTGTCTTGATTCAAAGTTCAGTCAATACCATTAAGCGCATTAGTGTACAGTCATACCTCATGTTACATCCACTTCAGAATACGTCTTTTCGGGATACGGGCGCACCGAACCCAGAAGTCCCGGAACGGGTTACTTCCGGGTTCGGCGTGTCCGTGACCTGCGCGCATACGCAGAAGTGCTAAATCGCGCTTTGCGCATGCACAGAAGCGACATATTACGTCACACGCCTGCGCAGGATGCGACCTTTTCAGGTTGTGAACGGGCCTCCGGGATGGATCCCGTTCGCAACCAGAGGTACCACTGTAGACGCTTTTCAATTGTTTGTTAGTAATGGCTGGGTCTCTTATTTTACATACCTGGGCTATAAAGCAGCCTTCTTCCAACCTGGTACCCTCCATATGCTTCAAGCAACAGTTATCATTAGCTGCAGCCAGCATAGCCAATGGCTGATGGGAGTTGTAGTCTAAACCATCTGGACAGTATTAGGTTGGGGAAGGTTACTGCAAAGAGTTAACTGCACAAAAGAAAGGGCAACCTGTGCTGGGCACCCCCCCCCCCCGAAATCTGAGCAATTTCCCAGGGAATGTTTTGTGGCTATTCTTTAGAGTAATCAACTGGTAAATTCTATATGATAATTTCAGTCTACTTTAAATTTGGGGACCTTTCATAAAGGTATGCTGCAAGCCTGGCTTCAGATTCATTATTCAACAGTACAAATGTTACATACATATCAACAAGGCATTTTCCATTAGGAAAAAATGACAGTCCCCTCCCAGTACCAAAGAGCTTACAATCTACATCTCAGCTGCTGGGAGGGTAGAGGAAGACATTACAATGAGGGTCAGTGGCGGAGAGGATATCTATTTTCTATGCATATTCAATCCCATTTAAAAAGTGTCTTAGCCAGGGATGCCTGATGTCTTTAGAGGGCTGGTGCTTGTCAGACTCGACAATACTAGTCTAGATAGGCCAATTCAGGAAGAGGCAGCTTAATATGTTTACATATTAACTGTGTTTGAAAAGGATGTCTTATCCAATGCTCTTGGCATATATAGAGAACAGCTAGAGAAATCATGGCCGTGTCCCAGTCCTGTACTGGAAATATCTGGAATATCTGGCCTGCCACTGAGCAAAATAGAGGCACAATGGAGGAGCAGATTGTCCCGTTCTTCTTCAAGATCAGGAATGTGCTGCCCTCCAGATGTTGCTGTGACTAAAACTCTCATTATCCCTTGACAATTGGCCATACTGGCTGGGGCTGATGGGAGTTCAGCAATATCTGGAGGGTGCCATGTTGGGTACCTTCCCAGAAGTACTGGGAGTTTTGGGGAGGGGTGTCTTCTCCTCCTCCTCTTCTTTTGCACAAACACCTTCTTGAGTTGTGGCTGGCTGCACATCGCAGGCTTCCTCCTGCTCCAGCTGGGGCTTAAAGCATAGTTTTGTCCCCTTTTTATGTCCACATAGCTAAAAACAGAAAGTGAAGCCCTCACTGTCGACAGCTGTTGAGGCTCAGTAACCGCTGACAGATGGGAAATGTCTTAGTTGCCATAGTGCTCTTGCCATTTAGTCTAGGCGAGATGAAAGAGCACAGCTAATGCTTCCTTTGTAGAGAGAAGAGATAGGCAGGAGAGAGATTGAAAAAGGGAGAAGGAGAACGAGAACTTTGCAAATCCCTTTGGTAGCAGCTGGAGTAGCTTAAGATGTTGCACACACTGGCCCAAGAGGATCACTGTGCCAGAGTGAAATCACTGCTAAGTTTCATACACCTATGATAAGGAGGAGGAAATTCCCAGCCAGTCTCATAGCCTACAGCTTCTGAGCTACCATTGCATCCCACTTTAGAAATTAATTCCCAACCATTGCACAAAGCACCACCACCCCTTACTGTCTGGATTTGCCTTACGCTGAATCAGACAGTTGATCTGTCTAGCCCAGTATTGTCTGCTCTGACTAGCAGCAGCTCTCCAGGGTCTTGGCAGAGAACTTTCCCATCACTTGTTAAGGGCTATTGCTCATCTGCTTTGTATGCAGACGGTCCCAGGCTCGATGCCTGACATTTCCTGTATGAAATTTTCAGTCTGAAATCCTGGAAAGTCAGTGCAAGTCAGCCTAGGCAATTAGAGATCAGAAGAAATTTTACTTATGTTGCATTTAAAGCCAGATTTATCAGATTCACACTTTTTTTTGGAGGGGGGATATGAGAAGCAAAACACAGCCATCATTTGAAACTCACAGAATTTCTCCAATCAACATTCACAAAAATGCATATGTTCGGGGAAAGTGTGTATAAAAATGAATATATTTGTGCAAATAATATACAAAAACGCATGATACTACCAAAAACTGCTTGCAAAAATGTGTGCATTTGTCAATATTGCACATAAAAAAAGTTTAGTTGGAGAATTTTGCATAAAAATGCTCAAAATCTTCCATGAATTATGAATAATAATGAGAAGCTGAGAGAACCAAAGTTGACAGATCCTTCCATTCCTCTCTCGCTTATCTCTTGCTTGGACTACTGCAATGCGCTCTATGTGGGGCTACCTTTGAAGGTGACTCGGAAACTACTACTAATCCAGAATGCGGCAGCTAGACTGGTGACTGGGAGCGGCCGCCAAGATCACATAACACCGGTCTTGAAAGACCTTCATTGGCTCACAGTACATTTCTGAGCACAATTCAAAGTGTTGGTGCTGACTTTTAAATCCCTAAACGGCCTCGCTCCAGTATATCTGAAGGAGCATCTCCACCCCCATCGTTCTGCCCGGACACTGAGGTCCAGTGCCGAGGGCCTTCTAGCAGTTCCCTCGCTGCGAGGAGCCAAGTTACAGGGAACCAGGCAGAGGGCCTTCTCGGTGGTGGCACCTGTCCTATGGAATGCCCTCCCATCAGATGTGAAAGAGAAAAACAGCTACCAGATTTTTAGAAGACATCTGAAGGCAGCCCTGTTTAGGGAAGCTTTTAATGTTTAATAAATTATTGTATTTTAATATTTCTGTTGGAAGCCGCCCAGAGTGGCTGGGGAAACCCAGCCAGATGGGTGGGGCATAAAGAATATATTATTATTATTATTATTATTATTATTATTATTATTATTATTATTATATATTGAGGAAATTGGACCAATGGTCTGACTTGGTATAATGCACCCTCATATGTTCCTATTTGTTGGGGAAGACAGGGATTGAACTTGTGATCTTCTGCAGGTAAAACATGTACTTCTGGTTATACTACAGATTCCTGCCCTTTCACCAATAAAGGCCTATCCTTGTGTTAATTCTGCCAACAAGTGACTTTTCTATTAACATGAGAGAAGCCTAGGCTATGTGGATTCTTCTGCTACATGGTTCTCATATATATATATATATATATATATATATATATATATATATATATATATATATGGAACAGCCTTTACAAACCTGCAAAACAAATGGTTTCATACATGAAAACTGATGTGGTACAGTCCTCACAAGATGACTGTGGCATTTTATATCCAGAGGTTTCAAAGCTCCCTCTGCAATGAATAGGTAGACAATAAATATGTTCATTTTAATAACTAATAACACAAATTTGTCTTTTCGTATTCAGATGTGAAAAGGATGCAAAGAAATTCAGGGTTTTTTAAAAGAGAGGTAAGTGGTATAAGAGACTTTCATATTCTTATTTTTGTTTTCTGTCTCCATGGAAACATCAAATCTCTCTCTCTCTTCTCTCTCTCTCTCTCTCTCTCTCTCTCTCTCTCTCTCTGTGTGTGTGTGTGTGTGTGTGTGTGTGTGTGTGTGTGTGTGTGATGTGTGTACATCTATATTGGTGCAAATTGTATAGTTGTGACCCTTGCCACAGACATTGGAAACTACGAGATATTTTCTCCATGTTATTTTTGTGTCCAACTAAATAACCGAAAATGCCATTCTGAAATCTGCAGCACCTCAAACCATTTGCTTTTGGGGGAAACAGGTACTGATTATATGATTCCCACATGTTGAAGGATGGGATAGCTATTTATATTCCTCCCTTGCATTCAGACAATTGTGAACAGCTTATCATGGGCAGCAAGCAGCGAAGGAGGAGAAATCAGATTCACTTCACATTAACAGGTGAGCGTACCCAATTTGCACTTTCTGAAACAATACATGCAGTTCTCAAGGCATGCAATACGTGCAAAAATACATATACTAGGGTTAAATGTACATAAGATGCTTATGTAGTATTTTTCAAAGTGCTATACAGTGGTACCTCTACTTACGAATTTAATGCGTTCCAAACACACATTTGTAAGTCGAAAAAATTTGTAAGTCGAATCTCATAGGAATGCATTGGGAGAAAAAAATCGTAAGTCGAAGCAACCCTATCTAAAAATTCGTAAGTAGAAAAAATCCTATCTAAACCGCATCCAAGATGGCGGACGGAGCTCCATTTGTAAGTAGAAACATTCGTAAGTAGAGTTATTCGTAAGTAGAGGTACCACTGTACAGTAGTACCTCGGGTTACGAACACGATCCGTTCCGGGTCGCAGTTCGTAACCCGAAAAGGTCGCAAACTGAGCGCCATTTCTGCACATGCGCAAAGTGCGTTTTTGTGTATATTAGGCAAAATTACCTACAATCATGAGTATATTGGTAGAAATTCACACTAAGATATTGATGGATTTTCGTGAGGACTTTTGTTGTTGTTTAAAAAATGCAAACTGTTGTGGAAATGTGCAGAGCTGAATACTGGAAAAATGAGAAACTGAGAGAAACCTAAATCTACAGATTCTCCCCAAGGCATGGCAATGAACACTCTCGGAAATATTCACATTGGAACTCCATGGAAACTTTGACAAAGATCCACCTCACACACATGACTACAGTGGAACCTCGGTTTATGAACACCTCGGTTTACGAATTTTCGGTTTATGAATGCCGCGGACCCATCTGGAATAGATTAATTCACTTTCCATTACTTTCAACGGGAAAGTTTGCTTCAGTTTATGAACACTTCAGTTTATGAAAAGATTTCCGGAACCAACTACACCCATGCTTCGGGTTAAGTACGCTTCAGGTTGAGTACTCCGAGGACCCATCTGGAACGGATTAATCCACTTTCCATTACTTTCAATGGGAAAGTTTGCTTCAGTTTATGAACGCTTCAGTTTATGAACAGACTTCCGGAACCAATTGTATTCATAAACCAAGGTACCACTGTATTTCCTCCTTCTTAATGTGATCCCACTCCTGTGAAGTTGAGGGTAGGGATGGACAAATCTGTCCATTTCTGTTTCTAATCTTTCCTATCTTCAATTTGGTTTTTCACATTTCTGTATCTTTTTGCTTTTTTTTAAAAAAAGAAAAAGTCTTCATGGAAATTATTTAGCATTATAGTGCAACCTTCACCTAATATGCACATTTTTGTATGCAATTTAGCTTTCTTTTCCCTCCCACCCTAGCATATATCACCCAGAAGGCTGCACACAAAGCAATGTGGTCTTTGGGATAAGAAAGTTCCCAACCCACCCCTTCCATAAGTAATGCATCTCCTGATTACCAAGGGTATGGCACCAGTGGCAGTGAGTGGTGTGGTATTATATGAAATGAAATGCATTCAGGAGTATGGCTGCCATGAATACCATTTCCTTACCACTAGCAGGGAATGTTGCAATTTATGTTTCTGAGTGTGTCTCCCAAATACTTTTCTACTTCTTTCTGGCTGCAATTTGAAAGCTCCTCTTCCTGACGCACCCTTTCTTTGGTAGTCGGGGCCATCTAACCACTGCCATATCTTCTCAGGGCATCCTGAGCAAGTCTGCAGATGACACCAAATTGGGAGGGGTGGCTAATATCCCAGAGGACAGGATCACACATCAAAATGAACTTAACAGATTAGACAACTGGGCCAAAGCAAACAAGATGAATTTTAACAGGGAGAAATGTAAAGTACTACACTTGGGCAAAAAAAGGAAAGGCACAAATACAGGATGGGTGACACCTGGCTTGAGAGCAGTACATGTGAAAAGGATCTAGGAGTCTTGGTAGACCACAAACTTGACACGAGTCAACGGTGTGATGCAGCATCTAAAAAAGCCAATGCAATTCTGGGCTGCATCAATAGGAGTATAGCATCTAGATCAAGGGAAGTAATAGTACCACTGTATTCCGCTCTGGTCAGACCTCACCTGGAATACTGTGTCCAGTTCTGGGCACCACAGTTCAAGAAGGATACTGACAAGCTGGAACGTATCCAGAAGAGGGCAACCAAAATGATCAAAGGCCTGGAAACGATGCCTTATGAGCAACGGCTTAGGGAACTGGGTATGTTTAGCCTGGAGAAGAGAAGGTTAAGGGGTGATATGATAGCCATGTTCAAATATATAAAAGGATGTCATATAGAGGAGGGAGAAAGGTGGTTTTCTGCTGCTCCAGAGAAGTGGACACGGAGCAATGGATTCAAACTACAAGAAAGAAGATTCCACCTAAACATTAGGAAGAACTTCCTGACAGTAAGAGCTGTTTGGCAGTGGAATTTGCTACCAAGGAGTGTGGTGGAGTCTCCTTCTTTGGAGGTCTTTAAGCAGAGGCTTGACAGGCATATGTCAAGAATGCTTTGATGGTGTTTCCTGCTTGGCAGGGGGTTGGACTGGGTGGCCCTTGTGGTCTCTTCCAACTCTATGATTCTTGGCATACCTCATTGTTTGTTCTCATACTTGGTGAGAGCAGTGTGTCTACTCTACAGTCCAGACATCAAAGGAAGGAAAACATCATTAAGGGAAATTGATTCCCTCCCGCACACGACCTCTCTGAGATGAGCAGCGAATATTTCAAAAATTGTTCTCAAGCAAAATGTGTTAATTGGCACCACTGTGAACAAACCCTCCCACCTGAAACCTTAATCAGTTTCCTAGGCAAGGAAAGGAAATTATGGATAATATTCTGAAGCCCTAAAACTGAGAGGAGATCTGTAGCGTGCACAGCCATCATACAGACATAGCGACAGAATAACAGAACCATTGTGGGCATCACACCAAGTGACCACTCACCTATAACAAATAGGCAAACTATATGTTACACAGGAACATCCAAGCACCCAAGACAGATGACCACCCAATCTCTGCTTAAAAACCTCCCATGAAGCAGAGCCCACAACTTCCCAGGGGGGTCTGTTCCACGAACCTCTTGCAGAACTCTCTTTCCCCACCCCCACCCCAGTTTCAAGCTGCAGATCTCTTAGTATCGTTAGTACAGTTGAGACATGGATTTTTCCCTGCAAAGGCTAATTTGGATCAGAGAATATGGCAAAGAAACAGTTACGCACCCCTTGCCCCAGCACTGCTCATCTAACCAAAGTGGGTGGTCGCATTTCATAAAAAAAATAATGTGAGGAGAAGACTCAATTGCTCATGTAATGTGTAGCTTGGACCAATGGATTTGGATTTAAGCCAAATGCAACTTGGATATGCATTGATTTAATAGGCTTGTAGGTGTGGGTGGGCACCTACTGGGGATGGGGGAGAAGCTCAACTCCGCTTTCATTTAAATGCAAAACCACCTAATGCATAATTTCCCAAACAATATGAGAACTGAAGCACAGGCATCCTTCGAAATTTGAAATTCTCCAAAATTTGCAATGCAGTTCTCCAGTAAGTACAAAAACGCCCAAAACGGGCTAATGTGTGCTTCTAGCTCAGGCATCCCCAAACTGCGGCCCTCCAGATGTTTTGGCCTACAACTCCCATGATCCCTAGCTAACAGGACCAGTGGTCGGGGAAGATGGGAATTGTAGTCCAAAACATCTGGAGGGCCGAAGTTTGGGGATGCCTGTTCTAGCTGAATATATTAGTGAAAGCAACATGCAGAAATGCATTGTATTTGGGGAAATGGCTCTGCAAAAATGTGTGTACTGGGCATAGATGTATACCAACTTGTGTATATTAGGATAAATTTCGTCCTAAAATGCTGGTGACGTTTCGTGAGGAGTTTGAAAAATACTGCATTGCAAAATGTGGAAAACTCAACACAAGGTTGGAAAAATGAGAAATGGGCAGAAACTGAAACGGACCGATTGGTGCTTCCCTAGCGCCTACACACTCAGCACTCACAACAATTGCCCTTGCAGTGTGGATCCAGAGGGACCAGGCACTTGGGCAGAGAGGACAAGGAACAAAGGAACAAAATATGGCTCCCCCAAAAGGGCCAGCAGACACAAGGATGTTAGCAGCAGCACAATAACAGAGCTTTGGAAATTCAACAACAACAAGGCATGGAAAAGTAGGGTAATGAAATGCATTGTGTTTGTAAGTTGGCATCGTATCAGAATGTTGTAAAGCCAAAGCTCCCTTTGCCAGCCTTTATTCTGCCAAACACTGGATGTTGGCCCAAGTGTACCTGGCATGCAGAGCTCCCTCCTAGACACCTCAGCTCATTAAAGATAATGAACAACCAGAGGGACTTCTGAGAGCAGTGAGAGACCACACTGACAGGTTGAAGGGAATGATCAGGCAGCAATTCATGCATTGTGCTGGTAATGTGTTTACTTTATTGATTTAATTTACCATATTTTTCTAACCCAGAGGGACCCCATGGATGTTGATATAAAATAATAAAAATGCAATTTTAAACCATCCAAGCCATGAACAGAATTCAATCAGAATTCTATCTGATCATTAAAAGGACCCAATTAAGCTACTGTCTGTCTAAGCTGTGGTCTAAAACCACAGAGCCTAGGGCTAGCTGATCAGAAGGTCGGCAGTTCGAATCCCTGTGACGGAGTGAGCTCCCGTTGCTCAGTCCCAGCTCCTGCCAACCTAGCAGTTCGAAAGCACGTCAAAGTGCAAGTACGTATAAGATTACTTTTTAACCCAGGAAAATCTTCTCAAAAGTCAGGGGTCATCTTATACGCCGGGTCGTATTTCTTATATGGTGGGTATACCCCAAACTCTATATTTTAACTGGAAAGGTTGGGGGTTGTCTTATATGCCCAGTCGTCTTATACGCCGTAGATAAATAGGTACCACTCTGGCGGGAAGGTAAATGGCATTTCTGTGTGCTGCTCTGGTTCGCCAGAAGCGGCTTAGTCATGCTGGCCACATGACCCGGAAGCTGTACGCCGGCTCCCTCAGCCAATAACATGTGATAAGCGCCACAACCCCAGAGTCGTTCGCGACTGGACTTAACTGTCAGGGGTCCCTTTACCTTTACCTTTTAACAGCAGTTATCTGCTGTTGCCATGTTATGGTAGGCCTGACGGTAATGGCTGTAATGCAGCCTAAAACGTAATCCAATGCTTACTTGGAAATAAATCTCACTCAGCTCAGTGGGGCTTATTCTCAAGTCAGTGTGTTCTAAACATACAAAGAGTTTTGATGGATTAGACCCAGAGTCCTTGGGGAGCAGATGACTATCAATGGTTGCTAGCCATGGTGGCTGAGCATTCTCTATGGCTGGAAGCAGTCATGCATCCCGGAGGGGAGAGTGCTCATATGCTTGGGTCCTGCTTGGGAATGACTATTTTATTTATTCATTACTGTTTTTTCCTGCCTTTCCTCCCAAAGAAGCCCAGGGCAGCAAACAAGGAAGCAGTAAAAGCAATAGAAACATTTTAAAAACATATACAGTAGAAATTATCCCCACAGCTAAATCATTTCAAAGTTAAGACCATAAGAAGAACACTGCAGGATCAAGCCAAAGGTACACCTAGTCTAACATCCTTGTTAAGTAAAGGCAATTCCCCATTTGCGCAGGAGTAGGAGAATGTAGCCATCATAGGTATGATGATAATAATTTTATTATTTATACCCCACCCATCTGGGTGGGTTGCCCCAGTCACTTGGGGTGGCTTCCAACACATATAGAAACATAATAAAAAAATTCCTTCAGTAGCACCTTAAAGACCAACTAAGTTTATATTTTGGTATGAGCTTTCGTGTGCATGCACACTTCTTCAGATACACTAGAAACAGAAGTGTCAGACCCTATATATATACAGAGGGGGGTGGGGTGGGTGGGAATGGGTGATGGGCTGGTGGGAGTGGTAAACCTGTAGATGGCTGTTAATGGCTGCTGATGGCTGCAATTAGTACTGGGCTGAGGTGCTAAAGAAAGCTTGATCATGCATAATGAGATAAGAATCCGATGTCTCTATTCATCCCAGGTGCTTCCATGGTTTTAAGCTTGGTAATGATTTCCAATTCAGCAACTTCTCTTTCCAGTCTGTTCCTGAAATTTCTCTGTAATAAAACAGCTGCTTTGAGATCTTGTATAGAATGTCCTGGGAGATTGAAGTGTTCTCCTACTGGTTTTTCAGTCTTATGGTTCCTGATGTCAGATTTATGTCCATTTATCCTTTGGCGTAGGGTTTGGCCTGTTTGTCCAATATAGAGAGCTGAAGGGCACCGTTGGCATTTGATGGCATACACAATGTTAGAAGATGAGCAATTAAATAGTCCTGAGATGGTATGTTGGATGTTGTTGGGGCCAGTAATGATGTTGTCCGGGTGTATGTGGCAGCAAAGTTGGCATCTGGGTTTATTGCAGGCTCTGGTACCAGTGTCCATGTTAAGTCTGGTGGTTGTATTATTGTGGGTGAGGAGTTGTTTAAGATTGGGTGGCCAGTACTAATTGCAGCCCAGTACTAATTGCAGCCATCAGCAGCCATTAACAGCCATCTACAGGTTTACCACTCCCACCAGCCCATCACCCATTCCCACCCACCCCCACCCCCCTCTGTATATATATATATATAGGGTCTGACACTTCTGTTTCTAGTGTATCTGAAGAAGTGTGCATGCACACGAAAGCTCATACCAAAATATAAACTTAGTTGGTCTTTAAGGTGCTACTGAAGGAATTTTTTTATTTTGCTTCGACTCAGACCAACACGGCTACCTACCTGTATATAGAAACATGATAGCTGATAGCCTCATCCTCCACAAAAGTCATCTAAACCTCTTTTAAAACCTTCCAAGTTGGCAACCATCACTAGCTCTTGTGGGAGTGGGATTTATAGTTTAACTACAAGCTATGAGAAGAAGGAACTTCCCTTTGTCCATCCTGGATCCTCCAGCATCCAGTTTCATGGTTGCCTGGAGCTACGAGCAAGTTCTATTTCTTGTGTGTCTGTCTGTTATGCGTCGCTTTCCCCTTCAAATATCAAGTACAGGGCATTGCTTGCAAAGTGGTGTGTTGGACAGAAGCTGGATTTGCTTCTTAAAAACAAGTACAGTAGGGGGAGGAAAAAAGAAAAGAAAAAGGATTGTCATATTAAATGACAATGATCCAATGAGCAAGGGAGAGAGGTATAATTTTCTCAAGGAAATAAAATTCTATCTGCTAGGCAGAAATTATAAGTGACAGGGAGAAAAAGAATGTGTGAGAAACTGCTCATTTGAATCCCCCACTTCTCTTCTCCTGCTATATACCTGGGTGTATTGTTTTCTTGCAGTTTCCAAAAATAGAGCCTTCTGTCTGCTACCCTTGCTCCCTCTCTGCTGCCTTGGGGTTTAAAGATATTGCCTAAAATAAATGTTCCAGGCATCAAAACATGATGCATGGATCTGTCAGTGACGGTCTAGCGTTGCAAACCCTTCACTTGGTGTTAGAGAAGCAAACTGGTGCAGATTGAACACTCTGGCTTGTAGCTCCAGCTCCAAGCTTATGTTGGACCAAGGGTTGCCAAACATTGTTGGGCCACTGCACTCTTGGTTCCAAAAACTCATCCTCAGTCCCCTCTACCCTACCCTGCAAAAAAAGTTATTCAGAATAGTGGTTTGCCTGACCTACAAAGGAAGATGTCGGCACAATAAAATCCAAAACAGTAGCAATTAATTGCACATTTATTCAAAAATCCAATTAAAACTAGTTAGTTTAATTAATTGAGCAAAACTGATGAACTTGACCCAGTGATACCAGTTTTTCAAAGTATGATAGTTATTTACCGTATACGCCATGTGCCCCAACTGCCACCTCCTTGCCTCTTAGCGCCCCCTCCGGGTAATCCTGCTGCAGTATGGGTCCTTTGGTTCGACAGGGGAGGATGGAGAAACCCTTCCCCCTTGTGATAGCCTTGCTCTTTAAATGGCAACTTAAGGAGCTGCAGTGTAGGAAAGGAGGAAAGTCCTCTCCCAAAGAGCCAGGCAACTACACAAAATGGGAAGTCCCACCTGGGAATAAAGAAAAAAAAAAGGCCTCTCAGAATTCTCCGCTGGTGATGAACTTGGGGGAAGCCATTTTGCTGAATATTCTCCATAGGAGAACTGAAATTCTCCAAAGGTTCAGAAGAAGCACAGAGGAAAGAGTTGTTGTTGTTGTTTAGTCGTTTAGTCGTGTCCGACTCTTCGTGACCCCATGGACCATAGCACGCCAGGCACTCCTGTCTTGCACTGCCTCCCGCAGTTTGGTCAAACTCATGTTCGTAGCTTCGAGAACACTGTCCAACCATCTTGTCCTCTGTCGTCCCCTTCTCCTAGTGCCCTCAATCTTTCCCAACATCAGGGTCTTTTCCAAGGATTCTTCTCTTCTCATGAGGTGGCCAAAGTATTGGAGCCTCAGCTTCACGATCTGTCCTTCCAGGGAGCACTCAGGGCTGATTTCCTTAAGAATAGATAGGTTTGATCTTCTAGCAGTCCATGGGACTCTCAAGAGTCTCCTCCAGCACCATAATTCAAAAGCATCAATTCTTCGACGATCAGCCTTCTTTATGGTCCAGCTCTCACTTCCATACATCACTACTGGGAAAACCATAGCTTTAACTATACGGACCTTTGTCGGCAAAGTGATGTCTCTGCTTTTTAAGATGCTGTCTAGGTTTGTCATTGCTTTTCTCCCAAGAAGCAGGCGTCTTTTAATTTCGTGACTGCTGTCACCATCTGCAGTGATCAAGGAGCCCAAGAAAGTAAAATCTCTCACTGCCTCCATTTCTTCCCCTTCTATTTGCCAGGAGGTGATGGGACCAGTGGCCATGATCTTGGTTTTTTTGATGTTGAGCTTCAGACCATATTTTGCGCTCTCCTCTTTCACCCTCATTAAAAGGTTCTTTAATTCCTCCTCGCTTTCTGCCATCAAGGTTGTGTCATCTGCATATCTGAGGTTGTTGATATTTCTTCCGGCAATCTTAATTCCGGCTTGGGATTCATCTAGTCCAGCCTTTCACATGATGAATTCTGCATATAAGTTAAATAAGCAGGGAGACAATATACAACCTTGTCGTACTCCTTTCCCAATTTTGAACCAATCAGTTGTTCCATATCCAGTTCTAACTGTAGCTTCTTGTCCCACATAGAGATTTCTCAGGAGACAGATGAGGTGATCAGGCACTCCCATTTCTTTAAGAACTTGCCATAGTTTGCTGTGGTCGACACAGTCAAAGGCTTTTGCATAGTCAATGAAGCAGAAGTAGACGTTTTTCTGGAACTCTCTAGCTTTCTCCATAATCCAGCGTATGTTTGCTATTTGGTCTCTGGTTCCTCTGCCCTTTCGAAATCCAGCTTGCACTTCTGGGAGTTCTCGGTCCACATACTGCCTAAGCCTGCCTTGTAGAATTTTAAGCATAACCTTGCTAGCGTGTGAAATGAGCGCAATTGTGCGGTAGTTGGAGCATTCTTTGGCACTGCCCTTCTTTGGAATTGGGATGTAGACTGATCTTCTCCAATCCTCTGGCCATTGCTGAGTTTTCCAAACTTGCTGGCATATTGGGTGTAGCACCTTAACAGCATCATCTTTTAAAATTTTAAATAGTTCAGCTGGAATATCATCACTTCCACTGGCCTTGTTATTAGCAATGCTTTCTAAGGCCCATTTGACTTCACTCTCCAAGATGTCTGGCTCAAGGTCAGCAACCACACTACCTGGGGTGTATGAGACCTCCATATCTTTCTGGTACAATTCCTCTGTGTATTCTTGCCACCTCTTCTTGATGTCTTCTGCTTCTGTTAGGTCCTTACCACTTTTGTCCTTGATTATGGTAATCTTTGTACGAAATGTTCCTTTCATATCTCCAATTTTCTTGAACAGATCTCTGGTTTTCCCCATTCTATTGTTTTCCTCTATTTCTTTGCATTGCTCATTTAAGAAGGCCCTCTTGTCTCTCCTTGCTGTTTTTTGGAAATCTGCATTCAGTTTCCTGTATCTTTCCCTATCTCCCTTGCATTTTGCTTGCCTCCTCTCCTCCGCTATTTGTAAGGCCTCGTTGGACAGCCATTTTGCTTTCTTGCATTTCCTTTTCCTTGGGACGGTTTTCGTTGCTGCCTCCTGTATAATGTTACGAGCCTCCATCCATAGTTCTTCAGGCACTCTGTCCACCAAATCTAAATCCTTAAACCTGTTCCTCACTTCCACTGTGTATTCATAAGGGATTTGATTCAGATTGTATCTTACTGGCCCAGTGGTTTTTCCTACTTTCTTCAGTTTAAGCTGGAATTTTGCTATAAGAAGCTGATGATCTGAGTTACAGTCAGCTCCAGGTCTTGTTTTTGCTGACTGTATAGAGCTTCTCCATCTTTGGCTGCAGAGAATATAATCAATCTGATTTCGATGCTGCCCATTTGGTGATATCCATGTGTAGAGTCGTCTCTTGTGTTGTTGGAAGAGAGTGTTTGTGATGACCAGCTTGTTCTCTTGACAGAACTCTATTAGCCTTTGCCCTGCTTCATTTTGAACTCCAAGGCCAAACTTGCCAGTTGTTCCTTTTATCTCTTGATTCCCTACTTTAGCATTCCAATCCCCTGTAATGAGAAGAACATCCTTCTTTGGTGTCATTTCTAGAAGTTGTTGTAGGTCTTCATAGAATTGGTCAATTTCACTTTCTTCAGCACTGGTAGTTGGTGCATAAACTTGGATTACTGTGATGTTAAAAGGTCTGCCTTGGATTCGTATCGAGATCATTCTGTCATTTTTGAGATTGCATCCCATTACAGCTTTTGCCACTCTTTTGTTGACTATGAGGGCCACTCCATTTCTGCTACAGGATTCTTGCCCACAGTAGTAGATATGATAGTCACCCGAACTGAATTCGCCCATTCCCTTCCATTTTAGTTCACTGATGCCCAGGATGTCGATATTTATTCTTGTCATCTCATTTATTCTTGTCATTTTTGACCACATCCAGCTTACCTCCACTCATGGTTCTTACATTCCAGGTTCCTATGCAATATTTTTCTTTACAGCATCGGACTTTCCTTTCGCTTCCAGGCATATCTGCAACTGAGCATCCTTTCGGCTTTGGCCCAGCCGCTTCATCAGCTCTGAATCTACTTGTACTTGTCCTCCGCTCTTCCTCAGTAGCATGTTGGACGCCTTCCGACCTGAGGGGCTCATCTTCCAGCGTCATAACTTTTATATGCCTGTTGTCTTTGTCCATGGAGTTTTCTTGGCAGGGATACTGGAGTGGCTTGCCAGTTCCTTCTCCAGGTGGATCACGTTTAGTCAAAACTCTCCACTATGACCTGTCCATCTTGGGTGGCCCTGCATGGCATAGCTCATAGCTTCTCTGAGTTATTCAAGCCCCTTCGCCACGACAAGGCATTGATCCATGAAGGGGCAGAGGAAAGAGTAACAACCACAATCTTTTGCAGGAAATTTCAGCTGAAACACCACTGTTTAGTGAAACCTCTATCATGAATTTATCTTGGTGGTTGAACGAAACAGTGACCTAAGATGAGCAGGAGACAATCCTATTGCTTCCTTCAGAGATATTTCAGAGATATTTAAACTGGATCCACATTTGTGTCTAAAAAAATTCATAAAAGACAGCCAAACTGGATGTCAGGGGACCACCAGGGGTCAGCAGGGAGCCCAGAGGGATGGTGCAAGGGCTCCAAGATGCTGCTGCTTCAGAGCGTTGCTCAGAAGGTGGTGTTGAGGCTCTTGCAGCAGAGGAGAGCTCAGGGGATGCTGATGGCTTACTGGAGCAGTAGGGAAGGTCTGAAGTGTCGGACCTGAGCGCTGTGGAGGGAGAAGTGTCAGAGACCAGAGAACCTGCTCCACAGTTGAGCAGTTCAGGGGGGAAAGGGAACGTCCCTGCCCCTTCACCCCAGGAACGCAGGGGGGACAAACGCCGGGAGCAGAGGTGGAAGCTGAGGGCCCCCAAGTTCCTTTGTTGGCGCCAATCTTGATGCGCGCCACTTCCGGATTCTGACTCGGACTAGACAGTCATGGTCATTATCGCTCTGTCTTGTACATATGTATATAATAAAACTCTGTAAAAACCAGTCACGGAGTTTTGGAGCGCGTTACTCGCGAGAAGGCAACACAGCGCCCTTACAGCGGGGAAGTATTTTTCTGAATATTCCCCAGTGGAGGAGTGAAATTATTCTACAGTGCAGCAGGAGCTGGCGTTGGGGAGGGGGGGGAGCTTCTCTGAGAAATTTCAGATCATCCCTAGCTAGCTCCAAACCAATCCCTTCAGCAACTGTTGACTTCAAGTCTTCCCAGAAGATGAAACAACAGTTTTAGGTGACCTGGCCCTTGTGCTTGTTCAGTGGCTGATTCATGGCAGCCCCTTAAAAGGCATATCTCTGTGTAGCAGTTCTGTGTCTGTTTTATGATCCAGGTTGTGCGTATTTGACACTTTTGTCACAGCGTCATGGGGCAAGTCTGGAATTTGGCATCGTGCCCTGAACCAGCCGTCCGGGGAATCTCAGCTCTCCCTTTAAAGATACTTGAAACTATTCAAAATAACAGAAATGTTAAAAAAAAAGAGGGAACATATTCACTTCTGACCTGGTAGTACAGGCTGACATGGGGCAACATTCAAGACACAGAACCAATTTCTTTGAAATGGTATAATTTATGGCCTTCAAAATTGCCTCCATCTGGCTGCATGCCTTGAGCACGTCTAAGCTTCCCATGAAGGGATGATTTCCTCAGAGAACAAAAGGGGTCAAGAAGAAACTGAAAGACAGAAAAGAGAAAGATGGGGGAGAAGAAAAACACAGGCAATTCCTACTCCTTTCAAGAAGCTTAAAAAAAAAACAACTCAAGGGAAGAGATACAACCATTACAATTTTAAGTTTAATTCTAATGGCTTGGATCCAACAGTGTTGCATCAGCCATTGGTAAGGCTTACATCCATGGAATGGGAAAGCAAGTCATTTTCTGTGGCTCCCCCTCTCTCCGCAGCTGCCATGCCCCCTAAATCTACTCTGGAGGTTCTCCAACCCTGTGGAGCAGATTTAGGGGCTGCAGGTGGCAGCTGCAGGGGGAGGAGAAAATGTTGAAATTTAGGCACAACACACAGCACCAGCTAATGTCTGCGGGTCTGATCAATGTGTGGATGGGTGACCACCTGGCAATGAAAAGTACACACACCATGGCGGAAGAAAGGCAAAAAAGTTAGAATATATTTATTAGCTTCTATACTGCTTAATGCCAAAACATGTTTCTAAGCAGTTTCTGAATAGATCAGCATTTCCTGCTACCAATATGCATGCTTACGATGTGCTATCCTGTTGCATGATAGGATGGGTAGGAAACTGCACTAGAGTTTAGCTGGTGGCAAACCTGCCAAGTGCCCCGTTTTAAGCGGGATGCCCCCGCTCTCTTTGAAGACGTCCCAGGCTCTGCCTTCTTCCCTGGGTGCCCCAGTTTCATGCTGCCTGAGGACAGGGGCCATGGAAGCAGTTCCTGGGGTGGCAGCAGCAGCAGCAGCATTTTATTCCTCAGCAACATGACGCCCGTCTGGAACTACAACTCATTTCATCCCCAGGAGAGGGTGACTAAGGTAAGCCAGGTGGTAGGAGGCCTCAGCGGTGAATGAGCAGTGGCAGCAAGTAAACAAGTGGGCAGGGCTGGTGGGCAAACGAGTGGGTGGGCAAGCAGTGGGGGTGTGTGTGAGTGGGCAGGCAGCAGTGGCGAGCAAGTGAGCGGGCAGGTGAGGGCAGGTGAGGGGGGCGGAAGAATGGTGTGAGCGTGTGTCAGGCTTTGCCCTCCCGAAATGTTGGAGGCTATGTGTTGGTCTATCTAACTCAGTACACTAATTGAGAGCAGTTCTCCAGGGTTTCAGCCCAGGATATTTTTCCGCCCTGCCTGGAAATGCCAGGTACTGGGTCTTTCTACATGCAAAACAAGAGCTCAGTCATGGAGCTAAAGCTCCTCTCCCTGGGGAGGGCATTCTAAGCATAAGGAGGAATGTACAGTGGTACCTCGATGCACGAATGCCTCGACATCCGAAGGTTTTGACTTCCGAAGTCCGCTAACCCGGAAGTATTTTCGCCGCACGCGTGGTCTGTGCATGCGCAAAGTGCAAGATCGCGCTTTGCGCATGCGCAAAATGGACGCTCCGACTTCCGAAGTTTTCGACTTCCGAAGAGCGCCACGGAACGGATCGCCTTCGTAAGTCGAGGTACCACTGTAGAGTCATCTAAGAAGGGGTGAAGGGGTGTTACTTTGACAGAATGGTGGTTTGTTATTGGTTTATATTTCCTATCTCTGGGTGCCTCTATAGGACTATAGTCTGAATCATGCTGTAAAAAGGGAACGATAACTGCTTCTTAGAAAGCAGAAAGTACAACAACATAAAAACATTAGGGAAAATCTTGACAAAAAAGCTAGCAATATCACGGGTGAGATGATGTGTTGTGTATTGTGACAGGAGGGAGAAGAAGGGGTGGGTGGGGGGGACGAGGGCAAAAATACAACAGAAGTTACTTCCAAACAATGCATTCAAAGCACTCTTATACTACTTTAAATGTTGATGCTTCCCCAAAAGAACTGTAGTTTATTAAGGGTGCTTGGAAATGAAGCTTCGTGAGGGGTTGTCATAAGAACTCTCAGCGCCCTTAACAAACTGAAGTTCCCAGGATTCATTGGGGGGAGCTGCAACTGTAAAAGTGGCATAAGGGTAAAGGTAAAGGGACCCCTCACCGTTAGGTCCAGTCGTGGATGACTCTGGGGTTGCGGTTCTCATCTCGCTTTACTGGCCGAAGGAGCCGGCGTACAGCTTCCAGGTTGTGCTTTAAATGTATGATGTGGATGGGACCTGAGCCCAATGCATCCAAACATTCGCCTCACTGTCATTGCTGAGATATTGCTTACGTAATAAATCACAAGGCCCAGTAAAGCTAAAACGAGAAGCTTGTGACAGTTAAAATGGCTGGCTAAGGACTGTGGATGTACTGGCACAAATGAAACAGAGCTAGGCAGGGCAACATTTGTGGCAAATAATACACTCTGAACAGCCGGAATAAAAGAAAGGAAGTTGGGGTTGGGTTTTTTTTTTAATTAAATAAAGTTATTAAAGCTGTGGAAGTCTAGCAGATGTTCCCCTCAAATGGAAGGCAATGTTTTATTGGTTGACCATCTGCTCAAATACCCCTCAGGAGTCTTGAATGCAAAGAACCATTTGAACAAACACTTGGCCCATTGTGGCCACACACTTTCTGCCACAGAGAACACAGTAAACATGATATATGGATTTAATTAACAAGAAACTTTGTTTCACAAGCCTGGGCTAATAATTCTCTTTACACAGTATGGATTTTGCTGTAAGAAAATTTCTATTCCCTCCATGCAAGTGTAACTTTTGAAGTATGTTTGGAGATTGCAGTCAGGGACAGAGCATGGCAAGCCCCCCCCCCCTCCAGCTTACCCCCAAATAACATTTTTTAAGCATTCATGTCAAATGAAGCCTCAGGAGAGGGCACTGATGGTGTCAGAGGCAGGCTTCATTGGGCACCTGCCAAATCCATAATCTTGCAAAGGACCCACTGCCACCCTCACAGCTGTGTTGAGGAACCTCTGCCCCACAGGCATAATTAGGCCCACCAGCCCTCCCCATTTGGCCCAGGAGGCTGTTTCGGCCAAGCTACACCCACCTGCCCTAGATCAGATGTCAGGTCAGCCCTTGCAAGCACAACCAACCAACTGGGCTTTCAAAGCACTGTACTTGGGGCTTCTCAAGCACTGGCCATCACAAGAGCATCACTATGGAGCTGTCAAGTCCTGCAGGCCCTGCTTTTTGCTCATGCTGCCTATTCACCTGTCCTCTCCAAGGAATGAGATGGGATGTTGTGCTATTTGAGAGCTGAGAGCCCCTTGACCAAATGCAATAATATTAATAATAATAATCTGGAACCTGCGTTTGGGAATGGGTTGAGTGGCAGTTCTCACCCCATGCAAAAAGAAGTCTTATTTTGGGGCAGGAGAAGTGTGAACTAAAAATGGCAAGAGCTCACCACCCATAGCAGAAGACTATAGGTATGTCAGGGGTGAGGAAACTTTCAGAGAGCTGCATTCCCATCTGGGTGACCTTCTCAAGGCCCCATGTCAGAGGTGGGTGGGGTCAGAGGCAAAAAGTGGGTGGAGCAATGAATGTGAATTTTACCTTTGTACAGTAGGCTAGATTTACATGTCCTCACAAACCCCTCTGCATCCAGAAAAGCTGGACACATTCAAAGTGGGCAAAAACATTTGGGGGCTTAGCAGGACCAGTGAGGGGTGTGGCCAGGGGAGAATTCTGAAGTGGTGCAGCCCAAGAAGACCTCTACCACCTGATTATTGCCACACATATGGATTAGCCTCCCAGACCATGTCTGGCCACCTGTGCATTAAGAAAGATGCATGTCTAACAAGCATCTTGGTGTCTGGAGTATGGGCAGGAGTCAGGCTCTGGGGCCTGTAGTGCTTTGCAGGACTGGGGCCTGCCTCAGCTTGTGCTGGAGAAGCAAGGAGTGGCCACTCAGGTGAGGCCACTTGATAACTCACTGCACCTGGTGGCAGGAGCTGGGAGGGATAAAAGCTCAGCATTTCCCTTCAGCTCTTTGCCACAGCAACGCTATCCCTGCCTGGTTGCCTCTGGCCTCTTACTCCTTGGACCTTTGCCTTGCCGATGCCTTGCTCCTCGACCTTCAGACCTTCACCTTTGTGACACCCTGCTTCCCGACCTTCGGTTCTTTGACCCTGTGACTTCCTGCTGCTTGACCTGCAGCCCCACGCCACCTAGACTCCTGTTCCTGCTTCCACTCTGCCATCTTGCCTCTGGTCCTGACGTCCTGAGTCGGGACTGCTACCTCCCGCCAACCAGACCGTGACACTTGGTTTGCCCTGTCTATAGATGTTTTCTGGCTGCGTACCTGGGTGTTGTCCCCCCCCCCTTCCTGTTTTCATTATGCTAGCAGGGGAAAGTAACATGGGAAACGGCCTTTAGCAATAAGCTCTTACATTGCTCCATTTTGACCCCCACAACACACAAAGGATCATGCACTTTAAAAATAAATAAAGTTCTCTCATCTCCTATCCAAGCCTGGATCCAGGGCCCCTGATCTTTCTCTGAAACTGAGAGTACAAAGCTGGTTCGTTGTCGTATAAAAATAAATACAGGGGGTTGAGAGATGAAATGGCTCTGTTCAGTGTTGGATAGTAATCCTTCAGCTTGGATAGAGAAGGGAGATCTTCCAGTTTCTGGAAAACATTACACAGCACATCTATTGCACAGCGACCCTGTGTGTGTTTACGCAGTCAGTTGTAGCTAAGAACAACCTTTGAACATCAAGTACAGATGTCTAGCTTGTGGTAGTTGCGTGTTCAGACCTTTAAACCTCCCCCTTAAATAAATTCAGACAAGACTCAAATTTTGGTTTGGTTTTTGGCAGAATTTAGGCCACAACTTTATTGATTACAGCAAGTGAGTGGTTGCATAGGCTCTGGTTCGACTAGCTCCCTGCACCCTTGCAGGTAGCGCTGACCCAGGGCACCAGCATAGGTCAGCCTAGGGTGAACACCTGGATAGGCGGAAAGCCAGGAACAAGCTATGTCCACCACCCAGATGTCCCCCTGGACTCAGGCACAGGCAAAACCCCTCACAGGGTGGACCAAACCATTGAGTCCCTGGATTCCTTTAACAGAATACCCTTCACATAGGGATGGCGAGCGTTCCCCCATCCCTGTCACCTGAACCAGAGACTATCCGCAACCTTAGAAGTTGTGACAATTTGCTACGCGGCAGGAGAAACCCAAATGGCAACAGCCAATCAGCCAAGTGGGGAAAATTCCTGCCGTGCCCCTGTCCCAATGACAGATGACACACGATGGCATAGCAAGGTCAAGCGCACAAACCCTAAAAGTAGGGAGAGGTGGGTGGGTGCAATGCAGGTACCAAAAGAGGAAGCTCTGAGTCACGTACATGAGTATATATAGGTCCCTTGATCCGTTTAGCCTGCGTCCCATTGGCCCGATTAAACCCTGCATCAAGGGACCTACCAATTGGGTGTTGTGGCTATTCAATCATACCCACCCACAACACAGGGTTTGGTTGCCTCTTTAAGGGAGGACCCGATTTATAGCTACCGGTAAGAACAAACCCTATGCTCACATCAAGAGGAGCAAATGAGAGACTGAAAAAACTTGGAAGAACTCCTGGAGATATTGAAGGCCCATGTTCTGTGCCCTTTACCAAACACCTTGCAGATGACCACAGCACCTGGAGACAATCAGGTCATGTATCCACAGCAGTGCCCAGAGGAGGAATAACCACTGGGAGGAGCACAGAGAGAAAAAACACCTGCTTTGGCACAAAGGGACGCCTTCATCAATCCCCCAGCTACAACAAAACATGTCTCTCCCATATTGATCTCTATAGCCACGGAGCAGGCACTGTTACACTCCAACAGTTGCCAACGTCTGCCATAGCTGCTCTCTAGTATCTGCTGCCTGAGGTGGTTGCCTCACCCTGTCTAATGACTGGCCCTGAATTTGTCATATGTTCCATAGACAGCTACTCATTTCCCACAATTTGGGAGCATGTCTGGTAGATAAGACAGAGTTATATAACACTTTGCAGTTATCTAATGCAAAATTGAGCTGCCAGTGATACTACAACCCAACTTAAGAAATGGGGGGGGGGTGTCTGTGTCTGTGTGTGGGGAGTGGAAGGGGGTAATTCATGGGGCTGTTTCTGCTAGAATGGCTCACATTTCACTCCATCCTTTTTCAGTAAATCACAGATCAGTCTTGTCTCCCAGGCACTACAGTCATTTGGCTGAGTGGTTTGTTTGCTTTGGTCTTACATACAATTTGTGGGATGGAACACTGGGGCAGACAAGTCACAACAGTTCCTAGAGTGTCCACTAACAGGAACTCACCTGGAGGGACACCTGACTACAGGTCAGTTCCTGTTCCCTCAGACATGCAAATGAGTTGGATTAGACAAAAGCCCTAGCCTGCAATCACTCTCTCTCTTAGCTACTTCCTCCCTCGATGAGGACACATCTCCAGAGAATTTCTAGTTAGCATGGTTCTCACTCTAGGCCTGCAGCCAAGAGTGAGACCAAATGGAGTCTTACTTTACTAAGTAGTCTCTAGATGTATATATACTTGTAACTTTTCTAAGCAAGCCTGCCTTTCTGAGATTATGCTGTAACTCAGGATGAAACTGTAAGTAAACTCTATCTTATTTTATAAACACTGTGTTGTGTATTTCTTTTAAGAGGGACAAAGGGGACCTTTGCCAGGAAGTGTAATATTGAACTATAAAGTGTAATATTGTTATAGAGATTCTAGCGAATCTAACGCACATGCTTTGCTGCGCACAAAAGGGGAATGTCACTCTGCTGATATTGGAAGCTTGCTAACACAAGCTTGGATAGGATCTATCTAATAATATATCCTAATCCACATCCCTAACATTCCCATACAATTAAGGTAGTGAACTCTGTAGTCTTTGCCTTTAAGCACCAATCTGATTGCATTGATTAAGGATTTCCTGGGTCCCAGTAACTACTTCCAGTCTTACTTTTAACTAATTGCTTGGAACTCAAAGTACACATTTAAGAAACGGAGGCAGTAACAGTGTGCGTAGTGTGGCAGAGCTACTTTCCTGATACTGTCATTGGATGGGGCTGGGGTGTTGCAGTGGTGAGGTCAGGGACACATTGGGGCACTGGTGGGAGCATGAGATTGGTGGTGAAAGCAGTCCTGGCCAGGGCTGTCTTAAACATATGCGGTGCTGGGGTGCAAAGATCCGCCCGGCGCCCCCCGCCCCAGGTTGCCCAGTCCCAGGCATGCAGGAAGGTGGAGCTGGCCAGCCGCCTCAGCATCTCGCTGGCTCGGTTGCCCCTGAATTCGCGGCACCCCCGACTCTCGGCCTGGTGCCCCTGAGAGCCTGGCCCGCACCCCTAGCACCTATGGGTAAGACGGCCCTGGTCCTGGCAGTGCAACTGTAGAGCCACAATCTTGCAGCCACTCCAGCCCTGTCCAGTTGTTGTTGTTGTTTAACCTTGCTAGCGTGTCCAGTTAAGAAGCAGTTAAGATCCATGGCTCCACCCTGCCATGTGTGCTGCTATTGGGTGGAGGTCTCTTGCATTAGTTCACAATAAAGCCCTTCTTTGTGTGCCGCCTCCTTGAGAGGTCCGGAGGGTGTCAACACGAGCATGGGCTTTCTCTGCCATGATTCCCCATCTGTGGAATGCTCTCCCCAGGAAAGTTCGCCTGGCTCCATCATTATGCAGCTTTATGCTCTAGGCAAAAACATTCCTTTCTAACCTTTGTTTGATTTAATCGACATCCTCAGCCCTTTTAAAATGTGGCTTTTGGGGAGAGGGTTTTTTGGGTTGTTTTTGTTTTTGTTTATTATGCATTTGGTGGTTTTATATTTTGCTTTTATTGTGTGTACTCCCCTGAGACCTCCGGGTATAGGGCAGTATATAAATTCTAATAAAATAATATTTAATAATAAATAAAATAATAAATAAATAAATAAATAATAAAGTGGTCATTATTGTGGAGTAGGGGAAGCCCTCTCTTATATTAAATTGTACCAAAGTGTTTGCTGTCAGCATGCACAAGTTTCTAGCATTTATTTTTAAGTCACGGAACATCTTGTCCACTATGCCTGTCTGTTATTGGACAGGCAGCCTGGGTGGGGGGTTGCCTTAGTTTACAAAGGACTTGTTGGGAGGAGCAGGATCACATGTGGTTGATATTTGGGCAGGATTTTCGAACAGAAATCCCAGAGCAATTTAGCAGAAAGCGTAGAAGGTCTCCTCAAATGCAGCACAGAAAGATTCAGTCTTCATATCCACATGTGGAATAAAAACAGGAAGTCATTGCTCCCTAGGTCATTTTCACATGGAATATTAATCTGAGCAGAGCTTTTTTCCAGGACTTGAAGAAAAAGCTACAAAACGTCCAGGAGAATGTCATGATTAGCCTTCTTATTTCCTGCTTAAATAAACTCATTTGAAAAAGGGTCTTTATGCACCAAAGAGCTCTGGCGTTTTCTATCAACATATTTCAGTGTGGGTTTTTTTTAAAATGAACAACTGATTCTAGTTTCTTTCAGTCCTCTCTTATATTAAGTGGCAACAAAAGAGGTTTAAAGACTGTCTCAAGGCATTTTTTTTTATTAAAAAAAATGTAGTATAAACACCAACAGTTGGGAAACACTTGCCTGCGAGTGCTCCAATTGGAGAACAGCCTTTACCAAAGGTGCCATGGGCTTTGAAGACACTCGAACTCAGGACGCAAGGGAGAAGCACGCTAAGAGGAAGGCACGTTTGGCAAACCTTTACCATGATCAACACCTGCCCGGAAACCAATGTCCCCACTGTGGAAGGACGTATGGATCCAGAATACGGACTCATTGTTAAAACCGTGTTTATGGAAGACAATCTTACTCAGCTACGAGTGATCACCAAAGAAGAATAAATTAAGTGGCTCTTTGTTATGGAGTGCAGAACCAGCCTAAGACATTTTTTGTGGGAGGGAGTGAAGGATGAAGCCCTGTCACAGAAATGGCTTGCTGTGTGGGGTGGGCTTCCTCCTCTAGCTTCTTGGCAGGGGGGCCCACTGTTGCTTACAAGAAGGGAGAGCGGGAGGTGGCAGGGAGGTCACAGCAGTGCAAATGGACAAAACTGTTCTCTTAGGTCATCTTCTTGAGGCTCTGCTGCATCACCTCCAATGATCTAATGTACAATGGGTGCCTGTACAAGGCAGGACTCCTGCCCTGTGGAATGCCCTCCCATCGGAGGTCAAGGAGATAAACAACTACCTGACATTTAGAAAACTCCTAAAGGCATCCCTGTTTAGGGAAGTTTTTAATCTGTGATATTTTAATGTACAGTATTTTGCTATTTGTTGGAAGCTGCCCAGAGTGGTGGAGGAGACCCAGCCAGATGGGTGGGGTATAAATAAATTAATAATAATAATAATAATAATAATAATTAATATTTGGCACCAGGTCTCAGTTTGCATAATATGCTTCTGATGGAAACTTGTCTACCCTACTCATTAATGACTTCTAGACAGTAGGGGTTGTATTCAACTAAGTCCTACTCAGAGTAGACCTATTGAAATGAATGACCCTAAGTTAGTCATTCATTGAGGGCACAAGGAGAAGGGGACGACAGAGAACAGTGTTCTTGAGGCTACCAACATGAGTCTGACCAAACTGCGGGAGGCAGTGGAAGACAGGAGTGCCTGGCGTGCTCTGGTCCATGGGGTCACGAAGAGTCGGACACGACTAAACGACTAAACAAAGTTAGTCATGCTTATTATCTTCATTGGGTCTACTCTAAGTAGGACTATTATTGAATGCCACCCTAGATTCGAAACCAAATCAAAGGGTTTTACTGCCTGAGGCAAAGAACAAAATGGCGTCTTCTCCCCATTGCATGTACAGAAGCTGACTGGACTGGAAATAAAATTTAGGGATGGGATAGCATCTTCCGCTGCACCTGAGGCAACAGGCCATATTAGGGGGCCCAAGGCAGTCATTGTGGCAACAGAGAAGAACAGTTAATAGGCTCAGGAAGATGTGTTTCTGCCTAACAGTAGAGCCGGCCCTGACTTTGTGGTAGATGCCATTTTCTTCTCAGTCATATCCCCTCTGGACTAATTGTTTTACTCCTTCAGGGTAAACGTGGTGAAGGCAGGGTAAAAACAGGTGGAGGGCGCAGAAATTTCAGAGGAGGGGAGGAAAATGCCTAAGACATTTTTCTTTTGTCAGGCTTTCGACATGCTGTTGATCGTTTTCTTCTATTTTTAGTTCTGAATGCTCTTTTAAGCTCTATTTATATCTTATTGCTGTTAAGGCACCTTGGGGGTCCTTTACAGGTGTCAAAACATTTTGGAAATGAAGGAGATAGGGAAAGAGTTGAGCATTCCCTTTCCTTCCCCAGTGCCAAAGGGATGCTTTGCAAAGCCGGTCAGGACCGTTGGGGTTTTGTTTAGACTGTGGCTGCATTATCAAGTGTAGGTATGATGCAAACAATATATTCTAAAGAGATTCTCAAGATACCATTGCCATGCATGATTGCTCTGTTTGCCTGATTACTTAAGCTTCTCTGTCTAGATGAAAAACTGGTTTTTCATGTGCCTAAAGGGAAATTAAAAAGTCAGCTTCAAATAAGCAGGCATGACTTGTTTTTGTTTTCAAGTGCATTCCAAGAGAGTTGAGCCAAGGTAGCTTAGCCTGAAAATTGAATCTGAGATTCAGAAATTCAGACGCTTCATAGCTAATCACTACAGGGAGTGCTGCAAGGAAAGGCTGAGCCCACTTCAATGTCCAAGGTTGATCCTACATGTATAGAGAAATGGTTCACTGGCTGGAGTGGAGCCATTACTCTAGCTTTCCAGCAGATCAGTCTCTGTTGCTTACTGAGATGTCCAACTCTACGATTCTGTGATCCTTTGAATTCCTATGTAACCATCACATATTTTCATTGGTGTGTTGTTCGCAACTGCTTCTATTCACTCAGTTTCATTAATGATGCTTTCTAGGAATGAATGGCAGAGGGAGAGGGAGAGGGAGAAATGTAATTCACTTGGAACCTTCTGCACAAGCCCACATCTCGTTCTTCTCCTGCACCTGCTACCTGGGAAATGAATGGAAACAGCCCCCAATCATTTTTCCTTTGCACAAATCTCATTGTTGAATCAAGGTTTCCAACAGTAACATGTATTCAATCAATTCAATTCATATCAACACCATTATTGGCATTTATATAGCAATAAAATCATATAAACCATCTATACTGGAGTTTTTCCCACAAGAAATAGTTAATGTGGATTCTTCTGTTTTCCCATAGGAAGACATATTGTGAAGATTATAAATGCAAAATATCTATTCTATATTTTGTATTTATAATCTTCACAATATGTCTTCCTATGGGAAAAAAGAAGAATCCACATTAACTATTTCTTGTGGGAAAAACTCCAGTTTTATAGTGTTTTCATTAAACTTACGTAGTTAAAGTCTCCCTGTTTTTTGTCTCTCTATTCATGTAAAATTAAATGTAGAAAATTTGTCTTTCCTTTCTGGGCTGCATTCCAATTGTTGTTATACAAGTTCCATTAAAAAACATCATGATGAGGTTGTCTTGTATGGACACACACACATATACACACTGCCATTATGGTGACAAATTTTCAAATGGAAATTCTAAGACAGCAATTGGAAGACAGCCCAGAAAAGAAAGGGAAAGATTTGTATGTTTTATAGGAACAGGGAGACAAGGCAACATGAACCATTGCTGCGGTCCCTCCCACTTTCCGTTCCCATCTCCATTGGAGGTTGGGTGAGTGCCATGGGCTCCTCCATCATCACCCTTGCAGCCTTGTGACATTTGAGCTCCAGACTTCCAAACTCTGAAGAGGTCGTTTTGGAGCAACTTCTTGCATGCCAGTTATTCCAACATAGCAGTAGTGGCTGGGGCTCATTGGGACTGACAGGGCAGACATCAGGGAGACAGACAGTAGGTGGCGCCAGAGCCAATGACAGGGGGAGCCCAACGTATTCTAGGCTGGCTTGTATCCTCCTCCCTGCTGCATTCTAAAATGACAACACAAACACTTTAGAATCATAGAGTTGGAAGGGATCCTGGGGATCATCTAGTCCAAACCCCTGTGGTGCAGGAATATGCAGCTCTCCCATCCAGGGATCAAACCTGCAACCTTAGCGTTATCAGCACCATGCTCTAACCAACTGAGCTATCCAGGCACAAGAGGAGGAAGAAGACAGCCAGTGCCACTCCATAGACTGGTTGCCAGTAGAAGACAGGTAGGTTGGGGGGGGGGCTGACTGAGGGCTTTCTGAGGTTGGTGGGGCAACCCTCCTCCCTCCCTCCCTCCCTCCCTCCCTCCCTCCCTCCCTCCCTCCCTCCCTTTCTCCCCGCTGTGCTTTGCATTTACATCATCTGAAGAAGACCTTGGTGGACCCAAGAGCTTGCTCGCTTTTGATAAGGTTTGGACTGGCATTCACAAAAAGGATTTGGGGATTTTTCAAAAATAAAATAAAATGGCAGTTTAACCCTTAGCCATGTGTGCTAATATACCCGACCTCTTCTGGGTTATTCAGTGGGTTTCTCTCTGATAAGCATTTATTAATTTGGCATTGGAGGATTGGCAAATCACACCCAGGTAATGACATCATCACCCATCTGCAACATAAGAGTCATCCCTTTGTCCAAGTCTGTCCATGCTGTGCAACACAACTGTTTCCAGGCAGAGGGAGATACTATAAAGGCTGTAATCTTATACCCACTTACCCATGAGTAAGCTGCATTACACTCAATGGGATTTTCTGCTTAGTAGACAAACAGGCTTGTGCTATAAAACAGGTTTTGTCTTTAATATGATATGCTGTTCCATCAGCCTGCAAAATCCCCATCTAAGCTATGATTTAATGCCTTATTTATTTGCTAATTAACATGTCCTCTGGTGTGTTTTTTTCTCTCTCTCAAAGAGTTGAAAGCTATCATTCTGCATAAGAGAGTGTGTCAAGTCATACCATATGCAGTGACAAATGTGCATTATACCAAGTGTGTCGTGGACAAAATTAGTTTACAGTCTTAGCTGGCAGCATTTCTCATCCCTGTGTTCTGAATCACTTTCTCCTTCATCAAGCCACAAATTAAAACTGTCCCAGTGTGTGCATATATTACATTTCTCCTACAGTTGGGATTAGTGACTGAGACACAGAATTAGCAATGTGCTGTACTCATTATGATATGGGCTGTATTCTATTAAATTTCTATTTCTTTGAACCAAGAAGAGCCATGAGTTGCCATGTTTCAGTTGCCTGCAGCCAGCAAGGCTGTTGTTGTTTAGTCGTGTCCGACTCTTCGTGACCCCATGGACCAGAGCACGCCAGGCACTCCTGTCTTCCACTGCCTCCCGCAGTTTGGTCAAACTCATGTTCATAGCTTCGAGAACACTGTCCAACCATCTTGTCCTCTGACGTCCCCTTCTCCTAGTGCCCTCAATCTTTCCCAACATCAGGGTCTTTTCCAAGGATTCTTCTCTTCTCATGAGGTGGCCAAAGTATTGGAGCCTCAGCTTCACGATCTGTCCTTCCAGGGAGCACTCAGGGCTGATATCCTTAAGAATGGATAGGTTTGATCTTCTTGCAGTCCATGGGACTCTCAAGAGTCTCCTCCAGCACCATAATTCAAAATAGCCAGCAAGGAATAGCCAGCAAGGCTATTCCATGCAAAAAGCTAATTAGCGACTCCTCCTTCCCTTGCAGTGAAACAAACTCTACAGTCAACAAATTAATATATTTGATTCTCAGATGCAACAGACCCATGCTCAGAACGTCTGCATTTTACTGCGTTTTGCACCAAACTTTCAGAAGTGTTTTCTGAACAAATATTTAAGTACACATTGTATTTGCCATCACAGGCGCAGTGTGATGCCCGCAGCATGGTAAGTAGGGTTGCCATACATTCAGATTTTCCCAGACATATGCAGAATACTGCAGTTAGCAGCAGTGTCTGGGTGGAAATCAGGCAAAAGTCCAGGAAAATCCAGATGTATGGCAGCCCTTGTCGGCAGTGCTTCATTTGCCTTTTCCCCATAAAATTGCTCAACAACGGCATCTTTTCTGATTTTGCCCGAAAAACTCAACAACTTTGCCGGATTTTTCACTGTTTGAAATATGCCAATCCCAGTGGTAAGAAGCTCAACATCACAAAAAAACCAAGATCATGGCCACTGGTCCCATCACCTCCTGGCAAATAGAAGGGGAAGAAATGGAGGCAGTGAGAGAATTTACTTTCTTGGGCTCCTTGATCACTGCAGATGGTGACAGCAGTCACGAAATTAAGAGATGCCTGCTTCTTGGGAGAAAAGCAATGACAAAGCTAGACAGCATCTTAAAAAGCAGAGACATCACCTTGCCGACAAAGGTCCGTATAGTTAAAGCTATGGTTTTCCAAGTAGTGATGTATGGAAGTGAGAGCTGGACCATCAAGAAGGCTGATCACCAAAGAATTGATGCTTTTGAATTATGGTGCTGGAGGAGACTCTTGAGAGTCCCATGGACTGCAAGAAGATCAAATCTATCCATTCTGAAGGAAATCAGCCCTGGGTGCTCACTGGAAGGACAGATCCTGAAGCTGAGGCTCCAATTCTTTGGCCACATCATGAGAAGAGAAGACTCCCTGGAAAAGACCCTGATGTTGGGAAAGATGGAGGGCACAAGGAGAAGGGGATGACAGAGGACAAGATGGTTGGACAGTGTTCTCGAAGCTACCAACATGAGTCTGACCAAACTGCGGGAGGCAGTGGAAGACAGGAGTGCCTGGCGTGCTCTGATCCATGGGGTCACGAAGAGTCGGACACGACTAAACGACTAAACAACAACAGTGGTAAGGGCCAGAAAACATAGAAATAAACACAAGAGATTAGCATTGGGTTGAAAGAGGCCACAACCTTTTACAGATTACAGCTGTAGCTAGATTTTGGCCAAGGTACTGGGTATGTATCCGGTATCAAGCAGCCCGTCTGCTGGTTGATAAATATGGTGGGGTCGACCCAGAGCTCAGGAGTCACGCCTAACATGGACCAGATGTTATCAGCCCCATGTGGGCCACCATTGAGAAAGGTGCTGGACCCATTGGCCCCCATGTGGGCTCCCAGACAGAGACTCCCCTTCTGGACCCCTTTAACAGGGATCAGCTAAGGATCCAAGCCAATGCCTTATCTACCAAAGTTGTGACTGTTGCTGGGAGGCATTTGAAAACCTGCAAACCAGCCACTTCGTCTGCAGGGGAAAAAATCCACTCGGGCCCTGAATACATCTACTGAATAAACCATAGCAATGGCCTCAAGTCAGCCTGCCTGCTCACCTTTGTATAGGCCTCTCCCAGTCTGGGTGGATGGGTGATCAATCCAGCAATGGCCTCCGAATAGAGCTCACTCCACAAGGTCACCCTCTTAAGTACTGGCAGGTGGTGGGCCTGATCCACCCCTTCCCCTGCGACCAGATTGACCATTGCATTGGGCTCCTTCCCTGTCAGCCACTGGAGCCGGAATGGGAGGCTCCAGACTTCCCTGCTACAGCCGTGCAGGAGGGTGATGAGGCTGCAGCCATACTTCTTCCCCAGAGCCTCAGGTGAGTGGGAACTGTATTGCAACACAACAAATAAAACCAAGCATGAATAAGAGAACATGTAATAAATGTGAATGAAGCCATAGCTCAAAGGTTATGTAAGTAAACTTACACCAGGACTAGGGCTCAGGACTACAGGGTCTCTCCATCAGCTCACCTGGGATTGCTCCGTTGGTAAAGCATGAAACTTTTAATCTCAGGGTCATGGGTTCGAGCCGCGTGTTGGGCAAAAGATTCCTGCATTGCAAGGGGTTGGACTGCATGACCCTTGCATCTAGAATTGTATGATTCCACATTGTATGTATGTACAGTATTGTATTTATGATTCTAGCTGGGCAGAGCCAGATTCAAGTCTTTGTTGGCCCTAGACAGGCACTCTTATAATGATTGGTCCCCAAGACAGAGCTAGTAAATACAGTGGTACCTCTGTTCTCGAAGGTAATCTTTTCCAGAAGACCATTTGACTTCCGAAATGTTCAAAAACCAAGGGGGAGAGGGCCGGGTGCAAGTTCAATTGAGAAAATTGAAAAACACGCAGCGGAAGCTGTTTGACTTCCGAGGCACGTTCAAAAACGGAAGCATTTAGTTCCAGGTTTTCAGCGTTCGAAAACCGAAATGTTCGGCTTCCAAGACACTGGATAACCAAGGTACCACTGTACTGGTAATGGCATTAAATGGGCATTCAAGTATTTAATTGTTAGGCACAGCCAGACAAAGTACAGATGCATACTGGCTATTCACTGCTCTGGCTGTAGCTGAAAGGTTTATTCGTCTTTTGAGATTTCAGGAAATTTTACATCCCATTGAGCCACCAAGGGAAAGAAGTTGTGATACATCTCTGTGATGACACCTCAGAGTTGCCAGCTTGCAATCTCCATAATTGGAGAGTGAAGTCAAATGGGCCTTAGAAAGCATTGCTAATAACAAGGCCAGTGGAAGTGATGATATTCCAGCTGAACTATTTAAAATTTTAAAAGATGATGCTGTTAAGGTGCTACACCCAATATGCCAGCAAGTTTGGAAAACTCAGCAATGGCCAGAGGATTGGAGAAGATCAGTCTACATCCCAATTCCAAAGAAGGGCAGTGCCAAAGAATGCTCCAACTACCGCACAATTGCGCTCATTTCACACGCTAGCAAGGTTATGCTTAAAATTCTACAAGGCAGGCTTAGGCAGTATGTGGACCGAGAACTCCCAGAAGTGCAAGTTGGATTTCGAATGGGCAGAGGAACCAGAGACCACATAGCGAACATGCGCTGGATTATGGAGAAAGCTAGAGAGTTCCAGAAAAACGTCTACTTCTGCTTCATTGACTATGCAAAAGCCTTTGACTGTGTCGACCACAGCAAACTATGGCAAGTTCTTAAAGAAATGGGAGTGCCTGATCACCTCATCTGTCTCCTGAGAAATCTCTATGTGGGACAAGAAGCTACAGTTAGAACTGGATATGGAACAACTGATTGGTTCAAAATTGGGAAAGGAGTACGACAAGGTTGTATATTGTCTCCCTGCTTATTTAACTTATATGCAGAATTCATCATGCGAAAGGCTGGACTAGATGAATCCCAAGCCGGAATTAAGATTGCTGGAAGAAATATCAACAACCTCAGATATGCAGATGACACAACCTTGATGGCAGAAAGTGAGGAGGAATTAAAGAACCTTTTAATGAGGGTGAAAGAGGAGAGCGCAAAATATGGTCTGAAGCTCAACATCAAAAAAACCAAGATCATGGCCACTGGTCCCATCACCTCCTGGCAAATAGAAGGGGAAGAAATGGAGGCAGTGAGAGATTTTACTTTCTTGGGCTCCTTGATCACTGCAGATGGTGACAGCAGTCACGAAATTAAAAGACGCCTGCTTCTTGGGAGAAAAGCAATGACAAACCTAGACAGCATCTTAAAAAGCAGAGACATCACCTTGCCGACAAAGGTCCGTCTAGTTAAAGCTATGGTTTTCCCAGTAGTGATGTATGGAAGTGAGAGCTGGACCATCAAGAAGGCTGATCGCCGAAGAATTGATGCTTTTGAATTATGGTGCTGGAGGAGACTCTTGAGAGTCCCATGGACTGCAAGAAGATCAAACCTATCCATTCTTAAGGAAATCAGCCCTGAGTGCTCACTGGAAGGACAGATCGTGAAGCTGAGGCTCCAATACTTTGGCCACCTCATGAGAAGAGAAGAATCCTTGGAAAAGACCTTGATGTTGGGAAAGATGGAGGGCACAAGGAGAAGGGGACGACAGAGGATGAGATGGTTGGACAGTGTTCTCGAAGCTACGAACATGAGTTTGACAAAACTGCAGGAGGCGGTGCAGGACAGGAGTGCCTGGCGTGCTGTGGTCCATGGGGTCACGAGGAGTCGGACACGACTAAACGACTAAACAACAATCTCCATAATAGCTCTGTTCTAAGCTCTCTGCTTTGCCTTCCACTCCATTGGCTAAATGGCCTTGAGCGGCTTTAGTTTTCAGCTGTGGCTAATGGAGGTATCAGGCTCCTCTAACTGGATGCTGCAAGTTTCAGACGGGGGTCGAAGGGAGTCTTGAGCCTTGTGCTCCTTTGAGGCTAGAAATAGAAACTGGTATCTGTGCAAGTTTTACAACCTGTCCCTAATGTAACATCACAGGGCAGTGAATGGCTTGGTCAGGAGGCCAGGAGAAAGAAGAACCTGGAGATTTAAAAGAAGAACTAAAAACATCTGAGTAAACAGTACATAGAGGGAGGATATTTAAACCATAGCTGCCAAGTTATCCCTTTTTTTAAGGGATTTTCCCTTATGCTGAATAGGCTTCCTCGCAAGAAAAGGGAAAACTTGGCAGCTATGATTTAAACATGTTGTTAAGAAGTAACCAGGGCAGAAAAGATATTGCAGTAATAATTTGCCATAAAGTGCATGGAGCAGTTTCAAGCAGACTTATCCTCCCTAATGACCCCACAGATGGCGACCTCATTATACTTTTATATTTGACCTCTGAACATTCATTGCCTTTAAAAGCCTCCTTCATATTTTATTTTGACCCTGAATAATAGAACACTGCGGTCTTGAAAACAAATAGTTTCCCCCCCAGCCCAGAGTTATGTAATTTTGGATCAGTGGGAGCATGAAAGTTCAAACCTGACTTGTAACACTGTAATGTTACATTTTTAATAACTATTTAATTTAATCTGTTTGGGTATTTTAACTTTTTTGTATGTCTTAAAGTAGGGTTGTAAATTTTTCTTGGTTTTACTGTTTTATCTCTTGTAGACCATTTTGAGGTTGTTGGGGTTTGTTTTTTCAATCAAGTGGGATATAAATTATAATTTTTCAAGTCATCTTGAAAGAACGAAGGTTTTGGGTAGTCATAGAAAAGGCCAGAGATGTTCTACTGAGCTTGCTATGACAATTTAGAAGTTGCCTTCTGGCGCAATGGATGCTGGTGGTGGCCGGGAGTTGAAATAGGTGCTGGTACCCTTACTCTTCCTGGGTGTTTTGTCCTGTGGAACAAATATAGAAACTTGGCGTAATTTTCATTGAGAAGATGATGTGAGTTGAAGCATTGAAGACCCACCCCCATCCCCAGTGCCATGGCCCTGATTGGATTCAGAAGGGGAGAAAGAGAGAGTCTCTACATCTGCCATTTAAACTTTTAAGAAAGAGCCCAACATTTAACCATGGATCTCCAGATTTCACATTGAGTTTTGGCCCTCGTAGAGTTTTCTCAATGTCTCTTGCTGAACTGAAGTGACACAGTCCAATTCTATGCATAACTACTCAGTAGGGCGCTCATAAGTAAGTGATCAAAGGATTGCAGTCATTGGATGCATCAAGGGATAGTGGATAAATTTGATGCAGTTCACATTTAAAGGTGAATCTAGCTATCAGACACTTTCCAAAGCAATCTTATAACTGAAACAGACATCTATCAAGATTTGCATGTCTCTCAATTTTGCAATATGGTTCTCCAGCCAAGTAATGTGTACAAAAATGCATCTATTAGGATATATTGTTTGTAAATGCTCCAGTACTTTGGCCACCTCATGAGAAGAGAAGACTCCCTGGAAAATACCCTGATGTTGGGAAAGATGGAGGGCACAAGGAGAAGGGGACGACAGAGGACAAGATGGTTGGACAGTGTTCTCGGAGCTATCAACATGAGTTTGACCAAGCTGCGGGAGGCAGTGGAAGACAGGAGTGCCTGGCGTGCTCTGGTCCACGGGGTGACAAAGAGTCGGACACAACTAAACGACTAAACAACAAATTGTTCGTAAAAATGCATACAGGTCCCAGGATGGGTTACAACAATTTTTTTAAAAAAATATTATAAACAATTAAATCCTATTGCAGTCATGGGACTAATGTAGATCCTGAAAATGCACATTACTGGTGTCAAGAGCTTCGTAAATTTCTTGCAAAAATGTGTATATGAAACAAAATTGCTTAGCAGCATGTATGTTAGGAGATATTTGCACTAAAATGCTGGTGAATTTTCACAAGGACTTTGAAATAAATAAATTCCAAACTGATGTGGAAATGTGGAGAGGTAAACTTAAGACTGGCAAAATGAGAAACAGAGAGAAACCAAAATCGAAAGATTTGCTGACCTTTAGATGGGTCCAAGTGAGCATTCTTACTTCATTTCCCTTTTGGCCCTCCTTGCCCCTGAACTGAGCTTTGTGCCACTGCTATTTATTCACACATGCTCCCTCCACTTTTGAATTTAAAAAATAGATAAAATAATGTTGAATTTGTACAACTGCATGTGTTCCTCAAAATGTTAGATGCAGTGTCAAAAAGGATTGTTCCCAAAAGGGAGGGAAGAACTTGAAAGCAGGGTGATTGAGAAAGCAGGGCTCTAGGACTGTGATGTAGTCAGGTGTAGAATCAGTCATGAGAGGTTTAGTGGGTGGAACCACAGGTGACATGTAAGAAACGGGTGCATAGAAGCAATGGCAATGATAACATTGAGGCTCTTTAAAAAAAACAAAATAAAATTCATGCCTCCAGCAAGATAGAAGAATGGAAGGATATTGACCAGGAAGAGGGACACCATTAGTCTGGTTTACAGATCCATCATGAAGACATTTGTATCTCTAATGAGGTACAAGCTTTTGCCTGAGAGAACCCAAAACTGGGACACTTAAAAAAAAGAAAGAAATGGGTGACAGATCATAGAATGTACTGCAAAGTGCTCCACTCTCTTGAGTGTTCATTAGTAGCAGTTTTTATGGCCAACTATAGCTCTGGATGAACTTCAACAAAAATGCAACACAGCACTATTAAAATAAAAGGGGGGGGGGAATTAACCGGCTTTCTAGAAAAGGGCGAAACAACTCCTTGTCAAAAGAGTGCTGCATCGATGGTGCCAGCTTTTGCAGGCAGATGTCTGGCACCAAGGAAGAAGGAAATGACAAGCAGTTTGGGGGCCCATTTGCCAAATGAGAGTTGATGAGAATTTGAAGGGGGTGGAAAGGAGGAGAGTAGGCGGTCTGGCCCAAGGCCAGCAAACAGTTAACTGTCAGCAGCTGTAAGGATACGACATGGCGGGACTACAGATTTTGTCACTGAGGTTTTCTCTGCATAGCAGCTGCCTACCCTTCAGATTGACCAGTTTGGCACTCAGGGGAAACATCCCTGAAAAAGGCAGGGGTCTTTGCTAATTTAATATCATCTCCTTTGTACACAATATACGTTAGATACAAGAAGAGCCATGCTGGATCAGGCCAGTGGCTCATCTAGTCCAGCATCCTGTTTTCACTGGCACCAACCAGAGGCCCAAACCCACAAGGTAATAAATAAGCTTGTTCAACTGCTTTTGTAACTTCACGTCATCCCATGTTGATATCTGACAGGTAGGCAGGCCCACTAACCTCTTAAGAGTTGTCCTGTTGTATGAGGGGATAAAAGTCTGGCGTCCCAGGCCCAAAATGTTTCCCAGCCCTGCAGTAGATTCCCTGGTGTGCTCCAGGTGGAATCTGGAAACGTGTTAGTATGTATACTGCTAAGTGGGTTTCCAATATAAGGTGCTGCCTGCCTATACGTCCACTATGCAGTTGCACAATATTGTTTAGAAAGCAAGCTGGACACTTTCTCATCTAGGTTCAGCCTGATGGTTTCCAAAATGCATAAACAGGGCTCTCCTTGCTTCTTGTGAGTGTGGCAGGTTGAAGCTCTGGGACTAGTGACGTCCATGAAATCAAATCAAGCCCATTCAAACCTTCAATGGTTTCTCCTGCATAACCCAAACACAGTATTTTCAAGCTGCTTTCTTTTGGGATTTGACAAGGAAGTTGGTTGTTAAATCTAAGGTTGAGTTTATTATACTGTCGTGAATAGAATCAAAGCTTCCTGTTTGCCGTTACTGAAACCCCAGTATACGTTCTTGTTGCTGTTCTTTTCCCTTTCTTAGTTACTGCTTCCCCCCCTCCTTTAATTTCTTTCTCTTCCTTTATAAAATCTCACTTATTCCCTCAGTGAACCTGTATCTTTAAAAAAACCAAAAACCACTCTTTTCCAAACTCTGTTTCAAAATATGTTCTACCAGTGCTATATACGTACTGGTACAAATATATTGAGGCATGGGAGAATAAAAACCTCCCACAAACACACAGGTCATTGGTTTTGTTTTGTTTTGTTTTTTGGATGGCTTGGGGGTTTTTTTTGGTGGGAGGTATGCCACTACATTGTCAAAAATACATCGTGATTGCAATGATGTGCTTTTTGTGAGAGCGACAATGCTTTAGCAAACGTCACTGTCAAATGTCCCTCTTATCTTTCAAAATAATTGCATGGTCATCAGCTGGAACGATCACTTTGGGGGACCATCCCTTAGTAATAAAAGCATACACTCTGCATGAAAACATCCCGAGTTCAATCCCTGGCATCTATAGTTAAAATGATCGAGACTAAAAACTCATTCATGCTGAAATTTATGACAGCTGCAGAACAGATGCTACTGCTCTAGATGAACAAATAGTCTGGCTAGTATAAGGCATATTATCATAATACGAGTGAGGAACGGTGATCTTAGGGTGGCCATGTGTCCTACTTTACAGAGGACAGTGCTCGATTTGAAGAAGTGTTGGAAGACTGCTCTTTCTTTGAATAAGTCATCCCTTTTGACAAGCTGCCTGGTTTAAAGTACCTTAAGGAGGTACCTTGAAGATTCTCACCAACAATTATAACCTGGATACCAGACACAGCAGGTAGGCACACAGGTTGTCTGGTCACATCTGTGAGATGTAAAGATAAAGGACCCCTGGATGCTTAAGTCTGGTTGAAGGTGACTATGGGGTTGTGGCGCTCATCTCGCTTTCAGGCCGACAGAGCTGGCGTTTGACTGGACTTAACCATCCAGGGGTCCTTTACCTTTTTACCTTTTTTTTAAACCACAGACAGCTTTCTAGGTCATGTGGCCAGCATGACTAAACCACTTCTGGCACAATGGAACACCATGACAGAAGCCAGAGAGCACGGAAATGCCATCTCCTTCCCGCCGCAGTGGTACCTATTTATCTACTTGCACTTTTTGGTGTGCTTTCAAACTGCTAGGGTGGCAGGAGCTGGAACAGAGCAACAGGAGCTCACACCGTTGCGGGGATTCGAACCATGACCTTCCGATTGGCAAGCCCAAGAGGCCCAGTGGTTTAGACCACAGCATCACCCGTGTCCCTAATGGTGAGATGTATGGTGAGATGTATTGGAATCCAGGTGGTCCAGGGCCTAAACTTTTCACAGTTAAGTAGGCCGGCCAGCAAGTTTTGGCTGTCATAATTTACTTTTTCTATTATCTCTTTTGTGTCTATGTTGGCAACGGAGTGGGAAATGGGTGCTGAGATGGATTTAGCTCGGGGCTTCCCGTTGCTTATCCTTACTGTAACGTTGCATGGATTATTCTAGTACATCTACTGTACCTGTCTGTGCCGCTCTTGAATTCTTGTTTCCTGTCCCCACCCCTACTTCTCAGTGAAGTTCTGTTGACTGTCCCCTTTTCAACTTGTATTGACCGTGGGAAATATGAGAGCAGCAGCGAGGTTGGAGAATTCCGAAAGAAACAGAAAGAGGAGTGGAAATTGCTGCTGTTTGCTTATTCGTCCCATGTCTGGAATGGAAATCAATCCAGAGAATGTGATCAGTATTCACTGCTGTTGTTGCTTTCGCTCTGCAAACATGATATAACTGGTGGTGTCCCCACCCCAATTTGTGTTGTCTTTCCTTTCCATTGAAATGAATAGGATGGAGTAATATAATGACAACATAATGCGTGTAACTTATGCCATTAATTGCATAGGTTTTGCATTTTTGCCACAAATTTAATTAAATAACAACAACAACAACAACAACAACAACAACAACATAACTTTTAGTAGGAGGCAAACTACAGTGGAACCTCGGTTTATGAACACCTCGGTTTATGAATTTTCGGTTTACGAACGCCGCGGACCCATCTGGAACAGATTAATTCACTTTCCATTACTTTCAATGGGAAAGTTCGCTTCAGTTTATGAACGCTTCAGTTTATGAACAGACTTCCGGAACCAATTACACCCATGCTTCGGGTTAAGTACGCTTCAGGTTGAGTACTCCGCGGACCCGTCTGGAACGGATTAATCCACTTTTCATTACTTTCAATGGGAAAGTTCGCTTCAGTTTATGAACGCTTCAGTTTAAGTACTCTGCGGACCCGTCTGGAACAGATTAATTCACTTTCCATTACTTTCGATGGGAAAGTTCGCTTCAGTTTATGAACGCTTCAGTTTATGAACAGACTTCCGGAACCAATTGTGTTCCTAAACCGAGGTACCACTGTGCAGAGGAATGGAGAAAGTGTTGCATGAGACAAATACAGGACAGAATGGGAAATGAAGCCTTTTCATCTCCCTGGAGAATGCTGCCTCCATCTAGATCAGGGTGGTCCAACATGTGGCCCACAAGGCCATTTTTTGTGGCCCTCCAGCTTCCCACCCTCTACCTCACCCAGGGCAGTACAGCCAAGCCGGCAGAAACAGAGGCGAGTGTGTGTGCCACAGCCAAAGGCAGGCTCCTCCTCCTCCTCCTCCTCCTCCTCCTCCTCCTCCTCCTCCTCCTCGGCTGCTGCAGGAGCTCTGGGTTGCCATGAGGCTGCGCTCTTGGGCCTGCTTGGAGCATGGCTGCGTGCCCAGGCTGCTGGGGCTCTGGAGTGCCAGAGCCTCCCAGAAAGTGGGCGGTGCAGAGAAGCAGCATGGTGTGTGTGGGTGTGTTTGCATTTCAGTACAGAAGACTTTGCTTTCTTTTTTGCAGTGCAGAGAAGTGTGAGCTTTGAGATGTACCAATTGATGGGGGAGAGAAGGGGGTTTTGGTGCAGAGAAGAAGTATAGGGGGGGGTAGGTGGGTAGGTGTATGTGAACAAGTATTTTCAAACATGAACTTCAGAAAGTCCAGAATTCGAAAAAACTTATCAGACAATTCACTCAAGAGTTGCCTGTGGATGTCAACAACCAACCTCAAGGTGGACATTGGTCAACTTCTCAAGAATCCTCTAGCTCAGACATCCCATTGATATGTGCCTTGTTAACAAAAGCTACTACATCTGTATGTGTATGAAATCTGTTTAATAAATAAATAAATACAGTACATTAAATCTATTTATTGTGTATTTATTTAAATCTCTCTCTCTCTAATCTACCGTATCTATCTATCTATCTATCTATCTATCTATCTATCTATCTATCTATCTATCTATATCTAATATTAAATAAAATTAACTGTATTGCAATCACTTAAATTTACAATATGGAAATTTAATTCAGTGTGAGGTCCCCGGCTTCTGTGTCAAAGTACTCTTGCGGCCCACTTGGTCTGAGAGGTTGGAGCACCCTGAGCTAGACATTTCATTGCTTTCCCCCACACTGCTGAAATGCGGTGTTTTATATTCCAAACTCCCCTCCACCTCTGCTATATTTTGGAATACCAACTATTTAGCAGAGCTACAACTTTTTAAAGTGTGAGACTGCATGTGCAGAAAACCTCTAAAGGCAGCTAATTGCTAGTGCCCTCTGTTGTCATGCAGTCTGCCATCTGGCATGCAGAGAAGCCGAAGTTAACTTGCTTGACGAGATGGCGAAAACCAGGACTATAAATAAATGCCCAAGGGAGGGGCTTTAACTAATTGGAAACTAGGGTAAGTGGAACAGGGGGGAGGGGGGAAGCTACACCAATATTGCATAGACCTCGTGCACATCTTTGGTTGTAGGTTCTGGGATGCGGGGGGGACGGACCCTAGCCCCAAGCTACAGCCATTAAGAAACAATAGAGAGCGCCACTGGCAGTGCAAGGGAACATAGGTGTGAACAGAGACTGGGGATTTGGAAAGCTGCCAGGATAACTGTGTGTGAGGTAACAGGAAAATAACGTCTTTAGCAGGTTGGCTGAAAGCAGGCTAGGAGAGATGGCTTGGACTCCAGTGCTGCACTGCTATGGGGAAGAAGTCGCTCTTGAGATGACCATACTGTAAGATCTGGACTCTCCCCCCCCCATCTAAATTCAGGTGTAAATATGTGAATAAACTGCATTTCTTAAAGCTATGACAGCCTCTGCCATGTTTTTAATTCTCCAAAGGGGCACAAACCTGGAGGGGCCAGGCAATTTGTTTCTACATAATTAACCCTTATAGACCAATCCTATTATTCAGAACTACATCCCACTACGTCCAAAATCAAGATGCAAAAGGTTGTGGCTTTAACAAATTAACAGAATTATACTCCATAATAACTTGTCCACCAAGAGGGTGATTGTTCTTTTGCTAAAGATATACTTGACCTCTGTCTGTCTCACACAATTACCCAACAATGGCCTAAACTGCACTTGACAATATATCATGATGAGGATCAGCAGTAGCCAGTTCTAAACCCTTTTCTGCCCAGTGGTTGCCTGCTAAAAATTACCCCTGTGGGACCCCTTTTTGCTTTCTTTCTTGGGGGAAATATATTGATTGCCAAATTCCCAATAGGGATGCACAAATCTGTCAATTTCAATTTCTCTCTGTTTCTCATTTTTTCAGTCAGATCTCCCCATTTGCACATCTGTTTGTGAATATTATGGTCACCATGAAAATTCATCAGCATTTAAGTGCAATTTTCTCTTGATACACACGTTTGCCCAATGTAGGCATTTTTGCAAAGCAATTCCCCTCAATAGGATGCACTTTTGTATGCTTTTTTAACAAAACTAAAAATGTGTTTTTGTGCACACTTTATTATATGCATTTTGGTACACATTATGTGGCTGGATAACTGCATTTGGAAAATTTGCAAAAGGGTTAATTTTCAAAGGTGGCTATGCTTCAGTCCATGCATGATTTCAGAAAGTGCAGATTAGGTAGGTTTGCCTTTAAATGCAAAATGAATAAAATGTATCCCCTCTCCTTGTGTGTCTTCAGTCCATGGCTGCATTTTGAAGATGACTGCTTTGGGGACATGCAACTGTTGAAGGGTCCAACCAACTGTCTAAGCCAGAGGTTTCTCAATCTCAACCCCACACAATACCAGGGCAATAACAGTGGGCTGCTTGCAAAACAGTTGAAAGGATGACTGAGACAATGCTTTGAATGCCAAAAATTTGCTATATCAATGCAAGCAGACTGGCCACATGCCCTACTCTACAGGGGACAATGCTCTATTTGGAGGCATCTTCTGATGGGTTGTCCAGTCCAAACCCAGTTCAAATCTAAAGAACAGGAAGGAGGGAGAATAAGAGGCCTTGAATTTCCCCACCAGCAGTTTGGACTGCCAAAGGAGCAAGTATGCTGGTCATTTGCTCAGTGTTCCCTATTATGGTGCATTGTATTCATACTGTACTTATTTTTTATTTTTATTTTTTGGTGGGCATCTGTCTTGAGAGTGTGCCTCTGGGAGTGAAGCCAAACTGCACCAAAGTGACCTCCCCAGGGGGCCAGGTTGGGCAGTGTGTATGGAGGTCCTGGGCTGCCCAGACAACAAGACTCCCCTCTTGGCCACACTGATGTGGTCCAAAGGAAAGCAGAGCAATGCATTTGGCACCAGCTTGGCTGCAGGAATTGCTGAAAGGAGGTGTACAAGGTGCCATCCAACCAGGGGCGAACGAAGCATGCATGATACCCAGGGCAGGGCAAACCGACCATATGGTGCATGCACAGCACCACTATGTACAGTGCATGCGTGCACTGTCCGTATGGTGGCAGGATCGCCTGCTCGCGGCTACAGCCGCCACAAACATCTGCACAGCTCTGCTCGCTTCATGCGCCCAGCCCTTTGCCCCACTCCATCAGAAGAGTCAAGCATCGGGTGTGCGAGAGAGGGAGAGCCGGGCAGCTCTCTCTCTCTCTCTCTCTCCCTCTCTCCGCCCAACCCACCCCACTCCACCCAAGACAGCGGCGGTGACTCTGAGGCAGGAATGGTGTGCCTCGGGGAGGCAGTGGCCTTTGCCACTGCTGCTGCCACCGCTGCCATACCAGTGGCTGCTGCTCCTCCTGCCCATCTGTCCTTGCTGTGGGGGTGAAGAGGCGGCAGCGGAGGGTGTAGCCAAGAGCAGAGGATCCTTCTCACACGGTTGCAGCAGTGGGGTGCCCTCTTGTCACCCTCCCAGAGATGGTGCTGGGGGCGATGCACTCCCTCCGCCCCCCTCTTTCCTGCATCCAACCATCTTAGGGACTCCACTCTAGATATGCGTAGGATTTACTCCTTAGCCTTTTTTTCTCCTGAGAAGAAGGCCTTCTCAGAGGACAAAACCCCACGACAGTTTGCTTTTTTAAGCCTCGCAGCTGAGAGCCACATGCAGACTAGTTCTTCAGAAGCATAGGGACTCAGGTGTAGAGGAAGCTGCCATTGATCCATTGAACTTAGGACTTTCTGCCATGGTTTGCAGCAGCTCTTCAGGGCTTGGAGATACCAGGGACTGAACCTGGGAGTTTCTGCCTGCAAGGCCGATGCTCTACCACTGAGCTACAACCCTTCTTGCCTCTCCAGCACTCTGGGCAGCTTGGCTTTCGAATGTTGCTGTTGCTCAGCACTGGAAGGGTTAATCATTTGCTCTCATTAAGCTATATTCCCATTCTAGCGACATCAACCCCTTCTGCATCTTCAGCCCCACAGGAATTTTTAACCTTCCTGCCCTCTTTCTGGATGATGTCAGAGACAAAACTGTTACCATGGAGAGGAGCAGGATAGACTCTGCAGAGATGGACCCAAACATAGCCTAAAACTCAAGCAAACTTGTGATTCATCAACCAAATTGTATGCCATCGTTAAAAGAGGTCACCCGCAATTCCACATAGAGGCTTGTGCTGTGGGAGAGAAGCAGCATTAAAGCCTCTCACTAATATGCTCAGCTCCATTTATGTACGAGAATGCAAACATTCATTTCACTAATTGATATATGGAACAAAAAGGAAGTTAGTCATCAACATGAGTGAATGCTAGAGTCCTGAGTAGCAGATACAAAAATACAGGAAGAAAAGTACTGAAGACTATAAAAAGAGCCCCTGGTGGATCAGGCCAGTGGCCCCTCTAGTCCAGCATCTTGTTCTCACAGTGGCCAACCAGATGCCTGTGGGAACCCCACAAGCATGACTTGTGATTCCCAGCAACTGTGTTCAGAGGTGTAGAACCTAGTCATTGTGGCTAATAGCCACTGATAATGGTATTCAGTAGCATTCTTACTGCTTCTGTGTAAACCTGAAGATTCCTTTTAGGTGTTGTGACTAATAGGGCTGGGCAACATATCGATAGATTGTCCAAAACCGGTTTGAAGTCCATATTGTGATATTGGCTTCATAATTTTTGACCCGGCAATACATCACAAATAATGATGTGTCTGTGTTTGTGTTTGTGTTTGTGTGTGTGTGTGTGTGTGTGTGTGCCTGTGCCTGCCATGCAAAACTCTCAATGTGGGGGGAAACCATGAAGCCAGCCAATGCCTCTACATAGCTCCACCTTTATTTCAGACAGTATGTTATATCAATATATTGTGATGCTTTGCTGATGATATATTGCAATGTTGAAATCCGGATATCTCCCAGCCTTAGAAACTTACCATATGCAACTCTGAAATATGACCAAGTTAAGAATGGCCAAGTGTTAAGCTCTAGATAGCTACTGGTGAAATAGCTATGGAGAGCTATGGATAGCTATGGAGAGACCAGAGGTACAGTTGATATTGATTGTGATTATGGTTTTTTAATTATTACTAATTATAAATGCACCATGCACTGCGCCCAGATTTAAAACACAACAGTCCCTGCCCACTGCCTTATAATCTAAAAAACACAGCACAAGATGAAGAAGGGGTGGGGAGAGAAGAGGAAACAAGCAAGCTCAGGAACCCAGTCTTAAAACTACGTAACCATTCTTATAATGCTTACAAATAGCTGAGGGAGAGGAGGAGCTGATGGAGGAGGCCTTGCAATCCCATCTCTCCTTCAGCTGCAGCCAGGTGGAATGACCAATAGGAGTCACCAAATAGAAGCTGGTTTCTCAGCTGAGCTGATGAGAAAGACCAGGGCCAGCCCTAAGGCAAGGCTGGGTGGTGCAATGCGCCAGGGCGCCGGGCCGGCAGGGGGGCACCGCACTGCTGCGCCTGCCCGCCATGCTGAGAAACGGGGTGGGAGGGCGCCGGAGGGATCGTCACACCACGGCGCCAGGGCGCCTGATATGCTTAAGACGGCCCTGGGAAAGACCATTAAAAAGTGTCATTAAAAAAAGTGTCATGTGTCAGGCATGCCACCGTGGTGCCCAGATGGGAGCCCTGTGGAAGTGGCTTTGAGCTTTCCAAAGAAAGAACACTGCCAACGTACATACAAAGGATCTGCACCCCCTCACCCTCTTCCAGCCTGTAAACCTGCAAAAGCACATTTCTTGGAATATATCAGGAAGAAGGGTACATATAAAAAAGCATTTTTCACATCAGCTACAGCCATTTGTTTAGCTGCAGGAAGTTGGAAAGGGATGAACAGCAGTGTAAATATTTAACCAAAGGGAGTTGAAAATGACCATTCGAGGAACTGAGGTTGAGAAAGAAAACAAATTATATAACTCCTAAAGGAAGCCAAAACAGTGCCTTGCCTTGAACATGGGGCAATCCCATTAGAATATGCGGTGTTATGCGCTTGGAACCCCTGGAATCTTGCACTGCTCAGAGGTTGGGTTGGGGTGCAACACCCGTATATGAGGAGAAATTCGCACTAAAATGCAGCTGGGTTTTCACAAGGGCGTCCCCCTACCACACACACTGATGTGGAAACATGGAGATGTGAAGTTATGTGAGAGAGAACCCCAAATCAATGTATTTGATTATCCTTACTGACACTGCTGTCTTCCAAATTTCCTCAGTTTATGTTTACAGGACAATATTGTTTCTGCTGTTGTCATCGCTGCACCATCAATGTTCACAGCACTTTTGAAGATGACAGGTCCCCTCCCGGAGGAACTTACAATCTAAAAACCAACACAGGAGAGAAAAGGAGGGGAAAGGAGGTTGGTAATTCTGTACCGTGTCTCGGTGGCTTCACTTTTTCCTTGCTACTTGCACTGCTGCCCAGTTGGTCCTCCCACTTTTGAGCAGTGCTCCCCAACAGCACAAGCCTAACCATGTCTACTCAGAAGACAGTCCCACTGAATTCTTTGGGGCTCACTCCCAGGTAAGTTGGGTTAGGACTGCAGCCGCCATATGAGAGGAAAATCTTAGTTATGTAGCTGGGCCAAAGTGCAACCAATTAAACTGTGCTAGCGCAATAGCATTAGACACAGTCCTGACCTTCTCATCTGTACATTGAGAGAGGTTGGGACTGTCCTGTAAATGACTGGACTTGGAAAGCTTTCCTCCAATCAAAGCAAAGCATTGCCTTTATTCCGTGACTGACGGAGCGTTAGCCAAGATGGATGGCCGCTGGGCAGGGCAGAATGTGTGAGCCGAGGCTTTCTGAAACAATTTAGGCTTTTCAAAAGGACTGTCACAGGACCTCAATTGAATAGCTGGACACTGCCTACACCCTGCCATTTCTCTTTTTGGTCTGAGTTTGCTATGCTTTAGATGTTGTATTCTGTAATCTCGGAAATCAAATTCCCGATCTTCCTTCCTTTTCTGGAGCTGTTAACAAACCAGCTGCCTTCTATAAACAATCACTCCTCCAACTTTCTCTGTCCTCCCACATGGATTCTATAAGTAAATTGCTCATATATTGTGTTCGTTAGGCATGTCAAATGACAAGTCTGTGGGCTAGATCAAAGCTTGTTTGATGGATCCTATCTCTCTTTCTCTCCAGACTCCCTGATACATCACGCCAGCTCAGTCCCTAACATATTGATGTAAAGAAAAAGCCTTTATGGTGACACACAAAGCAGAAAAGCATGGCACAGCTTGGAAAACATCACTAATGACTTTCCAAATTATCACCATGGAGGTTTAATTCTGAAACTAAATGAAGACGCTCACACAGATATGAAACGAGGGCAAGCTGCTGCAGTTCAGGAGGGGGTGAGGTGGGACAACACCTAGAAACACATCCTTCCTGCCTGTGATTCAGGACCACTCTTTCAGAGAAGCATGGAGCTATGAAGTCATTTTCCATATGGGATGCTGAAACAGACTTTGATTTAAATGACCTCTTCTTCAAATCAACTCCTTCTGCAAATGTAAACGCAAGATTGGCCAGGATGAACATTACCGGTACATCTTCTTCCTGAATTCTTTCCTGCATCAAACAGTATTCATATATGGCTCCAAAAATGCGAGGGAGGTTTCAGATAGATTTCTTCAGCCCAGTACCTTTCCAAGCACAATTCAGTGTTGGTGCTGACCTTTAAAGCCCTAAATGGCCTCGGTCCAGGAGGAGCATCTCCACCCCCATCATTCAGCCTGAGGTCCAACTCCGAGGGGCTTCTGGCGGTTCCCTCACTGCAAGAAGTGAGGTTACAGGGAGGCAGGCAGAGGGCCTTCTTGGTAGTGGCGCCCGCCCTGTGGAACGGCGAACAACCACACGCCGAACAACCACGCCCCTCTCTTTCACAGCACACACAAAAGAAGAAAATGTGAGTGAATGTGAGATGGAGCAGGGAGTGATTGGAGGATACTGAGCAAAAGATTGAGCTTGTAGGGACCTTATAAAATGCCTATAAGGACAACCTTATTTGGTAAGGCGAAGTGTTAATCTGCCCCAGAACCTTGCCTCTGAGAGCAGTCAGTTTGGGATGGTTAACAGCTGGAAGGACAAAGAGCACATAGCCTCTCTCGCGGAAGTTTCTTGCTAGGGCCAAAAGAGATGCAGCATTAAATTGCATGAAAATGAATGCATTTCAGTATACCTGAAGGAGCTTCTCCACCGTTCTGCCCAGACCCTGAGGTCCAGCTCCGAGGGCCTTCTGGCGGTTCCCTCACTGCGAGAAGCAAAGTTACAGTGAACCAGGCAGAGGGCCCTGTGGAACGCCCTCCCATCATATCTCAAGGAAATAAACAACTATCTGACTTTTAGAAGACATCTGAAGGCAGTCCTGTTTAGGGAAGTTTTTAATGTTTGATGTTTTATCCTGTTTTAATATTCTGTTGGGAACCACCCAGAGTGACTGGGGGTATAAATAAATAAATAACCTGATACAGTAGAATCGGATGCCGTAGAATTAATCAGAAGTCCCACTGAGTTAAATGGAACTTACTCCCTGGGTAAATATGCTGCCATGTTGGAAAGAGATGATGTGCTGCAGTTCTTGGTGGTACTTTGTACCAAATAACGTAGCGAGACCTCTGTAACTTTTTTTCTTTCAGATTTAAATCTGGCAACCTTAGTTCTTGCCCTCAGTACTACAAAGGTTTTATTTTGGATCTTAATTTTTTTAAAAAAATCATTTAACAATTATTAACAATAATCAGCAAAACTGCTCCAGAAAAAAAATATATATTCAGATCATAATATTCTGCAAGGAAATACGACTTAACATAAAATTACATTATTTCTTCTAAAAGGAATCTCCATCAGCCCAAGCCAGCAGGGCCAATGGTCAGGGCTGATGGGGTCTGATGAATTGGGGTCTGACAACATCTGGAAGGATGTCTTTTGAATGAGCATACAACCTGGAAGTATGAAAGCAGGAAATGGTGCATTATATTTAGCCTCAGAATTCTAGGAGGGGCTTGGGATACAAAAGTTTTTCATAGAATTGTAGAGCTGGAAGGGACCGTGAGGATCACCAAGCGCAACCCGCTGCAATGCAGGAATCTTTTTCTTTTTTCTTTTGCCCAACATGGGGCTCGAACCCACAACGCTGAGATTAAGAGCTTGATGCTCTACCAACTGAGCTACCCATCACTGATTGCAGCTAAACGTTGTGTAACATTGTGATCTACTTATACTGTCCCGTGAAGGCCAAGCTAAGAACATATTTATTAAAAAAATTATATTCAACTAATTCATAAAGAAAATATCAAAGTTGTTCACAACAACTGTTCATAATACCATACCCTTTTTTATTTTAAAAAAAGTTAAAATCAGAAATCAGATAATGGTTGGGGAAAGATATGTTTTCAATTGCCTGCATAAGCATGATGGAATAGGAAAGTTTCCAGCAGGTGTTAAAAAAACTTGAAACAGAAGCTCCCGGCTGAATCTCGATGGGCAGAATGTTCCACAATACACTGGGCTGATAACGCTAAAGTCTTATTGTTGTCATCAGATGAGCCTCTCCAATGTCGCTCTAACAGATGACCTCAGCAATTGAGCTGAAATATGAAGGTAAAGAGAGTCTGGCTGGATCAGACCAAAGGCCCCTCTAGTCCAGTATCCTGTTCTCACAATGGACAACCAATGCCTTTTTGGAAAGCCCACAAGCAGAAAACAAATGCAGTAGCAGGCAACCCACTTGGGTTCCTCTGCAGCTGGCATTTAGAAGCACACAGTCCTGGGCAGCAGAGGTAGAAGGCAGTCATGATGGCTAGCGGACATTGATAGCCTTTATCCTCCACAAATTTGCCTAGCCCCCTTTAAAGGCTTCCGAGTTGGTGGCCATCTGTTAGAGCACTGCACAAGCTGATGCTGATATTAAAAATGTGCGGCAGTGCTTAATTGCAGCCCCTCCGCCCTTGAATAATAATAATAATAATAATAATAATAATAATAATAATAATATGACCTACTTGTGGATAATTTGCTAAAAGGTCCCCATGGTAACTGCCTTGAATAAAGTGCAAGGGGAGACCAACATGGCTGACATTTCCCTCCTAATAATAAAACTGTCAAGGAGGAAAAAGAGAATCTTGAAACATGTTGCAAAGCAAAGAAATGAAAGTGAATTCATAGGGTTGTTGTGGCATCCATCTGTCCTGGGAGAGAATGGAGGGTGGCTCCAGGGGTGAAGTCAAACAGCACTGAAGTGATCTCCCTGGAGCATAAGCCTGAGCAGTGTATATGGAAGTCCTGGGCTGTCCAGACAATAAGACCCTCCTCTCAGCCTCGCTTACGTGGTCCAAAGGAAAGCAGAGCTAGAAGTTTGGCACCAGCATAGCTGCATGAACGGCAGGAAGGAGGCGTACAAGGCATCATCCAACCATCTTCAGGACTCCATTCCGAATTTGTGTAGGGTTTACTCCTTAGTCTTTTCTTCTCCTGAAGATAAAACCACAAGGCAGCAAAGGATCAGAGTTGCACTCACCCACAATGTCACTGAGCAGGTGTAGATACACCTCAAATTGCTGGGACTACCTAAATCTGGAAAAAAAAATAGACCTGTCAGGCTTAAATAGGGCAGGGGTTCTCAATCACAGACTCATCAGATGGCACCATTAATACTTGAAAAAGATAGTTGGTAGAGCATGAGAGGCTCAGGTTCTCAAGGTCTCGAGCTCCATATTGGGCAAAAATATTCCAGCATTGGACTGGCTGACTTTCGTGGCCCCTTCCACCTCAACAATTCTATGATCTTCCCTTTGTTATTGTTGCAGTATGTTAGCATTAGGTAACGCCATCCAAATTTAGCAGCTATAATCCTCAGTTAACACAACTAGGTTATGCAGTTGCATTCAAATGGAAGCAGATACCGAGGCATGTCTTGTTTTCGGAGTATTATATGTTGGGTGCCAGATGCTTGTGGAGAAATGTACCATTTCAAAAGGTGATAGGGGCAGACTTGCCTACGGGCACTTTCACAGTTCTGTAATTAGCTGTACTTATCCACGCCCCCCCCCTTTCAGTAGGATAAGTCCTTAAATATAAAACAACAACATAAGAACATAAGGAGAGGCTTGTTGGATTGCACCAAAAGCCCACCTAATCCTGCTTCCAAAGGTGGGGAGCCATTTGCTTCTGGTGAGCCCTCAAGCAGCGGACAGTTTTAACAGCCACCCCTCACCTTTTCTCTCCCCCTGTTCCTCAAGCAGCGATCTGGTTCTTTCTCTCCAAGTATTCGCTATGAAAACCTCTTTCCCAGAGAGTGTGTCCAGACAGAAATTGATGCTGCCTTTTGAGGAAGACATGTGCTTTCAATGCGCTTTAAATATATGCTGTGGCTGTGGTGTGGAAGATCATTTCACCCATACTTCCACTCCTCAAACGAAGTATGTATTTGAGTTAAAATCCAGCACTTAACCTCTCTTGGAACTTTTTAAAAAGCTCTTAAAATTTGGCCTTTACTGGGGTGGGGGTCATAGCTGAAAGAGCTAAAGCTAAAGATAGAGACACTTTCTTGTTCTAGCCCATAAAACCACAAGGTCACAATCCTGCCCCAGCCTTCATTTTCTCCCTGCAGTTATGATGGGGGCAGCCACCCTAAATCCAAGTGGGTCTTAACCTTCATTTACAACACATAAGCTGTGTACACACCATATATTTAAAGCACATTTCCATACTCCCCAAAGAATCCTGGGAGCTGTAGTTTGCCCCCATAGAGCTACAGTTCCCAGTGCCATTAGCAAACTATGGTTCCCAGGATTCTGTGCTTTTCAGTGAATGGTATGTATGCAGGCACACACACATGTACATCGATTGAGTTCTGTACACTTGTTGGCTGGGCAGAGCGGACTGTGAATTGGCTCCATTAAGAGGCATTGTATTTGAATAACAGAAAGCTTAGGAAATAACGGAAGCAATCCATTTTTCCTCACTGGCAGCACCTGTCACTTTCAAGGGTAGTCAGCTGGTGTTATGCTTAAAGGACTCCGGGCAAAAACAAAAGACTGTGTTGGATCCAGACAATGTTTCGGGGAACCAGACAAGGGGAATTCTCAAGTAGTCGTGCCTGCCCTGTGAAACACCCTCCCATCCGATGTCAAACACATAAACTACTACACAACTTTCCGGAGGTATCTGTAGGCAGCCCCGTATTGGGAAGTTTTTAATATCTGAAGTTTCATTGTATTTTTACATTCTGTTGGACGTCGCCCAGAGTAGCCAGGGAAACCCCGCCAGATGAGCAAGGTTCTTCTCCTTCTTCTTCAGCTGCCCCTAGGCATTGGTGTTTCTCCAAAGATGGGATAGTTTGGAGACCAACACCCTGTTATGTCCACACTTTCAAAACACATTCACTGAATGTGTTGAGAAGAAGTGTGGGGCTGTTGCGCCCTACCTTGTCCATTCATTGTAAGGCAGGAACAGAACCCATTTGTGAATGGATACAACTGTACTTATGTGGACCATATACATGTCACTGGGGGATTTGTCTTTTGCAGGGTTCCCATTGGAAGTGTTTTACACATCTGTTACAAGTACCCTTGAAGGTGAGACAGTTGTTTGCGGTACCCTGGACAGCTCCAGCTGAGCAACTTACCCTGAAAATGGGTGGAGCTGAGCTGAAGTCTTAAAAGGCTCTTTGTCCAATGCACCTTTCCAATGCTTCACTCTCATTGTCTCCAGACAATGACTCTTTCTTTTTTAAAAAGATTTTTATTGGTTTTCACATAAACACACAAATTAACAAACATAAAACAAACACACACAAAGAAATACACACATAACACAACCCCTTGCATCTTATACTCTTGTATCTTAATATGATTTGCTCCGCTGAGCTAAGACTTCCCTCCCTCCCATCCTTCGGCTTTGTTTTTCCACTCTTATCCCGCAGTTTCTTTTACCTACTTATTCAAAGTCAGTTCGTAGGATTTATTTTAGTCCTGCAAGTGTCCTTAAACTTCTACAGTTCCTCTCCATGTATTCAATGAATTTACTACATTCTTTTTGGAACCTTGTTTCCCCCTGGTATCGGATCCCGTAGGTCAACTTGGCTAGTTCTGCATAGTCCATCATCTTCGTCCTCCACTCCTCAACTGTCGGTAACTCCTGTAGTTTCCATTTTTGGGCCAATAAAGTTCTTGCCGCGGTTGTACCATACATAAACAATCTCTGATCTGCTTTAGCAATTTCCCCTCCCATTATACCCAATAGAAAAGCTTCAGGTTTTTGGGGAAACAGACAATGACTTTTAAAGAGATAACACCCTAGCCAGCAGATGAGCATTTCTTTGGACCTTCTGCCTTGCACACTTCTTGTGTCATTTGGTAGATGTGGTTACGTGGGAAGAACTTCATTGCTCTGGCTAATCAGACTCAGGAGACGGCATTAGTAAAGTTCTGGACTTGAGTTTTGCAGGCTCCAAACAACCAGCTTCTGGTTCCTTGCACGCAGAACCATTAGCCTTGGGCTCTGTTGGCTCTGGAACACTAGCATCAAGAGTCTGGTCCAGTTGCTCAGTTGAAGATACAGGCCTGGCTGGCCTTCTCCTCCTCTGACTTTTAGCTCCAAGGCATAACAGGAAGCAAGTATATTGATGCATCAAGTCCATTGCTTGTATTTAAATCAGAGGTCACTAGGGTGGTGACTTTTTCATTTTTTTCCCTCAAAAATTATTTCCTGTAGCACAAATGGATGAACATTTGCCTATTAATGACTAAAATAAGGTATATTCCATTGAAATATTTAAAAAGGTTACGCACAAACCATTTTAAAAAATTTTGTATGTCGTTTTACCATTTCATAAAATTGTATTAACAATTCTATATATATTTCGTATCAAATTTGGACACAACACCACATTCCACAATGGGGAGTGTTCTTAGCAACATAGGGCATACAAATATCACACCTGCACAAGGTAAAAGCTCCTTTTTGGGACCTCAAAACTCAGCCAGCAGACCCTGCCGGACATGCTGGAAAATAACCTACAGGAGAGGTAGCAAAACATCGTCCTCTAGCGGCATCTATACTGTTACTGCAGCTAAAAAAAAGCTTCCTTGTGTGTTTGATGACCCTATATAATGTTGTATATATGTGACTCTAAAGCTTGGGTTCAATTTTATATCTGCCTATAGTGACTTCAAAAATGGTAAAAAAACTGATAAATAAATTTTTTTAAATCATTTTGTGCGTGAGGTTTTTTTAATCAAATCTCTTTGAAAGTAAGATTTTATCTAATCTTTAATGAAAACTCATCAAATTATGATACAGGGAAATGAGGTTGTAAAAAAGTCATCACCCTAGAGGTCACATATTCTAGGAGAGCTAACAGAACACACAACCTACCCACATGAACCTGCACACCAAGCAACTTTCTGCTCTGCATCTCACTACCGGGAGTTATCAGTGGGAACCCATGACAAGACCTTCTCATTAGTAGCCCCTTCCCTGCCTTCTTGTTGAAAAGTAGCATGTAAATAGTAACATAAATAAAACGAGCACAAACACTTCAGCACATTGTACCTAGATTTCACTCAGCTTGAGCAAAGATGCTTGCCCCCATTGCTTTGATCATGTGCAGAAATCAGATTTCAGCCTATGTTACAAAGCTGAGTTGACTTGCGCCATGCCAAACCTCATCTAGTTTGCAGATACAGTGGTACCTCTACTTTACGAATTTGTATACTTACAAATGGAGCTCCGTCCGCCATCTTGGACGCAGTTTAGATAGGATTTTTTCTACTTACGAATTTTTAGATTGGGTTGCTTCGACTTACGTATTTTTTCTCCCAATGCATTCCTATGGGATTCGACTTACAATTTTTTTCGACTTACAAATGTGCATTCGGAACGCATTAAATTCGTAAGTAGAGGTACCACTGTATACAGATTTGGTCAAATAAGAGACACTATGCTCAAAAGCAATGTGGACTGAGGCTGTGGAATCATAAAGAGTAGAACTTCGGTCTTAGCTTCCTAAATCTTGCCACAGTAGCACCTGTTACGATGCATCTGAGATAGCATGGGAGATGTTCTGTATACTATGGATGGTACATTCAGAAAGTCAGTGGAAAGACTGTGCTGACCCATCCGCAAAGCTAATTTACATTCAAAACTCAGCCCATTTTTCCATAGCCACCACATGAACTATTTGAATCAGCACCAAACAGGACTGGCAGGAGGGTTGCCATGTGTCCTAATTTATAGAGGGCAGCTGAAGGGCTGTCAGAAGCAGTCCTTTATTTGAAGTCATCTTCTGTTTCAGGTGTGGGGAACCTTTGGTTGAAGTGTAGCTCCCATCATAATCAAAATATTGAGGATCTTTCACAAAAGTTAGGATTTTTGTGGTAAGAGAAAAAGCAATTTTTAGTACATCATTCCAGTACGTTATCTGAATAATGATGATGTTGTGTGGAAGCATGCCAAAAAAACCAACCTCACGCCCAGCAACTGTTGTTGTTGTTTAGTCGTTTAGTCGTGTCCGACTCTTCATGACCCCATGGACCATAGCACGCCAGGCACTCCTGTCTTCCACTGCCTCCCGCAGTTTGGTCAAACTCATGTTTGTAGCTTCGAGAACACTGTCCAGCCATCTCGTCCTCTGTCACCCCCTTCTCCTTGTGCCCTCCATCTTTCCCAACATCAGGGTCTTTTCCGGGGAGTCTTCTCTTCTCATGAGGTGGCCAAAGTATTGGAGCCTCAGCTTCAGGATCTGTCCTTCCAGTGAGCACTCCAGTGAGCACTCAGGGTATCTGAAGAAGTGTGCATGCACACGAAAGCTCATACCAAAATAAAAACTTAGTTGGTCTTTAAGGTGCTACTGAAGGAATTTTTTTATTTTACTTCGATCCAGACCAACACGGCTACCTACCTGTAACCACTCAGGGCTGATTTCCTTAAGAATGGATAGGTTTGATCTTCTTGCAGTCCATGGGACTCTCAGCTATACGCCCAGCAACTATACGACTATAAATAGCAAAGGTGGGACAGCCCTGGGGACAGATTCATCTATTAACTTTCCACATTAATTCTAGAGAAAATGACTAATTGAGGGAGCAACCTTTCCCAGCGAGCAGTGACAGAAAGACACACGTTGCTAAATTCATGGATCTGACCATAGCTGCCAAGTTTTCCCTTTTCTCGCGAGGAAGCCTATTCAGCATAAGGGAAAATCCCTTAAAAAAAGGGATAACTTGGCAGCTATGGATCTGACTAGCTAGTAAATCCACAGGCAGATGTGGGGTGTTTCAAGAACACCTCAAATCATAATAGAAACTCTCTTGTTGCATGAAACAATATTAAAGTATTGACCAATGAGAGCAGCAGCAGTTCTCTTTGGTCAAGAACAGAATAAACAGGAAGCTGTCCTTATTCTCTGAGGAGCAAAGGGGTTAAGAAGTCAGTTATTCAGACTTTCCTTCCCCAGGCAATGTGAACCAAATATACTTGGCGTTTTTCTTACCAGTCATGGATCTAAACTAAAAAGGGTGTTGCACACGTGCATTCCCATACCATTCAACATTCTCCAGAAGAGAAAATGCGTGCAGAGTTTATAATAAGCAAGAGGAGCTGTTCATAGAGTTAGTGGGAACAAGCTGTTTACACAGAAACCAACCCAAAGTTGCGGGAACTTCAAAATATTAAGTTCCTTATTGCTGCCTCTATTTCTAAAGTTTGGGGTGGGTGTAAAGGGAATATACCCAAACAACCAGACACTTTCCTGCACATTTTCTATTTGCCATGCACAATTAACTGTGAGATACAGGAATTAGCATTCTAAAACTTGATTTAGGCTGTTAAAGTTGGTATTAAAACAAACAAGGCAGTGTTCTCCCATCTAGATACACGTGTGGAAGCAAATGCATTCATTATAATGGCCAGCATGCTGAACGATAGCCAGAAAGACCAGGCTTCAAATCCACACTCAGTCTTGAAGTTCATTGGCTAACCCCAGGACTGCTGCCCTCTGTTCACCTAACTCAGCGACAAAAGCCCCCTATAGCTGCTCTTTCCACTCACCCATCTCTAGCCTTGGCCCAGACTACAGTGATGGTGGTAATGAAAAGTAGTAGAGGCTACTACTCGCTTGCTCACTGGTTTTCTGTCCGGCAAGCAAGTAGGGAGAAGCAATGGTGATGCAGAGGAGCAGAAACAGCTGGTGATAATGGCAGCGAGAAGGTAGACTAACCAAGGGAGGCTCCACAGAGAGTGTCTTACCCAAAGGCCCTCCCAAACTACAGGGGCTGAGATGCCTGTGGCTTCTTGGCTTGCTCAGGCTCTTTGGCCCTTCTTGGTTTCCAATTTATCATCCTGTCCTAAAAGTCAATTAGGAGAGTTGAGCCATTGCTTGGCGGGGAGCTAGCCCCTTGTTTCCAGGTTACTGTATATATAGCACTCTAGTTTGCGCCTCAGTGCAGAACAGTAGGTTACTAGAGGGTGCAGCGTGTTGATGTGAATGTTGCTGTGGAAACCATGAGGTCTGAATTGCCCGGCTTCAGAAATTATATGCACAAGAGAACTCAAGAAAATTTATCTTTATGGTTTCCACAGCAACATGAACTTCACAACAAAGATGAGCAGGCCGAGAACCAGCGCGCTTGTCTTCCTGACTCTGCTCCAGTGGTGGATGGGGCCCATCAGGGCTTGTAGGACAGAATTCAGGGAGCCCAACCAGTAGATGGAGCCAGAGTCAATGGCCCACATTTACACTGAACATACAGATCCCTATGGTACCACTTTAAACGCTCATGGCTATCCCCCAAAGACTCCTAGGAGCTGTGCTTTCTTAAGGGTAATGAGAGTTGTAAGGAGACTCCTATTCGTCTCAGCACCCTTCACAAGCTACAGCTACCAAAATTCTTTGTTTAAAATGGGATCACACTGCTTTAAATTTAAGATGTAAATGTGGCCAATGACAGGCGGAGCCAACTAATTCTAGGTTTTGTCCTCACCTTCCTCCCTCTTGAGTTCAACAAGCGCAATACTGAGACAGAGGAGGAGGAGGAAAAAGCTAACAGGCAATGCCATCCCCTGGACTGCTTGTAATAAAGAAGGTGAGTGGAGGCTGGCTGAATGCAGACTGAGGATATGGGGCACTGCCCCACTTGCCCTAATGGACGGCCCCCACTGCTTTGCTCTGCTAATGATTTTAGGGGAAACCTTTGGCAGGTTACTTCCTCTCTGTGCCTCTATTTCTCTCTCTGGCTTATATAGAAAATGAGTCTTGGTGATGTTCCATCTTAGTCTTCTCCCTAATATGGGTTTTTTTTATGTGTAGAATTGTTTTGCCCTATGAGACATATTCATCTGCATGTGATTCACATCCGCCTGCAGTTTGCAAGTGGTACTTTACCAGAATGGTTTTGCACATGGTGAAACCATTTGTGGAACGAACCATGTCATCTGCTGTTCATGTGAAGAAGGCTCAGGGTGGAATGACATGTTACGATTCCCTTTCGGGTTGGTTGGTCTTTACACACATTCAGTCTCTGAGGCAGCAGTTTGAACCAGAACACCATCACGTGGATGGGGAGAGGGGCTTCTTAAACCTTTCCCCTTGTCACGGTCTGGTTGGCGGGAGGTAGCAGGCCCGCCTGAGGACGTCAGGACCGGGGGCAAGATGGTGGTGTGGAAGCAGGAACGGGGTCCAGATGGTACAGGGCTGAGGGTCCAGCAGCAGGCAGTCGCAGAGTCAAGGAACCAAAGGTTGGGAAGCAGGGCGTCACGGAGGCAAGGGCCAAGGAGCAAGGCGGAGGCGAAGGTCTGGGAGTCGAGGAGCAAGGCGAAGGTCCAAGGAGCAAGGCGTCGGCAAGTCAAAGGTCCAAGGGTCGAGGAGCAAGGCGAAGGAGCAAGGAACAGGAGGCCAGATGCAACAAGGCAGGGATCACGTTGCTGTGGCAAAGAGCCGAAGGGAAATGCTGAGCTTTTATCCCTCCCAGCTCTTGCCACCAGGTGCAGTGAGTTATCAAGTGGTCTCACCTGAATGGTCACTCCTTGCTTCTCCAGCACAAGCTGAGGCAGGCCCCAGTCCTGCAAAGCACTACAGGCCCCAGAGCCTGACTCCTGCCCATACTCCTGACACCCCTCACCCCAGTGTTCATCTGAAAATGGCCCCCTCAAACTGCTTTTCACCTGAAAGCGTGAATTCTCTCTCCTTCACCATATCTCTTCCCACACCATAAGGACCTGGCTGGACCAAGCCAAAGGCCCATCTATTCTTGCATTCTCTTATCACAGTGGCCAGCCAGATTCCTCTGAGAAGCCCAAAAGTAGAACATGAACACAATAGCCATCTTCTGGGGCCTGCCCAGTTGGTACTGACCTGTGACAGGGCCATAGCTGCCAAGTTTTCCCTTTTCTCGCGAGGAAGCCTATTCAGCATAAGGGAAAATCCCTTTAAAAAAGGGATAACTTGGCAGCTATGGACAGGGCCTTTTCATTGGTGGTTCCCTGGTTGTGGAATGCCCTCCTTGGTGAGGTGCACCTGTCTCCATCACTAGTAACTTGCAAGTGGAACGCGAAAACATTCCTGTATACCAAGGCATATGGTGGCTGAAGAAAACATTCTTAGAGCTACTCAGAGATGGTGGGGATTGAACCCTGGGATTCTCCATACTGGGGATTCTCTATGCAAAACAGATCATAGAATCATGGAATCATAGAGTTGGAAGAGACCACAAGGGCCATCCAGTCCAACCCCCTGCCAAGCAGGAAACACCATCAAAGCATTCTTGACATATGCCTGTCAAGCCTCTGCTTAAAGACCTCCAAAGAAGGAGACTCCACCACACTCCTTGGTAGCAAATTCCACTGCCGAACAGCTCTTACTGTCAGGAAGTTCTTCCTAATGTTTAGGTGGAATCTTCTTTCTTGTAGTTTGAATCCATTGCTTCGTGTCCGCTTCTCTGAAGCAGCAGAAAACAACCTTTCTCCCTCCTCTATATATCTTTTTATATATTTGAACATGGCTATCATATCACCCCTTAACCTTCTCTTCTCCAGGCTACACATACCCAGCTCCCTAAGCCGTTCCTCAGAAGGCATCGTTTCCAGGCCTTTGACCATTTTGGTTGCACTCTTCTGGACATGTTCCAGCTGGTCAGTATCCTTTTTGAACTGTGGTGCCCAGAACTGGACACAGTACTCCAGGTGAAGTCTGACCAGAGCAGAATACAGTGGTACTATTACTTCCCTTGATCTAGATGCTATACTCCTATTGATGCAGCCCAGAATTGTATTGGCTTTTTTAGCTGCTGCATCACACTGTTGACTCATGTCAAGTTTGTGGTCTACCAAGACTCCTAGATCCTTTTCACATGTACTGCTCTCAAGCCAAGTGTCTCCCATCCTGTATTTGTGCCTTTCATTTTTATTTTTTTTGCCCAAGTGTATGGCAGATGCTCTGCCTTTGAGCAATAGTAGCTCCTCTTATGGTGAAAAGCCTGAGCTCAATCGTGCCATGGTGGTTTCTGGAAGAACAACGTCAACACAATTTCTGTACTATGACTTGCAGTAGGAAATATATTAGGATCCAGAGGGCTAGAGCTAATGAGCATATTTTAGTTGTGTGTAATTTACCACCACTGGTTGCAATGATTTAAAACAGAGGCAACTTTTTCTTCATAGATGAAAGGCAAAAAAAGAAAATGTCTCCCATCAAATGTCAGCAAATGGACTTAGGAGTCATAAGACTGGTTGGGGAAAACAAAAATAATGAGTTTCTCTTCATTTGCACCATTTCCTCTGGTGTTACGGTGTTTTCGTCATCATATATTCAACCTTATTTTTATGAGCATAGGGACAAGAAAAGCCTCGGGAATTTTTCTCATTTAAAACAGGCTTTATACAATACACCTTGCACTCTGGTACGGATACTCAATACAAAATCATACACTTGTGGGGCTTCCTTCCCACAATTTTTTTTTATTTGAGATGTAGCCGTACAATTAAAAAAAAACTTGCACTTCGAAACATTTTGCTCATCTTATATTTAAACCTACCCAACCCACCCTCATAAAACTAAGTGTTCGTTCACCCTCTCTGAGTCCAAACCTTGGGATGATCAAACCACATAAAATGCAATTAACTAAATTAACTAGTAAATAATCTGGTCTGGATGTCATTGCAGCATGGTTGTTGGTTAGGGCCAGCCCTATTGTTAGGCAAAGTGGGTTGATTACCTCAGGCGGCACATGCTGGCGGGGGCTGCAGAGGCAGCAGTCCCTTGCTGCTGCCTTCAGTTGGAGGACATGACTGTGTATGCATCATATCTGGCCGGCTTCCCTTGGGTGTGGTGGTGGACATTATTGCATTGCCAGTATGGAAATGAGGTTCTACTATCAGACCAATCAGCTACTGTTCAAGGAATGGTAGGGTCATCGTGTCATCCTCTGCCTTAGGCAGCAATATGTCTTGAGCGAGCCCGGTTGACTGTGGGAAAGTCCATTCACACACACACCATCTGTTTAAAGCACATTGCTTTCCCCCCAATAATCCTTGGAGCTGAAGTTTATAGGGCCGACCCTCCCATCAGGCAGAGTTGGGCAGCTGCCTCAGGTGACAAATATTGAGGGGCAGTGAGTAGAGAAAACTCTGCGTGTGTGAGTGTGTGTGTGTGCTATACAGCCTGTCCCGTACCCATTAAAGCAGGCGCTGAGGCCCAATGGAGGATGTTAGAATATGATTCCATAGTCTGCTGAGATTTTGTATGTGGAACAGGACTGGAAGGATGAAACTACTTGCCCATGTTCAGGCAGCAAAACCCTTGGATTGGTCCGGCTCACAAAACTACACTTTCCAGCGCCTTTAAACTATACTTCCCAGAATTCTTGGAGAGAATCCATGTGGTGGATGTGACCATAGTTGGCAAACCAGCTAAATTGGGGGGACCGGCACTTCCCCCATCAATCCTAGCAAAACTGCAGGTTCAAGGAACGCCTCCCTCAAGTACAAAATTGACCTTTTTGAGGGAGTGTGGCCTCATCCAGAACAGGGAGTAATCCAAACTTGAGTTACATGGTCAACTCGCCAACAGTTCTCTTGTTTCTCAGAATTAAATCTAAGCTTGCCCCACTCCATTTCCAATGCGCGAAAAACATGCCAGTTGAGCTTAAACACTTTAAAGTTTGGCTTTAATTCCCTCTTAGAGACATACTGTGTTAATATACTAAATGCCATCTCTCCTAACTGCTGCTGATCTCACAACCCAAATGCGAGTCCCCTATTATTGGCAAACTGTAGGGTACAGTGAACAAATTGCTGGATTATTCCGATCCGCTTCCAAGATTCATTCTTTCACACATATAATACCAAAATCTCTTTGGATACAGCTCAACCGCATATATTAGCTGATAGACAATAGCATTCGTTTCTACGTCTTAAACAAGCTTGCATAACCTACTGTACCATATAATCATTGTATTTTGCAATGCCAAAAGCTGTCAATCAGCCCGCCTGTAATTGTCACGTGTCCTTTGCCAACACATCACTACACTTAGAACATAAGGAAATTCTGATGAAACTTACAGTTCCTCCCCCCCCCCCCAGCCCTGCGTTCTCTGCACACTGAACAACCACGCACCTCTCTTTCACAGCACACACAAAAGAAGAAAATGCGAGTGAATGTGAGATGGAGCAGGGAGTGATTGGAGGATACTGAGCAAAAGATTGCGTTTGTAGGGACCTTATAAAATGCCTATAAGGACAACCTTATTTGGTAAGGCGAAGTGTTAATCTGCCCCAGAATCTTGCCTCTGGGAGCAGTCAGTTTGGGATGGTTAACAGCTGGAAGGACAAAGAGCACATAGCCTCTCTCGCTGAAGTTTCTTGCTAGGGCCAAAAGAGATGCAGCATTAAATTGCATGAAACTGAATGCATTTCAGATGCCCAGTATACCTGAAGGAGCTTCTCCACCCCCATCGTTCTGCCCAGACCCTGAGGTCCAGCTCCGAGGGCCTTCTGGCGGTTCCCTCACTGCAAGAAGCGAAGTTACAGGGAACCAGGCAGAGGGCCTTCTCGGTAGTGGCACCCGCCCTGTGGAACGCCCTCCCATCATATCTCAAGGAAATAAACAACTATCTGACTTTTAGAAGACATCTGAAGGCAGTCCTGTTTAGGGAAGTTTTTAATGTTTGATGTTTTATTCTGTTTTAATATTCTGTTGGGAGCCGCCCCGAGTGGCTGGGGAAGCCCAGCCAGATGGGTGGGGTATAAATAGTAATAATAATAATAATAATAATAATAATAATACAGAATCTGTCCCTATCCCCCTGCCCTCCTCCGCCTTAACAATGATAGGTGTGGGGTGGTGAGGCAGGAGTTGAGCAGGATCAGGACTGTGGCACATGGGGAGTGTGGGTTTAAGTCTCCCGCCTCCCCCCTCCCATGTCACAATCCTGCTGAAAATCAACGCGGGGGGGTGAGATATACACTTTCAAATAATTGCAATATAGCAAAGGAACTCACTCTGGTTTGGCGAGCAACTAGGCAAGGCAGCAGGTGATCCACAAACAGCTCTCCCACGGTTTTCTTTTAAAAATGGAAATGCAGCTATATGGCAGGAGCGAGTTGGGGTGAAACCCAGCAATGCTGAAAGAAAAACACCAGGTAATTGCCCCCTCCATAGCAAACAGAAGTGGAGTAATTAGAGGGCAATCCCTCACTAATCCCCAGCTGGGCTCAACAGGAAACAATGCAAGGGGGAACGTTTTAATTAACATTGCAGGGGAGCTTTGCTAAACTGGACATATGTGTAGGTTAAAGAACAAATAAGCCAGGAGGGAAAGGCAGTGGCTGATCATATAATAATATATACTCAAAGCCAGGCAGAACCACCCCTTAAATTCTGCCTCTAGTTTATTGGGGGGGGGGGAGCAATGTCTCAGCGATGCCAAGGTGAGGCTCTAATGTAGAAACAAACCAGTGTCGCTGTTTCCTTCCCTCCAGCTATTTATTTCCGAGCAGAACATTCATTCTCCTTTCTCCTTCCCCTCTTTGGGCAGTACTGACGTCGCCAGGCCTGCCATAAAAAGCAGCGGGGATAAGGAGAAGAAACACTCGGCAAAGGGTACATTACGACTCATCGTATTTAACTCACGGCTAAAGTAGCAAGGGAGCAAAGCGATCGAGTGCATTAAGCTTCCGCCCCCAATTTTGCCCCTCGGTGACTCCCTTTTGCAAAGAAGAAAGGTGATGCTACATTCCGTGCAACCCGCGTCAGCAAGCAGGTGGCACATGTAGCAATCTCCAGCTTCCCCCCACTGAGCGTTCCCTGTGCTTCATGCTGCCACGTCCGGCCAGAGCCAGGGCACAAAGGAACAAAAAAACAGCACAAACTCAGCACACACACACACACACACACACACACACACACACCCCAGATGGGGGCCTGGACAGCCTCCAGCAACGAAGGTGAGAAGTTTGCACGGAGTGTCTGAAGTCTTAAGACAAGCTTCTTCCTATGACCGTAGTATCTCTGTTATCGAGGCAAACCCCTAAAAAGATGCTCCCGAGAAGAATGTGCATTCTTTCTTCAGCAGGCAGGCATGCTTTGGGCTTCCCTGTGGGCGGAGCTGAAAAGTGGTGTTCTGCTGCATGTGTGAAAATTTGGATTGAGCTGTAGCAGGGCATCATTTCTGGTACGCCATTGGGCTACAACACTGTTCCTCAATCTTGGGGGCCCAGATCTTGTTGGGCTTACAACAGTTTGAAACCAGGGACTTTCTAATTCAAAGCTCAGTGTCTCAGCCACTGCGCCAGCTCACCAGAAGCAAGCTAGAATGAACAAGAGTCTCCTTCCCCTGCAAGATTCACAGTGACTTGAAGATGGTTCCTTGCAGCCTGTGTGCTACGTTGATGCATCTCTTAGGCAGGGGGAGAGAAATTCGATTCTGTTTGGTTTTGAAGGTGACCCTGTAGAAGTTAGGTTGGGAGGGGGGAACTTGGGCTGTGTGTGTGTGCTGTGTGGTGTCACCTCTGCGAATGAAGTGAATGAGACGTCGGGGTTCTAGGAACCACTGGCGTAGCGAAATGTGAATTTTCACATTTTAACTTCCCCCTAAACTTTTTTTTCTGCAACCCTATCAAACCTGCACTTTCCAAAGCAACATGAGAAACAAACCCCGGCTGCCCTTCAACATTCACACTTTCTGAATTTTGTGATTTAGTCCCCCCCAGTCAAGTACGCATATACAATGAGTCTTATACTGGGCTAAAGTGTCCATTAGAAAGCACATCTGTAAATGAAAATAACATCCAAAAAACCCCACATTAAATTTGGGGATATTGCTTTGCAAAAATGTGTATAATAGGGGAAACGGATGTGTGTATAAGAGGAGAAATTTGCCCTAAAATGCTGGTGGATTTTCATGGGGACTTTTAAAAAAGCAATCATTTCTAATTTTTATTATTATTTCTTCTCCTGCACAAAGCACTCACTGTCCTGATTGCACCCTGTACTTAAAAGACCAAACTGGGGGGGGGGCTTTGAAAAGCAAGAGAAGGGTGCAAAACAACCAAGGCCAGACGGGAGACTTTTCTACACCTGAAGTTTGACAATAAGGGAAGGGGAAAGGAGAGAATGCAAGACTGAAAGCGCCTCTGGGTCTCCATGGCAACCTCTGAACTGGCACAGAGTGCTCTCTTGTGCAGTTGAACTCCCGGCGCTGCATGGGGTGCTGTCACTCTCAAGCACGTGCCGCTGGTTGGAATGGGCTGTTCAAATTCATATCCATGACTCATTCAGCCCACCCAGATGGAGTGTGATGCTTGAAATTCTGACTGATCGCTTCCTTATTCACAATATTGGTGCAAGCAACTAAAGGAGCATCAAGAGCAGCGATCCCAAGAAAGGGCCATCTAGCCTCTTGCATTGCAGGACAGTCACACACCAACCCTGTGCAGATTAACTTCCCACCAGTGGTTAACATAGCATCCTATTACATATTGCCTGCTTCTCAGTGAGGTCGAAGCCCCATCTGATCCACCACTGTTCTCACCGTGGCCAGCAGGGCCTGAGTGCAACAGTACTCTCCTCCTCACTTGCATATCTTCTGGGCGCAGGAAACACAGAGCCTCCATCTTCTGAGAGTTCAAACTCAGTTTACTGGCACTCATCTGGTCCACCACTGCATTAAGGCCCCTCCTGATTCGGATGCATAGCTGCCAAGTCCCGGTTAGAAAAATACGGGATCAGCAGCGCTGGCACCAGAAGTTGCTTCTACGCATGTCCAGACATGCGTAGAAGCAACTTCCGGTGCCGGCACTGCCCGATTTCCGGTGCCCAGACATGGGCAGAGCGGCACCGGAAGTTGCTTCTACGCATGTCAAGACATGCGTAGAAGCGACTTCCGGTGCCAGCGCTGCCCGATTTCCAGTGCCCAGACATGGGCAGAGTGGCACCGGAAGAAATCCGGGGGAATTACGGGATATTTCGCCATTTGGGATGACAGCGGGAAACGTCTTTAAAAACGGGGTTTCCCGGGGAAAATGGGAGACTTGGCAGCTATGTTCAGATGTTATGGAGAAATATTGTGCATGCCATCAGCATACAAAAATCATTGCTCTCAGCAGCTCTGATAAAATGAGACATGAGACTTGCATGCCAAAGGAGTGCAGCCGCTGAGCATTTGGATCAGGGGTCCCCAGACTAAGGCCCGTAGGCCGGATACGACCCGAAGGCCTCTTTTATCTGGCCCGCGACAACCCTGCCGCCCGCTGCCCGCTCTTAATGGCGCGGTGCGGAGCAGCTTCCCACTTCCAGGTCAGAAAAAGCGCCGGAAATAGCTTGTGCACATGTACAAGCATCATTTCCGGTGCACTTCTGGGTCGGAGGAGGCCCATGGACATGCGCACAAGCTAATTCTGGCACTTTTCCAACCCAGAAGTGCACCAGAAATAGCGTCTGCGCATGCACATGGGCGCATGCTCCCCCGCTCTCCGGCCCAAAGCCAGGTAAGTTTGGGGACCCCTGATTTGGATCTTAAAAGATTTGGATGCTGGAGAGACTCAAGAGAGCAAAACTCTGCTGCTTCTATGTTGCCTAAACACTCCCTTCTTTAGCACTGCTGCGTTCCCAGCCTTGTGTCTCTTCTCCATTTGCTACCTTCTGGCATTTTATGCTCCCCTGTAAGCATGTCGGAAGCCATTAGAATTGTTGGAAGGCAAATGGCAGAAGCTGGACCTGAGCTTTGACTACACTTGACCTCTTGGTCCCTGCGCAGAATTGGGAGAAGGGATGCAGTTAAGTGCTCTTTAATTGTGTCGCTCGCACACACGCTCTGTGAATGTCAGGCCAATTAATGGGATCTCTTTCCCTTCCACGGGACCAAAAAGAACCACCGCAGTCTGCCGTTTGGGAAATGTCAGGAAGGCTCAAGCATGTGTACTTGGGCGAAACGGCATGTGCACTGACTCCCAAGGCTATTGGTGGAGCTGCTGCCTGTTCCTGCAGAGGCAGAATGCCACACCCTGCGACGTCATAGGCAAGACCACCCCGCGTTCATTGGCCCTTTTATCAAATCAAATCTTCAGTTTGCAAGCTGCTGGCTCTCATTAGGCGCACGAGCACGTCAGTGTTTATTCCAGTGTAATCCGGTACTGATATTTACCAAAGGAGGCTGCACTTTCTGTAGCACCTCCTCACATCTGTCCCCATCACTGCATGGGTGTTTCCTGCCACAAAAAGCTTCTGGCCCATTAAAAAGGGATAAGCATTTCTGAAATTGCTGCAGCCAGGAACATCTCCCTGGTCATCCCCCCCCCATTCTCTCTCTCTCTCTCTCTCTCTCTCTCTCTCCATAAAACAAAAGGAGTTCTAGCAAGATTAGAAAACATTAGAAACCCTTGCATTCTTTCAGCCTTGTGTTCTTTCCCTTAGGCAGCAATCCTACTACTCACTTCCTGTGAGCAGATCCCATTGAACACCATGGGTTTCGCTCGCATTAATATTCAGCTAGCTGTGCCATGTTTCCTTTTAGCAAAAGCTAAACCTGGTTACTTCTCAAACCCTTCTGCCCCAGCACACCACATTGTTTTGAGTTTTGTTTTTTGTTTTTAAAAACCATGTACAGTGCATGCAAGTGCGGCAACTGAGCCTTTTATAAAAGATTCCCCTTCTTCCCTCAAATCCACCATTCCACTGCAAGGCACCTCCTGCACAGAAGAACTGTTTGAAAGTTAGCAGCAGGACAAAACTATTAAGAGGATGGCAAGTGTGGCAGGAATATTCAAGGACAATCCATTTTATATTTAGGGAATGATTCATGTTCTGCATTGTATTATACTTCCTGGATGTCTCATGATCATCATATTATAAAGTAGTCGTGTTCCATGTTATAAATCAAGGACCGCTTGTTTTTGTTTTGTTTTTGTCTCTTATCCAGGGGTCAGCAAACTTTTTCAGCAGGGGGCCGGTCCACTGTCCCTCAGACCTTGTGGGGGGCCAGACTATATTTGGGGGGGAAAATATGAACGAATTCCTATGCCCCACAAATAATCCAAGATGCATTTTAAATAAAAGGACACATTCTACTCATGTAAAAACACCAGGCAGGCCCCACAAATAACCCAGAGGTGCATTTTAAATAAAATAAACAAACACATTATACTCATGAAAAACATGTTGATTCCCGGACCCCGGGAAGGCAATTAGGCTGCATCCGGCCCCCGGGCCTTAGTTTGGGGACCCTGCTCTTATCAATAAAAAAAAATGGTGTGGCAAATGTTTGTTCTGAAAGTGTGGCCCAGAGGGAAAAGTCTGAGAACCACTGCATTAGGACAATAGGAGACCAAATCCTCTTAATGCGTATTGCCAGCCTCCCTGCTGCCCAGGGTGTTTTTTTTAAGATTCTTGCCACAGGGGTTTCATTTGGGTGTGGAAACGCACAATGGCTTTTGAGAGGATGAATAGTCCCTAGCACATACTAAGGCCACAGAGCTTGCCAATTCTCTGCTGCAGGCGATGTTGTCAGCTCTGCTGCTAATTAGCAAACAGATCCACCAGGCTAGCTAATGGAGAACAGGGTAGGAAGCTTGTGCAGGACTGCTTAACAGTTTCTTCCAGAGAGCAGTGGGGGAAGGGCCACAAAGCAAGGACGTAACAGCAGGCTGCACTGCCATTAGCTTCTGGGAAATAATCACAAAGATTGGCCCTTAATTTGAGAGGAGTATGCAGACGTGGGAGAGAGATGCACTCCGAGACTCATTTATATTTTACACAGAGGGTCTTGAGGTATTGACAGTGGTACTAAACTGAAAGGAAAGCTCAGAGGTCCTTACACCCCTGTAGTGGGCTCTGGAACTCACTGCCACTTGACCTAGGGCAGGCGTGGGGAACCTTTGGCACTCCAGATGTCACTGAACCACAACTTTCATCAGCCCCCGCAAGCATGGCCAAGGGATCGGTGGTCGTTGTAGCTCAGCAGCATCTAGAGCAGGCATCCCCAAACTGCGGCCCTCCAGATGTTTTGGCCTACAACTCCCATGATCCCTAGCTAACAGGACCAGTGGTCGGGGAAGATGGGAATTGTAGTCCAAAACATCTGGAGGGCCGAAGTTTGGGGATGCCTGATCTAGAGGGTCAAAGGTTCCTCTCACCTGATCTAGGGCCTTGTCAAACTCCAGACCAAGAGCCAAAATGGCATCATTCGTCCTTGAGAGCCAGTGTGGTGTAGTGGTTAAGAGCGGTAAACTTGTAATCTGGGGAACCGGGTTCATGTCTCCGCTCCTCCACATGCAGCTGCTGGGTGACCTTGGGCTAGTCACATTTCTTTGAAGTCTCTCAGCCCCACTCACCTCACAGAGTGTTTGTTGTGGGGGAGGAAGGGAAAGGAGAATGTGAGCCGCTTTGAGACTCCTTTGGGTAGTGATAAAGCAGGATATCAAATCCAAACTCTTCTTCTCTTCTAGACTAGCTGGCCATGGAAACTAAGGTTCCGGCGATCTCTATGGACCCATAGCAGCTTTGGGGGGAAGAGATCAAAGCTTTCTAAACCAGGATGCAAAATTACACTAACTTAAAATGTAATGAAGGAACATAACAAACGGATGAGAGGGGGAAACACAAAATCCATTACAGTGGAACCTCGGTTTATGAACACCTCAGTTTATGAATTTTCGGTTTATGAACGCCACGGACCCATCTGGAACGGATTAATTCTCTTTCCATTACTTTTAATGGGAAAGTTCGCTTCAGTTTATGAACGCTTCAGTTTATGAACAGACTTCCGGAACCAATTACACCCATGTTTCAGTTTATGAACGCTTCAGTTTAAGTACTCCGCGGACCCGTCTGGAACGGATTAATCCACTTTCCATTACTTTCAATGGGAAAGTTCGCTTCAGTTTATGAACGGTTACTTCGCGGACCGTCTGGAACGGATTAATCCACTTTCCATTACTTTCAATGGGAAAGTTCGCTCCAGTTTATGAACGCTTCAGTTTATGAACAGACTTCCGGAACCAATTGTGTTCATAAACCAAGGTACCACTGTACCTCACTGGGGCAAACCTATTAACTTGCCGTAAACTGCAACCGTTACATGATTTAGCTACGCCTTTCATTGACAATGCAACACAGGCCATAAGAAACTGGGTTATTTTGGCAGAAGCTGAATCGTGCTGCAGCAAATTCATCCAGAAAAAGCAGCTAGTTATTGCTTGTCATGGAGAACCCCCACTTGTCACATTTAAATGGATCTGCCTATTAGAGTATGAGTCTACATGTTCAAGAATAGACATGGATCTGCATGCAGATCTCATGTAGTGCTCAGTACCCTTCCAGCTGAGAGCAGCAGAAGCTGGTGACTTAGCCACTCTCTGATCACAAGCCATTTCATCTCTTCCTTTTAATTTTGGTAAACCAACTTTAACACATCTCAGCCAATGGCTCATTGAGTCCCTGCACTTTGTTCTCAAAGTGCTAGTGCCCTCTACTGACCATTCTCTATGTAGCACTCAAGTGAACTTTTCAATCGCAGAAGTTCCATGTTATTGTCATTTTTAGAAGGCGTGGAGGCAGTTTGAGAAAATGACAGGTTCGTAATATGGACCTCCTGCCATTGCCTCCAAATCGCTAAGTCACAGGTCAAACTTCTCCAAGTGATAACAGCAATGTTGTTACCACTAGAACATTAATAACCATTACTAAAGGTAAAGGGGCCCCTGACCATACGGTCCAGTCGTATCCGACTCTGGGGTTGCGGCGCTCATCTCGCTCTATAGGCCGAGGGAGCCAGCGTTTGTCCGCAGACAGCTTCCGGGTCATGTGGCAAAGCTGCTTCTGGCGAACCAGAGCAGCGCACGGAAACGCCGTTTACCTTCCCGCTGGAGCGGTCCCTATTTATCTACTTTGATGTGCTTTTGAACTGCTAGGTGGGCAGGAGCTGGGACCCAGCAACGGGAGTTCACCCCGTTGCAGGGATTCGAACCGCCGACCTTCTGATCAGCAAGCCCTAGACTCTGTGGTTTAACCCACAGCGCCACCTGGGTCCCTTAATAACCACTACTAAAATGCCTCAAACCACAGGTAAAAAGGTAAAGGTAAAGGACCCCTGCATGGTTAAGTCCAGTCAAAGGAGACTATGGGGTTGCGGCACTCATCTTGCTTTCAGGCCGAGGGAGTTGGCATTTGTCCGCAGACAGCTTTCCGGGTCATGTGGCCAGCAGGACTAAACCGCTTCTGGTGCAACGCAACACTGTGATGGAAACCAGAGCGCATGGAAACAGAGTTTACCTTGCCGCTGCAGCGGTACCTATTTGGGAAACACTGGCCTGCGAACGCTCCAGATGGAGAACAGCCTTTAACAAAGGTGTCATGGGCTTTGAAGATGCTCGAACTTAGGACGCAAGGGAGAAGTGTGCTAAGAGGAAGGCATGCTTGGCAAATCCACACCGTGATCAACTCCCGCCCAGAAACCAATGTCCCCACTGTGGAAGGACGTGTGGATCCAGAATTGGCCCCCACAGTCACTTACGGGCCCATTGTTAAAACCGTGTTTATGGAAGACAATCTTACTCTGCTACGAGTGATCGCCAAAGAAGAAGACCTACAGGTGAAACTCGGAAAATTAGAATTATAATCAAAAAGTGCATTTATTTCAGTAATGCAACTTATTATTTTTTCTTTTTTAAAAATTTTAACGAACAGTTTCTTTTGGAAATTCCACAGTAATAAAACAAATAGTTACAATAATATAGAAATAAACATTGCTATCACAAATTTCATTAATTACATTCCATTTATAAATGACCCACCTAACGACAAATAATTACAACAAATAAAGGCGTGACATATCTTGCTTTGCATGTCATGCAACTATCTCATATATTGGTTTTACCTTTTAAGTTGGATTACTGAAAAAAAATGCACTTTTCAACGATATTCTAATTTTCCGAGTTTCACCTGTATTTATCTACTTGCACTAGAGTGCTTCTGAACTGCTAGGTTGGCAAAAACTGAGACAGAGCAACGGGATTCGAACCGCCAAGCTTCCAATAGGCAAGCCCAAGAAGCTCAGTGGTCTAGACTCTAGACCACAGCGCCACCCGTGTCCAGTTCAAACCACAATACACTACCCAAAAGTTAAAAGCAGGCGTTGCCCTTAAGATATACTATGGCTTGTAGGCAACTGAGTTAAACTCAGAGCAGACCTACGGAAATGAAGGAATCTAAGTTAGCCATGCCCATTAATTTTAAAGGCTCTGCCCTGAATAGTCCTACCACTGCATACAGCCCAATCTAACCAACTAGGAAGGAAGGTGGTTTGTGTAAAGCCGTTCCATGTGCATATAATACCTACTTGTGTTAAGATACTGGGCAGGCAAAGAGGTCACTTTATTGACAAGGCTTTGGGGGATAACTTAGCATACAAAATAACTATCCCCGTTATGTTGGTCCTGTTATTTGGCTTTAATGGTAGCAGAGGATTTTCTTAGGATGACCTTCGTGAATTTCTTTTTGAGGTGCTCCTTTGTGCAACACCGGGGGGGGGGGGCAGCACAAAATAAAAATGTATTAAGGACATATTCCCTCAGAGCACGTACGAGAGAACATTTGCACTTTGGGGGCAGTACTACGTGCAGAAACTTATCTTTCCCTAAAAGAGAGCATAAGCGCTTGCAGGAAAGCTGTGCAGGTGTGCAACCCCCTCACCCGTGAGCATTTGCTACCTGGCCCAAGGGTCTTGGCTCCTTTCTGGTTAAACCCTTTCCCTACTTGCAAGAATAAGGCTGGACTCTTTGCTGCCTCCGCTCTGGCATTAATGGTCGTCTAGAAGTAACTCTTAAGTGCCCTGCAAAAATATCATCAAGGCCTATTTAGTCCAGCATCCTGTTTTCCACAGCAGCCAATGAGATGTAGATCATGGAATCTTAAGAGCTGGAAGGGACCCCCAAGGGTCCACTAGTCCAACCCCCTGCAATGTAGGAATGTAAGAATCCTAGAAACTGAACATAAGGGCAATAGCCCCTTTCCTCCTGGTGTCTGTAGACAGCTGGTATTCAGAGGCATTTTGCCTCCACTAGGCAAAGGTTAAAAAAGCCATCATGACTTATCCTGCATGAATTGGTCTAACTCCCTTTCAAAGTTCGTGGGCACCCCCATATCCTATGGGAACAGATCCCAAAGTTTACCTCTGTCAGGTGTTGGCTCTCCCAATGTTGCCAAATGATAACTCCCAACGTCCCTGTCTACCACTGTCATTCTTGCCAGTGCTGATGGGAGTTGTGGTTCAACAACATCTGGAGGGCCAATGGTTCCCTGGACCTGCTGTATCCGTTTCTGCAAAAAAGGGGGGATTTATCCCAGCATCTCCTCTCTGCAACCATCAGCACGCTTCCTTCCTTGCCTCTACCACTGAATGACACATACGCACACACAAATGACTTTAAGTTAGTAACTGGCAATTAATTAATTACCGATGTGTCACTGCCGTGCACAAGAATCAGGTGGCATAAACATGCATTGGAACTAAAACTCAAGGGAAGGATTTTTATTTCCTGCAAACTCTTCGCTCCCGGAACTGTCTCAGCAGGCGACCTCAATGCAGGCCCACTTGACATCACCGTGCAATGTGTATCACTTCAGATTGTGGTATTAATTTCCTGGACTAAGCTTCTAGGCCTTGTGTGAACAGGATCTAGCAGAAACAAGCTGGGAAAGTGACCCTCTTGCATGTTTGCCGGGCAGCCCACCAAACACTCACACGCCCGCAACAAACACGACTATATTTTATTTATTAAGTTTCAATGCAGCTAAAAAGCTTTTGGTGTTCTAGCAAAACACCAATGCGACACTTTAATGGGAAAGCTGGAACAAAATAACAACAGCTCTTCTTATCAGCCTCTGTGCCATGAAGAGTTTCCATCCGCAAGACATAGATGGGGCCAGTCTCTGAAGGACCTTTGTGGTAGGGACAGGAAGCAAACAGCCCGAGGGGACTCACATAACTTTTGTGTCAGGTGTGGTGGGGAGAGCCAATCCGCTTCTGAAGCTCACGGAAGGAAGTGGCGTTCTACTTGATGCGATAGAGGACCTTGCGCTGCATGCGATGCTGGATCTCGCCACGGCGCATCATGAGTTGTAGCACTTTGTAGATGGCATGCTCAGGGTATTTCTGGGAAGGAGGTGAGAGAGTCTGTGAGGCCCACTGTCTATTTTATTTCACTAAATGCATATGCCGCTTAGTTGTTTCTTAAAAAAACTCACCACCTTCAAAGTGGTTTATGAAAAGGATAAAACAATGAAATTATAAATAATTTTTTAAAGAACTATTTAAAATCAATGGGTTTTTTTAATAAAAAAACTTGTCAATATTCTACATATCTGCATAGGCTTGTCTGTAGTGGGCACCAAAAAGCACACAGGGAAGGCACCTGTCTGATATCAACAGGCAGGGAGTTCCAAAGTGCAAGTGCTGCCACACTAAAATATCAAATTACAGTGGTACCTTGGTACTTGAACTGCTTGGCTCCCAAACAAATCGGCTCCCGAATGCTGCAAACCTAAAAGTAAGTGTTCCGGTTTGCGGACATTTTTTGGAAGCTGAACATCCAACGCGGCTTCTGCTTTTGAGTGCAGGAAGCTCCTATAGCCAATCGGAAGCTGCGCCTTGGTTTTCGAACTCCTGGATTGGATTAAGTTAGAGAACGAAGGTACCACTGTACTTACAAATGTGGCGAGAGTGAAAGCTGTGAGCACCAGTTCCATAGGTCAAAGTAGTCAGGTGGACATAGATGGAATGAGGAGATCTCACAGGTAGACCGGACCCAGGCTGAAAAACAATCGCTGAACTGGGGAGGGGGTGGGGATGTTGGGTGAGTTAAGAGGCCAGCTCCTGGCTAAATTGATTGTGCAGGGTGTCAAGATTAGTGTCTGCTCTAGCAGAGAAGCTTTGCTTCTGAGATGCAACAAAACACAGTGCAGGGTTTGAAGGGAAAAGTGGGGTGGGTGAGGCAGAGAAGGTCAAACGCTTCTTCTTCTTTTCATTTCCACTCTGTGCTGTTTATGTATTATGGGTCTATGGTCCTTGCCAGTGGGGTCGATCCAGCTCAAGTAACTTGAGAGAGCAGAGAAGGTTCAGAGCTGGATGTGGCAGTGGTAGGTGTGCAGGGTTGCATCCTCAGTGATGAGAAGCAGGGCTCCAGCGATAGCTCTACAGCCCTCTTGCACACAAAAGCCACATCCTCATGTGGGGACAGTCACGCCTTATTCCCCCTCTTCCTTCCTTCAAAAGAGCACAGAGCCCCTTCATGCGCTTCCTAGTTGGTCTCCTATGCAGGCAGCTTACAGGGCTAACCCTGCTTCACTTCAGCAGCAGAACTGCATCCCTCATGTGCCCTTCAGAGCATTATCCCCAACAGCTTGCCGAAGATGGCATGCTCAGAGCCAAATCAAAATGAGAGTGTGGCCAGCTGCTCAACCTCACCCCAGGGCTTGCTGTGGGTGAACAGCTCATGAGAAAGCTGCCCTACGCCCCCCATGGGTGCCACAGTAGCTTTTCCAGAACCTTTCCTTACTGGGCAATGATACATGGCACTGTGGCCTGAGCCTGCAAGTAGACGTCATGCAATCTGTTTAGGGGGTGCGGGAACTTTGGCTTCCAAAAGCAGAACTGTTGGCTTGTTCCCATGGAGATGAAGTGAACAGACCCCTCTTAACCTGCTTCAGAGATGACTTGCAGCGTCGGAAGCAAGGTGAGAACTTAAGAAAAACTTTCGTAACAGTCCTGTCCTCTTAGCGGCCAATCAGATTCCTCTGGGAATCTCATAAGCAGGGCAAGAGCGTAACAGGAGTGAGTGATGAAGAGCCCTCAACTACGTTAGGTGTGTTAAGTGCCTGGTGTTAACACACAAAAAAGGGAGTCAATTCTAGGCTTGGTTATAGTAAACCTCAAGCAGGTGGGGAGGTCAGGTAGAAAATCCTTGAGTGTGAAATGTTATTGTTTCAGAAAACACACACTTCAGATCTTTCAGCATCATGAAGAAACCGTGAAAGCAGCTAGGAAGTGTTTGTTTTTAAAATAAATATCCCCCAGTCTGTTGCTCTTCAATGAAGGTGGATAAGGAGATCAGGTGTGTGTACTTATTTCTATTTATAGAATATAAATATCCTTTCATAAAATACCAGGGCAGTTGTATAGCAATGTAAAATTTGCTGGTCTTTGACCGTATTAGTTTTACTTACTTACTAGCAATGTAAAACAATTAAGGGCAGTACAGTGGTACCTCAGGTTAAGAACTTAATTCGTTCTGGAAGTCTGTTCTTAACCTGAAACTGTTCTTAACCTGAGGTACCACCTTCGCTAATGGGGCCTCCTGCTGCCGCCGCACGATTTCTGTTCTCATCCTGAAGCAAAGTTCTTAACCCAAGGTACTATTTCTGGGTTAGCGGAGTCTGTAACCTGAAGCGTCTGTAACCCGAGGTACCACTGTACAAAAGTTTCTCTTCAATGGAAGTAGAAGTCCACAAGGGCTCTAGCTCAGGCCTGCGCAACTTGTAACCTCAACAAAGCCAAATTTCTGAAGTGCACACCAGGGATGGATAGCATCTCATGATACTGCAACCCTTGGTTTGTGTAAGCCTCTTAAAAAATTTTTTTACTGCCTTTGAAGGACCGCAAACAGAGACGGATTATCAGTGTTTGGCAGGTAGCGTGTAGGTCGCAAATTCTGCCAGCCTCTCCCAGGCTTGCCATGAATTGCCTGACCCACTGAACTCACTTGCTTCACGAAATCCTGGATGATGCTGTGTTCGGATACTTGGGAGCCAATGGCAAAGCGACGCTTGAGCTGCTTTTCAATGCGCGACAGCATCTCCTGGTCCTCCTGGGTAGTGAAACCCTCCACGCCTAGGGAAGAGATTTAAATGCAGTTCTCTTTACGAAAGCTTAAATGCAAAAATCTGTGGGCACCACCTAGTTAACACAGTACAATGGGGTGGGTGGACTAGGGGTATAGTGCATCTACATGCAAAACGTACCAGGTTCAATCCTCAGCATCTCCAAATAGGGCTGGGAATGTCCCCTGCTTTAAACCCTGCTGGCCTGTGGCCTCTGGAACGCCGTCCAGAAGGGAAAGTGGCCTGGCCTAAACCCACCTTGTAAATCAATGGCACAGGCTATTGACTGCCTTTTCCACTGGAAAGAGCACATTTTGTATCTTTCCAACAAGACTATGTATACCCAAACACTTCCAGAGGACACGGGTGTCGTGCAAGTGTGCTGCTGTTTTGTTGTCTCACCTGAGAGGCTGCCCGACATGGCAGCATCGAGCGTAGACACCTGGAAGAGCCGCAGGGCTTCCTCGACATCTGCGTCCGTGGCAAAAGGTTGGAGCTTCATCTTGCTGAGGGACTCTGCAATCCGCACAATGGCCTCCAGCTGCCTGCATGGCAGAAATGAAACATCATAAGCAGTCGTACCTTGGATCCTGAACACCTTGCGAGTTGAATGTTTTGGCTCCCGAATGCAGCAAACCCGGAAGTGAGTGGTTCCGGTTTGTGAACGTTCTTTGGAACCCGAACGTCCAACCTGACTTCTACGGCTTTCAAATGTTTTTGAAGTCAAACAGACATCCGGAATGGATTCCGTTTGACTTCCGAGGTACCACTGTATATATCTCGAAGGGGAAAGAAATGAAGGTTATCGCAGCAAGGGAACTGGAAACTTACGGAGGCAAAGCCTCAATCAAATGCCGGGAACAGAAGAAACACTTGCTAGAAATTGCAATTGTTAACAGAGGGTAGAAATTGCCCTTAAGTCTAGACACGTTGCATTTCAACACAGAATGCACATCTATAAGTAGGAAAATAAAGCAGCTATATGACAAGGAAGAAGGGACCCAAACCTATGCTTGCCATTGAGATACAGATTTCTATGTGCAGGGATTGATTGATTGATTGAAGAGGATCTGCATTCCAGCTGGTCAAGAGATTATGGGAGCAGTTAACGCAGCAATGTATTCCTGTGCCAAGAACATTGTCATGAAACACTTTCTACACTTGAGGTGCAACATTACCATCTCAGCAAAAACTAGGCCAGGCAGAGAACAAAGCCTCACATAGCCAAGTCTCCCTTCTCATCGGCACGCAGTCCTATTTCATGGCCCAGGCCAAGCCCAACCACAGGCAAGATTCCTTGAAGAGAACCTTCATACAGCATCTGTGCCCCCCACTCGATCCAAGCAGCCAGCAGAAGGATACACATCCGTCATCCAACGCAATTTCCCTGAGAAAGATCTGACCGTCTTGCCTCAACAGTGCATCTGTCTTGGCCTCACGCAAGGGAGCCTGCCAAGAACAAGAGGCCTCCTAGGCCATCCTCTTAGGCACCATCCTTTCATTCCTTCCCATCCCTCACAGACACCTGCTGCCACCTCACCTGACTGTAATGGGAATGCTGGATCGACGGTCGGTTTCCCTCTCGTGCTGGCGGGCTCCGCTGCGCATGAGGATGTAGCGGTTCTTCAGCTTCTCTGCGGCCTCTGCAGAAAGACGAGGGCCGCACTTCCTGCAGAGGACATTGCAGGGCTTAATAAATCAGAGGGCGCACCAAACCCACACAATTCTACCAGAGGCTTCCCTACCAACTGGCTCTGCCACAGATTTTCCCCAGTCTCACCCATCTGGAAGAGTCTCCGTCCCATTCAAACCCCAAGCTAGAAACAGCTTTATATTTTTGAGAGCAGATTTTTGGAGATCTAATCCAGCTTTTCCCCCACAGCATCTCCAATGACTCAGCACTGTCATTAAACTCGGAAGCACTACCCAAAACTGCTAAGCGGAACCCAAATTCCAGAAACTGAAGTTTGAATGGCAAGTTATCAAGGTTATACTGGAGCAATATGCCTTCACATAGTTGTAGAAGACTTGGCCTTGTGGTTTGTGGGATATGGCCCTTGACACCAGAATGCAATGTGATGAGGAATGCCAGTGAAAATGTTGGGAGGGTTAGGAATGGGGGGCAGTGGTGGTGTCAATATTTGTTCACTGGCACCCCTCCGTTTGCTTTAGAGCAACAAAAGAATTCACTCTGAGCTTTCAAAAGCTAAGGTGGACAAGGCTTTTTAGCATTGTGACATTCACAGCTATTCAGGCTGCTTTTAGTTAAAGAAGGTATGGAGAGCAGGAAAGGGGCACATTACAACTAGCTAGGTCTCAGCCCACTATACTGTACAGCTTGTTTAGAAGCGCTTGCCATCCTTCCCAGGTGACGGTGCTACAATTTCTCAATTGACTCACGCTCGGCAGTAGGCGATCAGCTTCTTCAGTTTGTTCAGCTCAATCTCCCCCTCCACAGCTTGGGTCTGGGTCAGAGCACTCACATGCAGAGCCATCACGTGCTTGGCCAGTATCTGTGGATACACCACAGAGCAGGAGGGGTTGGAAGCACGAAGCACACCAAACAGGAGTCTTTTAAACATGCAGGAAACATATGGCCAGCAAAGAATTCATTTAAACAAGTGCAGGCTAGGCTCTAACTCCTTGCCTTAGTTCTCAGTTATTATCTATCCTTTAGGAAGCAGTCTCAGTTTACAGCGTGCTCTGCAGCCTTGCAAATAAAATCATCTTGTGCAGGCAGACGGCACAATATTCCCATGCCAGAGGCTGCGAGGTTGTGTGGCCTCATCGAGCAGCAAAGCATTATGGGGCAGATATGGGACTTGGAGCACAAGATTTGTTCAGATTGGCCTTTGGATTTCAGCTTCCCAGCCTGCAGAAATGCTGAATCCTATCAAGGATGTTATGCTACCTAGGAGGGCAAGCCGAACAGAAAACATAGACTGTTGGGGTCAAGGGCCTATCCTATCCTCCAGAAGTGCTCTGCCATGACAAATGCATGAAAAGCAGGGTCATGTCTGAAGACACAGTCCCTCTTCTGCTATTACGAGGTAGTTGGTTTCCCCGGCAGGCAGCCCTGCAGTGCCTTCCCCTGTACACAAAGCTACCCAGCCCACCTACCATATCTCTTTCCTCATTGTGCTCATCCTTGACAATGAAGATCATGTCAAATCGGGAAAGGATGGTGGGCATGAAATCTATGTTCTCTTCGCCTTTAGTTTCGTCCCAGCGACCAAAGACAGAGTTGGCAGCTGCCAACACGGAGCAGCGTGAGTTTAGGGTGGTCGTGATACCGGCCTGTGTGAGCGCACCAAGGCGAAAAGGAAAAAAGTCACGTCAGCGGGAATCCGAAGCATGTCAGTAAATAATGCAAAATCAACGGGCACGTAAACCCACGTGCAAGTACTGAACGCAGACCAGGCCCATAGGGTGAAGGTTAATCCTTGAAACTCATCAGCTCTTTTTCTTTTGCATGCCAGTGAGAAGAAATTAGCCCCGCTTCATTGGGTCCTTACCATTTAAAAGCCAAATCAGAGATCCAAGTTAAGACTCACAGGCTGAAGATACTTAAAGCAAGCAGGTGGGACGCCATGCCTAAAAGGTCGCTGCTGCCTTGGCAACGGAGCTCACCTTGGCAATGGAGATGGTTTGCTGCTCCATCGCTTCATGGATAGCCACTCTGTCATCCTCACGCATCTATAGAAACAAAAAAAGAGGGGGGGGGGAGAGGAGAAACAGAATCCAGAAAAATTATAGAGTCAGGTTTCTCATAGGAATGGAAGAGAGCATCAAACAGTCTACACCAGGCATGGCCAAACTTCACCCTCCGGCTGTTTTGGGACTACAATTCCCATCATCCCTGACCACTGGTTCTGTTAGCTAGGAATGGTGGGAGTTGGTAGTCCCAAAACAGGTGGAGGGCTGAGTTTGGCCATGCCTGGTCTATACTATTTCCTGCTCTTGCAACTGACGCAAGATGCTACCCCATCTCCCCCTCCTTGAGGGCTGCACTACAATATTTTTATTTATCCATTAACCAGTGGCTAGAGGCAAACTACCGACTTTTAAACTTCAGAATGTAAACCTTTCATGCAACAAATGAATCTAGACGGCATATGATCAACATTTTGAAAAACTTTTACCTCAGGATTGTAACCATTTGCCCACAGCCCTAATGGTGTGTTTTTTTAAAGGGCTAGTTGGCCTCCTAGCATCTGCTTATATTATGCATTACTTAATATATATTAATACACTGTCCTGCCCTCATTTTTTGTGGCATCCCCAAAGCTAACTGGTTGCCGGTGTTAAAGATTCATTCCCCATGTCTGCTGTCATGGGATTGCTGTTTATCACAAGATGGTGTATGTTTTCATTCCACAGTGGGAAGTGACGAAGACAGGATTTTTGTGTTACTGTGTTTCCTGAAGTGAGACTATTGTCCTTTGTTCTTTCTCTTTGCTGTCTGATGCTAGAGAGAGGAAGCCATGTTGCAGTGCTCCGTGTGTGTTTATATGTAAATAAAAGTAGATTGGCCAAAATGCTGAGTTGCTGAGGTCTGTTATGCAACTGCGCAAATTCTGCGGATCCCTAAGTGTGTTAATGCTTCTTGGCATTAGTCGCTGTGATGTTGGGGCTGAAGAAAGCTTTTGAAGCTCCCGAACGATTGACCAGGAGGGAGGAAACATGCCAGTCGGGCATGTGTCTCTTCCAGGGTCCTACTCATGTGTAAGAGATCCTAACAGCCGGTTGCTTTGGACTAAAACTCCCATCAGCCCCAGCCAACACGTTCAATGACCAGAGATGATGGGAGATGTGATCCGCAGCATCTGGAAGGCTCTATGTTGGAGAAAGCTGCTGTGCTAGGAGACCTGCTTCAACCATTGAACATATGGTAACGCAGAATTTTGCTGGCGCACTCCCTTCGCACCTTGTCAAACTCATCAATGCAAACCACTCCCCCATCAGCCAGCACCATGGCTCCTCCTTCCATGAAGAAACTCCGTGAAGATGGGTCTCTGATCACCGAAGCTGTCAGGCCAGCTGCACTGCTGCCTTTCCCAGAGGTGTACACCTGAGAGAGAAACCGAGAGAGAGAGAGAGAGAGAGAGAGAGAGAGAGAGAGAGAGAGAGAGAGAGAGAGAGAGAAATGCATGGCATGTCAGATGCATACACTCTTCAGCCCAGTCAGTTTATGGAAAATCTGGTGTAACCCAATACAGTGATGCCTTGCAAGACAAAATTAATTCGTTCCGCGAGTCGTTTTGTATTGCGAAAATTTTGTCTTGCGGTTTTCAAATTTAAACAAAGCAAAGCAAAAATAAAATGCAAACAATTTCGTCTTGCGAAGCACAGCCATAGAAAAATTAGTCTTGCAAGTCAACAAAAAGATTGACAAACGCTTTCATCTTGCGAGTTTTTCGTTGTGCAAGGCATTCGTCTTGCGAGGTACCACTGTAATGTGGGAAACATACATCTCAAAGGGGGACATCATCCTGAGTCAAAACCCTATCATGGAGATGGGCCTTCTGTGTACACCCCACTCCGAATCTTGGCAGGAACTGCAAGGAAAGCCCCCACCCCCCAACAAAATTTCTGAATTGTCTATTATGGGGTCAGGAAGGATCTCCTGTAGATATTTGAGCTCTGGGCCATACAAGGCATTATAATCAAGCCCAGGAGCATACAGGCAGCTGGTGTAGAACTATTAAGATAGGTGGTCCATGATCCCATATAACTTCTCCAGTTAATAAACCTGGCAGCCATATTCTGCACTTGCTATAGCTTCTGTTTTCAAGGGCAGCCTGCAAAGAGTGTATTGCAACAAGCCAAACGAGGTCCCTAGAGCAGAGATTACTGACAGCAGTAACCCATGCCCATCAAAGATCAGTTTGAATGCATTTTTGATATATCCATAGGTTATATTCGTGTGAATTCAGTTGGGTATTTCTGATGCATTGTGTGGCTATTTCTTTGTGGTGCAATAAAACAGTACGGATTTTTCTATTTTTAATCCCAAAGTGGCAATATGCAACTGTGCCTCAGGACACTTACCCCAATGGGTGAACATCTTTCTACAAACTTCAGCAGCTGGGACTTGGCTGTGCCTGGGTCTCCCAACATGAGCAGATTAATATCCCCTCTGCGGGTCAACCCATCTGGAAGCCTGTAGAGTAAAGCCAGAGAGAGGAGGAGAGAAGGTGAGCTCATTTCTTAGTAGCCCCATTTTGGCTCCACCTGTCAGCACTCACCACCCGAATTTGCTATTAGGAGCAGAGTTGATGTATTTCGAACCAGCCTGTCGAAAAGCAGCTACCAAGAGCTTCAAGGCCATTGGGAAGGAAGGGTACCTTCTTCCATTCCACCTTACCAAGTTATTGGCATTAAATTAGCCACAGATGCTCGTGCTATCATTTGATTGGCTTGTTAATGCATTATGTTCCAAGTTAGTGAGTGGAAGTTTTCAGTAGTGAGCCAGGAACTGCCCAGGTCAACTAGTGACACCCTCAGTGAAGAAGGAATGTGGCCAACATGGCCTTCATTTCATTTTAATATACTTCTGGTATCTCTCGACTCTACTCGACGGGAATAGTCATGACACACACTGGACACAAATGCAACTGTTAAATGGGCTGCTCTCCTTCAACATGGAAGGACACTTTCTTCTAACTGTATTCCTGTTCTGTTCTTCCTTCATGCCAATTGCCAATACCTCTTCCGAGAGCCTCCAAAAAGCATGCAGGCAATAGCCTTCTTGATATCAGCACTTCCATAGATGGAGGGAGCAATACTCTTGGCAATTGTCTCGTAAATATTGGGCATGGAAGCGAGTCGTCGGAAGTCCTCTTCTTCCTGAGGAGTCACAGAACTACTGGCACTACGTCCTAGAGGAGAGAATACAGAAACACTCAGGACACTCAATTTTAATCATTTTAAGCATTCACTGCAATGTCACAGTAGCCCCCATTTTTTTTATATTTCCCCCATCCCAAAAATTACCATTTCTTTCTGTACACTTAGAAGAACTTCATCCCTATTTCAGAAAGGAGAATACAGACGGAGAAGGTTTATTTATTTAACAACATTTGTATACGGCTTAGTTGTAAATAAAACCCCTAAGTGGTTTACAAAGTATCTAAAATACACATTTAAAATGGAAGTCAAAGACTAAAATGAAGGGTTTTTTTATTTAAAAAATCAAATTATAAATAAAATCCACAGTTAAATATATACATTGCAAGCAAAATGTAGATTAAAATACATGGTAACTTCACGTTTGATTAGGCTTGCCTAATCAAAAAAAGATTTTAGCAGGACCCAGAAAGAGAACTGCAAAGATACCTACTTAATGTCAATCAGCAGGGAGTTCCAGAAGTGCAGGAGTTGCCACACTAAAAGGCAGATTCCTTACAAGTGCAGAATGAACATGATGTGGCACTTTTAAAAGTGCCAGTTACACAGATGGATGTGTTTGATTATTCATGTCTGCTCCTGTTTATTCTACAAAGTTATTTGCATTCAGTACCCCCAGAGAGTGAATTTACAAATCAAATCGATAGCACTTCTATGTGCCACATTGACAAATTAGCACAGTGGGCCAGAGTTTGAGTAGTGAGACAGGAATTTCCTGGATTAACGTGAGGTTAAGTTGCCTCTCAGCCACAACACCAAAGGACTGCCCTTCAAATCAAAGCATTCCTGAGCAGGTGGTTCAAGTTTACATGAACGAAAAATAGGCAGGGCAGTATTAAGAACCAGAAACAAAGGAGCAGAGTTTTCCAAAAGCAGCGTTACCTGAGCCTTCCGTGTCCACTTGGATTCCCACCACACGGATGTAAGAGCTTCGTATGCCCACGCCAACATTGTCCCGGCCCTTGTTCTTTGTGAGGCCAGACTTCTTGATGGAGTAGATGCCCATGATGGTCACTCTGTTCCCAGGGACAACCTTGTCACATAAATACCTGGGGGAAAAACAAATTATTAGCATAAGCAAAGAGAGAAAGCAAAGTGGAACTATAAGATTGCTTTTTGTTTCCTCTTGAATGACAAAAAGAATTACCAAGTAGGCATGCCTCAAATATTGCAGAGTTGGCCCAGGAGACAAACTTTTGCCATTTTATTTACTATCAGGTATTTTTATCTTGCTTTTCCATTGTACATCTCTATCTTTAGAATGCTCACAGTGGTTAACAACGTGCCAAGAATGTTGTAATTGTTTTCAACACATGCACATAAGCAAGATGGCAATCGCTGTGTTCCTGCGTCATTCAGCCGGTGGGTAGTTGACCCGGTGTACCAGCTGGGAATTGGACTAGAAAATAAGTCTTTGGGTTCCTTCCAAATTTGCTAAATAGCTTTATAGTGCAGTCTTATTTCATGCCTACTCAGAAGTAAAACCCAGCGAGTTGACTGGAACTTACTCCCAGATAAGTGTGCGTAGGATTGCAGTTTTAAATCAATATCAACAGGGCCATTCCTGTGGCCCACCTACATTCTCATGTCTTCAGGAATCACCATTATCTAACAACCCATACCCCGAAAGTACACAGAAGGTGTCAAGGCACTGGTATCTTCTTCTATCCAATTTTGTAGAGCCAGAGGACACTGCAACAGACTCAGATGTTCAATGTAGCCATTCTTATGACAGGTTCAGCATAGGCAGCTGTCTTACATCAGCATCAGAACATTTGGTCCACCTAGATTACTGCCTACACCAGGGATTAGGAACCTGCGACCCCACTAGATACTGTTTATTTAATATTTCTAGAAGTATTTTTAGACCATCCCTCATATAAATATCAGGATAAAAAAATTCCTTCCAGTAGCACCTTAGAAACCAACTAAGTTTGTCATTGGTATTAGCGTTCGTGTGCATGCACACTTCTTCAGATACACTGTGTATCTGAAGAAGTGTGCATGCACACGAAAGCTCACACCAATGACAAACTTAGTTGGTCTCTAAGGTGCTACTGGAAGGATTTTTTTAAATTTTGTTTCGACTACGGCAGACCAACACAGCACAGCAAAAAAAATTTTTAAAGCATCATACACCATAAAACCATGCAGAATTATCATAAAAATGACTGGCTCATCTTTTGATACAAACTCTCATCAGTCCCAGCCAGCCAGCATGGGAACCAGTGGGGGTTGTTGGGAGTTGTAGTCCAACATCTGGATGGCCAGAGCTTAGCCGTCCCTGGTCTACACTGATTGCCATCAGCTCTCCAGGCTTTCGGACAGGGCTCTTTCCCCATCACCTGCTATCTGAACTTTTTACCTGGAGGTGCCTAGGGGGTTGAACCTGAGAACTCTTGATTTCAAAGCGTTTGTTCTACCACCGATAAATAAACCCCTCTTCCTAACAACTAAGTTCCCTGTCTAAATCAGCTGATGGGAGTCGTCACCTGTCGCAGTAGAGCTGCATGTGCCTGGGCATCTCCCCATGGGGGACAGCATCTGGCGACTCCTGGAGCTTCAGGGTCTGGAAATCCACACATTTGCACTTGTCCGGAACAATGAAGTATGGGTCCAAAGGGCACTTTGTTAGGCCTGTCTGTTCCCTGAAAAGGGGAGGGGGGCAAGAGAGAGAAGAAAATGGGTGCAGGGAAGATGGGAGCAGATTGTACATTAGAGTTTTTATTTATACTTTTCAAATTTATACATTTTATTAATTCTACAATCATTTTAACATTTCAAAGTTTTGTCTTCCTTCCCCCTTTTCCTGCGGTTCCTTAAATTAATTTTTTTAAATATCTTCTGCATATCCAGATTCATTTAATTCGCTCATTTGATTATCTACTTTAAATATAAACTCTTATGAAACCGCAGGTTATTACACAATCCTGCCAATGTTTTTATCTGTTCGCAATTCATCTGTAAATATTCAATAATTATCTTGATTTCTTATTCTTCCAGTTCTGCATATTCCATAAGTTTTTGTATCCATTCTTCCTTTGCTGATTCCATTAGAAGGTGTTCCATGGTGTGCTTTTATAATCTTTGTCTAAGTCATCGTCCAAGACACCTAGTCTGGCAAGTCATGAAAATCCCTGTTTTGCAGATTAAGGAAATGGAACCAAGAGACACCAAACTTGCCCCAAGATTACCTACTGTGCCCAAGGAAGGTTGCTGAACCCACAGACCATAGCTTCATGTGGGGACCATATATTCACCTGACCCCTACTCACAAAAGTGTTAAGGGAAAGCCTTCAGAGGACATACTAAAGATATAGGGTTGTTTTACCTGTGCACTGCTGGGAGAAAAGTAAAAGTAAACCAAAGTCTATAGAAGTCAGCTAAAGCAAGCATGGAGAACCTTTGCAGATGTTGCTGAACCAGAATGCCCATCACCTCTCACCATCGGTTGTGCTTGTTGAGGGTTTATAAGAATTGCAGTTCAGCAATATCTGGATGGCCAAAGATTCCCCACACCTGAGCTAAAGTAAAAAGGATTTGATTGACCCAACACACTACTTGCTCTTCTGCGGTGGTACAATTAGGTTAGTTTTAGGCTCTGGGCTCAGCAGCCTGATATTACCAACTGATGCGGGTGGGTGCTGTGCATCTTTCCATCAGCTTTCCATCATCTTTTCCATCAGCCAGTCCTTCTTGATCTAGAGGCCCTGGACTTCTGCCCCAAAGTCACCCACAGCCCCCAAGTGAGCCAATTGCTCTTGATTAAAAGCTGCTGATCTGTTTAATTCTTAGGTCCTTTCTGAGAACACGGGACAATTGCATTTCCCATGAAGGAGGTATCAAAAATCTTAGGAGGAGGGCAGGAAACCTTAAGCAAAACTAAGGTTGCAGTCTTACGGTTGCCTGCTTGAGAACAAGATCCATTTAACTTAGTGTGATCAACGTCTGAGCAAACACACATAAGACTCTGCCATAAAACAAATGACAGGGGCTGCAATCCAAACCTCGCCGGGGCATGCATGTATTGAGTGAAGGCATCCCTTTGCTTGCATCTCCTGGCTCAGCCCAATGCCTAACAGTATCCCGACCAGCAAACCCTCAAAGCGGGGCACTCTGGGGCTGGGCCAGACTGAGATCCACTAGATCCTGAGCTACTCTCACAGCTGATCTGCCTGGTCCCCCCCCCTCCCTTTCATTTGCTGTGGGTGGCCTGGTTGTGATTCTGCAGAGCCTTGGTGGTGCAAAGTTTAGATTGCTCTGTAAGACTCCAGAAACTCGTACCTGGTTTCTTGGCAGTAAGGTCCACTAAATTCCAGTGTCCTGAGAGCAAGCTCTAAATAATGCAATCGTATACATGTGGCTGGGCATGCACAGGGCTGCACTGCAGAAGGATTTTGCACGTGAGATGGGGCAGACACACAAGAGAAGAGGTGCACTGGGAAAGGGACTTTCAGCCTTACGTGCTGCATTTCCGAGGAAGAGCGTATCCTTCCAGGCCAGGGCGCAAGGCAATGTTGGGGATGATGTTTCGGCATGTGCGACACTGGATGGTGATCCTGGTGGCTTTGGCTCTCACAGCAGTTGCAGCGATGATGATTCCTGGGATCTTCACCAGATGAGACATCTGCTCCGACTGCAAAGCAAGCAGGAGGGAAACACAGCTGTGAACAAGCTCCAAAGGAAACAGCTGCAAATTGCACTCCAAAGTGTTCAGAGCCAAATGCAGTAAATCCACAAATTACAATTTCTCTTCCCCCTGTACCTAACAAAATCAGTTTTAAAAAAACTCAAAGTGCTCCAGTTTCTAAATGCAGGTAGGTAAATGGGGAAATAAAGCCAAGAATGCAAATCAAAACATTTAATGAATGTACACAACATGCCTAACGTACTCGACTACAGAATATGGTTTTTATATGATTTTATTTTCAAAGCTGAGAATTGTGGAAGATTTGGACATAGGCACGAAAATTTCCAGGGGCAGCTTCCTATGTGAACTTAAAAGATTACTCTCTCCCTGCCCACAGGGAACCATCAGACTTCCTGGGTCAAACAAATGAGAGATGACTACCATCATTGTGTTTACAAGGCTTATGGATACAGAGGGGATCCACATTGGTTTTGGCTTTTGCAAAACTACTGCTTGTCACCCACTTTTACTGACTCACTATAAGGCATCGAGCAAGACCATGTGTTTTTTTCTTCAAAGGGTTTCTCCACATTTAAATGCTCTACTGTAGCTTCTCCTCTTCAGTCTATCATAGTGAATCCATCCAGCTCACCTTGAGACTGCGGATATTGGCTGGATTGGCATCCGACCTCAGCATGACTTGAATGTCTTGAAGAGTCTCCTCTCCCGTTGGACGAGGGCGTGTTATTTCATCAGCCACCTCCTTTGCCGCTTCCTCTAGCTGAGAAAAAGAATGGTGCTGCTGAGAACATCAGAAGCCAATGTCTATCACTCCCTTTGTTAGCAAGCTCAAGTGGTAAGTGTCAACAGAAATGAAGCCACTAAGAAATATGAGGGAGGTATCAGCATGCTTGGGTGAACCCAAAGGTAAGCAGAAGTACATTGGGCAGGGGCAAAAAGCCCAAGACTACCAAAGGAGAATTGAGCATACTAAGCGATGGTTGACTGACAAAAAATAAAGGAGGGGGCAATGGAACAGAGGAGGGCATAACTGGCCAGCAATGTTTTGTTTCAGGTCCCCCTTGGGGACAGCCAGAATGGTGGAGTGGTTAGACTAGGACAGGGGTCCCCAAACTAAGGCCCGGGGACCAGATGGAGCCCAATCGCCTTCTAAATCCGGCCCACGGACAGTCCAGGAATCAGCATGTTTTTACATGGGTAGAATGTGTCCTTTTATTTAAAATGCATCTCTGGGTTATTTGTGGGGCATAGGAATTTGTTCATATTTTTTTTCAAAATATAGTCCGGCCCCCCACAAGGTCTGAGGGACAGTGGACCGGCCCCCTGCTGAAAAAGTTTGCTGACACCTGGACTAGGACCTGTGAGACCAGGGTTCAAATCTCTACTTGGCCATGAGACTCATTGGGTGACCTCAGGTCAGTGACCAACTCTCAGTCTAACCAACCTCACAGGGCTGTTGTGAGGATAATATGGAGAAGGGCAGGGGAGACTAAAGCATGCCACCTTGATCTCCTTGGAGGAAAGGTGGGATATAATATGTAGTAACAAAAATAATAAATCAATGCTGCCCATGTTCATCTGAATGCAACCTACTATTTCTGTCTCCCAGCCATCTCACCCTTGCCTCATACATACCAGCTGCAGGTGCTCAGCAGGTTGCTTGAACAGGTAGTCTGCCAGGTCCTCATCAAAGCTTGCCAAGTCCTCCATCTCCACCTCAATCCAGTACTCCCCCAGGTTGTAATGTCGCTTAAGCTCATCTCTTAATACGGTGGATGGGTGGGGGGGGAGAGAAAAATGTTTTCGTTTGGCAGGACTTAAAAGTGACAAGCTCACACCCTAGTACACACTAACATTCTACTGTGCTCATGCTCCTTTGCTTTTGTTATTTAATCTTATTTTTTTTCCCTGGTTGGGAGCTGCCTTGAGAACTTTGCAAAGGGGTAGTAGCCATGTTAGCCTCTTGCAGCGAAAACAATCCAAGAGTATTGTGACAATTTGTCAGCTGGCTCATGCCACCCTAATTTTTGTTAGTCATTAAGGTGCCACAAGACCCTGTTCTCGAAGCTACGAACATGAGTTTGACCAAACTGCGGGAGGCAGTGCAGGACAGGAGTGCCTGGCGTGCTATGGTCCATGGGGTCACGAAGAGTTGGACACGACTAAACAACAAAGACCCTGAGAACTTTGCCACAGGACAGCCTATAAATACAGTAAACAGAGCCATACTAATCCAAACCAATAATACTGTATATTAAAAGCACAATACATTAAAAGCACAATACTACACTTATATACTCAGGAGTTAAGTCCTACTAAGTTCAATGGGGGTTTACTCCTAGATAAGTAGATACTGTGCAGCATTTTAGCCTTCAAGTTAAACAAAAAAAGGAAGAAGGTACCTGTATTTGAAGGTGAACCCAGTCCGGTCTGTTCCAACCCGATACTGTCTTAAAAACTCTTTGAAACGTTTCTGCAGCTGGGACTTTCGGACTTGCCCCTCATCAGCTACTGGCTCCCCACCGAAGCTGTCACTGTAGAAGATGCCAGGGTCATCAAAACCAGACATGACGATTCCCTGTACAGAAAAAGGAAGGAGCTGTAAAAGAGCAAAAAAAAGGGAAATGAGACCAGGCACGGGTTGGCCTCTAAGACCTAAACCAAACCATAGTAGAGTGCCCAGAAAGATAAAAAGTGCATCTGAGCATGTACAAAGCCAATGTGCAACAGTCAGTTGCACTTTTACTTTTTTGCGTGTTCTTTCAAAAAGTTTGATTCTGACATTGCCAGGCCATCAATAGGACAAGAGGTCCCGGATATGGAGACAATACGGTTAGGGAGCGAGGGGCCACTTCCCCGGCCTTCCATCCGACATCCCAGTGGTAAAAACCTACTTACTTCCCCCCCCCCCAACAAGCCCTCCCGGGCTGGCAAACCCCGAAGGCACCCACCTGCTTCCCCAGCCACAAACTTGATTCCCGGGAAAAACAAACTTCCGCCCCCTCGGCGCGAAGAGAACGGCAGACGTTTTCGCGGCAAAAAAAAGTAACCCGCCTATTGTCACACACCGCTCGCTCCCATTGGACTAAATGACCTAAGAGCTTCGTGATTGGTTTCAGGCGCAAGCAGCGTAACCCCGCCTTCTCCGTCGCGAGGAAGCGACGACGGTAGGCGTCGAAGCCGATTGGAGGAGGGAGAAATGAGACCACGCCTGATTTTTTTCTTTAATGAAATGACTAAGCCGCCGTTGGAGAAGGTTTTGGCGCCCAAAGCCTTGAACGGAGCGGAAAAGATGCAGAAGGCGGAAAGGCTTAAGATGGCGGCTGCCAGTACGGCGGCGTGGAGAGGTGTGGGCTGGTCGGTGTCCTGTTGTTGTCCCCACCACCACGACCCCTTCGTATGCATTGAAGGTCCCCAGGCACCCCACGCTCACCCACAACATTGACCCAGCGGCTTCTTTTGATTGTAAAAAACTGTATGGGAAATCAGAAGTCTACATACAGCAACAGTGTTTGGTGTTGCGTAGGCTCCTATGATGTAAGTAATGGTCCCCGCTTGCCAGCCTGCTCCCTAAAATATCACTGGTTTGCTCATTTCTATATACCTATAGGGCACCTACATTCTGCATGGACTGGTTGCATGGCAACATGTGCAAATGGCTTTAGATACCTATTAGGTCCATAAATTACCATATAGCATATATTCAACACACACAAAAGCGACAATTTGTTGTTGACAAAGGACAACTGGACATATAAAGGGCCCATTACCTTCAGTAGCTTAGGGCCTCATCAAACCTAAATCCGGTCCTGGTCGCCGCCACCACCACACGACCCCTTCGTATACATGGAAGGTCCCCTGGCACCCCACGCTCACCCACAACGTTGACACAGCAGCTTCTTTTGATTGTAAAAAACTGCATGGGAAATCAGAAGTCTAAATAGGTGGCACTTAACCCCTCCATAGAGGAAATTGCATAGTGCAGAGATGCATCTGCTGAATCTGCCACCTTCCTCATGCGCCCCATACTTTGAGCGGCCTGCCCCCTTGCAGACCACCAAAGCTGAGTGAGCAGAGAGTGGGGGGGGGGCTACTGACCCTGTGCCCATGAAGCTACAGGAGAGAGGTCAAGAGTGTTCAACACCCACCCACCCCGGTCAGCTATGGAACTCATGGACTCATAGTTTGGAGGCACCCCGGGGGTCATCTAGTCCAACCCCCTGCAATGCAGGAAACTCAACACGTGACCCTCCACCCCACCCCCCAATCCAATTTGAAACCATACCGGATCCTGCTTAATAAATAACAATGCCTAATGAAAGGCTACCTTAAAAAATTCCTTCAGTAGCACCTTAAAGACCAACTAAGTTTTTATTTTGGTATGAGCTTTCGTGTGCATGCACACTTCTTCAGATACACTAGAAACAGAAGAGCCAGACCCGTATCTGAAGAAGTGTGCATGCACACGAAAGCTCATACCAAAATAAAAACTTAGTTGGTCTTTAAGGTGCTACTGAAGGAATTTTTTTTATTTTGCTTCGACTCAGACCAACACGGCTACCTACCTGTAAAAAGGCTACCTAGTTATTAATACCGGTGTACCAGGCAGGACTGTGTCAAAACTGCAACAAAATATGTGATGTCCAAATGCTACTGTGACATCCAAATGCTACTGTGCAAATGGTGTTTGATACTGTACAGTCCTCGTTATTCCGTTCATGTAATGCTCAGGCTTCGTCTGAAGGTGGAGCTGGCTTTAAAGAAGTGTGCTTACAAATTTGAGCTCTCTTATGTACTGTAAGGACTGGACTTAAGAGGTGCAAAAACATTTGTAAAGAAATTATCTGTGCATGGTGAATTTACAATGACTGCTGAAGTTACAGGGCTTCCAGATGGCCTGTTCTCCCTTTTGCAGTGAAATTGCTTTTTACCAGCATTCAAGACGCCATGCCACTGGCGAAATGCTATTCTCCTCTTCTCCAGCATGTTAACTGTGGTGCGGTCATTAGCCTTCCTCAAGTCTGTACAGTTACTTAGTACTGTATGAAAGAGTTAATGGAAAGAATCAAATTGAAGCATTGTTGTCTCCTCATATGATCTCCTTATAGGAAAATAACAAAAGTTACTGTTCTCCATCCTGAAACCACTATTTTTTAATTAGATAAATCCATCTAAATACAGAATCTCAAGGGTATGACTCTCTAGGCTTTTCAATAGGCATCCTATTGTCAATGCAATCTTCAATTAGGTTTTGGGCAGGGGAAATAAAATTGGCATCTAAAGTTGAAGTCCCAATATCTTTAGGAATAATTCAAGATGCATACTCGAGTCAAGACCACTTGGGACAGATCAACACCTTTCAGCAACTGTAGCAGAGTTCGTTAAGAATTCAAGCCATTTTTCTCCCATTTGTATGATGGATGTTAAGCACTATTAATTGGTGTCTGTCAAACACATACAGTGGTACCTCTACTAATGAATTTAATGCGTTCCGAACGCACATTCGTAAGTCGAAAAAATTTGTAAGTCGAATCCCATAGGAATGCATTGGGAGAAAAAAATCGTAAGTCGAAGCAACCCTATCTAAAAATTCGTAAGTAGAAAAAATCCTATCTAAACCGCATCCAAGATGGTGGATGGAGCTCCATTCGTAAGTAGAAACATTCGTAAGTAGAGTTATTTGTAAGTATAGGTACCACTGTATACTAATTTGTGTGATTAAACTTAGATTAGAGTCAATTGGTATGGTCATGTGAATGATCATTTAATAATGTTAGGATTGCAGCTATAGTTCAGTATGAAAGATTTCTGGATTATTATTTGTTGGTTAACCACAAATTGTCCAACCATTGTTTGTTTCTCCAAAATTTAGTTATGTTTCTAGCTGTTCTTGCCTTGTGACTTTGTAGCTTTGTGAGTGCCTATGGTGTGGGTGGTTAATTAAGGGTGATGGGTTTGCATGTAAAACCAAACTATCATTAAAACAAGCCAAGGTTCATAAATTAACAGCAAACCATGGATTCAGATCATGGTTTGCTGGCAGTAAACAAACCAGTGAAGCCATTGGGCACTTAATGCTAAGCCATGATTTAATAAACCATGGCTGAGTGTAATGTGCAAACTAGACCAGTGCTGAGCACACAGTGCCTGCATTTTTTTTTCCAAATAAGAAATTGTGGGTTATTATTTTGTTTGTTACTATGTTAAATATTTTTGTGTTTTTATATTGTAAACCGCCCTGTGAAGGGCAGTATAGAAATTTAATAAATAAAATAAACACAAACAAAGTTTCAACAGCTTTGCCTTGAGACACAAAGGTGTGTTAGTTTTGAGGCTGAGCGCTGATCAGCCAAATATCCTTTCAGCATCAGTTAATATAGTACACAGGAAAAGAACAATGCTCTACTCATGATTTGATAAAACATTAAAATCAGAAGCATACAGTTCATTCTACTCACAGGGAGGTTTAATGATTGAGCACATAATTTATAAAAGGCAAGTTACAGATGAAAGAGAATATATCATAACCCACCCACCCCCAAAAAATATAGGACCGAGGTACAAATGCATTTCAAAAACAAACATCATTACATAAAACACAAACATTACATAAAATCATAGTTTGAGCAATGCATTTTTGTCTCAGGACAGGGAGAAGCAAGCAACGCAACATTGGAACAGCTTCGTGACCATCAGATATTTTGGACTACAACTCCCACCATCCCCAGCCAGCATGTAGCAGCTAGGGCCGATGGGACTTGTAGTCCAAAATATCGGGGGCGGGGGTGGGATCAGGTTGCTGAAGTGTGCAGTAGACAGTACTAAGACATAACACTAGGCAAAGTACCAGGAGCAACATTTATTCCTCAGTTGTCCCAGCTGGCAAGTTATCAGTCTTTATGGCTCTCCAGCATTTGATTTGACTTTCTAAAGTTTTTTAAGAGTCTTTTATCAAGTTAGTGAGGTGATAACAGCTGAGCTCAGATCGCCCAAACTAGGCCATGTAAGCAGGCTTTCTTCCACAAGGGAAAGGTCTGTTAGTTCAGGATGAGGCAGGTGCTGGTGAAAGGCATGGCTGAGGTTTCTTCTGCTCACATGACATACAAGCCCACACCGACTGTTGTTGCCAAGAGGAAGATGGCGAGAGCCCAGCGCAGGAGTGGTGTGCTGGGTAGCATCTGCTGGTGGCTCATCTGCACACGGTCACTTTCCTTTGGACCTATATTAAGAGAATGGAAATTGGTCAGGTTGGGAACTTCGATTCTAGAACGTTCAGCAATGCTCCAGCCACGCTGATGACATCCCTGGGTGCGAGGCAGGTACATTGAGCAGAACAGCCACCAGAGATGAATGATACAGGAAGATAATATCACAGAGCGCTGGTGCAGTTGAGCCAGCTGGGTGGACACAGCCTTGCAAACGAGTGGCTACAGAAAGCAAAAGTTTCCATAAAAGGGAGAACCAGCACAGCGACTTTTCTGACTGTGTTTCAGAACTATAAGGCTTCCAGCCCTACATGTGCATCTATAGGCATAAATTTCATTCAACAAGGTGGAATCTTATTTCATTTAAAGAACTGTGCTGTGCATTCTGCAGCACAGAAATCCCAGGGAGCTGGGCGGAAGGAGGGATTGTGAGAGAAGGAGAGACTTTTAAAATAACACTTAGGCCTCTTCCACTGACCAGGTGTCCTGGGGCCCTTAGGAGGCTGCACCCCCTGCCTCTCAGGAAGTTCATCATGGCAAAGGGGACACCCACCTGACCTCATCCGGTAGTCTATGGAGCCGCAGCTGCTTCATTGCTTGTTTTCCTCTTCCCACTCCATTCCTTTTTCCTTTTGTATCATGCATATTCGATTCTGAGGCTGTGATAAGGGCCTTTCTTATCTTTCGATATACGGTATATACAACACTGAAGCACCTCATATGAATTTATTAATGATAACTGCAGGGTCCACACATATTTTCTAATGGAAAGTGGCCATGATAGGAATCACTTCTCTTTCCATTATTTAGAAGATCCAAGGGGAAATGGAGCTAAAAGGAAGAGAGCTTGCCTTGGGAGCGCAGTAGGCAGGGTCAGAAGCCAGGTTACTACTGCATGTCATGGAAATCACAAATGGCTGCCCCTGATGGCAAGGCCCACCCCAGCACAAATATCTGTCTCGGAAAAGTGCTGTAGCTCACCTGATACCCTGGAGGGCTGCTGCCAGGCAATGTAATGGGAAGAACTAAGCTAAAAGGACCAGTGTTATGATAAGGCAGCTTCCTAGGATGTTTGCTGCAATCAGTGTGGCTGGAAGATGAGGAATGGCTCAAATTAAGAAGTTATCTTACTGTGAGTTCTGTTGATTCCTCTTGTGTGGAGGTCTAGTTTTGGTTCCTCAAGGCGGAGGTTTTCTGTGGTCTGCCCTTGGCTTGTCAATCTCTGCAACTCCTTGAACACCTGGAATAGATCGCCGTATTGTTACTGAAAAGCACTCTATTCCTTTTTAGGATTTTGCAAACCACCACCACCATCACAACAACCCATCTTAATACAGTTTGAAGGTCCTCCAATCTTCCTCACTTGCTTTCATCTTTAGATTGGAGCATGTGCACATCTACCTTTCATTATAAACCTGCTGAGAAACACCAATCAAATCTTCCACTGTACAAAGGGTATGAATGCTGGCCCTTGGTGGGGACATTGCATACATGTGTGTTCGTATCCCTGTGTGATAAAGTTGCAAATGAAGAAAGGTGTAGGGACAGCAACAATTGCATCAGGAAGGTAGGCTACGTACACACCACACATTTCCCCTCTAGGATCCTGGGAACTGTAGTTTGTTAAGGGTACTGGGAATTGTAGCATTGCGAATGATAAACTGCAGTTCCTAAGATCCTCTGTGAAGGATGTTCTTTTAAATGGTTGGTGTGTGTGCAGCCAAACAAAAAATGAGCTAGCTCTAGTTTAAACCCTCCAGACTGAAGAAAGTTATGATCTTAATGGGATTGGAACTTCTTAGTTCCTTCTGGAGAGGGAAAGAAATAATAAAACTGGGCCATCCATCAACTGCATATGTACTTCGTTTTTAAATGCTCACTGACAAATGTTGATCCTGTTGTTGTTTAAAATTAATTTGGAGGTTGGAAGAGCCAGACTCAAAATAAATCACAGCCTGCCAGCAATCTCAAAGACCAATTAGGACAGACTCAAATAGCTGCTGCCTTTTAGAAGGTTCAAAAGTACTGTGCCCACCACTTTTTGTCCCAACAAACCTTAGTATAACCTGTGATCCTATGGATGGGAAAGTAATTTACAGCAACCATGTCTACTCAATTATCCTTAATTTAGTGGGTCTTACTTCCAAGTAAGTGGAGTTAGGATTTCAGCCTTACAGTTCAATCCTATAAATGTCTATTTAGATGGAAGTGACACTGATTTTAATGGGGCTTACTCCCAGGGAAGTTGATGTAGCCTGCAAAGAATATTCCAAATTAACATTTTAAGTCTGGAACAAGTATTAGGTACCGGTATTTATGACACTGTTTCTGTTTGGAGTTTTTTCTAATAGACCAACACAGCTGCCTGCATTTTTTGTTCTCAGGCTGGCTTCTACCATACCCTATTACCAATATCATGATCTTCTCCTATTTTTTCTCCTTTTTTTCAACACTGAGGCTAAGGAAAAGCTGTACAAAACTCAAAGGTTAGTTTATTGCTTTGTAATTGATCCTACTTTTTTTAAAAATGCCTTATTTCAATGACCCTGATTCACCTTACAAAAACAAATCTCTAATAAGAAGAAGCTTGGTCAGCTCTTAGAAATGTTCACCATCTTATTGTGACTTTCAAGAGAGTTATGGGCCTCATGGCAAGAGTGTGTAGCTAACTGATTACTCACTTCTATATTCAGCAGGAAAGATCTCTTGGCCTCCTCAAGTATTCTCTCCTCAGTAGCTGAGTCCATGGGGAGACTGTTCATCCGTGCTCGATACAGCTGCTTGAACTTGCTGATATTGGTGACTCCAGGGAAGTTGAAGAATGACAGCCCTTCTCCAGTGCTGGGCAGATGGAACATTTTCTGGGCGATTTTCTTCAGAATCTGACCCCCGGACAAATCTCCCAAGTATCGCGTATAAGCATGGGCCACCAAAAGCTCAGGTTCGTACTGGCCCACATGGTGCAGCCTGTCCACGTATTTCTGAGTTGCCTCGTGACACTGGATCTCCTTCCTCCATTTGGGCCCATAGAAATACTCCAAGTCTTCCTCCAAAGCTGCCCTGCGATTGAGCTCGTTTGGGAAATAAACAGGGGCATAGACTGGGTTGTCTTTATTCCTCTCAGACTCTTTCTCCAGGGCCACATAGACGTAGTACAGAGAAGCCAGGTACAGCTGAAACAAAGGATGGAGGAGAGGGGAGAAGTTTAGCTCCAAATTCTCCCTTTTGCCATGCAGTGGGGTAGGAGAGCTGAAAATAAGGCCAATATATTTTGCATCTGGCAACCAATGTGCCCCTTTGGTTTCAGATAGTACATGGGTAGAAGAGTCTAAAAAGCCCAGGACACAAATTTCCACGGCCCTCTAGCGGCTATGGTGGCTTATTTACTAGAAGACATGTATTTAGTATTAACTCTGGATGCGTATACTAGATTCTGACCAAACTAAGCCTCCTGGTGTATATTGTGCTCTGATGTATATTGTGCTCCAAGAGGCTGTTTGGTCAGAATCAAGTATACACTTCTGTGTAGAGAACCTATCGTGTTCAATCCCTGGCACCCCAGGGTTGAATTAGATGGGATGGCAGTAGTACCATGTCCTTAAACATGGAGTGCAGGGCTGGCCATACCATCCAATGGTGGCTTTGCCCTAGCAGAAAACATTTCCACTTGCACAAGGTGGGGCACCCAGTTTCCACTGGTCTCCCTTAACTTTGGGGTGGGCATGAAGGGCTGCAGCGGGTAAGGGGGGACTGATAAAAACTAAGTTTGTTGCTGTACTCACACCCTGCCTGTAGGCAACTCATGGGCATCCAGTTGGTCACTGTGAGAACAGGAGGCTGGACTAGTTGAGACATTGGTCTGATCTATTTGGGCTCTTCTTTTGAGTGCCCCACCTTGTGCAGGTGAGTTTTCCATCAGCAAAAAGCCACCACTGGATTCAATGCAGCAGATATGTCAAATCCACCAGCACGTTCCTTTATAGAAGCAATTGGACTTAATTCTACATTGCTGCTTTACAAACTCTCTGGTAAAGTACTCTTTGTCCCTGTTGCAAATACAAAACACACACACACACACACACACACACACACACACACACACAACTAAATACATTTTAAATATTAACCAAGTTCCATGGAAGATCTGAGGTGCTTCCAGACTGTTGATATGTTGTGGGTTCAAACACATGCCAGTAAATTCAGATTGCACCATTACAGTCAATATGGAGAAAAGCCCACTCTCTCTCCTCCGTCCTCCAAATCAGACAATTTTGCCATAAGGTAAGTAGTGGGAAGAAATGAACTGGAAATTCTGGAGTAATAGTTGCATGATACAAGGTCACTCAAAAAACAGATGTTCACTGTAGCCAATATATAACCACCCCACAAACTTTGTTGTGCAAACAATTCAAGATGAATGCTTGATGAACAGGTTGCCTGGAAGTGACCCTAGCTAAACACAGTAAGCAAGGCAGTGCAGCAACACATTGCCCAACCATTTGAGGAAAGTATTTTGAGACCTCAAAAGGGCTCTCACATGGAAGTTATCTTTCATAGCTGTATGTTTCCCATTCATCTCAATAGTAACTATGGCTAATGACACATCCCTTCTACAGCTTCTTTTGACCGCAGTTCAGCATCTGTGCAGGCAAGAAGAATGCAAAGGACATGCACTATGGGTGAGAGAGATTTTAGCACTAGTTTAGTGCCTGGACTGTCTGTCCCATTCTGGATCCCTGTACTCTATGTGATGATTCAAGCCCTAAATGGCCTTGGTCCAGTATACCTGAAGGAGCGTCTCCACCTCCATCATTCTGCCCGGACACTGAGGTCCAGCACCGAGGGCCTTCTGGCGGTTCGCTTGTTGCGAGAAGCCAAGTTGCAGGGAACTAGGCAGAGGGCCTTCTCGGTGGTGGCGCCTGCCCTGTGGAACGCCCTCCCAACAGATGTCAAAGAGGAAAACAACTACCAGACTTTTAGAAGACATCTGAAGGCAGCCCTGTTCAGGGAGGCTTTTAATGTTTAATAGATTACTTTGTTTTATTTTTCTGTTGGAAGCCGCCCAGAGTGGCTGGGGAAACCCAGCCAGATGGGCGGGATATAAATAATATATTATTTATTATTATTATTATTATTATTATTATTATTATTATTATTATTATTATTATTATTATTATGGCACAGTTGGGCAAAAGAGCAGCACAATGGGATGCAGCCACCAGTGTGAGCTGGGATAGCTCAGTCAGTAGAGCATGAGACTTAATCTCCAGGTCGTAGGTTCGAGCCCCACGTTGGGCAAAAGATTCCTGCACTGCAGGGGGTTGTTGGAGTAGATAACCCTCATGGTCCATTTCAACACTACAATTCTACGATTCTAAGGTCAAATAGGGATGGTGCATCTGAGCTTGTTCACAACTGCCTTATGAACACACCCTAAATTCCTTCACACAAAACTTCCCTTTAGTCAACCAGCAGTGCACGCTATTATTGCACATCCCGGATGGCGACTGGGTGTGCATTTTGACCTATATAAAGCCCTTTAAGACCTGGATTTCCACACACCTGGGAAGCGGTCACCTTCTAAGAGGCCACTGTGAGCTTCCACAAAGTGACCAAGAGCAAAACTTGGACACCAGACACATGTCATACGGTTTTTCTTTCTCTCTTTCACTCCACGTTTGTGTAATCGCCTTCCCCTGACATGGATTGTTGTGACTGATAATCTTTTGGAACTTGAGGGAGGGCCATAGCTTGAGGATAGAGGAATTGCCATGTGGACAGGAAGTCCCAGATTCAATCCCTGCCATCTTCAAATAGAGCTGAGAGAGACTTCCTGTCTGAAACCATAGAGAACGGCTGCCTGTCAATGTAGACAGTTCTGAGCTTGGTCTGGCCCAGTATAAGGCAAATTCCTATGCTCCTAAGCACCAAAATTGGTTTGGTTTCATGGTTGAGATCAGTATCTCATTCGTGTGTGTGTGTGTGTGTGTGTGTGTGTGTGTCTAAAATTTCAGAAAGCAATGGATTGTTGAAACAACTATTTATGACCTGCCATCTTTATGCTCTCCCTGCCCACTCCATTGGTCTGTTGTAATAGAAACCAGCCAATCATCAAAGAACGGAAATCTCATGGCAATAATAACTGTGTTTTTGCTGGGTAATGTACAAGTCACCTCTCCAGAATTTCACCATTGCTCCTGCTATCTCTCCGCCCCCCTTGTTGGTTTTGCTCAATCTGGGTTTGTGCTTCGTGCCACCTCATTCAGGACTTATGCCTACCAATTACCTCTAACTGGTTATACTAGAAGGTTCAGCTCGTTAGCATTGGTTTAATTAGCTAGTTCCAGTAGCTCAGACAGGCACACTTGGAAGGCAGATTTTGTTCAAGTTCCAAAACGAACCCATAAAATTTATGCCCTTGCCTGCGGCGTGAAACAGAATGAAAATACAGCAGTTCAGCAATACACGCCCAGGAAATGGAAAAAAAGTGCAGTTTCTGTGAGTGCCAGTATGATATGAAGGTTAGAGAAGGGCTAGGAAATCTTTCTGCCAAGAGCTGCAATCCCTTGGGCGTGATCTGTCAGGGCTCACACTGTTGCAGTGGGGAAAGCGGGTAGTGAGTGGGGGCTACAGCAAAATGTGGGATGGATGGACAGCCCATCCTCTCTCTTTTTGTCACCCCTTTTCTCTCTCAGTGTGCCTCCCTCCTCTTTCCCCCCACTTCCTTCCCCTGCCCCAGTGGACTGCTAGGGGAAGGTCAGATTGCTCTTGCCAGGGCAGAGGTCTGAAGGGATCATTTGCTGGTGGTTTCTGTTCCTCTTTCTCCTCCTCCTCCTCTTCCTTCCATTGCTTTCTCTCAACCCATCCATTTAGGCTCTCCCCCCTCTCTCCTTCTCCTCTTGGCCTCCTCGCCCCCCTTCAGGAGGCTGGGAGCCCTTAAGAGTATTGGAGTTGGACTGGGAAGCCTCCGCTTCAAATCCTGCTGTGGGGCTGAACAATTTATCTCAGCCTAATCGACCTCATAGGGTCGTAAGGAAATGTGTGCTGCCTTGAGCTCCTTCTCCAAAGAGCAAAATAAGAATATAATCAATTCTCTTCTATCTGGCTTATTAGATGGTGCTTGCCATTTTTTTAAAAAAATTAAAATTAAAATTAAAAGCTTGTTTTAAATCTTTTTTTTTTTAAATGTTCGATTCATCGGAGGCACTTTTAGTAAATTATATCCTTTTTAAAAAAAAATCAATTAATTTATTATCATTTGTTGGGTTTATATACCAGTCTTCCTCCCCAAGGAGCCCAGGGCAGCAAACAAATACATAATTTAAAAACAAAAAACAAAGCAAAAACCATGTAAAACAGTAAAGACAAGTAAAACCATTTAAAAGCAGTTGCAGTGAAAAACATTTTTTTAAAGAGTTACAGTTAAAAACATTATTCCATCCATCAATCTAACCCAGTGGTTCTCAGCTAGCTAAGTACTGCAGACCCCCCTGTTCTTCAAAAGCGAAGCCATGAACCCCCTACTTTTGAAAATTTTGATATGTCTGTGGTAGTTTTTGTTATGTGAATGGTGCCACAGACCCCCCTGGGTGGGTTACATGGATCCACTGGGGTCCGTGGGCCACCAACTGGGAACCACAGATCTAATCAATTAAGCAATCAATTAATCTATTCAATTAATCAATCTAATCAATTAAGCAATTAAGCAATGTAGTCCTAGGAAATGCTAGTTGCATTAGCACAATTCTCCCAACTGGAATTTAAAACAGAAGTTCGGGGCACTACATCACAGTGCGTTCTTAATTTAGATGAATCCGTTTCCGCGCTATTTAACCAGTGCCGCTTTCCTCCACCTACGCCCATAATTTGCACAAGCACCCCAACCTCAAGTCACTGATTGACTGACTGATTCCATAAAAAGTATATACCGCTTGATTGTAAAACAAAACTCCTCGAGGTGTTCTATAAAAACTCAGGTATACAGTACCTTGAATTCATGAAGTGACATCTGTCCCTTCTGGAAACGCATCATGAAATCTGTGGTCTCTGCCTGCGCATGCACCTCTTTGGTGCTTTCTTTCAGGGCTTCTGACAGGTCCTGAGACATTCTGGCAGCGGGGCAGGAAATCCAGTGTTAACTTAAGCATCTTACATACCAGCACTTTTGCATAGAAGTAAACTGGCTGGCTGTGGCAAAGCAGGATAAACTAACATCCTCAGTTCCTGACCAGAAAGTGGACCCCTTTGTTCTTCGGCAAGGGGCTGCATACGCACCATATAATTAAAGCACATCCCACCCACCCCTCCAAGAATCCTGGGAACTGGAGTTTACCCACCACAGAACTACACTTCCCAACATCTTTAGCAAACTACGGTTCCCAGGATTCTTGGGGAGGGGAGATATTCTGAATGTGCTTTGAATGTTTGGTGCCTATGCAACTAGAAATATGCGATTCAGATACACCCCCCCCCCCAAAAAAAGTGGCATGCCTCTGAACAACAAGTAAGAAATGTATATTGATATAATAAGCTTTCATGAGTAGTCTAATTCTTAATACGCATTAAATGTTAGCCTCAGTTGTCAGGTGTTATACGCATGCAGGCGTCGAGAGAAACAGTGATGCCATAGAACACTAAAAGTACAAATGCAAAAGTACTCTCTTCGTGAGATTTCTTCTGCCCTTCACCACAAGGTCCCAGTTTGAAAAATAAAATGAAGCCATTCCGCAGCAAAATCAAAATATCTGACAACAGAGGTAGGTCCCACAATAAATGACGTGCATTTCAAACACACTGCTCCACAGAGAATCCTGGGATCTATAGTTTGTGGCTTGGGAACTGTAGTTCTGTACAGATTCCCGTGATTCCTCGGGAGAAATAATGTGCGTAAGATGTACGGTGTATATGCAACCGGAGGCCAAGGTAAAGAGGTGCATCTTCTGCATGTGATGAAAGCCATACCAATGAAGGTGCCGGACGGCACACATCTGGGTGAGAAGCGTGCCCAACAGTGCTAGGTGCTGCCACAGAGGATGCCCTCTCCTGGGCAACACGCACACCGCACTTCCACGGATGGTGGACCTACCAAGAGGCTCCCTCCCTCCCTCCCTGCTAATCTTAACACTTGAGAGAGTCTGTGTAAACTCTTTCAAAGGACTGTCTGCCGCCCAGGATTGCCACTCACCTTTCAGAGCGCTGTGCCATTCTCCTCCTCGCTTGTTATTCTGTGGCTCTTTCTTCTCTTCCTCTTTAATTATCGGCTCCTTGCTCTCTTTCTCTCCAGAGTTTGAGAAGCTACTGAGTTAGGCGTCCGGTCCCCCGCATCTTTCTTTATACTTTTACTCCGAGGTCACGTGCTCAGCCCGGGAAACATCTGACCTCGGTGTACAGTTCTCTTGCACCACGCACGTGCACGCGCACATACTCCCCTCGATGAGGAAGCTGAACCCAGTCCCTCTTCTTCCTCCTCTGGGAAAGCGAGGGAGGAGGGAGAGTCAGCTGACGCAGCTTGACAACTAAGCACAACAACAGGATGTCAAGTGAGAGACATCTCTCTCAAGAATCCTGGGCGTTTTGCCCAGGCTGGTTTTAACTCCTTGTCTTCCCTCTAAGTCAGGTTAACCTGGAATATTCTCAAGTATGTAGTACAAGGACTCATGAATATCTGCCACTGCTTTCATGCAAACACTGGGGAGAAACAGCTTTTCGGTGCATTAAGTATTTTTTAAAAAATCAATATGATTATTCATTTATTAATTGTGTTTCCCCCCTTCAGAACTATAGTTCAGTAGCAGAGCATCTGCCTTGCAGCCACAGGTTCAATCCATGACATCTCTGGGTACAGCTGGGAATGTCCCCTCCCTGAAACCCTGAAGCATCCTGGGAGATGCCAGGTTCTCTGTTCCAGCAGCAAGGAGATCCTCAGTTTCCCCTGATTAACCGCCTGATCCGATGCATGTTTACTTTGGAACAAGAGTGGCCATGAGTTCAATGGGGATGATTCCTATCACACCAACCCCGTCATGAAGACGGATGGGGAGGTATTTGTATCTCAGCTTTGCAAATAGAGGAAACCAAAGGGTTTTTTAAAAATAAATTCATTTTTAAACAAAGTACTAACAGCCTAAAATGTTTGGTAATACAGAAGCCTGCTTTCTAAGACTAGTAACCCCAGAGTCTAAAATCTGCACTACTGCCGATGGGCCATTTTCAGAAAATAAAGTATAATTGAATCATAAAAGGCAATGAATAGTATTGTCAACTGGCCGGGGCAGGGCAGGGAAGAAATGAGCTTGACTCGATCTTGTTCCTTTTACTACAATTTTATCTATAGAAATATAAGCCATTAGCCATGATGTTTAGAAGAAGTACAACCTCTGCGTCGGGGACAAACAATGGGTCATTGTCTTCATGTCCTGCTTTTAGGCTTTCCTGAAGCATCGGGATAGCTCAGAGGTGGGGCATTTTGTGGCTCTCTGGATGCTGTTAGACTCCAGCTCCTATCGCCTTTGACCATTCGCCATGATGACTGAGATTGATGGGAGTTGGGAATCAATAACAACATCTGAAGGGTCACAGGGTTCCCCATCTCTGGGATAGGTGGAAGACCTTTGGTCTGTTCCACTAAGGCTAAGGCTATTGTGCTCTTGAAAATAAGTAGGAGATGCTTATCATGGCATGAAGTACTACGGCATGCTATCTGCAGATCAAGCTGTTGTGAAAAGTACAGGAGCAAGGGCAGATAAGAAAGGTGGCAACACTTGCCAGAAATTAATGATGGGAACCATGGAATGGTAAGTGACATCGAAATATATGGTGGTTCTTTGACTAATTGGTCCAACGTAGATGCAGGGCCTCTCCAGACCTGACATGTAGAAAATGGCTAGCTGGCGGTGTGCGTTTTCATTTGTTTTGGCTTAAGAAGAAGGCATTTTGAGCCAAGTGGCTGGAAGTTTGGGAAAGGTAAATGTGTTGACACTGCAGCTGACTCAGTCAAGCTTCTTCGCAGCTTCACTTTTCTTCTCTGGACACAAGCAGAGCATTCCAGAACACCATAATGAATGCGCTCAGGTCTGTTGCATGACTAGCTAGCCATGTGCAGTGCTGAGAGATGCTGTCCCATTCATTCCCTGTGTCGATGTCAGATTCCAATGCCATTCTGGCCAATTTTTTTTTTTTTTACATGGAATGAAAGGAGGCGCCATCTTGTCATTTGCCTGAGGCGCCAAAATGTGGCAAGCAGTTCCGCCACTGTGCTCGTTTTGCGTATAAAGTAAAATAATTATATAACAGCACGAGATGTCACAAGAGGCTGATGCATTCTATGAGCTGATATAGCGAAGTACCATATAGGCTGATGACTGTCTAATGGTTCCATGTGAGAATGACCGTGAAGGACAATTACCATGAAGTTCTGGAGAGATTCCAGTTTAGGAGCAGGAGCAGTGATCAGAGCCTACAAATGACAGCCTTCCTCACAGTTCACTTGACTCACATAACATTCGCTTTCAGGCATCGGATTTACCTCACAGAGCTCCATCATGTTTTCACTGGTGTTTCACTGGCATCTATTCATCACGGCTGTCCAAGATGTTCAATGTGACAGCAGTTTTCCCATTCAATATGTAGGGACAGAGAAAGAGCAGTATGGGGGAAATAGGGTATAAAACCTGTGCTGTCACAAACACCCCACATTTATCAGGATTTAAGAATAATTCCAGTGTGGTGTAGGCACACGGGGGATGGGAACCTCAGGTCTGGGGGGTGGGGGGCAAATGAAGTTCTTGAAGCTTCTCTGCATGGGCAGCTGCCCCTCTAGATCAAATAAAACAATAGAAATACTTAAATAACTGACCAATCATGACGGTTCTGCCCCCTAACAAAGTCCTAAAGGTAAAGGTAAAGGGACGCCTGACCATTAGGTCCAGTCGTGACCGACTCCGGGGTTGTGGCGCTCATCTCGAGTTATTGGCTGAGGGAGCCGGCATACAGCTTCCAGGTCATGTGGCCAGCATGACTAAGCCGCTTCTGGCGAACCAGAGCAGCACATGGAAACGCCGTTTACCTTTCCGCTTGGAGTGGTAACTATTTATCTACTTCCACTTTGACGTGCTTTCGAACTGCTAGGTTGGCAGGAGCTGGGACCGAGCAACGGGAGCTCACCCCATTGCGGGGATTCGAACCGCCGACCTTCTGATCGGCAAGCCCTAGGCTCTGTGGTTTAACCCACAGCGCCACCCGCGTCCCTGTAAGAAAGTCCTGCCCCCCCCAAATCCTGGCTATGCATATGCTTCTCTGCTGGCCCTCGGGACTCCCCTAACTGGCCCTTCTTTCCAGCCCCTTTGCATGTTTATGCCCAGCTAGAATGGGTCTCTGAACTCTAACAATTCTTCTTGCTTGCCTGGATGGAAGCTTAGAGAGGAGTATGTGAGTCTGTGTAGAAACCAGCCTACTGCGCAGACTTTAGGATCACCAGGAGTTGAGGAAATATGCCTATTTCCACCTGCACCAACCAGCGGTTTTTGTGTGACAGAAAGATATACACCACAACGCAAAGCAGTGATCAGATAGTATGCTCAGTGAACAGCATGTATGCCTTTGGTGACTCCCAGTATCACAAAAAAAACCCACCCCACGATGCTCAACAGTACCTATTGCTTTGCTGAACTTTCTCCCCTCATCTAGTTGTTGAAGGCACAGCACCTTACCATAAATAAAAATAAAATAAATCCAGTTGGTAAAGCATGAGATTCGAGCCCCATGTTGGGCAAAAGATTCTTGCATTGCAGGGGTTGGAGAAGAAGAAGAAGAAGAAGAAGAAGAAGAAGAAGAAGAAGAAGAAGAAGAAGAAGAAGAAGAAGAAGAAGAAGAAGAAGAAGAAGAAGAAGAAGAAGAAGAAGAAGAAGAAGAAGAAGAAGAAGAAGAAGAGTTTGGATTTGATATCCCGCTTTATCACTACCCTAAGGAGTCTCAAAGCATCTCACATTCTCCTTTCCCTTCCTCCCCCACCACAAACACTCTGTAAGGTGAATGGGGCAGAGAGACTTCAGAGAAGTGTGACTAGCCCAAGGTCACCCAGCAGCTGCATGTGGAGGAGCAGAGACGCGAACCAGGTTCCCCAGATTACGAGTCCACCGCTCTTAACCACTACACCACACTGGCTCTCATGGTCCTTTCCAACTCTACAATTCTATTATTCTAAATCTGGCAGGTCTCTAGAAAAAAATGGTCACAATGGTTGGTTCAACAATAGCGTTGAAGTATTTCTGCACAATAATATTTTCCTAAATTATCATTATAGTCTGTTTTTCCTTTAGAAAGCTTAAGATTGCTTACATTGGGTTTTCATTTAAAGACTTCCCTGGTCCCTATTTCCTTAGCTTCACCATTGTTACAAGGTTAGATGTTTCTGGACTGTACACTAAGACTTACATGCAACGGCAATGCCAGTTATAGCACATGACAGTAAATCTGAAAGTCAGCCTTAAGTTACCTCCGAGACTGGCTGTGTTTTTTCCAGTTTCAGGGAACAACGCCAGAGGTTAGTCTCGGGGAGGGATGCGTGTATTACTCAGCAAAAGCAATGCCTTCCTTATAAGGGAACGTCGTGACACAGCAAAATGTGCTGCTAAAGCCTCAAAAGGAAATGCTGAATCAGAAAACAGAATGTACAGCTGTGTGCAACAGGAAAAAGCAACAGCTTTTCTGAAAGCGATAACAGATTTGTTTGTAGAGGCTGAAAGGCCTCCTTGTCAGTGCAAGGGAAATGTAAGAGGGAATGGACAAAGGTTAACAATAACTGAGTGAATTCAACAATTAATAAAGCAAAACTAGTTTCACAAGTGCTTTGGTAGCACAGTTATGTTTGCCCACAGCCAGGCAACTCACATGTTATACTCTTATGGGGCAGTCGTTTGCTTTTTCTACAGACAGATCAAACTTTGAGCTTGATGTCATGGTTCATATGCCAGGAAAACACTGAGGAATTCCAAGGACATTTCCCATTAGATATTTGTGTAGCAGATTGTGCTGAAAATAAAAGCTGGCATTCAAAGCAATCAGCTTTCTATCTATCATGATAATTAAATCTGCCAGAACTGCTGAGTAGAGCAGAGGTTACAACAGGCATCCCCAAACTGCGGCCCTCCAGATTTTGGCCTACAACTCCCATGATCCCTAGCTAACAGGACCAGTGGTCAGGGATGATGGGAATTGTAGTCCAAAACATCTGGAGGGCCGAAGTTTGGGGATGCCTGGGTTACAACATACCCCACTTTACATGGCAAACTGTGTACCTACTCAGTGCTTGTCTGTCTCCTCCAGTTCATGATAAACCTACAAATGATCTTTAATGTAATCCATTTGGTCAAACATTAAGCAATGCATTCCATGAAATATAGACCATTTGATAGAGTATGTTTGTTACTGGTTGCAGTTTTCCATATCATGGCTGAATTCCCAAGCTCATCTACTTGAAAGTAAATTATGGGGAAATAAATTGGATTTATGAATAAACATGGTTAGATCAGGGTGTAAGAGGCTGTACCTGGTCTCTTATTCTCACAGTGTAGAGAGGAGAGAGGAGCTTTCAAATCAGGAAAGTTGTGGATTAGCACCTTCTTGCTCCAAGTCATCAAATCTTTGGGAAATGCTTGTATTAGTAATGGCCAATGGATCCCCAATTTGCACATTGGAAAGTTTCCCCTTCAGTCCCATACCACAACAATAGTGTTTCCTGATGTGCTTCTCTCAATCTCCCTTTCCATCATAGTCCTGTACTTTGGCACTTGCTCTAGAACCCCATTCAGCAAAATGTGTGAGGACACAAAGTGTGCTAGCTTCACCCCAATGTCCTCATGTACATTGGACCCATCTCTCCACTCCTGATCTTCACACATTCAGAGATTCTTAATGTTTTCAGCTAAGTGCACTGACGATCTCCCTTCAGACCACCTGGAGACTGGAGTCGGCACGGTTGATGTGCAAGGGGGTGTTCAGGATCAGACAGGTGTTCATGGTGCCAACCACCTGAACACAGCTATAGTTTCAGTCATTATGGTCCATGTTCTAATAGTTCCTGGGACCTTAGCAGAGCACCACACGCATCCTTGCAATGCCTTCCCTTGGTTTCTTTCATTTGCACAAAACCAGCAGCGTTTTCCCCTCAGGAAATTAATCTAGCCAAGCCACTTTGCAGCCTGCTGTGACATACACATGTTAAAAGCAGCCACAAGAACATCTCCTGTTAGGATAGCAGCCAGCACCGCCACTTGCAAAAGTGGTTTGATACCTTGACAATGAGCTTCCTGTTTGGGAGAAAAAGACCCGGGCGTGGCTCACTAGGTGGGTCACAGCTGCATTAATAGTCTCCCAGCAGCAATGTTGCTGCCACTTACTGAGAGGAAGCTGTGTGGATGCACTTGTGGGAGCACCCAATAGGTTCTTCTAGTGCAGGCATCCCCAAACTTTGGCCTCCAGATCTTTTGGACTACATTTCCCATCTTCTCTGACCACTGGTCCTGTTAGCTAGGGATCATGGGTAGGCCAAAACACCTGGAGGGCCGCAGTTTGGGGATGCCTGTTCTAGTGCATCTTCTCAGTTTTGACCTTGCCACCACCTCAGTCCTCCCCTCCTGGTTAAGTGCCAACAGTACCACTGCTGGGAAGCTATTGTTGCTGTTCTGCACCATGGGATGAGCCACTCCTGGAGGGACCACATAGCTTAGTAGAAAGCTCTCCCTTTTTTTGCACACAGAAGGTTCGAGGTTCAGTCCCTGGCTTAGAAGGATCAGGTAGCAGGGGACATGGAAGTATTTCCCCCTTAGCTGCCAGAGAGCTGTTACCAGTCAGAACAGAATAGTACTGCAACAGACTGGGTTGGCAGCTACCGGTCAGAATAAAATTGGCCAGATTGCTGTATCTGGCCTGAAGCCCCAATGCATACACACTATGCCTGCCCAAATTATTTTGATTAAATGAAAATAGATGGTGATCTGTTGGTTCACCTGTATGATATTTGTCAATCACTAGAGATCATATAGGTTTCAGAGCGTCTGACTCAGTTTAGATGGGAGGACATGTGGTTCTGAACTAGACTCACAGCAGATGTGAATACAGAGCCTAAGACTGAATTCAAGTCAATCAGTCATTGGCTTGGAACTGCCACAGATCACAAAGGCAGCTTGATAGGCAAGACTCATTTTTGTGTAGGTGTGAGATCAGGAAAGTCATTGGAATGGGAAGGAGCATAGTGAGTTCTAAAGGGCTCCAAGGGAGGCCAGTAACCCTGCTCAGTTGGTAGAGCATGAGACTCTTAATCTCCGGGTTGTGGGTTCGAGCCCCATGTTGGGCAAAATATTCCTGCATTGCAGGGAGCTGGCCTAGATGGCCCTTGTGGTCCCTTCCAACTCTCCAATTCAATGATTCTATGAAATCAGGAAGCTGTTCCACTGCAAACTGGAGGTCAGGTGGTTGTGACTCCTTTAACTACTGCTTGTCCTGCCATACCAAGGAACACTATCCTTAGGCAGGCTCAAAAACAAAAAGCATCTCTGATATGCCAGAAATGACCTTGTTCCTAATTGCAGTATTAATGATGCATCTGGATGAGAAGAGAGCACACAATGAGTCCCAGGTAATTATTACTTGTGCGATGCAAGTGCATACGAGACATCTCTGGAATGAGCCCTCCCCTTGCTGATGTACACACACATACACACCAGTGACTCGTCTTATTAACATACAGTATATGACAAAAGCTGGACTGACACACAATGCAGGAAACTGTCCTTCAGGGCTGTGCTCTGAAGATATAATAGGCATTGTTCTTGAGGATAGGGAATTTCTCTGGACATTTAGGCTTCAGCTCTACAGACACTTACTTGGGACTTTAGCCCCACTGAACAGAACGTAACCAGGCAAAAGCTTTTGCTGTGAGCTGGAAAGTGGAAAAAATGAACTGGGGCTAAGAGATCTGCCTTCGGTGCTTTTGAAATAGTAACATACACTTCTGGCTCTTACAGTGCAATCCTAAGCATGTTTACTAAGAAGCAAGTCCTATTCAGTTAAATAGGACTCACCCCCAGGAAAATGTGTATAGTATGGCTTTCTTGTCTTCTCAGATTAACAACTTGGCTAAAAGCAGGGGTAAGAGATGCGAGAATAAAATATGGTCATTATTTTGTGGGGGAGGAGAAGGTTCATTTGCCTTTTCTTGTTTGTTGAAAGTTCTATTTGTTTTATGTTTCATTTGTTCAAATTGCATTATTTTTGAGTTCTATTAATTAGCATTTCATCTTAGTGTTCATGTTTTTCTTGGAGTGTTTTTCTGCTAATTTCCAGGCTGCTTATGGACATCACATGCACACTTTAGTGTATGTATTTCGTCAGAAGAAAGTGCCACTTTTGAAGAACGGGTGTGTTTAAGGTCATGCATTGTTTCAGAAAGGGCAAATGAGGTAGATTCATGTTTAGATGTGAACTGAATTGGATTTCTAACGCCTAGCCACCCCAATTTTCACTGGCTCTTTAATTGCATCTGTTGAGAACACAGAATGAGCTGTTGGTTTACCTAGATGGCAATGGTGGCTGGATAAAACGTTGCTGCCGATCTCTCCCTCTTTCATGCCAGCTGAGCAAACATGTTCTTAAAAACAAAACAAAACTGTACTATTTGACTTGTCCCAAATTCAGGGACATATTAGACATGACCTAACCAGAGAGTCACAAAAGTCATGACATTGCTTAGTAAATCTGTATAGCCATCTTTCTTAACAAGTTCAGAATCTTTTAGAAAGCTTACTGTTCCTCCTCATACTGCCTTGCATTAGGTTTGGAAGTTTGCCAGCTTATAAACCAATACAACCCATCTCATGGTTTTTTAAAAAAATAAATCTACTTTATTTCAACAGAGAACACAACAGGGTGAAAACTCTGTGTAAGAAATAAGTGTAGTAAGGGAATGTATTATTCATACTTCCTTCCCCTGGAGTAGTCATTAAGGAACAGAAAGAGTTAAAGGCACAGCAGTCAGATCGCTTGGAAAAATAGTTCTTTCCAGATCATTCTGAGGGTTTAAAAAAGAAGAAGAAGGGATGTGAGCCAATGCATACAAGCTGCTGCAATCTCAGGAAAAGCAGCAGGAAACCATTTGATTCAATACAGGCTCACATGTTCCCACCACAGTGACTCAGCAAAAGTGGCCTCAAGACCGGAACGCTAACTCAGCAAGTGCGGAGAGGCGAACAAAGCCTACCATGACACAGCAAGATGTAGAGACAGATGCATGACTTGGAAGGTTCTTGAGAGGGTTAGTCAGCACAATTCAGACCATTAGTTCTTTCTTTGTATATTGTGATGTTGTTTTGTAGCTGGAACTCATAATGCAGAAAATATGGCTGAAGGGCTCTTCCAGACTGATGTGGGTTTTTTTATGGGTCAGTAAAAGGAGTCAGCTAATAGGAAGAGTTGGTACATGGGGATGAATAGCAGAGCACCCATTGGTCCTAACTCCTTATCCCCCTGCCCCCCCCCCCCCGGCACTAATCCTGTACAATACATAAGGATCATGTTGTTACACCTCCCCACTGGAGGAATCCTCTTTGGAAGTTGACTTGGAGCTGCTTGAGGCAGATAGCACAAAGGAGCAACCTGTGTCAAAGGATTGTGAGGCACAGCAGGGGAATCCGGGGACTTCAGGGGTCACTGCCGCTCAGCCTCTTCCTCAAGACAAAGATAGATAGCCATTTCACAGACTCAGCAGGAGAAGCTGAACAGCTGTCAAATCCTAAGGAGCACAGGCACTTAGAATCATAGTTGGAAGAGACCACAAGGGCCATCCAGTCCAACCCCCTGCCAAGCAGGAAACACCATCAAAGCATTCTTGGCATATGCCTGTCAAGCCTCTGCTTAAAGACCTCCAAAGAAGGAGACTCCACCACACTCCTTGGCAGCAAATTCCACTGCCGAACAGCTCTTACTGTCAGGAAGTTCTTCCTAATGTTTAGGTTGAATCTTCTTTCTTGTAGTTTGAATCCATTGCTCCGTGTCCACTTCTCCGGAGCAGCAGAAAACAACCTTTCTCCCTCCTCTATATGACATCCTTTTATATATTTGAACATGGCTATCATATCACCCCTTAACCTTCTCTTCTCCAGGCTAAACATACCCAGCTCCCTAAGCCGTTCCTCATAAGGCATCGTTTCCAGGCCTTTGACCATTTTGGTTGCCCTCTTCTGGACACGTTCCAGCTTGTCAGTATCCTTCTTGAACTGTGGTGCCCAGAACTAGACACAGTACTCCAGGTGAGGTCTGACCAGAGCAGAATACAGTGGTACTATTACTTCCCTAGATCTAGATGCTATACTCCTATTGATGCAGCCCAGAATTGCATTGGCTTTTTTAGCTGCTGCATCACACTGTTGACTCATGTCAAGTTTGTGGTCTACCAAGACTCCTAGATCCTTTTCACATGTACTGCTCTCAAGCCAGTAAAGGTGAAGACTCAGCTAGAAGATCAAGTGTGTGCCTGAGGAGCAACTCCTCCAGAGTAAATGTATATGTGAGTAAGCTTCACAAGTAAGATGAAATATGACAGCCACACAGGTATCTTGTGTGTTCTGGGTGAAGCCTTGGAAGGTCAGGTTTCAAAGTCTTCTGTTCCAGGCTCGGAGTGGTAGAACAACATCTCTATACTCTGCCATCATGATGGTCACTAGACCATGCCTGTCTGGACCGTGGACTGTAAGAACATAAGATGAGCCCTGCAGGGTTAGGCCAATGGCCCGTCTAGTCCAGCATCCTGTTCTCACAGTGGCCAATCAGATGCCTATGGGAAGCCCCAAAGCAGGACCTGGGAGCAAAGCATTTCCCCTGTGATTCCCAGTGCCTGCCATTTAGTAGAGTTGGAACATAGCCATCAAAGCTAGTAGCCTCTGAGAGCTTTATCCTCCAGATTTTTTCTGGACCTCACTTCTTGTGTTGTCCCTGCAGTTAAACTTCTTCTTGTCTTTCCTTCTTCTTTTGCCCTCCCATTTGGACTCCAGACTATAGAATGGCTCTAATTCTTGGACTTTCTCTGTTAACTCTTAACTGCTCACCTTGAGGCTTGGTCAACTAATCGAGGGGGAAATGACCTTACTGTGGGTTAAAAACGGTCATGTGAACTCAGCCCTAAGGGTTCCACTGGCAAAAATAATAAGAGGAAATCATTTCCGCTACAAGCAGCAGTTATGCGAAAACGCAAGGGAAGATGCCACAAAAGTTGATACTATCAGCAGTTTCTATTGAGTTCCAGTTCCACTCAGATATTCTCAGCACTTCTAACAGTGGCAGACGTTGGCATCTCAGATGTTGGTGTGATGCCAAAATCTGCCCCCTCCCCAATGCCTCTTGCCTTCCATTGGAGGAATAGTGGCAGAGCCTGTTCCAACGTCCCAGAAATTCCATGCCCAGTGCAATTGCATTGGCTGCACTCCCCAAGAGATGCCTCTGCTTCTGAAAAGCAAGAAGATAAATATCCGGTATTTAGGACTGGAGCAAAATGGGTTAGTCTGGTGTGCCTAGAGTAGACTGTTCCACTTTAGACTGCAGGGGAGGGAAGTCGTAAGGCCTGAAGTCTGAAATGGTGCGGACCATTCAACTCTTTTCAAATTGTACCACCTCAATCTCTTGCATATATAGGTAAAGGTAAAGGACCCCTGTATGTTTAAGTCCAGTCAAAGGCAACTATGGGGTGCGGCACTCATTTCGCTTTTCAGGCCGAGGGAGCTGGCATTTGTCCATAGATAGCTTTCCGGGTCATGTGGCCAGCATTACTAAACTGCTACTGGCACACGGAGGACTGTGACAAGTGCCAGAGCACACGGAAATGCTGTTTACCTTCCCACCATAGAGGTACCTATTTATCTACTTGCACTGGTATGCTTTTGAACTGCTAGGTTGGTAGAAGCTGGGACAGAGCAACAGGAGCTCACCCTGTTTCGGGGATTTGAACCGCCGACCTTCTGATTGGCAAGCCTGAGAGGCTCAGTGGTTTAGACCACAGCATACGTAGAAGAGACTGAGATCGAATGAAATGCGTAACAGCTGAATGGAGGGAATAAATCAGAAAGCGCAGCAAACCAAAGTGGAATAGGCATGTCCCTGTTGTTTGCATGTAAGATTTCTTAAGATTTTCATTTGAATTGGGGAAGTTCCGATTTCTCAAATAAAGCTGTTGGGTCTCTACTTGTCTATTATATCTCTTAGAAGGCAGAAAATCAAAGGTCATACTCTTAGAAACCAGGGGAAAAAATATTTTGCTATTTTAAATCTAAGTTCTATGGAATGCTCTTCTTGGGAAGACATGTCTGGCACATTTGTGGTCAGTCTTTACATGCCAGGCTAAGACCTTTAGGCTTCCCCAGGTCTTTAATGTTCCCTCTTATGCTGGTTGCTACATTTAAAGTTGGGTGTGTGCAGGACCCTCTCTTCCCCTCTGCTCACTGCTTTCCCTCTTAGTCACTCTGAGCCGGAGAGAAGTGTGATTTTGTGCCCTCTGACACACCCCTGCCCTCACTCAGGCCCATTATGTATTCTGAACTGTTACTGTTTGTTGTACAAACCAGGAGATAACCATGAGTTATATCCCAGAGACAAACCATTGCTTCTCTCCAAAAGTTTCTTTTCCAGCTAATGTACTCGTCTTTGGTGGGTGTCTGGACAAAGGACAGCGAAGGAAGGATGCTGGGTTCACATGTATCATGAAGCCATAGTTAAAACAAACTAAAGCTCGCAAGCCACCAATGACCCATGGCTTTTTATCATGGTTTGTTGCCAGTAAACAAAGCACAGTTAAACCACTGGGCACGTAACACTAAGTTATGATTTAATGAACCATGGTTTAGCATTCTGTGTGAACCGGACCATTGGATACAGCAGCAGTAGTTCTATCAACCCTGTAACAACACATCTCTGGTGCCAGAACAATGCGAGTATAGAATTGCTTTGCCCAATGTTTACAGAATCATAGAATGGTAGAGTTGGAAAGTAGCCCAACATTGGCACATCAACATTTAGGGTGAAACTTAACTGCCTTTTCATATTATCCCAATTACTGTAATCATATATTTGTACCCAAAGTATTAAATGCAAAGCTCCTAAAGGATTGCCCCTTATGTGAATGCAACCAGTGTTAGAAAACTGTAGTTACCCTCAAAAGAATGAGCCAGCTTTTCTATATTATAAAATTGCTTAATATTTCAAAATGACATTTGCAGTTTTGCTTCTGCTTTCTGAAACTTGCGCTGTGACACGTCAAGCATTGCTCAGCAGTCAAAGAGGCTACTGCTGCCTCTATTTTCTGGTAGAGCTCTTGTACCTTCAAAAATTATTTACAAGGCAGAAATAGCACAGGAGCGGTTTCCCCCAGCTTGGAGAAAGTAGTCTTAAACATTTTTAGAACATAAAAATCCTGCAATGGCTTGCCTGAAACGCAAAATAGGCACACAATCATATGCAAGGTAATCCATAAGACCAGGAAGACCAAGAACTGTAAGGAGTTGTCCAAGAACAGTATGCTGCTCTGTGCATAGTACAGCTCTGCTGACCTCTGCTGGTCTCTTTATTTTGGAAGCAAGCTCTTTTACATGGACAAAGGACAAGCAAGATTTCTGCATAGAGAAAAAGTGCGAAACTTGCCTGTCTGTCACAAGAAGTGGCAATCTTACTTGGATGTATTTCCCAGCACTTATGCATGTGGATAAGTTGTGATTGGCCAATAGCTCCTAGCATATGGTGGTGTGCCTACATATAGTGAAATAATGTGTAACATTATGTACACTCTGTACACTGATTTATTGGGTTTCCAGCTCTAAAGAGAAGTACTTTTGTGTGTGAGAAAAGTATAAAAAGATGAAGCTGCTGCCAGTGAACATTGGCTTTCCCTGAACCCTGTCCCTAAGCACTGGCGATGGTGCCTGGTGGAATGGCTTAGTGGAAGACCAGTTCCTAGAGTCATTTTAAGAGGCACTGTGGCTTGGCCCCTCCATCCCCACCACAGGGAACATCCAGTCATGAATGGAAAGCTCTGGCTGGACAGAGGCAGGACAGAAATCTTATGCTCTCCAGGCCTACAATTTTTTAAATCAGGAGTAATGGCTGATGAAAATCATGGAATACACAGAGATGGCAAAACTGGTAGCGGTGGTAAGAGTCACAAGTTTAGAATCTTTCAAGGAGGACTGGAAACCTTCTCTGGTCTATCTAAAATAAAACTTCTCATATGCAAAGTCCACAGTGGGGTTTGAAGTCTAAGAAAAAAAAAGAATAGCAGAACATATAAGAACTTTGTTTAAAAGGATGAAACTGGGTATGATGGAATTTTTAAAATGCAATTTCATGTAATTGCAATTATAAACACCGAGGTTGGGTGAGTGGGAATTCATCAATGTTGTAGAACAGGATTATAACTGTTGAGTGATGAAGTGTAACTTTGAAATGAAATAAAATAGTGAAAGTGAGAGAGAAATTATTTTTAGTTTGGATGTGATGGCTCTAGTAGTAAATACAGATGGTGTCTGATACCAGCAAGAGCACCACTGTTCCTTTCCTTCCACTGCCATCCCAGACAGGACTCTGTTGAGGATACAGAGCCACCATCTCTTCTTGCTCAGAAGCCCATAATCTTCTCCTGCTCCTCCACTTCCCCACCTTGCAAGATGGCATTTTACCCCAGGATCCAAGGCCCAAACGTCAGTGAAAGCACGCACATCTCTAGTGAAGTCAAATATTGTCTTTAATAAGGAATATAAAAGGCAAGTCTCCCAGTTACATGGAATAATTCAGTATTTCACCCCAACGAGCTCCACCCATTAACACAGTGAACGCTGTTTCCTTGGTGTGTTTTCTGATAATGCACAAAAAGTGTCCAGCCTCTGCAGCGAAGAGGGATAGCTTGTGAGGAGGAGGAGCTCTAAGGGAAGGTTATGGCAGGGAAAGAGAGATCATGATCAATGGGGGGCCGTATGAATTAATTTCAGAAGAGGCTGCCTCCTGGATGTTCCTGTTTAGGAGGCAGGAAGAACCCAGTTTTAGAAGGATTTGGTACCACTGAGAAGACATGTGCCTTCTTCCCTGTGTTGCTTCATAAGACAGGTACCTGGGCTGGCTACAGTGAACTTGCGTGTTCTCAAAGCAGTCCTTACGCAATAGGCAGTGTTATAACAGAGGCCCACTGGGGTTGTTACCCTACTCCCAAAAGTGTTCTCTGGTCATTAAAAAGGGTTTCCGCTGTTCCTGCTCAGCCAGGGGAGGGCAAAGGATGGAAAAGACATAGACGAGAGGGGAGCTGCTCGGTTTTACAACGCAGTGCAGCTGCCTATAGGGCTGGTAAGAAACTACAGATCCCACTAGCTATTTCCAGCACGGATTCTTAATAGTCTCTTCATCAGGAAAGGAACAACGAAACTGTCTTGCCCACAAAGGAGGAACCCCAAGCCCGCCGACTCACCGGGCGACCCATTTGGCAGCTCTGCAAACCCTTCCCGCTTGTTTCTCTCTTGCGCCCCCAAATGCAGCAATGCTTAATCTAACCCCAAAGCAGCCTAGAAAAGGAGGCAGGAGGAGAGGAAAGGGGGGTGGGAGAAAGGTCTCTCTTCCCCAACACTCTCTCCTTTCGCTTCCCTCCTCTCCCACCCCAAGAAAGAGGAGTGCAGTGCAGCACACAGGTCCTCTTGAAACCACAGCACACCAGTCCACAGTAGGGTTCATAAAGCAAACATCGCCTCCTCTTCTTTGTCCTTCTTCCGCGGAGGGCCAGAGCTGCTGTTGGAGGAAGGAGCTCCAGTCGGGGGACTGGGAAGTGTAGGCAGCCGTTCTGCCACTTTTGCTCGCTCTTCCAGGAACTTGTCGAACTCTGGCAAGGAAGAAGAAAAGGGAGAAGGAGGAATCAAATCAGAGTTGGAAGAGCCCTGAGCATTGCTTCTTATGTAATCGTTTCCATGGACTGGAAAATGTGTAATTCCAGATATCTTTGGAGATTGATAGTTCACATTCACTGTTCAGGGGTGCCAATTATAAACACAACACCTTCATGCAGGACATTTCTACATGAATAAACATGGAAGCAATACATCCCAACAGACCTGTGCAAGGAGAGCCACATTTTGGGATTTTTCAGAAATCCCAAAGATTGAGAAGCCATTTGCACAGATTGCTCATTCATAGAAAATGTTTTTTTTAAAATATATATATAAATGAGTAGACATGGAATCAATCAGCAGACAACATCCCATGCCTGCAAGAATTCATTGGAAACGTAACCCTCAAAGGCAGGGCACAGGGTCTGCTAGCAACTTGCCTTCGCTGGTGACTCCCTTTGGATCCACTGTGTCGTTTCCCTGAGAAAAGAGAACACAAGGAAGTGTGGAAATTATGGCAGATCATATGAAAATGTGCAGGGCTTAATTACATGGACAGAAAATTCCATTTTTATTGGGCCAGGGATCTAGTGTGTGCTTACTCACCTTGGTTTCCATCACCCATACCAGTAGAAACAGATAGCATTTTAAGGCAGAAACAGGATGACATATGAATAGCAAAAGTCTACTTCCCCAAACTACCATTTTAGTCAAACAACAGCCATTGCCTTTCAGAAAGGATGAAATGCAGCGAAATTAGTTCTACACCAACGTCAGAACAGACAAGACTCCAGGGCAGTGGAAAAAGCAGACCCTGTTTTAGCCAGTAAATGAGGAGGCTGATTCACACAACTAACTTTCCTGTGGCAGGCAGCTTCAGCTATGTTTTGCCTGCATTTTGTTCATGGCAAACTAGTTATCTGAGAATTGAAAACTCAGGTCATGTTTGGGGTTTATGATGATGTAACCCTGGACTGCGGTGTGTGGAAATGAAATGACCCATGGCAGATAGTGTGGCGATGCAAACCACACCTTAGCTCAATATACCGCAAGCATCAGGTGCTTATAGTAGTTTGCAAAGTAGTAAGAATGGGAAGGGGCATTAGAAGCAAAGGAAACTGCATAATGACATGCCAGACCACTGATGCATGTAGCTCAGTGAAGTTTGCCGCAGAGGCAGGCAATGTAGTGCCTTCCAGATGTTGTTGGACTCCAACTCCCATCAGCCCCAGCCAGCGTGGCCAATGATCAGAGATGATGTGAGTTTGAAACAACATCTGGAGGTTTCCAACAGGCATCTTCCAGCCCTACATGGAGATGCCAGGGATGTGAAACTGTGACCTTCTGATGTGCTTTACCCCTGAGCTAGGACCCCAACTCCAGAGTCAGAACACCCAAAGGCTGATTCCAGGTAGCTCTGCTGAGCATCTATTACAGATATTTAAAAATAGAAAACTGGCCTCATACCATGTCAGACCACTGGTCCATTTAACTCAGTACTGTAGATATTGACTGGTGGCAGCTCTTTGGGGTTTTAGGCTCTACCACTCACCTAATAAGTACGTTCATAATCAGCCATCACTAACAAGTATGTGCTTTGGCTATGTTACTTACCACATCAGTAGAGAGCCACTGCTCAATATCTTCCATGATGGCAGCTTGGGGGACGGGAACCTGGCAGAGAAAGAGAAAACAACAAAGAAAGGCAAAAAATGCTCTCTTAAGTGACAGCTGCTTATTTTACTCAGCACTTTTTTTAGGACCAGTATCTGATGGGAATCCATTTCTCGTACCTACGGGACCGCCTCTCCTGGTATGCCCTGCGGAGGACCTTAAGGTCCACAAATAACAATATTTTGGAGATCCCGAGCCATAAGGTGGCTAGATTGGCCTCAACTAGGGCCAGGGCCTTTTCAGTATTGGCCCCGACTTGGTGGAACGCTCTCTCACAGGAGACCAGGGCCCTGTGGGATTTGACATCTTTCCGCAGGGCCTGCAAGACGGAGCTGTTCCACCTGGCCTTTGGGTTTTGATCTGGGCCATTTTAAAATGAGGCTGCATTTTAAAACCATTTTTTAAATCTAAATTGTATTTTAATCTGCATTTTAATCAATTGTTTTTCTTTCTTTTACATTTTATTGTAACATTATTGATGTCAGACGCCCTGAGCCTGGCTCTCACTGGGGAGGGCGGGGTATAAATAAAAAATTATTATTATTATTATTTATCTAATTCCAACATCACTTGAGAATGGTTAGATGATTCTCAGGTTCACCTTTCAAATGGCCTAGGCCTACACCTGACCATGAATGACACTGATAAACAGCTACGTCACGGACTGGGTCTCATGGGGGATATCAATTAAGCAGTAGTTTCAGAAGTGACCCTCAAAGATGGCAAAGTTGTTCAGCCACAAGATCTGTCGTGCATACACAGTATTATCTAATATTATGCCACCTTGGGAAAAAGGGCAGGATATAAATAGAATAAAACCAATAGGGAAGCCCTAGCTGATTTTTAGTCTTTATTAACACAACATGAAAAAAGTTTTTATTTCGATTCTTAGCATGAAACACTAAGAAGGGGCAAGCATTTTTTTAAAATCCAGGATTAGATTTTGGTGAATTGCGACAAGCTGCCTATCACAAGCTGCAATGTATTCCAGTGAACTTCAAATACCACAGAGCAAATCCCTGTAGCCACGGCATTTCGAAAATATCAATATTGCAGTCTTTTGCATTCCTGGTCAATTCAGGACACACCATCCTGTTTTTCAAGCTTTCCTGCATAAATCTAAGAGCAGGCACCCCCAAACTTCAGCGCTCCAGATGTTTTGGCCTACAACTCCCATGATCCCTAGCTAAGAGGACCAGTGGTCAGGGATGATGGGAATTGTAGTCCAAAACATCTGGAGGGCCGAAGTTTGGGGGTGCCTGTCTAAGAGGATCGGAAACTTCTGATTTTATTGAAAGCAGCGAATTTGCACATGCTGAACCACATTCCAGTGCCACAGGGAAATGCCTCAGTGGAATTAACATTTTGCCACCACTTCCTGATGCTAATGCTGCTCAATGCTCTCTCTGCCACCACTGAAACAGGCACATCATTATTAGTGAATTGGGATGTGGCATGTCAGATCTGCTAAGGATTCTTCATTCACTTTCTCTCACCCTTCCTGTTCTTAACGGGTCCATTTCACTTTAAAGTAAAATTCAGTGAGATTGTTAAATGCAATGCTATCTGGACCCCGCCCTTCATATTGTCACTTTAGAAAATTGCTATGCTTGCACCTCCAATTTGGAGCACATCTTGGGTCTGGTGGTAAGCCCAGAATTGGTGGACTGGCATGCAAGGTCCACCTGGCCTATCCGTTAACTCCTGGCTATCTTCAGTGAATGGCATGCATTGGAGGTTGCCTTCCTGCATGTCTCAATCTTGGGTACTTGAATGTGCCTGCCCGTCTCCAGCATGCCACCTTCAAGATGCTTAAAACCATTTCGAGGAAGATAATCTCTGTTTGAGACACAGAGCAGCTAATGGCCATGACCTTCCTATGCCCTACTTGTGAACTGTCAGCAGCAGACCTCTAGTTATGGCTAGAAACCAAATGCTGGATTATCACTTTATGGACCCCGGTGGGACCCAGGAAAGCATCTCATACAATCTTAACACCCATGGAAACGTAAGGCCATGCTAAGACTATTGGACTTAGCTGAGAGGGTGAAGTTGACGTGTGCAATTAAGAGAAAAACCATTGTCAATATTTACTAAAGATTGGAAACTCCTTTGCATGAAAAAGAATTGAAGTGGATTTGCATGAGGATTGAAGAAATTATTGGTTTATAGAAAGAGGAATTGTTGGGTGTTATCCTGGAGTGGATGTCTTGAATATTTTTCTATATATAGCTGACAGACGAAAAATCAGAAGTTCTATTCTTTTCTCTTTTTCTCTCCCCTCCCTCCCTCTTTTATTTCTTTTCTTTTAAATCTATTTTTGGATTGTGTTTTTATTTAGATTAGTTTCTTGGGTATTTGATATTAACCATTGTGTATACCTTTTTCAAACTTTAATAAAATCTATTGGGGAAAAAGAAACAGAAGGCCATGCATAAATTCTTTGGTATTTTAGGTGAAGAGCTGAGCTATTGCTACTGAGCATATAACCTGTATTTGCAGTCTAACAGAATTCTGTCTTCATCCTAAACAGAAGGGAAGAGCCTGTGTGATACACTGGATTGTCTGGAATGATACTGTAATTCCAGGAAATGAGGAAGAGGTAGCTATGGTAAGGAGAAAGGCATGCTTCCTACAACGATTCCTTCCAAAATTGGACCCTGTGCTAATCCAAGTTATGGGAAGCTGCTCAAGGTGGAAAAAGTGATCTCCATAATAATGAATTTTCAAAAGTGAGGTTTCCCCTTTCACTGTGAAGAAGTGCTTCCCCCCGTCCTCGCCAGCAATCAGATGATCTCCCAGATTCAGAGGTTCTTAAATGCAATAAGGAATTTCTGCTTTAAAAAAGAGACAGAGAGAGCGCAGAGGAGAACAACTAGCAATTCCCATAGGTTACCTTAAGCAGAAGTAAAAGCAAACAGATTCTTGCTATTAAGTGTAGGAAATTTTGCTTCCAAATCAAAGAAAAAGTGTAAAAGCAAAATGTCAGACTCCATCTCACCCAAGAAAGAAAAGATCCCTTTAAAGCCATTACTCAGAGCCTGAGCTATTCTTGCCTAACCTTCCTTCCTCTGCCAAGGTAAAAGCTCTTATCTGCCCAGCCTCCATCAGACTGGTTAGCATAACTGGAGATGTGCTGAGGTTTGAGATGGAGCGGCACAATTTAAGAAAACGAAACCAAGATCTCCTTTGTCCCTAGAAGAGCTTTCCAAGACAGAGGGAAGAGAGGCATACACAAGCCAGTTGGTACAGTGTGTGGGCACACCTTGGACAAAGCATCTCAATTGGTCTTCTAATCCTGTAGCCATTTCCCTCCACCGGTTCAACTGTATATATTGAATTTGGAACCACAGAAATAAAAATGACAGACAGCCCAATACTGATCAAGTTACGAGTGTAAGTTCCCCTTGAGCTGGCTCTTATTGGGTGGCAGAATCCTGAAATGTTGGTGCTGCATGGAGGATATGGAAAATGGTGTGCCATGCATGAGCTCCCTTCTGTGATGTGGCAACCTAAGAGCTGGCCAGTAGTACTAACCCATCATCCCATAGATGTTCTCACCTGGTGGGAGAAACATCTCTAGTCTCCAGTGCAGGAGGAAAAGACAGCAACGGATCATGGGTACAAGATCCCTGGCTGAAAGAGGCTTGGGGGGGGGGGAAGGTTATACTAATAGATTCAGAGATCAGTTTTTATTCCACTAAGGCAAGAATGGAAAATCTCTAGCCTGCCAGGCCTAGGGTTGCCAGATTTCAAAAAGTAAAATCCCTGATATCCACAAAGTTGTTGAGCTTTTTAAGGAAGACCCCAAAATTTTTAAGCATTGTTGAACATCCCCCCAAATAGTGATGTTAAGCCAGGGGTAGGCAACCTCAGGCCCGTGGGCCGGATGCGGCCCAATCACCCACAGACGGTCCAGGAATCAGCGTGTTTTTACATGAGTAGAATGTGTCCTTTTATTTAAAATGGATCTCTGGGTTATTTGTGGGGCATAGGATTTCATTCTTTTTTTTCCTTTCCAAAATATAGTCCAGCCCACCACGTGGTCTGAGGGATGGTGGACCGGCCCATGGCTGAAAAAGGTTGCTGACCCCTATGTTAAGCTTTTGGAGCTGTTCCTACTGCTTTTTCATATATCCAGGTTTTCCCTTACATTTTTACGCTTTGGCAAAAATTTCCCAGCGCCATTTTTACACCCGGAAGCCAGGACATGTCAGGAGTTTTCCTGACGTATGGCAAGCCTAGCCAGGCCTCTCTTTGCTTCTGGCACTCCAGTATATGTCCCCATCCCAACCTGCATTGAACTGGCTTCATGGCCAGACTGCCATGAAGCCTTACGGACTGTGGATTTTATTACTGGGAGAGGTTGCTTGACTTCCAGCCCAGCCACATTACTTTCTCTGATGTCTGTCCCCACACACTGTTCAGCCAACACCGCACCCTTGCATAGCAGCCTCTATTTTGCTCTTCCTTGGCAGCGACACATTCTCACCATTCCTTGGCGCATCATCCAGTTTGCGATTGGGGCTCCATCAGTGGAAGCACCTGGCTCCGGCTAGTTGAGAGAGAGTTTGCTTTCAAAGCAGCTGGAAAAGGTGGGAAATGTGGGGCAGGGTAGGGAGAAATGCAGGCATCTTCCAGGATAAAGGGCTCATGAGCTCAGAAGGGAGAGCAGCCCCCCCCTCCTACAAATTAAAGAGAGCTGGGAAATTTCCTTCCTCCTTCCCATTTTTGTTGAGACACAAACAGAGTGAGGGAGAACCCCCCCAACCGAGCTCATGGCTTATGACCATAAAGATATAGTTGCATTGCCTCCGGGGACGGAAAGGTGTGCAAACCCTAAACCAGTTTCTTTCCCTATGGATGGGAAGGTCTGAGTTGAAGAAGGATGGCCTGCAAGCCTTCTAACCCAGACCTTGAAAACAAGCAGGATTTTAAAGCCTGTGTGATCATAGTTAGTCCAACCTCATATACTTAACAATGCATCGGGCCCAGGGGCTAATCCAGCTGCATTCCTTGCCAGACTGCTCCACACCCTTCTCAAGTGGCTTTGCCTGGCTAGAATGTCCCATTGGACTATAATAATATCTCTTGACAGAGAGACAAGAAAGAGAAAAGAAACCTCTAATTTTGTGCGGCTGGAATGTAGCCTACAATATGATGGCACAAGTCATATCCTTTGCTCTGCCCACCTTGCCTCTGGTCTCACCACTGCAAGTCCATCCCATCACTGGCTTGTGGCCCCTAGAAGGTTCTTAAGATGGAATGTAGCATTTGGACTGAAAAAGGCTCCCCACCTCTGTATTAGCCCCTGGATGGATCCCCTAGACATTACATATACACACAACCTCTTTTTACTGTATTTTTGTGATTTTAAAATGATTATTTAGTTGCAGGTTTTTAAGGGTTTTACATCTTGCATTTTGATAGCTGCTACTAACTTGTTACAGCTCAGAACCATAATACACATCAGCAGTAACTGAAAATGACTGTAGTATTACTGAATTATTATTATTTTTACTTTTTCGTCTTATTGATCGAGAATTGTTTCAAAACGTTACTATTTCTCCGTATATACTGAATTCTTAAATAAACTGCTTGATATGCTGATGCTTGCTTGCTTGTTGTTGTTGATGCTTTGTGCTGTGCAATTAGGTACTTATGATTTAATAGTGTGCAGTTGCATGCTCTGCCACTACCGCTGTGGGGACAGGGGAGATGTGTGAGTCCATGTTTAGGTGTTAATGAGATAGGAAAATACACGAAACTATGTAATTAACCTCCAAAGCTGCTCTGATGAACTGAGTGAGCAATGACCTAGGTCAGGAACTGGCGTGGGGGGAGGGGAGAAGAACGATCCCCCTCCGGTCCGCATACCGGCACGTCCCTTGCCCTGTCCCGAAGGTGATTTACGACCTGAGGCTGGTGAGCTCTCAGGCACGCGTAGCAGAATACTCACAGAGATATTAAGCACCGTGTAGAGCCACTAGGTGTGCACTAAACTACTTTATTGCTAAGTCTAGAAACGACAGAAAGCAAACAGGTCTTCTCATGTCCGAGAGAAGAGCAGGGAAAAAACCAGTGGCAGGAAACAGAATACAAACATCCGTCTCCCGTGACTCCAGCAGTCCTTCTGCTGAAAACATAAACACAGTCTTGTGACCGTCCAATAGCTGCGCGGTGAGACAACAGAAACCTAACACTACTCCCACTAGCTCCAGCCAGTCAGGAATTTTGGGAGTTGTCGTCCCCCCGAAAGCCTCATACGGAGGGCACCATGGTATACATGGACCTACAGCTGATGTCTTGGGAAGGCAGGGGGCTAATCTTTTACACAGAGTGGTCATGGAATACCTTTATAGTTAGCAACTCACCGCTGCTGTGTTCTGTTGCCGGGCATCCAAGGCTCCAGCTAGTCCTTGCCTGGCCAGAGGGTCTTCATATTTCACCCTGGAAGAGAGAAACAGGTCAAAGAGAGGAAAAACCAAGCGGAGAAGCTACTGAAGGTTATGGCATCATCTTTGAAACTAGATATAGAAAATGGATATGCTTCGGGGTCCTGCTTTTGCTAGGTAGACAGGATTGTTTACATCCTTTGTCATAAGGAAGAACGACTGAAATTTGGTGAACGTCAACCTACACACTCTCTCATTGACAGCAGGGCCAAGCTGGGATAATTTCTGTGAAAATGTTAATATTCAAAGCACTCTTACTAACCATTCAGCATTTTTTTCAGGCTGGATGTACATGTGCTAACAAAGAGGCCCAATGGGCTAGGATAGTCTAAGTTAGTCATTATATGAAGCACTGACTTATTTCTAAATGGACACTCTTTGCCCTTCGTGACATAAGCTCATAGCCCAATTGGATCAATCGCAGCACCGTGATGTCATCGGGTCTAATATGTGATGCCGATTGGGTGGGATCACTTGAGGATGGAACGAAACAGAGAAAGAAACAAAGAGCACCAGGGCAAGAGCAGGGGAGTGGTGGTGAATAGTCACAGACAGCCATGGAGAAGTTTATAGCATTATAAAAGGTTTTCAGGTTCCAGGGGGTGGAAGCTGGACATTGCCCGTTTTGAAGTGGGTCTGAACCAGCCAAACATGGCTCAGTTGTACTTAGGAATCCCAACAAATGTGACGATTATCTATTTGGCTGCCAGGAGTGCTCAAATAAATGCATGAAAAAGTGAGCAATGCAATTTATAAACAAATACTAAACAAATCCATGCAAGGCAGGTTAGTCTGAGAACCAGTGACTTGCCCAAATGTGAGCATTATGGCTGAACAGTGGATGCTAGCATGGCTCATCTATATCTTCACCCAAAGCTTTTGCTATTATACTACCTTAGCTCACACACATATATATGCATAGTTAGAGATCCCACTGAAACAGGGACAAGCCCTAAAGCTGCACCAATATTCCATGAGTTTTGGGAGAGTTTATTGTGGATTTTGCAACATGACCTAGCACTGTGCCAGCCTTGGTCCTGGTGTCAAACCCAAGCTCACCCATGTACTAAGAGGTTCTAGGCAAACCCTTTCTCTCCATCTCAACCTGTAACATAAAGAGGGACTGCCCTCGAGGGTTTGAAGGAAGGTAAAATGATATAAGGAAATGTGTCTATCACACACCTTAGAGATAGGCTATAGAGATTATCCCATATAGGCATACTAGCATTCTCAGACCATACACAACTCCTTCATTGCTAATATACACCACACATCTAGAGTTGTGTGTAGAAGTAAGTTAATAATAATAATAATAATAATAATAATAAGTAATAATAATTTAAAAAGAACATTTTGTGCCCAGACATTCCAAATTCTGGACCAAGAAAATTTCTGCACTCTATATTGTTCAAATGAAGTACATATGCATAATTTCTCTTATTTTGTACAACAGATGCTGTGATCTTTACAATCTTGCATGATTTAGTCTGGTATTGCTAATTATGAGTGGAGTCAAGGAAATATGGTGGACACTGAAGCTTTAACCCAACCACCTCTCCACCTCCTGAGATTTCTGCAAACATTGCCTCCACGCTTTCAAGCAGAGCTTTTAAGACACAGGGACTAGAAAACTGCCATTTATATATTAAAAGGGGAAAAAAGAGAAAGCTGGGATTCTCAGAAAACTAAATTCTGCACTCATTGTCCCATTCTGCACTTTTTCTATGCTACTGCAGAACTGTGACATGCATATAAACCTGGATGCACTTCTGTTCTACCTAAGCACATGCCCTTAAAATACATTCTACATCCCTCCACATTTCTATTTTGTTTTGGGAGAGACAGTGGGCAAACTTATGCAGTGCAGATGGGCTTGGACAGACGTAACTGTTTCTGATTAATCAGTGCATGCACAGCTACAACAATACCTCTGCACTCAAATATCATGACTGCCCCATTTCCTGCGAGAAATACCTTCAGTTTCAAGACCACCCCGCCAACCCTTTGCCCTCACCCTCCAATCTATGCAGATTATTTCTTACACAAGAAGGCCAAAGTTTCCTTGGGCGATGATATCCCAGTGGTGACTTCCCCCAAGCCATGTCTTTGTCCCTCCCATGGTCACCGGGAACTGTTCCCTGCTGGAGCCAAGGGGTTGGGCCACTTTTGCTCAAACTTTTCAAAAAAGAGCTTGTCCGTGAAAGGCCCGCTGTGCACAATGGCGTCAAGAATGAAGTAGAGTGCCACCACCATGCCACTGATGAGGCAGAAGGGCAAGAAGGGTTTGAGGTGCTGCCAGAAAGTCTGCAGACAGATGTTCATGGGGCTCTGGGAAGACACACGAGCTAGCTGTGGTGGTTGCCCACAAAAGGGGTCTCGGTCTGGAAGTGAAGTCGCAGGAAGGGAGGGGAAAAAAGGCACAGGAGAGCATGAGGGGCTGTAGAAGAGACAGTCCTGAGATGGCTTGCTGGCAAGAAAAGTAGGAGGCAGATAGTCCAGCTGGGAGAAAGAGGAATAAATAGAAGGAGCCTCTTTATTGGAAAGATCACACTCGTCACAGGAGGATCAGGTTTTGCTGGAGAAGTTAACAGTGCTCAGTTCCAGGGTTGGGAGGAGAGTGGCCGGAGGGTGCGCCAAGAGGTTGGGTTTCAGCATAAGATCAGCTGCTTCCAGCCTTCTCGCTCTCTGCCTTGTTTCTGCACCATTCGACTGCACTCCGCACTCAGCAAACCATTTGCTGAGAACAATATTCGGACAGCCTGGTACACAGGCTCACAGCATCCTCCTCCCTGTGTCTGGTGTGCTTCCATCAGTTGGTGAACTCGGCTGGCTCTTTGCGAGGGCAATCTGTGAGTCAAGAATTATAAGCCCTTTCAGCGGCAGAAAGAGCTGCAGCAGCGGCAATTAGAAGGATGCTGGCTCGCAGCCCGGTTTGCTAAGTGTTTGGGGTGGAGTGCATTTCGTGCCCAAGCGTAACCGCACATGCCCAAAACAAACATCTGTTTCTACAATCAGTAGGGGTCACTGAAAGGCTTCTTGCAGGTTTGCATTACCGAGCCTAGGACTTTTCCCTCAGACACATCTGTGGGTTTTGGAACTACAAGGCCGAATTTGCCGAGTACAATGGAAAGACCAGATCTTCCACACCTAAGTCCTCTACAGAATAACCATGCTTAGCATTATATAGTACTTCCTGAGCACGCAGAGTGCTCTGCATAATTTTAACCAGAAATCCTTCAAGCAGCCAACCTGAAAGATAGGTCGTAATTATAACCAGCCCCATATTGCAGATTTGGGATGGAGGGGGAAAGGGAGGCTGTGAGAATAGTGGCTGCCCTGAAGCCAACTGGTGAATTCATGGCTGAGGTGAAATTGACCTCAGGAACTTCCTCGTAGAGTTTAGCTGAAGCGTCAGGCTCATCCTATTTGCGGGAAGTAAAGGAGATGGGGAATGTTTCAAGCCAAGATCCACTCAGTAGTCACTGGCCATCAATTCCTCGTCCCCTTGATGTTATACACCATGATGCCCTGTTGCACAGGGGGAGCATTCTGGGGAAAACATTTGATGGCCCTTCTTCCCAGAAACCCCCACAGCTCAATGGTACATCATGGTATAGCATGTGAAGAGGCTTCTGGGGGGAAAAGACTGTGGCTGTCAGAAGGAACACTGATTGCTCCAGCTGTTACTGCCATGTGGTGACTGTGAAATAAGGCATAAGGATGTGAACAGAAGGATGTGAATCCTTGAAATTGTCTCCCAAGTTCCACAAAAAGTTTTCATTGGAGACCTTTTGGCCTACTCTTACATTTTGGCTCTCAAGAAATCTAGATCATTGTAACTGGGACAGCAGGAGCAAACAAGGTATGTGACTAAAGATACAGATAATGTATGGTGCAGGGGAAAGTAAACCTCCTCTTTACAGGAATATTCATTCCCTGCTTTAACCCCCCCCCCCCAAAAAAAATAGTTCAAGTCATTTTTGCAGGTGTGAGATTTGTTTTCAAAACTAAGGAGAAAAGGGAGATTCCAAAATCTAGAGACTTTCACTCTAGGTTACCCCAGAGAATTTTTTAAAATGCATTTATTTACTTAGTACCGCAATAGCTATTTCCCTCTGGGGACTGTACAAGAAAATACTAAAGCAAAATATAAAAATCATATGAATTCTGTAATGGAAAGAAGCAATGCTAAGTACAGTAGGTGCATTAGAAGAAGAGGTTTCTCTCCTTTTCCAGGCTACAAGCATGGGCCACCATAAGAAACAAAATACAAGTATTGGGTATAGGTGTTGTTTACTCTCCTGGAGTATTCTCTGCAGCACTGACACACAGTTCTGCTCTCCATTTGGCCCACGCTGTTAACAATAAATTATCCATTTCACTGCTGCTAAAATTACTGGAAGCCATTAAAGAATGACAACAAGAAAAAAAAGAGTAGTGGAGAGAGTTAAATGCTAATGAAAATTCAAGTCTGCCTTTATTAGTTCTGGTGGGGATGGAAAACAGCAGCAATAAACAAAACAAAAACAAATCCGTCTCCTAAAAGACCAGGGTTTTAAACAGTACAGACAGTCTGCTCTTGAAATCTGGAACTCCACCACCAAAGAACATTCAGACTGGAAAATCAAAGGTGGGTGTGATGTTGGAAGACTCACTCCTGCGCTACAAGCAACCATGCAAAAGGGAAATGGAAGCCGGCAAAAGAGCAGGGACAAACATGTAGGCTTTTTCCTATCCAGAAAAACTGGGCATGAGCAGGGCTGAGCCAACAGAGTTTGGAAAACAAAATATCTAACAGCGATTCACTGAAAATAGAAACTATTTGTCCCCAAAGGACTCTGTGCTGGCACTCAAGTCCCTAGGGGGCTTCAACGACACATGCTGAGTACAAGCTTGTTTGTTTCGTATCTCTTATTAAACATACTATTCATCCGACAAGCACCCTTGATTTCAGTTTTTCCTTTTCCTACTTGTGATACACTAGAATTTAGGGCTTATCCATTTGCTTAAGCACATGGAAAAAATATCAAGGGGCAGAGGGCCATAGTTTCTAGCAAGATAAGTCCTGCATTTGAAAAAATAAAATAAAAATTCTGCATGGATATAAATCATATTTTGCACCAAAAGCCAAATTCCTCTTTTCCTATACATTATGCAAACCTGCATAACTTCTCTTGTTTTGGGTATGAATGAATGAACATTCATTCTTAAGCCTGAACAGCCAGCATGCAACTCTTGTATACAACACCTAATTTGCCACAGCAGGTGCTGTCACTTACTCTTTGCGCTGATCGGCCAAGTTGCTGCCTCGGGTCAGTGCAAACATGTCAAACTCTTCCTCCAGCTTGCCAGAATTGTTGAGGGACTGCAGTCCTGCACTGACGCTGCCGGAACCCAGATCTGCAAGGTGTAAAAAGTCAGGAACAAGGTAACATCTAACGCACGTTCCGATCCGCAAAGCATAATGTGATAATACGTACCTGTCTGAAAATAGGATCACAGGAGGTTTCATTACTTTTTGCCGGAAAGGATAATTTTACGAAGGGTTGCATGCGCCATGCCTCCTCTGTAAGCCACCTCTCCCCTCCCTCCAACCCCCCCCCCAAGTGCTGCTATCAGGGTAAGTTATGAACATCTGCATACGTTTGCTGCATACGTTTGCTGCTCGACATGACTGATTCTGCTACCTTATATTAAATTAATTCTGAAGTTTGTAAAGCAAGGACTGAGGGAACATAAAGAAGAAAAGATACAGAAGCTAGAAGACAGGTGAGCTAGTGGCTCCCAGAATCATGGGGCTGGGGGTAGGGGGCAGAAAAGGGAACCACACAGCAGAAGGGAAACAGGTAAGTTACTCACTCATTTCTGCAAGCTGAGATGAAAGCGTGGAGGCGGCTTCTGGGCTTTTTTCTACTGCTTTAGGTCCCACATCAACCAAATTGCTTGCATTTTCTGCATTGCTTAGCTGCTTTAAAGAGACAGAAAGTTTGCTTCATTATTTTGAAACTATTCTCACAGCATTTCTAACCAACAGCAACAACAGCAACAACAATAAAATTATCCTTATTTATTACTTATACCCCACCCATCTGGCCGAGCCTCCCCAACATGGTTCTGCTTCAGGAGGCCATGAGTTTTGAATAACTGAGGAAATCTAAGACACCATTCATCACCCAAAATAGTCTGAGAAATTTGGAAATAATGGAATCAGCCTCACCAAGAATAAGACAAAATATCTGACTCCACCACACTGAGGACTATTTTACCCTTCTAAGAAACATGAATAATAATAATAATAATAATAATAATAATAATAATAATAATAATAATAATATATTTACACCCCACCCATCTGGCTGGGTTTCCCCAGCCACTCTGGGCGGCTTTCAACAGAGCATCAAAAACCTTGTTAGCATGCATTAAAAGGAAGGAACACTCATTCACCTTAGCAGGCTGGCCAGATCGGAGCCGTTCGAACCTATGAGAAAGAGAGAGGTGAGCAGATGGGCTCAGGTGGAAGGCTTACACAAGCTGTTTTGCTTGCAAGGAGGTGAGGGCAGGGGAACGAGCAGGGGAGGGGCGTGGGAATACCGTTCGTGGCGCAGGAAAATGTTGTTGAGGTTGTCATTGACAATGAGCAGCTCCTCTGTTAGCTGTTCATTGAGGATGCGGGGGATCAGCTCCAGCACACGCTGCTGCATCGCTTTACATGTCCGGTTCAGTTCCTACCCGCGGTAAGAAAACGTACATTGTGAAAACTGAACCAAAAAGCCTAGGTTAACAAGTGGCAGCTAGTAACCAGCCCGGGCTAAAAATCCGTTCCTATTGCTCAAGTCACTGGCACGATGGGTTATTTTTGTCGGCATAAGCTAAGCCCACCTCAGCACTTGCTGGCCCGAACCAAATTAAGTCCTTACTCACAGCAGCAGAAGCAAACTTGTGTTTTAGCCGCTTCCTACCTGGAGCAGGTCAAGGTCGGAGGTTTCAGCTTGTCCTGGCACAAGCTCTGTGAGCATCTCAGACATCACTTTCACATTCCCATTCACCACTTCCAACTCGCTGCGTAGTTTCCCAATCTGAAAGCACAAACGCCCACCCATTAAGTCCAGCTGGGCTTTCCACTCTCAAGAGAAGGACGAAGGAAATTACCTTGTATTATCAGACAACTGATTGACCTAGCCCAGTACGATCTGATCTCTCCAGAGACAGGTTTTCCCCCATCCTGCTGCCTGTGACGTATATCTGTGTATACATACGCACGTGTGTGTGTGTGTGTGTGTGTGTGTGTGTGTGTTAGGACCTGGCCATACCCTTGCTAAACAAATGAGACCTCTGGCAGTGCTCCTTCAGGCACATTTTCATTACTGTTGTAACTGTGGAACTTGCAACCATGGAAGAACCGGGGTTCCTTTTAATGAAATAGTCTTTTCTCCATATGAGGAATTGAATGGCTTGTGGAACTCGGGGGGGGGGGGAACCCCCAAGCTGGATGTATTGGAACAACATCACTACACTGTAGAGATGGAAAGACCTAGAAAAATTGGGAAAGTGTGTGGAATATTCAAACTAAATCAAACTGTGGTGTGTGTTTTTTCAATTTTCCTGGGAAAAAATGGCTTTGGGGAAAAACAGGTCCCACCCCCCAATTTTCCCATTCCCACCCACCCCCTTCCAGGCCTTCCCATCTCTATTACGCTGAAGTTGAACCTACCTGGTCTGGTGTCGGTGTGATGGGGGCATCTGCGGTGGCCCCTGGAGAGACAGGGAGAGAGACAGGATGCAGAATAGACTCTATTGCTTGAGGAGAGTCTGCTGCTGGTGAATTCCCTCCGGTAGGGGAGCCCGAGGTATATACGGTCTAGAGAGGAATCCGTAAAATAAAAGAGAAAGCGGTTCAGTAAGAGCTGAAAAAAGCAAAGGATATTTATTTTTATTCCAACTCTATTAATTCACCCAGCAATGTTCTACGGCAGGCATCCCCAAACTGCGGCCCTCCAGATGTTTTGGCCTACAACTCCCACGATCTCTAGCTAACAGGACCAGTCGTCAGGGATGATGGGAATTGTAGTCCGAAACATCTGGAGGGCCAAAGTTTGGGGATGCCTGTTCTATGGTGTTTTCTACTTTCTTTGGTGTTCCTCCGAGTAATTTGTTTATTAATTACATTTATATGGCACCTTTTTCTTCCAAGGAGCTCAAGGTAGTATACATGGTTCTCCTCCCCATTTCATGCATGCAACAACCGTGTGAGGTGGGTTAGGCCAAGAGATGGTGACTGGCCCAAGGTCACCCAGTGAGCTTCAGGGCTGAGTGGGGATTCGAACCCTGCTCTCCCAGGTCCTAGTCCAACACTCTAGCCATTACGCCACAATGGCTTTCCAGTAACGAGCTGGACATGAAGCCCACCAACCTCCTTACATTCTCTGGGCTGACCGTTAATCCTCCTCTATGGATTCCAAAACAGACTGCCCTCACTGAGACGCACCCCAGCCACAGGTCCCAATGAGCTGGCGGAAACTAGGTTTTCGTCTCCGTATGTGCAGTGAGGACTCTAGTAAGCTTCAATGTACTGCTTGCTTTTTAAAATTGAAGAGACTGAATTAGGTCTTGTACTAATGGAGAAACGGCTGAAAATATACTAGGGTCAAACCTTTCAGGCCAGCTTTTCTTCACCATTGTGAAGTAGGAAACCACTTCAGACAAATCCAAATGTTTCCAATAATCCAAATGTTGCTGTATCTTATAAAATAGCGAATAAACCTATCTGTATTATATCTGAATGCAACAGCAGTGCATACATTATTGCTGAAAATGCAGGGAACATTCAAATTTTTTACACTTTATCTTGAACACAGAATCTGGACTCTCAGTTTGTTCCACTTCTGCAAATGCCTTTCCCTATGGTTCTTCACTCTTCACATTTGACTGGCTTTGTATTTAAGCCCTTCCAGGGCAGTCTCGAGCAGGTTGGGCGCCCTGGCGCTGAGGGGCGGAGATCGCTCTGGCGCCCCACCCTTGCAGGGCGCAGCATGGTTTCCGCGTGGCTTTGCCATGCAGCGCCCTGCCTACCGGCCCGGCGCCCTGGCGCACTGCGCCACCGGGGCTCTACCTAGAGCTGGCCCTGAGCCCTTCCCTCGTCGCCATAGACAAGAAGCAACAGCATGCAGGCGAGTGCTTGGGATTCCATGCAGGCTTGTGAACTGGATGGCGGAGAAGGTGGGGGCAGTAGCTCACTGCATCTCTCCCCCAAGCATGAAAACTAAGTGGGCTGCCAAAGGAGAGAGGGAACCCCCCCTCCTCTGTCCCTAGAACAGAACTGCAGCAGGCTGGTGCAAGAGGAATGGAGCTCTCTGCCTCTCTTTTGCCACCCCCTAGCAAGCTAGTAAATATGCTTGCAGGCTAGTAACTTTTGTGGAGTTATTTGCAAGGCTGCCTTATGCTCTTTCAGGAGCTACGGGCTTAAAAAGACCCTCGTGATGAAAGGAAAGTGTTAACCTTACCCTTTGCGGTGTATGGATGGGTGAGAGCATATCGAGATCAGTCATGGGAAACTCCAAGCCTTTCCTCCTCAGGTCCTCATAAACAGCCACAACTCCTGTCAGGTCTGGTGTACTACGGAATGCATCTGCCCAGGACTGCAGAGACAGAAAACAGGTCTCATAATCTGTCTTCCCTTTCTTAAATTCTCATGGGGGAGAAGAGCAGGGTGTGTTATTGCTAAGACTCTGTAAGAGCACAGAAAAATTGCATAATGTGGTATCGGGAGCAGGATTCAAGTTTCCTGAAAATCTCTGCTTTATTTGTTTATTTAGCTTCTAGGCCTTATGGCTTCAAATATATGGATTAAAAAATGTGTCAACTATGTCAGCTGAAACTTCAGCAGTGGCTGAATAATGTTTGGTAGCTGAAAGCAGGCTTCAGTGCCCTGTCTGCCTTCTTCTTCCTCCTACCTTCCTTCGTCCGACGCAGGGATACATTATGCAAAACAGCATATGCTGCAGAACACATTATGCAAATGAGATAAAATTATATTATGCAAATTGAATCTCTCTCTCTCTCTCTCTCTGTGTGTGTGTGTTGCAGAATTCAACTTTTCTGGACTGAGGATTTGGATTGTAAAGAGTGTAATTTTTTACTTTTTAAGAAACAGAATACACTCAGACCTGAAAAAAACCTGGGTGTGTGCCTCAGCCCAGGTTCAGACTCAAAATAACTATATATATTGTGGGGCTCACGTTTTAATTCTGTGTCACTGTTCGCATGCAGCATGGTAGGGGCAGACACTGTGCTAGAGAGATTAATGCACAAAGTAGCACCTTGCCATACTTATATAATAATAATTTAATAATTTATTATTTATACCCCGCCCATCTGGGGTATACTTACGTCTGAACTGACATCCTTTGCTCCCTTCTGTTTCATTTGCTGGGAGTTATTTGCCCGCGAAGGAAGGCAACTGTGCACACTTGTTGCAACTCATCTCATGCACTCACCTGTATGAGGGTCAGCACCTTGTCATGTACAATGGCCGGAGGGTTGTTTTTGGGAAGAATAGTTCGCACCAGCACACCTTCCACAAAATCCTGGCTAGCAATCAGCGTGTGGAAGCGGTGGCCACAGTTTTTGACACATGTTTCAAGGACCTGTAGAACCAAATAAGATCTCAGTGAAGGTGTTTTAGGTCCTCCTTCCCATGCAATCCCAACTGGAAATATCAGTATATCCACTGCAAATGTTCCAAGTGGCAGGCAGGCATAAGGATATGTTTCGGTACCCAGGGTATTTCCACTTGCTTTTGACTAAATCAAACACGCACAACATATTTTTGTAGTCTTTTGGCGCTTCCCCACTGCTTAATCCAAGATTTAACATCCCCGCTCAAAGGTTTTTATTTTATTTTATATACCTTCAGACTATCTCTGTCATTGATTTAACTACTGAACTAAACAGAATCAAATGATTATAATGGCACCCTGCCCTAAAACTCCCCCTGAAACAGATGGCAAGAAGCAAATGCAGAAGGCTGCTGGGTCGGTGGGTGGGAAGAAATTGATGGGTTCTTGTGCTTCTTGAGAAAGGGGCATCATACTCACTGTCAAAGCCAGCATCACCTCATGGAAGTTCTTATTCCCCACAATCCTTTTCTTTATGGCTCGGAAAGCATCTTTGGGGCTAAGAGCAGAAGAAACAAGATTACAAAAGATTGGAACAGAGACAAAATATGCAGCTGGAATTTGCCAGGCCATAAGGTTTCATCAGTTTTGTTCCTCAGTCACTACTGTTAAGAAGCCTACCCAATTCAACCAGCCAATCGAGGATGCTACGCTAGCCATTCCCACAATATCAGTACAGTATCTTATCCCCAAAGTGTATTTGCTTGAATTAGAGGCAGAAATGCAGATGTCAACAGGAACAAGAACGGCAAAGAATGCAAAGAGCAAGATACAGAGAGGTATAGAAATTTAATACAAATTAAGTAACTAAAAGATGTTCAAGGGAAAGTGTTATTCATGAAACATGTCCAGGTAAAGTCCTATATTGTTGTCTCCTACAGAATGAAATGAAAGAGTCATATCATATAGCATGCCAGAAAGGGACAGCTCTTGGGCAAAATCAGAGAAGAACATAAACAGCCCGCCTACTGAAGAATATCCTGTTTCAAAGAGCACATTCGTTTTGCAAGCTTGAGATCCATTCCACCAGTGGCTTTAAAGGAGTAATTGTGAACAGAAGATGAAGATGAAGAATTCAGAAAGCAAGACATACAAACCAAACAACCGTTATTTATTTTGGCATGTCTTGCTTTCTTGACACTTTACAAGCTTTCTGGATGAAACCCAAAACTTCAGCAACACCTAACAAACTTTTCAACACAGGGCACTGTGTTGTGGGGTGGGGCTTTTTTGGCAGGAGTGGGGGCAGAAGGTGGAACGAGATGCATTGTAGTATAGAGAAAGAGAAGCAGAAGACAAATGTAACCATGCTAGGAGGCAGTGGATTTTGAGAGCAGTTAATGATGTTTGGGGGCTACCCAGTGGTAATCGAACCCCAACTGCTGTGCTGTTGCCTGGTAGTGCTGCCAGAGGACTCGTGGTTGTGGCGAGGGGGTGAACCAGCAGCTTGCAGCTTGCTGGGGGTCCCCCCCCAAACCTGGAACTAGTCAGGAATAGGATTACTAGCCTTCACCAGGCAGAGGGCCTTCTCGGTAGTGGCGCCCGCCCTGTGGAATGTCCTCCCATCAGATGTCAAGGAAATAAACAACTATCTGACTTTTAGAAGACATCTGAAGGCAGCCCTGTTTAGGGAAGTTTTTAATGTTTGATGTTTTATTCTGTTTTTAATGTTCTGTTGGGAGCCGCCCCGGGTAGCTGGGGAAACCCAGCCAGATGGGCGTGGTATAAATAACAAATTATTATTATTATTATTAACATCACCAATGACACTTAGCATATTAAAAGGGCTTCACAATATTTATCCCGCTAACAAAAATTAAACCAATGAACCTTGCATCTCCCGAAAACAAATAAAGGCAAACAACCGCCCATGGAATAGACCACATCATCAGATGCACATCTTTTACTCTCACAACAAAAGATGGGGATTCAGTAGCCTCAGATAGGTCCCAAGCCCACAGCTAAGCTAGGATGCAAATCCATTTCCCCCCAATGTCCAAGTAAAATATGGAACCTACTAGAACAGACCCAATGAGCCACAATGGTATTGTATGAAAAACAAAAGTGTGTGTGAGTGAGTCATGCTGGGCTCATGGTGGGACAAAGGCCTAGGGTTGGAACAGACATAGGGGCTCCAAGGCGGGCGCGAGGAGATACAGCTGACAGAAACAGGACAATGCAGCCCGAAGCCATACCACGTTGCAATAATGAAAAGAACAAGACGGCTTCCTTTATTTTCTGTATGGGGAGATATCTGCAGCCACGTAAGCACTGAGCTGCATTCCATAGAGGCACCACTCCTATTGCATGTTGTTCTTGCCCTTCCTGAGGTCGCCAGCGAGCCCACTGAGAGTTATTTATAGTGTTCAGCATGGATGGGTTTGGCATTCCTCAGATTTCTGGATGCCTCAAAGCTGGGTTGTTCAGGGTATGTGCATGAGAGAGACAAAAGATTGGCAGGGGGAAATTGGAATTGGAAACTTCAGACTTCTTTGCACCTCTCTGCTATTACTGTACTATCCGTATACCTGGGAGAACCTCAGTTGGAACTGCATAATGTCAGAGCACTGAATGGGGCCAGGTGAGATTTTTTCCTGTCTCCGTAGTCACCAGCCTGGAGAGTATTAGACTCCCAGCGAGGGAAAAGAAGACAGAGACAGAGAAAGAGAGAGAGAAAGAAACGGAGAAGGGAAAGGAGGCCAATAAAGAAGGAACCCATCAAGCAGTAAGCTGTGTGAGAAAAGGAAAAGAACAAAAAAAGGAAAGAATGCAAGAGAGAGTTTAATGCTATGTAAAAAAATTACGGGAAAGAGCTAATGGTATATCTGGCAGCTGGCGGTACAAAAGCCGGCTTCAAGCAGAACGTTGCTCTGGAAGCATTCTCTTCTGAAGGTGTCAAGGGACTTGGGCTTTTAAGACTAATGACTTACATTGCCAACCCCTACACAAGCAATTTTCCCCTGAACACTTTCCCCACTCATACACATTAGCGTAGACTGATGCAAGTCCGTCAGTGAGCATGTGCAAGCATATGGATAAGGCCACTTGTCTTGTAAGCAGCACTGGCTTCCTTACCCTTCTTCTGTCTCATTAATGATATCACAGATTTCCATGTTGAGGGCCCAGTTTTCGTTCTGTAGGGAGCCATCAGTAGCTTTCTCTGGAGGAGGAAGAAAACAGACAACATCCTTAGATTTGCTTTTGAAGTATAGAATCATAGTTAGAAGGGACCATGAGGGTCATATAGTCCAACCCCCTGCAATGGAGGAAACTATTTTTCCCCAATATCTTCTTTTTCACCATTTTATATCCCAGTAATTCTTACTGCTGAATTTACTCTATCACTGCTAACTTTTTAATATGTTTACAATAATTGTCGAAACAATCTATAAAACATACTTCTTTAAATACTTTTTCATCCTGATCTCTTATTCTGTTTGTTAATCTTGTCATTTCTCTACGTGGTACCTCTACTTACGAATTTAAAGCGTTCCGAACGCACATTCGTAAGTCGGAAAAAATCGTAAGCCGAATCCCATAGGAATGCATTGGGAGAAAAAAATCGTAAGTCGAAGCAACCCTATCTAAAAATTCGTAAGTAGAAAAAATCCTATCTAAACAGCATCCAAGATGGCGGACGGAGCTCCGTTCGTAAGTAGAAACATTCGTAAGTAGAGTTATTTGTAAGTAGAGGTACCACTGTATTAATTTCGTCTGCCATACTTCCTTTGTTGGTATTGTATCAGCTATCCACTTCTGAGCACATGCCATTCATGCTGCTGTTGCATACATAACAAGAGATTTTTGGTCTTTAAATACACTTACATCTATTATACCAAAAAGAAAAGCTTCTGGGTTTTTAACAAATCAATCTTTTAAAACATTTTTTTCCAGCTCATTGTAATGAGATTAAAAGTCCCAGGCTTTATGAATGGCAGCTGCAGCGGAACTGAGAATGGAAGAGAGGAAGAGGCAAGATTCCAAATATACACCTCCTGTCCAATAATCTTTTCCACAACAGACCTAGAAATAGCCTCCATATGGTCAGAAGCACTGGCAGTCTGTGAGGTCACCATGACATCAGTAGCCTGTGCTGGCCACCACCAGCCACTCAGCTGCCATGTTCCTGAATGGTGGCAAACCCAGCAGCTGCTAAACCTTTGCATCACAACACCTTCTGGTACAGGCTACAGGTCCCCATCCCTCATGTCGCCAGATGCTGGTACAGTAGCCTATAAACAACTGCCTCCTGAGCCACTGCCGTTCCCAGGTCTCCACCTAGCGACAGCTTCTGACTGTAACCAGCCAACACCTAAGCCCTATTCCAGCTTTCTCTTCATGCCACTGGCTTCATGCCACTCACCCTCTGGCAGTGCAAGTTTTCTCCTTGCAGTACAGCATCAAGGCGCAGGAGGGAAGACAGTGACTTCCTTGTTCTTCCTCTTGTGTTGCAAGGAGAATTGCAATGGGGCACTGAAGTGAAGCAACAGGCAGCTATCATGGCCAGCAGCTAGGAGCAGAATCTCCATGCTGCACGGCCAGAGAGTAGGGCAAACAACACGGTGAAAACACAGCAACCCGTTTGTAAACTTCCAGAAATATCTAGGTTCTTTCACATTCGTAAGGACTCCCAAAGAGGCCCCATAAATCAAGCCAAATCAGGAGCAAATACATGTGAACGTATAAGAAGGAGGGAAATCAAGCTTCTTATTTCCATATGGATCTCATGAGAGGATAGCAGCTTGCCTTAGACAGCAAATTCTGGGATACTCATTACAGGGCAAATTGTATTTTCATTATATTTTTACTGGGGATGGGATGGGGAAGAGACACACAAAAATGTCATGGGTAAACTCTGGTCGTACAAAAGTGCAGAAGCTGTTTAGCTTCTTAACATCCAAATGAATGGGATGGGTAACAGAAAGCAACGAGGGCAAACCAAGTCTTCTTTTGATGGTGTCTCTTTCAGTCGGTGTTACTCACTCACAGCAGAATGTTGAACAGCAAGTTGTTATTACCAGCGTCTCCACCCTGTAATCAGCTCAGCCTTAACCCTTTGTGGCAAGTGGGGCAAGTAAGTCTAGGCAGAAGCCTGGACAGTGTACAAAGAGAAAACGGACACCAGCCTAGCAGCAGTGGCACATGAAAGTCTGCAAAACAATAGGCTGAAAGAGGGAAAGAGAGAACAAGTCTATCAATTGTTCACAGTAGCATGTACCAGTGGCCAGTGGAGTAGTGGGACAACTAAGCATTGTACTTAGATGTACAGGTTAGGATGGCCATCAATTGTACATGGAAGTGCTCCTCTGCCTTTGACAGGTATAAGGTAAGGAGAACTTCCAACACTTCAGGGAAGTTTTTAATGTGTGACATTTTAAATGTATTTTAAATTCTTGTTGGAAGCCGCCCAGAGTGGCTGGGGAAACCCAGCCAGATGGGCGGGGTACAAATAATAAATTATTATAATATTATTATTACTTGACTGCATTGCAAATATCAGAAAAGGTTTTCTTAGGAGAATTTCTGAAGCTCTGTTGAAAGGGATGAACCTATCACTGCTGTCTAAGGAGTAGTCAAGGATGTCAATGAGATAAGGAGGGCTGGAAGTAATCTGCACGGAAAAGGCTTGGCAACAATAGTCCTTGAAGGGTAGTACAGTCGAACCTTGGTTTTTGAACAGCTTAGTTCTCGAACATTTTGGTTCCCGAACACCACAAACCCGGACCGAGTGACTGTTCCAGTTTGTGAACTGTTTTTGGAAGCCGAACGTCCGACGGGGCTTCTGATTGGCTGCAGGAGCTTCCTGCAGCCAATCAGAAGCTGTGCTTTGGTTTACGAACGTTTTCGAAGTTGAACACACTTCTGGAATGGATTCCGTTCGACTTCCAAGGTACGACTGTAAATGATGGGTAAAATATATAGCTGCTAAATTCATCAGGTCTTGATGATACACTGAAATTCTCCGGATCAGAAGCTAGCAATTTTAGTACCTTTTAAAAACAAAACAAAACAAAACAAAACCCAAAACACACATGTGAGATAATTTTAATTCTATTTTCAGAGTATACCATACTCAAACTTCATTAGGTTATTAAGTTTTTATATGTGTTGGAAGCTACCCAGAATGGCTAGGGCAACCCAGCTAGATGGGCAGGGTATAAATAATAAAATCACCATCACCATCACCATCATTATTTTACTGAACTGGAAGGTAATAGCAAATGACAAGGATAGTTAGGGACAGGTGTAGAACAGTAAAGATGCCAAAAGCTACAGTGTCAGAAAGTGACCTATATTATTAGAGCAGGTATATCTTCAGTTTCTGGAAATGATGACAAATGTCACCTATTCTTTACGAATATAATACCTTTAAAATCTCCCCGCCCCCAGCAATGAAGGCTAGGAACTTCTTTGAATGGATGCCAGCCTCAGCAGAGGTAGCCACTTTCTGTGCGCCAAGCGAGGAATATGGGGCTGGTCTACGCATGCAGCAGAGGAACAAAACAGAATCAAATGAGCTACTTTAGACTCAAAGTGGGGGATACCACTTTTGAATACCTCTCTGTGTAAAAAGACTCACGGATTGAGCTGCTGAAAAGGGGGATACTTTAATATTCCTCTTCATTACATTTCCCCCTGCCTCGGTTCTAACTGCAACTTTGCTAACCTCTACCCCAATGTGAAGAGATCTATTCAAGGTCCCAAAATATTTACTTTCCAGAAAGGAATGCAAACAAGCTGCACATACTCCTCTAGCAGTCCAGGAAAGAGGCTTACTAATAAGAAGAGAAAGTCCAAAGGAGTAGAACTCAGCCAAACAACTAGATGACTATTAACTCACCAATTCAGAATCCAGTTTTATTATGGCCAACAGCAACAGCTTTGGAAGCTGAAACAATTCCTTGTATTTTGACGCATGTAAAGTACACACAGAAATCAAAGCAGAGACCAACACCAGCCAGTACATGGTGAGATTAGCAAATAAATCCAAGGACAATGCGAGCAGCAATATATAAGGAAGGCTGGGCATATGCTGCATATCCAAAGTAAAAAATAAACGTAGAAAATCCAAGCTGCTTTCAGAATGAAGGCTGCACATTTGCCCTAGGCACACCGATTGTCGGACAGATAGATACAGATATATTGTAGTATTTCATCTATTTTAATAAAAGTACATAAATGTCCACATGTCAAACCCCACACAACTTTCCATGATGTGTTTGCTGGTCAGCATAGAACACACACAGGCAAAGTTTTACAACGGGTGGCTAGCATTCAGTTCAGTTTACTGCTAGGTTTATTGCAGCCCAAGAGCTTAACCATATTCTCACTAGGGACCATAGACTCATATTTTAGACTCAGCCGCATACCTGCAACACTGATATAATACTAGCATAGCTTATAGGATTGATGGAAGCGTTGCTGTGGTAACAACAGGGAAGCATACTGAATCCAATTTTTCAAAGTGTCCTGTAATAATTATAATTATGATTATTAAGTTCTGAAAGGAAGTAAATGTGATGGAACAGAACCTGTTCTGTGAAGATATAGGCCTAGGACCTGCACCTACGTACCTAGACCAGAAGTATATGGATGCCAGGATAGAACCTTTGCCACTGAAGGTGTTAGGACATGCAAACTGGGGACAGAGCTGAGCTGCCAGCTTGGGTATAGGAGATCTTTGGGAGAAAGGGACTGTTCTTCTCCTACCTAGGTAAAGGTAAAGGGACTCCTGACCGCTAGGTCCAGTAACAGACGACTCTGGGGTTGCAGCGCTCACCTCACTTTACTGGCCGAGGGAGCCGGCGTTTGTCCGTTGACAGCTTCCGAGTCATGTGACCAGCATGACCATGCCACTTCTAGCAAACCAGAACAGCGCATGGAAATGCCATTTACCTTCCCGCCAGAGTACCTATTTATCTACTTGCACTTGACACGCTTTCGAACTGCTAGGTGGGCAGGAGCAGGGACTGAACAACGGGAGCTCGTCCCGTTGCGGGGATTCAAACCGCTGACCTTCTGATCAGCAAGCCCTAGGCTCTGTGGTTTAGACCACAGCGCCACCCACGTCCCTCTTCTCCTACCTAGCATAAGACAAAGGTGGGCATCTTGTAGATGCAGACCTACCACCCCACAAATCCCTTTAAATTAATTTAAAATAGCACAAAATATTTGACTGAAGTAAATTAACCCAACAAAATATGAAGTATATTATTATGTTAAATTATTTTTCAGTAATCGATTATAAAGGAAAACAAATCTGAAGAAGTGTGCATGCATACAAAAGCTCATACCAGTGACAAACTTAGTTGGTCTCTAAGGTGCTACTGGAAGGAATTTTTAAATTAAAATAGTTATCAAACACACTTCTCTTCCAGACCCAAAGAGAACACTCTGTTATTACTACTATTTCAACTTATCACCTGTTTTATGGGAACTGTCAGTGCCATTTCCAGCAATTAACAATCCCTCTGACAGACCACAGGCATTCAAGTGGAAGTGGTTGTGGGTGAGTGTGGGTGGTCCAATTCTGACACCTGACAATCTAGCTCAGAGGTTTTTTTAACTGCTTGAGAGGGAGTCTCCTGAAATACATATATGCAAAACCCTTCAACAGGTCCGTCAACAGCTATCAGTCAGTCAAAATCCTTCAACAGCTATCAGTCAGTCAATCACCCATTTCCACCACCCTTCTGAGTGATACCCCCACCCCCTTTCCCTACATAAGCGCCTGGGGACTTCAGCTTCAGTGTATCTGAAGAAGTGTGCATGCACACGAAAGCTCATACCAAAATAAAAACTTAGTTGGTCTTTAAGGTGCTGCTGGAAGGAATTTTTTTTATTTTGTTTCGACCACGTCAGACCAACACGGCTACCTACCTGTAGCAAAATCCTTCAACGCTCAACTCAAATTGTATCATCTCATTGCTCCCATCCTTCATCTGAGTGAATGTGGGATTATCAAATAAAAAAGAAAGGAGGGAGCATTACCACATGGGACCTCTGGAGTGACCTTAAAAACAGAGAATGAGCTACACGCCCACTCAAACACTGACTATCTACAAAAGAAGTGGGCCACAGGGATGCCGACAGTGCTACAAACCTCTTCTGTCACTCTAATTGAGCATTTTAAAGAGCACCTTTTTAGACAGACACTTCATACAGCTGGAATTTTAATCAGTTCCAGCTTCTTATTCGTAATAAATCCACGGGATGGATTTTGAGTTAGTGATTTTTTTAAAAAAAAAAGGAAGGGAGGAGGAAATCCTGGATTTTACTGCTTTGATGAAGATTTACATAAACACAAAGGCTATTCATTGGTCACATGAAGGATCTGGATGCTGGGCTCTGCTTCAAGAGCTGTAATTAGAACCATCTACACCTTCTGAAAACTAACCCAGGGCAACATGGCTTCTGCACAGAAGGGTGTATAAGACAGCAGATCCACAGGAGCACAAATCTCACTAACAACAAACATGCCAAATTGTAGGTTAGCTTAGCAAATGGAGCACTCCAAGCTTCAGCTTGTGCAAGCCTCTCTGGCTTACTTCAAAGTCAGTTCAGGAGGGTGTCAGTTTGCCTCCAGGGTGTGGTGACTGGCAATTTTGTCACACAACATTAAAGTGTTATGTTTTACAGGCCTGTCAGGTTATTTCAGATTTCAGGGGGCTCGGGTATGCTCTATAACTGAAGCATTTACTAGCTGTCCTCAAAATAAGTGCCAGGGAGGATGTTCCAGTGAAAATTCTCAGTGCAACTATCAGATTAAGAATTGATTTTTAACCCTAGCTATTCTCTGTGATATGGTTCAGGGCTGATTACATTGTTGTAAACAATACATGTGCCTCCCTTGAAAGGGGGCAAAGCTTTTAAGCTGGTTTTCAAACTATAGAATAGGGATTTTAGAAATATCACCTAGAAATAAATATTGCAGTATTCCATTCAGTTTCAAATCACTTTTACTCAAATGATTCATCAGGCACTACTTCACAATGATCCTAATTGGATAGATTTAGTCTTCAATTCAGCATATTATACATTGTTACTAGGAGATATTTTCTGAAGAAGGACATTCTCAGTACAGTAAAGGTAAAGGGACCCCTGACTATTAGGTCCAGTCGTGACCGACTCTGGGGTTGCGCGCTCATCTTGCATTATTGTCATGTGGCCAGCATGACAAAGCCACTTCTAGCGAACCAGAGCAGCACACGGAAACGCCGTTTACCTTCCCGCTGTAGCGGTACCTATCTATCTACTTGCACTTTGATGTGCTTTCAAACTGCTAGGTTGGCAGGAGCAGGGACCGAGCAACGGGAGCTCACCCCGTCACAGGGATTCGAACCGCCGACCTTCTGATCAGCAAGCCCTAGGCTCAGTGGTTTAACCCACAGCGCCACCTGGGTACAGTACAGCCAAATCAGTGTGTGCCATGGGAATGAAATAAGTACCGGTAACTACGAAGAGAACTGTTATTTTATGCTAGCTCTTCCTCATGTTTCAACTTCTGAATCATCCTTCATTAATCAGTCACAAACCCATGACCAATAATCATTTAAAGGGATTAAGTCTACACTGGACAGAAAATGCATGAATTTAACCACATAATATCTATATTGTCGTCTTAACTTTTAAAAAAATAAAAATAAAAAATACAGTAATCTCCACCTACTGGATCCTGACTCACCAGTGGGTCTGATAATCTCCAGAATTTTCCCATGCACTGTGGAAACTTTAGCTGAACATAGCATTATCAGAAGATGGATATGAATGACAGAACAGAGCATTTAATATCTGCCAGCCTTTAGTGCATCCTTAACTAATGAAAACTGGAGAAAATATACAGGATTAGGCATCCCACTCCACTCCGCCCCCCTTTTTGGTGTGGGGTGCAGTGGCAGTCAAAATTGTGGCGCCCCAAAGCTCTGTGCACAGTGCAACCAAACTGATCACACTCCCCTAAATCTGCCTCTGTGGTTGTTCCTGTTTGTGTAGAGTTTACAAGGAATCCCGAGGGATTTATATGCCCTCAGCTTTATAATCACTTGTAGCACACCTCCTACAGATACCACGACTGCCTCAGAAATAAAAATTTCCCTGCCTTCCAACTCACGAGCCAGTATCAGCGATAGTCATCTGCTAAACATCCTAGCAGGCCAGCCACCGGGATCCACCACTTTTTGTGGCTAGACGACCCAAAGTGTCAGGCAGCTGGGTCTCACTGCTGTTTAAATTTCCCACAATGCCCCAGTACAACACTGCCAGCTACCCAGTGCTGCTCCTGCCATCCCAGCACATGAACCCATGGATGAAGGACCACAACCTGTGCCTCACTCTCTTGGCCCCCCAAAATTTTTTTTAAGGAAATAAAAACTGGATGTAGGGTACATTGCCAAAATATAAGATAAAAAAACAAATAAAATAAAACCTACATACAGCAACAGTGTTTTGTGTTGTGTATTACCGGTACTTTGATAAAATACATATTTTGTTATTTGCAAATGGCTTTAGATGGTTCATAAATTACCATATAGCATATGTTCAACACAAAAAACAGTGACAATTTGTTGTTGACAAAGGACCGCTGGACAATAAAGGGCCCCATTACCTTCAGTCGCTTAGGACCTCATCAAACTTAAATCCGGCCCAGCATGTACACATTTAGTGGTTCGCTGGAAACAATATCAAGCCTGTTTCTCTGGAAAGGAGCTTCTCTCTATGTCTCTCCTTGGAACAACCATATGTGACTAGCATCTTTTAGGATTGGCTTCTGAGATCTCTAGGTCAAAGACCAGCTTGCTTGGAGTTTTGCACGGAGGTGCAAACAGAAGGCCAGAAAGCAGCACCTGTTTAAAGTGTCCTGCCAACAAATGCTGTTGCGACACCCGCAGCTTCCTCCACGCCTCTACACAGAGCCACTAGGTTGGCAGCCGAGGGACTTTCAGCGGGACTTTCCCCTGAGCCAGGTACTTGACAACCTCTCCATATTGTCCTCAGGCAGCCCCCTGCCCTCGCTTTGGGAAGGGGGCCGGGGTGAGCAGCGAAGAGGCTTTGGCTCCAGGGGGCGTGGCGCCGACTCGGAGCGGGGCGCGGTCCCTTTAAATGAGAAAACTTTTTATCTAGTGCTCGAGACTCCTCCTGTCCCCCCCCCTCACCACAAGCCCCGATTGGCTTAGGAGCGCAGCCCCGAGAGCCCACCTCCTCTCTCGCTCCCCATTGGCTAGCACTCGTTGCCGATCAACATAATCCCGTCTTTCCATTGGCCCAGCTACCCTGAACACCGCCTTTGGGGGACTACAGGCCCCGCCTATTCACAGTAAAGGTAACCCCCCCCCCCCGCCTGAGGTAAGAAGCTCGATGTGGGGGGGGTAGAGAGAAATACGCGCAAACGCCACAGAAGCGAATTTGCGGAGTTGGTAAAAGGAGGGCCGCGGCGAGGTTTGGCGTTCTTACCGATGCGCTGCCCCACGGGAGAGCTGAAAGGGTTGCCCAGGAGAAACTCCATCGCCGCTGCCGCACAGCTCAGCAGAGATCAGCTGACATGGCCCGCGAGAGCGCGTCACGTGACCTCCTCGGGACCGAGAGAGGCGTGTCCGCGGACCTCCCACCCCCGCCCTCGTGACGTAAGCGCCCGGCGCGTTCCAAGCTGAACTTCAAAGGCGATGTTGTTGGGGAGCTTTACGGAAGGGATGACTCAGCGGGCCAAGGGGAAATGGAGAGCCCGATCCCAAACATGCTCGCCGGGAAAGCAAGTCCTAATGCGTGTGGGACTTGCTTTTTTGCCAGCATGCTTGGGAGTGGAGGCTTTCAGCGGAGAGAGGTCGGTTGGCTTATGACGGTGGTGGGTGACGTCACAGCGGAGTTAACTGGGACGCAAACACGCACACTCACTCTCCACCCCTGCCCTGTGGTTTAATATGTTCCTTAGGCAGTTGCTGCTTTTGGAATAGCAACGTGGCCAGTGCAGGTCTATGAAACCTGGGGGTTTCATAGATCGTTCTGCCTGCCAAACGAAAATGTTTCTCCTCCGTGTACCATCCAGACTAAAGCACAGGATCAAAAATTTCATCAGCTGCTTAAACTGTAGCAAACTAGTTTGGAGCTAGTCTTGGATTAAGAACAGGATACAGATACCATCGGGAAAGATTATGGACTTCTTAGCCTGGCGCTGACTAAAATCTAGTTGGAGAGGCAGGTTCATCAGTTAACACAGCAATTAACACGCATAGAAATTTTAAACTGCTTCCAGCGTTCTCGGTCACTAGAACGTCCTTTGGGAGTGTTTAAATCCTGCCTAACCACAAAAAACCTCACAAGCAAAAGAATCACCCACAGGAATGTTCGCTTGAAGAGTAAATGTTTCCATATTTGACAACATACGGTATAGGTCAAGGGTCAGCAACCTTTTTCAGCCGTGGGTCGGTCCACCGTCCCTCAGACCATGTAGTGGCCCGGACTATATTTTTTTTTGGGGGGGAAATATGAACGAATTCCTATGCCCCACAAATAACCCAGAGATGCATTTTAAATAAAAGGACATATTCAACTCATGTAAAAACACACTGATTCCCGGACTGTCCGTGGGCCGGATTGAGAAGGTGATTGGGCCGCATCTGGCCCCTGGGCCTTAGGTTGCCTACCCCAGGTATAGGTGAACCATTGTGTTCTTCAAATAAACACACTAGGATTCCTCATGGCTGTTTCATATTTAGGCAATTACAGCACTGGACAGTATTTCAACCTGGGCAGCATAGGAGGCACAAAGTCATTCAGAACCACAGAATTTGTAGAGATGGAAAGGACTCTGATGATCATTTATTTAGTCCAACCCCCTGCAATGCTGGAATATGCAGCTGTCCCATACAGGGATCAAACCTGCAACTTTGGCATTATTTTAAAACATTTATATGCCACCTTTCTGAGTAGCACTCTTCCAGAGTAGTTGCATAATAAATTTCAAAAATAGTATCAATGAAAATGCGTAACATGAAACAAAATAGTAGTTCCATAGAACCAGCAATTCATGAAGAACAGGTTAGGGAAAAAAGGGCTCCTAGCCAGTGTTGTTAATGTAAAGACACCTTCTGACATACAGTAGTCTTAAACCTTCTGACAAAGTCTTAAGAATTAAACAGAAACCCAATTGCAATCAGTGAGTTAACACAGTGACCGTTACCAGTAGATCATACTGCTTGCTTTCAATCTAAAGAAAACTGGTGGAATGAGTGAAAGTAGAAGGATAGTTATGGACTATACAGAGGCATGTAAAAATTACTAAAAAGAGAACTTGTATAGTTGTGGAGTGTGGGGGTAATGAACAGGGATGTTGTAAAACATTTATTTTTTAATAATAATAAAAAAAGTAATTTGCCAAGACCAAACATCTCATAGATGAAATATTGGTGGTCTTGAGGAATATGAAATTAATCGAGATTCAAGTTCCGATTTTTAAAAAAAAGTTTATATACATTAGGCAAAACATTTATACAATGCAATTTGGACTAGATGGCAGGAAATAACAAATGTAAAAAAGTATGAGGGGTATATTCAAAGCTCTCCAGTACCAAATGTCACACAACACAGATTATACAAATGTTTACAAATTTTAAATAAAAATACATCAGTACATTTATCTTTTAAAAAGTCAAGTTTGCCATAGTGCAGATGGCAGAACTGAAGTAGAGCCCCTTCAACTCTTTGACTCAAAGCCAAATGTTACATGTCTCCTCTAGAAAGTTTCTGACAATTATCCAGGTTTAAAGTGATTGCGCCAGGATTCTCTTCACCGCTCAAATGTTACTTGAGACACAAAAGGCTCTGTAAAAATCAAGACGTTAGCTCCCAGCACATGGGTTTGTTTACGGAATAGCACCTAATACAGCTAGCCTGTCCCCCTTGGGATTAACTAGGGAAAACTTGTGAAGAAAGTGAGAACTTTTTTTATTAAAACGTTGCCAAGAAGTTTGGAAAAAGTGGGCAGAAATAGTTTTCATACACTGAGACTGTGATCCTAAAGTGGGTGGAGCACATGGAATGCAAAGGTGGTTCTATTGCCATATTCAATTCCCTGTTGGGCTTGAGCCAGCCGGGTGGAATGTGGGTACAGTAGAGGCTTTTAAACTGCCAGGAAGACCCTAGGGGTCTGAAGAAAGAGCATGTAATTTATTTATTTAATTTACTAGTCCTGGAACCAAAATTATCCAACTGTCTTCCACTTTTAAGTTTTCTAAGTAACAAGTGGCAAGGGAACTTAGGGCAGAATATAAAGTTTTTAATTTTTGTCTCCATCCAACATCCAAATCCCACCGCTACTATTTCCTTCATTGCCAGCCTATGCCTGAAAAAGGCAGACAAAATGCAATTTTGGCAGGGTATCCAGGTAAAAACACGTAGTTCTCGATTTCCAAACATGGTTGGTGGAGGGGATTTTTGCTTTCATTATAAGCTATATACAGAAATATACAATATAAATTAATCTACTACAGATGCAGTATATGAAAATGTAAATACACACGTTAAAAATGCCACACTTCATCCTAGGTGTGAGAGAAGTGCTTCCTCAAAGAGCAACAGGCACTCGAAGCGCTAAATCCTGTGGCTGGGATAAAGGACCTGCCCTCTCCTTCTCTTCCTCTCAGCTAAAAGCCCTTAAATTTCAGCTTAATCACTGCCTCTACAACGCACATTTCAGCACCATGAGAGGAGGACCATGTCAGTTCACTGCTGGTGATAAGCAATTATAAATCAGTATGTGAACTGTAAGGGAGCTGGAGGAGCCCCGGCCCTCAGTCTTTTATGGTGTTACCTTAGGTACTAGTTTTTGAAGGGTGCTGGGGGTGGGGGTAGAGAGATAGCAGAGGGGAAGATAAATTAGCTAAAATCAGGAGGAGTTGGGGCTTGTGGATCCTCCTCTTTAGAATATCCCAGCACAGTGCTAAAATACCATAATCCATTGATTAGCTACAACCTGTGAAGAAGTGATGCAGGCTTTCACTAGGATTTACTACTTATCCATCTTAAGAAGCCCTTGTTTCTCCTAAGAATTTGAGAATTCACTCACCACACCTGCTGAATCTGTATTTAGCAACCTACCTACAACTGGAAGATTTAATGAGGATTCCTGGTGCCAGCACAAGCCCTCAGCAAAACACTATTCCCCTCAACTTTCTTTCCCAGCATTATTTTAACAACATGCAAGCCAACTCTTCAATTAAACTTGCTTGACTTTTCCAAGTAAAACCAATTCATTAAAAAAACCCAACCATATTAAGGCTAATCTATCAAAATATTTCCCACCTCTAATTGTAGAGACATCCAATCTGAGATAAAAACCGATTCCCACAAATTACGGTTGAAACTTTTCGTAAAATCAAGCAAAATAGTTACAATTCTATTTGATATGTTACAGACAGAAAAACCTCAAAGCCCTATACATTGTCCTCTGGAAGAATACCAGGATAGTGTCTCTGTACACACTTCTGTTACTTGGCAGCATGTTGTTCACTTCCCATTATCCTTTTCCTGTCAGAGTCCAGGCATGATGTATGCAATGTTGTCCAATGTGTTTGACTGGAAAGGTGGCCAGGGGGAGAGAGAGAGAGAAATGCATATTAAATTGAATCAGTATCTTACAAAAAAAAACCCCACAAGCATGCTTTTGACATTAATGCAGCAGAACAAATGACTTAGGAAAAACCAAACACCTAAAGACATGACAAGGGTAGACAGAGTGCTTCCTTTGGAGATGCACAAAAGCCTGTGGATCTTTCAGAGGTACTGGGGAATATTTTCATTCGTCCTGGGCTTTGATAGCTGTCACTAAGCCAATAAAGAAATATTTCAGCACCAATGATTTTGTGGCACCCTTTTGGCTGGTCTTGGTAGCTGGACCAAAATCTGTGGTCCTCAGGACTTTCGGCACATGAGCAATAAGCTCCATGATGCTTGCAGGGGTTTACTCCAAGGATACTAGGAGTTAGGTCCTATCTAATTCACTTCTGAGTAGACAGTAAGATTGGGTCACTGACGGTGTGCTTTATCTTTGCTACTCATTGCCAAAATGGTCACCTTGCCTCCCCAGACAGAGACTCAAAATGGCAAGACTCAGCCTTCTGCGGAACTGGAAAGGGGAACAGATATCTTCCTGTATTTCTGTTATAACCTCCAAAGCTCACTGCAAGTCTTAAGAGATGATCTCCACTGCTTCCTCAACTCCAAGCTGGAGAAGAAAGGACAATGGAACATTCACCATGGTGAGCAAAACTGGACTGCTGCTCAGAATTATGTTTTACTGTACTGACTTTCTGCTTTTTAGCACTGAATGTATTAGCTTGCTGCATCATGCTTTAATTTTTAACATGGAAGGTGCCTTGAGCATCCTAGAAAAGGCAGGATATGAATATTTAAAATAAACTCAAGACATGTTTTTATAAAATTGCAGTTCTTGCATAACACAGCCGCCTACTGGTAGAAAATATTAACAGCAGGTTGCAGGAGGGACAGCGTTTAATAAATGTTTCAGCTGCCTGGGACAAATGAAGCAACCCTCCACATAATTAGGTGTGCTCCACAGCCAATGTGCTGTGATGGTTAAAGGGTTAGTTTAGAATGGGGGAGACTTGGGTTAAATTCTCATTAGGTGAACTTGAGCCAGCCACCACCTCTCAGGCTAACCTACCCCACAGGGGACGGGGGTACCATCTCTGTTGCCTTGCATTCATTGGAGAAAAAGTAGGATACGGATGCCAATTTGTTTTCTAAAATGCACTATACTATCCTCTATTTATTTATTTTACTTTATACAAGCTTTCCTTCAATAACAAAACCATTATTTATTTATATCCCACCTGCCCCAATGAGCTCAAGGTGGCGTAGTTTTGCCCCTTCTCATTTAATCCTCACAACAACATCCCTGAGACTTACCGTAAGTTAGGCTGAGAGACAGTGGCTAGAAAGGACTCAGGTCCTTCCCAACTCTACAATTCTATGACTGGCCCAGGGTCACCCAGTGTGGTGCAGAGCAGGCTTGGGATATGAACCCTGGTCTCCTAAATCCTAGTCCAGCAGTTTAACCACACCACCACACTAGTCCTCTAAATATTCTATTCATATACAGTCATACCTTGACATCCGAACGACTCGACTTCCGAAGGTTTTGACTTCCAAAGTCGACAACCCCGGAAGTCTTTTCACCCCGTGTGCGCATTCTGCGCCTGTGGAACGGATTGTCTTCGTAAGTCAAGGTACCACTGTACAATGAATACAAAATCTGGTATGGAGTGTATATTGCATCATCTCACATACAAAAAAGTGTGCTTTGAACACAGGAAAAGGTGGGACTGAAGTGCAACAAGGAAGACATGTGGACGCCACCAACAAATTACATACAAACTGTATGTTCAACCCAGCCAATGGGTGCCAGTATTGCACCCTCCATATGTTGTAAATACAACTCCCATTGTTACTGACCATTGACCATGCTTGCTAGGGCTGATGGGAGTTGGAGTCCAACAGCTCGAAGGCACCACACTGGCTACTCCAGGACTAAGAAATACATGATTGTGCAAAGGGCAGATGGAAAAAAAGACAACTTGAATCCTGCTACGTTCAATCAGCATCTCCTTTCTAGAAATTCCTTAAGCTGTGAGAGAAGAGGGTACTAACATGGGAGTATCCTACATATAAAGCAAAGTGCTGAATGTGTGTGCTACAATTATGGCAAAAGCCATGCCTTTCATGGGCAGAGGGAAGCTGTAAGAAATAGTGTGAGACCTTGGCATTCCAAAACAACACAGAACTTACCAAAACATGTTTGGGGCAGCCGTTTAGTTCAGGGAGCTGGGACGTCAGGCATGCCAAAGGGCCTAGAGCACAAATGATTGAATCTAGGAGCACTGATAAACTTCCTGATACAGCTACCATACCCTGGGAAGGAAAAAAGGAAGAAGTAGTAGTAGTAAGAGATTTGTCTCGATAGTTTGTTATCTTTGTCTTAGGCCCAGCACAGATTCTCTCATTCTCATGGAGCTGGCAACCCTGATTTGCTTATTGAAGCGCTCTTCCCTTAGAAAAGATGAAGCTCAAATGCAGGAATGAAAGAACAGAGATGGAAGATATACTTTCTCATTTTTGAAGTCATTTCTGGCCACTTCTACTCAACACACCATGGCTGCACAACCCTGCGCCCTATGTCTAAAGTACCAGGAAGAATGATAAATATGGGAGCACAGCAGGTGACAAAGCACTGTACCTGGAGCTTCCATATAGTCATCATGACCACAAGCCACAAATTAATGGCTATATGAGGGGTTCGAAAGCCTTTCCAGCTCAAGGGCTTCATTCTGTTCAGGGAGGGGCAGGAGACACATTCTAGTAAAAGGCAGAACAATTAATGTAAATCTTATCTCTGTACAAGAGGCTGGTTTTTTCGACACATCCCTTGAGTGCCCATCCAGGCAAACAAAAGTCCTTTCTCAGAGTTCAAGGACTCATTCCAGCCAGACAAAAACAAGCAAGAAGTCTATCAAACAGGGCTGGTGAGAGGCATCGCCAGGGAAGAGGGTATATGGCTGGGGAGAGTCCCAAGATTCATGGACAGGGCTGGAGGGTTGCACTTGGCCCCTGGGCTTAAGGATCCACACCCCTGGGCTATATTAAACTTCCATGTTCAGAGGCAATAGATCTCAGTTTCATATCCTAGCAGGGTTTCCCAAACTTGGGTCTCCAGCTGTTTTTGGTTTTTTTTTTGGACTACAACTTCCACAATCCCTAGCTAGCAGGACCAGTGATGACGAGGATTGTAGTCCAAAAACTGCTAGAGACCTAACTTTGGGGAAACCCTGTCTTATACTAAGAACATAAGAGAAGCCTGCTGAATCAGGCCATTCTGGTCTCTATTCAGTGTCCAACCACATACCCATGGGAAGCCCAGAAGCAGAGCCTGACTGTAGCAGAAGTAAGTCATATGAACAAAGTTGGAAACAAAAAAATCACCTGAAAGCAAAAAGTAAATAAATAAAGAATACGGATAAAGGGAAATGTACTCAGGAATTGAATATCCAGACACGAAATGTAGTTAAACTAGTAAATGAGGGTAAAATCAATTTGGGTGGATTGTTACTTCATGCCACTTTACAATGCAAGAGCTTTTCACTCTTAATGGATTCATCATTTCAGGGCAAACTGTTTGGGTAGCTGCCAAAATCCCCATTTGGGCATTTTAATTTAATGTCATTAGCAGTAATGCAGGGCGTGTCATCTTGTTCTGCACATGCAGTCATCTCAGAATGATGCCATGAAATGGCTGCGGGTAGTTTGTATACTAGACTAATGTGATCAACAGTTTCCATCTAATCCCTCAAACACAGCAGTAGCCAAGCAATATATTTTGGAAAACATTTATTCTGCTTTATATATATAAACCTTAGTTCAACCAAACATCTTGACATAGGATTGGAAACCATGAGATTTTTTTTTAAATGATGGCAACTCAGGAATGAAGCTTGCTTAACCTGCAAAAGTGGAGTCCTGATACACAACTAAGAGCCCTTGGGGCAAATAAAGTTCCACGGAGTGGTGTACACACTCGTTCAATGTGGCACTGAATGCAGTATGCAGAACAGGCAAACTTGTTCAATTCAGCTTATTCCAATTAGTTATCTGAACTTTGTGAATAAAATAACAGCTCTATTGTTTGAAAATGAAATGACTACATTCACGTGCGAAGGTTCCTGCACCTACCTCTGTCTCCTGTAGCCTGTGGCCAATAAGACTTAGAGATTCACCCAGCAATTGCAGATGTGCAGCAACATCTATGGGATCCGTTTCAGGAACTTTAACAGGTGATGCAGAGAGCACTACAGTGCTAGATGGAGACTTCTTATGGGGTGAAAGTGCCCCTGTTAGAGAAGCTGAAAACAGAAAGTAAAACACTTTTTTTTTTTTTTTACTTACAGCCTCTTTGCAATTTTGAAGTGACCTGGAATATCAATTATACATCTGGCCACTTTTCTAATGCATCATTTTCCAGTAACAGAAGTAGCAGGAATTCTTTCCCACCTAACTACCGTGTTTCTCCTAAAATAAGACACATCTTATATTAATTTTTCCTTAAAAAACACACATCACGGCTGATTTTCAGGGGATGTCTTTTTTTTATTAAGTATGGTACAGCATTATTAAGTATGGTACGGTGCTTTCTTGCGCCACCCGCTGAGCCTGCTCCTGGGTCCCAGGGCTTCACGCGGCGCGGCTGAGGCTGCTGCTGGCTCCTGCCGGGTCCTGGGGCTTCACGCGCCGCCCGCTGCCGGGTCCTGGGGCTTCACGCGGCGCAGCGCGGCTGAGGCTGCTGCCGGCTTCATGCGCCACCTGCTGAGCCCACTGCCGGGTCCTGGGGCTTCACACAGCGCGGCGCGGCTGAGGCTGCTGCGGCTTCGCGCGCCACCCGCTGCCGTGTCCTGGGGCTTCGTGCGACACAATGCGGCGTGGCTGAGGCTGCTGCCGGCTGCTGCGGCTTCGCGCGCCACCCACTGAGCCTGCTGCCGGGTCCTTCTGGGTCCTGCGGCTTCGCACAGTGCGCACCAAAGCTCCTGCTGGGGCTTCGCGTGGCGCGCGTTGAGGCTCCTGCCAGGCCCCAGGGCTTCACCTCTCTCTGGGTCCTGCTGGGTCGGGGCTTCGTGCTGCACTGACAGGCATCTTCCTTTTCCTCTTACTAATGGAAGCGCCATCCAGACCTGCTCCCACCACTACCCGGTACGGCTTATTTTCGGGGTATGTCTTATATTTTTTAAACTCAAAAAAATCCTGCCATGGCTTATTTTGTAGGCACGTCTTATTTTAGGAGAAACACGGTAGCAGAGCCACTTCAAAGCTCCCTCTCCTCTTATTTCTGCATTTTCCATAATATGAAAACTCTGCATCAACTGCAGAGTTTACATAGCCAAACTATATGGCTATAGAAGTTCAGCCCATACTATTTCTTTAACCCACTTTATTTTTAATGCAGTTTTATTTATTTATAAATCATCTCTTACATTTGGCTCTAGCTGATTCACAAACATACCACAAAACAGCTAAAAAGGTTTTCAAAACAGTAAAAAAAGGCAAAATATAGGTGTTCATTTTTTACTGTTTTTAAACATTTTCATCCAGAGGGAAAAGCTTGTTGGAACAAAAAATGTATTCAATTGTTTTGCAGCTACAGTAGCAACAGCCTTAAGGAAACTGAGAATCAGTCTGTCCTTAATTATTCAGGTTTCACATTGTCGGCCTAATTTGTACAGATCTATTTGGAATTTGCTCCAACAGCATTTTTGAGCAGCTTTATATTCTGCACCATACACCACATGTGGAATAACTTTCCCCGGAAAGATCTTTTAAGTGCAGATCTTAGATTACCTCCTTGAAAGCAAGCATAGTTTAATATGGCCTTACTTATAGTTTCGAAGTCCTGTGGATACCCAGGTATGATTTTCATTAAACTGCATTCCTAAATATTTAAAGCCTTTAGGATTCCAAATAGTATTATTGTCTGTGTATGTGGCCTAGGCCTTTTAGTAAGCAAAGTAAGTTCAGTTTTAGCATAGATCAAAGGTAGATGTTCTTTTTTTTCAAAATGAAATGAATTCAAAATCTTAAAAGGGTCCCTCATACTAAGCATGGACGAAGATACAAAGGGCATGTCATCTGCACATATAGCAATATGGAGGGTCTGCCATCAAAAACTGTGTGGGATAAATACTGATGATCTTTGAAGATCCTGGATTACACACACACACACTCAAAATGGACTAACAGACACCCTCGTCTTACACTTGAACAGCCTCATTTTAAGAATGGTATGTAAGAAACTGTGGAATATAGAGGTTACCTTTCAGTTTCGGTGCACCCTCTGAGGAGGTTGCTTTCCTCTTCACTGTTGTAGCCTCTGCTTTATTCTGCTTGTGTTGCAAATACTGCGCCTTCTGCTTCCAAACCTGCAAAGAATAGGGAAAACAAAACTAGTGTTAAAAAAGGCAACATCAGCTGTCCAACCATACAGATGGAGCAATTGTAAAGCAGGATGTCTGGCCAATTTTGTGTGTGTTTGTGTGTGAATCAATACCAAACATTTCCCATTCACAAGCAAGGGTAGGTGGGGCTTCCGGATTCAGCGCCAGCGTCGATCGGCGGGGTTTCGTCTCGTCTCCGAGACGGCCCGTCTCTGCTAGGAGTGGGGAGGGCAGCGAGAGCAACGCTGCGCCCCTTAGAACCTCGGGAAGGGCGTCCCGAGGGCAATTTGCTCGGCACAGACCCAATCCGGACTCCCCAACTCTTCGGTTAGCTCTAATAAGAGCTCCGGAGCGAGGAGGGTAGAAGTCGCGGGGGCCATTTTGAGCGGCAACGTTATTCTAGCAGGGAGAAGCTTCAAGCCGAAGGCGGAGAGCGCTGGATTCTTCCGAAAATAAAACGATTGGAAAAGACTGTAAGTAACCTCACGATTTGGATTATAAAACAATTTGGTCTGGGAGAGAGGGGAGAAAAGAGGAAGCCACCCCCCCCCCCACGGCAACAAAGAGACAGTAAATAGAAACCCGAAGCCATAAACAGAAGATTTGTAATTCAAAAGGATCCCTCAAAGGCATCAAAGAGAATATCCCCTTTGATGCAGGGTGAAAAGGGGAGAGAGACTGTGGTTTATGACTGCCCTGCAGCAATGAGGTAAAGCCTAAGAAAAACCTTTCTTTCCCTCGGGAGCCGGCAGCCTAGGCAACTCAGTGAGTTGATCAGGATTTATAAGTCAATTTTTACTTCACTTTGTATTTCTGGACTTTGTGGAATTTCTTTTTTGGCTTAAGTGCTTGTGAAATGTGAGTTCGAACTTTATTGTTAACAAGACTTGAAGAATGCAGCCAGCTTGTTAAAATGGAGTCGAGAAAATAAACTGTGATCATATTCCACCCCACGTGATAAGTTTTGACCTTGGCAGGACTGAAATATGTCAACAAAAAAGTGTTCCCCTGAGTTCCAGTGGTCTGTTTTGACCTTAATGTGGGAAACAAGAATAGAGTTATGTCAAGAGGAGACACGACGACAGGAGTTACAGCAGAAATTTCAGGAGGTGATGGCGGAATATGATTTTCTAGGAGATGAAGCTTTTGACACTGAAAAAGAGCAATGTGAGAATGGCAATGATGGGGAAGGAAAAGATGAAGATGAGGACTGTGATGATTCAACACAAAATGAAACACACCATGAAAAAAATGATGACTCTACTCTACAAAAAGTTGGATGGAGTGCCCTGTCTTTGAGGGGGGCACGATTGGTATTATTGGAACTCCAGAACGCCCACAGGGAAGAAGGAAAAAATATGCAGAGAAGAGAAGAAATTCAGGGGTCCTGTATGGTGACCTGGATGGCAAGAGACTGTAAACAGGGGGTGGGGTGAAGGGAAAGTGATGTTGTGATTATAAGGATGGATTAACAGGTTTATAACTGGTCTGCTGATTTTGGAATTTGCTGGATTGGGGGGGGTGGAGCCGGTAATCGGGGATGTAAGGTTAAATTGAGAATAGTTATAGTTTTAAAAGTGAATGGATTTTGGAAAATGTGAAAATATGGAGGCTTATAGAGGGAGAAAAAAAAAATTAGGCACGGGAAGAGAAAATGGGAGTTTGAATTTTCAGTGATTTGAATATTAGATGAAAATGTTAACAATTGATTTATAAGTTGTATAAGATACAAAGGTGTATTTTTATAAAGTAAGAAACTGTTGCAGATGATAAAAAAGGGATGAAAACCGGGGAAGGGGGGGAGGGGAAGCCCATAAAATATGGTTTTTCAACTATGAATGCAAGAAAAATTTTTCTGTTTTGTATTGTTTTTTTCTTTTTCTTTTTTTTCTTCGCCCTTTCTTTTTCCCCTTTTTTTCCTATTTCTATTTTTCTCTTTTTTTGGTATAACAATAGATGGTTGGATGGATGTCCTCCTGCGTACTGCCCTGGTTTGCTGGAGCTCCCTGGTGGCAGGGGGGGGCTTTGGGGTCAGGGGAGGGGGAGGAGGACAGAAATCCAAGCATAAAATGGACCATTTCTGACTGTTCACAAACATGGGATACTTCTGTGGCAGGGGAGGACCCATGTGGGTGGGTAGGAAGGAGGTGGAAAAGGGGTTTAAGTATGTACCGTTTTTTTTGTTTTTTTGTATTTTGTAAAATTAATAAAAAGTATGTTTAAAAAAAAAAACACAAGCAAGGGTAGGTGATATGCAATACACAGATTTGGAATATTACCATGGTGGCAGGATTCCAGGACCAAGTCAGTTTTCTGCCTACATGTGTTACTTTCTGTAGAAATGTTTATCAGATATTTACCAGCTTATCTTTCTCCGGAAGCTGCTTCCAAACTTCTGCCAGCTTTTTGCTCAGATCACCAAAATCTAACGGGGAATCAGAGAAATCAAGCCATTCAGAGAAAAGCAGAGATTTTCTATGTACATTCAGTTAACTACTTGAACCGTTATAGGACTCATTGTTTACAATACATATGATGCTAAAATTTCTCATTATTGCCTGCATACATGGAATAACAATCCATGGAACAGTTGGGGGGGGAAAAAATCACAGCGAGGAATTTGAGCAAGAATATAAGAAAGAGCCTTGCTGGGACATACCAGAGACCTAGCTAGCCCAGTATCTTTCCCCCACAGGGGCCAACTAAATGCCTATGGAGGACATGAGTGCAGTACCACTCCCACTTTTGTTCCCCAATGAACAATATTTAGAGGTACCATGTTTCTCATATTATAAGACATGTCTTATATTTATTTTTTCCTCAAAAAAACACACTATGCTTTGGAACCTGACAGAAATGATACGGCAATTTGTAGCAGAATCACTAAGACACCCCAGGTCTATTTTCCACTGGGGCAACTGAAAAAGAAAGTACTGTAGATCTTGTCAAAATGGCAGATCTTTTCCATGTGTAAATCACACACAAAAAATACTCAAAACCAGTCTAGAAAATTTAAGTGGGCAAAAGTTAAGGCAAGCACAAGGGCTCACCCAAACCACCACCCAAAAGCTTGGTGACAGGACATCTGGTAACAGAGGGCTAATGAACAGAGAGCTGGATCTGATCTGCAGGAAGACCTAAGTTTGGCTGCATCCGCACTACACATTAGAAGCATCATGCCACTTTAGAGAGTCATGGGTTGCCCCAAGGAATCCTGGGAACTTGCAGAAAAGTCCCACTTCCAGCCAAGATGCATGATCAACCTCTAAACCACCTGAACTGCACACCCCTTTCCCTACACACCAAAAAACTGCCATTAAAAACCCTGTTTATGTTGATAACATGGAAAGAGAGTGCACATCCCAATCAAAATTATTCAGGATTCAAACTCCATCAAGTCAGTTGACCAGCTCACCCCGGCTGAGGGCCCCCATTAAAGTAAACAGCGCATGGTACCCAGGGCAAGGAAAAACAAACACACACTTTATTAAAAATAGGTTGTGTGACAGATAGGGATAAGATAAGGAGGACACAATATTGGTTAGAAGGAAAAAAAACCCAAACACAGCATGCTGTTCCCTGCTTAGGGTCTTTTAACCATTTCCACGTCTGGTTTTCACTAATTAGGTTTGACCAGCAATAAGAAAGTTCTTATGCTTAGTGTTGTATTATCCTGCTGTGGAGTCTGGATAATGATTTTATGGAGCTCAGAGTCTTATCTAGCAGCGTAGTGGCAAATTCAGAGGTGTGGGGTCTTTTCAAAACAGTCACACACACCTGCCTTCTAAGATTATACAACAATCCTATAATGATGCAATAATAATTAGGGACACATTCCAATGATTGCTGCAAATCTTCATGCACTGCCTTTCAGCTACAGCTACCATTTTCTGTGCACCTCTATTGTGTGAATCGAGCCGTGTGGGTTCAAGCATAGGAGGAATCGTAACGAGTTAAGATCTATGCAAACAACTTGCTGCAGAAACCAAATCAGCGGCAAAAGCGGCATTGCCAGTAGCTACTTAGAATGTAAGTAGAAAAGCAGCAAATAATTTTTTGGAAAAATTTAAATAAAAATCAAGTGGTGCAGACAGTAGTACCGTGTTTCTCATATTATAAGACATGTCTTATATTTATTTTTTCCTCAAAAAAACACACTATGACTTATTTTCAAGGGATGTCTTATTTTTTTCCTCCTCCTCCTGCTGCGGCCGGCATTGCTGCTGCGCCTATCACTATGTCTTATTTTCGGGGTATGGCTTATATTCCTTGAATGCTTAAAATCTTGCTATGGCTTATTTTATGGGTATGTCTTAAAATATGAGAAACAGGGTATACTGACCTGATTCTGGAGGTATCACACAGCCATCATGAAAAGTAGCCTTATTCTCTATGAATTTGTCTAATCCCCCCTTTTTATTAAAGGTTTTCTTGATTTACAGAAATCAGATTTGTTACAGATTTGTAAATTTTTACAAATCGGTTTCATTTGCTAAGACATTGGGAAGAAAGAGGGGGACAGAAGTAGATGGGGGGTGTCAGGTGACGATGTTTCTATTTTACTTAATATGTGTGTGTGTGGGGGGGGGGTTTTGTCAGTGTCACTTGTGCAGGTTCTCTGTTGTTCCCTTGTGTTCCTTTGGTGGCGAGAGAGGTTGGGGTTGGCCTAGCGTATGGTTGTTCATTTGTGGTTGGCTGTAGTGGTTTTTGTTTAGTGTGTGAGTGGGGTGGGTAGGTGTTTTGGATCAGGTTAGCCATATTGATTTGTATGCTGCTGGTGGATTTTTGTCATTGTCTTGTTGGGCTGTGTATGTGATAAAGGGGTGTCATTGTCTTGTTGGGCTGTGTATGTGATACTGGGGTGAAGCCATCTTCTTCTATTTGTCCCTGTGTCAGTTTCAGCTTATTGGTTAATTTTTCTAGTAGAGCCGTTTGTCTAATCCCCCTTTTAAAGCTCTCTTACATTAGTGGCTGGTCTGAGTCCATCCCACACAATGTTGTAATGCATGCTACGTGGTCAGGACTTGGGACAAAAAGTGGAAAGTACCAAGAGCCAAGAAATTCAGAATTCTATGCTTGGGAGGATATGTGACAGCAGAATGGAAGGTAATTTCCACTGCTATGCATATATGTGGCATTTAATCCTGTCATCTACCGAGAAAAAATACTGTATGTCTGCCTAACCTCCTAGTATTCACAATTTAAATGCTAACATGTTTGTTCCTAGCAAGGGTGCTAATCATTTTTGGTTTATGACATAAGCCACAATTGCCCGTTTCTAACAGGGATCTGGAGGTCTGATATGTCTGTGTTTCTTAAGTTTGAAAAAAACCCTTCAGTCCCTTTACATGGGGTTCTGCAGAGGAGACAAGTATGCTGATCTAGACTCCCCAAGCTCCAAAAGTCATGTGCACAGAGCCATCATAAATACTTTGAAACAGCCTGAGTAAAGGACTTTTGAATGCCCTGCTTGATAATCACACCTTGACCAAGTAGTGAAGAATGGCATTTGCATTACAACTCTTAGTGCCATTTTTATTTTTGCTGCCACTAATACCAAAGAAACTGCCCAGAATGATTGGTTATATGCTTTTTGAAAAAGTGTATCACCCAGATTCATAATGGGAACACAGAGCCTTAGCTGGAGCAGACAAAGTTCCTTCATTTCTTCTCCACAGCTTGTGCTTTCATTTTGCAGTGGCCCAATGGGCAGGATCCAACATCGTGCCAGTAAAAATGTCAGGCATTCCCCTACCTATCTCTCCCCTACCTCTCCTTTCCAAAAGGTCCCCCAATTCTCTGGAGCAGAATTGCTGCAGGGGGAAAGAGAGAAAGTGAAGTGCAGTGTGTCCAAGTGGGTTGCCACAACTGGATATCTCCCAAACCTTACCGGACACTTCTATTACCTATTCCTGGATGCTCAGCCACAATGTTCACACGATACTCTTTACAGAATACTTGGTAGGCAGACATGTTCTTCTTCTTTGGCTAATCAGGAAGAGGAAAAAGAAAGCAAGAAGTTTATATTGGAATATGTTGTAAAATGTTCAAGCTCCTTTAGAAATCCCCAAAGAAAATAATCTTCTGGTGCATTCTCTTAGACAAGTTAGAAGTGGGTTAATTTCAAGCTGACTTGTTGTATGATGTATGTTATCTAGCTACTTATATTCTTACTCAGTCCTTGAGGTCATTGTTGGAGGCCTCTCTGAGTGCAAGTGCCAAATGAGACCCAGAGGACGGATATGAAAGAGAAGATATTCTCTGTGGCAGCACTGCATCATCTTTCTCAGAAAGGCATGCCTGGTGCATACTTGGTAACCTTTTCAGTAGCAGGCAAGTACTCTTTTATTTTCCCATGTGTTTTAATGGATTTTTAATCAGTAGATTGCTTAGCGTCAAGGTTATTTATATCAAAAAGGGAAAAAGTCAATGTAAGTCTGATTTAAATAAAGTTTCCCACTGATACTTCTTCCTATTTCCTAAACAATGGTGGGAATCTGACTATTGTTAATTTACAACTAAGCAATACCATTTGTTATTATTTTTAATGCATTTTTTACAACTTATATATACATTATACAATATTCATCATTTATCTCTTATCTTCAGACTTCCCAGTCCATCTCCTCCATGGCATTTTCGGTAGTCTTTTGTCGGCTGCATATTGTATTATTCTACCCATTCCTTTAGTTAGTGTTATCTGCTCCTCATATGTTCATTCCTACTTGTAGGTTAAATTGACTATTATACCCTGTAATATACTCTTCAAAGCACTTCCACTCATCTTATCTGAGACTCATCCTTATTTCTTAAATTCGCATTCAGTTACTAATTCTGTGTATTCTATCAATTTATTCTGCCAAATTTCTTTTGTGAGTATCTCTTTTTCTTTCATTTTTTTTGGATAAACTGTACCACTCTAGCTGCAGTGGTCATAAACAATACCATTTAAACCACTCTTTCTTTCTTACCACTATCATGCTTCTATCAGCGTTAGTCATTATTGGTTATTACTTAGTTATTATTATTTAGTTATAGTTATTATTTAAGAGAAACACAGTAGATATAATTTTTTAAAAATGCAGTGTAAACAAAAAAAAACTGATTTATTACAAATGTAAATTTTTATCCACACTGGTTTTTTCTGCATTTTGAGGTTTTGATTTTAAAAGTTTCACTGCCCATTTGTATTTAACTTTTATTGATTTGTATCTGGTGTGTTGTGTTTTATACTGCAATTGTATTCTGCAATTGTTTTGCTATTCTCATTGCATTTTATCAATGTTTATATACATGACTCAAAGAGCTTCAGCTACTGGGCAGCACAGGGCTGCCATCAATGAATAAAATAGCTACTTCTACCAGCTACTTTTACCAAAATATTTCTAAAGCAGAAACTGATTTGTTTCAATGTTGAACACATTGGGGGGGGGGGGGGAGAGTGTACTCCTTGAGAGTGTTTCTGGTTGTCTGAAGTTCAGGAAGACAACAATCAAGATAATTTATATATTCGGTTCCTATTTCTGAAGTTAACTAACAAAACCGCAAAGAACACTCTAGCGCCCTCTATTTTGGGAACAACAGTCCTCAGCATTTCTAATTACCCACTTGTGCTGCCACTTTTTCCTTTTTACCTTTTCTTTGTCCAATTTTTCAACCTTCTCCTTTTCTTCTTTCTTCTTCTTCTTTTCACTCTGGCCATCTGTATGGAAAACAGGTGGCGGTGGAGGTGGAGGAGGAGGGGCAGGAACGGCAAACTGCGCACTGGTTGGAGAGACTGGGAGTGGTGCTGTTACTTCTGCTACTGCCAGTGAAGAGGAAAGCCCAGAAAGCCCAGAACTCTTTTTGGATTTGGAATGCTTCTTTTCCTTGTGCTTCTCCTTGTCCTTCTTCTTCTTGCTCTTCTTTGATTTCTTCTTCTTCTTTATCTCCCGGTACGAATCATCAATTACTAGCTCTCCAGCTTCCAGTTCACCTCCAGAGGACGAACCTGATTCCGCTTGTGGTTCCAGGCCTGAAAGCTCAAATTCACTGCTTTGGCCTTCGGGGAAGAGGGGTGTGTCTGGGCTAAAGCTCTCAGCAGCTGGAGAGGGATGTGGATCCTTCTCCAGTGGTTTGTGCTTCTTTCGGGATGATTTCAAAAAGCCATGTGAATCATGACTTGGGAGAAACGATCCCTGTTCATCCCGAGCTGACTTCTTAGAGGATTTCTTTGTGGCTGACGGATGTGGAAAGGGCTCCTCTGTTGTGCTTCCCCCCTTCTCCTTAGGTGAGAGGATGAGTTTCATCTTTAAGCCATCAGGTTCACGCAAGGTCAACGTTTCATTGTTCACAAAGGGGGGCTTCACCTTTTTGGACTTGTGGAAAGTACTTTCATCCAAGGACAGGTCACTGCTACTGCCACTCAGCTTTTTCTTGTGGTGTTCCTTCTTGCCTTCTGAATGGCCAGAGGCAGAGAGTGAAGAATGAGATGACTTTTCAGATGTCTTCTTCGAGGACTTGGAGCCTGTGGCCAAAGGCGAGGTGATGGCCTTAAGCAGATCCATAGCAGTGTCAGCAGAGGGTGGGGTTGTCACTACTTTTTTCCTCTTCTTTGCAGACGATTCCAAAGGCAGGGATAACTCAAACGAAGAAAGTTCTGAAAGAGTTCAGAGAAGGAGGATCAATGGAAGTGTACCCAACAACAAACACATCTTCACTTGCACACCGTCATATCTTCACGGCCTCATGTTCAGGTGAAGATATTCGGCCTTGAACTGCTAAGAACTATCCTACAGCAAATCAATTTTGGTTTATAAATCAGTGAGGCCAATTGGCGAGGCTGAAATATAAGGACACATTGGTTTTTAAGAGGCTGTTTTGTTTCTGGTGTATTCAGTAATGGTTGGCAGCTCTTACCTGACCTGTGAGTGGTGTCAGTACAACATTCTGGGAGAGGGGAGGTGGCAGTGATAAACAAACACACTGACAGCTGATCTTGCCTCTTCTCCTATCGGTAAGCCAGTGACACCTGTGATGGGAGGCCAGGCATGAAAGTCGACCACATGGCTGTTCCCCAAGTTGGTGAGGCTTATTTGACAGCAAGACAAAACCAAGCCCTGTGGAATACCCTACCAATGGATTCATCAGGCACCTTCTGTTTCAACCTTTAAATGTCTGCTGAAAACCTTTCTATTCCACCAGGCTTATTCGAGCAATTAAGAATACCCATTTCCATAACAGTTAGCTGATTTCTGACTTTTAAATTTTATTTGTTGTTTATTGTATGGTTTTATGTGTGACTGTTGTAAGCTACCCTGATGCTATTTATGAACAGTGGTATATAAATATTTTTGTAAGTAAATGAAAATAAATTAGCAGACAAAGTGAATATGCAATATATGCAGCTGCCTCCCTTTCACTGATTGGCCTCTCCCTTGTCTATCTTTGGACTGGAAGCTTTATGGAAAAAGACCTGGCTATCTATCACTTTACCTCCAGGAAGCACAAAGCCTATTGGCAGAACCTTAGAAGTACAAATTGAACCTTAAAATCACCACTCAACTTTTCTCCTTTGCCATATCCCTTCCTATGTTGCTTCCACTCTTACCTCTGTAATAGTACTCATTGGAGTGCTTCCTCTTCTTCTTATAAGCGTCTGTCCCCAGCAAGAAAATGTCACTTTCCTGCAAAAGAAGAAAAAGAAGATAACAGCATTTTGGAAAGAAGAAAAAGAACCAAGTAATGAAGGCATATACATATTCTTTTCTAATACAGATGATCATAGAATTCACATTAGCTAACAGAAATGCTCTCTATGGCATGGCATTTCTGTGCTTTGAAACAGAAGATGGTCTGAGTTGCCATGTGAATTGATATTCTCACGAGAAAGCAGAACTTCCCTGTTTAAGAGTGGAAAACAACTTTTCCAAGCTGAAGATTTAGAAAACAAAACAAAAACAAAGCTCAAATAATCACCTCTAGACTAATAGGAGAGATTTCAGGTCAAAGGAAATGTTTTGAGGAAAAGCTGTCTGTGTTAACATCCCCAGGGAATTGAATGAGATAGGTCACACCTCATTATTTTTCAGGCTACCTGCAGAATCAGGCAAACAACAACATATCAGTTTGCATCCTGCAACAATATAATGATGACCTATGCATCCAAAAGAATAATTTCTATTCTGTAATGATCATTCAATCTCTAATTCAAACAACAGTTTAAGATGAGTGGATGATAAAAAGTTACATTCATCTCATCCTAGTTTTTAGAAGGGGATACCATTTTATAGAACTTTCTAAAATAGGGAAATAGTATGACTTCTAAATCTGTTTCTATAACCCCAAGAATCCTGTTCTCTCATTTCTCTTAATGTGGCATTTACTACCAACAGAGCAGTCCAAATTGGGTGGGAGAGAGGCAAAGTTGGACTGGCAAGCTTTTCCCATTCTCTTCTCAGACTCTCTCACCTTCAGCCTCTTCTGTGAATTCTTCCTGACCTGAGCAGCTATCTCCTCCTCTTCTCGAAGCAGGTCTTTGTAGGAACGTTTCTTTTCTCGCTGGGTTCTGCCAGCTACAAGTCCCACGCCATCAATTCGGTCGCTCTCTAAGCAGTCTGAAGGAGGAAACACTGGCATGGTCAGAAATAATCTATGCACAAGAGAAAACACTATGCACAAGAGGAAGCAAGCAGTCACAGACACACACACACACAAAATCTACTCACTACTGTAAAGCACTGCCCCAAACCTTTAGGGAAATGCTTTAGGCTGCCGTATCAAAAGCTGAAGCTTTATTCCTACTCTTGGGTTTCCCCCCCTTGGATAGCAAGAACTGAAAAGGCTTCTCAGCCAAATGAGGACCTAGGCATCAGTGTTGTGTTGTGTTGAAGGTCTGGATCCAGTCCCCAATCCAATTATAATTCTACGGAGCTGACAAGGGTTAGGAAGTGTTGCTTGTGGCCAAGCCTCATAAAAATTAATCAGCACTTTGGAGCTATTCCTTGTGAGACTCATGTTTCAATCCAGGTACACTTAACTTTCCGAGTATAAGGGAGGGATCTGGAATGCTGCAGAAACCCAATCCATGCAGGACACTGGCTTTCTTTCCTAGTCTCTCACTCCACGGACGGGGGGTTGTACTTTCCTTGTAACACCTCTCAGATTATGAAACAATCCTACCTTCTTTTTTCTTGGAGTCATCATAAGCCATGGTGGTCCTGCAGGGGCCTGGGAATGTGTTGCCACGCCTGGGCTCCTTCCCCCGTTCCCGTCTACAGGACAAGGTCTAAGAAACAGAGAATGAGAATAACCCTCCCATAAAGTGGAATCATAATGCAGAAGGGGACTGAATGAAGATTTTTTTTAAAAGAATGAAATGGGAAGCAGGAGGGTGAAGTGGTGTGCCTTCTCAGCAGTTTATCTTTATCCTCCAGACATTCCAGGGCTTGGAGAAAGATCCCAGATTCAGCAGGCGGTTTGGTTCAGCTGATTTTCATGTTAAAAGTCAGGAGAGGAATGTTTTTCAAGGTGAGAGCTAAGCCTGTGTTCCACTAGTTTTAAACAGATTAACACCATGTGATATACAGTATTTCAATGAAACACAAGGACAGTGACCAAATAACTATATTGGGCTTTTGTATTGTTACAAAAATGTTCAGAGTGAGTACTGTATTGAATCCTGCATTTTTTAAAGGAAAGTGTGTAAGAGCCATGGAGGTGAGGGAATGAGAGTTTTATAATCTCTTATTCTAGGATAAAGTGAATTGACTAGAGAGAAGAATTTAATTTTTCAGTCCTGTGTGATGTTCAGTGATGTCAAACTTTAGAAGCTAGTGATGGTGCAGCAATAGTAGGCATGTCCTATTATTCCCACAGGTGTTGTTCAGAGTACCAAACTGGGGAAGGAAAAGGGAAGGAAAAGGAGGAGAAAGAGAAAACTGAAAGAAGCAGTCCTTTTTCCAGGGCCTCTGCAGCATTTCCAGTCTCTGTCACCTCAGATGCTCAGGATTTCCCCAACCTGCCTCAGGAAGGATACTGATTCAGGAAGTGGGGCACTTGCTATTTCTGTTCTTGAATAATGCTTTATTCCCCTTAAAATTACAGACATGCAATATCTCTCAAAGCATAATTGTGCAGTTTTTATTTTGAGTCTCACAATAATTTAAAAGGATTCAGCTCCTGGATAAACATGATTTCCCCTGTATAAACCATTTGAATTTTGAATGCATTTATACATAGCTGTCATAAAAATGCTGAATTAAAGAATAGGTTCTTTAAAAGGGGGAGTTTTGACCTCCTTATAGTAATGTATTTTACAAACAATTCAAAAATACAAGATGTTAACCGATATCAGCTGTTAGATATCTTAATGTAAACTAGTGGGTTAAGTTCCTGAAGAATATTTCAGCCTGTGAATGGAATAATATTTCACCTGATGAAGAAGACTTTGAAGAATAGTTATCTGCATATTAGAATTCCCTCAGTAATTTGTTCTGATGCATATTATTTATGATGCATTCATAACAAATTCACTAACAGAATAAAGGGAGCTCAGAAACCTACCTTGTTTTTGCATATAAGCTAGAAAACAAGCCTCTGCTTCTTCATGTACTTAAAGGTCAGGCCTCACACAGACAATCATACAATAAGCTGTAACTCAGCAGAATTGGTCCCTGTGCAAAGCAGGGCTCCCTGGTTATAGGCAGGGAGAACTGGACGATTTACAGGCTTGACAACTCAATTCTATACACACTTATTTAGCAATAAGTGGGCTTGAACAAAGTAGGATTTACTTCTGATGGGTGCTCACGACCAGCGCTTGCAAGTTCCCTTTCAAGTGATTTTAACAACCCCAGCAATTTAATTTTGTTACATCACACAGCCATCTTTCATAGGAATACTTCTGAGGCTTCCAACTTGCCAGTAGTGAATAGGCTATCAAGCATTTGACTACAATAGTTATCGGAAACAGTTTTAAATGACATGGTGCCTGGAAGAGTGGTATACCACAAGCAGTACGGGAACATTACCGCCCATACCATGAAGTCCACACAGGCGTTGGTTATGTGAAGAAAGGCCCATTACTCAACTGCAAGGGACTTACAAAGTTGCAGTTTTATAAAATCAGAAAAGGTCAACTTATGTTTCCAGCGTTATTCTTCCTCTAACAGCTCTATTTGTTCACACATCTGGGTTAGCTCAGTTGACAGAGCATGATACTCTTAAATCTCGGGGTCATGGGTTCAAGCCCCAGTTGGGCAAAAGATTCCTGCATTGCAGGGCTCTTGGTCCCTTGCTTCCTTCCAACTCTACAATTCTACTAGCAACCCTCTGAATATTAGGCCCACTAGATGCCTCTTATTTCCTAATACGACACCCCTAGAGAATAGGCCAAACACCCAAGCCCTTGTGGAGCAGCACAGCCCCATGCGGCAAGCCCTGGGCCAGCTCTTTACTCTTGACCTGGAGCCCAACCATGCCCCGCTGCTTCCTTCTGGCCGGGTCAAAGCCTGCATTTCTCCCCCATTCAGCACCAGTCTGCCACCATCCCATTCATTCATTCTGAGCATCTAATCGAAGCTCCACAAAGGCCCCCGAGTTCGGAGCCCGGCAGCGGAGCACATTCCGGCTTGACACAAGTCACCACAGAAGGATGCCAGAGATCCAGGAGCAACAACACCCCTTTATTTTGGAAAATCAACTCCCGCCCCTGCTAGTTTTAAGAAGGGGCGAGGATCGTTTCCATCACTCCCGACAAAGGACAATGCCTCGATTATTATCGCCCAAGTGGCCGGAAAACAGCAGCGGGCGGAGCCTGCGGGGAGTTGCACGGAACAGCACCCGAACCCAGAGCTAGCAAGAGCAGCGGCCAAGCCCGCGACGCCGGCCGCTTCCTCACCTGCGGCTGCTGCTGCTGCCCATTTCTGAACTGCACCTGGTCCAAGCCGCGCAGCAACGCCCTCTGTCGGCAAACCCCGCTCGCCCCCGGGATGCCCAGGCGCTACGCCCACTGCGCATGCGCACCCGCCCCTCGAGGGGGTGGGGGCAAGGACCCCGCGCGACCCCTTTCCCGCCTGCTCAGTTTGAACTGGCCCCGGCCGTTGGCCGCCCTGTGGCCCCTCGCCCTTCGCGCGCTCACCCCAGGCGGGCTTCAGAAGCCTCCGGAACGGGGCGGAGGAATTTGTCGACGCAGCGAGTGGCGGCGGGCAGATAACGGAGCGACCTGCCCCCTCCCGGCAGAAGGTTGTCTTCCCTCCCCCGCGGCGGAAGGGGGTGGGGGAGCGGCCAGACTCAGATCGCCTCGCCGCTTCGAGCGGCCGCCATCTTGGTGTGGGAAAGGGACGCCCGCCAGTTTCAGCCGCTAAGGCGAAGCAGCCGAGCGCCGAGCTCCTCCGCTCTCGACTCCGTTAAGAGAGCAGAGGCTGGAACCTGGCGCCGAGTGCATCGATTTGCCAGGTGTTTGGGCTTCTGCGAGCGAAGTACAAAAGCTGGTGCTCAGGATGCTACCGAGCGGCGGTTCTAGCACCCCTTTGAGTTGCAATTTTTATTTTTCTTCAGAAAATGGGGAAGTAAATGTACAGTAGAATCTGGAGAGCCAGAGTTTATAGGATTGTTTATAGTTCAATCCTAGGCATGTCTGCTCGGAATCAAGTCCCCGTATATGTACAGAAATGGGACTCCCCCCCCCGGTTTTGTGCAGAATTTGGGTAACTACAGTGGAACAGTGGAACTACAGTGGAACTTGCTTCCTACCGTAATAAACCTCCGTAGCGTTGCCCGTCCTCAAATACGTGAATACAAAGAGGCATTTGTTAGTGATTTGTCTTTTTGTTTAAAGGTTTCCTCGTGTACCTAGACGGCAGTTGGCGGTGTAGCACAGGTCTCACTACGATTCTCAAAGAAGGTTTAAGCAGTTATGTTGTAGGGGAAACAGGGAACTCAACCTTAGTCCAATTTGTGACCAGCTCTTAATTGGATCAGGATGTGGAACAGGTATGGGAAAAGAAGAGGAAGGAATAACCTGAACTCTCAGGCATACTAGGTTTCCCTCCATGCCCAATAAGAGAATGTTAGCACCCCCTTTTTTCAACCATGTGTTCACCCAGTGTTTACTTTCTGCTGGGGTTCACCACTGTTGTTACTCAAAATTGAAAAATGTTTACACTAGCACATTACATCATTACTAACCACTTACACATCACTCCCCCCCCAGATGAAACTTGTTAGCAAAAAAAAAAAAGGCACAAATTTGCACATCCTGATCTATCTATCTATCTATCTATCTATGTACTTCTCATAGGGACGCAGGTGGCACTGTGGGTTAAACCTCTGTGCCGCTTAGGCTTGCCAATAGAAAGGTCGGCGGTTTGAATCACCGCAACGGGGTGAGCTCCCGTTGTACGGTGCCAGGTCCTGCCAACCTAGGTGTTTGAAAGCACGTCAAGTGCAAGTAGATAAAATATGTACTGCTCCGGCAGGAAGTAAACAGCGTTTCCGTGTGCTGCTGATTTGGCCAGAAGCGGCTTAGTCATGCTGGCCACATGACCCAGAAAAACTGTGTGGAATCAGACAAACGCTAGCTCCCTCGGCCTGTAAAGCAAGATGAGCGCTACAACCCTAGAGTCGTTCACAACTGGACTTAATTGTCAGGGGTACCTTTACCTTTATGCACTTCTCATAACAAGTAGTACAATTTATGTTGAAATACAATACATTTCACCATAGTGGAGAAGACGGTGACCTAGGACCATGCTTAGTCTGCTATCTAGCTTCTAACATTCAATGGGCAACTTCAGGACCCCACCCTCCTTTCTGATAGTAATTCATATTTAATCTGAGTTAGACCAAATAGCGCTTTAAATAGAGGACTCATCAAATGGAGGACTGGCCTGACATTCATTGCCTATTATCTCTTCTGAGCACACAGCATTAAATCATGAAGGACAGTTTTCACAGGTGTGGTTTTTAGGAAAATGATGTCATGGGCTAAATTTGGTACCCCAGAATAGCAAAATTGATCCATGGGCTGGAGGTTCTTTATCCTGGAACAATATAATCCACTATTGTTTACCTGCTAGTTTCCCCCTTAAAACTACTTCTGCCTCCAATTAGTCATTATCATGTAAACAAATCTAGAACTGCTTCAAATTACAGGGCTATGTAGACAAGCTATCAATAAACACAAGTATAGGAAGTAATTCTACCATTAGAGGCTGAAGGAAGTGTATTTTGTATCACATTTGAAAACCAGGATGATGATGACATAGAATAGATGAGACAGACATATGATTAGTGAATAGGGACAGGGAAAGTGTAGAAAGCTTTTCTCTCTGCTTCCAATAATTAGGCATAAATGTACTTCCTTTGAAGGTTAGTTATAGCAAATGGTTTAGAGGCATGGTTAGGTTGTGTTCCAGATTGTATGTGGGGGTGAGAAAGCATATGTTTTTCTTTCAGTCTTAATCATAGAAATGTCTTGTTTCTTTGAAGGAAATGAATTTTAGTCATTAGAATTCAAAACACTTTGCTACATAAAGTTACTGAAATGCTGTCTAATACAGCACACAAAGCTTACACGATGAGCTCACTTTTTACTCTAGTTTCACAGAAGTGTTTTGAAAATTCTATTATGTGTCTTCCAAGCCAAATTATGAAAATAATAATAATAATTTATTATTTATACCCCGCCCATCTGGCCGGGTTCCCCCAGCCACTCTGGGCGGCTTCAAACAAAACATTAAAATACAGAAATCCACCAAACATTAAAAGCTTCCCTAAACAGGGCTGCCTTAAGATGCCTTCTAAAGGTCTTGTAATTGTTGTTTTCTTTGACCTTTGGTGGGAGGGCATTCCACAGGGTGGGTGCCACTACCGAGAAGGCCCTCTGCCTGGTTCCCTGTAACTTGGCTTCTCGTAGCGAGGGAACCGCCAGAAGGCCCTCGGCACTGGACCTCAGTGTCTGGGCAGAACGATGGGGGAGGAGATGCTCCTTCAGGTATACTGGAGAAAAGACAATTTCGAGCATTATAGTGTGCTCCCAATTGATCCTCTGCAAGCAGGAGTTGAATTCAGCACCTTTTAAATTTGTCACCAAATACAAGTTCTGCCAGGTGTTCAGGAGCTGCTGATCAGAGCTTCTAAATGCATCTGATCCCTGCCACAAGTTGGATTTGCTTAAGGTGCTGAATTTAAGTTTAGCACTGAATACAAGCCCTGCTGGAGTTATCTGCATGTGGGAAATTGCACATTTCCCACATGCAGCTGATTGAGGGCAGCTGATCCCTGCCACAAGCAATAGTTTGCCCTTTTGGTTTATGCACTGCTATTTTAAGTTCCAGTGTCAGTTAATCAGAGGTGCATTCCTTGGCCATCGTAGATTTGAGAACTGGAACAGAGTCCAGTTTAAGTTTTGATAACATTAGTAGATGATTCCTGAAAGTTCCATTGAATTCAGTCAAATTTACTTCTGAATTAATATACATAGAATTGGGCTGTTAGCTAGCATGATACACTTGCATCCAAACTTGCACCTTCACTGTAAATCTGGTATATCTTTTTCCATCAGTGTAAAGCCATATTTTATTATGTGCTGCAGCAAAACAATATTACACTCTTCCACAAGTATTAAATCAGCTTGAGAGGCTTGGATCTGCTCCTTCAATAACACTGCTCCTTCTCTCTTATTCCACCACAATACCGTGTTTTCCCTTTTTTAAGACCCCTTCTTATAACTTTTTTTTCCTAAAAAAAACCACAGGGTGGCTTACTTTCGGTGGGATGTCTTATTTTTTTATTATTACCGGTACAGTTTTTGCGGCTCAGGGCACTGGCTCAGGGCACTGCTGGGCTCTCTTGAGTGCACGGCGCTGCAGCAGCCATTGGTTCTGGGTGGCGGGGCGGCAGGCGTCCTTGGCCGGGCCAGGCGGAGGCCACTGGCTCAGACGCTCCGCCCGCCGCTGCAGGGCGCTCCAAGCTCCTTGGCCAGGCCAGGCAAGGAAGAAGCAGTGAGCCCAGCGGTGGCGGCAAGCACGGAAGCGGCAGGGACGGTGGTGGACGAGTAGGCGGAGTGCGGGGATGTAGCCAGCAAGGCAGGAGCGCGATCAGCTGTAAAGCGGAGCTCTTGGAGCGCCGCTTCACAGCTGATTGCACTCCTGCAGTGCATAGAGTGACTCTGTGAGTGGAGGTGCCTGTGGGGGTTGGTTTCCATAGCACGGAAGTATGGCTTATTTTCGGGATATGTCTTGTATTTCTCAAATGCTTAAAAACCCTGCCATGGCTTACTTTATGACTACGTATTAAAAAAAGGGGAAACGGGGTAATAGTGCTTTTTCATCCTACGGACATGAACAAACAAATAAGGAAATCAGAAAGTCTCCCACACACTGCCTATTTTGGCCGTTGTTAGTTTGCTTATTTATTTTCCATTCTGTAATTGTTTCTGGTTGAAGAAACCTGAATAAAAGATTATGATGACTAATAGATTTGCACATTATCAATGCTCAAACACCCCCATAAACTGCTCTAGTAAAATTAGTAGGATGAACAGCTGTTATCATGCTTTTATTCCAATGACAACTGTAAATGAATTTTAAGGCTTTGTTCACATAGAATTTGTCTATAATATTCAGAGAGGCAGGCAGCTGACTGAGCACAAGAACAGCAAATCTTAGGAAGAGGAGGAGGCAGAAAGAAGGAAAACAGATTTCCCCCTTCCTTTCTGGGTATGTACATCTCTTCTTGAGATAAGGCAGCACAGCACCTGTTGCATAGCTGCCAAGTTATCCCTTTTTTAAAGGGATTTTCCCTTATGCTGAATAGGCTTCCTCGCGAGAAAAGGGAAAACTTGGCAGCTATGACCTGTTGTCTTATCAATATAAAGCTATGATATTTTTAAAATTTGCATTCTTCATTCTTACTTGAAAAATTTAATTTTAAAGAAACCACCCACAAATTTTCCCTGGGCTCAGTAGCCTGTTGTTTCTAGTAGCCAATGAAACTAGACTTTCTCACTTTCTATATATTTTATTTCCTTCATCTACATATTCCCTTCCCATAGACCATTTTAAAATAATGCTTACAGCCTAAGATACAAGACGTAATACAAGAAGGAAAAGCAAAAAGCAAATTCATGTTCCAACTTTTTCATAATGTTACATCATCATGGAGTGGGCATCATGTGGGTGGGCTGGGGAAACCCAGCCAGATGGGTGGGGTATAAATACTAAATAATAATAATTATTATTATTATGGGCAGCCAAATGGCAATTGGTCCCAGCTGAGCCAGTGGAGAGGTCCTTGCATAAGGAGCTGCTTTATAACACATCACACCATTGGTCAATCTAGCTCTGTATTGTCTACACTGACTGGCAGCGGGTTTCCCTGGTTTCAGACAAGAATATTTCCTATACCCACTTGGAGATGCTGGGGATTGACTTTGGGCTTTTCTGCAGGCAAATCATGCACTCTCCCGCAGAGCTATAGTCTTTCTCGGTGTTTCACCTCTTGCTCTGATGCATGAAAATGGAATAACTGCTAACATTCTGTAGCAGCAAAGTGAGTGTCTGACAACAGAGGTGTCGTACAATCTTACCCCTCTAGTCTGTGACTGTTACTGCATTTGCTTACAAGGCACAGTTGTATTGGCTGAGTGAGCTTTGGAATAGATTTAGGGTAGGTTTGAAGCTTGCGACCCACCAAGCCAAATGCAGCCTAATCTTGCACTGTGGTCTGCTAATTGCTTGAAGGTTCACAGTGTCTACATCAAAAATGGGATTTTCTAGGCCCAGTGAGAATGTGTGCGCAGGAAGTGTAATATGTGTACGCACACATACCTATGTGGAGGACCTAGTAAGATGAGAGTGGTGTCTCTGAAATATAACAATCAAATTCTACCTTTGGAAATAGACAAAGTGGTAGTCTAATGCCCTGTGAAAACCAATGAATCCATTTTGCACTGGAAGTCGACTGCTACTGTCTAATTATGGCAATGTATATGCAGTGTTTCTAGTTATCTCTGTTCTTGATCAATGCCACATTCAGCTCCTTCAGAATAGATTTAATTGTGCCTAGATTTTCTTATTTTACTCATTTCATAAATTGTATATATTGCTTGATTGTAAAAACTCAAAAGTGGTTTACAAAGAGACAAGAGTGAAAAGCAAATACTGTATTTAAATAATTCAAAAAATAGTATCAGCAATAAACAAAAAACATATGCACATGCCATCTCAACTGGGGGACACAATGGAAAGGGCCTTCTTGCAGTGCCCCCACATTTCTGGAATACTGTACAGTACTTTACCAGCTGTGCTTTGGTAGACCCTAACACTTCAAGATTTTATGATAATCCTTGCTTATGTGTGCTTTTTTCAATTGTTGCTTGCTTATGTGTGCTTTTTTCAACTGTGTTCTTGCTTTTTAAAAATAGTTTAAAAATATTATTTGGCCTGGTTGGTTTATTTCCCCCTGACTTCTATTGTATTGCATTTGAACTTTACAGCATCTTGGGTCGTTTTTTAAACCTTAAAGGTGGCATACAAATATTTTAAAGGGGGGGGAATCATGCTTATGCACATGGCCCCTTGGTGGTGCTGTTAAACAAGGTTTCCACTCCTCTGTCTCTTACACTGCAATTCTGATTAGAATCACACACTTTCTTCCCTGCCACAGTTGCCTAACGTATAATCACAGCAAGACACGGACGCCCTTCCAAACACTGAAAGTCTGCATTAAACATGAAAGTGTGCATTAAACATGAACCAGCCCTACTGAGTAGATTCCTCTTTAAGCAAATATATGTTTCCCCACTATATTACTGTGATATTGGTGTTTCTTCCTCAATTTCTTCGTTTAACTAGATTTTAGATACTGGGAAATTAGAACAACAGCACTAAGGGGCACAGAATGCTGCTCTACCTGTATGCCAGGAACTCAATTTTTCACTAGGCTGTACTTAACATGATTATGTTATGAGAGGCCAGCTATACTGAGAGGTCAGTATATTTGGCCCATAGACCAGAAGTTTTCTACCATTGCTGTAGACTAACAGTACTACATTTGGAGCAAGATTTGGGAGCACTTGGCCAGAGCAGTCTGAGTGTGCTCCAGCAGGCCTCTCTTGTTAAAGAATAATAATTTTAATAATATTCATAAAATTTATATCCTGTCCACCTTGCCGGATTTCCCCAGCAACTCTGGGAACTTACAACATAAATAAAGACACAACAAAGCATCAAACATTAAAAAACAAGTTACAGGTAGGTAGCCGTGTTGGTCTGAGTCGAAGCAAAATAAAAAAATTCCTTCAGTATGGTAGCACCTTAAAGACCAACTAAGTTTATATTTTGGTATGAGCTTTCGTGTGCATGCACACTTCTTCAGATACACTAGAAACAGAAGTGTCAGACCCTATATATATACAGAGGGTGGTGGGGGTGGGTGGGAATGGGTGATGGGCTGATGGGAGTGGTAAACCTGCCATCTACAGGTTTACCACTCCCATCAGCCCATCACCCATTCCCACCCACTGTATATATATAGGGTCTGACACTTCTGTTTCTAGTGTATCTGAAGAAGTGTGCATGCACACGAAAGCTCATACCAAAATATAAACTTAGTTGGTCTTTAAGGTGCTACTGAAGGAATTTTTTTATTTTATTAAAAAACAAAATATCCTATACAAGCAGCAAACAAACCAATAAATCAATAGAAACCAACAACAACACCAACAACAATAAACAGTTTACAGTTATACCCAAATTAAAATAATTTCCAACCCCAACTAAATGTTTAACCAACATCAACATCAATAAACATGACTCTGTGGGCCAAATTATAAAGCTTATCATATATGTGCAGCTCCTGTCCAAAATGGTGCCCATGCAACTTGTTCATAACTTTTACTCAAGAGATCCAGCATCATGATGATCTTCTAGAAGGTCTTATCTGATGCATTCTTCAGTTCCCCATCCCCACTATACATGATTGCTGATGTTTGGAAGGGAAGGGAGGGAGGTCTCAGGCATCAGGGAATCTGATCCACCCACGGAAGGCTGCCAGGAATAGATAAGACAGGGAAAGTTCTTACCAATGTCTTTTATTCAATATTCACAGACAGAGGCTTAGAAATGCAGCCTCTTGGATTAATGGTGTTGCTCCAAGTAATTCACCCCCCCCCTTCTCTTCACTTCCTCAATCGTCAACAGCAGCACCCACCTTATTGTGGCCATTTAGGGTCATTTGTCTCCGAGCCCTATGCTCTCCTACTTTCAATGCCCACCGGGTTCTGGGAGAGGGGGGCAGGTCTGGAATGCTAATGTGTCAGCCACCTGCTCCATCTCTGCCTCCTCTTCCTCTCCCATTATTTCCCAACTTTGCCCTTCATCTGCCTCTGTGCTATGACCTCCCGCAAACCACTGTTGTAAATCTATACTGTCTTCCTTTTCTCTGGAAGGTTTAGGCTGGGGAGGTGGCCACCACCACTCCTCCTCTGTCTTGTCTCTGACATGAGGTGAAACAAGTTCTGTTAAAAGTTATAGAGGAAGGAGAGGAACTTTACTGTCCCTAAAGTTTTGCAGTGTTCAGTTCAAGTGCTATGTAGTTGGACTTTCTCCCCTTAATATACCTTTCTGAAAAACTGAAATCTTTTCCAACTTACACACCTTTCTACCTGAAAACCTATTCACTCTGGTGGTTAAAATTGACAAGATTTGTACACGTTCCTCCCTCCCAATAACTGGTTTTAGGTTTTCTAATCATTGAACATTACTAAAAAAATTAGATTACTCAGCCATTATTGGCCTAAATGCACTGAGTACCATCAGATTTTGTTTTCCTTTAACTAAATAAAACTTTATTATTATAATAAATAAGCCTGCCTAATATGTCATATCATCTAGCCTTCAGGGCTGTATCCAAGTTCATCAAGTGGAATCAGACTAGATGAAAATTTTCTACCCTTGAGGCTTCTGAATGAAAAGAGGAACTAAAATGAGATACGAACATTAATGGAGACTCATCAGCATCAGAATAAACTCAAAAATAGACATGACATCTTGCATTTGCATAACTCTGTCAGCTGCTACTATAGAGACAGGGATCTATTACCTCTGTTTATGCTGCTGCTAACATAATTTATAGCAATTTATTCTATAAAAGTAGATTGTAACTCTGTTGGCTGGGAGGGGAAAAAGAAATCACCTTAGCTGCTCTGAAAATAAAAATGGTAATGTGTATAATAGATTTCTGATAAAGTAATTTGAACGGTGAGCTAATATCTAGGCTTGGCTAAATGCATTTTAGTGAACCTCATCACAACCCAGCAGCTAATCTAGATGCATTTATAGACAGAAAGATAATTCCATCTCCTGACCCATGCAACTTTTGTTGAATGGGACATGATATCATTCCACCCACAATATCATATTCTCTAGAATTCCGGAGAGCGGCTCACATCTGAAGAAAGAGAAAGTGCTAGGATAGAGTCAAGTTTTGTTTCATTTCATGTATCTTAATATGCCAGCTATAAAACAAACTTCATTCTTATGCATTTATACAGTTGTTGAAGCACAATTCAAACTGCCTTAGAGGTTAGATGCTACTTGGAGCTATCCAGGGTGCTGCCCACTATACTTGTTCACCTTTTGGCCTTTTACATTTGCTTTTCTTGGCCTTGCTCATCTGGGTCTGCCTTTTGCTTTGCTTGACTTGATTTTGCTTTCTGGAGCCTGAAATAGTGGTATGTGACCTGGTGCCCCAAGACTCTACGGACTCAGGTAAAGGTAAAGGTACCCCTGACCGTTAGGTCCAGTCGCGGACGACTCTGGGGTTGTGGCGCTCATCTTGCTCTATAGGCCGAGGGAGCCAGCATTTGTCTGCAGAAAGCTTCCGGGTCATGTGGCTAGCATGACTAAGCCGCTTCTGGCGAAACCAGAGCAGCGCACGGAAACACCGTTTACCTTCCTGCCGGAGTGGTACCTATTTATCTACTTGCGCTTGACGTGCTTTCGAACTGCTAGGTGGGCAGGAGCTAGGACCGAACAACGGGAGCTCACCCCATTGTGGGGATTTGAACCACCAACCTTCTGATCGGCAAGCCCTAGGCTCTGTGGTTTAGACCACAGCGCCACCCACGTCCCTACGGACTCAGCTATATAGCTGCAAATAAACATTTTAAGTGTGTTCTAAGTGCAATATACCATGTGACACTAGATGGCGATGGTGAACCTTAGGGAAAATTCAATGTATTTTTAAAAATGCTTAAAAAAACAACAAACCCATTTACAGAACGTTTTTTAATATGTGTGTAGATTCCACCTGAGTCTACTACATGTTCCCACTTTGGCTGGAATCCTGTCCCAAGGGTGGGACCACCTCTGGGGCAGAATGCTAACTAGTTTCCAAAAGCTCATTTACTGTGATGCAGTTAGACTCCTCAGAGATTTGGGATTGGCTGCACCTCTAGATAACAAGTTAGTGGCTAACCTGAATTTGTTGCCATGTAATCTGTGAAATGGCTCTTTCGCCTTTCCTGTTTTTACAAATCATTTCAGCACAGCTGTGTGGTACCATTCTGCAAAGCATCCCCAGTTCTATTGAAGAGGGTTTGCTATTACTGATCTAAGCTGGAGACACTTTAGCTTTGCAAAGTTAATGCTTCTCTAGCCACCCCCCCCCAAAGGTCATCAACACCAGGAACACCCAATCTAAGGGTGGAACCAAAAATGTATTTATGGCAAGACAACATGGGGCAGTTGCACAGAGTGATACATTTGATGAAGAGGCATTGCACCATCAGACATGCCTTTTAATTGGAGCTCTTTCCCAACCATTGCTCTTGCGGCGGGGGTGGGGGTGTGCACACACAAAATGCTATACGAAGGTCACAGCGCCAGTTCCTCCTTGGTCAGAGTGACAGAGAGAAAGCAGGAGGGGCAGCAAGAGAGAATGTGTGTGCATGGGGTGGTGTGTGTTTGTGCTTTGAAAATATTGGCAGGAGGGAGACAGATAAGAGACTTTGAGCTAACTCACAGGAGATAGAGAATGTGAAATGAGTGATGGGCTCTCTGCTCACACCAGTCAGAAATAAATGCTACATATATAAGACAAGTAGGCTTATGGTGTGTGAGACAGTGTGTGTATGCCAATGCTCGTCTTAATCCTGTTTAATTTATTACTTAGCCAGCAGAGTAAACAGTGGAGTTAAAGGTTCCTTTTTTCTCCCCTGCCTTCTAAAACAAACAGCTGGATGATATGTGATACCGTCCACAAGACTGGGGGAGTGAGGTGTCCAGCCTGCCAAGATCAGGCTGGCAGCACCAGCACTGAAACAGACTAGTTCCAAAGTAACTCTGGAGAAGCTGCCTGTTGGCTTCACAATGGCAGCTAAGTCCTGCACAGGAGGGAAAGTCTGAAAATTGGGTCTGTGCCTTGTGCGAGGGATTCCTCTCCTTGCAGGCTGAGCTCAAGTCACAATACAGCAGGAGCACAGAGTTGGGGAAGTTGGTTCCTCAGAAAAGTCACGGCCAACAACAATTCCCAATTAAGCTGATACGGCACTGCCACCGTGGTGTACAATGAAGCTGTGACACCACTGGGAATTGAGAGAGGAGAGGATTTTGAGTATTTAGGAAACCAACAAAAGAGTGAAAGAGAGAAGGGTCAGAGCAAAGGACACAGGGTGTGGGTAGGTGGGGGTCATATACCATCTGAACAAGGTGGATGTTTATTTGATTTTTTATATATTTTAGTCCATGTATTTAGTCCACTTCCTATGAAACATCTCTAAGTGATTAGCAACTATATCCTTCTCAGAGGAGAGTGGGGTAGAGGCAGCATCTGACATGTGCTTTAAGGTGCCATTAAAGGTAAAGGAACCCCTGACCATTAGGTCCAGTCGTGACCGACTCTGGGGTTGCACGCTCATCTCGCATTATTGGCCGAGGGAGCCGGCGTATAGCTTCCATGTGGCCACCATGACAAAGCCGCTTCTGGCAAACCAGAGCAGCGCATGGAAACGCCGTTTACCTTCCCACTGTAGCGGTTCCTATTTATCTACTTGCATTTTGACGTGCTTTCGAACTGCTAGGTTGGCAGGAGCTGGGACCAAGCAACGGGAGCTCACCCCGTCACAGGGATTCGAACCGCTGACCTTCTGATCAGCAAGCCCTAGGCTCAGTGGTTTAACCCACAGCGCCACCTGGGCCATTAGGACACCAATATTCTAAGACATGTGGCTTCATTATGAGTCATGTTGGCCATCCCTGCCCTTAAATATCAACCACCTAATCTGTCCCATAAGAGATGCAGGGCTCTTGCAGATAATACACTTTCTTGCTAAGGAAGAAAGATATTCTTAACCAATAACAGACACGATTTCTGCCATGGGCGTAGGCAGGGGGGGCAGGAGGGGGCAGCTGCCCCCCCCTAGAAGCAAAAAAATTAATGTATTTTACAGACCATAACCAGCACTTTTCCCCTCCAAAAACTGAAGTGGAAAGGGCTTTGCTTTAGCAAGAGCAGCTAAGCCTCCACTTGCTGGGGGGGGGACACACAGCAGTAACAAAAACACATCAAATAAATAAAGCAAAGTGGCTACCAGTAGTTAAGCAGTTAAGACAATGGAGCATATATCCCCAGGCAAGATTCGATAGCTGACCATTTCACCCTATTGTTCTTAAGTGGGAGCTGTTAATGAGCATTCAGGAGCATTAAGTGTTCTATTGGCGATTTAATGAGGGTGCAGACTCAGGGGATTCAATTTGACTAAGGTGGCTCTGCAAGGCTAAAAAGAAGTGAATAAGAAAGGGGGGGGGCTGTAGCTTTGACAGACACAGTGATGTTTATAAAAAGCATTGGTGTTCCAGTCTGCCCCTCCTCCTGCATCTGTATACTGTAAATCAGGGGTGGCCACCTCCCAAGAGACTGATCTACTCAGAGTTTAAAACTGGGGGTGATCTACCCCCTTTTGGGGGGTTCAGGTCAAAGCTGTTGAGTTTTTTTTTAAGGAAGGGAAGCCCTGTTTTTTGGGGTTTAGGTCAAACTTGTTGAGCTTCTTTTAGGAGGGAGGGAGGTCCATTTTTGTTTAGGGCTTCAGGTCATAGTTCAACTTTTTTGAGGGAGGAGGAAAATTTTGGGTGAGCTTTTTTTAGGGGTGCCAGTGACCTACCAGTGATCTACCACAGACATCCAGTGATCTACTGGTAGATCACAATCTACCTGTTGGACGTGCCTGCTGTAAATCAAGCAGAGAGAAAGCTGCTTATAAGGCTCCTGTACATGCAGAGTTCCAGCATCCCAGCATCACCCAGAGGCACCCACAAATATGAGTTATCCCTCTCTCTATTTCTTCCTTCCTTCCCTCCCTCTTCCATCCTTAATAAAATACGGGGGGGGGGCAGATAAGCCCCACATAGAAAGCCCATCAACATGGGGGGATGACTCTTTCAAATACGGTATTTACCAGTAATTGGGGGGGGGGAGAGGGGCACCTAGGCCTCTAGGAGTTGGATGCTATGCCTAGGAGTAGGACAATTCAAGAAAGCAGAATGATGCATATGCTATGGTAATATATCAATAGAATCATAGAATTGTAGTCGGAAGGGACCACAAGGGTCATCTAGTCCAACCCCCTGCAATGCAGGATTTTTTCCTAAGGTGGGGCTTGAACCATGGTTGAAATATTATGCTGATATGCAGCAACGCCTCGGAGCCGTCGTGGCTGCGGCCGTGTCTTGCCTCGCCCTCGCCCGCCCTTCCACCCCCTCTCGCCTGCCCGACCCTCCCGTCCTCTCCAGCCAAGCAGGGTAGCCGCCAACGCTACCAGCCCCAGAAGCACAAGGTGACCGCTGCTGCCACTGCCACGATGTCATCAGGCCCGTTGGCCCTTTAGCCCCGCCCACTTTGTGGCCCCTCCCCTTCTGTGCCTTGGCCCCGCCCCTGAACGACCATGGCTTGCCCCCCCCTAGTTTTGATCCTGGCTACGCCCCTGATTTCTGCCCTGTTGACACAATGTGCTACCACAGTGCGAGTAAGAAAGACAATCTTGCTTGACTGTACGTGGAGCATTCCTTTAAAAATACAGGCTGGCTACTTTCAAAGAGCCCTAGCTTCAGAGCTCCTATAGCTCACTGTTTTGTGCCTGACTTGCTCAGCTGAGCTGCTTTGCAAAAATGAACTAATATTGATACTTGTTTCTGAGCTGAAGGGATAATGCTTTAATCCTCTTAGGGTAGGATTCTGACTCCAATGAAATCAACAGCCAGATTCCCAATGGTTTCCGTGGGAGATTAGGTTTTTGAGGAGGGATTTGAATGGGGTAACTTGACAGAGAGAGGCTTTTCTAAGCAGTGGACACAACATGGACACAGGCGCAAAGCAAAGGAGGTCTGTAGGGCATTGAATCTCTTTAACCTCAAAGGCAATTCTTTTATGACCTGAAAATGTTCATTTCCCTCATTACTCTTACTGCCTTCATAGTCCAAAATGTTATTAGCAAACATATAAAATTAGCCAACCCTCTTTAAAATCTAGCTCTAGTGTTGGGTTGGAGTGACCTCTTGGGGCAATGAATTCTATAGGTTAATGCTATGCTGCACCAAGAATTATTTCTTGTTTTATTGGTTCACAACCTGCTGCCCTTTAAAGTCAGCAAGTGGCTGCTGCTTCTCGTAATGTTGGGGGGGGGTTGAGGTAAAGAGAGAGAATCAATCTATTTTGCAGCAAACCTTTGATCATCCTGAATGTCTCAGACATGCCACCTTGTAACCATTCACCCTTGCAGGCTAAATAGCTCTCATCCTGCAGTCCTTCATCTTATGCAAATTCATCTGCTCTGTTGACCTTCACCAGACCTTCCCAATGACTTCTACATATCTTTCCTTCACTAAACACCCTCCTGAAAAGCAAACTATTCTGACCCACAACTTCTTGTGTTATTCAAAAGGTCAATTCCTATGTCTGCACTGATTCATGATGATGAATGTGATTCCCCCCCACATTCCTATTAATTGCCCCCTAATCTTCAAAGAGATGCAGATGCTTAGTTTCTTTAAATTCAACGCAGATGCACCAACTTCTGTTTTTTAAGTAAAGGGATTTCATTTTGTTTGTTTGTTTATGAAATCATTTGGCCCTAGGATCACACTGTGGTCTTGAAGTGTGTCCGCAAACTGGCTCACAATAAAAGAAGAGAAGCACAATAATATCCAGTTACAATACTATAAAACTGTGCTGAAGATAATCAACCAAAACACTATCTGCAAGAAGACAAGAAATTCAAAGCCAGATTAAAAGCTAGGGAGAATAAGATCATCTTAGCTGATTGCCTAAGATTAAAAGAGGAGGAGGCAGCTGAATCTGTTGAGGATGTTCTAGCTCTGATTTTCCTACTCTGAGCAGAACATTGGACTACTTGGACCACCAGCAACACTCTAGGAATACTCTAGGAACCTCTTTATGGTGGAAGTTCCACAGCTTGGGTGCTGCAACTAAAAAGGCTATACTCCAACCAGCCATATTTCATAGATGGTGGGTCATGGAGCAAGGCCTCTGATGATGACTGCTTTGAGCACATTGCAAGCAGGCACCTGTTAAACTTTGGTTGCCTTTCAGGATCCCCTTTAACCCCAGAGTTCCCTCTCTTCCCTCCCTTCAGCTGGAAGGGTCATCTCATCCAAGCTCTGATGATGCATTGAAACACATCAAGGGATTTCTGATAGAATCTTCTCCTTAGCATAATTAACTTGTGGCCCTCCAGACATTGTTGGAATCCAGTTTCTATCAGCCCAGAGATTAATTAATTTAAAGGAATGTTATTCCACTCTTCAGCCAAAAAGGCTTTCAACACAACTTTCAGGATCACTTAAAAAAAAAAAAGTCGTAACTGTCAGTCTTAACATCTAAAAAGACACAACCTAAGTGGAAAATGGATTGGGAGGGAGGAGGAAATGAGCAAACTCAGCTACAAGTTTTAATTACCAGTTCTAATGACCAGCTAGGTGGAAAAGCTCATGGAGAGAACGTGCTAAAAACGCAGTTAATTCCAGTGCTGTCTCCTTGTCCAAATATTTTCAGATGACAGCACCTCTAAAAGTGCAACTTAAGTTTTAGAACATGAAATAGGAACACAAGCTTTTAAATATCATCTAGTTCATATATCAGTTAACACTTATTTGCCTCCTCTCTCTCCCTTGAGTGGTATTTGCATTCAAATTTCACACAAAAAACCCCAATCAAAATCTAACACACAGAAAACACACAAACCAATTTCCTCCCATTTAAAACCTAATTGCAGTGGAACAGCTGAAAGAAGAGACTGACATAACTTTCTTCTTCAGGGAGAGAGGCGTTTTCTTGTATTCATTCATGAATGTCAGACAAGCAATTGGTAAGCTGTTCAATTGCACAAATCTCCATTAAATGCAGATGTCAGTCTGAGAAAATATAAATGTTCTGAAGTTTTTTAAAAATGCAAGAGAACAATTTCTGCCCCAAACGGTCAGTGGCTCAGGGATTCATAAATTCAGCTGCACAGATGCCAGTGGTGATTTTAAAATTGTGTCTGGCAAATAACACCCCTGAAAAGGCAGAAAATAGACTTCCATTTCTTCCATGTGTGCATGACCTGGCAACTTTTAATACGATTTCCCCACCCAATTGTCTTCCTTGTCATCTTTTCTAACCCCATGTCACTTTGCCATCCTTTATCATCTCTGCAACCATTTTGCTTATTCTTTTTTGCTCTACTTTTAGACTCAAACTGCTGTTTCCCTCTTTTCTCCTAATTCCCAGTCACAGCCATAGCCACTGTAGGCTCAGCCTTGGAGGTGTGTGTGTGTGTGTGTGTGTGTGTGTGTGTGTGTGTGTGTGTGTGTGTGTACAATCAGAAGATACAAACATGTTGGGGAAAATGGTGGGTGCAGCTCCATCATCATCCAAGGAAATGCAGCCAGACTCTCAAGTGGTGAGCCAACATCAATGCTCCATGGACACAGAGGGAACCAATGTGTCCTTGGAATGGGGGCGGGGAGTGCATTCTGCAACACTGGATTCACCCAACATGGAGAACCAGGTAGAAGCACCAGTTGCAGCCAGAGGAAAATCTGAGCTACCCTCTGCTATAGTGGCCCTCCACACATGCTCCTAGGATGGCTAGCTTGAATCCCCTTGTGACAAATGTGACAGACTCTCTGGGTGTGCAGCAGGTTCAACCCTCCCTGTTAACAACGCTAGAGAAGACTGTTTTAACTATTTGTGACAGTGTTTTATTAAAACCACAATCAGGTGTTTTACTTGTGTGAAGGATGCCCTGTGCCCACTTATTCCCCATTCAGAGGTTCACAGTAATGAGGAGGCACTTCTGGAACAAAACTAGATTAATAATAATAATAATATTATTATTTTTGTACCCTGCCCACTCTGGATGGCTTCCAGCATAATATACAGACACACAACAGAACACCAGACATTAAAAGCATTCTGATACAAGGGCTGCCTTCAGATGTTTACAGAAGGTCATATAATGATTTTTCACTTTGACATTTGATGGGAGGGCATTCCACAGGGTGGGCTCGACTACTGAGAAGGCCCTCTGCCTGGTTCCCTGTAACTTCACTTCTCGTAGTGAGGGAACCGCCAGAGAGCCCTTGGAGCTGGACCTCAGTGTGCGGGCTGAACAATGGGAGCTTTATATTTATTTACACTCAGTGAGGGTTTTAAGCTTGATGACTACTCACGCAAGGCACAATTCTTAGTTCCAAGCAAACACCATTTACAGAGAACTCAACAACAACAGCAACAACAGCAGCAGCAACAACAACACCTTTTATTTATACCCCACCCTCCCCAGCCGAGACCGGGCTCAGGGCAGCTAACACCAAGTATCTAATACATTTAAAACACAAAATCAAATGATTAGTTTAAAATAAAATTTGAATCACATTTAAAATCATAATAAAATTAAGTGGGAACCCATGAATCATAACTGTAGGGGTAAGGAATTAAAAGTTCACTAGGCCTGGCCACCCATGCTGGTCCCACACGGGCCAATAGAAAGAGCCAAGGAGGCCACTTACATACAGGGTCCCATAGTATAAGGGGACCACCAGGGGTCAGCAAAGAGCCCAACCTTACAGTGTTGTAGAACACCCCTGAAAACAAATCAGAATGAATACTTAATAAAGACTGGACTAAAGGTGCTTTCAGATGGCCACCATTTTCAGGTGAGATTCAACCACATAAATTCTGATAGCACAATTAAAGCTGATTTGGGGCTCTGGCAAAAACAAACAAACAAACAAAACCCACTCCCCCCAATATCAGACTTTTTGCAATAAGGAAAACTATGGGAAAATGCGTTGGAAAATGTGAGGTAACTCTGGCTTTGGCAGGTCATCTAAACTCCCCACAAGCAAATGGGTATGACTGCTAATAAACAGGCAATGGCGTCTAATCTCTCTGCAAACAAACCAGGTTGAATGCTCATGAAACAAGTCATCTGGAAGCAAACGTAGCCTCGCCTTTGTGTCAGCTTTGTGCAATGAGATCAGGATGAATGCTCCATAAAAACAGGTTGTCTGGAAGGGGCTAGAGGAGGAGGAAGCTGAATGTGTCAAAGGAGAGCTCAAACCCAGGCAGGGTTTGCCAAGGCAATTGCACCACCACCATCTGGGCTAGAAAGCACACAGGAGCATATTACATCTCTGCTGATGGCTGGGAAGGGAATGAAGTGGTAATGCATATGCATGCAGGTGCAGGAAGTGACACACGGGCAGGAAGACAGTGCATATGCCACTTGAGAAACAAGTCACTGTGTGCAAACCCAGTGGGCGTGGGGAGGCAGCCAACTCCACCTTGCCTGAACCCAAGGGGTTCTGTGGATGTCTTTGTCATGGCAATGGTTTATCTAGTGTTCTGCTGCTCCTGTAACCCTTGAGCTGAGGGGTCTTTGGTACACGGTTGCCCTGATTAGATAGCAAGACTCTTGGGGTGAAATTATTATTTTGCAGGATCTTTGATTTCCGTGGTAGTTCACAGGGCACTCTTGGTTTTCCTTGTCGCTTACGCAGGGCACACCCCCCCCCCGCTATTCCAAATGAAACAAAATAGTCCGCAAGGAAAATAGTTTATTCTGTGGAAAATCACAGTCTGCCAGCAGTGCGCACATTATAGAGATTACAGCATTAAAAATTTAATTTGAGAAATTCTAAAGCACTTCATATTAAAAACTCCCTGAGATATACTTAGAGAAAATGCTTGTAGAACTCATAAGCTAAGCAATGCTTTAGTTATGAAATGTTAAAGTATGCTTTAATTTATCAAGAACAAGTTTGTGTCACGAATATTACATTTCCATTAATGCAGGATATATTTTTCTGTTCTTTTACTTTTGTCTTTTTTGGCAGCTCCCTGCTGTAATTTTTTTCGGGGGGGGGGAAGGGAAATATAAACATGCCTCAATTATATTAATGTATCATTATATATTTTTTGGAGAATCAGTCTAGATGATACCCTGGGTCCCTACCAAACCTGTGATCCTGTATCTGTGAGGATACAAGGGAACCTGTTGAACCAGTCAAACCACCAGGTAGTTCCTTTGTTAAGGTAATGGCCCAAGCCAGTCAGTTGTACTCATCATTCACATCTTAAAAAGTGGGCTCTGTTGCTATGGAGACAAATGGATGGGCCTTTCCCCATCTCACCTGGCTGGATGCCACATCATCCGACCTGGGATGAAGAAGCGGCCAAGATGGGGAGGGCTGTATATGTGGAAGTTGTGTGAGTCTGGCTCATACTGGAAGCTGGAAACACGGAGACAAGTGTGCTCTGTGCTGAACCCTGGGGGCTGTCCTGGAAACCTAATAGGGATGCAAAATCTGCTGGTGTGTTAAATATTGCGAGCCCTTCCATCTTATGTCCAGGTTGTATTTATGTGTAAATGAAACCATATGTCCTAAAGACGCCGCAGTCTCTGCTGACCTTCATTCCAAGGAAACTAAACACTTGGTAATGGCGGGAACCTTTGCTTGCAGATTGGGGGTGGCACTCAAAAGTATTAATGCTCAACTCAGTGAAGACTGATTCATAATGAAGTTCTGTCTCAGTCTGCCCCCATCTGCCAGCCTTCTATTTACAACCAGTCCAGTGGGCAGAACTCCGTGTCAGCTTCCTCCTCTTGCTTAGTCTCAGAGTTGACCTTGTAGAACTCAGCAGAGAGGAGGATGGTGAAAAGCAAGAATGAGTTGTTTCTGCCTGTCATTGGCTCTTGGCTCCTCCTACTGTTGGCCTCTGCCTTCCTCCGTACTAGTCCAAATGGGTACCAGCCACCAATGCAACTTGCCTATGAGCAAGTTACAAGTATGCATGTGGTGTGGGTGTGTGTTGTAAACAGTGGGATCGAAGAGAAATGCAGTGCAGAAATGGTCATTAACAAACCAGTAGTTGATGGGTTACGCGGACATCCTAACCTTCGTGAGCTTATCAACACAAACATTTCAAGCCATGGATGATAGAGCTAGACCTCTTGATGAACTAAAGTTCCTTTGTTCGATGATAGCCACTTTCAAGGTCAATTACAGAGTGTCCTGGGAGGCTGAAATGTTTTTTTTTAAATTGTTTTTCCCCCCTGATGCCAGATAAGAGTCCATTTATTCCTTTGCATAGAGACTGGTCTTTCTGTCCTATGTAGAACGCAGAAAGGCAGTGCTGGCAGATAATGGCGTGTAACACATCAAGATGAACACTGCTAATTATATAATTATCAGTTCTGCATATTAATTCCCTCTGAGCTTACTATTCACAAGTCCACCCAAGAAAATCCATGTGTATGTGTTTGTGTGCATCTACTTGTAACAAAGGACAACACTTTCTGGAAGTGATGAAATGCAATGTGTAGTCCACAAAACCTTGTGCCATAATTTGTGAAAGATGCCGAAGACTCTTTGCTGTACGAAAAAATATCTCTCACTCCTGCCTTGAACCAGTCCTTGCAAATTCTAAGAACTGCCCCCTTGCACAATTTCCCCAGTTCTCTTGATCTCCAAAGACCACTAGCTCTTTCCAAGTCCGTAGAGAGCCTGTGTGACTAAGGACCAGTCCCAGCAACCTTTGTGAAGCTTCCCTCCCTAAGGTAGCTAGTAGCTGGAGCAATTAATCAAATGTGAACGTAACAGGGGAAAATCAACCTGCCTACACCTTCTGCTTGCACAGGCCACTGCAATCATTTGGGTGAGGGTAACAAGGGAGAAATGAATGTAAAGTCGGCTGAACAATCAATAAATCTGGCATATTTCTTCTCACTTGTCAGTCAGGAGGGAATGAAGCTACACTATATATATTTAAAGCTATCTGATTGCTGTGCCTAGAGCCAGATGCTATGGTTGCTTTTGTTTGGTGGTACCGTAGGTTTTAATGCCCCAGACTCCCTAAGTGGGTTTGTGTGCTTCTCTGCAATTTCCCCCTGAGGAAATCAACGCCAATGCCAATTTTTCAGATGAGAATATACTTGGGCTGGCAATGTTCCTGTCATGGGTTGCCAACCAAGCACCCATGGATGCACAGCACACTTGGAGGTCTTCCCAGGTGCCCACAGGGCCCTATCCTCCCCTCCCCCTGAAATTGGGCTTGAAACGTGTCCAGAAGAGGGCAACCAAAATGGTCAAAGGCCTGGAAACGATGCCTTATGAGGAACGGCTTAGGGAGCTGGGTATGTTTAGCCTGGAGAAGAGAAGGTTAAGGGGTGATATGATAACCATGTTCAAATATATAAAAGGATGTCATATAGAGGAGGGAGAAAGGTTGTTTTCTGCTGCTCCAGAGAAGCGGACACGGAGCAACGGATTCAAACTACAAGAAAGAAAATTCCACCTAAACATTAGGAAGAACTTCCTGACAGTAAGAGCTGGTCGGCAGTGGAATTTGCTGCCAAGGAGTGTGGTGGAGTCTCCTTCTTTGGAGGTCTTTAAGCAGAGGCTTGACAGCCATCTGTCAGGAATGCTTTGATGGTGTTTCCTGCTTGGCAGGGGGTTGGACTGGATGGCCCTTGTGGTCTCTTCCAACTCTATGATTCTATGATTCTATGAAAGAAGCCTAATGCAGCTAAGAGAAGGCGTCTTCCATACCCTCCAACATTTCTCTAATGAAAATACTGTAGAGACATCCCATTCCATAATGATAATTTTACTATTTATACCCCACACATCTTACTAGGCTACCCCAGCCACTCTGGGCGGCTTCCAACATATATAAAAACATAATAAAACATTAAACTTTTTTTTTAAAAAAACCCTTCCCTATACAGGATTGCCTTCAGACAGCTCAGGGGTCAGATAACTCCATACCCACCAACATTTCTCCAATGAAAATAGGGACATCCTAGTGAGACATTCTGGGATCAAATCAGAAACCGGGACGGCTTCTCTAAATCAGGCACATGCCTGGAAAATAGGGACACTTGGAGGGACACTTCAAGCTTAGTTACAACAGGGGAGGGACAATTTCTTGGTGAAGTCATAGGTGTGGAGGGAAGTAGTAAGCCTTCCCTCCCCAATGGTGACCCCTTACACCAAAACATGTCCCACCCTACTGCAATTAAGCATTCTTGCAGAAGGGTTCCCTCCCAAGCCTAATTGTGACAAAGGGAGGGGTTCTAGATGTCCAGAGTCCCAGTCAGTAGAACGAGCAGGAAGGATCCCAAATGCAGCAGGGCTGAATCACCCCATTTGGAAGGAACACGGTACCTTCTAAAGAACACAACCATTAAGAGTAGAGCAAAAATTACCTAACAGCACTGTTGAATTAGCTCAGATGCTGTCTGGTATGAGCTAAATTTATAGAGAAGGAGAAAACAGCAACTTCTGGAACTGCTGATCTGGTACGTTCGCTGAGTGCTAAAACACACGTGCCATTATTAGGGTTTTGGGGAAAAGATGTCTGAGAACAGCGCGATCATTTCTATTATTTTAAAAATAGCTTTTAGATTATGCCCTTTATTGAGTTGGTGGCATACCAGCCTGATGGCCATTGCATTTGAATTTCCCGTTACATCCATTTTGTGCCATCAAGGCAAACTCATATTTGCTGATTAATGCTATAAGCCGAGAGATTTGCTCTTCCCTTTTGTTTCGTTATTTTTCTAAATTGAATTTAGCACTGGCAAACGGCTGCACAATAATGGATTTAGAGTTGGAAATATTTTTCTTAATCTCTAGCACACAATGCCTGTGTGTTTACAAGATATGCAAATTTCTTTGCCACTTCTCTCCCCACCCCCCTAATACCTTTCCACAATGTGAGTCACAAGAACATCCCTCCGAGTTAACTGCAAGTTAACCCAGAGAGATGCTCATTGAATTACATAACTGGAATGAACCTCCAGGTTATTTAGCCTAAACCATTGAATTGAGGCACTGGGGTGTAACATTTAAACAGCACTGCCTCTAACACCCAAACACAAGGATATCTCCCCCTGCCCTGGGCAGTAGTGTAGTGGAAGATTTAGAAGTGCAAGACATCCAAAAAGAGTCCAAAAAAATGCAGACAGCAGATTATATACATAATCTTACATGCATCTATATACCTATATATATATATATATAGATACAGGGCTGTAGCCAATGAACTCATCCTGTTAGTGAAAGGACTTTCGCTTGCACAATGGAACTTTTCCTTAACTCTTCCAACATGCCCTCATCCACTCCAGAGGGTTAGGGGACCCTCAAAGCAGATAAGGGTTTGTTTGCATGGGGGGCGGGGCGGGGAGAGGAAGCGGAAGTTCAATTGCACAAGCAGAATTCCTTGTGATAATGGGATGGCTCTGTTGGCTATAACCCATTACAACCCTCTCTGTTCCCCCGAGCAATGGTACCTAGCATAATATCAAGTTTATTAGGATCAGCCAACAGTCATGGCAAAGAGTTCTTAGCAGTTAGCCTGTTGGATTTGGGCTGGGTGACCTGGGACTGATGGGAGCTGTAGTTCTTATAATGCAGTAGCTCTCATTTTTATATATAATGCTTGGTTATAGCTGAGTGCTATGTGCTCCATAACTGGACATGTTCCTGCTACTGCGACTGATGCTGACTCATCTGATCACCCATCAAGCTATGCGCAAGGTGCACTGCATTCAGAGCATCTGATACCTGTAAGCTACAGAACACCTGTGCCTATACTCATCTTTGCTGATCCAAACAGCAGACTGGAATGAAAACACACGCAACAATTTAAGAGTCATAGAATGGAGGTGGTATGCTAGCTCCTCTTCTGCTTTGTAAACAAACAAGTGGGATATTTTCTTTTCTTTTTGAGGGTGAGCTTTGGCGGGTGGGGGAATGATTCTGCCGCGTCTCAGCCCAAACAGGGGAAAGTTAGCAGTGAAGGCACCCTAACTGGCTAGTCCCTGCAGCATCACCAACATACCTCCACCCTCCCCAAACCCTGGAGAAGATTTGCATCTATTTTAAAAGGTATTTCTGAGGGATGAACATAAATGTACAAGCGATGTTCATAAAGGTGGCAGACAGCCCCAACAGCTGCATGAGGGGAGGGGCAAGACTGAAGGCTAGTGTGCATTCTATAATTAAAGCTGCAAAACTAGTTTGTGGATAAGTATTCATTGAGGGGCACTGGCTAGCGTAGTCCATTGCACAGAATCCTATCCAATTTTGTATTTCTTTGTAGTTACTATTTTCAGCATTTGTGCTACAAAACTGCACCAGGCCACCGGCAATGAAGGAACCAGTTGTGTGGGCACACTCTCAGCTATTTTCTGCTCCTGCTTCTATAAACAGGAAAGAGCAAGCAAAAGAACACAGGAATCTGTTTTGTAGTGATTCAGACCACTAGTCCATTTAGCTCAGTATTCTCTACACTGACTGGCAGCAGCCTCCCCCAGTTTTCTGACAGGATATTCTCAGCCCAAGCTGGATAATTCCAGGGATTGAATCTGGGACCTTTTGCACACAAAATGTGTGCTCTTATCACTGAGCTCCAGAAAGGTATATTGTACTTAGGGCATGTGATGATGTTCGAGGAGTAAGATTCCTAGGGGCGGGGAGGAAGAAATTGCAGGGCAGAGTTTATAAAAAAGAAATGCTAGTGATTTCATGTCCCTCCTCATACATTAGTGACATTTTGTTATCACAAGTATTATTTCAAAGGTTCTGGAGTATAATCAACAGTCGCCATCCCCACAAATGCGCAGAATAAAATGTGTCTAGCACAAGTGAGAATCCATTTATTGCCTCCGAGTTGCAGGAAACTGAAATTACCGCTTAAATAGCCTCTCAGTTCAAGCGAGGGTAAATCGATGCTGACCGTGGAGAACAAACAGTCCAGATTTTCCCAGAGCTGCAGACCATCATAATTAATCTATTCTTGTCAAATGAATATGGAGGTGTTATCTCCCTTTTCCCTGCTTGCATCTCTTTGATCGTGTACGGTGGGCATTATACAGTACTTGGGAGGTTTGTCAAGTTTTTATTATTTGGGTAATTTCATATTAAAAGGGAAGGTGAAGAACCTTGCTGGTAATTTGGCTGCAGGGCTAGAATGAATTCTTGCAAGCAAATCACTGCGGAGTCATTACTCCTGCCTGCTAAATATCTGGATCAGCTGATGCGCAAATCGTACTTCCAGTCATGCCTGTACAAGATTACACTGAAAAGATTCTGAATCACTCGCTGGCCACTGTGACATAACATCTGCAGCAACTCTGTGTATCCTCATTTGACATGCACATCCACCGTGGTTGAAGCTTAAGTAGGGAACCAATGTGGGCCATTTTTGAAGTACTCAGACCTCCCAAAAGAGCCAAATGAAACAGTCTAAAGCCGAGTAGCCCACTATCTGAAGCAGTGAAGAGGGTTCTGAACCCTGGGGCCTCCTCATATGAGAAGCAAAGGAAGCAGGACCCTCCGTAAGATGCCCACACTGCCAATAAGCCTATGCTACCATCAGATCTGGACATCCTGCCTCAGCGCCTAAAGTTCATCACACCAGTGGCCTGGGTTCTTGGGCACTCTCTGAGCTTGGATAGCTCAGTTGGTTAGAGCTTGGTGCTGATCACCCCAAGGTTGCAGGTTTGATCCTGTATGGGAAAACTGCATTGCAGGGGGTTGGACTAGATGATCCTCAGAGTCCCTTCCAACACTACAATTCTATGATTCCAGGATCTCCTCCAGAGCTACAGAAGCATCTATCTCCAAAGTGTAACCACCAAAGTGGTTGGCTAACTGCAAATTAAGCTTCTCTGGGGCATGGGGCAGTGAATAGGAACCGCTGCCCAGATCAGTGCCTGACGGAGAGCCAGGTAGTGTTGGCACCCCTAGCTCCCAGTCTGAAGCAGCAGCTCTCATCCTGGCTTCAGGTTCTAGCCTTCTTCCCAACCTGAGGAACAGGGCTTAGCTTCAGCAAGGTGGTAGCCTCACTCATATGCCTCCAGATTGTACCCTGATGCTTTCCCTCCCAGTGCTCTCCCACCCCCCAAATGTTTAAGCATACTCTCATTTTGACTCAAGAACACCACCACTTTACATTTCAAACCAGGGAAAATAAATACAGTAAATTGACAAAAGTACAAAGATTCACAAAATGTTTAAGGGTATGTGTACTACTACGTCCCCCCAGAAAAAAAAGTACTGGTTCCTCCCATTTGAGAACTGCCACAATTGCAAGAAGCTATTGAACAGCCTTCAGTGTTTGAACTCCTCAGATGCTAGTTTGGAACATTATTCCTATTCATTGTCCCTTTTCATCCCTTCTTCTCTTTCTTCTAGATTTGCCACTGGTTCCTATGTATGCCTTATTGTGGTTGAGCCAGTACATGCATAATTGAAATCAGTACATATTTTCCCCTTGCCATTTTACCCTTCCTCTGTGGTTGATTTTGGATTGTGGACTGCTTGGGGGCACAGAGGTGTCATGCCTGCTTGCTTGTTGCTTATTCATTTATTTATAATATTTATTTTCAATATTTTTAGCGTCCCCTTCTCCTGTGTATAGAGATGGCTCTATATAAATAAGAGATGCCATTATAAATGATTTATACATGGTGAGACATAACAATAATGAAATAATACAGCCAAAGTTAAGCACCTTTAGACCCCATTGATTCTGATGGGAGAGTTAAGCATGTGGCCATTGTTTGGATAATCCTGGGCCATATACATCTTCCATGGTTTATACAGAGTTATCCATCCATCTGATCTTTCTAAATAGTTGTGGACTAATATTCCATTCCTGCTGCAATATTTCTAGGGCTGTCACCCTACTAAAGAAACCATCAGTGGATCATCTGCATGAGTTTCAGCTGATCTAAGTGATCCATCAAATTGGAATGTGCATAAAACCAATAATCCACATGCAAATAATGCTTTCTTTGTTTATAGATGATGTATGCATGTTGTAGTGAGCATCATGACAGAAAAAGGCACTGCCTCATGTCAGAATGCTTGCCACCTGCAGCTTTCTTCTTCTTCTTCTTCTTCTTTTCTTCCTCTTCCTCTTCCTCTTCTTCTCCTCTCCCCAATTTATCAAAACAGCCATTTAGTTTTGAAATAAACTAATCTAACCAATTAGTCAATTAAGGCTGCAGTTCTATGCACTGACTAGGGAATAAATGTCATTGAACTTGGAGGGCCTTAAAGGTAAAGGGACCCCTGACCATTAGGTCCAGTTGTGACCGACTCTGGGGTTGCACGCTCATCTCACGTTATTGGCCGAGGGAGCCGGCGTACAGCTTCCAGGTCATGTGGCCAGCATGACAAAGCCGCTTCTGGCAAACCAGAGCAGCACACAATAATGCTGTTTACCTTCCCGATACCTATCTATCTACTTGCACTTTGATGTGCTTTCAAACTGCTAGGTGGGCAGGAGCAGGGACCGAGCAACGGGAGCTCATCCCGTCGCGGGGATTTGAACCGCTGACCTTCTGATTGGCAAGCCCTAGGCTCTGTGGTTTAACCCACAGCGCCACCCGCATCCCTTATTCCTTATTCCTTAGTAAACAAGTATATGATTGTGCTGCATCAGCTACAGCTGACAAGTTTCAGTTTAATTAATATATGCAGCATAGCAATGGCTAAACTCCTGCTTTTGCTGCTTTGCCCCATGGAAGTTTGAATGGGTAGCAACTTCTTTTAGGGGAGGAGTGAATAGCCCCTTGCTACATTTTTTAAAAATAATAATTATGATGAGTACTAGACACCTACCTGTCCCCATATATGCATCTTGAATACAGAAAACAAAATCAATTTTCAGGCTGGTGGATGATCCTAATTAAATAAAATGAATAATTTATTCAAATAAAATGAGACGTGCTGAGACTCTCCAGGGAAGCTATAAAAATGATAATGCCTTCTGTCAGGAAAGAAATCTGCCAATGCTTGCCTTATACTCAGGCCTTTTTATCTCCATGGGTAACTTAAGACCCTTTAGATGCTGGAGCATCAATATTGTGTGTTTTGGATTGTGCCAATTTTTGTTGTATAATTATGGGTGCTTTTTGCATGAGACACATCATCATAAACACCTCTTTTTCTTTTCTTTTTTTACAACTTGTTTTCTTTTCCACGCAAGCAGGAAACTTCCACCTCCCCCAAACCCAACTTTTTTGAGATTCTATTTGCAGCCAGGAAGTCAGCGATGCCGAGAGGATAATTTTTCCGTGACATGTGCTGAGCGATTCTTGCATAAAATTGCTAAGCACTTGACAAAGTCATAATCACTAGTTAATGATCCATTATGCAATTGCCATAATTAGCATTCTTATTGATATTACCTTACTGGAATAATTGGACTAGTATAACCTTTATTTGCAGAAAGGGAAAATGGTCCATCAGTGCTGTCAAAAGACTAGCATCATTTGGACATTGTCTCTTTTGAATGGCTTGTGCAAACAGCTTAGATAATAACATGACGGCAACTTGGAATTTATTGCTCAGCACATATACAAAAAGAAACAAGAAAATGCATAAAACATTCTAAGTAGATTTCATTTTAACATTCCCAAGCCTATTGCCTGGTCCTGTGACTGTGGCTTGTTTTAAAAGTTTTTAATACTGAATGTTAAATTGTTGGAACTTGCCCCAGGACCTGCTAGTGAAGGGCAGGTGAAAATGTTTATGATAATAAAGGTAAAGGGGCCCCTGACAATCAGGTCCAGTCGTGTCCGACTCTGGGGTTGCGGCGCTCATCTCACTCTATAGGCCAAGGGAGCCAGCGTTTGTCTGCAGACAGCTTCCGGGTCATGTGGCCAGCATGTCAAAGCTGCTTGTGGCAAACCAGAGCAGCACACGGAAACGCCGTTTACCTTCCCGCCGGAGCGGTCCCTATTTATCTACTTGCACTTTTATGTGCTTTCGAACTGCTAGGTGGGCAGGAGCTGGGACCGAGCAACAGGAGCTCACCCCATTGCAGGGATTCGAACCATCGACCTTCTGATCAGCAAGCCCTAGGCTCTGTGGTTTAACCCACAGCGCCACCTGGGTCCCTAATGATAATACTTAAAGCCAAAAAAAGTCCATCATTACCAGGCACTCTGAATTTCGGTTACGAAATTTCCATGACCTGGAAAAGAATAAATTCTGCAACCTGAACTCATGCAAACCTGTTAAATTATTATCCTTTCAATTGGAAACATTTTTTCATTGTAGTTTTTGACTTTCTTATTTGCAGGGGGACAGAGAGGGAAGCAATGGTGTGCAGGAACATATGGAGGGAGAAAGCAGCCGTTGGAGGAAGGCGTGGAAAGTTGCACCAAATGACAAAGCCCTGCTTCTTACACGCTTCAAATGCTCCCATACTGGGGCTTCTCTGTGAAACCATCTTGCGGCTGCCAATGTGTGCAGCCTGTACCTGCCATTGGTGTCAGGTGAGTTCCACGTTAGTGACTGAAAGCAGACCAGCTTCTTCACTTGCTAAAAAGCTGTGATGTAAAGTGCTGCAAACTGAGCTCACGGGCTTCTACCTTTCAGCAAGTGCTCAACACACACGACCCATTCTCACTTTTTGTAGCAACGGACATCAATGACCTGTCCACCACCATTCTCATAAGGCATGTGTGCTGCCATGAAAGGGAATGCAAGATTGTGGCCCCATCTGCACCATACACTTAAAGCAATATCATACCACTTTAAGCAGCCATGACTTCCCCCAAGGAATCCTGGGAACTGTAGTTTCTAAAGGGTGCTGAGAGTTGTTAGGAGGAAAAAAAAACCAAACCCATTCTCCTCACAAAGCTACAACTCCCAGAGTTTCCTGGCAAGGGGGATTGTTAAATCACTCCGAATTGTAGCTCGGTGAGGTGCTGCTGGGAGTTGTAGTCCAAATCCTGGGCACCAGGCTGGGAAAGGCTGGCATATAGAGAAGTAATTCTGTATCTATATCGGCAAGCCCCAAGTGATACCCATCTCTTGTCTTCTCATGGGACTGAATTTCCCTGAGAAGAGTAAATCAGCAAGCAGACAGACCGTGCTCCTTGCCCAGCCAATCCACTGCTTTGCTGTATGATATATGCTCCCCTGGCTCTCCTTATATTAGGATAATGAGCCAGCACTGACATTTCTGTCTCTGCTGTCAGGCCAGCAGAAGGCCTAGATTGGTCCTATTCCAATATTATCAGGCAATTAACCTTGACATAAGTCTTTTCTTTCCAGAAGCCTGTTAGTGCTCTTGGAAATTCAATTTTTTTCTTGATAAGGGGGATTCAGAGAATGGGTGAAAAATTATCGCCTACTACGAAGGATGTTAGTCTCTTAAATAAGGTGAGTGCAGGTATCGCTGAGCCACTTTTATCCTCACCAACGCAGGGGTGTAGGGAACTGCTAAATGGAGGACGTTTTTGCCATTCTGTTACAGAATCGATTTAGATTAATACCTACAAAGGGAAGATCACAGTTATTTGTGCCCTGGTAACTTCCAGTTTAAACTACTGCAATGTGTTGTATGTGGGGCTGCCCTTGAAGATGGCCCAGAAATGTCTGCGCAGAAGGCAGTTGCTGCGATATTGGCCAGTTGCTGGGAACGTATCTCCAGATGTTCAGAAAGAACTCCACTGACTTCCCGTTCACGACTGAGCTCCATTCAAGGTTCTCTCTTACCCATAAAGCCCTTCATGACTTGGTCTACTGCTCCCACATCAACATGTTCATGCTTTAAGGCAAGCTTCCTCAACCTGGTGCCCTCCAGGTCCCAGCTACAGGCTGTGGGAACATCAATCTGCCTTTTCAGAGGCTACATTTCTGGGAGAGCACCTGGACCTTCCAAGTGCCCCTATTTTCCAGGGACAGTCCGGGACTTACAGAAGCCGTACCAGTTTCTAATTTGATCCCGGAATGTCCCACTTTTCCTTAGGATGTCCCTATTTTCATTGGCAAAATGTTGGAGGGTGTGATAGGATGCCCCTATTTTCATCAGAGAAATGTTGGAGGGTACTGTAGTTATGTGACCACTAAGCTGATAAGTAACTATACAACCTTTAGAGGACACTTGAAGGCAACCATGTATAGGGAAGTTTTTAATGTTTAATTTGTTTATGGTTTTTTTTTAATATTTTGGAAGCCTTCCAGAATAGCTGGGGCATTTGAGCCAAATGGGTGGGGTTCAACAACAACAACAACAACAACAACAACAACAACAACAACAACAACTGAATAGGACATCTGGTCCCATCACCTTCTGGCAAATAGAAGGGGAAGAAATGGAGGCAGTGAGAGATTTTACTTTCTTGGGTTCCATGATCCCTGCAGATGGTAACAGCAGTCACGAAATTAAAAGACGCCTACTTCTTGGGAGAAAAGCAATGACAAACCTAGACAGCATCTTAAAAAGCAGAGACATCACCTTGCCGACAAAGGTCCGTATAGTTAAAGCTATGGTTTTCCCAGTAGTGATGTATGGAAGTGAGAGCTGGACCATCAAGAAGGCTGACCGCCGAAGAATTGGTGCTTTTGAATTATGGTGCTGGAGGAGAGTCCCATGGACTGCAAGAAGATCAAACATATCCATTCCGAAGGAAATCAGCCCCGTGCTCACTAGAAGGACAGATCGTGAAGCTGAGGTTCCAATACTTTGGCCACCTCATGAGAAGAGAAGACTCCCTGGAAAAGACCCTGATGTTTTGGGAAAGATTGAGGGCACTAGGAGAAGGGGATGACAGAGGACGAGATGGTTGGACAGTGTTCTCGAAGCTATGAACATGAGTCTGACCAAATTGCAGGAGGCAGTGGAAGACTGGAGTGCCTTGCGTGCTCTGGTCCATGGGGTCACGAAGAGTCGGATACGACTAAACGACTAAACAACAACATTTTCATTGGAGAAATGATGGAGGGCATGAGTTTCTCTGAGCACACCCGCAACAATCCTTTGCATCTGTGGTGCAACAATCCTTTGCAACTGCAGTGACTAGCTTTGATCTAAAGGAAACCTATAACTTCCTGGAACAAAGCTTGAAAACCACTACTACAGAACAGAAAGACCATGGGGTAGGCAATAGCATCATGATTTGTGTTTGCATTTGTCTGTACAAATTCTACTTTAATCAGGGTCACCAACTCTCCAATTGATGGAAGAAGACTTCATTTGGGCACTCACTCAGTTGCACAAGCCTAATTGATAATCCAGCGTGATATAATAATACTACTGCTGACGTCCCACTGGAATGCTACCATGGTGCTGGATCCAATAAATCACTGCAATCTTTAAAAGGAGTGTTAAATGAGCACTGCATTATAAACCACAAAGCACATTAATCACCCTGCTACAAACCGTAAATATGACAAGTACATCCATCAACCCAGCACCTTTCTTTCAGGTCCACGTACAAGCACGTTAGTAAGTTAATGGCTTTAGAAAGCCCGCCTTTCTTTAATATACACCCTTGGCATACAGAGTCTTTTATTAATCATGGTTATGGGAATTAAGGTCTTGGCTCAGCTTTTCACAAGTACTACTCAGGCACTAAAGTAATTTGTGGGCTCCTTTTTCTGAATCAAGGCCATCTGTGAGAAACCTCTGCCCATCTAAAGGTGATTTGGCTTATCGATTTGGCTCAAGTGCTCAGAACCCGGATAAGTTTGCTCCCTTGTCAGTCGCACTAGCATGTGCCAATAGTCTGGTGTCAGAGCTGCTTCCTAGCCTGTTAAACGCAAATCCGAACTAATGTAGGAAAGGACTAGCTGGAAAATGAGGAGTGGTGGGAAGCCCCAGAAGAGGAAGGCTCAGAGCCAGGGGAAGAGTGCTGGTGGAACACTGAAGAGGATGGGTGGGGAAAGAATGGTTGGATGCTGAACAAGCAACAGGCTTGAGCGAGAAAGAGGAAGAAGAGGTAGAAAGCACTGCAGATGTAGGACAGGCGGCTGAGGAGCGGAGGGGGCTGAGTCCTACTGTATTCAGCTCTCCTCCTCCCTTGTCTCCAAGAGCAAGAAGGGCTTTGCATGTAGCAGAGCAAATAGCACAGAGAACACAGGGAGCCCTTCCCAGATGGAGTTAAAGACTGCAGAGAAAACTGCTGGTTGGGAAGGAGACATTAGGGGGAAATGGGAGGCAAAGATTAATTCTGGCAACTGCTTTACTGAGGCCAGTCTTGTCCGTAGGTTTCTCTGTTTGTAGCCTGTTTCCTTGAATAAAGAATCAACTTTATTGCCTGTCTCTGAGTCTCTGTGCTGACCTGCAGCTGAACCAGCCCTGACAGATGCCAACTTTGCTCCTTCCACCCTCCTCCATAGGAAAAGCAATTGGTTTTTTCCTCCCTAGTTTGCAGTGAAGAGATGGAGGCAGCTGGAAAATGCTGTTACTAGGCTAGAGGTGGGAAGCGCGGGGAACATATATTTTTCTCTCTGTTCAGAGCCACATTGTCTTGGGGGGGATAATGTGTTGGGGGTCACATGTGTGGGCAGGGCTAGAGTGCGGGACCAAAGCTAGTAATGGGGGGGGGGCAGACAGGGGCAGAGCTCAAAAGTGGGCATGCCACATCCTTTTCACTCTCTTCACACACTCTCTCGGATTGCTTTCAGAGGGCTTCCCCCCCTCCTTCCATCCATTTTGGTTTGCCCTCTTGCCACTCTCTTTCTGTGTCTTGCCCTTGCCTACCTGAAATCAAGCTACAGGTTTTGCACCCCCTGCCTGGACTCATTAGTCTCATCACAGGCAGATGCTCCAGCTCAGTGGGAAGGTATCGGGGAGGGTGATCTTACAGCCCCAGCTAACTCCAATTTCTATGAAAAATACCCCACATTAAGCAGAAGTAAAACTTCAAAATGAAATGTCAAAGGGAAAGTACAGCTCTTGATCTCACACTTCATAGCTCAGGCCAGCATTTAGAGAACACCTGCTGAAAATGGGGAATAATTAGAGAAAATTCATGTCGATAATTACAGAACCCAGCAGCTCGCGCGTGCTGTAACAGAGTCCAGAGGAAAAAAAACACCACACACAACCACTGTCCTGAGAAGTGAACCAATTCTTGCATATCTTAATTGGCCTTCGTGGACTGAAGGAAGAGAGAGTTGCATGTGGGGGTTACTTTGCTTATCCTGAAATCATCTGACCAGAAATAGTTGTCTCTGAGTGCCTGACCTGCCAACATTATATGCATTCCAGAGGGCCACATTCTAAACTATAACAGACATTGCTGAACACAACCTGACAAAATGTAATAACCCTTAAGCAGCTTTGCAGGGCAAAGCCAGCCATCCTTCCGGGATGAGGCAACCCGGTTAATGAATTGTAATGTTTGGTGGCAGATGGGAGCAGAGCAGGTTGGAGTCTTGTTAGCCCACCTCCGATCTGTCTTCCTGAAATATCTTGGCACACTTTTCACACCAACAAGGTTTCTCATCTTCAGGATGGAAATTGAATTTTCTCTCTTATAGTCCTCTAAAAAAATAACACATTTTCCTTTCAGTATACTTGAACATATTACAGTACAGCATGGAGCTCGGCACTAACCCCCAAATTTGTTGTTGTTTAGTTGTTTAGTCGTGTCCAACTCTTTGTGACCCCATGGACCAGAGCACGCCAGGCACTCTTGTCTTCCACTGCCTCCTGCAGTTTGGTCAGACTCATGTTGGTAGCTTTGAGAACACTGTCCAACCATCTCATCCTCTGTCGTTCCCTTCTCCTAGTGCCCTCAATCTTTCCCAACATCAGGGTCTTTTCCAAGGAGTCTTTTCTTCTCATGAGGTGGCCAAAGTATTGGAGCCTCAGCTTCACGATCTGTCCTTCCAGTGAGCACTCAGGGCTGATTTCCTGAAGAATGGACAGATTTGATCTTCTTGGTCCATGGGACTCTCAAGAGTCTCCTCCAGCACCATAATTCAAAAGCATCAATTCTTCGGCGATCAACCTTCTTTATGGTCCAGCTTTCACTTCCATACGTCACTACAGTACTGGGAAAACCATAGCTTTAACTATACAGACCTTTGTTGGCAAGGGGATGTATCTGCTTTTTAAGATGCTGTCTAGGTTTGTCATTGCTTTTCTCCCAAGAAGCAGGCGTCTTTTAATTTCATGACTGCTGTCACCATCTGCAGTGATCATGGAACCCAAGAAAGTAAAATCTCTCACTGCCTCCATTTCTTCCCCTTCTATTTGCCAGGAGGTGATGGGACCAGTGGCCATGATCTTAGTTTTTTTTATATGTTGAGCTTCAGACCATATTTTGTGCTCTCCTCTTTCACCCTCATTAAAAAGTTCTTTAATTCCTGCGCACTTTCTGCCATCAAGGTTGTGTCATCAGCATATCTGAGCTTGTTGATATTTCTTCCGGCAATCCTAATTCTGGTTTGGGATTCATCCAATCCAGACTTTCGCATGATGAACTCTGCCTATAAGTTAAATAAGCAGGGAGACAATATACAGCCCCAAAATATTCCTATGTAAAAGCTATTTCTTGGCTTTCTATCATATCCTGGTCCAGAGAAGGAAAGAACGGGGAGGATGGGTGGGTCAAATAGAGAGAGGGAGGGGAGGGGAGGGAAGGAGGCTGTCTAAGAGAGAGAGAATTGGGTGTCAGAGTGAGAGAGAGGAAAGAAAGGGTGAGAGGGTGGTGGTGGAAAGGGCTGTCAGAAAGAGAGAGAGAGAGAATAAGGAGTGGTAGAAAGAGACAGCAAGATAAAGAAAATGTTACCACACCTATTTTTGACTCTGGGCACACCTAATGCCAGTATGAAATTCCCAACAGATTGCCCCCAAGGAAATGTGTCCCTCAACAGTAAAAGTTACAGGTAGGTAGCCGTGTTGGTCTGAGTCGAAGCAAAATAAAAAAATTCCTTCAGTAGCACCTTAAAGACCAACTAAGTTTATATTTTGGTATGAGCTTTCGTGTGCATGCACACGAAAGCTCATACCAAAATATAAACTTAGTTGGTCTTTAAGGTGCTACTGAAGGAATTTTTTTATTTTGCTTCAACAGTAAAAGTTTGCCTACACTTGCTCTGGGTGTAACAACCTGGCATAAAGCAAGAACAAAACTCAGTCAAAGGCTATGTGGATAAAAAAGCCCTGAAGAGATATTATTTGTAAGTGACTCCCAAGGATCTGCTTCTTTAAGACAGGCTGAAGTCTGGGACTAGTACTGGGCCAGCTAGAAAGACCTAGGAGCAGCCAGTGGCAAACTTTGGGCTTTCAAATTTCAGCAGTGCCCTTAGAGACACCAAAATTCCATGCCCCCCCACCTCTTGCCTCCCATTCTACGTTGTTGCTGCAGTGCCTCCTGTGGCCCCCTCTTGGCTCAGCGCCCAGTGTAGGCAAATCAGTCGCACAGCCCTAAATCTGCCTCTGGAAGGAGCAATATCTGGCCACCAGGCCTGAGGCTCCCACCCCTGATGTATGCCATGTTGAGCTACATGATTTTGTGATCTTCATTGGTGGAAGGTAGCCTCACAGGGTTGTTATGACTGAGAGGATTAATTTGGGGTGTGTGAGAGATCTGTGTCTTCCACCGTCAGCTCCTTGGAGGAAGGACAGGTTAAAAATATAAAAATAATTGAAGGGAAAAAAATCACTCTAGGGATCAAATGGGCAGAATGAACTTTTCCCAATATAGCTGAGAAGCGAGAAGTGCGCAGGGGAGCCTGATTCCTACTGTGAAGTCAGTGCATGGGGAGGGCAGGCTTATCTCTTCACGCCCCCCCCACTCATGATCAGAATGGAGAGTTTGCGACTACAAAAAAAAGTCTGCCCTGGCACCAATAGAGACACCACCTCTCAGGCTGCTAGCTATGCAAGGGAGCAGGATCTTGGTGCTAATCATCATGGGGAACTGATGAAATAAACCTCCCATGTGCTGCCTTCACAGTAAGAGTTGGGTTCCTCATGCTTGTCATTATTTACAAACAAAAAACAAAAAAACCCCACCAAGGTATGTTCTCGCCACTACGTACTAAGCAAGTGCCCAGATTGGCAACAGGGAGCTACTACTGCCTGTGGGGAAGGGCTTCTCTGCCGTTGACCCCGAGTATGAGCAACGGCAAGGAAGATGGCATCCTCAATTTATCAAGCACCCTAATAAGACGTCATGTCAAAAGGAAATGGAGAAAATTGCTTTTGGCCTTTGTGGAGCGAGACGGCAGAGAGGCCACCGGGCTATGTAACAACCTGCCATCGGACTCGGAATTGAAATGGATGACAAATGGGCTCAGGAGATCAAACCCCAAAATGAGTACATGTGACCCCCCCCCATCCTGGATAGGCTTTGCACACCCTTGACAGAGACCTGAGGGGATGTCCTTTTCTGAGACTTTTGCTTGTCAGGGCAACAGAAGGATGATTGAATTAAATTAAACTGAATTGCTTCTGTCAGTCTCTTGTCACTGACACTTCCTGCTATTCAGTCAAGGGCTTTCCTCGGGTTCCCAGAAGCTTCTTTTGACCAACTAAACTAGGTGACAAGGTTCACAAGTCGGAATGTCACTCCCAGGAGATGGCATCAGCACTGCAGATTGTCTGGTTGGCCTCTTATGGAGTCAGATCCACAATCGGGCTGGCAGTTATGGCAGGAACGCACGACTTATGGTGCTCACACTTCTGTAGGCTATATTGTTCTACTGAGTGAAGCCCCAGCCGTGAAATAGACAGGTGGGGCTCATTGCTCTACTGTGTATTCCATCTATACCTTGCTCCCTTAACCCCTTTTCTGAACCAACCTTAAATGCTGAAAACTTTTCATGAGGACTTTGCTTTTTTGTTTTAAATCAGAATCTGAAGCAGGAATGTGGCAAGCTGAATTTAAGATTGGGAAAATGAGAAAGCAAGAGAAACTGAACTGGACAGATTTGTCTCTCCCTAGAAACATGTCCCTCAAAAATGACAGCACACAATCCATATTCTCCTACAGGACCGCCTCTCCTGGCATGCCCCGCGGAGGACCTTAAGGTCCACAAATAACAACATTCTGGAGATTCCAAGCCATAAGGTGGTTAGATTGGTCTCGACTAGGGCCAGGGCCTTTTCAGTACTGGCCCCGACTTGGTGGAACACTCTTTCACAGGAGACCAGGGCCCTGGGGGATTTGTCATCTTTCCGCAGGGCCTGCAAGACAGAGCTGATCCGCCTGGCCTTTGGGTTGGATTCAGTCTGACCCCTGTGTTTTCCTCCCTCATGGTTTTGATTTATGGACTACTTAAAATGAGGCTGCATTTTAAATTTTAATATTGTATTTTAATCTGTATTTTAATTAATTGTTTTCTTTTATGTCTTATTGTAACTTTATTGGTGTTAGCTGCCAGTAGCCTAGTTTTGACTGGGGTGGGCGGGGTATAAATAAAAATGATTTATTATTATTATTATTATTATTATTATTATTATTATTATTCATGTGACTTACATCAAGAAATACAATCCAAATATAAAATCACATACAAATTAAACATCTTAAAAAGAAATTAAAAGTGATCGTACAATAAAACCCCAACCTCCCCACGACACCACACAATCACAAGAAACTACTACGCAGCAGGAAAACAGAATTAGCAATCAAATGACTGGGAGAAAAGAAAAGTATTGACCTGGGGATAAAAGGAGGATAATGTCAGCACCAGGTAAACCTCTTTAGGGAGAGTTTCCACAGGCTGAGGAGGACCACTGGTGTAGAGGCCCTGTCTCATCAAGGGCCACCCTCCACACATCTACAGGAGATTGACAGGCTGACAGGGAGAGAAGAGAAATCAGACTCTTTGGATAACTCATCTTTGTAAGGTTTCTGCCATAAGACTGCTGTACAGTATCACTCATGTAAATAGTTGTGCTGTCTGTCTCCCATATGGCTGATAGGAAGGGTCATGCCTTCTGTTACTTAGGTTGACAAGCCTACTACCAGTTTGCAAACACAGTTCTAGGTTTCTCTCTCTCTCTTTCTCTCTCCCCCCCCCCACCGCAGCTGATCTTAACACAGCAGTAAGGCGGCAAGGAGGGTCAAGTTTATAAATGACTATGGAAAGTTGGTTTCCATGGCTGCCAGCAATTACTGTGCAGACTTAGATGAGTGGCGATTACAGCCCAGAGCTGTTTTTTTTAAATGCACATCAGCGAGGCAAAATAACAAATGACAGATTTAATTCAGTGCTACAGAAAGGTGGACACAGCTCACTTCCGGAACTGAAGACTTCTCTATCAGAAATGTTCAGACAGATGCCTTTGGCCAGATGCCCTCATCTCCCCTGCAATGCTGAACCTCTTTAGACTCTTGAACTCTGTTTGGGCCTTCTAACCCTTGTGAAAGGAAAATAATGTGAGTGCAAAAGACCACTCTCCACGGCCACCCAGCTCCACTGACCTCCATGTGCTGGAGGACGGAGGTCTGCAGTGAAGAGGGATTAGGTTCCCCAGATGATGTAGAACCTCAATTGCACAGAGCAGGCAAAGCAACTGGTAAGCAGAGCCAACTTCTCCTGGTTTTGGTCCCCATCCTCCTCCCTGTTGAGTTCTACAAGGGTAACACTGAAACTAAGGAGGAAGCTGACAAAGTGTCATCCCTTGGATTGGTTGTAAGTAGGAGGATGGGCAGGTGGGGGCTGACTGAGGGGCAGGCTGAGGTTGGTGGGGGCAGTGCCTTCTTTGTCCTAATGGACCAACCTCCTGTGGCTAGAATTGCTGAATGGGATCATGCCATTCTTAGAGAGGTGTGTACAAATGGGAATGAAATAAACCCGTGGAGAATGGAGCAGAATCACCTCTGCTGGCCAGGCCCATAATTTCCATGTGTTTATTGTGGGTTATATTCAATGCTAGTCATACTTGGAGTAGGCAAGACTAACTTTTTACTCTAAGTAGAACTTAGTTGGATGCAACCCTATGTCGAGTCAGTAGACCCAATCTGTATACAAAATATATCCACTCTCTATCCAGCAGAAATGTAACGTAGACAGAATGGCTGCATCCGCATCAGTAGTGGTCTTATGCTCTGATGTTCTTAGTACCAGGCCAGGGATCCTAGCCTAGCCAAAGATGATGTATGAGTTCTGCTTCCTCTTCCATTCCTGGTTTAGGAATACTGTATAGGATGCCTGCCTTATACTCACTCAGACTATTGGTCCATCTAGCTCAGTATTGCTGGCAGTAGCTCTCTAGGATTCCAGACTGGGTTCTCTCCCAGTCCTACCTGGAGTTGAGGGAGGTTGAACCTGAGACCTTGTGCATGGCCCTTGCCATGGTTAGAAGGTGGGCCAGCCCCTCCTGCCCCTGCTTCTCCCTATGATGGGCCTATTCTACGTAGATGCAGGGACGGCACAGCACACACACCTTCCTAGTGAGGCTGGTGGTCGTAGGAGATGCACGGACTCAGCTTTGACTGCTTGAGACACCCTTGGGCTTGTTCAGTTCTTTCTTGCATTGGACACCAAAGTCACCATGGCTGTGAAGAATGAAAGGAGGCATGCAAGTGGAAGATCAGCCCTTCTCACTCCAAAAGGGGCAAATGCTCTCTCTCTCTCTCTCTCTCTCTCTCTCTCTCTCTCTCTCTCTCTCTCTCTCTCTCTCTCTCTCTGTGTGTGTGTGTGTGTGTGTTTAAACTGTGGGCTAAATGATAGCCCCTTTCATGGTCCTGGGTGCCAGCTTGCAGGTCATGTGGACAGGGAGCAATGCTGCCACCAGAACATTTCCGCGTGCTGCCTGCCATTAATATAGTTGTCAGATGCTTTATTTATAACATTATAAACCCATATTGCAGGGCCATTCATTACTATTAGCAATCAATTAATAACAGATTACCATCTGTGCTGGTGCAACTTGGTATTGCTATTTAAACCACAATAAAGGTTACCCAATTAAGCAATGTATAGTGATTAATACTCCTAGCTGTGGGACTTTACTAGGGCATTTCAAACTACCTTCACACCATCTGTGCATCACTGAAATGAAGGAGAGAGAGAGAGAGATGCAGTTCTGCTGTTGTAGGAAGAAAAGCATTATGAAGATTGAGAGCTGAAATATGCCGAATAATAGCAGAACTTTACAAGCACCAAGGTGGCAGTTCTAAATGGGATTTAGCCTAGATTTAGCTTCAGGCACCCTACCATGAATGCTGAAAGAATGTCTTTGCAGCGGCATGGTGAAAGCTGGAGGCTATGCCTGGCAGATACACACAACTGGCATGCTACAGATTGATGCAGGCGAGAGCCAAGAGGCTAGTTTTATCCCATGGCCACAAAGTGATGCAATGGCCATGAGAATAGTTATGTCACTGGGTGGTATCGGTGTCTTCACATACTGTATCCGTCCAGAGCCTTCACAAGCAAGTAGGCTGAAACTTAAAATATAAATAAATGCATCCTCATAAGCAAAACAGGGAACTCATAAACCAGTCCGTGATCACAGAGATATTACTGAAATATGAAATTAAAGGATGGATATTAGAGTATCTAAGACTTCAGACCCCAGGGAGGTCACTCTGGTGCTGCATATGCAGCAGTTTGACTTCACCCCTGGAGGTGCACTCCATTGCCTCTGAAGACAGATGGATGCCAACAACTTTAGCTTACCTTTAGATATGATGCTCCATCACGACCATTTTTATGCAGAGGGGTGGATGAATTTGTCAATTTTTGTTTCTCATTTTTCCAGTTTTAAGTTTCCAACTTTCCAATTTCCACATCACTTTGCAAATTCCTATTTTTAAATAGTCCTTGTAAGGGGGAGAGAGTATAGAGAACCTCCCCCTCTCATCAGGAGTAGCTCCTCCCCAAGCAGCGATGGAAGCACGGCCTCTGAAGAGGCTAGTCAGGAAGCAGAGAGAGTGTGCCAGGTCTCTGGCAGCATGGGAGAACCCCAGCTCCACAGGCGGGAAGAGAGAGAGGCAGAAAGGGGGGAAAGGGAAAGCATGGAGCGTAGACCTTTCCCCCTGGTTCCGGAATTACGGAGGAGGAGAAGGGGGAGGAGATTCACTGTCCTGAGGCTATTATGTTGGGAGAAATCGCGCAAAGGGGCAGTGCCGGATTCTCGATCGGAATGAGCAGACATGTTTTCAACACCTCGTTACACTGTAAATAGAGTGCACCAATAAAGATTGTTAAAAGACAAGCATGTGGAAGGTTGTTACTCTGGAGTAGTCACAACAACCCCTGACAGTCCTCATGAAGATTCACCAGGCTTTTAGCTTGAATTTCTCCCAATACACACATTGTTGTATCCAATTTTGCCCAAGACACACATTATTGCAAAGCATATTTTTCCTAATATTTATACTTTATTTTTCCTAAAGCAAAGCATTTTGTGTGATATTCACACTAATACATGGATTTTTATGCGCACTTTGCTTTAGTACATACCTCTTTCTATGCATTACTCATCTGGAGAACGTCATTGCAAAATTCCAGAGAAGTGAAATTTCCAAAAGACTGCTGTGTTTTAGTTTGCATATTGCTTTGGAAAGTGCAGATTAGATTGCACAGAATTGCACTAAGGGAAGGGGCATCAGTAACTGGAGGTAGGTCTGGGCTCATTTTGTTAAGGCAAACCTCTCTGTGTCTGCAGCACTGGAAATATTTCCACACGCTGGTGCCTTTGAGTCTCAGTGGAGGGGATTGCCTTCCTCTGGGAAGTGGGCTCCATGCAACTGCTTAAATGGCAATATAGAATGGAGGGTAATTTCAGGGCACACACAAAATGTCAGCACTCACACCGCCTGTTTTAATGCAGGCATTTCAAAAAGGCAAAAGAAAAGATCAAGGCATTGATTTCCTTTCTTCGGGAGGAACTTGAAAGGACAGAAAGGCAGTTGCTTGCAATTTATGATGCTTCCTCTCTAGTGGCAAAATGGGTGATACAAAGAGAAGCATCATGGTTACTGCATAAGCACCAGTGCATCTACAATATCTTGTGAAATCTGTACAGTGGTACCTCAGGTTAAGTACTTGATTGGTTCCGGAAGTACGTACTTAACCTGAAGCGAACTTTCCCATTGAAAGTAATGGAAAGTGGATTAATCCGTTTCAGACGATGAAAAACACCCTCTGAAACAGCAATTTAACACAAATTTGACTGTCTAACGAGACCATTGATCCATAAAATGAAGGCAATAATCAATGTACTGTACTATAAAATAAATAAGACAGTATTTTAGATGAAAAAAAATAACATTTACAGTACAGTGGTACCTCGGGTTAAGTACTTAATTGGTTCCGGGGTGCCATTCACACCCTGAAAAGTACTTAATCTGAGTGGCGATAGCGTGTGTGCGTGAAGAGCCGATAGAGCGCTTCTGCGCATGTGTGAAGCGTTCAGACCGCTTCTGCGCATGCGCGTGCGGCGGAACCCGGAAGTGTTTAAACACTTCTAGGTCCGTGGAGTACTTAAACTGAAGGTACTCAAACTGAAGCGTATTTAAACCGAGGTATGACTGTCCTGGGACTAATGGCATAATGGACCCTAGGGAAGGATGCTAATGTTGCTGGACTCCAACTCCCACTACCACTAATTTTTAGCCATGTTGGCAGGGCCATTGGAAGTTGGAGTCCAGCAACTTCGTCAGGGCCAGAGGTTCCCCACCCCCCTCCAATTCTTCAACGCAGGTAATCTCTGCTTGCTTAATCCCAAAGCAGATGGCTAGATAGAAAAATTAGATTGCAATCCTAGGCATACTCATCTAGGAATAAACATAACTGAGTGCAGTGGGATTTGAATAAACAGAATAGGATTGTTTTGCATATCTCTCACGGTATTAGGATATGGAGTTTATAATCTCCAGGATCTATTTTAGATTTTAGGTGGCTAAAATTTAGAGTTATATTCCATATAAAGAAGGGTGGGGGAGAGGAAATAAGCCAAACAATCTTGTCAGTGGCATGACAGACCCATTTGACTCACAGGCTTTAATTGTTTCTCAGATTACCTACGTGGAAATGGTCAAGTACATACCTGAGGAATGGTACAGGGCAAATCTAATAGGAAGGGGATGTTGAAACAAGTTCATTTCACCATTAGCTGCAGCCACTTCATCATTTCTAGAAGAACTAATGGAGTTTAGCTCAATTAATATAAATGCATTCCTTTGCATTTAAAGCAGAGCAAAATGCCAAGACATATACCTTCATTTTAATGGCACTTTATTGTGGGGCTACAAAGGATGTCTTTTTTTTAATAAAAAATCTATTTATTAAATTTTCCACTACAAATCACATCCAATCATATCCAAGTTAATTATACGATTCCCAATTTAAGAAACAACAACATTCCAATTATGCCTAATTATTATAATAAATTTTGGGACTACAAAGGATGTCAAGGAAGTCCATTTTGAAATCTGACTCCAGCAGTGGAGGAAAGTGGTTCTTGTGGTACTGTAGCTGGAGTAGCCCTAATCACTACTTAAAGGTAAAGGTAAAGGGACCCCTGACCATTAGGTCCAGTCGTGACCGACTCTGGGGTTGCGCGCTCATCTCACATTATTGGCCGAGGGAGCCGGCGTATAGCTTCCAGGTCATGTGGCCAGCATGACAAAGCTGCTTCTGGAGAACCAGAGCAGCACATGGAAACGCCGTTTACCTTCCCGCTGTAGCGGTTCCTATTTATCTACTTGCATTTTGACGTGCTTTCGAACCGCTAGGTTGGCAGGAGCTGGGACCAAGCAACGGGAGCTCACCCCGTCACAGGGATTCGAACCGCTGACCTTCTGATCAGCAAGCCCTAGGCTCAGTGGTTTAACCACAGCGCCACCTGGGTCCCTGAGGGTCACTACTTAGTCACCCTCAAAGTGTTTATTTCCCCATTACCATAGCTGCCAAGTTCTCCCTTTTTTAAAGGGAAATTCCCTTATGCTGAATAGGCTTCCTTGCGAGAAAAGGGAAAACTTGGCAGCTATGCCCATTACTACTGGGTTGGAGTACCTTAGAGTACCCTCCAGACCTCTCTTTATGGCTCTTTGAGTCCTCCTCAGGCATGTGGGGAGGCAGCTGCTCCCCTAAATGAAGAAAATCAATAAAAAATAACTGAGGTTCTGCCCTCACTAACATGAAGCCCGCCCTGCCCCGCCCCCCAACATAAATCCTGCTGGATGAAGGACAGAAAAGTGTGTTTGTAGAAATAATCCAACTGTAGGAACCCAATACATACATTGTTTCTCTGCTCACTTTTTGCAGACAGCACCAGCAGACAGCATGTTGTGACCCTCACAAGGTTATCCAGAAGGGAATGCAGCCCTTGGGATGATAAAAGGGTTATTCAGCCTTGTATCACTAATACATGTGAGATACTTACCCTCCAACATGTTCCAGCAGAAAACAGGGACACTCGTCTACTGGGGCTTTGCTCCTTCGCAAGTCGTATGACCCTCAAGAGAGCACGGCACCCCAAAATGTGTTAATCCTGTGTTAATCTTAGCTTTCTGATATCCAGAAGAGCCAGTGTGGTGCAGTGGTTAAGAGCGGGAGATTTGTAATCTGGTAAACCAGGTTCGCTTCCCTGCTCCTCCAAATGCAGCTGCTGGGTGACCTTGGGCTAGTCACACTTCTCTGAAGTCTCTCAGCCCCACCCACCTCACAGAGTGTCTGTTGTGGGGGAGGAAGGGAAAGGAGATTGTTAGCCGCTTTGAGACTCCTTTGGGTAGTGATAAAGCAGGATATCAAATCCAAACTCCTCCTGCTAATCACTGGCTTGTGTGCTGTTATTTCTTCTTCTTCTTCTTCTTCTTCTTCTTCTTCTTCTTCTTCTTCTTCTTCTTCTTCTTCTTCTTCTTCTTCTTCTTCTTCTTCTTCCAAAGGGTGCACTAGACAGGAGAATATCTCTGTGTAGCTTAGTGTGGCCTGTGTGTATATTCTGAGATGCCAGGGCAATTACTTCCTTCCACCAGCTGGCATTCTTGTTCTGAAGCTGGTTCCAGTGAATCAAGGACACTGTGACATGCACAGGGAGCACTGCTCTACAATCGCCAATTGCGTTAAAGATTTAAAGTGCCGTATAAGTGCTCAGTTTTATCATCATCACCGCCTCCACTGTTTCCTACCCTGCGTCGTCGTCTCTGTTTATTGATGTTTGCATGCTTCCCTCTGCCAGAATGTGCTGTTTCTTTACACCATGGATTAGGGAGACTCAAGGAACATGAATTATTCTTGCTGTTCAGATAGTTCCTGTTTGGTATTCTGGTGACTGTAAAGAAAATGGATTTGTCATGTAGCTAATATAAACAGTGAGAGGGTTTTTTTGTACTTTGAAAAAATTATGAGAACTACCTTGATGCTGTCTCTTTAATTATAAAATGTCAGTGCTGCAACACTGTCTAGGAGAGAGAAGGGATGGCTCATTTCAAGCATGCAACGCCATAGCTCAGAAAGGAATGCTCTTGATCAGTGCGCATTGCAGGATGCCAGCAGCTCATTAGGCAATTGCATGTTCCCGCAGACCCAGAGGTACTTTGATTTCCATAATCATATTGTTTTCATCTTTTAATTATTGATAACGTTCTTAGATGAACATAGACTTTCAAATATATATTAAGCCATGTGGCCTTTTTCCAGGAACGCAAACAAACTTCGGAGGGACCAGAGCTTTTTCCCCAGCCGGAATTCATCAGAACTGCGTTCTGGCACCTCTCAGGTGGGTGCCATTGCCATTATAAGAGAACAAGGGAGGCATCCCTGGTGAGTTCTGGCACCTCTTTTTCTAGAAAAATAGCACTGGGAGGGACCCAGCGCAGATGAGATGCAGGGTCTGTAGACTGATCTTGCCCTTTCTCAAGGAAAAGAAGTATTGGTTGTGGCTAAGTAGCGGCATCATGACTTGGAGGAAAGATTGCACAACTGTGATCTGCCAAACCAAAATATTGATGGACTGTGCTCCAAGAAATGGTGCTGGACTACAACTCCCATCAGCTCTGATGCTTGGCCATGCTGACTGGAGCTGATGGGAGCTGGGAGCGAGGCTGCTCTGGAAGCTGCAGCTGGTGCAGAATGTGGCAGCTGGGCTGCTAACTTATGGTTACCATTCCCCCCCCCCAATGAATCCGGGGACACTTTTTTATTTTTGTGAAGCTGAGTAGCAACAGGGAGTCAGTAGTGGGGATGGTGAGGCAAAAGATCCTGGACCCAAGCACACATGCATATTGTCTAAAGGTGCAAAGCCCTTCTTTCACACCCTGTGAAACATAAATGCACAGAGTTTTTAAAAAACTGGGCAACGGCCACCCACCCGCAACTCCCGAGCCTCCCCCGATCAGTCAAAACAAAGGGGGGAGGGGGCAGGAGATCTGTACTGCCGGACGCCCCCGGTTCCCCTTTGGCAGTAGCAGCGGCAGCAGCAGCCAGCAGCCTGGAACCAGCTTGGTAGCTCAGTTGGCTCTGGCTGGCTTAGGGGGTTCTTGCTGCTTGCTGCCGTGGAGCCCACCAGTTTGCCTCCTGGAAGTCCCCATATGGTGTGTCTTGTGCGCAACACATCATATGGGGTCTTCTGGCGAGGAAAAATGGCGGGCACCATGGCAGCGAGCAGCGAGCAGCTCCTGAAGCCAGCCAGAGTCAACTGCGCTACCAGGCTGGCTCTGGGCTACTGAGGCTGCCGCTGCCACGTTTCCCGGGGACAGATTTGCAAATCTGGGGACATTCTAGTGATGGAATTTATCCGGGGACAGATTTGCAAATCCGGGGACTGTCCCAGGGAACCGGGGGTGTCTGGTAACCCTATGCTAACTAGAGCCAATTACTGTCGCCCAGTAGCACCCTCATTGAATGATCTGAATTGGCTGCCAATGTGCTACACAGGGACAAGTGTAACATTCTGATGTTAGTATACAAAGCCCTTAGCAATTCCAGAACCAAATACTTGTGAGATTGCTCCCTAGTTGGGAATAATTGTCTGGTAGAACAATGATTCCCCATCCTTGCTCTACACCACTTTCCATGTTAGGTGGTGACTAAATGTGAAACCAATAGCCCACCAGGGCTTTATCTATAACCTACCTTCTCTCTCTCTCTCTCTCTCTCTCTCTCTCTCTCCCCACCTTCCTCACTCTCAGCAGGACTGATATGCTTTTAACAATTGCGTGTCAGAAAGGGATGTGCGTTCCGTCAACATCAGCCTGTACTAACAGAAGAACACTCTTTACCAGCTGAATTGCTGACTGCCGTGCAGCCCTTAGACACAAGAGCCTGGCCTAATTTAAGGAATTGACTTTCAGAGCATACCTGCCAAGTCTCCCGCTGAAAAATGTGGGATCATCAGCCGCGCGGCACTGGAAGTTGTGTAGAAGCAACTTCCGTGGCCGCTCTGCCCATGTGTGGGCACCGGAAATCGGGCAGAGTGGCACCGGAAGTCACTTCTACGCATGCCCAGCGGCCATCTTGGTGACGGCCGCTGCCATGTGGCCGCCGGGCATGCGTAGAAGCGACTTCCGGTGCCGCTCTGCCCAATTTCTGGTGCCCACACATGGGCACAGCGGCACCCAAAATAGAGGCTCCCTGGCAGGTAGGAAATCTGGGGGATTTCCGGGATTTTTCTCCATTCAGGAGAACAGCGGGAAACGGACTAAAATCCGAGGGTTTCCTGCGAAAAACGGGATACTTGGCAGCTAAGTTTCAGAGCAGAGTGTGTGTCATCCTTTCAGCCTCGAGCCACACTTAATTAATGAAGCACTGGGGAAACGACAGTTTCTCAACATCTTTGTGCTAATGTGTAGCCTTTTGCATTTTGTTTGTTGATTGCATTGTTTAAAGAGCGACAACAAATGAGCTCTAAATTAATTCCAGCAATCATAAGAGGAGCCTGCTGGATTAGACCAATAGCTCATCTAGCCCAGCATCCTGTTCTCACAGTGGCCAACCAGATGCCCATGGGAAACCCACAAGCAAGACATGAGGACAAGAGCAGTCTCCCCCTAACCTCTACAAAACCCCTACAAACCCCTACAAAAAAGCCCTTAGTTGTGCTGCCCCTAAGGAGTCCAAAAAAATCAGGCAGCTGTGTTGATACATTATATACCCTCAAATTCCAAGATGTTTTTTGACTAAATATTGCTACATAAAGACAATAATTTAATGGGGCTCCTTCACTATATCCCCAAGGAAATCAGTTCCATGTCACCAAATACTATCTCAAACATACTGATTGCTTTCCCAGTCCCCACAACAGCATTCTGTTTCACCTGCAAGCATCATGTGGCCTCCACAGACTGCACCCTGGACAGGAAGAGTGCATTGCTTAAGGAAACAGCCTCCAAAGCTAATCTGATTATTCCTTTTAAAAAAATATGCAAAGGAAAAGCAATAATCCTTTATGGCAATTAAGTGCTTTAGATCAGGCAGGGCTTGAGTGGTTCAGTCTGGCTGCTCTTTGGACAAGGATGCCTGAAGACCAGTGTCAGAAAGTGACCACTAGGTGTTGCTATTGTCTGAAGGTGGGCAGTACAGACAAAGCGTGAATTATGCAAACCATTCTCTCATCCTGTTGCATTTTCAGTAAAAGCGAAACAAAGCAAAACTGTGTAACAATTTAAATTAACATTTTTAATAAAAAAAAATCTCAATCAAGATGATTGCACAGTGGTCAAGTTTGCACATAATGCAAAGCCAAACCATGACATAGCTTGAAACAAAATAAAAAAAAATTCCTTCCAGCAGCACCTTAGAGACCAACTAAGTTTGTCATTGGTATGAGCTTTCGTGTGCAAGTGCGCATGCACACAAAAGCTCATACCAATGACAAATTTAGTTGGTCTCTAAGGTGCTGCTGGAAGGAATTTTTTTATTTTGTTTCGACTGCGTCAGACCTACCTGTAACATGACAAAGCTTGAAAGAGCAAACATGCAAGCGCTGGGAAAGGACCATAACCAGTGGTAGACCATCTGCTTTGCATACAGAATGCCCCAGGTCCAGTCCCCAATAGCATCTCCAGGTAGAACTGGGAATGTATCTGTAAGGGGGAGGGCTTACAGAGAACAGCCCCCCCCATCCGAAGCAGCTCGTCTCCCAGCAGTCATGAGAGCGAAGGGTCTGATGGAGGGAGTCAGGAAACGGAAAGGGAGTACCAGGGCTCTGGCAACATCCAAGAGCCCCTGCTCCATAGGCAGGGAGAAAGAGAGGACAGGAATCAGTCAGACCGGAGACCCTTCCCCCCAACACCGGAATTGAGGAGGAGGAGGAAAGGGAGGCGCTTCTCAGTTCTGAGGCTTTTATGTTGGTCTAGAACGTGGAGGGGGGCAGTGCAAGAATCTGACTCGAGCGAGTAGACATGAAACCAGCAGTTCGTTACACTGTAAATAATGTGCACTAATAAAAGCTTCTGAAAGACAAGCATGTGGAAGGTCGTTACTCAAGAGTAGTCACAACAACCCTGACAGTATCCAATCTGAAACCCTAGAGAGCCACTGCCTCTTTGTGTAGACTAGGCAGTGCCGTTCCTCCCATGAGGCAGGGTGAGGCAACTGCCTCAAGTGGCAGAATCCACAGGGGCGGCAGATCTTGCTGAGGATCTTTATTCCTCCCTTGTTCCTGATGTAGATCTTCATTCACCCCTTCTTCCGTGGCAGGGAGCTGGACACCATTTTGTGGTTTGCCTCAGGTGCCAAAATGTCTTTGGCAGGCCCTGAGACCAGGGAGCTGGCCCATCCATTAGCCTCAATGAGGCAGTTACCTCAGGTGGCAGGCTGGGGACAGCTGGGAGAGGGCAGAAGATCAGAGCTCCTGAGGAATGTAGCTCCTCCTTCTGATCCTCCTTTTTTCTCCCCTGATACCTTCAGAACACCAGGGCTTCCCCAGGTGTCCTGCAGCCACATTGGGTGGTATTGGGGAGACAGTGCCATTTTCTATTTCACCTCAAGCGACAGAGCATCTTGAACCAGCCCTGGTGTAGCTAATACTGAACTAGATGGACCAAGTGTCTAATTCAGTATAAGTCAGCTTCCCATGTTCCTATATGAAGGAAATTCCAGCTGTTTTGCTCCTCCTTTGTGCTAGTTGGAGAGAACAAATGTTTCCTCTCCTAGGCCTGGGAGTTTTTGCGCTTTGGTGAATTACCTTTCCTCCCCATGTCTGTCTCCAGGGTCAATAAGATGTACCTTCCTGTTGAGGTTCCCCTTTGAGGATTGTTTGGTCTTTGGTGTAATTGTGGCAATAAACTCATAACATGGAAAGATAATGTAATTGGGACAATAAGGCATAGAATGTAATGAATGCTAGTTGCCATGAATGCAAGAGGGGTGTGGTGGAAGGTTTGTTCATACATTTGTGCTCCTGGCAACAAAAGGCCTTAGTGTTTGCAAAAGCCACATTAGTTCTGCATGAGGAGATGGGCTCTTTGTCATCAACGACTAACCTATGACCGCAGAGTCCAGGGCTGAGATCAGGATGAAACAGGGCCAAATGCTGTTGAATCGCCCCAATTCCCTTATACTATGGAAGCAAGGTTCTGGTACTGATCTGTTTTCCGGTAGAACACCAACACATCTGCATGTTCTAAAACAATCTTCTACCAGCACCTGGTTTAATTTCCCACAGTGCCTCAGAGTGACACTAAGCAGTGCTATGTTTCTAGGAAAAAAGGTGGGCAGAACGCCTCCCTTGTTCTCCTGAGAGGTGCTGGAACTGAGTTCGGGTGAATTCTGGCTGAAAAAAGGCCCGGGCACTATGTTGGCATCATTCTGACAAGAGAGCCTGCATGGTGTAGTGGTTAAAATATTGGAATAGGACCTGGGAACTTCAAATCTCCACTCAGCCATGAAGCTCATTGGGCAACCTTGGGTCAGTCACTGTCTCTTCAGCTGAGAGTTGAATTCAGCAGGACTTACTTCTGCATACATATGTGCTGTTAACTGCCCAGTCCTATCATATGAATACTCTCTCTTTCTTTTCAGGCTGCATTTTCAGCAAAAGCAGCCTTGTGCATTCCAGCCTACTAATCAACAAGGAAGGGATTTAGCACCGATGCAATCTCGTCAAAGTAAATAGCTTCCATCTCTGAAAGTGCACAGTCAAAAAAGTCTCCTTTAATCACTTGCTTGTGTGCTGTTATCTTCTTCTTCTTCTTCTTCTTCTTCTTCTTCTTCTTCTTCTTCTTCTTCTTCTTCTTCTTCTTCTTCTTCTTCTTCTTCTTCTTCTTCTTCTTCTCCTCCTCCTCCTCCTCCTCCTCCTCCTCCTCCTCCTCCTCCTCCTCCTCCTCCTCCTCCTCCTCCTCCTTCTTCTTCTTCTTCTTCTTCTTCTTCTTCTTCTTCTTCTTCTTCTTCTTCTTCTTCTTCTTCTTCCAAAAATCAAGCTAAATCACAACACATGTAAAAACCTGATTGCTCTTAGGTAGGATGTGTCATCCTGTGCCAGGCTGTCTAGAGAAGGGCATTGGTTGTAAAGTCCTTGATGTCTTCATATTAATTGGGTTCTGCACTGGTTAGTCTATGCTTTTAGGGAATCAGAAGAATATAGGAACTTGCTGTATACTAGGTCAGGTCTGCAAAATATCACTGGAAATCTCTTTCCCTGGCACTTCAGAATACAAAGCGTATTCTATTTACTTATCATATTTATGTACCACCTTTTCTCCAAGGTGTCAGATGCTCTCCCACTCTAGCCTTACAACACCCCTGTGAGAGAAGCTATGCTGAGAAAGAGTGCAGACCCTCCAAGTGTCCCTATTTTCTAGGGACAGTCCCAGATTTACAGAAGGCCATCCTGGTTTCTGATCTGATTCTGGAATGTCCCGCTTTTCCTTAGGACATCCCTATTTTCATTTGAGAAATGTTGGAGGGATTGTCTCTATTTTCATCAGAGAAATGTTGGAGAGCATGAAGCGACTAGCCCATCTTGGTCACATTCATAGAGTGGTGATCTCTCTCCACAGGAAACTCTGGGATTTGTAGCTTTGTGAGGCGAGTTGGGGTCTCCTAACAACTCAGCACCCTTCACAAACTACAGCTTTTTGGGGGAAGCCATGGCTGTTTAAAGTGGTATCATGGTGTTTTAAATGTATGGTGTGGCTGTGGACTTGGCTGAATTAGGGATTTAAACCCAGTTCTCCCCAGCCCTAGTCTGACACTTTAACCATCCTGTGAGTGCCTGCAGGCAGGGGCGGATTTCAGGTCCTCCTGCCCTCAGCTCCTGCATAGTTTTCCAGATGTTTGCCATGTATAATTCATGGCCGGCAGCAGCAAAATGAATTATGCTCAGTACACAAATAGAGTTCAGACGTTGGTGCTGTAGAATTCATCCTAGAAACCAAAGGGTTGCTTCTGAATGGGAGAGGTGGTGGAGATTTCAAGATGCCTATCAGAGTTATATGTGGTGGAAGCAGAGGGCAGAGAAGAACATCTCCCTGGGAAAGGAATGTTAATGGTTCAAAACCAGAAAGTTACATTTCTCCCTTCTTGAACAGAATGGCTTAATAAAGTTGGAGATTTGGATATAATGGCCAAAATAACGTTGTGTCTAAGAGAGAGAACTGCAAATGAATCTAGAAGTATATTATGGAAAAAATTGGTTGCTTCTTTTACAATATTATAAAGAAAATGACTACCTCCTGTGTAAGCAAATTTAAGCAGGTTTTGAGTTTTCCTACATGAAATGTTCTAATTTGATGTTGTCATATTTTCCTGCAGAATATTATGGTCTTAGTATTTTTTCTGGAGCACTTTTGTTGATTATTGTTTGAGAGAGAGAGAGAGAGAGAGAGAGAGAGAGAGAGAGAGAGAGAGAGAGAGAGAGAGAATTCAGCTTGAGATAGTGGTTGGATATTTTGAATGAAATCTTGAGAATCAGGCCCAGTGACAACACACAGAATACCCCCAACCCATGGCAGCTGCAAAGACCCCACTCATGGTGTCTGCCTTGGGCCCCCTTTAAAACTGGGCCTATAAAGTGTTTGGAGGCTGCCATTAAAATTTCCCACAATGGCCTAGAGTGGTGCTAGCCACCCTGTGCTGAGAACAAACATCAAATGCATGCCACCAATAATTTGAAAGCAAACATATTTGGATACATGGTCAATCTTGTGCCATTGACTATTTCTACCAGAACCGGAAATGCAATGTAATTGACACCAGCTCATTATTGTGATGTCTTCATTTTTTCTTATTTGAACATTTGCAGACCTCCAGCATCTACTGTGATCCAGATGGGCAGGATGGCAAACATATGAAGGGCAATGGCCTTCGATGCAGTAACAAAAGCCAAAGCACTCCTTTCTCATCAGCAGCACTAAACTGGGACTCAGAAGCTTATGTAGAATTTGGCCCACACAAAATATTTAACCATATTATACAAGCATTCCAGATGCAGTTGTGGACATGTGGCAGATGCTGATCAGTCATTCCCGGAAGCAATGACAAGTGGGGAATAGGGAAAGAGAAAGAGAGGGAGGGAGGGAATGATTTGCATTGACTCGTTCCAAGAATTAGACTAGTCACCTAGAAAATCATTTCTGTTTTCTCCCATCATTTTACCCTGCAACACACCTAATTGAAAAATCTTAGGTTTGACATTTTGAAATAGCTTTTGCATTATTTCACCTGATTATTTTTAAATCCGTTCAAATCTTATATTTGTATTTGGCCTGCCTGAGGCAGCACTCAGGTGTAGTGGCTGCAAACTAATATGATATCATTACTTCAAAGGGAGGTGTTGTCAGCTCACTTCAGTATATGTAAGACAAGAAACAAAAAAGATTGACTATTTGTTGCAATCGTTGTTTCAGTTTCTTGTGGAAGAACAATCCTTTGACTTCTGAACAGACCAGAACTTCATGTTGAAATCTATTCTTTAGCAGGAGAAACATCAACACCTGATGTAAATAATTTCCCCAACTGCCCAGTAGCAAACACCAGGACTGGGGAGAAATTTAGTTTAGTTCACATTTTAACACAAGTCTACATAATTTGCACATCTCCAAAACAATATATGAAAAAAAACAGAGCTACAGTTGTTGTTGTTGTTGTTGTTGTTGTTGTTGTTGTTTAGTCGTATCCAATTCTTCGTGACCCCATGGACCAGAGCACGCCAAGCACTCCTGTCTTGCACTGCCTCCCGCAGTTTGGTCAAACTCATGTTGGTAGCTTTGAGAACACTGTCCAACCATCTTGTCCTCTGTCGTCCCCTTCTCCTTGTGCCCTCAATCTTTCCCTGCATCAGGGTCTTTTCCAGGGAGTCTTCTCGTCTCATGATGTGGCCAAAGTATTGTTTTCCTCTATTTCTTTGCATTGCTCGTTTAAGAAGGCCCTCTTGTCTCTCCTTGCTATTCTTTGGAAATCTGCATTCGATTTCCTGTATCTTTCACTATCTCCCTCTCATTTTGCTGTATCTCCCACTATTTGTAAGGCCTCATTGGACAGCCACTTTGCTTTCTTGAATTTGCCAGTGTGGTGTACTGGTTAAGAGCAGTAGACTTGTAATCTGGTGAACCGGGTTCGCGTCCCCGCTCCTCCACATGCAGCTGCTGGGTGACCTTGGGGTAGTCACACTTCTTTGAAGTCTCTTAGCCCCACTCACCTCACAGAGTGTTTGTTGTGGGAGAGGAAGGGAAAGGAAAATGTTAGCCGCTTTGAGACTCCTTAGGGTAGTGATACAGCGGGATATCAAATCCAAACTCCTCCTCCTCCTCCTCCTCCTCTTTTTCTTCTTCTTCTTCCTTTTCATTGGGATGGTTTTCGTTGCTGCCTCCTGTATAATGTTACGAGCCTCCATCCATAGTTCTTCAGGCACTCTGTCCACCAAATTTAAATCCTTATAATAATAATAATTTATTATTTATACCCCGCCCATCTGGCCGGGTTCCCCCAGCCACTCTGGGCGGCTTCCAACAAAACATTAAAATACAGAAATCCATCAAACATTAATAATAATAATTTATTATCCTTATACCTGTTCTTATCCTTAAACCTGTTCCTCACTTTCACTTTGTATTCATATAGGATTTGATTTAGATTGTCTCTTACTGGCCTAGTGGTTTTTCCTACTTTCTTCAGTTTAAGCTGGAATTTTGCTTTAAGAAGCTGATGATCTGAGCCACAGTCAGCTCCAGGTCTTGTTTTTGCTGACTGTATAGAGCTTCTCCATCTTTGGCTGCAGAGAATATAATCAATCTGATTTCGATGCTGCCCATCTGGTGATGTCCATGTGTAGAGTCGTCTCTTGTGTTGTTGGAAAAGAGTGCTTGTGATGACCAGCTTGTTCGCTTGACAGAACTCTATTAGCCTTTGCCTCGCTTCATTTTGAACTCCAAGGCCAAATTTGCCAGTTGTTCCTTTTATCTCTTGACTCCCTACTTTAGCATTCCAATCCCCTGTAATGAGAAGAACATCCTTCTTTGGTGTCATTTCTAGAAGGTGTTGTAAGTCTTAATAGAATTGGTCAATTTCAGTTTCTTTAGCACTGGTAGTTGGTGCATAAACTTGGATTACTGTGATGTTAAAAGGTCTGCCTTGGATACGTTATCAAGATCATTCTATCATTTTAGAGATTGCATCCCAGAACAGCTTTCGCCACTCTTTTGTGGAGGGCCACTCCATTTCTTTTATGGGATTCTTGCCCACAGTCATCTGAATTGGTGGTCATCTGAACTGAATTCGCCCATTCCCTTCCATTTTAGTTCACTGATGCGCAGGATGTCAATATTTATTCTTGCCATCTCATTTTTTACCACATCTAGCTTACCAAGGTTCATGGTTCTTACACTCCAGGTTCCTATGCAATATTTTTCTTTAGAGCATTGGACTTTCCTTTCTCTTCCAGGCATATCAGCAACTGAGCGACCTTTCGGCTTTGGCCTAGCTGCTTCATCAGCTCTGAATCTACTTGTACTTGTCCTCCACTCTTCCTCAGTAGCATGTTGGATGCCTTCTGACCTGAGGGGTTCATCTTCCAGCGTCATAACTTTTATATGCCTGTCTTTGTCCATGGAGTTTTCTTGGCAAGGATACTGGAGTAGCTTGCCACTTCCTGCACCAAGTGGATCACATTTAGTCAAAACTCTCCACTATGACCTGTCCATCTTGCGTGGCCCTGCATGGCATAGCTCATAGCTTCTCTGAGTTGTTCAAGCCCCTTCACGACGACAAGGCAGTGATCCATGAAGGAGAGAGCTACAGTATACTTTGCAATTCACAGCTCTGTGAATTTTGCAATGCAGTTCTCCAATTTTAAAAAAAAACCCAAACCATAATGTGTATATTAAGGGGAAGTGTGTATAAAAATATTAGTGAACACAACAAAAATGCATTATATTAGGCAAAATTGCATACCAAAATATTAGGAGAAATGTGCACTAAACTGCTGATTAATTTTCATGAGGACTTCTTTAAAAAAAATACAATAAAACTGATGTGAAAATGTAATGAAATGGGCTTGAGATTGGAAAAAATAAGGAAGAAAACGCAATGGACAAATTAGTTTATCCCCAGAGATCAAGTGTAAGTGCGCTCATTTTGCACTATAAAAATCTGCATAATGTTAGTGTTAACTGCTTTTATTTGATTCTTCTTCCAAGGAGCTTGGGGTGATGTCTTTCACTTGCATGATTCACTTACCCTATGCACATGACAAAAAAATAGATAGGCAGGTACATTTTGTTCTGATAATGTCTATTACACACATGGCAATAGAGTTCTTCTTATTTGGTGATCACTCATAGCCGAGTAAGATTGTCTTCCATGAACATGGTCTTAATAGTGAGTCCATAAGTGACCGTGGAGGCCAATTCTGGATTCACACGTCCTATCACAGTGGGGACATAGGTTTCTGGGCAGGAGCTGATCAAGGTGAGGGTTTGCCAAATGTGCCTTCCTCTTAGCATGTTTCTCCCTTGCGTCCTGAGTTCGAGTGTCTTCAAAGTCCATGACACCTTTGGTAAAGGCTGTTCTCCAATTGGAGCACTTGCAGGCCAGTGTTTCCTCATTGTCTGTGTTCATACGACATTTTCTTAGATTTGCCTTGAGAGAGTCTTTAGACCTCTTTTGTTGACCACCAGCATTACGCTTTCCATTTTAAAGTTTGGAATAGAGTAGCTGGTTTGGAAGATGATAAGCAGGCATCTGAACAACATGACCAAGCCAATGAAGTTAATGTTGAAGATCTTTGTTGGTGATCTTTGCTTCTTCCAGTACACTGGCATTAGTTCATCTGTCTTCCCAGGTGATATGCAAAATTTTTCATATTTAATTTTTATTAAATTTTATAAAAAGAAAGGAATAACATCCATATAATAATACATTGTTATAACATCCGTATTCTAAAATAGAAAATTAAAAAATTAAAAATTAAAAATTAAAAACAACAACAACAACAACATATACATTCTATTTTTTCCTCATTTTAGTAGGGGACTTCCCCGGGTCCCCCTTCTAATGGTTCATTGCATATCATTCTTGGCAAATTCTATATCTTATTATCCAAATCTAATAACAATATCCTTTTCTCAATTTTACAACTCATTATAATATTCTAACCTATTTTCAATTATCTTTCACTTAATTTCTTAACCTGCAACTTCACAATTGCTTATAATTCTCCTCATACATCAATTCTACAATATTTTTTAATAATAAATTCTAAATTTCTTCCATTCCTCTTCCACCTTCTCTTCTCCCCAGTCGCGTAGTCTTCCGGTCAGGTCAGCAAGTTCCATATAGTCCAGCATCTTTATTTGCCATTCTTCCACTGTAGGTATCTTCTGTGTCTTCCAATACTTTGCTAGTAATATTCTGGCTGCAGTTGTGGCGTATAAGAACAAATTTACATTTGATGGAATCTGTAAGGGGGAGAAAGTATAGAGAACCTCCCCCTTGTATCAGAAGTAGCTCCTCCCCAAGCAGTGATGGAAGCGAAGGCTCTGAGGAGGCTAGTCAGGAAGTGGAGAGAGAGGGCCAGGGCTCCAGCAGCATGGGAGAGCCCCGGCTACACAGGAGGGAGGAAAGAGAGGGGGATAAGGGGGAAAAGGAAAGCATGGAGCGTAGACCCTTTCCTCCGGTTCCGGAATTACGCAGGAGAAAGAAAGGGAGGAGATTCACTGCCCCGAGACTCCTATGTTGGAGAAGATCACGTGGGGGGGGGGGGAGGCAGTGCCGGATTCTGCATCGGAATGAGCAGACATGTTTTACACACCTGTCTCACTGTAAATAGACTGCACTAATAAAAACTGTTTAAAGACAAGCATGTGGCGCGTCGTTACTCTGGAGTAGTCACAAGAACCTCTGAGATAATCTTTCGAGGAGTTGGAGATGGTGTTTATAAGCGGTCCATGTTGCACAAGCATACAGTAAGGTTGGTAGTACAATAGGTTTGTAAACAAGCATTTTGGTTTCCTTGCAAATGTCCTGGCTCTCAAACACTCTGCACTTCAATCAGGAGAAAGCTGCACTCGTGGAGCTCAGGCGATGCTGATTTTGGCATCAATGTCGGCCCTTGTGGAAAGATAGCTGCCCAGCTAGGAGAAGTGATCGACATTTTCCAACGTTACACCGTTACTCTGGATTTGTGGTGCTGCAGAGGGGTTATTTTGTGCTTGTTGGTGCAGCACTTTGGTTTTTTGGGTGTTGAATGACAGGCCAAGCTTGTCGTAAGCTTCTGTGAAGCTATTTAGGATGGTTTGGAGGTCATCCGCTGAGTGTGCACACACTACGCTGTCATCAGCATATTGAAGCTCTAAGATGGAAGTATGGTAACCTTATCTTTGCTTTCAGCCTACTGAAATTAAAGAGTTTTCCATCTGTTTGATATAGATTTCTACCCTGGTGGGGCATTTACCTTTGATAATGTGTAGGATAATGGCAATGAAAATAATAAATAGAGTTGGGGCTATAACACAACCCTGTTTAACACCTGATCCCACTGTGAATGGTTCACTTTGAGAGCCATTGTTATCTGTGATTGTTGCTGTAATATTATCATGTAATACATAACCTAAAACCATCCCAATTTGAGTGGGACAACCCAGAATTACAGAAGCTATCCCAGCTTCCCACTGGATCATGGAATGTCCAATTTTTGGTCTGCTACTCTGGCGTGAATCAGCTGGCTCACATCACAGTGCCAAACTAAAAAAGATGCTCATTTTTTGGTCTTGCGTATGAGAGCTTGGGACTAAAAAACCAGTGTCCTGATTTTGATCAGTGGAATGTTGGAGTTTATGGTAATATCCCCCACACCTTTGCGTTATTAATGAAGATAATAAAAAAGGAATGTCATCGCATTCATACAAAAAGCCTGCAGAACATCCCCTGCCAAAATGTCAGCTCCTTCCGTTTCCTTCAACTTATAGTTCTGCAAGATATGAAATAATAGACACAGTTAACCATAAGCTGAAGAAAATGGAAGATGACATTTTGGCAGGCAGGCCCTAGAACACTGGAACTTAAACTTCTTTCTCTCTCGATTCCCGCTCCAGCAAATGAAAATTTTAGCACACTAGTCATAGATTAGAGCTTGAAACTGCAAAAAGTGTGGTGATCAAACCCCCATATATGCTGCATATATGGTGGCTGATTTGTCAGGGGTGGGATCTGGGGAGGGGAAATGGTTAGAGCGGTGGTAGGGATCACTTTTCATTCTGAGGGCCATATTCCCTTCTTGGGCAACCTTCCAGGGGCCATGTGCTAGTGGCAGGAGGGTGGGTGCTGCAGAAAAAGTGGGTGGAGCAACAAATTCTAATTTTACCTCTGCACAGTAGTCTAGTTTCCGGTTTCCCATTCCTGAGCTAAAATTTAAATAAATCTGTGGCCCTGATTTACCCTAATGCAAGTGCCAGGTGTGAGTGCAATAAGACTTCCTTTGCAGTTCCTTTTCATTAGAAGGAATAAACATTTGGCATCCCATTAATCTTCCTCTCCTTCCTCCTTCTCCATCCAGGAAGTGCCAAGTCATTTTCAAGACACATTAAATTGCCAGAAGAACTCCCAGACAAAGCCACTCAACCTGCTGCTCATTTGGATAAAGTTAATTACAGCGAAGATTAGAATCTACGGGGCTTGATTAGTGTTGTGGAGACTTAGAGAATCACACCATCCTCTGAGAGCTGCACACCGCCTTCCTCCCACCTCCTCTTTTTCTTTTTTTGTCTCTTCTTATTTTCTTCTCCTTGTTGTGCTCTTAATTGTTTTGTTTTCTCATATCTTGCATATTTGGCAAGACGTCCGGGATTAGTGAGCTGCATTGCCCCAAGACAGCATTTGCTGCTTTCTCGATTCAGCTGGAACGGTTTCAATTTGGAGAAGAAGTGCAAAGCTACATCACTTCCCTCTGTTTGTTTTGAGATATATGTTCATTTTTAATCTCAAATCCACGGCTAGGCAATACCTTTAGGACCTACTAAAACGTTGCAAAGAAACGAGCAAGGTTTTGAGCTCCTCAGAACTCTTCACCAGACAGAGTGTCAAGCAAAACAGGGGGAGAGGAGATGAGAGTGTGGAGCGGTTGTCCCACCAAGACTAAAACTTCTGCAAGTGCAAACATTATAGAAAGTGGGATTACATCTAACTGCCCTGATACCATCATGAGTACAAAGCATCACAAATAAAAAGGACACCTGGAGAGACGCAAAATAGCTGCTGAGGTTTGCAGTAGAAGCAGTGTTAGAATTAAGTTTTAAAAGAAGCCCAAAGTGTTGGGGACGACGACAGCTAAGCCTGAGCCCTTGCTTTTTGGGTTTCCCTCAAATGTAACAAGTATCTCCCTGAAAATAAGAACCAGAAGTGCATCCCATAGAGGGGAGGGTGGGTGGGACATTTTCAGCCCAGCTTTAGCAGGTGCAGTTGACCTTTTCAAAACAGTAGGACCAATTGGACCCAGCAATGAAGGGACTAGTGTACTATCCAGATGTTGCTGAACTACAACTTTCATTATCCCAGACAGTCGGCTATGTTGGCTGGGGCTGATGGGGAGCTGGAGCCCAACAAATATCTGAAAGGCCGCAGGTTCCCCATTCTTGCTCTGGCAGTAAATTCTGCAATGAAGTCCTGTGCCTTTATACCGTTCGCACTGCTGAAGCAGCGGAGCAAGCACTCTGATGGGAAGGAAACAGGAGCGAGCGACTTATTGCCAAGGTTCTGCCATAGTAAACTATCAGTGCTTGAGAGCACATAACAACAACAACAACAACAACAACAGCAACAACATCTTATTATTCATACCCCGCCCATCTGGCTGGGTTTCCCCAGCCACTCTGGGAGGCTTCCAACAGAAATATTTGAATACACTAATTTCTTAAAGATTAAAAGCTTCCCTAAACAGGGCTGCCTTCAGATGTCCTCTAAAAGTCTGGTAGTTATTTTTCTTTTTGACATCTGGTGGGAGGGCGTTCCACAGGGTGGGCGCCACTACCGAGAAGGCCCTCTGCCTGGTTCCCTGTAACTTGGCTTCTTGCAGCAAGGGAACCGCCAGAAGGCCCTCGGCACTGGACCTCAGTGTCCGGGCAGAGCGATGGAGGTGGAGACGCTCCATGTATGAATGTGCCCTGAAATGCACCTGTGGTGATGTAGAGGCAGTCAGGGATGTGGGAGGGAGAAGGGAAAGTTTTATGGAGTAAGAAAAGAAAAAAAGTGTGGTAACAGACCTGGTGGTAGATGCAAATTAAACACTTTTCACTCTCCTGAAAGGAGGGGTAAAATATTTATGCGTAAGAGTACGTGGGAGTTTTGTGTATGTGCCGGGGCTGTTTACATGCAGAGTAAAAGATTTTTAATGGATTTAAAGTGCATTTAGAAAAACCATAGGTGAGAAGGTTTCCCAGTATTTAAAGTACTACAAATTGGTGTTTATTTGGTGCAGCGGCTCTCAGAGTGTGAGATACATTTTCCTAGAAAGGCATGGCTAGCTGCCAGAAGACTGCCAAGCTCCTTTATAACTCCTCCAACCGGAGCTTAAAAACACACACAAGTAGTAGATGTACTTGGCAGGCACATTGTATGTGTTCAGAGGTACTCTTGCCTTTATATTAACTTTACCAACAAAGCACCCAGCGTCCATCAGCTTCTGCAGGAGAAAATAAAAGGAATGTAACCAGTTATTTTACTTATCTATGAGGGTTTTTTCTTTCTTTCAAGTGACAACTCGGCCTTCTCCCTGTAGTCTCTGTGCATCAATGATCAAATAGTGACTTGTGAATGTTTAGTTCCTGTTCCCCTTTCTGGGCTCTGCATAGTGCTGAGTTCTGCATAATGCTCCCTCCAAATAAATGTTAAGTAGTACCAGCAGTATTTAAAAATCTTTTAGCATCATCCCACTATTACTCAGCAGAACCAATTGCCTGGTTTAAGGTTATATTACATTGAACTTTCCCTTGCATGGATTAGCCGCTTGCAAGTACTTTATCTCTGCTTTTCCCACAGCCACATTTGAACTCTAGCCTCAATACGGAGACTACAAGCCTTTAAAGAGCAAATCCAAATGTGTGTGCTATGAGGAGAGGTGATAGGAAAGCGGAAAGGGGAAGATGCAAAATGTGAAATCAATTTTGAGTTGCCTAAAGCCACACTTCTTCTTTGATGGCTATGAAGACACCAGGGGATATAGCAGCATATGTATTGACATTTTTCTTCAATCCACAAATGAAGATGGAAGGGACTTCTTGGAATTCCTATGGTAGGAGCTTTCACAGGGAAGACAAGTGTCTAAAATGAAACAAAGGACCCTGTAAGGAGATTTAATTAAAACAGGAACATTAAGGGAACTTTACATAATCAATCAATCAACCGAACAAACAAACAAACAAACATCAGAGAGAATTTGTGCTTAAATTGTATAGTATTTCAATGGCTGGTTTCTACCCAGATGGTAAAAATGCAAAACTTTTAGAATTGCTACTGACCTTGGGAATGTTCCTCAAGACAAGCACCAAGGATACATGTCTGCTGATCTACTCATTCAGAAAAAGCACATTGTAAACTTCCGGGAGAAGGGTGCTACTATCAAAATGTTGGTGCTGTGGGAATCCCTTGCAGATGACTGCGGTGCCTGGAGACAGGCAGTCAGGGTCAGGACCCCAGGCTGCCATCTTGATAACATAGCACACAAGTCATAATTAGCTGGAAGAATTATTGCAATACAAACAATTGGCCTCAGACGTCTAACGAAGCGCCCGTGTCTTATGAGTCAGTTGACCCTTCTGAGGAGTGCTTCCTGGTTCTGCAGAATATCCTGAACCTATGACCCTTACGTTTCTGGGTTTGTTTCCTGTCTAATACTTTCCCCATATGTCTACTCTTTGGGCTCAGGGGATTAATTGCCTCCTCTTCCGGTGAGGAAATACTACCCCTCCTACTTTCCGAAGCTGCCTGTGCTTCTTGAGCGAGCTGACTTCTCTCCCTCCCACTCTCTGCTAACACCTTATCTACATCCCGTTCCATGCTCCCAGCTGTCTGACTGCTTCCTAACTCATGCTGTGTTTCTCTACTTGGGGCAGATGTGTTCATGACAGCCTGGCTGTGCATCCATAGCCATGACCAGAGGAGGACCGACCACTAGGAGGAGCACAGAGAGAAGAAACACCATGGTGCATCTGCATCAGCACAATCAGATGCCTTCATCTGCCCCAGCTGCAACAAAACATGTCTCTCCTGTATTTCTACAGTCACAGCAGGCGCTGTAACTGTTATGTACTGAGCTGATTCCTAGAACAATAGGATCCAAAATGCAGCAGTCTGATTGGTTCGCAGGAGCCATCCAATCCAGCTCCAGGTAGAAGTGAATCCACAACCTGATTGGCCTGCAGGAGCAGCCAATCAGGCTGCTGGCAGAAGTGAATCTGCAACCTGATTGGCCTACAGGTGCAGCCCTGAAGTAGCCAATCACACAAGGCCCATTGTGTAAATAATGTATATAAGCAGACTTTTTGGGAAAAGAGCCATTCTTCCCTTCTTCTCCTTTTGCTACTACAAGCTGAATAAAGAGCATGAAATTCACTCTCGTCTCCGAGTATATTTCAGTAACCTTCCATCAGTTTGACTTCAGCTCCAAAGGCTCACTCCTCCATTGTCTCTTGAGACAGATGCCAACAAAGGTGATTCCTGCTACAGGATACTAAGAGTCATAGATGCCTTAAGCCATCAAGATCTAAGCAGGAATTCTAATAACGTTTACAGATTTACACAATTTCCTTCCCTAACAAGCTTTTTTTTTTTTTGCAGCATCAGGATCTTCATGTGGGCTCTAACAAGGGAGCAGAGGTTTGTAATAAGTGGGTTCGTTGAGTTAATGAGGAGCTCATGACTACAGTGCACCCCAAACTGTGAAATAAATCATTTAATATCTTTTTCAATCATCATGTATTATAGAGAGTGTGTGATGCTTCTTATTTTTTGGGGGGAAAACCCTGTAGACTATGCAGGAGCTACATGCAGTCCCCACACCTCAGCTCTCTCATGGCCTCTTAATCTACTTTGGGCTAATATGCTGCTTTATTACAGGGTAAACCGAGTTGTGCAGTAATAGGAATACCGTGCCTTTCAGCATTGTGGGGAAGACTGTTACAAGGGACCTGTGTGTCTGCTTTCCAGACGCTAACTTCCAGGTGAAGTTGATGAGAAACTTTGGGGAGCCTGCTCTCCTTTCTCAGGGTTTCATTTTTCAACTGGACTAATGCTGGACATTCCTCCATATACAGGACACCTTCAAATAGAGCGGGACATATGGCCACCATTTTCCTCACAAAACCCTATGAAGTCATGGTGTGCCACCCCCCTGGATTGACCAGTGGAGAGGGGTGCCTTTACAGTTCCAGCCTCACCACCACCTTGCGCCTCTGTCACGGTCCGGTCGGCGGGCGGTTGAATCCCTGGCTGAGGACATCAGGACCAGAGGCAAGATGGTGGTATAGAAGCAGGAACAGGTGCAGGGCTGAGGGTCCAGCAGCAGGCAGTCGCAGGGTCAAGGAGCAAGGCAGAGGTGAAGGTCTGGGAGTCAAGGAGCAAGGCAAAGGTCCAAGGGTCGAGGAGCAAGGCGTTGGCAAGGCGAGGGTCCAAGGAGCAAGAGGCCAGAGGCAACCAGGCAGGGATAGCGTTGCTGTGGCAAAGAGCTGAAGGGAAATGCTGAGCTTTTATCCCTCCCAGCTCCTGCCACCAGGTGCAGTGAGGTATCAAGTGGCCTCACCTGAGTGGTCACTCCTTGCCTCTCCAGCACAAGCTGAGGCCTCACCTGAGTGGCCACTCCTTGCTTCTCCAGCACAAGCTGAGGCAGGCCCCAGTCCTACAAAGCACTACAGGCCCCAGAGCCTGACTCCTGCCCATACTCCTGACAGCCTCTCAGTAAGTGGCAGTGATGCCTTTGTTAGGAGGCAATGTCCTTCCCTCCCAGCCAGATTCTGCCATCTCCCTTCATAGTGAAAATGGAAACAGGAGTTGAAAGATAAAATGGTCTCGCAGGGAAGCTCCACATAGAGCCAAAAACACACTTAGAAAAGTTCCGTTCTCATCAGGTATTTCTTTTAGCATACATCACTTTACCATCTGAGAGCCTTAGACCATGCCATCTAATCATGAAATCAAGTGTCTTTCCCAGTTCTGTGTATTCCTTGACTGTTTGTTTGAAAGAGAAGGGATGACAGCATTAAGCGTCATTGCAAAAAGCAAGAATCGACCTTCTTCATTAAAGGACAATGATCAAAATTCTGTAGGAAGGGGATGTGAGTATCTCAACCCTGTATCCTTTTGTCTATTGTCTCCCTTTGTCTGTGTTGAAATGCAGGGACACTGTTAAGCACAGCAGGCCCCCCAAATGCCGTTGGATACTCCCAGCTGGGTTTTTGATCACAGGAGGGACTCTCACTGCAAGGAGTGCTGGCTCTCACATTGCCCACCTGTTCTGTTTCTCCCGGAAGGCAGTAAATTGAAATAACAAGAGTGAGAGTATCCTTATACTGTACAACCTGAAGCTGAGCAAAGCAGAAGCAGTGGGGGGTTCCAGAGGAACGCTTAGCTATATTCTCATATTTCAAACATAGCTTCTCACATCCAGTGTTGTCTGCATAAAAGAAAATGTAAAAACGTACATGTAGGTAGCTGAGTTCTGCACTCCACAAACACCGCACAGATCCTGCAGTCTAGATTATGCAAATTGTGCACATTTGCATGCTGCTTGCTTATTTTGACTAATTTATGCTGTTTCTGTTAATTGCATGGGAGAGACAGAGTTATGGATGGTATTTTCAAGCTTGCCGCTGCTGTCCTCAGAGGTAGAAACTTGGGTTTTAAAAAGGGCAGCTGGATTTATCAGCATGATTCCTTCTGAACCAGATCCTGCACCTGTAGTTTGGGACATGTTGATAATTATATCCTAGGTAACATCCATGCCGGAATTAAGATTGCCGGAAGAAATATCAACAACCTCAGATATGCAGATGACACAACCTTGATGGCAGAAAGTGAGGAGGAATTAAAGAACCTTTTAATGAGGGTGAAAGAGGAGAGTGCAAAATATGGTCTGAAGCTCAACATCAAAAAAACCAAGATCATGGCCACTGGTCCCATCACCTCCTGGCAAATAGAAGGGGAAGAAATGGAGGCAGTGAGAGATTTTACTTTCTTGGGCTCCTTGATCACTGCAGATGGTGACAGCAGTCACGAAATTAAAAGACGCCTGCTTCTTGGGAGAAAAGCAATGACAAACCTAGACAGCATCTTAAAAAGCAGAGACATCACCTTGCCTACAAAGGTCCGTATAGTTAAAGCTATGGTTTTCCCAGTAGTGATGTATAGAAGTGAGAGCTGGACCATAAAGAAGGCTGATTGCCGAAGAATTGATGCTTTTGAATTATGATGCTGGAGGAGACTCTTCAGAGTCCCATGGACTGCAAGAAGATCAAACCTATCCATTCTTCAGGAAATCAGCCCTGAGTGCTCCCTGGAAGGACAGATCGTGAAGCTGAGGCTCCAATACTTTGGCCACCTCATGAGAAGAGAAGAATCATTGGAAAAGACCTTGATGTTGTGAAAGATGGAGGGCACTAGGAGAAGGGGACGACAGAGGATGAGATGGTTGGACAGTGTTCTCGAAGCTATGAACATGAGTTTGACCAAACTGCGGGAGGCAGTGGAAGACAGGAGTGCCTGCCGTGCTATGGTCCATGGGGTCACGAAGAGTCGGACACGACTAAACGACTAAACAACAACAACAACATCCATGCAACTGTGCTTTCAAGTAAGTTGGCAGAATTCTCTACCCTTTCACAGAATTCTTGATTGAATGATAAAAAGTCCATAAGCAAATGCATGTTTTGCAAACTTGCATCCCCCCCCGACTTGCAGACAAAATAGCATCTTCTACCTGTATATAAATATAGCATCTTCTACCTGTATATAAATGGTCACAGAAAACTGCGTGGGAATCATTGTCCTGCAACTACGTATTCATTGTGCTCTTGGGTGATGTGGTATCTCCAGTGCCACACAATGTCATGCACATGCACACCCACATGTCCTATTACAGCAAATTTGGCATGACAGTTACACATCTCACTCTGTGCTTAGTTGCAATCAAAGAGACTCAAAGAGTAGGATTTTGTAGCATGGGAAGCTCATGACAGCTGTCCATACTCCTAGTAAGGGCTGTCATTCAAAAAGGCAGACACTTCATTAGACTAGCAACGAACATCTAGTCATGAAGACCTCACACCCAATGAAAGCCATGCTGTTATCTCCACTGGCCCTACGGCTTTTGGGGTGGAGGGGCAGATGGCAGGGCAGTGTGGGCTGAAACTCTTGGTACATGCTGATTGTGGGGCTCAGATGTGCTGAAACAATTCATTTGACACCCCCACCCCCAGATCCATGCCATGCAGATGTGTACTGATGACACAAGCCATCATGAATCAGAAATGTTCTCCTATTGGAAAGAAGGCCTGCCGTGGAGAAAAGGAGGCAATCCTTTTCCAGTGGATTGCCTACCCTCTCACAATGGTTGAAAGGTCTTCTGTTAGGGCACATGTTAAGTCCTTAAGAGCTGGGTGGATCATGATCCTGCAATGTCCTGTTCATACTGCTTATCTTAGTAACTCATCCAAAACACTTCCACCTCCTTGTTTTTGAGAGACTGCTCCACCATCTAATCCATCTTGCAGTCAAAAGCCAGTCAACCCTCCCTGATATCCAGCCTAAATTTTTCCCTTCTGCTCCGTTTAATCTCATTAGTCTTCATTTCTGTGACTTGGTCCAGCCCCCGCTATTTGCGTCTTCTCCCCCACCTTCATCTTTACCCTTCAAGCCCTTTTGGAAGGTGATCTGCTAATCTCCAGGTTGTTGCTTTTCAGCCGACCTAAGCATACTCTTAATTTCCCCCCTCATCAATCAAGACTTCCTGTCCTCTTAATCATTTTTACAGCTCTTCTCTGGACTCTCTCCTGCTCATCAACTTCTCTCCAAGTAGCGAGGGGCCTTGCGTGAAACACAAGCTTGAGTTCTGGTCTCGTTGCTGACATCAAGATGAGCTATCGCCTTCCTGCTCATGTAGGTGAGCTGCTTCAAAAGTCAATAGCAAAACAAACTCTTATTAAAAATAAAAACCATGTGTAGATCCTGTTCTTGTCCTCACTTGCTAGAGCAGTGAAAAACCATTTAACCTAGTGATCCAGAACAGTTTGATTTCAGAGTGTCAAGGAAATGCCTGTTGTCCTCCCAGGATAAAACACCCTCATTCTACTGTATAGTGCAGAAACAGGGAACACCCCCCCCCCCCGTCTAAGGGCCTATTCCCTCGTGGGCAACTTTCTCCTTGGAGTGTACTGTCAAGACCACATCATCCACACACAACATCTCGCAGATAAGAACCTGCCATATTTTTGTTTTGGCGTGGAGATCTGCCAGGTTGAACAGACCCTCATCACTCTTTGAATGGAAGTACATACTTGTGTCCAGTCGAGCTGAATGCATAGAAGAGCACCAGGGAAAGACATTTGGAGCGAGAACACAACCCTGTTTCACACCTACTTCCATATATCCACAGTGTCAAGAATATTTTGTGTATTCTCTTATCAATAATAAGACAGTCCCTGCCTTTAAGCTTACAATCTACAAGGTGAAACTCGGAAAATTAGAATGTTGTCGAAAAGTGCATTTATTTCATTAATGCAACCTATTATTTTTAATTTTAATTTTAATTTTTACAAATGCTTTCTTTTGAAAATCCCACAGTAATAAAACAAATAGTTACAATAATACAAAAATAAACATCACATTACATTTCATTAAGTACATTCCATTTATAATTGACCCGCCTAACGACAAATAATTACAATTACAACAAATAAAGGCTTGACATATCTTGCTGTGCATGTCATGCATCTATCTCATATATTGGTTTCACCTTTTAAGTTGCATTACTGAAATAAATGCAGTTTTCGACGATATTCTAATTTTCTGAGTTTCATCTGTTCAAGACACGACACAAAAGGAAAATGAATTGGGAGGCAGAAGGGGGGAACATTTATTTCAGGCACTAGTTCTTAGATACAGAATTCTTCTATGTACTCAGTCTTCTGTCTAGGTGTTAACTGTTGATGGGCAACTTCAAAACCCTTGTCCCCCCCTTCCTATGGTTCTTCTTCTTTTTAAACTGGACTTGGACCAAACAGTCCTTCAAATAGGATTGCATGGTAGGATAACTGGGTAGATCCAACTTCCCTTGCTCTTCAACTCTTGTGGCCCAGCTGCCTGCCTGCCTATCCTACTCTATCATCTCTATTGTAGAAGCTAGGTTTGGGCTCCATATGGTTGGGCAATGGTACAGCTCAGAAGCGCCAAGCTTAGTTCCTCTTCACCCCACCATGCGTGAAATATCAGTGTGTCAATTAGCACACAGATCTTTCAATACGGTAGGCAGCACCAGGCTTCCATTACCATGAAGTCGGTGTGGAATGCTTCCAGCACCCACCAACAGTCTGTCGAGGGAAATTTGGCTGACAGTTGTCAGTAGCAGCTCATCTTCCTTGTGTAGCTATAACTTGGACTAAAGTCCATCGCACATTACCCTTATCCATATTGCCTTGCGTAGTTCTAGTTAATTTGCTCTCCTTTGCCACCATCCAGCAATAATTGCAGCCTGGGTTCCTTTCCGGCATCGACTTTCTCTGCTTCCAAATCGCTTCTCAGATGAATTTCACTTCATTATTTTCTCACTGCCCCCTTTTGAGTGTGTTACATCTCTATCTTTACCAGTGTTTGCAATGCCTATTGCTTCCCTGCCATCTGTGGAAACAATTCATGTGAAGCTTGTTGTTTTAAGGGTTTCCCAGGTGTAGCTACGGCACAATGCTGTTTAGAAATGCTTGGCTTTGTAAAAGAGATATCATCTGCCGAGGGCTTGCAGCCTGTACATTGAAGTCTGGCATAGCTTTGACAACTGTAAAACACTGGCTTTTGCTGGGGTGGGGGACCTCAGGCCTGAGGGGCAAATGTGGCCTCTCTGTCCACTTTGAAACTCTTCCCAGGCTACACTTCATCCAATGTCACACCCCTTACTAGCCCTGATCCATCCCATCCTTGAACCCCATTCCTGGCTGCAACATGTCCATCCATAATGATACGCTTCAGATTCAGATGCAGAAACCCCTGAATTGTGCATGGGTTGCTGGAAGCCTACCATACAGAGGGAAGAGTCATGTCCACCTGCTTCTCTATCCACTGATATGTGGCCACTGAAATGTGGCCACCAGGCTGAAAAAAGGTTCCCCACCTTGGCACTGGATACAGCAGTGCGACTGGAGGCATGTCAGGGTTCAGCTAGGTGAGGCATCTGTTGATCGTCATCCCAGCAAGGAGGCAGGACTTCTGTGGCCTGTGAGGAAAACGCCTGTGTTTGACTTCATCTCACTGGCTAGGAAAACAGGGTTTGCATATGTAAGAGAGTGATGTCATCAGGTTGGGGTTTGGGGGAAGAATGAGCAAAATCAGAAGAATGGTTGAGGGCAAGCCTGATTTACCCCATTCTGAAGTGAAATTATTCGCATTAGCATCTAAAGAAAATGGCTCTCGGAAGACCATTAAGTCCAGTCTAAAATCACTGTATTGTCCTGCGTATAAGACTACTTTTTAACCCAGGAAAATCTTCTCAAAAGTTGGGGGTTGTCTTATACGCCGGGTCGTCTTATACGCAGCTGTAGAAGCGATTTCTGGCACTGCAAACATTTTGGAAACGGGCAGCGAGGCGCCGGAAATCGCTTCTGCGCATGTCCAGACGCAACTTTAGGCTTCCGGACATGCGCAGAAGCGATTTCTGGTGCTGCGGACATTTTGGATATGGGCAGGGCAGCCGTGTCCGGCCCACAGACGATCGTAGGAAGAGGGGTAGTCTTATACGGCAAGAATATCCCAAACTCTATATTTTAACTGGAAAAGTTGGGGGTTGTCTTATATGCCCAGTCGTCTTATACACCGGAAAAGGTACCTAACTGTACCACTAGTATATAATCCCATTTACAATCCCTGGCATCGTTTGATAAAATACCTCAGCTGTATTGGATAAGACCCTGAGGCCCTGGCAAGCTGCAGACACCCTGAGTATATAACCGATCAGTTCTGACTTGGTATAAGGACCCCTGCATTTCCTGAAAACAGAATCTTAACAAGGAACAGAGGAAGCCTCCTCTCAACATGCCCTAGTTAGGGATGGAGGAGAATTTAATTTGCTTTATTGTTTAAAATGTAAATGAATCCAATTTGCACCTTTTAGACCAATGCACAGATTGGAACACAATTATTTTTCAGATTTTTCACTTCTCTGAATTTTGCAATGCACTTCTCTCCTAAAACGAACAGAAAACAAACTGAGTAAAATGTATATTTTAATATAAAACACATCCCTGAAATGTGCACACAGGAAAAACACATGTCCGAATGCTATTTTGTGATAAAATACAGGTATGCATGTTAGTACATACTGCATATGGAAATGGGGATGGAATTGACTTATGAATCACCTGCAAAGCTGGCATGGATCAGACAGAGAGCAAAGTAACTAATTATTTCCTGACCTCTATCATCTTTGGGTTCTTGATTTTAACACTTGGGGATCAATGAGCTCTTTCCTCTTTAAGACCCAGGCTTAGCTTCTGTGGCTGGAAGCATAAAAAAAGTAAGTTTGTGGGCCTGTTTCCTGGCTGCCAGAAATTGTGCAGACATTTTGGCATCTCTGAACATGTGGCTTCCTAATCCAAAGAGCTTTGCATACGGAGATATCTCCTGGAAATATTCCATACTGCTTGTGCTTGCTAATGACTTAAAAAAAACCAAGCTCAAAGAACAGGTGGGGGAGAGGGTCAGTATGGTTCCATTTAAATTCTTTTCTCATACAATTTTAAAGCTATTTATTCTCCAGCCCCAAAATGGGATGTTCTTTCCTACGAGGCTACCTAAGCTGCAAATCTCAGCTGCCAGCTGCACTTCTAATGTAAATATAAACAGCATTAGAGCAACTCCTGGTCCCAAGGTCTCTTGGCAAGCTGGACAAATAACGCATTGCCTGAATACAGTTTGGCTTCAGTCTATGCAGGAAGGAAAAGAAGGAAAGGGAAACAATGCAGGGAAGGCAATTTCTACAGTCTGCATCTCCAGGTGACAGTCATATTAAGAAAGCGAAATGCAAAACTCGAGCATGCAGGCAGAGTGCTCCTGGTCAGGATATTCCATTCCGTTCCATTCCCCTTCACACCAGGCTTTCCATTCCCTGCCCAGGCATTCCACAGCCACTGAGCATGCTCAGTAGGCTGTTTGGGAGGCGGCTCTTACCTAAAGCTTCTTTGTACTTCTGTAAACCTTTGGATTCCTTGAAGTCTGCCAATACCACCATCTTTTGCATGAATAGAGGGGCTGTGATACCCAGAGACCTGAGGGAGAGAGAAAGGGGAAGTCTCACTCCATGAGTGGAAATTTTAATATAGTGATGGGTGAGACCTTCCCACCTCACTGCAGATTTGCTTGAGTAGCAGCTATGCCATGTTCACACCTATCGTGTTTCTCCGAAAATAAGACACCGTCTTATATTTATTTTTCCTCTAAAAAAACACACACACTATGGCTTATTTTCAGGAGATGTCTTCTTTTTTTATTTTATTAAGTATGGTACAGTTTAACCTACAAGGTTAAACTGCCTATCACTATGGCTTATTTTCAGGGTATGGCTTATATTCCTTGAATGCTTAAAAATCCTGCTATGGCTTATTTTATGGCTACGTCTTATTTTAGAAGAATACAAAAACGTTGTTTTGTACTGCTTCCAGCATCCAGAAATGACTATTGTATGAAATAAGATAGAAGAGGAGGAGGAGGAGGAGGAGGAGGAGGAGGAGGAGGAGGAGGAGGAGGAGGAGGAGGAGTTTGAATTTGATATCCTGCTTTATCACTACCTTAAGGACTCTCAAAGCGGCTAATAGTCTCCTTTCTGAATAGTTATTTCTGGATGCTGGAAGCTGTACAAAACAACGTAGGTGTGAACATGGCATAGCTACTACTCAAGCAAATCTGCAGTGAATGGATTCATTGATCTGCTTCAGGAGGGCTATAGTCTGCCCAGTTACAGTTCAGATCCGCAGCAACAGTCATTTCTGAATTTACTGCAGATAAACTCTAAAAAAAAAGTGTGTGTGTGCGGGGGGGTGTTCATGTCATTCCAACAAATCCTCCCTGACCGTAAACAGATTGTGTGGAAGTTAATTCACCTGCTACACAATGAAACCTTCTTCCACACAATCTTGTTAAGGCTAGAATTTAAAAGGGGAAAGGTAGAGCAGCCTGTACTTTGGCTGGAGGCAAACATTTCAGAAGTACAACAGACTCCTACTAACAGTGATTGGGAAAGATGCTTGCCTGTAGTTTCATTAGTTGCATGAGTAAAGCAGGGCCTTCTCTAGCATATGCGGTGTCGGGGTGCAAAAAACTGCCCAACGCCCCCATTTTTTGGGGGGTGGGGCAGGCCAAAGTTGTTGAGCTTTCTTTAGGGGGGCAACTCTTTCCCTTACCGCTGCAGGTGGAGGGAGGAGGGCAATCCCCACAGAGGCTTGGGAGGGAAGCTGGGTGCCCTGGGAGGGAAGCTGCACGCCTCATGTGAAGAGCGTGCGTGTGCTGGGCAGGCCTCTCAACTGCCCGCCAATCCCAGGTGCATAGGAGGACAGAGCCGGCCAGCTGCCTTTGAGCCCGCAGGAGAAAAGCCTGCAGCTCTCTGACGGGCTCCGCTCCGCTCTGCTCCGCTCGGCAGCGGTTGTCAGCTGGCCTGGCTCTTCAATCCGCGGACTTCAAATCTCGGCCATGGACTCTGGGCCTGGCACCCCTGAGAGCCCTGTGTCTGGGTGTCTCGCACCCCTAGCACCTATGGGTAAGCCGGCCCTGGTGTAAAGCTTACATATTGTATTGCAAAAGCCAAGAAAGACTGCTGGAGCCAGACACTCACAACTCTCACCACCACCCATGATTGGCCATGCCAGCTGGGGCTGATGGGAGTCCAATGACATCTGGAGGGTCACAGTATCCCCAAAGCTGTGCTAGAAGGTGTTGTCCAAGCTTTCTCTTCCCTCACACTCACACCCTCCAGGCTTAGATTCATCCAATGCACTTCAGTTCTTCCTCCTATTCTTGGGTGCCAGTTGGCTAATACCCTTCTTGATCTTTGCCATGCAACACTCACAGCTATTAAAATCCTAGCACTCCACAAATGTAGAGTATGGTTGAGACTTATATGACGCGTCAAGATCCCATCCTTCCAAGCAAATGAAAGCCAATTCCCTACAATAAATGTAGTCACACGACGGTATGTTTAATGGACAGATGTCAGAGACCTATCACTTTTCCAGGTAAGTTGTGGCAAGAGCTAACAAAAAAAGGTTGCATGCTGCCTGCCCTAAATTTAGCTGTTTGATTTCTTTTAATCTTAATCTTATATTTCCCTAGGTAAATACTCGATTTCCTCTTTAAATACATCCCTCATCCACATTCATATTTGCTTACCCTATCCAATATTCACCATTGCTTTCTCAGCTTCTGTATAGTTAGCCTTTTCACCTCCATCTGTAAATCAGCTTAAACTTATCAGTTTATATTATTACACATGGTTCTCCTCTGTTGACTACTAATATGTCGAAAGGAACATGGTATTACAGGTGTGGTTGTAAAAACCACATAAAGATAGATTACAATTTCTCAGCAACATGATATACATGGCAGTTCTCTGTAAACTGCTCAGTGCTGTACTGCAAATGAATGGTTTGGCATTAACTGTGTTGCAATCCCCTCCCCATTTTTTTTTACTTTCAGCCAATCATCTTCTCTCTTTCCAAAGCTTAAAGTCTACCAGATCCTCTGTCTCAGTTCACTTTGCCTGCCTCCCCACCACATATATCGAAGGTTGGAACTGTATGCACACAGAAGACCCTTTCATGTTTCTACTGATGGTTACAGGTTCTCAACTCCACGTCCCCCTCTATGTGCTCAATATATGTGCTGTGGGGAGAACAAGCGAAAAGGGGATCTTGTAGGCAAGATTTAAATGGTTGCGATCAAAAACGTTTCAGTTCAGTGGGCGATACGTTTCATGTGGCAGGTGCTGCAATGCAAGGACTTCCATGGTTAGATGTGCAAATCTAATGGCGACGGGTGCCCTCTTTTGTTGCGCATGCTCTTTTTTGACAATGCATAACCAGTCACCCTTAAAGGCAGGCCATGCATGACACATAGGATACTGCCCTCCCAACTCCTCATGGCTGTTCCCACACCCCCAACACCTTCTGCCATATCCTTTGACATTCTCATTCCCCAAAGCAGGCCGTCAGGAGGGGCGCCCCTTCTGATCCAGTGCTCTGGTCTCATCAGCAGGGTTGTGCCAGAGTGCTGGACTTTCAGTGCGAACCTGTGATGAGCGCCAGAGCACCAGATTGGAAGGTGTTCTGGTGATCAACAGCAGGGTCATGGCAGAGCTCTGTTGCGACCTTGCTGACTCGCGACAGAGTGAGGATCTTTCGGTCCAGCGTTCTGGTGTGAGTGCTGGACCAAAAAATTGGACATTCCAGGATGCAAACAAAAGCTGGGATTGGCTTTTGTGACTCTGGGATGTCCCACTCAAAATGGGACAGTTGCGGGGTATGCTTTCTGCCTAAGGTGACTGCCTCATCTGTCTAACAATTGGGCTGGCCCTCCACAAGAATGCAAAATACAGAGAAACACGCCCCTCCCCCATAATTGGCAACAGCTCTGTAAAGGAACCAGGGTAATTTTAGGTCTCACTGTTGATCCTCTCATAAGTTAACAATCCACGGTCTCCAGTTTGTATGATTTCCCAGCCATTTAAGTGGCTGTTTAGGGACCTCTTTTTCTTTCTTTTTTTTCTTAGCAAGGCAGTTGACAAATGTGCCTTGCACAACATATGTAAATGGCAACAATTTTTCTACTCTTTCTCCCCCTGCCCCCTCCCTCTGAGTGCAAAAGGCCCATAAAACAATTAGAGCTTAAAATTGGACTCCTAGCAGAAAGGGAGAAAGGGAGTTTATGCCTTGTTAAGTGTAATCAGCTCAGTGATAAGGGGGGCTATTTCAGCTGTGTCTGATATAATTACATCATAAACTCCACATTATAACCAGAGCAGGCAGAGGTGAAAAGGTAAAGAGAGAGTAAGTAATCGGTTGCCCTTCAAGAGATGTGGCAAAGATAAGTTACCGAAGAAAGTTTTGTTAACTTGGGGGGGGGGGGGAAAGGGAAAGAAAACTCCACATACATATCACCTTTCCAAAAACGTAATTCCATTGGAGGTTACATTTGTGTAAAGTGTGGATCGATATTGGGTTATTAAAAGGCTAGATTGGCATTTTGCTGTTAAACTGAGTATGCCAGAGTAAAGAACAGTGCAAATGGAAGCGTAGTTATAAGTAGGACTTGGGAAAAATGGTTGCAGTGTGTTCTCATCACCTAACAGGAGTTCAGGGCACCTGCCATCCAAGATGGCACTGATCATGCTCAATCCTCTCTGAGCTGGCTGTTGGTTTATTTCCCTTCCTTAGATTGTTCCCTTTCCCTGTCAATCTCAGGATCCTTCAGCTAAGTTGATTTCTCCTTCATGCAGTCTCATTTTGGTTTCAGTCCTGTTGGCACGCACCACTAGGGTTTGATATTAAACAGAGGGATTTGAGGGTGCCTCCGTGAAAAGAGAGAGCCAATCTGCCAGGCTTCTTTAAGACTTGCACTTTTATTTATATCTCTTTATATGTGGCAGCTGTTTCCTATTTATATGACTGGTGCTCTATGGCCATGCTACCAGATGCATAGAAATATACATATCAATAGCCGACATAAAACAAGTGTCATGATAGAGGTGGAATACAAGCTTCATTAACATGAGACCCTAAAATTCCTGATCCTCCCAAAGTTTAGTGCTAGTTTAGTGCTGTGAACCCCACATTTCATGCCTGCCCCCAAAACTAAGTAATTGACACATCAATTCAGGGCCACAAGTTAAAAATCCAGCCTTGTCCGACTGACCCCAAACAAGTGCCAATGCTTGGTGCTAACTTTGTGCCATTTTGTGCCACCCCATAAACTGGGTAATTGACACGCAATCCAGTGGCTAGTGGCTGCTGTTCTGATTGCTGGGTGATTTAAGAAGGTGTGTAGTTGGTGTTGGTGAGCCTGTCCACCTGTCCTCTGTAGCTAGCTAGCTAGGTACCCCGGCAGTGGGGTATATTGAGCTCTACTCTACAGTGAAAAAAGAAATGCATTTCAGCATCCTGACTGTCTCCTGTCTCTCTTCCCTTGGACTAGCACAGCAGTCCTCAAATTGCTTTTTCTGTTGCCCTTGAAAACTGCTTTGGGGGTCCCAGTGGACATGCGTAACAATATTAGTACAGTCATACCTCATGTTGCGTCTGCTGCGGATTGCGTTTTTCATGTTGCGAACGTGGCGGACCTGGAAGCTGCTCGGGTTGCGGACTTTTTTGGGTGTGAACGGCACCCTGGAACGGATCGAGTCCGCAACCCGAGGTACCACCCGTACATTGTTCTACAAATCAAATCACAAACATAGCTCACCTTTAATAACTGCACCTGTCTGTTTTAACACACATTTTTGTTGTAACTTAGCTGAATGTCATGATGATAACAAGAAAGAAAGAGAGAGAGAGTTATTGCAAAACATTCTTTCCAGGAAATAATTAAAGTACAACTTTGAAATGTATTGACATATGAAGAAAACTAAACTAAACTAAACTCCCTCTCTCTGTTTCACTGCGGGACTTGCAGGAGATAGGAATTTTAACAACACTGCCTGGTAGTTACATACATTCCAGCTTACCTCTAAAACAACCTGTAAAATGGCCGGAAGATGACTACCTGGAGTGTACTACCTCTAAGCACCATCTGTGTATCTGTTGAAGGCTGAGATTTTTACTCGGTGTTTCTATTTGCCCGCTGGATGCCTGCTCTGGTAGGTCGCGGGTGAAAAAGCAGTCGTATAGAAAAGGACATTAGAGCTTCTTATGCCTCTCTCCATGTGCACCACTATGCATTTATGGATCAAGCAGACTAGGGGAGAGGAATCTGACAGTCGTTGGGGGAGAAAAGCACCCCCCCTAAAAACAGAGTTTAAATCCTCCCCTAGTGTGAGAAAGGACCAACAACAACAACAACGAAAGAGGCATGATGGCACACATTCAGAGTCAATATGCGTGCTCCGAAACACTTGGCAGAAGACCTGTGTCTGGGCACTTCAGATAACTTCCCAGTAAGCATGAAGCGCTATCACAATAGGAGCAATGTGGTAGAGGTGATGAGGAGAGCAAGCGGCCAAAGACACATTAGAGGACGATCACCAAACATGCCTTGCAGCAGCTAAAAATTAGAAGGCAATTTGTGCAGTGGCGATATAGTTTTAAGCTCCCATCGTAGCCCACAAGCTGTGAGTAAATGAGCATTTGTTGCTCCACCCACCACTGAAAGGTTTGCGTAGAAGGGAATATGGCGTAGAAGGGAATATGGGCAGAAAAAAACCTGTTCCCCGCCCCAATATATACATTACTTTATATTGTGTTTCCTTCCCTTCTGGAAGCTTTCTGCATGTTAACAGGGAAGCCCTCCTATGCGATCTGTTATATCTAATCTCTCTCGCCCCTAGCTGAGTCTAAATTCAAGCAGCATTTAATCTCAGGACTCCCCATTCCATCAAGGCAAACAGGAGAAATGGTTACACATGCACGCATTGCTCCAGACTGGCGAAATGCACGGACCTCCTGCCAAGATAAGGAGTGTCTTCTACCTCTGGAAAGAATTCTGTGCAGCTTTCAATTCAGTAGGGAAGTCTCTGATGTTGTCAGCGAAGTACTGATTGACAGCTGGTGTCACAGTCTGCAGGGAGCCAGAAGTTGGTGCTTCCTTAAGTAGCAGAGCTGGGTTGACAATATTTCACCCGAATGTCGAGACGGAAATTTCCATATGGCATTTCCCCAGGATTGGGAGGATCCAAGCACACTAAATGTTACAAAAAATTAAACCATATTTTGGGGAAATGATAGGCAGTATGATTCCTGTGTTTCGTAATGTGGTCGTATCATGTATCATTTGGGCATGGATTGCTCTTTTTTGAAACAGAAATTCCTCACCCACCTTAATTCTACCTGCATGAAATATCACATTTGCCTCACAGTCAGCCCTGCGAAATTTCAGTTCTGTGAAAATTAAATGGAGGAAGTAATGACGGTGCAAAATGAGGGCAGAATGGCTATTCCAATCAAATAATAGGGATTAATTAATTAACAGCGCTTTAATGACAATGACATTTCCCCCATGGCAGACTAACCGAGACATCAGCTTCCTAAAGACCTTAAGACTGGTGGTGTATGCCAGCAGTCAAGCAGAGGAGAAATTATGTTGTTAATAGTCTGAAAACATATTATACTGGAATGATAATGACACTTATTTTTAAACATGACACGTATCAATTTGTATCTTTGCTGATAAATTGCAGACACCTGAAGAAAGTCTATGGTAATTTTAATCATCGCATGTGTGGCATGGAAAACCATCGTTATCTAATGTTTTATAATCCAAATGTCCTGAGATTTTGGATGTGCAATGTTTTCCCCAGTGTGTGTACATAGGGATAAACATTAAACATGCAGTTGGGGTGTGGGGAGAAGGAGACATGGTGTTATAAGTCCCCCTAAGCTCTAGAAATTAATAGATGGTTGGATTTTATTTATTTATTTGGGGGACTGAAGAGAAGACTGCAGGCCAGTGGAAAAATACAGGCTAAGCTTCCTTTCCAAGCTAGTGCCTCACCTGGGATAGAGGCGTGAACATGATAAAAGGGGGTGATGGTCCATTTGAGAGTAATGTTGGGCTTGGGCAGACAGAGGATGCCAAGGTGATAATGATGATGATGTGTTTGTGAGGTGACAGGAAAAGAGTGCTTTTAGCAAGGCGTGCTGGGAAGAAGGGAGAAAAAAAGTGAGAGATCCATCTTGGCCAGGTTGGGGAAAATGCATTGGACTCCAGAGCTCTATCAAGCCTCTCTTGAGATGACCACGCTGTAAGATCTGGAATCCCTCCATAGAAATATGACTAAATCATGTTTCTTAAAGCTACGACAGCCTCTGCCATGTCTTGATTCTCACTGGAACGCAGACCCTGGGTGAGTGCCTGGGACCCTCTGGAATTTTGCTACAACTCAGCAGAGAGTGGGGGTGGCGCCCAAATTTTGTAACAATATGCAAGTTACCCGGGTGCATTGCCTTCTTCCTCCTCCTCTCCTTGCTACCCAATCCCCCCTGTTTCGAGAACCTTTGGGTGGACACAGTTTTATCTGAGGGGATCAGGGGTGGCCTCAGTCTGCTGTGGCCAATTCTCAGGTCAGACCTCCATCAACCCAGTGCAGTTCGGGATCGAGGATTCATCCAGAGCTGGAGCACAGCTCTCAAATGTACTGATTCGACACTTGGCGAAGCTGTTACTATAAACAAATGGACCTGTGCAGTTGCTATGCACACCAAAGACACAACAGGGTTGAAAAACAAAGCATTGACACAAAAAGGACAATCGTTTAGCTTGTGCTGAGAACACTGCTGTAGTTGTTACGAGGTGTTGAAAAAATACCGCAACTTGCCTTGCTGTTACGATGTAAGAACAAGAACCCTGAAGACACCACTAATGTTTTTGTTTGCTTGTCTGAGATTTAATATGGACAATATCCAAGACCGGGGTCTCTGAACCTCAGTGTAAAAGCCCCCCGCCATGATTTTCCTCCAGCCACTAATACCAGCAATTTATTTATATAGTTATTATTTCAATTTCTAGCTCAGTCTACAGTGTTTCACAGTCCCAGGATAGGTTAGGACATAAAAGGTAAGCAACAATCCAATCAAACCAAGCAGATACAAATATAAAAGATATAAAGCATCAAATAAACATGTAAAATAATCAAGAGTCAATAGTGCAGCAGGCAGACAATCCAAAGGTTTACAGCCTGGAGTTCATCACATTCGGTCTCCTCCTGGGAGAGCCTGAGCGAAGAGGTGTCCCTTGCCTTGAACTGGCGCTGAAAAGTAAGCCGTGTGTCGGTGCCAGGAGAGGAAATGGCATCCCTTGCCTTTGAAAAGTGTGACTGGCAGCACAATGACCATATAAATGCCTTTTAAGTCCATAAGCACAGCAGTAAATGCTACCAGTGACCCCCTCCGTCACCCAGGGTCAAACTTCCAAGTTCTGATAATGCACTTTGTAACAATTGTACTTCAACTGGCCATTTTTATTTGGAAGAGGGAGAATATGCTCCTGATCCTCTGTTAGTTTTCTGCTGAAGATTCCCTTCCTCCGCTGGCTGCTCTTTGCTCCTGAAGAGGATGTTTGCAGTCACTGGGTCTTCAGGGGTAAACAGCTGCTGGAGGGGATTTTTTTGGGGGTGGGAGAACTGTTCTGAACTGGGTCCTCAGCCTGGATCAGGAGCTTGCTCCTGGTTTTTGAAGTAGCTTTTTCTTCAAAGTTAAAAAAGTAGCCTGTTTCTAGGCATGCTTATTTTATTTTATTTTGTTTTGTTTTACAAAATCACGTTTATTGTGATGCATAGTTTGGCCGTCAGGACGTCAGTAAAGGAAGGTTTTCAATTAAATCAGTGGAACCTTAACTTTGCTTGAGGTTTTGTATCATTAGTTGCTATTATTTGTCTAAGAAGTCTGAATGCTCTGATGTTCTTGATTGACATTATAAGGCTGACTGCTTTCCATCATACATTGTTGCTGTTCCACCCACATATTCACAGTGTGTCCCGAAACCTCTAACTGGGAACAGTTTGCATTTCCTTTATCTAAACTACCAATCATCCTGTGTTTAAGTGCATGCGATACTTTATTTTTAAATAACAAGCGTTGGACACACATTTTTATCCTCAAGTAATAAAATGTAATGGAAGAATTTACAGTTGGGGTTATAAAGCAATAACCATTGTAAAACCATTTAGCAGGGTTCAGATGAAGGTGAAAGGAGAAGTTCACAAGTTCAGCATCAGACTTCGTTTCCCTAAAGTTCACCCCTTATGAGTTGCAGGTTCCATGTTGCTTTGAAATAATCCTGGCCACCCTGGTCTTCTTAGACAATTATGTCTTGTTCTTGATTTGTTTGGTTCTTCTTCTTCTCTTGATTGCAGGTGAACATACTCAAGAAGTCCGACATTTTCAAAATCTGTTGCAAAACATGTTTGTAATATTCTTGCTCGATCTATAACCACCTGTTCCTTTCATGCAAAACTTGCTTTGCTAAGCCACCTTTGCTAATGGCAGGGTGGAGAAAGTTGTTGCCATCTTATACCTAAAATCCACTCGGTAGCTTTCTTTAGGACTTTTCCCTCTCCCTCTCATAATACTAGAATTTGGGACAACCCAATGAAACTGAATTTTGGAAGGACAAACAAAAGAAAGTTCAAAATCTTATTTATATAGATTCAATTTTTATTACAGCAAAAGCCAGCAATACAGAATATCATAATTCCAAACAGAAGAAAATCAGCAATAACATCGCCAGAAATAGAACAATTACACAAAAGGAATGTGCAATGTGTCATTCAATAGAAGGGATTTACGTTTCCTAATAGCTAAAGTGCAGAATTTGGCCACGTCATATGATACTGGGCTTGAGGAATCTGCCAGAAGGAATTTTCGTAAGATTTTGGGGGGAAATTCCAAATAATATTGTAAGGGTGTAAATTTGATAAAAGGGGTAAAATAAGTCGAGCTCGTTCTTCACTATAAAATCCACAAAATAAAAGAATGTGAGCGACAGATTCTACTTTGTTAGACATGCAAGGGCAAAGGCGCTCATGAATTGGTACCCGAATAAATTTGCCGTACAGCACCGCTGAGGGCATTGCCTCAAAGCGGGCTCTAGAGAAGGCCCATCTATAAGCTTCATTAGTGATGTTAGATAAATAAGGGGCAGCTGTAAAATTAGGCCACGATTTTAGACATCTATCATTCTCCAGAAGTAAGGCATGAATTCCCACTTACGTACATCCCTGCTGGGCTGCCACGACCAAGCCAGACCTCTCCTGACCTCACACCCTTCCATTACATCCCTATCCTGAGCTCCAGGTGCTCAAAGTGCCAATGCCTCCATACCCCACTCCCAATGTCCCACCATTGGTTCCTCAAGCAACCTTAGCAGTCCTAGCAGCTTTAATATCCTTATTGTGCTCCTTTACTTTCTCTGTTGTTGGGAAACCAAAAAGAATTAATTAACAATGTTTTATCCTAAGCTTTCAGCTTGTGTGTATCTGTGGCATCTCAGTTACAGGTAGGTAGCCGTGTTCATCTGACGCAGTCGAAATAAAATAAAAAAATTCCTTCCAGGTCTCCAAGGTGCTACTGGAAGGAATTTTTTTATGGTGTGGCATCTCAGATCGCAGTATATTTGACCTGGAAGCCAAATTGTCACAAGTGATGCTGAAAACCCATTTAAATTAAGATATATCAGTTGTAAAGGTAAAGGGACCCCTGACCATTAGGTCCAGTCATGACCGACTCTGGGGTTGCAGTGCTCATCTCGCGTTATTGGCCGAGGGAGCTGGCATACATCTTCCAGGTCATGTGGCCAGCATGACAAAGCCACTTCTGGTGAACCCGGAAATGCCGTTTACCTTCCCACTGTAGTGGTACCTATTTATCTACTTGCACTTTGACATGCTTTCGAACTGCTAGGTTGGCAGGAGCTGGGACCGGGCAACGGGAGTTCACCCCATCGCGGGGATTCGAACCGCCGACCTTCTGATCGGCAAGCCCTAGGCTCTGTGGTTTAAACCACAGTGCCACCTGCGTCCCACAGTTGTATCAATTGTAGTACCTGCGTCCCACAGTTGTATCAATTGTAGTGAACATGATTTGTTCGGGGTATGTGTGTGTGTCAAAATTGAAAGGGAGCTGATTTTAAACTGGGTGGTGGGTTGTTGTTGTTTACTTAGTTTAACTTTAAACTTCACGCATATGTCAGGCAAGCAACAGCAACAAACATGCTTTAAAACAGGGGTCCCCAGACTTTCTGCGCGGTGGGCCGGAGGGCAGGGGAGTGCGCGCGCAGCGGGCCGGAGGGCGGGGGAGTGCGCGCCCGTGCGCATGCGCACACGCACACGGGCGGGGAAAAAATCGCCAAAAATCGCTTGTGCGCATGCGTATGGGCCTCCCCCGACCCGGAAGTGCACCAGAAATGACCTCTTCCGGGTCGGGAGAGGCCCATACGCATGCGCACAAAGGATTTTCGGCGATTTTTTGCCGATTTTTTAGATCGTCGCTGCGCCGCGCGCCGTGAGAGCGGGCGGCGGCAGCGGGCGGCGGGAGTCGTCGCGGGCCGGATTGGAAGGCCGATTGGGCCGCATCCGGCCCGGGGGCCGTAGTTTGGGGACCCCTGCTTTAAAACATCATTGTGAAAGCAGCGTTAGGATGTATATTAGTCATTCCTTTGTCCCAGGGGACTCTGGGAATTGTAGTGCTATGTGGGAGTGAAGCTAGGATCTCAAACAAGAGAAATCTCAGCACTCCCACAAAACTACAGGTCCCAGGCTGCTTTGAAGGAAGCCATTACAGTTACGCTGGCATAAAACCAGACTCAGTCTGCAGTGTAGATTAATGCAGTCCCAGTTTATCCACCTCTCTGTTTGCCCATGAAACCCAATCTTTAGCGCTGAATTGGAACAAACAGCAACCAGGTTTGCCATTTGTTCCAATTTAGCACTAAAGAGCAGGCTTTCCGGGGGAAGTGGTGGGGCAAAGGCAAAATCACCCAGACCTATGCCTAGAAAGCACTGGTCAAGCAGAAAACAACTCTGACTTTTGCTTTATAGGCATGGGACAAGCCCTCAGTCTCTAAAGTAGACTCCAGTTTGCTACCTTCTTATTTTCTAGACAGTACATTAGGTATGTACCTATAACCTTATGTGCAGGGTTTGTTTTACACAAATTGGAAGTGTGGACTCCCTGATCCTGATCAGAAGCCATGTATTATTATGGTTCCAATGTGGATTGACAGCCCACCCTCCACCCATGTCTGTAATTTATGTTGGGGGGAAAATCCTTCACATTCTCACTGTGAACATTGTTTTCAATTTACATTGAGAAAAACAAGCCTGTGGTTATAAGTGCAGATATGTAGTAATAAGTACAGTCCGGTTTGGCCAGAGGAGTCACAGTGATTCCTGATTCCCGTTTTTTCTATTCAAACTGAACTTTTGCCCCAGGGTTGTATTATTAATCATGAGATTATGAATTTATGAAGAAAGATAATAATTCAACTGAGTAAAGAGCAAAGTTCCACCCCCTCGCCAGTAATGAAGATAAAGGTGTGAAGAACATCCTAGAGTGGTACGTCACCCTAATTGCCGAGCTTCCTGGGGTTCCAGGCACTTACCCAGGGTTCCGTTTCCTTTTGGAAATGAGGCACAGTGGAGACTGTGGTGTTTTTATGATATATGGTTTATTTGCACACCCACTCACCCACACCCCATGAGCCTGCTATGGAGGGGCTCGCAGTATTAACACCCCAAAGGGTCGTGTTTCTCCCATAGACTTTGATTAAGCAGAAATCAGCCATGTTCTCTCTCTGCCTTTTCAGCCCACTGTTTTTCCTCTTCTAGGTCACACTACTGCAAACTCGGCCCTCAGACTCAGGTTTTAACCATCTGAGAGCTGAAGGAGGGGGGCCACCCATTTGTCATCTGGCCCAGAGCCCCTTTTCCTTTCTTCTGTTAATGGTCCATCACCCAGACAGTTACGTCATCAGGAAGCTAGCCTGGCTTGATTAGTTGTTAACAGTTACTAGGGTTATAGGGCACCCACAAACTCATAACACTATAGCACCTCTAGGAATTATGCTCCTAGGCCAGAGGTTTTCAACCTTTTTGAGCCCACGGCTCCCTTGACCAACTACACTTTTTCTGTGGCACCCCCATGGGGCTCAAGAGCCCAGTGGTGCAGAGCTGGCAACCCTTTACCCCTTTTTGAACACCCTCCCTTGTGGGGGATTCCCTCAGCCTCCTCCTCTCTTCTTGGTAGTCCTCTGAGCATCCACTGCTGGCCCCCGGTCTCTGAGCTGCCCCCCTGCCCCAAAGAGAGGAGAGCCAGTGTGGTGTAGTGGTTAAGAGCGGTAGACTCGTAATCTGGGGAACTGGGTTCGCGTCTCCGCTCCTCCACATGCAGCTGCTGGGTGACCTTGGGCTAGTCACACTTCTTTGAAGTCTCTCAGCCCCACTCACCTCACAGAGTGTTTGTTGTGGGGGAGGAAGGGAAAGGAGAATGTTAGCCGCTTTGAGACTCCTTCGGGTAGTGATAAAGCGGGATATCAAATCCAAAACTCTTCTTCTCCCTCTTCTTCCACAGGGGCCTGAGGCACCATTCGCCTGCAGAGCTTGTTAACCAGGCCTGTTGCAACAAACAGCTGTGCAAGCCTTGGGGGAGACAGAGATGTGGGACGGCATCAGAGAAGGGAGGGAAGGAAAGCGGGGCAGAGGCCAGTGTTGCCTGCAGCACCCCTGACCATCATTCAATGCACCCCAGGGTGTCACAGCACACTGGATGAAAACTACTGTCTTGGGCAAAAGCCATTAGACAAAGTACCAAATAAGACTCAGATAAAAATTGTATTCCACGACCAATTTAGATACTGTACGTAAGTCACAGGAATTTTATAGATTTCCTAGTAAGACTTAGGAAATGCTGTTCCTAGGAATTTTGTGGTCTGGGTTTGGCCAGACATCAGGAATCTGTGCCCCCCAGATGTTCCTGGCCTCCAGCTGTCATAATCCCTAATGACTGGCTGAGGCTGACTGGAGTTCAAGTCCAGCAACATCTGGAGGTCAACTGCTTCCCCACTGCTGGATGAGAGGATTTTCACAAAAAAGAACAATGACAATTATTCAGATTTCTAAATGACATTCAAGGTAGCAGCAGAACAAAGTCTTAGCTGTAGAATTCACAGGCCTTTTGATGGATAATCATCACAAGCAATTAAGAGAAGAAGTGATTCATCCATTTTATGGTTGATGGAATGCTTTGATGTATTGGTCATGCAAAACAATAAAAAGCTCATATTCCCTTTTCTCGTGAGGAAGCCTATTCAGCATAAGGGAATTTCCCTTGAAAAAGGGGAGAACTTGATAGCTATGCCTTTTCTCTTCTACAGAATACCTGAAGCTTACACTTTGCCTCTAGCAATGCACTCCTATAAGTGGATACTTAGAAATAAAGTAAATTCTACTATGTTCAACGGGACCGACTCCTTAATAAACCCACCACATAGCTCCCTGGACTGATAGGCAGCACATATAGCCTTCTTGGTACAGAGTTTCAGGTCCCACCCAGGGACTGAGGGATCCCAAAGGAAGAGTCAGGATATGCAACATGGGCTTCTACAAACACTCACCAAATAGCTATAGCCTCTAGGAACCTTGTGATGGTGAATGAGTTGTATGACTGGTCATAATTCTGGTCCAGATCCTTGATCCTAATTCAACACTCAGTCCCAGGGATTTTGCCACACCCACTTTTGGCACACACCCCACAGCATGCAGCCCTCATAGCTTGCTCATGAGGAATGTGGCTCTCAGGTTGGAAAAATCCCCCCCATTCCTGTTCTGAACATGGCACTACCCTGTCTACTGATATATGAGCCATCATCTTCTGCACGAGTCTACCCTCAGACATTGAGTCTCATCTGTTGTGGCACCCTGGCACCATCTTTGACCTCTTTTTGGTGCCACCTTTTAATTTTCAAAGGCTTTTTAGTCTCCCTTTATTCTATTTTATGCTGGAATTTTATTTTGCTCTGCTTGTGGTGTGTGTGCAAGAGTCTTAATTTCATGCACCCTTCTCTTTTCTCCATCCAGACAAGCAAGAGACATTATCAGAGTTCAAGAACACATTCCAGCTGTACAGTAGTGTGTGTGTGTGTGTGTGTGTGTGTGTGTGTGTGTGTGTGTGTGTGTAAAGCAGGGCCAGTGAGAGGCATGGCCTGTGAAGAGCTCTGGGGGCCAAATAAAGAGGCCTGGGGGCCACATTTGGAACTGGGACCTGAGGTTCTACATCACTGGTCCACACTGATGTCAGAATGCCCCTGAAAGACCACATTTTTAAGTGGTGTCTGGTTTTTATAGCCTTGTTATGTCCCTTTAGGGACCCAGGTGGCGCTGTGGTTAAACCACTAAGCCTAGGGCTTGCTGATCAGAAGGTCGGCGGTTCGAATCCCTGTGACGGGGTGAGCTCCCGTTGCTTGGTCCCAGCTCCTGCCAACCTAGCAGTTCGAAAGCACGTCAAAATGCAAGTAGATAAATAGGAACCGCTACAGCAGGAAGGTAAATGGCGTTTCCGTGCGCTGCTCTGGTTTGCCAGAAGCGGCTTTGTCATGCTGGCCACATGACCTGGAAGCTATACGCCGGCTCCCTCGGCCAATAATGCGAGATGAGCGCGCAACCCCAGAGTCGGGCACGACTGGACCTAATGGTCAGGGGTCCCTTTACCTTTATGTCCCTTTAGCTTTTAGGTGTAACAGGGCAGCCTACTAACACAAACACATGAATAATAAATAGTCTTCCCTGAAACTACATTGGCTTGCAACTTTTAATTAAACTGCAGCAAGAAAGACAAAAAATAACATGCAAAAAGACAATAAATTTGTCCTTCTTCAAAGCAGAAGATGTCGGGGACAGCAACATTTGAGGAAATGCTTTGAAATGACCACTAGAACCGATAAGAAGAGGCTTCATTGTCAGTAATGCTGATGGCTTTATCCATGCCGCATATCTATGATGCTGCAATAATCCCAGAGATTCACTCATCTCTCCTAATGAAGCGCATATATATATATATATATATATATATATATATATATATATATATAACCCTCCTATCTGGAAAACACTATGACATCCTTATTAATGCTCTGTTAGGTTTGCTTTGAAAAAATATTACTGTATATTCCATTGAGACTATAAATGCTAATGGATTTTTAAAAATAATTGCTTCTTAGAAACTAATGAAACTAATGAAATTGCATCTTTTGGAAAAGAGGTCTGGTAAATCCTATTAGTATCTGTTAGGATTATATTAAGAATACCCACAGACACCTTAAACAAGATGCAAAATGCAAGGTGGTTACAGTCTCAGTCCGTGAGTATAAGGATGGCTATTTCCATGATAGGATGGATATTACCTTTTTCAGCAAGGTGCCGGTCCACTGTCCCTCAGACCTTGTGGGGGGCCAGACTATATTTTGGGGAAAAATATGAACGAATTCCTATGCCCCACAAATAACCCAGAGATGCATTTTAAATAAAAGGACACATTCTACTCATGTAAAAACATGCTGATTCCCGGACCGTCTGTGGGCCGGATTGAGAAGGTGATTGGGCTGCATCCGGCCCCCGGGCCTTAGTTTGGGGACCCCTGCTCTAGATGGAATTTAAATAAGAGCAAAAATATGCATTTCTGGAAACAACATTTGAGGAAATGTAAGCATCACCCCACCCCCCAGGTGAGAACCAGTTGGAAATTATTTTTTTCTGATTGACTAAGCACAGAGGAGCTAGGCAGAAGGATCTACAAAGCCTCTCACTCAGTGGTAAGGTATGACTGTGGTTAATAGGAGTAAAAATTGGCTGTGCCTTTGGGGATTTCAGAATCTTGGTAGGACTACAGCTCACTTTGCCCCAAAGTCTGGCCTGCAATGAAGTAGTACTAGGTAATATCCAAGGCCCCTTCCAACTCAATATTACTATAACTCTGTTGGTGAATGGAAGTACTATGAGCAACTAGATAGCTCAGATAGTTAGAGCATGGTGCTGATAACACCAAGGTCGCAGGTTTGATCCCCGTATGGGAGAGCTACATATTCTTGCAGGAGGTTGGAATAAATGATCCTCATGGTCCCTTCCAGTTCTACGATTCTATGCTTCTGTGAGCCCCTCTCAAGCCAACTCAAGGAGGAAAATAGTTTTCCAATTGCAAATATGGTGAGCAACTAGACCTGACATGTTCTCCCTACTGAGCCTCTCTATGTGGACTTTGCTCTTGCACACAAGACCTTCACACTGCAGCCCATTTCCAAATGCAGCTATGGGATCATTTAGACTTCCTTTCGTGCCAGGTTTCTGGGCACAGGTCTGTGCTTTAAAGTGCCATGTCCGAGCTCATCCCATCCCTTTTTTTTGCCCTGCGAAAACCCGTTCTTTCCCGCTAAATTGCAAGGTGTGGAAAAAACCAAATTGTCATTTGTTCCAATTCAGTGTTAGAGAGCAGGTTTTCATGGGAAAGAACAGGGGCAGAAAAAGAAAAGTGCTTGGACACAATACTTTATGCCATAGACCTGTGACAAAAAGCACAGGGCAAAAGGTAAGTGTGGATGAGCTCCATCTTTCAATGCCCCTCAAGCAAAAATCGTCAGGGGGAAATTCCTTCAGGACTCTGTATGCCACAGCCAAAGTAAGAAGTAAGGAAAAACCCACAACATGCAAAATCCTCCCTAACCCTCTGAACAATATGCCTGGTGATAGGCAGAAGTTCAGCAGAGGATGTAAAGGCTTGTATTCCACATGGATCCAGCATTGCCAAGAGCTAATTCTCTGCTTTATGCAGCGATAGCAGGGGCACGTCGGGGATAAAAGGAGCTGCCAAGAGTGCTTTGATCCTTTCTAAATTTGCTTCAAAGACATTTGCAGCTTCCAGAGCCCAGCGATGTTGCATCCTGGAAGTTTCTACAGAAGTTATATGAGGTGCAGCTGCTGAAACTGTTGTCCTTTCATGGGTGACCTTCAGAAATAGTGAAGGGGAGATTGTCCAGGAGCACTAAACTACCCAAGAGATGAAGAAAAGGCGCAGTTTGCTGAAGGCTAAAATCTAATTGCATGGCTGGTGACTAGCCTTCTCTTCACCAAGAGCATGTCCCGAGGCTCTCGACTGAACTAAGAAATCTCCTTAAAGAGAGATTCCAAAGAATACAAAGATAAAATGCTGGGATAGGTTTCTTATACATAACCGTTTTCTGGCCAGAGTCATACATTTGTGGTAGTAGCAACTCCTAATAGGAGGAATAACATGTCCAAGCACCAAAGTAACTGTACATAGTAATAGCTATTATCTGTGCACCTATCTGTATGTGGCCATAGTGGTACCACCCACTCAGAAGAAGGAGATATCAGCAGCCTTGTGGGAAACTGCCAGGTCAGGCACCCCCAAACTGCGGCCCTCCAGATGTTTTGGCCTACAACTCCCATGATCCCTACCTAAGAGGACCAGTGGTCAGGGATGATGGGAATTGTAGTTCAAAACATCTGGAGGGCCGAAGTTTGGGGATGCCTGTGCCATGTTATTCCGTTTCTTGAAGAAGTGATACCTACTGATGCCGCTTTTCATTCAAATGAATTCTAAAGCGGGTTACAAACAATTAATGATAATAACATGGTAGAACGTAACAGAACATCACAAATACAGCCTAAATCATATAGAATAATCAGCAGTTGAACAATCACAATGTATAAAACACTGCTAACAAAACAGCAACTAAAAATTAAGCTAAACATCACAATTAAAACAAGAGTCAAATCATATGATTAACAAATCAATACAGCATTTATAATCTATAAAACAATATAGTTCCCGACTTAGTCGAGGTATTGATAAGAGTAGGAATTTAACTACCTGAGAATCATAAACTCTTCAAGTTGAGTTTGATTCCAATTACTGCTAAATGACTTTATTGTCTCACTGAAATTGAAGCAAGGTCATGCAGTGGTCACAGCCCCGGGTGTTTAATAAGGTGTGCACTGAGAATTCAACACCTTGTTCCTGAACTCTGGTGCTCACATTCTGATAATGCTCTCGTGGCATTGCACTGCACTGCACTGATTAAGCATGTATGTGACAGCAGAGTATGTCTTAGATTCAAATAAAAGACACCATCCTTGCCTACATAAATGTTTGCAATTCCATAGGTCACACATTGTGTAATAGATACAAATTGTTTTGGATGAAATGTTCTCTTGTCTGCACGTATGGAGATGGTGAAGTGCAAGTTTCATTGTGCCTGCTGTCAGCAACCCCTTATAAAACATAGGCTACTCTAGAAAGAAACGCTGTGATCACTAAAAGTCAGCATGGGTTTCTGAAAAATAAGTCATGTCAGACTAATCTGATCTCAAGTGTATCTGAAGTGTATTTCAAGTGTTTCAAGTGTATCTGAAGAAGTGTGCATGCACACGAAAACTCATACCAAAATAAAAACTTAGTGGGTCTTTAAGGTGCTACTGAAGGAATTTTTTTATTTTGCTTCGACTCAGACCAACACGGCTACCTACCTGTAATCTGATCTCATTTTTTGACAGAATTACAAGCCTGGTAGATGAAGGGAATGCTGTGGATGTAGCCTGTGGATGTCATATAGAGGAGGGAGAAAGGTGGTTTTCTGCTGCTCCAGAGAAGCGGACACGGAGCAATGGATTCAAACTACAAGAAAGAAGATTCCACCTAAACATTAGTGAGAACTTCCTGACAGTAAGAGCTGTTCGGCAGTGGAATTTGCTACCAAGGAGTGTGGTGGAGTCTCCTTCTTTGGAGGTCTTTAAGCAGAGGCTTGACAGGCATATGTCAAGAATGCTTTGATGGTGTTTCCTGCTCGGCAGGGAGTTGGACTGGATGGCCCTTGTGGTCTCTTCCAACTCTATGATTCTATGATTCTACTCTTAAAGAACGGCTGACATACAGAAAGGTTGACTGAGCTCAGACTGTCCACTCCGAAGAATGGGACAATGCCATTCCACCACAGAACAATATTGGTTGCAACATCCTATTTCATCCTGTGTATCAGCCCAGTTGCTTTGTCTTATGCACTGAGGAAGAACTAACGGCTGAGGACAGTTGTGTGTTCGCTCCTTGATCCTGATCACTTACACAGGACAGAGAACAGGAGATTCAGGGCCTCTATTCTCTCAAGCCCTTTATTGTCCTCTGCTTACTAGACTGAGGGCCAGCAGAGCCTCGAGAATTGTGGTTGGCTGGAGTCACCATGTGCCAGTCCACATGCATCAAATATTAGGTTCCAGAGAGCCATATCCAGATAGCAGGGACAAGGCCAGTTCTGTAGGCTCACTCAGTGAGAGCAGCCGGATTTCATAACAAAGCAAACCTGCTAAGTGACCAAGCCCCAGACCCTTAGCTGAAGGTAACACACACACACACACACACACACACACACACACACACACACACACGATGAAACACTGGCTAAGGTGTTGGGAGAAAAGGCATGACATTTGTGATCTGCAGATACAATGCCAGTGGAATTGGTCTCACATATATTCACAAGGAACGGAACCAGGGGTTTGAAGATACATTGCAGACTAGATATATGTACATCAAATTGGAAAATGGTATGTGTTTGTTGCTGACAGTACATGTCTGGGGACACACATCTTTTTTTTGTGAACGAATATCTCAGCACTGGAAGAAACACACTTTAACCATACTCAAATTACAAATGATGTGAAGGTACTCACAACTTTCAGCTTGTGCTGGATGACCTGTTTCTGAACTCTTAGAAAGTTAATAAATAGCTTTTACAATAACAGAGGCAGTGCTGCAACCCTGAAACCTCGTCGTAAGTACCTTTAAATAAAAATATTGGTGTTTTGAAGGATTTGCCCTTAAAAATCGACACAGGAGCACGATGGGATGGACTTAGTCTTGTGGGAAATCTGCAAGGAGGACCTGAGCTCAAGAGTACTTCCCTCCGTGGTTTCTAGCCCTTGTTACTCAGAAGCATCATCGTCTCCGACCATGAAGACAGAGCATAGCCACAGTGACAGACTTTGGACTCTCAAATTTCAGTGGCACTCTGTGTGATGCTAAATTCGGCACCCCTACCTCTCACACTCCATTCTACAACATTGCTTTGGTGCCCCCTGCAGTGTGTGTCATACCCAGTGCAGCCATATCGGTTATGTCACCCTAAAACCGCCTCTGATAGCCATCATGGCTAGTAGCTATTGCTAGCCTTATTCTCCATGAATTTGTCCTATCTTCTTTTATAGCCACCTACGTTGGTGGCCATCACTGCCTCCTGTGGTTGCTGTGGGATAACTAGCCTCATATAGCCAACATGCTGAAGTCTGAATAGCGCATGACATGGTTAATACCATAGAGTAAGCTGTCCTGCCAGGCTTAGCTATGTCCACTCCCTCTCACATTGGAGGAACTAGGTAATCAAGCCTTTGTTCCCCTCAGTCTACCTGAGAAGCTCAGTGTATGAAGAGGCTCAGCTGGTTGCTCCAGCTTAGCTACATGGCTCTCACAAGCCATGCTTGAGATATGATGCCAATAATTTAGGCACTTTCACCACTTTGGAACTAAACTAATTTTTACTGCTTGTGCAACCTTTCTGTGTCGATGTATGGAAAAGCACCTGAACCAGACATCTGAAGAGTTAGTATGTAAACTAGTTTTTAACTTACCAAATGTGTGTTTTTCCTTTGCTGAGGGAAGATGAAACCTTTGGAAGTCACTTGATAAAAAACATATTTTTAAAGTCTTCTAGCCTGTAAGGATAAAGGTAAAGGGACCCCTGACCATTAGGTCCAGTCGTGACCGACTCTGGGGTTGTGGCGCTCATCTCGCATTATTGGCCGAGGGAGCCGGCGTACAGCTTCCAGGTCATGTGGCCAGCATGACAAAGCCACTTCTGGCGAACCAGAACAGCACACGGAAATGCCGTTTACCTTCCCGCCAGAGTCTACTTGCACTTTGACATGCTTTTGAACTGCTAGGTTGGCAGGAGCTGGGACCAAGCAACGGGAGCTCACCCCATCGCGGGGATTGGAACTGCCGACCTTCTGATCGGCAAGCCCTTAAGCTCTGTGGTTTAACCCACAGCGCCACCTGCGTCTAGCCTGTATTCCCGTGCTTTACCTTATATTCTGTGATTTAAATCTCTGCTGGGGTTCTTTCACCAAAGAGTACTTGCCCCAAACTTGGATCCTGGCATTGAGGAATTCTCTTTCCTATAATTCCTTTTTCCAGAACCAACATTGGCAAGGTTCATGCCTTAACTATGTGCTGCTTGAAGAAATACTCTGAAATTGTGGTTGAGTTCTAAACTCTCCTGCCCCACATCACAAATATTTACCTCTTTCCTCTCCGTTGTTTTCTCGCATCTTCTTTTTTCCTCCCACCTTGCTTTGGGAACTAAAGGAGTGAGCCATAATTGCTAGAATTATCCAAACTCTCTTTTGTGGTGAGGGACAACTCTTTCCATCACATCTTGGAACGGTGCCCAGTCAGAGAATGTGCAATGACTGAAAGCATGAGGTGGACAAGTTAGATCTTCTTCCTTCCCCTACCCCTTTTGTGTACAACTTTGGAACGAAGCATGTTTTGTACAGTCAATGCATATCTTTACTTCCTGCTGTTACTGAAGCTGGGGCTTTTAAAACACGCCGTGCTTTTTCGAGATCTGCATTTAACCACCACTATCAAGCATTTGCCAGCTTGATAGATACTTTACATCCCTATGTGCCTTGATGTAGCTTGTTGATATTTTTTGTATTGTGGTCCTAGCTGTGCTGTCATGGTAATTTATTAGATGCGGAGTGGTGCTTTGAATGTCTCCCCCTCTTCTTGCATTTATGGCATTTGTAGAAACTGTTGTGGTTTTAGGGCATTTGTAAAATGCTGTGGCTTTATGGCTTTGTGGGGAGAGGGCTATGATTTAAAGGAAAAACAGGCTCAGCAGAAATCATTGGACGGTACTTCCCAGTTATGACATTCACAACATCTTCTGGACATATTGGAAAAGTCTCTCTGGAGAGAATGGAAATTACAGTGAGTCATACCAGAGGCACAGACCATCAGGACTGCCTGGGCAAACCTCATTGAGATGAACTGTGGTACTCTTTGACAGCTCCCATTCATTTCAATTGGGGTTTGCCTGGGATCACTTCTTGGCTGAATGTGCTCCAGATCATAGCTGCCAAGTTTTCCCTTTTCTCGCGAGGAAGCCTATTCAGCATAAGGGATAACTTGGCAGCTAAAAAAGGGATAGCTTGGCAGCTATGCTCCAGATCAGTTCATAGGATGGTTGCCTCCACTAGCGAGAAACTTGATTTTGTTTGTATTTTAATGAGAACCTACCTAATTTGTACGTATCAAACAAATACATGGCCCAAAATGCTCTTATGCTGAAGGTGCAGAGCTCTCAATAGTTCCTCTGAAGCCTGTCCAGGAGTAGGCTTTGCCTGCTGAACAGCAGCCTGAAAGGGAAGAAGGCAGAGTGACTCCACCAGCAGCTGATCAGCCTGCAGCAACACAGAGGAGGAGGCACTGATGAGAACCAGCTGGCTTTAGTCTCACTCAGATGCTGGAAACAACTCTAGTACGGTAGTTCCTGGTCCTACCTTGCTGCTTCTTGCTCCTCTTGACCCCATGATCATTGGATTCCCTGACCCCTGGACTGCAATCTGACCACATGGATTGCAGACACTAGGACTGGGCCTGACTTTGGATGCTGACTCTGCTTCCAGGCATGTACTCCTCAGAGACTCTTCTAGTTGGCTAGTGAGCTCTGCACATTGTTGCGAAGCAATGAGACTATGACAAAGCCGTATCCTAATCTGTTGCACAACTGACACATCAAGTGTAGGGTATGTGGGTGTGGCTTTACCAAAATGGTCTGGTGGGCCCAATGTGGAGGCCTGATGGGCTTAGTATGGCCCTGCTTTAGAGGGTTGGGGAACCCTCCAGATGTTTTGGACTACCACTCCCATCATACCTGACCATAGGCCACAGGTACCCTTCCTCTGTTTTAGCTGCTACAGGTAAAATCCATTGGGGCATTATTGTGCACTAGCCCCATTGAAATAGATAGGAATGGTTCAAGAGCATTTATAATGCTTGTGGGGCAATAGAATAGAAATACTTTATTGTCGCTGTACCGTTTGTTTACAGTGAGATTAAGCAAGATTAAATCTTGGGTAACTGGGCACATTTCTTCTCCTGTGCTTCCAATGTTTCTGGTGTTTCAAAGAAGCAGTTCATGCAAGACCTACCACTGCTCTTCAATCTTTTTAATCAAATTGCAGGAACTCCCTCAGAAGATGGCTTCACATGTTCATGGCTCTTGCTTAGTGAGACCTGGACGGTGCCATCTCTGAACTAGAGCTTACATCCTTAGTATTTCTCCTTTTTCACCCTCTGTTTCTGTCGCGTGACTGCCTCCACTTTCCACACCCCAATGATGTCACCCCCCATGGTGGTTGGTGCCCACTGAGGCAGGGAGGCCAACAATAGGGGGAGCTAGAGTCCATATAGGCGGAACCACTTATTTTAGTTTCTCCCCTGTCTGCCTCCATGTTGAGTCCTACAAAAGCAACACACTGAGGCTAAGTTGGAAGAAGCTGACAGGCAGGGACTGGTTGGACTGGTTGTGGGTTAAATGGCAGGCAGGTAGAGGACATAATGGAGTTGGTGGGACATTCCCACCCCCTACTGGAAACCATAGGAGTGTCTTGCTTGTGGTTTCCCCAGAGACATCTGGTTGGCCACTGTGGGAACAGGATGTTGAACAAGATCCAGTAGATCTTTGTTCTTAAGTTCTCATGACTTATTTGCCCTACTGGACCACCCTCCACTTTGCCACCAAAACACATTTGCATTCGCCTGCCTCCTCTCCTGCATTTGCCATTTGGTTTGGAGTATGTGTATGTATGGAAGTGAGAGCTGGGCCATAAAGAAGGCTGAACGCCGAAGAATTGATGCTTTTGAATTATGGTGTTAGAGGAGACTCTTGAGAGTCCCATGGACTGCAAGAAGATCAAACCTATCCATTCTAAAGGAAATCAGCCCTGAGTGCTCACTGGAAGGACAGATCGTGAAGCTGAGGCTCCAATACTTTGGCCACCTCATGAGAAGAGAAGACTCCCTGGAAAAGACCCTGATGTTGGGAAAGATGGAGGGTGCAAGGAGAAGGGGACGACAGAGGACGAGATGGTTGGACAGTGTTCTCGAAGCTAAGAACATGAGTCTGACCAAACTGCGGGAGGCAGTGGAAGACAGGAGTGCCTGGCATGCTCTGGTCCTTGGGGTCACAAAGAGTCGGACACGACTAAACGACTAAAAAACAACAACAACATGTGTGTGTTGACTATCCCTCCTCACCACACACACAGGGAATAAATGTAACAAAATAAAATCCCTAAACATTTATTCAAGGTGAGTCTTGAGGCTTAACTTCAGCCAAGGAAGCTACAAAGTTCTAGTCTTTCCTCAGGCAAACAGTTTGTCTTCTGTTCTGGGTCAAGCGAGCACATAGCACGTGTTGTACCTTACCTGGATTAGTCTCAGCTGGACTTGCTTCTACAGGATTAACTCTGCAAAAGTGAAGTGCAGAAGTCTGCCTTCTGGCAAGGTGCTCTTCCTTTAACTCTGCTACAGGGACTCGACAAACTTTGAATGTCTAGGACCCAATACCGATGCTGGCATATTTCTTTTCCTGATCTTGTAAAGATGTCATGTTGGTGGAAACATCAATTTTAAAATTGATTTGAGTTGTACCCATTAGTGCCACTGGTACATAAAACATAGCTGCCAAGTCTCCCGTATTCCCTGTGAAACCCCCGTTTTTCCAGCTGTTTCCCGCTGGCAGCCCGGATTTTAAAAAACCCCGTAAATCCCCCGGATTCTTACCGGCCCGGGGAGGCTCCTTCTGCGCATGTCTGGAGTCTCTCGACATGCACAGAAGCGATTTCTGGTGCTGCGGCCATTTTGGAAATGGGAAGAGCATGCGTAGAAGCGACTTCCGGTGCTGTTCTGCCCAGTTCCAAAATGGCCGCAGCGCGACTTCCAGTGCCGCGCTGCTGCCGATCCCGGATTTTTCAATCTGGGAGTTGGCACCTATGACATAAAAACGTAAGACGAGCCCTGCTGGATCAAACCAGTGGTCGGTCTAGTTCAGCATCCTGTTCTCCCAGTGGCCAATCAGATGCCTGTGGGAAGCCTGGGAGCAGGACTTGAGCGCAACAGCACTCTCCTCTCCTGCGATTCCTAGCAAGTGATATTCAGGTAATAAGAAAACAGCCTGGTTCTTGGTATGTCAAGGTGCCACTCATGGTACATTCGTGGCCTCAGGGTCACTGATGGGGTCACTGATCAGGGTTGCTGATGGGGAACTGTGTTGCAAAATTGGGGAAGTGCAGATTTCATCAAAGAATGGCTGTGTTTTGTTTTGCACATTGTTTCAGAATGTACAGATTAGGTAGGTTCACCTTTAAATGTGAACGGAACTGACTTTCTCCCCCATCCCTGCAGCTGGAACAACTGGCAATTGCACTAGGATCTTCTTTCTGGTAAGAAATGGGAGGCTTTGGACAACACCCCCTTCAACATAATGAACTCGGTGCATCTCTCCTAGCTGGAGGGGAAGGGACTTAAGCAACGTCAGCCGAAGATATTAATTAGTCAACTGGTCCTTCTCTGGCTAATGAAAGGGGCCAATATGTTCTTCCTGGCAGACAATGGGGCAGCCTTCCAGTAGTCCTTTAACTTGTGTTGACCTTCAGTGTTGGTCCCTGGGATGTCTGACACTGACATCATTCTCATTTAGCTATCAAATGATGGCTATTTTACCCTCTGGAGCAGCCTTTCTCAACCTTGGGTCCCCATATATTATTGTACTGCAACTCCTATCATCTCTGCCCCTCGACCATTCTGGCTGGGGGTGATGAGGTATGGAGTCCAACAACCTTTGGAGGTCCAGAGCTTTCTTTTTCATGAATCAAACTAAACAAAGTTTGTAAACTTTCCCCTCTCTAATGTGTTGACTTTAATACTTCCTGCTAAACCGTTAATTCACTGTTAATTGATTTTAATCTGTGCTCACTGTTGTGTGTAAACCACTTTGAATACTCTTAGTGGAAAAAATCCAGAATAAAATCATCTGGGAAACAAAAATACATAACTTACCACTTAAAATCCATGCTTCTGGCTGCTACTTGGGCTCCTAATTCTTCCTTCTGGGCATTACAATGGTGTTGTGCAAGATTGAACTCCACTTGGTCAATTCAGTAAAATATGACCATCATGGTCCCTTCTAACTCTACAAATCTACTATTCTGTTTGAGGCATGCTGCAACAGAAGACTCCTATCTAATCTGCAAAGTTGTTGTTTTAAATAAATAAATAAATAAATAAATAAAGCAAAATAAAAACAAGATGCCCAAAACTAATTCAGCTAAATGTGAAATTTGATCTGGGAAATTCTCCCTCTGGAGCAATCAGCCTGAAGAAGGAGGGGGAAGAGCTCAGCCTGTGATGATGACAAAATTCAATCAGAGCTGAACTGCCATTGATTGCTTTGATCTGGTTTGTGTTTATCTTTTAATTAAGCGGCTCTAATCCGTTTTTTAAATATTTTTTATGTGCATTTACCATTTCTCTCCCTGCCCATTCTCCAGTGGCAGTTGTTTTGCTGGCATGACAGAAATGGGCATGTTGGAACAATGGGGACCACACTGGTTAGGTATTAGGATAAAGTGAGAGCTGCAACAAAAACATTGCAGTGTACCCCCAGCCTCCATGGGGAGTGCCTGCTTTTGGTCATGGTCAGGTCTTGTGGAGGTTGAGGGCTATGGGGAATTTTGTGGGAAATGTGCAGTCAAAACATAATTAGCAAGCACAGTGCTTGTTAATGTATGAAGGGGCTAAGACCATAGAGCTGTATTTGCTGAGAGGCAGATTCAGACCATAGAAATGCAATTTGGTAGAGTAGGTTCAGTCAGGTTATGCCTCCTCTTCTCCAGAGAGGGGGGATGTAAAGCTTTTTCTTCCTGTTCTCTCCCCCTCCCTCTTTCTCTCTCCTTTGAACCATGTAGCTGATCAGATGTGTGAGACTGGCTCTCCAAGCCCAGACTCCATGTTTGACGATACCATTCTGTGTTTTGTGCTCAGCAAGCTTTTACCTGAAAGGAACTTTGATGTAGCATTGATTGATGCAGTGAATGAGACCTTGCATTGTGTAAGTAAAAGAATTTAAACTTACTTTATGGTGTAGTCTAGTGACAGAGAGACAATATGGTGAGGAGCAAAAAAAACTTGATTGGTCCCTATGAAAGGCAACCAGACAACCCCATACTGCTGTAAGGCTGTGTTAATATGCTATGTGGTGCTATGTTGCTTCTACCCCAAATCTCCACCCAGGTAGCAGAGTACGCTTGTCCCATGCCTCAGAGGGCTAGGCCAGCTGGGGGGGGGGACTTCCAGGGACTAGCTACTTTCTTGTTTGAGTGAAAACTTTATTCCAACAAGACTTCCACTTCAGGCCTCAGACAAGCTCTGCATGTGGCTGTCTCCACCGTTCCCTAAGGCTTGTGCTTCATTAGCAAAGGGACCGTTGTCTAAACTGGATGGGGATGATTGGAGTTGTAGTCCAATAACATCTGGGAACTCATAGTTGAAGATCATGTGGTCAGCCAGTTTGCTGATCAATAGGATGTGGATATAGTTCTCCATTTGAAAGGAGATTAGGAAACTCAGATTTATTTTTATTTTAAATCTGGCAGATGGGTCACAGTTGTCCTGTTAATACAAACAGCAAGATACATTTGGGTGAGAGGTCAGCAAAGCTGTTGTTGGCCCAGAGTGGACAATCAACGGTCAACAAGGAAGCAATTGTTGAAAGTCCCAAACAATGTTTTCTGCACCAGACATAAATAAAGGAACACTCAAAAGATGGGGAAAAAAATGTTTCCTGGAGCGAAAGAGACAGATAAGGGGGCAGGTGTAGGGTTGTTAAATTGCCTTTTCTTATTGTACTGGGAGCCATTAAAAATAGCCAGGCCATTTCAGCTACTGAAAGTTTTTAAGACCTTTGAAGAATGATAAAGCTTTAGGCTTAGGAGGCTGCGAGTAGCAGTGCCTACATTTAATGATTGAATAAACTTGACACTGATGACATGACAGAGGCACTGGAAACAATGATGAGAAATGAGATGATAGAAGGCTTGGCAAAACAGAGATGAGGCACAGTCACCGAAGGTCCCAAGCAGAAGGGCCCAGTCTAATCAACAGGCTTTGATTCTTTTAATAGATCGCTGGGGTAGCTGGAAAGACCGCAACGCAAACCCACTTAAATTAGCATTCCCGAGGACCATGCCCAGGGCTTCTAGCCAGCATTTCATTGCCATTGTTGCTATTCCATGGGGGCAGGGAGCATTTCCTCCTTGAATTTTTTTTATGAAAATAAGAATCAGAGCGATAAATTCTTTGCAACTTTTCAGAGGTGGGAATGTTATTAGAGCCGATAAAAAAAATCTATTTGAGTTTCCCTTTAAAGTGTTTAATCTTAAATCCCCTGAAGATTCAACACTGGACTCATATTTGATCACTTAAATGAAAAGAGCCTGCAGGTTGTTCCACTATTTCCCGCTCTCAGGAAGAAAATACACACACACACACACACACACACACACACACACACACACACACACCATTGAAGAGATGGACTGAAATATGTGGAAAGTCTCTTCCTGCACTTTACATCTGGGAAGGCATCAAGAGGCCTCTCAGTCTTTAGAGACTATCCTGCATGCTGGGGACACACAATTCTGGACCACCTCAAATTCTGCAACCAAAATCCTCACATTTTGCATTCAGGATACATGACTGCAATCTGGACAATCTGCATAGATTTCTTTAACCACACTCATTTCGTTTATCCCTGTTGCAGAATCTGAGAGCTTTTAAGAGACTGGAAGCTCTTTGTGTGGGTCAGACCTGATTATGTTGCTAGACATAGTCCCAAATCCATGTTCTCATGAATATTTTGCTACAAAAATCAGAAAGAGTATTTTGTAAAACGTGCTTCATGTAATATGAGATAGTCCAGTATAGCAATTTTAATCAAAATCTGGGAGGTAGTTAATCTGAGCAGTTATTATTATTATTATTATTATTATTATTATTATTATTTAAAAATAATTATGGTGATCTGTTGCTGAACAACCCCATTGAAGAAGATAGTGGTTACCCAAGCCTCATTTCTGGTTGCAAAGGGGTGCCCATATCAGTTCAAGCTTCAGGGCCCCGAAAATGTATTCCTATTTCTGACAATTACATTGAGTGCTTCTTATGCTATTAGCCTGTGGTTTTTGTGCCACCTGGGGAATCTCACTTTTGTGTTCCTGGCCTGATTGGCACGGGGCAGCTTTCAATTTTCCTGTAAAAGCACACAGGAATTCTGGGAAAATTCAAAATCGCTCTGCCTCCAACATGGCTCATTCTGGTTTTGTTCTTTGGTGGTTCACTGATCCTCAGCATTGGAGAAACCCCAAAAACACAAAAAGCCATTTCTTTGTATAAAGATTTTAATCATTTAAAGACACTCCTTAATGCAACAGGGCAAGACACCCAGTATTTCATCCAATATAATTCTCTCTCCCCCTCCATCTATTAATCTATAAGCCATTATTTTGGGTTCCAAATACAATAAAGCAAACACCCTCATCCCTCACGTCACAGAAATAAGGTTATTCAAAAGCTCCCTTGGTGTTTTTATCCCTTCTCTTGAACATACGTTTTACCCCACCAAGCACAACTAACACAAAGTGTGCAAGGCAAAGAATCCAACAGCCTTATCCTTTAGATTGTCCAGTTTGATCAACGGAATAATAGCTCTTTTCCCGAAGAGGGAAGGTGATCCCACACCTCCAGCACTGACCAATAAAATCTCATCATCCCAGGCCACTTTTGCAACAGTGTTATCCATCAGTTTTAGGGCTGTGTAAAGCCTCAGCTCTCCAACAGACAGTGCAATGCAATATCCATTTGGTATATTAACCCCACACCTAGAAAGTGATATTGTTTCAAGCAGAGTCCTTCAATGGAGGAAGTGCTGGCTTTCTTCTATAATTGCTTCCCATTTAGGTCAAGCAGCATTCATCCTTCAAGGTCAACGAGAAGCATTTTAGCTTTGTTTTAAGCAGAATTCTCCTCCAGCAATTATCGGTATTACATTTGCATCTCTTCATTCCTCTGTGGTTTCTCCCTCTTTCATCCTCACCACAGTGGTGTGAAGTAGGTGAGGCTGAGAGATGGGGAAGAGTTGTAGCTCAGCGGTGGACCATTTGCCTTGCATACAGAACAAGGGTGCCAACTTGAATAAAATATTGGACGGGCCTAGGTAAGCCCTGCCCCAACTAATTGATCACAAGATGTGGCACACACACACACACACACACACACACACCCCATTTGAATGGCAAAGCCCATCAACTTTTTTTGGGGGGGGGCAAAGGGACCCCAGCCCCCCAGCCCATAGGAATTGGCTCCTCTGATGCAGAAGATTCCATGTTCAGTTTCTGGCATCCTCTGGCAGGTCTGAGAGGGACTTCCTATTTGAAACCCTGGAGAGCCACTGCCTGTCAGTGCAATACTAAGCTAAGTGGACCTTTGAGTCTGACTCTGTAAAAAGCAACTACCTATGTTCTTCTAGCAATCAATTCAAGACCACCTAGTCACTTTTGTGGCCACTTGGGGATCTGAATCCAGCAGGTTTCCCTGGTGTAAGTCCACCGCATCAGGCTAGTTCAATGATGATGCTGTAAAGCACAGTAGCTCTTCCTTCCTTTTCTTCTTCTATGTGAAATTGCCACTAATATGCCTCCATGCTGGTTTCAAGGACAGAGGTGGGAGGCTGTACTGAGGGAGGTAGTCAAAGAGTAGATAAGGCTTTGAGAACATCATTGGATCCGTGCGCATCAGGGCACAGGGCGTCATGTCTGGTAACCAGGAAGATGAGGAATGCTCTTGGATCGATGAGTACTGCCATGCGTGGGGGCCTATGCCACAACGGCTGCATGGCACCCGGCAGGGACCCTGTCATAAGACAGATAGAAAGAGAATCTTAGGCGCACTAATGCAGGCTTTTAGCTGGGTGCAATTTATGAGCAACACAGGACTTGCCTTATCAATTCCCTTCAGTGTTTAGCAATAAAAAAGCAACAAAGTTTCAGAGAGTACCTCTAAATGGAGTCCTTAAAATATAGTGACAGGCAATCAGTAAGGGAGAAAAGAAATCATTTTGTTCTGGTGATTGCGAGGGTTTGTGTGGGCGGAGGACGGGACGGAAATATTGTTTGCCAGCCAAATAACTCTTTCAGGCTGCAGCCCTGTACAGGGGCTCAATGGGACTTACTTCTGAGTAGACAATAGAATTGCGCTGTCAGACAGTTCCAGCCTTTGCAGAACATGTAAATCCAGGGTTTAGAACGTGCTGGGATTAGAATAGAAAAAGCAGCTGCGTAGAGATGAAGTTTTGACGTAATCAAAACCATGGTTTGCAAACACAGCTCAGACTACTGTTTCAGTTTCTGGTTTGCATTAGCTATGGTCTGTAGACATTAAACTCTGAGCTCCATAGAGATGGGGTTGGAGGGTGAAGAAAGGAATGTATTTTTTTGAGGTTTGTAGGCCAGAATGGATAACAAGGTCTGAGTTTATGGTATTTTAGTGTAACATGTGCTAGACTCTGCGATGCCTCTCTGTGCAAGGCTATTACTGTTAAGTCTATTTGTGCTTTTACAAAAACACCCACAAAGGCTATGCAAAACTATGGCTTAACCCAAAACTGTTAATCAGAAACATTTATTGCCTGCTTTTTCAAGGTACAGTTCTTAATTAGTACAACTTATATGTACAAAAAGTCTCAGTTTAAGAAGGTCGGTCCTCCCTTTACAGATAGTCATTTATACTCACTACTGTCTCTGCCTTTGGAGCTGGGATAAAATCAACCTCAGTTAGATGCTGAAGACCACAAAAATTGCCAAATCTTTCATGCTTTCTCCACTTTGCCCGCTGATTCTGAAACCAGATCTATGTGTGGGGGAAGAGAAGAAATGAAATCAATGGGAGGGGGGCGTGAAGTGGTGACTCACCCCCTTGCGGCAGCAATTCCAGGGTCCACCTCTTAAAGGGCTTATATATATGGGTGTCACTGGCCATACACCGAAAGGTCATTAGTGAACTACCCTGTGATGGGCTTGGCTGCCTGCTACACTTACGTCTCACAGAGCACCCCCATATCCCATTTACCCTGATGAGCCCCAGGTCCCCCAGCTGGGGGTCTGGGAGGGATACACCCCCAAGGCCTAAGGCAAAGTCTTCCTACATTCGGATGTTTAATAAAGTTGTGGCCTAATTTTAATTCCATATAATGTCAGAGTCTTTATTCCTTCCTTATGATCCCTGGGGCCTGGGGCTGTCGCCGCCTGGTCACACAATGAATTGAAAAAAATTCATTTGTCAAAAATCCAGAAGCTTTCTTATTGGGAATAATAGGAGATGAAAAAGCAAAGGACTTGAAAAGACTGTTTATGTATGTGACGACAGCCGCAAGAACGCTTTTCGCCCAGAAATGGAAGGAAGATAAAGTCCCAACCAAAGAAGAATGGATAACCAAGACGATGGACTATGATGAAATGACAAAAATGACTGTGAAGATCAGACACCAAGATGATAGGAAATTCATTAAAGAGTGGGGAAAATTTATAGAGTACCCTAAAGATCACTGTAGATATTTAAAAACGTTAGCAGGATTGTTATAACACTTATAATGTAATAAGACTAAAGTTAAAAATGGATACAAAATGAATTTGAAAAAATGTAATTGGATGCAATAGAAAGAATAGATAAATATTGAAAATGGGGGTGGGGGAATTCAAGTAATCTCAAATGTGCAAAAATTGAAAATGATTTTAATGTATAAGAACACTGTTAAAAAACAAAAAATAAAACATTAAGAAAATTAATTTGAACACCCGTGGAATCACAAATGGTGAAGACTGCTGGAAGGACTAGTGAGGAACCCAAATTTAGGTGGATTGGCTAGTTGAGATTTCTGCATTGTAGATGGTTGGGGTCGGGGTCCCTTCCAACTCTAGAATTCATTGATTCTATGATTCTGTGACATCTTATGAAAATTCAACCCTGCAGATTCACTGAGACCAAGATGCAAATGATATTTTTGGGGGTTTCGTTGTTTTGATTGGCAATGAGCTGAGAATAAGTGTACACTTCTTGACAATGAATATATGCAGATGATATTCAAATCTGAAGGCTCTCCCATTCCCCCCCTATACTATGAAACCCTTGTTTAGGGGAAAAAAGTCTTGCCTGTGAAATGGCTCTTAGATATGATCATTTAAACAAGACAGAGATGTGTCTTCTCATCTAATCTAAGAATTTAAATTCAAAAACAAGTTTCGCTCTTGCTTTGCTGGGGGCTGCTTTGAAGAACTGCCCCAGGAAAATTGGGTTTGGAGTAAGCAATGAACTGTTTGCTGATTTTTACGAGCCATTCTGATAGTGAGCCAAGGTTTGTTTGTTTATCTCTACCTGAAAGTGGGACATGCTGGTGCTACTCTGTTCAGAACATTACCCTTGATCAAGCACATGGCTTTGAAACTGAATACAAGCTCAAATATAATGAATTCAGCTACAAATGCATGGCCCTGGAGATTGTTTACTGGGAAATCATTTTTAAAAGTTATTTCTCAATAAAACTCACATGGTGATGAGAACAGGGCTTTGCTACTAGAAAGAAGAATCACGACACAAATGATTATGGTGAGCAGGTTATAGTCATTAAAATATAACAATCTAGTGTTTCCCAAAATGGGCAGTACCACCCATTGGGGGGTGCTAGGATTATCTTGGGGGGCAGACCAAAAGGCAAGGGGGGGTACTGCTACTGGAGGTGTCAATTGATTTTCAAACTTTGAAAAGCTGGTATCACTGGATCATGCATTTTGTTGAATTTCTTAAATAGTTTTGATTGGATTTTGAATAAATATGCAATGAATAGTTACTGGTTTGAATTTTATGGTGTTATTGCCTTCCTTAGTGGGCCATGCAAACCACTACTCTGAATAATGCTTTTTATAGGGGGCACTGGGGATGAATTGATGGAACCAAGGGGGTGGTGGGAATCACTAATTTAGAGGAATGTTTCTCAGCCCTGGGTTTACAGCTGGTTTTGGACTACAATTCCCATCACCTCTAGCTAGGAAGACCAGCGGTCAGGGATGATGGGAATTGTGGTCCAAAAACAGCCCAAGACCAAAGGTTGGGAAACACTGATTTAGAGGATCTGTGAACCAACCTAATTAAAGCAGATTGCCCGTTCCTATATATCCAGGCACGTGGATCGTAATGAATGGGGGGATTCTATCCTACCCATTTCCTGAGCATATTTACAGCCACACACTTCCGTTTGCTTCAGGCAGCAAAATGTATTGGACTGACCCTGCATCAGAGGGACACATAATTTACCTGGATCCTGGCTTCTGGGAGATTGATCTTTGCTGCTAGCTGGTTGCGAATGTTAACATCTGGGTAGTGTGTAACGTGGAAGATCCTCTCTAGCTCTTGAAGCTGCTCTGCTGTGAATGTTGTCCTGATCCTTCGTTTCCCTTTCTTTTCATCTGTACAAACAGAGGAATAGGTATTTTAGGGGATTCTCTTTATAAGACAGGGAAGTGTTTGAAGTCAATCTAGGGGGCAGCAGCGGAGGAAGCCACTCGGGCGCCTGGGGTGGTGCAAGCCACCCATAGGGGCGGGGGCGAGCCACTAATAGGGGTGGGGCAAGCTGCCCATAGGGGCAGGGTGAGGATGGGGCGAGCCGGCCATAGGAGTGGGGTACACCGTGGGGCCTCTGGAGTCTGCCTGCCTCCTCCCACTCAGTCGCCCTACAGCTGAGGGGGAGGCAGCAGGTCCACCATTTGGGCAGCGCAGAGCCTGTGCGCGCCCAAGCCACGTTTCTGCCAGGAGAGACGTGTGGCTCTGGTGTGCTGCAGCCCATGCAGTGCGTGCCATCTGGCATGCTGTCACCCCCATCAGTGATGACACCCGGGGTGGCCCGCACCCACTGTACCCCCTTCCTCCGCCCATAGCTGCCAAGTTATCCCTTTTTTAAAGGGATTTTCCCTTATGCGGAATAGGCTTCCTCGTGAGAAAAGGGAAAACTTGGCAGCTATGCCTCCGCCCCTACTAGGGGGGCACCCTTCTTTGGAAAAGCAACAAACCACTGAATTCTGATTAAGGGGGGAAAAAGAGTATGGTTGGTTTCCTTTTTGAAAGTAGGGTTGCCAGCCTCAATAGAGGACAGGACTTCTGTGCCTATAATTGCCCTGCTCTCTTTTGAGTCTAGAAACCTTAAAGAGAAGCCAGCAGACCCTTTGTTTAATTTCCAAGCAAAGGGTCTGCTGGTTTCTCTTTAAGGTTTCCAGACTCAAAAGAGAGCAGGGCAATTAAAGGCATAGAAGTCCTGTCCTCTATTGAGTTTGGCAACCCTATTTGAGAGGAGTGGGATTTATCCAAGTATGGCCCAAAGGTAAAGGTAAAGCGACCCCTGACCATTAGGTCCAGTCGTGACCGACTCTGGGGTTGCGTCACTCATCTCGCGTTATTGGCTGAGAGAGCTGACGTACAGCTTCCAGGTCATGTGGCCAGCATGACAAAGCCGCTTCTGGCAAACCAGAGCAGCACACGGAAACGCCGTTTACCTTCCCGCTATTTATCTACTTGCACTTTTACGTGCTTTTGAACTGCTAGGTTGGCGGGAGCTGGGATTTGAACCGCCGACCTTCTGATCAGCAAGCCCTAGGCTCTGTGGTTTAACCCACAGCGACACTTCTGCTCTAATCTCTTGCTCCGCCTCCTACTTCTTAGAGACTTAGGTGCAGCCAATTCCTCCTCCTCTGGAGATTCCTCTCTGCTGGGCATGTCCCTGACACTTAGAGATGTTAATTGAGGACTTGAAAAATCTTCTCCCAAGCCAAACCAGGCTGATTACACATTAAGCCAAGTCTTGTGGATAGTGCACAGTCCTACCAAGCACATCTCATTGTTGTTGTTGTTTTTGAAAGATCAAACACATATGCATCTCACTCCCTTCCAAGTAGTTCATGTGTCACAACAAATCACAACAGTCCACTGAGGATAGCTAGGCTGAGATATAAAGCTTTGTTTGCAAGTGCTATATGTGAAGGCTTGATTGGGACCAAGTCTACAGTTCCTGTCCATATTGCCCTATCCACCAACCCTGCCCCTAACAAGTGGGCACTGAGTATAGATGCCTGCAAAGTGGCATCTAATAATGAGCGGTTGCTCACATGTAGGTGGTCAGTCACATCTCAACCACAGATTAGGCACACCTTTATCACCCATTGTGTTTAGCCTCAGTCACTTTATTACTAAATAACACAATCTTATAGCTGTAGCCTTATAGCAAGTAGCAGGATGCACATGGTTGGTGGGGGGTAACACTGAAGGGAAGATATTCTGAGACGACAATCTTACAAGCTCAGCTTTCAGTGCGGCTACAAGTCAGGCAGAAATATAAGCCTCCATCGTAATGAGCACTGTAATCACAGGCTCATCTCAGAAGGAAGGGTCAGATTGATTGAATGAATGAAGCTTATGTACCAGAAAGTTCCGTCTCAAACCCTTGGACCTTTAAGTAGCGTATCAAAATACAGCTCATTAGATGCATCTCTTGAAGTTGCCTCAAGGAGCAAGTGCTCGTCACACTAAGTCTTGCGGACACTATGAGGGCAGTGATCAGAGATAAGCAAAGATTCCCTTGGATGTGCATTAAAGACAGGAGTCCTGTAAGCTTCAATCTTGTTGAAACAAGTTGTTTCGGAAGAAAGTTCTGTTCAGTTTTTAACAAAAATCTATATGGGCTAGAATCTATAGGGGTCAAGAATGTTTTGCCACTTGAGGCAAAGCAGAAAACGGCACTCTCTCCTGCTCCTCTGCCGCCCCCCCCCCCCGCTGCCTGAGGTGACAGGATGCAGCCCAGGAAGGCCAGGACATGCTGGAGGTAGTGGGGGACAAGTGAAGGAGGTGGTGACTGGTATGCTGCTGCCCCCCAGATCTGCCACCCCTCACAGCTGTCCCCAACCTGAGGCATTCATCCTGATTTGCTTGTATGGTGTTTATAGGTTCCCCCATCAATCAGTCATTTATCCCACATTTTTTAAAAATGTGTTAACCCACCACCACTTTCCTAATCACAAAAGTATTTTTTTATAAAGTAGCTCTTTTTCACTAGTGTGCTTTAATCTACTTCAATTGCACATTTCCAGTATGAGACTGAAGCTTTCCCACAGAATACTGGCTGTGGCCATTGTCTGAAGAATAGACTGGCACTTGAGAGTACTGATGTTCGCCGCCTTGGGTGTCCCACTGCAGATGCATCTAAAAGAACACTGTTGTTGATATTAAGGTAATCTAGGTCTTGCTGCTTCCTGCACTTGGTGTGACAAGCTGTTTACTGATGGATTGCATATGGACAACAACACGCAGAGTTTTTGAGTGCCAGTCCTGTTGAGAGCATTTTTTTTTCAAAGCTGGAACTCATCAAATTAAAAGAATAAAATAACCTGAGGTCAGCTGTGGGCCAACAGAGTCTGAGTAGACTGGCTTTGATTTCAGCTCCAAATGAAATTGCTGCTGATATAGTTACAGTCAGCTAATCAAGAACTCGCCAGTAGGAAAGTGAGATGGTGCATTTTTGATTAAACTTAATAATTATGTTTATGTTTCAGAGAGAGAGAGAGAGAGAGAGAGAGAGAGAGAGAGAGAGAGAGGAGAGATTTGGGGAGAGGAAGGGGAAGAAAGAAGTGTTAGCATTCACCCCCACAAGGTGAAATTTTCTCTGACTGCAGCTCCGAATATTTGTAAGTGCCTTTGGGATTTCAACTTTGGAGATCCCACAGCAAACAACAGCACTCAAAATTACAGTCTAATAAAGAATGTGGGAGGAAGATATAAGGCTAGAGAATGTTGAGCGCAACACCAGATTTACAAATTTGGCTCCAGAATCCCTGGGGAAATAAGACACCATTTCTTTCTTGAAATGTTTCCATATGCAAAAGCTTGGGATGTTCAAATGCATTTTTTAAAAGCTGCAGGGAAGTCATTCAGAATAAAAGCTTAAGTGGTTTAGGAGTGCAGTTCCTTTCCCTGAATGTAGATCCTCAAACCTCTTGCAAAAGTCCCCACGCTTTCACAGAACAAGGAATAACCTTAGCATGCTGTTGTATTTCAAATAGGCTCATCAGTTCCACACAGATTTTAGGGTGCAGACAGACTGGTATGAAAGAAAGTGGTCCCTAAGGTAGCGGCAGGATATCTCAGGCCTAGAGACCTCCAGGTATCTTTATCTGGCCCTTAGGAATCTCTCCAGGTCATATTCCTCCCTGAAATGCTCCATGCCCCCCTCAATTGCTGTTGCTCATTTGCAATGTGTCTTTGAACTCTAATGATGCCTCTTGCCTGCCTAGATAGATGCATGTGTGCAAACCTCTGGCTTTTGCATGGCTAGAATATAGTTTGCTGTATAGAGGGAAAAGTAACAGCCATTTACCTGCTGTCTTTTATCACTGGCCCTCTCTACCACAGGAAGTCTACCATGGCCCTTGGCTTAGAAAAAGGTCCCCCACTTCTGCCCTGCTATGAGTTATCATATATCTATATATTGTGCTGGTAATGATGATGCTGGTGATGGTGAGGCCAGTTATGGTGCTGTCAGCGATGGTGAAGATGACATCAGCTTTTCTTCTTCAAAAAGATGATCCAAATCATGGCCACTGGTGTCTGAATGGTGTGGCAAGGCTTTTTAAAGTGTTGGCCCTTCCAAGAAAGTACAGGTCAGCCAGTTCATTAAAAATATATAAAAAAGGATGTAACCCTGCTGTGCTTCAGTGAAGCAAACCAAATTTGCTTGTATACATAAGGAGATATTTCTGCTCTTGGGCTTCTCCTCCAAGCTAAAGAGCCTGCTCTCCAATTTAAAAAAGCATGTGGAGAGACGATGAGGCGGGAGTATGGTGCTGTGGCTATTTTTTAAAATTATTATTAAAGGAGCTTCTCACTACTTATTAAAAGGGACTAGTGTAGTCAGGGAGAATGGTTCTAATTGGGTACATACAAATTGCTCAGGGTACAGCCTTCTGCTACTGAAGCATAGCATTTAGCATCCTGCTGCTATCTGTTGAGGCATTGCAGAAATAGAGCGGCAGGATGCTGGGATGTTTAAAGGCTCCATTTCATTTCTTTCAGCCCAAAACTTTCAGACAAAAAGATGCCTTTAACCAGACACCAATCATAAAATTGCTTAATTATTGGAGAGGAGGGCTGGAACAGAGAGTAAGCAGAAGGCCTCAGGCACTAAGAGCAGAGAATCATTCAACAAAAACAAAATGAAAACAAAAAAACATGAGAAGTGTGAATGGATAGTGAGAATTGGGAGCTCTCTGTCTCATTCTCCCTCCCTTCCCCAACTCCTCCCTTCCTCATGCAAAGCTATGAAATGCTCACCATGTTTTGTGACGGCCCCTGTTGAACTTTGCAGTGTGCTGAAACCAAATGCAGTGTGGAAGAAGATACCTTTGGAGGCCAAACACACCTTGAATTCATTCAAGGATGTGCTGGCAACTGGTACGGTTGAAATGGATCTGGCAAATTTACAGCAACTCTCATCCTGGAAAGGATGGGGGCATTTGTATAGAGAGGCTTCTGAGCTTCCCATTATTTAATAGTTTTGTATTCTGCCTCCTGCTTCAGACAGGACACCACAGGCCGTTACTTGAGAGGAAGAGAAGCAAAGTACGATATAGTTGCAACAGCAGCAAGAAAAGCTAATTCTGTCCCAGAGTGCCTACAAACAGGACAGAGGAGTTAACCAAGCTAGGAGCATGACCAGAATTCCAAAGTCCAAGGCCAGGCTAAGAAGTTCAAAACTATATGAGAGCAGTGAAATTGTCCCAACCAGTTCTCATGCCAACCCAGCAAGCTTTATGGCAATGCAAGGGAAAGGCGTAGCAAGTTCCTCACAACTTGCCCTCTCCCTTGGAGCAGTGTTGTGCACTGGGCCACGTGGGAGAGGGCAATTTTATGGTCGGGGATGAAAGTGATAAAGACTAATCCTACTTGGGGATCTCCGCCCTGAACAAGGGCATCTTGCCCAAGGACTGCACCAAACTTGGAGCTGTCCCTGGCTCTCCTGAGGATGCAAATATAGACTTAGAATTCAGGGTTCAGGTCCATTTCACACACCAGATTGCAAAAAATGCATTTCTTTAAAAAATGCAGATGGTTGTGGAAGTGGGACAAGCATCAGTGAACACATGTGACATGGGATGGAAATAGACTAATTCACTCTTCCCTAGTTGTTAGGGAACAAGGTTGGGAAAATGATATTGCTCTCATGCCCTGGTGAGGGCTTTTGGCTGTTGTAAGAAATAGAGGGTTGGACTAGGTGAGTCTTTAGTCTGATCCAGCGAGTCCCTTCTTGCATTTAACTAATAGCCTTGTACCTTGTGCTTGGGAATTCTAAGAAACCAAACAATCAGTGCAGTGCTGAAATTTATGGTTACTATCAGTACAGTTATGAGAGGTTCATTCTACCATATTGATTCAAGATGGCACCCAACTATATCCAAACATAGAAGAAAACCTGTTCCTTGATCTCAGCAAATGACATGCAAAATTTGGTTCAAAACAGTGCAGTTTTGAAAAGTCGAGTCTGCTGTCTTGATCAAAATGGCACCCAACTGCATCCATAAACCTGCTCCTTGATCTCAGATAAAAGCCTGCTCCTTGATGTCAGAAACCATCATGCAAAATTTGGTTATCCATAGCGAACAGAAATAGCCCATGCAGAGCTTGCCCAGGGCAGAAGTCTTGTTAGGCTAAAGTTATAAACTAAAAGAAAAAGCAGCTAGTCCCTAACAGGGGGCCCTGGGTCAGCTTAGCCCAATGAGGCCTGGGGCTCAGTGTGCCCAGCTGCCCCGCCCTCTCTGCACAGACCTGGAACAGTCAACTTTCCAAAATATACAGCAGATGATACTTGTGTTTTTGAAACAGAACTATAGAAGGAAGTTGGATTTATTATAGGTTTCTCTGTCAGACCATTTACAAGCTACCTGTTGCTATCTGTTGTTACTTGTACCTACAAAGCTCTACACATCAATCAGAGGCTCTTGCCTTTTTCATATCTCTGTCTCAATCAGGTTTGCTGCTCCCTTTCCATTCCTGCAGTGTAATTTTGTCATTACTTCAGTATACCTGGCCTCTGCTCCTTACTGATATAAGATAAAACTCTTGTTAAAACAACAGATAAAAGGCATGCCCTCAATTCTTAGCCAAGGAATAATAAAAACACATACACCAAGAAATCAAATCCTTGGGCTGCAATGACGAGTTCTTAGATCAGTTTGGGAAAAGACCAATAAAACCGCAAAAGATGTTAGAGAGGAAATGGTCAACAATGTTATTAATTTATAAAATACTCCCATAACCCAGTGTCTATTAGCAGAAGCCCTGCAGCTCTGATCATAACTTTACCGAACAGCCTTATAAAATGTGACCTGCATCTGTGAAATCTCAGGAAATGCAGGAGAAGGTATTTGTTCTCCCAGCTTGCGCCTTTATGCCGAGTGACTTCTCTCTGCCTATGGTGCATTGCTTGGATTCCATAGGCTGATCTCAGGGGAGCTGGCGAGTCAGAGAAAATGTCAGAAGAGTCCTGCTGCATCAGGCCAAGGCTGCATCTAGACAATTGTCCTGTTTTCACAGTGGACAACTATAAATGTATGGAAAGCCTACAAACAGGACTTGAGTACAGTCTAACTCAGTGGTAAGGTATTGGATAGGAGTCCGAGAGCCAAGCTAATCATTACAGCAAGTTACGTTTTTTTTAATTTAATGTGCACTTAAAAAATATGCAAATAGCAGCCATGGGTTCAGATTGCAGTTAGGTCTAGGGTGGCAAGGGCTGGGGAGAAATGTTTAATAGCAGCCATGTTGGGCAGTTAGGCTTGGGAAGGCAGAAGTTCAGGAGATAAAGCTGAATTCTTTCCCTGCTTGCTGTGGTCCTGATGAAAATCACCCTACCTCCTGCGAATCTCTCATTTTATCCAAATGTAATACATCTCACCATAGTGGGGAAAACACCAGGTGACCAATGTTTGCCTGCTCAGTCTGCCGACCAGGTGTTGTTAACTGCGGATAGGTAACTTCAAAGCTACTTTTTATGATTTCTTTAAATCAGACAGCCCCTCAACAGAGGACACCTTCGAAAATAGAGGTCTAGTCCTCTGAAAAGTAGGTTGCATGACCACTCTGCAGCTCAGTGGTACAGCATATGTTTTGCATGGGAAAAGTCACAGGATCCATCCCTATTATCTCCAGGCAGGACTGAAAGACTCATGTCTCAGTTTCCTGATGACAAGACTGAGCTAGATGGACCAAGGATCTAACTTGGTACAAGACAGCTCCATACCCCAGTTCCAGCTTCTGATCAGATTGGAACCAGTGCTAACAATTTGTGCCTTGCTAGTGATAGATATTTTGAGCACTGCCCTGCCTTGAGATAGTTTCCCTCAGGATGGAAATGCTGTAGATTCTGAACTACCCAGTTCAGTAACACTGCCACATTCCCAAACTGAGGAAATAAGCCTAGAACCCTTACTTCCATGTGATGATAGGCCTGACGGACTTGAACAGGAGGCCTGCTAGGCAAAAGGAAGAAGCGGTGACCCTAAATCGGCCTTCTCCAACCTGATGACCTCCAGATGTTTTCAACTACAACTCCCATCAACCCCTGTCATTACTGTCCTAAGAAATCACTGTCCTAAGAAATCACTGACATCACTGTCCAGAAGAGGGCAACCAAAATGGTCAAAGGCCTGGAAACGATGCCTTTTTGAGGAACGGCTTAGGGAGCTGGGTATGTTTAGCCTGGAGAAGAGAAGGTTAAGGGGTGATATGATAACCATGTTCAAATATATAAAAGGATGTCATATAGAGGAGGGAGAAAGGTTGTTTTCTGCTGCTCCAGAGAAGCGGACACGGAGCAATGGATTCAAGCTACAAGAAAGAAGATTCCACCTAAACATTAGGAAGAACTTCCTGACAGTAAGAGCTGTTCAGCAGTGGAATTTTCTACCAAGGAGTGTGGTGGAGTCTCCTTCTTTGGAGGTCTTTAAGCAGAGGCTTGACAGGCATATATCAAGAATGCTTTGATAGTGTTTCCTGCTTGGCAGGGGGTTGGACTGGATGGCCCTTGTGGTCTCTTCCAACTCTATGATTCTATGAAATCAGGGGTAAAAATGTACTCCGAAAAGCTCTTGCAATGGGTCCTAGTTTTCCATCTGACCCTTCTGACTGACCCTTCTAAGATGCCAGTCTCTTCAGCCCCTTTCTAGTCCCATATTTGCATAAGCTTTTAAAACATGAGTAGGAAAATCTTAACTTTCTTTGCACCCTTTAGAATATTCTCTTTGAGGAAAAGGGAAAGTGGAGCAGGTGAAACACAGAATGTTGGGCGGGGGCGGGGGGGGGGAGGTATTTGGAGCCAGGATGACATTTTACTTTGGTAAATGTAGCATTTGACTTCCAGAAATTGTGACATTTTAGCCTGGCGAAGGCTGAGAAAGATGTTACTAATCGGGAGAGAAAAGGCTTTGAGGTTTGTTTCAAATTGCCTTGGCTTCAGCCTTTGCAGCAAGATGTAAGATAGGATGGTTGAATTCACTTCTGGAAGCCTTAGTTCAAAGTAATGACTGAAAAGCCAGACTGAAAGCCTGATGCAAATTTGGGAGCCTAGGGGAAAAATACAATAGATCTTTTGTTATTGGAGTAGTATTTGAAGAAGATTTCTGCTTCATGCAACTCTGCTGATACTGCTCTCAGGCCATTAGCTGCAAAGGTGATGGTGGGAAGGAAATACATCAGTCAGGCCAGTCTGTGGAAGCGAAGAATTCCACATGTGGGAGAAAGCCCAGGCTTGACTGAATGAGATTTCCCCCAATGCATTTTTGGACAGTTTTTATTATATTTATTAAATTTGGATACCTCCCTTTACCGTCTCAGGGCGGTTCACAGGGCAAATTCAATTCAGTTTGCATTTGAAGGAAAATGCATCAATTTCATACTTTCTGAAACAATTTGGGAAGTGAAAGATAGCCGTCATTTGAAATTCACACTTATCCGAATTTTGCAATGCAGTTTTCCAACCAATTGATCAATCAATGTTTACGAAAATGCTTATATTAGGGAAAATGTGCATAAAAATGAACGTAGCACTGAAAATAATGTACAAAGAGAATTACAATAAAAAAAATCCTTCAGTAGCACCTTAAAGACCAACTAAGTTTTTATTTTGGTATGAGCTTTCGTGTGCATGCACACTTCATCAGATACTTCGTCAGACACTTCGTGCATGCACACGAAAGCTCATAGCAAAATAAAAATTCAGTTGGTCTTTAAGGTGCTACTGAAGGAATTTTTTTATTTTGCTTTGACTCAGACCAACACGGCTACCTACCTGTAAAGGGAATTACATTAGAGAAAGTCACACTAAAATTCTGATAATGTTAGTGAGGATTTTATAGTAAAAAACACACACACATCAGAAATCACTGCAGAAATGTGGAAAGCTGAAAAATTTAGAGAATGGAACTTGACAACTCATTCCATCCCTACTTGGAAGTGTAGGAAATCCCTGATCTGCCTTAAGGCACCTTGTTAACTGCGTGATCTGACTTGGAAGCACACTAACTTTCCCTGAATCAATCTGATTCACTTCATACATAATTTGGGCTGCATAGAGTCAGTGAACACCCTTACTAAATGGTGGGAAATCTCACTTGTTGGTGGGTCTCCACCACAGTGGTGGACATTGGGATCTCAAATTTCAATGGCGCCCTGTGCGAAGCCGAAATTAATAATAGTTGTGGTGTCTCCTGCGGCATCCCCGAGGCTCTGCACCCAGTGCATCCCAGTGCATCCAGACTGGTTGCACTCCCCTAAATCTGCTTCTGTCTGCTACATGCATAAACTGCGTAAAACAGATATTTCCTTTTGCTATAGGATATGGTGTGTGTGTTTTGTGCATGCCTTTTTTTCTACACAGAAGTGAGGCTTGTTGCAGCAAAATCACCTTGTTTGGAAAAAAACAGCTCTAGATTAATAGATCATAGAAGGATTTGATGTTTAATGTTTTATTATGTTTTTATAATGTATATAGAAGTATACATTCACAACACTAGAAATCACATCAGGTCTTCCAGTCTTAGTTGCTAATCACACTGTTTACACTCTGCATAGCCCTTCCTAAAGAATTAGCAGTTGCTTGTCTTTGTGTATGTTAGCACAGGGCCTTCTCATTTCCAAGCATCTCATCTCTTTGAAATCCCAGGCTGGCAGTTTTGCAATTTTTGTATGGAACCAAGTGGCCTGAAATTTCAAATTTCAATTCATTTTATAGTATCGGGATGTGATGTCAGGACACCCACACCCACACCCCACTCCATCCTTTCCCATTTCACCTGCACTTGTGCATATATTGTAGAGTTGTCAGATCAAATATTTAACAAGAAGAACAAAATTATGTCTTAGTTGTATGAAGTTTGTCAAAGTTCTCAAATAGTAGGGATGTCATGAGTGCGTTTTCATGTTGGAAAAAGCTGCACCTGTTGAACCTCTGCCAAGCACGCTTCTGTTAGGGGTGCAACATCTCAGCAGCCTTAGCCAGGCCAACTTATTTTAGTGTTTTGCCAACTGGAGAACACATTTGAATTCCACCCCTCCGTCATCTTGCCCAAAGGGTTATACGTTGGTATCATAAATAAAGTAATTTTGAATGCAAAGATATTAAGCATGATGATATTAAGAGTCATGAAATAAATTGTGGCTGGTGGCTGTCTTAAGCAATCAAACTCTGGAGTCATGCAAGGGCATAAGAGGATCAAGGGCGTAAGAGGATCAAGGCTCATATAAGTTTCATAAACTAGAAGAAGCGGTACTTACTTACCCTTAGCCGTTTCTGAAATTGGCTCTGTTCTGAGGATTTGAGCATCCTCAGTGTGGTTATTGCAGATCGTCGTAGTACGTAAGCAGACCTCCCTGGATTTTCGTTTTAAGATCTCTTCAATAGAAAAAGGTAGGATGGGCCTCTCCCCATTATCACGTTCCTTTGAGCCACTCATTTTATTTTCCATTTTGAAGGTGGAAACGCAGAGTTGAATTTATATATGATGATATGCAGAATATACTGTGTACACCACACTCTTGCTGTTGTTCATTTTATGCAAGGAAAAGGCAAATAAATGTTGATTTCTCTCTCCTTGCTGACACCTACTCAGACTAATTCAGAAGACGGGAGGAGGAATGAAGCCCACTTTCTCTTTTGGATCCCTGAAATCTGCTACAATATTTAGGAAAAAATTGAGTCAGAAGTAACAGCATGACAACCAAATAGAAGCAGTGTGTGCAGCCCCACCCCTATCAAAACAACACCCCCACATTTAAATTTCTGAGCCTCTTCATACATCCACTCTCATTGTAATCCCAAGAGGAGAAGTGTTCTTCTTAACGGAGCCAAGATCTTGGTAGAAAGACCCACTAAAGAGAAGCTTAATGTAAGAAAGAATTTAGAAATGATTACTTTCCTTTTTATTCTTTCCAAAGAGATCGACAAACAAGAAGCAGCACATTCTTCTTCGACCAATAGGAGGTATGGCACTTGAAAAAGCAATTGGACTAAATATAATTTTCTTCAAGGTTATTTGGGACGTCTTTGGAAGTCTTGAGCATAAATAAACAAGCTTCTCTGGACCTTCATACTACTTATCCTCTCTGAAATGATTTGGGAATTTTATCTTCCGTCAAGTTTTACAACTCGGCAAAAAGTCCCCAAACTGCAGCTTTGCAAAAAGCTTTTGCCAAAATGGCAATAACGAAAAATAAATATATAAAAAGATTTCTAGAATGCCTGAGCAACTGGAAGAGTCATTTCCCCTGCTCTTAATACTTTGACAAATCTTGCATGAAAAACATCCCAAAGGTTAGAGATTCCTCTCCATGTAAGCTCCACGAGGAAGAACTTCAGAGGCTCATCTTCCTCTCCCTCTCCCACTTCTTGTTTTTAACACATTTAAAAGAAGTTTTGTAAATTCTGCTAAGATTCCCCCCCACCCACCTAAGAAAGTCAACTCCCTTTTCGGTCGGCTCTTCCCTTTGGTTCCTTTCATTATCTTTATCCCACAATTGTACTGACAGACCATTCTTACTTGTCCAATTACCTGATATCCCATCATATGATTCTTTGTATAGCTTAGACTGAAATTACTGTGTAACCAAGGTGGCAATAAAACTCACCTGACAAGATGTAAGACTTCTGGCTTTTTCCAAGGGCTGGTAAAGTTAGCTGCCCAGGGACAGAAATTATGGTGGAACACCAGCATGTTACTGTCAGGCAGAATAAAATGTGTATATTTAATTAATCTAACATCAACACCCCATGGATTTTATTCATAGAGGAGTATGCGCAGGTTTGCAGCCTGACAATGCAGTCCTGTGCATGTCTATTTATAAGTAAACCCCATTCATTCCAATGAGGCTTAGTCCTGACCTGAATAAGTGGGCATAGGATTTCGGCCTGAATGTACTAATCAAAGTTCTACTCTACAAAGCAAGATAGGCTATTGACTATCTTTCAGACAGATAACTAAAGTAGCACCAATCCTTTATCAGTTCTTTGCAGATAACTTCATTTGGAATTTTATGTTTTAACTAATCTTATAAGCCTACTCACACAATAACATAATCTTATGCATGTTTACCCAGAAATAAGTACCTCTGAATTCAACGAGGGCTCCTTACGAGTAAGTGTCTATAGTATTGCAGCCTGGGAGCACAATGAATCACTATAATCGTCCAAGAAAAGGCAATTTAGGTCAAAAGGCAGGATGTAAATAGTGATAATAAAGCCAGGCAGACCCAAGAATTTGCAGAAGTCCCATTTTGTTGAGGTCCTGTTTTATTGCGTATTACAGTTAATCTGGTTCGGTTTATAAGGAACAACTCTGCCGTCAAGGTATTTTACAGACCCCTTTGAATGCTTGCAGCCATTGGCCCTCATACTGGGTTCCCCTACAGGTGAGGGTCACCTGGCACCTTCATTACATATCTTTAGGTGCCGGGCGAAAACATTTTTCTATAACCAGGCCTTTGATTGATTAAACATTCTATGGGTTTCTAAATGTGTTGCCGGTGTGTGTGTGTGTGTGTGTGTGTGTGTGTGTGTGTGTGTGTGTTATTGGCTTGGTTTCTTCACAGGATTACTTCACAAAAGCTGGTAATCCTGGCAGCAATCATCTTTCTGTTTAATTAAGGTACTGCAAATTCTCCCCTTCCCTTCACAGCAGCTCTATTTTCACTAAGAAGAGGCTGCCATGTAGGTGGATGGGGAACAGCTATACCTGCTCCCTGCCATCCAAGAACATATAACCTAGCCTTACTTTCCTTTGCAGAAGCTTTTTGCCCTCTCCATTTTTATGATCCATGACCTGTTGTAAAGGCCAGGAATAAGGACTCTTGCAGCCTAAGCCCCGTCGTTGATGCTTTATCAGTGTCTTGTTTGATGTTTATCAAGCTGCCTTTATCTCATTCCCTTGGGGGACAAGGTATCTTTTTTTTTAAAATGGCATTTTTAAAATTGTAAAAGAGAACGCAAGCAGAACAAAAAGAAAAAGAGAAAAAACTAATAGAAAATCTAGACCCCCTCCCTCCTTCACAAGGAAAAAAGAAGCCATCACAATTTTACATATCTAGGTACATAAGCATACAGACAATTCAGCAAGTCCCCAGAGAAGTGAAAATACATAGTCTTAGAGTTCAACACAGCGGTACTGCTTAAAACATAGTCCATTTGTCATTTCCTTCCTTTTAGGTGCAGATAGATATTAAAGAAGAGTAAAATCAGTGGAACCTCGGTTTATGAACACCCTGGTTTACGAATTTTCGGTTTACGAACGCCACGGACCCATCTGGAACGGATTAATTCACTTTCCATTACTTTCAATGAGAAAGTCCGCTTCAGTTTATGAACGCTTCAGTTTATGAACAGACTTCCGGAACCAATTACACCCATGCTTCGGGTTAAGTACGCTTCAGGTTGAGTACTCCACGCACCCGTCTGGAACGGATTAATCCACTTTCCATTACTTTCAATGGGAAAGTTCGCTTCAGTTTATGAACGCTTCAGTTTATGAACAGACTTCCAGAACCAATCATGTTCATAAACCAAGGTACCACTGTGTGGCTAAAAGTGAGTATATGTTTATAGTGGTGAGCAACTATGCTCTACTGTGTTAACTACAGAAAGCTGAAAACAGCTAGCATTGCAGTCTTAGTATCAACTCACATGACTCCATTTGTCTGAAACAAGCAGAGCCGGAAGCAACAAGGGCCTTGGTTATCACTGAAATGTTCATCAAAAGTCAAATGTGAAACATCTAAGGAAGGAGACTTCTAAGGAGAAACATCTAAGGAAATAAATATTTTATTTTTTTGTAGGGGTGACAAACCTGTGGCCCTTCAGATGTTGGACTCCAACTGTCATGATCCTTGACCATTGACCATGGTTCCTAGTACGGGACTGTCCTCTACAAAGTAAGGCACAAAGCCACTCTGTTTGTTACCCTGTAAAACAGCAAATGTTTGTGCAACCTTTCCTCGGGAAACATAAAGGAAGCACATAAAGAGGGATCTAGGCATATTAGTCAGCCAGTATGTGAACAATCAATGATTATTTAAGGACAAAGAATTAGCGTCTTCCTCAGCAAACACTTCCCCAAAATACGTGCTCCTCTCCTCTGGCATTGAAAAGGAGACTGTGCTTAAGAATACTTCATAGCTTGATAAAACAGCTGGGATTGTGGCTTCAGGAAAACAAGTCTGCCAACTCTGGTAGTCAGTCTACAGATGACCATGTTCTTTATTGTGAAACATGCTTGCTACATATGTAGCAAACTGAGTGGAGACCCCTTTTTTAAGCATTTCATTGCAGACCCACTTGAAGTGACCCCTCCCAGTAGCAATGGCTAGTCTATGAAGGTGTGCAAACTGGACAAGACAATGTTCTGGGATTTAAAACTGGCCACAACTATATTGCTGTATGGGAAAATCTGACCGGAAGACCAATTGTATATCAAGGAGGTAGTTATTCTGACATGGTTACCCTTCCTGCCTCTGTTCCTCACCCCTCCCTGGCAGCTATTAAGTTTTTGAAGGTTTGAGAACCTTCTCTGATGTCCTAATCCAGGCATCCCCAAACTGTAGCCCTCCAGATGTTTTGGCCTACGACTCCCATGATCCCTAGCTAACAGGACAAGTGGTCGGGGAATTGTAGTCCAAAACATCTGGAGGGCCAAAGTTTGGGGATGCCTGTCCTAATCAGTTGGGAGGAGATGAAGCCCTCCCTCCTAGTTGTCTTAATCAGCCTGGGAGGTTAGTGCTGGGAACCTTCTTTAGCATTGCAAATGGTTGTTGGAGGGTGGGACATTGAAAAGAGGTGGCTATCTATAAAATCAAATGGTTTGAGCAGAGTGATTTAGAAGCTTATGCATGGACTGATTGGCCACAGGGCCATGCAAATTAAGGCTGCCTGGGAGAGTCACTTCACCACTTCTTGAGGGTTTCCAAGTGGCAGATAGAAGTTCATACCTGGTATGTATGTATATATTGCTTGCTGTTTAGGAATAAAATCTTCTTCTTCTCACTCACTTGTGTTTTGTATTGCTTCTGAATTCCAAACAAAAGAACCACCTTTGGCAAGACAATTGCTTCCAGATGTAGGTCGGCTTTGGCTTTGGCACTGGATGTATCTCCCTTTTCAGCCTTCAGGTGGTGGCTGACACATGACAAGGTCGAGCCTGGGGTTATGGGTCCTCCACAAGATGTGGATCTGATGGGGTGGCCCTCCCAAGTCTCTGGGGGAAGCTCTATGGCCCACCTACCCCACATCATAGAATCTCCCAATGTCCTTTTGGTTAAAAATAAAATGAAGTCACCTTGCCTGGCTGATTTTGTTCAATAAGATGTTACGAGTTCCAGTCTCCAACTTCCGCGTCATGTGTAGTTTGACCCTGAGACACATCATATTTTCACAATGATAGTTTTGTGTCCTGTTGGACTTTAGGCTGTGTCCTGGGCCAGGTTTTTTTTTAAAAAAACTTTCTCAAGTTTAATGGCTGCCGACAATCTACTCGGCAGCTCATTCAGCCTTCCCTTGGGATTTATTACCCCCATTGTCTCTGTAAAATGTCCCAACGAGCCTGTAAATTAGAAATATTAATAGAATGGCACTGTGGGTTTAAACCAATAACATTTATTGTGCTTTTTATGGCATAATTATTATCAATTGACATTTAAGGCAGTCTTGTAATCCATCAAGGTGAAATGGCCTCAGAAAGCTATTACTTCAAGATAAAATAATAACAATAATAATTATTGTGTGGTAGGGAGAGAGAGGGAAATGTTAAATGGTTTGAATCTAGATAATTGATTATACAGTATTGGTGATGGCTTCCAACCACTTCAGTTGTTGATCGGTAAGAAATTAATTTACGCTGGGATGGTGGGGATTTGCCTCTCCATGCTCATTGCTCAGCAGAAGGATAATTAATTTAAATTGGGGCCCTTTCTCCATCCTTGCCATTTCCTGTACACTCTGTTTCCAAAGGTCTTCTTTTTGGCATCCCTGACCTCATGGCCAGCTTTGCAGGGTCACCTGGACAGTTTTGTGGTGCCTGGTGCAGGTGTGACGCTGTTGGATCTGCTGCTTCCCCATAGAAGGACCCATGCATGTGTGTACAAAGCTAGGGGCCCCATGCAAGAATTATTACATGCATAGACTATATGTGAAGCTTCTCACCTGCAGCTCCACTTCGTCCTGGGATCAAGCAGAACAATGGATGTGCTTCATTTTTCTTACATAGGGATAAGGGAATAGAGATCAGCTTGGGCTTTTCCTGAATACCTCCTTGCCAGGGACTGGACAGTGGAGGAGGAATGGTGGAGATCACCTCCCCCTCCTCCTGAATTTTCCAGAATAATAATAAATGAATAATAAATTTTTATTTATACCCCGCCCTCCCCAGCCAAGGCCGGGCTCAGAGCGGCTAACACCAAATATAAAACAACTAGTTAAAATAGAATTTAACAACAAGACTAAATACATTACAATTTAAATTTAAATTTAAAAATTAGAAAGTAAAATGCAGCCTCATAAAAAAGGATAAAGAAAGGGAAAATGGGGGAGGGGATCAGGTTGGCTCCAGGCCAAATGCCAGGCGGAACAACTCTGTCTTACAGGCCCTGCGGAAAGAAATCAGGTCCTGCAGGGCCTGGTCTCAGGAGACAGAGCGTTCCACCAGGTTGGGGCCAGTGTTGCGAAGGCCCTGGTTCTAGTTGAGGCTAATCTGTTTTCCTTCGGGCCCGGGACCTCTAAGGTGTTACTATTTATGGACCTTAAGGTCCTCTGCAGGGCAAACTGGGAGAGACGGTCCCGTAAGTACGAGGGTCCTAGGGCGTAAAGGGCTTTAAAGGTCAAAACCAGCACCTTAAATCTGACCCTGTACTCCACAGGAAGACAGTATAGATTTACAACAGTGGTTTGTGGGAGGGGCGTAGCTCAGAGCTAGAGGGGGAGAGAAGCTGGGAAATAATGGGAGAGGAGCAGGAAGAAGAAGAAGCACCAGGGGGCAGATAGCTGACAGACTCAGTGTCTTTAGAAACATGCCAAACCCCCCTCTCCTAGAACCAGTGGGCATTGAAAGTAGGAGAGCAGAGAGCTCAGAGGCAGAAGGCACAGAACAGCCACTGTAGGAATGACGTATAATGGGAGAGACGGAGGGTGTGGGGTTTCACTCGGAGCAATGCCATTACTACAAGAGGCACCTTTTCTAAGCCTCTCTCTGTGAATGCATTGAATAAAAGACTTGGTAAGAACTCTCGTTGTTTATCTAATACTTGGCTGCTTACCATGGGAGGAATCGGATTCTCTGAAGCCTGACACTCCTACAAATTTCAAGCTCTCGCCAGCAGAGCTTATTTCTGTTTCCTGGGGCTCAGTCTCACAGGTCTTCTGGTTATGGCTTGCTGCTGGACTTCCCCACATCTCACTTAGGAAGGATTCCTTCCTTAAGACCTGGCCTCACACCACTCCTAGCTAACGGAAGGAATATCATTTTTGTAGTCAGTGCCCAAGGGAACCTGTGGAAGATTAGCAGGGAAAGTTGCAGGCACTTTTTACTGTCCCAAGCACACTGCAGACGTATATTGAAACAAACACAGCCACTGAACTTAGTCTGGCATCCCCTTCAGCTCAGCTTAGAGTCCAGGGCAAATGCCCAGCTCACCCCAAGGCTGGCCCTGTTCATGTGCATAAAACTCCCAGGACAAAAAGAATGAACTTTAGCAATTTTCATTTGTCCCACTCATGAATGTCTCTGTGTGCATCTTTCTGTGTGAGTATCTCACTTCAAAATGCAAACAATGCGCCATCATTTCAGTCTGCGCAGTTCAGTGTTATGTCAGCCGGGCAAGCTGCCAGGGAAAGGAAGCAATACATTGATGTCCAGCAAAACAGGTGCAGGAATTTCATTTCTCAAGGCCTGAATCAAATAAAAGCAGCATGTTGCAAAGAGAGACCCATGGAGAGGGCAGAAGAAACTCCTTTCACGTGCAGGCTTGTTTCTCATATGCCTCCCTATTGCGAGGATCCTGATACATTTATTTGTTTTTTGATTGAAGCTGCCCTTCCTCCCTGCTGAACTTCACTCTCCCCGGAATCTTCTTGTAGGTGCTCATGGAGGAACATGGTGAATAATGCAAGATTTCTGGACGCTCAGTGCTCCGAGTGGTTCCTTTCTAATGGTTCCAGTTGGATTGCCCTCTTAATCCACTCCAGAGAGAAGATGCCTTTAATGCTCCTTCCTGCTTGAGGCAAGTCATGAATTCTGTTCTTGTTATATTGCTTTGCTCATGTTTATCCCAAGGGGACCTGTTAAGTGGCTTCCTTGCCTTTGCTCTCCAGAGACAACCAGAATGCTGAAACAGGAAAGGGCATAGACACCCAAGGATCATTGCTATTCAGGAAATCTTAAGGATGCTGAATGGAAACACAGAGGCCCTATTCTAGATACCTATGGAGATGTGTACTGTAAAGGAAAGAGAATGAAGGATCTGCAGTGCTCCCTGTTGCCTGCTTCCCAGTTGCTATAAATAAAACAGAAGGAGCTGCTTCTTTTTGAATAAGACCGGGGTCAGCAACTCTCATCCTTAGGTTTAGGTTCATTCCATTTATCCATTGCTTCCTACTAAAAAAGTCCCCAAATGCCTTAGAAGCATAGTAAAAATAAATAAATACAATAATAAAATCATGAAAACATGTTAAGAACAGGTTTAACAAAATAATAATGATAAATCAGAAATATCGTTGGTGCTGCCCAAATACCCAGAAAACAAAAAATGCCTTTGCTTGGTGCCAAAACAGTGACAAGGTTGGGACCAGGTGGGCCTCCTTGGTGAGTGCATTCCATAACAGAGAAGGCCCTAACTGGCTACAGTTTTCCAGACTCCAGGGCAGAGGTTTTTCTTATCCTGGTTGCCTTCATAGACTTTGGTTGGTGGAGAGGGAAGCTGAACTGGTGGCTTTAGAGAAGCCTAGAAATCACCATAGTTCATGGAAAGGACAAAACATGAAGCTAACAATCAGGGCTGTTTGGTCCTTCCTTCTAGCCTAGAGTTGTGTGGCAATGGATCTATTGCCCTCGATCTAATATCATGCAGATGATAAGAGCAGAAAAACTGTGTGTCTGTCTCTCTCTCTGTGTGTGTGTGTGAAAAACAGAGAGAGAAAGAAAAGGTTTCCCAGAAATAATAGAGCCATGTGCAAATGGTCATTTTGAACCTGAATGTGGGAAGCAAAATTAAAGCAGGGTGGGAGGAATCATTCCACCAAATTTTCCAGTCTTTTCCAGATGTTGGGCTCTCCATTTGCAGCAGCAGTAGCCTAGCTGCTTTTTTGGGACCTAAACCATTTTTCTTCTTGCTGTTGTTATGCTGCTACAAGCTGCAATGTCAGCATCTGTGTTGGCAGCCTGTCCACCATTTTGTACCCACACTTCAGAACTTCCTAGTTTCTTTTAGCTTATTGTTGATTTTTTTTGAAGGTTCAAAATAGAGAAAATTCTTCAAAGTGCTTTTTTTTAAGGTAGAGGTTGTGAAGAAGAAGAAGAAGAAGAAGAAGAAGAAGAAGAAGAAGAAGAAGAAGAAGAAGAAGAAGAAGAAGAAGGGAAAAAAGAGGAAAATCTCAGAAATGTTCTCAGAAAAACATGCCTTCTGATGAAATTTCTTCCCAGTTCTTAAGAAAGAATATGCAGGCCGCTCATGTCAAATCACCCAGTGATATGTTAGGAATAATGGCTCCCAGACAGTGAGAACAGTCTATTGAAATATGGCAGGAGTCTTGCTTGAATGCCCCCCCTTCCATTCCACGCTACCTAGATCAGCTGGATCCTCACTGAATAGGACTGCAGCTTCAGACAACTTGATTAGGTTTACAGCAGCTGTATGCAAGTCCTTTTCGCAACTGCGCACATGGCTTAGAATTTTGGTAATTGCCTTTCTCGACAGCTAAGTAAATTCCAAGCAGGGGCACCCCTCTCTCTGCCCAGTTTGTTTAAGAGATGTAGTGATTGAAATTAGTTCTCACTGTACACAGCAGCCACCTCGGTTGGATGAGTCTCCCATCGCAGCTCTGGTGCTACTTAAGCTAAAACAATAATTTCTCCCGCAGCCTGACAAAGCAAAACAAAACGGGGCTAAAAGCAACAAGGCTTTGTTTATGTCCCCAGCTGTGCTTTTCTCAAGGATGCCTTGTGAATTTTTGCACATACTATTACTGGCAAAGCCTTCTCCAGCTAACCGTATGAAAGGGACGCGGCGGCGCTTTGTCATGCCGCGAGTGCAACATGCTGGAATTGACAATCCGCAGCACACTGCAAGAGTCTCCAGTTGCAGAAACTCAACTTTTCCAATGCTGTGGCTGGGCTGAACTGGAGATGAGGTGGGAGGGAGGCAAGCTGGCAACGTAGATATAAGACCCTCCAAGCGGCCCCATAGATATCAGATCCTTTCCAGGGACGTCCCTGATTTAGAGAAGTCATCCTGGTTTTTGATTTGATCCCAGAATGTCCCTCTTTTCCTTAGGATGTCCCTATTTTTTCTTTTTTTAATATAATTTTTCTTTTCTTTTTTTCATTAATCAAACATAAGATATAACCACATTACAATAATCAATCAAATGCATTTGCTCCGCAGAGCTCGTGACTTCCCTCCTTCCCTTCAACTGGTTTCCTGTTTCTTCATAAATTATACATGCTTTTCTAATGTCAGCTTCTGCCCTTTAATGCATATTGAATCCTTCTATTTATGGTCAGATACTAATTATTACCCTGTGTTGCAGGATTTATGCCAGTCCTGCTAGTGTCTTCAAGTTTTTACAATGATCTCTCAAATACTCAATAAATTTACTCCAGTCCCTCTAGAATCTCTGATCGCCTTGGTTCCGAATCCTCACAGTAATTTTGGCCAATTCTGCACATTCCATCATCTTCATCTGCCACTCCTCAATCGTTGGTAATTCTTGTAATTTCCATCTTTGGGCTAACAAAATTCTTGCCGCGGTAGTAACATACATAAATAGTCTTTCATCTACTTTAGCAATCTCTTCTCCCATCAACCTAAGCAGAAATGCATCCAGTTTTTTGGGGGGAAGGTATATTTTAACATCTTTTTTAGTTCATTATAGACCATTTCCCAGAAAGCTTTCACCTTATCACAAGCCCACCACATATGATAAAAAAATCTCCGTAGGATGTCCCTATTTTCATTGGAGAAATGTTGGAGGGTATGGAGTTATCTGACTCCCAAGCTGTCTGAAGGCAATCCTGTATAGGGAAGTTTTTTTTAATGTTTAATGTTTTATTATTTTATTACATATGTTGGAAGCTGCCCAGAGTGGCTGAGGCAATCCAGGAAGATGTGTGAGGTATAAATAGTAAAATTATCATTATGGAATGGGATGCCCCTATTTTCATTGGAAAAATGTTGGAGGGTATGAGATAAGAAAAGAAGGGGTTCTTTTTTAAAAAAAGTTAACCACCCTAAAGGAGCATTATAAAAATACTGGCTTCTGATTGCTTCACTGGGAGAGCTGGGAAGCAGAGCTCACTCCATTGGCGACAGGCCAGATTCTTCAGGTTTTCTTTCCCCTCAACAGTCATCTATTCTCCCAGAATGCTTCAGTGGGAGAGACCAGGAAGCAGGGCTCATTGCACTGTATGCGAGAGTTTTAAAAAAATATTCCCAAAATGAATATATAACTGGTAGCCGATAAAACGTACAATAATGGCTACATGATCTTATGTGGCATACAACATTTTAGTACAAACACAGTGTGAAATCTCATATAAAACTGTTCTGGGCTTTAGCTGTGCTGGCTAAGTATGTCTTACAGCTCCTGGTTTTGCCACAAATATGTTATTGCTCGAAGCCTTGAAATCTAAAAGACGAACAATGGTTACAAAGGCTGTGCTCAGTGGCTTGCCAAGAGATGTGTGGGAGAAACTAGGCAGCAGCAACAAGTTAGACCTTGGACTATTATTATTATTTTTAAAAAAAGACTTTTTGTTATTAGGGCCACTAAGCTGCAAACATGTAGCTCAAGTGTCATCTGCTCTTCCTGCTTATTCGGTAACAACAACAACAACAACAACAACAACACTCTCCTCCTCTTCTCTTTCCCATGTTACACTCGTATGCTTTGGGAGAAAAAAACATGAAAAACAAACCTCTTGCACAGCAGATGGCAAATTGGGGAGCAGGGAGAGGCCCCACTTCAGAGGAAAGCGTGTCTCTCAGGGCCACACTACCCATGACGTTATATGTATATTTGCTTCTTTGTTTGTTTTAAAATATAACTTGGACCGCCATGGAAGGGGGTCAGAGGAGTAATAGGATCATACCAGAGAGGCAGAGTAGGAAGAAGAAGAAGAAGAAGAAGAAGAAGAAGAAGAAGAAGAAGAAGAAGAAGAAGAAGAAGAAGAAGAATTTGGATTTGATATCCCACTTTATCACTACCCAAAGGAGTCTCAAAGCGACTAACATTCTCCTTTCCCTTCCTCCCCCACAACAAACACTCTGTGAGGTGAGTGAGGCTGAGAGACTTCAGAGAAGTGTGACTAGCCCAAGGTCACCCAGCAGCTGCATGTGAAGGAGCGGAGACGCGAACCCAGTCCCCCAGATTACGAGTCTACCGCTCTTAACCACTACACCACACTGGCTCTCTGGTATGATCCTATTACTTTTTACTAGTTTAACCCTTTCCCTTTCTGCTGCAGCCCTGAGGAAAACCCTTCAGTGTAGATTGCCGTTGGGAAGAAATTCCTTCTTGGTGTCGATTCCTTCTTGGTTTTCTCCTCCCACCCCACTGTGAATACCAGTTTCGGAAGTGGGAGTTTCCACAGGATCCCAGCAGGGGAGAAAGGGGTTAAATCCCACTCTCCATGCACACTGTGGTCCCACGAATTATCACTCCCCTCCTACTTTAAACAGAAGGACAGATCCTGCATGATAGATGCAAAGACGCACGTGTGATATCATGTGCAGTTTGGCCATAGGAAGTGTACGATTAGAAGCATAACTGCCCTTTTCGTTTATGAGGTTCATTATCTGCGAGCCATCACTCACTTCAGCACCCCTCCCCACTCTGCCCACTTTCCACTTAGCGGCTCATTTACCACTCAATCTGTGATTAATTAAAACAGAATTTAAATAAATATGCTGATGCTAATTCATTTAATCCACCCCCCTCTGATTTGACCTGGATGAGAGAGGATGGCCAGGCTGATCTGCTGTTCCTAAAGTCATAGGAGCCACCAGATGGAGCTGCGCTCACAGTCTCCAGGCACCAAGCAAAAGTGCTGCCAATTAAAGCATCAGGAACACACAAAATGAAATCAAGGCAAATCCAGTATCTATTCTGGGCAGGTTTGTCAAAACGGGGGTGTTTTGAGCCCGTGCTGGAAAGAGCGCAAGTGAAGGTGCCTGCTTGGTCTCAAAAGGCAGGGAGTTCCAAAGTACAGGCACTGCTGCGCTATTGATTTATTTCCATGATTATTATTTTATTATTAATTTTATTCTTTAAAATTTGCATTTTCAAAGCAGGAACAGAGAGTTTGAGAGCCAGGAAAGCAGACAAGAGGGGAGAGGAAAAGGGGGAGAGTCTGCAGGCACCAAGCAAAAGTGCTGCCAATTAAAGCATCAGGAACACAAAAAATGAAATCAAGGCAAATTCAGTATCTATCTATCTATCTATCTATCTATCTATCTATCTATCTATGGGATGGGGAATATTTTTCAATCCTTGTGGACAACCTTCTAGGAAATCTATGTTCCAGTGGTGGGCAAGGCTAAACGTTATAACCAGTAGGTTATATTCCAGCCATGCAAATGTCAGATGTTTCTATGCAAAAACAAACACACCAAGTCCTATACTTCTCTCCATCTAAGCAATGAATGAATGAATTGATTTATTATGGTCACTGACCAAAAATCCATCTAGGCAAGAAAGAGGCATCAGCAGTTGCATAAGAAGAGCCCTGCAGGATCAGGCCAGGGGCCCACCTACTCCAGCATCCTCTTCTCATAGTGGGCAACCAGATGCCTATGGGAATCCCACAAGCAGGACCTGTGCATAATGCAACTCTCTCATCCTATGGTTTCCAGCAACTGGCATACAGCCTCCGACAGTGAAGGAAGAACATATGGATCATGGTTGCTTGCCATTAGCCAGTTAATTCCTCCCCCACAAAAAAAGAAGAAGAAGAGAGTCTGGCCTGAATAGTTTGGCTCAGCACTATCCTCATCTTGGTCTGAATGTTCATGGCACCTCTATCCTGGAAAGCAGACTAGGATACGTTCCAGTCTCACGCTGCAGTGTTCCCAGTTCAAGTCCCAGTTCCAGCCCCAGAGTGTCTCCTACTTGCATGGAAGGAACTGTCATTGATCTGGGTGGAATTTACTTTTGAGTACACATATGGGATGCAGGTGGCGCTGTGGGTTAAACCACAGAGCCTAGGGCTTGCCGATCAGAAGGTTGGCGGTTTGAATCCCAGCGATGGGGTGAGCTCCCGTTGCTCAATCCCTGCTCCTGCCCACCTAGCAGTTCAAAAGCATGCAGTGCAAGTAGATAAATAGGTACAGCTCCGGCAAGAAGGTAAGCAGCGTTTCCGTGCGCTGCTTTGGTTCACCAGAAGCGGCTTAGTCATGCTGGCCACAAGACCGGGAAGCTGTCTGCAGACAAACGCTGGCTCCCTCGGCCAGTAAAGCGAGATGAGTGCCACAACCCCAGAGTCGGACACGACTGGACCTGATGGTCAGGGGTCCCTTTACCTTTACCTTTTACACATGTAAAGCACAGCAACATAAGTGACTGATCTGATCGTCACCAACAACTCCCCAAGGGCATATTACCTCTGACAGTGGAGGTAGGACATAGGCATTGGTAGCCTTATCCTCCAGGAATTTGTCTAATCTTTTAAAGCCACCCAAGTTGGTGGCCACCACTTTCTCTTGTGGGAACAAATGCCATAGTTTAACTGTGAGATTCTGAACATCAGGGCAGAGCATCAGTGGCAGGCACAGTCTGAAACCAGTTTCTGGTTGCACAGATTTGCATGCCATTGGAATTTCACTTTGCAGATGTGTCATGTTTGGGATCAAGATTCAAGAAGGTATTTTCATGTTGGTGTTCTCTGCCCAAATAACTGGTACTATTGAGCCTATTGATGCTGGCTTCTCTGATCATTTGATCAGGGTTATATTGCAGCTCTTGATCTCGAGATGAGACCCAAACATGCAACTCAGAAGTTGATGCTGCCCAGAATTGTATGCATAGTACCAACTGATGTGCATGGCTTCTGAATATTCATTGCCCTAGTTGGATCACAGAAGATTTCTTTTAGACCCTCTCCACTCCATGAACATTTCTGCACTACAAATGTACCTCAATCTTATACTGCTTTAGCAGTGATGGCGTCCTCAAAGAATACTGGAAAGTCCCTCTTAAAGATTCCCTATTCCATCTCACAAAGTCACGGATGCTAGGGGTTCTGGAAGAGGCCGATTAAACCAGCTCCAGTCTGTTGTGTAAATATGCCCCACAAGTCTGTGATTTCCATGAGTGTGATGTGCATTAAACAGACATTATTTTGCAGCAAGTCACTGGTGCAGAAAAACCCATAATTTGACAGGGCTGTCAAGTGTGTTGAGGACTACTGTACCTTAATGTTGTATTAACTAACATTATTCAGTCACTTCGGCCAAAGTGACTCTTGAAATACATGGTTAGAGTAAGTGTTTAGCATTCAGTACAAGTTCTGGCAGGGTGTAAATGGCCAGGAATATATAGATTTGCTTGCTTCACGGAACTCTTTTCCTCTGCTATGAGTTGGCTGCCTGCATGCAATTAAGGAAGATGGCAAGATGTGACACAGTTATTTGCCCCACAGTCACTCACCATCTCTTTGCCTCTCTCTCTCTCTGGCAAGCTGAATTAATGTAAAAATGTTATAATTTCGAAGGTAATCATACCATTACTTATCTCACCACAATGCAGATGAATTCTGTGCTTGTGTCATTTCTAATCTGGAAATCTTTCCTTCTTTCTTTACAAAATTTAATGAATAAATAAATAAATAAATAAGAACAACTTTCCTTCCTTCCTTCTTTCTTTCTTTCTTTCTTTCTTTCTTTCTTTCTTTCTTTCTTTCTTTCTTTCTCACTCACCCATTCATAGGACTTGAGACAAGCTATAAAATATTAGCACACATTCAGTAATTGCGCGCTCCATCTACACCTTCATGCATATATGTTGAGGCAGAAACTGTCACCGCCACCAGACATTGCTTCTTTACTGCATCCACTTGAAACATCCAAACAGGTTTTGGAGCCCTCAGTTGGCTCGACTGAAAGACCTCAACTTCAGGCTCCCCAACTCCTTGAACTCCTCCCATTCTAGCTGGTTGTTACAAGAACTGTGCAGCTAATAACTAGTATATGTGCTTGCTTTTCCCCCCCTCCTCCTTTCCCAACCCCTTTCCTCTTGTGTTGTGCATTTTAGATTGTCTGAGGGTAGGTACTGTCTAATTACTGATATGTGTATGCCACTCTGAGAGTCTTTTTCCCCAGCTGGTGAGTGGGGTGAAAATGCTGTAAGAATTTTTTTTTAAAATTAAAAATGGCCCTTGGAGGAAACTACAATGAAAACATATAATACAATAATACCAACAGAACGAGGCAATAATGAGCAGTGAAATCCAGAGCAAAGCAGAACAATGACCAAAAGCTTAAAAGGTACCTTTAAAAAAACCACAACCCTTAGATTTTTTAAAAATATAGCTGGCACCAAAACAACAACAACAAAGGAATAAAGATAGCCTTGGTTGAACCACTTTGAAAAGAAAATACCACAATAAAAAGGGTTTTATTTCTGGTGACTTCGGCTAGTGAGGGGGGTTAATTCAGCTGTGAACAAGGTTTCAGAGTTAGACCTCAGTAGCCAGGTAGGCTCATATAGCCTGTCCTGACCTTCTTTATTAACAAACATGATTCCAACAACATTTCCCCCCTTTGAACAATGCGATATCATGTATCCCGTGCTCAGATCTGAAGACCGCCTGGTGCAGATTTCCAGTAGATGTTGTAGAATGTAGATCTTTAAGTCTGCATCTGCTTTAACCATAATATCAGGTTAGGAAACTTGCTACCAGCAGTATACATCTTTCATAGCTGGCTGATTTCACCTTTGATGTATTGTCATCAGTTTACCATATCTCTGGTTGTTGTGAATAAGAAGCATTGGGGACTCAAACGCCTAAGACCATCACATGTTTCTGAATAGGCAGTATGATGTGACTTCAGTTAAAAAGCTGAAAAGAAAGGTGTTGGATTAATAGAGCTGTGTAACCTGATGAGCTTGGTGGAATAATACTGAGAAGACAAAAGTGTATTTCCACCCATACCCCAGTTTGCTAATGTTTTATCCACCTGCTCCAAGGAAATGAATACGATTACCTGCTGGTATCAACACATCTCAACCAAAGAATATAATTTTTGTCTCAGCATCTTAAGGAACCACCTGCTATTTCAGTCAAAAGGGAGGTAAGCCCTTGACTTGGCCCTAGTCATGCTTATTTTGACAATTATGCAGATGCTGATTTTCTTTGCATTTAATCCCCTCTCTGGGGGGTCCTTCCTGTTGCAGTTGCTACAGATTTCAGCGCTAGAAAGAAAAGGAAGGGCCTAATCCCAGAGTCATTCTGGCTCTGAGTAGGTCTTAAGGCATGAAAAAAATATATCCTAGAGATGCAGTAGTCATAAACATTTTTTTTATATGCATGGAGCAGTTTACAAGATGAGAGAGCTCAGTTGGTACAGCATGAAACTCTTAATCTCAGCGCCATGAGTTCAAGCCCCTTGCTGGGAAAAGATTCCTGCATTGAAGGTGTTTGGGCTAGAAGACTCTCGTGGTCCCTTCCAACTCTACAATTCTACGATTATCCTCTACAGATTATATTTGACAGCTCTGATAAGTGTACAGATTTCCCACTAGAACTGAGGAAACTAACCCTTTTGGCCCCGGGGGGCACAACTGGAAAGCTAAGAAATTATTGTGGTCACAACAAAATACCCATTTCGCAGAAGAGAAAAACTGGCATTGTTGATCCAAACAAATAAACACAGAGAGAAAACAAGCAGCCAACATTGCATGCAAACAGGCAACCCCTTCCGGCCAATGACCAAAAGAAACTGACAGGTTTTTGTTTTTTTAAAAAAGAGAAAAACCAGGGGGCTTTGGTGGGTACCAAGGGTGTGTGTGTGTGTGTGTGTGTGTGTGTGTGTGTGTGGTTACTGTGGTGTCCTCCATTGGGCATTAGCACTAGAAAAAGGCAAGAGAGGTGAGAGGGGGAATTCTATACCTCAGTCACTCAGTGTAAGAGGTTTGTAAAAGAGCTCGGTAATATGTGATGGGTGTGAGTCGTGTTTTCATTCAAGAGAATTTTTGCAAAATTAAACAGCACTGGTTGTTCTGTTTTTTTGAACCATCAGAATGACTGTCACAGGTATTGTGGGCAGAAAGACTAGCAATGTGTAGACTACCAAGGCTGGGTTCAGAGATAACATGAAAAGCAGCCACCTCAGGGAACATTTCAACATGAAGCATTTTTCAGGGCTGTATGCTCTAGATGCATCTTAATCTCCCACAAGTTAGATGGTGATCTTGGTTAGCCCACATTGCTTCATTGTCACTACAGAATTTATAGTGGTACAACATTCTCCCATAGTAACTCTTTTCTCAGTGGCTAAAGTGAGACCATAGCAATTCCACAGTGAGAGCTCTGCAGTTCCAACCTCAAAGCATGTTCCTTCCATCTTCCTAGCATAGTGTTTGCTGTCCAAGGTACTGAAATATATAGGGCTATTTTACTTGTGACAAGGTGATGAAATATGTAGGGCTATTTTACTTTTGACATGTCATTGCAATGCTCTCTTGCAATGAGCTATCTTCATAGCACCCCCTTCCCACAACCGATGGGGGAGCGTGAAGTGCTTTGTTTGGTGTTGATGGGGAATCAGTAACAGCAACTCCATATTGCATCACAGAACTCATTGGTGGGTCGCTAACAAATGACCACTCTTTCAGTAGAGATGAAGCCTTACTCACAACACTGTTCCTCCACTTGGCCTGGCACAGGTTCAAGCAGGGATGGGATTGCAGACGGGGCCAGGAGAGAGACAGGAAACCCCTGACATGATGTGCGGACAAATATCATGTTGACAGAGAAAGGTTAAGCCAAGTGCGGGTATTTAAACCCACTCTGCCCAGTCCCCACCTTCTTTGGTGTTTGCCAGCACCCACCCCACCTTCTACTGTAAGATTAACAGGTAGCCTTGCATGATGCCTTGTAGGAATTTTGACTCATACTGAGATTGACTTGGTAGTGCAGTCTTTCTTTTTGTCTAAGGGGAAAGGCCATAGCCCAGTGACAGACCACATGACCCATATGCAAAAGATCCCAGGTTCAATCCTTGACATCTCCAGGTAAGGCTGGGAAAGATCCCTGCCTGGAACCCTGGAGAGTAGGTGCCCATCAATGTCAACAGCAATGATCAATTGTCTTGTTATCATGAAGGTTTCCTCTTTTCCTACTCCATTGTGTTGGCAAGGGAAGAAGTACTTCAGATGGGTGCTGAGGAAGAAATGGATGAATCGGCTTTTGGGCCACTTTGGCAGGTATGTGCTGAAGCTAGAGTTATATTCATTTTTGTGCACACTTTTTGTGCATATATGTGCTTTTGTACACATTTTTTGGGGGGGGGGGGGTTTGGAGAACTGCATGGCAAAATTTGGAGAAGTGTACATTTTGAAGGATGGCTACCATTCACTTCAGGCATTGGTTTGGAAAGTGTGAATTAGATTGGTGAACTGACTGAATTTCTCCCTCATCCCAGCTGTGAAATGAAAGCAGCCACCTGCTGGATGTCAGTATGCTGGTTCGAGAAACCTCCTTCTACAGGCCGACCAGGTCTACTGCAGGAAGGTGCTAATGATGGAATAAATAGGTCCTAGACCAACTCACACTTTGGTCTGAATGTAACCTCTTGACAATGCTAGCCCTTTCCTCCCCCTTAGCGTGAAGCCACCGGGACACTGCTGCAAATCTTATTTTAAATTAAAACTGTATATTGTTATCTATAATTATAATGCTGCAAGCCACTCTAATCATTTACAATGCAGCTACAGCAAATGATTTAATTGTATGGGACCTCTCTGCCCCTCACAGCGAGAGCATAGCTTGCACTGAAGCTAATAAGAGTTATGTGCATATAACTGTGTGAGAAATGAATAGACCCCTTTGATTACAATAAGGTTATAAGCAGCAGGAGTCCATTATGATTAGCAGTAAAATGAAGAATTCCCCATAAATCATAAATGTTACCTTATAATTTCCTTTCTCCCTTATCTCCTTCCCCTGTGTGCATCTGTGGATTTATATTTTGTCTCCAAGTGAGCACTTTGCATTGTGCCAGAAGTCAGTCTCATAACTGTGTGCTGATTTATTTTTAACTGCAGAAAGATCATTTTTTTGAAAGTGAAAACAACTTGCACTCTTGCAGGAGTTTAGCCTCTCCTGTCCCATGAGAGCTGCACCCCCTTCCTTATAATGTTTTGTTTTGCACTAGCAATGTCAGAGACCTACAGAAGCAGCTCCCTCCTGGAAATAAGCCATTTATGGAATCCCTCCATGTGTGCTGAATGTGTGCTGGAAATGGTGCCTGTCTTACACATGATGGTTTATATGCTATCTCTAGTGATGCTTATTTTTGTGTCATGGCTGAGTATCTTCCTTGGTTGGCTGTGGGTTGGGCAGGACATCGGGGCTTTTGTGAGGATAAAGGGAGGGGAAGAACACTGCATGCCCGCTTGAGCTCCCTGGAGAAAAGGTAGGATTGCTGGCATCCATCTGTCTCAAAAAGACAATGGAGTACAGCTCCGGGAGGGAAGTCAAAGCACTGGAGAATCACGGCGCCTGCTGTGGCTGCAGAGATGGTAAGTCATAACTGCTGCCTCCCATGTTGCTTTTGCTGCATTAGCAGCACTGAAGTGATCTCTCTAGGGCGCAAGCCTGGGCCATGTGAATGGAGGTCCTGGGCTTGGGCTACCCCCCTCTTGGCGTCACATATGTAGTCCAAAGAAAAGCAGAGCAATACATTTGGCACCAGCTTGGCTGCAGGAGTTGCTAGAAGGAGGTGTATAAGGCACCATCCAACTGTCTTAGGGACTCCACACCAGATTTGTGTAAGGTTGACTCTGTAGCCTTTTCTTCTCCCAAAGATGTCCCACAAGGCAGTGGGAACAGATATTTCCTTGGGATTTACTCCCAAAACTTTTCTCATGGATGAGTATAGCCGTATTTCAAATGTAATTAACAAATGGCATCTTTCCACTCAAATCCTGCCATAGCAGTTCCCAGTTGTTTGCACATTGCAGGCAATATGAATTGCCCCCGAGATAGTAAAAGGTGTTTTTCCTGCAATGGTAAGATTTTGCTGTTGCTGAAGAAACAAAGCTGAAAACAAACAAACCAGTCGGTGCCTTGCCTTGGTGCTTCAGCTGTGTCTATTTATCCCAAGAAAAGCGCTGATGTTTTCTCTCCTGAATTAATATGCAAATTAGCTTAATCAACACATCCCATGAGCAGGTTTGGAATTATGTATTGTCCTGAATGTTTATTTGGTGCTATTCTTAGCCTTGCTGCTCCTGTCTGTGGGGTTTTTCTTTTCTTTTCCCAGAGTTTTCCACCCACATGAAGATAAAATTCACATGAAGATCTGTACCACTTATCTACCTTGAGAATGCTGAGGTTTTTATCCACCAGTGTCAAAATGAATCACTGTTCACTTCCTTATTTAAACGTTGACGCAACTGCTGTCGTGCAGCATGGCAGGTGAGACTCAACCTGTTATCACGCTGGCACTGGAAAAACCATCAGAAGCTTCAGCAGATATTAATTTCTCTGTGGTGCAGTGCATTCAGATTTATTTGAGGCTGGGACCAGCTGTGGTAGGGCTGCACTGAAATATGCTCCTTAATTTCTCAAGGGTCCCTCCCTCCTCTGTAACAAGAAGCATCCATATTTCTGCCACAGTCTCAGGGCAGCTGAATTTTTTTTTTGGGGGGGGGTTGTGTTGGAGGTGTGGTTTTGAGTTTACCTCAATCTTGCAAGATGGCCAAGCATGGGGCATGTGTGCATGGTGTTTCCTGTAAATCCTCCCCCCCAGTGTCCTGCAACCTCCTTGGCTGCCTGCACTTCCTGAGCCAAGAAAGCCCAAATTGAGCAGTTACCTCATGGGTTGTGGTGGGCTTTAATTGGGGAGCAGGTTACTGAGAATGCTGCAGGTGCTGGTGGGATAATTTGTAGAATAAAAGGACACTTGCAATCATGCTTCGGCCACCTCAAAAGAAAGGCAAGTACAAGCCCCCTCCCAAACAAACCCTGCAACCCATCCATTAGAATTTCAAAAAATATATATTCTATACCTTTTGATGATTGTTGAATGCAATAGGATCTCTTGTGAACTGATGGAGAATGGTTGGGGGAGAGGGGGCAGGATAATTTTTCAGCACAGCACTAAACTGTAGTGCAATGTGGATTGATCTGGAAGTTTGCATTATTAGCAAAACACCTGGAAGTTTATAAGTGTTTATATAAAGATGTAATGTGTTTGACGATTGCATGTTTACTCAGAAGAAAGTCCCACTGTGTTCAGTGGGGTTTCCTCCCAGGCCTATGTGCATAGAATTGCAGTCTAAATATCTATGAACTGCAGTGCTCCATGATCCTGGAAGAAGGAACTGGTGTTTATGACATGATTCATTTAATTGCATTGAGCTTTGCATTTTGAAAATACCTCACACTCTGCAGGCACTGACAAGTATTTCCCTCGATTTCCTTAAGCCCCCCCCACTTCTTTATTTTGATGTTTAAGTTACTGGTAGTACCTCATAAATAGTCTCTTTGTGTACTATGATCTTGCCACTGAAGTCAAAGTTAAACATGGTTATAAATCTTTGCACTTTTGGAGGACTTAGCATACCTGCTGCCATATATCAAATGCTTTGCAGCATGCATGGCTTAGCTTAGGTGATTCCTCCAGAACTAGAAAGGCATCTAACTGTGAGAGGTGCAATTTCCCAGATAACTTGAAGAAATGTGTTAGGGAACATTTGAGATGAACTCCACCACCGCGCTGACATTGCTGCTGCCTGCCTGCTGTTTCCAGCCTTGGTAATTTGTGTGTGCGTGTGTGTGTGTGCGCACTTGAAGGACAGAATCAAACCTCAAATCCTTTCCTCCAGTCCCAAATCATTTTATACCTGATACTTACTGTTCATAGTTTTCGAGGCCATTCGATGCGTTAAAGACTGGATTCAGTGAGATCTGAATTAGTATTTGGATCCTGCAGATCCTCAGACAACAGGGCAGAAGAGATCATGTATGGACTCTTCTCCACAAGCACAAATCCAAAGAAAACTGCAAAGTGGATGCTCTACAGTGGCTGCTTGATTCCTATTTACAGATGAACAGCCATCTGTTAAGGATTCTGTTGTTGTATTCCTGCATTGCAAATCCTGCACCAAGCAGAGAGTTGGACTATAGGATGTATCTATTTTTTTTTAATGTAACAAAATTCATGCACCAGTTGACTGCAATAAAACCACAAAGTGGTTTACAAAAAAAACATTACAATTATCATTAGAATATAGTTAAAACAGGTATTTTTAGAGCACACTCAAAACTAATGAAAATCAACTATATGCTAAAACAGATTGAAATGCACATAATTTCTACATGTCTTGCCTAAACAATAAGGTTTTAAGCAGATGCAGGAAAGAGTTCAGTCAAGGCTCTTGACTAATGTCAATAGGCAGGGAGTTTCAAAGTATAAGTGTTGCCACACTAAAAAAGATTGATTTCTTACAACTCCTATGAGTCTATGGTTCTGTGTGATCTTCAGCCCTCCTTTTTGATGGAACAGAATAATCCCAACTGGGCTATTGCATGCTTCTACCACACATGACATGTTAGGGGTGTGTGTCGGAAGTGAGGTGCACAAGTCCTCCAGCATGCAAACTGAAGCAACAACCTGGTAAGTGAATGACCGATTGACCATTTTAAATATGCAGATTACTGAGCTGGGTGCACTACTACGTAATTTAATCTGGCAAAGCAGTTATTTTGGGTGCATTCATGCCATTCTCCTGCCCCTCGTATACACACACCAATAGACTATCAGTTTGCTAGTGGTATACATCGATTAGGCTTATCAAATGGCCCCAGGGCAGTCTTGGCCAAGATTAACCCCATATGTGAGTTGTCTTGATGCCTTAAATAACTTCAAGGGTCAATTGGTTCCATTTTGCCCTGGGCATCTAGTAAGCTATGGCTGTACTGATGGTTCTCCTGTACTCGGGGTTAAACAGCATGATACCCTCCAGATATTGTTGAACCACAACTCCCATAAGCCTCAACCAACACAACCAAATGTTGAGATGACAGCAGCTATAGTCTAACAACAACTGGAGGATACCATGTTGACTACCTCTCCACTCCTGATCTCCTAGTCTAACCATAATCTTGTTGCAGTGGCTTGCATGCACCCCATTGTCAAATTCTCTTATCTTGCTAGTGTCACTCTTCCCACTGCTCTGTGCACGCCAGAGACAGTCTGATAGCTATATCACGCTGGAACACAACTTTCATAACAGACTCTCTATTGTGTTGATTTTTTAAAATAAAAAGATAGACTTGCTTTTGGCCTCTTGACCTTGTGTCCATCTATTGATGCCTAAAAGGGAAAAGCTCCCCCACGAACCACTTTTTTCCCTGAAGTTGTTGCAATATTTTTATTTTTTATTTTTAGTCCTCCTAGCATATTTGAAGTGTGGCTTCTCATCAGGGGTATTTTACAGACTTCCCTTTTAAGTAACTTCCCTTTTAAGTACCGGTGTCTAGGCTATCATTCTCAAGTTTTACAGAGAGCTGACAGCAAAAGACTTTTGATAGTCATGAAGTTTCTTTTGATTGGCAGATTGCTGCTTTTTCTGCCTTATGTATCCCACCATCACCTCCACACATGAAGTAATCTAGCAATGCCTTGCTGTCTATATATCAAGCAATATAAGCTGTGATCCACCAAATACAACTTATGACCCACCAAACTGAACATAGCCCACCCAGAAATATTTTACGGCCAGCCAGATGCTTGACAACCCACTTATTTTTTGCAGGAGGCCTGGCTAGTGGATTGCTTTCAGGTGAGTGGGTTGCAAGGCGTGCAGGTACTACTTTGCCAACATATCCCCAAGAATTTACCTGACCATCAACTAACTAATGCAAAGAGATGGAAGAATGTGTGTTGTAGAGCGCTGGAACAGCAAATCCAAGGTCATTCAGATCACTGCCATGAACTCAAGAGAAGACTGATAATCATGAAGTTTTGTAGCCATAGCAAACAATGACCATGGGACCACATAAACTGGAGGACCTTAAGCTAAGAACGTAATCGTTATGGGTGGTCTCCTCCACACTTATATGAAACAAACACCATGAAATCAAACCCCCTCCAGAGGTAGAGGGGGAGGTGGTGGCAACGTTGGCAAGGTCAAATCCACTGGCAGGGGTGAATGATTGGTTACATCAGTGCATTTGCACCACCACCCCCACTGCTGCTTGGCTCCTCCCCTTCTACCTCTAGGTAAGCAGCTGTGAAGCAACTGACCACAGGGGATGCAACTGACCACTCCTGCCTCTAATGTCACCATTCTTAGCATGCAGCTAGGGGGGAGGAATCAAACAGTAAACTGGTATCACTATTGGAGAGCAAGGGCATGTGAGGTCAAACCCATATTGCCACCAAATTACCCTGTGCCGGGAAAATTCAGACTTTTAATGTATTTAGGAATCAATCCTAACCCTCCCTCACCCCAGCAAGGGGGCGTCACCACATCCACAGCTCTATCATACATGGTGGTGGACAGGGTAGATGAGGCGGGCAGATTTCTGTGCAAGCCTAGAGCTGACACACTGATCAGACCTACATTGGGCCTGCCATGTGATGGCAACAGGGCCGTTTCATCATTCAGCAGATCCTGAGTCAGCACAGTCCAGCCCCCTCCTTGTCCCTGGAAAACCCTGTTGTGTGGCTTTCCATTGGCTGTTACTGGTGGGGCTCTTGCCAATGGAGTTTCTACCCTACCTGCACATCACTCCACAGGCAGCAGTTGGCGGGAGACCAATGAAGGTCAGCAGGTTTGGGTGGAGAGATACCACTGCCTGATTGCAGTAAAAAAAAAAGGGCTTTGGAATGCTCTTCCAGTGGCAGCAGGAGGTTCAAACCCAGCTTTATCTCCTCCTTTCCCTCTGATGAGGCTCCGTGGACTGCTGCACACCTCCAACCTTATTTGTGAAGCCTCAGAATGGCTTGTGCAGATGAGCAATGTTCTGCCATCATCTTCCTGGCCAGTTATAAATAAAGGAAAACAGCAGCTTGGGGGCTTAGCAGTACGTTGTTGCTAAGCAATAGCAAAGGGTTAGCTCTGTTTCCACTAATGCTACGAGACCCGAGAATACCGGAAAGGGAGATAAGAAGGTGGAATGCTACAGGAGCAGTATTGGGTTGTAAAGTGAATGAATAATTCAAATTCCTTTGGACACACATTACATTTCATAAGCCAACAGCGAATTAAATCTGCCATTGTAGCACCCAATTATCTAACTTAGGTCCTTCTGGAATTCCTCCCAAACTCCCCTAGCCTGGGCTAACCTAAATAATTGTGCATTGTCTGCTCATTTCTCGCAAGTGCTTAGGTGTGTTTGTGTGTCTGTGTGATCTAGACTGGATGTCATTGTGGACTGCATAATGAAAATTTCCATTCCAATAGCCAAGGAGAATCAAACCAAACATTAGACAACGGAAGCAAAAGCAATACCATAAATGCTAGAGCACCTTTGCATAAATCATTGCTACACCCTTACCAGGAATACAGTTTTCAGGTCCAGGCAACCTGGTGTTCCTTCCGTCTCTCTGCCAAAAGTAAAGAGAACTCAGAAATGGAATGTCAGAAACAGGCAATGAAAATGATTAGGGGCATGGAAGGAGTCCTGGAAGAGGTGAGACTGAAAAGATTAGGGCTGTTTAGATTAGTGAGGAGACATAAGAGGGGCATAAAAATAATGAATAGCACTGAAAAGCTAGATCAGGTACGCCCTCTCATATAGCAGAAGAAAACAAAGGGACATCTAATGAAATAAGCTACACATTTAAAGCTGGGGAAAGAGGCAGCTTTTTGACATAACACTTTGGAGGGTGTTATTTGAGAGAGGAAGAATTCATTGGTGCTGGGAATCAGGCATTTAGCAGGGAAGTGGAAGCATATTGCAGCTTGATTCTGGAATCCAACATTCTGCTGTCAGAATATCTAGAATAAGTTTCAGGGGTTAGGTTGTATAAGACCACAACGGATGTTCTGGCACATTCCTCTTTGTTGTGCTGGTGACACTCCTTGACTCCAGCATAGTGTAGCATAGTCCAGTAGAATGTTGCATAAGGGCAACAATGCTGCCAATGGCAGGGGGGGGGGTAATTGAGAACCAGTGTGGTGTAGTGGTTAGAGCATCAGACTAGGACCTGAGAGACCAGGGTTCAAATCCCCACTCAGACACCAGCCTAACCTACCTGACAGGGTTGATGTGAAGATTACATGAGAGGGGGAACCATGTACTTCACCTTGACCTGCTTGGAGAAGAAAGGGGAGATATAAAGGCAATAAAAAATCAACTCCTTGTGCAGGATCCCATGGGCCTTCCCAAACTACTGGCACAATCCTATGCTCACCCCCAAATTAAAAGTACCAGATCAGCATAGCTGTCGTGTAGCTTGTGCTATCATGAGCCAGGATATTAACCCTTGGTTACTGTTGTTTTAAAAGAGCTCTAAAGATACTGAAGCCAGAGATGAGTAAGCCCGAGGAGACAGTGTCCCAAGCACTGATTTCCTGGAGGAGGAGCTCCAGCAAGACAGTGAGGCCATTGTCCAAAATTCAGATGACAGAGAGCCAGTGTGGTGTAATGGTTAAGAGTGGTAGACTCCTAATCTGGGGAACCGGGTTCGTGTCTCCGCTCCTCCACATGCAGCTGCTGGGTGACCTTGGGCTAGTCACACTTCTCTGAAGTCTCTCAGCCCCACTCACCTCACAGAGTGTTTGTTGTGGGGGAGGAAGGGAAAGGAGAATGTTAGCCACTTTGAGACTCCTTCCCTCCTCCTCCTCCTCCTCCTCCTCCTCCTCCTCCTCCTCCTCCTCCTCCTCCTCTTCGTCTTCTTCGTCTTCTTCTTCATCTTCTTCTTCTTCTCCCCTGAACTATCTGCAGCTCCAGAAAGCCTTCCTCCACCTCATTATACATATATATTTCAATCCTGCTGGAGTACACAACTGCATACAAGAACACCCTGCTTTGAAACTACCAAGAAGGCTTCCTCCAGGGTGGTGGGACTTAACCCACATCTCTCTGCAGGGCTATATAAAACAACGATTAGGAACGTATGACCCTCCAGATGCTGTTAGAGCACAACTCTCACCATCTCTTTCCATTGGTCATGCTGGCTAGGGCTGATGGAAGTTGGGGTCCAACAACATCTGGAGGGACACAGGTTTCCATACCTGATAATAAAGCTCCAGTCATCTCTAAACTAGTGCTAGAGCAACACTTCCAATGAGTCATGTATCCAGGCTAATCTTAATTCTTGGTTTTTTCCCCCAGAGAGCTCTCCATGGTCCTGACCTCAGCTGTTTTATCTGTGTCACACTTTGCGTGAATAATGTTCAGTGGATATCCCCTAGGAGCAGGAGATGTGTCAAAAGTCTCATACATTGCTTTGGTGAATCCAAGACAAACCCTGCCCCCAGTGTAGACATGACATGGGTATCTGAGGTGCTTGATACATAAATCCTTATGTGCTTGTTGCAAATGATTCTGTTGATGTCCACACTCGTGTAAAATTGGTCTGTTCTAGTATGCCCAATACCTATGCATTCCTTATATATCTCTAAAAATGCATGAAGATTTTGGAGCAAAACTTTAAGGGTAGAAAACACAAAAAAAGTGTGTGTATGTGTGTGTAACAGCCCCAATGAGGTTCTTATCTAACCCCTTCTATTGCAGACTCGCTTGACACACAGAAGACAGATTTATGGTTATGTGATCACACTTTTCATAAAATTGGATGTTTAACTGTGCAATCCTAATATTGCATAAAACTCATTTAGTGGCAATAAATAAGGAGACATTAAAAGTCCAAGCTAGCATCTTCACAGTAAACATTGACAGCTGTATTGATGTGTTCAAACAGCCATTGCTTGAGCTCCTTATTCACACAGTGATATATGATGTGGGACATTTTCACTCTCTCTGTAAGGATGCTGTAACGGGGACCAGCTGCTATTGCATCATCAGCCTGCCTGCCTGTAGTAACTGGGATCAGGCCTCAGCCATTATAGTGTGAAGGAGAGATCTTATAAAGAAAAATCAATCTTCACAGAGAGATAGAACTAGTACTCAGTAAAGAATGCCCTTTCACTTCTGAAGCTCCATCTATAGGTCAATAAAGTGGGGTGACATTCTTCACGGACATTCTTAGTGGACGTACACATATTTTACATTTTTCAGAGGCAGGACAACTTTCCAGTAAAGCAGAGATGACAGCGTCATTTTAGGAGCAACTGTAGTTAGTGTCATGGCCCAGGAAGCTTACAGCAAGTTCATGCTCCCTCCTAAGAGCCACCAGTACCTCATTCAGGGCTCTCCCAGCTGGAGGAGGTCTGGAAGATTCCAGTTGCATTGATTTGTATATCTTCTGGAATTATTCTCAATCAATTAGCTTCGATTGGCCTCGGTCCAGTATACCTGAAGGAGCGTCTCCACCCCCATCGTTCTGCCTGGACACTGAGGTTCAGTACCGAGGGCCTTCTGGCGGTTCTCTCATTGCGTGAAGCCAAGTTGCAGGGAACCAGGCAGAGGGCCTTCTCGGTGGTGGCGCCCGCCCTGTGGAATGCCCTCCCATCAGATGTCAAAGAGAAAAACAGCTACCAGATTTTTAGAAGACATCTGAAGGCAGCTCTGTTTAGGGAGGCTTTTAATGTTTAATAGATTATTTTATTTCATTTTTCTGTTGGAAGCCGCCCAGAGTGGCTGGGGAAACCCAGCCAGATGGGCGGGGTATAAATAATAAATTATTATTATTATTATTATTATTATTATTATTATTATTATTATTATTGGTCTAGCAGTGTGTGTGTGCCGGTTTTACAGAAGCTACTCTCCTTCATTCCCTTACTGTCAAAAATTTCTTGATAGTAGTACAGCAGAAAAGTCGAAGGTGTAAGTTACTGTAGGAAAGAATATAGTACAGATAATGGGAATAATGAGACAGTTCATCAAAACACTGGAATTATAACCCAAATTTGTTTGTTTTATGTTAAGTATTTTTACCCTGCTCTTCAGCTGAAAAAAGATTCCCAGAGCAGCTTACAAGGATCAATAACACACAGTCCCTGCCCTCAGGCTTACAGTCTAAAAGACACAATGCAAAAGGAAAAGGGGTTTGAAGACAGGAGGGGGATTCATCTCATGTGATTTCTTCTAAGCAACTTTCTACAGTGCAGTGTTCTCTGCTTGCGTTTCTCTGGTTGGACACACTGATCAATGGTTTAGCTGGTAGACAATTGTCCAATCTCACCACAAAGATCCACTCTTGGTCTCTTTAATTTCTAGGAAGGCAACTGTGCATAAAGCAACAAAAGGATATAATGCAACGAATCAATAAAAATGGAAAGACACTAACATTTCTTGGGATTGAGGTTAATGAAGACTCCATAAAAATTAGAGAAACAACCATCCCATGGCAACATGGGGGCCAATATTGCTGCAATATGTTCCAGCAAATGGTTGGGTTGTTTACCCATTAAGTGAAATTGGGACACTAAAGACATTTTTACCTGTATGAGCTCAAACCACTGTACCACAAAATTTCTCTCCAGTTTCCCAGGGTTGTGAAAATTCCCAATGGAAAATGTGGCTACCCTTTCAAAAATCACCACACACACACACACACACACACACACACACACTGTGTATCATACAATTCTGCACTCACACGAAGCTGCTCAGAAACAAGCTAGACAATAGCTGCATATGTGTGGCCTTAAGTGCAGAGATTTGATACTTTAATTATCTGCATAGGGACCCTGATCTAGGCAGGGAACCTAGCATAGGGGAGTGGGGACTTTACTCTTTGCTCCCCAATATGTCCCCAGTTTCTATTGAGGGGCTGCACTGGCAAGCTGCATAGGGGGAAAGCTTCCATTTACATCAATGGGTCAATTCCCCATGAAAATCTCAGGTTTGAGGCATCTAATCTGACTTAGGACCACAGCAGGGGACAAAAAGTTAAAGCCCTACCCTTTATAGACATGTATGCATTAAGGTTCTAATCAAGACTGGAGGGCCCATGCTGGCAATAAAGTTACCCAACCCCACCCCAACCCCCAATACAGAACCAACATATTGGCTAGTTAGGTTCTGGGCATCCTTGTATGTGTGAAGCACTGGATCATGCAATCCAGTGAATGAGATTGCAAGATATGATAGCCATAGATCTTCTCCAAAAGTGAAGTCAGTGCTCTACAGAACAGAGGTCCTATATATGTTGTGTGTGATATTTGATAATGCTCAACCTCTGCAGCCGAGTTGTGTAGAAACAAAATGTTGCATTCCAATGTTTGAAACAACCATGAAATTAGTCAGTGCAATCCTTGTGTTGATGCTCCTGCCATGAAAAAGAATAGATGTGAGCTCTGAGTGATCCTTCCTTGGAAGAACAGAATGTACTGCAAAGCTTGGCTCTTAAGAGGGCATAGCTGCATAGCGTAGAGATTATGATGTAAATGATTATTTATGAGTTACATAAAGGTATTGCTCTCGATTGTACTGACTTCTGAGGAAGCTGTTATGCAAGAAGCTCATTTGGACAAATCAAGATAGATGGCATTTTACTCTGTGTCCTGTCCTTTGCGGTTGATGGTCACAATGCGTGGGGACAGCCATTCCTCCTGCTTATTCAGGAGCAGCATGGCAGCTCTGCTAAAGAAAACAGATTCTTGTACATAATAACTTGTCCCCGACTCATGTAGCTTCTAATGGAGGCAGAGGTAAAGGGTGAAGTGTACAGATGGAGTGGTAACATGATGGGGTGGCTCTGAGCTAATGAGGCGCTCTCTTCATAATTTGCAAACGACGCTTTATTCTCCAGCTCTCGGTATTTAACTCGGAAGTCATCAATGTCCATGCATCATTGGAGGCCCGCTCTCATTTTGCAGCGGGGAAATCAAATTATTGTTGTTATTAGTCATTAGGTATTATTATGTAGTTATTAGGCATGATTATAGTGTTCTAGGAACATAAACAATAATAGAGTCCAGACCATCTCAGAGTGGACCCACTGAAATTTATGAACCAAAGTCAGTAATGGCTCTTCATTTCAATGCATCTACTCTGAGCAGGGCTAGCATTGGTGACAACCTTTGATTTTTCACAGCCAGGAACCCCTTATGACATGTCTAAAGTTAGTGACATGGTATCTAATGTCTAATGATAATAATAAATCACTGCCATCATCACCATCACCATTGTCAAAATTTCACTAGATTTTGCCAGCATGTGTGGGTTGGCACTGAGTGATCTACCTTCAGATGTTTCAAAATGATCCCCTCGCTGAAGGAAAACACTGGAACGCAATTTGGAGTTTTGCAGGCGTGGGAGAAAATCATTTGGTGGAATGCTCCACAGATGGGAACAGCTTTGCCGAAGAGAGCTTTTTCTCCGCCAGCAATTCGCTGTTCAGAAAATGTTGAAGTGAGATTGCTGGTAATAAATAACCATTCTCTCCTAAGCTGGAATGGCTGCATATGGGGTGTTTAGGAATCTGTGGTGGAAAACATACCATGCATTGCAAATGAAGGATAAAAGGGATGGGTTGCAACTAAGATTAATTTTCTCACAGAGAAGCCTGTTTTGCTAATTGCTTTTTGGAGGGGAGGAGGGGAGAAGAAGAATTTTTAGATACCTTCATCTGTTTCCTCCTTCAAAACCCCACCCCTCCTTTCAAAGATGAAATGTTTGTCATTTCTGCCTTTTCCACAGTTGGGATGTTCATTTCCTTAGAGGATTCTGGGGTTTGCTTATAAGCTTTACCGCTGCAATTGCTTACATATTTCTCCCCGAGGTAACAGAACTGATTTATTTGCAATCAGTGACAGACATCATGAGATAAGCTCCACCACAGCGCTTCAAATGAGAATCAAGACTTCAGCAAACTATCCTTGTTGATGCATGACCAAGGGAAAAGTTCATTTATTTATGGGAGTGTTTGCCCAGACTCTTGAGGAAGGTAAGAATAGCTTTTTATTGTTTTTGTAATTATGCACGCAAACCTAAATCCAAAACGTAAATATGGCTTTTACACAAAATCTGGCCACACAAAAGCCACAGCCCGAAGGAAAAACAAAGCTGGGCACTAAATTACACTAAATTGCTTTAGTAATCATATTCTTAAGTACCAAAGAAGCAACAGAAACCCACACATCTAAATAACAGCAAAATCCTGAATGCTGGCTTACAGCTTATAGGTGTATCACCATAGCCATAATACAGGATTTTAATTTTTTTTTTTTTGCAGGGGGATACTGAATTCAATAAACACAGAATCCATAGGAGCACGTCCACATGGCAGTTTATTGTGGACTTGGTCCTGCTCAGCATTGACACAATGCCATCCTCATCCAAATGCAATCCTTTTGCTCCCCACAATTTAATCAGGATCATCTACCTCCCCCTTGTATTGGATTTTCAGCAGACAGAAATGGTCGATCTGGTTTAAATGGGGAAATACAAGACAATATTCTGATGAGGAAGATGCCGTGTGGATGCTGTAAAAAACAAAACACAACCTGACATGCACGAGCGGCGCCAAATCCACAATAAGCTGCTGTGTGGAAGTGCCCTGGGGAGGGCAATGTTTAATTTCCTTCCTTCCTGTTTTTACTATAATGGTCTCCCAAGGAACTCAAGTCTCCTCTGCTCTAAACATATCATACCACTTTAAGCAGTCATGCCTACCTCCAAAGAATCCTGGGATCCACAGGGGCTGAGGTCCCTTTGGGGGCCCTAATAAAATATTTGAGGGGGCTGCCCCACAAAGTTGATGTAACACGATGGCCAGAAACAATTACAATGTGAAAAACCTTATGGAATGATTCAAAACATCAAAACTAACAAACTGAAGTCTCTGAAAGTCCTTAAATGAATCACAGTGCCAGACTTTACCCGACGGAGAACAAGCTGTGAAGCTTCGTATAATCAGCAAATGTCCAATTCTGATGTCCAACTCTGAACTCTGCTGAACAATTAAAGGTTGGTGGGCCTTGTCATTCACCACATTTTGTGATTGATTTTGCAGTGTGATTGATTATGCAGGGCGGGGTTTCCTTGGGTCTCCCAATATTTCATTCATGTTGGTACCCCTGCTGAGAACTGTAGGGGGGGGGGGGAAGCAGCCTTTTACGGGCAACCCTCTGCCCTGAAGGCCATTGGCCAAAACAGGCTCCTCTCCTTTGATGGATGCAATATGAGGCCTCCTCCTTCACTGAGATGGAGCAAACACAATCCCAACTAAAGGCTGGAAGTGATATCTCATGCAGTTCCTTCCAACTTCACAGAATAGTAGTCCAGACTGACAGCCCTCCCTTCCAGGCTCTCAAATGCTTTCCACTAATTCTTATTATCTCCTGCAGGCATACCAATGCAGTTGTCTGGAACAACTGCAGAAAGCTATCAGAGAGAAAAAAAACTGTAGTAAGGGGAAGAAGAAAATGAGGCAGGCAAAAGAGGACAAGGAGAAGGAGAAGGTGCTTGGCTCAGAGCTTCCTCTGAAAGGGATTTCCTATTGTTTTTAAAAGCACCTTTTACCTCAGCTGCATGGCTCCTTTCTCAGGCCTGTGGATGCCAGCTGGGAAGAAACAGGTGCAAAGCTGGTTCCCTTTATGAGGTGGCTTCTTGCCTAATAGCCTCTGAACTCCGGCCACCAAATGCATTGCAATTACAATCCCAACCTTGTCCCAGCAATGCCAGAGCAATCTGCAAGCCAGGCAATGCATCCGAGTTTTGTTTAAAACCTGGATCCCTAAGCAGCATATGCCAGAATCCCCATGCCCTCCTTGGCCAGACACTCCCATCCTTTTTTGGCTGAGGAGGATCCAGACCCTTGCAATGAAGTGGTTCAAGAGGTTATTAAAATGGAGTGCACAAATCTCCTTGATAACTGAAGCATCAAAAAAATCACTTAGACAGCAAAGTGTGCATGGGTGTGTATGGCTGAAAGAGTTTTTTCCCCACCCTATCAAACACCCTTCCAGGCTCTTGCTGTAGGTTGGAAGAAGTGCCTTTGTGTTCCTCCGTCTTTCCCAATTTTTTTTAAAAATGAGGGTAATAAATGAGATTGGTTTATGTCAGCTGGCATAATTCATCCTGGGGTTGTGTATGTGTGTCAGTCACCCAGGAAGGCACTAGATCGCTTAGATCAGTCTTTCAATGATCCCCCCCATACACCTAAAAATCACCCCCAGCAAGCTGTTTATGGGGTCATACTGAGCAATGACTGTCTTATTGTCATTGCAGGACATTTTGCAAAGTTATGGTAGGGAAACTGGGAAACAATGGCTTTCCTCCTGGTCTGGCTCCAGTGTCGAAAGCAACTCCACTCTCCATCTAGTCCAAGGCATACAAAAGCTTCAGAAACAGATGTGTCAGGTCTGAAACAATGCCTACCTGCAGACCAAAAATGTTAGAAAAACATCTGCCAGGTTGAATGAGGGCTTACATAGTGTGTTGCTTGCTGGAGGGAAAGTTTCTCCAAATTCCAAAATTAATGGCTCCACACTCAGGAAAAACAAAAACCAAAAACCCTCACACACTCCACAAAAAATATTGTTATGTGTTTGGGGCGGGAAGGAGAAATCCTTCTACCCCCCCTGGATCCAGCAGGTGTTAAAATTTAAGTCAGACTAACTTCCTGATGAGGGGATTGTATGGGTGATGAACCATTAAGGGAAAGTGGCTCTGGGTGAGACAGCAAATGGCAAATGGCAACTCATGGATAGTTAGAAAGACAAAGACAGAGTTGAGATCATCAGAGAGTTGCAGTGATGCGAGCAAGAAGAAGAAGGCAGCAAGCTGGAGAGAAGGTCAACAACCCAGGACACCCAAATAACCCCACATGCTCATATGGAGGTCTGCCTCTAGGAACTCCCTGAACAGCAAAATTTAATGCATTTCTAGGGCATTTTATGCCAAAGGTGTCCCCACCCCCAACCACAAGATAAACAGGTAGGTAGCCGTGTTGGTCTGAGTCAAAACAAAATAAAAAAATTCCTTCAGTAGCACCTTAAAGACCAACTAAGTTTTTATTTTGGTATGAGCTTTTGTGTGCATGCACACTTCATCAGATACACTGAAACAGAATTCTATACAGGTTTTCAAAGCAGCTGTTTTATTACAGAAAAAAATCAGAAACAGACTGGAAAGAGAAGTTGCTGAATTGCAACTCATTAGCAAGCTTAAAACCATGGAGCCACCTGGAATAAACAGAGACATAGGATTCTTATCTCATCACACATGATCAAGCTTTCCTTATCACCTCATCCCTTGCTTTCCCCCCGCAAGACCAATTGCAGTCATTAAGAGTCATTAACAGTCATCAACAGGTTTACCACTCCTATCAGCCCATCACCCATTCCCATCACCCCCACCCTCTGAATATACATAAGGGTCTGGTTACTTCTGTTTCAGTGTATCTGATGAAGTGTGCATGCACACGAAAGCTCATACCAAAATAAAAACTTAGTTGTTCTTTAAGGTGCTACTGAAGGATTTTTTTTTATTTTGTCACAAGATAAACAGTAAAGCTGAAATTAGAGGGTGCTGTTCAGGTGACAATGTGTGATAATGTGCAAGGAGGACTGCCCTTTAGGTCTACATTGTACACCTACATTAGAAGTATGCCAGGGGTACAGTTCTAACCCCAGAAAAATGGATGAAGGATAAAGGTGCTCCAAAGACCCATATGTTTCAATTGCTTTTCAGCGAAATGCTTTTATTAAGTATCTAGGCTGGCCTTGGATTACTGCTGATTATGTCACTGCTGGCTTTTACATTTTTTGCTCCAAATGCAATTTATTAATTTTAGGGAGTGCTTGGCTGGACTTTTAAGACTTTGTTAATAGCTGTTTCAAATTATGATACCTTTAGTGAAATGATGTTTTATAATTTTATACTTTTACAGAAGCTGCTTTGGAGAGCTTCTGCCCTGAGTGATGACTGAAAAAAAATGTTTAAAATAAATAAAATAAATGAATATGTGCATTGCTGGTAAAGATGACCACACACATTTCCCTCTGCCTTGCAATGTTCATCTAAGCTCTGTTGAGCTGCCTGAATATGTATTTTAATGAAATTGTGGATCTGCATTCACATTAGGGAAACTTGTTCCTACACAGGACTGCTTGCCCAGGAATCTTCATACGTGAGGAGAAGATAATTTCAAATAGGACTCAAATACTGAGCTTTATACATGCTACAGTACTTTTTAAATTGCTGTATTGTCACTCCATAGATCAGGAGTAGGAAACCTGTGGATTCCAATCAGCTCCATCCAATATAGCCCAAGCTCAGGGATGTTGTGTACCAGTGATTGGCTGGGACAAATGGGATACTGCCCAATTAAGCTCAACCAGTTCCCACTTGCCAGTCCTTACTTACAACCAGTCCAGGGGGCAGCACGGGCTGTTGGCCTTCTCTTTAATATCAGTGTTGGCTTCATAGAACTCAACAAGGAGGAGGATGGAAACAAAGCCAAAATTTCCACCTGTCATTGGCACTGGCTCCACCTACTGGTGGCCTCCCAGTCTTCTTCCATCCCACCAGTCGCAGTGGACACCAATCTCCACTGGAGGGAGATGTACACCAACAGAATCTGGAGGGTCTGGAGATAATCAGCTCTGCCCCTACATTATTGCTACATTATTATTCCTTTTAACTAGGAATTTTCATTTCCCCGTGTTGCCAAAATGACTCATTTCCAATCCTCTTCTATCTTTCTAAATCCTTTTGTCTGGGCTTTTCTTTTTTTTCTTTGCTCCGTTTCTACTAGCGTTTGAAAACTCTCCCAGTTTAGTAACCTCTGCAGATTTCATTAACCTGCTGTTTATTTTCTTTTCCAGATCAATTAGTGAAGGCAATAAATTAAATGAAACCTAACACCAATTGCTCTGGCACCCCAAGTAGCTACCTCCTCCAAAAACTCGGCACACCGCCATTTATCATTACCACTCATTAATGGGCTCACGGTCCGTTTACAATCCATGTGGCAGTGCTTCTAACCAGAGGCAATTTAAGTCAATTTTTCAAGGAAGGTTTTGTGAGACATGGTATTGAGTGCTTTGCGACGCCCCCAATTCTGTTGCGTTCCCTTGTCTCCTCAAATATTAATCATTCTATTTTTAAGATATCAAGTCTCCCTGGAATGATTTGCCCTGTATTGTTTGTAGGGGTAGCTTCTGCATTCAGGTAAAAAAAGAGAGTAAAGGGTGGAATAAGCACACTGGATGAGTTTTTATGCTGAAAATAAGATGCAGGAGAAGAGCTACGCAAACAATAAACATTACATTTACTATAACCACATCCTTTTCTGACTGGGGGTTCTCAGATATGTACGACACCTGGGAGACCAGGGTTCAAATTCCCACACAGCCATGAACCTCACTAGGTAATTTTGGACCAGTCACTGCCTAAAATACCTCAACAGGTTATGGTAGGGATTAAATGAGGAGGAGGGAAATATATGTAAGTCTTGGGCTTTTTTCTTGTACCATTTTGCAGGGGGGTTCCGTTCTCAGCCCTGCGCGTGCCAGCAGATTGTGCATAAGCACACTGTGCCCTCATTCTACCCCACTTCCATTCCGCCCTTTTAGTGATGTGTTTAAGTGACATTTTTGGTTACTTTTGGGTTCGGCGCGCTCCCATCAACACAGCTGAGCTGGCTGGGTCTGGCGGGAGTTTTAGTCCAAAACATCTGGAAGGCAATGGGTTGGGGAAGACTGGTTGACAGCCTTTTTAAAAAGTTCAGAGGGAGCCCTAGAACCACTTTTAGCAGTGTACTTAGGCACTTAGGCATAAGGAATCAATGCATGTCACATGTTGGCATGCTATAAGCACGAGGCGCTCGGACAGCACCAGCCTTGTCACAATGTCACAGCATGTGAAAATGAGTCAGTTTATGTTCTCATCTGCACAGGGCTGTTTTAAGCATATCTGGCACCGTGGTGCAAAGATCCCTCCGGTGGTCCCCCCCCCCATTTCTCAGAGTTGCCGACCTTTTCCCAAGCCTCTGCGGGGATTGCTCTCCTCCTGCGGAGGCTTGGGGAGGAAGCTGCATGCCCGCCAGCCATATAGTTGGCGGGCGCAGCTTTCATCCTAAGCCCCTGCAGGGATCCCTCTCCTCCCGTGGAGGCTTGGTTGATGGGGCACAGTTGGAGGGCGTGCAGGGGAAGGGGAGGCTGCCAGCAAAGCCGTGCAGCTCCCCCACTCGCTGGGGCGCCCCTGAGAGGGTGGCGCCCTGGCACAACGCGCCACTAAGACCAATGGGAAAGATGCCTCTGCATCTGCATTCCCCATCCCCACCTGCTTTGGCTTCTTCGGTATTCTAGGAATCACTCCGATTTTGGTAGTAGTTATTTTTTCCGTTGCTTGGTCAGAGCGCACATCACATCAGAGAGCACAGGAAGAGAGTGACATTCACTCTGAGAAGCTGGCTGAAGTGTAGACTGGGGGAGCAACCATAAAGAGACAGGAAGGACACCAAAGGTACATGGAGGCAGGGATGGGGAAACCTTTTATGTAACCTTCAGGGGCCACATGCCACTGTGGACAAGGCTAGAGGCCTAAGTGGGCAGAGCAAGGAATGTGAACTTTATCTTCATACAGTAATATTGTTTACACACACACACACACACACACACACACACACACACCTCGCTATCCTCTATCCAGGCAAGGAAGAGGCATTATTATTATTAAAATTAAATGTATATACCATACTTCTTTCCAAAGGAGCCTAGGGTGGTACACAACAAGTTATAAAGCCATAAAAACATCCCTCTCTCTCTCTCTCTCTCTCTCTCTCTCTCTCTCTCTCTCTCTCTCTCACACACACACACACACACACACACAAATAAATAAATAAATATATGAATGAAATCTTAAAAATGATTCCACTACAGATGAAGACTGGGAAAGTTCTGGACTAAAATAGCTTGTGGAAGATAAAAGTCTTCTGAAGGGATCAAAATACTATAAAGATGGTGTCTGTTAATTCTAGGAGAGGGAGTTCTAAAGAGTAGGTGCTACCACACCTACTAAAGTCCTCACTAAAGGCCAGATCCCTACATTGTGTGGAATCGACCTCCCGATAAGATCAAATTTGTAGGAGGCCCTTACCTACAGAGCACAGTGATTGTTTGGGTATGTAAGGGATGGGATGTTGCTTCAGGTGTTATCATAATATCATAGGTGCACAAGAAGTGCCCTGCCAGATCAGGCCAAAGGCCCATCTAGTCCATCATCCTGTTCTCACAGTGGCCAGTTAGATGCCTCTGGGAAGCATCTGATTTCAGTAGCACTCTCCCCATGTTAACGATATTTTATTGAAATATAAAAAGTCATTGAAACGTATTGAATTGAGATTGCTTTTTTGCAGCTGTGGTGTATCTCACAAATAATAACATAAGAAACACCAGACAGGCCTACAGAGTAGAATGAACAGTTCTGAGGCAGGTAGGTAGCCGTGCTGGTATGACGTAGCCGAAACAAAAAGTAAAAAAAAATTTTTCCTTCCAGTAGCACCTTAGAGACCAACTAAGTTTGTCATTGGTATGAGCTTTCATGTGCATGCACACTTCTTCAGTTCTGAGGCAGAGAGCAGAAGTAAAAGAGAAATGTGGAAGACTTTAGCAAAGATTAAAATTGACTTTGGGGGATGCACCAGGTGACGTCATCCAGCCTGAAGAAGTGTTTTGGAGGATTCAAAAGCTTGCTCACAACTTTGGCTGGCCTTGTTAACAATATTGACTTATGATGGTTCTCATATAAATGTGAAATATATATGAAATGTGGCAGCTGCCAACTCGGATGGCTTTAAAAAAGAGCTGGACAAATTTATGGAGGATAAAGCTCTCAATGGATACTATATTCTCCTTCCACTGTCAGATACAGGATACCTCTGAATACCAATTTGCTGGCAGCCACAAGTAGGGAGAGCACTGTTGCACTCAGATTCGGCCTCTGGGCTTCCCAGAGACATCTGGTTGGCCACTATGAGAATAGGATACTGGACTAGATGAACGTTTCGTCATCAGGACTCTTATTATATTCTTACATTTTCATCATCATCATTGTCAGATTGCAGAAAGGGGCTGAAGCTGAAGGACAGTGGATTGTTTACCATCGCCTGGTGAATTCGCAGCTAAGAGAAGGTTAAATGGGAGACTTTCCAGGTCACACTGTGATGCTCGCCCATATTTCAAGGGATGTATAAAAATATCTGGGCATCTTAGGGGCAGATATTAGGTACAGGGTCTATGTAAACAAAAGCTGTTTTCTGGATAGTTGAGAAAGGGAAAGGCCTGTTACCGCCATTCCTACAAGACACCACTTTTAATGAGATTATTATGGAGAGGACACTAGAGCCAAGATAGCAAAGGCTAGGGCCGAAAGGAACTGTGTGCTTAATGTACTGTAATTATAACTGCAAATTGAACTTCAGCCCAAGGCTTTACAGCAAAGCCTATAAAAACTAAAATCAATTTTAATCTTTAAGGGCACTTTGCTACATTCTTCTCTGCCAAGGCTAGGTCAGACCAGGTAGGAGCTGCAAAATATGATCTTCATCTTCTTTCATTATAAATATCATTTCCTATATCAAAGATCAGATCTCTACCAACCACATTACATTTCCCCTGTGGAAAATTATCGATAAGCTAGCACATTTTTTCCCAGGGTGGTACGTCTGTTTGACTCCTGTTTTGGAGACTGAGACCTAGGCATGTGCAAAAACTGACGTGTTTGTTCCATTTTTAAGTCTAAGGCATGGACATATTTTAATGATGACCCATCCAGCTTGCACTGCCACCACCATTCCTACAATTTCCCATGGTGGTTCCCAAGATCAAGGAGCATACAAATGGACACTATTTTGATTCAAAATGGAGGGCCAACTTTCAAAATTGCACCAGTCGTTTGGTTTTAAAGAATTACTGAGCAATGCTGGGTTCAAGGCTCTTAGTTACTTATTAAAAACCTTCTAAGTAGGATAGCTGGCTGAGGTTTCTATCTCCAGTTCTCAAAGACACTGGTCCTAGGTCCACAGGACCCACCACCCGACACAAGCAAGAACAAATAAGACACAATTTGTATTTGTAGGACAGAAAAGTTAACTGCGGGAGGGCTCTGGCTAATTGTTCATTGCTATTAGCTCACTATTATTAGATGATGTAGCAAGCATGATATTTTTCATATAAATAAAAATGGTGCTTTTTCCTTTTGCTTAAAATAGATATAGAGCGGAGCAAATAATTAAATATATCCATCAAATTGTGCAATGCATTTCTTCACAATATATTTGAATAAATAATTCAGCTTCTTAATTATTCATCTGGCACTAATTAATATTTTTAATCATCCAGGCACCGCTACCACAACTTTGCACATTTTGGAATATGTTACGGTGAGCAATTACATGGAATTCTAAGGCCCTACTCACAGATTAAGCACACATGTTTATGTTCTTCCCTGTGCTACCAAGAGAATGCCCTTCCCTATGTCCCATCATGATTTCCAACATTCTCCAGCCAACAATAACAACATTACCATAGTAAGAGTACAAATCTGAATATATGCCAGCTTTAAGCATATTTATGTGGAAGTAGGTTAAAATAAAATTTATGAGATTTACATAAATGCATAAGAACTTGTGAAGAACTAGGGTGGATCAGACCAAAGGTCCATTTGCTCTGTCATTCTGGCAGTTGTTAGCCAGATAATCCCCCCCCCCAAAAAATGCTTTAGTTTGGCAGGGACAGCTGGTTAATTAGAAAAAGTGACTTCCTTGCCTTGGGAGGCAAATGACAGCAGGCAAATCCTGAAAAATTGCTGTCTTGTCATGAATGAGGGTTGTTTTAATGCCACCGCAGAAAAGGCCTGTTCTCTTGTTGCCACCCTCCAGACCTCTCACATAGGAAGTACATGAAGGAAAGTCTTAGAATGATGATCATTGTCAAGTCTGGGTCAGTTCATAGGGGGAGAGGCAATCCTTGCTAAGAGTGGTTGGTTGAAGCCAAGGAGGGGAAGCTATCGGCAAGGTCCAAAGGCTTCACAGGCCACCTGTAGTGGCGTAGCAAGGTCAGGTGGTACCCGGTGCAGAAAATTTATTGTCAAATCCCCCCCCCCATTGAAATCTAGTTGGACTCCCAAGAGACTGCGATCTACTCACAGTATAAAAAGACTGGCTGTGATCTACCCATTGTCATTGCCAGGAGGAAGGATTGACCAAAGTTGTTGAGCATTTTTTTTGGGGGGGGGGGTTGCTCGCCTGACTCTTTCCCATCCCATCCCTGCCTGCCTGACTCCTCCAGCATCCAGGGATCGCGCGGCTGTCAAAACAAAACGGCGAAAATATCCCCCTTCCCCCAACGGCTCACAGTAGGCAGGAGTCAGGGGCAGGCACCACACGCAGAATGTCACCCCCCTCGGAGATGACACCCGGGGTGGTCTGTCCCCACCTTGCTCCGCCCCATGCCACACCCAGCCTGTGTGCTGGAAGTTCTACACCCTGGTATACTATAACTGGTGCAATCATGCAAGTTTGGGACCATTTTTTTTTTTTTTAAAAAGCATGGTCTCTAAAATAATTTGTGGATTGTGCAGATTCTTGGTCTCCCCCCCCCCCGCCAACACATCACTTTTTGCTACATTAATCCTATTTTATGAAAGCCGACAGGATGGCTGAAGCACCTTTATAGATGGAAATGTTTAATTTTACACCTTGAATGCTTTTGGGGATGGGGAAGTAGGGAGTCAAAGATTAACATGCGTGTCCCTTCCTGCCTTCAGCATTTCTTGCCTCTCCTTCCTCTTGTAAAGTGAAACGCAGAGCTTGTGAAATGATCTCTGAAGCAACTGAAGGGGAGAAATGTTATGGTCCAGAACAGCTATTAAATATTCCTTTGGAGTGCATGGTGGATATCCAAACACCCCCCCCCTTAAAAACATGGTTCAGATCTTCATCAGTTGGTGAAAGCTTTAATATAAAGTGGCACACTGATGTCAGTTTAGTGAAGACTTGACTGGAACTTAAGATGAGCATCCAAGAAGTGCAAGATCCCGGGGGATATTCTAATACTGTACTAGTAGGAGAGGCCTAGATGCCACCATTCCCTTCTATTCAGTACCCCAAAGCCTCTTGCTAAACATGAAGGCAATCCATGAGCACTGAACTAGAACTCTTGGCAGGCTGTCTCCTTGTTGATAAAACTTGAAAAAGCCATTTATTCTTAAGAATTTGGATATGTAGGAGAAACCTCTTGACGACTTTCTGTCCTCTTTTTAAAAAGCAAGCCAAGAATTAAAGGCTATCCATCCCTTTCCTATCCATCCCTTTGCCTCTCAGAGAGCAACAACAGCACTTCAGAACTTGCTACGAAGTCTTGAGCTCAGACTTCACCAAGAGAGTAATCATCCAGATGTTTAAAAGTTTGCAAATGATCTTATACCATTGCCAAATGTGGCCTAGCCAGTGCCTTTGGGCCAACAACCAAGTTTCTGTCAGTTAAGAGCTCCTTTTAAAAGAATGGCAGGAAGGAACTTTTCTAGAATAAGTTGTGTTGCTGCTGCTGCTGTTGCTGTTGTTGTTGTTGTCGTTGTTGTTGTGCATACGTGAAGATTTTTGCTCAGAGGGCTGCTCAGTGCCCCTGTTGTAGCAAGGAAGCGTTTCAAATATTCAGGAGGAGGATGAATTTGTCTGTTTTCAAATTGCAGCCATGCCAAACAAAACAAGCTCTGAAGCCTTGCACTTTCAGCAGCCTGCTAGAAGTCAGAAACGGCCTCTGCTTTCAGAAGGAAACCTGATAACCCACAAACACATAATTAGTAGCGTTTCAGCTACCTTTCTTATAGCACCTTGAAGGCTTCTAACTTCCTATGCAGGAAGAATCTCCAATCATGTGCTTGCATCCATCCAATAAAATGGGAAACACACACAAAAAAATACAACCTGACTAAGCAGTGTCTAAGCAGCACTCTCCTGATTGTAAAAGCTTATGATCATAGTGGTGCATATACCAGAGCTGGCTCAAGACATTTTGGTGCCTGAGGCGACATATAAGGTGGTGCCCTCCTCCTTAAAGAGGCTGCCTGACTGAAAGCTGAATCTTTAATTCTGGTAACATGGCAGCATCCTAAGAACAGAGGTCTAGCTTAGGAGGTGCAGGACACACACAACTCTGTCCTCTCCAACACTTAACTGCCACTGTCCACCACCTAGTAGTGGCCGCCGAGACCATATAACACCAGTCCTGAAGACCTACATTGGCTCCCAGTATGTTTCTGAGCACAGTTCAAAGTGTTGGTGCTGACCTTTAAAGCCCTAAACGACCTTGGCCCAGTATACCCGAAGGAGCGTCTCCACCCTCATCATTCAGCCTGGACACTGAGGTCCAGCTCCAAGGGCCTTCTGATGGTTCCCTCCCTGTGAGAATTGAGGTTATAGGGAAACAGGCACAGGGTCTCCTTGGTAGTGGCGCCCACCCTATGGAACACCCTCCCATCAGATGTCAAGGAAACAAGGAATTATCTGATGTTTAGAAGACATCTGTATCGGGATTTTTTTTTTTATGTCTAATGTTTTACAATTTTTTATGTGCTGTAAGCCGCCCAGCCAGATGGGTGGAGTATAAACAATAAAAATATTATTATTATAGCTGCATCATTCTGCCTAATGATAGGGCTTGTAAGGGGGAAGGGCTTATAGAGAACAGCCCCCCATCAGGTCGAGCTCTTTGCAGAGCAGCAAGTCCAATAGCAGATTGGATTACAGGAATCAGGAAGTAGAGAGGGAAGTGAGAGGCTCTGACAGCATGCGAGAGCCTCAGCACCGCGTAGAGAAGGAAGCAGCTGGGAAGGAAATGACGGGATCGGCCACTGGAGAGCAGTCAGAAGAACGGCCCTTCCCCCTGACGCCTGAATTGAGGTGCACGACACCCCGTAGGGCAAGAGGGAGGCACTTTAAGGTTCCCAAGCTGTTATGTTGGGCGCGAAACAGGAAGAAGCCATTGCGAGGTTCTGACTCGGACTAAGCAGACATGTTTCCCAGACTCTTTGCACTGTAAATAATATGCACAATAAAAACACCTTAAAGACAAGGAGGCGTGGAGTGTCATTATTCAAGAGTAGCCACAAAAACCTATGATAGGGCTGACCCAGGTGAATATGGCTGACATCTTGGGCTTCTTTTTATAAGCCATGAGAAAAGACAGAGAGAAAGAGAATTCCCTCCTCTCTCCTCAGAATATCCCTTCTCTGACAGTCATCTCAGGGTCAAGGGTGAAAATCTAATAATATTAAGAAAAGAAATGTTATGAGATATTCAGACTAATATGAACCCTGATATCATCATGCTACCATACAACTGGGCAATGGTAGGGCTTTCACAAATAATCCTCAAAGGTACTGTATCTAAGGATGAAAGGAACCCTTCCAATGGAGACTGCCTGATTGTAACCACTTCTTAAACTCCCCGTTCAGCTGAGATAATCTGGATAAGAGGAGTCAATCAAAATGGATGGAAAAGGTACCATATATTTAAGATTCATCTGAGGTGGTGGAGCAGCTGCATGATACATGCACGGAATACAAAATGGCCACAATTATACACAAGCCTGATGCTTGCCACTTTGAATGCTGAAAACAGCACATTGGATTCTACTGGTTTCACTGGCTGATATAAATGCTCGGTGGAATTTGAGACTGCGAAGACTCAGATGCAGCTTGCAGGTATGCTAGAAATACAGAGAGTGGAAAGTTGAAAGGGGAATGTACATCTTATTACAATTCAGGCAGCAGTGGCTGGCATGGTGGGGCAGAGCTGTTTACCTGATCTCCTGCAAGGTGGGTGGCTGCTGGAAAGCAGAGTGGTGAGTTGGCAAACATACCACCACCACCTCCACCACCACCAGCAGAAGTAGCACTGTATTGGCTCTGCTGATGTGCTTGCATTGCTCTGACCTCATATCTCACTCCTCCTGGTAATCAACAGTGACTCACCAGCCAAAAGTACAGCTGCCAAAAACTCAGGTAAGCACATCTAACTCCATCACCCTTTCCACAGTGTTCTAGAGATTTTCTGTCTCTGGTAGCCTATATCTTTACATGTGGCTATAAAGCAAGGATGCTTACCTGCTTCTTGGCTGCTGTTATTTCAGCCAGAAGCAGTTTTCATTATCTTGCAGAGAAAGTCATTGTCTAAAGACACAAGTAATGTGTTTGTTGGTTAGGCAGCATGTTTATCACACTCTGGACTTGTTTGCAATTGAGATTGTGTTCCCTTGTTCACAGGGCTATCTATCCTGAATGGATGGAAATATGGTTTTGTGACATCTCTGACAAAGCTTTGTTCTTGCAGTGCCTCTTATCAGCCTGGATGAATTTCGCAGGATCTTATTTGGTGCATTGATATTCACAGGCACAGTTCGGTGAACACATTTACCTATGACACTTTTTGGTGAAAGGATACAGAAGACACTTCATCCAAACTCAGGAATAACAGATTTATACTTCCAGTGCTAACAATTTAGCCTAAACATTGTGTTTCCATGATAATTAGTTTCTGGATTCATTGCTGTTGGACCATGTTGGAAGTATGGTATTTTCCTTCTTTTTCATTGTTGTTCCTTACACTCTGGAAGGCAATGCATCTTGGTAATTTTTAATAATAATAATAATAATAATAATAATAATAATAATAATAAATGTATTTCTCAGATATAATCCACTCTTCATACATAAGATTCTTTCCATATAGCAGTTTCACAACTGGTTTAATGTTTTCCCAATTATCATAGTATTAAACAGTGTATCTGCAAAAATGGGAGGGGTCACAAGTTGGAAAGAATTTCCACAGTGTTCTCACAATGTTTAAACATTTTCTTGGACCAAATCATCTGCATTTTTTGTAAATGCATACATGCAGATGAAACCATTGCACACAATATTGTTCTCTTTTTTTTACCAAATGTATTCAAGTTGTATGAGTGGCACGCACATGGGCATGAATGATTTTGATACATGACTACAAAAACTATGATGCACTGTGTGTATGCAAAAAAAAACATATGGGAAATAGAATGCCGAGGCCCTTAAGTAAAGTGAACAATTCAGAATATTATAATGTATGGCAGTATGAAGGGAGCTGCAGATTTGCACATAAAGCCGCCCTCTGGGGGTTTGAAACAGAAGTTGGAAGGTGGAATTCTGTCTGAAGCCTTCACAGATATGATGTTATAAGGAAATTAGCCATGAATTTGCACCACCCTGCTGAGGCTCACAAATGAGTTTCATTTGGCCACAGGTCCTCCAAAATAAGAAAGTAGTTAGTGGGAAACATGGAACAGGTTAACTGAACCAAAGAAGAAATGTCTTTGCTTTATTACTTCAGCACCACCTTCCTGCTTTTAAGTCACATGTAAAAGCTGATTGACTGGGAAATAACTCGGGCTGCTTAGCAGATAGGCAGGCAAAGGGTTAGTTTTGAAAACTGGGAGTTATTAGGTCAAGAGAGCGTCAAGACAGAACTCCTGGAAAATCAGGGTCTTTAAAAAAATTTCTAGCTTTATGAGTATCTGTCTGACTAGGTCATATTAAAGCTCTGATCCGCACAAAAATTAATTCCCAGTTGGGTTTTCATCTCCGCTCGTGTCTTCAGGTCAAGGAGTCTGGCTGGGAAAGATATTATTAAGCATTCCACTTCAGTCTGTAATTAGGAACAGTTCTTTAAAAATGTCTACAAGACTGTCTTGAATACACTCATTCAGAAATATCCTCCGAGTCTCCCCTAGACCGAGCACTCTCACCTTTTATTTCTCAACTCTGCTTTTGCATTGTACTCGTTGCTGTTCTTGATTAATTTGAAATAAGAGAAGCAACTGGGAATGTTGCTTATGTTACATACCAGGTTCACAGGAGCAAAGGGCACCATTAACAGATGACACACGAATCCAAATATGCCTTAAATGTTGCCAGAATTACATGGTCAAATTATTCATGACTAATTAGATTATGGATTTGTGAGTTTACACTCGACATTTCTTTTGTTTTACAAAAAATTTTCCAGGAAAGCATTTGTTGCTCATTTGTATTCCAAAAAGAGTGAACCTATCTTTCCCCAGCTAATTGTTTACAGTAATTATTCACTAATAGCCACCCTGAAAGTGGTGTGTTTGTACATCAGTGCTTTGAGTTGGGTGTCCTATTGACTAGTCAATTGCATTGCAACACAGTACAGTGATACCTTGGTTCTCAAACGCCTTGGTACTCATAGAATCATAGAGTTGGAAGAGACCACAAGGGCCATCCAGTCCAACCCCCTGCCAAGCAGGAAACACCATCAAAGCATTCTTGACATATGCCTGTCAAGCATCCGCTTAAAGACCTCCAAACAAGGAGACTCCACCACACTCCTTGGTAGCAAATTCCACTGCCGAACAGCTCTTACTGTCAGGAAGTTCTTCCTAATGTTCAGGTGGAATCTTCTTTCTTGTAGCTTGAATCCATTGCTCCGTGTCTGCTTCTCTGGAGCAGCAGAAAACAACCTTTCAACCTCTTCTTTATGACCTCCTTTTATATATTTGAACATGGCTATCATATCACCCCTTAACCTTCTCTTCTCCAGGCTAAACATACCCAGCTCCCTAAGCCGTTCCTCATAAGGCATCGTTTCCAGGCCTTTGACCATGTTGGTTGCCCTCCTTTGGACACGTTCCAGCTTGTCAGTATCCTCCTTGAACTGTGGTGCCCAGAACTGGACACAGTACTCCAGGTGAGGTCTGACCAGAGCAGAATACAGTGGTACTATTACTTCCCTTGATCTAGATGCTATACTGCTATTGATGCAGCCCAGAATTGCATTGGCTTTTTAAGCTGCTGCATCACACTTCCTAGATCCTTTTCACATGTACTGCTCTCAAGCCAGGTGTCACCCATCCTGTATTTGTGCCTTTCATTTTTTTTGCCCAAGTGTAGTACTTTACATTTCTCCTTGTTAAAATTCATCTCGTTTTATTTGGCCCAGTTGTCTAATCTGTTAAAGTCATTTTGAAGTGTGATCCTGTCCTCTGGGGTATTAGCCACCCCTTCCAATTTGGTGTCATCTGCAAACTTGCTCAGGATGCCCTCAAGCCCACCATCCAAGTCATTGATAAAGATGTTGAATAAGACTGGGCCCAAGACAGAACCCTGTGGCACCCCACTAGTCACGACTCTCCAGGATGAGGAGGAGCCATTGATGAGCATCCTTTGGGTTCGGTCAGTCAGCCAGTTACAAATCCACTGAATGGTAGCATTGTCTAGCCCGCATTTTACCAGCTTCTTTACAAGAATATCATGGGGCACCTTGTCAAAGGCCTTGCTGAAATCAAGATGGGCTACATCCACAGCGTTCCCTTCATCTACCAGGCTTGTAATTCTGTCAAAAAATGAGATCAGATTAGTCTGACATGACTTATTTTTCAGAAAATTCCATATGAGGGAATATGGTATTTCAGCTGTTGGCTGGCTTTGATCCAAGCTAACTGGCAGTTGGAACAAAGCATTCTTTCTGGCAGGGAGTTGAAAGCAAACTTCTTGCAGCTGCTTCCTCCTTTCCCCCGTGGATGCAGCCAAGCTAGTCTCTTCCTTTCCATAATGCTCTCCCTAGGAGATCCAGGCTGCAATCTCTGAAAGGCCCTTGGTGCCCTGGGTGGTGGCAAAGGCCAGAGGGTGCTTCCCTTCAGACTGCTTTTCAAAGCACAACTGAAAAGTCTTCCAGGAAGGTGTGGGAGCAGGATATATCTCAACATTTGACATGGTGTATTTTGAATAGAACAGACTTGGCAGGATATTCATTCTTTCAGGTGACAGCAACTGTAAGTCATTGGCGTGCTCAGTCAAATCCCTTTTGTGGGGAAGGTTTTATACATGTGTTTATTGTGAAAAAGATGCCATTCTGCTGATCTATTATTAGATCTTCAGCATATCAGTGTTAGCTCTTTCTAAGTAAAGGAACAATCACATACTGATCATATGACGAAGCAATTACAGAACTCTACTGCCATGCTCCGAAGATTTACTAAGAGGCAGTAGTACATTGTTCATTATTAATTTGACTTATTATTTGCTCACTACAAAAGTGTCTCTAAGCAACTTGCCAAAACTTAAGATCCAAAGACGCAGCACGAGAACAACAAGAATACATTACAATAAACAGACCCAGAAAAACAACAAAACTTCAGCAATAGAAAACAATTATCGGTCATCAGCAGGCCATTTATCATATTCTATCAAATGCCTGGCAGAATAGATAGCCTGAGGCTGGAAGAGGGGCAATGATGATGCAAAGATGACCTAACTGGGAAAAGCATTTCACGAATGGAGAGTCATGACTGAAAATATCCTCTCCCTTGTTCATCTGGAGTAGGGTCTGGACTGAAGGTTTCAGGTAGATTTATATGTCAAGATCTCCAATGAGTGCTAAAAATGTAACCTGGAACCAGGTACATGAAGTGAGAACACAAACGTTTAACATAGAATCATAGAATCGTAGAGTTGGAAGAGACCACAAGGGCCATCCAGTCCAACCCCCTGCCGAGCAGGAAACACCATCAAAGCATTCTTGATATATGCCTGTCAAGCCTCTGCTTAAAGACCTCCAAAGAAGGAGACTCCACCACACTCCTTGGTAGAAAATTCCACTGCCGAACAGCTCTTACTGTCAGGAAGTTGTTCCTAATGTTTAGGAGGAATCTTCTTTCTTGTAGTTTGAATCCATTGCTCCGTGTCCGCTTCTCTGGAGCAGCATGACAGGGCTGAGTGTAATTAGGTCTTATCAAAGTGATGTGTTGGGAAGGGAATGCCCATCACAAGTTAAGAACAAAAGAAGAGCTTCCTGGATCAGGCCAATGGCCCATCTAGTCTAGCATCCTGTTCTCACAGTGGCTAACCAGATGCCTGTGGGAAACCCAGAAACAGGATGAGCAAAAGAGCACTCTCTGTTCCTGGTCTTCCAGCAACTGGTATTCATAAGCACTGCTGCCCTTGACAAGACGTGGAAACCATGGTTCCATAGTAGGCAGGGAGTTTCAAAGGATGCAGAAGGTCCTCTGTTACAAAAGTTCATCTTCCATGAGTTGGGACTGAGACCTGGGTGGTGGAGCTAGTATGCTCCTACCTACCAATTGTCTACCTAACTTGATGAATCAATACTGAAACATAACACCTCAAGAGACATGGGGAAATAAGGTTTCTGTTTGGTGTTAGAAAGCTACAACAAGCCATTTCCATATTTTCAGTGGCTCCAGGGTTCAACTCTATCCCCGCAAGCAGAATACTGTGAGACTTGACATTTGGCTGAGCCCTCTCTGAGCATGGCAATTACAAAGGAATTGGGGGGTCTGGGATCATTATTTCTTTCTACCTCCTCTGGTATAGGCAGCTAATATTGCATGCGTGTTAAAACAATATGATTATGAACAGCCGCCCTCTAATGTAGTTTTCGCTACTGCCTACCAGCATGGATCACAACCTGACAACGTGAATTCCCAGACCTGATATCCTCGACACATTTGCCAGTTTATATGCCTGATATTTTCTTTCCAATAATAACTTCCCTTTAGGCATGGTTATTAAGGCTGCCATCTCTGTGAAATAGCTTGTGTTCACTGAGGCAGGCGCTTAATGGGAAGCGATACAGTATATAGCATGGTTTAATCCAATACATTGAAGGAGGTGAAATGATAGGCTTTTTTTTAAAAAAGTCATTTAATCCACCTAATTACTTAGCACGCAGAAAGTGGGAGAAAAATTCTGCGCTTGAGGGGAACGTCAGGATATTTGATTCCCAATATCTTCATAGGGTCAATAGGCGTAGAGTGTTGAAAACAGCACAGCGATCACTAAAACATAAACATTTCCATGCCAGGTTAGAACAATGAACCACCCAGCATTCTGTCTCCCAATCCAGACCCATAAGCAAGATGATTTCTTCACCTTGTTAATTTTCCCTGTGTGTTGGTCACATGGACAAGGTTTCTAAAAGTAACAGCTCTGCCTTTGGCTGTCATGGCTAGAGGCCAGCAACACACTATCTCTATCCGTTTATCCTATCACCACCCATTTTAGAGCCATAGATGTTTCAATGATTGAGCCACATATAAATCCTTAATGGTGAATCATTGTATAAATCTTTGATGTTTAAGTGGCATATAACTTCTGATGAGTTTGATGTTTAAGCCATCTAAAAACCCTGTTAAATAAACAAAAAGTTGCAATTGGTTGTTGCTACATGGCTATGTATTACCCCCAGTGCAGAGGCAATATGCCTCGGAGGCTAGGAATCATAAGTGTTGTTCTGCTCATGTCCTTTCATAGAGTCTCCTGCTTTACCGACTTGTCAGAGGGTCATCGTGGCTACTCTAGAGTAATTTCGCTTGAGTCCAGTTTGTCTTTAAAGACTTTTTATTGTGCAAAGTATTTACAGTGCAGAGACAGCTTAAAACAGGCATCCCCAAACTGCGGCCCTCCAGATGTTTTAGCCTACAACTCCCATGATCCCTAGCTAACAGGACCAGTGGTCAGAGATGATGGGAATTGTAGTCCAAAACATCTGGAGGGCCGAAAGTTGGGGATGCCTGGCTTAAAACCTGACCTCTACTTCCGAATCAGAATCTGGCGATAGCGTATGTCTGTACTTACGCCAGCAAAGTAGTCGGGGCACCCCAAAACGCCTCCCCCTTGACCTGCGTCGTGGTGCTCTCCTTAATGCTTGAGTCAGAAGGAGCGATGCCCTCTCAGTCTCCTCCCTGTCAAGGCAGTGGAAGGGCTCTCCAGCATCCTTGAGCCCTTGCCTACATCTCTCCTCCCCTGAGCTTTCCTATGGTTCTGCATGCTGGCTTCTCTCTCCCTCCGAGTCTTTCCCCTCCCCCCTGGCTGCTTCAGACCCACTGCTGCTCCCTGTGCTTGGCGAGGTGGACGTTAGGATGATGGGGGCTGGTTCCCTGTAGGGAGTCACCCTTACACGACTCCACTGAGAGAACAGGATACTGGATTGGAGATAGGCCTTTGATCTGATCTAGCTGGACCGTTGTGAGGAACAAGAGAAAGCCTCCCAAGAGAAGCCCTTCTGGTCCCATCACTTTCCAATCTTTGGGATTGACTGACTGGTGGCTTTGCTTGTCCTTCTTGCTTTTTGTATCACTTTGCTTGACTTTGTGCTATCCTTTTGGCTTCTTTGATGAGTCTATGTAGGTTTGCTTGATTGCTTCACTACCAGTTGCTATCCTTATATTTTTGTTTACCATTTTTGCTCAGTTTGGTTTAATGATTTTAATAGTGTTGATTATCTTGTTAATTTATTATTATCCGCTTGTGTTTCTTTTGAAGACAAGGCAGGGATAATTAAATAATAACAGCTGGGACCTTCAACATAATGTTGCAGTGCAAGATACTCCAATATATTCCTCCTCCCTTCAAGTTTTCCATCCAGCTGAAAACAGTCAGTCAACATACTGTACCTACTAAGCATGCTCAGTCATCATTAGGCAAGAATGTCCCTCTAATTTGAGAGTCTTCTAAATTTTAAGCTTCATGTTAATCCTGCATGTATAACAGAACTGCAATATTCATTACAAAAAGAAACAAAATGAAGGATGGTCATATCCAGACCAATCAGTGTGATGGGGAGGGGGAGAGAGAATAAATAGGGGTGTATTTTTTATTCATCATTTTTGCATATTGCAATTGCCCTAAAATTTGCTGCTACAGTTAGAAGTTCTGCTTACTTGGGAGTTCTTTTGTGGTTTCGTCTCTCTCAGCATTTATAAAAACACATCTTCCTTTCCTTCACCACCTTCTGCCATTATTAAGTGAGGTCAGAATGCTTCTGAAACCCTGCAAGTCTAATTATCCACAAAAGTAATTAACATTTCTAATAGAAACTGCCACTGTTGGTTTTCATTGGGGGGCTGCCGGAAAGCAATAAGGTAAAGAGTGAGGTAATTAAAAACTCGTTATTGCAAGGTCCCCTTTACGCCCTCCGTTTAACAGCGCCTTTGCTTCATAAATGGCTAGACTGAGATTCACTCAAGATGAAGCTCGTCCTCTCTGGAGGGGTTGGTATTAGTTTTCTTCTCCACTTCTCTCGTTGCACGAAGGACTTTCTCGCAAGGAATGAGGAAAGGGACAGCAGTACACAGAGAAATTATATTCACCTCCCAGGTCCAAGGAAGATTACCGGTAGCTTCATCCCTGAACTCATCTTGGAATCTGACTAGACTGGAGCAAAATGCATCGTTATGCTCAAGACAGAGGCTCCATTTAAAGCAGTATCATACCACTTTAAACAGGCACGACTTCCGCCAAAGAATCATGGGAAGTGTAGTTTGTTGTACCATCCCCTAAGTTCCCCCAAGAGGAATTGATTGTTAAACCACTCTGAAAGTTGTAGGAATAGTGGTTCTCCTAACAACTCTCAGCAGGGGCGAAGGAAGATAGGGGCGGTAGGGTTACCTTTTTAAATTATATAAAAGGTAAAATTGAAAAACCAATTCTCATTTCAGATATTTAACAGCTCTACAATTAATTTAAAGATTCGGATAAATTATAGTTCTACAATATGCAATGAATGAAAATAATAGAAGTTATGGTATATATAATGGTAAATGTTGGTAATTTAGAAAAACGGTATGTAGAGATTATGTAGGAAAGAATATAGGAAAAAACTCAACTACGGCTGAGAAGTCGTTGGGGAAGGGAGGGAGGGTCCAGGGTGGGGTAGGGGAGGAGGGAGGGAAGGGTTTGAATATATAGATAAGACATTTGTAACACATAGTTATAAGTGTATTTTATTTCTATTGATTTATTGTTGAAATGTTTTTAAAGTGATGTACAATTTGAATAAATAAATAAAATAATTAAAAAAAAAAAAAAGAAGATAGGGGCGGTAGGGGCGGGCCGCCCCAAGCAGCGGGCTCCAAGGGGCAGCATCGCAGGCTCCCGCCCCCAAAATGCGCGCCCCGCCCCTCCGGGAGGCACACCCCACCCCCGGAACGCATGCCCCGGCCCTCTGGGAGGCGCACCCCATGCCCAGAACGTGTGTCCCGGCCCTCCGGGAGGCGCGCCACGGCCCCAGTACGGGCGCCAGCCCCGCCCCCTGTGCCGGAGCATGAAGCTCCGCCACTGACTCTCAGCAACCTTAAGAAACTGAAGTTCGGAGGAATTTTAGGGGGGGAAGCCATGACTGTTTAAAGTGGTATGATACAACATTAAATGTTTAGTTCATATAGGACCAGAATCACCACAGAATCACGCTCCTTCCCATTAAGCCAGAGGTGAGGAACCCTTTACATTTTTTCATAGGCTATGTTCTCTAATGGGCAGCTTCCTGTGTGCCAGAGCTGTGTGCTGGTGTTGGGCAGGAGGCAAAGCAGATGAGACTTTGTATGCTAGATTATGTTTCAGCCAAGCAACACACTCGCAATTTATGCATCAAGGCAACAACAGGCATTATCACCATTCCAGGACACATTCCAGTCAGGCAAAATCACTCAAAAGAGCACAAAGAAGGGTGAATGAGGGGCATGGCTTGGAGAGAGCACCTCATTTTGCACTAGGAATAAGTGGGCAATAATAAGGGCAAGCCCAAGGAAATTAAGGCTGCGAAACAAAAGTTAAAAGGTCACGAACGTCTCCCTTGTTCTCTTATAGTGGCAATGTCGCCCACTTGAGAGGTGCTAAGTTCTGGCGAGTTTCATCTGGAAAAGCCCTCTCTATAGACATCTGTTTGGACTGCCAAGTGAACAGGGAAACATGAGTAATTCAGGCTAAATTCAGCACAGCTTGGAAATGGCACACCTGATATGCCATTTGTTATAATTCTCAATGTGCCTTAGATATATTTGTTTTATAAATCCCTCCATTATGTTTTTGTCTGCTTCCCATCCCATTGTTTCATGCTGGATCTGACCATAAAGGTTGCATGTGTATGAACTTTACTTTAATTAAATTTGTCCTTTCCCACTCCATCCTGTTCTGCCTCAAGAGGATTTTACACACCGAGACAGAGTTTGGGGATGTTGGTGGATTTGTCTGGTCAATCTGGCTCACTAATATCCAGACCTTGAGCAGAATATTTCTCTCAGACTACACTAAATATCAGATTCACAGTAAAGCTAATAGCACTGGTCTGCCTGAGTGAACATAATCAAGCTTTACTGATCTTTTTTCACAACATTTTCAGTACTGACACCCCTTAAATAAAGAGAGCAGACTTATTGGCTGATTGATTACGTTAACATTAAACTCCCAAATTTTAATTATGTACATAATGTTGTGTCGTGGCTTAAGAAGTCCAGATACGCATCTCCAATAGAACAGGGATGCTACATTTATAGGGACAGGGAACTAGCTAGAAAGGGATACATTTTGGAGGAAACAATATCAAGCAATCACAGTGCTGCCTTTTGGAGGAAACCAATAAGACAGAGGATCGAAATACAGCAGCTTAAATGAACCAATAGTAGCTGTACCTTCTGGAACCAAAAGGCAGTTACTTAACCCTAAAGCACATACAGACAATAGTAATGTAGATATAAAATCCTTTGTCTCAATACACAACACATAAGTTAAAATTGTGCCTAGATAAAATAAAATATATGATAGGAGTCATCGAGAGATATTTCATGTAAACCACACTGGGATTATCAATATTATTTTCTTAAGTGGTCTATAATTTATTTTATTTTTTTACAAACTTGTTAGGCCATGACACAATTGGCCATTTAAGGTGATAATTGGGTGAGCAACAGTGCCTTCCCCACCTCCACTATAACACATATCCCTGTGGGGAAGCGGGTCTTACAGAGTCAGCCCTATCTTTAGGCAGAGTGAAGCAAAACGACTCTTTTTCTGGAGTCTCCAACCATTCCCCTTGGTTGGAAGACAGAGTTGTGTGTGCCACAAAGCCTACCCTGCACCTCCAGAATTATCCTGCTACTTTCAGGTGTGTTGGAGGATGCTATCCTGTTTTCAGTATTGAAATAAGAAGGCAGTTTATTTGCCTTCTGTAGGTGGAATTAGGAAGGGCACTTTTAATCCTTTACCTCAGGTAATAAAATGTCCAGGGCTGGCTCTGCATTCTTAGTAAACCTATGTTGAGGTGGGCCAAGGGCTTTCTAACTATTTCTTTTTCATATTCTTTTAACTTTGTTAAAGAGCTTCATTAATGATTAACCGTGAAATTTTGGATCCCAAGATTTGCCCAAGACTTGTGCTTGTTTTATGCCATTTTGCGCCGTGTACCCCATGTTTTGTATGGTCCCCCAAACCGAGTAACTGACACAGCAAATGAGGGTTCCAAGTTAACACCCCATAATGCAACATTGTCTGATTCCCTTCAAACAGATGCCAAAGTTTTGTGCTTGTTTTGTGCCGCAAAACTTGCGTTTGAAGGGTTTGAAACTATTGCAAAAGTTTGGCACTTGTTTGGAGTGAATTGGACAACGTTGAGTTGCCGGGGGGGGGATACCCGTGGCTCCCTTTTTGTGTATTGATTACTCGGTTTGCAGGGTGGTACAAAATGTGCAGTTTGTAATACAAAACAGCACAAATGAGCACACAACTTTGGCATCAGTTTGGAGGGGATACAGAATTTCAGGGTTACGCATTAATGAAGTTTTGTTAAAGGTAACATCTTCTCACAGGTTGGGAGGCACAGATCCTGCACTTTTAAAACAGGAGAGGAAGTCATTGCCCTGATTTAAATATGAACCAAATATGAATGCTTGAATCCCTCAATTTCAGTTTCTTCTTTTTCCAGTCTTTAATTTGGTTTGTCCCTTTTCCACGTATGTACAATCCCCCACCCTCCAATATTTTTGCAATCCTGGGTTTTTCACTTCAATGTTGTAGCTCTGAGAAAACATTTCCAACTTTAAAAACTCGATTTACATAGTAATCGGATGCTGCATTAAGTAACACAAACATTTTGCAGCTACTATAGCTCCATTGCAGATAAACTGTACAGTTTGTACCATCTGTAGAGTTATAATGCAGATGGGTGTGTAAAATACAAGCTCTGTTTTCATAAGCATACATCACCTTCAAGGCAACATTTCGCCATCATAATTCCAATAAACCATTGTTGTTGGCATCAGTCTGTCTCGAGAGACAATGGAGTGCACCTCCAGAGGTGAAGCCAAACAGCTGCATTAACAGCACTGAAGTGATCTCCCCAGGGCACAAGCCTGGGCAGCGTGTATGGAGTTTTCTGAAATATTCCCTAATACAGAGCAGTAAACTGACCCAGTTAAGACACCATATTCAGGAGGGTGTGCCAGGCAACACAGTGATAAGCAGTGATGTCAGGCTAGAACCTTTCAAGTCTGATTCTGTTATTTTGTTCTATAACCTGAAAACAAACTGCTCTTACGACTCCCACAAAAATGAAGTAACTACTTAGGGTCTCATATTCAGACACAGTAAGAGATATCAAGGTGTCATTATGAATATAATCTTTTCCTCAATGTTTTTACTTCTAGAGGCTGCTTTCCCCTGAAGGTTTACATCAGAGGTCACCACACTTACTGTGCTTCGGGCCAGCAGCGCCGAACGTGCTGGAGGGCGTGGGAGTGCGTGGGAGCACGCACCCATATGCACACGCACTAAATATGCACTATTCCTGTGCACTTCCAGGTCGCAGGAGCACTGGAAATAGCTTGTGTGCATGTGCATGGGCCTCCTCCGACCCGGAAGCGCAACGGAAATGATGCTTGTGCATGCGCACAAGCTATTTCTGGTGCTCCTGCGACCCAGAAGTGGGCAGCTGCGCCGCGCTGCGCCGCGCCATGCCATGCCATTCCGGTAAGAGTGGGCGACGGGGGGGTTGCTGCGGGCTGGATAATGAGTCCTCCGGGCCGAATCCAGCCCACGTGCTGTAGTTTGGAGATGCCTGGTTTACATGGTACTGTGAGATCTACCATCTGTTCCAGACCCCACATATGAAGGAAGATCCATCCCCCATTACCAAACTTCTCCCGGCTTTAATGCCAATAAAAGGTAATCTCAAAATGCCAGACAGATTTCTTGTGACCCATGGTCTTAGCTCATATTTTAATTTACTATTAAAAAGTAATTACATTCCTCATAATACTTTTGCAGTGACTTTACTATGCTAATTCCTGATACTATGTACACCTTCTGATATGGTAAAAAGGTAAAGGACCCCTGACAGTTAAGTCCAGTTGCAGACGACTCTGGGGTTGCTGCAGTCATTTCACTTTACAGGTCGAGGGAGCCGGCGTTTGTCCACAGTTTTTCTGGGTCATGTGGCCAGCATGACTAAGCAGCTTTAGGCAGTGGCATAGAAAAAGTAGAATCTGTCATTTTGAAGAGAACTCTTTCCTTCATTTTGTTGGAGCAATGAGCATCTACGGTATTTACCAAATCCCAGCTCTGCCCTCTCCCAACTCTCCAATTTCCATTAGCATCTCTGAGTAGTTAACCGTCCTCTGAGTTAATGGTGGTGGGCCTGCTTGCGCTGTATATTTAGAGCAGCTGTGAGGAGCCTTAAATTATTGTATTTTAATATTTCTGTTGGAAGCCGCCCAGAGTGGCTGGGGAAACCCAGCCAGATGGGCTGGGTATAAATAAATAAAATATTATTATTATTATTATTATTATTATTATTATTATTATTATTATTACAGCTGCCATCAGCCCCAGCGAGCATGAACAATGGCCAGGGATGATGGAAGTTGTAGTTCAGCAACTTCTGGAGGGTCAAGGATTCCCCCACACTTAATTTCAGGATGCCTCTGCTTTACACTTCATGTGGGCAACACCACAGTGTAGCCAGGGCAGCTTTAATTGCCACACGGAGCCCAAATGGGCTCTTTGCCACCTTTTCCTCCTGCTTTCCTTTATCCAGCTCACTGCATGAGCAGAAGGGAAGAGTCTGACACCTGAATCAGAGCAGTGTGGAACATCAGAGTATGGTTTTAGCACACAGGGCTCTTCCCCACACCCTCCAATCCAATCCTGATACGAGCGGAGGAAAGTTCAAGTGCCACCCCAAAAAGATGCAGCAATTAGATCATGTGTTGGCTTTTCCAAGCTAACTTAGTTTCCACCCTTCGCAATTTGGTATGCCGTTTCCATGGTTTCATGCTTGGTTGAAGATGGAATACATTAAGCCACCCAAAATACACTGGGCTGTATAGCAGTCCCCCCCCCCAGACTTAGTATGTGATCAACTGATGCTGAATATCCATGTGCAATGAAAGATGAATGGGGCAAATGAATAAAAGTTACCGGTATTAAGAGAAACCCTGATGAGATTTTTTGGGGGGTGGGGTGAGTAGGGAAAGTGCCATTGTTTTTAAAAGAAACCGTAGAATGGCAAGGGGCTCTGTTTCATTTTACAATGAACAAGCTGCCTTGCCTCATATATCTGATGTCTACTGAAAATTCAAGCTTTTCAAGGCAGATGTCTTCACGCTATTCAAGCATCTGTGTGCAATAACAAGCCATATTTCACATGCACATCACAGGGAGCTGTCATATTATTGATTCTGGAATTAGGAAGGAGTTTGTTCCTTTAGTGACTGGGTGTGGGTGTTAACTACAGGGTGGAGGGAGTGTGGATGCTCGTACTATTGCATTTATACCTGCTTGTGATCTTCCTATAAGCATCTTGTTGGCCACTGTGAAAACAGAATGCTGAAAAACATGGTCCAGGGGGTCAGCAAGTTTTGGAGGCCCCTGGGTACATTTGCAAACCGGATAAACTGTTTTGGGCACCACACACAAAAGTACCCAAGCATGCAGCACAACCTAGTTTACTGTGCAATTTTAGAAGGGAAGGAACAGGGGAGAGGGACTCAGGCTACCAACAAAAGCTTCCTTGGGTGTAGGGACAGCTGCTATGTTGGCAACCCCTGGATAGCTTTTGGTTTGATCCAGCAGGGCTATTCTTATGTTTGTGTGTATATGTAAGATTTGATCCTGGTCCGTCCGTCCGTCCGTCCCCCCTCCGACTTTGGGCCTTGGTTCACTTAGCCTTGAAGCTCACTAGATGAACTTGGAACAATCACTGTCTTTTTTTTTAGCTTCGACTACTTTACAAGATCCTTGTTAGGATAAAAGGTGGGGGCATGTAGGACATCTTGAACTTCCTGGAATAAATTTAATAGTCTAGATTGATGTAATAAATGATATCATTGAAACAAAACGGACTTAAAACAAACAAAGCAGCCTGGTTATGAATCTGCATGCTTAGAGGCCACAGAAGGCTAATTGATAGGTGTGTGTGAAAACCAGAAGGAAAGGGAATGAAATGGAATATCTTGAATAAGAACACCCTGGACTGCAACTTTTTGTTGAAGGTCCCATATGCAATTGCTATTGTTTAATTATACAGTCATACCTTGGAAGTCGAACGGAATCTGTTCCAGAAGTCCGTTCAACTTCCAAAACGTTCAGAAATCAACCAGAACCCCCAGAAGTCCTGTTGGACGTGTGGCTTCCAAAAAGAGTTCGCAAACCAGAACAGTGACTTCCGGGTTTGCAACGTTCGGGAGCCAAAACGTTCGGAAACTAAGCTGTTCAAAAACCAAGGTCTGACTGTACCCCACATTGTATTCAGAAGGGTTTGAAGTGGATAATAATAAATTAACACCACCATCACAATCAAGAACACAGTATGAACAAAAATTAGGATTTCAGCAGTGAGTGAATGCAATCCAACAAACCGGCACAAAATCACATAAGCAGTCAGAAAAGGTAGCAAAACTTAAGGAAAAGGGACAAGTGAGACTCATCAACATCAGCAAGTAGGACAATCAAAACTATGGTTGCCATATTTCAAAAAGTGAAAAATGTATGACAACCCTAATCAAAACCATCATTCAGCTGACCCCAAGAGCATTGAGGAAATGATGGGGAGAGCCCCTTGGTATGAGTGCTGCAGGGTGGGAACTTATGTGTATGCTTAACTGCTAATGGGAAAGTAGAAGAAAGAAAGGCCTCTCATGGGTTTTGGCTGCAGCTTTTCTGGGTCAGGTGCAGAACTGATGGATTTCAGCGGAGCCTCATCAAATTCCTCCTTCAGAGGCAGAGAGGGAAGTGGGGAAGGTAACAATGAGAGCAGAAGGGCTGGGATGAAGCAGCTGTACTAGTATGATCCTCAAGGCTCCATTAGGTAAGGAACAGCTGAGAAGCAAATCAGAAAGAAGGTGTGGGCTCTCGCTAATGCCTGTTTGTTTCAAGCCATGATTTATCACTGTGGTCCCCGCTCACATATGTGACATGAACATCAGCAGATTCCATACCACCACTGCTTATTCAATCTGCCTCTTCAGGTTCAACAGACGCCAAATCCAATATCTTGGGGAGGCGGCTCTGTTTGCGCAGCCTGACAATGAAATCTATATCTTTATTCACAACATTTAGTGAATTCATAAACCAGGTCGATATCAGGCTAATGGTTATTTCATCTCTCTGGATCGATTCAGAGCTGGTCCCTGGAATGCAGATTGATGTTTGCATGGGGAAACGTTAAGGCCCCTGTCACCTTGGATAGCCGAGAGCTGAAAGGACAGCGAATTAATGGTGCAGGCAGCAAGACTGACCTCCAAGCAAATGGTACAAGAAAAAAAAATCCAAGTGAAATGTCAGATCAAAATTGTGGCTGTGGAAAAAAGAGTGAAGGAGCAAACAGCATGAGGGTGGGAAGCTCAACTTAACATGCTTGCTTAGTTGTTAACCAAATCTTGTGCTTTTAAGTATGTACTTTGAAAAAAATCACACAAGACTTGGGTCTCTATGGCTACACTCTGATGCATTCTTACTAAGAAGCAAAGTCAATCTGAAATTGGTATGACTTGTTTGGGAATAAACATGCATTGCACTGTGGACAACAAAATGGTAATGAAAAACAGGGCTAACCTGAACATTCTGGATCTGTGTCTGGAAAGGCTATGATGATGTCCCTGAAAGACAAAATGCTATACTGAGGCTCTCTGTAGGTGGAGCTACTGCTGGGACCGTTTTAGAATGATATATCTAATAACATTAGAAAAGTCACTGTAGATCCAGCCTTAGTCAATTGTGAGTTGCATAAATGGCATCTCATCTAGTTTAACTCTCACTCTTATCTACAGGTATGCTAGAAAGCCAGGTCTTTGTAGTTAAGCTATCCACACCTTGCTTGTATCTCACTGTTCCTTTGGGGAGCACAAGCTAGGAAGGTGCAAGAGGGAGAGTGAAGAGAGAAGGGACAGTGTTTTTGTTCAGGTGGTTATGGGTAGGGGATGTTATGGTAAGCAGTGTGGGGTGGGAATAGGGCTGTAACGTAGTCCAGATGGCTGTTGACCATACCTCTCCCTAATCTTTCATCCACCTTGCAGGAACTTGGTGGCCAGGTTAATAAGCCATGGTCTTTACTCTTACGATCTTTCTAAACTGTCCTGATACATTTTCACCTTTGGAAAATTATTGTTTCATCTGGTATTGTAGGTTTCTGGTTTGTTAGTTTCATTGTTGGTTATTCAGAGGTGGATGGACGGAAGGAAAGAGGGGTGTAGGGCTAAAGGCACAGAAATATATGTGTCGGATGTGTTATCTTTTTGTCAACCACTTTGGGACTGTTCTTGTATTAAGTGGTATATAAATATATGAAACCAACATAATGAGGAACATCCCATTTGATGCTCTCACCAACCCTGTAAGGTATGGTTACCTACTCAAGTTTACTCAGTTTCCTTCTGAGGGGGAATTTGAACCAAGGTGTCTCTATCTGCTCCATCCCACTGGCTTTAGGTCCTTGCCCTCTTACTTTCTCTATATACTTTCCCCACTTCTTGTAGGATGTTGTAATATTGGCTGTTTCAGTGTAGCGATGGAGAAAAACCCCTAGTATACTTTCTATATGTGTACAGTGCACACTCACAAATAAAGGCCCTGGGCTGTTTTCCCCACACTTCCATTTCTGAGAATTACAATCATCTCTGCCCTTCAAAAATGAGGTCTTTGACCATTTTTAATCGCTCAACATTTTCAGCGGAACAGCCCACTCTATACCTTGAATTCATAGGTGTGGAACAAAGAATAGCATAGGCTAACAAGGAAATAACAGCCATCAACAGGTTTACCACTCCTATCAGCCCATAACCCATTCCCACCCACCCCACCACCCTCTGAATATACATAAGGGTCTGGCTCTTCTGTTTCAGTGTATCTGAAGAAGTGTGCATGCACACGAAAGCTCATACCAAAATAAAAACTTAGTTGGTCTTTAAGGTGCTACTGAAGGAATTTTTTTATTTTGCAAGGAAATAAGAGTTTTGATGGAATTTTAATACAGACATTCACTGACAAAAGCAGACCCTTTTGTGCTTTTATTAACATAGACTTCTAGTCATTATGTCTCTCTTTTTCCATGTTTAAGGGTGTGTATTCAATGTAGGAGAGGCTGATCTAGTACAAAAAGGGGAAGTGAGCTAGAAGAGCAAACAGTCTCTCAAGCACTGTGGATTTTTGAGGGGTTATTTACTGAGACCTTTTGCAGGGACCATAGGAAGGTGCTGGTGGGTGCAATGACCCCAGTAGGTGCTATGCCAGTGACTACTGAATTAATGCGTGCATCATGTTCTCTATCCACTCACTTTCTATCCCTTACAGTCTGCTCTTGAATTATTCTGCCATGAATCTATGCTGTCTAATTTATACAGCACGCTGCATAAATTGCTGCTTAAACACGGAGCAATTTTGGGGAAAGAAACTAATCCCAGGGTACATAAAGTCATGCCAGATTTCAACAATATTTTTTCTCATAATGTGCTGTGTTGATGGGACAGAAAAATATTACTAGAATTAAAATTGCAGTGATAGATCTGTTTGGAGTCAGAAGATGAGTAGACTTTATGATGTTGTAAGTTTACACAAGGAATGTAGAACTTGACAATTTAACAATATTGATGATTTGAAATAGCAATAGAAAGAACTATTTTTTAAGGGAATGCAATACAGAGTTGAGCTTTGCAGACTCATCTTTCGAGCAGTGAGAGTAAATCAGAAAACTTCAGAATAAGTCAGGCAGAACACAATAAAAACAGGAATGGCATGAAAGGTAAATCTTGTCTTTATACTGTATTACTTTAGTAATTATTAACAGATATTTTCATAACTATTAGAAATTCAGAATAACATCAGAAACACTCCTAAAATAACTTTGCTGAATGTTGAAAGGAAGATGAGAAAGTACTGACATTTTACACATTTTAAAGTCAGAAAACTGCGATTTATCATTCTAAAGGAGCTATGTGCCCATATGCTAATTCCTCACAACTCTCCTTTTCCAATCTCCTCATGTTCTTCTGTCCTGGCTTGTTAAACCTTTGTTTCCCATGATGTCTGGTTTAATCACTGCTAACCATGGGACGCAGGTGGCGCTGTGGGTTAAACCACAGAGCCTAGAGCTTGCTGATTAGAAGGTCGGCGGTTCGAATCCCTGCGACGGAGTGAGCTCCCGTTGCTCGGTCCCAGCTCCTGCCAACCTAGCAGTTCGAAAGCACGTCGAAGTGCAAGTAGATAAATAGGTACCGCTCCAGCGGGAAGGTAAACAGCGTTTCCGTGTGCTGCTCTGGTTCACCAGAAGTGGCTTTGTCATGCTGGCCACATGACCTGGAAGCTGTACCAATAATGTGAGATGAGCGCCGCAACCCCAGAGTCGGTCACGACTGGACCTAATGGTCAGGGGTCCCTTTACCTTTAACCACCCAGTTTATGAAAAAAGAGGGTGATTAAACCACAGTTTACTGGTGAGCAAATGTGGTGAGCAAAAGTTTACTGGTGAGCAAATGTGGTTTAAGAAACCAGGATAGACGCACTGAAGTTCAATCTAAGGGAGGAGGGAGCACATGAACATCCTGCTCATTTATGGCCTGAAAAACTATGACCTTTAGGACTTACATGTTGATGTCTGAACCAAGCCGGTGTGTTGTATGTATTTCAAAAGATAATACCACAATCTGGGCCTGCATTCTGAACACCTCCATTTGCTCCTCTCTTCTGCTTCCCTTCCTTCCTTCCTGATAAATAATGCAATGTCCTCCCTTCTCCTCAGAGATATGCTTATCCTCATAGAGATACCAGTGATTTAATTCATGTCTGTAGCGATTCCTGTGATCGCCAGATGAAAGGTGCTTTATCAAGGCAGAGTATTATTCTAATTAAATACAAAATGGCTGAATCAGATGATTTAAAGAGTAAATACTCAGCAGGGGAAATGATAAAAAAAGAGTCGGTCTCAGCCAACACTCTCATTTCTCAGCAGGAGGTGAGAAGAAAGGAGCAAGATGAGAAGGTAGAAACAAGTCTTGTTCGACAGATGATCTACTTGTTTCAAAAGCTTCCCTACAAGTCAATTCATTTATTTTGCCTGATTGTTTGGGGCTTAAAATAAAGATTGCCCTTGCTCAGATGGCACTTGTCTTTTCAGAAAGAGATATGAAAAGTGGTCTCCTAGGCCCCATTTAAAACTAGTGTAAACAAAACAGCATATCAATTAAATTATATAGCTGGGAGCTGCACCCTCGCTTGATTCACTCACCAACTCCCCTACCAATCCCCCACAATAACCACCTAGATTTTGCTCTTTCCACCCTATGTAACAACTAAGCTCGTTTTTCATTTCCCAGCCCCATTTCTGAAGCCATTTATCTGCTCTGTTATTCAGCCCTGCTTCAGTCCCATGTTCATGCCTCTCCCCCCCTCCTTTTGTGCACCCACATTGAACACAAATAACCCCCATGGTAACCCCCCAAGCAAAGCTTCTGACAGTGGAGGTAGAACATATCTATCAGGGGTAATAGCCATTGCACTTTTATTCTCTATTTATTTTTTATTAATATGCTGTTCATTGCTTTGATGGCCTTCCAGCCACACAACTGAACAATGTATGTGGATGCGTGCAAAGCTCATACCCTCCAACATTTTCCATTGGAAATAGGGACATCCTATTTAACAACAACAACAACAACAACAACAACAACAACAACATCCCACACATCTGACTGGATTAACCCAGACACTTTGGGCGGCTTCCAAAATATATAAAAACATCATAAAACATTAAACATTAAAAAACTTCTCTATACAGAGCTGCCTTCAGATGTCTTCTAAAGGTTTTATAGTTACTTATCTCCTTTATTCAGGGGTGGCATAATTCCATACCCCCCCCTGCATTTCTTTGATGAAAAGCGGGACACTTTGGGATCAAATCAGAAACAGGAATGAATTCTGTAAATCCGGGACTGTCCCTGGAGGAGACTCTTGAGAGTCCCATGGACTGCAAGAAGATCAAATTCTGAAGGAAATCAGCCCTGAGTGCTCACTGGAAGGACAGATCCTGAAGCTGAGGCTCCAATACTTTGGCCACCTCATGAGAAGAGAAGACTCCCTGGAAAGACCCTGATGTTGAGAAAAATGGAGGGCACTAGGAGAAGGGGACGACAGAGGATGAGATGGTTGGACACTGTTCTCGAAGCTACCAACATGAGTCTGACCAAACTGTGGGAGGCAGTGGAAGACAGGAGTGCCTGGCGTGCTCTGGTCCATGGGGTCACGAAGAGTCGGACAGGACTAAATGACTAAACAACAACAACAGAAACAGGAAAAGGAAGAGTCTGGTCTAAGGTTGACTGGCTGGTGGTCAGGATCATGGGCATGATGATGATTTGAAACCATGCTGGTTAAAGCTATATTTCAGTGCAAAGAATCACCCTCAATTTGTATTACAGAGAATCATCCTCAGTTTGTAGACTTGTCAGGTGACAGTTCTCTATTTGAAAGACTCCTCTGTTTGAAGGGTTGTCTGGTCCAAGTCTCATTTAAATATAAAGAAACTTAAGAAGGGAGAGCAGGATAGACCTTGAAGTTGCCCATCAACCTAATCAGCAGACTGACAGCAGACAAACATGTTACCTGACCACAGTCTTCCCCACTATTGAAAGTTTATCTATCTTCTATATATCTAAAAATGTAAAAGGTCCATGTTTGTTAAAGCCCACTTTTCTCTGAAACCGCTTGCCTGATTGCGTTCAAATTTGGCCGCAACGTCACATGTGAATATGTGAGTGTTTGCATGCACTTAGATTGGACAGATGTCACACCTATGGCAGGTAAAAACCTGACCCCCAGTGAACATCAAAGGAATAGACGCCATTGTGTAGCAATAGGGCCATAATCCTGCCCCCCCTCCTAACTCACCACACAGCCTACCGAGATCCAGGCAGCCCACCAAGATCCAGGCTGCCCACTGAGATACAGGCCACCCACCGAGATCCAGGCCGCCCCGGGACCAGCCCGCTCCGGAGACCCCACAACCCACCGACATCCAGACACCGCACCGACATCCAGGCCGCCCCAGGAGCCAGGCCGCCCTGGAGACTGCGCCGCCCCAGGAACCAGGCCACCCCCAGAGGCAACGCTGCCCACCGAAATCCAGGCCACCCCGGAGACTGCGCCGCCCACCGAGATCCAGGCCGCCTCAGGAGCCAGGGCCGGTCCCACTGACAGGCCACGCCTCGAAACCACCTCCACCACAGGGGAAACGGGAGACCCTCCCCAACATTACCTACAGGGACCCTCTCCCCCCTCCCCCACTGGGATCCACCGGGGGACCCCCACAGATCCTCCCCAAACGATAAATCTTTAATATGGGGGGAAACAGACAGGGGGGTGGCTCACATCCTCCCCCTGTCCTGGGAAACGGGGGCCCTGACTAACTCACGACAATGCATGGCCAGGTACAGCTAGTTGTTTTCTAAATTTGCTCTTATGGATATAAATGAGCATGCATAAACTTAATGCAAATCTGTATCCTCTTTTGTGATGCAGGATGGAGCAGAATGGGGGTACAGGGAGATGGCAATAATTATTACATAAGGCCTGCCCAGAGTTATGGCATGGATGGAGAGGGTAGCTCACCATGGCAAGACATTTGCTGGACTCATGTTGACAACAACAACAACAAAACCCAGGAGGGAAAAATAGAGACTAGAAAGAATGTGAAAAGGAGAAACTTCTTGAAAGTGGCTTTCTCATTTTTTGCATTTTTTCTGGGCCTCTGTTGGGCTGCTGATTGGCTAAGGTGACCTTCCTCTACTTTCCTACTTGCAGGGGGTTGGACTGGATGACCCTTGTGGTCTCTTCCAACTCTATGATTCTATGATTCTATACCCACTGCATCATTCCCAATGCTCTTAATTATAGGTTTCATCTTAGGCTTCAACCCTTCCCTAGGACTTTGGAAGCAAGGGTTTGGCTTCCTTTTCTGTAAACATGCCCCCAATTAATGCAAAACCTCAAAGCATCTCCATCTTCATTCTGAGCTTGGTCCTTTCAGCCTCAACCGACAGATCCCCCACAACCTTTTGGGCATCCTGCTGCTTTGCTGGCAGCAATTAGCATTTTATTGCCTTTTTCGCATCCACTCTTAATTAAACATTATATGCAGTAAAGCAGAAGAAAAGGGGGAACTAGGAGTACAGGACTAACTTTAAAGCAACCTTTGCTTGCCTCTGCTGCAGTCTGGAGGGTCTTCCAAAGCAGCATGGAAAAAGAAAGAAAACAGCACAGACAAGATGGAACACGGTGGACCAGTGGTTCGAAATGATATAAGGTACCTTCCTAAATTCTGAGCTGCTTATTTCAGTTTTGGCTTTCTCCCTGGTTGCCCTCTGGAGTGGAGATCTTGAAGTTAGAGTTGCAGTCTGATTTCTGGCATGCTCATACTCTGGAGCTTGAGATATCAGAGTTGCAGCCTAACAGTCTCATGCTCTTGAGCTGAGTAAGAACTCAGTTCCTCTCCCTTGCAACATCTGACCATGTGTTGGAACAGGGTGAGGAACCCCAGGACTCAGGGCTAAATATGGACCTCCAATCCTCACTGTCTGGCTCTTAGGACTCCCCCTCCCCCAGGCCACATCCACTCCCCAGCCACATCCTCTGTTCATAGGCCATACCCTGTTACTGGCCTTGCATTACCCTCAGGCAAGGTATCTTTGTCTGGCTGGAATGTGACCTTGAACATTGTTAATGCCTCTTGCTTGCTTGGATAGAAGGTAAAGGGGTGTGTGAGAATTTCTATAGAAACCAGAAAGGCATTGCTCAGCCCACTTTAGCCACTACTCCTGTCCATCACTGGCAGGTGCCTCCTGGAAGGTTGCCCAGAGGAGAATGCAGGCCTCAGCTCGAAAAAGGTGTTAGAAGTTCAAAATGTGGAGTCAGACTATGAGACCATCTAGCTCACTACTATCTACAATGACTGACAGGAGCTATGCAGGTGCTGGAGGAGACTCTTGAGAGTCCCATGGACTGCAAGAAGATCAAACCTATCCATTCTTAAGGAAATCAGCCCTGAGTGCTCCCTGAAAGGACAGATCGTGAAGCTGAGGCTCCAATACTTTGGCCACCTCATGAGAAGAGAGGAATCTTTGGAAAAGACCCTGATGTTGGGAAAGATTGAGGGCACTAGGAGAAGGGGACGTCAGAGGACAAGATGGTTGGACAGTGTTCTCGAAGCTACGAACATGAGTTTGACCAAACTGCGGGAGGCAGTGCAAGACAGGAGTGCCTGGCGTGCTATGGTCCATGGGGTCACGAAGAGTCGGACACGACTAAACGACTAAACAACAACAACAACAGCTATGCAGGAGTCTTTCCCAGCTATATGGAGATGTCCTGGGATTGAACCTGGCACCACCTGCATGAGAAGCACATGAAGCTATGGGCTTCTTTGCTGTGTTGAACTCCATAGAACAGTTGTCATACCTCCTCCGTGACCTCTGAAAGCTCACAATTCTACTCCAAGCTAACTCTTCATTCCATCTATGAACAGCTCTCTCCACTATGCCTGCAGCCAACTCAATTTGCTACACTCTCAGAAGCATTATTTATTCTTTTATTCGGTTGCAATTTTATCTCCAGTTAACTAATACCAAGCAACCCTCCCATTCAGTGGCATTTATATCTTCAAAGAGTTATACAGAGACAGTCATGCTACCAGGGGCGTACCCAGGATCAAAATTAGGGGGGGCAAGGGGCGGGGGCAAGGGGCGGGAGGGGAGGGGCCACAGTGGGAATATGGGCGGGGCTACGTGGCCTGCGTCCTCCCAGCTCTTCTGAGGAGGCAGCCCCAGGCTCTTGTTCCCGGCGCGAAGCTCCAGAGGCGCGCGGGGAACGCAAGCCTGGGGCTGCCTCCTCCGCACCTCCCAGGTCTTCCGAGGAGGCGGCCCCAAGCTCCCGTTCCCGGCGCGAAGCTCCAGAGGTGCGCGGGGAACGCGAGCCTGTGGCTGCCTCCTCCACTTACACTCCCCGCTCCCGCTTAGCGCTCCTCCGCTTACGCTCCCCTCGCGCCTCTGGAGCTTTGCGCTGGGAGCCGGAGCCTGGGGCTGCCACGCTGCGCCCCTTAGCCTTTTGCTTCTGGGGGGGCAATTGCCCCCTCCTGCCCCCCTGCCCACGGCACTGGTCGCCCCTCTGGGCAGCTCGCCCCATCCCCCGGGTGCGCTGTTTCCCTCCGTCTCTTACGTTTACACCCCACCGCTTTTGCAGCTCGATAGTGGGAGGGGGAGAGGAGAAAGTGCGATGGGTTATGGAAAGGGGAAAGGGGGGAGGGCTGGTCTGTTTCTTTCTGGCTGGGGCCGCGCACCCCACTTTTTGCATTGAGATTTCTTTCTTTTTAGCTTGGGGGGGGGCGGGCAGCTGGCTTCTAGAGTAGGGCAGCTGCCCTAACTTGCCCCGTGGTGGGTACGCCCTTGCATGCTACTCCTTTAGTTAAGTCGTATAGGTCTGGTTCTTTTCATCTTCACAAATCTGCACCTCCATTCTGCGTGGGGTTTGGGTTGGGTTTTTATTATTATTCCGGAAGCCATTGTTCTTTTCTATACTACTCTCTTCAATTGTTCTTTCATCGCTTCTCTTTGTCGTTTATGTTTCAAAGACCCTTTCAATTTCTCTTTCTCCTTTGCAGTCTTTCTTTCTACCTCTCTTATTTCTAAGGCATCGCTTGTCGCAGGCTGAAATGAAACCTGATATCCAGTGAAACCCAGTGGGGCTACCTTCCCCACATTTCCCCCCTTGCTCTCATTTAATTATTTCTTCTTTCTGCTCATTGGGGTGTTTCTTCTTATTAAGGAATCAAGATAAGAAATTGTACGTATGATACTGTCAAAGAATGACTGATTCATCGATCTGTCCCATGGAAGTGTTCCAACGAGCATAAATCTTTTGCCATAGTCTCACTTTCTTTTTTTCAGCTGTTCTTTATGCTCTTCAAGATCTTCTCACATTTTTGCAAGGGAATCGAATGACTGGTCAAGAGCATGTCTGAAGGCAGTTTGCAGCCCTGCATGTTCACGATGCTCACTCTGAAGGACAGCAGAGGAGAAACCCTACACTGGATTTGGTATAGGTTGGAACATGGGCGTACCCAGCATGGGGCAGGGGGGTGCAGCTGCCCCTCCCTAGAGAAGCAAAAAAAGGGGGGAGCTCCTGCGCAGCAAAAAAAACAGCCGGCAGCGGAGAGCAGAGTTGCAGTGTTCATCCTCAGTGTAGACCATTCCCTGAGACAGGGAAGGATTGCTGGGTCACCTCTGTTGGTTTTCGCATCATAAAGGTTCCCTCTAAGTCCCTTTCTAGCCAGCAGCTAAATCACTCTAATCCTAGTTACATTGTTTTGCTTTTGTTATTGTTGCTTGATTATTTTACTCTCATAGCTGCTAGTTTATGCTCGCCTTGCATAAAGAGTAAATAGTGCTCTATAATAATCAGTAGTAGTAATAGTAGTAGTAATAATAATAATAATAATAATAATAAATATTTAATATAGAAAATAAATAAATAAAATTCTATCAATAATAAATTATATTCTTCAAATCTCCAGTAAATTGTCGAGATTACTAAATGACCTTTGGCCTAATTACTTAACCTAATATTAGAGCTGTACCACAGTGAAGATAGCCTGCTTTGCATGCAGAAGGTCCCTGGCATCTCTAGGTAGGATTGGGAATCTTCTTTATGAAACTTGTAGGTTCAATCCCCATATGGGAGAGCCGCATATTATTGCATTACAGGGGGTTGGACTAGATGGCCACTAGGTACCCCTCGATCTCTGAGGTACTTATCTGGGCAGAATAGTAGTGCTATTAATGCCAAGGTTGCAGGTTCTATCCCCATATGAGAAAGCTGCATATTATTGTGTTACAGGGGGTTGGACTAGATGACCCCCAGGGTCCCATCAAAACTTTGAGGTACTATTCCTGGGTTGACAGGATAATAGTGCTGATAACCCCTATGATGCAGGTTCAATCCCCATTTGGGCAAGCTGCATATTATTGGTTGGCAGGATAGTAGTGCTGATAAAGCCAATTTTTTTCAGGCCCAATCCCCATATGAGATAGGTGCATGTTCTTGCATTACAGGGGGTGGGACTAGATGACCACCAGGAGCAGATGTAGCTTGGGGGTCGCTTAACACCATAATCTTCAACATTTTCAGAGGGAAAGAGGGGCACCCTACCATACTCTCCTCCGATGAGAGTGCTCCTTAATTTTCCTACATCTTTAAAAGATGTGGTTATTGAATTCAGTTTTGTTCCCGGCGTAGAGTTTGTGTAGCACAGTAGTATGCTTTAACCAGTGTACATGGTGGCAGGACTGTATATGCATTACTATACCACACAACTGCCGGTTTGTTTAGTCCAGGTACGTAAAAAGGCCACACCAAACAAACCTCAACATTTTCTTCAAACCCAAGAAAAATGATATTAGTATAAGACATGTAATTAGAATAGAAATTTTAAAAAATTCAAGCAAATAATTGTAATAACTACCGTATAACTACCGTAATAAAACACTGCTATAATTATATATAATAAAATTTTGGTTTCATTCGCCTTTTCCGTGCTGAAATGTCACAACCTGGATGACCATGGCTTGCCCCCCCCCCCAGATTTGTTCCTGGGTACGACCATGGGTTGGAAGATAGTTTGGAAACTACAATTAGTGTAGACCATGGCTACTGGATCAAATTGGAGTGAAGGGTTTGACCTTTAAAGCCTTACATAAATCAGGACTCCTAAAGGACCACTTTCACCAATAGGAACCTACCTGGACCCTGAGGTCATCATCCAAGGCCATTATCTGAAACCCGCATCTGCATATCACTCAAAGGGAGGTCTGGAAGCTGGTGATGAGAGAACAGACCTTCTCAGTAGTTTATAGAGTATTCTCCCCAGGGAGGCCTACTTGGTATCAACTGTGTCATTGTTTCAGAGCCAGGAAAATGCAATCTTGGGCATTGGGGAAGTACCAGTGTGATGTGATTGCATTGTTAAATCTGTCTTGAATACGTTGATGTGATTTAATCATTGGTTTGTAAATCATTTCAAAACAGTCACTCTGAAGAAGGAAAAGGTGCATACTTTTCTGTTTTTTTAATGATGTAGGTCAGGCATCCCCAAACTGCGGCCCTCCAGATGTTTTGGCCTAAAACTCCCATGATCCCTAGCTATGAAGACCAGTGGTCAGGGATGATGGGGATTGTAGTCCAAAACATCTGGAGAGCCGAAGTTTGGGGATGCCTGATGTAGGTGTATGTGTTGTTGTACTCAGGCCCTGCTTATGATCTTCCCATAGGCATCTGGTTAGCCACAGTGAGGATTGGATACTGGACTAGATGGGTCTTTGGTCTGAACCAACAGGGTTCTATTTATGTATCATTAAAAGAGGTATGTTCATTGCCAGAGAAAGGAAGGGAATGCCTCTTCTATGAAGGCACCCAATATTTATGATTTCTATAAGTACTTGTATTATTATTTTTGGCTTTTTAAAAAGCCAACAACACGAAATTTGCTGTCTGAAAAACAGGGGGTAATTATTTCATTTCCCAAAAGGTTTTCAGTTGCTTAAACTAACAAGTGCACCAATGAAACACTGCAGCCTTCATATTTAATATTTACCATTCTTTAATAACTTGAACGTCTTGACCTCACAGATCATGTGCAAGAAGGGGGAAGGAGATCCATGGGCTCCGTTTCCCACTTGGGTAGCTGGAGTTGCCAACTTTTCAACTAGTTACTCTTACGGGTGCCTTTAACAGAAGCTAGGGGTGCGCAGGCAGAGGAGATAATATTTATTTCCTTGTCGCAAAAAGTTTCACCTACAGATTTCTGCACTCTATTACAGTTGTATTAAAATTGTTTAACTCATTGGAAGGAACAGTAAGTAAAAAATATAATGAGTTAAGGGGGAGATGCTATTTTGAAAATGATTTTTACAAGAAACCAGGGAAGGGGAGGAGGGAAGTCAATATAAGTATGTATGTAAATGTAAATGTAATTGATGATTGTTATTGTTAAATTGAAAAATGAAAATGAAATTCATAAAAAAATAGTTTAACTAATTACTCTTTTTGTTTTGTATTTTAGAGTCCTTCCTGCATCTAGCTTGGGATTTCTTCTTCCATGCACTGCACCAAAGTGTATCTTATTTGATTATTTCCTGCCCCTATTTCTAAGCTTCTTAAAACCCCTTTTATTACTTCTTTTCCTTCCTTCCTGGTGTTCATCATGTCTCCCAATTTAATAACAGCTGCAAATTTCATTAACATGAGCTCCTTCCAGAGGCCTAATGGAGACATTAATAAAAAGGAGCTAGCTGTCACATTCTTTCTTGTGATGACTGCGTGGTTATAGTCACCCTTTGCACCAGCACTTTGACATTTATTACTACTCGTTGATTTGGACCCTTCTTCCTTACTCCCTTTTGTTTTTAGTCCATATGGTTCATCATTTCACTCAAATGAATTGTGCAACATTAAAAACAGTGGCACACTAGAGTCCAATTTAAGCAATCTTCTGGGTTGAAGCAATGCATGAATGCAATTGGTCTGCTTTGCCATCACGATGTGTTACCCTAGAAAATAAAGGTTATAATTTAAATTGGACAGGGGTGAAGAACATCAGGTCCAGAGGACAAATCTTGCCTTCCAAACCTCACCATGCCCCTCACTGGCCTTGATTTGACCACCTCTCAGTGTTTTTTCCTTGTTGAAATGTGTCCTTCAAGTCTAATTTGGGGAGAAAGTAAAATGAGGATAATTTCAGCTGACACTTAACATTTTTCAGCAGAGTGCCTGTATTGACCCCCAAGCACTTTCTATGTAGCCTCTACATCAGGCATAGGCAACCTTGGCTCTCCAGATGTTTTGGAACTACAACTCCCATGATCCCTAGCTAACAATGCCAGTGGTCAGGGATCATGGGAGTTGTAGTTCCAAAACATCTGGAGAGCCAAGGTTGCCTATGCCTGTTCTACACGATGAGGAGGCATGGACTGCCTTACTCAGAGGACAACTTTCAGCACCTTCTCCTGTGCCCACTAAGCCTGAAGATGACAAGTCTGTAGTTACATATCCACCCTCTTTACTTTATAGAAGCCAGTGGTTGCAGAAATAGACAACAGTAGCCAGCTCCTTCAAGAAGGCATAGCTGCCAAGTTTTCACTTTTCTCGCGAGGAAGCCTATTCAGCATAAGGGAAAATCCCTGTAAAAAAGGGATAACTTGGCAGCTATGCAAGAAGGTAGGGCAAGGTGCAGCATGGGTCCCTTCAGCCTTCCTAAGACTTAGGAAGCCTTCCTAAGCCTTCCTAAGACTTCAGCTCTCTGTTGTGACAACATCTCTCAATTGTCTGTAATAGGGAGAATTACAGCCAGCAGGGTCCTAATTTATGTGACGTCTGCTTAAAGAATCTGTCTAGAATAAGCTTTGCCTAGGCTAAGTAAGTTCCCCTGCTAGCCCTACTGGAATAGAGCATAAGAAGAGCCAGCTGCATCAGGCTAGTGATCTATTCAGTCCAGCATCCTGTTCTCAGATGCCTAGCGGAAGCCAGCAAGCAGGACTTGACCACAACAGAACTCTCATCACCAGTGATGCCCAGTGACTACCTCCACCAGTGAAGGGAAAACACAGCCATCATGATTTATAGCCCCATCTTCCAAGAATGTGTTGTTTAATTTTCTTTTAAAGCTATCCAAGTTGGTAGCCATCATTGCCTCCTGTGTGAGCAAATTACACAGTTTAACTACACATTGTGTGAAGAAGTACTTTCTTTTGCCTGTCCTCAGTTTGCCGACATAATAATAATAATAATTTATTTATACCCCGCCCATCTGGCTGGGTTTCCCCAGCCACTCTGGGCGGCTTCCAACAGAAAAATGAAATAAAATAATCTATTAAACATTAAAAGCCTCCCTAAACAGGGCTGCTTTCAGATGTCTTCTAAAAATCTGGTAGCTGTTTTTCTCTTTGACATCTGATGGGAGGGCGTTCCACAGGGTGGGTGCCACCACCGAGAAGGCCCTCTGCCTAGTTCCCTGCAACTTGGCTTCTTGCAATGAGGGAACCACCAGAAGGCCCTCGGTACTGGACCTCAGTGTCCAGGCAGAACGATGGGGGTGGAGACGCTCCTTCAGGTATATAAACCTCCATTTCATATTCTGTTGAAACCTAATGTGGAATACTTAACAGGAACTGACATTTTATTCATATTCATTAGAAAGTACAATTGCCAAATGCAAAAGTAGTTCCTGACCCCCAAGTTTATCTTCTGAGACTCCACCTGAGTCGTATTGTAAGTCTGACAGTGATGTTGCTTCTAAGATCATCACTCACAGGGCCGGCTCTAGGTGGTGCGGTGTGCCAGGGCGCTGGGCCGGTAGCCAGGGCGCCGCGTGGCAAAGCCGCGCGAAAACCATGCTGCGCCTTGCAAGGGCGGGGGGGGGGCGGAGCGATCTCTGCCCCTCAGCGCCAGGGCGGCCGACCTCCTCGAGACTGCCCTGATCACTCACCCCAGTCAAGTTATTCAGAAGCCTTCAAGATTTAGGGATGAGTGATTGAATACTTGAACTAGCATGTTTGATCAGTCCTGATTTATATCTTTAAACACAAAAGAGATGTGTGAATAGTGTTGTTATATAGTTTGCACTATATAGTTGTACAGTTGGAGTTAGTTGTATGTGGGTGAAGGCATAAGTTTCCTGTTACTGTCTTCAGTAAAGGTCTTGCCTGGATTGCAGACTGATGAGTCTTCTCAGCCTTCTGTGACATTTTTCAGCTCCCAAAAAAGTCATTGCCTTAAAGTCAAAGGCTTAGACCACGAACCCCTAGAAGACGGAGCTATTAACATTTAGGGAACATTGCTCTGGGCCTCTTGGGATAGAGGGATATAAATCAAACAGATAAATTGACCTCACACATCTAAATACACCTTAGAACGAATATTTGTCTGTGGGTGTTGTTTATCTGCACTGGCATTGTTTTGAAACAAGCAGCCCACCCACATCCCATCTCTGATGCTTAGATCTGAATATTTCAGCAGTGCATAGCACCACCAGTTTGGTTTCAGGCCCAATTCAGTGATCTTGATCAGGCCCTGATCCGAGGATCACAGGCCAATTTACAATATACAAACACAAAAATACATCGCATAGTAACAAACAAAAACAATAAACCCCAGTTTAGAAGGGCATAGATTGTTTAATTAACTAAAGGCATGGGAAAAGAGAGGTGTCTTCCCCTGGTGCCTAAAGCTATGTAATGAAGGTGCCAGGTGAGTTTCCCTGGGGAGAGAGAGCATTCTACAAATAGGGAAGCAATGCAGAAAAGGCCTGTTCTCATGTTACCACCCTCCAGACCTCTCGTGGAGGAGTCACATGAAGAAGGGCCTCTGATGACGATTGCAGGGTCTGGGTTAGTTCATATGGGGAGAGGCAGTCCATGAGGTATTGTGATCCTGAGCCATTTAAGGCTTTATAGGTCAAAAAAATCACATTGAATTGGACCCAGAAACTAATTGGCAGCTAGTACAGTCGGGCCAGGATTGGTGTTATATACTTCAGCTGTCTTGCCCTGGTGAACAACCTGGCCACTGAATCTTGCACCAGCTGAAGCTTCTGAAGACTCTTCAGAGGCAGCCCCATGTACAACATGTAGCAGTAATCTAACCCAGTGGTCCTCAACCTTGGGCCTCCAGATGTTTTGAGACTACAATTCCCATCATCCCTGACCACTGGTCCTGCTAGCTAGGGATCATGGGAGTTGTAGGCCAAAAACATCTGGAGGCCCAAGGTTGAGGACCACTGATCTAACCTACCATTGTGGATGGTAGAAGTTAGGCTATCCCCGTCCAGATAGGGGTGCACCTGGGCCACCTGCCAAAGCTGATGGATGGCACTCTGCGCTACAAAGGCCACCTGAGCCTCAAGTAATGGCAATGGATCCAGAAGTATCCCCAAGCTGCACGCCCGCTCCTTCAGTGGGAGTGCAACACCATCAAGATCAAACAACCTCCCACCCACCCGGTCTCTCCAAAGCATGGAGGCAACTTTCACCACCTGCTCATACACATAAAACAGCATTTAAAGCCATAGCTGCAGTGGCTGGTTGAAAAGTCACCCTGTGCAATAGCATATATAGAGTCCTAGGTTTTCCAGTCTTCTAGATTTCTATGAGGCTGTTTGGATCATTGGGGCTGCACTGTAATAACACCTGAGAAGCATGGCCCCCATAGGCAACTGTCTATATAACAGAGATATCATTGAGTTCATTTGCACCAACCCTCTTGGGTCTTGTTTTGTTTGACACAAAGGGTTTCTGTGTTGACTCCTCCACACTACACAAAACATCATATTTTATTTAAGGGCAGACTAAATCGAGCTCCCTTTCCTCCCAAATGCGCATTCCTGTGGAAAAGAAATTGGTCATGAGGTTAGGAAACTTGAAATGTAAGAAATGGTTTTGAGTACTATAGGAGAAAAAGCACTTATGATAGTGAAACACTGAGCAGCACGTTGAAACTTTGCCGCAGAAGAATGAGGCTGTTTTTCATGAGATGCCTTTTGAAATATTATAAAACTCCATGTTCGCTGATAGCTCAAATGACACTTTCCAAAGTATTGTGATCAGGCTTTTACAGTAATCTCATCAATCATTTGAGTAGCTATAGTAACAGACAGATTCTCATGTTCCTCGTGCTCAAAATCTTAGTCCAATATTTAGAAAGACAACCTTAAAGAGAGAAAGAGCACCCACCAGCCTGGAATATTCTTCAGGGTGTCACAACACATTATCTTAGCAAACATGTATTCCCAAACCTATGTTTCCTGAAGAAAATGTAGAGGCTAGGGATATTTTTTTAGGGGTGGGGAGCAATGCTTAAGTGCTGTAGTTCAGTGGCTGAGCACCAGATTTCCTTGCAAAAGACTCCTAGTTTGGTCTCTGGTGTCCTCAGGTAAGGCTGGGAAAGATTTCTGCCTAAAACCCTGGAGAACTGCTGTCGGTCAGGGTTAACAACATTGAAATAGATGCGCAGCAATGGTTTGACTTGGTACAAGGCAGCTTCTTTTGTTCCTAACCCTTCCCACTGTGAATGTTTGGCAATCTCCCTTGCCAATGCCTCCCCCCTCCCCAGTGTTGCTTCTAGTATTAGATTCTGTCTGGGAGACAATATTTTAAAGGCGTGCACTTTGGATTTTCAGGGCCAATTTAGCAATAATTAAAAGGGTGAAGGACCCTCCCTATTTGTGTGGCGATACCCAGATCCCTCCAGGAGTAAATGAAGACACAGGACACGTTGAATAAGGTTAATGGGCATAAAAAGCCCACAACTTTATTGATTACAGGTGTAGAGAGGTATTGGCTTAGGCATTGGATCTAACCAACTATATCCGACTCCAGCCCATTGTGCTGGCAGTCTGTGAAGGGTTAACCACCATTGGGTGAGCCCTGCAATGCAGATCAGCTAGGAACTCAGCCTGGGGCCACCGATAGGGGGAGTGCTGAAACGGCTGGGGGCAGTAACGAAGAGACTGAGCCCTGGCCGAGCGCTCACTTAAGTCAGTGAGCCACCCCCCCCCACTGGGGACGTCCAGATTGGACGTGCCGGGGAGCGCTGCGCCCAGGGCACAGCCAATGGCCGGGGGGTGACAGCCATCCCCCCAGCGCATGAAGGGCTCATGGGTGCCCACAACCTCTCCTCCTGCTATGCCGGAAGGGACTGTTTGTTACAAACCAAATGTGGGTCTGAGAACTCAGGCTTGAATCCTAAGAGAAGTCAATTTATGCATGTTTACAGAAAGGAAGTTTCCATTATTCACCTTTTCTCTGTGTTTTCTGAAAACCCTTTTCAGGGGGGGTTTCTTGAACAATGTGCCCCTCAAAATTAAATGGTAGGGAGGCTGGACCCTCAGATTTGCCTTGTTCTATTTGTGCTGTTTTGTATGTAAATCCAGATCTGTTTCTGAGTTGCTCTGCACTTGGCCCATTTTTATCTGTTATTTGGGCCCTGAGCTACCCTATATAAAATAAAGTTTTGTGTTCTGTATTAAGTTTTGTGGGAAATCTCAAAATGGCTATAACATTTTTCCCTTTTGGCAGAAGCAGATGGAATTTGCAGGCACAGGAGTATCTACAGAGTGGATTAAGTTTGCCAAACTGGCAGTTCAGGGACTTTTCTGTGGGAAGTATAAGGGATTCATCTTCCTTTGTACTCTGTATTATAGCAACTTGTGAGGTCAAATATTAGTTTCCTATTGCTAAGGGGTGGAAACATGGAGGTTTGTTTCTTAAAATACTTAGAAGGTGGTTGAGTGGTGTGTATTCTTGCTTGTATGTTTATTTTTATAAGTTTGCAGCAACACACCAGCCTTTTCCAGAGCTTGTTGTGTTGGGTGGGGACATTTTTCAACTAGCATTACAAGGTGAGGGTGTTCTTAATGCTTCCTGTAAAGTCCCGAGGAACTTCTGATATGGAAATCCAAATGATTTGACACAACCAAGAAGACATCAAGACATTGAGAACTAAAGACAGACAATGTAGGTTTAGCAGAACCCACTGGGCTCCTCTCTGGAGTTTACATGTACGTTGATCTTTTAATTTCTAAGTTTGCATTGTAGTAGCTGCAGTGTGTTGTAAATAGATGGTCTGAGTAAATTGATATCCATGTTAAGTTGCATGTCTCCAATTCACTATCCCTCTTTTTCCTCTCTGTTTGAGCTCTATTGGAACGTTTATGTATATTTCCTCAGCTTGTCTGTTTGAAGTATGGGTCACTTTCCCTGTCAGACTTTATTTATTGAAGAAAACCGATTCTTTCCCTCCAACTAGATAGAGTCAAAAATGCGCAGACACTTCAAGCACTGGGATGTCAGTTACTAGGAAACAGAGTCTCTAGGGAATGGGCTAGGAACACTAGCAGCCTAGGACTACAAAGATATCTCACGGGGAAGATATTGCAAAGAACAGGAATTAGAATAATAAGGTATATATTGATCTAAAATAATTGATAGTGTCAGAGGACTACTTTAATGAATCTGGCAGGCTTGGGACATTTTTTCCTCCTCTTGTTTTAGTAATGTCCTTTATAAATCCATTAGAATTATGTGAACTTTGCTCATGTACTTTGGGAGGGTAAGTGGAGAGGTTCATTGGAAAAACAGATAAGAGGGAAAAGCACTCTTTGCACATCAATAACCTAAACATATACATAGGATTGCATCCAATGCTCCACACGTGTAGTTCCACTGGTGCAATCAGACTTCTATTTCCTCAGCTACCCCTGCACACACTCCAATATTTCCACACACTCTGTTTTTTTTATATTAATATTTCCACACACTCTGGAAATGATATGAAGGGTGCAACAGGGAGCTGGGAGGGACAGAAGAGGAAGCTTCATTGCACAAACACAGATCTCTTGGATAAAGGCCTTCATTTTTTTACATTGCTTTCTGAAACTTTTTTTTATTAAAGCTTTGAAAGAACAAAGAAAAGATATACAAAAGTTTACATCAAATACCAAGCATTTCTTAAACATAGAGAGAAAATAAAGAGGGGAAACAAAAAGACTTCCAATTCTGCCTATCAGCTTTGTAGACTTATGCAAAACCCAACTCTTCTACTTTCCATAAACCAGCCCCTTTTTTCCAGTCCTCAAACCCAGCTATCACAAGTTCATTTCTCCTTTCCCCCCCAAAAGGTCCATAAGGGGTTTCTAATAATTAATAAATGTCAACAATGATTTTTCTCTAATTAAACACGTCAACTTCGCCACCTCAGCCAAATCCATTAATTTCAATAGCCATTCTCCCATAGTAGGTAATAGTAAGTCCTTCCATCTTTGTGCATATAACAATCTCACTGCTGTGATCATATAATGAAATAATCTTCCATAATCTTTTTCTAGTTGTACATCCATTAGTCCCAGCAGGAAGCTTTCTGGCTTCAGTTGAATATTAACCTTCAAAATCTTGCAAATAAATGTCTGTATGTGTATATATAAGCTTATTTACACATCCACCAAGGATGCTAAAATATCCCTTCACATTCTTGACACTTTTTCTTTGGATGAACACTTTTATTAGTTTTATGGTTTTATTGAAGACCAACACGGCTACCTACCTGTAACTTGAATTTCTAACGTATTTCATATTTTTATCACTGTAAATCGCTTTGGGACACCTCTGGATATGTGAACTGATATTGTAGACAAAATATGCATGAGTTATGCATATTTACTCAGCAGAATGTCCCACTCCTAAGTATATGTGCTACTGAGTTCATTGGGACCTACTCTCCTTTATGTGTAAATAGGCCTGAAATTTTGGATGCTCTTCAGCAGTTTCTTGAGGGTAGAAAGTGACTTGCATGTGCCATCTCCAACCATCACAGGAGGAAATTTGGGTCCCACGGGTTTTCCCCAGCAGTGGAAAAGCACTTTGGAATAGGGCATGAGTTTGAGAAGAAAAAAGACTGCAGTAGCAGGAATGAAGGATTTTTATTTAGGGTCACCACTCTGAAGATGGGAGATCAGTTCAATCTGGGATATCTGTCTGCAGTCAGCAGACAACTCCTTTGTGTAATGATCTAGGTTTGTGAGGGGTCTTGCCACCACTCAGACAATTAACCAGAAGATACCAAAACCAGGTTATAAAATAGAGTTTATTGTAAGAATAGTCCCTGATACAGAAAAGAAGACTTAAGGTTAAAAACCATAGAGGTCAATAGAGAAAAACAGTACACAATAGAGATCAGTACTTGTGTATGCCAAAACAGCAGCAGGCATATCTGGAGAACAAGACTTTACTCCATAACTAAATAGTTTAGAAAGTCAGACAAATGCCTGCTCCAACTTTGTCTGGTGAAATGACTTACAAATCGCCTTCACCAAACCTACTAAAGTGCCATTTGTGAAGTCAAATTCCTAGCTCTCCTATTGGCCAAACTCAGATATTGGGATGGTTGGACTTTCCCAGGTGGTACAAAACTGTTGGCAGACCAACACTTCATTACAAAGATGTCTGCAAACATGACATGAAGGTTGTCAACATTAACCCTACCATATGGGAATCCCTTGCCGACAACCACAGTGCCTGGAGACAGACAGTTATGTTATGTATCCACAGCAGTGACCAGAGGAAGAATGACCACTGGGAGGAGTATAGAGAGAAGAACCCCCCCCCATGGTGTAGCTGTGGCAGCAAAACTGGATGCCTTCATCTGCCCCAGCTACAACAAAACATGTCTCTCCCATATCAGTCTCTACAACCATAGCATGCAGCGTAACTCTCCAATGGTTTGACTTTATCCTGAAAGTGCACTCTTCCATTGTCTCCTGACATAGACAGATGCCAGCAGAACTGGCTAATCATTCATCCATTTGCTGCCAGACCACCCAAAATAAATGATCTATGTCCTTTCTCAGACCACAACTCTCCATAATGTCCCTTTCTAGCTTGGCAATTTCAGTTCCCAATTTTCACTGGACATTTGTGGTCTTGTCCTGCTGTCCAGGCTCATGTCTCAAAATTATTGACTTGGTAGATTTCCATGACCTATTACCTGTGTCTAGTTCAATTTTCCATTTTCTAATTTAGTGAAGCTCAGTCTGCAAGTTTGTACTTCCTAAGCAGCTTATGAAATTCAGCAATGTGCTGTTTAACTCAATATAAGTTGCAAAGCTTAAAATTTGAATTACAATTCACCTGAACCACTTTCGATACTCATAGTGAGTGGGGGGTCTCAGTCTCACAGTAAGCAGACCATTCTACTTCAACTTACAACTTCCAAAGCTGCTACTGGCTTTTGAAAAAAAGAAGAAAATATGTAATATCTTTCTTTCGCCTTCAGATCATTTGTTAATCCTGGCATCAAAAGGAGCTGAAAACTGCAGAATTATTAGAGTCAACACTAAATTAGGTTTAGTGAAAAACATTTAAATATAGGTGCACGTTATTAAAGCTAGAATATGTTACTGTTGGGTTTTTTTTTTGTTACCCTGTGGATTATTGTGTGTCACTGTGAGTGCAGCGTAGGAACGGATGTGGAGGTGCATAGACTGAATGAATTAAAAGCAGGATAAAAAATGTTTCTTTCTTCTTCTTTTTACTATTATTAGATATCAGCTTTATTCAGGTTTCAGGGGAACATATCAGGAACAGACAGGTCATTTTGCATCATAAATCTATGAAGCAGGAGTCATCAACTCTTCCGTGACCTAGCAAGACCATCCTTGTGATAGCTTCAATGAATCAAGGAGGAAATGGCTCCCTTTAGCATTATCCCTTTTCACGACCCAGTGAATTGCCTTCTGCATGTCCCAAGAGTTCAGACAGGCTAGATAATATGTCTATGCCTACTTGTCATTTCAGATTTCTCCTGGGATCTTCCACCAGCCAGGGTTGTTCTGATGAGAAGACACTGCCCAAACTACCAAACTGAGGAGCTGCCTGACCTCTGAGTATTTTATTAGTGTGTCAGGTAAGGCTGTCCCCAGGGAGATATGGGGCTCGGGTCAAATTACACAGTATATCCCCACACATGTTGCCTTCATCTCCCTGCTGTGGACCCTTCTCCTCTTCATGGCGATTGTGGTGCCTCCTTGACTTTTTTCTTTCTTTCTTACCATTTCTTTTACAGCCTATAGAGAAATGCTGTGTATCTTTCTCTGTCTGTCTGTCTAATCGAGGCATCCCCAAACTGCAGCCCTCCAGATGTTTTGGCCTACAACTCCCATGATCCCTAGCTAACAGGACCAGTGGTCGGGGAAGATGGGAACTGTATAGTCCAAAATATCTGGAGGGCCAAAGTTTGGGGATGCCTGGTCTAATTCATGGGTAGGCAAACTGAGGCCCAGGGGCCAGATCCGGCCCAATCGCCTTCTCAATCTGGCCCGCGGATAGGGTTGCCAGACTCAATAGAGGACAGGACTTCTGTGCCTTTAATTGCCCTGCTCTCTTTTGAGTCTGGAAACCCTACCTGCAGACGGTCCATTTTTCCATCAGTAGAATGTGCCCTTTTATTTAAAATGCACCTCTGGGTTATTTGTGGGAATTCATTCACACACACACCCCACAAAAGTATATATATATATATAGTCCGGTCCCCAACAAGGTCTGAGGGACAGTGGACCGGCCCCCTGCTGGAAAAGTTTGCTGACCCCTGCTAATTCCTATGCAGAGGTACCGTATATTCCGGCATATAAGACGACTGGGTGTATAAGACGACCCCCAACTTTTCCAGTTAAAATATAGTTTGGGATACACTTGCTGTATAAGAAATACGACCCAGCATATAAGATGGCCCCCGACTTTTGAGAAGATTTTCCTGGGTTAAAAAGTAGTCTTATACACAGGAATATACAGTACCATTTTTTGAGTTCCCTGGGAAGTGGAATTGATTGCTAAACCACCAAGAGAATTGTAGCTCTGTGGGGGAAATAGGGATCTCCTAACAGCCCTCAGCATCCCTAATAACCTACACATCACAGGATTCTTGGGGGAAGATATGGATGTTTAAATTTGTACGATACTGCTTTAACTCTGTAGTACAGATAGGGCCTTAGTCTCTTTGTCTCTCTAAAACAGAAGCTTCCTCCCCACACAATTCCACCCTTCTCCCTTCTTAGCTGTGGGGCAGAAGGAGTTGCCTTACCCAAATGGCTCTGTCTTTCCAGAGCTGTTCTCAGTGGTACATCTCAACCATTATTAGCTCCTGCTGAGGAAACATCATCCACCCATTCTTAACCATTAACCTATACATTCTCAAACAAAAGAGATATTGGCTTTGTGGGGACAGTAGTTTATACCTTTCTAATTTTAAAGAAACAATCACTTTGAAAAGAAACCCCAAGCAATAATGATTTGTTCCTCCTCAGTTTTTGTTATGGGTTTTTATAAGTCTCTTTTTCAGAGGTTTTCAAGAGAAATATTTGACACTACTTCAATAGGCAATTGATTCAGCTTTTTAACCAAATGGCATGCTAGCTTAATCTTGATTAACCCATTGTCATATGACCTAATTAAAATGCCCCCTTGTCTTTTGTCTGGCCCCATGTAATGAGACTGAAATAAAAACACAGCTTCAATTTTAGCTTTGTTAATAACTTAATTCTAACAAAGAATTTATTAAGGGCTCTATGAAAGCCATGACTGCCTACTCTCTATTCCCTAAACTTGTCTTTCTTAAATATATCCACCTCCCCAATATGTCAAAGACAATGTTTGTCTGTCCTTATGCTATTCTGCTAAATATGTAATAATAGAAACAAGTAAATTATGCAATACTAGGGGCTGCTGCCCCAACTCATGCCCCCTGGCAACCCCAGCTACCCACCAACTCCTTTGGCCAATCCCTTTCTACACAACCCCTCCTCCCTTGACACTTCACCCACCCCCATGTATGGCATTCAAACAACTCAGTTCACTATGCCCTACCTCATTGTTTTTCTATTTTTCATTTCTAATTGACACTTAATATGCTGTGCCGCGCCTTGGCCACTAAGCATGCTCAGTTGAATATGAGAATATGGGGTTCAGTTGAATATGGGGTTCACACACCAGCAACAAAAGCTAAGATGTGAACAGCCTTGTTTAGGGAAGCTTTTAATGTTTAATAGATTATTGTATTTTAATATTCTGTTGGAAGCCACCCAGAGTGGCTGGGGAAACCCAGCCAGATGGGTGGGGTATAAATAATAAGTTGTTTGTTTGTTTGTTTGTTTGTTGTTGTTGTTGTTGTTGTTGTTCTTACCTGTTCCTTCAGCAAATATTTTCTTGAAGCACTGACTTCCATACATTAGGACCACGTTGGATTAGGAGTGGCAGGACCTAATGAGTCACCTGTCCAATCCATTGACCTTTGACCAAATGACCTTAACCAAGTACCTGTCCAACACCTTCTTGAAAATATGACAGAAAAATGCTCCACTGCCTCCCTAGCTTCTCTTACCACAATATAACTTGCACCGTAATCACTGAAAAATCATATAATCATATAATCATAGAGCCATAGAATCATAGGGCCATCCAGTCCAACCCCCTGCCAAGCAGGAAACACCATCAAAGCATTCTTGGCATATGCCTGTCAAGCCTCTGCTTAAAGACCTCCAAAGAAGGAGACTCCACCACACTCCTTGGTAGCACATTCCACTGTCGAACAGCTCTTACTGTCAGGAAGTTCTTCCTAATGTTTAGGTGGAATCTTCTTTCTTGTAGTTTGAATCTATTGCTCCGTGTCCGCTTCTCGGAGCAGCAGAAAACAAACTTTCTCCCTCCTCTATATGACATCCTTTTATATATTTGAACAGGGCTATCATATCACCCCTTAACCTTCTCTTCTCCAGGCTAAACATAACCAGCTCCCTAAGCCGTTCCTCATAAGGCATCGTTTCCAGGCCTTTGACCATTTTGGTTGCCCTCCTCTGGACACGTTCCAGCTTGTCAGTATCCTCCTTGAACTGTGGTGCCCAGAACTGGACACAGTACTCCAGGTGAGGTCTGACCAGAGCAGAATACAGTGGTACTATTACTTCCCTTGAAAATAAACACATAGGTGGCACTGTGGTTAAACCACTGAGCCTAGGGCTTGCTGATCAGAAGGTCGGCAGTTCGAATCCCTGTGACGGGGTGAGCTCCCGTTGCTTGGTCCCAGCTCCTGCCAACCTAGCAGTTTGAAAGCACATCAAAACGCAAGTAGATAAATAGGAACCGCTAGAGCGGGAAGGTAAACGGCGTTTCCATGTGCTGCTCTGGTTTGCCAGAAGCGGCTTTGTCATGCTGGCCACATGACCTGGAAGCTATACGCCGGCTCCCTCGGCCAATAATGCGAGATGAGCGCGCAACCCCAGAGTCGGTCATGACTGGACCTAATGGTCAGGGGTCCCTTTACCTTTACCTTTACACTAAAAAAATGCACGTCTGGGTGATGACCTAAATAATCATACATGGTTTGGGACCTGGTATCTAAAGTAGCATTTTGTCCACTGTGAAGGTCCCCAGTTTGGACTTTCATCATACACCTTCTTCAGGTGCCCTGACTTTCAGAGATGAAGAAGATGGCTATTGGGATCAGGGCTTGTTCTGTGGTGGTGTCTCACTTATGGCCCTCACTTTATCTATAATCCCAGTGCCTGGTAAAAATGGTTTGAGAACCAGGTTAAAATGCCAGGTATTTAGTGGTGCATCACAAGATTTATGAAAGGTAACTTCTGGATGTTGCCATTCTTGTCACTGTTATGTCTTTATGGTTTTGCATGAGTTTATGACTGTGCTTTACTGGGTTTGAAAAAGCGTTTTTGTTTTATTTTATGGTTACCAATTTAGGCTATGCAAGCTGCCTCGAGGGCAAAAGGTAGCATCGTGAGGCAAAAATATTTGAATTCAATAATGCAGCACTTTTGGAGCATTCAAATCAATTCAAATCTATATTATCTTTCAACAATCTTGTTAGGTAGGTGTCGAAGGCTGTTATTGCGACTACTCTAGAGTAACGACACTCCACATTCTTGTCTTTAAACAGTTTTATTTAGTGCAGTCTATTTACAGTGGCGTTGGTGTGTAGAATATGTCTGCTTAGTCCGAGGCAGAATCCGGGAATGGACCGCCCCTCGACTTCTTCCAGCATAAGAGTCTCGGGACGGCAAACCTTCTTCCCCTCCTTCTTCTGCGTAATTCCGGAACCGGGGCGGGGGGGGGGGAGGGTCTACGCTCCATGTTTTTCTTCTCCCCCCTTTCCCTCTCTCTCTCTCTCTTCCTCCCTCACGTGTAGCAGGGGCTCTTCTGGGTTGCCGGAGCCCTGAATCCCTCTTCCTCCTTCCTCACTGGACTCCTCCCCCTCCCCGCTGGCATTGCTGCTATTGGAGGAGCTGCTCTTGATGATGGGAGGGGGATCTCTGTATTCTCTTCCCCTTACAGTAGGTCACTTTTCTTTTCTTTTCTTATCCCTATATTTGCAGGTTTGCCTAAGGAGGGGGCATTTCCTAAACCTTTGATACCAGAAACACAGGTCCCGCCTCCCACTCATCCTTGGATTTAAATTGGATGCATGCTTTACTCTCAGGAAGAGAAATAATAATTTAAAACCAAAACAGCACACTGTTTCACTGGGAAGGGAAAGACTTCCATTCAGTTTTCATGGGGCAAATAAAGAACAAAACAAACAAACAAACACCCATAACAATTGAAGTACATAATGATAAAATAACATTTTGGGACTTAATTTAACCATACCAGAAGTACATCTGAACAGAATGACATACGTCTCTTGGGAAAACAGTTAACCAATGGATTGTTGTTTACAAGTGAGATGAATGGATCACTGTCATCTGGAAAAGAGTCTGAATAATCTAATTCATTATAGCCATTAATTTTTCTTTGTTAGCTTGTTCATTGAAGCCAAGGAACATATTTTACTAAACCATTGCCTGGTGGCTGCAGAATCCCCACTCTTCCACTGGGTGTACCATTTTAAAGATTATTATTGTTTTGTTGTTATTGATTTCTTATCTGCCTTTCACCATTAGGTCCCAGGATATGTTACAGGAATAAAAAAATACAGTGGTGCCTCACAAGACAAATTTAAATCGTTCCACGAATCAATTCATTTTGCAAAAAATTCGTCTTGCGAATCGTGGTTTCCCATAGGAATGCATTGAAATCCCCCCCCATAGGAACACATTAATTAAATTTCAGTGCATTCCTATGGGAAACCGCGATTCGCAAGATGAATTTTTCGCAAAATGAATTCGTCTTGCAAGTCACCATCAGATCGCAAGATGCATTCATCTTGCGAAAAATTCATCTTGCAGGGCATTCGTCTTGCGAGGTACCACTGTACAATGTTAAAATAAGTTTTAAATGTAAGCTACAGTCAAGAGAACAGGGTGGTGCTCTCTCTCTCTCTGCTGTCCCAGACCAGAGTAAAGAGGTGTGTCTTTAGCATACAACAGAAACTACCGTATGTAATGAAGGTGTCAAACACACCTTTATGAGATGGAAATTCCACAGATTAGGGGCAGCCTTTCTAGGACCGAACATCCATCTATTGAATTTATAGCATTTTTATCTCATATCAACTCTACATAAGATGCCTTGTAACCAGGATGTGAAGCAGTTCTGCCACCAAGTTTCTAGAATACAGTGGTACCTCGGGTTACGTACCTGATTCGTTTCGAATGCTTCTGCGCATGCGCGCTTGGTGAACCCAGAAGTAAACGCTTCCAGGTTTGTGCAGTACGCAACCCGAAGCATACGTAACCCGAGGTACGGCTGTACCTTTCGCAAGCCCTTTTGCCTCCTGCTGCCTTTGCCCCACCTCCTATTATCAGTTTGTCTAGTCTCTCTCACTTGAAGACAGACAGAAGTTTCTGTTGTGTGACAGCACAAGGGTTCAGCATCTAACAAAATGACCTCTCGTTGGTCGGTGCCTCTAAGCTACCGTGTTTCTCCGAAAATAAGATGTTTCTCCGAAAATAAGACACCGTCTTATATTTATTTTTCCTAAAAAAACACACAATGGCTTATTTTCAGGGGATGTCTTATTTTTTCCTCCTCCTCCTGCCATGGCCGGCATTGCTGCTGTGCCTATCAGTATGTCTTATTTTCGGGGCTTATGGCTTATATTCCTTGAATGCTTAAAACTCCTGCTATGGCTTATTTTATGACTACATCTTAAAATAGGAGAAACAGGGTACTACCCGAAAAGCATAATTCATTCCTCTGGAGCTACTTTGCAAAATACATAATTGTTGGATTCCCCTCCCCTTCCATCTGTTAGAAAACTGAGCTGGGTCAATATGTTTCCTAGTCTCCAATCAAAACCCAATGCTTCATTTGACAGTTTTTCATGTTTTACCAAATGTTAAATATCACGCAGCTCAAACAATACTAAATCAACTGCTAGAAGTTTGCGTCATTATCTCCAAGTCCGAACTGGTAGTGCTAAGCTTCAATCCAATTCCACAATGGGGCAGGTCATTTTGCGCAGCTCTACACACCACCTAAACAGGGGAGGGAGGCAAACAACTGAGTGGGCTGATTTACGGTATATCTGATTTTTCAGAGCCTTTTCCTGTCGGATATCTTTCAGAGAGCTTTGCAAAATAAATGATACTAAGAGATGATAAATTTAGATGTTTGTTTGAATGTAGCCAAGAAGAAAAGCTTATGATACAGCACTTGAGAAGATACGCCAGTCAGGTTCAGCAGCCTTCTTGGAGATCAGGGCTTCATCCTGTTTCCACCACCCACATCATTAACAATGAGGGAAACCTCAATAAGACTGTAGACAGACCCAGGACCAGGGCTGGGTAGCAGCATAAGAAGGGCCAGGAGTCATAAGCTGTGGCCCAATGCAATGATCAGGACAAATGAACAAGCCAGTTTCATTACTCATCCCTTTTATCATTATAGAAGGGCCTTAGGAACTTTGGTTGGTGACTTACTCAGCAAGATGCAGGCTATCATTGTGAGAGCTGGAATCACAGAATCATAGAATCACTGGGGTGGGGGGTGGGAGAGACCTAGAGATGAGAGCGATGGATGTGGGGGCATAAGATGGTGCTATGGGCCAACCAGCTCCACCCACTAGAGGGTCAAACTGCTGTCATGCCTAGGAAGGAAATCATAGGAACCAAAGGAGAAGAAGAATTATGATATTGAAAGCTTGCCATATACTTTATTTTTGCTATGCATTAATATGATCTAGCTTGGTAGCTTTATGTCTGATATTTCCTGGACAACCAATAAAACCCATAAACTTCACCCATAAGCATGCTTATCACCTCCAGATCTGAAAGATCAGCTGCCCTTGGCAGACCCCCCAGAAGATGACTGAGTTCTGATCTACTCATTCATCTGGGGAGGTGCAACTTCTTATTTATTTCATAAAAATTAAAGACTGGTTGATTGTAAAAAGCAAAACAAAGAAACCTTGGAGTGGTTTACAGGGAGTGGTTTACCAACATGGAGTGGGCACCTCATTCTACCTTATGATAGGGCCAGCCCTAAATATGTAGATTCAGGTGTCCCTTCAACACAGTAACTATGATGATAATTATCATCACATGAGTTACAAACTGTGAGATATACAAGGGAATAAACCTGAGATAGTTTTTTAAAAGTGGAACACATGCTGCTCCTTAACTGTTCTTTAATTAACTCTTTTCCCCCCACTCAGGGGCTTTTGTTGTTCGTAACACTTTCTCAACAACTTCTTCTAAATATTTTCTAGACCTGTTGAGCAATAAGCCCATTTACTGCCTGCTAATTTTGTGTTGGGATGAATTAATTTTGAAATGAAATTAATTAAAGCAGATGAAGATTTTGTTTATCCATTATTCAGAAGCTCATTGGAACAAGAGGGAGTACATTAGCTTTATTTTGGGTATTGCTTTTCTTTAATGATCTTCCTTATCCTAGTATTTAATGTGACTTTTAAGCAAGAGTTCATTTTTGTATTGTTGGCTCTCCCCCCTTTTCCCTTCTGCTCAGTGCAAATAATGTAATTAGCAGCTTTCATTGCTCCAAAAAAGAGTTGCAAACTAGAGACTCAAGCAGTGATTGCATCAAAGACACAAATCTACAGGGTGGGCGTGTGTGTATTTATTTATTAAAATGCATGCCAATCTGCAAGAATGTTTCTTGAACTTTTCTTTTATCCTGACTTATTGGCCATGACAGGAGGGGGAAGGAATAAACAGGATACTTCCCAGTCAGGTACAGAATACATTGCAGTGATTTAAATGGTTCTCATAGATAACTGTAATTTGGGTGACCAAATCTTATAGAGCAAAGGTAGGAAGCCTCCCCCCCCCAGCCTGAGAGCTGTACATTTCTTTCAGGGGCCACTTAGTTGCCAGCTGTCCTTGGGGCCAGAGGCAAAAGTGAGCAAAGCAATGGATTACATTTTTCTATTTGTACGGTAGGTGAGTTTCAACACACACGCTCTCACTATCTTCCATCCAAAGAAACAGGAGGCATTATAAGAATTCAAGCACGGGGGGGGGGGGGAACACACAATAAGAGTGTGAAGCAGGATCAGTAAGGAGTGTGGCTGGGGAAAGGGCCCAGGTGGAGAGATTTGAAGGGTCACATTTGCCCCCAGAACTGAGGATCCCCAGGCCGTCGGAGCTGGACCTCAGTGTCCGGGCTGAACGATGGGGGTGGAGAGACTCCTTCAGGTATACTGGGCCAAGGCCTGTCTAGCTCACTATTGTCTACACTGACTGGCAGCAGCTATCCATGGTCAACGGGGAGGACCTCCCTAGCCCTACATGTCTGTAGCTGCACTTTCTAAGGCGTGAGAGGGTGAAAATGAAAGTGTAACATACAAGTCCTTAATTTCTCTCTTGCTTTTGATGGCTAAGTTAGAGATTGTTTTATTGAAACGGGATTTGCTCCCCATTAAGACTGGTTAGGCGCTGCATTGATAAATGGCTATTTATATGTGAATCACCTATCAATGGACAAGATAGGACTGTGAGGAGTAACAAGTAACCAAAGGGTTAACTGTGTACTGTCCACCTGACCACTGAGGAAGATATCATGTTACAGAATGTACTGGAAGTGTTTCTTTGTGTAACAGTTGGTTTCGTTTTTGCCTGAGAGACGGTCGCAAGATGTCGGCGCTCTCACCAGGAGGTTTGTTGTTTTCTCTGTAAAATAAACTTCAGTAGTTATTAGAACACCTTGGACTCTGTGTGTTCTTAAGAGGCTTTTTATCCAACGGCTATACAAGTTTCCGCTGTGTGTGAGAAGAAGAAGAAGACTCTGCTGTATGTTTTACTGCCAGCCCGGGTCTACGGAGCAGAGGCGCTAGAGAAAGCGTGCCGGGCGGTTTTTAGTGGCTCCTAATTGAGTCATAAATAACTCAAAGGAGTCCTATATTCGTCACAAGGACCACCACCACCTCAAATCCTGATAGATTGGCAGTGCATGTCATTTAAGAAGTGCTCAATCTTGTTTCGTTAAAGGATAGAAGGCAGCAGGATTAGGTCATTTAACAAGAGCAGATCTTGCTTATTGAAATGGGGGGGGGGAGAAATCTTGAGAAAGCCCACATTTATTATATCTTCATTAACAATAGATTCAAAATAAAACAAAATGAATCGTCAGCCAGCAGGTTGGACACCCCACATGGCTCTGCATTTGGGTTTCCAACACTTCTGTGCCTTTCACAGCTATGCGGCAGGGTCAAATTCTGTTGGTGCAGCCTGATTTCCCTGTCCTGGAGCTCCAGTGACAGCTAACGGAGTAGCTGAATGATATAAGGTCTTCCAAAGTTTTGCTGTTATAGACAGGGATTCATTGCAGACCATTTTTAATATATGCTGGGGGCGATTATGGCTCCCAGAGCAATCCAGCATGCTGAGTAGACATAGTTGCTACCTGGGCTCCTCATAAATCTTTCGGTGCACTAAATTGCATCCTTATGCAAACAGCCTCAAGCTGTCTTCAGAGATGAGAAGGCCAGTGTCAAGCAGAAGGCCACTGTCCAATACAACAGACACAGCAGCAGCAGCAGCAGCAGCAGCAGCAGCAGTTATGAGTAGGTGGGTATCAAAGAGCCCTGAATGTCAGGAGGCGAGAAAGCTTGTTGGTGGCAGATGCTGCCCACTCTTGAAAAAAAGAAATACTGGCTGTCTTCAGCCAGTATTTTGGCAACAATGGACATTGTCTCTACCCCCACCCCCAGTCCTCCAAAAGCAGTCAATCAAATCAGTCAATTGTCAGTTACACTCAGAGGCTGCTTCTCACTCAAGTCTTAAGGGATTTCTAAGCAATACTTTCTTACTGCAGTACATTGTTTCCTCACTTTGCTCCAGCCACCTGAGATCAATAAAGAAAGAGAAAAAATCTTCCCCACTTGGGAGTGGGGAATCAGACCCTGGGAAAGATCACGGGATTTCAATTCTCTCTCTCTCTTCTCTCTCTCTCTCTCTGTGTGTGTGTGTGTGTGTGTGTAGGCTTCTATATCCACCACATCTTTATCTTTATCTTTATTCCAGATGTTCCTTGCAGCCTTCTTGAAAGTCCACTGCTCCCCACTGCCACATATGAGTAGCCTGAGTTTCTCGGGTCCATGCCACTCACTGGACTGGTTTTCTGCTGGGGTACCTAGTTCTTGCCTTCCAATATGTGGTTGGCCACATTATTCCTCTCCATTATGGAAATGTATCAGTTCCTCTAAATTTGACATGCTGACACTACCATCTAGCCCCCCCCCCCAACCTAGATCCCTCTCTTTCTTTGAGCTGGCTCCGTCTCATATCCTTAATTCATCTTCCTTTTGTCTCAGTTTGGTTTGGGAGAGGGAGCCATTTAAAGAATGCAGGACCCCATGCAATACATCTGTGGCAGAGATGTAAATGTAGAGAGGACAGGATCACACTTCAAAATGACCTTAACAGATTAGACAACTGGGCCAAAGCAAACAAGATGAATTTTAACAAGGAGAAATGTAAAGTACTACACTTGGGCAAAAAAAAAAAATGAAAGGCACGAATACAGGATGGGTGACACCTGGCTTGAGAGCAGTACATGTGAAAAGGATCTAGGAGTCTTGGTAGACCACAAACTTGACATGAGTCAGCAGTGTGATGCAGCAGCTAAAAAAGCCAATGCAATTCTGGGCTGCATCAATAGGAGTATAGCATCTAGATCAAGGGAAGTAATAGTACCACTGTATTCTGCTCTGGTCAGACCTCACCTGGAGTACTGTGTCCAGTTCTGGGCACCACAGTTCAAGAAGGATACTGACAAGCTGGAATGTGTCCAGAAGAGGGCAACCAAAATGGTCAAAGGCCTGGAAACGATGCCTTATGAGGAATGGCTTAGGGAGCTGGGTATGTTTAGCCTGGAGAAGAGAAGGTTAAGGGGTGATATGATAGCCATGTTCAAATATATCAAAGGATGTCATATAGAGGAGGGAGAAAGGTTGTTTTCTGCTGCTCCAGAGAAGCGGACAAGGAGCAATGGATTCAAACTTCAAGAAAGAAGATTCCACCTAAACGTTAGAAAGAACTTCCTGACAGAGCTGTTCGGCAGTGGAATTTGCTCCCAAGGAGTGTGGTGGAGTCTCCTTCTTTGGAGGTCTTTAAGCGGAGGCTTGACAGCCATTTGTCAGAAATGCTTTGATGGTGTTTCCTCCTTGGCAGGGGGTTGGACTGGATGGCCCTTGTGGTCTCTTCCAACTCTACGATTCTATGAGTCTATGATTCTGTGTATGTACATCCAGGGTCCCTTCTACGTGGTTCCTTTGGAGACAGATCAGTGACTCCACACCTTCATGAGTCGGGGGGGGGGCATAAAACAGCAGTCAGCAGTGGTCTTCATCTAAGTTTCTTTTAACACCCTCACTCTTTCTCACTTACTTCTTGTGGAGTGGCAGCAGGCCTTCCTTGACCTATGAGAAGAAATAACTCCAGGAAAGGTGATAAATTGCCATCACCATAAGCACTTTGGGAGACAACCCTGGCTGAAAAGCAGAGTGTAAATATAATAATAAAAAAGGAAGTAAATGTGGGAAGACAGATATAGGTTTGCCATATGCCCGAAATTTCCCGTACTACATACATGGAATACAGTGGTAACTCGGGTTACAAACACGATCCGTTCTGGGACGCAGTTCATAACCTGAAATGGTCATAACCCGAAACACCATTTTGCGCATGTGCAAAGTGCAATTTCTGTGATGTTCACGCTTTGCGCATGCACAAACCACATGCGTAGAATGCACGCGCGGTGAAAATACTTCCGGGTTTGCGGGGTTCGTAACTTGAGGTGTTCGTAACCCGAGGTATTCATAACCCGAGGTACGACTGTACCACAGTCTGGGTGGCAGTGTTGTTTTTCCCGATTTTCCTCAAATGTGGCTCAAAAAATGTATTTTTTGCAAAAAGATGTGAGAAGCAATTACGCCAAGGACAAGTTAACCTGACAAGAGAACAAGATCCCCCCCCCCCACTGGAGCAAATTTCTGATTTCTGCTTTGCAAGAGTTGGCAAAAGATGAATAAAAGGTTAACTAGCTCCATGCAGAGCCTTCAATTGCCAAATCAGAAGAACTGCTGGAAACATGAGATCCACCAGGCTACTTTGTCCCTGGGATAAGCAACAGTTAGAGTGAATTCTAAAAGCCAGAGATAGGAAATAGGGACTGTAAAGAAAATGACTTTAGAATGGAACTTTCCCTAGCACACACAGACATGACGACATTGGATGGTAAATTCCCCCATATATAGGGTGGTATTCAAAAAAAAAAATAGTTGTGCTAGTGCCACAGAATTACCCCCTCTTTCCCCCCTGCATTCACCCCACACCATCCCCAGATCTGCTCCGGAAGGGTTAGGGGGTGCCCAGGGGATAGGGTAATGCACAAGGAGAAATTTGCACTAATTGCACTAATCTGCTTAAAGCTACATCAGATACAACCCATACCATTTTTAAAGGTTGCTGGAGGAATCTGCTCTTTGCAAAGTCAGGTGGGAATTGACCTAATCTGCACCAACTAATGTGTGGACTGGGGTGTTGTCATCCTTCAAAATTTGCACTTATCTGAATTTTGCAGTGTTTTTTTTCCCCATTCCCAAAAAATTAAAATGCATTTTAAATTGTGCATGTAAAGACAGCACTCATTTAGAATATACATTTTTAGGGAATATACATTTAGAAAAAATGTGCTTTGTGAGAGCATGCATTCAAAAGCACGTGTTTATTTATTTATTGACATAACACTTCAAGTCATTATTGAGTCAGTGCATAGAAAGCTATGAAAGGCACAGTTATCTGAAATCAGGTCCATTGAAATTAGTGGGTGTTAAACCCATTGTTATTGACGTGCCTTGCATATATCAATTGCAACTTATCTGAGCTGTGTATTTTATCAAAGAAATGAACACACAATAATCCAAGAAAACAAAATGAAATGAGAAAACCTGTTTTCCTAATGCCCTGATTGTCCGTGTTGTATATGAACCACCCTTTGAGGCAGCAAAACAATAGGCTGTAGACTCATCGCAAATCCAATGTGGACCTATTACGTCCTTATTTTTCTAAATGATTTGAAGGACAAGCAAAGATTTCCGAACAGAGAGATTTGGCTGCTTGAAAATATTCCCCTGTAACCAAATTTCACTGTTCAAAACCTTTGCCTGTCCTTCAAACCATTTAGAAAATAAGAACATAATATTTTCACACTGGATTTGCAATGAATCCACTACCTATTTATTTCAGTTTTCTAGAAGGTGGTATGCAGATAAGCCAGGCCAAGAGAATGCTTTCCCTGGAGATGATGAAATGTTTTAACAAACAATCCTTAATTCAACTCGAAGGCAGCAAAAACTCCGAGAAAAAGTTACAATGTTTCTCCTTTGCTTCCTTCCAAATGACCTTAGCTTCAAGAAACATTAAGGAATTTATAACTGAAGAAAGATACTATTACTATAATTAATATTCTAATAACGGCAGTGCCCTAAGTGTTATTTAGAGAGAAAAATTCGCATAGGAGCCCCGGGCTGCTTCCTCCGACATGAAGGATATGACATGGTCCTTGTTAATTGTTTTCTGTGCTGATATTATGCATATCACACCCACTTTGCCTGGAATCCCAGGACCTAGGGGCATTGGGGGACGGGTGTGGGGAGTGAAGTGAAAACAGCAAGAATTGAAAATATGAGTGGAAAAGGAGGGGGAAAGAGAGGTTTTGTGAGGACAGACACCAAAGATGACCTTTCCACCAGGATTAAAATCATGAGACAAAGACAAATGAACAATGGGCTAGTTGCCTACTAGAATTTTTCTAGCCTGTCCCAACTTTATACAAATATCAATATATGATAGTTATGCCAAGGTGCTTTTTCCTGCTACAAATACAAAGTAATCCAAGGTTAAGATGATGAAGAAAGATAAATTAAGATCAGATTTAACAGCTTGCTTCAAATTTCCTTTTCAGTGGGGCAGAATGGTTCCCCTCCTCCATCTTTTCTCCTAAACGAAAAAGGAGATTTTTTTTTTTTTAAGGCAGAGAAGACAAAGCATATGCCAATACGGTTGGTGAAGATTACTGGAGGAATATATTTTGCGAGCAGGTATTTACTTTCATTTAATTAAGCGGCTTTAATAAAGTAAACAGCATGAAAACACCTCTCACACAAAAGATATTAAGGTATGCAGGACTCATTTGGTAGCCTGCAAGAGAAGGTGCCGCACAGCAGGACGCTTGTGGTTGTGCCTGCACATAGCAATTTGTATGGGTAGCCCACACAATGAGCTTTATATGGCACATAGATCTTGTCAGGCCTTGGAGCACTCCCCTTGGTGCAACCCAGCTTTCTTAGATCTCGCTATTGCCCTCATTACCACTGTAGATCCAAACTCATTCATAACCTTCTCATGCACACAGTGCCCCTTGATGTTAGAAATACGCTGCTTACGTTTCCCAATTCCAGTCTCAGGCCAAAGTCATCAGGACACAAAGGCTGAATGAATGCAGCAGGTTGCTCATCCATAACCAGAGTGGGGTGGGGTGAAGCTGAGCCATAGCTCCTGAGCTGACCCATGTTAGCTGTGATTCCTGCATTGCAGCAGGTTGGTCTAGATCAGGCCCCCCCAACTTGGCCTTCCAGCTGTTTTGGGACTATAATTCCCATCATCCCTGACCACTGGTCCTGTTAGCTAGGGATGATGGAAGTTGTAGTCCCAAAACAGCTGGAGGGCTGAGTTTGGGGGGGGGGCTGGTCTAGATGATCATTTGGGTCGCTTCCAGTTCTGCAATTCTAAGATTCTATGATTCGCTGCAGAGCAGCAAGCAGCAGGAGCAACTTACCTGAGTCAAATGAAGTTAGAGTTTCAGCAACAATGCTTTTAAAAACCCACAGCCATTTCTGACTTATCTGAAAATTTATTGAGGGGAGGAGTTAGCAGCCAGCAGCCGTTGTATTTGCAGCCTCTAGGAGCTTGTGACTAGGACTTGCAAACAGAGGCATCTGCAAGGAAGTTTAGTGGAGGAAGCCAGGAGTATTGCCTCGCAGTATACGTAGGACCAAGAGACATGGGCAGTGAGGGAGCTGCTGCAGTGACCGGCAACCATAGCTGCCAAGTTATCCCCTTTTTTAAGGGAAATTCCCTTATGCTGAATAGGCTTCCTTGCGAGAAAAGGGAAAACTTGGCAGCTATGCCGGCAACACCTGTGCCATGTTTGTCTTCCTGCCTGAGAATGTGCAGACCTACAGCCTTGCTGGAAGAGAAGATGCAGCAACATGAGGCCCATCTTTCTACACTTTGAATTATCAGGAAAGATAAGGAATTTCTTGATAGAGTGGACTAACCCAGAACAGCAGCATTCCTGAGGATGGCGGTTCCCCTAGGGAGGAGGAAGACTGCCCGTTGCAGAAGATGAACCCCTGGAGGAACATGGCACACAGAAGCAAGACTGTCAGGAGCCATGCTGTGTCACGGGAGATGCAAATTGGATTCCATGCCCTTCCCTCGGACACCGGTTCTGGGCCAGAGAAGCAAGGACAGCAGAACACACCAAAGTGACTGTGGAAGATGCAGTGTACAGAACGATTCCTGCCACACCTCAGAGGATGAAGAGATGTGTGGCGGTGGTAGGTGACAACCTACGGAGGAGGACAAAGGCAGCAGTGTGTGGTGGTAACAGGTTGCCCCAACTCCCAGGAAGCGTGCTGTCTTCCAGCGCAAAGATTCACAATGTGACAAAGAAGCTGCCAAGTCTTATCAAGTCCATTGACCACAGCCCCTTCCTTCTGATTCATGTGGGCACACATGATACTGCCAGACACAGCCTACAACATATAGCGAGCGACCGTGAGACTCTGGGCAGAAAGCCTTGGGGCACAGGAAGGGCCTTTTTCATCACAAGCAGCACTGATTATATTTAAGCTGAAATCACCAATACCCTCTTTCACCTTGATGTTTATGGGATGGACACTAATTTAGCAACTCGGCATAGAAGGTTGTGCATTCCGAAAGACGGTGAATATGTAGATGCATTATGGCTGTTTCCTCTCTTCCACTTACAGCTTCGGGACTTTCAGCCTAACCTCTGCAAACCATAATTTCTCCTTTCTCATTTCTGGGCCTGCCTGCAGTTATTATTTGTGCTTTCTCAGGACTGGAACATGGATTCAAAGGAAAGAAGGCACCTTTCTCTTGATTTTCTCATGCGTATTTTACACACACCCCTTTCTTGCTTTGCTTTATTTTATTTTTAGTGTCTCATTCATTTATATTCTGAATTTCATGTGGAAATCCCAGGCTTACTAGTTAACAGTACAATTCTGTAGGTGTGTGCTCGGAATAAGCCTCATTGAGTTGAATGGGACTTACTCACGGATAAGTGAGTATAGAATTGCAGCCACAAAGTCATACATTTCATCTTTATGGAATTCCACTTTTACAGAATTTGGGAAGAAAGCCATACTCCCATAGCCTAATACTGAATCAACCCCCACTGCCGCCGCCACCCCCCCCCCCAGTTTCTGTGTATGTTTATTCAGAAGGAAGTACATGAAAAATATACTAATTTTGTGGTAGGGGTGATTAGGAAAGGGACTGAAAATAAAACTGCCAGAACTGCAAAACCCTTTTACAAATCTACAGTGAGGTTACCTTTGGAAGAGTATTCCAGTTGTTCTTGCTGTGAAAAAAAATGAAACCAGCCTGGGCAAATATCCATCGTGATGGGCGAATTTGTCCATTTCAGTTTCTCTCAGCTTCTCGTATTTCCAGTGTTAAGTTAAGTTCTCTACATTTCCCCTTGAGCTGATTATTATTATAATTATTTCTTCTATCTACCCTTCCTGTGCTTCATCATAAAGACTGCCTGGGCTGATTTTGGTTAGCTAAAAAAAAAAAGCAGAGGAGGGAAAAACACAGAACTAATGATCAATGAGAGCCAAAGCCATTGGATGCAGAACACCAAATTGCTGTGCTACCCACCCCAATAGCATTATGGAGGCATCAGATTTGCAAAGAGCTTTGCCTAAACACAGGTGGCTTCTTTGGAAAGCAGCATAAAATTATTCCACGAGTTGTTCAAGAGGGGTTTTTGAACAGTTGCTCTGTGTTCTCATTAAGCCTACAAAATACTTGTTTTTATGTACAAAGAGACTTGGGACTTTATTTGATTTACCCTCGCTATCCAGTAACTGCCTTTGCGAGGCCATGCGACAATAGTGGCACACAGTGATGCTCAGCAATCTAGTAATGGATAATTAGTTTGCTAAGGGCTCACTCAAACATGCTTCAAATTAAAAGCAAAGACACAACCTCCTCTTCCTTTTTCCCCATTACAAGTGTTCTCTCTGGTGTACGTTTCTTCTTTTGTGTCTGTCTTAATTAAATCATGCCAGACCTAATTTGAGCATACAGATTTAAAGAAGGGTCTTAATTTGAGGATACAGATCTTTTCAAATGGGAGGAAAGAGACAGAGGAAAAAACAACCAATCTACTAATTTTAGACACAGAACCAGAACTTGTCAGTTCCTATCAGTAAAAAAAGAGAAGGGCACAAAGCAAATGGGAACAAAATTCATGGACAAATTACACTCTGCAGCTGGCACCATTTTCTTCTATCCGAGTTTGTTAGGGCATGACTGGATGATTGAAAGTTGCCCCATGGGAGAGAAGGGCCCAACCAGCTCATCAGATCCAGTTATCCTCCTCCTCCTCCTCCTCCTCCTCCTCCTCTTTCTGCAATTGAATGAGTGACCATCACCCCTAGTGAGACATGATCACAGCAGCCCTCACAAACACCTCTAGCATTCATAGATGGTGTCCACACCTTTCCCGACTTAGGAACCACCACAATGCAGAGATATGCTAACAAAAGCTTTATTGAAAACATGGAAGTGGATACACAGCCCAGTCACAGCAGCACAGAGCAGCAACAGGTAGACTGAGTACCACTCAAACATGGGCCAGGTGTGGTGACAAACGTAAGCATGGTGCCTTCTCAGTGGTCATAGTAGAACTGGTGCACAGACATGACCATGGCCAGTTGGATGGCCAGCTGGTCACTTGGACTGCAGACACTTCAGGCAGTGGCTGAGCTAGCCACCAGGTCATGGAAACAGAGAGGCACCTCTGACCCAACTGTGACTACCATCATGGGTGTAGACAGGGGGGGGCAGGAGGGGGCAGCTGCCCCCCCCTAGAAGCAAAAAATTATTGTATTTTACAGACCATAACCAATACTTTGCCCCTCCAAAAACTGAAGTGGAAAGGGCTTTGCTTTAGCAAGAGCAGCTCTCCACTTGCTTGGGGCGGGAACACAGCTGTAACAAAAACACATCAAATAAATAAAGCAAAGTGGCTACCAGTACTTAAGCAGTTAAGACAATGGAGCAGAATATCCCTTCAGGCAAGGTCCACCCTATTCACCCTATTGTTATTCAGTGGGAGTTGTTAATGGGCATTCAGGGATCGCATTAACAGTTCTATTGGCGATTTAATGAGGGTGCAGAGGATTCAATTTGACTAAGGTGGCCCTGCAAGGCTAAAAGGAAGTGAATAAGAAGGGGGGGCTGTAGCTTTGATAGACACAGTGATGTTTATAAAAAGCATTGGTGTTCCAGTCTGCCCCTCCTCCTGCATCTGTATACTGTAAATCAGGGGTGGCCACCTCCCAAGAGACTCTGATCTACTCACAGAGTTAAAAACTGGGAGTGATCTACCCCCTTTTGGGGGGTTCAGGTCAAAGCTGTTGAGTTTTTTTAAGGAAGGGAAGCCCTGTTTTGGGGGGTTTAGGTCAAACTTGTTGAGCTTCTTTTAGGAGGGAGGGAGGCCCATTTTTGTTTAGGGCTTCAGGTCATAGTTCAGCTTTTTTTTAGGGAGGAGGAAAATTTTGGGTGAGCTTTTTTAGGGGTGCCAGTGATCTAGCAGTGATCTACCACAGACATCCAGTGATCTACTGGTAGATCACAATCTACCTGTTGGACGTGCCTGCTGTAAATCAAGCAGAGAGAAAGCTGCTTACAAGGCTCCTGTACAGGTGTACCGGTATCTTCCTCTTGCTGCAGAGTTCTAGCATCACAGCGTCACCCAGAGGCACCCACAAATGTGAGTTATCCCTCTCTCTATTTCTTCCTTCCTTTCCTCCCTCTTCCATCCTCAATAAAATACTGGGGGGGGGCAGATAAGCCCCACATAGAAAGCCCATCAACATGGGGGGGTGACTCTTTAAAATACAGTATTTACCAGTAATTTCTTTTTTGGGGGGGAGGCACCTAGGCCTCTAGGAGTTGGCTGCTATGCCTAGGACAATTCAAGAAAGCAGAATCATGCATATGCTATGGTAATATATCAATAGAATCATGGAATTGTAGTCGGAAGGGACCACAAGGGTCATCTAGTCCAACCCCCTGCAATGCAGGAATTTTTCCCCAATGTGGGGCTTGAACCCACAACATGGTTGAAATATTATGCTGATATGCAGCAACGCCTCGGAGCCATCGAGACTGCGGCCCTGTCTTGCCTCGCCCTCGCCCACCCTGCCACCCCCTCTCCCCTGCCCGACCCTCCCATCCTCTTGCTGCAGAGTTCCAGCTTCACAGCATCACCCAGAGGCACCCACAAATATGAGGTATCCCTCTCTCTATTATTCCTTCCTTCCCTCCCTCTTCCATCCTTAATAAAATACTGGGGGGGGGGGCAGATAAGCCCCACATAGAAAGCCCATCAAAATGGGGAGTGACTCTTTCAAATACGGTATTTACCAGTAATTGGGGGGGGGGGAGAGGCACCTAGGCCTCTAGGATTTGGCTGCTATGCCTAGGAGTAGGACAATTCAAGAAAGCAGAATGATGCATATGCTATGGTAATATATCAATGGAATCATAGAATTGTAGTCGGAAGGGACCACAAGGGTCATCTAGTCCAACCCCCTGCAATGCAGGATTTTCCCCCAAGGTGGGGCTTGAACCCACAACATGGTTGAAATATTATGCTGATATGCAGCAACGCCTCGGAGCTGTCGTGACTGCGGCCGTGCCTTCCCTCGCCCTCACCCGCCCTGCCACCCCCTCTTGCCTGCCTGACCCTCCCGTCCTCTTGCTGCAGAGTTCCAGCATCACAGCGTCACCCAGAGGCACCCACAAATATGAGTTATCCCTCTCTCTATTTCTTCCTTCCTTCCCTCCCTCTTCCATTCTTAATAAAATGGGGGGGGGCAGATAAGCCCCACATAGAAAGCCCATCAACATGGGGGGATGACTCTTTCAAATACGGTATTTACTAGTAATTGGGGGGGGGAGGCACCTAGGCCTCTAGGAGTTGGCTGCTATGCCTAGGAGTAGGACAATTCAAGAAAGCAGAATGATGCATATGCTATGGCAATATATCAATAGAATCATAGAATTGTAGTCGGAAGGGACCACAAGGGTCATCTAGTCCAACCCCCTGCAATGCAGGAATTTTTTCCTAAGGTGGGGCTTGAACCCACAACATGGTTGAAATATTATGCTGATATGCAGCAACGCCTCGGAGCCGTCGTGACTGCGGCCATGCCTTGCCTTGCCCTCGCCCACCCTGTCACCCCCTCTTGCCTGCCCGACCCTCCCGTCCTCTCCAGCCAAGCAGGGTAGCCGCCGCCGTTGCCAGCCCCAGAAGCACAAGGTGGCCGCTGCCGCCGCTGCTGCCACCACGATGTCGTCAGGCCAGCTGGCCCTGTAGCCCCGCCCACGTTCCCACTTTGTGGCCCCGCCCCTGAATGATCATGGCTTGCCCCCCCCTAGTTTTGATCCTGGCTACGCCCTTGACTACCATCCCCAGGACATGCCCTGGTGGTGATTGACGTGGACCAGTGAGACCATGAAACTATCACGAAATAATATTGGGGAAAACTGGGTATTAAGAGTGCTAACATAAATCATATACCCCAGTTTCCCAGTGGCCCTTCAAAGTACAATTCACGCAGAGTTTATAGAAAAACAAAATACGCAAACAGAAGTTGACTTGGCTAAAATACACCACCAAGAGTTTAAAGACCAACCTAGCATGAAACTCCCTGACTAGCAGTATACCATTTAAAGTATACAGAAGAAAAACAAAAGGTTGGCTTTCTTTAACAGAAAAACAAACTGACTCGGAAGAGACTTTAAACTAAAGATAAACGCTCTCTCTCCCAGCAACTTTACATACCCACATTTCAAACCTACCACACAAGATGCTTTCCAACAGAGCCTTATATACATGGAGTAGAGCCCACGCCTGTGAGCAATTAAACAGAAATTACCGGCACCTGTTTTTCTTAAACAGACAGTGTTGACATTAGAGCGGCTCAAAAGCAACTTTGATTATTCAAGAAACCCAACAGAAACCACCAGTGACAGCACCACAAGGGGTTCCCATTGTCCAGAGCTGCATTCCATCTTCATTCCACACACACAAGTAATCATTAGGTTGTTATATATATATATATTTTAAAAAACCAAACACCTACAGGCCAGGTTTCTGTTTTCCTATAACAAAGAAAAGCAGTACATAAGGTCATAGATTTTCTGGAAGCTGTTCATGCCACGACATCACAAATGATGACCATCACTCTACAAAATTATTTTCAGCTAAGCAACCTTCTCAGCACTGAAAATAATATGTTAATTTGCCATCAACTAACTAATAATATGATAGTTCGTTATCATCTTGTAGTTTGCCAAGTCCCAGAGTCTACAGAACCTTTTTGCTAATGGTGCCAAGGTGGGAAGAGCTTTTACGTGTTCCAACAGAGCACTATAGAAATTTCTGTGGCTCTCAGAAAGTTCATCACAAATTCCAAGTTTGCAACCTCCACAATGCCCTTCAGGTAACCCAAATGAACCTTTAATGGATGTGTTGGTATCATTGATGTGATTTTGTCAAGTGACAACTATGGGTGTTAAGTTCTGGCTGAAGTGACAATTTTGAGACAGTCTCAGCATTAACTGTGCAATCCAATTCCCTTTGTGCCATGCTGAGAGAGGCTGGATTCAGCAAAAGGATATGACTGCTGGTTGTCATGAGCCCCACAGCACTGTCAGGAACAGGAACAGGCTCTGACACAGGAGGAGGAAGAAGAAGTAGGGGGTGGGGTGAATGGTGGGAACCTGAGTTGAAGGAGGGGGACTTTTATCCTTTCTGCTCCAATTCCAGCCACTTTGCAAGGGGGACCAGAGATGCCAGCTCTTCCCTCCAACCTTCCTGTGGAGTAGAGGGCCTTTGATCAGTCAAAGGGGGAGGTAGAACAGAGGTGACGGTGACTGAACAGGAGGGTGCAGGTTGTTGCCTAGAACCAGCCACCCACCCTACTTGCAATCTCGGCTTTCCACTATGTGAGAGAGTCTCACATGTGGCTGCACCACACCTCACTTTGAAAAGCTGAGAGGGATGAGTGGGGAAACTTGTTGGGACATCTTTGTTGCTTCTGTCCAGTTTGGAACTCCTTGTCCTGTTCATGAACTCCTGAAATGTGACTCCTGAGTCATGTGCCTGCTGATGAGCCCATATCATTACTTGCTTGATTAAATGTCATGAACAGGGTGGAGAAAAAAAGATCCTGGCAAGGGTTGTAGCCATGTCTATGACAAGCCGGGCATGGGAAAGGAGAGGTTGGGTTTGTGGAAAGTACACACAGGATGACAGAGGATGGCGATAGGATGGGGAGTCAGTGTGCAGGCCCCAGAAGAGCAGGCCCACCATCAGGAGCCAAAGAGGTCCCATTCTCCACAAACAAGACAGGCTCTGAGGCATAGGGAGCAGCGGGAAGTATACTTTGGAAGGCTGCGGCAGGCAAGGACTCAAAGCCCAGCTCACCAGCTGGCCAGGTGGGGCTCATTAGTTCTTGGAGGTGTGTGATTCCTCAGCTGGGTGAGGCTCAGGACAGGTGAGGGTCACATGCCTTATCAAGCCCAGGTGCTACAACTAAACCAAAAGAGAGAAAACGGGGACAGAGCTGTGAGGCTATGTGCTGTCTATGTTGATGGACATTGGGTTGGATACTCCAGGACCTCTATGGGTCTGTGCTTTGGGGTTTGACTCTGGACTGGATTTCCTGACTGTTAGCAGTCTTTGGACTTGACATACTGTATATGCCAATGGGACTTGCCGCCAAGTAGGTTGGGGGTTCAAGACACTAACAATCTCTTCCTTATTTATAAGTAAGACTCTCTGTCTGGATGTTGTAGGTGGGAGACAGGTCTTCTCAGCCGGCTCTTCCTTCTGCTCACCAAAAGTGCAGGTGGTTAAAAGCGCTGCTGGTGGAAAGCCCAGAATGGGCCACTCTAGGGCAGGGACGGATGGAACTAGTCTGGGAACCATGGGAATCCCAGCTGCTGCTGCTCCACCATCAACATGTGGTGGTATCAGGCTCAGTCTGGGTTTGATTGCTGTACCAGGTCCTGGCCCCCACTAGTGCTGGATTTAGGGTGGTAAGGTGGTTCCCCACCCCACACAGGGCACTGAGTCATGGAGACACAGTATAATTATAATTTGTGCTTCTATTAGTGCTAGCTAGAGGAAGAAGATAGAAATTTTCCACAGTGGCCATTAATGGTGTTATTGGGCCAAGTGCTGAGGTTAGCTCTTCCTTTATATTGTTATGAGCAATGAGCTCTACTCTGTTCTCTATTCCTTTGCCCTCATGAGGGGACATTGCTGTAAGGCAGCCTGGCTGAAACAGGCCCTGTGTTTTAGCTGTCTCAAAGTTATTTATCCTTGTATTTTTAATTTTGCATGGTGCCCAGGGCTGTGGATGCACTCTGCTAAATCGAAAGATATAAAATGCCTTTAATAGGACTTCCCTTCCTTTGTTTGCAAAGTGCCCTATGTCCCTTCACCTCTCCCCATCAAATGGGAATGTAATGTAAGTAGTTTTAGATATGCCTAACTTGAAGCTGTACCGAAATCTGGCTCCCTGGTAATTGACCGGCCTTTCAGTTCCTCTCTGCACACTCCAGCTTGGCCCCTGTTTTCCTTGAGTCTCTGCCAAGCCTATTAAATGTGTCAGAACAGCCAGGGAAATGGAAGAATTATTATTTCCATTTGGCTCCTGCAGACGCTTAGTCTAATTTTCACTAGGCTTTGAAATATAGCAATTGCTTTGCTTTTTCTTTATTTTTTCCCTTCCCCCCTTTTCTCCCCATGTAATTTGTGTCTTTTCCTCTCACTCTGTTTTCTCTCTCGAAGGTAATGCAAAAGGCTAAACAAACGAGCCCAAATGTAGTAAAGGCAACCCTTGCTTCCCCTTATTAAAAAAAGAGGGGGGGGGAGGGACCTCATTTGTTCCAGGGAGGAATTTCATTATCTGGATAGTTTTGTGGTAAGAGGGAGGCTGATAATGAGGTTATATCTAATCAGAGCATATGGAATACTTTACAATTAAGCTAAATTTTTCACTGTTCCTGAACTAAAATATGGAGAGAGAGGGGAACGGTAGATGTTGAGGGGCAGCTGTGAGAGCAGGCTGTTCCTGTGTCATAACAAATGCCAAGGGTGACAAGATTGGTCTGTAACAAACAGAACTGCTGACCTAAGGATGTTATCACAAGTGACCCTAAGCACACACCCTGTTGTCTTGAATCCACAGCTTCAGGGTGTTAACATAAGCATCATTCTTGTATCATGTCATGGAGAGGGTAGGAACCATGGATCAGTGCCAGAGGACGTGTTTTGCATGCAGAACATTTCAGAGGCTTTATTCTGACTTCTCTTGTTATAAAGGAGTGGTGGCACACAGATGGAGAATGTGTGTTCCTGTAGATGTTGTTGGACTACAGCTCCTATGTTTCTTGACCATTGACCATGCTAACTGGGACTGGTGGGAGCTGGAGTCCAACGACATGGGGGTATGTGTGTCTCCTTCCCCAGGAAAATACCAATATAGAAATGTGTCCTTTTGATTTCTCTTAGTTTCTCATTTTTCTAACCTTATTGACACATTCGTCCACCCCTAATTCTAGGTCATGTTAATACATTATAGGGCAGAGGTAGCCAGCTGCTTCTGCTCTAGAGGCTATCCAGTCACAAACATAAGAGGAATCCTGTTGGAGGAATCCATGCAACTCGTGGCCTAACAGATGCCAAACAGAATGATAACCCTCCCCTGTTTTTGCTCACCGGGAACTGGTCTCAATGCCAAAACAGGACCTCTGAAAACAGTGGTTCTGTTTGCCACCATGACTAAGTGATTGGTAGACCTGTTCTCTATGAATTTGTCTCACACAACCACCCCACCCATTTGAAGAAACTTGCTGGATCAGACTAAATAAATAGTCATCCAGCATCCTGTTCTCACAGAGGCCAATCAGATGTGCACAGTAAGCCTGCAAGCAGGATTCGAGTGCAACAGTGCTCTCTCCATTTTGCTTCCCAGTAACGTATTCTGAGGCATACTGCCTGCCATCACATCTTGTAGCAGCGGATTCCCAAAGCTAATTGTGCAATTTGCCTGTTTCTTTGCCTGTTCTGAATCTACTGCCGAGTAATCATAGATTCTTCTGTTCTCTCAATTAATATGTGAAAATGGAGCAGTCCCCGAGAAGAATATAGAAGCTGGCAATTTCTAGTCCTAAATGAGAGGTAGGAGATCATGGAGAGGGTACCTGTGGTCATTATTGGTCACCAAATCCTATCAGTCAGCATAAGGATAGATGGTGTATCCAGCAACATCTGGAGGGACACGGGTCCCCTATCTTTATGGTAGACATTCACCATCATGATCAGCCCCGTGTCTTTGTTCAGCTGTGTTTATGCAGAGGGAGGCGGGGTGAGACTAAAGAACACCTTTGCTTTCTAGGCATGAAAGTGCAAAGTGTTGAGGGTTTTTGCTATCACCTGTCAGGAAAGGGGTGGAACAAAGCTCTTCCCATCTCTTCTAAATAGCCTCACAAGTGGGTTTTTGTTGTTGTCAGCGCTTGACAGCTTTTAACGGGAGAGAGAGGAAATACGCTTTCCCCTACTTTCTGCTGTCGCTGAGAAAGTGATGATCTTTGAAGAAAAAAATGATACCCAATACAACAAAAGTCCGGGGAGGGGGGGGGAGGGAACCAACCGCAAAAACATCTGCCGAAATGGCTCGGAAAGTTCCATTTCAAGTCACTTTTGTGTAAAGCTTAAAGCAGCAAGCCAGAAATTCTGGCAGCTTATTACTCTCTGTTTGAGCTCTTTCCATCTCCAGCTGCTCAGAGTGCTGTGGGAAACTATGGAAGGGGAGCTAATTTCGCAGTATAAAAGGCGGCCCCCACCCACATCCAGGCAGCCCTGCCATTGGACACCAGTGGACTCTAGATTGTATCAGCCTTGACCTCAAACATTGTGCTCCTCCACCTCTTCACCTCTCCACCCTGCCCTCACTCAAAAATAAATAAATGAATGAATTCTTTCCTAAACATTTTCCAATTTCCTCGGCTTTGAAAGTGGGATAAAGAGTCTCCAGCACAAATGCCCATCAGTGAAGGAGCGACAGATCCTGCCAAGCTGAGTGACACATCTTATAGACACCAACAGTGAAGATCTAACCCCAGGGGCAGTCACACTGTAGGAGCAAAGATGTACCTGTGGAGCTTTTAGCTGTCAGCTCTTCCCTCCTAGGATTTACTCAAGAACTCTTAGAAATTTTATTCTGTTCTGGGAAGGAACAGAAATATTTTTTAAAGAAAAACCATTTTGTTTTATGAGAGAGGAGCAGAATTATAAAGCATGCAATTAACAACCTTAGTAGCTTCCTGAATGGTACAAAAATGTAGTTTTCTGCTTGGTGAACTGAGGAATTAACAAGGCCCATTGGATAGAGTAAGTTCTGGGAGCCACTGTGATGTGCAGCACATCAGCTGTCAATCCTGTCAAATGTTAAATACCAGAGGTGTGCATGATCAGATCTCAAATAATGAGGCAGATTGCAGTAATTTGGGAGTAGCCTGAGTTGGACTGACAAGGCATGACAAAGAGTGCTCAACCATCCACGTAGCTTTGTTGCCTCAGTTTCTCCATAAAGCTGAATGCACAGTAGCACTTTCATCATTCCCTTTTCTTTTCTGAAAAATAAAACCCGGCTGACTGTTGAAATGCCAGAGCTGGAGATGGGAAACAGTGTAGAGGAGAGGGGAGGGGTACAGAGGTAGGGAATCTGTTGTTTTGATGGGCAGATCTGGCTTTTAACCACAGTTCCAGGGCACTACAATCACAGTGATCTGGGAGAGAGGCACTGAAGTCAACACATGAGTTGCCCTCCTCCTCCAAATTATGAAGAAGAAGAGTTTGGATTTGATATCCCGCTTTATCACTACCCGAAGGAGTCTCAAAGCGGCTAACATTCTCCTTTCCCTTCCTCCCCCACAACAAACACTCTGTGAGGTGAGTGGGGCTGAGAGACTTCAGAGAAGTGTGACTAGCCCAAGGTCACCCAGCAGCTGCATGTGGAGGAGCGGAGACCAGAACCTGGATCACTAGATTACGAGACTACCGCTCTTAACCACTACACCACACATGACTGTGAAAGTACCTTCTTCATAGAGGTACTTCCCAGAAATGGGGTAGTGGTGAGAAAAATGTGTGACCATTCCAGTTGCTCATACCAAAATAAAAACTTAGTTGGTCTTTAAGGTGAAGGAATTTTTTTATTTTGTTTCGACTCAGACCAACACGGCTACCTACCTGTAACATTCCAGTTGTTGTTGTTTTTTAATATAAAGAAGATAAAATCAATCATGAGAGCCCCTGGACCTAAATGACCCAGGCCTCAAATATTTGAAATACAGCCTTCTTTCCTATAGCCCCTCCTGGGTGTTAAGATAAGCAGAGGGGCCCCTCTTGGTTGTTCCATCAGCCTCAGAAGTTGTGAGAGGTGGACCAGGAAAGGCATTATTCACGGCAGCCCTTAAGCTATGGAACTACCTCCCACCAAGGTGCTTTGGGCACCTTCATTATACAGCTTTTGGCAAACGCTGAAGATGCACCTCTTCAGTTGAGATGTACATTTTTAGTACCCACCTTATTTATGTGATTTTAAGTTGTTTAATATTGAGTTTTAATTGTTGTAACCTGTCCTGGGACCTTAGGATAAAGGATAGGTATAATAATAATAACAATATGTATAATAATAGGTATAATAATAATAATAAGTATAATAATAATAATTATTAATAATAATACTTTGGCAGGTTTCTTATGCAGGGGAACCAGAATCATGTGCCCAGTCTTCAAACTGATTGCCTCCCCAAAAAAATTAGAGGAGGGAATGTGATCTTTATTTTCCCACTCTTAAATGGCAAGGTCTAAACCAGGCATCCCCAAACTGCGGCCCTCCAGATGTTTTGGCCTACAACTCCCATGATCCCCAGCTAACAGGACCAGTGGTCGGGGAAGATGGGAATTGTAGTCCAAAACATCTGGAGGGCTGAAGTTTGGGGGTGCCTGGTCTATCCTTTCAGGAGAACCACTGCACCTTTCTCACTGAAATTTGGCAGCTTCATTCCCTCAAAAGGGGTGACTATGGCCACAATTTGCATACAATTATGGCAGAAAATAAAAGAAGTTTAAAGTCTCTCCCCCCCCCCAAGAATACACTCTAAAGGTTCCCTGTGGGAAACCCCTGGATGGATCTGTGTGAGATTTGGAAGGCTTAATCCACACTGGATACCTGCAAATTCCATCCATTACTGTGAAAAGGGCGGAAATACAGTCATTTTTAGATTCCTCATTATAGTTGAGTTGGGCAAAACAGAGCTTCGGATTTAATGGTTGAGATTTGGACCCAAATAATGAATTGAATTGGAATGACACAGAGTAGATCCAAACAGATCAAGCTGCTACAGATATAGATAGAAGGTGAAAGGTGTGATTACTGCACATCCCTATTAAATACTACATGCCAGCAATCAAATATTGCAAAGTGTTGGTTGAATATCAAACACTGGGTAAACAATGCTGATATTCACAACTGGGGGAATACCAGAGAATTTGGGAGAATTTTTAAGAACAAATTCACTGTCCTGCATAATATTTATATACAGATTTTGCACACACACACACACCCCACGGCAATGAATCATTGTATAATGTAGCATAATCCGTACATATGTAGATATTTCCATTGATAAAGTACTCTGTAGCAACTTTGAAATCCAGGTTCATAAATATTAGCAATAGTTATGATTTATCAGTAGTATTTGAGTTGCCCATTAGGGATATTCAGTATTCCCCACCCCTATTTAGTTATACCATTCATTTTCATTATTAAAAGCCTCATTATTAATTCATGTGATTTTCATTCATTTTCATAACTGATTGGGAGCCAATTTGTTCTTTTTTCTCATTCCCATTTGTTTTTCTTCTCCATTGATTTCTATAGGTGACTTACAGCTTCTGCTTTTCATCCCACCAGAAACAAAAGCCTGTATCTAAGTCACAGTCAAAGCAAACCAAAATTAATGAACCTAAGTTAGGCAAGATCAGCAATTTCAATAGGTTTACTCTATTTGTTTTTATAACGAAAGCAAATTTTGTTTTAAAAATCTGTTTTAAAAACATATCTGTTTAAAGCAAACCTGTTTAAAAAAACAGGTGCATCCCTCTACATGCCAGTGCATTACATTTTTAGCTGGACTCTTGAACAGCTTAGGTGTACACTTTATAGAGGGTGAATGCAACAAATATTTAATTAGTCAGAGAACTGTGGTTGGCTTCAGAACCCTCTTGAGGATACAACTGGTTGCAAACTCGGGTTTGCCTTTGTGTGGATGTGTGAGATGGCCCTAACAGAACAGACAGTGAGAGGTGAAGCACTTGTATTTACTTACCAGATGCACTGCCATCTTGAAATGTCCAGTATATGAATTGTAAATTTCAAAATGGTGGATCCTTTTTGGTAACAGTCATAGGCATTAGGTTACCTCTCAGACCATGGAACTTTGACTTTTGTGTTCTGCCATCTCATTTTTGCATGCATACTCATTTATGAATTGACACGTGCAATTAATATGTTCCAAACTATTACGGGGTATAAAAGGCCTGTTTGAACCTCAATTTTTGCTTTTCTACGGCTGTTCGCAGCCCAGTCATCTGCCTCTGCTCCTCCATGCCATTTTGTCTCAGTGCAGAGAAGTTTCCAGCAATGTGCTGCAAACTACAGATCAGCAAGGGAAGAGACCAGAACTGTCCAAAACTGTAGTGTGAGGCTCCAACATGGAGAGAGAGGGATACATCTTCACATTGCCTCGAAGACATAGGTGATAACAACACAAACATGTTCGGTTTCTGTTAATTAGTTCTCATGGGAAACTTACAGATTCTTGCTTCACACAGTTAACTCAAGGCAGTGTCAATTTACTCTTGGCAGAAAGCCAAGGTCTGCCTGGCCTGGAAATTACTCTCTGATTGGTTAACGACCAACACTGAACTCTGTTATCTAGGAATGCTAGCACAGTTGTTTCTTGTTGGGTGTTAGGAGTAGGAGTGCTGTGTGTGGTTGGAGAGAGAGAGAAAGAGAGGATTTATTTTGCTTTGCTTTGTATGCAGAAACTCTGCTGGTTTTCTTTTCTTTTAGTAAATCCTGTAAATAGTTATTCTGCGTCTAGCCGACTAGTCATTTCCATCTCAACTAGCTTCTGCGCTGTGCAGGAAAACTTTGCTACATTTGGGCTAAAGCCACTAGAGCTATGCCTGACACTTCAAAATTCTGTTACATACGTAACAGGCTGTATGTAACTATATAAATTCTTTTTCAAATGAGATTCAACATATCATATCAAAATATATGGTTCTATAGACCAACTTATCATATAAACAAAACATATTATGAGAAATTAAAGTCCAACAGATAGACCAGGAAATACAATCTATTCAGTTCTTATATTAGCAATATCCACGGTGTGAAATTCTTTTATTAACCTTGTAGTGTTCCACGTGAAGATGCTTTTAAGAATTCTAGTGTTCCTTGTATGCAAGATTATCAGACAAAGAACTTGGAAGAATGGCACATGCAGAAAATAAGACAAGGATTCCTGGATAATACCTTGTTTCGCCCAACCAGGCTTCATCAGCATTCTTGTATATCAGAGACATGGAACATGGAACATAATGGATTCAGAGACATAGGGACACACTTCCTTCCACCACACAGCCGGCACATTCCACCCAATTTCTCTTCTACCCAACTTCCCAAAGCACTGGCAAATGGGAGAGTCAAATGTCACAGTCTGTGAGCAAGGCTGTGAAGCTGAAGGGCTGCTTTGTAAACATAGATTGCTCCTTTTTCAGATTCATGTGTGATTTGGGACCAAACACCATCTGATTTCTATCACACAGTTTGCCTTGAATGAAAACCCTTTCCTTTCACAGTGTGCCAATCCAGGCTGCAATCCTAGCATGGGGATTAGGGGGTTAACCTGCCCGCCCCCCAGTTGTGGTCCTGGTCCAGATGGGAATCCCCATGTCTGCAATTTTATGGGGGGGGGAATGCTCCTCTTGGAGTGAATGGGACCTTTCCCTCCACAATTCAGATTCCTCTGCAGATACCGTCATGCATTGCCACAGTCTCAATCAAACCAGGCCAGCAGCACTGGCAGCTAGAGAAGGAATAAGCTTGCACTCAAGGACAAACTGCATGATAAATGTCATGTGCAGTATGGTATGGTGATCAGCAATCTTTCCTCATAAAGCAGAGAGTGCATGGATTCAATTGTCCTCAATGTACAAGCGAGATTTTTTTTTTCCTTTCAGCATTCAAATATCTGCTGTTATGGAGAGAATTGATGCAGAGGGATTGTTGCTCCCATGTTCTCTCATTTATTACAAGCACAAATCTTGGATGCAGCTGCTTAATTTTTCTCTAGGCAGGAAGATGTCTAAATCTTCATTGCAATTTGGCTCACATGCAGCAGGGCCTCCCTTGCTGCTTCCTCTAATTGATCAGAAATCAAATCTTAGTACAGCCAGGAGACTAGTTTAAAAGCATTTAGGGTTTCTCCCCACCACCACCACCTTCCTTTTGAAGAGGTGGGGGGAAGCAGCAAAGAGGTAGGTTGCCAGGCTATATTTGTTTATCACTTGTCTCCAGGAACCTCATAATATGCTGTTTGTATTCAGAAGGTTCCACTAGCAAATGTTAGCTGCATGAGGGAGCTGTGTATCCTCAATGCATATATGTCACATATTTGGCAATAGTGGACAATCGAAGGTGAATTTAAGGAATTCTAAGAACAAATGTTCTGCTCTGCTAAAACAAAACCTGCAAGCTGAAAGTTGCCTAGTCCTGGCAAGGACAATCCCACAGTGGTATCTGGAAGAAGGAGGTCAAAAATGGGTTTGGAGTAGATAGCTGGAACAGGGAACTCACAGGCATGGAGCTTGTATCCACTGGGCGTTCATAGGTGAGAAAGCAAGAGTAGCCACAGACTGGTTCTTCAGGACCCTGGACAGGTCCAATAGGGAAAAAAAATAGATGACTTGCTTTGACAAGGGTTTGTAGCTGATTCATTTCTTACATAGTGGACAATGCTGTGCCAGATGGGCCAATGGTCTAACTCGGTATAAAGCAGATTCCTATGTCTCTGTTTCACTCTCAGAGTCAGGAGCACCTATGGAGAAAAAAGAACATTTGAGAGTTGTAGGAGTTGTCACTATGGATGGACAGATCAGCCTATTTCAGGTCTGTGTTAGTTTCACACGTGTTTATTCATGTCTGTTCCATCCCCTTCCTGCATCAAAAACTTTGCACACACTTTTTGTAGTTTCATCCAAAAATGCATATTCTGAACACATTTCACTATGAAATATGCATTGATCTTAAAGCACACATTTTTCTTTGCACTATTAGTGATATCCACCTTCGGGCTGCTGATTTCAGTGGGTCTACTCTTGAGTATGACCAGCATTGGCTATCACCATTTAACATAGACTGTGTCCACACTATTAATTGTAAGCAAATTTAAAGCACCTCCCCTCCAAGGACTCGTGGGAATTGTAGTTTGTTAAAGATGCTGCAAATTGTAGTTTTGAATGTGTGGAGGTAGGGCAGGTAAACTAAAGTTACTGAGATTATATATAGGGTTATTCAAATGTGCATTAAATGTACTGTGTTTTTCCATGCACATTTTGGTATACTTTTAAAGTCAAGAACTGGACTACAAAATTCAGAGACATATGAAAGGTGAGGGGTAGCTGAGTCTGTGAAGTGTGACTTTCACAGTTTCTCTTAGAAATGAGGACTGAGCTAACATTCAAACATCTCTAGTTGTCAGCACACCTTCAGTTTGACTGACTAGAAGACCTCTAGGCCTTTCTCCATAGCCACATGCTCAGTGAACTGCACAGACAAAAATTCACCTTGAACATCGCCTTTTACAAATGTATGGAGAGCTCCTTTTTACTTAAACAGAAAGGCCTCCATTGGTGTCCTCTTTTCTTTTGTATGTAGAACAGGGAAGGTGTTTGCTTCCAGCCGCCACAGCTGCTTGAGTGATACTCTCTGAAAGTAGAGACTGAGATGGTGGCGCAAATTTGGCTCTTTGGAAATAACTGGAAATTCATGCTACTGAAGGCGATTGCATCAGCGGTTCAGCTGGGGAGCAGTAATTGAAATGGCAAATGTTTTGCAAATGTTTCCAATAGATAAAGAAACACCTGTTTCACCACTTTGCAGTACACACTCAAGTCCAAACAGCTCAATACAGAGCACAATAGTACGACAACTATCACACTTTCCAGGCAGACAGCATGGTGAAACCTACGCTCATCCCCCCCACCCCAACACAGTAATCTACTGCAATGCAGTTTTCCCTTTCACATTGAGTTGGATCCAGACTTAGGAATGCCCAGAGTAGACCCAATGAAACTAATAGGACTTAACTGGACTACCTTCAGTGGGCCTGCCATGTTCTCTGGCCTTAATCCTTCATCTGGTTCAGAGGAAGACTCAAATGAGAAGGAGGCATCACCATGGGAGCCATTGTCTCCCACTCCAAGACCTTCCAGGCCACAGCCCAGGCCCCAAGGGCTCTGCTGCAATACAACCCTCACTGTCCTCCTGCAGAATCCAACAACTGCCCTTGAAGAAACACAAAAAGGGGGCTGGGTTCACAACAGGTCTGGACCAGCCAACTTCAGAAGGCCTAAAACAGCTCTTCTTGTGAGTGACAGCCATCATCTGCCACAGTGATCTGTCCATGTTCCTGGCAGACTGTGCCTTGCCTTGCCCTTACTAGCCTAATCTATTGCAGTGGTTTCCAAACTGTTGGGGACCACCGCCCCCTTGGTTCCATGAACTTGTCCCTAGTGCCCCCTACCCTATAAAAAAACATTATTTAGAACAGAGGTTTTTCACAACCTACTAAGGAAGGCAATAACACAATAAAATTCAAAACAGTTACAATTAATTGCACATTTATTCAAAATCCAATGAAAACTATTTAGTTTAATTAATTCAACAAGATTGATAAAGTCAATCCAGTGATGCAGCGGTTTTCAAACTCTGATAGTCAACCCCCCCACCATTTCTTGCTTCTTAGTGGCACCCAAGCGGGTGGTACCACCTACTTTATGAACCACTGGCCTATGGTTGCCTAACTAAATAAACAGGACTGCTTTTTTTTGGATATGATCCTGCAACTGCTCCAACCCAGTCTTCTCTGAGAGCCTTGAAATGAACTAGGACATGGTATAACTTGGTATAACTAAGTATGGATACAACAATTTAGATTTTTCTTTTCTCTTTCCCCCCCTTTAAGCTTTCCTCAACTGAAACAAAAATTGCTTACAACCAAAGGGAGGGAGGGGAGGGGGAAAAGAGATTTCCTACAAAAAGAAGTTAAGACTTCAGGTGGTTTAACTATCCGGATGAAACCTGTTTGTGCGTAGAAAAAGCTATTTAAAGGGCAGTAAAGAAATGAATTTATACCCTGGAATGAGTTGGATAAATCTTTGCAATGGGATCTTCTGTAACAGCACTATTAAAGGACAGCTCTTGGACACAGCTTTAGGAATGCAATTGAAACACATTCCACCTCCTGAAAAATCACAACCAGCAATTGAATTTCCCTCACCATTCCTCATAATGCCCCACTTTTAAACAAAATATCTTGACCCAACGGAATGCTGTTTCTTGCATTTTGCTGAGAAAGCAAAATAATCTTTTTCAGCCTGTGCAGAATATTATCGGCTGAAAATGCATTTCATTTGCCTCTAATTCTGTCATCACTGGAAAGCAACATGGATATTTTAGATGGCTTGTATATCACCATGAGTTCCATTTCTGCTGCAGTTGGAAAGAGGACTTCTATGTATTATAAACAAATGGATCACTGGAGTTTAATCCAGAGTCTTTTAGGACTCAGCGATGGAAAGTGATGTCCGAGAAATATATTGTGTCTTTGAGGTACAAAGTTTGTCTTTCTGTGACTGCTTCATGACCACAACCCACCTAACAGGGCTCTAGAACTGAATACCTCTGTGTGCATGACTCTTCAGGGTTATTCCAAGGCCCTTCCCTGAAATTTCCCCTGTCATAACCCCCCCCCCCAAAAAAACCCACCACTTAATTTGTGAGGCTTTAAGGGAAAACATGCAGGCAGCATTCTAGAGCAAACAGACCTGTCGCAAACAGGAGACCAAGTCCAATGGGTCCTAGTGGGTAAAGTTTGCTCTGGTTGTGACATCTTTGCTCAGGTGGTTACTATCAGAGGCCCTGAAAAGCCTGTGCGTGCCTTGACTGCTTGATCTCCCAATTTTGCCTGAGATGCAGAACATTATCCATTTCCAATAATTATAGACTGCTTTTCACTGGTGATTATCACAAATCTCACCTACCTCACAGGGTTATTGTGAGGATTAAATGAGAGGGGAAACCATACACACCACCTTGAACTCCTTGGAGGAAAAGATGGGATATAAATGATGTTGTTGTTGTTGTTGTTGTTGTTGTTGTTGTTGTTGTTGTTAGGCTGGTACACTTGAAGCTATGGACTTTGGGGGAGGTTGTGGCCTGCAGAAAGCAGGCAGGTAACACTGTATGCAGTCTGAGGAGGGTTGGCTCTCCCACAGTTTCCTCTCTGCAGTTAGATTTCTACAGATCTTTTCTGTATTGTTTCATAAAGTCATGGTCCTAGTTTATCCTAGTTTGTTCTTTTTGAATATTCTTTCAACTGTAGCCCACCAATGCAGCCTTGCAAGCTGCTTTTAACCCCCTGCCAAGTTTCAAAACTGGTTTGCCTTACAGCTGAGAGTTTGATTATACATGCGGCGCTAGCTGCGCAGATCCATGCATTATGATTCCGGTTGCTTGAAAAAAGGAAAATCCATTATCTTCAATTAAAGTATAACGGCACACACACAGTATGCTGTATGGCACTGTGTGATTTCTCCATAACATGGAATGCAATTTTAAAACGGAGCCCACCTTGCGACATTTCTCCCCCCTCCCTCAATGCCCAGCTCAGGAGGCACGCTATTCTGCAAAGAGAAATAACATTTGCCGAGTGTTTCATCTATTGTGAGTTATCACCATTTCATTAATTCTGTTTGTCATTTTCTTCTTCCACATTCGGCCAAGATCACACATTTATTTCATTTATTTCAATGGTGTTGTCAAGCAGGAGCAATGCATTTTCATTGCTATTGAAAGGCAATGCAATTGAGAGGCAAATCCTATTTCTAAGTAGCATCACAGAGATGAGGACCTAGGAATCAATTTTTGCTTGCTTGTTTGTTTGTTTGTTTGTGTGTGTGTGTGCATGCATTTGTGCCATCAGCTCCTTGAGGGGGAACACAGCAAGTTAAACCAGGGTGGGGATACCTGAACAACAAGTTGCTTGACCCAAGATGGCTCTTCTCGTGGCTGGCCAGCATAAACAGTACATGCTTAGTGATACAGCCTTGGCCCAGTATACCTGAAGGAGCATCTCCACCCCCCATCGTTCAGCCCAGACACTGAGATCCATCTCTGAGGGCCTTCTGGCAGTTCCCTCACTGTGAGAAGTGAGGTTACAGAGAACCAGGGAGAGGGCCTTCTTGGTAGTGGTGCCCGCCCTGTGGAACGCCGTCCCATCAGATGTCAAGGGGGGGGGGAAATCAACTATCTGACTTTTAGAAAACATCTGAAGGCAGCCCTGTTTAGGTAAGCTTTTAATGTTTGATATTTTAATTGTGTTTTTAATATGTTGGGAGCCGCCCAGAGTGGCTGAGGAGGCCCAGCCAGATGAGTAGGGTACAAGTAATAAATTATTATTATTATTATTATTATACTGCAAGTGGGCTGAAGACAACTCCCCATCAGGTGCATTTCAGCTCCTACTCTCTTACCAACCCAGAAGCTTATTTTTTCTGTCCCTGTAGGAAACATTGGTTCCTATGGACTGGGAAAAGGAAACTTCAGTGGAAAGATTAGAGTCAGTATAGACAATACCAAGCTGGATGGATTAATTGTCAGACTTGGTAGAAGGCAGTTTCCTCTGTTCAGTGTTCCTAACTACAAGAGCACCTATGTGCAGACGGTTGTATTCACATAAGCACCCATTATCAGATCTTTGGCTTAACATGCAGCAGAAATCTCATTTCCTCCTGCATGCAGAAATTGATTTTTTTAAAAAAATTCATTGCTTTTTTTATTTGTGTATGCCACTCATATAACAGATCTCTGGGTGGTTTACAGACCATTAAAAACACAAGATACAATGTGAAATGGAAATGATTAGGAAACATTAAAACCAGATGTATATAAATAGATAAAAACAAAGACTGTTTTGTGAATGCATGAAAGGGTAGATAAAAGGGAAAAAAGAAAACAAACGGGGAAGAACAGGGCTTCGGGTTTAAGAGAATTCGCAATCTGGGATTTAGCTGAAATAAATGGGAGCAAGATCAGTTTGATTAAATTACTGGCAGGAGTTCATGCTTATGTTACTTCTCTGTCACTTCTGTGTTTTATGTTTCTTGGTAGATCTTCCTGAAACATTCGTTACAGAAGAATGCTAAGGTTGTTGACACTCTGAAAATGTTTCCATATCTGTATCTGTGTGGCTTGTAAAACATTACCGTTGAGCTCAGAAAGAGAGCATCTACTTGGTATGCAGAAGGAGCCATCTCCGGGTAGGGTTAGGAATGTCCTCTGTTTGAAACATGGAGTGGTGCCGCTAATCGGTGTAGAGTCTCCTGGGTTTCCCAAACTTGGATTTCCAGCTGTTTTTGGACTACAGTTCCTATAATCCATGACCACTGGTCCTGCTAGCTAGGATGAGGGGGAGTTGCAGTCCAAAACCAGCTGGACACCCAAGTTCCAGAGCCCCTGGAATGTTGAGCAAAATGGACCAATGGTCTGGCTCAGTTTAAGGCTGCTTCCTATGTCCCCAAGTCTCACAGCAGCATGGGGACAAATGGTGTGGTGGGGGTCTGATCAGTCATATCGGCTGCATTTCACAAAATGGCTGCCTGTGGGCAGCAGCAAAGGCAGATTTTCAAGTGGCTTTGAAATGGCAGCCATTCTGTGCATTCTGGGAGAAGAATTGCATTTTGGGGTCAGTTTTGGACTAGCTGTTTAGTAACAAGGAAAATAATTTCAAGATACAGGCCATTTCTAGAACTTCTTCCCAGGATTGGATTAGCTGCAAAGGATTTTTGTTTTCCCCGGTACAAAATCCTCGCCTGTCAAAAGCAAATGTATTATTTTCCCTCCGTGAAGGGATTGTTGCAAATGTGGTGCTAGAGGGAGCTGGCGCCTAAGAAAACGAGTCAGCGCTTTAAACATGGAAATTTATCTTGTCAAGAGAAGGTAAACCTGTTCCTCTTTTCTCTAGGGCTACACAGGTCACGTTGCCTAGTTTTGATTTCAAAAACTCTGGGCAAAAGTCAGAGAGACTTCCCCTTTGGGAGAATGAAGTGTTGTTGTTTAAGAAAAAGTAGGAGCTAAGGACACAGCAGTTTTGACCATTTATCAAGTACTTTCCCAGATTAAAAATGCATATGGGTAATAGATCCAAGAATGTAGCTATGTTAAGATACAGATTTAATTTTATTTTTCAATGAGACCTGTGACAATTTGTAAAAACAAATTCAGACACTAGTTGTTTGCTATAAAGTAAGGTAAAGGTCCAGTCGTGACCGACTCTGGGGTTGCGGCGTTCATCTCACATTATTGACCGAGGGAGCCGGCATACAGCTTCTAGGTCATGTGGCCAGCATGACAAAGCCACTTCTGGCGAACCAGAGCAGCACACGGAAACGCTGTTTACCTTCCGGCTGTAGCGGTACCTAATTATCTACTTGCACTTTGAGGTGCTTTTGAACTGCTAGGTTGGCAGGAGCTGGGACCGAGCAATGGGAGCTCACCCCATCGCAGGGATTCGAACCGCCGACCTTCTGATCAGCAAGCTCTAGGCTCTGTGGTTTAACACACAGCGCTACCTGTGTCCCATAGTTGTTTGCTATAGTGTTCTTCTAATCACCAGCTGGAGTGGGGAAAGTTTGAAAAAAGGAGGAACCATGAACTGCTGGTCTCTCAGCTGAGCTGATGGTGGGGCTCTGCAATCTCATATATCTCTCTCCTACAGCCTGATGCAAAGACTGCTGCTAGATGACAGTTGACAGCTGAGATAGGAATGAGATTTCCCCCCTTCCCCCTTGATTGCCATGCAGTCGCTGCCGGCAGCTTCACCTAATGAACCACTTCAGCAGCCGCCACTGAAGATTCATCACTTGGATATTAATTGTGCTCTTCAAATGAGCTAGATGTATGTTGTCCTCTTCCCTTGTTTTGGCCTGAAGCCTCCTTACCCATTCCATTGATTAAATAAAGACAATAGCTGTGCTGGGGTTCTCTCTTTCTAACTGTCTTCTGCTTTTGGACGCCATTTGGCTGTAAGATGATTACTTTTCTTCCCATTGTGGCCTTCAAGGGCTGGCCTCCCTCCTCTGCCTTTGCCCTGAACTTCCTTTCCCTTGTGCAAATATAGTGACACTGCTTGTTAATTTTAATCAATGAGAGCTATTTCGGGAGAGAATGATTGTACGGAAAGCAGGATAAAAATATAGAACAATGGTGATGAATAAAGAGAGCCAGTGAGAGATATTGGTCAGAGCAGGGGTCGAGATTGTCTTCGGATTATTGGGGCTTCTAAGCACAAGGTTGATGATACAACCTTGATGGAAGAAAGTGAGGAGGAATTAAAGAACCTTTTAATGAGGGTGAAAGAGGAGAGCGCAAAATATGGTCTGAAGCTCAACATCAAAAAAACCAAGATCATGGCCACTGGTCCCATCACCTCCTGGCAAATAGAAGGGGAAGAAATGGAGGCAGCGAGAGATTTTACTTTCTTGGGTTCCATGATCACTGCAGATGGTGACAGCAGTCACTAAATTAAAAGACACCTGCTTCTTGGGAGAAAAGCAATGACAAACCTAGACAGCATCTTAAAAAGCAGAGACATCACCTTGTCAACAAAGGTCCATATAGTTAAAGCTATGGTTTTCCCAGTAGTGATGTATGGAAGTGATCGCTGAAGAATTGATGCTTTTGCATTATGGTGCTAGAGGAGACTCTTGAGAGTCCCATGGACTGCAAGAAGATCAAACCTATCCATTCTTAAGGAAATCGGCCCTGAGTGCTCACTGGAAGGACAGATCGTGAAGCTGAGGCTCCAATACTTTAGCCACCTCATGAGAAGAGAAGACTCCCTGGAAAAGACCCTGGTATTGGGGAAGATGGAGGGCACAAGGAGAAGGGGATGACAGAGGATGAGATGGTTGGACAGTGTTCTTGAAGCTACCAACATGAGTTTGACCAAACTGCAGGAGGCAGTGGAAGATAGGAGTGCCTGGCGTGCTCTGGTCCATGGGGTCGCAAAGAGTCGGGCACGACTAAACAACTAAACAACAACAACAAAGCACAGATATGGGGTTAATGCAAATGCTGACAATCAGCTGATTGTGGATGCCCTGCACAGCCAAAGCCCTCCCTGACAGTCAGCTGATATTGACTGGACAAGAGAGAGTTACCCTACAGGACTGGAGGGAGAAGCTTGTATTCAAAGTGCTTCCTTTGGTACTTTGAATACAAATGGCTTTCTGTGGAAACTGAGAGGGTGGGATCCTCCATTTTCTCTCTCTTTATTTCCACAGAAAGACATTTGAATTCACAGCACAGGAAGAAGCACTTTGAATACAGACCACCTGTGGTTGGCTGCAGTGGGGTTTGTTTGCATTTGTGATTGGCAGGGGGAAGGAAATGTACTAAACGAATAGAAAGAGAACCTACCCAATTGACGCTGACACAAAACTCCATATGTTCGCTATACTAAAAAATATAAGCCTCACCACCCCACCCATCCTCTCCCCCCTCTTCTTCCCCAACCTAACACTGTACTCAACACTAAGGTCTCACGACAAATGTAACTGATTTGTAAGAATGACTGTACAACCTGGAAAAAAGAGACAAGGCATGTATTTTTCTAAACCAAGGAAATATTTAATAATAATAATAATAAATACAGACCACCTTCTCTGCAAATGGGAAAAACATTCCATTTTAAAATAAAGATCCCCCACCTTTTTCCTTCATAGGTTTCACAGGGTTGGGGGAGATAAAGGTTGAAGTGCTGGAATATTACCTAGGAGATCAAAGTCAAACCCCAATTCAGCCATGAAGTTCACCGAATGACCATGAGCCACTTTACCATGGGTCTCTTATGCTAATCTTGAATTCCTTGGAGGAAAGGTGGGGCATAAATGAAATGAATGAACAGGGTTGTTGTGCGGATAAAGGAGGAAAGGGGAGAACCATGCTGTAACCACCTGATCTATCCAGGTTGCATGCCACCTTGAGCACCTTGAAGGGGAGGGTGGAATATAAATGCAATAATCAATAAACGATTAAAAAAACAAACAAATCTGATATGTAAATGTAGGGCATTTCCTTTTGCAGGAAGGAACTCCTCTGGGATGCCGGTCTCCCTTTCTCTGCATAATCATTTAGAGCATAAACAGAGGATTAAAAACAAAGATGTTTTTGAACGCGATCCGTCCAAAAGAATGTACAAATAAAGGAAAACAGCGGCACTGCATCACTGATGTGATGTTAATGGACAGTTAATAATTAATGCTTCAGCACACAATTTCCAGCCTCCCCCCTTGCAGATTGTACTCAGCACTCCTGCACTCTCAAAGAAAACAAAGGCAGTCTGCCTGATCCTTTGCAGAGTTAGGCACACTTAAGCCCATTGATTCAAGTGGTATATTATTATTATTATTATTATTATTATTATTATTATTATTATTATATTTATATTAGAAAAGCAGTATAAATGTGTAACATAGATATTCTCCCATTCCAGGCTGAAGTCAGACAGCAGAGAGTCTTGCCCTTATGGCAAAAGATTCAGGCTCAAGACACACTTTCAGAGAGTGCTGTTCCAGCACAGATGGCAGAATTTCTGTTAGGAGTTTGACAGCCTGTGGCCCTCCAGATGTTGAGCATTCTCCCATCATTGGCTATGCTACAGCATCTGGATGATGACAACATCTGGAGGGTCATAGGCCAGCCCCATTTGCTTTATATATCCTGGGAGAATCCCCACATCTTTGGAGTGAGGCTGTGTGTTAGTTAAAGGGTCTGCCTCCAATAATGGAGGTCTGCTTTCTCCACTGAGGTTGGAAGATCTGTGACCCGGGGCTTGGCAGAGTGGAGGAGGAGGTCCTTTTGGGCTGCCCCACCACCTGTATGTTCAGGTGAAGAAAAAGAATCCACGCTGGTGGAGGAGAGCGGAGTTCTTTCTTCCAGAACCGGGGACAAAGGCTTCACCATCTGCTGTGGATGCTCCTCTGCAGAAGCTTCTTCCTGGGATTACTGCTTCAGGGATGCAATCATCCCAAATCTTCAGAGCTCTCCTAGGATCAAGATGGGGCAGGATTATGAGCTGTGTGAAATATACTCAAGGATTTCCATGGTCTCTGATCCAGCAACATTCCAGTGCTGCTGTGTGTTTTCATATTAAACCAGAAATGGGGGACCTCTAGGTGTTAGCAACATAAAGAGAGCCTGGATTGGGCCAATGGATCTAGTCCACAATCCTGTTCTCATGTAGCCAGTCAGAGGGTGTACAAGAGCACTCTCCCCTCCTGAGGTTTCCGGCAAATTCAGAACCATTACTGCCTCTGGCCATGGAGGCAGAGCATAGCCCTTGTGGCTAGTAGCCATTGATAGCCTTCAGCTCCCACTAGTCCCAGGCAGGACAATGATCAGAAATGATGGGAGCTGGGGTTCAGCAACATCTTGGGGGCTGCATGATCTTAACTGCTGCATTAAAACATTCTCAGGTGTGGATTCAGATGCAAGGACTATAGTAAAGGTAAAGGGACCCCTGACCATTAGGTCTAGTCGTGACCGACTCTGGGGTTGCGTGCTCATCTCGCATTATTGGCCGAGGGAGCCAGCGTATAGCTTCCAGGTCATGTGGCCAGCATGAAAAAGCCACTTCTGGCGAACCAGAGCAGCACACGGAAACACCGTTTACCTTCCTGCTGTAGCAGTTCCTATTTATCTACTTGCATTTTGACGTGCTTTCGAACTGCTACGGTAGGTTGACAGGAGCTGCGACCGAGCAACGGGAGCTCACCCCGTCACAGGGATTCGAACCGCTGACCTTCTGATCAGCAAGCCCTAGGCTCAGTGGTTTAACTCACTGCGCCACCTGGGTCACCTATAGCAAGGACTATAGGTAAAAGCAAAATAAATAAAAAATCCTTCCAGTAGCACTTTAGAGACCAACTAAGTTTGTCATAGGTATGAGCTTTCGTGTGCATGCACACTTCTTCAGATACCACCACCTTAGTTGGTCTCTAAGGTGCTACTGGAAGGATTTTATTTTTTATTTTTTGACTACGTCCGACCAACACAGCTACCTACCTGTAACTAGTATAGGTAAAAGGTAAAGGTACCCCTGACTGTTAGGTGCAGTCGCGGACGACTCTGGGGTTGCGCGCTCATCTCGCTCTATAGGCCGAGGGAGCCGGGTCATGTGGCCAGCATGACTAAACCACTTCTGGCAAACCAGAGCAGTGCACGGAAACACCATTTACCTTCCCACCGGAGTGGTACCTATTTATCTACTTGCTCTTGAAGTGCTTTTGAACTGCTAGGTGGGCAGGGGCTGGGACCGAACAACGGGAGCTCACCCCATTGCAGGGATTCGAACTGCCAAGAACAACATAGGAAGCAACATTATATTGAGTCACATCTTTGGTCCATCGAGCTCAGTATTTTCCACATTGACTTTCAGTGGCTCCTCAGAGTTTCAGGCAGGAAGTATTTCCTGGAGATGCTGGAGAATGAACTTGGGACCTTTTTGCATGCAAAGCAAATGCTCTACCTCTGAACCAGAACCCTTCCCTTTCCAAAAGGTCCTCCTTGCAAGGGATTGCAAAGGTCTGACTATAAGACAATTGCTTGTGGCATCTTTGTGGATATGAAACCAACCATGCATTGTTTCCCCAAGACTCCACTCAGCTTGAAACAGCAGTTTTGAGACATATGAATTGGTCCATTTAATCTTAATTGGCTACTCAGTTGATGCTCTTTTAGAACATTTATCTATGTGTTTTCCCCCCTTCCTCAGATGCTTCAGAGTTATTCTGATAGATAGGGCTGCATATGGCACATGGAATAAATATTATGAAATAAAATTAGGGTGACAAGCTGCTGCAGAGGACAGGGCTGTTGTACCTCATTGTAGAACTACAAGAGTTACACACATACGCACCCAGAGCTGGCCCAGCCATTAGGCAAGATGAAGCCACTGTCTCAGGTGGCAGAAGCCCTCAGGTGGTATTCCCGTGGGTGCCCCACCTGCCCTGCCACCTCTGCCAGCTGTGAAGCACCACTGCCATTGGCACTGATTTCGGGCAATATTTTTAGGTGTGATCTCACCCCAAATCAGTGTGATCTTTCCACCTGGCAGGGCAGACAGAGGTAGTAGAAGCAGCAGGTGTGGTGGCAGCAGTGGCAGGAAAGCAGCATTTCCTGTTTCACCTTAGAGCCTTATCCTCCATGATTTTTTTCTCCTCCCCTTTTGTGGCCTGGGAAAGTGGGTAGACTGGATAGCTGTGCCTCTATTTTCTGCATCCAGAGGTTTTAAGACGGGGAGGGAAGGTGCCACCACTGGAGAAGAGGTAGAGTGGGGAGGTGGCTGCCCCTTATATAGGGCCCTAAAGCCTGCCCTCCCCCACCTCTCACAACTTTTTAATGTGCCAATAGGCGCACTGCTGGTTGGCGCGCTGTCTCTCATGGCCAAGATGCAAATGCACCCCGCCAGCCGGTACTGCTATGGAACAGTGGCAAAACAGCCATTGTGGTGTAGTGGTTAAGAGCGGTAGATTTGTAATCTGGGGAACCGGGTTCGCGTCTCCGCTCCTCCACATGCAGCTGCTGGGTGACCTTGGGCTAGTCACACTTCTCTGAAGTCTCTCAGCCCCACCCACCTCACAGGGTGTCTGTTGTGGGGGAGGAGGGGAAAGGAGATTGTTAGCCGCCTTGAGACTCCTTCGGGTAGTGATAAAGCGGGATATCAAATCCAAACTCTCCTCCTCCTCCTCCTCCTCCTCCTCCTCCTCCTCTTCTTAACATAGTGTTCAATTGTTTAAATTGATTTAAACTGCTCTTGGGCTTTTGTGTGTGTGTGTGTGTGTGTGTGTGTGTGTGTGTGTGCGTGTGTGTGTGTAGCTGTGATCTTCTATCAGCAGCCCTGAAAGTGTTGACTGATAGGGTACAAATCTCTCCTCCTTGGTCAGGAAAAAGCTTGTCTAGGCCTCTTTGCTTCTGCCAGTCAACCCCCAGCCTTATCACTCACAAGCATTCCACCATGTGCTTCTGTGCTTCTCAACACAGCATGCTGAATTTTAGGGACAGCAGAAAATAAGCTTAATTTAATTCCTAAGTCAATAACACAAGGGCTGCTGGCCCGTGTCTATTATTCATTTTTCATATTTAATTTACTAAACACATATGCTTCTTGCTGAATTGGGCCTCATATGAAGAGCATAAAATAATCATCTTGTCTGTTACACTGGAGTGTTGGGGAAGGTCTAGGGGTCTGTTCACAGAACATCCACGAAAACCTTCTACAATGTACACAAGTTTTGGGAGTACGAAGTATGTAAGGATGAACTTAAATCAGGTTCTGGGACTCTGGTGCCCTCCAGAACCTTCTGGGTTCACAGAATTGTAGAACTGGAAGGGACACAAAGTGTCATATAGAAAAACCCTACATTGCAGTAACACCCCCCTGCAACTCTCTTAGATCCCTGGTCACTGGCCATGCTGGGCGGGGCGGGGCTGATGGGAGCTGGAATCCAGTAACATCTGGAGGGCTCCATGTCCCCCACCCTGCCCTTAAATCAAGCTATGAGGAAGGTCTGGTGGTTGAAGGACAGAGAGCTGATATTTTTAAAGAAACCCCATTCAAATTGAGAATTAAAAGAAGGAAATGTGGAAATTTGACAACAATCCTTGGAGGAGAAGGGATAAATTACAAATGGGAATTCCCAGAAGGAGTTTCCTTTACCTACAGAAAGAAGAGATACAGATTAGTGACAGAGAGTCAGGCACAGGAGTTTATAGAGAAACACAGCAAGGACCCAGAGTTTCTAGAAAAATAGCGCTGGCCCTTCTTAAGTACCAGGAAAGAGTGAAGGGATTCCAAGAGTTGCTGGATCTGTGTGCTTCTCCCTCCTGTGGACACTTGCTGAAATGCAGGTGGATGCTATTCCATGAAATACGTTCAAGACCTTGACTGATTCTGTCCATCTTGATTGGCCATTGGATTGTCTAACAGAGGAAGGAAAAGAAAAGGCTTCCCGGGCCAGCTGAGCTGTGCTCAGATATGTTCCATTGTCCTTGATTCATAGCTGCCAAGTTTTCCCTTTTCTCGCGAGGAAGCCTATTCAGCATAAGGGAATTTCCCTTTAAAAAAGGGAGAACTTTGCAGCTATGCCTTGATTGTTCTTCAGACCTGCCTGCTGTTTTGGTTCTTGGCCTTGCCTCCTGGTTTGTCCTTTAGTACCGACTTGTTCTTCAATCCGGAATACTGGCTTTTCCAGTGGCTCCTGGCTCACCTCAGGCTGCTGCCTATAGCCCAGCCCTGATAGAGAAACTCCTGAATTTTTCTAAGAGAGGACCACCCTCCATAAAGTAGGACACATGGCCACCCTGTCAGAGCAGGATCTCTGAAGAGGATCTGAAGTTTGAGTATGGGGGAAGGAGGCATGGTCCTATTTCATGTACGGGATTATAAAATTAAAACTAACATTGCAACCCCAGATTATGGTCCATTTCAAGCCATTACCTCAGATACTTCATGACTGCAATGAGAAAAAGGAACCACCTCCTTTTATTGTGGAAAATCTCTATGGTAGATAAGTGCATAATAATCCACATTTATTATTTCCCCACTGTGTTACTCAGTCAAGAAGAACAAATTTAGATTGCATTTGTGTCAAACGTAATATTTAATGTAGTCTGATCATGTTATTTATTCAAATTTATACCCTCCACCCAATCATACAGTGTCACAAAGGTATAACATCTTTCTGAGAGATAAACAATGCCTTAAACATAATGAAAATGAATCTACATTTTTTAATTTATTTTTTAAAAATCCCGTGCTTATTTTCATCTACTAAATGCTTTAAAAAAATGAAAGAAGAAAAATAAAGAGGATGCTTCTTTTAATGTATGGCTTCTTTTAGTACATGAGTGCTCTGGCCCTTAGTACTTGATCCATGGAGCTCGGGATTGTGATGTTGCATTCATCAAATTGAGACAGACTTAGACTGAATGATTCATCTAACCCAGGGATGAGGAGCCGGTGGTCCTCTGGATGTTTCTGGATTCCAGCTCCATCAGCCACAGACAGCATGGGCAAGGGTCAGAAATGATGGGCTTCAGGACTCCAGTAGTTGTGAATGAGAAACAATCCATCAAAAAATCTTTTTATACGCAGTAGCAGCAGCAGCAAGAATTCTACTTGCTAAATATTGGAAAAAAGAGGAAACCCCCAAAATTGGAGAATGGCAAGAAAAAAGTATTAAGTTATGTGGAATTAGCTAAATTAACAAATGCAATTAGAGGGGGCAGTAATAAAAAATTATTCAAAATTGGGAAAAATTTGGGGAATATTTTAAAAAAAGCAGTGCCCCATGATAAAAACTTGGATTTACTTTTAATATTCTGTACAGATCAAAGTTTGGAAATAAAGTGAAGCAGTGTATGAGTGTATTAGCCTGGGAGGAAGACAAGTGGAAATCGGTTTACAGAAGAAGGGTGTACATATTGGATTTAATCGAGTTATTTGATTCAGTTGACTTATTCGATATATTTGATGTAGAAGTTTTCGGTTACATATAATTTGTGTTTTAGGTATGGTTTATTTGTTTATATCATTTGTATTGTTTATATTATTCGTATTGTCTATATTATTGGTATCGTTTTTATTGTTATATTTTGTCATTTTTATTTTAATCTCAATAAAGAATTTATTTTTTTAAAAGAGAAACAATCCATCAAATAGTTGTATAGGGTGCATATGCATTGTGTAGGGATGATCAGTGGCGGAGCTTCATGCTCCGGCAACGGGGGCGTGGCTGGTGCCCGTTCTGGGGGAGGGGTGCACCTCCCGGAGGGGCGTGAGACGCGTTCCAAGGGTGTGGTGTGCCTCCCAGAGGGGCGTGACATGTGTTCCGGGGCGGGGCACGTGTTTTGGGGCGGGGCAGGTGCCCACGATGGCGCCCCTTGGAGCCCGCTGCTCGGGGCGGCCCACCCCCACCGCCCCTATCTTTCTACGCCCCTGGGGATGATTAGGGAGGCAGGAGAGGATATATTATTTAATAATATCCTTCCAAACTTGCGCTAGCAAGTTTCATATTCTAGCAGAGTTCCAAACATCCTCCTTTTTAGATTACGCAGTGATCAGCTTGTTGCTGACTCATCCGAGTCTTACTATTAAAGATTCCTTCCTGGTAAAATCCCTTCTAATCCCTCTTAAAAAGACACAAGAATCTGATTAACATAAACACAAGAATCTGATTAACGTTAATATAAAAATAGTTTGTGGGACCCAGGTGGCGCTGTGGTTAAACCACTGAGACTAGGGCTTGCTGATCAGAAGGTCGGCGGTTCGAATCCCTGTGACGGGGTGAGCTCCCGTTGCTTGGTCCCAGCTCCTGCCAACCTAGCAGTTCGAAAGCACGTCAAAATGCAAGTAGATAAATAGGAACCGCTACAGCGGGAAGGTAAACGGCGTTTCCATGTGCTGCTCTGGTTCGCCAGAAGTGGCTTTTTCATGCTGGCCACATGACCTGGAAGCTATACGCTGGCTCCCTCGGCCAATAATGCGAGATGAGCGCGCAACCCCAGAGTCGGTCACGACTGGACCTAATGGTCAGGGGTCCCTTTACCTTTACCTAAAAATAGTTTACCTACAGATTCATTCAAGTCCACAGACATATCCCTGAAGGCAGGCTTAGGTTACTTAACAACTAGAACTATTCCATAAAGAAGTTAGTCCCAAGTGACTGCAGCTAAGCAGTCACTTCTCCAAACACACAGCAACATCCAAAATGGAGTAGCTGCACACACACTGATCAGAACATGGAGGCCGTGTGCTCCTCCATGCTAGTATAACAGACCACACCCTCTTCAAGTCACATGTCTGCTGTAGGAATGTTGTACAGTGGGACCTCGGGTTAAGAACTTAATTCGTTCCGGAGGTCTGTTCTTAACCTGAAACTGTTCTTAACATGAGGTACCACTTTAGCTAATGGGGCCTCCCGCTGCCGCCGCACCGCCGTAACATGATTTCTGTTCTCATCCTGAAGCAAAGTTCTTAACCCGAGGTACTATTTCTGGGTTAGCGGAGTCTGTAACCTGAAGCATCTGTAACCCGAGGTACCACTGTACTTGACTGCAGTTTTACATCCCACACAGTTAACATCATGTGAAAACAGTAACAGCAGAAAGTCCAAAGAGAGCTTAGAACAGTGATGGGCAACCTTTTGAGCTTGGTGTGTCAAAATTCGCCAAAAAACTGAGCATGATTCAGGTGGTGTGTCACTTCGAGAAAAAAACCATAATTTCGTGATATTTATAGTTTAAATATCAAAAATGTATAATTATAATATATAACTGTATTTAATAAACCAAAAACTAATTATTTAACCAAGCCAAAAAAAACACCTTATTTATCTCAAAGTGCCCAGAGTTGTTGAGCTTTTTTGGGGGAGCTGCTGACCAAACTTTTGGAGGTGCAAAAGTTGCTTTGCTTTTTTGGGGGGGGGGATGCCCCAAAGCTGCTGTGCCTTGGGGGGGGGGGGAAGAGAACAGAAATAAATGACGAATAATACCTTCGCTGGAACTAACACGCAGCACCGACAAAGCGCCAAAGAACCCAGCACTTGTTGTTGTGTTGTTTAGTCGTTTAGTCGTGTCCGACTCTTCGTGACCCCATGGACCATAGCACGCCAGGCACTCCTGTCTTGCACTGCCTCCCGCAGTTTGGTCAAACTCATGTTCGTAGCTTCGAGAACACTGTCTAACCATCTTGTCCTCTGTCGTCCCCTTCTCCTAGTGCCCTCCATCTTTCCCAACATCAGGGTCTTTTCCAAGGATTCTTCTCTTCTCATGAGGTGGCCAAAGTATTGGAGCCTCAGCTTCACGATCTGTCCTTCCAAGGAGCACTCAGGGCTGATTTCCTTAAGAATGGATAGGTTTGATCTTCTTGCAGTCCATGGGACTCTCAAGAGTCTCCTCCAGCACCATAATTCAAAAGCATCAATTCTTCGGCGATCAGCCTTCTTTATGATCCAACTCTCACTTCCATACATCACTACTGGGAAAACCATAGCTTTAACTATACGGACCTTTGTCGGCAAGGTGATGTCTCTGCTTTTTAAGATGCTGTCTAGGTTTGTCATTGCTTTTCTCCCAAGAAGCAGGCGTCTTTTAATTTCGTGACTGCTGTCACCATCTGCAGTGATCAAGGAGCCCAAGAAAGTAAAATCTCTCACTGCCTCCATTTCTTCCCCTTCTATTTGCCAGGAGGTGATGGGACCAGTGGCCATGATCTTGGTTTTTTTGATGTTGAGCTTCAGACCATATTTTGCACTCTCCTCTTTCACCCTCATTAAAAGGTTCTTTAATTCTTCCTCGCTTTCTGCCATCAAGGTTGTGTCATCTGCATATCTGAGGTTGTTGATATCTGAGGTTGTTGAACCCAGCACAGAACGGGTTAAAACCGAATGCTGTTACACCCAGTCATAGTCTGCCAAAGCATCCGGGTTTTAACAGCAGAGACAACGGGTTTTAACAGTGGAGACAAGCTGTAGCGTGAGGAGGAGCGTGAGAACAAATGGGGGAGAAACAACAACAACAGCGTGAATGGGCCGATGGGGCGTGTGCCAGCAGTGAGGGCTCTGCGTGTCACGTCTGACACGCGTGTCATAGGTTCGCCATCACTGGCTTAGAACATGGTATGGCAATTTAACCAAAAGCCTGGTTGAATAATTCTGTGTGTAACATATGATTTTTATTTTATTTTATTTTAAGTCCATTGAATATGAAGGAGGCTGCGTTCAATAGTCGGGTGCCTATACAGTGGTACCTCGACACCCGAACAATTCGACTTCCGAAGGTTTCGACTTCTGAAGTCGACAACCCCGGAAGTGAGGAACCACAACAGGGCGCCGAGTGTCACCCCCCCTCCAGGGTGGCACCCGGGGCGACCCGCCTTCATCGCCCCCCCTTGCTACACCACTGTCTGCCGGGTCCTAGTCCAGCACTCTAACCACTACACCATACTGGCTGTGTAGGCTGTGTTGAGCATCTGTAAGACCAGGACAGCAATCCATTTGTAAAATGCTCTGGAAATGGACACAAAGGTTTTGCAGGAGAGCAAAATCCAGAGGGAAGAAGTAATCTGCACACACTTTTGGGTGCCATAGAACCCAGTTGCATCCTTGTGCCTTGCTAATTAATGTGCTGGATCTGCAAGCCACCCACCAAATCTCTTCAAAGCAAGCCAGATCCATTAATCAGCAGAGCCCTGCATGTGTCTTCAGTAATGCCACTCCATGTGCCAAGCAGAATGAATCACAAAAACACAAATTAGTGGCAAGGAATCTTTCCTTCTTTTCACTTCAAACCTCCTTTGTGTCAGTGCATTTAATGGAAGCCATGGTGCTTGCAACAAACAGTCACCTTTATGGGTGGTTCTCTCTCTCTCTCTCTCTCTCTCTCTCTCTCTCTCTCCATACCTACCAAGTTCCTCTCTGAAAAATAAGGGACCGGACCAAAAGTAGCATACCGCAAGTAGCGCAGCGGCCATTTTGGAACTGGGCGGAACATATTCAGAAGTGACTTTAGATGCTGCTGTGCCCAGTTCCAAAATGGCCGCCGCACCAGAAGTCGCGCTGCAGCCATTTTGGAACTGGGCAGGGCAGCATCAAAAGTCGCTTCTGAGCATGCTCCGCCCAGTTCCAAAATGGCCGTCGCGCCAGAATAAACCGGGGGAAAACAAAAAAAATCCATTTTTTCGGCTAATCACAAGGCATTGTCTCACTTGTTTTGTTTGCTTGTTGAAATGACAATTCAGCAATTCAAAGGATACCATCTTTAGGTTCAAGCAGGCTTGCAGTGTACGCTGATACAGGTTAGACCATGGCACCATGGGTATTTTTTCCTTTTACATAAATGTTTATGTTAAAAAAACAATCAAAATGATTATTAATTAATTAATTATTTTTTAAAAAACCCAACAACCCTTGACAACACAAAGCAATTCAAACTCAGCTGGACATGTAAAATCTGGACATGTGGCAGCCCTAGCCACTTGGATTTTCCCTGTTTGTGAAATTGAACACCAAGGCCCCCACAAGGCTTTTAAAGCAATATCCTATTTCTTTTCATTCTGTTCCAATAAGGCAAAATGTATTTCTCCCCACCTTCCTCCACTCTGTTTACGTTTGGAACAATACATTGGCACAGTCTTCACAAGACTGTGCTCAGGTTTGATTAGCAATCTTTCCGTGAAACACGATCTGAGTTTACAAGGTATCAACAAAACTTAAAGAACCATTTGGAATGCCTCTTGAACATTTAACGTTCAGCATCTCTGGTGCTGTGCAGTAAGCAATATCCAGAAATCGAAGCAGCCAAGCTCTCTTTGAATGCAGATGTGACATGCCTAGCTAGTGCCCAGCAATTTCTGCTGTTTTTCAGTGCTTTCCCCCCATTCCAAATCTCCTTGCTGATTTTTCTCCTTCAACTTTTGCTTTATGCTTGACATGCAGAACCTCAAGGGCAACCCACCTCATGTGAACCAACCCAGACACTGCAATAATCTTCTGAGGCACTTCTTTGTGTTCCTTCTCCATGGAAGCTTTGGAGTGTGGCAACACAACGGTGGGGCTTTTCAGTGGTGGCCCTTTGCTTGTGGAATGCTTTCTTCAGGGAGGCAGGTCTGGTGCCACCTTTGTCTTTTGGTGGACTTTTCTCTTTACTCAGGCTCCAGGCCCTTAATTTGAAGGGTGGCGTGGTGCCTTTCTTGGTGTGGTGTGATCTGTAAGTGCTGCCTTTTATCTGTATAGCTGTGGTGGGTTTTTAAGGGGTTTCTTTACTTTATTTCTCTTAATTGTTTTTATGGTAAGTTGCTTTGGGTCACTGTGAAGCAGGTTAAAAACTGTTAGAATTAGATATTCCTAGTGATGGATAGTCTCCCTCCAGCTCCTTGTATGTTAGCTCAGGTTTTCTTAGCATTCTTTGGAAAACATGTTGCTGTAGTTTTTAAGTTTGGGGACTCAGCTATACAGCTGCAAATATAACATTTTAAGTGCGTTTTAAGTGAATTATACAAATGTGACACTAGATGGCAATGGCGAGCTTATGGCAAATTTAATATATATTTTTCAAAATGCTTTTTTTATATGCGTCTAGATTCCACCTGGGTTGTATTGTATGTTGTTATTGAGTGCTAGCACATTTAGGGGACTGCCTACCATTTTGCTGTTTCCTCTTCCCCTTCCTCACAGAGTGTTTGTTGTGGGAGAGGAAGGGAAAGGAGAATGTTAGCCGCTTTGAGACTCCTTAGGGTAGTGATAAAGCGGGATATCAAATCCAAACTCCTCCTCCTCCTCCTCCTCCTCCTCCTCCTCCTCCTCCTCCTCCTCCTCCTCTTCTTCTTCTTCTTCTTCTTCTTCTTCTTCTTCTTCTTCTTCTTCTTCTTCTCTTCCTCTTCTTCTTCTTCTTCTTCTTCTTCTTCTTCTTCTTCTTCTTCTTCTTCTCATCCACTGCTAAGGAGACCCAGCTGTTAGACAACAGTGGTCTTATAAGTTTCGTTACCAAAGCCTGGATAAATGTGCTTGGAAACATACCGTATATTGTTACTAGCATGTGTGGGGATTCTGGTTTCTAGAATCTCTTCCCTGTTCAATCATTGCTCAGGACCTTGCTTTTGCAAGGTTAAGTGTCCCTGGGAAAAGGAAGGGGACTGGCTGGCAGAGAGCATGCTATGGGCCAGTCTCAAATGTAAGTGGAGTTTCAGCATGAATGAAGAACTGCCTGATATTTCCCCCAAGTCTAATTGCTAAGTGGGGAGAGAGGTAGAAGAAAGGAGAGGAAAAGAGGGAGGGAGGAAAAGGGAAGAGAAATAGCAGGAGGAGAGGCAGAATAGGGAGAGGAAAGAGAGAAAGGGGGAAGTTTAAATTACTGTGTGCAAATGGAGTGTGTATGGACCTGTGTGAATGGGGTAGGGGTATAGTTTGATGTGAATGGTGCGTGTGCATGAATCCCTGTGGATGTGGTGTGTGTATGGTTCCATGTGAATGTGGTGTATGTATGAATGTGGTGGGAGTTGTGACTTTGACCCTGCCCATTACTGGATGCAGACCTTCACCTCAAAAAGATCCCCCCACCTACAAGTGACAGACACCTGAATTCACCTTTATGATGAGCCAGCTCCTGAAATTGGTCTCCATTGCCACCTGCATTGTCAGGACTCATTCTGTGGCTCATTGGCAATACAGTGGTACCTCGTTTTGAGTCTTCCTCATTGAGCGTCCATTTTGTCGAATGTCCACAGCAAACCCAGAAGTACCGGAACGGATTACTTCTGGGTTTGCTGCATGCGCATGCGCAGAAGCGCTAAATTGCGTTTCGCGCATGTGCAGAAACGCAAACCGCTCCATGTGTGTGTGCAGAGCGACGCTTTGTTGTGTGTCCTTGTTGTCTAGTGTCCGGGGCGGCTCCGGAATAGATCCTGGTCGCAAAACAAGGTACGACTGTATGTTGATTTACTCTTCTGAACCGTTGGTCTGAAGTCCTTGCCAGAGGCGGAGCTAGCTGTTCCGGCACCCAGAGCAGTGCACATGTGATGAGCATCCCAGGGGGGTGGGGCGGTGTCACCCCCCCCAGATGACACCTTGGGGGGCGCACCCACTGCACCCCCTTCCTCTGCCAGTGGTCCTTGCTACTTTGAGTTTTAACTTAAGCCGTTGATGAACGCAACATAGATTCAATTTGAGGATTAAAGTTGCAGAGCTACGTTGACACATTCAGGTTTTCCTACCTAATAAGAACAAATGCTTTTGTTTATTAAGTGGGCAAGCAAGATGCATGATGTCCTTACCCAGTCATTTCCCTACTTTAAAATGCTTAGAGTTGGCAAATGACAACTTTTTAACTAATGTCACTTCCTCTAATTGAGACTATTTTTCTTCAGAGAGAGTTGATGTAGGCGCTTTCAGGGGGGGGGAAATTACAGTTCGAAGGAAGAGGAACAGAGCTGAGATGAGTAGTAATAGTACCACTGTACTCTGGTCAGACCTCACCTGGAATACTGTGTCCAGTTCTGGGCACCACAGTTCAAGAAGGATATTGACAAGCTGGAATGTGTCCAAAGGAGGGCAACCAAAATGGTCAAAGGCCTGGAAACAATGCCTTATGAGGAACGGCTTAGGGAGCTGGGTATGTTTAGCCTGGAGAAGAAAAGGTTAAGGGGTGATATGATAGCCATGTTCAAATATATGAAAGGATGTCATATAGAAGAGGGTGAAAGGTTGTTTTCTGCTGCTCCAGAATGGATTCAAGGTACAAGAAAGAAGATTCCACCTAAACATTAGGAAGAACTTCCTGACAATAAGAGCTGTTTGACAGTGGAATTTGCTGCCAAGGAGTGTGGTGGAGTCTCCTTCTTTGGAGGTCCTTTAAGCGAAGGCTTGACAGCCATCAGTCAGAAATGCTTTGATGGTGTTTCCTCCTTGGCAGGGGGTTGGACTGGATGGCCCTTGTGGTCTCTTCCAACTCTATGATTCTATGAGTATGAGAAGGAGTGGGATAGAAATTTTTGAAAATGCCCTGTTATAGCAAGGGTATTAAAAAAAATGGACTTGTAAAGATCATTTGTGGTGTTGTTGAAAGGACAGAGCCTTTAATGCAAAATGGGAAATAATGTTTAAGAGTGCCACATAATGTTCATTAGGCAAGGAATCAACTCATCCGTGTGACAGCACCTTCACTTTGAACTCCTTGCCCATGATAGCATGATAACCGTGTGACAGCACCTTCGCTTTGAACTCCTTGCCCATGATATTTCTAAGCCCCCCCCCCTGGATTTAACTAAACAGGTTACTGCATTGCAGAATGTTTCTGTTAAAAAATAGGGCATGAAGCAATTGTTTTGGCAAAATACATGACAAAGTAAAAACAGCGTAGCTGCACCGAACCACACATTATTTTTCCAATAGTAGGCAGCTGGGTGCCATTGGAAGCTCTCAGGCAGGTATCACGGCAAATGCCTGCTTCCTGTTGTTCTTTCCTAGCATCTGGTTGTCAGATCTGCACTGGCTCTGATCATTTTGTAGCAAACTGTGCTCTGGAGTGGTACCAGATGGGAGTGGGAATTGAGGGGAGGATGAAATGTTAAGGCAGGAAGGAGGGGGAATTTGCAGGAGGGCAGGATGTCGTGGAAGGAAGATGTGTTTGTCAAAGAAGTCGGTGGGACTGGGGGTCAGGGTGGAAGACGATTGTTGCCATTTATTCAACCTATATCCTTTCCATAACTCTCGCAGGAGCCCAGGGTGGCAAACACATCAATACTAGAAATGTTTTGAAAACTCATTCTAAAAACATTTGAGAGCGTTCTCTCAACCAGTAATTTCAGGAACCGTGGTTGGCCTTCAATTCTAGTCCTACCCATTGAAATTAATGGACATAACTAAGCATAGGAGCCAACTCCTAGGGGCTGGGGTCCCTTTGGCCCCCCATAAAATATTTGAGGGAGACAGTCCCCCTCCACCGCAAGTTGATGGGCATTGCCATACAAATTATGGGCTCGCACTGCATCTTGTGATCGATTTTGCGGGGCGGGGCTTATCTCGACTCCCCCCAATATTTTATTCAAGTTGGCACCCCTGTGACTAAGGTTCATTGATTTCAATGGATCTATTCTCTATAGCACTTAACCATCTAGTATCTTTAAGCTATGGACGGGGTGGAGATGAGACCTGTTGTTTCGAAGGTTTCTGGGTAAAGAAGAAAAAATTAACACCATAACTTTGAGCAGTAGAACTGACACTGTGACTGGTACCACAAAATACCATTTGTAAAAGCTTTATCTTATAGGGAGGCAGCACTTATTGATACTAGGAAGGCAGATTCACTGTACTCTTTTCAGTGCCTGCAAAAAATGTTTTTGCTTAAATAAGCCTATCCAGAGGGTTGGAAAGTTGATGCAAGTTTTAATCTGTTTCAGTCTGTTTTGAATGTATCAAAAGACTTAAATGAATGGTGTTAATTTTCTTATTGATAATATTATATTTTGTTGGATGCCAACAAAATATAATATTATAATTTGTTGGTGGCATATAAATAATAAAAATGATGATGATGACATAGTGTTGGACTAGAACCTGGGAGACTAGGGTTCAAATCCCCATGCAGCCATTGAAATCACTAGTTGACTTTGGGCCAATCACTGCATCTCACCCTAACCTACCTCACTGGGTTGTTGTGGGGGAATTAAATAAGAAGCGTGGGGGTGGAGGTGGAGACCATGTACGCCACATTGAGCTCTTTAGAAGGAAAACTGGAATAAGAATGTACACAAGAAATAAGTAAGTAAAATAAGCAATCATGGCTAATAGCAGCTTAGTTTTTCACTAACGTGTGCATTTATATGCATAATTTGTCCCCATATATGTACTGTATTTTTGGACACATTACTTGTCTGGAGAACTGCCCTGCAGAATTTGGAGAAGTGCAATTTTTAAAGGCTTGGCTGTGTTTCGCTTCCTGTATAATTTCAGGAGGGGCGAATTAACTAGGTTCATCTTTAAGTGCAAACTGAACTGAATTTCTCCTCCGCCTCTAGCTCAGTATGTATTCCTAAGAAGATAAGAACAACTCTTCATAGCCATCACCACCATGTGCTGAGAATATATGATAACTGTACAGAGGATTTTTAGACTTTTGGTCTGTGCTGGACTGGGGTCTCCCTTCAGTTATTATCTACTTAAAGCTACACCAGCCTCCAGTGATGAGGTCACTGGGATTTCTTAAAGATAAATTCTGACAACTTGCATACACTGATTGCAGGGCTGCGCCTACGAGCAAAGATGTGAGAGGGGTTGGAGGCAAAGTTCCAGGCAGGGCATGAGGACATGGAGGTGAGAAAGGGAGGGAGAAGGTGCTAAACCTCCTGCTTCAGTAGCCCTCTCATCTTTGGCAAGGGAAGCCTTGAAACAGCCGCGTACTCCTGCGAAACCTTCCGCTAGACTTACAGCTCCAGTTATCAGCCAAGCGCCGCTGCCTACGGATGAAAAATCCATGAGAGGCAAAGGGAGGAAAAGTTAATGTAATATTAAAACTAGAAATATCCATTCTGTCAAATGGAAATGCCCTGCTGTTTGATCCCATTTACTGGAGTAAGGCTTTATATCAAGGCATCTTGGGTTTTTAAATTACACGTCAGATGTAATTTTGCAGTGTGAACATGAAGTGCCAGGCTGTCCTTTAAGGGGCAGGAAGTAAGGACTCACCGCCATGTGCTCAACTTGACAAATAGCAAGCCCCTGTGTGGGACGGGTCCCAGTTGGGCAGGCGATCACCCAGTTGGCAACGTGGGAGTGGACAGTCTCCACAAAGGTTTGTTTTCAGGATACAGTGAGCGCAGGCTGTCACTGTGCCCGTACAAGCATTTGTGTGAAAGGATGGGCACCTGTTGATTTGTGGAACTCAAATGATTGTTTCCACCAGGGGTGGAGAACCTCAGGGCCCAAACAGCGAGTGCAATACCCCAGCCCTCTCTGTTTGGGCCCGTGGAATTTCCCTAGGTCACTGGCCCTGCTCCAGCTTTTAGGGTAGTGCTGGCAATCTGTTCTTTTGCCCTTGCTTCTCTTCTTGGAACTGTTCTTCTGTAGGTGAAGCAGGAGAAAGGAGCATGACTTGTCGCATTAGCTTCACAAAAAGAGGAGGGTTTGGAGGGAATTGTGGCAGAACCCACGGCCATCTCCGTGGAGAGCTGCAAGGAGAGAGGCAACAGGGGTGCCACTCCCAAATTTAAAGGTCAACCCTTATAGAAACTTCGACTTGTTTCTTTGCAGAATGATTCCCTAACAGTGTGTGCATATGACCATTGGGTATGGCAGGAGCAGTAAATGAAATGCAAACCAGAGTTACATCCAGTCACTCTGTAGATCAGCCTTCCCTAACCTGGTCCCCTCCGGACACTGTTGTACCGCAACTCTGATCACCCCAAATTAGCACGGTCAATGGTCAGAGATGATGAAATCTGTAGCCCAGCAACATTTGGAGAACACCATCTTGGGGAGGATATCAGATGAACCATTACATATGGAGACCACTCCTATGAATGTTTTCTCAGAGGTTCCACCAAGTTGAATTCTTGTTACTACCTGCCTACAAACTGAGATAATCTACAGAGCCCATTATCGGAATGCCTCCGCCTTTGGAGTTTCTATAGGTGGTTCTCTGACACAGAGATACCTCTGTGGTGACACCCCAACTTCGTAATGTCCTTCCCCCCAAACAAAATTGCCTGGCAGCAAACATAAGATTTATTTTAGAAGCCTGATTTTTTTTTAAAAAAACAATTTACTCATGCATTTGGCAGTTGTGATCAATGGTTGGTTTATATTAACACTGCAGGGTTTCTTTGTGTGTATTTTTCTTATTTTTTTAAAAAAATGTTTCATTCTTAGTTTTGTAATTCTTTTGCATTTGCTGCCTTGAGAGGAGAGATAAAAAAGCTTTTTAAATTAAGTGTGCATCGGATCGCACACTTGGTCTAATTGAATCCAAGCTTTGTGAAAAGACACTCTTTGACATAATAACTGCTGCTCTCTTTTAAAAAAAAAAGAGAGGATGCAGCAGAAAAGATAAAAGAAGGATTGATGTTTTGTTCGCAGCCCTAGGAGGTTTTGAGCTGGGGGTGGGAAAACAAAGGTTTCGGGAAAAGTCTATACTTCATCACCATTGGGATATTACAGTCCCTCCTGCGCTGCTGTAAATGTCTAATTGCTATATGTTGTTGTTGTTTAGTCATTTAGTTGTGTCCGACTCTTCGTGACCCCATGGACCAGAGCACACCATTACTATATAGAACCCCTCATTAAAAAAATTAATGGAAGTCAACACCAGGCCAAACATTTCAGCTTGCCAAGTAGAACAATCTCACCACATGTTTCTTAAACTGGAGTGATTGCTTCAGCCCGTTCCTTAACAAGGAAGATGCAAAAAACATCTGCTAATATGGTGCTCCCATAATCCACTGCTGGTGCCACCACTGTAAAAGTTCTGTCCCAGGTACTTGTTAAATGATCTTCCAAAATGTGCATAACCTATAAGAGGACCTCACCTGATCATCTAAAAGCTTGAGCAGGATGATATGGTGGATGGCAGCATTTCAGGCTTAGGAATGGTTTAGAAGGAAATTTAGGTTTTTATATAAGGCCAACTGCAATTTTGAAATTTAGCAAAAATGTAGAGGGGAACTGGGCATTGACCTGACAGGTGAGAGGACTGAGGCTGAAGCCATTATGATCCAAAGTAAAAATCACAGGTGGGTTGACTTCATCTCTAAGAATCACTTGGGGATTTGAAAACTAGCAGAATTCATTTCTAAGCCTGCCGTTTCTGAAATGATTCTCCATTCTTAGCCCACAGCAGCACAGGTACTTTATGCTAGAGCTGCTCTTCAGAAAACAAAACCAATGGTTTACATTCCCCAAGACTGTGTGATATCCAGACTTGGCTGGAAAGTGAGGATTTGTCACAGTCCCCAGTGCATTAATTGTCAAACCACTGAGAAGGCAAATTAACAAGGATACTTTCTTATATACTGTATGGTTTGAGGGGAGGGAGTCGAATTCATTTTGGATTGCCATTTGAGCCACGTCGAAGTCTCACTAACTTGGCCATTACACAACCTCCTTGTGTTATATGAGAAGCCCTGCTACACAGCAGAAGTCATAATTTGCTCCATAGAATAATAAAATTGTAGAGTTGGAATGGGTCATCTTCTTGAACCCCTGCAATGTCTTCAAAATGTCTATTGTCCTGAGCATTACTTACATTAGAGAAAGGAAACTTGTGGCTCTCTAGATGCTGTTGAACTGCAGTTCCCATTGTCCCTGATCACTGTCCATGTTGGAAGTAGGGGGGTCTATCAACACCCAATGGGCAACAAGTTCCCCAATACTGACTTTGCAAGAAGTAGTCAGTGGTCCTAAGGAAGCAATACTGCATTAAAAAGAAAAAGAACCATGCCAGCTCTAAGGGAGCTTATTTCGACGCTCCTCTTGCCAGATGTGGAAATGAAAGGAAGGACACAATCTAATTTGCCAGCCTCACATGGAGGAAGAATATTCTCTTAGTGCCACAACACTGTTGCTTCCTTCTGTGCACGCCCGGCTGCAGACTTTAATTAACTTCCCTGGCTGAGCAGAGCGGCTGCTAATGAAGCAGCGAATTCTGAGAGCAGGGGGCATGTGCTATCCATTTAGTGCATTCGTGTGATTCCAAAACCCCATAAGTCACCAGATTTCCCCATGAGTTAGTCCTCTTTGATTATTATTAAGATTTAAAGCATAATTACTTCCGTCCTCACCTAGGTCTGTCTCCTCCGAGATCAAGCGTACTTCTCGTTCCTCACCCTCCCTTCATATCGCCTTCTAATGTATTTATGCAAGGGGACAAAAGTTGCAGTTCAGAACTTAACCAGAATCAAATTTAATGTGGAAAGTGACAGGGGGTGGTGGAACAAAGCAAATTGCACCTTAGCTCTGATTCCTAAATTAGTTTTTGCTTTCCTTCTCACCCTCCCTCACAGGAATCCTGATTATAAGTACAAGGAAGTATCACTTTGCCACTTTGCAAATTGTCATTATTATTATTATTTCCCTCCCTTCACCAGCAGGTTACAACAATTTGAAATTCAGAATTTAAAATGTATTACTTTCACACCTGTCTCAGGTGCCAAAGGCCAGAGTAAAGAACTGCATTGTTGTCATTCATTGAAGCTGTATAGTGAAAAAGCCAGAGGGCACCTCTGTGGGGAGGGAATTTCACAACAAAAGTATAGTGTCCAGACCTGCCTGGAGTGCTGTGCCCAGTTCTGGGAACCACAGTTTAAGATGGATATTGACAAGCTGAATCATCTACAGAGGACGAAGGAGGAGGAGGAGGGTGGGGGAGGAGACCCTACCTATTCTGGCTGGGTTGCCCAGTCACTCTGACTTCCCACAAAAATTCAGGAAAAACAAACAAAAACATCCAACATTAAAAGCTTCCCCAAACAGGACTGCCTTCAGAAGTCTACGAAAAATTATATAGTTGTTTAACTCGTCAAAGAGTTAATGGCATTCTGCAGGGAAGGTGCAGCTACCGAAAAGGCTTTCTGCCTGGTTCCCTGTAGTTTCACTTCTCGCAGTGAGGGAAGTGCCAGAAGGCCCTTGGAGCTGGACCTCAGTCTCCAGGCTGAATGATTGGGGTGGAGATGCTCCTCCTTTAGGTATATAGAAAAAGGGTCTGGACACTAAGTCTTATGAAGAATGGATGAGGGAGAAGAGAAGGCTGAGAGGTGATATGATAGCCACCTTCAACTACCCATAAAGACATAGCTGCCAAGTTATCCCTCTTTTTAAGGGAAATTCCATCATGCTGAATAGGCTTCCTCGCGAGAAAGGGGAAAACTTGGCAGCTATGCATAAAGAGCTGCCATATGGAAGGTGGAGCAAGCTTGTTTTCTCCTGCTGCAGAGAGCAGGATCTGAGCCAATGGATTCAAGTTACAGGAAAGAAGATTCTGACTAAGCACCAGGAAGATCTTTCTGACAATAAGAGCTGTTCAACAGTGGAATGGACTTCCTTGAAAGATGATGGACTCTCGCTTCATGGGGGATTTTAAAATTGAAGTTGGATAGCTCTCTGTCAGGGATTATTTAGCTGTGAGTCCTGCATTGCAGGAGGTTGGGCTGGATGATCCTTGGGGTTCTTTCCAACTACAAGTCTATGATTTCTATGATTTATTCCTCCTCCCTCTTCCTCTCCCTCTTCTTTGAAGAAGCAATAAAACAAAGCACAGAGATGGGGGTTGGGTGGGAACGCATCCATCTTTCTGAAATGTTCTCTCCGAAGCAAAAGCTCCCCATTGCTTCATGGAAAGATGGGCTGGTAATTTTTTCTCCTCTTTGAGGATAAGCAGTGCTTTTTGCGAGCCTGCTAAAAACATGTTTTCTTTAGACAAGTCTATCCTGATATCTAGAACGCTTATCTGCTTTTAGTTTATTGCTGATTTAATTGTTTTTTGAACGTTTAAGTTGCTTTTCCTAATAATTGAATTTTTTTTGGTCTGTAAACTGCTTTGAGTTGTTGTTGTTGTTTTTACATTCAAGTGGTAAATAAATGTTATTAAATAAATAACAGATATAACTCATACCTTGAAGAAGCAAGCATCAGTGATGACAACACCTCTTTGAGTTTGCGTTCCATGCTCCTATCCGCAGCTATTTTGATCCTCTGGGACCACATAACACCAGTCCTGAGAGATCTACACTGGCTCCCTGTATGTTTCCGAGCACCATTCAAAGTGTTGGTACTGACCTTTAAAGCCCTAAACGGCCTCAGTCCTGTATACCTGAAGGAGCATCTTCACCCCCATTATTCAGCCCGGACACTGAGAGGGCCTTCTGGCGGTTCCCTCATTGCGAGAAGTGAGGTTACAGGGAACCAGACAGAGGGCCTTTTCGGTAGTGGCATCCGCTCTGTGGAATGCCTTCCCAGTAGATGTCAAGGCAATAAGCAACTATTTTATTTTTAGAAGACAACTGAAGGCAGCCCTGTTTAGGGAAGTTTTAAATGTTTGATGCTGTAAAGGTAAAGGTAAAGGGACCCCTGACCATTAGGTCCAGTCGTGACCGACTCTGGGGTTGCGCGCTCATCTCGCATTATTGGCCGAGGGAGCCGGTGTATAGCTTCCAGGTCATGTGGCCAGCATGACAAAGCCGCTTCTGGCAAACCAGAGCAGCACATGGAAACGCCGTTTACCTTCCCGCTGTAGCGGTTCCTATTTATCTACTTGCATTTTGACGTGCTTTCGAACTGCTAGGTTGGCAGGAGCTGGGACCAAGCAACGGGAGCTCACCCCGTCACAGGGATTCGAACCGCCGACCTTCTGATCAGCAAGCCCTAGGCTCAGTGGTTTAACCACAGCGCCACCTGGGTCCCTCTACAGTTTGATGCTGTACTGTTTTTAATACTCGGTTGGAAGCCGCCCAGAGTGGCTGGGGAAACCCAGCCAGATGGGTGGGGTAGAAATAATTTATTATTATTGTTGTTGTTGTTGTTACTACAGAAAGCTGAGGTGGCTTGGCATATAGGCCCCCAGAGCACCCTTTCTTCCAGTGCCCCATATTGCCCTCATCTCAATATCTTGCTGTCTGTCCTGTAGGACAATGAAGACATGGATCCTTATGCCTTCCAGTGCAGAGTTCTCCTTTTACCCAACACAGACAACTGTTGCAACGCAGCAGAAACCGTAACTAATGTATGTTTCACCACCGACCCTCCCCCCCCGCTCTCCTCTCCAGATTGCTTGTTGTCTTCAGCTTTTCCCTCTAGGCAGCCGCCTGCATGACAAACAACGGAAAGGACAAGACATGTGTTTAGAAAAGAACAAAGGCTCCCAGAACACCCCAAAGGATCATTGCTTCCCGGGGTGACATCCCGTCGAAGAGTCACGATGAAGCCTCTGAACCCCTGAGCTGATGCACACTCTGAAGCTTCCCGAGTCAAGCAAGCCCTATCTCAACCCCAAGGCTTTCCTAAACCTGGCTTGATTTGACATGCTCAGCCACGGGGCTCTTTTCTGCCTACCGTGAGGAGACAGCGCAAAGGAACGAGGTTGTCACTTACCGGAACATCTGCTGCATGCAGTGCAGGAAATGGCATTCTGTGGGAGTCGGTCTTTCCATGCATTTCAAAGGGCTGCAGGCATGAATTCACATTCAACCGTGAGCAGCTTCAGGCTCTGATTCTGCAGAACATGTGTGTAAGGCTGCACAGAAGATACCCGGCTGGCAGACAACAAAAGGCCCAGGTGCTCAGATGGGTGGTGATTATGCAAGACCCACTGAAACCTTCTTCGTCCACCCTCTTCGATTACATCTAGGAGGTTTCTGTTTTAAACCTCTGAAGAATTCCATTATCATTCCACCCACTATTACTTGTGAACTTTTTGTTGGCATCAGGACCTTGTTGGATATCTAGCCTATTGCTGAATGGTTCAGTCGCGTAAACATTTATCTTGCACAGTGCATTTATTCTATGACTCTGCCTTATACATGGCTTTGTTAATTATTTGGCTTAGTTGAATGACCATGAGTTCATTCCTTTAGATTAGCTTTCAAGTAAATTCCTTGTTATATTTTCCAGCCAGTGTGTGGTGGTTTTGGTTGTTTATGGCTCAGATGGCACTACCAACAGCCAATGTGAGAATGCTGTACTGCTTGTGGGTTTCCTAAAGTCATCTGGTTGGCCGTTGCAAGAACATGAAGCTGGACTAGATGGTCCATTAGCTTGATCCAGCAGGCTCTTATTTTGTCTGGGGATATCCAGATTCAAATTCCCACTCAACCATGAAGCTAACTGAGTGCTAACCTACCTTACTGGATAACATGAGGAAAGGACCATGTATGTCATCTGGGAGGAAAGGTGAGATGTAATTGCAACAAACAAACAATTAGTGAAGTAAGAAAGAGCCACTCAAAGGAGGCCTGAGTTGTGCAGATTTTGACGGGGGTGGTTGAGAGGGGACACTTTGGAACCATAGACCTTATCCCATAACAAAGGCATTTGCTTTTGGCTTCAAAGTCAGTTCAAATACAATGCGACAAGATTCTATTCAGAAATTGTGTATATGTGGTGGGGAGCATATGTCCAAATATTTCCTCATGTTAACATCTTCCTACACTTGCATAAACAAATCTGGACTTGTACATTCTTCAGCTACAGAGAACAGCAAAAGAAAGACCTCCCGGTAGTTTGATATGCCTTTTCCAAATGTTTCATTATATTTCTGTGATACACTTTTAAATGTACTAATTTTTTATATAAAAAATAAAGGGTGCATCAGTTATTAAATTGAGGTGTACCCTTATTAAAACTTGTACAGTAATATTGCAATAATTCTCTCTCTCCATAATGCATTAGATTTTAAAAGCGAATAAATTAATCTAAGGAAATAGCCTTTTGAACCATTTGGTCTTACTAAAATTGCCTTACTTTAGTTAAATGTTGCACATTGTACTATTCTTTCACAACAATAGGAATAATTTTTTGTACCTCAGTCACACAAGGGTGACTCATGCATGGAAATGTATCTTTGTATGCAATGCTTTTTTCTGAGGGCAACACAGGGCCCGTATACCCCTAAACATTTTGTGAATCAAAGTTTGGCCTCATTGAAGGGCAGTATTTCAATATGAGTAGGAAAATGAGAGTACCCCTAAACATTTTTTCAAAGAAAAAGCACTGTCTATATGTAACTCCCTTTCTGTAGCAAGGCACTGCAAAATAAACTTTGGGTGGTGTCACATCCGTGCAGGCCCAGTTGCCTCACATTTTTTTAAAAAAGATGATACAACCATGCTGTAATTGTGCAAAAAAGAGCAACCAAAATGATCATAGGGTCAGAGCACTTTCATTACAAAGGAAGGCTAAAACATTTGGTAGACCTCTTAGTTTAAGAGGAGAGAACCAAAAGAGGGGACAGTGAAGGTTTATGCAACGATGCCTGGCAAGGAAAAAAAAAATCAATTTATTTATTTATTTCCCGCTCTTCAACTTAAGTTGCTAGGATGGGTTGCAGCATGGAAACACCATATTAAAAGCAATTTAAAATAACGTATCATAAAAAATAAAAAATAAAGCAGGTCCTAAAAAAATACTCCTCCATGATCCTCAGGGTCCTTTGTAATTATACAATTCTACAATTTTATGATTCTCTGTCAAAAGCCATGGTAAATAAATATGTCTTCTGCATACTAGATGTATAATGAAGTTGCCAGACACATCTCTGTGAGGAGGGAATTCCACAGCATAAGGGGCCACCACAGAGAATGTCCTCTTTTTCTTCCTCTCTCATATTGCTAGAGCTCAGGGCTTTCCACTGCCAGAAGAGGAAAGAAGAAAATACTTCACATAGCACATAATTATTTTAGGCCAGGGGCTGCCAAAATGGTGCCCACAGGAGCTGTTGCACCTGCAGGGCCGGCACGTCCATTAAGGCAAACTAGGCAGCTGCCTAGGGTGCCAAAATGGAGGGGGCGCTGGCCAGCCTGCCCGCCGCCCCCCGGTGCTGCCTGCGACCGCCTCCACTGCGCCTGTCACCTATTGAGCGGCTTCAGGCCGCTACCCTGAGGCGCGCACGTGCCTCCAGAGAGCGGCCTGAAGCTGCTCAACAGCTGACAGCCGCAGTGGAGGCGGCCCCAGGCTCGCCCTCCCCGCGCAAAGCTTCAGAGGCGTGCGGGGAGCGCGAGCCTGGGGCAACCTCGCCGTGCCTCTCAGCTGTTTTTTATTTTATTTATTTTTATTATTTTTTCTACTTTTTATTTTTTCTACTTCTTCTTCTTCTTATTATTATTCATTTTTTATTAATGGGGGGGGGCGCCAGAAGGTGATCTTGCCTAGGGCGCAAAAAACCCTAGCACCAGCCCTGTGTGTGCACCTGCCAGCACCTCCTACGATGCCCACAAAAAGCCTCCGTAAATATCCCCTCAAACACCTAAAATGCACAGGAGACTGTTGCTCTTCCTGCTCAGTTCCTGTCCGCACTTGCTCAGTCTGTCCTGCATTGAGCACTCCCCCTTTAAACTTGACTGCATTTCACTGGATGCCAAGACTGGACATCCGCCAGCCCTCTCTTTCATTCCAAACAGAGGAGAAGTGCAAAGTGCTTCTAAGCGAGGACCTCAGTTTCACTGCAGCCTGGATATAACCAATGCATATATCGCTGCGGCAAGAACTGCTTTCGCTAGATAAGACCACATTTGGCAAACCAAGCAAAGCTGGTGAAAAAAGCATGATGATACTCTCCTGTGATTTCCAGCAACCAGCATTCTAAAGCCATTGTTGACCTTCCAGTATGTGTTTCTTGTCCACTTGCAGCTAGTAAGGAAGATGTGCGCCTGAATGTTCTTGCTCCGGATCGCACCACAGTTCTTCCTTCTCTTTAACTTATTTATTTCCATTTTTAAAATCACTTCCCATTAAGTATCTCGAAGCGATTTCACGATAAAAAAACATAAGCAATAAAACAATGACATCGTTTCACATATTAAAAACAATTACGGTGATTCAGAAAGCAATTAAAAACAGCTTCACATGCAAAATCTATTTAAAATCCAGTGCAGATACAGAATAGGACAAAGATCCCCATTTGTTGAAAAAGGAAAGTTAAATAGGAATTTGAAGGGTGCCCTCTCCGGCAGGATGCAACGATCAATTTAAATGGGGAGACAATTTTTTTTATTTTTTTTTAAAGTTTAAAAAATCCTTTATTGATATATTCAGTTAAAAACAATAACGGAAAACAAATAATGTATTTAAACAATCTAAACATAACATTATTACATAAGAAATAAAGACCACAGAGCCATTATAGCTCAGTGATTAATTACCTAAATTCCTAGAATAAAAATGAAAAGAAAGAAAAGAATTAAAAGAAGAATAAGAAAGAGAATAAAGAATTGAAAAAAAGAAAAGAAAGAAAAGAAAAAGAAAAGAAGAAAAAAGAAAGAAATATTAAATGGGGAGACAATTGTTTAGGTGTCCTGGACCCCAGCGATACAAAGCTTTGGACCAGCACCTTGGTATCTAATCAGCAGCTACTGCAATTTTCTCTGCAGTGGTGTATCATGGTGATGAAGTGAATCAGCAACCTGATTGGCCTGCAGGAGCAGCCAATCAGGCTTCTGGAGGAAGTGAATTGAGATCCTGATTGGCCTACAGGAGCAGCCTGGAATTAACCAATCACGCAGGGCCCATTGTGTAAATAATGTATATATAGCAGACGTTTTGGGGAAAGTTTCATTCATTGCTACTACGAGCTGAATAAAGAGCATGAAATTCACACTCGACTCCGAGTATATTCTAGGGAAGGAGGCATGATGCTCTGGCAGGGTCCTAGAGTCCTCTCACCTTCTTTCTAAAGCTGAGGGTACAGGGCCGTCTCAAGCCGGTTGGGTGCCCTGGTGCAGTGGCGCGGAGATTGCTCTGGCGCCTCCGCCCTGGTGGGCGGGTGCAGCGCACAGCGTCCTCCTGCCAGCCCAGCGCCCTGGCGCCCCGCACCACCGAGACTACCCCTAGAGCCGGGCCTGCTGAAGGAAGCACTAATTAGGCTTTGGGAAGGAGGAGAGGAGGCTGCTAGGACCCTGTCAGAGCCTCATGCTTCCTTCCCAAAGCCCAGCCCCTTGCTTACCAGGTTTTGAGGTGGTGTCCCCTTAAGTCAGCACCCAGGGCATGCACACCACTCGCACAGTCCTAAATCCATGAGGTGTTTTGCCTCAGGTGCTGAAACATCTCAGGCTTCCCTGATCCCATGTATGCTATTGATATCTATTCTTTGTTATCTGAACTTAATCTGCTTTTGGGCAAAGAAATATTCCTAGCATACTTACATTGGCAATATCTGCATGTGTGAAGAATGATTGGCAGTGAGATCTGAAAAGGGCACAGTGAATAGTTTACACTAAATGCATCCCAGAGAAATGTCAGTGTGAACTGCCATTGCTCATACCTTATCACTGTGCTCTTAAGGATGAGGGGCTTGTGTGTGGTTCAGGTTATGATCTGTTTATGAAGCTGCCTATTATATGGCTACATGGATTGCAGAGTCAGGAATACATATAGTTTTGTACTTAAATACAAACACCTCTTGGGAGAAGAGGTAAGGCTTGCTGGTTGGTTTCCTGTTTTCTTTTTTCTTTTTAAATCACAGTGAAAATCTGTATGTGAGCAAGTTGAATTGGCTCCAAAATTATTTTCTAATAATTACAGTTTGGATTGAGATATGCTTTTCATTAATAATGGTTAACATTTGCATTTCCCCTTTAACTCCATATTTGGAGATGTCACGATATGATCTATGTAGTGTGCAATAGAACAACTGGAGAGCTGGTTATACCCAGGGCCGTCTTAAGCATATCTGGCACCCTGGTGCCGTGGTGCAAAGATCCTTCCGGCGCCCCCCCTGCCCCATTTCCCAGCGCGGCGCCCCCCCCGGGTGGCCCGGTGCCCTGGCACATTGCGCCACCCAGCCTTGCCTTAGGGCCGGCCCTGGTTATACCTACATGTGTTAAATGATGTTACTGTTAGGAGTGAAGATCAGTCACTGACTTGCCCGTTGGTGATAGAGGAGGAGGATGTGTATTTTTATTCCTCCTAGGAACTCAAGGGATGCAACTATAAATGTGGCTGGAATTCAATTAATGAACATCCTTTATAAAATCAAATGACAAAAGTGGAGATTTCACATTCATGTCAGCTACGGGAGCAAGCACAGAGAATTACATATGCCTCCCTGCTTATGCAGTCAATACTTTCACAAATCTTGTGCTTTTACTGTCTGGATCTAGTGACCATCAGTCAATTGCAACAACATCTCCGTCAGTAGACTGGAAATAAAGAGGGAAGAAAACAAGGTGTGCTGTGTAACCGCGGCCACTTTATTAGTTACAACTTGAGAACTTAGGGACTGTTTAGGGCATGGGTAGGCAAACTAAGGCCCGGGGGCCAGATCCAGCCCAATCTCCTTCTAAATCCTGGCCTGCGGACGATCCAGGAATCAGCATGTTTTTACATGAGTAGAATGTATCCTTTTATTTAAAATGCATTTCTGGGTTATTTGTGGGGCCTGCCTAGTGTTTGCATGAGTAGAATGTGTGCTTTTATTTAAAACGCATCTCTGGGATATTTGTGGGGCATTGTAATTCGTTCATTTTCCCCCTTCAAAATATAGTCTGGCCTTATAGTCTGGCCCTCCACAAGGTCTGAGGGACAGTGGACCAGCCCCCTCCTGGAAAAGTTTGCTGACCCCTGGTAGAGGGAAGGAGACCTGGCAGTGTGCAGTAAAGATTCCAATAATCTATCAGGATACCAAGTCTGTTTTAAATGGGCAAGCCTACACTGCAGAGAGGAAAGGTGGCCTGAATTCTACCTCGATCCTGCTCTTCAGATGAGGAAGAAGCCTTTCTGACCCCCACCCCATTGTAGCCTGAGGGTACTAACTATTTGTGTCATGCTACTCCCTTTCCCACACTCACGTGCCGAAACCAATCAATCTAATTACAGTCGTACCTTGGAAGTCAAACGGAATCCGATCCAGAAGTCTGTTCGACTTCCAAAACATTCAGAAACGAAAGTGCAGCTTCTGATTGGCTGCAGGAAGTTATCGTAGCCTTGTTATGACTTTTGGTAGTGGTGCACGCAGGGTGGTGGTGGGTGCCAGGGAATTAAAACACAGTGGCAAAAGAAACTACCGGTAATGATCTCACTTCTGACACTGTGGGCTGAATTTCTGAATTCTACAGTTGCACCACAAAATTATTCAAAGGTAGGTGCTTAGTAAGATCAATTCTTTTCTTGTGCTTCTGCATCGTGATGTTAGGAAGACCAGAAGCTGCCTTATATACCAGGTCAGTCTATCTAGCTTGGCATTGTCCATCCCGATTAGCAGTGGCTTGCCAGTTTCAAACAAGTGTTTCCAAGCCCTCCTTGAAAATGCTCAGGATTGAACCCAGGCTGTGTGCAAAGCATGTGCTCTCAAGTTGCTAAAGACTGTCCTCTCAAGTTGCTAAAGACTGTAATTACCTGCAGGCATGGCATCAGCAGTGGGCAGAGCCCAGGGCCTCAGAAGAGCCCATTGCTGGTCTGACCTGCCTATGACATCACTTCCTGCCCTCCCTGCTTGGACAGCTTTATTAAAATACAAAATATGTGAGTGGTTGCGTAAGCATTGGTTCCACCAACTGTCCCCTAAGGCAGTGGTTCCCAACAGGTGGTCCGGGGACCCCCAGGGGTCCGCGAGCTATGCCAGAGGGGTCCGCAAGATGCTATTAGAATAAAAAATATAATATATTAAATATATTTCGTATGATAACAGATTTTTTGTTTTGGCCGCTTCCTGCATGAGCAGAGTCTAGCGCAGAGTCTGTTTTGCAAAGAGGCAGCGCACACATTCTACTAACGCTCACCTCCCCAAGATGCTTTGCGCACGTCAGCTTCATTTGTGCGCTACTGCGCAGGTACCCTGTCTTCTCCATTCCCCTCCCTCCTCCCTGGCGCGCGTTGCCTCTTTGCAAAACAGTAGTGTTTGTAAACAAAGCAAGCATTTCCTTCCATGTGTTTCATGAAAAACAAATATAGGAATCGGCTCGACATGCGGTCGGATTTCAGAGTGAAAGTTTCAAGTTTGGAACCTAATATTTCAGAAATAATGGACTCAAAGGACAGATTTAACTCATCTCATTAAGAACTGAAAATTAAAACTAACTGTATACTGATGGAGTACTCTGTTGTAACTGTAAAAAACATAAAATATAAAAAGACTCTTAATTTGGCTCTCACTTTTTAATTTTAGGATTAGGAATTAATGGGGTCCTTGTCACAATAGCGGCTCGATGAGGGGTCCTCGAGAAAATTTTGTTGGGAACCCCTGCCCTAAGGACAGAACTGATATCTAAGTCAGTCAGAGGAAAACCCTCTGGGGAGAAACAGGAGGTTGGGTGTGTCTGACCCTCCCCTCTCCCCTCAGGTTCCCAGGGGCTCTTGCGAGGCCCTGGCCCCCGACCGGGGGATACAGACAAAAGCATGTCGAGCCCCTGGATTCCTTACCAATTGGAGGGGTAGGCACAGTCAACAATACCCCTCCATTACCAGCAAACTAACCAATGCCTAACCTTACAAGTTGTGACAATTTGCTTTGCAGCAGGCAAAAACCAGATGGCACCAGCCAATCAGCCAAATGGAAAAGTTCCTACTGGGCCCCCACATCAATGCGGACAACCCCACGACAGGCACAGCAAGGTCAACACATGTGCCTAAAAATAGGGAGGGAGGGCGTGAGATCCGAAGTACGCAGACAAAGAGGGGGATCTGAACACGTGCTTGCCTATTTATACCCCAGGGCTGTCAATCAAATAATGGCAACATGTCTTTTACCCCAGCAACAACCTGTGGTCCAATCACCACAGCGGTAATCCAAACAAACCCGCCCCAGCAGCAAAGGGGGTAGTTTGTTGGCTCCCACCGCAACACGTGCTCTCCAGGAAGGAGAACCCGCATTATCATCAGATCACCCGATTCTCACAGTGGGTGTGTGTGTGTGAAAATGCTAACACCCTCCAGTGATCTCTAGCAACCACAATTCAGAAGCATTATTGCCTCTGACTGTGGAGGCAGAGCATAGCCATCATGTCTTGTACAGTGGTACCTCGCTAGACGAATGCCTCACAAGATGAATTTTTTGCAAGACGAATGCGTTTTGCGATTTCAATGGAGACTCGCAAGACAAAGTTTCCTATGCCGCGCTTTGCAAGATGATTTTTTTTCGTCCCATAGGGTGCCCCGCAAGACGAATTTTTTTATTCGTCTTGCAAGGCACCCTATGGGAAACCGCACTCCAATGCGTTCCTATGGGAGCCGCTTCGCAAAACGAATTTTTCGCTATATGAAGCGACTCACGGGATGAATTAAATTCGTCTTGCGAGGCACCACTGTAATAGCTTTCTTCTCCATGAATTTATTGAATCGTCTTTTGAAGCCATCTGCGTCGGTGGCTGTCGCTGCCTCCTGTGGAAGTGAATTCAACTTTGGCCCTTCAGATGTTGCTGAACTATAACTCCCATCATCCCTGGCCAATGTCTGGAGGGCCAAAGTTTCCCCACACCTGGTGTCTATGGCACAGCAGTGTTTCTGAGTTTCCGTTTTCCAGCAGCACTGCAGCACATTACAGAAGTTGGGGCATTTTCAAGAACAGACTTCGATACGGTGCCAGAAATTGCTGATGGGGTTGAGGGAGAAAGAAGTTCTGGTGCCCATATATAAATCCTTACATACTGTTAAAATAAAAGGACTTTGTGGATTGCAGCTCAGTGCGATTTATTAGGCCTTACAGAATTTCCTGAAGAAATGTAGCAAAATGATAAGCAAATAATAATTTTGGGATACATTTTAGAGCCCAGTCGTGACTTTGACAAAGGAATATATGTATGACCCCGTCTACTTGGCTCACTTAAATCTCCTTAGAGATGTACAGGAACTGAAAAATTCAGAGAGTATCAAACTAAATGTTAACACTAGGGGGAAATTACCATAAAACTCTCAAAACCCTTATGCAGTTATGAAAATAAATCTTCGCGTACTTATTCATAATGGCAGTTTCAGCACCACACCAGCATCTATCTGTGAATACAGGGCTGGGTGGAAAGTTTTTTTTAATAATAATAATAATCATGCTTTATGCAAACATTGCAGCAAAAGGGGTGTACATGTTGAATGACAATAATGAGAAGTGGGAAGGGAAGATACACCTTTGGGAAGGTGTAGCGATGTCATTTCCTCTTTTTATTTATTTTTATTCAGGCACCACTTGATTGTAGTAAAATCTCCAAGCATTTTATGGGAAATATTAAAATGCATCAGTAAAAAAACAAAAAAAACACAGCAGAAAACATGTAAAGAAAATTACAATTAACAGCAAAAGAAATTGAAACAGGTCCTCATCTGCATGCCCAGAAAGACTTGCCTAAGCAAAAATGTTGCAAGCAGGCACAAAAAGAGTGCAGTGAATGTTCCTGCCTGATGTCAATAGGAAGGGAGTTCCAAAGTGTAGGGGCTGCCACACCATCTATTCATTACCACCCCTCTGTTGTTTTTTTCATTGTTTATTTGTCCCATGGCATGTTTCCTGTTGTTTTATTTCCCTTTCCTGTGAACAATGAATGGCAGAGGCCGGAACTCTGCTGTGCCACCAAAGCCATCAGGAAAACTGGTGGATTTAAAACAGCAAAAGTTTTTTTATTTTGCTTTTAAAGATTAAAATAGCCAAAATGAAGAGGTAAGAAAAGCAAAATGAACAGGGTAAGAAACGCTGACTGCACCAGCCCCATAACCTAAGATCAAAAACCACTGTTCAAACCATGAGCGGAAGCTGCCTTTTGCTGCTGCTATTGCATTTGCATTGTGCCGGTCTCCTGCCACCCTTCTCCATCCCAGTAAGCAGTAGCAAGCCACCTGATGAGAAAGTGGTGGGCAAGCTGCTTCTGACCATATGGCATGGCCTGAAGGTATGTGAGGCCCCTGTGTTGAAGCTAAGCAGGTCTGGTTCTGGACAGCATTTTGGATGGGTGACTGCTCAGAAATCACATGCCCACTGCTTTGTGTTCCATGGTGGAAGGAAGGTGGAATAGAATCATAGAATCATAGAGTTGGAAGAGACCACGAGGGCCATCCAGTCCAACCCCCTGCCAAGCAGGAAACACCATCAAAGCATTCTTGACATATGGCTGTCAAGCCTCTGCTTAAAGACCTCCAAAGAAGGAGACTCCACCACACTCCTTGGTAGCAAATTCCACTGCCGAACAGCTCTTACTGTCAGGAAGTTCTTCCTAATGTTTAGGTGGAATCTTCTTTCTTGAAGTTTTAATCCATTGCTCCGTGTCCGCTTCTCTGGAGCAACAGAAAACAATCTAAATAGCAAGGCACAAAGATGAAACCAAAGTATCTGCTCCTAAAGCACCACTTGAAAATGGGGTGACAAATGGGGGGGGGCATTTCTTCCCACCCTTATGGAAAACAGTGGGCTAAACAGAACCTTGCTCAGATTCAGCAGACTCCCCCCCCCCCTATCAGGGGCGGACTTTGGTCTTTCAAATTTCGGCGGCGCCCTATGCAAGGCCAATATTTGGTGCCCTCACCTCTGTCAGGGAATGGTCTGAAGATGAGGACTGGGGAATGCATTCTATGGCAGACCAGCTTCTCTCCGATGGAGAGCTGGAGTGGGAAGAGTTGCCCCCCTTGTCCACAGCATGTTCAGAAGCAGAGAGAGAGAGACAGAAGCTGAACAGCTTAGGCAGGAGTTGCCCAGTTTCAAGATAATGGCAAGGGAACCAGAAGGGAGGGGGCAGCTAGTCGAGACGTCACTTGAGTGTGTGTGGGACCCCCCTCCTCACAGACTCAGAGGTCCAAATGTATCAGAGAGCAAAGGAGTCTAAAATGCTGTGGAAGTAGGATTTAGAGTAGCCAAGGAGTCTAAAATGCTGTGGAAGTCGGAAGGAGGATTTAGATTAGCCATTCTTATCTGTGAAGTTACCGAAGGGAGAGGAGGACTCTCCATGCCTGACAACCTCTCACCTTTCATTCTTCTCAATTCACAACATCAGAGTTGTGACACCCCATAGCGCCCCCTAGGCTTGGCACCTGGTCGCACTGCCCTAAATCCACCTCTGCCCCCATGTCCAAACACCCCCACCGACCCACTTAGATAGATAAATAACTTAAGACATTTTGAAAGCATGCATAGAATGAAAAGTTTTATTTGGGATCTTTAAACGAAACAGATATCTTGGAGGGAGATTAAATGTGTGAAGAATACATATCCTTTGGGCTGAGAAATCATGTGTAGAACTGGGCTGTCCTGACATTATGGTGCAGATACAGAAGAAACCCATGTCTGCAGGGGAACAGCTGGGAAATTATGTTTGTTTATGGAAATGCTTTTCAAAACAAACTCTTTTTAATATCAGTTTGACATTTCAGAATTTGATTAAGATGATATATATAATGCACCTATGGCCAAGATCTCGATTAATGGCACACACAGGGTTTTAGATTCAATTAAGTCCTAAGAGAAATGTGGCAGCATGTTCCTTTAAATAACAGTATGAAACTGTTAGCAGTCACCCCTGATAATACATCAGGAAGACCCCTGCCTGAACAGAGAAGCAGTGCATGTGTTTTCATCACATTATCTTCAAGCATACTGATTATCTTTCCAAAGAAGGAGACCAAATCCAGCTAGCTGCTTCTTACCCTAAAAACAGACAAGAAGTACAACTGACGAGCAATGCAAACCAGACTGGAACTATGTTGCCCAGACAAATATGTCTGTTGTGCAGTGTTCAGTGGTGTGTGCATTTTCCCATGTAGCATCAGGGCATCTATCCGTAAAGTTCTCTGGTAACATACCAGTGTGGCATGGTGGTTAAAGTGTCGGACTAGGACCTGGGAGACCAGGGTTCAAATCCCCACTCAGCCATGATACTCACTAGGTGACCTTGAACCAGTCACTGCCTCTCAGCCTAACCTACCTCACAGGGTTTTTGTGGGGATTAAATGAGGATGCAGTGAACCATGTATGCCACCTTGAGTTCATTGGAGAAAAAGGTGGGAAATAATTGCAATAAGTAAACAAACAAACAAACAAACAAACAAATGAAAAAACAAATAAAGCAAGGAATTGAGTATCAAATAACTCTGTATCCTGATGAAAATGAGGGAGAGTGCAGCAGGTCAGTTACCAGTGTTGTAGCGTGGTTTGCCAGTGCCCGGGGCATGCGTACCAGGTTGGGGCAAAGCACAAAGGCTGAACAGAGTCCATCTGACACCACTGGAGCCAAGTGTGCCACCTTGCTTGCAAGCGGGGGGGGGGGGAGCTGGCCAGCTGACACGGACCTTGGTGGGCGAATCCCCTCCTCACCTGTGGAGAGGAGTGCAGGGCCATGCTGTGCTGGGCTCACCCCTTGCCCAGCTCCCTCCCTCCACACCCACTCACCTTTCACGAAGTGTGCCAAATTAGGAGTGAGTGAGCGCTGGCCAGGCAGCCATTCAGTGAGGGGGCTGCGGATATGACAGTGAGGCCAGACCCAGAGACCCCCGCCCTTGGGCAGGGAAGGATGGGGAGCCAAGAAAAGGGTTCCTAGAAACCGGCACCTGTGGGGAGCACCAGGTTCACCACCATCAAAATTGTGCATCTGGGGCCATGGCCCCCTACGCTACACCACTGTCAGTTGCTATTGCTTACAGGGAGGGAGGAGCACACTGACATAGCCAATTGGGTAGTTCTGCTAGTGTGGTTGCACCGCACCAACCTTCCCCCTGTCTCGGACCTCTCCCTCCTGCTGAGCAATAATGACCCACCTGCTGGAAAGCTGGCAAAGGCCAGATCTGTCTGGGATGCTGCAGTTGCATCCTGTTTAGATCAGATGGCATCCAAGGGCCCTTCCAACTCTTTCATTCAAAGCTTCTTGAATGCCAGCGTAAATGCCCCTTTAAACAGTATTTGTGATGGCATGAGGGCTGCTGCATTTGACTGGCTGCCCATGTGCAAGGAGACCCACTGCAGGGAACTTCATACGGCTACCCTCGGCCCAATGACTGCCATGCAAATTGGCCTGTAATTGGCCCTGCTATAGCCTCCCAATACGTACTGTAGTTGTAAGAGAAAGAATAAAGAAATAGCAGCATCTTGCATTTAGTTGCTCTTACCCACCCCTGCCGCTTCATGCTTTAATAGATGCCTAATGCCTTTTTTATGTTCAGCAAGACTTCATTAGTTTATAAATTAGCATCCTGAAGTGGATGTTTGCCACCAGTGGCTGACTTTCAATTGCCAGCAATACAGGCGTAGTGATCCTTTAAAAAAATATTTCATTTATCTTTGTTTTTCGCTATTTGGGAGGGGGAGATTAAGTGCTTATGAAATAAACACACAATGATTCACTCTGCTGCTTAACGTTTAAATCCACCCAGGATCATTTCATTCTCTGGGGTTCTGTATTCTTCCACCCGTTTCCAACACAAAGACTCCCCCCTACACACAAGCATGCCTCTCTGCTGCTGGAGGGCAAATGCTGTGCCTCTTCATCCATGTCAGTAAGGCATAGTTAGGAAATCAATTGGACTTGAGAGACTGATCTGGTAATAATACTGTATACCTTGTGCACTGTGAAACTCAACGGGGAGCATCTAAGGTCAGAGGGATTACTGTGTGCCGCAGGTACATTGCAAGATGCTCGTGTGGAGGATCAGTGTCTTTGGCCACCTGAACTGGGAAATGAGGCCACAGGAGCACAGTGCCCCAGAGAAAGTTAGATCCATTTTTTATTGCTAAGAATAATAAGTAAGGTGGTTCATCATCTGTGACTCTGTACCTGATTCCCCAGCTTGCAGTCTGCAATTCTGTAAATGCGGCATCTGGCCGTGGATTCAAACACTTTAGGATCTCAATAGTGAAAAGAAAAGTTTTGGGAACATGTATTGAATCCCAAAGCCATTCCTGTAATCAACTGATTCCCTAGAAACTCTTTCCCCCATCCTTAGACATTCTGGTCCCACTGGTTACTGTGAACAACCAGCATTCTAATCTGAGAAAAAACAGCTTCCACACACCCCTATTGTTAAGGGCTAGTTTTGAGCAGTGTCCAGGAAACAAAGAGTCAGAAGAGGATGGGCCAGGCCAGAGAACTTGGAAGTAGGTTGTGAATGATTATGAGTCACTCAGATTTGGATATACATGATAATGCAACCCTTGGGGAACCCTCAGTAGCAAAGCATTCGATGGTTCGCCTGCATTCCAGAAGGTCAAATTCCCAAAGGAGAACTGTGTTTCAGTTCATCGATTGGATTGGGAAGTGGAAATTTGTTAGCTTCCCATTAAAATGTGAACTGAATGAACATCTCTGCTATCTTATGCATAGAAAGGGGGGGCATCATATTTCAAGCTGCCTTGAGGCCGATGAATCTGTAGCTAAGGCAGGGCTGAACCTGATCCAATTCTCTGCTGCTTTCAAATAATGAAGATGCAAGATGTTAACATGATATAAATCAAAACAGTTGTCATAAATATGAGAGGGCATATCGGGGGACCGGAGGGGGGAGATCTTCCAGGCTTATTTGTGTAACTTGAAATGCATCTGTCAAAGCTTTCCTCTGGGACAACTCATGATGAATCAAAGCCTGGAGTGAGTGCAGAAGTTCACACAGCAGAATCAGATTTCTACAAGACAGAGAGTGGGGAAGAAGGAGCAAGGGAAAGACAGTTCTTTGGTATGGGATTTAGGAATGTGTGGTGGCCCTGAACAACCTTCTGAGAGAGATGGGTGGTGGACTCCCATACTATGATCAGCTACTCATCAGAGATTGGACTTCCGGGTATCTGTCAAGGTGCAGCATATGTTTGCCATAGCATGTGGGTATCAAAAACTAGGCTGAGGAGCCCCCCCCTCCCCAAATTCCTGACCAGGATCCTGAAGCTGCCCAGGAGCAGTGGAGCAGTAGAGATTTGGAACAGCGGTTTGCAGAGGGGCATAGTTCTGAAGACAAAAGTTGGGAAGAACTGGGGGGTGAACAGCAAAGTGAAGAAGAACTGGAGCGAGAGAGAGAGTTAACAGACTCACTTTCTCTGGAAAGTGTCCAGCCTATCAGTCCAAGGCCATGCAGAGCAGGTAAGGTGGCTACACAAAAAGCACAGTGGTTGTGAAATCAGGTTGCAAGGGGCGGAAGGGACTGGGGGGCAAGTGGGTGGAAACCTTAATTGGGAACACCGTCATTCCAAGAATGGCTGCTTTGTTCTCTTACTGTGATCATTAAAGACTCTTTTTGCTTTGGCTTGTTCATCTAAAGCCAAAGGGGGGGAGGGAGAGGAAAATAAATATAAATAATGCTAATAATGTTTGTTTGGAGAACTGTGCTGCAAAATTTGGGGAAGTGAAATTTTCTTTAGGAGAGCTGTTTTCCAATTCACATGTTGGTCAGAGAAATGTGATTTAGGTAGTTTCTTACGTAAAATGCAAGCAAAATTGAATTTCTCATCCTGCCCTGTTCCTCACAATGAGCAGGCTGGGGAAGTGTGTTACACACATAGCTATTTTTGCACATGCGGAGGGACTCTGGCCAGTTGTTCTAGCCCGAGCAAGCAAGCACAAAAGTTCTTTACCAAAGCTGCTGTCTTTGACCAAACTTTTGAAGGTGACTGAGAGAGTCTTAGAAGGTTCAACTTTTGATGGCATTTCCAAATTTGCTGCAGGAGATGCCTCACAGGGTTGTGTTTGTGTCGCTTTGTACACTCCATGCCCTTAGGGAGTGTTCCAGGCAGTGAGGAGGAGATTAAGTGAGTTTTGCTTTGTAAAACACAACAGCCCTCCCTCCCAGCCATATCTTATTGCTGTTCTGAAAAGAAAAAGGAATTTTCAGCGTATAAGACTACTTTTTAACCCAGGAAAATCTTCTCAAAAGTCGGGGGTTGTCTTATACGCCGGGTCGTATTTCTTATACGGCGAGTATATCCCAAACTCTATATTTTAAGTGGAAAAGTCGGGGGGTCGTCTTATATGCCCAGTCATCTTATATGCCGGAATATGCGGCTAAATGTTTTCTTCTGGGTTTTGTTCTTTCAGCACGAGCCTGCAAATCTAGCACAACTGTGACCATCTGCCAGACACGAGGGGCCTCACACTGTACTCATTGGGGGAACAGCTAATGTTCTCTATACTTCTTCAGTTATTCTGGTTGCTGAGCAGCAAAGGGGGTAGCAATGGACCTCCTCTTCCTCTCTTGACAATGATGTGTGGGATATACCTATTAATGATAAATTAGCATGTGCTATTAAGGTAAGGTGGGGAATATGCAGGAGAAATGATTTGGGGGAGATATGGAAGGTGTTTGTAGAATTAGTACTGTTAAAACGGAAAGGGGTCAAAACATCACAAGAGGTGTTGAAATTTTGGGAGGTGACAATGGAATGGGGTGCTCATTTTTATTCTTTTGATTATAATATATATGATATATAATTATATGATATATGATTATTACTTTGTCAAAATAAAAAAGGAAAATTAAAAGGAAATAAAAGATAATGATGGGGGAAAGAGACAGAGCTGTGTGCCATCAGCATGGTAGCACTAAGCTCCACGATGAATTTTAGTAAGTTTTTTTTTTGTCCAAACATTCTTGTTTAATAATGAACTCATGGTAACTCACACAAGACAGTTTTACTGGTTCAACTAGTAAAACACTACCTGGTTGGAAGCGTGTCTGTCTATTCTGCAGCAAGCTATCAATACAAATACCCACCCACCCCCCATAGTGCCTATTCTAGTAATGCTATTTAATATCATAGCATATTGTGTACAAAACACATTATGTTATGCTAAAACAATGGAGTAACTCTTATGGCCGAACTCTTAAAAGGACCGGCTTTAACAACCGTTTGCCTTGAGAGTTGCCATTTCATTGTTGTTTTTCAAAGTTCTGTCCTGTCAAATGAGTTTTGAAGTGTTTCTTCGTTGTGGTTTGCAGGCAAACAATGATTGTTCGGCGCTGCTGTTAGGATTATTTACTGACACTCCAAAGGAATCTTCAAAACCGAGCAGATGAAAGTTTAAAAAGAGAGAACTAAAGGAGCAAGCAGAATAACTGTCAGTGATACAAACTCAAATTAATCAAAAGCTGCACAGAATGGTTTCCGGCTCAGTTTTTAAGTGGAAAGCACTGCTTCCGGTTGGATGGGGAGAGGGAGTTTTCCCCCGTTTTGTTTTCTGTTTTTGTTTTTTTAAGCCTATAAGAGAATGCTCACTTTTTCCTGCTCCTGTTTACTGCTTTTGTTTCTATGTCCTTTTTCTTGGTTAGGATTTCCTTTTCCTTCCTAAAGTGATCCCAACCAGTCAAGGATCGCATAGTGAATGGGATGTTAGGACTGCTAAATATGTGCATAAGCCTCAGATAAAGCACAAATCCAAGCCAAGTCAGCTCACTTCAGAGCCCACGTTCCGAATTGAAAGTGACTTGGCTTGTTCTGGCTGTCTTAATTCTTGGAGATTAAGTTTCACTTTCGTGAAATCATCTCTTCAATCTTTATAATTAAGCCTCATTTAAATATTATGGTCACCTTCATGAACTAATTAAAATGAATTATGGCTGGGTAGGCATTTTAATCCTCAACCTTTATTTGGGAACTTTTAAAATAACCTTTTTTTGAGGGGTGGGAGTGAGTGGAATATCCTTTCGAGAGACATAAAATCTACAGTGGAACTCTCAGGTTTTCTTCACAAAGGAGTCCCATTTCTGTCATTAAAGTTTCCATGTAATAATTGACTATAAAATTGCAGCTTATGTATTTATCTCCACCCTCTACTGTGCTATGATTCTTTTGGGAAGTTTTATTTTTTTACTTTATTTTTACTTTACTTTTCCCACCACCCATGAGAACAACCCTGCTGTATTAGGCTGCAGTTACATCAAGTCTTTACATCCTGTTCTCAAAGTTGTTTACAGGAAGATGGCAAACAGGACCCAAGTGCAATAGCATTGTCACCCCTCATGTCAGGGTTCAGGAATCGGCTTCCTCTCTCACACACCCTTTGGCAGTAGATAAGCAGAACAAAGAGAAAGGAGTCTTCTTACCTGTTATAACTGGTTATAACCAGTACCACTGTATTCTGCTCTGGTCAGACCTCACCTGGAGTATTGTGTCCAGTTCTGGGCACCACAGTTCAAGAAGGATACTGATAAGCTGGAACGTGTCCAGAAGAGGGCAACCAAAATGGTCAAAGGCCTGGAAATGATGCCTTATGAGGAACGGCTTAGGGAGCTGGGTATGTTTAGCCTGGAGAAGAGAAGGTTAAGGGGTGATATGATAACCATGTTCAAATATATAAAAGGATGTCATATAAAGGAGGGAGAAAGGTTGTTTTCTGCTGCTCCAGAGAAGCGGACACGGAGCAACGGATTCAAACTACAAGAAAGAAAATTCCACCTAAACATTAGGAAGAACTTCCTGACAGTAAGAGCTGTTCGGCAGTGGAATTTGCTGCCAAGGAGTGTGGTGGAGTCTCCTTCTTTGGAGGTCTTTAAGCAGAGGCTTGACAGCCATCTGTCAGGAATGCTTTGATGGTGTTTCCTGCTTGGCAGGGGGTTGGACTGGATGGCCCTTGTGGTCTCTTCCAACTCTATGATTCTATGATTCTATGAATGATCACAGCGAGAGAACAAAGAATCCATTCCTAGGAATGGTGGTGCTCCCAATTAAGGGTTCCACCCACTTCCTCCCTAGTCACCCACATCACTACTACATCTTGTGACCTGATCACGCAACCACTGTGTTTTCCGTGCTGCCACCTTATCTGTTCTTCTTGACCTTGGGCTGAGCAGATGAATGATTTCCAGCGACAGCGAGTCTGTTAACTCTTTTTTTCCCTAGTGCTTCTCTCCCTAGCTGTTCCCCCTCCAGTACTTCCCAGTTTCTGCCTTCTGAACTATGTCCCTCTGTAAACCACTCTTCCAAATCTATACTTTCTTTCTGCTCCTGGGAAGATTCAGGATCCTGGTCAGGAGCGGGGGGCGGAGGGAGCTCGCACCATTCCTCCTCAGTGCAGCCCTCCTCAGCACGGTCCCCGACACCTCATGATTGCCATCGACTGGTATTCAAAGGCAAGCTGTCTTCGACAGTGAAGGTAGAACATAACCATAATAGTTACCGTAGCTATCAGTAATCAAACTACAGTGATACTGCAGTTATTAATATTGTTTAGCTTGAAGCAACAGGATGCATAAAAATGGACTCCTTTTGGAATATTTTTCCCCAGACCTATTATAATAATAATAATGACAATAATAATAGTAATTTATTATTTATACCCCACCCATCTGGCTGGGTTTTCCCAGCCACTCTGGGCAGCTTCCAACAAAAGATTAAAAATACATTAAAACACCAGTCATTAAAAACTTCCCTAAACATAAGTATTTGATCCAAAGCTTTACTATCCAGAACTTCTTCAAAACAGGTACAAACAATTGATGATGCACCCAAATAATTCCAAAAAACCCAACATCTTAGAAATATAATTCCAAACAAACCTAAAATCAAAGGTCTCTCTTTCTTTACATCCTCCATCAGCCTGCATTCCAGCCTGAAGCTATGCACCTCCTTGAGAGCCATTATCACATCCTTTATTGTCTCTGTGGCATCCAGAGAATGACAAATTGGCAACTCCCTTCAAGATGGAGATTTACAATGGAATACCCCATGTGTGGTAAGGTTAAACACTCACATGAGGCTAGCAGAGAACAACAGTTAATTATCAACTCCGCTAGACCAGAGAGAGAGAGAGAGAGAGAGAGAGAGAGAGAGAGAGCTAATATCTAGAAGGCTTTTTGGTCATAATCAAGTATACACTTCCAGAGTTAAGGTTAAATACATGGTTTCTGGTTTGTGAGCCACCATAGGCACTAGAGGGCCGTGAAAATTTATGTCCTGGGCTTATTAGACTTGTCTACCCATTTACTATCTGAAACCAAAGGGATGCATTGGATGCCAGATGATAATTTTTTAAAGCTCCCCTACCCCACTATTATGGAGGGAAATGATGGTAAGTCTCTTCTCCAGTTTCCTGGAAGTAGCAGGTGCTGTTGCTGCTGCAGGTCTTATTGCAGGATGGGGTGGAATTTGATTCAGTTTACATTTAAAGGTAAAGCTGCTTAATTTGCACTTTCTGAAACAATATAAAAACCAAAATACAATTTTTCAAAATTCACACTTCTCAAAGTTTTGTGATGCAGTTCTCAAATGAAACAATGTGCACATAATAGAGGCAAACATTATATATGAGAGAAATTTACACCAAAATACTGGCAATATTTTATGAGGGTTTATTATTATTGTTGTAGATTATTGCAGAAATGTGGAGAACTAAATTTAAGATTGGGAGAATGAGAAAACTGAATTTGACAGGTCCATCCCTATTTGCAATGTTACTGCTTATAGAAAGTTGCCTTGCTGTTTAATGCACAAAGATATAGATATATATACTAGCTGACCCGGCCACGCGTTGCTGTGGTTCTTTCCTGTGATTTCCCACCCCCACCCTGTCCCGATCCATGACGTATCCTGCCCCTCCTCCCTCCACCCCGGCTCATCCCTGTGTTTCGGTAGGATAACCTTTCCTCTGTTGTCCCTGGGGAGTGTTGCCCCCCCTGTATCTCCATACCTTGGCCCCCCCCCTCGAAAAGGAACTGTTAGGTTCTGGGTTCTATTTCCCAGCATGCACTTTTGTCTGAACCCTCTGTTGTTCCTGGAGAGTGTTGGCCCCTACCCCTGGTATCTTCCTACATTGGCCCCCATCCTTGGAGAAGGAGCTGTCAGTTTCTGGGTTCCATTTCCCAGTATTTACTTTTGTCTGAGCCCTCTGTTGTCCCCTCCCCCCTGTGTCTCCATGCATTGGCCCCTGCACACGCATCGTGAGCATTTCTATATGTTTAGATTAAGGACCGGGTTGATGATGTGCCCTGGGACCCAGAGAACTACTTAAAGAATCCCAACCTGGGGAGGGGGGGCAAATAGCGAAGCCCCACAGCCCTGTAGCAACAGACAGGCCCAGACAGAAGGAGGGGGATCATATGGGCCACTTGGCGCGGGCCTCCGAATCCAAAGCGGGCCTCGGTCTGCATATTCACGATCAGTAAAATGAAAAAAGTAACAAAAGGGTTAAAATCAGGGACACATTATCTTATCTACCTGGGCCGGGCCTCTGTCTGGCCCTGCAAGGGCCTGGCAACAGAAGGTGCGTTCTGAAGTACCCGAGTTGTTCAGTTCCATAAAAAAACCCAGGAAGTGGCAAGGGGAAGGTAGGGAATTGTAAATGGGGTGGGGAGGTTGCACTGCAAATATCTGAGGACTTAAACTGGGGAGAGAAAGTGAATGGTTGTTTTTATATATATAAAAAAAGACACAGAGGCTTACAATCAGTTGTTTCTCCTAAAATAAGACATACACATAAAATAAGTCATATTTATTTTTGTCTTGTGGATTTTTTGGGGGTAGTGGTGCTAAATTGTAAAGTAAAAACCCCTTGCAGTGTAGGGGCCTACATAAATCAAAGGCCGTGGTGCGGTCTGTGGCAACCCCCCCCCCCAGGCAGGCCCCGACCTCCACTTGGCAATGTTGGTTCTTTGGTGGGGTTTTTTTGGGGTGGGGGTAGTGTTGCTAAATGGTAAAGTAAAACCCCTTGCCGTGCAGGGGCCTACATAAATCGAAGGCCGTGCTGCGGTCTGTGGCAACCCCCCCCCAGGCAGGCCCCGACCTCCACTTGGCAATGTTGGTTCTTTGGTGGGTTTTTTTTTTGGGGGGGGTAGTGGTGCTAAATGGTAAAGTAAAACCCCTTGCCATGCCCCCAAGTGTGTTGCTGTGGGTTATCCCCCTCCCCAGGCCTAGTGGAGGCCTGTCAGGGGCCTAAAACAAAGGCCTAGATAAAATGGCTGCCTTGGTGTATTTCAGTTGCTTGGTTGATGATGATGTCATTTGGTTTGTGGGTGTGGCTTGGATTTCTCGGGAAGGGAGGGGGTGGAGGAGGGTACTACGCCACTTGAGGGCGCTGTTTGACTTGGTGGAAAAGCAGGTCTGCACCTGGGCAGGTGTGCGATTTGAGGGATTTTTGCCCCCAACAACGCTCTAGGAGTGGCCTGGATCGTTGTGTCAAAATTTCAGGACGATCGGTCAAGCGGTTACGGAGAAAAGTGTCAAACGGAATTTCACGATTTTTACATTCATATATATATATAGACTAGGCTAAAATATGCAGATATTGGTTCGGGAAACGTACAAAATGCATTATATTAGGGTCAATTGCTGTGCAAAAATATGTATATTAGACAAAATTGCATACATCAGAACTTCACTTATGGATCTTCATGACTACTTTTAAAATTAACGAGGAAATGTATTGTACTGAACTTAAGAGCAGAAAAAAACCGAGAAACTGAAATGGGCAGATTCACACATCCCCAAGCAGCACTGTCTTTGAGCATGAACAGAGTGTGTTGTGTTGACTGCTCAGCATTCTGCACATGTTCTGTTTTCTTCCATCCACAGCTAAGCCAGCAACTCAGAGGCTGCATGACCCAACAGGCAGGTGTCCCTTATTTGGAAACTTGAACACCTGACAAAAAGAGAGGCTGTGGCTGTCAATGGCAGAAATAGGTGGAACATTATGCAATTTCGCTGGAAACCAATATCTGTACGTGATTTACCTGCTATAGAATCAAACAGAGGTGGCAAGGTTTGCCCAGGCTTCTCAGATAAGAACTGATAGATTCACAAATCCCATTGTCAGTTTGACTGCTATAATAAGGGAGGGGGAAGAGAATAACAGAGGGTAGCTTTGCCCCTCGAGACCCAGTTAGAGGTCTCTGTGGAGGCCCAAATGCAATTCCCCATGTTTGGAGAGGCAAACCCTCCACGGTGGCTGGAGGGGAAATCCATCTATGTTGTCAATGCTGCTAATGTTCTCCTCCGGGAATATTCAGGGGGCTCTTGGGGAATTGGTCCTTTCAACCACTCTTAGGCTGTCACCCTAGCCTTGTTTCATTTTCTGGCTTTCTTAACTTGAAATTCGCCTCTAAATTACATTAAGAACAGCATGAACCATTGCTTCTCTCATTTTGCCTCCCAGCTAAAAGCTTTCTTCTCTCTGTACTGAGCCTGTTAAATGCAATAGAGTGAAAGCTTCATAAATCATAAACAAGACGAGGGCCGGAAAGAAAAGCCACCGTGAGTGGGGAAAGAGAGGGGCCCAGCAATCAGACCGAGGGTCAGTATTCAGCGCAGGGTGCTTATTTTTAAACCAAATGAGCAGGAGGCAAAGGGGACAACTTGGTTTTCTGCTTAAGCAGGGCAGGGGAGGAGGGAATCGCTGAAGTAACAAGGCTGAGAGAAAACCGCTCTAAAAAAGCAAGGGTGGATGTGCTGTGCTACCCTTCCCACTCTAGGAAAGGACTGTTGCTCGGTGGTAAGGTAAAGGTAAAGGTACCCCTGACCGTTAGGTCCAGTCGCAGATGACTCTGGGGTTGCGGCGCTCATCTTGCTCTATAGGCCAAGGGAGCCAGCGTTTGTCCGCAGACAGCTTCGGGTCATGTGGCCAGCATGACTAAGCTGCTTCTGCTGAACCAGAGCAGTGCACGGAAACGGCGTTTACCTTCCCACTGTAGCAGTACCTATTTATCTACTTGCACTTTGATGTGCTTTTGAACTGCTAGGTGGGCAGGAGCTGGGACCGAACAACGGGAGCTCACCTTATCGCAGGGATTCGAAACGTTGACCTTCTGATCGGCAAGCCCTAGGCTCAGTGGTTTAGACCACAGCGCCACCCGCGTCCCACTGCTCAGTGGTAGAGAATCTGTTTTGCATGCACAAAGTCCCACTCCCAGGTTGAATTCCCAGTATCTCCAGATAGAAGTGTGTGTATGTGTGGGGGGAAATCCCTGCCTGAAACCCTGTAGAGCCATGGGGCCCTGTCAGTGTAAACCAGTGTTTCCCAAACTTGGGTCTCCAGCTGTTGTTGGACTACAACTCCCATCATCCCTAGCTGGCAGGTCTAGTAGCCAGGGATGATGGGAACTGTAGTTCAACAACAGCTGGAAACCCAAGAAACATTGGTGTAAACAATACTGAGCTAGATAGGTCTGATTCAGTACAAGGCAGGTGGGAAAGGTGGGATGTCCACATACTCCCCCCTACATATTATTACAATCTTCTTGGTGGTTGAAGTCCTCCTTTTTGAATGTTTGGTAATTTGCTTTAGGAAGGCATCATCCAAGTCTTCAGTCTGGTTTGGAGGTCTATAGCATAAACCTATAGTAAAGTCACTGTTGTCTCCCTCTCCTACAATTTCTCCCCAGATACTCTCAATCTGCCTTCCATGCTCCAAGCCATGGATCTTTTCACAAGTATACAAATCCGTTTCATATAATGCTACTCATTCTCCCTTCCTGTTTGCTCTATTACTTTTGAATAGGTTATACCCCTCTGTTTCTATATTCCAGTTATGAGTCTCATCCCTCCAGGTTTTGGTAATACCTACTAGGTCATCTTTGCCATTCTGTATTAACAGCTCAAATGTGTCTTGTTCATTTCCCATACTCTGTGTATTAGTATAGAGACAATCAAAGCCATGGACAATTGCCTCAACCTGCTTCCTTCTTCTAGTTTTCTGCCCTTTAGCAGGTTTCTGTAGTACCACCTCCATTTCCTGTACATCAATGAAGCTATTATCCCCATTACCAGGTGTTCCCCTGTCATAAGTAATATTGTCCTCCCCCTGGCACTTAATTAGAATATCTCCTGATAAGTTTATGAGACTCTTAGCAAACACATTATTGCCAATTACTGTGAGGTGCATCTCTCACTAGAAGTCCTTCCTCAAAGAAGCAGAGACTATGGTCCAATAGCCAAACCTTTTCTGATGACACCACTTGCTCAGCCAGTGGTTTACTTCCAGTGTTTTCCTCTCTCTTTTGGGGCCACAACCTCCAATAGGAAGTTGTGATGGGAAAAAACAGCTGCGCCCCAAGCCTTTCAACTTCCAACCCAGTGTCTCATAGTCCCTTGTTATATGTCAAAGGCTGTGTCTGGCAGTATTGTTTGTACCCACATGAATCAGAAGGAAGGGGCTTTATAAGACTTGGTCAGTGGGCTTTATAAGACTTGGCAGCTTCTCTGTCACATCCTGAATCTTTGCACCTGGAAGACAGCACAGGTGTCAGGAGTCCAGTTCCTGGCTTGATCACACAGTAAGCATAGTTAATTAAAAAGGATGATTTATTGTCAAAACAACAGATTGCTCCAGATGGCTCTAACACAGCCTCCTGGCATCATCAATCATGATGACCCTTCTGAAGACTCCTTCCAGGTTCTGCCGAAGATAGAGAACTTTCGTGTCTTACGCCTCTTGTTTTGTTTGCGTTCTAACAGCCCTCCCCTTAGCCTACTCTTAAGAGGGATTGGCTCAGCTCCAATCTCTTCTTGTTCTGAAAAACTGCTTCCTTCTCTGTTTGTACCAGTTTGCACTTCTTGAGAGCGTGGGCTGGGTTCCGGCCCACTCTCAGCCATTCCCTTATAAACCAGCATTCCAAAGGGCAGGGGAGTTGGCACTAGCTGATGCTCATCCTGCCTGGCAGTTAACCCTCTCTGTTCCTGGCTTGTTTCTTCAGCTGGTTGCAACCCTTCCCTGGGAGCTGATTGTAAACCGTCACTGGGAGCAGGTTCATTCACGACACCAGGGCATCCTGTTACCTCTGCACACTGGTGCCTCTGTCCCGCCTCAGTAAGGAGTCACCTCCCACCACCACACATCTCTTCCTCCTCTAAGGAGTGTACATGGTATCTTCCACAGCCACCTTAGTGTGTTCTGAAGTCTGCAGCTGCTGTACTTGCTCCTCTGGCCCAGAACTGATGTTCAAGATGAGGGCACAGAATCAATTTTGCATTGCCAATGATACAGCATGGCTCCTGACAGTCCTGCTTCTGTGTGTCCTGTTCCTCCAGGGCTTAATCTCCTGCAATGGGCAGTCTTCCTCCTTCCTAGCATCCCTCCCCACTCCATGCCACTGTTCCAGGCAGGCCTCAAGTTGCTGTACTTTCTCTTCCAGCAAGGCAACCACCTTGCGCTTTCTGCAGGTGTATTGTTGCACATTATCAGGCAGGAAGACAAACATGGCACAGGGGTTGTGGGTCACTGCAGCAGCTCCCTCACCGTCCATGTCTCTTGGCCCTATGTACACTGCGAGACAGCACTCCTGGCCTCCCCATCCAAATGCCCTCACAAATGCTCCTGTTTACAAGTCCTGGTCAACTTGCTTCCTCTCAACCGTAAGCCCTGCCTCTCAGATCATATGCTCTAATAGAGCACAGGGTCACACCCAGAAAGAGGGAGACACAAACTCACAATCAAATCTCCAAACAGCGCAGATAAGCAACCTGCCTTAATCCAAAGACGCAAGCTCACTCTATTGCACCAGTCCCTTGCAAACTCCCCTGTTTTTAAATCCTGGTCATGAGCGCCGCATCAGAAGCTCCCAGAGATTCCAAGCAGCTAAGTTAAACGGCTTCTGGCTGCTAACCCCTCCCCCAAATCACTCCCTTGTTGAGCCTTGCTTCCTCTGAGCTTCAGAGCATTCCCAAAGTCTCTTACCTCTCTGCCCAGAAGGCTTTTTAGGTGAGTTTACTTATGTCATCTGCATTCTTTTGATTCTAGAGGACCCAGCTGTCAAAACTGGATAAGAAACATAAACTTCATTAAAAACTGGAGTGTGCATTCGAAAGAGCGTTCCTCGGGATTGTATTTTTTAAAAAAGCAGCTTAATTCACATGCAGCTTTAATCTCTATTTCTGCAAATAATTCAACTGCTTCATAATGAAGAATGAGCTGAATGCCTCCTATGCCCTCAGATGAACAAGGTCATATATTTGGAGTATCCCCTCCTTTATTATTTCAAAACCCATCCACTTTCATTTAATATTAACAGAAGCATCTGCTTCCGTCCTCAGTCTTCGTGAAGAAATCCCTCCAGTTCTGCTGATTATTTGCCCCGGCTCCAATCTCCGAAGGCATTCGCCTTGTCTCTTCCGCTCTTCCACAAAGGCAGCCAAAGGTGCTGGAAGGAAACAGGAGCAGATGAAAAAAAGGAATGGTCTGCTTTCATTGATTGACTCTGGGTTTGCCAACAGTGAAGAGTTACCCAACTGTGAATAATGACCACAGCAGAGGAGACAAGATAAGCACAATAAATAAGATTGAAGCAGACACACAGCATATAAAAACGTCATCTGCACAATGCTGCCTGCTAAATTCATTCATTAAACAGTGATGAAAATGCTGTTTAAATAGGGAGAAAACCAATGCAGAGTTTAATAACCTGCACGCACAAAGCCAGCCCACTCCTTCTCCCGCAGGCCTCTGTGTGCTTTCACACAAACACCCACGACGATCATGCCATGTGAATTTCGGCCAAGGGTTAGTCACTGGCAGGTATATTATGCCCTTCAACATTTAACAGGTAAAACGCAGCGAGTATAGGAACTGAGCAGTGTGTGGAGGCAGTGCATGTGCGGGGGGATGGGACAGGTGAACCTGACAACGGGCTCTATTATCTTTATCTGGAGGTGTTTGAGTCAGCTTCAGAACAGAAAGGTGAGGCCTCATATTGGACCAAGACAGAGAGGATGCAGATTTCCAGCCACGCTTCTGTTACACGCTTAAAATTGTGTTAGGCTCCCTGCTGCATAAAAAGCTACTGTTAGTATACTGTCTAAAGCAGGGATGGGGAACTTAGGGGCCAAACATGACACCCCCACCCACCCACCCAGCCTCTATACCTTTCCTTCTGTACTCTTCCCAGGCCATACTCCCTCTTGAGCCACATTCATCAGCAGCCCTGATCTGCACCCTCCTTGAGTGTTTTTTGCCTGGCTGGAAGGTGACCTTGATCTCTGATCATGCCTCTTGCCTGCCTGGAGGGGGAACGTGTTAATCTGGTGTTTGCTCCTAGTATTGTATGTCTAGGATTTTATTGTATTTTATTATTTAACCAAATTTACGTAGCACTTCATTGGAGTATAACCTCTGAGCAGTTTACCAGAACTGTTGAAGTTATCCATAAGAACAGTTAACAACCATTCAAAATAATTAAAATCAACAGGAAAAAAGAGATTGAAACACAACAACATCTACATGTCTGGGTAGTCTTGCTTCAACAAAAATGCTTTAAGGGGGAGCTGGAAAGAGTAGAGAGATGTCAACAGGCATGGAGTTCCAAAGTGTAGGTGCCACCACAACAAAAGATCAACTTCTTACAGCTGCAGAACTGCAGAAGGATTGCAGCCTTAAAAACATTCATGTCCAGTTATTACTTCTTGCAAGTGAATGACTGGCACCGTTACTGATTCTGCACATTATCCAAACTGTGGAACTCTTTATGATCATATTACCCCTTACTCACAATATGCCTACCATCCTTCAGTTAGCAGTAGTTTTACCAGGATATTGCATCCTGATCATTGAGTGCTGACTGTGGCTCCAATCCATCACACAGTTTTCACTTCTGAAACCCACATAAATCAATAGGGCTTACAGGCATATACTTTTGTGCTGAATTCTGACTTATGTATATTCAGTCTCTTTTTACAGCTTTTGGCTATTATTGATTTTTAATATTTACTTTTTGAGGGTGTTAGTGACAACATATCCCCAAAGCAAGGGTTCAGCATCAATACCCTTTGCTGCTGAACTTAAATAATAACCCTGTTTGGCCAAAGTAATAGATATTAATGCCTATTATTATCTGAATAGGGTGGCCTTTTGATATATTAATCATATGATAGCTAAAAACAAACAAATGGGGAAATGCTGATGTATAAATGCATGGTGAAATTGTATGGAAAATATTCACCAGTTCCCCTTTCTAAAGAAAGCATAAAGAATGATACAGTGCTCGTTTTCATGGTATGCTGCTCCAAGGCAATGGGGTTCATCAGCACAATAAGAAGATCATGTCTACTCTGGCAATGCTATTACAGAACTTAATCATGTCAGCCAGGACATCAATAGTCCGTTCATCTGCTCATCTTCCGATGTAATATATTCCATCATCTGCCAGCAATGCCCTTTTGTATTCTTCATAGGACAAAGAGGCCAAGGTAATAAATGGACACAAATCTGACACCAGAAATTGCAATATTCAAAAAACTTGTGTGTGGGGGATATTGCAACCTCCCAGGACATTTTATTTAACTATCAAACTTCAAAGGCCGACTGCATCGTGAAACTGTTGTATTACAATTCATCAAGAGGTCCAGTTAAGAAGATAAGATCAGCCTGCTGGATCAGGCCAATGGCCCACCTAGTCCAGCATCCTGTTCTCACAGTGGCCAACCAGATGCCTGTGGGAAATCTGCAAGCAAGACCCAAGCACAAGAGCACTCTCTCCTCCAGCAGCTGGCATTCAGGTGCATTAGTACCTCTGACAGCGGAGGTAGACCATAGCCATTATGGGTGGCAGGCACTGATGTTGATCTATCATCTGTGGCTCAAATGGGAATAACGGCTGTGTGTGGTTTTCACTAACAACTGTTTTATGAATGAATGCAAAACAATCATTTATTCAAAACTGGGATATGTTCAAGAGATATTTACAAAAATGTAACAGTGATATAACATCTATGGCAGCGTTCGAATATCCCTTGTGTACTGTAAAGTAAATATTAAGAAATAAGGAAAAATGGTACGACATGTTGTAAGAAAGTATTAGAAAATATATTAAGAGGAAGGTAATAATTATAAGTACATTCAATATTGGCCTGTATAATAGTGATTGCCGAGGATTCCCTCTTTACTGTATATTTTAGAATGATAACACATATGGTTTTTATTGTCTTATATATGCCAATAAAGGTGTTGAATTGAATTGAATATTACAAACGTTAATTACATTGGGAAATGATGGGAAGTCTACTTTATTTTATTTTACTTTATTTTACTTTGCCTTATTTTATTTTATCTTAGTTTAGTTAGAAAATATGTGGAAAGAGTAATTTAATATTTAACTGTAAATTTATGTAAGGTTATTTTTTTCTTTGTGTGGATTTAAGAAACTTTATGACACCTATGAATTTCAACAAAGGATTAAAAAACAAACAAAAAACCACCTGTTTTATGAATGGCTTCAGTAAATGATCACCATCTGAACTTCGGCTTTTCATTCCATTCTGACCTCAATTCATGCATAAATAGCTGTAACTCAGAGGATAATTTTTAATGCACCAGAGAATTAAGCCCATGAAAGTTTATGCCATAATAAATTTGGCATGTGCATAATAAAAATAAGTACATTTTTAAGGTGACACAAGCAACACTTTTGCTTGCTTTTACTTTTTATCATAGGAAAGGGACACCACATGACTGATGACATCTCTTGTGCACTCAGCTGTATAAGGGAGTCTTTTTTTCATTGATCCATTCTTTACCCCACTTAACAGATGCACTGGATTCAGATCTGCCTTTAAAAAAAACCGTTCTCCTGCTCCATCTCTGCTCCATCAGTTGTCAGGTGGGCACATCAATACATAACCCATGAAGGTTGATTAACTGAACACAAATCTTAAAAGAACTCCTAGGAAGGTGGGAAACAAACGAATGGGAGGTACTCCCCACAAAATGTTGAACACAGTACTGAACAGTTTTGTGCAGCAATTGTCTGACTTTCCCTTCATTTTTTTTAATCTCCAAATTTTATTTGGAATTTTTGTAGAAGCAGGGACTCTTCACACATTTTGTAACCCCAGGAAAGCAAACAGAAAGACAAAAATATACTCACCGTAAGCAACACACTGTGGGAACTTTACAGTGAGACCATGATGGGTTTTGATGCTTCCCATCCAGATGACCCAGTGATACTCTTATTTAAACATCTATTCTCCAGGTTGAACATGCCATATATTTTAACCATTCCTGAGAGTTTCCTTGCAGATCCCTCCCTGGAAGAAGGAGATGGAATGGCCTGCCTGAGGCTGAAAATTCAGGTGTTGACAGGGAAGTTTTGACTCAATGTTCCTGGGCTTGAAGGGAAGGGGAATGGGGCAGGCAGAGAGCAGAACTTTTTCTGCTGGAGCTGACTATCACTTTCATGGGACTGAGATGTGGATTGCGGGAGCCAAAATCCTGGAGGAGGAGGTAAAGGTATGTAGCCACAGGAGTTGACAGGAGCTGCAAGAAGGAAGAGAAATGTTAGATGGGGGGTGTGAGGGAGAGAGAAGTTGGGAGGAGAGGTTCAGGCTTAGGGACCCTGAAGTCAAGGGCTCTGGAGAGAGTCTCCCTCAAAGGGAAAAGCCTACAGGACTATTATTCCTTGGAGAGGCTGGCTGGCGTGGTGCACAGGATGAAGGTGGAGAGGCTGCCTTCAGTAGCCAGAGGGAGAGCCTGGCAGGTGGTTAAGCTGGGAAGAGCTGGTTTGGAAGAATGTTTGGCTCTCCTGAAGGCAAGGAGCAGCTGCTGTGTTTGCTGCTGTTGCAAAAAGCCTTACGCAACACAACAGGAGGCAAAGCGGCAAGAGCGAAAGTGGGGTGGGATATGGATGTGCAGGGAAGGAGGGGCCTAGATACATGGAAGCAACAGCAGGCCCTGACCCCTCAATAAGCCACACCCAACTGATTTTAAGGGTTTCATAGAAGGTTGGCTGTGACATCAGGAACTTGGGGGTCAACAAACAGTCAAGAAAGCTATATTCCAGCACAGTACATTTCAGCACAAATCACTTGTAATTCAATCAGGAAATCAGTTTAATCAGGACATCTCTTTCAGCAAATTAAATGTAAGTCTGGCACCATTCAGTGGCAATAAAGGCCACTTAGCAGGACTGGTAATAACACAAAATTGGGATGGCTTCAAGTCATGTACCATTGTTTAAGCCTCTGCATGTGTGTTGCAAATTGCTGTTGCCTCATCTGGCTGCATAAAGACAGACGGCAATAGGAGGACTGAAATCCACCGCTGATGCCTGCTCCTAGCAGTTACTGTACTTCACTATAAAAATTGAATACCTAACAGCTGGCCTGTCTAGTAGCCTTTGGGTGCCAGCATGTTCTATTCCTGTCCTGGTGTGATGTCACCTCTCAACTGAGGATCCCGATGCACTGGATGAGATAGCAGCTTCCTGCACAATGGAGGTGGGGAACCTCAGACCCGGAGCCTAACTCTAACCCTCTAGGGACACCTATCAGCCCCTCAGTATTTTCTCCAAGGACAGCACCTCCCCGGTCCACATTTCTCACGAACTCTGCATTACAGCTTCCAAATGTATAGAGAGCAAAGAAACCAAGAGAAGGGTGGGGGTGGGGAAAACCTTTCCAAAATATATGGTAGATCACTTCAAGTTAGGGATAGATGGAACAGTCTATTTCTATTCCATGTCAGCTTCATATGAGTACAGTCAAATCAGTTCCATCCCATTTTCTTCTCTCCCCCCCATTTTTGTATACATTTTTGTATTTATTTTTAAATAGAATCAAAATGCCATTGCAAAACTTATAGAAATGCCTTTTGATATGCACATTAGGTTGGTTTGCTTTAGCAGGCAAAGCAAATAAGAATATCCTTCCTATCTAGTTCAAGCTAACTTCTTCTTTTGCTTTGCTCCCACCTTTATTTCTTTTAGTGCTTCAGAGCCACCCTGATGCTTGCTGCAAACTAAAAGGATGGGGGGATAGCGTGGGGCTGGGGAGCTGGGAGAGAGAGAGTATGTGTTAACACACTGTTAACACACTGTTAACAAAGACTTGAAAACAAACACCAAGCCATGATATTCAAATGAGAGATTCACACAGAAATGCTAATTTTGTGCACACTTCTTGTCTTTTTAGTGCACCAACAGGCTCTGAAGGATTAGATCCATATCAATAAACGTCAATTGCCTGGTATATAGAAACAGATACGGAAAAACAGCCTCAATGAAATACCATAAATAATAAAAGCATACAAATGAACTGATTTTTATATTGGTGCCGAAACTGGGGTGATTTTGAGAAACAGGAGTGATTTCTTTGTTCTATAATATTTACATCAGCAAATGATTCTGATCCATAACAACAAATGCTTTTATGAATATGGAACCACAGAATAGATGGGAGGATCCTATTCAACAGGTGGCCACTCCAGCACTGGTTGCTGCCGCCACAAAGCTGGGCAGGTGAGTACTGAATTCCATTGACTGCTGCTTTGAGATGGGGCCTCCACCTTTTAGTAATCAGCACCGTCCCTCCTTCTAATAAGTCAGATTGCATAAGCCTTAGCTTGGCTGACTTTTTCTTGTCTCCTCACCAGCTGACCAAGCATGCAGACACCCTCCCCTTGGGCAAAGGGTTAAGTCTGTCTGAAAATATCTCAAAGACCGTCTCCTTCCCTACAGACCCTCTCAGATGTTAAGCTCTACAGAGGAGGTTTCCGCAGTAGTTCCAGCACCCTCAGAACATCAAGAGGTGGTGACCCAGGAGAGGGCACTCAAAGTTGCGGTATTCCTTCCCTACAGAGGGAAGTTGAAGGTGCATCTCTTTACCCTGACATTTGACACTTAAGATATGTATATTTAAGTCCACTCTTAAAACTGTTTATAATGCAGTATTTTATGTTGCTGAAACCCTTCCTTGGACCTTCTGGTGAAGCGCAGTTAATAAATCTAATGGGTGGATTTCACTGGCACGCTCTTCTGGTCATTCCAGCTTGTCAGACAGAACAATCTCCCCTCTCCACCCCTGCCCCTGTTTCCAGGGTTCTCCGAAGCCTAAACCCATTTTGGCGTGTATGGGATATGTGTGGGGGAGGAGATGGGGGAAAGCCCCATTGCACAAGTGGATGTCCTTCCACAGGGCTTCCACTGATTGGGTGATGGTGATGATGATTTAGGAGAAACACCAAAATGAAGTCTATAATGAATGTGGGCAGGTAAAGTAAGCCAATGAAAAGAAAAAACTATTGGTGCTGCCCAGTAGTGGTTAGTGCAGGGGAACAGAGCTGTGGGGCCACCTTCCCAACACCAGTGTCACGACACTCTACCTGAATGGGGATCAGGCAGGGAGATGAGGTCAGGGCTACAGAAACACGCAAGTGGAATCAATTCAGTGCTCCTGCTGGTATGCCGGCACAGCCCCAATCTTGCTGCCACCCTTTCCTTCCCTGCCCCAATCCCATCCAGGTAAGCTTTAGCAATGCTAATGGTGGGAAGGTGTCTCTGCAGCTGTGCCCCCACATCATCTGCTTCTGGAGATACAGGGCTAGAAAACAGAGATAGGAGGCTGGGTAACTGAAATAATTGTGTAAAAAGAACAAAGAGCAAGAGAGTGGTTGACCTTGTCAACTCCTGCAGAAAGATGAAAGAGAACAAAAGGAAGTTGGTTAGGCGCACAAATAAATCATTAGGTATTTTAGCAAGAGTCATTTCAGTGGTATAAAATTTATGAAAAACATGTCTGAGGGGGATTCAGTAATTGAATTAACAGTACACATTTCAAGACAATGTGGGTGGGTGGGGCAATTTACCCTGAAACCAGGCCAATAAATATCACAGCAAAAAGGATCCAGTGAAATTATTTCTCAACTAAAGGGGAACTGATCACTTTTAAAATTACGTACAGCGAATTGTCAGTTCTTAATGTTGTTGAGTGCATATAATGTGATTTGACTTCCTTTTGCTATGTGCTGAAGAGCTGCCTGGTAGCCTAGATCTAAAAACAAAAGAGAAAGCTAATTGGAAGAGAGGATGCTCAGCAGTAGAACATAGTTTTATTTCGGCCCACCTAATGAACAAATATTGATTTGTAGAAAGAGAATCTTTTAAAGCCATTATTGATTTAAAGACAGACTTTGATACAAAAATTTGAACTGTCTGGATCAATATTGTGGTTGCTATTCCAAACCCTTAATGGGAATGAATAAGATAACGTGTTTGAGTGCTCTGTCATCATCATAATCAACTATTATGGTTGTTAAAAATAACAACAAACAAATAAATACTAGCCATGGGAAATCACATTTGAAACCTAGAGGTTGAAACCTTGAAACTCTCAAAAGTAGCTTATGACCCAGGAGACGGCTGTACAAAGGAAAAATGCTACTGCCCAAGCTCATGGGCTCAGCAAAAGTAGACATTTGGGATTCTGGACTTTGTTGTTCTTGAATTCAACTCAAAGCTTTGCACTTTTCTACCAATTAGTTTTTCCTTTCCTTTCTTTCCTTTCCTTTTCTTGCAATCAACAGTCATCCAGACATGACAGCTTAGTTAAATTTTATCATAGGAGAACTTTAGTTTCTGGCAAAATCTTATTTGGCATCTGCTCTTCAAAGAGAAGCTGGAATACAAGGTCATGACATCAACAGCTGTCTTAAGAAATAGCTTAGTACAGTTCCCAGCTCCTTCCAGTCAAACAATCCCTTCACATTCTTCAGATCCACATTAACTGGCAAGCTGTCCTTGGTGGGCTCTGCACTGCTGCCATCGTCTGTCGCTATGGCCTCTCCTTCTTGCCTCTATGTTTTCCTGCCAAGAAATCTGGCAGACAAGCAACAAAGGAGATGGCAACAACTTGTCCTCCTCTGAGCTAGTGAGCAGCAGTGGCAATGAACTGGCAGATGAACAAATGGGTAGCTTTCAGTGTGGCAGACCAGCAGTCACTGCCTGCTCACTCACCTGCTGTCTCCTCCTCCTGAGCAACTCTGGGAATTGGACTGAGCACATCCAGTCCTCATCCCCTGCCAGAATGAGAAGGCATGTGATTAAGTGGTCTGTGTGAGTGGCATAACAGTGAAGAGCTATAGTAATGGTGGATCGGAGATCGTTGGCAGTACAGGGGCATCAGCCCTTGCCTCCAGTCTGAAGAACATACAATTCATGTGCGTTAATTTGTCTATTAGTGCTTACTTTACCAATTCCTTTTCAAAACAGCAGTGTTATTTGGGTTCTCCAGTCAGAGTAATAACCCAGTGAGATGGGGAGTAAATGACTATTCGTGGTAAAAACCACAGATTGGAATTGAGATGAATCAAGATGAATTCAAGGCCTATTATGTATGCTTTAGGACCCAGATGGTGAAAAGCGGGTTATAATGATTTTGAATAAATACATTAATAGTAAACTAGCATTTATTATCTTCATATAGAAGATTATATTATTCAGTTGTTTCCACATGATGGTGGGAAGGAGCAGGGACTTGTTTATTGATCCCATCCCCTCTGTTCCTCAAGGCTTAGCCTCACCACCTTCTACACGTTGGGGCTGGACTTCTGCAGTGGGGAGCCATCTCTACTCATATAGGCTTCCCACACAATTCAAAACCCTACATCATGTAGGGAGTCTGCATAAACAGAACACTGCAGTGGTTCAGCCCCAACACATGGAGGAGGTGAGATGGGGCGGGGCAGCCAAGAACATGATGCAAGAGCTTATCTGTTTCTCTTTTTTCCACCGTTACATTAAAATCTCCATATTTCTACAGAAATTTATCTGCATTCTAGTGTGAATTTCTCCGAATAAACACAGTTTTGAATGCATGTATTTTTGCAAGCATTTTCCCTGATATAATGCATTTTGGTATATTATTCAACCGGCATGTGGATTTTATACACAGTTCCCCCTAATATATGCATTTGTGTAAACATTATTTGGTTGGAGAACTGAGTTGCAAAAATTGGATAGGTGCAGATGTAAAAGGATGGCTGTGTTTCAGTTCACATGTTGTTTGGGAAATTGTGGCTGTGATAGATTTAGCTTTAAATGGGTGCTGAATTGAATTTCTGCCCCATCCCTAGCTGTGACCCTAGAAAACATAAGAACATTGAACTGTATTCTTATACCAAGTAACTCAGTGCTGTCTGCTGTTTGAATAAATGCACATTTCAAAGGGTAGCATTTTGGTCGCGTATTGTTTCAGGAAGTGCGAACTAAGTAATTTCTCATGAAAATGCAAACAGAATTGAATTTATTCCCTATCCCTATGGAAGAGGTGGGGCCAATAAGCAAGTCCCCGCTTTGATGCCCCTCACACAATGGGGGCATATGAGCAAAATTCTTGAACAAATACTGTTTTCTGGGTCGAAGCACAAACCAAATAGCACAGAAATAATGTGAGAAATAGAAAGCACTGCTTGGAGAATTTTTAACAGCAGATTCCCAAATGCTTTAATGACCTTATCAATTTGGGAATAAAAATGCCCCCCAATAAATGCAAAAGATATTACTTTCTCAATTAGATGTCCCGGTGTGAACAACTTGTAAGCTTTATGTATGGTAAATTTACAAAGAAGAAGCAACTGGTTTTCTGGTGAAATACCACTAGATTTTCCTGATTACAAAAAAATCCATCTGTACAAGAGTATGAGATAATCATATCATCAGTGTGTAATAATATCTAAGGCATAACTCTGGGAGGGTGTTATCGATCCTCTTTCAGACCATCCATCACTCCATTCAAATCAAAGTTGAAAACCAAAGGAGCCAAGAGGCAACCTTGTCTTACATCTCTTCCTGACAACTCCTTATTGTCCTTTTCATACTTAATATGTGCATATATATATTGTTACATGATGTGTCCTAAACCCAGAAAGAGTTTAAGAATTTTAGTATTCAGTGCATTGAGAAAAGTGGCATGATCTGAGGATTCCTCTCGACTGTCACTATTTTGCGGGAGGGATCCAAATGCATACAGTACCTTTATGTTTGCACTGTTAAAGTGGATCGAAGCCCAAGCACAATAAATACACTTCCTTTTTTTAAAAAAATGGATTTTCTTGCGGTTAGGAAAGCAAGACAGGGATATTCCCTGGAAAATGTGGGGTGAACAAATGACTAATGGAAAGATGTGTAAACATCCCACAAGCAAATCAGGATGAATGCTCATTATCCCAATATTCCCTGGAGTTTGAGAATCGCAGGCTGTGGCCCAAATTGTACGTTCCTGTTGAAATACATCTGCTGTTGTCCTGTGGCCAAAACTCAAATGACAGAACTCATATCAGAATGTAAAGTGATATAATGCAAGTTTTATGTGACCCCCCCCCCCCGTCAAACAATCCCAAAGTGGCGTAAGTTCTGGCTGTAAGGGTGGGGGTGCAGAGTGGATGCAGAGCTATCTCAGGTCAAGAATTATTGGAACCCATCGTATCTATCTTGAGCTCAGCAGCAACTATAGAGGGGTGGGGTGGATGTGGCTGCATTGCTAACCTGCCTTGCCAACACTGCCTGCCAGTTACTGGGAGAGGGAAAGAGGCAAAGCAGATGGGAGTTTGGCACGCACTGAGCTCCCTGCTGCCTTGTCCCTCTCGCTTTCAGGAACTGACAGTCAGGGCCGTCTTGAGCAGACCACGCGCCCTGGTGCTGAGGGGCGGAGATCGCTCCGCCGCCCGCCCCGCCCTCGCAGGGCGCAATTGGTTTCCGCGCAGCTTTGTCGCGCGGCACCCTCCTTTTCAGGCCGGCGCCCAGCTTACCAGCCCCGCACCATGGTGCACTGCGCCACCGGGGGTCTATGAAAAGCCAGCCCTGCTGACAGTGATGTGCAGCATTGGGAAGCCAGTTGAGCAACACAACCCTGCTTTTCCCACTGCACCAGCTACTACTGCTTGAGATGTGATAATCGAGCAGTTCTAGATGCCATTGTCATTTCCGTGTGCTGCTCTGGTTCGCCAGAAGCGGCTTTGTCATGCTGGCCACATGACCTAGAAGCTGTACGCCGGCTCCCTCGGCCAATAACGTGAGATGAGCGCCGCAACCCCAGAGTTGGTCATGACCTAATGGTCAGCGGTCCCTTTACCTACATTGCAGACAGGGGTTCTTTTTTTAAACTGTTGAAACAGACCCAATAGCACCTAGCCTTGGCCTCAGTTTTTCCATTTGTATTTCGAGGATAAATATGCTGTGCTATGCGATGGTGCTCTTGTAAGGATTACTCAGCTATCACTTGGAGCATTCAGTTTACCTGAAGGTGCGTCTCCACCCCTATCGTTCTGCCCGGACACTGAGGTCCAGTGCCGAGGGCCTTCAGGCGGTTCCCTCATTGCGAGAAGCAAAGCTACAGGGAACCAGGCAGAGGGCCTTCTCAGTAGTGGCACCCACCCTGTGGAACGCCCTCCCACCAGAGGTCAAAGAGATAAATAACTACCTTTAGAAGACATCTGAAGGCAGCCCTGTTCAGGGAAGTTTTGTGTGACATTTTAATGTATTTTAATTTTTTGTTGGAAGCCACCCAGAGTGGCTGGGGAAACCCAGCCAGATGGGCGGGGTACAAATTAATAATAATAATAATAATAATAATAATAATAATAATAATAATTTTATGTGAAACATTATTTATATCAGGAACCTATGGCCCTCCAGTAATGTTTCTCAATACCAGTTGCCACAGGAGGGAATTGTGTTTGCTGGTTTCCCACAAGCATTTGGTTGGCCACTGTGAGAACAGGATACTGGACTAGATGGCCCATTGGCCTGATCCAGCAGGCTCTCCTTATGTCAGGGATGTTGGGAGTCCAAGAACATCTGTAGGGCCACACGTTCCCTGTTATTGGTTAAGACCTTCGGTGGGGTCTGCTGAAGGTAAGGGGGCAGGGCAGATAAGCTCTGGTGTTTGGTATGAAATCAAAGCACTCCAACAGTATGCACACACAACAAAACGGGGCTGTATTTATTTATTAAGTAGCAATAGGCTACTGAATAGAGTGTGATCTTTGCTGTGCTCAACTGCTGTCCCAAAATGATATTAAATTTCAGCATTATTATGCTGGGAAGTGCTCACTGAAGCCATTTCTGTTGATTCAGAATGGTGTTTACTGAAATATGTATGGCAGTTTACCATTCCTTATAGAAGATAATATTGTATGTACAAGAGCAAATTGAATAGATGTAGTGCAGTAATTGACATCAGGCAGACAAAGATGGTGTGTTTGTATATTCAGGAGCGATAAGGTTTCTCTCAGGATTACCTCTCAGCATATTCACCAAGTTTAATTTTGCACTGTTACTTATAACTTCTTATAACTTATTACTCATTGAGGGGGAGGTTGAAGGGAGGGTAGGAGAGGACCCTGCTGTTAATATTTTCTTGGAGAAATATGCACAAACACTTCCCACAGCCCTATCGCTGGGGAACTTTACAAAGCAGTTTCATTTCCCTTCATTACTTCTCCTCCAGGTAACATCTCCATCAGTGTAAGGTCAAGCTGCGCTGATTATTTTAGGCAAACAATTTGCTGACTATGCAAATCCTCTTCTCTACCTAAATTCCCCAGTGTATTGATTGTGTGTTACAATTAGAGACCAAACATCTAACCCACTTATCAGATACTGTTGTTGGAAGTTTTTTTTTTTGCTTTGCTGGAAATGCTATTGGGCATTGGGAAGTGTGAGGGTAAATGGAAAATAAGCTCCTATTTATGATTTCCTGGAGGGAGTCTCTGCTCTTTTGTGACATGGTAAAGAATAAAATACATGGCTGTAGATGTATGTCAATTGTCATGGAGCCATCTTTTTATCTTAGCCTTATGGAACCTGCTTGTTAAGACCATTAAAGTGCATGAGCAGCTGTAATCACTTGCTGCTTCTTCTTCTTCTTCTTCTTCTTCTTCTTCTTCTTCTTCTTCTTCTTCTTCTTCTTCTTCTTCTTCTTCCAACACTTTTGAAATTGAAGAGAACTGACACAAGGCTCTGTTGCTCAAAGATGTGCATAAATCTTTGGCCCACCCTAAACTATATCTTTGGATTCTAGAATGAATAAGCTATAAATTCACTCAGAATCATGGCATTGTTCTGCCAAACATGTATTTTATTTTATAGGCGATTGGCAATCTTTTATATATGACAGTTCAGTGAAATGGTATCATACACCTGAGAAGGTTCAAAGTGAGAGAGGATGTGAAATGGGGTGAACACCTTGTGGTGGTGGTCACATATTGACTGGGTGTAGATGCCCTTTCCGGCTTCATAAACCATGGTTTATGAAGTCAATAACTAGCACCAGACTCACACTCTCCTCTCTCATCTATTCCCTTGTACATCAGCTTCAGTGCTTCATATCTGACTTGCATTTAATCAGAATTCGTTGTTCTATCCAAACTGTGGAACTCTGGTTTGATTTTGGTTAATAGCTATGAATCCTGACTAAGGGAGCAGTAGAAACCCACGATCCATTGGGATGAGGATCCAGTGGGTCCTTGGCTAAGCTGGCCAACATAGCCGGGCTATACCAGTATACGCCTCACATTTTGGCTCAGGCAGAAATATGCTGGCAAACGCCTTCCTCTTAGTTCAGCCAGGGCTAAGCCAGGTATTAGCCAGACCATGAGCAAAAGTGTGGGCATTCCAAGGAGTGGCAGGGCTGGGGCTGGACAGGAGAGACTTATCTTAGATTCTAACTCTGTTCATCTTTGTCACAGGACACAGCAACCCCAGCAGAAAGTATGGCAGTCAAACTCTATCTCAAAGGCTTGTTTTCCCTGTCAGTCTTAGGCCAGCTCAGCCAGCACTAGCCCTGATCCTGAACAGAGTTTGGAATCAGTGTAATTACTCTATCTTAATTTAAACTGGAGTAAATTCCACCTGCTTCCTATACTTGGGATTGCTCTGCCATTATCCTAGTGAGTGAACCAACACTAAATGACTCAGTTCTGACATAATAGGGATTTCTGGTTTAATGCAAGCCAGGAATGAAGTGCGAGGGGAGGGGAGGATGAGGGCCAAGGCTTTATGGGTCACGAGGCTTGTACAGATAATCTCAACTGAGCCAATAGATATTCCTTTCTTAGCTTCCACACAGTTTCCAGGGTGCTGTCCATGGTCCTGATATTGTGTGCATCTGTGAAGACATGATCACTATGTGCTCATGAGTACAGCCCAATACAGAGAATAATAGAATCCTAGATTTGTAGTGTTGAAAGGGACTCAGGGTCATCTAGACCAAACTCCTGCAATGCAGGAATATGTAGATGACTTGTATGTGGATCAAACCCACAACCTTGGCATTATCAGTACCACACTTTAACCAACTGAGCTGTCTTTCACTAATTAGTGAACCCATTTATATTTGGACTACATTTATATTTGGATTCCATGCTTTTTCCTTCAGTAGGTTCTCTGGAAGCGATGGATGGTATTCAACTGCTGTTCTTCCACTGATGAAAAGCATCCATCATTAGAGTGTTGAGAAAGTCAAGCAATTCCTCCACCCCTCTGCAACTCCTTCCAATGTGTTCTGGAGGGTTGAGGGATTCAGGGAGTGCAAGGGAATGGGGTAATCACAAATATTGCCTCTCTCTCCATTCCACTGATGAATGCCTCTTGACAGTGGAGGGACACTAGCTGGATGAAGACCACCACATGCTGTTTAACAACAATGGAAGAAAGGAATATTTATTATTATTATTTTGAAATAGCTTTCCTTTTCCGTGCTTCCCTTATTAAACACCTTCCTGCATTTCATTTCATTTCAAACAAGTCAGGATCAGTTGTGCATTAGGTGTTTTTATTGTCCCATGATCAATTGACAAAGATTGCCTCATGTTTAGTATTCACTACTGTTTTTGATACGGGACGTGGGTGGCATTGTGGTCTAAACCAAAGAGCCTAGGGCTTGCCGATCAGAAGGTCAGTGGTTCGAATCCCCACAATGGAGTGAGCTCCCGTTGATCGGTCCCAGCTCCTGCCAACCTAGCTGTTCAAAAGCACATCAAAGTGCAAGTAGATAAGTAGGTACCACTCCGGCGGGAAGGTAAATGGTGTTTTCTTGCGCTGCCGTGGTTCACCAGATCAGCTTAGTCATGCTGGCCACATGACCCGGAAGCTGGCTGCAGATAAATGCTGGCTCCCTCGGCCTATAGAGCGAGATGAGCGCCGCAACCCCAGAGTCGTCCACGACTGGACCTAATGGTCAGGGGTCCCTTTACCTTTACCGTTTTTGATACCACAGGCTAGCCAACCAGCAGGTGCTGTGCAGAAAGAGGGTATCATTGAGAAGGGATGGGAGAATGTGCTGATGCCATTAAGCTGCTGAACTTATACCTGGTTTCCAGAACACCTGGCACATATGGGGGAAAATAATGGCAGAAGTAATAAAACATATAGTTTACAGAGGAAAGGCTTATGAAAGTGATAGCAATTAAGATCTGTGTGTAAGAAAATGAGTGAGAGCAGTGATACAAACCAATGGCAAGATAATTTCATCACCTGCTGAATGCTGAAAATGACAGAGTGGAATTGGAAGAAATTTTCCCAAAGCAGAGAACAGTGAAGGAGCTCACACAGAAGACAATGGCAGAATCATTAGATAGAAACAAAAAGAGTCAAGGCCCCCGGTCTCAATGAAATCTCAGTAGAGCCACAAAGAGCCATTTAGGTCAGGGAGAGTTGATTTTTTATTGACTTTGATGAATGGCGATACTTGAGAAGAAAATATGCTGGTTGTATAGCACAATAACTGTATCACTCAAGCACAGTGGCTCCCATATATAAAAATAAGAGCTATACAAGGATGTGGCAAGTGCAGAGGGATAAAACTGATGCTTCATGGAGACATTGTGGGAAAGAAGGATTGGTTGCAAACTAAAGCAAGATGTGTACGGAAGATCACATTTTATTTCAGGACTGGAAAAAGCCAGTGGAGACATCTTCCCTTGGAAACAGCGTGTGGTGGAGAAGAAGCTTTGGCATGGGTGTGAGACAATAAAATATGCATAACATGAGGCATCTGCAATGAAATCAATAAAACCAAGCATATAGCAAAATGCTGTAGCTCAGTTTGCATGCAGAAGATCTGAAGCTGATATGGAAGTCCATAGACCATACCACGATAGATGGATATATCGCTCTAGTCCAATTGGATAACAGCCTTTACCAAAGGTGTCATGGGTTTTGAAGATGCTCGAACTCAGGACGAAAGGGAGAAATGCGCTAAGAGGAAGGCATGCTTGGCAAACCCTCACCATGATCAACTCCCGCCTGGAAACCTATATCCCCACTGTGGAAGGATGTGTGGATCCAGAATTGGCCTCCACAGTCACTTACGAACTTACTGTTAAAACCATGTTCATGGAAGACAATCTTACTTGGCTACAAATGATCGCCAAAGAAGAAGAAGAAGATGGATGTATACCCTAACTGGTGGTGTAAGGCAATTTCCTATGTTTTCCTATGTTTTCCCATAGCTTGTCCTCAAATCTCTCACGGGGCCACACCTTTCTGCAGCTCTGCTCTGTTGCCTCCTTAAGTACTTCTGCCTGGCAGGAATGTGCCCATGAACTGTGATAATGTCTCGTGTTTAATGGGCCCAGTACCAGTATCCACAGTAGTGCCACTCCCCCAAATCTTACGCCTTCCAGTTTCAGTTACTTATCCCTGTTCTATCTTAACCAGGAGTTGGCTGAGCCAGCAGACACAAGTTCTGGTGTCAGGAAACACCATAGCTTACACAATATTACAGGCCATAAGTTTCAGCTATACTGTACATTAAAGGTATTTTTCCTTACTGTGTGAACAAAACAAGCCAGCCCATTTTTCTGAGAGTAAGAGGTCACAGTCCTATACAATCCCATTTCCAGTGAGCAGTACAGTACACAATTGCTTACATAATTCAGCACTGGGGAAATGTGGTTCATTGATGGAGGATGGAGAGATGAGAGGGGGACGTAGAAACATCTGGCATTTACATGGGTGTAATATAACAAATAATTTATTTATTTATTTATTTATTTATTTATTTATACCCCGCCCATCTGGCTGGGTTTCCCCAGCCACTCTGGGTGGCTTCCAACCGAATATTAAAAACAGTACAGCATCAAACATTAAAAACTTCCCTAAACAGTTGTCTTCTAAAAGTAAAATAGTTGCTTATTTGCCTTGACATCTGCTGGGAGGGCGTTCCACAGGGCGGGTGCCACTACCGAGAAGGCCCTGTGTCTGGTTCCCTGTAACCTTACTTCTCGCAATGAGGGAACCACCAGAAGGTCCTCAGTGCTGAATCTCAGTGTCCAGGCTGAATGATGGGGGTGGAGACGCTCTTTCAGGTATATAGGTCCGAGGCCGGTTAGGGTTTTAAAGGTCAGTACCAACACTTTGAATTGTGCTCGAAAACGTACTGGGAGTGAGTGTAGATCAATATAGCAATGGTCAGTTATATTTGTTGCCCCACCCACATTAGCTTCTGGCCACACCCACTACTGACATGTGACTCCCAGACATTTGCCCATGAGGAATTTTGGCCTACTTACCTGGAAGTAGGTCTCATTAAGCTCAAGTTACAGGTGGGTAGCCGTGTTGGTCTGCCATAGTCGAAACAAAAATTTAAAAATCCTTCCAAAAGCACCTTAGAGACCAACGAAGCTTGTCATTGGTATGAGCTTCCGTGTGCATGCACACTTCTTCAGATACACTGAAATAGAAGTCACCAGACCCTTATATATAGTGAGAGGGTGGGGAGAGGTACTACTCAGAAGGGTTGTGGGAATGGGTGATTGAGGTGTGGTATTGGTAAACCTGTTGACGACTGTTAATGACTGCAATCGGCCTTAAAGGAAAAAGCAAGGGGTGAGATGGCTAAAAATAGCTTTATCATGTATAATGAGATAAGAATCCAATGTCTCTATTCAGACCAGGTCTCTCCGTGGTTTTTAGTTTGGTAATACGTTGCTGAAATGCCCCTCCCCACCCTCTCACTATATATAAGGGTCTGGTGACTTCTGTTTCAGTGTATCTGAAGAAGTGTGCATGCACACTAAAGCTCATACCAATGACAAACTTAGTTGGTCTCTAAGGTGCTACTGGAAGGATTTTTTAATATTTTGTTTCATTAAGCTCAATTGAACTTAAATCCGAGTAAACATACACAGGATTTTTGCTGCATGTTCAAATACTGGGAGCTTCACCTGGTGCTGACATTATCATCATTAGCATCTCTTTGGCACCAGGCAATGTCTTCCTCTGCTCCAAACATAACTCTTTCAATCTATTGCTTTGTGATTGATTGATTGATTGATTTTGTCTGTTAACTTATGGTGATCCTGGTGTGTGTGTGTGTGTGTGTGTGTTACTGCTTGGGGAATGCATTCATAAGCTTTTATTTCTTTGTAATTTTGACCTTTGTTTTTTCCTGCTATGGATTACCTTGATGTAGTTAAGGCAATTGTGGGGGAGGGGAATGCATTTAATATTTAGTATATTTTCTGCTCACGTACCTGAATATACTTCTGAGTTAATATGCATCAGATCAGACTGCATAGGATCAGGCTATATGTCATTCTCCCTTGTCTGTTTTCCAGTTTGCCATTCCTCTGTGCTACAGATAAATGAGCTAACAGAGAGATCAGATTATACCACAGCTGAAGCTAAAATTATATCTTTAACATGCCAGACCAAAGGCTGACTCATTCTATCAGCCTGTTAATAGTATTTCAGGTTTCCAGCAAGATCCTGCTTAACCAACAGGGAAATGTAAAGCCTCACTTAACAATGAGAAATGAAGAACTAGTGTGTGTTAGAACTGGTATGCTAGCAGTATCTACCACCCCTGAATCTAATTACTCAAATATTTCAGTACTTTTTTCCTGATGTTTCAAAGCATATTACTACAGGAATGAGTAACCTGTGGCCCTCCAATCATTGCTAGACTCCAGCTCCTGTTATTCCTCACTGTTGGTTCTGCTAGTTGGGGCTGGTGAGAATTATAGTCAAACAACAAAGTGGAAAATCTTATTTAACTTCACTCTGGCAGGTGGAATTATTAGGTTTGTGCTAATGAGAACAATCCTTTCATTTGCTGTTGCAAAAAATTGCTCTTCCCTGAGTTCCACTGCTCCTGGATTGTGATTTAAATAGGAGAGCTTCTCAAATAAATTATGGGACAGAACTAAGTTCTGTTTCATTTCCCTCTTTTACGTTACCGGTGCTTCCTTGTAGGAAAACCAATATCGATATCAGTAGTGGCATATGAGGAGGGGTGGAGGGACACCACCAATTTCCAGTCCCACCACCCTACCACAGTCTTGCCCTGCCACAGTGAACACAGCACTGCAACTCAGTGGCGGAGCTTCATGCTCCGGCACCGGGGGGCATGGAGAGCAGGCGAGGGCGTGGCTGGTACGCATCCCAGGGCATGGCACGCCACCCACAGGGGTGTGGTGTGCATCCTGGGGGCATAGTGTGTTGCCTGCGGGGGCATGGCGTCCAGCATGGGTGGGGAGGCAGCCACAATGGCACCCCACCAGGATCGTGCTGCCGGGGGCGGTGCGCTCCCCCTGCCCCCTTCTTCCTCCACCCGTGCTGCAACTCTCAGGAAGATGCCACTGCCGTAGTCACCGTACCCCACTCAACTATTCACCATTACTGCTTAATAGGAGCATTTGAATAAATGCACCAAGAAAATGGAGTCACAGAGGAGTCTTAAAATGCTGCTTCCATTTGAAAAACAAGTCCAAATACGTTGGAAACTCAAAAGCTACAGGGTAATTTGGGTGAGACTTTTCAAAGCACCTCCAATTATTACCAGCTTCTGCAGATCCGGTATTGGGAAATAGCGGATTGGCAAGTGTAGAGGTTAGAGTGCTGGACTAGGACCTGGGAGACCAGGGTTCAAATCCGCACTCAGTCATCAAGCTCACTGGGTGACCTTGGCCCAGTCACAGTTCCTCAGCCTAACGTAACTCACAGGGTTGTTATGAGGATTAAAATGAGGAGGAAGAGAACTCCTTGGAGGAAAGGTACAATAAAAATGTAACGAATAGCATAATGATAACAATAATGATAACAATAATGGACATAAACCTGGATGGCTCAGTGCTATCAATAACTACCAGCTATGATGACTGAGCTCTGCCTGCACTGTCAGAGGCAGAATACCTCTGGATCCTAGTTACTGGGAATCACAGGTGGGGAGATGCTGTTGCACAGAGGTCCTGTATGTGGCCTTCCCATAGGCATCCAGTTGGCCATTCTGAGAACCGGATGCCGGACTAAATGGTACGGAGTGTTCTTATTCAAACTGACATGCCAACTTTTTTCAATTAAAATTTACAGGCTCATTTCTGATGTTCTTATCCACCCCCATGAGACCACTTTTCTGATGTACCAGAGTTTGGGGCACCCTGTCTGCAAGAGCCATTCAAACCAGAGCTAGTAACCTTTGGATAGTTAGTTCCCTGCTTTTTGTGGTGAGCAACTAAAGGCTCCGGAGCAAGCATTTCCAGGGCTATTATGTTCTCCAGGGTGACTTGGACAGCCTGTCATTTGCTTTCCTGGAAGTGGTAAGGTGCAGCAAAAATTTAGATGAAGAACTTGAGACCCAAAGATACTGGAAATGTCAGGAGGGCAACCTGAATAGCAGAGCTACAATTAAGAATCTGAACATAATCTGCATTTCCTGGAAGATCAGCACACAGAGTACTGAACAATACCTGTTAATGCCACATTGGGGAAATCTCACTTTTTGTAGTGAGATAACCAGGCCTAATCCTGATTTAAAACAAGAGATAGTGTCAGATTTGTTAATGAACTCTAATTCTGTTGCATCTCACTCTCGCTGCTCCCCATTTTTGCAAATCTGAAATGCTCAGAGAGAGTTCCAGGAAGATTGTGTTCCCCATTGATTTCTGTATGATTTGTTTTGTGTGTCTTCCTATCAAGTGCTGCTTTTGACTAAGTCATATTCAGAGTAGACTCAGTAAAATCAATGGACTTACTGACTTAAGTCCAATAATTTCAATGGGTTTACTCTGAGTATAATTTAGTTGGAGGCAACCAACATAAACCAGCATTCTAATCCACCACATGGAGCTCACCTAGGCTGGTGCTCACCTCTGGTTGCAAGTGTGAGTTTTGTTATGCTTACCAAGTCCCCAATGAATATGATACAAACATCCGATGCAGAAGGAGATGAGCATCCTTATTTTGGACCATTAATTACATGCATGGGGTCATGAAGAGTCGGACACGACTAAACAACAAATTACATGCAACGAAGTGGAGCTAGAGATGGTCTTGGCCATTGCTTATAACAACATAGTGGGATGAGAGCGAATGAAGGTTTCCCCTCTTTTCCATGTTAACATTAGAGGAAAAATGTGAGGTTGTGGCACAGTTATGGTCTCCCCTGGCTTGTCATTTTAGGATTTCCCAGCCCTTCATCATGTAGAACTGAAGAAATCACACCCTTCCCGCCAAGCTCCCAAATACGCAACCAACAAGATACCAGTAGGTCTGGTAGCGACAACGAAAGAGACCCATTGGCAATGCCAAACACCAATCTACCCCAGCTCCCAAAAGGTGTCCGACATGCCCACCTCCAAAATGAGGTCTGATTAGCTGGTGACTGCCAGCTGCCATTTAAGCCCAAGGAGGGTCCTGAGCCCTTAAAATGGGCAGCAGCTTTAGTCCCTCTGATAGGCATAGAGTGCTGGACTAGATGGACCTTTAAGAGCATAAGAAGAGCCTGCTCAGGCCAATGGCTCATCTAGTCCAGAATCCGGTTCTCACAGTGACCAACCAGATGCCTATGGTAGGGTTGCCAGACTCAATAGAGGACAGGACTTCTGTGCCTTTAATTTCCCTACTCTCTTTTGAGTCTGGAAACCTTAAAGAGAAACCAGCAGACCCTTTGTTTAATTTCCAAGCAAAGGGTCTGCTGGTTTCTCTTTAAGGTTTCCAGACTCAAAAGAGAGCAGGACAATTAAAGGCACAGAAGTCCTGTCCTCTATTGAGTCTGGCAACCCTAGCCTATGGGAAGAAGCCTGAAAGTAGAACGTGAGCAGGCAGGAAAGCACTCTCCCCACATGTGATTTTCAAAAACTAGCATTCAGAGGCATCTTGCTTCTGACAGTGGAGGTAGAACATAGCCATTGATAATACCTGGTCAAAACCAGTAAGGCACTTCTTAGCCAAAGGAAATGTGTGGAGGATGTTGTGCACCAGATGCTATGAGGCTTCTCCTTCAGAACTATGGTTGCATTGAGTAGGTGGAGGAATAGAACCAACCCTCATCATGGTATTTTATTTGCATCTCAGTGATCACATAGCTCAGAAACAGCTGAACTACTGTAGTCCTTTTTCCCCACCCAGTGTTCTGAAAGCCATTCCAATCTTTCTTCGCTCTAACCCACATTCTCTGATTTAAGCAGGCCTGGTCTCAAGTTCCCTGTGGCTGCTGCTCCCGGCTTTGAAAATCCTCCTTCCCTGAGTCTCCCTGACAAGAAGAGAAGAGGGGCGGAAGGCGTTTTGTGGTAAACAGCAAGAGTTTTACGCTGCTAATCAGCATTTGCAAATGAAGATTAACACAACTGCAAACAAGCCCGAATGTGATAAACTCCAAAAGCCTGCCCCATATCTTAATGAAATCTACAAGATATATTTATATGAATAATAATGAATCTCCTGGCTCTTGATATATACTGTAATTTGTGCATGCAGATTACTCGTGACACACACAATTGTTTTGCCTCTACAAGTCCCCCCAACTTTAAAGAGCTTACTGACAGCTTCCCTGCACTGTGGAGACATGTGCCTGACAGAACTGCCTCAACTTTATTCAGCTGCAGCAGGAGGGCTTGCTAGCTTTTCTTTTAAAAATACATTCCATTTAATTTCTACCTCCCCGAGGACATCAGATGATGCCTGAAGGACTCTCTGAAAAGCCTCTCAGCTTGTGTGCAGTGCTTTGCAAAGGGAAACTTCTGCTAGAGGGGTGATGGCACCCAACCTCCTCGTCTTGGAATGGAATGGATTTGGAAGGAAATTGGAGTTGGAGAAGGTGATGGAGTGCATCACACCTAAGTCTTCCTGCTCATTCTATTTTTGCTGAGCATTGTATAAAGTTGTGTCAGAAGATGTATGGTCCATGAGTTATGGTACCAATGGAGGACAATGCCCTGCTTTGCCTGGGACTTTCTGAGTGACATGCTGCATTGCATGTTATTAACAGCGGGTGATTTCATAAGGTACTCATTCAACCCAATCCAAAGTGTGTTTCCTTAAAAGTAAATCCCACTGAGTTCAAATGAATTTCTGTCTGTCTGTGTGTCCATCTTTTTCTTTCTTTCTTTCTTTCTCTCTCTCTCTCTCTCTCTCTCTCTCTCTCTCTCTCTCTCTCTCTCTCTCTCTCTCAAAAACAAAAACCAAACAAGCAAACTATATATGACTTTTGAGGAGAAACTAACCATTCACCTTTGACCAACCTCTTAGAGGGCCTCAAGCCAGTGGATCTGATTAAAAATCAATGTAGCCATCTCACACTTTTCATGCTTACATTTACCACAGACACTAAAACTAGCGGACATACAATTCCCCACACCCACCCTGGCTCAGTTCATCTGTAATTATCAACTGGGAAAGGGAGTAATTGGCCCCTTCCATCCCATGAAATGATCAATCTGGTGACTAGAGATTGGGAAATTTGCTTCCCCCATCAGGCCACTGGGATGGGCAGAGATGTCTGGCCTTCCTAGCACTATATTTATTTTAACATTTACTTTTCTGTTTGTTGCTGCCAAACTTGGTGGGCTCTAAAAGGCAGTAAATTTCACTTAGGAGCCAGATCACACCCCAGGGAAGGGGATTAGCCATCTCTGGTCAATACTGGCTGGCACCAGGTCTCCAAGGTTTCAGACATATGCCTTCACAATCCAACCTATATGCAGCATTTGACCTGTGCTGATAACTAACACTGCTATACACGCTGCCAATTTTCTTTCCCCTCAGCAACTCACTTGCCAGAAAGATAGCATAACAGGTCTGTCCCACCAAGTGACTCACTTCTGCTGCTACTGTTAATGAGGTATTAAGAAATATCCACAGCAAAGTTCTCATTTCTCATAATATGCAGCATGTTTGTTTGTTTGTTTTTTTGCAGTGTCATCTTGAAGAGTGGCCCTGTAAATCTTGTTGAGAATGTTTTCCTCCCACAGCAATCTGTTTTAAGTGTTGACCCCTGAAATTTGAAAATTGCACCTGTGGAAACAAGAGGACTTGGGAACAAAGTGGACTTTAATTGGTTGCTACCAGAAGCAACTGCTTCTGTCCACCTAACACTTGCTCCAAGTAAAATCACCAACAGTTGAGTAAACCTCGCTATAGCTTCCTGCCTTCAGAGAGTGATTGGGAAGCCTTATGAAAGCAATCATAGTGTGCCCCCCAAAATAAAGCTTCACAGTGTAATTGGGTGGATTGACAGCCAAGCTGACAGAAGAGAGCTTTGCAAAACAACGGAGAGTCTCCCCTTTTGTACTATTTTTTTCCCCTTCCATTGCTCTACTTTCCTTCATGCCTGACAGAAGCTGCCTCTGGGTGTTTGAGACAGATTCCATCTGCTGCTCAAGAATTCCAACCACGGTTCTTCAGGCGAGGAATATGGCAGAGCCCCACATGCTGTAAGCTGCATGGATGGAAAGATGATGCAAACCAAGTGTCCTCAAATGCCTGGGACACAGTTACTAGGGAGACTGAGGTACCAGCCAGCTTCAAACTCTGCTTGTAAATGTTCACTTGGCTATCCTATGGGGCAGATGGCTTGGTTCAGTGTCATTCTGTGGGCCATTAAGAGGGGGAAATTGTGACCCCATGCCAGCACCGGGGAGCCATCATTTCCACCCATAATGCCTCCCCAAATGATCCATGTGCTGATGTAACATCATTTGAGGTAGTATATTGTGAAAGACTGACCATCACTTTCTAAGAAGGGTATGATCCATCATTGAGCAAGTTCATCTCCCCACAGAATTCCACCACAAACCTGATTTCAAGTCAACTGAAAGTTGGATGTTATACTTTTGCTTATGAAGCTAACAATGTTCTAAGCCAGGCATAGGCAAACTCGGCCCTCCATATGTTTTGGGACTACAACTCCCATCATCCCTGACCACTGCCCCTGTTAGCTAAGGATGATGGGAGTTGTAGTCCCAAAACATCTGGAGGGCTGAGTTTGCCTATGCCTGTTCTAAACCTTGTTCATCTGCTCTTCAAATCTGTGCAGAATATAAAGCAATTATACATATTATAATTACTTGGTAAAATGGTACGTTAAAATTACATGCCTGCATAGACTTGCTGAAACAAACAGACAGACAGACTTTTTTTAGCAAGTCTTGAAAACAAAACAAAAAAAATCACACTATGCTTTCTACCCATTTAATAATTATTTATGAGGGTCAAAAGAAAGTTTCAGCACCTGAAGGATTCAGCACATATAGCTTTTTCTAGTGGGGATAAAAATAAGGATCAAATGAGGAGAGGAAACTTTTCTGGCTACTTCTACAGGAATCTTTTGGGCTATATCCAATTAAATGCTACTCTGAGCAAACCTATTGAAATGAATAATTCTAAGATAGTCATGTACATTTATCTCAGTGGGTCTACTCTGAGTATGACTAGTCATGGATACAACCCATTGTTGTCCCACCAACACTGGAGATTCTATAGTCTCCAGTTTCTATTAGCGGAATAAGGCAAGTCTTCTCAAACCATGATCCACAGACCACCAGTGGTCAACAAGCTTCATTCAGATACTCTTTCACACATCTGTGGATCTGTGCTTGATGGTGGGATTCTGCGAAATTCAATCTTAATGCAATAAAATGCAATATTTAATAAAGAAGAGAATCCCCCCCCCAAAAGGCGCCTAGCACATTAGAATCACTACAATAGGCAGCAAAATCATTAAGTGGTCAACCCTAAGCAATCTTCAAGTGGTCCATGGAGAAAGAAATTTGGGAACCACCAGAATAAGGCAAGCTGAGTTTCGTGAGCCTGAATGCAACTCCAGTGCCTGCTAATAGCTGTCAACACTGTTGTGTCTTCAGGCCCCGCAAATGGAGGTCATTGGGAGGCAGAGGCAAGCACAAAAGAGAGGGAGCCTGCTTCCCTTCAGATGTTTTAGCATCTTGCACGCTTTCCTGCCTCTTTCCACTGACATGGCAGACGTTGCCTAATTTGGTCTGACAATGAACTTTGGATGCTGTCAGGTGGTGACATCTTTCAAGGTATCAAGCATCGCATGTGCTTATTGTAACCAGTCAGCTCACTCTCCACTCCACACGGAATAAGAGCATGGAGCAGAATTCGATCGTCTTCCAGAAAAAAATAGTGTGTGTGTGTTTCCCTTGCTGCTTCGATGATGAGATTTCAAGGAGGAATATGGTTTCATAAAATCACAAATCATTTAGCTGTGCTCTGAGATGCCTTCCACACACACCTGCGGGTTATTACTGGTGTCGGTCTGGCTATCTAGAAATCTGACTGTCACAGAACATAACCTGAACTGTTTATGACTGGAGCAGCCTCCAGTAGCTATAAATAGATGTTGTTAGTGCCTAGCGATTCTGTCCACTTTTATACAACTCTCCCTGGTTACTTCTACCTCTCTTGCTGTTTTCCCTTCATCAAACACTTGATGGGCCATTGTTTACTTTGGTCTATTGCTTCAAAACCCAGCATATCATTTCAGATGGGCAGCCTGTTTCTGGAGCAGCCCTTGCAGCTGTGGAGGAGGGGGGCTCTTCAAGTACCCCTAGTCAGCCAGTGGTATTTCCATTCCAACAAGGGATGTCTCCCTTGCTGCCCCATCTGCTTGCAACAGAACCTCTGCTTACTTCATTCATACATCTCTTTTCTTCATTTAAACCAACCTGTTCTTAGAAGCCTTTTGCATGACCCCCATGTTTCCAGGAGCAGCTGACATGGTGGGTAGTGCTGTGGAGCCACCCTCTCAACACAGCCATCTCTGCTATTTACCAGAACATTGTGGGGACAGAGGAGGGCAGTAGCAAGGTGAGGAATGTTTGGTGCATTGGTTGGAGTGGCAGAGTTGCTCCACTGATGTATCTGCACAGGCCCAATCTGAGCACTGCTCTTCTCGATTTCCACACCATCCGGCTAAGTGGCAGGAATGCTGGTGTCGAGAGGGTGGCTTCACAGCAGATTATGGACATGATAAAATCACAGAATTAAACAGTTGTAAGGACCCCAAAGATCATCTTTGTTCTTTCCTAAACTTGGGTCTCCAACTGTTTTTGGACTACAACTCCCATCATTCCTAGCTAGCAAGACCAGTGGTCAGGGATGATGGGAATTGTAGTTCAAAAACAGCTGGACTGTTTGGGAAATGCTGATCTTGCCCAGCCTTCTGACAATGCAATAGATCTACTGCTACATTACCCCCTGATAGCAGCCATCCAACCCGCTTAAACACCTCTAACAACACCTTGCAGGGTTTTACCACCCTTAAAAGAAACTGAATCAAAAGCAGGTTCTACTCGCCAGACTATTCTGCACCAATTCTCCGCTGTTCCCTTTGCTTAATATCAATTGACATCAAACAGAATGAAGCATGAATGTCAGTTGATAATTACCAATTAGCAGCTTCAAATATCACTTGCTGTCTGGTAGTTCATAGGGTACTGGGTGGCATGTGTTGTTCTTCTTTTCATTCAGTAATTTGAAGCTGTCCAAATGCAAACCAGTGCTGCTCTCTTTAAACCATGCAGGCAAAGATCTATGTCATATCATACAAATGGAAGAAAACACGAAGCCATTACATGTGTTTGGGTTAATTAAACAACTGCATGCAAAAGTTTAGTGTTACTGTGAGATTTCTTCTTTTAAGCACATAAGCATTGAAATCGGTGAGCTGAGAGACATGCTAGGTGTTCCACAGCAGATATATGTAACAACTTCCTCACATTTATTAATTTGTTTTAATAGTGAAAAGCTGCCACAGTAGGCTGTACATCTGAGCAGAAGCAGGTTGAGACGATGGACTGCTTAATCCTTTTACCTCCAGTGGTTTTCTGATTGAAATCACAACCACCCCCTAAACTGTTTTTTCACCCAGGGGTAGAAGAAAAGTCCCTATCTTCACCTCTGTAAGTGAAACAGCACCTTGAAGAGGAGAATGCTCAAAGGGGAGAAGATTGAGCAGCCTCCATATTCTTCCACTGAAGACTCCTGCAAATGCCCTGCTATGTGTCTGCTATGCTGTGTAACATCTAATTTGTCCTGTGGTGTTTGCTTTTATATAAACAGACAACCTCAAATTGGTGGTGGGTGGGTGGATGTTGAAATGATGCTTGTGAAACAATTGTATTTACCTCTCATTCAGGGTGCTGAAGTGTCCTACTTTACACAAGAGAGTCCTTTCTTTTAAGGGCTGTCACATCTCCCATTTGAAGGCATCCTCTATTTGCAGGGCTGTCTGGCCCAAGTCTGATTTATAGATCAAGGAAGATAAAGAACCCTAAGAAAGGAGCACAAGGTCCTTGAAGTTGCCCATCAATGGACAACAGACGGAGCAGGCATATAGGCTACTTGGACACATTCTTCCCCACTATGATAAAAATCACTGCATTTCAAATCATAGTAGTGATTTCTAAACATGAATCTCTATGTGTACATTTGATGCAAATCTATGTCCTCTTTGGTTCTCCTTTTTGTTTATGCAATTCCTCTCTTTTTGTGATGTAAAGTGGCCCCTCTACTCCCATTCCTCTTTTCTTTATACTGTAAACCACTTTGTGATCTTCAGATGAAGGGTGCTATATAAAATCAACAAATCAATAACACTTTCTTCTTCCTTTCCTCCACAGTCCTTGTTGTCCCTCCCTCTGCTGACCTTTAGACCGCAAGCTCCTTGAGGCAGAGGTCTGTCTTCTTTGATTATGAATACTTGCAGTGCATAAGCACCGCGTGGGAATGCCAGCTTGCAACCTTAGAGAATCAGGTTACGGTTTGCTTCTCATCTTCACCCTCCTCTACCAAGTAGGACTGACTGCAGACAGGAGAGGCCATGACTGATTTGGAAGCAGATTTAAATGTCAGCAGATTTAAAGGTAAGGGTGTGTGTGTGTGTGTGTGTGTGTGTGTGTGTGTATTCTCCCACCTGCAGCCTGGCAGCCCTAAGCATATACATCAATGGTGTTACACAAGTGAAGAACAATAACGTATGATAAGAAAGAACATTGAAAGTAGGAAAACAGAAGAGAAGTTTACACAACAGTTTTTTAAAAAACCAGTTCTTGTCCATCTTGTGTGTATCTTCAAATGGGCAGATGCAATGAGTCAACCAAGTGGTGATAGATATTATAGGTTGCATCAAACTAAATTATACTCAGAAGAGATCTACTGAAATCAATGAACCTAATGAACCTGCTTGAGGTTCATCTGGCTGGCCACCGTGAGAACACACGGTGAGAGTGTCTGGAGAGTGGGGAAGTGCAAATGCAGAAGCACCAGATCAGCTCCACTGGAGCCTTTGCAGTGTGTCAGTATCTCCCCCTTGCCCTCTTGGGAAGCAGCATCAACTCACATGCCAGGAGATCAGGTAGGCACCTCCATCCCACCACACCATCCACTACTGCTTCCCATCTGTGCAAGAGATTGTATATGGACTAGAGCTGAGTCAACATTTCTTTCTTTTTTAAAATTTTTTTATTAATCAATAATAAATCAATACAGTTTATCAATACTACAATCAACTACATGTTCCCCCTTTTCCCCTTCCTCCCCCTCCCCCTCCCCCAACCCGGACTTCCCTCAGCTCCCTTATCTGATTTATTTTTACATATTGTTTCTGCATGTTGTACAATTTTACATATCATTTCCCTAACAATTCACGTTCTTCTGATAAAAAATTATGCATGTTTATTCAAAACCTGCCAATGAATGTAAGTCTCTTTGTTGATTTTTCAAATAGTTTGTAAAAAGTTCCCATTCTTCCTTGAATTCCCGATTGTCCTTTTCACGCAGTTTGTATGTTAATTTTGCCAGTTCCACATAATTCATCAATTTCTCTTGCCATTGCTCTTTTGTTGGTATTTCTTCCTTCTTCCACCCTTGTGCTAGTCGAGTCAACATTTCTCAAAAGACTTTTTTTTCCTGAGAAATAGTCAAGATTCCTCTTTTTCTCCCCTTCCTCAGCATAAAATAAAATAAAATATGACCAAAATTTTCTTTAAATATCCTCCACCATTTCCATTCTTGTTGCTGTGGCTGTCCCCCTGACTCAACCCAATGCTCTGGAATGATCCTAGATCCAGGGAAATTGTGAAAGGTGCAAAATGGTTGGTGGCCTGCCAACGTGGCTGCTCCTACTGCCATTTGAAGTAACAATTAAGAAAGACAAAGGGGGGGGGAGAAAGAAGCTGCATTAATGCCACTGTTAATTGTGAGTCCTACCCTTGAGAAACGGTTGGAGAATTACTTTCTCCCCGCCAGTGGAAATTTGGCGAAATGCTCCCCCACCCCTTTAACTTACAAATAGTGTGAAGAATTTTGAGAGGCCATTTGGGCGCTGCTCTAGCGTGGACAAAGTAAAATAAAATAAATGTATTGTTTTGATCAGGCTCACTGAAGTAATTCAAGCCATCTTCAGCCTGTCCCATAAAACTCTTCTCAGCTCCACTCAAACTGACAAAAGAAGACTATAATGGACTATCAGTTTCCATAACTGCAACGTAAAGATTGCAATGGCTCAATCCTTAGGCTCAGGGTGCCATCAAATAAATAATTTAGGGGAGGGGTACTGAGTGCTGCACTCAGTGCAACATCATAGATCATTTGTTCTTCCACTTCCAGATTCTGAGAGACTCTGAGACATTGGGATGCAGGCCACTCAGTCACTTGACAAAAGATCCAGCTTCTTCAATTACAGTCATTTTAATGTTGGCATATTGAACAAATGTTTGCTAGTATGGCAATAAAATATAATTTATGTTAGGACATAATTTTGGGACATAATCTGGAGATCAATGTTACTTGTAGCCTCATCCCTTATCAGGGCAGTCTCGAGCAGGTTGGCCGCCCTGGCGCTGAGGGGCAGAGATCGCTCCGGCGCCCCCGCCCTCGCAGGGCGCAGCATGGTTTCCGTGCGGCTTTGCTGCACGGCGTCCTGCCTACCGGCCTTGCACCCTGGCTCACCGCACCACCGGGGATCTACCTAGAGCCGGCCCTGTCCCTTATGCATGGCTACTAAAAAGTAAGCCCCACTTACTTGCATTATGACTGCATTGTGTCCAGGAAAAGTGTGCACAGAATGAGCCTTCCTCTGGGCGGTAACTCTGGGAAATGAATTCTTTTTCCACATTGGTGATTGCAGTGGTGGAATGCATGTGTCTCTCCATAGGCAACTTTCTCCCAGGCTCTGAAATCACAGGTCCTAGCTTCTCCCTCCTCTTCCTCTCATGGCCACCAGCTACTAGGGATGAATGAATCTGTCCATCTCAGTTTCCCTCAGTCTCCCTTTTTCTCATTGTTAAGTTTAGTTCACTCCATCACTTTGTGATTATTATTTTTATTAAAAAGTTTCGCATGAAGATAGTGTGCATTTACCCTAATACAGTGGTACCTTGGTTCTTGAACTTAATCCATTCCAGAAGTCTGTTCCAAAACCAAAACATTCCAAAACCAAGGCGCGCTTTCTCATAGAAAGTAATGCAAAATGGATTAATCCATTCCAGGCTGTTGAAAAACTACCCCTAAAACACTTCTCCCCACCATCCCAATCAGCGCAATCTCTCTAAAAGCTGAAGCGCAACACTAAAAAAGGAAGTTCAGAACTCAGGACATGTTCGACTTCCAATTTTTTTTTTTGAGAACTGGAATGCTCACTTCCGGGTTCTACGTTGTCCGTGAACTAGGCTGTTCAAGAACCAAGGTACCACTGTACATACATATATACATATATATATACAACCTTTGTGCATAAAAAGTTATGCATTTTTGCAAGCAATTTCCTTCAAGATGATGCATTTTTATGTTCACTAATTTATGCATTTTTGGAACACCTTCCCCAAAGGCACCCTTTTTTAACATGCATTTTTAAGTCAGAGTACTGCTTTGTCAAAAATCAGAAAAGTGCTGCCTGAAAAGGAAAACTGCATATTAGTTCAATTACTGACCAACTCAAATTAGGTAGAACTGCCAAACATCCGGACATTACCAGGATTTCAAAGGAGGAATTGACATCTGGCGGGAATTTTTGATATGTGGTGCTTTGTCCTGGATCTTAGGCAAGTCAATAGAAAAATCACATTTTTTTGCATGGGGGGGGAGCTCAACATTTTTTGTGTTTGTCAACGACTTTTGGGGTGTCCTGTTTTTTACTTTTTGAAATATGGCAACCCTAAATTAGGTAGGGTCAAATACAAACTGGACTGCTTTCTCCACAACCCTACTAGCTCTCCAGTTGCCTTAAGGTACTCCCATTTGCATGTTCATGTAATAATAATAATAATAATAATAATAAATCCACAGCATGTCAGCAGTTGTGATGATAGCCACAATGACATAATGGAATTGAGCGACCAGATAATTAACAAAGCCACACTTGAACTGCTGTGATTTCTGTAGTCTCCAGTAAAGGTTTGGGAACCAAATTCATACTGGAACTTGTTTCCAGAGAAAGTTGTATGGAAGTATGGAGGTGTTCCATATGCACTCATCCACTGGCAGTGTTGATTGATTGATTGATGGATTAGTAGGAGCAAAGTTCTGTGGCTGGTGTATGAAGAATAAACAGGGCACAGCCATACAGGTTGCTATACATGGCACAAAAGAATGAAACAGGGAAAGGAAAGTAAGTGTGTTTCCTATACACGCTTACATGCTTACCTGGGAGTAAGTCTCGTATTTGCAGGCAGCCTCTGTAGGGATCACTTGTGTGGGGCATGTCACGCACATTGGAAGCAGGAAGGGGCACTGTTAGCCTTGCAATGTACTAACTCAGCAATCCTTACAGGATCCTGGCTGTATCTCATTCTTTTCTGCTAGAAAATGCTTTGCTAAATAAGTAAAACCAATATGGCAGAGTGTTGACCTTGGACACCTCAGTTCAAAAATCCCTGCTCAGCACCTTGAGTAAATCATTGTTTCCCTCAATGTAATAACAGAATAAAGTGGGACGGACCCCACCCTGATCTCCACTGAGGAAAGACTGATTGTATATATTATCTCTCTCTCTCTTGATTACTTGCTTCCCCAGCGATGAACAAAGCGCAACAGCAATAGCAACAGCAATATAACAACAAACAAACAAATAGCAATTTTTAAAACTGGGCAGGAAACCAATATGACAAAAGGAATAATATCCCTACTACAAAAGTGCTACCTCTTTAAATGCATATTGCAAATACAGGCAAAAGCTTTGCCTATGAAATTTTTGCTTGACAGGAGCATGTAAGAGCAAGGGAGTCCTGTCAGGTGGGGGGAAACCACTGGTGACCCTTCAAGAATCCGTTAAAAAATTCTGTGCCAACCTATCATTTAAAGTCTATGCAACTCCAGTGCAACTGTGGTGACAGTAATCAGGTATGCTGAATCTCAACAGGTGACAAATTATGTTTCGCTCTCTAGCACAGCAGCTAATAGCTACCAAAAATAAAAACAGCAACACACCAGAAGTCCTATCCACCAAGTAGAGTAAAATAAAGGAATAAGACCCCTTGAAAAAGCCACACTTTCTTGAGCTATGGCATGTCAATAATAATAATAATAATAATAATAATAATAATAATAATAATAATTGCAAGGAAGGTATCTTTCAAATATGCCTTAGATTTCAAACTGCACATTCCAGAGACTCTTTCAATAGTCTTCAAACCTGGCCAAAAATAAATAGCTGAAATGGATGGAGCAGCACAGAATACTGAATGAGATGTTAGACTGCCCCCACTTTATCTATCTCTACTGATGAATATCATTGAAGTGGCTTCATGTTAATTAATGTGATAATTGGAACTTTTTTTAAAAAAGGTTTAAAATAAAGGAAACCTGCTTCAAACCTTAATTATGCAACTGCCTCCTAATCAACATCCCTATGAAAGCTCAATTGTTCATACAAAGCCATTAGTATACTAAAGCTCTCATTTATCATAGATAATGTGCTAAATGATCTTCCTTAATTGCATTTGAAATGTATCACTATTCGGTGGAAACTATTCTGAATCAAATTGCACATTAAAAAGAATCCAGTGTACGCCTTGGTGAACGAGAATGTCTGTACACGTCTAGGGTGTTGTTAAGCAAATGTCGAAGCAATGATTCTTCAACATCAACATCAACTTGGTTGGACTGGTCATGTTGTGTGGATGCCTGATTATGCCTGATTATCGTCTTCCAAAACAACTACTCTGTTCTGAACTTAAAAATGGAAAGCATAATGCTTGTGGTCAACAAAAGAGGTTTAAAGACTCTCTCAAGGCAAATCTAAAACAATGTAGTATAAATACCGACACTGGGAAACACTGGCCTGCAAGCTCTTCAATGGGAGAACAGCCTTTACCAAAGGTGTCATGGGTTTTGAAGACGCTCGAACTCAGGACACAAGGAGAAATGTGCTAAGAGGAAGGCACACTTGGCAAACCCTCACCATGATCAACTCCTGCCCGGAAATCTATGTCCAGTGGAAGGACATGTGGATCCAGAATTGGCCTCCATCGTCACTTAAGGGCTCACTGTTAAAACCGTGTTTACGAAAGACAATCTTACTCAGCTATGAGTGATCACCAAATAAGAAAGAAGTTAAGCAAATGTCCAGGATGGAGACATGTGGCCAACCATCAATGTAGGTGATACTTAGCTAGATGGACCAAAGGTCTGGCTTGGCATAAGATAGCTTCCTATGTCTTATTTTTCAGCTACTGTCTCCCACCCACCTGCCACCGGATTATCCCTGGCTGCGATGGCTGTTCCTCCCTATTCATTGGCCTCTGCCAGCCGTCCACTCCTATTCTCCCCTCTCCTGGTTTTGTTTCACAACTGATTCTCAACATACCACCGGTTGAACTATGTAATTTGCTCCCACAAGAGGCAGTAATGGCCCCCAACTTGGATGGCTTTAAAAGCAGATGGGACAAATTCATGGACCATAAGGCTATCAATGGCTACTAGTCATGGTGGTGATGCTCAGCCTCCATTATTGGAGTCAACAATGCTTCTGAATACTAGTTGCTGCAAACCACATGGGGGACACCATGCTCTTGTGCTTGGGTCCTGCTAGTGGATCCCTATAGGCATCTGGCTAGCCACTGTTGGACAAGCAGTGCTTTTTGTCTACTCCAGCAGAGCTCTCCTTATGTTCTTAGCTGCACACTTCTGGTGTAAGCCAATGCAGCAGCTTCTATCCTTCCTTTTCAGAGCTGGAAAAAAATGCTGTTTCTTTTCCAACCCCACAATCAAAGGGAGAGTCCTGAGAAGAGAAACAAGGAGACTGATGCATACATTAAGTAGCAGGCCTGTGTATTCCCCTGCCATCACTGAAGGCTGCTAGTGCCCTGGATATGCACTGCTTCCCCTGCTGTCTCTAATTATACTCCAAAATGTGTACCCAGCAGCATGCAGCTTCATCAAAACTTCTGGGCAGAAAAATATTTCCAGCACCCAGTTAAAAATGGCTTATCGATTTCAGTGGCAAAGGGAAGAATGAGCTCAGCTTCACTGCCCCCATTGAGAACAATGTAACCTATTTGGGTTGGATCGTGCCTTTACTCTTGTTCTTGAGCTGTTATTTATATTGGCGTGCAACATAAAATTAATTAAGACAATGTTTAAGAGGAACTGTCGCCGCTCTCTCACTCACTCTCTGTTTTTATTTTACACTGTGTTCATTGTTTACTGTTAATTATTACTTTTGTTTAATAATCCTATGAATACACACACCCTAGTCATTTAGTCAAAAGGTGTTTTTAATTAATTTTCTGTTACTTTCAGCTTTCACATAAGCCTGCACAAACTCATTCATAAATCTGTCTTCTTTGCATGAAGTGTTTATTTAATTAAGGAAGATGTTCCATTATAAATAAGTTAAATATTCTGAACTTTTTTAAAAAAATGTTCATTTTAAATTAGCATGTTTCTGAAGCTAACAATTCATAGACACAAAGTACACAAGCACAAGAAGATCAGAGCATAGGCCAGTTTTGTTCAGCATCCTTTTCTTCAAAGTGGCCAAACAGATGCCTATTTTCCAATACATAGGGAAGGAGGACAGGAACCATCTCCCACTCTTGTTCCCCAGTGACTGGTATTCAGGGACCGGCTGCTTCTGATCCTGGAGGTTATCATGATCAATGAGCAGCAGACATTTCAGTGCATGGTGATGGACTCTGATGAAGACGGTCTTCAGGCTGCTTCCTCAGTGGAAAAAGCAGAAGATCCAGCCCTGTCGGAAGATATAGCCCTGCCACCATCATTTGACACATAATATGTGTCTCGTGAAGTACTTTTATCTTCCCAGTCTCACAGAAGTCAAAGACCACTCAACAAGGTGAGGACATTTAATCACCCAGACATTCCTCTAGAGAGCTTGAACCTTTCAGTCTCACCATTTTATGAAAGGCTTATTTTGCCTCTAGGGCAGGCATCCCCAAACTTCAGCCCTCCAGATGTTTTGGACTACAATTCCCATCTTCCTTGACCACTGGTCCTGTTAGCTAGGGATCATGGGAGTTGTAGGCCAAAACATCTGGAGGGCCGCAGTTTGGGGATGCCTGCTCTAGGGCGCTGTTGATTACAACATTTTCCCGGTAGCTGCTGTAAAAAGATAATGCTTCAGCCTGCAGGTCCCTTGGAGCTGTCCATGGTCCTGTTCTTGTTAGTGCTGTGCCAAACACTTTTATGCTTTTTCATCCATCCTCCATCAATTAATGAGAACCCTGTTGCACCCAGACCCTGCAATCACCATCTGAGGCCCTTCTTTGTGTGCCTCCTTCACAAGAGGTCCAGAGGGTGACAACATGAGAAAATGCCTTTTCTATGGTGGCTCCCCAATTGTGGAATGCTCTCCCCAGGGAGGCTTGCCTGGCACCTTTATTACATATATTTATGCACCAGGCAAAAGTGCTTCTCTTCAAAAAGGCATTTGGCTGATGGACATTTTATGGCTTTTTTAATGTGTTTGTGGGGGAGGTGTTATTTGTTTTTGTTTTTGTAAGGGGGAGGGTTTATAGAGAACCCCCCCCCCTCATCCGAAGCAGCACGTCTCCCAGCAGTCATGAGAGTGAAGGGTCTGATGGAGGGAGACAGGAAACGGAAAGGGAGGCGCTTCTCAGTTCCGAGGCTTTTATGTTGGTCAAGAACGCGAAGGGGGGCAGTGCAGGAATCTGACTCGAGCGAGTAGACATGAAACCAGCAGTTCGTCACTGTAAATAATGTGCACTAATAAAAACGTCTGAAAGACAAGCATGTGGAAGGTCGTTACTCAAGAGTAGTCACAACAACCCTGACAGTTTTATTATGAATTTGTGTTCCCATTTTGTATTTTTCTGTTGCTAACTGGATGAAGAGTTGTATACAAATTTAATAAATTTGAAGAGTTATATGGAAGCTGTACGCCGGCTCCCTTGGCCAGTAAAGCGAGATGAGCGCCGCAACCCCAGAGTCGTCCACGACTGGACCTAATGGGCGGGAATCCCTTTACCTTTTTATATAAATCCAATAAATAAATAAAAATAATCTAGAAATATCAAAGGGGGTGAGAAAAATTCAGTGAAGTTTCTTATAGGTGGGCTAAAGGGTTTTTGTCATGCTTACTTTACAAGGGGTATTTTTTCAGCGAACTAACTTTCAAGCATCTCACCAATGGTATGAAAACTGTAGCCCTCCTGAGTTCGTACCCTTCCATTACAACCTAGGGAAGACATCATTAGGCTTTCCAGATCAGAAAATGGGGAAGCTGCAGAATGATGAAGAAAAGGTGCCCTGAGAATGAGGCAGAAAGATGGAATCCTCTCTCCCAGGGGAAGGGGGGGGGAATTGGAGGAAAGAGTTCATCACAGCACTTTTTTCTGAGCCATAGGAGGGAGGAAGAAAATAAAGGAAAACTCTGATGCTATTCTCATTGCAATGGAATAGAAAAAGTGAAAGGAAAGGAAGAAGTAATATCATGAGCTCAACTTACACAGATGAGGTGGGTCTTGAATGCACCATCACTGTACGTAGTTTGATGATTTGTCAGGACACACCTCTTTCCCAAGGCCTCTGGTTGAGTGCATGTTTCCTCTCTTCCTGCGCACCTGTCAATTGCTATGCCTCACTGCTGCTTTGTTATTCTGATATTGGTTGTTTTTGTGGTTTTATTTTATGATTGCAAGGCTCATTGTTTCTTAGTTTACTTCTTATTTTTGTAACCCGCCCTAGGGACATTTGGTGAAGAATGGGATGAAATTCCAAATTATATATATATATATATATATATATATATATATATATATATATATATATGATCTTTCAAGGCAGCTGCTAGGAGAGTCCCTTTGCCCCAACCTCATTCCATCTCCTGCAGCCTGATGGAATGGCTGCTGAAGAGGACAGCTGAGGCAGAATAATTTATGTCACCAAACCAGCTGGCCTCTGAGATGGTGGTGAATGACAGAGAAAGATACAAGTGCTAGGAAACAATCAAAACAAAGTGCTTGCTGTTCCAAGGTATTCTTTTGAAACCTCGGGTTTCTTCCACAGAAAGCGTCAGATTGGATTTGAGCATTAGTTAGACTCTGTTGAAGCATACATCTGTCTTAATGCTTTTGGGCAAGGGAAAAAAATGAATGCTCAAATTGCCCTCATTATAGTGAATCACAATGGTGATTAATAACTTTGCTTAATTGCAACCTATTTTCTTTAAATATAGCATGCGCGTGAGCTTTTCAAGGAAACTTAGTTGCTAGAAGTAGGAGATGTGCAGGAACAGAGATGAGTCATTCTTGATCCGTAGACACGCAGATAGCGTGAGAGAGTTTCAAATCAGAGAACTCTGGAAGCTTTGGTGGGGATTTGCCCTTCATCCCCTTAACATTTGTGTGGGGGATGGGGGGGGAGGGAGTTGAGTGGGATAACTCAATGAGATTCTTCACAGCTATTCACAGCTTTTACCTTCACAACCAAGTTATAATTTTATGAGGTGGTTGAGTTGTGTAATCTTCATTTTATTTTTATTTTACAGTGGGTGGGGGTCCTTAGGACTGATATTTGAACGTGGACCCCCAGGTACCTCTATCTGACCCTAAGAATTCTCCTTAGGGCAGACATCCATCCCCAGACATGTTTCCACTATGTTACTTCATATCCCCTTCAGCGGCTTCAGAGTTCAGGCTGTTAACTCTGATCATTTCTCTTGCTTCCCTGAACGGAGTACAGAAGGTGAGTATGTACAGAAACCAGCTGACTTTACAAAGTTAAACTACATGAATTGCTCCGCCACCTTTTGCTTCTGGCCCCACCCACCCATGACATGTGGCCATCAGAAGCTTGCCCAGAAGGGAATGTGGCCCTTAGGCTGAAAAGGATTTGCTCCTGCCAGTCTTTGAACCAGTTCTAGCCCTGCAAGCCTTGGTTTCTCCAGCTTCAGGAGATATAGCTTCATGGAGAAGTCATGGTTTTCCTCAGCTTGGCCCTGCTGCACCTTCTGAGCTTTCCAGCTAGGCCCTCTCCCTTCTGTCTGTGAGCATTTTTTCCCTGTGAATTCATCCCTTCTGCACTCATGGTGCTCCCTCACACATGTTTTCAGGGCCTGAGCACCGGCTAATACGTCCAGGAACTATGATTCAATACAGCTCAATAAACATTGCAGTACTTCCTGTTTCCAGAGTGCTCTAACCTGCTCTGATGTTTTCCAGCAAAAGAAGAGGAAGGGGTAACATGGCAGGGCTGGTTAAAGCTTCACCACTCAGACCCACAATGGGGCGTGAAATTGCTCCTCCTGTGCTTTTCAGAAAGAATCATAGAATCATAGAGTTGGAAGAGACCACAAGGCCCATCCAGTCCAACCCCCTGCCAAGCAGGAAACACCATCAAAGCATTCTTGACATATGCCTGTCAAGCCTCTGCTTAAAGACCTCCAAAGAAGGAGACTCCACCACACTCCTTGGTAGCAAATTCCACTGCCGAACAGCTCTTACTGTCAGGAAGTTCTTCCTAATGTTTAGGTGGAATCTTCTTTCTTGAAGTTTGAATCCATTGCTCATCAAGCCCTGGCAAAGCAAGCAAGCAAGAAAGTTGAAGTCCACACACACACACACACACACACACACACAGTGGCAGAAAAGTGCACCTCATTTTTGCCGGTTGGTGAAAAGTTTCATAAAATGGGTGGTAGGGATTCAGTACAGCATAATCCATCCCACCAATCTACAGTGTTATGATCTAGCTTCTTATTAGCATTAAAATACCAAGCAAATCCTTCTAACTCCAACCAAATAAAGTGTACAAAAAATTCAATGTACTGGAGTATAAAGTGCATTAAATTGCAGGTATTAGTGGAAATGACATGGAAAGATAGCTTTGCAATAATGTATATATTACGCAAAATGACATGCAAGTTTGTATATTAGGAGTAATTTACCCAAAAATCTGCTGGATTTTCAAGAGGACTTCTTAAATAAAATCCAAACTGATGTGGAAATATGGAGAACTGAACTGTAGATTGGAAAAAATAAGAAACTAAGAGAAACCAAAACAGGCAGATTCACCCAGATTTTGAAGTCCAAGTGGTGGGTATTTATACAAGGCTGGGCATTTCCAACAGCAGAATTAATATAAGCTGCCCACGAAACACTGTCTTCTTAATTGCCAAAGCTAATAGTGGTTGAAGGCAATCAAGGAGTATTAGAGTTTGTCTTTTCCCATCTCATCTCATTTAATGTGACTCGACACCACGTCATAGCCTTGCAACAGAATATCGCTGGGAAACTGAGTGAGAAGGTGGAAAAGGACACAGTATTTCTCCTTCCTTTTCCCTGCTTGGTACAGATGTGTTGGGTGTGGGGGCTGGGGCATTGCATCCACCTCTCAATAGGACGACACTATGTTTTGTGCCCAAAATACAAAATGAGGCAGAAACAATGATTGCCTTAAAGTAGAGTCACAACTGAGATCTGGAGCAAACTTCATAGCTGATCTGATAGAGCTGATGAAGTAAACTCTAGCAGTTCATAAAAGCTTGTGCCATAATAACTGTGCTAGTCTTTAAGGGGCCACAAGACTCTTGGTTATTTACATAAATATTCAGCATTGAAAGTCACACACAGGATTGGATCCAAACAATCATACTTAGAGTAGACACACTGAAATCAACTGAACTTAAATTAGTCAAGGCTAAGATTTAACTCTGGGTGGTAATGGCTTAGTTTATCTTGGTGCATAATACAATGCAGCTGAAATGGATTAAGAAATGTTTTGAAATCCTTCCAGTGTCTATCAAGATTTGCAAGGTATTAGAACCAGCCTGCTCTTATCATTCCCTGAAATAACCCCAAACGACACATGCTGTCCAGTCTTTGAAACACAGAGTATGTGGGAAATGGGTACTCACTCTATTTGCTTTAAAAAAAAAAAATTCTATAGCCAGTCTGATTATATCAAACTATACACTTACATTATATCCAAAAGTTTCATACAATCCAGTTGATGGGAGTCTTCACAAGGAAGATGACACAAATGTCAGCATGTCTTATTCACCCTCAGGTGGAAAGCTGAGTTTTTCTCTTTGTTGTAAAAATGTCAGATTTTCAACAATATGTGTGTGTGTCTCTGTGTGTGTGAAAATATGTGATTTGTCAAGCTCCAAATATCAGATGTTTCCATTCTGTACAGGCATTCATTGGTCAAATTTGTTATTATATTTATAGAGATGAAGGGAAAATTGTTAGTTGTGCAAACGGGTTAGCAAAATAAAGGCACATTGCAGTGTGTGTGTGTGTGTGTGTGTGTGAGAGAGAGAGAGAGAGAGAGAGAGAGAGAGAGAGAGAGAGAGAGAGAGAAATATCTAGTATGCCTGATTTGCCAAAGCAAAAATTACAGCATATGTCTGGCAGAGTGAAGTTAGACAAAACTTCCCACTTAAAAACAAACAAACAAACAAACAAACAAAAACATTTTAACATGGCAATGGGGAACTTGTGATTCTGCAGGTGCTATTAGGGACTCCAAATCCCATTAGCTTGGAGCAATATGGCCAGTGATCAGAGTTTAGGGGAACTGGAATCAATCAACATCTGAGGGGCACAGGTTCTTTATCTGTGTTTTAACATATGTTTTCAACAGTGGTTTGTTTTGCAGAATACATTTAGTTAAAAACAGCTACTTCAATGTACCGTCCAATATTTCACAAACAAAAATAAGGACATGATTGTAACACACCTAATATCTGTTGGGAGATTCCATTCCACCTTTTGTTGCAGACATGGGATTGTTGCATGTCACATGTCTGTTTACATTCCAGCACAGACTGCCGGGTCCCGTGAGCGGAACTTCCGCTCTGTGTATTGCTTTTGTTTTGAGCCTCTCTCCGAGAAGACGGCAAGGAGAGACGACATGTTTCTTTGTTCTGATTAATGTAGGCCTAAAATAAATCTGTAGTTTTAGTATGTATCAACAGCATCAGCCTCTTCTGTTGTGCAGTTTACACTGCTACGTATAGTGTGCTCAAGGCAGGAAGCTGATTTACGTCGGAGCCAAAGGTCGATGAATCTCCGCAGTGTGAAGGCTGAGAGGGAGACGATCCAGCTTGGGGCTAGCCAGCTGGCCCTTCGACCCCCCAGATGCCGACAATATCATGGTATGATGCATGACATACACCTTGCCGCTGATACCCAGAGTTGTTGTTTTTTAAACAACAACAACAGGGATAACGAAGGGTGTTTTTTTCCCATCCCAGGGCCACATTGCCTTCTGGGCAATCTGTCTAGGGGCAGATGCCAGGGGTGGGCAGCACCAGAGGCAAAAGTGGGCAGAGCAATGGATGCAAAACTTACCATAGTACAGTAGGCTTATTTCTACACACACAGACTCACACACCCTTTTCTATCTCCATGCATAGATGCAGGAGGCATTTATAGGCACATATTCCAGCCAGGCAAAAGCCTGTGGGGTTAGTTACATAGCATAGGGTGGAACGGGGGCAGTTGCCGCAGGAGCAAAATTGTTAGGGGTGCAAAATTTCAACACCCAGTGCTGCCTCAATACAGCTGCATTCTTCTTTCACTGGGCTCCACTGAAAATGGTTTCTCCGTGTGAACCAGGAATTGATCTCTGCAGACAATGGAACAACTCTTATTTTCTTATTTCTGTGTCTGCGGTCTCCTGGGTTGGCGGATACCTTTAGGTGGTTGAATATGCATGCGTACTCTGTTTCCCTCCTACCCCACCCCCCACCCCGTGTGGCCCTGGACACTGGCAACCCACTCTATGCCACTGCATGGGATATGAAGCAAGGCCAGTGATGGGGGTTGCCTGGGGGCACTTAAGAGGGCCAGATGAATAGTTGCTGGGGCACATTTGGCACACAGGCCTGAGGTTCTTGAACCTTGATATAAAATGAAATTCTGGCTAATAATAATAATAATAATAATAATAATAATAATAATAATAATATATTATTTATACCCAGCCACTCTGGGCGGCTTCCAACAGAAATATTAAAATACAATAATTTATTAAACATTAAAAGCTTCCCTAAACAGGTCTGCCTTCAGATGTCCTCTAAAAGTATGATAGTTGTTTTTCTCTTTGACATCTAGTGGGAGGGCGTTCCACAGGGTGGGTGCCACTACCGAGAAGACCCTCTGCCTGATTCCCTGTAACTTCTCGCAGCAAGGGAACCACCAGAAGGCCCTCAGCACTGGACCTCAGTGTCCGGGCAGAACGATGGAGGTGGAGATGCTCCTTCAGGTATACTGGACCGAGGCCGTTTAGAAGTCAGCACCAACACTTTGAATTGTGCTCGGAAACGTACTGGGAGCCAATGTAGGTCTTTCAAGACCAGTGTTAAGTGGTCTCGGTGGCTGCTCCTAGTCACCAATCTAGCTGCTGCATTCTGGATTAATGGTCATTTCCAGGTCACCTTCAAAGGTAGCCCCACATAGAGCGCATTGCGTTAGTCCAAGCAAGAGATAACTAGAGCATGCACCACTCTAGCGAGACAGTCCGCGGGTAGGTAGGGTCTCAGCCTGCGTACCAGATGGAGCTGATAGACAGCTGCCCTGGATACAGAATTAACCTGCGCCCCCATGGACAGGTGTGAATCCAAAATGACTCCCAGGCTGCACACCTGGTCCTTCAGGGGAACAGTTACCCCATTCAGGACCAGGGAGTCATCCACACCTGCCCGCCTCCTGTCCCCCACAAACAGTACTTCTGTCTTGTCAGAATTCAACCTCAATCTGTTAGCTGCCATCCAATCTCCAACCGTCTCCAGACACTCACACAGGACCTTCACACCTTCACTGGTTCTGATTTAAAAGAGAGGTAGAGCTGGGTATCATCCGCATACTGATGAACACCCAGCCCAAGCCCCCTGATGATCTCTCCCAGCGGCTGCATATAGATGTTAAAAAGCATGGGGGAGAGGACAGAACCCTGAAGTGAGAGCCCATATAAATTCACACTTCCATCTATACATGCTGCAGCCTTGCCAGCAGAGATACAGGCTGCACTTTCCCTATTTAAGTGTGCATGAGTGTTACATGGGGAAAGCTTCTGACAGGGAAACATTTATAACCTTTGGTTTGAGCAGGAGGAGATACAAACCCTTACATGTATTCTGTCAACCCGCCAGCCAGTTTACTGTACTCTTGCTCCTTGGAGATTAAAGATCCAGATCTTCAGGGACATCTCTTTCCCTATCAGCTAAAGAAATTGGGGCATTTTCTGAACCTCTACAACCTTTGCAACTGGATTTTCATCTGCCCAAAGGCAATTTTGGACAGATCTGGCTCCATTAGTATCCCAGGAAACCTACACTTCTCTTCTGAGTAGCCTGTGTGCTTCTCAAATGCCAGAAGGTGTCTCTAAAAAGGACTGTGATCCCCCTTCGGAATCAGCCATTGCCATGTTATATTGTACTGTTTACCACCCGAGTGAAGGAATAAAGGACTGCACACAACACAGACTGAATATATACCCACGGTCAGAGCAAAGAAAATAAGGAGTACTGAAGTATTCATAGAAAATTATTTTTGCTTCAGTCCAGTATTTCCAGGGTGCTAGGTGGGAACTCTGGTAAGCATTGTGAGCTCTACACAAGCAGGGGCTTCCATGCTTATGCCTATCTCAAGGAATGTTCTGTGAATGAACACATCAAAAAGTATTGCAGCAGGCTTATATTTGACTGCAGTCTACTTCATCGGGGGCATGAAGTGTCATCTTCAGCTATCAGGGTGCATTCCCCTCACAGAGTTACAATTCTCAGAGTGGTTTAACAGCCAATCCCTCTTCCCGGGGAACTCTGGGAACTGCAGCTCTGCAAGGGGAACAGGGCTATCTTATTAATTTATTTCATTTATAAAAAATATTGATATAGCCCAGCATCCTGTTCTCACAGTGGCCAAACAGATGCCTGTGGGAAACTTACAAGCACAAGAACACTTTTCTTTTCTGCAGTTTCCAGCAACTGGCATTCAGAAACATTCCTTGGCTCCAACCATGGAGGCAGAGCAGTTCCTGGAAGTCCTGAGGTGCCAGCCAGCAAAAATTGGTATGTCCGTTTGCCTCCTTTGCGGGTGGGTGGCTTTGCGGGCAGGCCCCGGGCCCGCCTAGTAAACTTGCCCCGGGCCCGCCTAGTAAACTGGCTGGATCATGTTCCCGCTGCCAAACAGGCCAATGGCGGCACGAGGTAGCGGGTGTTCCACCCACCCTCCCTCAGATTAGGGTTATCATAGATGGTATGGCCTTTCTATAGACAATGTCGGTAGCCTAATTTTCAGGAGCTGGGCAGGAATTTTTCCCACTTGTCTAATTGGCACTGCCATTTGGGCTTTTGCCTACCTCATAGCAATCGTCACAACTGTGTAAGGTGGATAGGCATTGGGTAAGCCTAGTCTTGGTTGGAGGGGAGGTTGTAGCCTCTGCCTGCCCCTCCACGGGTAAGAGTATCCTGTTAAATGGATCCGGGAGGAGTGGCTCCTTTCCAACGCCTAGATGGGGGCTAGGGCCATACCACTCCTTCAACAGGGACCACTTGGGAGACACCCCAATTTTGTGTAGGTCATAGGGCAGCCCCCTTCACCCTTAGAAACACTCCCAGCGGATGGGCAGGAGTGACATGCAGTTGCTTACCACAATGCCTTTGGACAAACTTCACATCTCTAACCAATAAAGTTGTGGCCTTATTTGATCCCAAACCAATATCCTGCGTGGTGTCTATTTAGACTTTAGGGAACAGGGTGGTCACGGGGCCTCAATGCGCAATAGAAAAAAGAGCCTGTAATTCTGATACCTACACTCAGTCTTTCTTCTCTTTGCTGCTTTTGGTCCATGGCTTGCAGTGAAAGCAACACGTGGACATAAATAATGATCGTAATGGCAATGTTTCTCATTCAAAAATGTCCCTCCTGTGTTAACAGAACAGAAGGAACAGCAGCAGATATCTGTCACTTACGCTGACAGCTACGCTCATTATTACTGTATACCTCCTGCCTGGGCCTGACCAGCAATTATTCCCCGCTGGGGGAAACAGAGGAAGAATGAATGTCTAATGTTCATGGGTTTTTTTCTTTCTTTCAATCTTCATCTGGCTTATTTTGTCTTCCAGCCAGCAACAACTTCCAGCAACCATGGGGTTCTGTGCAGTACATACCTGTCTCCAAGGTGTGGGGGCACTGCCATCAAAATGCACTCCAGTGGGCCCCCTTCAACATCTCAACACCCTTCTCCTAAATCAGGCTTACAAGCAATGGCAGCCATGGTTTTACCTAAATTTGCAGTGACTGGCTGCAAATTACCTGCCATAGAAATACTCCCTAATGCCCCAGCAACATAGCTGCACTCTGGAGCATTATAGGCACTTTTGAATGGTAGCTTCACAGTTGTCCACAGCTGCCATTTGGTAAACTGGGACCCAGGCCGTGGGCAATGGTGTGCCCAGAGAAAGCACCTGCACTGGTGGGCCCTGTCACAGTTCTAGAACTATGGCAAGTGCCCTAGGATGCCAGATCACCAAATATTCAGTTCACCAAAAATAAATTGCTAGAGCCATGGTTCTCAGAGGGGAAGTAGACCTCATCGGTGTGGTCCAAACAGCTGCTACAGGGTGCGCAGGCTCCATTCCTCCCTTTGAAGTAGCAGGGAAGATGGCCCCTTTGCCCTTGTGCACCTGATGCACAACACAATTCTTCATATCAGGGATGTGGGTGGTGCTGTGGTCTAAACCACAGAGCCTCTTGGGCTTCTCGATCAGAAGGTCAGTGGTTGGAATTCCCGTGATGGGGTGAGCTCCCGTTGCTCAGTCCCAGCTCCTGCCAGCCTAGCAGTTTGAAAGCACTCCAGTGCAAGTAGATAAATAGGTACCGCTGTGGCAGGAAGGTAAATGGCGTTTCCGTGCACTCTGGTTTCCGTCACGGTGTTCTGTTGCACCAGAAGCAGTTTAGTCATGCTGGCCACACGACCCGGAAAGCTGTCTGCGGACAAACGCCGGTTCCCTCAACCTGAAAGCGAGATGAGCATCGCAACCCCATGGTCGCCTTTGACTGGACTTAACTGTCCAGGGGCCCTTTACCTTTACAATTCTTCGTACAGACAACCAAGCTACTCTAGGGTAAGATATCTCAATCTAGGGTAGTTTTATTACCTGTGTGGGCAATCACGCAGCCAATTTTTTTAGTGTCTTCTTCGTCTCACACAGGGTGCCATATTACCCAAGTCCATGACTGATGTGAATGATTTTGGAAGACATCCAATCCACCAGGATTTTTCATCCATATGACTTTGTAATCTTGCACCCCCAGCCTAAAATTAATTTGTGATGTCCCAGTTCCATTGGTGGATTTACCATAGTGTGTGGGGTCTCCAGCCACTCTGAAAGTGACAGGATATGCTGGGCACACACATCCATGCTGGATTAATTAAATGATGCAATCATTGTACCAAAGTAGCAACACAGTCTATCAATCTATTTGAAAATCTTTCTAAACCACATAGTATTTTTTTTAAAAAAAATTAAATGGTGTACAAACAATACAAATCAACATGAAAACAATATCATAAAAACAGAAATCCTGTGATACATTATTCATTCTTGTGGATCAGGGGAAAATACACAAAAAGATATGGCTTTACAAGACATCTGAAGCAAATAATGGATTCAGGTATAGCAGATGGAAGACCACCCCAAAATTTAGCAGGTAACAACAGAAAATGCCCATTTGAGGTCACCATCCTCTGTTCTTCTATAACAGTGTTTCTCAACCACTGTTCCGCGGCACACTAGTTGTTGCCTGGTGTGCCGTGGGAGAATTACTTTATATATAGTCAACATAGGCACAGAGTTAATTTTTTTAACATTTTCTAATGGTGGTGTGCCTCGTGATTTTTTTCATGAAACAAGTGTGCCTTTGCCCAAAAAAGGTTGAGAAACACTGTTCTATAAGATGTGGTGCCATGACTAAAATTTCAAGAGAAGATCTAAGTCTACACAGGGACAAACAGTCCTTGAGGTAACGTGGTACCGCATTGTTCAGTGTTTTATGTTAGTAACAAAGTCTTGAACAGCCCTCCATTCCTCCTCAACACAAGTCCCTGAAAACCTCAACAGGGATTTAGACTAGCAACATTTCTCGTGGGTCTTCCCCACCCATTCCTACTGCCAATCTTGGAATCTCTACCTAGTTATGTTAAAAATGCAGGCTACATTTCTGCTTGCTTAAACTGTGTTTCCTTTGCTGTGGAGCAAATGCCCACTGCTTCCATTCTGACTCATAATAGCAGTTGCTGATGGTTAACTACTGCTGTTAATATTCTTGTAGATTCAAACTGAGCCTTTGAATGGAATCTGATAACCCGGTCCTGCTGTGAGTCTGCTGAGGCTCCAGTTTATGTGATGCAAGCTACAATGCAGTGGAAATTAAAGCTCCGTTGACACCTTCCTGCTGGGAACATTTGCTAACCCCCTTAGGACCACTGAACTTCTGATCTGTTCCTTTCTGATCCCATAATAGCCATCTGTTAATAGTTCAAACCATTTCACTGGGAACAAGAGGGTGGTCCTGGGGCTTTCAGAGCAGGTGACAGCAGCATAAGTATGTGCCTCCTGCTCTCTGGGGCCCAATAACACCAGAATGCTTTGCAAAACTATTTCTGCAGTGGGACATGGCATAATAATGATGAAAAACACTTCATAGAGCCATCTGGACTTTGCTTTCTAAGCTAATCCACCCTGAACACTCTTTCTGAAGCCAAGAAGGTGGGGATTCCCTAGATTAAATTGAGACAGAACACTTGCCTGGTGTTTAAAAATACCTGGTGCTTTGCCGTGGCAATAGAGCTTAACCAGAAAAGGAAATGATGTGGGCTCAGGAGGAAGGCACCTCATCATGAGGAGGGTAGGGAGATGGAGAGGAAGGCCAACGGAAGGGTCACTGCATCATAGTGGTTAGAGAAACCTCCTAACATGATGTTCCCAACCTGGCTGGCTTCTTTGTGCCATGGCCATGATATGGACAGCTCAGTTGGTTGGAGCATGATGCTGATAATGCCAAGGTTGCAGGTGCGATCCCAGTATGGGACAGCTGTATATTCCTGCATAGCAGGGGACTGGACTAGACTATCCTCAGGGTCCCTTTCAACTCTATGATTCTATGTCTGGTTTGCTCCTAACTCCTGCCTGAATATCAGCTCTGACCAGTAGCTATTGTCAGGGACCAGACAGAGGAGGAAAGGTGGAGACCACCTCCCCAGCCTGACCCTTCCAGAGAAGAAGACAGTTCAGAATTACAACAGGGGTTTGAGGGAGGTCACAGCTCAGAGGCAGATGGGGGGGGGAAGCTGGGAAATAATGGGAAAGGAGGAGAAGGAAGTGCCAGGAGGGCAACAGCCGACAGACCCAGTGTCTTTAGAAAGCATTCCAGACCTCCCCTCTCCCAGAACCCGGTGAGCCTTGAAAGTAGTAGAGCAAAGGGCTCAGAAGCAAAGAGCCCTTGGTGCCACCCATAGAGGAGATGATGAAAAATGAGGAAGTGGGAGAAAAAGGGGGTGGACAGTCACTCAGGACAACACCATTATTCCAAGAGGCTGCATTCCAAGCCTCTCTCTGTAAATATTGAATAAAAAGCAGGTGGTAAGAACTTTTCTTTGTCCTATCCGTTCCCGGCAACCTGCCATGGGAGTTGTTTCCTCTGCCCCCTGGTAGCCATTGGCACACTAGTGAGGATGCACTTATTTGACTGCCCAACAGGCAAGTCACTGCTGCTTATGAGATGGGGAGGTGAGAGGAGACAGAAAGGCCAGCCGTGGTGCAAATACACTGGCCAACTCAATGCAGCTCTTCTGCATTTGCAGCAGACAACCGCCTTGCTGCCTCCCCACTCGCTCCCCAGTGGGCAGGAGAAAAGCCCACCAAAAATCTGTCTCCTCAACTGCCTCAGGCTTAGGCTCCGATGTTCATAGGCCTGAATATCCTGGTTGTGTCACAACTAAAGGAACTGGATTTTAGTTGTCCTTGCTTGCTTTTTCAATTATGATGCTTAAGCAGCAGCCATTAAAATCATTCCAGCCATTTAAACTTCGCTGCCATTCCATTTAGAGAGCATTAGCTGAGCTGAGCAGCACTCAAGCATATTGAAGTGCATGCTGAAGCTGTTACCGTGTCGATAGATAAAGCTAGTTCATTTTGAAACTCTGCATGGGTGCTTAGCAAGAGCAGACTTACATTATACTTGGCCAGGCCAGGCCAGAGGCAGTGCATAGTATCCATACTGTCCAATGTGTGTGTGTGTGTGTGTGTGTGTGTGTGTGTGTGTGTGTGTGTGTGTGTGTGGATATGGATATGGATATGGATATGGATATGGATACATACATACTTTTCTTGGTATATCTGAACATGAGTTTCAGTGCTTGCAGTAAACAATGCAGACCTTCTTATTAACCTGGATTTATTGGCAGCAATAACATTCAAAGCAGCTGATTACAATGTCCATTTCCTGGAACTGCCCAATGCACAGGAGAGTGGTTAACCTTTTGCTCACAGCAAAAAAAGAAAAAGAAGTAAAAAACAGACACAGAGTGGAATTCACATTTTGAATGAAATTAGTATCCTTTACATCGCTTCCCTTGATTACATTGTTCCCCTTCTTCAAAAGTGTTCGTTGATTCCACAAAATCAGAAGTAGGCATTGTACAGGGAAAAATGATGCTTTTGACAGGATGCATTGTACAGATTACAATCAAATCTATTTGTTTACATACAAGCTGGTGACTACCATAACAGGGCTGTGCACCATACCTAAAGTTGTGTCTTATTCATTCCTTATGGGTTTGAGAGGAGAAAAGGAAATCAGAGGACGCTGTAGCTCTGAGGATTCAAGAGGCCCACAGGGAATGAAAACTAAATCAGTTGTTAAGCCTGGCATATGCACATCAAACAGCCCAAATTTGGAAGTAATATTTAGTGTGTGTGACAGGGCATAAGGTTAATATTCCAAATGCAGCTGCTGGAGGCAATGATTTATCAATCTCAGTGAGGTTGCTATTACTTCTTAGGAGTATAGGAAGCTGCATCCTGCCATGTTGGACTATTTGTTCATCTAGCCTAGCATTGATAGTGCCTCTCCAGGGTTTTTGGCACAGGTCTTTCACCACACCTGCTACCTGATCATTTTTCTTTTGTAATTTTTTATTTAGTTTTGCATAATAATCATATACAACATAACAATGGAACCCTGGGTTCCATTTCTAAATTTTATTCCTGCATCTCTTACTGTAAGCTATCTATACTGTAGTATCTTTACTTTACAAGTGTTCTTTACAAGTGTTCTTGTATTTCTGCTAATGTTTTCAACTGTTTACAGTGGTCTCTAAGATATGTTATAAAACTATTCCAGTCCTTAATAATAATAATAATAATAATAATAAAATGCTTCCAGTAGCACCTTAGAGACCAACTAAGTTTGTCATTGGTATGAGCTTTTGCGTGCATGCACACTTCTTCAGATACACTGAAACAGAAGTCACCAGACCCTTATGTATAGTCAGAGGGTGGGTCAGGGGTATTACTCAGAAGGGTGGTGGGAATGGGTGATTGGCTGATAGGAGTGGTAAACCTGTTGAAGTATCTGAAGAAGTGTGCATGCACACGAAAGCTCATACCAATGACAAACTTAGTTGGTCTCTAAGGTGCTACTGGAAGGAATTTTTTTTATTTTGTTTTGACTATGGCAGACCAACATGGCTACCTACCTGTAACTAAAAAAAATGGCCTTCCTGATTTCTGATCTTTCCCGTCATTTTTGCCATTTCAGCATAGATTGTCAACTTGGTCTGCCATTCTTCTCTGGTCAGGACTTGGTCTTCTTTCCATCTACCTGATCATTTTTCATCGGAGGTGCCAGGAATTGGAACGTGGTATCTACTTCATGAAGCATATGTGCTTTTCCACTGAGCTGTTTAGCATCATTTGTGGATGCCAGGACTGAGAAGCCTTCAGGCTTTTAGGGTCCATTTTTGTTATTTAATAGAACCCCAAGTTACACCAGTTGGAACTTGGCTCGAAAGAATGAAATAATTCTTAGCATAAGAGGGTAAAATAGTACCAGAACTGAACTGAGCTCACAGTTCTTTCACATCCCTGCTTCCCATCCCTGGATACAGTGGTCATTTGTTGAGGCATATTTCTGAACATGCCTTATGCAACCTGAACACCTGACCAAGTAGTCTTTTGTTGATGTTTTCACTGCTTGGGTTAGTTTTCATGATTATTTCCTCCTATTCCAGTTTTTTTAAAAAAAACCTCATCTTCTCCCTATATATGGTTTTTGGGAGAAAGTGAGGAGGTAAATTGAATGCTACAATTTCCAGGAAGGGGTCCAATAAGGTGCATGTGTGCATCAACATGCATGCACCAACATTATGGACTGGAAGAAAATTCTCAGGAGATTTCCATCCCAATATGTTTTTAGGAGAGCTCATGAATACCAAGCCATTTCTTGTTTTAACCAGGGAAGTTTGCCCATCAGTATATTTGAGGGAAGAAAGAGGGATGATGGGTAGCACCATTTAAAGTGTGAGGAAGGTGCTAAATTGATGAATGTTGTCCAAGAATGGAAAACTCTTTTTAGAAATGTAGAGGTAGCCATATGCCCAGAGTTCTCACAATGCTTTTGCAAGCCATAATTTTTTTAAAAAAAAAATAAACTATTAGAATTACTTACAGCATTTACTAAGCAATTTTCAAAAATTCTTTTTAATCCCCCCCATTTTTAATTTGCAATTGTAAGAAAAAAGAAAAGAAAAACAAACACAACCAATAATAAGAACAAAATAGCAACAAAAAAATCTATTGCCAGCTGACATTGACAATAAGAATATTGCACCAATTATGATTTAAACATATACATTAATATAAGCATTCCAATTAGGTGTTTAAATGCAATTGGTGATTATAAGACATCCATTCAAATGTAGAAAGGGTGGTGAGATCTTCAAACTACTGCAAGTTATAAATGATGGATTTATGTCCTTCCAGCTTTGCTGTGTAAGTCTCTTAGCCACCACAAAGGTTTGCAGAACCCACTTTTGTTGTCCTTTTCTTTGTCCTCAATACCACAGGAATATAATTTAAGATTGCATAAACATCCATGGATCAATGCCTTGTCGTGGCGAAGGGGCTTGAATAACTCAGAGAAGCTATGAGCTATGCCATGCAGGGCCACCCAAGATGGACAGGTCATAGTGGAGAGTTTTGACTAAACGTGATCCACCTGGAGAAGGAACTGGCAAGCCACTCCAGTATCCCTGCCAAGAAAACTCAATGGACAAAGACAACAGGCATATAAAAGTTATGACGCTGGAAGATGAGCCCCTCAGGTCAGAAGGCGTCCAACATGCTACTGAGGAAGAGCGGAGGACAAGTACAAGTAGATTCAGAGCTGATGAAGTGGCTGGGCCAAAGCCGAAAGGACGCTCAGTTGCGGATATGCCTGGAAGCGAAAGGAAAGTCCGATGCTGTAAAGAAAAATATTGCATAGGAACCTGGAATGTAAGAACCATGAATGGAGGTAAGCTGGATGTGGTCAAAAATGAGATGACAAGAATAAATATCGACATCCTGGGCATTAGTGAACTAAAATGGAAGGGAATGGGCGAATTCAGTTCGGATGACTATCATATCTACTACTGTGGGCAAGAATCCCTTAGCAGAAATGGAGTGGCCCTCATAGTCAACAAAAGAGTGGCAAAAGCTGTAATGGGATGCAATCTCAAAAATGACAGAATGATCTCGATACGAATCCAAGGCAGACCTTTTAACATCACAGTAATCCAAGTTTATGCACCAACTGCCGGTGCTGAAGAAAGTGAAATTGACCAATTCTATGAAGACCTACAACACCTTCTAGAAATGACACCAAAGAAGGATGTTCTTCTCATTACAGGGGATTGGAATGCTAAAGTAGGGAATCAAGAGATAAAAGGAACAACTGGCAAGTTTGGCCTTGGAGTTCAAAATGAAGCAGGGCAAAGGCTAATAGAGTTCTGTCAAGAGAACAAGCTGGTCATCACAAACACTCTTTTCCAACAACACAAGAGACGACTCTACACATGGATATCACCAAATGGGCAGCATCGAAATCAGATTGATTATATTCTCTGCAGCCAAAGATGGAGAAGCTCTGTACAGTCAGCAAAAACAAGACCTGGAGCTGACTGTAACTCAGATCATCAGCTTCTTATAGCAAAATTCCAGCTTAAACTGAAGAAAGTAGGAAAAACCACTGGGCCAGTAAGATACAATCTGAATCAAATCCCTTATGAATACACAGTGGAAGTGAGGAACAGGTTTAAGGATTTAGATTTGGTGGACAGAGTGCCTGAAGAACTATGGATGGAGGCTCGTAACATTATACAGGAGGCAGCAACGAAAACCATCCCAAGGAAAAGGAAATGCAAGAAAGCAAAATGGCTGTCCAACGAGGCCTTACAAATAGCGGAGGAGAGGAGGCAAGCAAAATGCAAGGGAGATAGGGAACGATACAGGAAACTGAATGCAGATTTCCAAAAAACAGCAAGGAGAGACAAGAGGGTCTTCTTAAATGAGCAATGCAAAGAAATAGAGGAAAACAACAGAATGGGGAAAACCAGAGATCTGTTCAAGAAAATTGGAGATATGAAAGGAACATTTCGTACAAAGATTACCATAATCAAGGACAAAAGTGGTAAGGACCTAACAGAAGCAGAAGACATCAAGAAGAGGTGGCAAGAATACACAGAGGAATTATACCAGAAAGATATGGAGGTCTCGTACACCCCAGGTAGTGTGGTTGCTGACCTTGAGCCAGACATCTTGGAGAGTGAAGTCAAATGGGTCTTAGAAAGCATTGCTAATAACAAGGCCAGTGGAAGTGATGATATTCCAGCTGAACTATTTAAAATTTTAAAAGATGATGCTGTTAAGGTGCTACACCCAATATGCCAGCAAGTTTGGAAAACTCAGCAATGGCCAGAGGATTGGAGAAGATCAGTATACATCCCAATTCCAAAGAAGGGCAGTGCCAAAGAATGCTCCAACTACCGCACAATTGCGCTCATTTCACACGCTAGCAAGGTTATGCTTAAAATTCTACAAGGCAGGCTTAGGCAGTATGTGGACCGAGAACTCCCAGAAGTGCAAACTGGATTTCGAAAGGGCAGAGGAACCAGAGACCAAATAGCAAACATGCGCTGGATTATGGAGAAAGCTAGAGAGTTCCAGAAAAACGTCTACTTCTGCTTCATCGACTACGCAAAAGCCTTTGACTGTGTCGACCACAGCAAACTGGCAAATTCTTAAAGAAATGGGAGTGCCTGATCACCTCATCTGTCTCCTGAGAAATCTCTATGTGGGACAAGAAGCTACAGTTAGAACTGGATATGGAACAACTGATTGGTTCAAAATTGGGAAAGGAGTACGACAAGGTTGTATATTGTCTCCCTGCTTATTTAACTTATATGCAGAATTCATCATGCGAAAGGCTGGACTAGATGAATCCCAAGCCGGAATTAAGATTGCCGGAAGAAATATCAACAACCTCAGATATGCAGATGACACAACCTTGATGGCAGAAAGCGAGGAGGAATTAAAGAACCTTTTAATGAGGGTGAAAGAGGAGAGCGCAAAATATGGTCTGAAACTCAACATCAAAAAAACCAAGATCATGGCCACTGGTCCCATCACCTCCTGGCAAATAGAAGGGGAAGAAATGGAGGCAGTGAGAGATTTTACTTTCTTGGGCTCCTTGATCACTGCAGATGGTGACAGCAGTCACGAAATTAAAAGACGCCTGCTTCTTGGGAGAAAAGCGATGACAAACCTAGACAGCATCTTAAAAAGCAGAGACATCACCTTGCCGACAAAGGTCCGTATAGTTAAAGCTATGGTTTTCCCAGTAGTGATGTATGGAAGTGAGAGCTGGACCATAAAGAAGGCTGATCGCCGAAGAATTGATGCTTTTGAATTATGGTGCAGGAGGAGACTCTTGAGAGTCCCATGGACTGCAAGAAGATCAAACCTATCCATTCTTAAGGAAATCAGCCCTGAGTGCTCCCTGGAAGGACAGATCGTGAAGCTGAGGCTCCAATACTTTGGCCACCTCATGAGAAGAGAGGAATCTTTGGAAAAGACCATAATGTTGGGAAAGATTGAGGGCACTAGGAGAAGGGGACGACAGAGGAAAAGATGGTTGGACAGTGTTCTCGAAGCTACGAACATGAGTTTGACCAAACTACGGGAGGCAGTGCAAGACAGGAGTGCCTGGCGTGCTATGGTCCATGGGGTCACGAAGAGTCGGACACGACTAAACGACTAAACAACAACAAACATCCACAAATCTACAGGATTTCTCCCAAGACCAAGTTGATACAAGCAATAATTTCTGACCAAAAAGAAGACACAACAGGACATCCCCCTTACCGAGCAAATTTAATATTGCTTTGAGATTGGGTATACAACCAAAATTGCCCTTGTTCATGGATGGATGAATCTGTCAATTTCAGTTTCTCCCCCTTTTCACCTTTTTCCAGTCTTAAGTTCAATCTGCCCCATTTCCACATCAGTATACTTTTGTGCACATATCTCCTAAAATACACATTTTCCCACGCTATCCCAAGCTGCAACTGCCCTGCCCTTTCTGAAGAGCAGGCTGCTCCCTGCAATCAGGAATGTCTGAAAACCATATATTTCAGAATCACTTGGAAACTTTTTTGCTTCCAGTTTCCACTACTTATCAGAGCTAACACCCCCTGGGCTGTAAGGAGAATCTCATCCATACATTTTTAAACCCTGGTTGCTTCCCTCTCTATATGGCCAAGCAAATACATCAAAATTAACAGAAGTATTGCCTGATGGCTTGGCAATGTGCTGATAATATCAGTTTCATCCGATGCACTTGCAACCCTACAAGGAAAGGTGGGGAAGGGCCAAGAACACCAATGAAGCAGAACAAGATTATAGATCAATTTCCAGAGTACAGGAGAAATCTTTCCTTCGTTGGACAGATTGCTTGCCGAGGATCATTAACCATTTAGGACATACCTTCTTTCTCTCTCCCCCACCTACACTGCACTGTAATTACTATCCAACTAAGCAGTATGAAAATGAAACCCCATTATGACAAAGTAGTATCCCATTTGTTTTCAGAAACTAAACCTTCCAGGCTGATTAGAACAAAGAGGTGCTTTGTTGAAGTTTAATGCACTTGGTTTTAAGAGAATAGAAGGGTTGGGGAAATGGCAAGGGGAAAAGAAGTTTCTATTGTACTTGCTTTTCTGAATTATTCCAAGTTGGAACTTCCACTATGTTTACTAGCAGTGACGTGTGGTGAGTGGAAGCTTCTGCCCTGCCTGGGGAGGGAGGCACGATGCTCACATGAATGACGTCAGCCCTCCTCATCACCATCGCAAGCTGGCACCTCAAGACCTAACTGTTCCCTTACAGAACATTTCATTGCATGCCACTGTTTACTAGGTTTGTGATCTTCACATGTCTGTGGAGTTTACATGCATCAGAGTGCTTCTCCATGGATTTTGCCCAGATACTGCCAGGCTAGGCTCAAGGTCCAACAGCCAAGAAGGCTGTTTCTGCACTTGCTGTAGAGGGAAGCAAGTGGCAGTTGGGGATCATCAACCTGGGAAGGTAGCCCATCTAGGAGAAGGAAAATTCTGATGCAACACAGAATTGAGGTTAGTTAGAAGAAGGGTCTCAAATGCTCTGTTCTGACTGGGTATGCATTTGAGAAATCCACTTAGCATGGAAGTGCAGTCGTGGGTGTTATGACATACATTGCAATGAGCTTTCCGTTCTGTCATTCTGTTGCCACCCATTGCATCCTCTACAATATCATTTTCCGCCCCCTTACATTTTTGCTGCACTTTCCAATGTTTGTGACAGGCCGCAGAATAAAATTGACAGGTTGCTTGATTTTCCAGAGTGTTAGGACAAAAGGCTCTTGTAAAACCAGTCTTTAGGTCTGTTGCGTACAACAGAGAACATAGTGTTGTCTGACGAGCAGCACAGCTCTAGGAGGCTAGCATGGCTCTCTAGGAGAGGGGAATATTACTTGAGGGCTCAGTGAGGAAGAGTGATGGCAAAGAGTTGAACTAGATCCTTTAAGACCCTTGTCCCTCATCAAACTCCAGCTCCTCAAGCTCCTCCTACCCCTATTCTTGAGCTGACAAGCCTCTCCAAGACATCTCCATGAGGCTCATCTAGGTCTAGAGCAGAATTCCAAACATTGTTTCTTAAAAATGCCAATGAAGTAACTGGGCTCTCATTTTGAAGCCCTTTCCTGCACAGGTGAGGCATTTAGGGAAGCAAATCTCCGAGCATCACATGTACTACCAGGCCTGTGGGTGTCATCACATATCTTCTTGGGTACTTTCCCCCACTACTCCTTTTCAAACAGCCATTAATTCTTCCAATCTGCATTCACGGATTAAATCCCCAGCCACACAATAAAATTGAATCTTAGCTATTTTTGGCACTATATTGCACTGGATTTATGTCAAGGTAGCTAGAGCAGACACTTTGTCAAAATGTTCTCTCAACTCCCAGAGGCATAGAAATACTCTTTCTTGAAGCTTCCAGACCTGGAATAACAAAGAAAAATCCTCCAAAATGTCCTTTAGCGTCTGATGGTGTCACCACATGGTTGGGCTGGGAGAGCTGGATTCAACCCTTTCTTGACCATTGGTTCACAACCTCAGTTTTCAGAAACAGGAACCAGCTTGTCAGATTGATGTGAGGACGGATGAGATCATGTCTGCATATCTGAAAGACTGTCATGCAGACCGGTTCTCTGCTACTTCAGAGAGCAGTAGTAGAATTAATGTGAAGAAGCAGATTTCAGTAAACAATAGGAGATGCTTTCTAATGGCATGGTTTCTTCAACAATGGAACAGACTGGCTTTTGGTGTGGGGTGGGCTCTCCTTTGCTAATATTTATGCACAATCTCAGGCTGGACATCCATTTGTCAGGTATATCATAGATGCATCCTGCACTGCAGATCATGCATTGAGCAGGCAATTGGACTTAGATCATCCCCAAGTTGTACAAGCATGATTGCATAATCCTCTTCATGCTTCCTTGGCAATATCCATCATTTAACTTGGTATCACTGACTTGCCATCAAAGAGCTATGGAAATTATTCTTAATGCTCTCCTTCATTCAGTGTTGCTAGATTTTCCAAAAGGAAATGATGGCACAACTGCCATATTGAATCCTGTAGGCAATGTAATGAAAACTTCCATATAAAGTTACAGGTAGGTAGCTGTGTTGGTCTGGCGTAGTCGAAACAATTTTTTTATTATTATTATTCCAGTAGCACCTTAGAGACCAACTAAGTTTGTCATTGGTATGAGCTTTTGTGTGCATGCGTTTGACAACCTGTTGTTGTGGCTTAGCCTGTGTGACTGCTGCCTGTTTTGGAGTTCTAAGCACAGCTAAATTGGCAATTGCTGTGTTGGCAAACTCCTGGAAATACCTCTTGGGTCCTCTAGAGATCCTTTCAGACCTTCGTAAGAGGTGCAAATCCTGTTTACTGAGATTCTCCCCTTCAGGACTAAGAAGTGTGCATGCACATGAAAGCTCATACCAATGACAAACTTAGTTGGTCTCTAAAGTGCTACTGGAAGAAAAAAAAATTATTTTGTTTCCATATAAAGGTTAACTTTTCATGTTGGCTGTCTGACAGCAGCAGATCCACATACCCACATTCTCTTCATCTGTATTAATTTTACAAGCAATGCAATTAAGGAAGTGGTACTATCTCTTCAGAGGGAAGAGGGGAAAAAAACAACTCAGCATACTGTAATGCTATAAAAGACATGAACTGTGACAGGCAATCATTTACACCCTGAAACATGAGCATTATTATACTTCATCTCGTGGTTTAGTGGAACTGTTGTGTGGCGATACCCCGATGCCTCCCCGAGAAATAAAAACACTAGACACATTGCATAAGGTTAATGGGCATAGAAGGCCACAACTTTATTGATTACGGATGTAGAGGGGTATTGGCCTAGGCATTGGATCTAACCGACTATATCTGACTCCAGCCCGCTCTGCTGGCAGTCTGTGAAAGGTTAACCACCGTTGGATGAGTCCTGCGATGCACATCAACTAGGAGCTCATCCTGGGGCCACCGCTAGGGGCGTGCCCTCTGGCCCTCACCTACCACGGCTTCGGACTTGGCAACGCCCCCGGACTCCTTAAGGGAGTACCTTTCCGCATTTTGGGGGAGGTGATGGCCGCAACCTCCCCCCCACACCTGTACCTTCACGAGATAATCCAATGCCTACCGCCAAAACCCAAGTTGTGACGAGTAGCTACGAGGTAGGCGAAAACCACAAGGCCTGAGCCAATTTGCCAAGTGGGAAAAACTCCTACCAGGCCCCAATAGGCGACCAACCGTAGTCCATAGCACTGTCACGAAGAAACCCTGCCTACGTGGGGGAGGTGGGTGGGAGAAACGCAGTTGTTGAATCCAGAAGAAGCAAGGCAGAGTCCCTGCCGCGCTCTTGTTCAAATAGGCGAGCCACGCCCCCCAGAGCAACCTAATTGGCTGTGCTAGGGGCGTGCCGCGGCAGGGAGATGACCAATGGGCTGGGGGGAATGCTAACCATTCCCCCCCACGTGAAGGCCTCGTGGCGCCCACAACATCTCCTCCCCCCGAGGTGGGGAAGAGACTTTGTGTGGCGATACCCCGATGCCTCCCCGAGAAATAAAAACACTAGACACATTGCATAAGGTTAATGGGCATAGAAGGCCACAACTTTATTGATTACGGATGTAGAGGGGTATTGGCCTAGGCATTGGATCTAACCGACTATATCTGACTCCAGCCCGCTCTGCTGGCAGTCTGTGAAAGGTTAACCACCGTTGGATGAGTCCTGCGATGCACATCAACTAGGAGCTCATCCTGGGGCCACCGCTAGGGGCGTGCCCTCTGGCCCTCACCTACCACGGCTTCGGACTTGGCAACGCCCCCGGACTCCTTAAGGGAGTACCTTTCCGCATTTTGGGGGAGGTGATGGCCGCAACCTCCCCCCCACACCTGTACCTTCACGAGATAATCCAATGCCTACCGCCAATCGAGCCCAAAGGGCTCGCCGCCAATACCCCCACAACCGCAACCAATACCTAATAGCAAAAGGAATGTCAGCAAGCCAAACACCATTTCCCTCATTTGAGAGGTGTATGCCATCAACACGGTACAGGGACGCCTTGCAAAAGGAATGTCAGCAAGCCAAACACCATTTCCCTCATTTGAGAGGTGTATGCCATCAACACGGTACAGGGACGCCTTGCAAAAGGAATGTCAGCAAGCCAAACACCATTTCCCTCATTTGAGAGGTGAATGCCATCAACACGGTACAGGAACGCCTTGCAGTCATATGACTCCAGCCTGCTGTGCTGGCAGTCTGTGAAGGATTAACCACCGTTTTGTGAGTCCTTCAACTAGGACTCACCCTGGGGCCTCTCAGAATCCTATGGCTGGGCACAAGATAGTTTGTCCATTCAAAGCTGAAACCTTTCTGGTCACTTTGTCCATTTGAAGCTGAAACCTTTCTGGCCACTGCCAGAACCAACAATTTCCTTCATTTATCAATAGCAGCAGGGTTGTGAAAGTCGCGCAAAATGCGTCTCTTCAGCAGTGAAGACCAAAGATAGTTCAAGATTTGGAAAGGCAGTCCCCAGCTCGACAAAGTCTTTAAAATCTTCAGTGCAAATCAACGCCTTTACAGTAAGCCAAATCATTTCCACCGGGCTGCACCTCCAAGAAAACAGGGGGATTTTGTGAGGCGGCCCTGGCGGCCTTGGCCTACACAGCTGGCAGGAGTCTGTCCCAGCACTTCCATCTCCTTGTAAAGCAGGAAACTTTGACCCGTGGAGGTAGCCCCAAATTGGGACCCAGTCTCCAATCAAGGGCGCGCGCCTGGGCATGGTACTGTGATCAACCATCCAGATATTCACCGTATTATCTCCTGAGAACAAAGCAAAAGAATGTAAGTGATTTGCCAAACTCAGTTGCTTAGTCACATTGTGCAGCGGAGGTAACCCTTGTAAGCTTGGACTTCCATTGACCCAAATCTTTTATTCTCTCCAATGAGAGGCCCATGTGTACCACTGCTGTAGCAGACCGAATTCGGAAGGAATGTGCAGTACCACACAGGGACTCTTCCCTCTCCTGTCCATGTGAAGCAATAGTTATGTATCGGATAGAATTAGGTCGGATAACCAAGTGCCCTTGACAGACTGGTCAGGGGCAGGGAGCTCGCACACCCCTCCTGATGGATGATGAAGGGGCCAGGCGTGGGTGTCCTTAACTGAAGGAATCGCCTGGTGTCCTTTACCGATTCTTATTCAATTTTTAAGCTAAGAGAGGAATAGCGGCTGTCAGGCTAGTAAAAGACTTAACCACACGTCCAGGTAACACAGTCAGGCAAGGTATTAAAGCACCTGATCTGTGGCGGGAGGGCTGACTGTGCCTGATATCCCCAGATTTGCCCCATAGGCCATAAAATCTGAAAGCCAAAGGCTTTGAACCGAAAGTCAATGAAATCAGCCATAAGAGTGGACAGAGCCAATATGTCGCTTCTCCCACAGCCCATCGAGGCTAGGCATCGCGATGCCGTTAGTAATTCCAGAAATAAATGTGCTGGTAAGTCGAAGAGAAACTTAAGGTGAAGCTGCACAATTGCGCAGAGTGGGAGTGACATCATCTTGGACCGCTTTGCAAGGGTACCGATGACAGCTCGATTATCCATCCCAAAGGAACGTGGCGATCTCTGAAGTCCTCCATCCAGGGTGAACTGGAACTATTATGAAAGAAACTTCCAAAGGTTAAATAGCATGCAATAGTAACCAGGCAAGCCAAAAGGCCACAAAGTCTGACACCAATGATTTTGGACCTAAGTCCATCACATCCGCCCAGGCCCTCTTATAAGATGCCACTACTCCCTCAGCCCGTTGAGGTATGTCAACGCAATGCCATTAGTAACCCCGGGAAAAAATTCTGAGAAGTTGATGATAAACTTAAGGCAAAGCTGCACAAATGCACAGAGCGGAGCGACATCCTCTTGGAATTCGACGCCTGCTCTGCAAGGACACCTACGACAGCTCGACTATCAATCCAAAGACAAACACAGAGATCTCTGAAGTCCTTCCACCAAGGTGAAGAGCCACTACAATGAGAAGAAACTTGGAAAGGTTAAATTGTATGTAACCGCCAACTTCATGCACCACTGGTGTCCATGAAGGAGCCCTGACTGAATCTGATAATGTGGAAAGAATTACCAATTGTCCTGCCAGAGAGATATCCCCTTGTAAAGATCCAAGAAGTTCAGTCAGGAGTACACCCATATGAAGAGGAATGAAGTCCAGCGGTTTACCCAGCCAGAAGCGCCCCGAATGGCCAGCCTGGCTTGCGAAGTTCAAGAGTCCCCAGAGACTGAAACCACCATATGCGTGCTAGGGGAAGTGAAGAACTCTGGAAGAGGGGAGTTTTGGATCTCGAAAGATCCAACAGCATAAACCCTCATATTGTGCTAATATATGCTGGGATTCCCAACCAAAAGTGAATGAGCTCTGAACTGGAATCCTGGCCTCAAAGACCTCTAATTTTATATTTAAGTAAGGCTGTTAGTGGTACACAAACCACGCCATCCTTAGCCCGAGGCTAAGCAGCCCAGCAAAATCATTCTCAAAATAAACTACAGGGCCCAGGACAAAGCGATAGAAAGCACGGATTGTAATATATGCTTTGTTGTTGTTTTAATTATTATTATTATTATTAATATGTATTATTGCAGTAGTAACATTAATCCAATTATATTCGAAACAATACAAAAGATATTTGAGATTGTAAATATCTGCACGGTGCTTATTGTTATTATTATTAAATATTAATAATTATTATTATTGGTGTACTTATTTCTTATTTAAAGCACTGTTTCATACTGCCATCAATGAGATTTGCAATGGGCAGAATGTACGCAGGCAATTAACGGGGAGGGAGTGGGTTAATCAGCGACCAAGCATAGAAACAGCCTGACGTGTCCCTGTGGTTCTAATCGAATAAATAAGATTGCAAACCAATATTGCTCTTGCCAAAAAAAACAGTCACCAAACAATATGCCCCCGAGTGTTGATAATATCTATGCTGATGACCAGCCAATGCCCCAATATTGTCTGCATCGCCTAGCAAGCAGGACCCCTCAGGAAGCGGGGTTTATTCTCAATAATGTGACTCAATATTATGCACACTGACTGGATTGACAATACTTATTTATTTATTTATTTTAATTAAGAATGCTGAAGTTTGTTTGGCGTGGGCTTGGACACACCTGGACTAGACACCATTTAAAGCAGTCTACTGTGCATCCCGGACTCTCGCAGGGGACAAGTCTGAATTCAATAACCAAAATTTTTAAGGATGTGGAATCTTTTAAAGGTGTGGGAAAAGTAGGAATATGGTAGGGTGCCCCTAATTCCATCAGAAAATTGTTGAAGGTTATGGCGTTATGCAACCCCCAAGCTACATCTGCTTCATAGAATCTGAGTTTTTTGTTGTTGTTGTTGTTTGTTTTGTGTTTGTTAGTTAGTTAGTTTGTTTTCCTCCCCTGGTGGTCATCTAGTCCAGCCCCCCGTATTGCAAGAGTACGCAGCTTCCAATATGGGAATTGAACCTGCAAACTTGGCGTTAACAACACTACTATCCTACCAACCTAGAAACAGTACCTCAGAGTTTGACTTGACCTTAGAGTTCGAGGGACCCAAGAGGTCATCCAGCCCATCCCCCTGTAATGCAAGAATATGCAGCCTTCCCCATATGGGGATGGAACCTGCGACCCTGGTTTTGTTTTGTGTTTTTTTTTTGTATGTGTGTGTGTGTGTTTTGTTTCTTTCTCTCTCTCCCCCCCCCTTTTTTTTTATATCACTACTATCCTGCCAACCCAGAAACAATAACTCCACCTCAGGATGAGAACCAGAATCATACTCTGTCGGCAAGGTGACAGCAGGAGCCCCCATTAGCTAAAGTGGTGCCAATGAACTGATTGGCGGCCCCTGGGGATGCCCTATTTATTTATTTATTATATTATTACTTTCCAAAAAGGACGCTATAAATCAAACCACCCTAAAGTACATTTATGCTGGGACAGTGAGTTGAATAGACTGTAGCCTTGGAAGGGGTCTGTAGGTCATCCAGTCCAACCCCTGCAATGCATGAATATGCAGCTGTCCCACATGGGGATCAGTGTGCAACCCTGCCGTTTTAAGGCACCGTGCTCCCATCAACAGAGCTATTTCAAAGGGAATCTAGTACAGTATAGTGTATACTGGCCAGAAGCAGGCTTCTTCTTCTTCTTTTAGTGTGATGCCCACAGAGATATAGAAGCAAGCAAACCGCAGCATAAAAGGAAAAGCCACTACCAGTTAAATTCACTCGAAATGTAAAAAGATCCTAAGCAGTCTTAATACTGGGATTTCCTTATGATGAAATTTACCCTAAAAGAAGTAAGGATACTGGGCTAAATGTGTGGTAGCATGACGAGAGGTCCTGATTTTATTATTATTATTATTAATTTTTTACTTATTTATTATTACTGGGCTAAATGTGTGGTAACATGAAGAGAGGTCCTGATTTTATTATCATTCATTATTATTTAATTATTATTTTATTGTATTTTTATTCTGAAAGAGAATTTTGTATGCAGATGTAATAATAGCTAGCAGATGCCAAATTCAAATAATCAATCCACAGCTTAAAGAGGCTAAGGCAGCAAGTACTGTTTCTTAAACAATTGAGAATACAATACTGAAACAAAACGGGGGGGGGGGAGGACTTGCAACAGGAAGCATGTAACAAAATGTTAAAAGAACAGGTAAGCGTTTTATAGTAGCAAGCAACGTCTCACTTAAAGCCGGCCCAGATAATTCAGAGCAGCTATACTGTGTAACAAAACTGCTATGGGCCTGATAAAACTTCCCCGCAGCTAAACTATGTAACAACTGCTGCTATTGGCAAAGTAAACTGCAGAGGAGCAAATATATCTAAAGGCCAGGCGATCTGGTCAGCTAGGCGATCAGGAAACAATGTAAGCAGGCTGACAGGAAACTGCTGGGCAATTAAGCAGTACTTAAGCAGTAATTACTGGATCCGACCCAAGACTGCACGGCGATCAGGGAAACAAAGAATCTGGGATTAAGGTGATTTTGCTGATAGGTAGAAACTGCCAAGCCCTTAAGCAGCAGTTCAGCCGACTCTCTCATTTTTTATTTTCTACGCGACTTATTGGGAACCTTTGCGAAGCAAAAATCAACAAAGGGGACCCAGCAATCCTTCCCTGTCCCAGGGAATAGTCCGACACTGAGGGCAAAATTGGGAAAAAGGCTGGTAATATGCAAACATAACTATAGCAACTGCAGTAATTAAGGCCAATGGCTCAGTGAATGGAAGCAATCAAGGGGCAATTTACCCCGCAATATCTATATCAGCAGCTCACAGTTAAGGGTTTTAAAAGCAGACTCACTGTAGTTTGCGACCAGAAAAGGCAAGGAATTTTAACTTTTTGTAAACTTTGTGGCCACGTGTTCTATTAAAATGGCGATGCACACTGCTTCATGGTCGTCTTGGCAACCCTCAGCAACTCGGCAAAGGGAAAAACATTCAGCAGTTCCCTCTAAGCCTTAAACACTGAAAATGTTAGCAAGCACAGGGAAAATAGCAACAGCGATTAGAACTAGCTGTAAAAAGGGGTCTAGGAGCAGCGAAAGGGGGGGTGGGGTGGACGATTTAACCACGATAGCAACAAAGTAACCCTCGGCAACACTCCCAAAGCTACTGAAGCACGAAGCTGCTAATTAAACAAAAGGCAACTAAATAGGTTGTGCTGCTCTGGCTTCTTTTGCAAAATTAAAGCAGAGGTGAATTATGCACGTGTAGCAGCAACCCGATACAAAACAAACACGCACACATTAGTCAAGGGGATGTAGAGGGGTTCGCTTTTTGTCTTTTTTTTTTTTTTTTTTTAAAAAGGTAGCTCGCAAGGAGGGGTTTTTCCCAGCGGCAGAGAGAAATACAAAGGGCTAAATGAAAACACAAGGCAGAGATGCAAATTTCCAGGCTGTCCCCACACACACACACCCCGCAAGCATACGATACCCTACAGCAGCTGCTCCTTGCTCTCACAAGATCCGTCAGGAAACGCAGTTGTTGAATCCAGAAGAAGCAAGGCAGAGTCCCTGCCGCGCTCTTGTTCAAATAGGCGAGCCACGCCCCCCAGAGCAACCTAATTGGCTGTGCTAGGGGCGTGCCGCGGCAGGGAGATGACCAATGGGCTGGGGGGAATGCTAACCATTCCCCCCCACGTGAAGGCCTCGTGGCGCCCACAACATCTCCTCCCCCCGAGGTGGGGAAGAGACTTTGACCCACTTCCTTGTGTCTTTATTTGATCCTCCATAATGTCTAAATGGCCCATTTTTCTCCTTGATTTCCCCTGGCAGCTAATACCCCAGCAGAAATCTCTGCTACCAGTTTCATATCACTTTTCCCCATTACCACCTTGAGATGCGGTTAGTCAGACCTTCTCTAGAGTACCGTGTCCAGTCTGAGGTGCTGCACTTTACAATGATATCAACAAACTGGAATGGGTTCAGAGTGGGGAAGTGGTAGGGAAAACAAGTCCTAGAGGGAGGAGGTTGAACTAATAGGCTATGTATCACCTGGGGAGAGAGAGAGAGAGAGAGGGAGAGGGAGGGAGATGGGAGACATGATAGCACTCTTCAAATATTTGAAGGACTGTCTCACACAGAGAGAAAAGAGCTTGCTCTCTGAAGCCCCAGAAGACACGGCAAGTTAAATTACAGGAGGGTACATTTTGACTGAATATCAGGAGACATTCCTTGCTGGCCACAGCAGTTTGATGGTGGAAGCCATGTTCTAGAGGATAGTGGGCAGGTTTGCTCTTGCTGGAGATCACCGAGCTGGAGACCCATTGGTTGGGGGTGTTGTCCCTCTGAACCTCTACAACAAGCATGGAGCCGGCCAAACTGGCCTATCAGCTGGCTTCTCATAGTATGATTTAGGGATTCTAATCTGCTCGTTTTTTTGTACTCCAGAGAACGAAATAGGCAGAGGGAAGTAACAGAAGTTCAAAGGTACAAGGCACACCCTCATTCGAAAACAAATTCTCAGAAAGCATATCAGAAAAAGCACATTTTCTGAGAGATTTTGGCTCAGCTGAGGAGCAAGAACTAAGAAAAAAGTCACCCAAAATTGTGCCCCCTATTCAGGGACAGCAACATCACCCTAGATGTTCTCCATTTGGAGAACAATTCCCCACCAGTTGCTTTTATCAAACATGCTCTTATCTGCATTTTCCCAGCTAATGTCTTTTTTGAGCAATTTTGTCAAATTGCCATCACATCATTCTCGTTTGATCTCTTTTATGATCCACAAATATCAAAGAGCAAACAATACAAACTCTGAAAGATCAGAGGCGTTTTAAACAGAAGGCAATCAACTAGATGAAATTGTCACCTGGTAATATTTTGGAATATATCTGAAGGGAGATTACAGTTGTGCTTGTTTTCTATAAAGCACAATGTTTTCTCTTAGGGAAACAACATTTGTTCCCTTTCCTCCTTTTGATATTTGCATTTAATTAAATTTCATTACTTGAAATATTGATTTGATTTCAGTATTTTACAGCATTATTTGTCCTTCAGTAATATTGGACAGCTTCCTGTTTGCTGTGATGCAATCACACATATATTACAGTATTTGATGATGGTGGTGAACATTGATTTATTAACCACCTTGTAAACCAGCATCTCAAGACAATTTACATATAAAATAATGAAAAATAGTTAAAAACAGAAAAGCAACAAGTACATTGAAAACAAGCCTAAAACCCTAACAGCCGAACACTCATAGTAAAGACCCATTTATCCAGCTGGGACAGAGTATTGGAACAAAAATATCTTCAGTTGTTTCCAGAAAGTGATGGTAGCCAGCTGTCATATATTGACAAGAATGCAATTCCTGGAACAAGGGCAGCCCTGCTAAAAGCCCTGTTCTGAATTACTCTCTTGCAGACCACAGTGATCTATTGGGCATATAAGGACTAAGGTGGTTTTTCAAGTAACCTGGTCCTGATAATGTTATAATATTTAGTATATGACCATGTTTTCTTGGGTCAGCTGGAAGTATTATACTATCCGTTAGGAGAATGGCTCTAATAGGAAGAAAAACCTTTCCATTCCATCTAAAGCTGTTTTCATGGCTAACACAAAAGTGCTTTTTGCAGTTAGACGGTCAGTCATGCAAAATGTAGATACTACATGGGGAAGAATGAACATTCAGTTTTAAAATGCCCCCCTTCCATCATGTGTCCTTCCTTAACCTCATTCACTCATGTCACACATGAACACCTCAGAGAGGCTCCAAGGCATTTTTTGTGTTGTGTGATAATGGTCTAAAGACCTTTTCCTTTAGGAGTCACCCTATGGGTTGCTAGCTGTAAATGAAACAAAATTCTCCCCTATGTTTTTTATTTTTGAAAAAAATGTCAAATATTGACTGACAGATTCCTGTGTATTCAACTCTTCTCCAAATATTCACTGAACATTTGATATGTGTAGTTGATGATATTTGATTTCAATATTTGCCATTATTAATATTTACCATGTAATAGTATTTAGTATTTGACCACTACTTGATGGCTGTTATGCAACAGTAGTTCATATTGGACAGAATTTGATAATGCTACAATATTTAATATTTGACCAAGCCCTCTAGAAATGATTCTGTGTATGCTCCATACCTGCAGTTCATACCCCGGAGGGGATGCTGTACTGTGTGAACATCTTCATAGGCCTTGAGAAATAGTGATACAGGCAGATTTAATATTTCACATAGCCATAGAATTGTAGAGTTGGAAGGTACCCCGAAAGTCATCTAGTCCAACCCCCTGCAATGCAGGAATCTCAACTAAAGCATCCATAACAAATGACCATCCAACCCCAGCTTAAAAACCTCCAATGAAGGAGAGTTGAATAACTCTGAGATGTTGAGTTTCGAATAACTTTTGAGCTTCTGTATTCTTTGTGTGAGTGGCGGCCATGCCCGCTCCCTGTCAGAGACCATGCTGAGGAGGGCTGCACTGAGAAGGAATGGTGGGAGCCTCCCCTCCCCTTGCTCCAGATTAGAATCCTGACTCTTCACAGGAGCAGGAGGACAGTATAGATTTGGAACAGTGGTTTGCAGAGGGACATAGTTCAGAAGGCAGAAGCTGGGAAATAATGGATGGGGAACAGCTAGGAGGATAAGCACTGGGAGAGAGAGAGTTAACAGACTCCCTTTCTCTGGAAAGTGTTCATCCACTCAGCCCAAGGTCAAGAAGAGCAGATAAGGTGGCAGCACAGAAAGCACAGTGGTTACGAACTTAGGTTAAAAGGTGCAGTAGTGACATGAGTGACTAGGGAGGAAGTGGGTGGAACCCTTAATTGCGAGCACCGCCATTCCTAGGAAATGGATTCTTTGTTCTCTCGCTGTGATCATTAAAGTCTCTAACTGGTAAGAAGACTCCTTTATCTTTGTTCTGCTTATCTACTGCCAAGGGAGGAGGAAGTCTATTTCCTGAAGTCTGACACTTCCTAACACTGGCAGGGGATAGAATTGCTTCAGCTTTATTTGCCAATTGGAGCTCAATACAATGCCTCATAGAACTCAATGTGGGAGATTGAGAATGAGCCTGCCCTAGTTTCCATAGCCCATCCTTGGGCTCCATATCTTCCTCAAGCCAGAGCGTGACAACAGAGCACAACCTGCTCGTCCCTACCCACTGCACAGAACAGCTGCACAGCAAGCTTAACTGTTTTCGTCTTTGGATTTATTCATTGAAGCAGCCCTCTTGAAAAGAGCTAGTGACTGGAAGACATCTGGATTCACTATGAAAGGATGGTGAGCTAAAGCATGGGACACAGCCTTATCTGAGTGATTGGCATATCACTTTGATGCACTTAGAGGGGCAGCTAAATGGGAGGGATAACTTTGAGTGCATCAGGAGACCCATTCTGTTTTATGTAAATAGAGATGGAGTTCTGTTCTATCCAACAATGACCCAGATCACTTTATGGAGAGGACACTTCATATTCCACCCTCCCCCTTTACCCTAAGCATACCCAAGTGAAAAGAAGCATCCACGACCAGTCTGGTTTTTGCGATGATTTTCTGTATTATAAAGGAAAAATATGTCAATTCTTTGTGCTTCATTGATTCTTGTGTCATCATGGGGTTTTTTTTGCTTTGTTTTTCATGTAATATCAAAATCTGATAAAGGATTTTTTAAAAAAGGTTTGTTGCAAGCCCATTGACATGTGAAGCTATATAGAAAAGTCTTTAGGGCATTAACCAAAGTCTGTAGGGCATTATCTCCCGCTTGGACTACTGCAATGCACTCTACGTGGGGCTACCTTTGAAGGTGACCTGGAAACTGCAATTAATCCAGAATGCGGCAGCTAGGCTAGTCCCTGGGAGTGACCGTCGGGACCACATAACACTGGTCCTGAGAGATCTACACTGGCTTCCAGTACGTTTCCGAGCACAATTCAAAGTGTTGCTACTGACCTTTAAAGCCCTAAATGGTCTCGGTCCTGTATACCTGAAGGAACGTCTCCACCCCCCATCATTCAGCCCGGAAACTGAGGTCCAGCACCGAGGGCCTTCTGACGGTTCCCTCATTACGAGAAGTGAGGTTACAGGGAACCAGACAGAGGGCCTTCTTGGTAGTGGCACCCGCCCTGTGGAACGCCCTCCCATCATATCTCAAGGAAATAAACAACTATCTGACTTTTAGAAGACATCTGAAGGCAGTCCTGTTTAGGGAAGTTTTTAATGTTTGATGCTGTACTGTTTTTAATATTCGGCTGGAAGCCACCCAGAGCGGGGTGTAAATAATAAATTATTATTATTATTATTATTATTATTATTATTATTATTATTATTACCATTTCCCTTTTTCTTATACCAGTTGCCAGTTATCCACATCACAGTTATGATTGTGTTGGATGCAGTTCTCTCTTCCCCCCTGTTTTCTAGGCTCATGCATCGTAAACTAAGCTCATGTAAGCCCCACAGCTCGTTGTTAATATGTATTGTTCCAGAAAACAAATAGACATTATTGACAGAGAATAAACCTGTCGCATGTATTCAGGGACTATGGGAAGGAGAATACAGAACATTTCTGATTTACAGGATGTTGACTGTATCTAAAATTTAATCAAGAAAACATTTGTACTGAGGCAGAAAATGGCCTGTCAAGTGCTGTTTGATGACTTCTTAATTAAAAAACAATTATAAATCTTGGCATGAAAGGCGGGTCTAGCTCATTAAGAAACCTGGAAAAGATTAAATAGCCATAAAAAGCAGTCTTGATAAAAAGTTAAGATACCCTCACAAGACATTACAATTCAATTGAAAAGCGTATCTGATAAATACAGCATAAATGCTAGGTGTTCAGAGCCAACTTTATTATCAAAACTCTAAACTTTATCTGATCTGGAATAAGCTTAGCAGTGATTTGCCTTAACCTTTCCCCAGTCTCCTCAGCTCAACTGGGAGCAATTTTTTTCCAATATCACCCCAAGTTATTATTTCTGGGGATTATTTTTTTAAAAGAAAAAAGAAATCAAACCCTCAGTAAGGCCTAGTTGAGCATATATTTTGTAATAAATACTTTGTCCATACAAGAAATTCCAGTCATTCCTGAGCTTGCACACTTACAAAAAAAACCATAACAACCTCAGTGGAGAGAATATTAGTCATTCCTAAGACCCATTGACATATGTAAATCAGGTGTACAAGTGATCTAAATAGAACATGAACCCCAATAATGAAGTTTAAACATCTTTTTTGAGTAACAAGTAAAGGTGTTTTGAATAATTAGGCACAATCAAGCTGCTTTTAACCCCATTGATTAAACGGAAGGGATTAAATAGCTGAAAAAAGGTTAGCTTTTGGTGGATTCCATTCTTTGTATTTTTGTTTGTTTGTTTGTTTTTGTGAAGCCCTGTGAGGAGCTGTCCATTTCTCAAAGGGCTTCTGACTCCTACGGCAAAGGAGAAGCAAGGTTTGCCTTGGGGGAGTGCCCTCGGAGTTGATGAGTTGGGTGAAACCACATCCTCTGAACTTAGATGTAGTTCTGGAGCAAGTGACAATGGCTGCCCAGGCAATCCTTCTCAGTCTCTGGTTGAACCAGAGTAGGGATTGAGGTCAGAGAAAATGACAGGGAGCCCATACAACACAGCACCCATCTAGCTCCTGGGCAGGAGGCCTGCAGAGAGCACACACAAAGATGGGTGTAAGACTCAACAAGGAATACAATTTTGTTAAGAAGAGTTTGGATTTGATATCCCGCTTTATCACTACCCGAAGGAGTCTCAAAGCGGCTAACATTCTCCTTTCCCTTCCTCCCCCACAACAAACACTCTGTGAGGTGAGTGAGGCTGAGAGACTTCAGAGAAGTGTGACTAGCCCAAGGTCACCCTGCAGCTGCATGTGGAGGAGCGGAGACGCGAATCCGGTTCTCCAGATTAGGGGTCTACCGCTCTTAACCACTACACCACACTGGCTCTCAATGGAAGGAGCCAGGACATGCAACAAGCATGTTCCCAGCTAAATAAATGAATTATTAAATTATTTTAAAAATTGTATACCATCTTGAATTTTGTTTCCAGGCATGGTGGTGGTATTTGTTCAGTCATTCATTCCAAGTACTGTATTTATGACTGATTTATTTATTTATTGCCCCGAGGCCCCCAAAGCAATATACATGAGCAAGACATAACATAATCATAGATAATGTGGCAGTAAAATCACAAAATCCTAACATACAAACAAACAGAAGCATAGTCAGCAATGATGAAGACCACAAAAGCAGCAGCAGCAGCAGCAGCAGCAGCAGCAGCAGCAGCAGCAGCAGCAAAGTCTTCAAAAACCTAAATGTCTTATCTCAAAGAAATCTGTTGGTCTTGGTTTGTTCAGAGATCAGAGGAACTGATTCATATTATTATTATTATTATTATTATTATTATTATTTTCAAAGCAATTACACCCCAGACTGGGAAACATTTTAAGATAAAATCTAGCATTTGAAATCTACAAAGGCATGTTATCTTGGATAAGTCTGCCAAAACAAATAGGTGTTGAGTGAAGATGTAAAACAAGATTGCAAGGGAAGTGATGCGTGGTGATCATTCCAGGCAAGCAGAAATGGCTAAAATTAGCAAGAAGACTGGAAGCCTTATATGTGTGCAACATACGAATCTAAGAGCATTTGGAAAGTTGAAACATTGATCCAGACCCCATCTGCTTTTGTCATTTCTTTTTACGCTGTTTTCTGAAACAAGATGAAATGTAACAGAAGAGACTTCCTGCAACAGAGCCTGGATTTCTCCGGCTTCTATCAGAGCTGCCAATGCAGATCAAAAAGACTTATCTCATGTTATCACTTTCCTTTGATTGCAAGTGTTGGTGGATCTGAGTCTTGACTGCCACTTATTTCTATGGTTACCTGCAGAGACTTGATCTTTAAGGAAGGCTTCGTTATATAGGAGGACACTTCTGAATCTTTTTTTTTATTTCTGACCCTCTCCAATTTTGCTGAGCTCCTTTGCTTCCTGTTCAGATCCACAGAAGGTGAAGAGGTGGACAAGAAAGCCAAAATCAGCATCCCAGCACTCAGGCAAGGGAGGCACCAGTGAACTATCATGATCTCAAGTTCAAATGCCCATATCTCCTATTTATCCAATTCACTGTGTCGGGAATCGTCCATCCATCCATTTGTTCCAGTGTGTATCTAGTAATTAATGTAGCATCTTAGTAAAGAATAAAGACAAAGCAATGTTCATGGAATGGCCTGATTTCTGAGCTGCAAAAAAAGCTCCTTTTCAGGCTGAATGTTAAAAGGAAATTAAATGGTGTGGTAGGAGGATGTCTCAGAGAGAGGGGGCACCGTGTTAAGTCTTGCTTGCAAACTGTTTCAGTCTTAAAGATGGGGGAAGCCCTTGCAGTCTAATTAGGTTAGACAACCGTGACCCGTGCAAAAGATCAAAGGCGTGCTGGGACAGAGAGGCAATTGGAGAACCTCTTTTTAGAAATACAGTTCATCAGTATAATTAGTCAGACTTGTCTCTAACACTAACTGGAATGGATTCACAATTCCTTTGTAAGAGAACAGGAGTAAGTAAAAAAACAACAACAAAACCCAGGTAGCTCTTATATACTAGCAGAACTGAAGATTAAGGCTGGAATCTTCTGCATCCTTTCCTCGGAGAAGGCACATTTGCAATGCATCCTCTGAGATTCCACTATTGGGGCACCAACTGCAGGGGGCTGAGGTCTTTTGGGGCCCTATTTTTTTGGGGGGGGGCATGTTTGAAACGTGCAGAGGCTCCTTCTCCTCCTGCCACATGGGGGAAGGAGGGTTGAAGCAGCCTCCCGTCGGTGTTAGCACAAAAGGAGGCAGAGGAGGAGTCATTGGCCATTGATGTCACATGGCTGCCGGGTTTGGCTCTGCTCCTGGCTCCTCCCAATGTCCTGACGTCACATGTGCAATGTCAGGACATTAGGATGTTGGGGTGTCGCGTGTGAGACACTGGTCCCCACCTCCAATCGTTCTCATAAGCTGGCCTCCAGGTATTCTGGACTACATCATCCTTCACCATTCGTTATGTGGACTAGGGCTGATGGGATCTGGAGTCCAACAACATAAGGATGGTCACAGGTTCCACTCCCCTGTTTTTGAAATGCATGTGACTTCTGGCCTGGCCATGGCACTGGAACTGCCTTGCTTGCTCCGATTGACATTGAGATGGTGAACAAAAAACTTTATAAGGACATTATAAAGGATATGCGGTTTGGGCCCAGGCTACCTAAAAGTTCATATTTTAATATGCAAACGTGGCTGGGTGCTAACCTTCTCTCTGACCCATCAACATCAGCAAGGGCTACTGCCATATTATGGCATTCCCTTCCTAGAAGACTGGCTCCCTCTTTGATATCCTTTGTCCAGACAGGCCTTTGAAAATTAAGGTGCAGGTGATGCTGATCACTGCATGCTGGTATTTAATTGCTGGTTTAAAATGTACCAAAGAGAATGGTGGCCATTTTGGGTGCTGTGCTATTGCATGATTTTGTGCTGCTATCCATAGCTGCCAAGTTTTCCCTTTTCTCGTGCGGAAGCCTATTCAGCATAATGGAATTTCCCTTAAAAAAAGGGATAACATAGCAGCTATGCTGCTATCCCTGCTGAAAGCCAAGATTGTGTGTTGCCCAAAAAAGCACTTTTTGGGGAGACAGGGCAGAATTGTGACACAAAATTGCATGACATCACAGCTTCCCAAATGGCCACTGTGCTGTCACAAGAAAAAAACAGGAAGATGGCACCCCGGAAGATGATGTCCTGGATTTTGCTGTCCAGGTGTTGGAGGGTATGGTATTTTAATTATTGCTTTTAAGCTAGGTTGATTTTATTACCTTGTACTGTATAATTTTGTTATTAGACATTGTAAGACATTGCTAGCACAGTTGTTTCTTGTTGGGTGTTAGGAGTAGGAGTGCTGCGTATGGTTGGAGAGAGAGACAGAGAGGATTTATTTTGCTTTGCTTTGTATGCAGAAACTCTGCTGGTTTTATTTTCTTTTAATAAATCCTGTAAATAGTTATTCTGCGTCTAGCCGACTAGTCATTTCCATCTCAACTAGCTTCTGCGCTGTGCAGGAAAACTCTGCTACGTTTGGGCTAAAGCCACTAGAGCTATGCCTGACCAAAAAATTTCTTGGATTTTTCTTAGATTGTTTTGGTTTCTTTTGAGTGGGCATCAAAAACATGTTTATTCCACATTCCACATACTGAGATTTTTTTTACTAGCTTGAGCCCCCTGCTATTTCAGTTGCTATATCTTAGTTTTTAATTCTTTGGATATTGTTCATTTGTTCTTCATTTGTTGTAAAGCTCTCACAAAAATGTAGATATGGATTTATTAAATGAAGCAATGTTAGCAACTATATTTAAATTCCATGTTTGTGAACCAAATGAAAGAGTCGCATTGATCAGAATGTGCATCCACTTTGAAAATGATTGTCTTCCTTCTCTTTAGAGCATTAGCAGCATCCACAATAGATGTAGTACAGATGGGGGTGGGGGATTTATTGGCAGCACTGCAAAAACGCCTTTATGCACGGAAATTAGATTTTATTTTATTTTTCTTATCCCAAAGGACAAATCGGGATATGCTAAGGATTCGGGAATTGGTACTGCAGCATATGTGAACAGCTATTGGTAATGCAAGAGGAAGAAGAAAGGTAAAATAAAAGAAACAGATTTTGGAGAGTTAATGAATTTCACTAAAATAAAAATGCCCTCAAGCCACTGTTGCGGAGGGGATTCAGACCAGTGCTTTGTCTGGGGGGTCACAGGGGTACACATACCCCTAAACATTTTGTGAATCTTAGTTTGGCCTCATTGAGGGGCAGTATTTCAATATGAGTAGGAAAATGAGAGTATCCCTAAATATTTTAAAGGAAAAAACAAGCATTGGTTCAGATTAAAATACCCTCTCAACATAGCAAACTATCTACCAGTATCCCATAAAGAGGTTTTCTGCACTGGTCCAGTAAAAACGCTTTTGCTGCGCTATACAGACCAGAAACAGTTCTCTTTGCAGAGCATTAAGCACAGCGGCTGGATTCTTCTTGTTGTAGAATTCTTGTAGCTTTGCAGCAGAAAACAACTCACCAAGCTCAACTTTTGAAGACAGCTTTATTGTAGAAAAATAACAGAAACACCTCCAGAGCTTTCAGACATGACTGCTCCACACCCCACAGGCAAACAAAACAAACGCTCTATATATACTGAGCATCTTAACAACTTAACAACTTAAATCACATGACCTTGCTAATTTGCCAGCGTCTCAGGTTTAAAGTCCTAACACCCCCTCTCGCTGGCAAAAAATAAATTTCTACAAAGTTATTTCAGACCCATTCCTTCACAAAATTCTTCATGACGCTGAAACCCAAGCGGTTTTGTAAATCCATCAGCTAAATTTTCATGACTTGGACAGTAACTTAATTTAACAATTCCCGCTCTCACTGTTTGACAAACATTTTGAAATCTGATATCCAAATGTTTTGTACGACCTTTAAACTGACCATTCTGTGCTAATTTAAGACATGGCTGATTATCACCCCATATAGTGATGGGCGTGATGGACTTTTCACACATCTCTTGTGCCAGACATTTGTAAAATTCTAGATCTCTACATAATTCAGATAAGGCACAGAATTCGGCTTCTGTTGACGATAAAGTAATCAGGTTTTGCTTCTTCGAACGCCATCCAATCAGAGAGTTTCCAAATTTTACTACACAGCCAGACACTGATTTTCTATCCCTTAAATTTGCCCAATCGCTATCTGCCCAGCAAGTAAGCTGTGCTTGCCCTTCAGAAGACAATTCAAGGCAAAAATCTTTGGTGTATTGTAAATATCTTAAGACTCTTTGAATTCCTTTCCATGCATTTACACTAGGTTTTGAAGCTTCCCTGCTGAGTAAGTTAACAGCGTAAGCAATGTCTGGCCTACTCCATTGCGAAAGGTACAATAAGCTTCCCAGAGCTGATTGAAAGATTTCAGGACATTTGAACTCAGCACTATCCTTGAATTCACTTTCTTTTACAAAACCCATTTCCATAGGTGTTCTAACACCTGCACACTCTGCCATGCCAAACCTTTCCAACATTTGCAATATTTTGCCTTTTTGATTCAGCAAGAAACCGCCATTTTTGGTCCTATCTATCTGAACACCAAGATAGACCTTTACAGCACCAAGATTCTTAATTTTGAAGTGTTTACTTAACTTCTTGGCCAGCTTTTCCACCTGCTTTTGTGTCTTTGAAGTATAAATCAGGTCATCTACATAAACAAGCAAAGATTCTTGAGTGTCTCCTGAACCTCTGAAATATAAGCAGTTGTCAGCTTTACTCCTGCTAAAGCCAATGCTTACCAAAACATCATTTAGAAATTCATTCCAATTATGAGCTGACTGCTTGAGTCCATAAATAGACTTGTGTAACTTCCAAACTTGATTTGACCTATCACCTTTCAATCCTGGCGGTAGCTCCATATAAAGTTCTTCAGCTAGACCTGAATGAAGATAAGCAGTTGAGACATCAAAGTGATTCACTTTGAATCCTCTCTGAGCAGCAACCGCTAGGAGTACACGTAGAGTTTCGCTCCTTGAAGTGGGCGCATAAATTTCAGAGTAGTGTACCCCTTTACTTTGTGAAAAACCCCGAGCTACAAGCCTTGCTTTGTACTCTGGTTTCCCTGTTACTGTTGTCTTTATTCTATACACCCACCGGCAACTTATTGCCTTGGTACCTTCTGGCAGTTTGGAGATGGAATATACACCAAGCTCCTTCATAGAATTCAACTCTTTCTGCATGGCCTCATGCCACCTACTGGCCTCCTCCTTGGGTAATTGCTCTACCTCCTCAAAACTTTCAGGTTCGCAATTCGCCAATCCTACCCAAACACTAATGGCTTGATACCTTTCTGGAGGTTTCCCTTTGTTGGTACGCTTGGAACGCCTTGGCAGTTCCTGCGATGCTCCATCAGTTGCCCCCTCTGACCCAGAATCACTGGTTGTCACCTGTTTGTCACTAGCAGTTGAAGGACTTTCTGATTCTGACTTTACTCGTCTCCCTTGCTGTACAGGTAAACCTACTGGGCTAGACGATTCTGACTTTTCAAACTTGTGTGAACTAGAAGGTTTCTCACCCTCATCCTCAGACTCAGATTCCTCAGCCTGTTCTGGAACTAATTCTCGCCTTGGGACCTGTGTCTGATCTTTTTCATTTGACACATCAAATAGTATGTCAGAATTACCATGGATTCTATTCCAACCATCTTGTTCACAAAATTCAGCACTTCTGCTGATTGTGATTTTTGTTTGATTACCTTCTACATTTACAAATCTCCAACCTTTTGTGTTTGCTTGATAACCACAGAAAATCATTTCTTTAGATCTGGGATCACCTTTCTTGCATTGTGCCCTAGGCACCAGCACATAAGCACGACATCCAAAAACTCTTAGATGGTCAATTTTTGGTTTCTTACCAAACAACATGAAGTAAGGAGTGTTGCCTACTGTGCTGTTGTACACTCTATTAAAGGAATAATTAGCATACAGCGCAGCCTCTGCCCAAAAACGCTGTGGTAATCCAGAATCAAACAGTAAAGCAGCAATGGCTTCTTGCAATGTTCGGAATTTTCTTTCCGCAACTGAGTTCTCCTGTGGTGAATAGGGATTGGTAAGTCTATGGACTATACCTTTCCGTTTTAACCATGTCGCTAGCGTGTGGTTCACATACTCCCCACCACGATCCGATTGTATCTTGCGCACCCTAGTGTCAAATTTACACTCTACTTCTTCAATCCAATCCATCAGAATTGATGCTGCTTGCGATTTTTCTTTCAGAAAGAAAACCCAACTGGCCCTTGAAAAATCATCCACTAAAATTTGCATAAATCTCGCACCTCCAAGGGACTTGACCGGAAAGGGTCCACACACATCTGTGTGTACTAGCTCAAAGGGTTTCTTGCTTACTCTATCAGATCTAGGGTAGTTACATGTCTTAACCTTAGAGTGTTTACAAGCACAACAATCCAAAAAATTCGAACAGGGTTTAAGGTTACACCCCTCAGCTAAATCTGGCATCTTGCTTACATACTTAAAGCATATATGAGCTAACCTTCTATGTAGTAAATGTGCACAACCTGTATGAGGAGCCTTATTTACACATTTAGCTTGTGCTTCACCTGTTGAACAGCTGCCTGCTGCCAACTGCTCTTGAGCTTTACCTGTTGAACAGCTGCCTGCTGCCAACTGCTCTTCATCCAAAACAAAAAGCCCTTCCTCACAGGGAATTTTAACTAGCTCCTTCCCCTGTTTTGAAATAGTGCACACATCTTTTTCAAACTCAACCTTAAAACCACTTTTTACCAGGCCTGACACACTCAAAAGTCCATTCTTCATTCCTGGAAGAACAAAAACAGGAAGGTTAGTTTGCAAACAATTAACATAAATGGTACCTTTAAGGTTCATTTCTCGTTTGCTATTGTCTGCTATAGTCACAGTTTTTGCAACTGGTAAAGTCTTGCAGTTCCTAAGACTGCCACAAGATGTCGCCGATACTAAACTGTGCGACGCCCCACTGTCAATTACCCATTTCAAGGTTTGTGGGTTCCTTTTAGAGCTCTGTTGCACTACCATTGCAGACAGTCCCTTATCAGCAACTTCTCCCCCTCTGGGTCGTTGACTCTTGTAGTTCTCATGTTGTCTTCCTCTGTAGCTCTGGAAACTGGCCTTGGGTTGCTGAAACTCCTGTTGCTTTTCTGGGCACTTTGTTATTAGATGAAATCTGCTGCCACATCGAAAACATGACTTGCTGGCCATAGCAGACACTTGTGAGACTTCCTTACAGCTCTGCCTGCCAGTTCCCCCACACTGGGAATTCACCTTCTCTCTGGGCGTGGCTCTATGGTGAATACACTTAAGGGCTTCCCAAATTTCAAATGCAGACCTTAAGCCTTCCACATGGGGCAGTTGAGAGTCATCTATCGATACCATTAACATGCATCTAGCTTTAGTATCCATTTTATCATGCTCTCTATTCTGAGCATGTGCAGCAGCCTGTTGCTCTGCTGTGGCATCTGCTGCAACAGCCACAATTGGCTTTCGCCTCTGGACATAGTCCGCCCAAACTTCTTTGGCTTCCAACCAGACTTGAGCCCTCTTAGACCACTGCACATAATTAGCAGAGTTCAGCTTTGGAAAGGGAACCTGGAAATTTTCTGCTGCCATTATTGGGGTCTGTTGCCACCCCCTCTGAGTGCCCTTGCTTCTCTTCCCCCTTGGGATTTACTTTACTCACTTTTCAGACGCTTTGAGCCTTCTCTGAAGCCTTTTAAACTTTTCCCCTCCGTGTCTTCACTAGCAATCTGCCACCGTCTTGTGTTTATTGGCAAAAAACACAACGGGAGATCAAACTAGCCTTTTGCAGTTAATTAAAGCTGTAAGCCTTCACTTACGCAGCTCTCTCGGTTCCTCCCTTGTTTTATGGCTTGATTTACGACCAAGCAGGTCTTCTCACATCCGAAGCCACTTTCACTGCCTCTGCACACGATACAGCAATCAGCACATGAGAGTCCACAGCATTACATGACCTTGCTAATTTGCCAGCGTCTCAGGTTTAAAGTCCTAACATCCCACGTTTCTGCTTAAAAGTAGGATGGGCAAATTTCCTCATTTTCAGGTTCATCATACCGTTTTGTTGCACTTGGGTGTATATGGTAGCTATCAAAAGAATCTGGCAGATCCACATATGCTGATACTTTGTGGGCGGACATTGATAAATGGCATTGTGGGTTTATGGTGATGTACCCAGCTTAGATCCAGGTCTAGTAGAGTGGCCTGCTGCAGCTCTACTGTCAGAGAGGTAGGAGGACACCTCCATTCCATGGGACAGAAATAGTTCATGCCATGCCTGAGTCAAGAGGCACAGACTAATTATTTCCATGGACATAGGAGAATTCTGACAAAAATTGAAAAAGCAGTAGAAATTGCCAGTGTTTGCTTATTTGTCCCATATCCACAACAGAATCATAGAATCGTAGAGTTGGAAGAGACCACAAGGGCCATCCAGTCCAATCCCCTGCCGAGCAGGAAACACCATCAAAGCATTCTTGACATATGCCTGTCAAGCCTCTGCTTAAAGACCTCCAAAGAAGGAGACTCCACCACACTCCTTGGTAGCAAATTCCACTGCCGAACAGCTCTTACTGTCAGGAAGTTCTTTCAAATGTTTAGATGGAATCTTCTTTCTTGTAGTTTGAATCCATTGCTCCGTGTCCGCTTCTCTGGAGCAGCAGAAAACAACCTTTCTCCCTCCTCTATATGACATCCTTTTATATATTTGAACATGGCTATCATATCACCCCTTAACCTTCTCTTCTCCAGGCTAAACATACCCAGCTCCCTAAGCCATTCCTCATAATGCATCGTTTCCAGGCCTTTGACCATTTTCATTGCCCTCCTCTGGACACGTTCCAGCTTGTCAGTATCCTTCTTGAACTGTGGTGCCCAGAACTGGACACAGTACTCCAGGTGAGGTCTGACCAGAGCAGAATACAGTGGTACTATTACTTCCCTTGATCTAGATGCTATATTCCTATTGATGCAGCCCAGAATTGCATTGGCTTTTTTAGCTGCTGCAGCACACTGCTGACTCATGTCAAGTTTGTGGTCTACCAAGACTCCTAGATCCTTTTCACATGTACTGCTCTCAAGCCAGGTGTCTCCCATCCTGTATTTGTGCCTTTCATTTTTTTGCCCAAGTGTAGTACTTTACATTTTTCCTTGTTAAAATTCATTTTGTTTGCTTTGGCCCAGTTGTCTAATCTGTTAAGGTCATTCTGAAGTGTGATCCTGTCCTCTGGGGTGTTAGCCACTCCTCCCAATTTGGTGTCATCTGCAAACTTGCTCAGGATGCCCTCAAGCCCATCATCCAAGTCATTGATAAAGATGTTGAACAAGACTTGGGCCCAAGACAGAACCCTGTGGCACCCCACTAGTCACTACTCTCCAGGATGAGAAGGAGCCATTGATGAGTACCCTTTGGGTTTGGTCAGTCAGCCAGTTAAAAATCCACTGAATGGTAGCATTGTCTAGCCCGCATTTTACCAGCTTCTTTACAAGAATATCATGGGGCACCTTGTCAAAGGCCTTGCTGAAATCAAGACAGGCTACATCCGCAGCGTTCCCTTCATCTACCAGGCTTGTAATTCTGTCAAAAAATGAGATCAGATTAGTCTGACATGACTTATTTTTCAGAAACCCATGCTGACTTTTAGTGATCACAGAGTTTCTTTCTAGGTACTCACAGACCGTTTGCTTAATGATCTGCTCTAGAATCTTTCCTGGTATTGATGTCAGGCTGACTGGGCGGTAATTTTTTGGGTCCTCTCTTTCCCCCTTTTTGAAAATAGGGACAACATTTGCCCTCCTACAGTCTGCTGGAACTTCGCCTGTTCTCCAGGAATTTTCAAAGATTATTGCCAGTGGTTCTGAAATCACGTCTGCCAGTTCTTTTAATACTCTTGGATGTAGTTCATCTGGCCCATCTAAACTAGCCAAGTATTCTTGTACTACCTCCTTACTTATTCTGGGCTGTGTTTCCCCTGCTGAATGATCGGCTCCATATTCTTCAGGTCAGGTATTGTTTTCTTTTTTGGAGAAGACTGAGGCAAAGAAGGCGTTGAGGAGTTCTGCCCTTTCTCTATCCCCTGTTCTCATTTCACCATCTTCTCCTCTAAGTGACTCCACTGTTTCCTTGTTCTTCCTTTTGCTACAGACATACCCATAAAAGCCCTTTTTGTTGCTTTTAACCTCTCTACCAAGCCTGAGTTCATTCTGTGCTTTAGCTTTTCTGACTTTGTCTCTACACATGCTGGCTATTTGTTTGAATTTCTCTCTGGTGATTTCCACCTTTTTCCATGTTTTGTACATATCCCTTTTAAATCTTAACTCAGTTAAAAGTTCTTTAGATAGCCACCCTGGCTTCTTTAGGCACCTTCCATGTTTCCCTCTCATTGGTATTGCCTGAAGTTGTGCTTTTAATACCTCCCTTTTTACAAACTCCCAACCATCATGAACTCCCTTCCCTTTTAGTATTTCTGTCCATGGGATCTCACCCAGCATTTCCCTAAGTTTTCTGAAGTCGGTTTTCTTAAAGTCTAGGATTTGAGTCTTAGTATGCTTGGTTGCTCCTTTCCTCTGAATAATAAACTCCAGAAGAGCATGATCACTCCCACCTAATGCTCCTGCCACTTCTACCCCACTAACCAGGTCATCACTATTGGTTAGGACCAGATCTAAAATGGCTGATCCTCTTGTTGCTTCTCCCACTTTCTGGACAATGAAATTGTCTGCAAGGCCAGTGAGGAATCTGTTCAACCTTATGCTCTTGGCTGAGTTTGAAATCCAACAAATATCAGGATAGTTGAAATCCCCCATTACTACTATCTCACTTCCTTTAGAATGCTTGGTCATCTGTTCCAGGAAGGCATTATCTGTGTCCTCAGTTTGGCTTGGGGATCTATAGTAAACTCCCACAATGAGATCACTGTTATTTTTCTCTCCCTTAATTTTGACCCAGATACTCTCAATTTGGCTTTGAAGTTTTAAATCCTGGATCTCTTCACAGGTATACACATCCCTGACATATAACGCTACTCCTCCTCCTTTCCTAATATGGTTAGCTGGATGTTACTGAACTTTCTCCAGATGCTCCAAATTCCAAAACTGAGAGCCAATTACTTTCAGCTTTCAGTGTCATCCTTATAAAAACAAATAAAAAGACAATTACATTGATCCATTTGGTGTGAAACCAGATCTGTCTATCATCCTGCTGCCTCCCTACTGTTTGCAATTAATTGATAAGTGCCTATCTTGCTATATGACTGCTTTGTTTTCTTCCCAACTGATTTTATTCATTATTTATTTATTCTTCATACTTATTAATCAATTTAATAATAATTTTATTAATTACATGTCACCCATCTGACTGGGTTGCACCAGCCACTCTGGGGCGGCTTCCAACAAAATCTATTTAAATAACTTTTTCCTCAAAGAAATCAGTGCCTTCAGAATTTCTCAAATTGCTTAGGACATTATGGCATCCTTCACACTCCAAGCATAGCAAGATTGGCAGGTTCCATACTCATGTTTCTACTAGTTTGCCGGAAGATGTTACGATTAGGGGTACGCTAAATATTTGGATGAATCCTATGTTATAATGTATTTATATTAGTATAAATTAATAGCACAAGTTGATGGCTTCATCTGCCTCAGCTGCAACAAAATATGTCTGTCCCATATCTGTGTCTACAGCCGCAGCAGGCGCTGTAACTCTCCAATGGTATGACCTCACTCCCAAAGGTGCACTCCTCCATTGTCTCCTGAGACAGACAGATGCCAACAACAACAACAAATCATATTTTTAAATGTGTTTTAACTCACTTGAAGACCTTAAGATAACAAGCTAGTCTAAATAGTAGTAGTAGTAGTAGTAGTAGTAGTAAATAGCAGCACCATTTTTCTAGAAAAATAGGTGCCGGTACTCACCATAAAGTTGTTACAGTAAGTGTCACACTTTTTAACAACAACAAAAAAAGAGGTGCTGGTGCTACGTACCCTTGAGTACCACCTGGGGAAAGCACTGATAGGTAGTATTAGTAGTGGTAGTATCTGTTGATGTTTCAGTGAGGATTTTATGAATACTTTTGTTGACCTTACTCTCATATGCCGGATACTGTCTTGATATGTAGAAGTTTGGCATATAAATATGTAAGCAAGCAAGCAAGTAAAATAGCAACAGCTCCCCTGAAGACCTTCAAAAGCAGACAGGGATATAAGAACTAAAGATGTTCCTAAGGTATCCTGGACCAAGTTTTTGGGTTCAGGTAGGTAGCTGTGTTGGTCTGATACAGTCGAAATAAATAAAAAATAGTCCAGTCCAGTCCAATAGAGACCAACTAAGTTTGTTCTGGGGCATACATAGGCTTTCGTGTGCATGCACATTTCTTCAGATACCCGACGGTGCTACTGGACTATTTATTTATTTATTTGAAGTTGTTGGATGTTAGCCTGCCTGTCATTAGAAGAAGGAAGATGGTGGTCCATGTTTCACATATTTGATTAAACACATGATCAGCTATTTGTTTTGCTTTTCTACTAAGGTGACCATTTACACATCACAGGAAGGAAGGAAGGAAGGAAGGAAGGAAGGAAGGAAGGAAGGAAGGAATCACCAAAAGAGAGGAGAGGAGAGGCAACTTCAAGGTGCCTGCTCTCCCTTCTTTTGGTTCTTAGATAAGACAACCCTTCAAATAGAGGGGGACCCAGGTGGCGCTGTGGGTTAAACCACAGAGTCTAGGGCTTGCTGATCAGAAGGTCGGTGGTTCGAATCCCTGCAAAGAGGTGAGCTCCCATTGCTCGGTCCCAGCTCCTGCCCACCTAGCAGTTCGAAAGCACATCAAACTGCAAGTAGATAAATAGGGCGGGAAGGTAAACGGCATTTCCGTGTGCTGCTCTGGTTTGCCAGAAGCAGCTTTGTCATGCTGGCCACATGACCCAGAAGCTGTCTGCGGACAAATGCCAGCTCCCTCAGCCTATAGAGCGAGATGAGCACCACAACCCCAGAGTCGGACACGACTGGACCTGATAGTCAGGGGCCTTCAAACAGAGGGATGTCCTCTGTAAATCAGGGCACATGGCCACCCTATTTGCTACACACTGCCTCAGACATAAATCCAAGCAGCTCAGTTTCAGTATAACTAGCAGGGTAAAAGACAACCTGACAGCATCTCCAAAGTCCAGATGAAAAACTTCCTGAAGCAGTGAATCATATCTACACCAGGATGCTTGAGTTAGACTGTTTCCCACTGAGCTTGCTTCACACCTGATGTCTGAAAGAAAGATTCATGGGCCCACTGAGAACAGGAAAGCAGGGATGGAGAGAGAAAAAAATGCTTTCTGGGCCTGTACAACTCTTTAGAAAATAATAGCTTTGTTCAAGCCAGATGGAGTGGATTTCATGTGCCATTAAATGCCAATCCTCCCTTCTGTCAGAGAGCAAAGCTTCCCCATAACTTTTGCCCATCTAAACTCCTGATGTGCCACTACATCATAAGTCATTGGCAATTCCATTAGAAAGCAAGAGGAATGGAAGATTGGAACCCATCTGCTCCATTCTTTACTCCTCCTTTATGAACCTGTTGACAAATTGCCTTTCTGCAAGTTCCCCCTCCCTAATTTCTGTGGCAGAAATATGGATGTACCTGTACTGTATATTAAGTTGGCAGCCATCTTCTTGATTGTAAAGATAGCCCTCTCAATCATAAAACATAGCAAAGGGCAAAGGTTGTGTCTTCCCGACTAAGCTATCATTTGCTCCTGCAGTTCCTATTTATTCACTGTTTTGACTTTGAATTCCCCCTGAGCTTTCTTGACAGGAATAACTGTATCAATATCCATGGCAACGGTGCTAATTGTGTTCCTAAGATTCTTGATTTCCAACCTGTAAGAACATAAGGAGAGCCCTGCTGGATCAGATCTCATCTAGCACCCTGTTCTCACAGTGGCCTGGGAAGCCTACAAACAGGACAATAGCACAACAGCCCTCTCCCCACTTCTGATTCCCATTTTCTACTAATTAAAGGTATTCAGATGTCACCCTGCCAGTGAGATGCCGCTAACAGGTCCCCGAAGGCCTCATCCACCAGCTTCTCTGGCTCTCTCAGCTTTTAATAGCTACCAAAAGATGTGGTGATGACCACCAACATGAATCACTTTAAAAGGGAGTTAGAGAAATTCATGGCACATAAGGGCTATACATAAGTACTGCTCAGGGTGGCTGTATTATTCTGTTTCTCCGAAAATAAGACATAGCCATAAAATAAGCAGGATTTTTAAGCATTTGGGGAATATAAGCCACACCATGTAAATAATCCATAATGATAGGCAGTTTAACCTTGTAGGTTAAAGTGTACCATACTTAATTAAAAAATAAGACATCCCCTGAAAATAAGCCATAGTGTGTTTTTTTGAGGAAAAATAAATATAAGACGGTGTCTTATTTTCGGAGAAACACGGTATCTGCAGTTTCAGAAGCAGTATGTCTCTGAATATCAGTTGCTGGTGATCACAAGTGGAAGAAGGTTATTGTGTGTGTGTCCTGCTCATGTACATCCCGTGAAGAATGCTAGTGGGCTCGGGTCCTGCACATGAACTTTCCAAAGACATCTGGTTGGTCACTCCCTGGACTAGACTGACCTTTGATTTGTTTCTTTGTTTGCCATGTTCTGAGCAAACTATTTTACCTTGCAGGAGACAATACATAAAATTAGTGCCTCTTCCCCAACCCCCTCCCATAGACACACACGGTTAAGAATTTTCCTCCCGAACAATATTTTATGGTGGCATGATGTGACATTAGGCAAAGAATAGCTAGCATAGTCTGCAATTCAGGTTACTGCCTGACTCCAGGGAGGATTATTAATATACCACTAAAGCCCAATAACCTAGTCATTATCAACATGGAACTATGTCTTCAGAGAGAGAGAGAGAGAGAGAGAGAGAGAGAGAGAGAGAGAAGGACAGAGACCAATCACTCTCATTAGTGAACAAGGACAGAACATGATGCAATGAGCTTAGAGGGATACTGTCAACTCTAATTTCTAAAGCTAATTAAATAAATTCCATTTTCTATTCTGATAGATCACCTTTTGAATTTCATGACCTGATTTTAAAACAATTATTTATCTTCTTCTTTTTTTAATGACAAGGTCTTTCCAAGCTTCTCTTTATTATTTCATCCAAAGGTTGGAAAAGCAGCACAGAATAGTGTAGATCTGTGACAATTAGGGGAAAATAAAACATGCCGTTTACAAGCATAAAAATAAGAGCCCAGTTGGATCAGGCAAAAATGCCATCTAGTCCAGATCACGTTCTCACAGTGTCCAACCAGATGCCTATAGGAAGTCTGAAAGCAGTACCAGTGCCAGGCTACCCCAAAGAAAGATGCCAACTTCAATTTTCAGAAACAGATTTCTTGCAGAAAAAAATGAAAGGCACAAAACTTGAAACTGCTAGATTTATTTTAAATCACAAGAATAAGTATTACAGCAATCAGATTATCTTTTTTCAAACATGAAAGAAAATGTTTCAGCACAGAAATCATTTTGAATAATCTTGCGAATTGTGATGCTAATATTTAAGTCTCTTAAAAGTTTCAATTTCAGGCACATCAAAATCTCACTTTGTATGCCTTTTCCTTTGCAAATTTTGTCACCGATTCCTTCAGATCAAGCACTGATGTTCAATTGATATAGTTGCCGAGCCAACTAGTCTCTTTTGCACCATTGTTGGATGATTGTACGTTTTTATAAGCTTGAGCTTTGAGAAACTGCTTTCACCACTTGTCACTGGCACCGGAAGTATGAGAATGATCTTTAGAGCGAGAGAAACATTAGGCACATTATCCAGGATATTTTTTGTTATAGTATGAAAAGAAGTACTCCTTATGGTGGCATAGACTTTGAAAGTCTTTGAGCTACAGTGGTACCTTGGTTCTCAAACGACTTGGTACTCAAACAACTTGGAACCCAAACATTGCAAACCAGGATACCGGTAAGTGTTCCGGTTTGCGAACTTTTTTGGAAGCATGAACACGCTCCGTTTTGAGTGTTACGCTTCTGTTTTGAGTGTTACACCGAGGTTTGTCTGTTTTTGCTATTTATTTTGCGTTTTTGTTTTTGCGGCTTTTTAGTTTTGATTTTGTGACTGAGTGGAACCCAGTTCAGCTACTGATTGATTGATTGTGCGACTGCAGTACATTGTTTATTGCTTTCATTTTATGGATCAGTGGTCTCGTTAGATAGTAAAATTCATGTTAAATTGCCGTTTTAGAGTTGTTGTTGTTTTTTTTAAGTGGAATGGATTAATCCAATTTTCATTACTTTCTATGGGAAAGCATGCCTTGGTTTTGGAACGCTTTGGTTTTGGAACAGACTTTTGGAATGGATTAAGTTCGAGAACCAAGGTACCACTGTATTGGTATAAATTCACAGCACAGATCTCCAACATCAATATCTTTGTTTCCATTATGCATCAATGATTTTTCAAAATTCTTGCAGCCCTTAAATTTAAGTACATATTCAGTAGATTTATTGTTGAAATTGTATACAGCTGATGACAATTTCATATGGAGGTTCCATTCCCTGCCCCTGTGCGTGTCAACAGAGCATGTATAAGCATTTCCCATCCCATTATTCCCCCATTACGCCCTTTTAGTCATGTGTTTAGTAACATTTTCAGCTCACTTCCGGGTCCAGTGTTGTACATGTGTGCAAACTCAGACGTGTGTTAATTGATTGTTGCCTGTACATCGTACAGGAAGCCAAATATATTGTTGTAGCTGTTGAAATCTCTCTCCAACAGACTGTATGGCCATGCCTAAAACAGCATTGTAGAAACCTACTTTGAATTTCTGCTTTGGATCCTTCAATGCCTGCTGTTTGCTTCTCCTTTTTCTAACTTGTTCTGTCTCTAACTTTGGTAGTATTTCTAGCTCCTTTGCAATCTTAGTAGCATCTATCAAAACTCGTTGAAAACCCTCATCACACCTGCAGCCCACAAGGTAATTCTGGGTCACTTGCAATTGGCTTGTAGCTGAATTTAAAGCTGAATTCAGCTTCCTTATTTTGTAGTAGCTTGCTTGTAAGATTATCTTCAAAAGGGAAGTTGTACCGTGTAACAAAAGATACCACAGACCTGAACTTTAAAATTGCATCAGCACGGGCCTGAGCTTCAATTGAGGAAGTATTTCCAGGTAAACCTTTTAAGCTTGTGCCATCAAATATCTCTATTAAAGCATCATATATACTACCAAGATGATATCTCAGTGGTTTCACAGCATTGATCCAACTCTCTCACCTTGTTTTGCTCAATGACTTAACAGCTTTGCCTAAGTCTGGTACATGGCTAGTTAGAATTTGCCAATGCTGAGTTGGTGCAAAAGAATAATTAATAATTAATAATTATTAATAATAATAATAATAATAATAAAGATATAGATCTGTTGAACAAAACTGAAGAAATTAGTTGCTTCCAGACAACATTTAGCGGCACCATGCTGGTGGTAGGACACACAGTGGAGGAGCTCCGCAAAAGCAGAGAACCCCACGGCGATCGGCGGCAAGAGCGAGGGGGTGGGGGCGTCGTATTCCCCCCCCCCGGAGCAAAGGGATAGCACGGGGCTATCGCCTGAGAGGAGGAGAGTGGCGTCACGAGTGGCGGAACTTTACCCCGGCGCTAGAATCAGTGAGAGGGGAAAAGAGGAGCCAGGCGCTAAACTGACAGCCTGCCTGCCGAAAGACGCTAAGGTCCTAGCCAGCAAGCGCTCAAGGCATCCCGACGATACAAAATACGAAATATAAAACAACTGCAGACCATAATCAAGGTGAGGAGGAGAAAGGAGGAGGAAGGAGAGAGAGAAGGAGTGGCCGCTAAGTGGGAGGAAGAATCGGGGGATTGAACCGGCTTATCGCGCTAGAAACTTGTTTAAAGTGACTTTGTGCATTTTAAAATAATAAATAAAAAGAGAGAGCACTCACCCTGAAATCACCAAATTCAAGAATAAAAGGAAAGTGCCAATCCGTACCGGCACATTAAAGTGGAGGCAACGGAGAGGCGGGGGTAAGCGAAAGTGGCGGAAGGAGAGAGAACTGTTTCTTTTTTCCGGACTACATTCGGTGGGAGAGGCAGAAAGGAAAGCGGTGAAAGGGGAGAGAAAAATGTGGATTGGTGGACTGAATTGGAAAATGGTGGACAGCTTTTAGCAAAGTTTAAAGCATATGCATTGCAGGGCACACAAAAAAGAGACACATGTGTTTATATCCAGAACCCTCTTTTGTATGTCATTTCCTTTGCCTTTACTGTTACTCCCCTTATCAAAACCTTGACCATGCAGATTCTCAATTGGTAATCCCAGTTGCTCAAGCTCCCAAGAAATGTTCTCTCAGACCTCAGGCTCAGAACATCTCATAGAATCATAGAATCATATCAGTGATGATCTCATTATCTGATTATTTAATTACATCAACATAACACAGTAAAATGGTTGTTTGTTCAATATGACTTATATAAGACATGCAGTGCAGAATAATTAATTAGTATTTGGCTGAGTTTGCATGTGTTAAAATTTTCTGCTTTATAGCAGCTACTGTGTAAGCTGTGTAAGCTCATTTTGGATATATTTTTCTAGCTAGTTAATCCTTGTTTATTGATCTTTAACTCTGTGCTAACATTCATTCATGATAGGATAAAAAAGGGCTAGATATTATACCCACTTCAAAAAATTCTATTTCTAGCAGTGTAGAATGTTTCAGTTGTATACCACGTAATGCCAAGTTTAGCATGCCAAGAACTCTGACCAAAGCAATCAAGTGTTCCAAGATTTATTGCCAATATTGTTCTTTTTGCCTAATTTTCTGCTGGTTAATATCATCAATTGTTTTTCATTTAGATAAGTGCAATTCAACTCTCCCCCCCCCCACATCTGATAGTTTTCTAAATGGTCAGTATTCCTCTCATGTGAAGACAGAATTGCTCCAATGTTCTTCCAGTCTTTTGAACCTGTTTCTTGTAGTGTTGATGCTTTTTTTTTTTAATTTGCTGAACATTGTAGAGCAAATTGTAGGATCTACTGCTGACACTTCCCCTGGACCTTCCCAGTTTTGTGGAAATATCTGGTGCTGCTTAGACCACTGGTGCTATCTGCCAGGTAAGGCTAGCCCACCAACAGAGGGCAGTGGCCCACCTCCCCTGTTTGGATATATGCCATTTTCTTTTTTTCATTTAAGATGGGAACAACTGGAACATCTGTGAATCTTGATCTCTTTATGGTCTTGTTTAAAACCTTGCTTCTCTCCTAGTATAAGCACATTTGGACAGTAGTTCTGTAAGCCAAATGAGACATATCATCAGAGGTGTCAGAAAGGATGTTCACCAGACAAATTCATTAAAAAGTGGAGTTTATTCATAAATCACTGAAATGTGAAATATCAAGATAACATTCGGCCATATGTATTACTTTCATCACTGACATAATTCTGAGTTGCATTGTTGCTGCTGTCCATAGCAGTTATAAATTAATATTACATTTTGATTTAAAGATAGGATGGCTTATATATTATGGTGATATATGATTTATATATTTGGATTGTAATAATTTAACAGGGGGAAACCACCCTGCTTCTTTCACAAGACAAAAGTACATCCCATTTGCAATGTATTCCTATGTGGGACAGTGGGACCCTGTATAAATACATCACATGCTGAAGATGCCTTAGACTCTTGATATATATACTTTTAGGACCCAGTCTTTGCCAACCTCTATACACCGTAGACTACAACTCCCATCTTCTTCAGCCAGTTGGACTACAACAGGAATTGCCCAAAACATCTAGAGGACAAAAGCTGATGCCAAAATAAATGTCTTGGCTTTTAAAGTTCCACAGTACTGTTGTTTTTGCTGAACAACTCCAAGCACGCCTAGAAGAAGTGGACCATTTGGATCCCTTCCGGTCAGGATTCAGGTCTCATCATGGGACTGAAACTGCCTTGGTCGCACTGGTCGATGATCTCCGGCGGGCTAGGGATAAAGGTGAGAGCTGTTTCCTAGTTCTGCTGGATCTCTCAGCAGCCTTTGACACCATCGACCATAACATCCTTCTGGACCGTCTAGAGGGGTTGGGAGCTGGGGGCACTGTCATACAGTGGTTCCGCTCCTTCCTCCTGGGCCGTGTTCAGAAAGTGGTGGTGGGGGATGAATGCTCAGACCCCTGGGCTCTCACTTGTGGGGTGCCTCAAGGTTCTGTCCTCTCCCCCATGCTTTTTAACATCTACATGCAGCCGCTGGGAGAGATCATCAGGGGGCTTGGGCTGGGTGTTCATCAGTATGCGGATGATACCCAGCTCTACCTCTCTTTCAAATCAGAACCAGTGAAGGCGGTGAAGGTCCTGTGTGAGTGTCTGGAGGCGGTTGGAGGTTGGATGGCGGCTAACAGATTGAGGTTGAATTCTGACAAGACAGAAGTACTGTTTGTGGGGGACAGGAGGTGGGCAGGTGTGGAGGACTCCCTGGTCCTGAATGGGGTAACTGTGCCCCTGAAGGACCAGGTGCCCATCCTGTGAGTCATTTTGGACTCATAGCTGTCCATGGAGGCAGAGGTTAATTCTGTATCCAGGGCAGCTGTTTATCAGCTCCATCTGGTACGCAGGCTGAGACCCTACCTGCCCACTGACTGTCTCTCCAGAGTGGTGCATGCTCTAGTTATCTCTTGCTTGGACTACTGCAATGCGCTCTATGTGGGGCTATCTTTGAAGGTGACCCGGAAACTACAATTAATCCAGAATGCGGCAGCTAGACTGGTGACTGGGAGCAGCCGCCAAGACCACATAACACCGGTCTTGAAAGACCTACATTGGCTCCCAGTACGTTTCCGAGCACAATTCAAAGTGTTGGTGCTGACCTTTAAAGCCCTAAACGGCCTCGGTCCAGTATACCTGAAGGAGCATCTCCACCTCCATCGTTCTGCCCGGACACTGAAGTTCAGTGCTGAGGGCCTTCTGGCGGTTCCCTCGCTGTGAGAAGCCAAGTTACAGGGAACAAGGCAGAGGGCCTTCTCGGTAGTGGCACCCGTCCTGTGGAACGCCCTCCCACCAGATGTCGAAGAGAAAAACAACTACCAGACATCTGAAGGCTGCCCTGTTTAGGGAAGCTTTTAATGTTTAATAAATTATTGTATTTTAATATTTCTGTTGGAAGCTGCCCAGAGTGGCTGGGGAGGCCCGGCCAGATGGGTGGTGGGGTATAAATAAAATGATAATAATAATAATAATAATAATAATAATAATAATAATAATTATTGCTGTGTTGCTTGGCTATTGAACCACCTTAACTAATACGTATAATTTCCCCTGTCCCCTGTCCACCCACCCTTATTGCCCATCTACCCTGATTATTCAAATGCCTTCATATTTTTCAGTGTCTTGCAGAGATGCCTTTTCAAAGTCACCTCACTCTGTTTTTTCTGATTTTGTAAACAAATTCAGCAGAGTATTGAAGAGGCACATGTTGACTGTCTGCACATCTGGTGTGTGAATGGAAGGAAAGGAAAATATTAAAACTGTCTTCAGATAAAGAAACAACAACAGCAGCAGCCTAGTTACTGGATAAAAGCCCACGTGAGCTGTAAACAACGGTGCACCCAGCTCACAAGGTTTACAAAACACCCTGGAAACCTTCAAACAATTTTTCAACAGGCAAAAACAGGGACATGTCTAATTCATAACATCACTATTCTTACACTAACTGAGCAATGGTATCCATGTTTATTCAGAAGTAAGTTCCAGAGGTTTCCTCTATAGTACAAATGTAGGGCAGGGGGTTGGGGAATTTGCTTCAGCCCTGGTGTCCACTTTCCCTCAGCTTCAACTTTCCAGGGGCTGGGTACCAGAAGTGGGTGGCGCCACAGACAGAGGTGGGGGAAGAAACAGTTGTGCTTCTTAGCTTTGTACTGTAGGCAGCAGGCTGCATTCCAAACACACAGAATTCATTGGTTTACACACACACACACACACACACACACACACACACACACACACCAGGCATCATCACAGTTCAATGAGGATGCCAGGCAAAATTACCGAGGAGAGCTGCCAGGGCCAGGGAGCGAGATCTGGGGGACACATTCAGCCCTGATATAGAGGATTCCAGTCTAAGGCTGCAGTTCTATTCTTGCTCCTAAAAACTAAGCCCCATTGAACTTAATGGGACTGACCTCTGAGTAAATTTGCATAGCACTTTTGAGTAAGGATAAATTGGGTCCTCCCTGCAAGAGAAGGCATGTGTTGAAGTGGGTCCCAGCAGACCAGGTCTAGGTGTTGGGACGGGACAATTGGAGCAGCCACAACACCCTATTGGTGGTCCATCTGACGGGGTGCAACAGAATAGAATAGAAAAGAATAGAAAAGAAAAGAATAGAATAGAACAGTAATTTATTCGCTAAGTACTTACATACTTGGAATTTGCTTTGGCTAATTTTACAATGTAAACGCACTTTATACAAAATATCTGTTAAATATCTGTGTGAGGATCGGAGTGTGCAAAACACTATTTCAAGCAAAGAGGAGCCACTCCGACTGCGTCTGGAGCTTTTGCCTTCTGTCCCTGTAGTGACTTCAGAACAGGTTGGGGTGGTTGTTGGTGCCTCTGGTGCAGAGTGAATTGCTCTAGTTGATAATGCTTGACTATGCTATAAAACTGATTCAGGTCGTTTGCCAATTTTTGACTCCGGAGCAGAAGAGTATGTTCTCTTATATTCAGCAAAAGAAGATGTTCTCTTATATTCAGAAATGTTCTGTAAATTCTTCCAAAGAGTAGCCGAGACATGTTTGAGAATTGAGTCCGAATCATGGGTTCGTTTTGCCACTATAATCTCCTTCGTCAGTGCGCTCCTAGCTTGCTTGTACAAATTTCTGTCTCCTTTCCTCGAACCCTCCTCTTTAGCATATCAGAGTTTCCTTGAGTTTCCTTGATTAATAAGGTGCAGATCATCCATTTTATTGTCAAGTGTGTGGAGATTTGAAGATTTGAGAGGTATATAGATGGTAAAGCCGATCTCATTTCTCGCCTTTGTAGCTTAATCAAAGCGCTGGCACTTTTTTGAGGTCGTATCCAGATCCTGCAAGGAGCTACAACTCCTTCATCCCAAACGTCTTCACAATTTTCCTTAAAATTGGAGCATAAGTACACGAACAGGCTGCTCTGATGTTTAAAATCTCAACCCTGGAAAATGTAATCCGGGGTGGTTAGCCAGAAGCCATAGGGAGTGATAGTAATAGTAAAAACCCCTTTCACTCTAACAATTCCGTTAGGCAGTTAAGCAGCGGCCTCTTTACTGGCTTTAACGGCTCACTCCTTAGCAGTCCTTATCTCCAATTTCAATTGGGCTGAGGGCTTGCCAATCAAAGAGTCAGATGGACCAGTACTTAAACGCTGAGCTCACCGTAGAGACCCTCCTTTTCTGGTTGAGCTGCAACGGAACACCCGCCCGCTCTTCCCTAATTTGAGGGCTTTCGCTTGACCTTGCTATGCCGTCATGTGTCGTCTGCTGTTGCTGCAGGGGCATGGCAGAAATTTTCTCCACTTGGCTGATTGGTTGTTGCCATTTGGGTTTCGCCTTCTGTGTAGCAAATTGTCACAACTTGAAAGGTTGGCGGATAGGCTCTGGTTCATGCTGATAGGGCGGTATGATCCCTTACCACCCTATAACTATATATTCATGTATTCCTCTTAAGGGAACCCATGGACCGATGGTTGGTATTCCCCCAAGCAGGGTTGCCCTAATCCAGTGTTCTGGGCACACGGGGAATCAGGGCCTGGCTAGCATGCGCCAGTTGGGCAACCCCGTCCCAGGTGTGTACCCGCCCGCTGACTCCAGGTGTGCCCTGAGTCAGTGCTACCCTAGGTAGCTAGTTGAACCAGAGCCTATGCAACCACTCATTTGATTTGTAATCAATAAAGTTGTGGCCTAAATTCTGCCAAAAAACAAACCAAAAATACGAGTCATGTCTGAATTTATTTCTAGGCCTGGGATAGAGGGCCTCCACACGCAATTGCCTGAGTTACTGCTTTACCCTGGTCGTGTGTGTGTGTGCGCGCGCCCACTCTGTTCTTATGGTTGTAAATTGTTTTAACTGGTTTTAATATTGAATTCTTATATAAGATGTATATTAAATGTAACTTCTCCAGGGTGAGCTTGCTGTTGAAGGGCTGGTAAGAAATCAAAGGGAGGAGGGGGAGGAGATGGTGTGGGCATGTCATGTGAAGTCTTTTTTTTTTATCAGAGATGATTGTTCATATTTGCTTCATTTTTTGGGGAAAAAATCGTTGATATTTGGAATTACACTATTGTGATGTGGGAACTAACTGATAAATAATGAAAGTGGATCCTGTGAGCCCTTACAGTAGCAAAGAGACTTATACTTAAAGGCTGGAAGGATGAGCACCCACCACTCCATGTTCTGAAGATCTTACTGTCCTTTCTATAACAATCGCCAGTCTCATTTGGATATCTCTTTGGGCATATGGACTACTTAGGTTTAAATATGAATTGATAGATCATTCTTACTGTTAATGTGGGTAGACATAGTTTCTTTCTTATGTATTTCTATCATATTTGTTAGTTAAAATTGAAACATCATCATCATCACACCACTACTGAATGTTCTTCATTCAGAATGTTGGCTATTTGTTTAACCCCTGGATTGGAATGCAAATGTTCTCGGGATCAACCCCAAAATGGTACCTAGACAGTCAGAGGAGGCAGTATGCTTTTGAATGCCAGTTGCTGGGAATCATAGGTGGGAATAGGGCTATTACACTCAAGTCCTGTTTGTGGGTTTCCCATGGACATCTATTGTGAGAACAGGATGCTGAACTGGATGAACCTTTGTCCTCATCCGGCAGGGCTCTTCTTATAAGTGTCCTATTCTAGCAATTCTACCACCTCTGCCACTCTCTTCTCCTAAGGGCCCAGCAATTGACCAGCAATGAATCCAGCAGTAATTGTGACTGCTCCTGGAGCCCTTGGAGAACATCTTCTCCTGCCAAGAATTCTGTGACTCCCTCCACCTGCCTCCTTCTAGCACTCCAAGGTCAATTATTGTTCCTTGAGGCAGGGAGAGGCCACGACAAACTCTCAGCATCAAGAGAGTTTGAGAGTTTGCCTTAAGGATGCTTGCAATTACCCAAGCTTTTGTGAGTGCCACAGTTTGAGAGTTTGCAACATGCTTGAAAACACCCCAAAGAAAGTTTAATCTCACAATGGATCTGGAAGAATAGCTAAAGCTTTGAAGGCATCCAACATGCTTCCAGAGGGGTCGCCGCGTTAGTCTGTTGCAACAAAAATGACAAAAGGGTCTTGTGGCACCATAAAGACTTCACAGATTTATTGCACATCAGATGAAGTGGGCTCCAGTCCACAGAAGCTTCTGCCGCAGTAAATCTTAGAGTCTTTAAGGTGTCGAAAGACACTCTTTGTTATTTTTACATCCAGCAGCTTTTGCAATCTTGATAGGCAGTTATGGTGGGAAAGGAGGGGAGCAATACACAGCCACTTCATGCTCATGCACAAACATTTTTACACATGTGCATTCCAGAAAGATGCTCCCACCACCCTACATAGATATTTATTTGATGAAAGAGGGTGTCTGAAAGAGAGGCGAGCAAATGTGGCTGCTGCCTTATCCTTTCTTGAAGGCTGCAATAAGAAGAAGACACAGTTTTAATAAATGTATGGAACTCACTTTCATAAGATGTAATGACAGGATTCTATGGCTTTAAATGCAAATCCATTGTGGATTGGTCTAGCAATGGCTATTAAACAGCAGTGGGGACAAGATTGCACCCTGTGGTACACCATAGCAGAAGGAGAATGGGTTCAAAACACAGTCTCTTCTTCTTCTTCTTCTTCTTCTTCTTCTTCTTCTTCTTCTTCTTCTTCTTCTTCTTCTTCTTCTTCTTCTTCTATTATTATTATTATTATTACCAGCCCCTCTAGGTGGCTTACATGAATTTAAAATTCAGTATTAAAAACAGTTAAATCTAATTAACAGGAACAGGGTGGGTCTTGAAAATGCATGTCTCAGGTGTCAATGGCCAGGATAAAGAGGTGTACTTCCAGCATTTGCTGAAATACTTATAGTGAAGGGGCCAAATGCACCTCTGTGGAGAGGGAATTCCACAACTCAAGGGTGCCACTAGAATGTTGTCTGCTGGGCCACCCCCGAACTTCCAAGGGTGGTGGAACTAACAAGCATGACAGTGTTGAATCCATGAGTGTCCCTGATCTATGAACCTTCTCCTTCCAGCAAATTGCAACCACATCCAGGACAGGCCAGCTCCTGGACTCAAGAACTTGGAACACACAACACCGCTGTCATTTCTGCCAAGGCTGCTCTCTGGACATGCCCCTTTGGATGGAGTGGGACCAATGTAAAACATTGCCCCCACAACTGGTCCAGGAGTGTCAATGGCATCAAAAGCCACTGAAAATTTTAAGAAGCAGAAGCAGAGTCACACTCCCACTGTCCTGCTTTTGATACAGGTTGTCCAAAGCTGATTCGGTACCAAAATTTATAAAAACATAGGAAGCTACCTTATACCAAATTGGTCCATTGAGCTTGGTGTGGTCCACACTGACTGGCAGTGGCTCTCCAAGGTATCAGACAGGGGACATTCCCAAGCCTACCTGGAGATGCCAGAGATGCTTGACAGCCATATGTTAGGAATGCTTTGATGGTGTTTCCTGCTTGGCAGGGGGTTGGACTGGGCGGCCCTTGTGGTCTCTTCCAACTCTATGATTCTATGTTCTGGTTAGAAGGATTCAGAGGTCAAGCTGGCAGTAAAACAGATTGGGCAAGGAAAGAAAAACATTCCTTCCTTCCTTGAAGAATGGTGCTTCTGTAATTTTTCTCCGCTGCCACCTGACATGCCTTTTATCAGGAAGAATCCTTTAACCATGGATATCTTCAATGAATTAGATGCTATAGATCTTTTTCCATTTATAATTTCTCTGAGAGCACTAACAAATAGCCACACCTGGGGACATTAATCACACTTGGGGTGCAATCTTAAATTAGCAAAGAAGGTAATGGATTGTGCATGCTCAGCAGGCAGTTTTCTAATGTTTATAACACAGTAATTTCCAAACCAAATTTCTTCCAACAAGGCAGTTTATCATGCAGGACTGAGAGGTACTCCAAGGATGAAATTTTGAAGTAAAGTTGTTTGGAGTTAGGTGGAGCCTAAAGCGGTCAAAGGAAAGAGCCTCTTGCCAGTTTTAATGAGGCAGCTTTTAGAGACCAAACAATCCAAATCCATTTTTTGATCGAGAACCTTAGGAGAACTGAACACCTAAATAGTTACAATTTGGGATGGCAGAATATAAATTCATAGAATTTAAAACAGAAACGTCATTTCAGTCTTAAGGGAGTGCTACCCTTGTTGCCATCTGTCTGTCTTGGGAGACAGTGGAGGAGTGCACTATCAGGAGTGAAGTTAAATTGATATGGGAGAGACATGTTGTGTTGCAGCTAGGGCAGATGAAGGTGTCTGGTTGTCATTCCTTCTTGGCCAGAGGCGTAGGAAGGTGAGGTAGTACCCGGTGTGGAAAATTTCTTGTCCCCTCTCCACATTGATTCCCCCCCCCCAAAAAAAATAGTTTTACGTTATTTCATATTTTCTTACAAAGAATGTGAATTATGGGCCTCTGATAACAAGGAGGCGACTGTGGACAGATACTTAAATCTACAGGATGAATTGTGTTCTGGCTCCACTGAATTGAAATTTCAGCCTTCACGACATATGAAAATGGCCAAGTAAACAGTTATTTTCGTGGAGGAGGGTCAAGATATTAACTGATATGCATGAAATTTCAGATATAGCTATATAATTCCCTAGTGTAGTAAGAAAAGACCTTTGGAGCAGGCATTTTCAAAAAAAGTTTTTTTTTTAATGAACCGCCCTAGTAGGACAGTAATTGTTCCTTTTTGACACCCCCCCTCCACGATGGAACCCGGGGTGGCCCGCCCCCCTGTCCCCCTTCTTACGCCCCTGCTTGGGTCACTGCTATCCATGTGTGACCTGTCTATCTCCAGGCACTGCAGTCATCTGCCAATGATTCCCACATGGCGGGGTTGATGTTGCCAGCCTTCATGTCATGTTTGCAGATATCTTTGTAATGCCTAGTTGGTTTGCTAATGGGCGTGGTGACTGAAGTCAGCTCCCCATGTCACCTGAAACTTTCTGTATGCAAAGCAGATGCTCTGAGCTATAGCCTTAATGAGCAGCAGACTCCAGGACTTCCCACTTCTCCTTCAGCATGGCTGTAAAGAGGAGATTGGAGGCTTCTGCTTCCAGGAGAACTCTTCTGAATGAGACCAAAAGCTCATCTAGGCCAGACAGATGTCATGTCCACAAGCAGGACATGACTACAATAGCACTATCCTGCTGATGTTCTCCAACAGCTGGTATTTAAACGAATAATAAAAGGTAGAGGAAACTTGGGGTGGGGCAAAAAGGAGCTTTGTGATGCTTAAACAGACGAGCATGGAAGAGTCCTTTGCTCAATAAACTGTAGGCGATTCTCTCCTCCTCTCCCCTCCTTTTAGAAGGCAGTTTTGGTCCTGGCCCCACACCAAAAGTAAAGCTATTTCCCCTTCCTTGTTCTGCCAATCCATTCACAATCACCTCATCTACTAAACATGAGGAAATCAGACCTCAACAGACCCAGTGAATAAAATTAAAAATTAAAAATGTAACCATAAGGAAATAACTCCGTCTCATAAAAGGCAAGAGAGGGCTCAATAAATTAGAAGGATAAACACAAGACAGTCTTTCTAATCTCCTGTACAAGTCTCATATAATCCCTGTTAAGAACTACGAGGAGCTCTTGGGTGACAACATCCAGAGTCTCAGACGTGGAGAGATGATGGGAGGGAAAGAGGGGAAACAAAGAGGAAAGGGAGATGCAGGAAAATGGGAGAAGCAGAGTGAGTCCTGAGGGCAGAAGGGGTTGGTCCATTAAGGCAAAGGGGGCACTGCCCCGTCAGCATCAATCTGCCCTCAGTCAGCCCTCATTTATCTGCTTTCTTACTTACAACCAGTCCAAAGGTGGTACGGCCTTTCAGCTGTCTCCTCTTTAGCTTCATGGCTCACTGGTAAAACTCAGCAGGGAGGATAGGGACAAAATTAGAATTAGTTTTCCCATCTCTCATTGGCTCTGGCTGTTCCTACTACTGACTTCCTTCCTTATAAGCTACCAGTCCCAATGGACACCAACAGCCAACCACTGCCTTAAAGTAAAGACAGTCATCTTTTGCTCCTTCTCCAATTAAGCAGCTCTGGTCCTCGGCCAAATTTTGCCTTCCTCTTTAGTGAATGTGATACCCGACAGTCCAAAATTGGCCTCTGTACGTCCTCTCCTAAATGAAATACAGAGCTGCTGTCTCTGTTGCTTTGTTCAGAATGCCCTTAGCTCTTTGAATCAACCCGGATAATGACAGACAGAACGGCTGTCCAAATCCCCCAAAAGCTCTTGGCTTCCTGCCACTAGGAGATCAGACAAGCAGGCGGGTCAGAGGCCACACAGCTCCTCAGCCACTGTTGTCAGCCTGTGCTCCTCCTTTCCTGCTGGTGTCTGACTATAATGCTGAGTAAAGCATGGCTGAAGCAGATGGAAGAGGCTTGTGGGCTTCAGCCGCCAGATCCCTAGTGGTGGCAATGGCATTTTGTGTTACTTGGGGCCAGCCCTATCATTAGGCCAAGTGAAGCAGTTGCCTCAAGAGGCACATGCTGGCAGGGATGGGGAGCAGAGGTGAAGTGTTGGTGGACAGAGCTGTGTGTGCTAAAGCCATAGATTGCTTATCCACTCTTGTTTGTAACCGTAAAAACACATTGGTGGATCATTGGTGGATTCCAGGTGTCTGTGTGCATACAGTAATTAAATAACAAAAAGCCAGTCTTCCTGAACTGTCTTCCAGATGCTTTCTACTACAACTCCTATAAACCCCAGTTAACTCAGCCATGCTTTCTGGGATGGACGGGAGTTGTAGTACAAAGCTCACGGAGGGCACCGGGTTGGGGAATGCTGTGCAAGACTGTGATCAGCCTGGGGTCAGCTTCCTTGTGATGAAGAAGGAGTCCAGCAGCAGTCTCTGTTTACAAAAGTTAAGTGTGGAAAGTGGGCAAGCATCCAGATGGTGCAAGTCTTTAAAGAAACACAAAAGCAAACAGCATACTCTTGAAGACTATCTCCAAAGCAAATTACTTTTTGCCAAATGGCTGCACACTTTGTTGGCACTGGCTGAAGGCAGCCCTGTTTAGGGACGCTTTTAATGTTTGATGGATTACTGTATTTTAATATTTTGTTGGAAGCCGCCCAGAGTGGCTGGGGAAGCCCAGCCAGATGGGCAGGGTATAAATAAATTATTATTATTATTATTATTATTATTATCATCATCATCATCATCATCATCATCACTATTAATTCCCATTGCCCTACCTGAGCAGATGGTGTAACTAATAGCCACCAAACATCAAGTTTCATGAAAACTATTAGTTACACAAAATTCTAGATCTTGTTCTCACTTCCTTCAAACTGTACAATCACATTTCTACTACATTAGTTTTGTATCATTATCATCAGTATCAGCATCACCAGTATAATTCCTTTTGTTCCAAAGATGGCTGAGGAAAGGACTCCCTTTGATTTTGGGCCCTGGAAGATGGGAGATGAAAGGGAGAGGGGAGATTAGTACCACATTTCAGGGCTTGGAAGACGGGGGATAAGTGATTGCCTACAGCAATACAAGGGTCACATCAGAGGCAGCGCTCTCTCCAACCGGCCAATCAGTGCATTGCTTTAGTAGTCCTTGTACTCTCTGAAAATGAATGCTGTGCATGGCTTGCTCACCAGAATAGCTAAGCATATTTCCAAGGATACCTGCCTCTTTCTTATGTGCAAATACATTGATCTGACAAGCTGGAGAAACCTATGATTCAGCCCCCTGCAATGGATTAGACAGGGCAGGAAAGCTTTACCTTGGATTTATTAGCTCAATGGTCTAAGAAAATGAGATTTTAGAAGGCATCTAATGAAGGGAAAGTCAACTCAGAGGGTGCTCTCAGGTACCCTATGATGTTGTCAGTCAAATGGTTTGAAACAATTCTTTACTGTAGTGCTCAACTTCTCTGGAAACAGGTAGGTAGCCGTGTTGGTCTGAGTCGAAGCAAAATAAAAAAATTCCTTCAGTAGCACCTTAAAGACCAACTAAGTTTATATTTTGGTATGAGCTTTCGTGTGCATGCACACTTCTTCAGATACACTAGAAACAGAAGTGTCAGACCCTATATATATACAGAGGGTGGTGGGGGTGGGGGGGGGGTGATGGGTGATGGGTGATGCATAATGATTTCCAATTCAATCATTACCAAGCTTAAAACCATGGAAGCACCTGGGATGAATAGAGACATCGGGTTCTTATCTCATTATGCATGATCAAGCTTTCTTTAGCACCTCAGCCCAGGATTTGTAATTGCAGCCATCAGCAGCCATTAACAGCCATCTACAGGTTTACCACTCCCATCAGCCCATCACCATTCCCACCCACCCCCACCACCCTCTGTATATATATAGGGTCTGACACTTCTGTTTCTAGTGTATCTGAAGAAGTGTGCATGTACACGAAAGCTCATACCAAAATATAAACTTAGTTGGTCTTTAAGGTGCTACTGAAGGAATTTTTTTATTCTCTGGAAACATTTGAGATAGTTTCATCATATTTGTTCAGGATTTCACAAAAGCAAGAGGGGCTTACACAGGTTCAAATGGCAGTCAGTTGTACTGGTGGGACAAAACCACTTCCACATCCCTTATGTGCCATTTTCCCCCTCCTCCATTTCAATTCCTTTTCCTTTTGAGTCATTTTGTGCCATTGAACCCTCATGCCCTCTCCAAAGTTTCTCCAGAGGTCTGGGGGGAACCCACAACAAATTTAAAGGGTGTGCCGGAAGAGAGAGGGAGAAGAAGTTCCACTGCACAAGCATAAATCCTTGACTAGCAGATCTATTTAGCTGGCTACTGCCTGATATATTGCGCTTTGAGTGCTGGGCAAATGCAATATTCCTGCAACAAAAATGTTTCATTGAGAGGAGACCTCTGACTCACAAGCCAACAAACTAAACAAAAGACATTCCAGTAGTTTTGTTGCTAGGAACTGATCTTCTCAAAAAGCCCTTTAATAAACTGTGGTGTGTTAATCCCATTTGTAAAACAATTGGCACTCAGAGGGTCTATTCAGCTTCACTACTTTCTCTTAGCCCGCCAGATGGTGCAGAATGGGCTCCCTGCCACCTCTGCTACCTCCCCCACCATGTGTGCAAATGGGGGTGTGGCTAGAGTGCTCCATAACTCTGGGTATTCTCACCTGCAGCTTGAGCCAAATGCTGTGAGCAGCTGGCTGTAAATTAGAGCAGCCTTTCAGTCTGCTCCAATTTATGCTAAAATTTTGATTGGGACTGCAGCTGACCCCAAAATGGAATGATCAGGAATAATTAGGCCAGTGACACACACCTCTTGGGCCCTGTGCCAGGGTCAGCTCAGCTGAACTGCAAACTAGGTGAGGCGGTAGACTATTATGGATGCATTCATTTCCCAGAGTTTGTAAGGCATTGGAAGTTTCATAGGAAACATACAAGAGATTTTAAAAAATGCAGGTCTCCATCGGCTCCAGAACCATGCTAGAGTATTATTCTGGAAGTTGTGAAATAAGAGTGACTCTGACCATGCACAAAGAGCCTTTGCCTCACCAATAATCTATCACACCAAGTTGAAGGCTTTGGTTATAACCCGTCAAGCCCTGAAAAACTTTTGAGACCAGGGTGGTTTCAGATGTACTTCTATCTCTAAAACCAAACAACGGGAGCTCACCCTGTCACAGGGATTCGAACCGCCGACCTTCTGATCAGCAAGCCCTAGGCTCAGTGGTTTAACCACAGCGCCACCTGGGTCTACACACAAATATATGGGCCACTGACTGCACACACAAATACTACACACAAATATATGGGCCGCGGGTGGAGCTGTGGGTTAAACCACTGAGCCTAGGGCTTGCCGATCAGAAGGTTGGCAGTTTGAATCCCTTCAACAGGGTGAGCTCCCATTGCTCGGTCCCAGCTCCTGCCAACCTAGCAGTTCGAAAGCACATCAAAGTGCAAGTAGATAAATAGGTACCGCTCCAGCGGGAAGGTAAACGGCATTTCCGTGTGCTGCTCTGGTTCGCCAGAAGCGGCTTTGTCATGCTGGCCACATGACCTGGAAGCTGTACACCGGCTCCCTCGGCCAATAACACGAGATGAGCCCCGCAACCCCAGAGTTGGTCATGACTGGACCTAATGGTCAGGGGTCCCTTTACCTTTAAACACAAATATATAGAAACTTCTTTAGAGGAATCCTGAGATTCCTTTGTATTTAGAGGAATCCTGAGAGCTGGTGAATATCATTAACCAAAGAGATAGAAGTATAGTGACCAACCTTTGCCCATGCGGATTGTACGATGCAAAAGGCAATGGCCAGAGAGACTAAGCATGTGCTGGAAAGAAACAGACAGCTCCGACAGTAATGGGCTGTAATTGAGTTCTCAGCCTTGCTTTAACTGCCTTGGTGCTATTGCCTGTGAAAATTGCTCTGTTTTATGCTCTTTGTTAGGTTCTGTCAAGCCCCATTTAAAATAATGAGGCCCCTTCACTCACTTTCCCTCCGCAGAGTTCGGCAGGAGTCAAGAGAACTTTCAACGGGAAGAGCAGAAACTGTCATGTGTGGAGAACAGGGGGGTTTGCGGTAAATTAGCGAGGTCTAGGATCTTTACAGCTGCTGCGAGCCAGCAGTGACCTTGAGGAAGGACAAATGAGAAAACACATTATGTTGTTCTCTCAGCCAATCAGCTGCTGCTCCCTAGAGGTACTGGATACCCAATAAAGCTGCCATTTTCTAGCAGCTGATCCATCTCCTTCATCAAGTGCATTAATCCAGAACGCACAGCACGGTGGCAGAGCAGATAGATGGCTAGCTGATTAAGGTCTCCTGTAAAAACCTGTTTGAAATAGCGCTGGGGTTTGGCCCACATCCTGAGGGTCCTCTCTAGGCAGCTTCGTTCACTGGATGGAGGATTTTAAAGAAGTGTTTTTTATTCAGGCACAGAGCACTCTTGCCAATAGCTGGATGCAAAGCAGTGATATTTTTTTTTACAAAATGCTGTTGAGACTCATTCCATAAAAAAGTGGAAGGAAGGAAGGAAGGAAGGAAGGAAGGAAGGAAGGAAGGAAGGAAGGAAGGAAGGAGAAGAGTTTGGATTTGATATCCCGCTTTATCACTACCCGAAGGAGTCTCAAAGCAGCTAACAATTTCCTTTCCCTTCCTCCCCCACAACAAACACTCTGTGAGGTGAATGGGGCTGAGAGACTTCAGAGAAGTGTGGCTAGCCCAAGGTCACCCAGCATGTGGAGGAGCGGAGACGCGAACCCGGTTCCCCAGATTACGAGTCTACCACTCTTAACCACTACACCACACTGGCTCTCAGGAAGGAAGGAAGGAAGGAAGGAAGGAAGGAAGGAAACCTCTTTTTATTGAAAGCATAAATGCGTAGGGATCAATAATGGCTGCTCAGGTGCATCATAACTTAGGCAGCCTTGGGTACTATGAACATAATAAAGAGCTCTGCTGATTCAGACCAAAAGGTCCATCTATTCCAGCATCCTATTCTCTCAGTGGCCATCCAGATGCCTATTAGAAGTTCTCAAGCAGGACCTATGGAGATTGACTTGAGGAATGGAAGGGATTTCCCAGAATGTCTCTGCTGGTGTGCAGTGATGCTTCTGTTTAGGAGGCTATTGCTGCAGCTCTGTCCCACCACGCAAGCCATACCTGTCCCAAGTGGTAGGTGCAAACACTGTCTGAGAGACAGCCCTGCAAATACATGGTGTCCATTGTATCTACAAATGCACAGGCTCAGAAGGCATAAAGGGGAGTGCAGAAGTAAACACCCCAGAACAGCATGACACAGAATAATATAAAAAGCCAAGCAATCTAATCCACCATGTGCTGCCAGCAGACAGCAGGAGTGAATAAAGCACACTTCTCCAAGCTGATGGTGTGTCTATAGAGCATCTCTCGGAAAACAGTTGAAGGCCTACACCACCTTGTTATAAATCTTACTGTGTATCGGCTAGCTTTCCTTTCTCACTAAAGGCTGTGAAGACTTGAACACTAAGTAGCTAATTTCACACACACACACAGCCATTTATTGTGAATCATATAGCACATTGCTTCATAAACTACTTGGAGGTGCTTGGGTTGTGAAACTAGCTTGTAGAAAATGAGCCCTATCTAATGAGTATTTTAGTAGTCCTGCATGCTGGAAATGTGATAGTATTAAAAAGAAATCCAATATTTCCGTTGCCTTTTTATTGTGCTTGGGGAATGTTTAGAAGCAAGGCAGGCAACTGAAGTCTTTCTTTCACTAATATTTAGAATCATAGAACTGTAGAGTTGGAAGGGACCACGAGGGTCACCTAGTTCAACCCCGAGTGATGCAGGGATCTTTTGTCTAAAGTGGGGCTCAAAATCACAACCTTGAGATTAAGTCTCATGCTCTACTGACTGGAATCATTATCAAAACACAATCCTTAAACGTCAAAAGTATACTGTTCAGCAGTTGTTGTTACCTGCAGCATGTTACCCTTTCAAAAAGGTAAATTAAGACGCCTCCCCCTGACTTAGAGTCCCTCAGTCTTCAAAAAACCCCATCATAAATAGTGTTAAGTGTGGCCCTTATTGGATGCTGTTGGACTCCAATAGGACCTGTATTTAGGGGTGGGGGAGAATTTGATTCAGTTTTGGATTAAAATATGACTTTATTGAATTCACTCCTTCCAAAGCAATAGGACAGGCATAGGCAACCTTGACTCTCCAGATGTTTTGGAACTACAACTCCCATGATCCCTGAGCACTGGCCCTGTTAGCTAGGGATCATGGGAGTTGTAGTTCCAAAACATCTGGAGAGCCAGGGTTGCCTATGCCTGCAATAGGAGAACCAAAACACAGCCATCCTTCAAAATTTGCTGTCTGTTGAATTTTGTGATGCAATTCCCCACCAATGTTTTCAAAAATGCTTATGCTAGGGGAAAGTGTGCAAAAAAATTAACAACATACAAAATTGCATTCTATTAGGTGACGTCGCTTGCCCAGATGTGTATATGAGTCAAAGCTTCATACCAAGCTACAGAAAATCCTGAGTTTGTTAAGGGTACTGAGAGCCTTTAGGAGATCCCTGTTCCTCACATTGTGCTACGATTCCTGGTGTGGTTTAACAACCAATTACTCTTTCCAGGGAAATCTGGGAATTGCAGCTCCTTGAGGGGAATAGATGTCTGCTAATAACTGTCATAAGGGACCCAGGTGGCGCTGTGGTTAAGCCACTGAGCCTAGGGCTTGCTGATCAGAAGGTCGGTGGTTCGAATCCCTGTGACGGGGTGAGCTCCCGTTGCTTGGTCCCAGCTCCTGCCAACCTAGCAGTTCGAAAGCACATCAAAATGCAAGTAGATAAATAGGAACCGCTATAGCGGGAAGGTAAACGGCGTTTCCATGTGCTGCTCTGGTTTGCCAGAAGCAGCTTTGCCATGCTGGCCACATGACCTGGAAGCTATACACCGGCTCCCTCGGCCAATAATGCGAGATGAGCGCGCAACCCCAGAGTCAGTCACGACTGGACCTAATGGTCAGGGTCCCTTTACCTTTACCTTTAATAACTGTCATAATCCTAAACAAACTGTAGCTCCCAGGAAGGTTTATTTAGGTGAAGCCATGTCTCTAAAACTGGTATCATAGCCTTTCCTCACAGTGAAAGAGCTTTGGCCGCTTTATAATTTTGGTTCCTCTCATTCTACCTTTGAAATCTTAAGGGGCAGGAATGTTGTGCCAATAACATTCTAATGCAGAGAGCATTATATTCAGGGGGGGGGATTCTAAAATTGCGTGCCGAGGCACCAAGATACCCCCCCCCCAATAACTCACACCAAACACCGTAATTTTAGTTTAAGGTTTTTGGCATTAAATTTGGCCACAACTTTATTAAAATACAAATAATAATGTGAGTGGTTGCTTAGGCGTTGGTTCCCCAGCCATCTGTCCCCCGCCTGGGACAGATTTGACTCCCTCTAGCCTAGTAGGGGAGCCAGTAAGTAAGCACCCCCTGAGAGAGGACGGGGCAGGGGGCAGAAGCCCTTCTTGTCCTCTCCCCAGATACTCCCCGAGGCTCATGCACGGTCCTGGCCCCTAGCGGGGATAAACAGACAAACATGTGGAGCCCCAGGATTCCTTTAACGGAATACTTCTATATGGCAGCAGCAATCAATGAGGGTCAGGCCCAGCCAAAATACGTACCCCTCGTCCATTTTATTTGAACCAATGCCTAACCGCAACCTTACAAGTTGTGACTAATTGCAGTGTGTTAGGCAAAGTCCACCTGGCACCAGCCAATCAGCCAAGTGGCAAAAGTCCTACCAGGCCCCTGAATACAGGCAGCCCCATGACAGGCGCCGCAAGGTCAGTGCAAAGGGTCTAAACATAACGGAGGGCGGGTGGGAGTTTCGATGCGAGCAGCAAAGAGGTGGCACAAACTGCTCAGTATGCATATATATTGCCAGGGCTGTCAATCAAGCAATTGCAACATGCTAAATTCCCCAGTAACACCCATTCCTTCCAATCAGATACCAGAGGTCATCCAAACTGATCCAGGCCCTGGGATATCTTGTTAGCCCTTCCGCAACCCATTTTCTATCCTATGGACAGAACCTGCTTTACCAAAGTCAGAAAGAGAACCCTCTTCAACACAGTCTTTATTTCTCCTTTAGTACCTCAGAGATGCAGGAAGCATGCCATTGTCCTCAGTATTCTGGATACTGGCCTCCAAAACTATCTTCCCTCACATAATCAGCAATTTACCCCATTCAGCAATTCCCTTGGGCTGCATGTAGTTTATTATTTAGTCATAACTGGCAACCAGACAAGAAATGTTTGATATTCTAGATCTGATCCCATGCAGAGTCGCAGAAAAAAGGCTCAGGGGCTGAGTTCACAAGAAAGATTTTCTATAACTCATCGTTAACAATCCCCACAGCTGCTGCTTCCCCACAAATTTCCCTCACTTTTTTGTATTAAAAAAGAGCTCCATTAAATCTAATATCCTTCTCTCCCAGGGAAGATGTCCTTCCTTTTTCGTCTCTGATATATCCTCCCTTTTTGCTCTTTAGAATCATCAAAGCTGCATGTTTGTTCTTTCATCCATCCATCTATCTATCTATCTATCTATCTATCTATCTATCTATCTATCTATCTATCTATCTATCTATCATCTATTGCTTTCCTACTCCCACCGCACAACCACAATGACTACATTTTCCTATATATGATGGTAAGCAAAGTGGTGATGAGAGCATGAAAGGGTAAATCTATGCCTGTCTGCTCAGAAGAAATCCTTATTGAGTTTAAAGGGACTAGATTCCATCCTTTGTCCAATTATGTTTGTTTACACTTGTGATCTATAGAGAAGTGTTAGGGGTGTTAGGGGGGAGGCAGTACCTCTGGTGGGGGACACGTTGCACTATTTCTGGGGTAGTTCACCTCTGGTCCCCACCCTGCCCTCAGTATGCATAGTATCCAAGAAATATGGGCTCCCCCCCCCCCATATCATGCTCCTAAGTGTGCAATCTGCACCCCCTCAACAACTTCTTCTTCTTCTTCTTCTTCTTCTTCTTCTTCTTCTTCTTCTTCTTCTTCTTCTTCTTCTTCTTCTTCTTCTTCTTCTTCTTCTTTTAACTCTGTTGGCTTGCAGGCTACAAATTTCATTTGCCTGTACTTTAAGACATGATTGGTCTCCTCTCAAAGAATTCTGGTCAGCTCCTGAGCTGGTAGCAGCAAACCCTTTTCATTTAAGCAGAAACAACTTAGTTGTCTGCTGTGAACATCATCCACACAAGGTCCGGTTTAAAGCATTCCTGTTCCACCAACTTCTGAGAAGTCCCATATTTATGTAGTGTAGACACTCCAGCTAAGTCAGGCACCCCCAAACTTTGGCCCTCCAGATGTTTTGGCCTACAACTCCCATGATCCCTAACTAACAGGACCAGTGGTCGGGGAAGATGGGAATTGTAGTCCAAAACATCTGGAGGGCCAAAGTTTGGGGATGCCTGAGCTAAGTGAAGATTCTTTCTGGATTCATTGTTGGGATCCTCCCAATAAGCAGAAGGTCAGCGGTTCGAATCCCCGCAATGGGGTGGGCTCCCGTGGCTTGGTCCCAGCTCCTGCCAACCTAGCAGTTTGAAAGTACGTCAAAGTGCAAGTAGATAAATAGGTACCGCTCCAGCGGGAAGGTAAACGGTGTTTCCGTGCGTTGTTCTGGTTCGCCAGAAGTGGCTTTGTCATGCTAGCCACATGACCCAGAAACTGTACGCCAGCTCCCTTGGCCAATAAAGTGAGATGAGCGCTGCAACCCCAGAGTCATCCACGGTTGGACTTAACAGTTGGGGTCTCTTTACCTTTACCTTTTTACTTTGCTGCTTCTGCGCCCACTGCTTAATCTTAGACAACATACCCACCTACTGAGCAGTTGAGCAGCACAATGGGGGAAAGTAGGGGAAGGAGATTTTTAATCCTTCCTTCCTATCATTCTGATGGAAATAATAGTATTAATAATAATAAATAAATATTTTTATTTGTTGCTCTTTCTTTTTTAAATATTTTATTTTATTTTGCAGTATTACATTCAATTACACATATTATCATTCATTTTGTCACACATTCAACGTTATACATTATGTAATATATATGTATCTATTGGTTAGTATATATATATATTCCTTATTTTTACCTTTGTGGCTTCCCTGTACCAAAGCTCTGCTTCTTTTGTTATTCATTACATCCATATTGTGTTATAAATATACTTTACGTATTCCCCACTTCCCATCTTTCCATAATATATCCTTAATTTCACGAACTTCCCTCAATGCATATCAATAATTTAATTTTGGAGCAATGTTTTGCCATGTATTTTTCCACACATTCCCATTATTTCCTTAGTTTCTGATTTGATTGGAATCTAGATTATATTCTTTGTTCTTTGCTCATCCTTCTCAATCAAGAACAGTGGCTCTGAGGTTCTGTTTATCGCATACACCCACCAGTGAAATTGACACTCACAGTTCTCCCATAATAACACAACAGCAGCAGCAACAACAAAAACAACAAAAATAACAACAATGTAAATGGGAAGTTGCTGATGGGAGTCCTGCAGTTACTGCTGGATTCAAGTACATTAGAGGATTTACCGCAGGATGATGGATGATTTTTACATTCCAAATTTTGCTGACTAGCTTACTGCATTACATTAAGGCAGAGTTTTGTGTTGACATGTATATATATGTTTCTTTCTCTCATGTAGCTGTGCACAAAGGCAGTACACTCTTTGCATCTTAAAGCTGTCATTCCCTTATGGTTTGCTGGTATAAGGCTCCCGGAAGTAATGAACTATGGGAAATCTTTGCAGAGAGCTCCAGTTGTGTCACTTAGATGGAAATCCTATCCACGCTTACCTGACCGTAAGTCCCATTGCGAGTAAGAGCATTGTGCAAAAAGAGACAAAGAGCCAGCGATCAGAAAAACGTGTTCATCCCAAGATCGACTTCTCTGTCAGTATTGTTTGTATTTATTTAATGTAACTGTGCTCTCCATCCCCTTCCAAATGCTACAGACTCGTTCCTGTAACATTTTGACAAGTGAACAACTAAGTTAGACAGTGCATAAGAACATTCTGGCACTTCCTATGGCTCACTATAGTTGCATCCTTGAATTACTCTTGTTTTTGTGCCTTGGGCCTATCTCACACCCCGTGTCCCTTCTTCTGCAGCTAGTGCAAAACAGCTGGTCTGAAGTCCCTCTCATATGATCATAGAATAATCATATTGGTATATTGTTGTTGTTTAGTCGTTTAGTCGTGCCCGACTCTTCGTGACCCCATGGACCAGAGCACGCCAGGCACTCCTGTCTTCCACTGTCTCCCGCAGTTTGCTCAGACTCATGTTCGTAGCTTCGAGAACACTGTCCAACCATCTCGTCCTCTGTTGTCCCCTTCTCCTAGTGCCCTCCATCTTTCCCAACATCAGGGTCTTTTCCAGGGAGTCTTCTCTTCTCATGATGTGGCCAAAGTATTGGAGCCTCAGCTTCACGATCTGCCCTTCCAGTGAGCACTCAGGGCTGGTTGATATATTAGAATGGTTGTAAAGATTGAAGTTTTCTCTTTCCACAGGCCGTGAGGCCCTGCTTTTACTTCTGAGTGTTGCTGTTGCTGTTATGAACCTTTCAACGTTTGGCAGAGAGTATGTGGATGAGGATCAGACCCACTTTCTTGTAATCTGGCCATCCTTTGACCATCTCCCTCAAAGCCATGGTGAAGACACTCTCAACATCCTCAAGGCCCAATTTTTCATCCATGGAAACAGATTTATTTATTTATTGCTTTCTTGGAGGAGTGTTACACCCACACACAAACACAAATGGAGCGGTGCTTAACAAGATATCTTGGTGAAATCAAGAGAATCCCAGTGCTTGAGGGCTTCTTCTTAATTGTATTTCAGTTCAACAATTACTTTGATAAAATATGTATTTTGTTATGTGCAAATGACTTTAGATACCAATTTATTAAGTCCATAAATTACCATATAGCATATAAGGCAAAGGTAAAGGACCCCTGACAGTTAAGTCCAGTCGCGAATGACTCTGGGGTTGCGGCGCTCATCTCGCTTTACTGGCTGAGGGAGCCGACGTTTGTCTGCAGACAGTTTTTCCAGGTCATGTTGCCAGCATGACTAAGCCGCTACTGGTGAAACCAGATTAGTGCATGGAAACGCCGTTTACCTTCCCACCAGAGCGGTACCTATTTATCTACTTGCACTTTGATGTGCTTTTGAACTGCTAGGTTGGCAGGAGCAGGACAGAGCAACGGGAGCTCACCCCATCGTGGGGATTCGAATCACTGACCTTCTGATCGGCAAGCCCTAGGCTCAGTGGTTTAGACCACACAAAAACAATGACAATTTGTTGTTGACAAAGGACAGCTGGACATATAAAGGGCCCCATTACCTTCAGTAGCCTAGGTCCTCATCAAGCCTAAATCCCGCACTGCTCTTTCCACAGGCCACACCTCTCTTCCTGCAGCCCCCCTTGAGTCTTTTTGCCTGGCTGGAATGTGTCCTTGAACTCTGATGGTGCCTCTTACTTTCCTGAATGGAGGGCAGCAGACTGTGTGAGTGTGTGTGTTAAAACTAGCCACCCATACAAAGGGAAAAATTACATTCATCACTCCACGTCCATTTGCCTCTGGGTCACTGGCATATGGCCCCCAGAAGGCTGTCCAGAAATGAATGTGGCCCTTGGTCTGGAAGAAATGCTCATCACCTTGGTGTAACCCATTGGGATTGTGTATTGTAAGGAATGGGTCTGCGGTGCAGTCCTTTCTAAGAAATGAAAAATTAGAATTACTCAACGAATACCCAAAGGAACATCGCCACCTCTTCCCAGCATATTATACAAATGTGCAAACAAGCTGTCAGAGCTCAGCAGTTCTAGTTACCCGGCAGCTGGTGCAAGACATGTCTTACAGTACGTTAGTCATTTGGCAGAGAGTCACCAACACGACTGGGAACTCTCTGGCATGACGTCCAAGGAGCTACTGCAGTGCCAGAGCCATCTTATACCTGAAAATGTATTTATTGTCTCTTGAATATTTCATTGAGTTAGAATTCATAGACTGGAACTTTTTATGCAGTTATATATTTTATATATATATATATATATATATATATATATATATATATATATATTCCAAACAAACATAAATTATGCACCCGAATCAATGCAGCTTTTACTTCCACCACGTTTCACTGATTCTGGGAGGGATCAGTGCCCATCAAAGGTGCTGCAGCAATTAGAAAGAGCAAGTTGTGTATTGCAAAAACAGAAGCACAGACTTTTAAAAATCTTCAATGACTCGTGATCCAAAATAAAATTTTATCTTCAATGACTCGTGATCCAAAATAAAATAAAATAAAATATAAAAATTTTATATTTAATTGCCATCCCTGAATTCTTAGCACATCTTGTTCTTACCTAGCATAGTCAATTGCGAGGATGTTGCTATCATTCCCACATTGCTCTCACTTATCAAATATGCACGCATAGATAACTCTTCGCTTGCGACTGCTGCACAGACCCAGATGCCAGCTCCTTAAGGCTTCCTTCAAGTCATGGATTCAGTTGGAAGCCTTCACTGCTTTCTCGAAAGACAGACAAATGTAACGGTTCAATGGAAAGAGCCTTCTTGGCAGTGGCACCCTCCCTGTGGAATACCCTCCCATCAGATATCAGGGAGATAAAGAATTATACAACTTTTAGAAAACATCTGAAAGTAGCCCTGTTCAGGGAAGCCTTTAATGTCTAACATTTTATTATTTTTTATATTTTGTTGGAAGCTGACCAGAGTGATTGGGGAAACTAGGGAAACCCAGCCTGATGGGTGGGATATAAACAATAAAATTATTGTTGTTAATCATCATCACCATCATCTTCAGAACATTTTCCAGCTTAGCTGCAAGCCATACTGTCTTTTTGTCAGGTTCATAAACCTCTCAGGACAAGTTTCTGCTTTCTTGAACATTGATAAACACTACATAAATTGATGGTGTTCACTGGATGACTTTGAATCAGTCACTATTGGGAGGGGAAAATGGGAAGGAGACACCTTGAGACTATTGTCTTGCTATATACCATAGCTACCAAGTTATCCCTTTTTAAAGGGATTTTCCCTTATGCTGAATAGGCTTCCTCGTGAGAAAAGGGAAAACTTGGCAGCTATGCTATATACTAAAAATGTAATGATGTTGTCATGTTGCAGCATGATGACAGAACAGCAGGCAGGCAGGGAGGTAGGCAAGCTAGTGAGTGACTAGCCTAGGCAAAGGTCATTGAGGAACAGTCAGCACAGAGCATGAATGACTGTGGTCAGGCCATCTATGCCCAGAAACGGTCACTATGGCCTCCTTTTCTTCATGGCGCCCTTGTGTTACTTTCTCTTAGGGAGCAAAAACACAATTATATTACCACTGGCCTCTTCTTAACATACACTTGATCCTCTCAACAGTCAATTATTTCCCAGTTCTACCTTAACTTTGATCACATAAGAAACCAATCTATACAAAGCTCATTAGCTCTGTGGACAAATTGGACCTTTGCAGCCATTTGGCTGGGGGTGGGGAAATACATCAAATTAGTACTTGTCTTAGAAAAAAGAATTGTGGTTAAACAAACTTTTTTTGAGCATGGATGCCGACTAAGGCATCAAATTCTTCCTTTTTTTGCCATGTCCTCCAGGATTGTTGCAAACATTGACATATGAGACCAAAACAAGAGAGATATACTGTTCTTGAGGGGCAGGTGCACAAGAGGGAGAATAAATACGAATCTTTTCAATTTACCTGACAGTGCAATCCTATAAACATGTTTACTCAGAAGTAAACCCCATGATTTTCAATGGAGTGTTCATAGAGGCTACTCCCAGGTAAATATCTATAGGATTGCTCTCGCTCTTGCATTATGCAGTTATTTAATAATGGTATACTTATGGCATCCAAGGCATCTCTTTACTGTACAGGCACCTTTTTTGAAAAAAGAAATAAAATTAAACAATCCTGAGTCCACCTTCCATTTCCATTGTTTGTTTGTTTTTAACATATTTTTATTAAAGATTTCTTGGTTAACAAAAGTATGTGCAATGTCTTTTTTAAAAAGTTACATTTTCTACAGATCAGTTTCATTTGTTAGTGTTACATTAGAAAGAAAAGGAGGAAAGAGGTGGAGGGGGGCTTGGTGAGTGGGGGTTGAGTCGAGTGGCAATGTTTCTATTCTACTTAATGTATGTGTGGGGTTTTGTGTCAGCGTCACTTGTGCAGGTTCTCTTTACTAGTCGCTTGTGTTCCTTTGGTGGTAAAGTGAGAAAGAAAGGTCCTTCCAGCACCAACTGCTCCTCTGCCTCAAATTTTGCTTCTACAGTGGTACCTCTGGTTAAGAACTTAATTCGTTCTGGAGGTTGGTTCTTAACCTGAAACTGTTCTTAACCTGAAGCACCACTTTAGCTAATGGGGCCTCCCCCTGCTGCTGCACCGCCAGAGCACAATTTCTGTTCTCATCCTGAAGCAAAGTTCTTAACCCGAGGTATTATTTCTGGGTTAGCGGAGTCTGTAACCTGAAGCGTCTGTAACCTGAAGTGTCTGTAACCCGAGGTGCCACTGTAGTAGAGAGTCAGCTCAGTGTAAATAGGGGCATCTGGTTCTACTTCATCTTCTTCCTTTTGAACAAAGGAGGGAAGCCTTAACTAAGGTATAGAATATATTTATGATAGACATAAGGCTGAACCCATCCAGGTTAATTCCCTTGTGTCCCAAAGGAGTATTCAAAGCCAAAGTATATAGATATGAAAAGGGTACAGCAGCCCTAAAACTTCCTGTTCCCTGCAGTCCTCATTTTAAAAAAATGCTTTTTAGTTGTTAGTTTCTTCCAGTTTGCATCTGACTAGATTGGAAATAATGTACAACTGGCTGAATTTCAAAGGTAAACCGGCACAGGTTTGCAACATGATAATAAAATAAAATAAAATAAATTCAGCATGTGCAATTGGATCCATGCATCCTCAAAAATCAAATCATCATATACTTTGAAAGACTGCAAGTGACGTGGATATAGGAGAAAGGCTGGGCAAACAATGGGGTGTGAAGGTAATGGTGAAGCAATATGGGCACAGGAATCAGTTTTTTGTTTTTTTATAACAAACTGGACAGCATGCATGTGACAAGAGACAGATGAAATGGCATTGTGCCTTTCAGACTAACAGATAAGTAACAGTGGTTATAAGTAAGTCCCCCAACCAACAAGATAGCTTGAAGTGACATAAATCAGATTCACCTTTTCTTTTACTGAATGGGACTAAGACAATGGTTTGGTCCATTCGTTTCTTTTTCTTATTTCAAGAGAGCTTCAAGGCTTATCCTAAAGAGCACCGGAATCACTTTAGATGGGTGTGTGGAGGGGTGCAAGGGAAGGGAAGGTTTTCACTGTACATGATTGGGGCAGGTGGGAATAAATTATTGACCCCTTTTAAAATGCATTAGCTCATTTAAAGGCTGATACACTAGATGGGAGCTTTATTAGCTTTGCAGGGTATTTCACATTTGTATCAATCTAGTGGAAACCAAGAGGAGGTTAAGGATGTTTAGATGGATGGTAGTGATAGCATTCTATTTACAAGGTCGGTAATCCTAGAATGATAATCTGTGAACCAATTTAAACTCTGATTTGTTTACACATTAGGTAAATAGGGTTTACAGATAAACCTAGCTGTCAGTTTGGGTTCTCTCATTTTTTCCAATCCTCAGTTCAAAACATTTTCCACACCAGTTTGCCAATTTATCTTAAATGTCCTCGTGAAAATTCATTAGCATTTGACTATGCATTCCGTGCACAGTTTTGTATGCATTTATGCCCAAGACACACATTTTGGAAAGTAATCTTCCCCAATATAATGCCTTTTTGTGTGTTGTGCATTTGTGGGCACATTCCCCATATACGTGCAGTTTGTACGCTGCGTTGGACAACGGGATTGCAAAATGCAAATAAGCGTGAATTCAAAAGATAGCTGAGTTTCAGTTCACATATTATTCCGGGAGGTGCAAAAACAGGTAGGTTTGCTGAACCCCGCCCCCCTTCCCTATATTCACCATCTACTTGGGAATAAGCCCCACTGAATTCTGTATGACTAATTTTGAGTAGACACAAAGAAGAATTAGTTGGATTAGTTGTAGTTTCCAGGTCACCTTCAAAGGTAGCCTCACACAGAGCGCATTGCAGTAGTCCAAGCAGGAAGTAACCAGAGCATGCACTACTCTAGTGAGACCAGGCCCGGCTCTAGGTGTAGTCCTGGTGGCGCGGGGCGCCAGGGCGCCAGGGCGGCAAGGGGCGCTGCACGGTAAAGCTGCGCGGAAGCCATGCTGCGAGGGCGGGGGCGCCGGAGTGATCTTTGTGCCTCAGCGCCAGGGCGCCCGACCTGCTGGAGACGGCCCTGAGTGAGAAAGTCTGCAGGCAGGCAGGGTCTCAACCTGCATACCAGATGGAGCTGGTAGACAGCTGCCCTGGATACAGAATTTGTCCAACACCATCAGGAGGTCACCATCCCTGAGTTATGGGGATGTGTCTGGTTGGTTGGTTTTTTAAAAAATCACCTCATTGGGTGAGTGGATATATTTTTGATGATCATCTCCTCACCTCATGTAATTGTGGGTACCAACTGTAATTTTACAAACCACTGTTATACGGCCACTTGGTGAATAATGGCATGTTTCCAGAACAGACTTCAGTTTAGTTCTTTAAACTAAAAACAAAACCAGCATCCCCCTTCCCCTCTCCTCCACTTTGTAGCTCAGCTCTCTAACCCCGCTTACTGATTAAGAGCGCAACCCAAACCATATCCACTTGGAAGTAAATCATATTGGATAAAATGGTGCATATTCCCCAGTAAACAGAGTTAAGTTTGCAGCCCAATCCATCAAGCTCAGTGTGAGAAGCAAGAAGGAAATGATGCTAAATGGTAGGATTAATAGAATGTTAATGATAGTGTGTTGTTGTTGTTGTTTTAAAAAAGCTTATGGGTGCTGGAAAATTCATGGTGGGAATTCTGTTGTCATCAGTTACAGTGGACTCCCTATTGAGTATCCCTCATGTTCACGGGAATGATATGTGGATTGCAGTTTGCACTTTCAAACTCCTCTTTGCATCCACCAGGAACAACAGTTGTCACCATTCCAGAAGCTGCAAGAAGTCAAGAAAGCCTATGAAGCTTTCTTGTTTAGATGCAATAAGTGTCAAGGCTGCAATTCTGCATTAGCGGCACTCTCTTCTGAAGGTCTAGTTTCTGGCATCGTTACTCAGTCATGCCTTATTACTTACTGCAGTGAGACCATTTGTAAACTATTCGGCTTGAACAAATCTGTTAGAATCAGGTCCCAACTGAACCAAGCAGAAGTAGGACCATATATGTTTCGAGCACTGTAGCAGCGTGACAGCTTGCTAAAGGGGAGGGAAACCAACAGGACCAGCATTTTGTTCACTTAGTTTAACAAGAGTAACACATTCTCATCACTTGGACAGAGAGCAGCAAATAGCCTTTCATATACAGTATATATTTTTATAGCTATAAGAACCAACGTTTCTAACGCGTACACAATCACTTCTGCCAAGTGCATTGATGCTGCTTAGATGTGGATATATCCTTAAATCTAACTTCAATCCATTGATTTCAGCGGGCTTACTCTGAATTAGGGTTCGGGATAAGTTCAATTCAGTTCTTATTTAAATGTGTACTTACCTGGTTTGCACTTTCTGGAACAAGACACAAACCGAAACACAACTATCCTTCAAAATTCACGCATCTCTGAATTTTGCAATTCAGTTCGCCAGCCAAATAATGAGTGCATATGCGAGGGTAAAGTGGGCATGTAAATTAGTGAAAACACATTATATTAGATAACATTGCTTTGCAAAAATGTGACACGAGGCAAAATTGCACAAAAAGTGGACATTCCAAGAAATTGGCACTAAAATGTTCATGTATTATCATGAGGACTTTAAAAAATGCAAACTGATGTAGGGAACTGAACTATTGCAATTCTGAATATGTTCATTTCATTTATATTAGAAGGTACAGTCATAACTTGGAAGTCAAACGGAATCCGTTCCGGAAGTCCGTTCGACTTCCAAAACGTCTAGAAACCAAACCATGGCTTCTGATTGGCTGCAGGAACAATCACTTCTGGGTTTATGGTATTTGAAAGCCAAAATGTCTGAGAACTAAAAGTTCGAAAACCAAGGTATGACTGCACTGGTCTGGCTACTTGCTCACAAATAATTCAACTAGCAATCAGCCTGGATGGGCTGTAGGTGGGTACAGGAAGGATAGACGAGAGGCTGCAAGCCTCCAACACCTCTCAATGGCCTATACAGTATAAGCCTCTTAGGAAGTCATAAGAAAGGAGGCAGAACAGACGACTGAAGAAGGGAGAAGCTTCCTCTTGAGGATGTGGGGCCTAAAAGGAACTAAGAACAAAGCAAGAGCCTTGATAGATCAGGCCAAAGACCCATCAACTCCAGCATCCTGGTGACCTGTGAAAAGTCTGAAAGTAGGACAGGAGTGAAACTCGCTCTCCCCACTTGTCATCCTCAGCACCTGTTATTACGAGGCATGCTGCCTCTGACAGTGGAGGGAGAACATAGCAAGTGGGGCTAGTAGCCTCTATGCTTAAGAGGAGACTGATAGAAGATATGATAGCCAAATACCTAAGGGCTGTAACATGAAAGGTGAAGCAAGCTTGTTTTCTCCTGCTCCAGAGGGTAGGGCTTTAACCAATGGCTTTAAGTTATAAGAAAGGAGGTTCTGAGGGTGGGTTGAGCTCTTAAAAAGTGAATTTCACATAGAAGTGCACATTTTACATTCAAAATGTGCACAAAATGTGTACAGTAGAGTGAAATAGAGGCAACAGAATTTAAGAAGCTGCCTTATTACTGAGTCAGACCACTGGTCCATCCTGCTCAGCATTAGTGTAGTAGACAATACTCAGTGTAGATAGCAGTTCTCCAGGGTTTCAGCTCAGGGTCTGTCCCAGCTCTGCCTGGAGATGCCAGGGCTGAACCTGGGACCTTCTGCATGCAAAGCAGATGCTCTGCTACTGAGTTGCAGTCCTAGAACGGGATGCAGGGGGATGCCAGAGGACAGGACAGAACTATGAATGGGTGCCTGTGAAACCAAAATAGAACAAAATTTGCTGCTCAGCCCACCCTACTCACTGGACACTTGCAGGAACAAGATGAAAATCACCTGATCTGTGCAGTAAACTGGTGTGAGCAAATAACTAGCTGCACAAAGCAATGTCAAGGAGCTTCTACATGGGAGCTCTGATGAGTCAACCGTCATAAGGAGAACTGGAAAAAAGCACAAGAGAGACATCTGTAAAATGCAGGGAGAGAATTAAGATAAACTAAGACTGAAACAGCAATGATCTTGTATAAAATATCTTCACTGCTCTAAGCCTCCCCTTTTCTCATTTCAGCGAGATTTATTTCTGAGCAAAAGGGCTGAATTACAACCACACTACCACAGCCTCTCAGACCCTATATATCATGGAAGCTGAGCAGCTTCACTCTCCAGAAAGCTCTTTACCCGGGATGTATTGCTAGGAGTATTTTTGCTAACACTTCAGCCGCTCCCTAGGGATTTATTTACGCCATCACAATATACTGAGCAATTCATTGTTATTTATGCGCACAAATATCTCCCCTCTTCGTCTTCTGAACAAGCATCTTTGTTACCAGGGAGTACATGCAGCTTTTGAACTTAAGCCTGAGAAATGGAAGCCTCTTCTATGAACGTTTGTCATCATTAGATACATTTCTGCGCAGTGGGAGCAAAAGGAAACCTGGCAAAAAAATAACAATAATAAGTTTAACATCCTCTTACAACAAGAGCCTCATTTGCAGTGTGGATGAGCCTTTGGCCTGATCCAGCAGGCTCTTCTTGTGTTTTTACAACTAATGACATTCAATGCCTTGTTTTTAGTTGAGGCCAGTTGGGCCTCTGTAACATGGCGGAAAAACCAACAACTCTCCTCTGGATTATCTCAGAAATTCAGCTTGATTTAAGGGCTCAGGCACGACAGGATCCAAATTTTGGAATTGAGCTCAAAACTAAAAAAAACAAAAATACTTTAAAAACAGATCGATTATGGGGGAGGAATTGAGCTATTTTCCCACTTGGAAACACCTAGGTAATCGTCTATGGGTGGAGAATGGAGGACCAGAGGGCCAAATGCAACCTCTGTATTTGGCCCCTCAGGCAAACCCTAACTTATTTGGGGGTAGTAACAGGGGTTGATGCCTGGTAACTTACAGTAATTTGAGTGTGGAGAAGTTGTGCTTCTAAGCTGTAGAGTCAGGAGGACTGAATGCTGAAAATAAGCAGCAGTGATTTGGTAGGACAACAAATGGTATCTAGGGAGAAAGACTCAAGGAAGTACAGTTTGATCCAAAATGATTTCCTATTCCATGTCCCATATTAAGGGAATTGTTTCAGTAAAGCTGGAGAGAGTGGCAGTTGTATTTCTTGTTAACTAATCCAAAACAGATTGTTAGAAGAAAATTTATGATGGATTTGAAAGCTATATTGGAAAGGGCAGATTTATCATGAACACATTCCAGAGCTGTTATTGCTAAGCAAAATGGTTTGGTTTGTAGCACGCTATTTACATATTACCAATTGCCTTATTGGCCTCCGAATGGAAATTATAGTTGAGATATGCATTAGAAATTATGCAGGCCCAGGGCAAGGGGGAAACGCAATCAACTAATTTCACTCTGATGATGGTGAACAAATTTTATATGGAGCAAAATTCCAGAGGACAGGTAAACCTTTTGGGGGGGGGGGTTCTGCTTAATGGCAGTAGTTCAGTAGACTTAGCTAGCATCTCACCCTTCCCCTCTAATGTTAAAAATACACCAAAAGCAGGAGTTCTGCAATTGGTTGAGTTGGGCAAGCATGTGTGAGTGAGTTGGTCACAGAGAGAGAAGGGGCGTGGGCAGGGCTGGATTAACCATTAAACAAAATAATCACATGCTTAAAGCATTGAGGGAAGCAGGGCACCACATAAATTTTCCATTGCCATATTTGCCATGGACCATATGATGCAGCTGATCAAAAAAGACTCCCACAGTAAATGAAACACACACAAAGAGAGGAAAAAAACAAGTAATATAAAAGTAATAATAAAATAGTCATAATAGAGATTAATGATATCCATTAATCTTGGGAATACACCAAAATTAGGATCTGCTAACTGGTAAACTACCACTTGGTCTATGGGGGCTCATGTGATCGCTTGGTCATATTGGCTGTCCTGTTCAGTGATCCACTGAGAGTGAATGCTGTGGCGCTCAGTACAGTGTTGCCAGATGAGTTAAAAATGGTGGCACCAAAATATTTTAAGTGGTTAGGGCCTCTAAAGGTCTTAATCCAGCCCTGAGTGAAGGAAAGGAATAGACAAGCAGTGGTTCCATGCAAGGTTCTGTGGAGACCTGCCTTGCATCTGCACAAGAGATTTGGGATTACTGTATGGATCAAGAATTCAGACCTAAATTGGTAGAAAGAACCAAGAGTAGATGTGGGTGATTGAAATGTGATACTGGTGGGTGATGACCCCAGAAATGTTGTATATATGCTTGGAATTTGTGGCAAATCAGGACTTTCCACCATACATGGACCTGGTGAAACAGATGTGTGCATAGTAGCTTAGGTCCAGTGCACATGCCTTGCAAACAGAAGCTCCCAGTAGCTCCCAGTAATGGGAATGAGCTCTACTTGCAACCTTGAAAAGTTACTTCCAGTCAGAGCAGATGATACTGAATTAAATGAACAAATAGTCTCAGCAGAAATGACACAGCTTCCTATTTTCATTCACAACAATCCACTCACATTTCCCCAAGCTTTGCTGTATACCAGGGATAGGGGGTGAGGAACATCAGGGCTGAGGGCTGATTGTAGCCCTCTAAGGTCAAGGGTGGGGTAACCTACAGGCCTGACACCAATTGTGACCATCCAAGCCTCTCTTATCCTGCCCTCGGGACTTTCCCAGGTCATGCCCCATCTCCCCAGACAACACCCCAACTGGCCCTGAAAGAGCACTGGCACTTGTGAATGAACTCTGGTCAGCACCATGCTCCCCTTTAAAAAGATTTTAGAATAGAAAGAAAGAAAGAAAGAAAGAAAGAAAGAAAGAAAGAAAGAAAGGAAGGACTTGCCCCCTGAATTGTTTCTGGGACAGATCCCAGGGTGGAACAGTGTGAAATGCCCTGATCTTGGGGGGGGGGCGGGACAGCGCAGATCAGGGGGTGAGTGGGGGGGGCATGCACAGCCCTAGTATGAACCTTCGAGTTTTGCATGACTGAAATGTAGATTAATGTACAAGAGTCATCATCATCTTCTTCTTTGGCAATCACTCGTAGCCGAGTAAGATTGTCTTCCATAAACACGATTTTAATAATGGGTCCGTAAGTGACTGTGGAGGCCAATTTTGGATCCACGCGTCCTTCCACAGTGGGGGCATTGGTTTCCAGGTGGGAGTTGATCACGGTGTGGATTTGCCAAGCGTGCCTTCCTTTTAGCACGTTTCTCCCTTGCGTCCCGAGATCGAGTTTCTTCAAAGCCCATGACACCTTTGGTAAAGTCTGTTCTCTAACTGGAGTGCTCGCAGGCCAGTGTTTCCCAGTTGCCAGTGGTTACTGCACCCACTTTTGCCTTTGTCTGTCCGGCTGAGGGCACCAGTAACCTGGCAGAGCTCATTCTAGAAAGGAGCAGTCTGTTGGTAAGGGAATTGTGATAGAGTTTCACAATTCACCCAGGAGGTGCTGAAGCACATCTTTGGGTTAAATCACAACCTTGTCACAGAAGCCCTGCTCCTGCACATCATCTGAGGCACAGTCCCTCACATGATAGGATCCAGGGTGCAATCCTATATCCACTAACCTAGGAGTAAGCCCCACTGAACAAAATGGGGCTTATGTCTGAGTAGGCATGCATGGGCATCAAAATTAAGCCTTGGGAAAACCTACATGCCTGTGAATTAATACAGCAATATTAACAGTCGCAATACTGTTCATTGCCCATGAGATTTCTCATGACATTAGCTTCAGCTTATTTCTGTGGGCATAATTAGAGACCCTAGATCATGTGGATTTCATTTGCTGCTCCTGGTATGTTTTATTGTACTGCTTTATTACTGCAACAGATTTCTTGCTCTTCTTTTAAGAGTTCTTTTGGATTCTTTTGGGGTTTGATAAATGCTGCCCATTTTTGCACCCCATTCAGCATCATGCACAGTGGAAACCAGACCTCACACACATGTACCCACACATGGCCAGTTACTCCTAAATGATATAAATGTTAATGTGTTTTTGCTACATATACTTTACTGCCTTGCAACTACTCCATGTGACGTTTATTAGTTTGTCCTTTCTGCTCACTTAATATCTACTCATTTATTTCATACAGTTATATGCCACTTCATACCAGAAAAGACTCTGAAGGGCTCACCCACACTTCAAACTTGTCCTGCTGCTGCTTCTATAGTTGCTCCCATGCCACTCCAGATAATATATACTTTTGCCAAACGCATGCAGTGAAGAGAGATGACTGCATGGTAAGTCAGCAACACACATGGTGCTGTGCTGTAGCTGAAGGAGAAAACAGTACATAGCTAGGTCTTTAAACACATCCTTAAAGGTAAATGTAAAGCGACCCCTGACCATTAGGTCCAGTCGTGACTGACTCTGGGGTTGCGGCGCTCATCTCACGTTATTGGCCAAGGGAACTGGCATACAGCTTCCAGCTCATGTGGCCAGCATGACTAAGCCGCTTCTGGTGAATCAGAGCAGCGCACAGAAATGCCGTTTACCTTCCCACTGTAGTGGTACCTATTTATCTACTTGCACTTGGACGTGCTTTCGAACTGCTAGGTTGGCAGGAGCTGGGACCAAGCAACGGGAGCTCACCCCCGTCTCAGGGATTCGAACCGCTGACCTTCTGATCAGCAAGCCCTAGGCTCTGTGGTTTAACTCACAGTGCCACCCGCATCCCTAAAATCCTTACTTTATTGCAATGCAACTAGACTGATGGAAATCCTCCATCCAACTACTAGAACTGGAAGAGAACTACAGGAGCCCAATCAGGTCAAAAAGCACTAACAGCCCATTAGCATATACAGTGCATTAGTTGGTTGGTCATCTAGATTGGCACATATAAAATATCGTTGCTTTCCATTGTGCAGTGAATTCTGGAGCCTTTGCCACGTAGTAAGGCTTCCCATGGTAAGCAGCTGACATGATTACCTGCATTTGATACATGACATTTGATACATGACAAGCAATCAGCATGCCACTCCAGGTAACATATGGAATAGATTCCACATCTTATTTACAGGTATGCACATTTTCTCTGTAGTTATTTATGCTGCGGCTAGTGCTTGCTCTTACGTTAAATACAAATCCTTTACAAACTCAGGAACTCCCCCATCCAGCCTCTTACTAACTGAGCCAAAGGAGCAATTTTGCAGCCTTAACTAGATGTTATCATCATTTCTCTTTTAATGTGTTATTGCTAATTTGCCTCCTGAGTCCTTTAACTTCCAGTTTAATGGAGCACAGGGGCAGCTTTTCCCCTAGTCTCCCTCCTCCTAAGGAAAAAGGGACAAACAAAGATAAAAAATAAATAAAAATACACACAAAACTAGATAAGGAAAGCACTAAAAAGACCGCCTGCGGTCTTCCCCACTTTCTGGCACCATCTCAGCTATGGAATCTGAAGAAGCACTGCAGTTTAGTTGTAGAGCATTCTCTTACCATGCAGAAGGTTCCGTGTTCAATTCCTGGTATCTCCAGGTAAGGTTGCAGGGAAAAAACCACAATGAATCCCTAGAGAGCCACAGCCACTCAGTGTAGACAGTACTGAGTTTGGTCTGACTCAGTATTACAGTATAAGGCAGCTTCCTAAACCCCTAACAAATGAATTCCCTTCAGAAATGATGGCGACCAAGTTAGGGAAGGCTGATTTAAGATAACCCAAACTCAGAATTCCAGTATATGTAAAAGTGGAAGCACATGCCTCCAGTCTCTACCTCTTGGTCAGAGGAGAAGAAGGCAGAATGTGAGCCCAAGATTCACTGCTTTTCCTCCTGCATGTCATGGTCAATTATGTATGAAACTGGCCATTGCATTGGGAAATCTAGGAAAGGTTTCAAAAATGCTACCAGGCTTTCTTAGGTCAGAACAAAACATGACTGCTGCAAATCTGTATCTTCAGATTTAGGTTATTTCATGCCCAATACGGTAGCTATGAGGATGGGAATGGTTTCAAGCAATTAAGCCATGGGCTGAAATAGTGAAGATTGCCCATCAGAACAAAGTACAACTAGATGGACCAATAATTCAGTAGAAGGCAGCTCCCTATGCTTGGGTCATTTGAGCAGCACACCCAGAGGGAACATCCCTTGATCATCCATTAGTCACAGTGTAGAGCTCATGTCATTCTAGACCACTGTAATGATCAATATGAATATTTTGATCAACGGGCTATTAGATAATTTTTTTGGCCTCTGGCTGTAAACACTTGGGCACACAGAACTCTCTACAAACAGCTCTCTGCATCTTTCTGGGCATGATGCAATTTAAATGATGTTTACAGCAACCTCACAATGAGAAATCTTGGCAAGCCATTCTTTCCTGGCATTTGGGTTTCTTACTATTCAGCTGGCAAGCCGACACTCAGTGCAGCCCTGAAACCCGCCTGCAGTCTGTGATGTAGGGCTCCAGCAGTGCCAAGATGGCAAATCATGTCGCCACAAGATGGCTACTGCCATGGCCAAGAATACCAGTTGTAATTAAAAAGTTGATTTCACTGCTGTTTTGAGCCCATTCCAAGAAGCAACTGTTTGTCATTTTATATTCATTTCGAGCTTTTATCTCCCCCTTCACCCTGAACATTCTGGACACTGTAGTGAGCAAAATGCATATTATGTTCCTCCCACTCTCTTTTTCTTAAAACCTTTTTTAAAAAATCAGACCATTCAAAAAGCTTTTCAAAGACAGGATGCTGTTATATCTCAAACTGTAAATGCAGGCTAAGATGTTTACCTTTCAAATGTGGACAGGTGACATTTTCTGTATGTGAAAAGAAATTATAATAATCAGGAAGAATATCAAAAGCAAGGAAGAGAAAAAAATGCATCCAGCGATATGTATACATTCACCACATTTCCTCTAAGTTGTTTTGTCCTCTACGTACCTCTGCTAAATAGCTTGTCTGGGCTGCCTGCCCTCTTCCTGGTTCCCTGTTCGCTTCTCACAGGGAGGGAACCGCCAGAAGGCCCTTGGCGCTAGATCTCAGTGTCCGGGCTGAACGATGCAGGTGAAGAAGCTCCTTCAGGTATACTGGGCCGAGGCCATTTAGGGCTTTAAAGGTCATCACCAACACTTTGAATTGTGCTCGGCAACGTACTGGGAGCCAATAATTGCCTTGCGTACTTAGGGTAATTTAGCAAGAACCACACAACTATCATGATTGGGAATATTGATTACACAACATGTGTGAAGGCTCATCCACACTTCCATTTGTCCTGTGTCTAGACAAGTGCTTTTCTGTTTGACCCACACTTTTGGGGGCTGGAGCAAACGTCAGTCAGGAGAAAACCTCAATTGCCATTTGCTCTGATTGATGGAGCGCTACACAGCCTTTTTTCTTTCAGGGGATAGCAGTGGGACCAGAGGAAGTGTGGATAAGCCCTGACAGTGATTGGAATCAGGTAGATGCTTCAAAAGTAACAACATAGTTAGCAGTTGCAAGTTACACAGGCTACTCATAACCCATGGTGCCTGAACCATACTCAGTTCCTATTGCACAGACAGGTGAAGAGATAAAGACTAATACAGTATGGTGAAATGGAAGTCCATCTGGTATCTGAAGAAGTGTGCATGCACACGAAAGCTCATACCAAAATAAAAACTTAGTTGGTCTTTAAGGTGCTACTGAAGGAATTTTTTTATTTTACAGTATGGTGTGTTAGTTAACAAGTCAAGATAAGAGTGGAATGTGGAAGACTAGGTAATAAAGAAGATGGGGACAGAGAGGAAGCGCAAGGCAGGAGGAGGGTTATGCTCCAGTCCAGAGCCTTTATCTTCTGTTGATGGGCACATGAATCTCCATTCATTTCAATGGAGAAGGCAACTCTGTTCATACATATTTTGTATGCATAGACTGCCCTCTTCAGCATAGACTGCCCTGTATTGGAAAGTTTTCAATGTTTGATATTTCACTATGTTTTTATTTGTGTTGGAAGCAGCACAGAGTGGCTGGGACAACCCAGCCAGATGGACAGGGTATCAATAATAAAATCATTGTTATGAAGTGCACAGAGAAACTCAGGGAATGCGGGGAAGCTTGGTGTGAACTTTGAAACTTGTACAGCCAGAGGAATTTGCTAGGATCAGGGCATCAGCTTTAAATACCACCTGAAAGACATTTCTGTGGATTACCATTGAATTCTAGCCAGGTCAGATTCAGAACCGCTTCTTACAAGAGACAGATCGCTTCAAATCCCTTCAGACACACCTCTGTGAATACCAACTGGCTAGCAACATCTCTCTGAATGAATATTTCAACAATACGAAGATTGAGACATAATGAAGCCTTTGAATAGACAGAGATTTAGCAGAAGGCTGAAGGAAAGGAAACTTCTGTGTGGAATTAGAGGGCTAATAAAATTCAATGCATTCAAAATGGCTGAAGTGCCGAAAAATTTAAAAATCCCTATGTATCTTATCTTTATATATTGCATATATAGACATAAGACTCAGAATGGACACACACACACACACACACACACACACACACACACACACACACCTTTTTCAATTTAAGAGACACATTCCTTCATGGCCAAGCTTCCAGGGCTGCACACACAGTCTCTCCCTCTCCCACCCCACTGCCCCACATGAATGCACAGGCTAAGGCAGCCTGCATTTTCTTGCAGGAGTTGTTCTGCTTTTTAAAAAAAGACATACCTCTTTTTTAAGTCTGAACACAAGGAGGGGGATCTGGATTGAGCCTCCAACCCTCTCCCCCTCTCAGCTTTGGTGAATTGCCTGTGTGCCAAGGGACGCAATCAGGCAAGGCTTAACTGGAACAGGAAGCTTATACTCCTTCCTGTTTGGAAGGGTCCATCAGCAGCCTAGGTGGAGAGGTGGGTGGAGCCAGTCCAAAGTGTGAGGGTCTCCCTGGGTGGTTGTGTGAGGTAAACCAAGCAAAGGTAAGTCTTTCACAGGTGTTGGTGCACAGAAGAAAGAACACATTTTCAAGAATCATGGCCGGATGATGGGAGCATCCTCAGACCTGCAGGGCTCCAGATTGGTCGAAGGACTCTGTTTGAGGCATGCTCAAAGCTCAAAAGTTGGATCAGAGTCATCATGCTGACAGGACTCCCTTGGTATATTAAAATGAATAAATATAAGGGCTAGGAGTAGGGAGACAACTACTCCACACCCTCACGAGAGAAGAAAGCCTGTACCCCACTAAACATTGAGAGATAGGGTAAAATACTCCAGTGCCTCAGATTAATAGGGACCCATGCTGGTGGGGTTTACCTGACTCAGATCCTTTTAACCTGTTTTACTTGCTTTTGTAAGTTGTAATTTTACAGCTGCAGAATGTCGCTTCATCTCCTGGGGACTAGGGAGAAGGGCTTCCTTATTTGGTGGTGGTTCTCTCTGGCTGCATCCCAAAACTGCTCTATTCAGGGAGATACGTTGTTGTTTTTCTTACCTTTGAAGCTGTTCAGCCTGCAGTTTCATAAACCACTGATTTAAAACATTACCAGAGGCTCTCGCATAGAGATAAAACAGAGACTTGCAAAGCGATGCTTGTTGGTTTACAATAGCGAGGAAGTCATTTCTGCTCTGCTCTAGGTTAACATTGGGCAGATGCGTGGCGACTTCCTTTCCCCTACAGCCTGTGTGTGTGTGTGTGTGAGAGAGAGAGAGAGAGAGAGAGAGAGAGAGAGAATGAGAGAGAGAGCGCTATCTGGAGACTCTCTTCAACCAGCCTCATTCACTGCTGAGCAGCAAATAAGCAGTCAGGCATAAGTAAAGGTGGCTGCTTTCTCACCTATAAACTAAGGATGTCATCGTCTAAACTGGCCGCTTTCCTCTCTCCATTTCCCCTGCCGTAGCCACTTAGGTTTATGGGCCTCCTGGCTTCCCAGCACTAAATCCGAGTCCCTTGAAGCTTAAGCTTGCTCTTTCATGGTGCAACAACTGCTGGCGGTGATGTACGCATTTAGCGTCTAGTTAGGATAATGAATGGGATAAACAGCAGGAGATCAATTGACTCAAGGGTTAGTTGGGGTAGCAGGGAGAAAATATAGTTTTGCAAATAAGATATTGTTGTCAACTATTCCGATTCTTCCTCTCCCTTTTAAAGTTAATATAGCATGAAAGGGACCGCATCTGCTTGGCAGGGCTGCTTTCAAAGCCCACATTGGCCATAGATTCATGTCAAGTCTGTCTTTATTTATGGGGTTCCAATTTTCTATTTTAATATATATCTTTTTAATCTATCTCTCTCCTTCGGTCCCGTCCACCCACAAAATATGATTTGAATTTTTTCTGGGGAATGAAGTCATGGGTTTTCTGTATCCTATCTATGACGTGAGCAGTTGGGTTGGATCCTAAGGTCCCCTTCCACTCATGGCAACACAGAACCTCTTCCACTACAGGAAAGGAACATTTGGCTTCAACCCCATGTCTGTAAAGTGATTTTGCACCAAGTGTGCAGAACTGGTGGCCCTCCAGATGTTCTGGGATTCCAGCTCCCATCCTCCCTGACCATTGGCCATGTTGTTCCTCATCCCTGCTTTACACAGTATGCTGTGCTGTATCCAATGCTGGCCTTATGTAGAATAGACTGATTGAAGTTAATGGGTTCATTAATTTCAAAGAACCTGCTCCAGAATTTAACTTAGTAGATACAAGCCAGTGAGTTTAGCACAATCCCGTGCACACTCTGACTGAAGGGCATCCCAGTAAAGTTAATGGGCCTTAACATCCAGTTAATGTAGTGAACCCTGGAATGAGATAATATAAAACCCTTTGCAAATGGCAGATGTAGTATAGCTTAAGTGGCAATATGAAATAGAAGCCAAGTGCCACAACCAAGCCATATTCTTTTCTGTGGTGGCCCCCAGGTTGTGGATCCTCCCTATTGAGCCCCAATTATGTAAGCCCTCGTAGAACTTTTATGTGGACACAGCTGTGGAAGCCTTTTGAAAACACATTTTTATCATGCTGCCTTCTCCTGAGCTCTTTTAACCCTGCTGCTTACAATTGCTGAGATGTCTTTAAAATATTTTGCTCTGTCTTATGTCTGAAGCTGCTGTTTCACTAACGTTTGAATGATCTGGCCTGTGTTTTAGTTTTGATGCTGCTGTTTTATAATGGTTTAGATCTTCTTGTTTTTAACATATGTTGGGTGATATTCAACTAAATTTTACTCAGAGTAGATCCACTGAAATTAATGAACATTACTAAGTGAGGTTCATTAATTTCCATTAAGTTTGAGCAAAAGTGAGTTGAATACTGCTAAATGGTAGCCCGTAAGTACATAAACAAATAAAAGAATTGGATTTACACCAGAACTCACATTGTTACAATTGATATTCAAATTATGGATTTGAAATATTATTTCTCCTTCAGCTTTAGACTACACTGTCTAAAGGGAGGGAGAACGTAGAAGAATTACAGATGCTGTAGAATTACAAGAAACCTCTCTTCCAAAGGTATTCATAACTTTGATGTTCTCATTTGGATTTTAAATTGCTTCCAAAAGAATTACTCTATAAATCCACTTCATTGTTTGGAGTATGTATTTTATGTGCAAGGGCTTGTGTATCAAACAGATTGCAAGACACTCATCTCTTAACTGCTTGTTAATTCTATGCAATTTACCAGGCAATAGAAGGATGCATACATAAGCATGCCACCTGCCCACCCCACTCTATTTCAATAGCAACTTTCATTAATGTCCATGGGGGCAGTGCACATGCATTCAAGGGCTTAATTTGGCCCATGGTACATATCACATCATTACATGGTGAATTACTCCTGTCTTCTAAGCTACAGTGCAAATTGCAGGTGATTTTTTAAAAAATAATAACACTTAGATCTTATCTTCAAAGCACATTGCTACTATTAATTAATCCTTACTCCCCTCAAAAGGAGGCTGCTGTATTATTCACTTCATCCCAAATGGAAAATGAAAGCAAAGTATTGCGGCCTCCTTACCAGACTGGCACATGCAGTTGGGAACCCTCCTGTTCATTCTGCTGAGTGAGGCTTTGGACGTCTGCCTCAAAGTCCTGACAGCACCGCTGAGGATGAAATCATCCAGCTTTTGTTTGTTGACACCTGACCACGGTGTAGCAGTTTAGGTCTGATTTTTGAAGGCTTCAAGTAGGTGAATGGGAGTGAACAGATCAAAATTCAATAATGAGAAGACAGAAGTGATACTGGGGAATCTTTACTTTTCTGATATGGGAGCCATCACATTACTGAAAGCATAAGTTCAGTGTCGGTCGATCAAGCTTGCAGTTTCTTCTGGATGCACAGGTGATGACTCTGGCCAGTCGTCACACGATTTTTGATGCAATTGGTTGGCTTCTGCCATCCTCGCTACTAACTGTAACAACTGGATTTTGCTACATGCTTACATCACTAGAGACAAATGAGGGCAATTGAGAGCAAGGGCAAGTGATGACAATTTAAAGGAACAGACATTTACAGTACACCGCTACATGTTTACACACACACACACAGGGAGTTAATTCATAAAATAAGGTTACCAGACGTCCCCATTTCCCAGGGACAGTCCCCGGATTTACAAATCAGTTCCCATACAAAATCCATTGAAGTTGAAAAGTGTCCCTGGATTCATGGAAGAAAAATCTGGTAACCTTATCATAAAAGGAAAAGCTCTTAAAATAAAAAAAAAGTCAAGACAGGGAAAGGGGTTATGTAGTTAATGATATTTGTCTGATATGCATCAAAACTATACTTCAGATTTTGAAGCAATACATATCACCATTTACGTAGGGGGTCCAGAGTCAAGACTGTCACCAAACTATACCATTGCTCAGCCTGCAGATTGCACTACCCTTCAAATATCTGAATAATCTTCCAGTGGCTACATATCGAAGCCGAATACTTAATGTTGTAGAACTCTGCCTTACCTGACTGAGCAAAGTGTAAAAGATCTCAAGTCAATAATTTTATGATCATATGCACAAGTGGGCAATAGGAGAAATTACTTAGGGACTTGGGGAGGCAGCGGAGTCTGCTCTGTAGGATATTCTGAACAGTATATTAGATTTCATCCATAGCAGGTGCAAAGATAATAGGTCTTGAAGGTGAACAGACCTTTATAACTTCCCTTCCGGCCCAAAAAATAGGAACAAGCAACAGCTGTTCACTCTCATTCTCTACATGATTTTATCTGTCAAGTTGCTCCTTGTAACTTGGAGAAGAGATGAAAGGCAAGAGCAGGTGGATTAACTATATCTTGGGGACATGCGCTGAAAGGTCTTGCCAGATTGTGGTATTAAACGTTGCTCCTTGCTGTATCACAGCACAAATATCACCATTTCCAACCAGCTCCCTTATAAGCTTGAGCTTTCCTTCATTCACCTCGGGGATTGGGGGAGCAGGGGACTGCAACTCCCATCCCCCTGGCCTTAAACTCTGGTAGCTGGGGCTGATGGGAGTTGTAGTCCACCAATATCTGGATCGCCACAGCTCCCCCATCTCTGATTAAACTGATGGCTGCTTACGCCCAGTCTAATAACACTGCAGAGTTTGTTGCTAGCTAAAACAAAGAAATTTTGACCATGTGGTCTCAGGAAGGGGCTCAGATCGCTGGCACCACCAGGTCCAGAGCAAGACCTTTTGATGCCTGAAGCAAAGGCCAAAGTGCCCAACTTCCATGTACAGAGGCCCAATGGACAGGCAGTTGAATCTTCCACACTGTACTCTTGATACAGCAAGGAGCAATGTTTAATCAGGGCATGAAAGAGGCATGTTGAGGTGGTTCCCTCGGGGTGGCAGGCTCTTGAAGGCATTGCCACAGCTGTGAACCAGCTGTGCATGCAACGCACCACTGCCAGACACTGGACTTACTGCCTCCTCCTGCTTCCCTGTTGCTGCAGCCATGCCCCCTGATGTGGCTGGCCACATACACCCAACTGAAGTGGCCTGGCTGCACCTTTGCCCCCTTACATCCCCATCAGGTCACCAGGAAGGGATGAATATCTGCCTTTTGGAAGCATCACTTCTGTACAGGGCTCAAGAAACAGGGCAGAGAGCTGTCCGATTGGGATAGGGAGGGGGAAAAGCTGCTCTTTGAAAGCATCCAGGGCTTCTCCCTTTTAGAAAGGGATTTCAGACAGCACCTTCAGGAGCTCAGACAGGGGTGAGAGCCCAGTGTAGTTTGCAAGCAGCAAGAGGGCTTTCAAACCTCACTGCTCTGGCTTTGAAGTCCTGACACCCAAGACATCAAAGCATTACCCACCTGTCAAATTTGGCCCACCGGGAGGGGGGGGGGACTGAGGAGATAAAAACCTGCCCATTGGCTAGAAAAGCTTCCTCACCCCTGCCATACTGGCTAAGCTAGATGGGCTGGTTGTCTCCTTTCAGTATAAGGCAGCTTTCATAGGTTACCTCCTGAACAGCCTCCTTGGGAAAGGTCACCACTTGAGGATGGTGGTGTTGATGGGCTGTTGGCATGGAATGACTGTCTTCCTAGCTTCTGTGGCAGGTGCCCCTGGTCTCCTCTTGCCCTTTTCCATCGCAGTACCAGCCCACATCCTGTGCATCAAATGTAGATTATACTGATTCACATCTCAGCCATTTATCATCACTAGTTTGTTTGAGAGATTGAAGACAAAGCAGCAATCTGGCTTTCCGTACAGCTGGTGTTATTAAAATCAGAGGCAGCCGCAGACGGCTCTGCATGGGTGTGCTTTCGCTGCAAACTGACAGCTCTCTCCGTCCCACTCCTCTCGCTTGCTGTTTCTCCTTCTTCTGCCATGCATCCTTCCTCTGACTCAACATCCCGGCAATCTGCTTTGCAAAGGAATCGTCCGCCCCCCGCCCAGGTTTTTTAATTAATTTCTCAGACCTTTTGCCACTAAACAATACATCTGGCCAAAGAGATATTAATAGTCCATCACTGCCTGGGTTTGTTTGCTGGGAGGCTACACACTTCTCCTGCCCCCCCCCTTTCTGACAGGATTGGGTGCTCAACACTAAACACACAATAAATCATTTTGGTCAGTGTCAGCAGAGTAATGAGGGCTGTAACTGCCTCTCATTTCTCTCATTTTATGTGTGAGATGCCAAAGCTGCAACATAATGCCCGTGAAAGCTTTTTTTTGGGGGGGGGAAGCAACCCTGGGTAATGAAGTATGACCACTAACAGTTCTTTGCACCAGTTTTCAGGGTGCACAGGGAGGTGTTAGTGACTCTTAACTATTCTAGCTATACAAGACCTCAATATGCAAAAGGGAGCATCTTATATACTAACAGCAAACACAGTGCTTTGTAGGCAAAACAGCACCACCCATGCAGAAAAGGAAAGGGTGGCCAGACTCAGGGGGACTCCAAAGGTTGGCAGAAGTACTTTAAAAAAAAATCAGAGGGAAGAAATCAAAGAAGAGTTGTGTGCCAAGACTCCCAGAAAATTCCCCCCAATAACTCAGACAGACACATTATTTTAGGTTTTGTTTTTGGCATAATTTTGGCCACAACTTTATTCAAAATTACAAATTAATTTGAGTGTTGGCCTTAGGCTTTGGTTAATCTTCTGCCCCATGGTGGGACAGGACCAGCTCTGACTTCCTACGGTAGGAAAGTCAAGTAAACACCCCCTGGTGGAGGAGATAGCTGAGACCAGGCCATCTCCTGCACCAGAAATGTTCCCCAAGGCTCGTGCTCTGTATTGGCCCCAGCCCCGCACCATTGCGGGGGTGTAAGGACTAGAGCCCCGGAGCCCCAGGATTCCTTTAACAGAATACTTCTATAAGAGCAACACTGAGGGGCATGCCCCTCCATGCGATGCCCCTCCCAAACTCATCTACCAAAGCCTAAGCTGCCAACCTAACAAGTTGTGACTATTGCCAAGCAGTAGACGAAAAACCAGATGGCACAGCCAATCAGCCAAATGAAAAAAATTCCTACTGGCCCCTGAATACAGGCGGCGCCATAGCAAGGTCACTCTAAACCTGCAAAGAAAAGGAGGTGGGCGGGAGGGAGATTCAAATCACTAGCCAGGAATGAGCTTAACACAAAAACGCTGAGTACTTAAGCACTCGCCTTGTCAATCAAGGAATGGATACATGCAATTTACCCCAGCAACACTCTGCCCCCCAATCATCTTCTCTCTTTGAGCTTAGACCCACCCCTTAAAACACACACAGTCTTTTCTGCTGGGTCTGGCCGCAACCCTCATTATTCCCTATGGGGTTAATGAGCTTTCTCAAAACAACCGAGAAAGAACTGAACATGCTCAATGGCCGTGGAATGCTAACATATTTTAGGGAGGAGAATGAAAGCCAGGTTCAAGCTGTTGTTGAATCTAAGGAGGCTGCCATGAGGGATGTTAAGGGAAGGCACGGTTGCCCATGCAGAGGTGCAGTCTGGTGATGAAGTGGTTAAGGAAAGGCTGAAGGGGCAGAAGTGCTTGTGTGCTCCTTTGTCTATTTGTACGGCTGTTTAAATTCTCTGGTGTAAGGGGAGGAGTGTGTGTGTGTGTGGCCATGTGGCAGTTTAAGTTACCTGGGGACAGAAGAAGGACGAGAGGAGGAATGGAGGAGGAGGCAGGTGGAATTGGCTGGAAGTAACGGAGGAAGATGGGGTGAAATGGGGGAGAGGGAGGGAGGGAGGGAGGGAGGGAGGGGGTTGTGGGTGAGTGACCGTTGTGTGAATTTAGTAAGTAACCATGGGGGGCTGAGGAGAGAACTGGAGAGGGAGAGGAACTGGGGAGGGAGCTAGTGAAAGTGGCTGGGAGTTTTGGGGGAATTTGCATCCCTGGGGAGAAGCAAGAGGGGGCATTTGGGGAAATGAGGGGGGGTGTTGGAAAGAGGGAGGAAGAGGCATGGAAATGGGGGTGAAGGGGTGTTGCAGAATAGAAGGTAGAAGCAGCTTCAGAAACAGGGTTGGGAAAGTGGCAGTGGGGATCTTGCTGTTATACGCACTTTTCCATGGGGGGGGGGGTTTCCTATTCAACTGCATGAGATGGAAAAGGTGTTACCGCGGGAATAGTAGGGGGTTTGGTGAATGGAGCAAGCAAGGGTCACTGCCCGTTCCATACTGTTATAGCCACTGTCCTACATAACATCAAATAAAAGGAAAAGGAGGAGGAGGTCTCCTTGAAACACAATTATTTAATATCCTGAGGAGAAAATCCCTTCTGGGAACAAGCGTTTTCAAAGGAGAAATTTGATCTGTCTCTGAATATAATTCCTAGGCTCCCATAAATTCCCCGGTTCCTCGGGCAAAAGTCGCACTCAGAGAGCCCTGCTGGGAAGAGATGGGCTGGAAACAATATAGGCTGGCTCCTGTCAGGCCTACAGTGATGTGGAGAGAGCTCAGCCACTGGGGTTAAGGTATGTTCAATGTGCACATGGATACAGCTGGCTATGCTGTCCCCGGTGGAGACGGGAAGCAAGAGGCCAGAACAAAGCAGACCTGTGTCCAGTAACAACAGCTCAGCAAAGGAGGGGGAGACTTCAAAATCCCATGGCAGGAAAATTGAAGGTTTCTGTTCTGGTTTGTAAACTACCGGTAGGTCACTTGGTAGAGCATGAGACTCTTAATCTCAGGGCTGTGGGCAAAAGATTCCTGCATTGCAAGGGGGTTGGGCTAGATGACCCCCATGGTCCCTTCCAACTCTACAGTTCTAGGATTCTAAGTGATTTTTTTTTTCATCTGAAGTCGGAGGATTTGGTTTGAACTATGGTTCGGTTAAACAAGCCAGTATTGAACTATGGTTTACAATACAGTGGTACCTCGGGTTAAGAACTTAATTCATTCTGGAGGTACATTCTTAACCTGAAACTGTTTTTAACCTGAGGTACCACTTTAGCTAATGGGGCCTCCCGCTGCCGTCGCAGGATTTCTGTTCTCACCCTGAAGCAAAGTTCTTAACCCAAGGTACTACTTCTGGGTTAGCGGTCTGTAACCTGAAGCGTCTGTAACCTGAAGCGCCTGTAACCTGAGGTACCACTGTAATCCTAGCATGTTAACAAATCATAGAGTGAACTGGCATTTCCCATTCCCTTCTGGATATTGTTGGACTCCTTCCATCAGCCCCCATGGTCAAGGATGGTGGGAGTTAAAAGTCTAACATGTGTCGAGGCACCAGGTTAAAGGTTGCTTTGAACTAATCCAGAATTACCTCACATTTGAATGTAACAGGGAATTATAGTAAATTCAAAAGCGGAAGCAGATTCTTCTAATCTCCTCCTCTTGGCAGAGCATTAAGAGTGTGGACCCAAGACTCACCCCTACTCATGTATGCCGTGCTAAAGCATGACATGTGAAACAAAATAAAAAAATTCCTTCAGTAGCACCTTAAAGACCAACTAAGTTTATATTTTGGTATGAGCTTTCGTGTGCATGTGAAATCATGAAGAGACACTGTCTGGCAGTGTAAATCTGCCTTCACTAGCCTGCCCACCTCAATTGTTTTGGGCTACATGGAAGTGAGAGCTGGACCATAAAGAAGGCTGATCGCCAAAGAATTGATGCTTTTGAATTATGGTGCTGGAGGGGACTCTTGAGAGTCCCATGGACTGCAAGAAGATCAAACCTATCCATTCTGAAGGAAATCAGCCCTGAGTGCTCACTGGAAGGACAGATCGTGAAGCTGAGGCTCCAATACTTTGGCCACCTCATGAGAAGAGAAGACTCCCTGGAAAAGACCCTGATGTTGGGAAAGATTGAGGGCACAAGGAGAAGGGGACGACAGAGGACGAGATGGTTGGACAGTGTTCTCGAAGCTACGAACATGAGTTTGACCAAGCTGCAGGAGGCAGTGGAAGACAAGAGTGCCTGGCGTGCTCTGGTCCATGGGGTCACGAAGAGTCGGACACGACTAAACGACTAAACAACAACAACAACTCACATCAGCCCCAGTCAGCACCTGATGAACGCCAGGTTGGCAGAGACTAATGTAGTCAATACTGAGCTAGATGGACCAGTTGCCTTCTCAGATAAGGCACCCTGAGTCCACTTTTACCCTAGCTATGCTTATATCTGCACTTGATAGCAGATATTGGGAATAAGGTAAGGTGGATTGTTTTGTCTGTAATACAATGCATGTCCCCAAATTACTCTTTCATAGGACAATAAGGGCACTGTGCCAATGGTGCCCTGCTTTTTTATTCTGCTTTTAAAAGTCTGCTTAAGCTCCCTGAAATCAATGGGCCAATAAAAATGCTCAGTGTTAACTAGATCGTGTCCATAGAAACTTGGAGTTATACACGTTGTTTCTTCTTTCCTATTATTGCAAAGGACAAAGATATGTTTCACCACCACCACCACCCTTAGCAAAAAGCCTTCAATGGCTCCATCTTGGCTAACCTGTACATCAGTCAAAACAATGTGCTCGTTATCAGAAAGGAGGCGAGAGAGACAGCAGCCTAAAAATAGACTTCATCGTCACAATGGACCAGTGTGCCAGTACTTCATGCTTGACTGTGTGTCCTCCTCCTGAAGCTACAGAATTCCATTCACATCTGGACCTGCCTGGGCCCCACCTCCTTAGCTAACAACTTCTGCACATCTGGAATGCAGCCAGTTTGTCATTTGTTTTCTTTATATCTGCTGCAAGATCCAGCAGAAAAGGAAAAGGTGAATAGCCCTTACTTCTTGGGCGACAGCCTCTCCAAGTCAACAGCCCTAGTACAAGGACCACGGAGAAAGAAGAGTAATTGCCGCCTCTCTAAGTGTGGTTATTTCCGTCCATCTGGCTGCAGGCTCAGCAACATAGCAAAGCGATGTATTAATTTGCAGTGTGAAAGCAGAAGAGCTAGAAATGCATTTGCAGTTAGGAATATAGCCAAGAGACAGCAAGAGGGCACCGAGATAATATTTTTCAGCTTGACATAAATTGGAATGTCTCTAATCCCATAGGGAAGAGCTGCAGAAGGGGGGGGGGCTTCTGCAGTCCACTTCATGTAGCTAATGAAGTAAGTTTGCTGGCTAAGAAAGCGCAACCGCACATCACAAACTAATTGTGGCCTAGTTGTGGTTCTGATACTTGTGGTCTGGTTTGGATGGTTGTGTTATGCTGCCTTTTTTGATATATTGGGCTGAACTTGATAGTATTGATAATGTTGGGTTGGGTGAATAATTAAGAAGCTCATTAATTAACAAGTAACGATTAAAAGGTGTTAAATGGTATTTTACTGTTTTGTATGTTAATATTGTTGCAGACCTCATTGGGAAGAGTTTTCCTTTTGAAAAGTGGTATATAAATATATTAAATAAATACATAAATACTGTACTGCATTTCTTTTCCATTGTGGCATTCCCTTCCTACCAAACCGAGGCAGGCACTTTCGCGGTTCACATTTCTGTGCCTCTTTAAAACGTATTCATGTACCCATTTTATTCCTACCCATTTGCAGCTGCATTTATCTTACTGGATTGTGTTTATATTAATGTATTGTATTTTTAGTTTTCGATGGTGCCTCAAAACTGTTGTGGGAGGCATTATTAAAAAAAAATCTCTTAATAAGTAAATAAAACAAAAAGCATATCTTTTGCCATCGGGGTCTGGATAGGGTCATCTGATTCACACAAGTCATGCAATATCTCTTTCTACATCATGACATTGGGGGGGGGGCAGGAAAAGGCTATTCAGCTTCCTCCAACATAAGGTAAGCATAGTAAAACAAAAGCAGAAACATGCACCCCAACCATAAGATTTTCACTGACATTTTCTCTCCCATTTGATAATTTTCCATTGTAATTTCTCACACTGATGAAGAATGGCTGGGGGGGGGGGGAATGTGAGATAAATTTTTGGCCCAGCACTAGCCAGAACCATCCAGCAATTAGACTTGTTCCATTTCCTCCTAATCTCTTTTGCACATCTCACTAACATGATGGGAGTGGATGAGGGTGTGCTGTCCTTGAGCTGCACATTACTCTTAATAATTTCACCGGAGGACACAAGCACACAACAAAGGGTAAACCGCCTCTCTCAAGAATTAAACTGCTCCAAGATTAATCGGAACCTCTCATGTCGATGCCCTCTGTAGTTTCCAAAAACAACCAATGCATGAGAAAGGGGGTGATAAAAAGTGAGTGCAGATTGCTTCTGCAAAAGCAGACCCTCCTTGCTCTATTACCCGCGGTTACATACGATGCAGCCTCTTGACTTAACAGCTAGAATGCAAGCTGTGATCAGACAACACTGTGTCAGCCAAAAACCTGCCCACATGTTAGAAGGGTGAGGGCATATGCAGTTTCCAGGTGACACACTGAGCTGCTCTGCATGACTCTCCTCCATTTGACAGGCCATGTGGCTTGTAGCCAGTTTGGCTGTGACTTGAAATGCCTGGGAGATGCAAGCATTTCGATTTCAGTCTCAGTGCCACTCCTCCTTCCCAGCTGTGCGTTGTCAGGGATGCCCTTGTATAGAACATCTGTGACAATTTATTGATGCATTTTTATGCTTAAATATAATGTGATGTGATGTGAATAGGGGTATATAGGATAAATTCAATGGGATCTGCATTTTAAAATGAAGCAACTTCATTTGCTGGCCCTGGATGTATAAGCAGGCTGGAACACGGCTATCAATCTGATTACAAAGTTTTTAAAAACGGACACGGAAAATGTAATTTGCATGAAAAATGCATACACAAATGTATATTGGGGGGCAAATGCATACAAAATAAGTATTTGAGAGAAAAAATGTGTGCAAACAGGCTATGACTGAATGGATGCCAAACTAATGGAAAATGTGTAAGAAATGTATACGAAATCCTGTGATTAGTTGCTGAAATAAGAATGTATATATTTTTTCACAATAGAACTTGTTTTTTTATTAGTATCCTTGTTTTATTCCTTGTTTTCATTTAGCTTTGACATGATACCTGTTGGTTCTTTCACAAAATAGGTTTTAAATTGACATGCATAGGTGACTCCAGTGGTTGCTTATGAGGGATTGACTACTCTGTGATGTATAAAGCAGAAATACCTATTTTCATTGAGACAAATGTTGCAACACACATTATGACTGCAATCAGATTCTATCTCATAGTCTAACAAACTATTTATCTACATCCTTTTGTCAATTGTTTACCTGCTACATGATTTTAGGAATTTTCCCCTCATCAGACCAATTGCCAGTCCCTGTGATGCTTTGCAAAAACCCTCCCAAAATTCAATTGTCAAAGGAGACTTGGAGAAAGAGAGTAAAGAGAAGGGGGGGGAATCTTATGGGCTAGTATATACCAACATTTCACGGTTGAAAAAAGAGGCGGGTTTTGTTACCCTCAAATGCTGATCAGCAGCACTGAGCCGCCACTTCTCCAATGAAGTACTGGTATCCTGGTGTTCATCTGGTGCTTCCTGGGGCTGATGTGAGTTGTAGCCCCAAACAACTTTGGAGGGCACCAGGTTAGTGAAGGCTGGTCAAAATATACTTCCATAGCTGCAGACTTTGAAATGGCAAGCCTGGTGCTTTGTATTTATGAGCATGCTGTAGAACAGGGTATGCTCATAACCTGTGATTCTCCAGATGTTGTTGGACTCCAACTTCCATCATTCTCATCCGGCACAGCTGTTCAGCAAGTGTGATGAGAACAGTAGTCCAGCAACTTCTGGAGGTTCACAGGTACCCCAATCTGTCCTTCAAGTTAAGAGTCAACCACTCCTTCCTCTGTGTTTTAACTTCTAGAGATCCTGAGGAATGGAGCTGAAACAGGAAGAGCGACAATTCTAGTCAGTGACACTAACAAACTTAACGAAACTCATTGGTTGTATAACTTGTTTTTATCTCTGCTCTGTTGACTGTAATAAACATGAATGGATGACTGAACAACTCTAGCAAATCATACCACAAAATTTAACAAGGCATCCTCTAAAGGCCAAGGCAGGGCCAGGGGCCAGAAACGGTCCTTGGTAGGGACAGTGTATGAAGATCTTGCATGCAGAAAAGCCAGCTTAGTCCACAGACATATAAGACATGAGCATTTGCCCCAGGCAGGAGACTCACACTCTGGCCGTGTAGCAGGAACTCTTGGGCAATTAGGAGGGAACAGGCAGCTTCCCTCCAAAAGATGGTGCCACCCTTCCCCTGAAGTGTTTAGTGGCATTGACAAGTCCACCCATCTCCATGTATCCAGCAGTGTAGGGTTACCCAGACCCTAAACAGCCTCGGTCCAGTATACCTGAAGGAGCGTCTCCACCCCCATAGTTCTGTCCAGACACTGAGGTCCAGCTCCGAGGGCCTTCTGACGGTTCCCTCACTGCGAGAAGCAAAGCTACAGGGAACCAGGCAGAGGGCCTTCTCGGTAGTGGCACCCGCCCTATGGAACACCCTCCCAGAGAGATAAACAACTACCTGACATTTAGAAAATACCTAAAGGCAGCCCTGTTTAGGGAAGTTTTTGATCTGTGATATTTGATGTACTTTAATGTTTGTTGGAAGCCGCCCAGAGTGGCAGGGGAAGCCCAGCCAGATGGGCGGGGTATAAATAATAAATTATTTATTATTATTATTATTATTATTATTATTATTATTATTATTATTATTATTATTAATTATTATTATTGGGGATCTCAATCAGAATTTGTAGGGCAATTTCCGTAACTGAACATAGGGAGCATCTTTTTTGGCTATTCCACACCACAGGGTTGGAGGGTTGGATAAGTGCATTTTGGTGAATTTGATTTCATATGTTGGTCATCAGTGGAAGGTTCACAGTGCAGGTTTGTTTGTTTGTTTCATACCACTTAATACCATGACAATCTCAATGTGGTTTATGAAGGCATAATAATCAAAGCATAGTGCCTTCAGAGAACGGAAAGTGCTATGTTACAGACCTCTCTGCAGGAAAGGCTGGTTCATTAGTGCAACTGGGGAACTTCCCCACCAGTCTCAGTCTGCCTTCAAACATCCCCCACCTACCTAAATCCAGTCCAGGGGGTGGCACCACCTGTCAGTTTCCCCCTTCTTAGCTTCAGCGTTGCCTTTGTTGAATTCAACAGGGACAAAGATGGGGACAGAACCAGAATAAGTTGTCTCCACCTGTAATTGGCTCTGGCTCCACCTCCCTGCTTTCTGCCCTTCCCTTTTCGAGGGGCACCAGCCATCATTGTCTTTCTGCCCAATTAGCATTTGTCTGCATGGGACACAGTGATGGGGTGGCATGATTGGGATGGATCGTTTCCCCAGCCACATCTCCCTGCTATTCAGTTAGAGGGGATATGGGATGGAATGACCCTGGCACTTGGCAGCTTTGTGACCCATTTAAGGCTGTCCAGCTGGAGTGAGTGGGGAAGGGATCTAGCACATCTTTGGGTGGGCAGACAAAGAAAAGTGCAAATCACTTAAAAGGCTGGCCTTGGTACTTGAAAGCAAAGCAAGCTTGTTCATTTAAAAGTAGACATCAGGAGAGTGATTTCCCACCTCTTGCCTTAAACCATAGGAAGTCCACTTTGTTGGGATGGAGTTCATCATTTTCAGAAAGGCTCTTATTACAGAACCAAGGGTTTTGCAATAAAACTGAGGCCCTTGATGATCTCCATATATGCTCATGTCTTTATTCCTGAGATGTTTGGGCAAACAACGAGGACATGTGACTACCAAAATAGGACCTTTCCCTATTGGAGAAGCAGCCAGAGGGCTGCTGTGTCAGATGGCAGAGCTGCCATGCTGCTGCTGGCGCCTTACGAATTCATCAAGGAGAAGGGAGGACACTATTTCTCAGCCATGTGCAGCTCTAATTTCTATGCCTTGGTAAACAGGTCAGCTGGAAGGAGACCTGTCTTTTGTTGCAGCAGCCTAATTAGAGACCTAATTTGTATCAGACCCAAAGATCCACTGGCGAGCTTTCTATACATCACTAGCAAAACATTGAAGCATGCTCGTCTGGATAGTAATTACCTCTGGTTTCTAATTGACAGAAGGGTACCCACAGCTGTACAGCATGACGAGCCAACAAAGCCTTCTTAGACTCTGGTGCAAGAAAGGAAAGAATGGAACAAACAAGTAAACTTTCTTTCCTGGTTGTATATTAAGGCTGTGATTCTCAGCAAAAGGAAGGGGGACCAGAGGCAATAGCCAAAGCTCTGCCAGACTCAAGTTGGCAGGGCAGAAGTCAGGGTGAAAGAACGCTCTTGTATTCCTCCATCCATTTCCTGGTTTTAATACTTTTTAAGGCTGTTGTTCTCATGGAATTAGACATGCTCAGAAGCACATCTACATTTCTCCCTCCTGCCAGGGGACTGGAGTGACTTTGGAGCCTTCAGATCTCAACTGTTAAGAAGCTGCCTCAAACTGAGTCGAGCCATTAGTCCATCTTAGATCAGGAACAACTACAGTGGCTGACAGGATAAGTGCCAGCTCCCTGGGGCCCTGGGTGCCCGAGCCCGCACAAAATTCCCCATGAAAGGGCCAGGCACCCACAAATTTCAGTGCCAGGGCCATGCATGGCACCCATGGCCCTGGGAATGCACGGTTGCAGGGCCAAGCTGGCACTCCTGGCCGACAGTGGCTCCCAAGGTTTCAGGCCCTACCCCAATTGGAGATGCTGGGAATTTAACCTGGGATTTTCAGCATGTAAGTCAGATGCTTGGCAGGGGGTTGGACTGGATGGCCCTTGTGATCTCTTCCACCCCTATGATTCTATGCTCTACTACTTAGCTACAACCCTGCCGAAGCTTGGTCCTCCCCACGCCACTCCACACAGACATGCCATGCCCCTCAAATGCCACTGAAACACCCTTTGGGAATCAGCTAGACTGGTATAGAGAAAGTGATTTACATGCATTGTATATGCAATATAACATTGTGCCACCCATTACAGGTAGGTAGCCGTGTTGTAGTCGAAACAAACAAACAAAATTCCTCCCAGTAGCACCTTAGAGACCAACTAGGTTTGTCATAGGTATGAGCTTTCGTGTGCATGCACACTTCTTCAGATACACTGAAACAGAAGTCACCAGACCCTTATGTATAGTCAGAGGGTGGGGAGGGGTATTACTCAGAAGGGTGGTGGGAATGGGTGATTGGCTGATAGGAGTGGTAAACCTGTTGACGACTGTTAACGACTGCAATTGGTCTTGCAGGAAAAAGCAAGGGGTGAGATGGCTAAAGAAAGCTTTATCATGTATAATGAGATAAGAATCCAATGTCCTTATTCAGACCAGGTCTCTCCATGGTTTTAAGCTTGCAATTCAACAACTTCTCTTTCCAGTCTGTTTCTGAAAATTTTCTGTAATTAAAACGAAAATATCCACCCGATGAAGTTAAACAACAGATCAACAGAGCCAGACTGATACCCAGAGAGAACTTGCTGCAAGACAGACCCCAAAAAGAAAATTCTTATGACAAACTTAGTTGATCTCTTTTGTGCCAGCAGATGGCGACGTGGAGTCCCATTTTTCTACCTGTTTTCCCTGTTTAAATTTACAAGGCTTTAAACTGAAATGCTTCTTTGATGTGTCTAGATCTGGCCTTGCTCTTACTGACATTAGAGCTCCCATATTGATTCAGCCAGGACATCAGAGGCTTCACTGACAGTGGGGAATAATAATTCTAGATTGGATCTTCTTCTCTGACATCAGAGAAGCATGTCCAATACAACTCATGGCCCCTAGATTGTATGCAGTGAAGAGGCCAATGTGATGAAGATAGGCATTCTCACAGGCCCGGCTCTAGGTGCAGTCCCGGTGGCGCGGGGCGCCAGGACGCCGGGCCGGCAGGGGGGGGCGCTGCACGGCAAAGCTGCGCAGAAGCTGTGCTGCGCGCTGCGAGGGCGGGAGGCGCCGGAGCGATCTCTGTGCCTCAGCACCAGGGCGCCCGACCTGTTGGAGACGGCCCTTCATTCTCAGCCCTTGCATCTCCCCAACCCCACCATCATGATGAATTGGTTAGGAATGGAGGAGGGATTCGTTCTAAACTGATTTACAGATGGAATTTGACATTTCCAACCCTGTCAAGCTTTGCCCAGCTCAGACTGCCTCTTGCATCAAGCACCCACTTATTTCTGAGTTGCTTGTGCATTATATGATGGGGGGGGGGGCTTCTGACACCAGGCCAACTAGCAGCCCAACTTTGCATTACAAAGATGTCTGCATATGTGATATGAAGACTGACAACATCACACTTGCCATGAGGGAGTCCCTTACAGACGACTACACTGTAGTCAAGCTGTGACAGGAAGGGGGTGTGGTGGGGCGCCCCCCCCCAATGAGGGGGTAACAAAATGCCGGGCAGGACTCACCGCGGGGCCTGCAGCACACCCAAGCCACGCGTCTCTCCTAGGAGTGATGTAGTGGCTTGAGTGCCCGCAGGCTCCACGCTGCCCCAAATGGTCCGCCCACTGCCTCTCCCTCAGCTGTAGGGCTGCTGAGTGGGAGGAAGCAGGCAGACTCCTTGGAGGCCCTGCAGAGCGTGCTGCCCCAGCTCGCCCCGGCTCACCCCGCCCCGTGGGTGGCTGGCTCCGCCCCTGGGTGCAGGGCACGTGCTCCGCTCCAGACGCCCGATTGGCTTGCTCTGCCGCTGGTGACATGCAGTCAAGTTGTGTATCCATAGCAGTGACCAGAGGAGAAATGACTGCTGGGAGGAGCGCAGAGAGAAGAAATACCATGGTGCATCTGTAGCAGCTCAACTGGATGGCTTCATCTGCCCCAGCTGCAATGAAACATGTCTACCCTGAATCTGTCTCTACAGCCACAGCAGGCACTGCAACCATGCAACAGCTTGACCTCACCCTCAAAGGCACACTCCTCCATTGTCTCCCAAGACAGAGGGATGCCAAATAACAATAATAGTATAATAATAATTTATTATTCATACCCCGCCCATCTGGCTGGGTTTCCCCAGCCACTCTGGACAGCTTCCAACAGAAAAATAAAATACAGTAATCTATTAAACATTAAAAGCCTCCCTGAGCAGGGCTAGCCTTCAGATGTCTTCTAAAAATCTGGTTGCTGTTTTTCTCTTTGACATCTGATGGGAGGGCGTTCCACAGGGCGGGCGCCACTACTGAGAAGGCCCTCTGCCTGGTTCCCTGCAACTTGGCTTTTTGCAATGAGGGAACCACCAGAAGTCTCTCGGTGCTGGATCTCAGTGTCCGGGCTGAACGATGCGGGTGGAGAAGCTCCTTCAGGTATACTGGGCTGAAGCCATTTAGGGCTTTAAAGGTCAGCACCATCACTTTGAATTGTGCTCAAAAACGTACTGGGAGCCAAAGTAGATCTTTCAAGACCTGTGTTATGAAAAGATACATACATTATGCATATAATGCATATAAGAAGTCTATCCTCACATGGCACTATATCTCTGCAGCATAATTTAAAAACTATTAATGCATACACGGTTCTATGTATGGTTGTATGCCTTTCTTTATGTGCTGGTTATTTTAGGAAATCTGAAGTTTAAACACATATAACATGAATATAATAGTATATGCAAAAATGCCTATTATGTGAGAACATTTCATATTTTTAGAGGAACTGGTAAAAAAAATGAAACTTCACAACTTTTTGAGAACAAGGAGTGAGAAGGGAATAGAAAAAAAAATATGTGCAGATAAGCTCAAGATTTTTCAAAAAATGCCATCCCTAGTTAATATCCCCTTAGATTATGCTACGGCATTTGAAGGCACTGTGTGTTTTCCCAGAACTTTATCTTTCAGTTATATATCACTTTAGGAAGCACAGATCATAGGGTTGTCAAAGTGCTGCTTTCTCCCTTCTGCATCAAGTGATGTTGAGGGGAGAAAGAAGCGCTTTGACAGCCCTATGTGTTGGTTTTTGTTTGGTTTGGTAGAAGGAAAATAATAATATATGGGGTACAATGAAAGAAGGAGAATTCCCAGGATGTCTAAGATCCAGGTTTGGATCAAGCACTCTTTGTTGAGAGAGCCCCCACGGAGATTTAAAATCACAGAATATACAGCAAAGTAAAGTATGGAAAATAGACGGTTAAAACTTTAAAATATCCCCTTCGACATTGCTTTCAAAGTTCCCCACTTCCCTTAGCATAGGAAGAGACCACATATGTATTAAGTTGAAAAGGCTTACTTACAAACTCTTCAAAGGTCAGATTCTTGTGCTTTTCCATACAGCAGCAAGAAGAGCAGATACTATAACTTAGATTCCAAAATGGTAAGTGTTTCTAAATGATTTATATAGAAACACAATGATGGTTTGCTTAGACCACACAGTCTAAGCTTGGAGCAGTTTGATCGTTTGGTAACCCTTTCCCCCAAGGTGATGGGGATTGATGTAGCTAAGCCTAGCAGGACAACTTACTCTATGTTCTTAACCCCTTCATGCATTAATTAGAGTTAAGCAATAAGCATGTTCGTTATATGGGGTTAGATATCCCCGTATCTCAGTGCTTCCCACACACCAAGTGCAGGGCTAGTAAGTCACCTTGCAATGTGGTTTATGAGTACCAGATAGCAAGATGACTATTGGCCACTTGGTAATTCCATGTAAGTTATTTTGACAAGTGACCATGTGGTGTCATAATGATGCCATGTGACAGGTGGGTTGTCCCGCCCACCGTTCAAAATTGGCTCATGGGAGCCAGAAAGTTTCCCCACCTCTGCAGCCATGTAAACTTGGGCTGAATTAGCCTAACTACTGAGGCTTTCTTCCTAATTTACATTGACATCAGATCACATTTTTGCCCACCCTCCCTTAGTATGCATTTTCTGAAATAAATAGCACAGCTCTTTTTAATTCCCCCCCCAGTCCTTTCATTAGAAAGGGATAACTTTGTTGTGTAATTAGCATGCTTGTAATGAAGGATACAGAGATTATGTGCTAATTTCTCTCCCACACACAGAATTTTATCAGCAGTAATTGCATTAACATCTTTTCTTTTCTCCCCACCCCTTGGGGCTTTGTAAAATTTGCATTTGGCCCTATCTCCCCAGCCTGCCCCACTCACTGTCCTCTCTGCAAATTTCCCAGAGAACCTCAAGCTGCTTGAGAATAAACAGAAGAAAATGTTGATACATTTCAAGATCCTTTTACTATTTTTCTCACCCTCCTCAAAGAGGCAAAGAAAACATTTATGGAGGTGCCAACAAAGAAATACCGTACAGTACCTTTATTTCTGCACAAATATTTCTTGTACCGATATAACCAACTAACTCCATTTACTGTAACCTGAGAGGGGATGGCTTTAATTAAGGCTTCAGGGTTTGTTCCTTTGAATTATGGAAATGGCCATACACTAACTTGGTTTAGAGAGCCTGATCAGCCCCCTAAGCAAATGTATCCCTCTCATTCTTCCATGCCCCACAAATTTTGGTTGTGGGAGTAAAAAAAAGCAGGGTGGGAAATAAAAGTAGATGAAATGCTGAGATAGGGAGAAGATCTGCAAAACCCATTGCCCTGATGAGGAGGCACATTATCCCATCCCCATCTAATGAGCACAGAGGGAGATAAACTGAGCTTCACAGACCAGCTTTGGAAGAGGGACTGTGTGAGTGCCCTCTGTTGTGTGCATGGGAATGAGAAGTGGCCATGCCCACTGCTTGCTTGTGGCTCCCAGAGGCTGAGCTAAGGATGAATATAGTCTAGAGAGACTTACATCCCCCTGCATCCCACGCCTTTCTAAGGGGATAACGGGGGTATAGATTTCAGACCCTAGGAGGATGCTTTAGGGTGTCATCTTGCCAATGAATGATCCTGATCATGAATATTAATCTCTTCTTTTACATCTCTCTTTAGATGTAATAATTATTGCATTCATCTTCATTATAACCCTGTGGGCTAGGTTTTTGTTTTTTAAAAAAGAAATACAGGGGAAATGAGGTTATGAGTTAATGACTTGCCCAAAGGCAGTCTAAGAGTGCATGAGAGCATGCAAATGTAGCAAGGGGTGGGGGCGGACAGTGCCCTTCTAGATCCAGACGTGGCTGGTCCAGGCAGCATTCAGTTTCAAGCAATAGCCAACTGGAAGCTCCTCAAAGGCAGGGCACAAAGGTAACAGCCTTCTGCTTATTGTTTGTCCAGAGTATTTCGTTTTCAGAGGTTCAAGGGGCACCTGCAACAGTATGGAATAGTTCTCAGGTTACTCATAGGATCATATAACCATAGGATTGTAGAGGTGAATGGGATTCCAGGGTAAGAGTTGTTCAGTAGAATCCATAATCTGGGCCTTGTGTAGAAATAAATAAGCTTTCCACTTCAAAAATGAGTTCCAAAGCTTTACTGCAGAACAGAATTAAATACATGTTATAAAAGTTACAAAGAAACAAAGTAACACATTGCACTCAAGCAGGGCCGTTTTAAGCACCTCTGGTGCCCTGGCGTCGTGGTGCGACAGATCCCTCCGGCGCCCCCCCCCCGTTTCCCAGCGTGATGGGCGGGCAGGCGCAGCGCGGCTGTCGAGGGCACTGCTGCGCGATGGGCAGGGGGGCTCAGCACGCAGCGCTACTGCCGAGGGCGCTGCTGCACGGAAGAGCGGCCAGCAGGTGGGCAGCCGCAGCTGTGATGCGCCCCCCTAGCAGGCTGTCAGAAAACTTTCTCTGGTCCCAGAGTGAGATCCTAAGCTTATTCATCATTGCAGAGTTTAGTTTCATCTGTTGCTGCAACTACTAGCCATCACTGACTTCTCACATTTCCTCTCCCATTGTGAGAGATCTGCAGCTCAGTTTCTGGTGATGAGTCATCAGATAGCTTAACTGTGTGAAATGGAAAAACACCGCTTTCACCTAGAGTGGAACCTCTTGATTGAGCTAACTTCTTTGCTTTGCAAATGCAAACCTTTGGGGGGGGGAATTAAATTCACTGCTTACAAACATTACATTATATGTGAATTAAACTTTTAATTTTAACATCTAATTCAACTCCCTGACAGATGGCCATTCCACTTCTGTTTAAAAACAGAAGGAGAGTGCACCACCTTCCAAGGTAGTCCATTTCACTGTCAAACTGCTCTTACCCCCAGAAAGTTCTTCTTAGTGTTTACTCAGGAACATCCTTTCTTGAAATTAGAATCCATTGTTCGTGTCCTGCCCTCTGTTCCCATAAGATAACCCAGTGATTCGAAATGTCTGACAATGCTCCATTAAATGCTTAGCAGTGCCAACAGTTTTCTAATCAGTCATATATAAATATTTTTATGCCTGCCCTTTCTCTCTGTTCATTAAAAGCAACCATCCTGTTGACCCTATTATTCATCAAGAGAGAAATGAGATTTTAATGATGGTGCACCAGCCAGCTCAGTTATTAGTATTATGTGACAATACAGAGATGTGAAACGTCCCCCTCCCATTTTTAAATACACACACACACACACACACCTTCCTGTCCTTGAGATTTGCTGTTATCGAAACATTTTAAAACACATACAATAGGGGAGAGCAAAACAGAATGAGATCCTACTTTAGATCAAAGGAGGAATGGAGTGAGTGGAACTGGCACACGGTAGATGAAAGTTTATTCGATTGGCCATGGAAAGTGGCAGCTTTTATCAGCATCAAAGGAATATTGAGAAAGAAACAGAACACAAAAAGCAAAGACAAGGTGCCTCTCGACCCCACAAATAGCCAGGACTCCCACTTAATGGTGGAGAGTGCTGTTGGTCAAAGGACAGGCTCTGGTGGAGACTTTCTGGATGAATATGCATGTGGCCTTGCAAGACTTCCACAGTGCATCAAATGTTCAGCATTTCGTACTAGAGATAAATGCAACTTACAGTTCGGCTTGTGAGAGTCCATTGTCCTCACCAGCTGGGAGCAAAGGCAACCCTATGTTTCTTGCATAGTCTTGCATTATTTCCTTGAGCCCTCCTCCCAAGTAAGGATCTTTGTGAATTACTATAGAAAATGGACTTATGCGTGGACCGGAACTTAGTCACCCCACTGAATTCGCAGCTCAGTACGCTACAGTTAAAACATATCAAAACACACACAGTTGTCCCTTTTTAAATAATGGTGCAACAAAAATCAGAAATAGTTTTTTAAAAAGACAGTTTCGACTCTCTAAACTCATCTTCCCTTTAATAATTGAGGCCTAGTTTTGATGGCTAAAGGTAAAGGTAAAGGGACCCCTGACCATTAGGTCCAGTCGTGACCGACTCTGGGGTTGCGCGCTCATCTCGAGGGAGCCGGCGTATAGCTTCCAGGTCATGTGGCTAGCATGACAAAGCCGCTTCTGGCAAACCAGAGCAGCACATGGAAACGCCGTTTACCTTCCCGCTGTAGCGGTTCCTATTTATCTACTTGCATTTTGACGTGCTTTCGAACTGCTAGGTTGGCAGGAGCTGGGACCAAGCAACGGGAGCTCACCTCGTCACAGGGATTCGAACTGCCGACCTTCTGATCAGCAAGCCCTAGGCTCAGTGGTTTAACCACAGCGCCACTTGGGTCCCTGATGGCTACGGGGGGGGGGGGGACAACAACAGTAGTACTGGGGAGATAAACTGGGATCTAATCCATCTTTTTTTAAAAAACCACAAACCTACAGTATAGAGGAACATGGGCTGCTTAACATTCAGGTAGGTGAGGTATTCTGAAATGGATGCAGTGGAGACCAGTCAATTTTGGTGAAAGGGACACTGCCCCACCTGCCTCAATCTGCCCCCAGTCAGCCCCTGCCTGCCCCACCTGCCTGTCTTGCTTACAATCAGTCCAATGTGTGGCACTGCTTCTCTGCTCCCTCCTCAGCACCGAGCCTTGCAGAACTCAGCAGGGAGGAGAATGGAGACAGAATGGAGACAGAATGACTTGCCTTTGCCTGCCATTGACTCTGGCTCTCCCTGCTGTCAGTCTCCCTGCCTTCCGACCTACCATTCTCAATGAGTCACCAGCCCAAAGAATGAATGAAATGTTGATTTTAACAAGTTGGATGATGCTATATATTTCTGGTGTTACTTAATTGTGCGCCTTGGATTACGGTGTAAACCCTACAGCCCCCACCCTGTGAATTGGTGGTGGTGGGCGTCAAGGCTAAAATAAAAACACATTTCCTGATCAGACCCAATTTTTTTCTGAAGCATGCAAAACAATTTAGCATTGGAATAAGCAACCACTTACTGAAGGAGAGGAGGGGACAGGAGGGCGGGGGGGGGGGAAGCAGGCTAACCGTGGCATTTCAGTTCTCTCTCCGGCTCATTTGTTGTAACATTATTGGCCTTTTAATGTCTTGAATATTGATCTGAAATGTGATACAATGCAGTTATGGGTAATGATGACTCATGCGTTGTTTCCATTGTATGGATACAGCAGGCTGACAGCAACAACAACTCCTTTGCTAAATGTCAATTTGCCTCATTAGCATTGCCCTGGCTGGGGTCCCACTTAGCTGCGGCAGACTTGGCAGCACTTTAAAAGGAAAGTAAACTTCAAAAAGGTTTCTGGACGCTACAAGGAGGAAACACAGCGGGCATTGTGCGCTCGGAAGCAGTTTCTCTGCAACCTGGGGGCTTGGAATCTACTTACTTAACAGTGGTCAGCACTACGAAGAAAACACCATAACCCATCGAAAAAAGTGCTTACTGCCTGAATCGCAGTACAGATATTGCTTAAAAGTGGGGAAAAGGCCATTAGGTGGCTTGCCACAGAGCTACACGGCTGTGATTGCACAGAAAACGTGTAGGGATTTAGCTTCCACCAGCGGCTCTGGTTTCTCCATCAGATACTCAAGAATCCCAACTTGCTTTTTATATAAAAAAAGTCCCAGTTTCTTATAGCTCTCGCCATTGTAAAGATAGGCTTTGAATTGTAAATGCTTCAGATGCCACAATACTGGAGCTATGGAATTGTGGGATCAAGCTGATTATCTTTTGTGGTTAGGAGTGCATTGAAAGATCTACTGCAGCTCAGTCTGCTGTCCTGAAAATTAAGAGCCCCCAGTGAATGCACAAAGCATTCCCCAACTCAGTTGGCCTGTGGGGCTTATGACCCCACTGGAGTCCCCACGGAGCTTAGAGTCATGTCCAATGACTGCTTGTATTTTTGAGGTTAGAAGCACCTCAAAAGGGCACCAAATGGCCTTTGAGGAGGAGTCTTTTTACCTTCCCTTCCATATGTACCATAGTCCCTACAAAGCTAATCCTCTCTTCACCTTCAGTCCTCTTTATCCTTCAAAAGCTCTTCTGTATTGAACAGAATGCTCCTTCAGCAGAGGAGGCACTGCTTCAGATAAACTACTTCTTTTGGATAGGATCACATCAAACTTTTGTCATTGTATTTGGAATCTAGCATAATTATACACCTAGACATTTCCAGAGACACAGGTGGCCCATCGTACAGCATGAACACCTTGGTCATCCTCAGCACAGGTGTAGAAAAATCCCCGAACCTCTGGGTTACTTCAAACATTGTTTCTCTCTCTACAATATTATGATAAATAATAAGTTGAACAATGATTTTGGGAAGCCATACAAAAGTCAACTCCACACTACGCTATTTCCAGGTAGGCAAGAGTTTGTGTGTATAACAGGAGGTAGTTAATCATTAATTTAGCAAGTGTAGATCACATCCTGTTCGCCTGCTTGAATCCAGTTGAAGGCTGTCACAATGGGAAGTCAGCAAGGTGCCCTCCAAACACAGTGCTATTTTTCTAGAAATAGAGGTTTTGGAAGTCACCATGAATGTCTCCCTTATTCTCTTAGAATGGCAATGGCACCCACCTGAGAGGTGCTGGAACTGAGTTCTTGTGAGTCCCCCCTGAAAAAAGGCCCGTAATCATTGGATTACAGCTCAGATCATATCATTGGGCACTAGGGTGATGACTTTTTTACAACCTCATTTCCCTGTACAATCTTACTTTCAAAGAAATTTGATTAAAAAAACTCACACACAAAATGATTTTAAAAATTTTATTTATCAGTTTTTTGACCATTTTTCAAGTCACTGAAAGCAGATATAAAATTGAACCCAAGCTTTAGAGTCACATATATACAACACTATATAGGGTCATCAAACACACAAGGAAGTTTTTTTTAGCTGCAGTAACAGTATAGATGCCGCTAGAGGGCGATGTTCTGCTACCTCTCCTGTAGGTTCTTTTCCCAGCACGTCTGGGAGGGTCTGTTGGCTGAGTTTTGAGGTCCCAAAAAGGGGCTTGCACAGGTGTGACATTTGTATACCCTATGTTGCTAAGAATACTCCCCATTGTGGAATGTGGTGTTGTGTCTGAATTTGATACGAAATATATATAGAATTGCTAATACAATTTTATGAAATGGTAAAACGGCATACAAAAAAATTAAAAACGGTTTGTGCGTAACCTTTTTAAATATTTCAATGGAATATACCTCATTTTAGTCATTAATAGGCAAAAGTTAATCTATTTGTGCTACAGGAAATAATTTTTGAGGGGGGGGGATTGAAAATGTCATCACCCTATTGGGCACACTAGCTGGTGAGAGCTGTAGTCCACACATTACTGCCCCTGCCCTAGGCCTTCCAACGGTCTTTCAGGTGTTGTTGAACTACCACGATCCATGCTTGCTGGGGCTGATAGTCCAACACCCTTTGTTTGCATATTCTAGACATGAATCAGAAGTTCTTCTTTTTGGATTTGGGGACATGCTAGGAGAGACTGTGGATCTACAGCAGGCATCCCCAAACTGCGGCCCTCCAGATGTTTTGGCCTACAACTCCCATGATCCCTAGCTAACAGGACCAGTGGTCAGGGAAGATGGGAATTGTAGTCCAAAACATCTGGAGGGCCGAAGTTTGGGGGTGTGTGATCTACAACCTCTCCCAGTACAGACCCAGTATGCACCTGAAACACCTCAGCAACCTCACTGAGGAGGCATCTGACACCAGATTTCCCTGTCTGGGCACAGACCTCTCTTTCCACCATTGGAGATGGAGTTCCAATAGATGTCTTTGGGACACCCACCCATGTTACTATTGTATTTTAATCAGTGTATCTTATCTTCTTTCTGTAACTGCCTTGAAAGTTCCTGCAGTGGTGGCCTGTGAATCTTTTGAGTGGGTAGATTCTACAAATAACATGAGAGTCAGTGACTCTCCGAGCAGTGAGACCACTTCCTGCATTATATTATCCCTACATTTGTTCTGTGGTGGCTCTTCCACTACAAAGCCAATCAGCTCCAGACAGCATGGCTAATGGTCAGGAATGATGGAAGTTGTAATCAAGCAAAAGCATCTGGAGGACCACACATTGACAGTCCCATACTCTAGAGGTAAATGATCATGAAAACAGGCCTGAATGGGCTACATCCTTGGTAAACAGTAATAATTTCTACGATTTCTTCTCTCCAACATCACCATTTACCTCTTCACTGGCTTGCCACCTAGTCATTTAGATCAACGTTCTGCTTTATCTGGTTCTTCCCATTCAGCTAGCTGGCGCTTGCACCTGGTTCTGCATGTCCCAAACACATAGTTATACCAGTTGAAAAGAAAGAACAAATTTGCCTTTAACATCATTCCAAAAAGTTGAAACCTCAGACTGCTTAGTTATCCCTGTCAGCCTCCCTCGGAGTTGCAAATTACACCTTCTGCCAAGCCCGTCAATCCAGAGCTGTCCAAAAACATGGAATGGGGCTTCCACAGGCAGACAAGCATTTTCAAGGTTGGGGAAAGGGAGGAACCTGAGCAGCCTTATAATCAATCTCAGACAGTTCCACCTGACAAGAAAATCACCAATGCAAGACGCTGTGCTGCCAAAGGCAGTGGGTTACTAGACAACAGCCCAGATACAACGCTGGAAGATAAATTCTACTCTGAGCAATTTTCAATGCACCATTTGTGTTATTCAGATCATCCAGCATCAGAATAAAGCAAGATAAATGCTGAGTTTTGCTTGCTGGAAACTGTTTTACGTTGTTAGCAAGGCCCAGGTAACTGATCTAGGTGCATTCCAAATGGAACCCATATCACTCAAGCAAGAAAAGGGGGACTTGGTGCCAAAGGAGCAGGAAACTAAAAAATGAGAGGTGAAACCTCAAAAAGTTGCTGGATTTGAGCACTAGGAAAGCTTAAAGGAAATGGCAGTCACATTTTGGGGGAGGGGAGTAAGTTTTTGTTTGGAGTCCATAGTCAAAAAGTTGAGTTAGTAGGAGAAATTTGCAAAAATGTGTATAACAAGCAAAACTGTGAACAAAAAAAATGCATCTATGTAGCTGTGTAATGGAGAGTTCTGAAATACTGTTGGTGTCATATTTAGCCATATCTCCCAGCATAGCTGCCAAGTTCTCCCTTTTTTTAAGGGAAATTCCATTATGCTGAATAGGCTTCCTCGCGAGAAAAGGGAAAACTTGGCAGCTATGTCTCCCAAGCTTTGGGGTAGACTGATGGGAGATATTTTGTTGACTGTACCTGCTGTTGTAATGTTGCTGAAGAAGGTTTTGGTATTTGGTACTGCTGTATTTTGCTGGAATAGACTTTTATCACTGTTGTTGGCCGCTGTTTCATATTACACCTTATTATTGCTCTAATTTTGCACTAAATATTCACCGCTTTTGATTTTCAGTTATGTTACAACTTCTCCTGGGGGCACATGGAATGCTTAATTCTATTCACCTTTTATCAGTCCTAAGTGGTGCCACATTTTCAGAGCTACTGTTGATGCTGTTTCTGTGCTATTCCCCACATAAACACCTATGCCTGCTGCCTCTTTTTCCTTCCTGAACTCATAACATGAGTGATCATGTGAAATTGTTGTTGTTGTTGTTTTGGAAATGTATACAGTATTTCAACATTTTTAAAAAGTCATTCTAAATAATTCCCCAGCGGTTTTTTACTTTCTTACATTCCCACCACATAGGGTAACACATGCCTTCTTTTTCTTTCCATTTCCAACATTAATTATTTGTTTTATACATTTTGGCTAGCTTTACCAGTGTTATACACCATCTATACAACATTTTCATTATATTTTCTCCTAGTGCACTGCAGGCAGTAAAGTTTATTCCCTCTTTCCATAATCTCCCCCAACCGTCTATTGGTATATTGTGGCCTATGTCTTTAGCCCAATGTATCATAACTGATTTAACTTCTTCATCTTTTATTGGAATGCTATCCCATGTGGCTCTGTGGGTTAAACCACTGAGCCTAGGGCTTGCTGATCAAGAGGTCGGCGGTTCGAATTCCCTGTGATGGGGTGAGCTCCCGTTGCTCGGTCCCAGCTCCTGCCAACCTAGCAGTTCGAAAGCATGTCAAAATGCAAGTAGATAAATAGGAACCGCTACAGCGGGAAGGTAAACGGCGTTTCCATGTGCTGCTCTGGTTTCGCCAGAAGCGGCTTTGTCATGCTGGCCACATGACCTGGAAGCTGTATGCCGGCTCCCTCGGCCAATAATACGAGATGAGCGCGCAACCCCAGAGTCGGTCACGACTGGACCTAATGGTCAGGGGTCCCTTTACCTTTACCTATTCCAGTAGTAATCTATACATTTTGGATAGTATTTTAAATTTATTATTTAGCAATTCCAATTCAAATCTCGATTTGCTATGTCCAAATCCATTTTTATTTTTGTCTTCTTTAAACATTTCATTGACTTGACAATAATGCACGCTATAGTTATATCTTGCTGGGTGGTAGCCTTGTTTCAAACCCTTGCCCTCCAAAAAAGGGAACAAGGCCTTTCCTATCTCACAACAGGCCATGGAGCTTGAGATGGTGAGTAGCTGTTTGCCACCATGTATCTGTGTAAGAGGCATGCAAAAAGGAAAACAAATTCCCAACAAGATATTCTGTGCATTAATTATTTCTTAACCTACTGCAAATATGCATGGAAGAGGGAGTACTGGCTCAGTTCATATTAGGAATTTTGCATTCGTTAGAACTCAGATGTTTCTTTGCATTTCCTCCTGTGCCTTTTCTGAAATTAATATATGCAAGCAGAGATGGGTTCTGCCAGTGAAGCTCTTATAGAGCAGAACTGTCATTCATCAGCGGACGGGTGGCCCTGAGAGTAAACCATCATTACGGTTTCATAACATGCAGTTTCCTACCTCTAACTTTAAGATCCTTTGTGTGATTCTGCACCGGTTGCTGTGCCTTAAGAGTTACCCCTTTTCTCTTTAGAAAAAGAATATATGGAAATAATTAATTTCATGGGGCTGCTCTGAAGCTAAATTCATTAATATTTCTATAAAAAAAATATTTCACTGATGTGATGGACGGTGGTGAAAAAGTGTATAGTATCGTAATGGGTTTCTGGAATATGCTGAAGGCACTGCTTTTCCCCCTCTCGCTTCCTCTCTCTTGGGCTGGTGGGGCAGATCAGGTTGATTAAATAGCTATCAACAACAGAAATGTTTTATAACCTCATCTGGAAAAACAGACAACATGCTTTTGCTGGAAAACAACAGAATGGGAAAGCATTTTTACTTGGCTCTTGCAGGGTTTGTGTGAGCCCATGCAACAAAGAAAGCCACAAAGACCTCTGCCTATATTTATATTCCATGTGGACCATTGATTATTTGCAATGAAACTTGGGGCGGGGAGTATAAATTGGTTGATTTGTTTATGTGCAGTTATGGATCTGGTTGAAAACAGAACAGGTTGGGTACCAAAGAAAGCACATCAGGATCTAATGGCAAGAGGCAGGTGGCCTCAGAATAATCTCCATGCATAAACTCATTCTTACTCTCTGAAAAAAAAATGAGACATAAGCAATATAAGCTTCTTATTTTGCTCTGGCTAAACCTAGGGCTTGACCTGCTGTGGCTTTAGAACTAGTGTTTTCCCTGCTTCAAACTATAGGCTCAGATGTTTAGAACTGGAAAAGTTTATTTGGAGGTTATCTAGTCCAATTTCCTGCTAAGTGCATGATCTACGATGAAGGGTGCAGGTTAGTCAGATGGCTGTCAAGTCTCTGTGTAAATACCTTCAGCAGGTGAGCCCATCATTAGCCAAGGCAGGGTATTGCCCTATCAAACAGGAAGTTTCTCCTAACTGTTACCTGAAATATGCTTCCCTTTGAGTTCCACCCATCAGTTTAAGTTCTGTCTTCTGCCTTCTCTTGTAGCTACAGTTCTTTTATTTTTATTTTATTTTTTGGCCTAGACTGAACAAGTAAACAAGCAGGGTTGTGTGTCTCTGTATGTGTTGTTATGAAGACACATTATATCTTCACAGTGCTCTCCCCCACAGAAAATGGATCCTGTAAATACTGCCTTGAACTTTTCACCACCCAGTGTAGAATGAGTGAAGCAGGTTTATTCTTCAGCTCCATTAGGAGTTTAAGAAGACTGGAGTCTCTAGCTGGCATGTCAATCTAAGATTGATTCACAGATTTTAAAGGTGCTCAGGTTGGCACGACTGACTTGAAAAATCCAGCTTTGATTTTATCAAAAGCAGAAGCCCAGATTTTTAAGACACAGAGACATGGGAATATGATTGCAGATTACAAAAAGGCTCAGAAATGGACATTTCCTAGATGAGCACTTGTAGGGTTGCCAACTGCCAGGCATTTCACCTGCCCAATCAGCAATTTGTACTGCCTTGGGCAATACAGTGGTACCTCTACTTACGAATTTAATGTGTTCCGAACACACATTTGTAAGTCGAAAAAATTTGTAAGTCGAATCCCATAAGAATGCATGGGGAGAAAAATTTCATAAGTCGAAGCAACCCTAACTAAAAATTCGTAAGTAGAAAAAATCCTATCTAAATCGCATCCAAGATAGTGGATGGAGCTCCATTTGTAAGTAGAAAAATTCGTAAGTAGAGTTATTTGTAAGTAGAGGTACCACTGTATCAGGTATTTTGCTGAAGAAACTAGATATTTTGAGGCAGAACCTGGTAGTAGATTAGGAGTGGAGAATTTGGGGCCCTCCAGATGTTGTTGGACTACAACTCCCATAATCACTGATGACAGGCCAAGGGTGAAGAACAGGATCTTGCCAACAGGCCAGACTGTTATCTCTGCTCCCCTACCCGCTGCAGTCAAAGTTTGACAGATGGGCAGGGATGCCCAGTAGTCTACCACAGATGACATCACAATGACATAAGATGATGCTTTTTTACTGACATGGTTTGATATCAAACTATGCAGGCGAAAGAACAGCCTGCAAAGCACCAACTATCAGCTAAGGATTGGGTCTTGCAGAATCCCTTACAAAGTGCTCCATAAAAACCAATAATTAGCTGACGGTGAGGTCTTGTGAAACCCCTTGCAAAGTACTTCGGAAGAGTTTTGCAGAGCACTTTGCAAGGGGCTCCACAAGATTGATAATCAGGCGATTGTTGGATCTTGCAAAGTTCTGTGCATGGTTCATTTTGCAGGGCATTCCAGACATCGCTGAACAGCTGATAGGTGGTGCCTTCACACACCTCTTTGGCTGAACCTGGTCTTTAGAGGCAGGTAGATTTGGCTTGGACAAAATGGTTATATGGACCAAACTAGGAGGCCTTATGGGCCTAATTCTGCCCATGGGCTGCAAATTCCCCACCCCTCCATTGAGCCATTGTGACTGGGACTGATGGAAATTGGAGTTCAAGAACATCTGGAGGTCCATAAGTTCCCCACTGCTGGAGTAAAAGTTGATTTCTTTTCTATTGATCCTGCATCTCTGCTCCCAACATAGCAAAATCCACCAGGACTCACCAAACATCCCGGACTCCAACACCTTGCCCACCAAACTCCATCCAGTGATCAGGACAGTGACCAAAATTTTGAAAATCACTTCCAAGGAAGCCTAGTATTTTCCCATTTGGCTGTTCAGTACATTGTGCTGATGGTAGCCTTGAAATAGTGGGTTCTGTTCCTGTGCACTTATGAATGTGTCCACTAGTACAACAATGTAGCAGGAAACCAACCTTGTTACCCACTTTAATCCTTAAAATGTAAAGGAAAGCCATTGCCGAAGAAATCCCAGAAAAAGGAAATGCTAAAGAATATTTATTTTGGATTCTTTCAGTTTCTTCCTTTTAAAAGCATACTGGAATCCATTTGAGGCGAACAATATTTTCTTCCTCTTTCTTCCTTGTTGATGGCAAAATCTAAGTTACATATTATGGAGTGCCATCTACTGGCAGTTTCTCTAACTAGTGACTCTATGCCTATGCTACTAACCTCTTTTATCCAAGTTGCCTTGAGGGCATCGAAGGCAATTAGATAATCAGACACCGGAAAAACCAGAGATTCTGACACACAGAATTTCCTCTAACATGAAGGATCAACCATAAATTTCAGATAATTGTTTGACAGTTGTGTAAGGAGGATTCATCTCTGCATAGGTACTGCTTATACAGTACCTTTAAACCCAGTTCCATGCACAGCATAAATAAACCCAGAGTAGCCATTGAATCCTTTCACCAGAAAGAAATATGTGAGTTTGAAGCAGGCGGTTCATAGCGCATTAGGATTTAAGATAGGATAGCACCCTGTTCCTGTAATGGGGTAGCCTACTCACACGACAGCTCCATGCATGGTGTGGCACACCTATGGAGTCCTGATCTAGAGGCCCTCCATAGTAACCAAACTTTCTACTAGTGATGGGGGGAGAAATGAGATTCTGTCTGTGTTTAAAAGGGAAACCTACCCAATTCACCCTGGAAGGACAGATCGTGCTCCCTGGAAGGACAGATCGTGAAGCTGAGGCTCCAATACTTTGGCCACCTCATGAGAAGAGAAGAATCCTTGGAAAAGACTCTGATGTTGGGAAAGATTGAGGGCACTAGGAGAAGGGGACGACAGAGGACAAGATGGTTGGACAGTGTCCTCGAAGCTACGAACATGAGTTTGACCAAACTACGGGAGGCAGTGCAAGACAGGAGTGCCTGGCGTGCTATGGTCCATGGGGTCACGAAGAGTCGGACACGACTAAACGACTAAACAACAACACCCAATTCACACTTTCTGGAACCATAACAAAACATGGCCATTCTCTGAAATGTTCGCTTCTCTGAATTTAGCAGTGCACCTTCTCAAGGCAAATACATAACATGTGCAAAAATGCATATACAATGGTAGAGTGTGCCAGGGGCATAGGAAGATAGGGGTGGTGGGGGCGAATCGCCCTGAGCGATGCAATCCCAAGGGCGCCATCGCCGCTGCCCGCCCCACCCCCAAAACACCCACCCCGCCCCCAGAACGTGCGCCACGTCACTGGGGGCAGCGCGCCTGCTCTCCACCCCCGGTGGCGGAGCATAAAGCTCCGCCGCTCAAGTGTGCATAAAAATAGTGAAAATAAGCATACAAAAATGCTTTGGAAATTGAGTACATTAAGCAAGATTGAATTAAAAAGTATGCACATTTTTTACACAATCTTGCTTAATATACACAAAAATGTTGATGGGTTTTTTATGGTGACTTTTTTATTTTGAAAAGCGAACAGACAGGGAACTGTGGAGAACTGAATTTAAGATTGGAAAAAATGAGAAAGCAAAATTGATAGATTTGCCTGTCCCTACTCTTCACCGAAATCCAAAAAGCTGAATGCTGGAATATTTTCATGCGCAATGCAGATACAGTCCAAATGTTCAGTTTGTTGTTTTAGTAATACAAGATGTTTTTTAAAAAAATAAAAGGCACACATGCAGCTTTAAGCAGACAAGGCTCAGTCCTCGCCACAGAATCATTAGGGCAGATGTCACACGAGGACAACACCCAAACATCATGTGACACGCAAGCCAAAACTCTGAATTGGTATCGCTCCAACCACCGAACCATGCTAGAGTGGTTGCAGATGAGATTGGTTCCCTACCTCTGTTCATTTCTTCTCTCCTGCTCTTCTCTCTCATTTGTACTGAATCCTGCACTGAGACAGTAGGAATCTTTAATCTTCTCTTTGAATTCATTTGAGATGTGATAGATCTCGTTTGCATTTAAGAAAGTGTCAGTGGGACCATGATAATACATCTCAAATGGTGAAAGTTTGCATCTTAATTGATTACCCGTGATGCTCTCTGGCCAAGTCCTCAGCTACTAATAAAGCATCAAGGGGTGTAAATGCAAAGGGAAGTCACTGAAGAGTTTAAAAGGGATTTGTGATAATTCCTCCAAGACGTCCCTGTGTGATGCTTCCTGGTCAATAGGAGATTAGATCGAAGAGTGGATTTAAACAAAGTGTTGGCTCATCACAGACATTTTTAATCCCCTTCTATCCATTCCCACAATAGGTATTAATGGAGAAACAACACACACAACCCTGCAGAGGTCTTTTCGTTTTCCTCTTCTCTCCCTCTTTCTTTTTTAATTCACCAACATATCTAGTTGAGCAGCAAAGAACTGAGCTCTCATGATCCCTTTGTTCCCAAGAAGGTGGCTATCAAGATGAAATCTGAAATGTTGATACACAATTTCAGAACTGACAAGTTCCCCACTGTAATCAGAAACATTCTGGATTTTAGTCTGACTTTGTAAGGAAAGAAGATAACTCCCATGCTCTGCAGAAAAGGTGGGGTGGAACTGTCAGCTCTAGAGACCAAAATCCTGTTCTCTGGTCAAGCTCAGTGGCAGAGCACATATTTATCATCAATCATAGACCTCAATTCTAGAAGCATAAAATTGTAGAGTTGGAAGGGATCGTGAGGGTCATCTAGTCCAACACCCTGCAATGTAGAATTCTGTTTTGCCCAACATGGGGCTTGAACCCGCGACCCTGAGATTAAGTGTCTCTTGCTCTACAGACACATCTACCAGCTCGGTAGCAACTGCTTGGTAACAACTGGTGGGAAAGATCTCTGCTTGGGCTTCTGGAGAGCTACTCCAGTTAATGTATACCAGGGGTAGCCATCGTGGTGACCTCCAGGTGTTAGACTACAACTCCCACCACCCCTGACCATTGGCCACCATGTTGGCTACCTTTGCCATTTAGACTGACCTGGCCATACTTTAGGAGGGTATCTCCAGGTATGTCCAACATAAAGATATGTCTAATATATAATGTAGGGATAGCCTGCTTCCAAAAGCTAAAGTCTACATATAAAGAGGTCTACCAGTAGACTCCCCATATTATGGAGACCTACTCCTTTCTTGGAGCTGCAATTCCCAGAGATCCCTGAGAAGCAGAATTAACTGTTAAACCACTCAGGGGATTTAGAGAGGAACAAAAGCCTCCTAACAACAATCAGCTTCCTTCAGAAACTACAGCTTCCAGAATTCTTTGGGAAGTCATGACTGTTTAAAGTGGCATCATAGTGCTTCAAATGTCTGTTGTGAATGTGGCTCAACACTTTGCTGTTTACAGCTATAAATTTTAAACATTACAGATCTGAAGGGAAAAGTTAATGACATTACAAGAAACATATTCTCATCTACCCTAGAATTCAGTCTTACCTGATTGCAAATATTCTTCTCCCTGATAGAATTGAGGCTTGCTTCACTGTACTAATTTTCAGGAGACTCAAATTAATTTAATGTCCAGATGGTACACTGTGCCAGCTAAAATATACAGAATTATGCAAAGTATAACACTGGAAAAAGCCGTGTTCAAGTACAGGAATTTTGGGAAAGAACAACAAAATTGTGAAGGAACAAAAGATCTTGTTGCACTGTATATAAAGGAAGCCCATAACACTTCATCTCATTTTAGGATTTGTTCCTCATCTCCCCAGCCTTGATGCCAAATTATATGGGCACCTAAGTGGAAAAGCATAGACCTATAGACTGCCTGGAAGCTCTGCCCCTTAATACCTGATGGGGGAAATCACTCTGCAAGCATGTGCTCAAAAGACTGTTTATTAAGGGTCAGAGCAGGCCCCAAGATTCTCATTGTAGCCATTAAAAAATAAATCCAATATCTCTCTGAGTTGTCCATGGGGTCACAAAGAGTCGGACACGACTAAACGACTAAACAACAACAACAAACAATCTTTACATCAGTCTGTGTTTTTGGGTTCTCAGCTGTTCTGTTCAAAACCCTCTCCACTGCCAGTCACTGTAGACAATACTGAGCTAGATGGATCTCTGGTCTGAACCAGCATAAGGCAATTTCCTGTGCTTCTATGTTTCCCGATTCACTATATTGGGTAATCTAAACTTGGTTATAACTCCCCCTCCATTAGCCAAAGTGGATGAAATTTCCAGGCACAGGAGCCCTTCTACAGCAGATTAATGGGTAAAGGGACCTCTGGCAATTAAGTCCAGTCGTGAACGACTCTGGGCTTGCGGCACTCATCTTGCTTTACAGGCCGAGGGAGCTGGCATTTGTCCGCTTCCGCAGACAGTTTTTCTGGGTCATGTGGCCAGCATGACTTAAGCCACTTCTGGCGAAGATTAGGCCTGCCAAATTGCAAACAATATGTCCAGATGCTTTTTGTGGGAGGAGGAGGAGGAGGAGAATATAAGTGGTTCTATATTTCCCCTTTATTTGTTTATATCTACAAGAAATGTATAACAGAAACAAACCAAGCCAAATAAGCATTATGACAGTAATCCACAACTGTGCTCTTATTAATGTTTGCAGCCATCAACTCACAAGCCTGCATGTTATTGCATATGTATGTTGGTTAGAATGTGAGATTAGGAAACTGGACATCCATATTCAAATCACTACACAGCCATGAAACTCACTCTGTTCTCTCAACCCAACCTACCTCACAGGGTTGTGAGAATACAATGGGGAATGGGTGAGCAATACATTCACCTTCAGTACCTGGAAGAAAAGGTGAGATAAATGTACCGCAGAAAATTAATTGGGGTTGATATAATGTGCCCTTGGCACTCCATCTCCATCAGGAGGTAGGACTGTCATTCTCTTCACAAAATGAAGCTTTTGAGAAGTCCTCAAGGGTGATCCTTGCTAGAATTTCCTCCCGCAGTCTTGCCAGGAGGCATGAATGGTGACTGAATTGTGGGGGGGAAGGGTATAGATATCCAAAAAGAAGCAGTGTTGGATAAAAGTAAGGGTATGGCTGAAAAAAAATCCACGAGCTGATCAACAATATATATATTTGTTGCTTACCTCAGAATTCCTTGAATGTTGAGTAATCCAAGTAAATTATGAGGTAAAGGTAAAAGCTAAAGGATCCCCCAGATGGTTGTTGTTGTTGTTGTTTAGTCGTTTAGTCGTGTCCGACTCTTCGTGACCCCATGGACCATAGCACGCCAGGCACTCCTGTCTTGCACTGCCTCCCGCAGTTTGGTCAAACTCATGTTCGTAGCTTCGAGAACACTGTCCAACCATCTTGTCCTCTGTCGTCCCCTTCTCCTAGTGCCCTCAATCTTTCCCAACATCAGGGTCTTTTCCAAGGATTCTTCTCTTCTCATGAGGTGGCCAAAGTATTGGAGCCTCAGCTTCACGATCTGTCCTTCCAGGGTGCACTCAGGGCTGATTTCCTTAAGAATTGATAGGTTTGATCTTCTTGCAGTCCATGGGACTCTCAAGAGTCTCCTCCAGCACCATAATTCAAAAGCATCAATTCTTCGGCGATCAGCCTTCTTTATGGTCCAGCTCTCACTTCCATACATCACTACTGAGAAAACCATAGCTTTAACTATACGGACCTTTGTCGGCAAGGTGATGTCTCTGCTTTTTAAGATGCTGTCTAGGTTTGTCATTGCTTTTCTCCCAAGAAGCAGATGTCTTTTAATTTCGTGACTGCTGTCACCATCTGCAGTGATCAAGGAGCCCAAGAAAGTAAAATCTCTCACTGCCTCCATTTCTTCCCCTTCTATTTGCCAGGAGGTGATGGGACCGGTGGCCATGATCTTGGTTTTTTTGATGTTGAGCTTCAGACCATATTTTGCGCTCTCCTCTTTCACCCTCATTAAAAGGTTCTTTAATTCCTCCTCGCTTTCTGCCATCAAGGTTGTGTCATCAGCATATCTGAGGTTGTTGATATTTCTTCCGGCAATCTTAATTCCGGCTTGGGATTCATCTAGTCCAGCCTTTCGCATGATGAATTCTGCATATAAGTTAAATAAGCAGGGAGACAATATACAACCTTGTCGTACTCCTTTCCCAATTTTGAACCAATCAGTTGTTCCATATCCAGTTCTAACTGTAGCTTCTTGTCCCACATAGAGATTTCTCAGGAGACAGATGAGGTGATCAGGCACTCCCATTTCTTTAAGAACTTGCCATAGTTTGCTGTGGTCGACACAGTCAAAGGCTTTTGCATAGTCAATGAAGCAGAAGTAGACGTTTTTCTGGAACTCTCTAGCTTTCTCCATAATCCAGCGCATGTTTGCTATTTGGTCTCTGGTTCCTCTGCCCTTTCGAAATCCAGCTTGCACTTCTGGGAGTTCTCGGTCCACATACTGCCTAAGCCTGCCTTGTAGAATTTTGAGCATAACCTTGCTAGTGTGTGAAATGAGCGCAATTGTGGGGTAGTTGGAGCATTCTTTGGCACTGCCCTTCTTTGGAATTGGGATGTAGACTGATCTTCTCCAATCCTCTGGCCATTGCTGAGTTTTCCAAACTTGCTGGCATATTGGGTGTAGCACCTTAACAGCATCATCTTTTAAAATTTTAAATAGTTCAGCTGGAATATCATCACTTCCACTGGCTTTGTTATTAGCAGTGCTTTCTAAGGCCCATTTGACTTCACTCTCCAAGATGTCTGGCTCAAGGTCAGCAACCACACTACCTGGGGTGTACGAGACCTCCATATCTTTCTGGTATAATTCCTCTGTGTATTCTTGCCACCTCTTCTTGATGTCTTCTGCTGTTAGGTTCTTACCACTTTTGTCCTTGATTATGGTAATCTTTGTACGAAATGTTCCTTTCATATCTCCAATTTTCTTGAACAGATCTCTGGTTTTCCCCATTCTATTGTTTTCCTCTATTTCTTTGCATTGCTCATTTGCATTCAGTTTCCTGTATCTTTCCCTATGTCCCTTGCATTTTGCTTGCCTCCTCTCCTCCGCTATTAGTAAGGCCTCGTTGGACAGCCATTTTGCTTTCTTGCATTTCCTTTTCCTTGGGATGGTTTTCGTTGCTGCCTCCTGTATAATGTTACGAGCCTCCATCCATAGTTCTTCAGGCACTCTGTCCACCAAATCTAAATCCTTAAACCTGTTCCTCACTTCCACTGTATATTCATAAGGGATTTGATTCAGATTGTATCTTACTGGCCCAGTGGTTTTTCCTACTTTCTTCAGTTTAAGCTGGAATTTTGCTATAAGAAGCTGATGATCTGAGTTACAGTCAGCTCCAGGTCTTGTTTTTGCTGACTGTATAGAGCTTCTCCATCTTTGGCTGCAGAGAATATAATCAATCTGATTTCGATGCTGCCCATTTGGTGATATCCATGTGTAGAGTCGTCTCTTGTGTTGTTGGAAGAGAGTGTTTGTGATGACCAGCTTGTTCTCTTGACAGAACTCTATTAGCCTTTGCCCTGCTTCATTTTGAACTCAAAGGCCAAACTTGCCAGTTATTCCTTTTATCTCTTGATTCCCTACTTTAGCATTCCAATCCCCTGTAATGAGAAGAACATCCTTCTTTGGTGTCATTTCTAGAAGGTGTTGTAGGTCTTCATAGAATTGGTCAATTTCACTTTCTTCAGCACCGGTAGTTGGTGCATAAACTTGGATTACTGTGATGTTAAAAGGTCTGCCTTGGATTCGTATCGAGATCATTCTGTCATTTTTGAGATTGCATCCCAATACAGCTTTTGCCACTCTTTTGCTGACTATGAGGGCCACTCCATTTCTTCTACAGGATTCTTGCCCACAGTAGTAGACATGATAGTCACCCGAACTGAATTCGCCCATTCCCTTCCATTTTAGTTCACTGATGCCCAGGATGTCGATATTTATTCTTGTCATCTCATTTTTGACCACATCCAGCTTTCCTCCATCCATGGTTCTTACATTCCAGGTTCCTATGCAATATTTTTCTTTACAGCATCGGACTTTCCTTTCGCTTCCAGGCATATCCGCAACTGAGCGTCCTTTTGGCTTTGGCCCAGCCGCTTCATCAGCTCTGAATCTACTTGTACTTGTCCTCCGCTCTTCCTCAGTAGCATGTTGGACGCCTTCCGACCTGAGGGGCTCATCTTCCAGCGTCATAACTTTTATATGCCTGTTGTCTTTGTCCATGGAGTTTTCTTGGCAGGGATACTGGAGTGGCTTGCCAATTCCTTCTCCAGGTGGATCACGTTTAGTCAAAACTCTCCACTATGACCTGTCCATCTTGGGTGGCCCTGCATGGCATAGCTCATAGCTTCTCCGAGTTATTCAAGCCCCTTCGCCACGACAAGGCATTGATCCATGAAGGGGCCCCAGATGGTTAAGTCCAGTCAAAGGCGATTATGGGGTTGCAGTGCCCATCTCACTTTCAGGCCGAGGAAGCCGTTGTTTGTCCACAGACAGCTTCCTGGGTCACATGGCCAGCATGACTAAGCTGCTTCTGGTGCAACGGAGCACCGTGACAAAAACCAGAGCGCACAGAAATGCCATTTACCTTCCTGCCACAGCAGTACTTATTTATGTACTCTCACTGGCATGGTTTATTAATCCAAGTACAATATGAGCCTCCAAATGTCTCTAGGCTTTGTTTTGTGGCAGTGACTACTGAAAAATGCTTTTGCCAACCTTTGTGAGTGCAGAGATTAGCTACATACATGCTGTGGTAAAAAAGAATGTGTTCTCTTTTTAGTGGCCAAGGCCCCTATTGTTTCAATTCCAGCTAAGTAGCCTTCACCTGGTAGCACCTAGCTCAAAGCTATGACTTCCAGGGTCAAAAGCAGCTGGAATCTCTGTTTGAGAAAAGCCTTAATAAATATATTATTAAAAAAACAGCTGGAATCAGAATGAAAGGCCGACACATTTATAGGCTGAGCAATGAAACTGCATGATGTGCTTGGCTCTGCATATCTACCCTGTTTCTCCTAAAATAAGACATACCCATAAAATAAGACATAGCAGGATTTATAAGCATTTGTGCAATATAAGCCATACCCAGAAAATAAGACATAGTGATAGGCGCAGTTTGGAGGGCCCCAAGGAAGAGGCGAGGCTGGACGCGTAATAAAAAATAAGACATCCCCTGAAAATAAGCCACTATGGGGGTTTTTAAGGAAAAATAAATAGAAGATGGCATCTTATTTTTGGAGAAACACGGTATATACTCTGTGACTGTATGCACTGAGCAGGTCTTAACTTTTCCTTTCATGCATTCACGAAGATCTGCAAACTACCACTTTTGTAGGTAGCAAGTGATTGCTACATTTAAGCTGCATTTCAGTTTTAGCTGCAAAGAATCCACTAAAACTCAAGGGTCATATCTATTGCTAATTATACTCAGATTAGACCCACTGAAATTAATGTACAAGAACAAATCCACACCATGTATTTAAAGCATTCAATGCACATTTAAAGTATATGAGTTCCCATATAGAACCCTCAGAATTCCAGCTCCCACTCCCAGAGGTACACTTCCAAGTACAAACTACAGTTCCCAGGATTCTTAGGCAGAAGTTAAGTATGGTTTCCAGGAATCTTGGGGGAAAGTTATGTCCTTTAAACGTGCATTGAATGTGCTTTGTTCTGTGGTTCTGCCCCTAGGTTGCTTAATTTCAATGCTTCTTAGATGAGTATGACCCCAAGTCATGCCTTTCTGTCCATTCATACAAACATATTGTCTCTTCACCAGAAGTGCTCATTAGAGCAATGCAATCCCATGCATATCCACTAATGCCTTGAGTTCAACGGAATTTACTCCCTGTGTAGGTGTGTATAGGATTGCAGTCTTAATCTGCTTTCTTGTATCCAATCTAGTGATCTCCCTTTCTCCCACCGTGCCTCCATTTCTCTCAGCAGTGATTCACCACAGATCCCAAGAGCCCAGTTTACATGCCAGTTTAATTTCAAGGAAAGCGAACACGTATGTTTTTTCTGACAGTGGAGCAATTAGCATAGTTTTTCAGCAGTCAAGCCACAGTGCCCTGCACCTATGGAGAGAAATAACCTCAGAAAGAGCAGGTAGTTCTTTAACAAGCCGATGGCAGCTTTCTCTACATTGTCACCCTATGGCAATCTTTCTCAAGAGCTGCTTCTATGAGCTTTAAGCAGCTTAAGAACATCGGAAGACCTCTGCTGGATCTGACCCAGCTTTCATCTACTGCAGGGTCCAGATTCAAGCAGTGGATAGCCAGATGCTTCTTAGAAGCTCAAATGGAGGGTATATGAAGGCAAGAGCCATCCCTTGCTGTTTGTTTCCCAAGAAAACAGCATAGGTTTACTATCACGGCACTTACAGGACCCTGGATAGCTCCGTTGGTTAGAGCGTCATGCTGATAATGCCAAGGTTGCAGGAGGTTGGACCAGATGGTCCTCTGGATCCTTTCCAACTCTACAATTCTATGATTCTATGAGCGCCCGACAGCTGGGTAGCTGTTGCTTACTGCGAGGGAGGCAGATGAGTTGGCAGGGAGGTTGGTGGGGCAAACGCACTGACCGAGCCCATCCAGCACTTTTCCCAGTGTGTTTGTCCTATGCCAACCTCCACTAACTCACCATTCCAGTAAGCACCAAAGACTCAGCTGCTGGGAGGTCAGGTGCCTGCTGCCGCCCCACAATGCTACCTGCTACAGCTTTAGAATACTAAAACCCAGCACAATCTTAATTATGTCTGCTCAGAGGTACATGTCCTATTGTGTTCCGTGGAGCTTACTCCCATGTAAGTGGGAATAAGTTTGCAGCCCAAGTTTCTTAGCCAACTCTTTGAAAAAGAGTGCAGGCCAGGAAAATAAATGAATCTCGACTTGGGAGCTTTGAATCCTGAAATTATTTTCGCGTGCGTGAGATAAGTAAATACTGCTACTTTGTGTTTTCCATCTTGAAAAGCGAGCTCTATTTCGACTGAGTTCACATGCAAATCTTTTCTACAAAGCCCTCAAATGCTTCATCAAACAGCTACAGCTTAAACATTCTGGATAAGGTTTAAATAGTTTTCAATTCTGCAAACTAAACAAGAGAATTAAAAACGGAAGAAAGGAAGGGCCTTGCAGTTCTGCACTCTGTCTAATCCACTTTCTGGTGCTTGGTGTATATTACAAGGAAAGATAGCTCCATTCATCCCCCAGGGGAGGTGCAGCATGTAAAACAATACACAGAACTTGATTGTGAAGTGCTCATTTAACAAGACTCCAATCTAAATGTCAGTTTTTATTTCCCCACAGGCATCCATCCCTTTCAGGCCAATGTTGCTGGGCCTGACACTCCAGCCATCAAAGGGATTCATGGCCATTTTTTTGCTGTCATTTTACTGGAATTACAGAGCAGTGTTTAGATTTTGGTATAATAAATATTATTATTATTATTATTATTATTATTATTATTATTATTCGCATCAGCATCATTACATTTATTAGTTGCCTCATATAAAAGAGTCTCAAAGTAATTTAACAAGCTAAAATAGAGATAGAATAAAATCAATTATGAAAACTAGAGCATATAAAACCATGTACAATACACAATCCCTAAAATGTTCATACCTCCCCCACTAAAAGATGAACGCCATAGAAGAGGCCAGCTCAGCTACCAAAGGGCGGAATAAATTTCTTCCAAGTCTAATGCTTTTGTTTCTTACACTGTGTTAACTACAAGGAGAAGACACAACCTACAAGGATAACAGTCCCTATGTTGGATGCATTTACTGTTTACACTTTTCTTTTCTTTCTTTTTGCATCGCAGTAAATAAAGAATCTGTGTGAAAGTAAATTATCTGAAGTCTAAGGGTGGAATGAACATCGGTGAAAGTGAAAGAGAATTTGATATGTAGGGAAGAAATATAGTGTTTATTTTTCTTACCCTTGATGTTGGCCCCATCAAAACAGCTCAAGTGCGGAAAAACAAAGGTTGTTATTAGCTTTATTAACCTACAGTTTTTCCTATCCTTTTCTAAGGTCTAATAACTATATTTCTGTGACAAAGCTAGATCCCAAAGTCTTACATCTATTTATCAGCTTTAATATATGGATATAGAGCAATGCACATTGTTCCAATCAGTTGTGATCTGCAACTATTGAAATCAGTGGGATATTTCCCTTTAACTTCAATGAGATAAGGCTGTGCACATGCTATACATTTAAATCACATCCCACCCCCCAAGAATCCTGGGAAATGTAGTTGACCTCTCGCAGAGCTAAAGCTCTCAGCACTCTTAACAAACTACATTTCCCAGAACTCCTTGTGTGGTGTTTAAATGTATAGTGTGTACACAACTGTGAGCTGCAGTCTATGGGTTGGATCCAGACTCAGTTGCAGCACAATCCTATATAGGCCCATTGAATTCAGCCAGACTTACTCCCAGGTAAATATGGATAGAATTGCAATGTTAGTTGCACTTCCTTCACATTGATTTCAAAGGGAGTTAAGCTCAACTAATTTACAGAGCAGCCGTATGGACATTACTCAGAAGCAAGCCCCACTGAGTTCAATGGCACTTACTCCCAGGTAAGCGTGCATAGGACTGCAGCCTCAGTTTGGCTCTAAACCTATGCTTTTCCATTCAGAAGTATGTACATTTTCAGCATAGGTCAAGAGTTGAGGATATCTGGATGTTAAATTTGATGCTGGGGATGGAAACTCTAAATCAGAGTAAAGAGGTTTACTCTTTGGTGTTGTTAAATGATCCCAAGTATGGTATGTGGAGGTGATCAAACGGCTCTATTACTTACAGTGACAGGCTAATAATGCCACACCACCTGAGGTTTTGCCTGATGAAGCACTGGATTTGTCCTTTAAGGGGTTCAGGGAAATAAAGCGGAAATTTCAGTTAACTGGAGAAGGCACTGAGCATGGTTTGTTGTTGTTGCCTGTGCCCTGCTTAGGCACCTCTCATGTAGGGGTTGGCCATGGCAGTGAAAGTGATATTACATTGTTCAGCTGCCCAAATAAATGTGTTGCCAAGCAGCCTTTACTCAAAGGTGGTCATTCTAGTGCTCTAATTTGGACAGATCTTTCATCTACGAGCTTCTGTCACACAAGGGCTAATAGATTGAGTTACCAAGCAGGAAATCTCTAGTTCAGATCTTGCCTCCACTATGAACTCATGGCCACTCTCTCTTGGCCTCAGCCACCCCCAATTGGCAAGATAGTTTATTAATGTTTAATGTTTTATCATGTTTTTATATACGGTATGTTGGAAGCTGCTCAGAGTGGCTGGGGCAACCCAGTCAGATGGGCGGGGTATAAATATTATCACTACTACTACTACTACTACTACTATTGAATTGGGCGTCCCTATTTTCATCAGAGAAATCATGGAGGGTATACAATTTCCCGAGTGATTTAACAATAATCCCTCTTCCCAGGGAATGGTAGCTCTTTAAGGGAAATAGGGGCCTCCTATCAACACTCAGCACCCTTAACAAACTGCAGTTCCCAGAATGCTTTGGGGCAAGCCATGACTGTTTAAAGTGACATCATGGGCTTTTAAATGCATAGTATGAGCGCAGCCTTGGAGAATGCTGTTCCTTGAGTACTTGAGTTCAGTTGCCCATCAGATTAGCTTCCATGCATGGAATGGCAGAGGGCACAGGATCCTCTTGTCCTTCACGTCAGACAGCAAGTAGCTTGGGCCACACCTGCCTGTACTGGGGTGGTACAGGGAGGTCCGTCAAATTTGCTGACATGCCCAAAGACAGGGGTATCTGTCCCTCCACCCCGTTTCAACTCATAAAACAATTCACTTGGCAGAGCAACATCTGCCAATGGCAGGTGACCCACAGAGCTCAATGCATCCAGATGACTCCATCAAGTGAGCGAACAGGACTATAAACTGTGTGATGGGAGAGGGAAGGAGCATTCCTGGATCTCTGCATCCTGGAGGAAGCATCCTGAGGCCAAAAGCAAGCAGCTTTCGCTTTGACGCCAAATGGGAGCCTTTCGCCCTGCTCCCCTGCTGTCTCCCCCACACCATGTTCCTTCCGCCAAGCTCTTTTCTATGGCAGTTTGCACAGCGCAAAGAAGTTGCCAGCTGCTGGGCTCATTTCCATTTCAAACCAGGCACCCTGTTTTGTTTCAAACAAGAGAAACACCTCATCCTCTCTTCAAACCTTTCCATTAAAATGCCGCAGATTGGCAAAAACAGGGAAGCTGTGTGAGACGCATTCTGTGTAGGAACGCCTAGATTGATGGCTACGCAGCCATAGGAGTGCATCATAGATAACGCTGAATGAACACACACACAGGCATGCATAAGGAGCTACTAACATTTCTATTTAGCTTTTTCCTCTTTTGTGGATGTGCCTCTTAGCTTGTCACCTGCCACATTTTGATGAAAGCAGATGTGCATGTTGGCGCCGAACTGAAGCTTGTTTGCAATATGCTAAAGGCATCCTTCTGGTTTAAAATATATAGCATCCCACACTTGCTATAGATCATTCCTCTCCAGTATGAAGGATTTCTCTTCTTTTACATTTGACTTGCTACTAGTTAATTAAAGGACTGGTTCTGGAAAACTGTTCTAGAAAGCACTAGACAAAAAAAGAGGGTTTTCCCACCTCTTTCCATTAAGCATAGCAATTGCTCTGTATCTATGCTTGTCTTTAAAGCTGGGAGCCATGCCAGCTACATGCATACAAGATTTATGCGTTGTGGCAAATTGATCAGTAAATCAACCTTGAGAGACATTGTCCATTTTGAATTGTATAGAAAATGCATATATTACAAGAGATGTACACTGAAATGCTTAAAACCCTACAAACTGATGCAAAAATGGGGTAAGCTGAATTTAAGTCTGGAGAAATGAGAAACTCAGAGAAACCCAAACTCTACCAATGTCATGTGCTTCAGACAGGTGATTAGTTTATCTACAGTAGCCATATGTGATGTGGTCTGCTGACCTGTATTGTGTGAATTGGCAGTGACACACCGCTGGAAAAGCCCAATTGGTTTCACTAATGCATCTGCACAGCGCTGACATTGCCGCTATCCTGACACACCCAGCTAAGCTGCAATGATGCTGCTGTCAGGAGTGTAGCTCTGCAGCTATGTTCCACCACCGATGTTCAAATACTCTGCAATTTCACAAAAGGAAGTGATTTTTCCAAGGGAAAAAAAATCTATTTGCCCATAATCCTTCAATCACCATCCAAATAAAAAAAAATGGGGGGGGGATAGCTTACAAAATGTGTATCTCAGCAACTTGTCAGTACCACTTGCCCTGATCCATGTCTTCTTCATGGTATCAGCGCTGAGCCATCTTGAAAGAAGGGCCCTACAAGAAGGCAGCTTCTAAATCTATTTTCCTTTATGCTGCTGTTGAAATGAATGCCACTTCTAGGGATGCTGTGTACAAGGCAAATGCTAGGAGAGCAATTTTGTTAAGTACCACTCAAAAATATCTCATCTGGTAGGAAAATACTGCCTTGAAAGCAATGGGGGAAACCAGATTTTGTGTTCCAGAAGTGCATGGCAATTACCCAAACACAGGTGTAAAATATAAATAACTGTGCTGTATTCTAAGGTAGGGGAGGGCAGACTTCAAGCTTGTGGGATCTACATGGGTGTTTATATATATATATATAAATTAAGTGCACAAGTTGGAGTCTGGTGCAAAAGGCATCCATTTAGAAATAAAGAATTCCGAACACGAGAATTTCCCCTGAGTACCAGAACTATACTGAGCTCACAGTCCTTCCACAAACAAATCCCCCCACCCCAGTTACCCCCCCCAAGACTTCTTTATTTCAACAATATAATGGGAAGGTCATGTTCTTGTTACCATTGTTATACAACTTCAGTTTCAGGTTCCACAGAAATGTAGGAGACAGAGCTCCCTAAACAGTTATCAGCAGTGGACAGTGCAGGCTGCAGCAGCAGACAATCCAAAGATCTAAAATTACTGCACTTTTCTTTGCTAAGAGGTTAACTCAAAATGCAGTGAGAGTAAAGGAAAGATGATACAGGAAGATGTGGACAGTATGAGAGAGAGCATCATACCGTGATGTGACAGCCAATTGGCGGAGTCACGGGATGTGTGCTATTCATCTGCGCAAAAGTCAATCAAGTTCATCCACAAAACGTGTCGATGAGATTTTGCCAACAAGAGGAGAATGACATCTCGCTATGTGCAGGGAGGTTGCTATGCAAGTTAAATCAAACCACTAAAAAGTTGTAGCTCTGAACTTGACTGAAAGCAGTGTTTCCTTTTCTGTGCCAGTATTGAATTTGATACTTTCTTGTCCATTATTAGGGCTTTGTGCTCCCCCATCCAGTTGCAGGCCCACTTCAGTGTGTCAACTGGAGGTTTTGCATGGCCCTAATTGTTTAATTGTGGGTTTAGACCCTAATTAAACATGTAGCCATGAGGAGAGGGTGAAGGAGACACAGACATATGGATATCCATGCAACACGGATCACATTGCCTGGAGAGATATAATCAAATATCCAATTGTTTTTCTCAGAAGAAACCTGATCGTGTGGACCTGAGAAAGCTTCTCCTTTCCCCTTTCTCCATGAGTGGAGGATGTTGTACGTGACTTGGGGGGGGGGAGCATTTAGGCCACAGCAATCTTGCACTGTTTGCAACCTCTGGACCAGTCAATAAGAGGACTTTCATGCACACTCCTGTTAGGTCTCATTTCTCATCTGAGTGTCACACCTATCCATATTCCCTTTGCAGTCCATTGTGACCCAAATTGGCTGTGGGAATCTGATTTCCCCTTCCCCCATTACTGGGGTTTGTTGACTTGAGTTTGGTTGCTTCTTGATTTCATATTTTTTAAACAGCTCACAACTGGCAGGGTCAGTGCAGGTTAAAAAAAATGGATTAAATTAGGAGTGTCCGTGTGTTTGCCAAGGTATCACTTGGAAAGATGTCTGTCTAGGCTTTTTGGCTTGGGTAAAGGTAAAGGTAAAGGTAAAGGTAAAGGGACCCCTGACCATTAGGTCCAGTCATGACCGACTCTGGGGTTGCGGTGCTCATCTCGCGTTATTGGCCAAGGGAGCCGGCATACAGCTTCCAGGTCATGTGGCCAGCATGACAAAGCCGCTTCTGGCAAACCAGAGCAGCGCACAGAAATGCCATTTACCTTCCCGCTGTAGCGGTACTTCTTTATCTACTTGCACTTTGACATGCTTTCGAACTGCTAGGTTGGCAGGAGCTGGGACCGAGCAATGGGAGCTCACCCCGTCACAGGGATTTGAACCACCAACCTTCTGATTGGCAAGCCCTAGGCTCTGTGGCTTAACCCACAGCGCCACCTGCATCCCATTTTGGCTTGGGTAGGGGCTCTGAAATGGGAACCCCTTGGGTCCTGCCTGCATCATCCACTCAGGCCACATAGACTTGGCAGGTGATGACTCTGCCAGACCTTCTTCAGTACATCTTGAACATGTAGACTATGGGGAACCAGGGGCAAAATTCGCTAATGAGGTCACCTGATAAGGAAAGTGGTGGTGGTTTCACGACCGCACATTCAATAAGGTGGAGTTGGGGAACCTGTGGACCTCCAGATGTCATCGAACTCATCAGCCCAAGCCAGCATAGGCTGTAGCTGTGGAAGCTCAACAAGATCTGGAGAGCCAGAGGTTCCCCAGCCCTGCTGTTAGGATTAGATATGTGCATTCAAAGGTTGAGGTTGGGAGCTGTGGAGAGAGCAAAATACCTTGGAATTTGGATCACCAACAATACAAACAATTTAGTAAAAGATAATTATGACAGAGTATGGAAAGAAGTTAAAAAAGATTTGGAGAATTGGGAAAGATTAAAATTATCATTATTAGGGAGAATTGCAGCAGTGAAGATGAATATACTTCCAAAAATGTTATTCCTCTTCCAAATGATACCAATTCTGGGGACAGGAAATAATATTTTTAAAAATTGGAAAAAAGATATTACTAAATTTATTTGGAACCATAAATCAGCAAGAATAAAATACAAATTATTAATTGATGCTAAAGAAAGGGGAGGCCTGGCTTTGCCAGACCTCAACCTGTATCATGATGCAGCAGGATTCGCTTGGTTAAAGGAGTGGTTAACACTAGAAAATAGTGAACTCTTGGATCTGGAAGGTTCAGAAAACAGATTTGGGTGGCACGCCTATCTGGTGGATGACAAGGCGAAGGTGCATAAAAATTTTACTAACCATATCATCAAACGATCTCTTTTGAACATCTGGAACAAATATAGGAGATTGCTGGAGCCAAAAACCCCCAGATGGGCGTCCCCCGTAGAAATAACCACAGTAAAGAAGGTAAATACAGAGGCGAAATGGAGAAAGTACTCGGACCTTTTAGAAGTGGAGGGCGGAATCTTGAAATTAAAGAATTATGATAAAGTAAAACAACATCTAAATGGGTGGATGCAATATCACCAAATCCATAGTAAATTTAATGAACATAAACATAGACAAGGTTTTTTGGAGGAACCTTCTTTATTGGAAAACTTTTTATTAAATTCAGACACAAAAATAATTTCTAAAATGTATAACATATTACTCGAATGGGAAACGAAAGACGAGATGGTAAAAGAAGTGATGACGAAATGGGCCATAGATGTGGGGAAAAATATACATATGGATGAATGGGAGAAACTGTGGACACAATCTTGGAAATTTACAGCCTCGGAGGGTATTAGGGAGAATATGATTAAATTATTTTACAGGTGGTACTTAACCCCTGTAAAAATTCACAAAATGTACAAAACCAAGGACAATCTTTGTTGGAAATGTCAAAAGGAGACGGGAACGTTCATACACGCGTGGTGGCACTGTGGAGAAATAAAAAAAATTCTGGAATCAGGTATTTGAAGAAATAAAAAAAAAAGTCAAATATAATATAAAGAAAACCCCAGAATCCTTTTTACTGGGAGTTATGGATAATACAATTAAAAAGCAGGATGAGTCATTGTTCTTGTATGCCGTGGCAGCTGCAAGAACTCTGATTGCGTCCCATTGGAAGAATAAAGAAGTACCAGCATTGCGGATTGGCGGGAGAAATTGTTTGGATATTTAGACCTGGATAACCTGACCAACTCAATTAGGGGACATTCTAATAAGAAATTCCAGTGTAATTGGGATAAGTTTGGAGAATACATGAAAAGACAGTGCCCCACAATAAAATCCTGGGTTTACTTTTAAGATCTCGTAATGAACAGCTTGGACTTATTTTAAGTTGATTGAATGGACGAAGGTTGTATTTGCATATATAGGATATCCTAGGTTATATATTAGAAGAAATCTGGAGAAGCAGTACTGTAATATAGCGTTTGACGAACCCGTGAGAGAGATAAGTGGAAGTCAAATAGGGGAGGAGGAGATAAAGAGATATAAGTAAAGGGGAGCATAGATGGAAAATATGTTTTTTTTTTCCTTTTCCTTTTTCTTTCTTTCTTTCTTTCTTTCTTTCTTTATTTCTTTCTTCTTACTTTCTTCTTTCTTTCTTCTTTTTTCTTCTCTTTTTCTTTAATGTTTTGTTTTCACTCGTAATTCTTTTTTAGGGCCACAAGTATTATAATTTAAGTTTGATTTGAAGGGAATGTATGATTCTAATTTTTAAGTAATATGGTCATTATTCCATTATTATTATTATTATTTTCTTTTTATTATATATGATTTTGTATGTTATTATTATAATTTCAAACTTGTGTATGTGTTTATGTGTGTGTCCATTTTAATTTTAATTTCAATAAAGTTTAATAAAAAAAGAGGTTGGGTGGCTGTTTGTTTGTTTGTAAAAATAAGAGTGCTTCCTGATGAACTGTTTTTGTAGCATTTATCCTGATTTGCTTGAGGGGAGGCTAGATGTCACTGTAGATGTGCAGTCATACCTCGGTTTAAGTACGCCTCAGTTTGAGTATTTTCAGTTTAAGTACTCCGCGGACCCTTCTGGAACGGATTAATCCACTTTCCATTACTTTCAATGGGAAAGTTTGCTTCAGGTTAACTACGCTTCAGGTTAAGTATAGACTTCCGGAACCAATTCTGTTTGTAAACCGAGGTACCACTGTAATCCCACACTTCCTGTCAGGGTTGTTACGACTACTCCAGAGTAATGACTTTCCACATGCTTGTCTTTTAACAGTCTTTATTAGTGTACCTTATTTACAGTGTAACAAGCTGTTGGTTTCATGTCTCCTCATTCCGATTCAGAATCCGGCACTGCCCCTTTTCGCGACTTTGACCAACATAAAAGCCTTGGGACAGTGAATCTCCTCCCCTTTCTTCTCCTCCTCAATACCGGTGTCGGGGGGAAGGGTCTACGGTCAGCCTTCTGCCTGTCCACCCTTCCCACCTCTCTCTTTTCCTGCCTGTGGAGCAGTGGCTCTCCAATGCTGCCAGAGCCCTGGCACTCCTTCTCCGTCTCCTGACTTACCCCTTCAGACCCCGCGCTTTCATGACTGCTTGGAGACGGGCTGCTTCTGATGGGGGGGGGGGTTGTCTGTAACCTCCCTCCCTTACACTTCCCTTACCATTTTCCTTATGGAAGAAAGCCTGCTCTTTTGGAGAAGTGGGTTCGTTGTGCAAGACCTCCCAATCCACTATATAAGATCTGCATTGGCCAGTATGTGTTTCATTCCCACTCAAAAATAGTGACGGTCCAGAAGCACCCATAGTTGCTGAACATGATCAGCTTGCTGCTGATCACTATGCTAACCAATAAGTGTGTAGCCGTTCATCTATGACACTTTCTGGAAACTTAGTTCTCTTTCTCTTTCTTTCACCACGCACAATTGCATGCTATCTCAAGGGTCTGCTACATGGCTCATCTGATCTGTCCACAACACACAGGGTGTTAGGTATGGTGAAGAAGAAATAGAACCTGCAATAGACTGTATATGAAGGTGCGTAATATTAATATATCTACAAAAATCCTTCATATCCACCACAGTCTTAGTGCACTGCTGTTCTGGCTTCTTATTCTTACAGCAGAAAGAAATGGAAACACTGCCAATGACCTCAAATATGAATTTACATATGAACCAGCTGCTCTGTTTAAAGACTCTTACATGTGAAACTCGATGAGGTGAATTTGGTCACTGAATTACAAAACAATTAATTACGTGGACTTCCAGCAGTGTGTGAAATCTGTCTTGTATGAAGCTTGACTTCACCAGGGTTGCTGGTTAGCAGCACATTTCCACACGCTGTACCCCAAACATCACCATTGTGTTTGTTAGATATTGCAAAGAGACGTCTGTTGAAGATCACAAGCACCAGTGAAGTGCCTGCAAGCTCATGTGAGCTGATGTGAAGTTAACTGAAGCAAAAGATCAATGGGGTGTCCATGCATGCAGACATCTGCTTGTGTCATGAGCACAGCTTAGAATTTTTAAGTGATTTTATTAAAGCATTTGAAATAGAGTATTATTCATGAAGTTGAAAAGATGTTCTGGATGTTTCTGAAATGAAGAACATCTAGCCACCCTAAAGTTTGGGCTGCGATTACTCACTGGCAAACATGCTCAAAACAGGCATACAAGTATATATCTTATTGAACTTAACTGATGTTAAACTTTTGCAGAACTTGGATGCACATAGATATAACCAATTATGCATTTACCTAAAGAAGCCAACCCAATGATTTAAAAATGGTTTGGATGTCCACATGGATCTGCCCAGAGGCATCACTGAATTCTGCATGAAAACCATCACTGTTCTTTAGTCGTTGAGCTGTTGTTTCTGACTCTCAGTCACTTCCATTGCTTAGGGGCATAGAAAAAAATACAGCCCGTGCTGTCACCCACTTCCAGTGGAAAACTGGTCATTTGAGACACTCTAAGGCAAATAATCAATCTTTTCTCACACCATTATAAACTCACTGTGGCTTATATTGCATGCAGCAATGGTGATGGATGACACCTGATGCGTTCTGGTAGCTTTTGCTAATGGTCACCATGTGCTGAAAAGGTCATTGGGGGGGGAATAGGCCTTTTGGCTAAAATTCTAAGCACAACTGTTAGGGAAGATGTCCCATCAAACTTGATATGACTTCCAGTAAACATACTGATGATTGCAGTTCAACTCTGGAACTTTCAGTCATTGTCAAGCCTAAGATTGACACTTCACTTACGGTGGGGGAGAGGTAGTGCTCATTTGCATACCTGAAATAATTTCATTATATGCACATCTAAAAGCCATTTAAAATTGCCTTTCAATGAAGCCTGAGACTGCTACCTTTCTCTGAGGGCATGGAGGGAGGGGGCCCTGCCGCTCTATATGTCACTGCATTTCAGTGTATGCAAATTTCAAATTGCCTATTCATCAGCTTTAAAGCCAAAGTAAGAAAGAAAGTAAGAAAGGGGATACAAAAAGTGAGGAGGAGATTCAGCTGAAAGCAGTCTTGCTAAAGAGTCAGTCCAATAGCCAAATGGTATGACCCTCGTGGAACTTCAGCAGGGCATCATTATCATGCACGTCCATCAGCTCAGAACAATGCTATCAGGTTTATGTTCCCAGTGGTGCATCATGGGTAGGATATTTCTTGAACCAGATCCTGGGACTTGGCGTTTGCTAAGAGGGACAGAACGTCACCCTGGCATTGTTTAACAATGAGTGGCAGGGATGTATTTCCATTCCACAATATGAAAACTAATATTGGGTTTGCAAAAACTGCTTTTTAATGATCTTTTTGCAGCCCTCCAGAAAAATCTCATTAGCACTAGCAGAATCACTGGGGGCTTTGTAGAACAAGCCCTGCGTGCTCTAAAGCCAGGGACCATTAGCTACTGCTTCCCTCTCTAATTAAAGAGCCCTGTGTGTCACCTGGGGGCCAGCAGAGGTTTGGGGAGGGAAAGGGCACCTAAAGGGAGAGGAGAGATCTGCACAAAGGCGTCTCTGGGGCTGTCAGACATTGAAAACAAAAGGCAAATGTCACATGAGGCTCCTTTCATCTTTTCCAGCTGAGCCTTCAGCTTCAGTCCAATGTGGGAGAAAAGATCCATGTGGGTTATTATGGAAGATGATGGTTTCTGCTAAGTGATATATGAGCACTGAGAATGATCTGTGGGACAGTTTCCCGATAAAATAATTATGACTCCATTCAAAGAGCAGCGCTAAAATGTCCCCAAACGAAATTTGGGTGTAACCTTCAACGCTCCCTTTCCATGGAGGCGCAGTTTGCAGCCACAGCTAAAGGTAAAGGTAAAGGGACCCTGACCATTAGGTCCAGTCGTGACCGACTCTGGGGTTGCGTGCTCATCTCGCATTATTGGCCGAGGGAGCCAGCGTATAGCTTCCAGGTCATGTGGCCAGCATGACAAAGCCACCTCTGGCAAACCAGAGCAGCACATGGAAACGCCATTTACCTTCCCGCTGTAGTGGTTCCTATTTATCTACTTGCATTTTGACATGCTTTCGAACTGCTAGGTTGGCAGGAGCTGGGACCAAGCAACGGGAGCTCACCCCGTCACAGGGATTCGAACCGCCGACCTTCTGATCAGCAAGCCCTAGGCTCAGTGGTTTAACCCAGAGCACCACCTGGGTCCCCACAGCTAAGGTGGCATTTTTCCATCTCCGCCAAATCAAGCAGTTGGTCTCTTACCTTTCTTGCCCTGATCTGGCCACAGTGATCCATGCAACGGTCACCTCCAGGCTTGATTATAGCTGACCAAGAAACTCCAGCAGGTTGAGAATGCCACAGCGAGGATCATGGGGTCCCTGCCGCGGGACCACATTCATCCAGTGCTTTACCAGCTGCGCTGGCTCCTGGTAGAGTACAGGGTCAGATTTAAGGTGCTGGTTTTGACCTTTAAAGCCCTATGCGGCTTGGGACCCTCATACCTACGGGACCGCCTCTCCCGGTATGCCCCGCGGAGGACTGAAGGTCCACAAATAACAATACTTTGGTGATCCCAAGCCATAAGGTGGCTAGATTGACCTCAACTAGGGCCAGGGCCTTTTCAGTATTGGCCCCGACTTGGTGGAACACTCTCTCACAGGAGACCAGGGCCCTGCGAGATTTGACATCTTTCCGCAGAGCCTGCAAGACGGAGCTGTTCCGCCTGGCCTTTTGATTTGGGCCATTTTAAAATGACGCTGCATTTAAAAAATTAAAAAATAAATCTAAATTGTATTTTAATCTGCATTTTAATCAATTGTTTTTCTTTCTTTTATGTTTTATTGTAACTTTATTGATGTCAGCCGCCCTGAGCCCGGCTCTCACTGGGGAGGGTGGGGTATAAATAAAATTATTATTATTATTATTATTATTATTATTATTATTATTATTATTATTATATACTAAATAATTAGATCATCAACAGTTTAGTCCAGGTAATCAGAGGTTAGTCAAGCCTAGAACTGGTCAGCGTTGAGGTGTGGATCCAGAAGATGGGACACAGTAACATAAAGGGTATCTCTGATCACGATCAGATAATTATGGAAGCTACCTTCTTAAAGCCATTTACTAGGGAGAAAGTTCTGTAGAGGATGCATGGGACTTTGCTTATGTAATCAGCAGGAGGAGAACTTCTGTGGTGGGGAGCATTCTCTAAGTTTCGGCCCATGGAAATTTTTGAATCCTGTGGGCTCCACTACTAACAATTACCAGACCTTTAGAAGGCATCTCAAGGCAGCCCTGTTTAGGGAAGCTTTTAATGTTTGATGGATTTCTGTATTTTAATGTTTGATGGATCTCTGTATTTTAGAATTTCTGTTTTGTTGGAAGCCGCCCAGAGTGGCTGGGGGAACCCGGCCAGATGGGCGGGGTATAAATAATAAATTATTATTATTATTACTATGGTCATTTTTCTCTCTGCTCCCTTGAATCAGCCCTCCACTCCATGAGAGAGACAAAAGGATAACATTGTTATCTAAGTATGGATATAATTAAAACTTCCATCTTAAGCATAGGAGTAAATAAACTCACAGGGACGTACTTCCAAGATTGTGCTGTGTGAGCATATTATGATCCCATATGTTGCTCTCAAAATTGCACGTTGTCATTGGAGTTTAAGTGAATTTAGGTGCCTAACTCAAGTTTGGGTCTAGGCTGAACAAGCTCTTTTTATAAGCCAGAACTGAACACCTGACCTCCAGACTGCAAAAAAACCAAAGCAATATTGTTTCAACCAACTTTTCTAAGGCTCCATGCTGTGACTCAAAACTATGTCAGTGTAAGGTCAAATACACATAACGTCTAAGCTTTTCATTATAAAAGCTATTTTGATGGGTCATGATAAGTTCTCAAAACCTGGAAGCACATCAAGAACCTAGAAGTTTGGAAGCCTCATAACTGATCAATAAAAGCAACATCAGACTTTCAGTCACTGGAGAACTAGACACATACTGGCCAACCAACTGTTTCTGGAAGTTGGAGGGGGGGGGAAACCAAAACTCAAATGTTGAGTTTCATCAACAGGAGCCTTCTTTACAAGTGAAACAAGGTAGTGGTTAGGTCACTGTTGGGATCTTGTAGAATCTTGCATTTGCATGGATCACTGCTTCTTAAGTTGTACTTATGCCAACTGAACACAGAGTTACAAAAATAACACAGGATTTGACATGCATGAAGAACGTCTGGAGAAACTTGCTACAGAAGCTAAAGAAGGAGGGAACTCTCTCTTTTTTAAATTCCAATAAATTAAGCTGGTGCTTAATGATGTACTAGTGGCATCTTCCAAGGCATGTCTACTCAGAACTAAGGTCCATTGAGTTCAATAGAACTAATTCCCAGATAAGTGTATATAGGATTGCAACCTTATCTTATCCGATACTTGCACATAGTGTGCATTTTCAGCACCTTGTCCTCCCCTACCCTATTGATTTCAGTATCTCCTGTGGATCCAAAAGGAGAAAGATGGTTTGCTTATGTGCCCCCTCACCTTCAGCCCAAGAAGCCGCCCAGTTCTGCCCTGCTTGCCAGAGGCCTGGGAGTCCAAAGAAGGGAGTCCAGTGCATTAATACTCCCCTGTTCAAGGTCGCAGTGTACATAACAAACATCCCATGCCGGCCGTCCTTCATGGCAACACTTCACACACCAAAGACAACTGAGTGCAGAAGGCCAGCTCTCCTGGGTCTGGGGAATCCTGCCCCTGGATGCATCTGAAGCAAAGTTTGAGCTGCATTGTTATGGCAGACTGTCTAAGGAATTTTTAGGAAAGCAAAAATAAGTTTTGCAAAGACTCGCTAAGATAAATAAATACTGTACATAAACTGGAGCATCAAGGTGTCTTTGCGCATGGCACCAAATTTCTCCAATGAATTGCAAGGCAAATGTCTGGATGAAACTTCTGAGGAATTTTAAGGGGAGTAAAAATAATAGCAATAATGATATTTTTAATAAAAAGAAAGAAATTTCTCATGGGCGTTTTTCACGTTCCCAAAGAATGAGTGACAGCTTGTAGTTCTGGAATTGACAGCCCTTTGATGTATTCCCAAGTGATGCCACACATAGCTGGTAGCTCTGAGCTGTCACTATCAGTGTTCCTGCATAGCTGCCTGGATAAGGTGCTGCCTTAAGCTGCAAAAACATTTTTTTTTCTCTTTTCTCTTCCCTCTTCCTTAGCTGTCTTAAATGAGGAGCAGCCTTCCGGGCCATGTTGTGAAAGGCATATTAGTTAACAGCTTTTAGGGATTGACTGGCAAACTGGATACAACAGAACTGAAAGCATATATATTGTTAAGGCATTTCTAATCATACCAGAAGCCTGATTAGTGACACTTGATGATGCCCAGAATAGTGTTCATTTATAATATCAGCATCTTTCATGGATTCACCTGCTAAGAGTGTATTTTAATGCAGGATAGTTATCCTTTGGTGCACTGCTTCTCTCATTTGGGACGTGATTCTCTCTGCTTCTGCTTCTCTCATTTGGGACGTGATTCACACTTAGCCTGCTGATAGAATTGCGTGGGTGGAGAGCAATCTTGGCTCTGTAAGGTCATCAGTTAATTCCAATAATAATAAAAAATCCCAGGTCTGATGTGGCCGTCTCATAATGAACATATGATGCTGTGTAGTCTGTTCCAAATGTAGTCTGGGTGGAAATTTTGGCCCGGGGTGTGGGGTGGGTGTCTTGCCCAAGGCAAGGTGGTTCTTTTAAAATGAGATTCAGAAGCAATGCAAAATACACAAGTGGGTGAGAAGATTAAAGATTCTGTTCCAAGACAGCAAGCAACGTATACAAAGCAAGCAAGCAACATATACATCTGCCACTTGGGAGCCCTCAAGAAGTGGCAAAGAGACTCCCCCAGGTAGCCTCAGCTTGCACGGCCCTGCAGCCAATCAGTCCGTGCACATGCTTCAAAGAAACTCTTCCCAAACTGTCCATTTTTATTGATAGACTGTGTGGCTTCCAAGACTGGCTACGTGCAGATCATCCATTAGCCACCCCCCCCTCCAAGGTCTCACTTTCTCAAAACAATGTCCAACATCAAAGAAGGTACCCAACATTATCCTCCACAACTGATTAAGGCAGCGGGGGGGGGGGAGTGTTCCACCTCCTCCCAATTTTCTCAGGACATTAAAGACTGTTCTCACATCATCAAAAAACTTAACAAGAGAGATGGAGGGGGAAGGAACAGAGGTGGGAAAGGTAACAGTGTCAGACCACGAACTTCTCAATACATTTTTGTCTTCCGGATACATTTCCCATACAGGGTGGGGGTCCACTAAGGGAACATGCAGGACCAACAGCACAACAAGCTCCCCACAGAGATCCCCTGCTCCCTGTCTGGTGACTCCGAATGCCCAACCCTAAATGCGGTACTTGCAAGAACAGCAGGTGGTGGAATCAGATTTTCTTAGGTGGCAGAAGGACGAATGATGCAAGAACAAGCATTTGTACAGCTCCATGTGGAACTCAGGCTGGAGACTTCCTAAGGGTAGAGCTTTATTTATCAATTTACATTTTTGGGGGGGGAAATGTCAGTCCTGCCCTTCTAGTTCCCATACATCACACAGTTTTGAAATCACACTACAGTGCAAAATGCAGCAAAGTAACAATAAAAATACATAAAATGCAAAGAAAGTGCACAACATTTTAAAACAATGACAAATAAACATGTCCCGAGCAATTATTTATTTATTATTATTATTATTATTATTATTATTATTATTATTATTATTAATACCCAGCCCATCTGGCTGGGTTTCCCCAGCCACTCTGGGCTGTTTCCAAAAAGGGATGAAAAATACATTAAACATCAGTTATTAAAAACTTCCCTAAACAGGGCTGCCGAAGTAAAAAAACAATAAAAAAATGTTGTTGCCAACCGATAAAAGGCAGCCAAAGTGTGGCCCATCCATGCTTCATGCGGCAAGTTATTCTACAGTATTGGTGCAACCACAGAAAAGGATTTATCTCTTGTTGTTATCAACTGTGCCTCCATCTTGGGCAGAACATAGAATGGGACTTCTGATTTTAGGGAGTGAATAGAATGAGAATGAGGCATTCCCCGGGCCAAGCCTTTTAGGATTTTAAAGGTAATCACCAACACTCTGAATTCTGCCCAGAAGCAAATTGGCAGCTAGTTCAGACACTGCAGTGTACTTGTAACATGCCCCCACACCCACTAACATCTTTCCTCTTCCATTCTGGGCCAACAGAAGCTTCTAAATACTCCTCAAAAGTAACCAAATGTAGAGGGTGTTGCAGTAAAGAAGTCTTGATCTCACTAAGCTATGTGTTACCATAACCAGCTTTCATATCCTCAGGAACAGCTGCACATCAACCTAAGGCAATCCTGGCCACTTCTGCCACCTCACCCTCCAGACATATAACTGTATCTAGGAGCACAGTTTTGGGAACCTGATTTTTCAAGGAGAGTAGAACCCCGACCAAAGCAGGTTAAATCCTATTCCAGAGTAGGGATGGGTGTGGAATCTATGGAACCTGAATCTGATGTGGACTCACCTGGTGGGTCAGAATGCAGATCAGATCATGGATCCAGCTCAGAATCTGCAATCTGAGGATGGCATTGTTCTAGTTAGTGGCATGCAGTCAGTGGACTAGGGGGACTAGGCTGGTCCCCTAAACGTTCCCAGTAAAGTAAAGTATTAATGTAGTAAAGCTTGGTGCCTCCTTCCCAAAGCCTAGGAAGCTTCTGCCCAGCTGAGGGAGGGAGGCACAATGCTCACACATACAACTTTGGGCTGTTGTGACATCATGTGCATAATGTCCCCATCCCCAAGTCACCCTCACAAGGTGGCGCCCCTGGCCCTAACTGTTCTCCTATGAAAAATTTCACTGCACACCACTGGTTCTAGTAAATGCTTCTTCTTGCTGTGTAAAAAAAAATCCAAAAACAGGTCATCCAGCCACACATGCAGTTCATTGCTGCAACATTTTGAATTCAATACTGCAAAATTCCTAGGAGCAGCAAAGTTTTCTTGACATTCTGTTGCTCTCAGGGGGAACTGTACCAAAAAAAGAGGCAACCTATGGTTGCCCCCAGTTTTTGCATAGGGGACAATTCTCCCTGGGAGTGAAGGAACACATTTTTCAAGTCCCGTTGCTCCCAGGAGACTCCACAGCGTTCAAAGCGAGTGGGGCCCTGCATGCCCCACACGAGCTTCTCCAGCCTGTGGGCAGCTGGAAAACCTGAGTATGAACTTTTTAAAAGGCAAGAAAGAGCTTTTACTGAAATAGAAGCAGCACTGCAAACCACCTTGTAAGTGCTTTCCTATTTTTACTTAAACTATTGTGTATCCAGGTGGGTTTTTAAGGATTTTCCCTTTAAAAGCAGCACCAAAACAGGACATGCACAATGAATCTGTCCACTCTTTTTCTTCCTCCTGATCAGGAGCACATCTGTATTGTTTGGACTGATATTCGGATTATTGGCCCTCACCCAGTTCATTGCCTCCAACCATCCCAACAACTTCATTGACATTTGATGAAAAATAGAAATAGGTTGTGTCATCCCCATATTAATGACAGCACATTCCAAAACCTTGGGTGACCTCTTCTAGTGGCTCCATGAATAACTCTGGGGACAGAGTCAGTCCCCGAAGGACCCCATCACCAAGAAGAGTCCCCCATCATCTTCTTGGACCATTTCCCAAGGAAAGACCAGAACCACTGCAAAGGAATGTCCCTCAATCCTATTCTTGCCAGCTCGAACATTTACGAATCTTTTTTTTTTCTTTCTTTCTACAGAAGAAATCCAAAGAAAGAAGCTACTGAGCTGTAGTTCTTCTTCAAGACAGAAGAAACATCCTCTCTGTCTCTCTTTTCTCCACATGGTGTTTTGAACCTGGTCAAGATAAGGAGCACAAGTATCATTCATTTTAGTCCAGCCACACGCTTATAGGAAAGTCTTAGGAATCAACTTTTGGCCATTGCAGCTTCAGTGTGCACCATGGCCTGTGTACAAACCTCACTTTCTATAGTCCACACACTACAGACTAAGCACCTTAGCTGCCAAGTATCCCGTTTTTCACAGGAAACCCCCAGATTTTAATCCATTTCCCGCTGTTCTCCCGAATGGAGAAAAATCCCGGAAATCCCCGGATTTCCTACCTGCCAGGGAGACTCCATTTTGGGTGCTGCTTTGCCCATGTGTGGGCACCGGAAATAGGGCAGAGCGGCACCGGAAGTCGCTTCTACGCATGCCCAGCGGCCGTCACCAAGATGGCCACCACCATGCAGCCACCACCAAGATGGCCGCCGGGCATGCGTAGAAGCGACTTCTGGTGCTGCTCTGCCCTATTTCCGGTGCCCACACATGGTCAGAGCAGCCCCAGAAGTTGCTTCTACGCAACTTCCGGTGCCGCGCTGCCGCTGATCCCACATTTATCAGCGCGAGACTTGGCAGGTATGCTAAGCACCCAGCCTTGGAAAATTTGCCTCCAGTGCAGAAGAGGACACACATTGGTCATCCTTTTTTTTTCATTGTGAAGATTTTGCCCCTCCACAAACACACATGGAGGTTACTATGGGTCAGTAATGCCTGTGTGCTGCTGACAGAAGCTGAGGATATAGCTCACTCCTCGGCACATTCTATGTGGAGCTATATTCTTAACCTGGGGAGAAAAAGAAGCTTTTCATTTTTATTCTAATACAGTGTGGATTGCATGTGTGGCAGCCTCAAGTCCCTGACGGCTCAGCCAGCTGTGCAATGCAATTTTACTCTTTTCAACAGAGGGTATAAAATAAATTAGGCTTTTTGCTGCCACCAAATTACCCCTGATTTTAAGGGCTTGGGTTTGCTACAGCTAGAGGTCATCTCCTTATCCCTCTCCTATAATATTCTGTGGTGTGCACTGATGGTAGGCATTTTATGTTTCCAAGTTTTGAAACACATATGTGTGTGTGATTTATATCCACCCTAGCTATTAGCAGATCCAAGGCACAATACATACCAGCTACAGAGTTGACCCAGAAGCCAGAAATTTGCTGTGTGTCCCCCACATCTTTTTTTTATTATTATCTGGAAGAATAGAACAGAGGGGAACAGGAGGACATGTTAGGAGCAGTGGAATGGCAATTTAAACAAGAGTGTTGCAAAAGGTCTTGCATCGCCTAAAATTATACCATGGTGCCTATTGTGAAAGCTACCTGGAAAATAAACACCAAGAGATCAGCAGAAGGTGCAGGGTGAATGGATGCAGAAAAAATGCCAAGGTTGGGTCTACTTGCATTTGTAGAAATCAGGCGGGAAATTGAACAGCTCTGTATTGACAGATTTCCTAATATGTGTGTTTTGTGTAGTCTACACCATTGTGTGATATTGCGTGGACCTCTTCTTTGCCAGAGAAGTGGAAAATCCAAGGCAGTCTTTGAAGGGTCCATTTTTAGAGGAGAGGGCTAGAGGCTGATGGATCCTTTCTGATATTCTGTGTTTGCCAATGTGTGTCTTGACTGGGCAACTTGTAGACGCAGAAAGAAACTGAGGGACTGGTGGACTCCCACTCCCACTCCCACTCCCACTCCAAAATGTTTTTCAGGAAACCAGCAATATCTGTCCACTGACTTGCATTAGGGGAAGACATAGATCCACATGCAAAGCAAGCACAGGTTTTAATCCCCTCCCCAAATCACTCTGTTTGGAGAGCCCTGGAAAGATAATCCACCATGAATAAATGGTAGACCTGCACTTCTGAATGAAAGTGAAATATCCTGCACCTCTGCCCCCTCCTCTCTTGAGCTCTGGGCATTTCCCCACTCATCTTGGTTTCATTTCTCAGGGATTAAAAATGGCCACACACTTTTTAGGCACCTGAAGACACAGAGCAACTCAAAAACATAGGGAGGCCCTGGTACACCTCAAGATGTCTTGTCTATAATGCAAACCAAATCAGAAATGTGAGGAGAACCTTCCTCCAATCAGAACTATTTGCCTTGTAGTTTGGGGTACAGACAGAGCGGATGCAAACCCCTTATATGCATACATGCAAGGGTATGGGCAGGGAAATGCGCAAGGCTCTTCCTGAAGTTGATTGAAAGATTTGAAAAAACTGCATTGAAAGATTGAAAAACTACACAGAAGAAAGTTGTATTTGAAGTGACAAAACAGCTTAACTCCTGTAACTCCATTCCCATTTTCTCATGTTCCTCTCCTGAGTGGAAACAGCAGATAATAATAATAATAATAATAATAATAATAATAATAATAATAATAATTTATTTATACCCCACCCATCTGGCCGGGTTCCCCCAGCCACTCTGGGCGGCTTCCAACAAAACACTAAAATACAGAAATCCATCAAACATTAAAAGCTTCCCTAAACAGGGCTGCCTTGAGATGCCTTCTAAAGGTCTGGTAATTGTTGTTCTCTTTGACCTCTAGTGGGAGGGCATTCCACAGGGTGGGCGCCACTACCGAGAAGGCCCTCTGCCTGGTTCCCTGTAACTTGGCTTCTCGTAGTGGGGGAACCGCCAGAAGGCCCTCAGCGCTGGACCTCAGTGTCCGGACAGAACAATGGGGGTGGAGACGCTCCTTCAGGTATACCGGACCGAGGCCGTTTAGGGCTTTAAAGGTCAACACCAACACTTTGAATTGTGCTCGGAAACGTACTGGGAGCCAATGTAGGTCTTTCAGGACCGGTGTTATGTGGTCTCGGCAGCCGCTCCCAGTCACCAGTCTAGCTGCCGCATTCTGGATTAGTTGTAGTTTCCGGGTCACCTTCAAAGGTAGCCCCACGTAGAGCGCATTGCAGTAGTCCAAGCGAGAGATAACTAGAGCATGCACCACTCTGGCGAGACAGTCAGTGGGCAGGTAGGGACTCAGCCTGCGTACCAGATGGAGCTGATAAACAGCTGCCCTGGACACAGAGTTGACCTGTGCCTCCATGGACAGCTGTGAGTCTAAAATGACTCCCAGGCTGTGCACCTGGTCTTTCAGGGGCACAGTTACCCCATTCAGGACCAGGGAGTCCTCCACACCCGCCTGCCTCCTGTCCCCCACAAACAGTACTTCTGTCTTGTCGGGATTCAATCTCAATCTGTTAGCCGCCATCCATCCTCCAACCGCCTCCAGACACTCACACAGGACCTTCACCACCTTCACTGGTTCTGATTTAAAAGAGAGGTAGAGCTGGGTATCATCAGCATACTGATGGACACCCAGCCCAAACCCCCTGATGATCTCTCCCAGCGGCTGCATATAGATGTTAAAAAGCATGGGGGAGAGGACAGAACCCTGAGGCACCCCACAAGTGAGAGCCCAGACTGAGCAGACTGTTTCCTGGTGAATTTCCTTTTAGTATTGTTAACACAACATAGAATGTTACAGAGCCTCCACACAGAGACACTTCGACAGGGGCGTAGCCAGGATCAAAACTAGGGGGGGGGCAAGCCATGGTCGTTCAGGGGTGGGGCCAAGGCACAGAAGGGGAGGGGCCACAAAGTGGGCGGGGCTAAAGGGCCAACGGGCCTGATGACATCGTGGCAGTGGCAGCAGTGGCCACCTTGTGCTTCTGGGGCTGGTAGCGTTGGCAGCTACCCTGCTTGGCTGGAGAGGACGGGAGGGTCGGGCAGGCGAGAGGGGGTGGCAGGGCGGGCGAGGGCAAGGCAAGACACGGCCGCAGCCACGACGGCTCCGAGGCGTTGCTGCATATCAGCATAATATTTCAACCATGGTTCAAGCCCCACCTTAGGAAAAAATCCTGCATTGCAGGGGGTTGGACTAGATGACCCTTGTGGTCCCTTCCGACTACAATTCTATGATTCTATTGATATATTACCATAGCATATGCATCATTCTGCTTTCTTGAATTGTCCTACTCCTAGGCATAGCACCCAACTCCTAGAGGCCTAGGTGCCCCCCCCCCCAATTACTGGTAAATACCGTATTTGAAAGAGTCATCCCCCCAGGTTGATGGGCTTTCTATGAGGGGCTTATCTGCCCCCCCTGTATTTTATTAAGGATGGAAGAGGGAGGGAAGGAAGGAAGAAATAGAGAGATAACTCATATTTGTGGGTGTCTCTGGATGATGCTGTGATGCTGGAACTCTGCAGCAAGAGGACAGGAGGGTCGGGCAGGCGAGAGGGGGTGGAAGGGCGGGCGAGGGCGGGGCAAGGCATGGCCGCAGCCACAACGGCTCCGAGGCGTTGCTGCATATCAGCATAATATTTCAACCATGGTTCAAGCCCCACCTTAAGAAAAAAATCCTGCATTGCAGCGGGTTGGACTAGATGACCCTTGTGGTCCCTTCCGACTACAATTCTACGATTCTATTGATATATTACCATACCATATGCATCGTTCTGCTTTCTTGAATTGTCCTACTCCTAGGCATAGCAGCCAACTCCTAGAGGCCTAGGTGCCTCTCCCCCCCCCCCAATTACTGGTAAATACCGTATTTGAAAGAGTCATCCCCCCATGTTGATGGGCTTTCTATGTGGGGCTTATCTGCCCCCCCCCTGTATTTTATTAAGGATGGAAGAGGGAGGGAAGGAAGGAAGAAATAGAGAGAGGGATAACTCATATTTGTGGGTGCCTCTGGGTGACGCTGTGATGCTGGAACTCTGCATGTACAGGAGCCTTGTAAGCAGCTTTCTCTCTGCTTGATTTACAGCAGGCACGTCCAACAGGTAGATTGTGATCTACCAGTAGATCACTGGATGTCTGTGGTAGATCACTGGTAGGTCACTGGCACCCCTAAAAAAAGCTCACCCAAAATTTTCCTCCTCCCTCAAAAAAGTTGAACTATGACCTGAAGCCCTAAACAAAAATGGGCCTCCCTCCCTCCTAAAAGAAGCTCAACAAGTTTGACCTAAACCCAAAAAAAACAGGGCTTCCCTTCCTTTTAAAAAAACTCAACAGCTTTGACCTGAACCCCCCAAAAGGGGGTAGATCACCCACAGTTTTAAACTCTGAGTAGATCAGAGTCTCTTGGGAGGTGGCCACCCCTGATTTACAGTATACAGATGCAGGAGGAGGGGCAGACTGGAACACCAATGCTTTTTATAAACATCACTGTGTCTGTCAAAGCTACAGCCCCCCCTTTCTTATTCACTTCTTTTTAGCCTTGCAGAGCCACCTTAGTCAAATTGAATCCTCTGAGTCTGCACCCTCATTAAATCGCCAATAGAACTCTTAATGCTCCTGAATGCTCATTAACAACTCCCACTTAAGAACAATAGGGTGAAATGGTCAGCTATCGAATCTTGCCTGGGGATATATGCTCCATTGTCTTAACTGCTTAACTACTGGTAGCCACTTTGCTTTATTTATTTGATGTGTTTTTGTTACTGCTGTGTCCCCCCCCCCAGCAAGCGGAGACTTAGCTGCTCTTGCTAAAGCAAAGCCCTTTCCACTTCAGTTTTTGGAGGGGGAAAGTGCTGGTTATGGTCTGTAAAATACATTAATTTTTTTGCTTCTGGGGGGGCAGCTGCCCCCTCCTGCCCCCCCTGCCTACGCCCATGCACTTCGATTATTCCTCTTTTTTTGTATGTGCTTTAAATGGTTCTGGAAAATGAAGGAAAGAGAAAGCAGAAAGAACCCCAGAAGCTGTGGAAAACACTCCGTTTTTTCCTAAGCCATGGTTTCCTGAAGAGAAGCAAACTTTTAAAACAAGAGAAGCAAATCTGTCGAGGTTTCTCCAAGCCCTTGTCAATTAACCAACTAATGCTTCAGCTGAGGGCAGAAGCAGCTCACCTGTTGGAGTGGAGACATGGCACTGGCATCTCTGCAGCAGCATCACTGCTACTTATTGGGAGGGAGAGAGGCGAGGTGATGGGGAATTTGGCAAGGTGAAGGAGCACGGATGAGTCCTGAATTGACTCCAGTGGTGTGCCCACACAGCTCTGACCTCCCTGCTGCCTTATCCCTCCCGCTGCCCACTGCCACTCTCCCTCTTGGTAAGTGGCAGCATGCCACTGCTGTGAGGTTAGCGCTGCATCGGTGCCCTACCTGGAGAGTCACTTCTGGTTGGTGGGTGATCTGATGATGAAAGTTTTCAGCTTTAATGAAAATGCAGCAAGGATGAGAATTACGGATGTCTATTGTGTAACTGGGTGAGAGGCAGTAAATTGACCGGTACTGTCCTCTAGCCTTATTCTCTGCCATTCACTGCTATTGCAGGTGGCATTTTGCAATATTAAATATAGCTCCAAGAGGCTGGGAAAAGAAATGAAGAGGTGGTTTTGAATTGGTTCTGTACAGGTGTAAATGACTGAGAGGACAGGGAGCCTCCTGGGGCAGGAAACTGTTTTTCCAAGAGGGAGCAAAAGCTAAAAATGGAAATGGCTGTGATCATTTCATTTTTCCAACTGCACACAACCACTTTATAAAAACTTGTAGGGGAGAAAAAAAGCCATATTTAAAGTACCTAAAATAACTACTGATAGGAGTTAGCTAGTTGCATGTAACCTACTGAGCTTTGCCATTGTCATGACAAATATGAGCAGGAACTATATCCCAGGAACAAAAAGCAAGATAAGCAGCTAAAGACACAAGAAATTGCAGAGAGAGACAAAAAGAACAGCAGGTGGCTTTTGTAGAAGTGCTCTGGTAAATACTACATATTTCTCCAAGGCTTAGTTCTCTTTTAAGTGTGCTGTTACATTCAAGATAAATGGTAATACTTGTTATTTACCATTAATACATGGAATGAACTTCCCATACATTATCTCAAAAATCCTTACAACAGGCAACATCTGGGGGCCGCGGTGGTGATGATCAGGTAGCAACATCCCCCACATCCATAGCTGTGGGCTAAAAAATCGGTTTGGCCGCATGGCTATTGTTTCACCGCACAGCCAAATTATACCTGCATCCTACACACCAATAAGACTTTTGGTCTTGTGAATTAGCTCAAAGGGACTAAAAATATGTCCCGTGAAGGCAGTCCTTCCATCTTCCAGGGCATTTATTGGTCCTCTAATGGAAAGGTCTATTTTCTATATATCAGGGTTGGGGGACCTGTGGCCCTCCAAATGTTGCTGGACTACAACTCTCATCATCCTACATCATTGGCCAAATTCTGGCTGGTGCTGATGACAGTTGGAGTCCAACAAGATCAAGAAAGCCAGAGGTTCCCCACTCCCAGCTGTATAGTAATAGCAAACTCATTATCCAAGTGTGCATCATTATGTAGCCAAATTGGCACCATCCATGCCCAAGGGGAGGGCTGTGGTCTAAACCACAGAGCCTGGGACTTGCCGATCTGAAGGTCAGTGGTTCGAATCCCCGTGATGGGGTGAGCTTCCATTGTTCGGTCCCAGCTCCTGCCCACCTAGCAGTTCGAAAGCACACCAAAGTGCAAGTAGGTACCGCTCCGACGGTTCTGGTTCACCAGAAGTGGCTTTGTCATGCTGGCCACATGACCCAGAAGCTGTCTGCGGACAAACGCCGGCTCCCTCGGCCTATAGAGCGAGATTAGTGCACAACCCCAGAGTCGTCCACAACTGGACCTAACAGTCAGGGGTACCTTTACCTTTATGCCCAAGAGGGAGATGTTGACAAGCCTGGGAATACCCCAAGTTTTGCCAAAGGACAAAAAAAGTCTTTTGAGAAAAAGCCATAAGAGGATGGGTACCCAACGCAGTGCAATGAGCACAGAGCACAGAGGTCATGGAAGCCTGCCTGACTGTTGGGGGTGGAAGAGAAATTTGGAGGAGGGGGAATGGAATAGAATAAGGTACCTTGGGAGAGGTCATGGCTGGCTGTTGGCTGCTGGCTAGAACCCTGAAGTGGAGCTTGCTCCCCTTTGAATGATTGTTGATCAGATCTGATCCTTGGGATGAACAATGTGAGAGGGTTATTCCTTTCACACCCTGCCCATTGGAAAGACAATGCTAGACTATATGGAGCTTTCATCGTCGCATCGAGTCCACTCTCCAGATCTATTCTTGCAAGAAATCTTTTCTGGGGTTGCTGTTCTGCAAACAACAGTCCCCTACCTTGTAATTGTGACCTAAACCCTTTATTCTTACCTATATGACCTTGACTGATTTGACATCCTATTATAAAGGCACTTCAAAGAAATAACTACTCATAATTTACTTGCAATTTTCCTTAGAACAATCCATTAGAAACTATTTTATCGTATTTATTATATTTTGTGATTTTCCTTGAAGGACTATCGAAATCTTTTCAAACATAGCTGCACATCAGATTATACACAGTAAGACGGTTCACACAGGAAGTGAGAGAAATAAATTTTAAAAGACTCCAGCTGATTAACGTAATCTGCCTGAGTTTAAACTCAGTAGAACTCGCTTGCACACAACTGAAGGCAATGCAACAATTTGATCACAGGCCTAAACAATTAGAAAGGCTGTGGTGATCCTAAACATGCTCAAATGAATCAGTGGCATAATAATAACTTTTCATATTATTATTGTGCACACCCTAATCTTCAAGCAGCGAGAGACTCCAGGGGTTGGTTTCCATGGAATGAAGGTCAATGGTAACTGTGGTGTTGTTAGGATACGTACGTTACACACATATAGAATCTGAGCATAGGCTGGAAGGGCTCACAGTATTAACACGCCAATAGATATTGGAGGGACGCAGGTGGCGCTGTGGGTTAAACCACAGAGCCTAGGGCTTGCCAATCTGAAGGTCGGCGGTTCGAATCCCTGTGACGGGGTGAGCTCCCATTGCTCGGTCCCAGCTCCTGCCAACCTAGCAGTTCGAAAGTGCAAGTAAATAAATAGGTACCACTCCAGCGGAAAGGTAAACGGCGTTTCCGTGTGCTGCTCTCGTTCACCAGAAGCGGCTTTGTCATGCTGGCCACATGACCTGGAAGCTGTACACCGGCTCCCTCGGCCAATAACACGAGATGAGCGTGCAACCCCAGAGTCAGTCATGACTGGACCTAATGGTCAGGGGTCCCTTTACCTTTAGATATTGCTTCCCCATTACATCTTCAGGGAAGCCTTCCCACCACAAGACATACCGTAGCTTTGGATTCTGCCTGCAGAGACAAGCTTCTCTGTGTCTCCTTTCAGCTCTCAGCATCAACTAAAATGCAAGCAAAGACTAGAGCCCACTGGCTTACTGTTCTCCTTCCTAGCATATCATGCCATCCATCCAGGATGGGAAAGCATCTCCAGTTGTCACTATAGCAACCTGGCTAGCCCTTTAGTTATGGAGATGGGGGTACTTCACTGGCCATCAACTTGACAAAGAAATGGGTCTGACCAGTTCAGCTGTGCCTTCTATTATATAATAATAATAATAATAATAATAATAATAATAATAATAATAATAATAATAATATACCACCCTTCATCCAAAGATCACAGGGTGGTTTACAACATAAAAACAAAAAAAATCATGCCACAGTATCTCAGACTTCAGATTTAGGACCTCCAACAGCCCCCTCTAGATAACTGGCTCCATTATCAAACTGCTCTTACCATCAAAAAGCTTCTGCTACTCTTTGACTATAATATATCCAACTAGTTCTAAGATCTTCCCTGCTTCCCTGTCTAGAGGTGATGCCATCAAGGTGTGGGTCTCCGAGGAGAAAAGAATAGACAGACTGGTAACTTGGATCTGGGAAGACAGAGGAGCCTGATTCTGTGAGAATCCAGTGTTATGGCATTCGGAAGCCCTCTAGAAATCTAATGTTGGACTGATATCTGTGAGCCTTTCCATCTTCTGCTCAGCCTATGCATCACATAGAGACCAGTTTCCAGTGACCTTCCTTCAAAGGAATCCCAACCTCAGGTATACTCTGGCAACCCTGAAATACCTCTCCCCTTTGCAACTGGGGTTTGTGTAGCAGTATCAAATGCAAGTGAAGCACCAGTCCTCTGCAGGCTAACCATCATATCAGCTAAGATTCCCTTTAAGAGGCCACAGATGGTCTCTTGAAATGTATCTTTCAGCCTTGACATTCTAAAGGGGACCCCTTAAGGGCTGCTATTCCATGAGGACAAGACAAGCATAAGGCTTGCTAGGATCTCTAGAAGACCCAACGAAATGAGATAATTAGGCAATGTGATAGCAGATTAAATTTCACTGTGAACAAGTGCAAGGTAATACACATTGGAAGGAACAATTTAAACTCCTTGTAAGCACTGATGGATTTTGAATTAGCTGTAACTTTTCGGGGAAAGGAAAACATCTTGGCAGCATTACCTTGAATTGAATGAAGACACCTGTTCTATGAGCAACAAGCAGGGGCTAAAGCAGAAAGAATGGTGGAGGCACCAGGTAGATGCCACTAATAGCACGAACAAAGTTTATATAGGACTATGGCTCTTATAGCTTCACAGCTCCCCCCCCCTTAATGAACAAATAAATAAAATGTTGCATGGCCATTCAGCAACTCTTTCGGCTTAGAGAGCTAAACACAACTCAGATGCCATTGCCTGGAATACTGTTTCCAGATGTGTTGCCCTTCCTCAACCTGAATAGCTTGTTGCTAACAGTGAGAGTTAACAAAGGGAGCGTGAGAGTGGTTTATAAAATCATGGACAGTTTCCTCCCTCTCTCGTAGTACTCAAACCTGGGGTCTGAACCCAGTGATCTGAATTGTAGTGTGGACTTCTTCACGCAGCCAGTGTGCACTCTTAAACTATGGAATTTGCTACCACCAGAGGTAGTGATGGCCTGTAGCATCCTAAAAATTCAATATAGGAAATAATAAACTATATGATCAGTGTGTCGGTTGAACTGGACGCTTTTGAATTCATAATTCACAATAGCAGACTGTTTCTGACTAGATCATAATAGGGAAATGATTTTTGATATGAATTTTGCAGATGCTGTACAATTGGCTGTGTTTATTTCTCCATTTAGAAATCAAATTTCCAGGGCCAGCTCTAGGTATAGTCTCGGTGGCACGGGGCGCCGGGGCGCCGGGCCGGCAGGCAGGGCGCTGCGCGTCGAAGCCGTGCTGCGCACTGTGAGGGCGGGGGCGCCGGAGCGATCTCCACGCCTCAGTGCCAGGGCGCCCGACCTGCTTGAGACTGCCCTGCACGTTTCTCTCTGTCTCAGGACTGATGCTGCATTAGCCAGATGCTGCCTGAGATCACAATTGGCTTTACCAAATGGCTGTTAAGTACTTTCCTTTGATGCCCAGATCTCTTTGTAAGGGATCCTGACCATTAGGTCCAGTCGTGACTGACTCTGGGGTTGCGGCACTCATCTCACGTTATTGGTCAAGGGAGCCGGCGTACAGCTTCCAGGTCATGTGACCAGCATGACAAAGCCGCTTCTGGCGAACCAGAGCAGCACACGGAAACGACATTTACCTTCCCGCTGCAGCGGTACCTATTTATCTACTTGCACTTTGATGTGCTTTCGAACTGCTAGGTTGGAAGGAGCTGGGACCGAGCAACAGGAGCTCACCCCATCGCGGGGATTCGAATCACCAACCTTCTGATCAGCAAGCCCTAGGCCATGGGTGTCAAACACAAGGCCCGCGGGCCAAATCCGGCCCGCCAGACCTCGTCATGTGGCCCGCCGAGCACCCCAGCCAGTGGGACCCAGCAGCGGGACCTTGCTGCTGAAGCGCCGCGTCGACAAAGCGCCGAGAAACAGCTGGGGCCGGGGGGGTAGAAAGGCGGTCGGAGCAGCACTGCGTGGAGCGCCCGAGCCACAGCAGGAGAAGGAGGAGGCAGCTTGCCGGGTCAGCGCCCGTCAGCGCCGCATGGAGAGTCCCGAGCCTCTGCGACGCAGCAGTGCTCTGTAGCACTTTGAATCCTCCTCCTCCTGCCACGGCTCGGCGCCTGGAAATGGCTGCTGCTGCTGCTGAAGCACAGACAAAGCACCCAGCAGCGCCGCATGGAGGAGGAGGAGGATTCAAAGTGCTACAGAGCACTGCTGCGTCCCAGAGGCTCGGGACTCTCTGCACGGCGCTGCCGGGCACCGACCTGGCAAGCCACCGCCGCCTCCTCCTCTTGCCTCACCTCCTCCTGCCGCGACTCAGCCTCATGAATGTGAGCTCAGCAGCGGCTCAGCCTCACGAATGTGCAACTCTGAGGCTTTACGCACTTCTCCTAAAACGGACACCCGCTGCCTCACGCTGCACGGGAAATGCTTTTTGCCCCTGGGTCCCTTCGCGCTCTTTTCTGGCGCTGAATCAAGGCGGCGACCCCCCCTTCCCTTTCTTTCTTCTTCTCTCTCGTTCTTATTCTTTCTTTCCCTCTCCTTCCTTCCTTCTTTATCTCCGTCTTCTCTCCCTCTTTCTTTTTCTTTCCTTCTTTATTCCTTCTTTCCTACTCTTCTTTCTCTCACCTCTTTCCTTCCTCTCTCCCTCCTGCTCCCTCCTTTCTTTCTTTCTTCCTTACTTACTTCCTTTCTTCCTTCCGTCCTTCCCATCTTTCTTCCTCTCCCTCATTCTTATTCTTTCTTTCCCTCTACTTCCTTCCTTCTTTCTCCCTTTCCGTCTTCTCTCCCTCTTTTTTTCCTTTCCTTCTTTATTCCCTTCCTTATTTCCTACTCTTCTTTCTCTCCCCTCTTTCCTTCCTTCCTCTCTCCCTCCCACTCCCTCTTTTCTTCCTTTCTTCCTCCCTCCCTCCCCTCCCCTCCCTCTCCCTCTCCTCAGAAACATAGGATGCTGCTTTATACTTCTGGCCCTTAAACCCTGGAACCAGGAGAGCAGTTCCAGTGAGTCAACCTCAGCCAGTCCCTTTGGTGAAGGGTGGTGGCTCACTGGCAGAACATCTGTCCTGCATGCAGAAGGACCCCAGCATCTCCAGGTACTAGTAGCTCTGCAAAGGTCCTGCATGAAACCCTAGCGAGCCTCCACCACCCAGTGCAGTTACCAAAAATCATTTTTCAATAAATTGTACAATAATTGTACATTTGAATATCTACTTGCCATTATTCTGACTATGTTTCTGCTTTCAGAGCTAGTTATTACTTACATTATTACAAAAAACAGTAATAATTGAATGCAGTGGCAATAATTTATGATAATAAAGAGTGGACACATAGTCCTACAGATACAACCGGCCCTTTGAGGGTGACCAAACTGCTGATGCGGCCCCCGATGAATTTGAGTTTGACACCCCTGCGCTCTGTGGTTTAACCCACAGGATCTCTCTGAGGTCCTAGCATATATAACCATGGCTACCATAAGGTTTCTATCTTTCCAGACGAAGGCAAGGTGATAATAGGAAGTTGTCTTTCTCTATCTCCTTAATCTCCTCTTTCATATGCATAACCTTTGAAGCCTAGGAATGCAAGTGGTCTGTGCATGGGAAAGTTTGTTTATGTTTATTGCTACTTCAAAGCTTCTTTGAAACATCACTCTCTGTCCATGTGGGAACATGGGGAGTTATATGGGCTACTTTGGAGGGATGTGATGGGTTCTTTTTGAATTCTGTGATGCTTCCTTGGCAGGTAATAAACGATCTGGCACGAGGAGAGAGGGAGAGGCCACTCTCGACATGCACTCGAGAAGTGCTCAGAGTCTTGTTGGCAAAACTCTGGCTGTCTTTGTCTTATTTTTCCCTTACCCCATTCTTCCCTACACTGATGCACTCCTACAATGTCCCCCAACTTGGATGGCTTTAAAAGGGGATTGGAAAAATTATTGGGGATAAGGCTATCAATGGCTACAAGTCATGATGACTGATTGCTATTTTCAGGATCAGGGACACCATGCCTCTGAATACTAGGAACTATTGCAGCCAGGCATGGATTCTGAGTTTCCCACTGTCCAGGCTTGCGCCCTAGGGAGGTCACTTCACTGCTGCTAATGCGCTGGTTTGGCTTCACCCCCAGAGGTGCACTCCATTGACTCTCGAGACAGACAGATGCCAACAGCAAAAGTTATATAATGGGAAACGGAATATAACTTGCAGCTTCCCTACATGTCTATCATTAAAAGATGCATTAGGTTACACATCTTAATAAGGAGGAGAAGAAATAACTATGCTAGGAGTCTTAAAGAGAGGATTAAAAGAATATACAAAAACTGTTTTCAAATCCTTTTGTCTCCAAAGCCAGTTGTCTTGGCAACACACATCCAAGTTTTTTGCCAACAGAAATGAGGAAACCACAACCAGTAAGTTCTTAAAAGATGTAAATTATCTAATATGGCATTTAGCGTTGGTTTTAAGAGCAGATCATCTTGATGCCTGCAAAGCGTAGACACAATGTGCCGTGATCTCATTAAATTTCTGGGGATTTTCAGATCTACTTTAATAGACTGGGATATCTTGCACTCTTTCAATTAGTTAGTAATGTCCATTACTTTCAGTGGGTCTACTCTGAGGAGAATTAATGTTAGATACTACACCATGTCTCCACCAGACCAGCTTGTTTAGCAACCAAAATCAAAAGGGCCATGCAATAGTTATGAATGAAGCTGCATTTTTCTACAATGCACTGTAAACAATATCAGAAACAAAACTATGGAGCAAAATATGCTCAAGCAAATTCTCCGTTCACAAAAAGAGAATAAACTCAAGTATTTAAAACAGCTAAAACAAATTAAAGTCACAGGAAATCTCGGGCAGTGGCAGAGGAAGGGCGGTGCAGGGGTTGCGGTCCACCCTGGGTGTCATCACTGGGGGGGGTGACAAAATGAGTTGTATGTTGTTGTTTTTAACGTTTTAGGAGTGACGTGGTGGCTTCGGCACCTGCCTGCCTGAAACAGCAGTGTAGGACTTGTGTCTGCCTACTGCCTCTCCCTCAGATGCCCTACAGCTGGGGGGGAGGCGGCGGAGAGGCTCCAAGCATTGGAGAGGCTCGCCCCGCCCCCATGGACAGTTCGCCCCCCCCCCCGCTGCAGGACACACACACACACCCCGCACCATGCACCCAGCTGCTAGCTACACTGCTGATCTCGGGTGTCAAAAGCCAGCATACAGAAATGCATCTTCAGAATTCACAAAAAGCTGTACAGTGAAGGTGCCAGACGCATCTCTGTGGCAAGGAAACCGATGAAGCTAATAAGCATAAAACAATGCATAAGCTCTTTCCAGGAATTCTCTCAAGCGGGGAAGTGGGGGAAGTATCTAGTCCTCATTATTACTACTATTATGCTTGCAATGTGCTAAAGGCTCAAAATATTATGATTTATAAAGTGGGGAAATCTGATTTCTAACATCTTTTAATGGTGCTAGCAGTGTAGCAGTAGTATACTACTTCCAGTGTTCCAGTTCTGTTTCAGTTTCCGAGTGGAAAGGATAATATTACTCTGATTTAAATACTTACTATATTTTATTTTTCTCTTTTTTTAGGCTTTGGGGGAAATGAATATTATAAATAGGGTCTAATTAGCAACTAGCTTTGAGCCTTTTTCTCTCTTGCAGGTTTGGTCACTGTCACTGTCTTAATCTCGGGAGATTACTCTTCAGTTGTCTGGAGAGACTTCAGTCGTTTTTGCAATCTTTTTGATTCCAGCTCATTTAAATACCATGGCTAATTTTGCAGGCTTAAAATGTCGAATAAGTTTAAGATTATGGCTTTTTAATAAGGGTTAAGAGGATCTTTCATTTCTACCAGATTACAAAATTCCTCGATGATTTCCATCTTTACAGAAGGTTTACAACTTTACAACTCTGAAAGAGGGGAAGGAAGTTATTTATACATATGATGATGGGGGCGGGGGGACACTTCCTAGAATTAGAAAAAGAAGATGACTCCGTTGTGTGCATCCAAGCCAAATTTTGCCTTTGAAGTTCCTGGTTAATGATACTATTTAGTATTTATAAAGCACTTCATAATATTCAGAGAGATTCACAGCACATTATCTCTGTAATTATTACAACAATCCTATAAGGTAGTTCAGTGTTATCCCAACACTGCAGGGTTGTGGTGGGGTGAGACTAAGATACAGCAACTCACTTAAAGATGCCTGAGGTTTTAATATAGAATTTCCTCATTTACAGCTCAGTCAATTAACCACTAACACTGTAAAAGCATTTATGAATCAAAATCAGGATATTTGCTCCTGTCTTAATCTTGTCAACGATGGCTTTGGTTTTCACTCAACCTGGTCATAATCTGCAGAGTGTGTCATTTTTTCTGATTCAGTTCTGAAAACATACATTTGAAAAGAAAAAACATATTAACTAAGTCCTAAGCGCGGGTGGCGCTGTGGTCTAAACCACTGAGCCTAGGGCTTGCCAATTGGAAGGTCGGCAGTTCGAATCTCCGCAATGGGGTGAGCTCCCATTGTTTGGTCCCAGCTCCTGCCCACCTAGCAGTTCGAAAGCATGTCAAAGTGCAAGTAGATAAATAGGTACCGCTCTGGCAGGAAGGTAAACGGCATTTCCATGCACTGCTCTGGTTCGCCAGAAGTGGCTTAGTCATGCTGGCCACATGACCCGGAAGCTGTTTGCGGACAAACGCCGGCTCCCTCGGCCTATAGAGCGAGATGAGCCCGCAACCCCAGAGTCGTCCACGACTGGACCTATCGGTCAGGGGTACCTTTACCTTTAAGCCTATCATTATTTTGCATGGTGCTGCATGGTGGCTGAGATCTGAAGGTCATTTTGGCATTACTTCTGGGATTTGATATCAAAGATTTATCACTGGACATGGTACATTTACATGGCATGAAGGTAGTGCTTTCCAAATCTACAGTTCTATGATTCTATGATGTTATGAATACTATTCCTGGCCAAAAAAATGATATGAGCAAGCTAAACTCTCAAGTCCTGGTTGCTATTCCTTTTTTTAGTTAGTTAGTTGGTTAGTGTCAGGGACCATGCTGAGGAGGGCTGCACTGAGGAAGAATGATGGAAGCCACCACCTCCCCCTGATCCTGATCCTGAATCTTCCCAGGAGCAGGAGGACGGTTTAGATTTGGAACAGTGGTTTGCAGAGGGACATAGTTCAGAAGGCAAAAGCTGGAAAATGCTGGATGGGGAACAGCTAGGAGAAGAAACACTGAAACAGAGAGGGTTAACAGATTCACAGTCTCTGCACATCATTCCTCCGCTCTCCCCAAGGTCGTGAAGAGCTCAGAAAGTCTCAGAACAGAAAGCACAGAAGGTACAAACTCAGATTACAAGAAGTAGGAGCGACGTAGATGAATAGGGATGGAAGGGGGTGTGATCCTTAATTAGGAGCACCGCCATTTCTAGGAGATGTGTTCTCTGTTCTCTCGCTGTGATCTTTAAAGTTTCTAACTGGTAAGACATTCATTTCTTTCCTCTTCTTATCTACTGCCAAGGGGGTGGGGGGAGGAAACCGATTCCCTGAAGCCTGACTGTTAGTTTGTCTGGTGGTGACCTGTATTGTGGGCTGAGTGGTTGCGACATCCAGTGAAGGGGTAGCACAGGAATGGTTCTGCTTCACTATTGAGCATACAGGAGTTAATTCCTGGTAGGATCACACCGTTAAGCACTCAATGCCCCCCCTCCAAAAAAATGATACCTAGAAAGCAATTGTTATATGTTCTGATTCAAGCTAATCCATCAAGCCTGTAAATGGGAACTGCTATTGAGGTCTTCCACTGGCTGGTGCCCACAAAGCCTCTGGCATGCCACTTGCATTTCCCCCTTTGGTTATGAGGTGATTAGGGGGGTTTACCCTTATCCATAGAGACAAAGCAGGAAGTTGAAAGACTGTTCTTTCCCACTTCCTTTTTTCAGCTCTGTGTGCCTTCCAAGGCTCAGATGAAGTCTCCTGGGTCCAACTATTATACAGATCCTTTGGGAAAGAGAAGTGTGCAGGAGTGCACAAACTTTCTCTATTTCTTCTTCTTGGAGGAGCAGGAGAACTGATCTGGGAGAGAGAAGTGACCATAAGGATAATATTCTTGGTACTTGTTCAAAAATCCAAATGTATCCATGGATGCATACCTGTGGAATGCCCTCCCATCAGATGTCAAGGAAATAAATAATTGCACAACTTTTGGGAGACATCTGAAGGCAGCCCTGTATCAGAAAGTTTTTAATGTTTGGCCTTTTACTATGTTTTTACATGTATACCGTAAGCCGCCCAGAGTGGCTGGGGAAACCCAGCCAGATGGGCGGGGTGGAATAGAATAGAATAGAATAGAAAAATTTATTGGCCAAGTACTAATATACAGTACTGTACTTGGAATTTTGTTTCGGCTACGATTGCAATGTAAAAGTACTTTATACAAAGTTTGCAGAACACTATTTCAAGATCACCAGCGGAGTGACTTCAGAATAGGTTGAGGTGGTTGTTGGTGCCTCTGGTGCCAACTGAATGGCACTAGTTGATAATGCTTGACTTTCGAACCTGCTATAAAACTGATTCAGGTTGTTTGCCAATTTTTTGACTCTCTGGTGCAGAAGAAGATGTTTTCCTATACAGTATTCAGTAATGTTCTGAAAATTCTTCCAAAGAGTAGCCGAGTCCCTGTTGAGAATTGACTCTGAATCATAGGTTCATTTTGCCACTTTAATCTCCTTCGCCAGTGCTTTTTGTTGTTGTGGTGGTGGTGGTGGTGTTAGTTTGAGGGCCCCTGGAAGGAACCACATACATGCATTCCTGTTGTACTGAAGTAGCCCTGGGAGCAACTGTTGATAAAGCCCGAGAGGGACTGATCTACTAATCAGTTTTCAATAAAGGTAACATTCATTTTCTTCTTTTGAGATGTTTACTCTTATCTGAGTAACGACACTTTCACAGAAGCTTGCTTAATGAAGATTAAAAACAAATACAAAGTACAATAACAGAATGAAAGCTAGTATAATCCCCTCACAATTAATATGCCAGCAGTGTGTGTGTGTGTGTGTGTGTGTGTGTGTGTGTGTGTATAAACACGGAACCCATAATATAAGACGTAATTTCCACAGGACCAACTTTTTTTGGGGGGGGGGAATCCAAGCAAGAAAGATACTGCTCATGAGACAAATGTGCAGAACTTTAAAGAACTTCATCAGCCTCCGTATGAAACGTTCAAAGTGGATTCTCATTCACTTTTTCCTAACTGTAACAGTTTCTCTGCTGCTTGGAACCTATCCATCGTGATCATCAGATTATGATTCTCTGTCAAAACGATCGGCTCTTAAGTGACAGTCAGCCTCACATAAACACGTTTCTCTGTAGTTAAAACCAGGAACAAATATAGGTATCCCCGATCGGTGAAGAGGTTTCAAATAAACACTGTCTGGCTTTTTTATGTTGCTTTTGTCACCACCACAGAATGGATGGTGGCTCTCTTTTAGAGGAAAGCACCCAGACTAAACTCAGATAATTACTTATAACAATAGAAGCAAAATGGAACTTTATGAGATTATAGTTGTACATAGATGTGGGAGCTGGATTGTGCCCCTCCCTGTGATAACTTCAGTGACAGCCAGAGATAATATATTCAGGATTGTATCTCTCTCTCCCTCCCCCACCCCCACCCAGTTTCCTATTTTGCATTAATTTGTAAGATCCTGCTCAGGCAAAACATCTGCAGGAATTTCAAAGGGAGTTAAAAGGACTTCAATAGGATTAGCAAAGAAAATTCCCAGAGGAAGGGCTCCACACATCTCTACAGTGAAATATATAACTATATATCAAACACTAAACGCCAGAACATCTTAAACATCAGGTCCTTTTAAAAGCACACCTGAAGAGCAAATGCATTCAGCACCTGCAAAGTACTGCTAAAGTCAGTTTAAGGTCACTCTTGGTAGAGAGCCGATTCCAGAGGGCCCTTGTTTTCCAATTTACAAACAGAAGAGGCCAGTTCATGTATTTTCAGGCATTATTGCTTCATGAAGGGACTTTCTCCTGTTTCAGATCACACAGCCTGCTGACACCCAACCCAGCTTTGTTTGGATTTTGGCTTGCATGCAAAAGCACACACCAAGATTCTTTACTGCAATTCACAATCACTACATACACACCATACATTTAAAACACATGGCTTTCTCAAAGAATCCTGGGAACTGTAGAATCATAGAATCATAGAGTTGGAAGAGACCACAAGGGCCATCCAGTCCAACTCCCTGCCAAGCAGGAAACTCCATCAAAGCATTCCTGACATATGGCTGTCAAACTTCTGCTTAAAGACCTCCAAAGAAGGAGACTCCACCACACTCCTTGGCAGCAAATTCCACTGCCGAACAGCTCTTACTGTCAGGAAGTTCTTCCTGATGTTTAGGTGGAATCTTCTTTCTTGTAGTTTGAATCCATTGCTCCGTGTCCGCTTCTCTGGAGCAGCAGAAAACAATCTTTCTCCCTCCTCTATATGACATCCTTTTATATATTTGAACATGGCTATCACATCACCCCTTAACCTTCTCTTCTAGTTTATCCCTCACAGAGTTCCTTCTTTTAGTAACTATTTGCTTCCTTTCAAGCTTTGCTTCCTACCTGCTTCCTTCCTTCTAAGTCCAGTCAATATCAGTATGATGTAATTGTAAGATGTGCTCGCAGCTCCATTTGGGCTACATATAAAGTCTGCAATCAGAATGGTTTTGTTAACACTTAGGTTTTCATTATCCTTTCAACCAGCCATCTTACCAGACTTCTTTCCACACACATTTGCAATATATGAATTTTATACACACATATATGTGTGTGTATCTGTATCGGAAATATTTTAAACTGGTTCTTATATATAGAAAAGTTTTTAGTTGTTTTTATCCTTTTAGAACTGTAACTTTTTTATTTGGTTTTATAATTGTATATTTAATTGTTGTAACCGGTCCTGGGCCCCTATGATAAAAGGTGTGTAGATATGTGTGTGAATGTGTATTCATTTAGTCACTCCAAAAAATAAATTTCCTCCACCAAGGTGAAGTCCTGACCTACCTTACACTTTGGCCACACTGGGGATCTGACTCTGCCGCTGTGAGATTTGCAAGGCCACCCACCCTGGTGTATTGAGCAAAGACTGCCAGCAGACGTAGGGGATGAAACAGTCGTCAATTTGAGATCAAGTGCATTATTAGCCCAGTAGGGCTGGGCAATGTTGGGTTTTCAACATCAAGGTGTATCGCCAGCCAAACTTTGCGGTTTGGCGATATACCATGATATTGAAAAAAGCTGCATTGGCCCCAGCTGGTGAGATCCCGGGTGAAACTGCCACAGCTCTCATTGTGGGAGCTGAGGCACCTTCACCCCAGAGCCTTGCGGGCTGTGGCCAATGCAGCTGGCCCCAGCCTGCTGCTCAGCCGTGGGGCGGAAAAGCTCCTGCCCCCAGCTGAGCAAGGCCCCAGGCCAGTTAGCCAGGCTCTGCTGGGGGTGGGAGAGCTCCCACCCCCAGTGGAGACAAACCCAAGTCCCCTGCCCCTTGTGCTGGAGCGGCAAAGTCCTTGGGGCTCCTTGGCCAAGCTCCTTCTGCCTTCGCTGGCATGGGGGGCAGGCGAGATACCTTGCCCGCTTCACTCCCCAAAGACGGACCAAGCGGCAGTAGCCAAGCACATGGAACCTGTAAGAATCTGTGCATTTGACTGCCTTAGCCCGTGTGGGTGTGCTATCTCTTTCCTCCAGTGGGCCCCAGGAGGAATGACACAGCGTACCCTCCCAGGTGAAGTCGGCAACGTGATGGGCTTGAGGGCATCCTGAGCAAGTTTGCAGATGACACCAAATTGGGAGGGGTGGCTAATACCCCAGAGGACAGGATCACACTTCAAAATGAACTGAACAGATTAGACAACTGGGCCAAAGCAAACAAGATGAATTTTAACAAGGAGAAATTTAAAGTACTACACTTGGGCAAAAAAAGGAAAGGCACAAATACAGGATGGGTGACACCTGGCTTGAGAGCAGTACATGTGGAAAGGATCTAGGAGTCTTGGTAGACCACAAACTTGACATGAGTGTGATGCAGCAGCTGAAAAAGCCAATGCAATTCTGGGCTGCATCAATAGGAGTATAGCATCTAGATCAAGGGAAGTAATAGTACCACTGTATTCCGCTCTGGTCAGACCTCACCTGGAATACTGTGTCCAGTTCTGGGCACCACAGTTCAAGGAGGATATTGACAAGCTGGAACGTGTCCAGAGGAGGGCAACCAAAATGGTCAAAGGCCTGGAAACAATACTTATGAGGAACGGCTTAGGGAGCTGGGTATGTTTAGCCTGGAGAAGAGAAGGTTAAGGGGTGATATGATAGCCATGTTCAAATATATAAAAGGATGTCATATAGAAGAGGGTGAAAGGTTGTTTTCTGCTGCTCCAGAGAAGCGGACACGGAGCAATGGATTCAAGCTACAAGAAAGAAGATTCCACCTAAACATTACAAAGAACTTCCTGACAGTAAGAGCTGTTCGACAGTGGAATTTGCTGCCAAGGAGTGTGGTGGTCTCCTTCTTTAGAGGTCTTTAAGTGGAGGCTTGACGGCCATATGTCAGGAATGCTTTGATGGTGTCTCCTGCTTGGCAGGGGGTTGGACTGGATGGCCCTTGTGGTCTCTTCCAACTCTATGATTCTAGGTGTGGGGTGCAAAGCCACCCTACCTGTGCCTTTTGGAGAGGGGCTGCTAGGGGCTGCTGGTGAGCACTGGGCCCAAGTCCCCTGCCCCTTGTGCACTGCCTGGCTGCCTTCTACCAGGAGGGTGGGCTCTGTCTTTCTGGGACGAAAGGTGCAGCACATCATCCCGGAGAAGGCAGCCAGGCAGGGTTGGGGCTCTCTCAGCTAGGAAGGGCAAGCTTCACGCGCCCCAGCTGAGCAGCCCCGATCCTGCTCCTACTTGCATGCAAGCTGCTTTGACAGATGTGTTTCCTCGAGCAAACACAAGCCAGAGGTTGTCAAGAAGCTGTGCACTTGGTTAGTTGACTAATGAACATTTTTAGAAAAGCAAAGGAGACAAGACACTGCTACTGGTCAGCACATCAGGAGACAACTGACACCCGGCAGTGCAGGTCTGGTGGATATACTGTAGTTACTACTGCCCCAAGCTCTGTCTTCTTCTTCCTGACATCCTGACTCCACTACTCTTCTAAATCTGCTTTTCAGAAGCTCAGGGCTACCATTTCCCCTTTTCTGTTGGTGGTCGGTTTCCTTGCCACTTGGAAGCCCCAGCAGGCATTGCACTTGAACCATGCCAGGATGATTGACAGGCATTTGCATGTGGCTGGTTGGGGCATATAAGCAGTGTTATCTCAAATGGGGGTGGGCAGATGCGGTTTGGAGGAATGTGTTATTGAAAAAGGTGAGTAATTCTAGCAGGATGAGCAGCAGGCAGATACAAACTTGCAAAGCAGATAAGGCATGTGAGCATCTCGTTTCAGGGTATTAGGCAACAAATGAGAGCAGCAGCAGAGATTTTGAGACAATGAATCAGCTGCAAAAATGAGCCAAAAATGGAAAGAGGGGTGAGCAAAAATATCCAAGAATATGCACATTTATTTGCTTGCAAGCATCTCCTTTTTTTACTGTGGTACAAGGTACCTAATGAATTACGGTGGGAATAGAGCAGAATTTCTTATCTGACTCCATATGTTTATCATGTAATGTCATCGACATATAAACTACACTTCATAGAGCCTCTTTGGTCCTCTCCTGTGGAATGCTCTTCCAATAGCCTTCTGCACTATCTTTCAAATGTTTGCTGAAAGCATTTCTTTGCTACCAGGCTTATGCACACAATGAAGAAAATAACATTTTCTGCAATAGTCAGCTGAAGAGCTTTTAATATTTGTGTTGATGTTTTTATTGTATTGTAATTGTTGCAAACCACTTTCATTTTCTTTATTAAATTGTGGCATACAGTTTTTTTAATAAACAAATAAATAGGCTAGAATTCAAATCCTGATTTATAGCAAGAGCATTTGTATGAGGTCCTGTAATAAAATAGAGAGGAAACAATGGTTCAGTCGCTTTGCCAGTTGGTAGGAAAGCCGGTGGGTTCAAGAATCCACCAGACCATTGACAGCATGCTGCATTATAAAGCTGGAACTAGATGAGAAGTGCATCTGAATTTCAACCCAAATTACTTGGGGCACTTGCAGGATGTTGATATACGCAATGCAAGTTTATTTGCAACAATGTTTATCTGCAACAAACCCACCCCAAATGTGAGGCTGTTTGAGATATGGAAAGGAAAAGGAAAATGCACTGGAAAGTGTGGGATAACGCATGCTTGATGCAACATTGTCTAACTCCCTACAAAAAAAAAATCAGTGTGAATGCAAAACAAACAAAAACTGGTCATCAGGTATTTATTTTTGTGCTTTTATATTGTAATCTGCCTTATGATCTTTGAATGAAAGGCAATAAAGTATTCTATTCTATTCTATTCTAGACATTTAATAAATAATCATAATCATAATCTGGAAGCAACTCATAAGGCAGCTTCCCAGTAGGTCCCTATGTTTTTCAGTTTCACCATCTTCCTCCCCATACCTGCCTCTCCTTCTTGATTCATGTGCTGTCCCCTGACAGCACTGGATTGCTCTGAGCTACCCAGTTCAGTCTGTTTAAATCCAGGGCTATCTCATCCTGACTCAACCAATACCGGAATCCCTCCAAATAGAACCAATTTGGCTCAGGCCTCGACTGAATCTGGTGCACAACCCTACTCTTGGCCATACTGATTGGAGCTGAACTCCAAAAACATCCCAAGAACACCATGTTGACAACCTCTGTTCTAGGCTCTAAAGGTAATAACCAGAATTTTGAAATGAGCCCAGAAGTGGACCAGCAGCCAGTGCAGCTAGAACCACAGGGGGTTACATGACCCAGTGGATTGGTTCCAGTCAAGACTTAAGATGCCAAAGTTTCTGGAAGTACAGCCCCATATGAAGCGTGTTCTAGTAGTCCCAGTGAGAGGTAACTAAGACACACATCTCCCTGGCCAGGCCTGTTTTTTCTAGGAATGGGAGCAAATGGGGCACTAGCCTAAACTGGGCAAAAGAGTCATTGCTGTAGACACTTCCTACCTCACATCTTCAAGAGTTCCACCTGCAGCAGTAAAAGACTCTGAACTGCTCCATTAGGAGCATAGGGCCTTATGCTATGTCATACCATTGGTCCATCTAGCTCAACAGTTTCTACACCAAGAGGCAGTGACTCTGCAGAGTTTCAGGCAAGGCGTCTTAAGCAAGTCCTACCTGGAGGGATAAAAAAAAAATTGTCTCTGAAATTTTTTACACATCACTTGGGAAGACAGGTGAACTAATGCCAGTGTACTGGGAGAAGCAAAGATCACTAGTGTTGAAGCAATGATTCTTCAACATCAACTTCGTTGGACTGGTTATATTGTGCGGATGCCTGATTATCGTCTTCCAACGCAACTACTTTGTTCCAAACTTTAAAATGGAAAACGTAATGCTGGTGGTCAATGAAAGAGGTTTAAAGACTCTCTCAAGGCAAATCTTAAAAAATGTAGTATACTGTAAACACTGACAACTGAGAACCACTGGCCTCTGATTGGAGGCGAACCTTTACCAAAGGTGTCATGGGCTTTGAAGACACTTGATCTCATGACGCAAGGGAGAAACATGCTAAGAGGAAGGCACGCTTAGCAAACCCTCACCATGATCAACCCCCACCCGGAAACCTATTTCCTCACTGTGGAAGGACGTGTGGATCCAGAATTGGCCTCCACAGTCACTTACGGACTCACTGTTTAAAACCATGTTCATGGAAGACAAGCTTACTTGGCTATGAGTGATCGCCAAAGAAGAAAAAGACCTAGAGATGCTGGGGATTGAACCTGTGAGCCTCTGCCTGTGGAGCCCATGCTCTCCCTCTGAGCTGTTGCTCTTCCCACTGGACCAGCCTGATAACTGATAGCAGCAATGCCATATTTCAGACTTTGCAACCTCTACTGCCCATCTTTTCTGTTCATCACCATGCATATTAGACTTGTTCTTCTACATCTCCTCTCCCAACTGATAGATGCAGGAGCAATAGACCTCAGTTCACTATGAGCATCTAGCGCCTCCTTCGGTCTTTTAACAGGCCACACAAATGTTACAGCTGCCCCTGAATTAGGTAAAGTGGATTTTAATGATAGTTTTCTCTCTGGCCTGGAATGTCCCTAGGAGGGCAGGCACACTCTTTTACAATGTGCCTGTAAAAATGTCTCACTGATTATAATGTTAAGCTAATGCATATGTTTATTGTTATTAGTTCCAATCAGCTATTATTTATAACCGTGGTTGTATTATTAGCATTACAGCTGCCATCAGTTCGTTGGGTAAATATTCAAAGCAGACTAGTCAGAAAGAACCAAAACTATAAACATCACAGCTTAGTGCAAAGGAGGCTGTGATTATAGTTTCCAATAAAATCAAGTTTATTTATTCTTAACTTAAGAGGCTGCTGCTATTTGGATTCCTGTTTCCTTACAGCATCTTTTCAAATTCTTTGCAATCCATTTACCCACATTTCTTCTTAGAAAAAATAATAACCACTTTAGGGGGGGCATGTCTCCTAGTGCAGTGGTTGCCAGTTGATGAATGGCCCATGGCACCATTTACATACAAAAACTACCATAAAGATATCAAAATTTTCAAAAAGTAGGGGGTCCATGGCTTGGCTTTTGAAAAACAAGGGGTCCACAGTACTTAGCTAATTGGGAGCCACTGCCCCTAGTGCATTTGTCCAGTCCATGTCTGGTTTAAAGAGACAGAGCAGGGGCCATGAAGAGGCACATCAAATTGAGCATAGGTCACTTGGTCTTCCCCACTATGGTGATATGTAATTTATTCCTATTTCATTTATAGTAAAAAGTGAAATAAAAAAATTGCACCAGTGAATGTAAATTAGCATATGAATTTTTAATGCACATCTGAGTCCTCTTTTTGGCATAAGCGCCCCCCTCCCCACCTTTGATATTTTGTCAGTTTTATTTCAGCTTCATTTACCAACTCTGCTTTAGGTCAGAAGCTTATTTCCTCCAAATCACACTTGCCTGTTCCCAAAAGACTCACAATTTGATTGATGGTACAGCTAGGCTTAGTTTAGACCCTGGGCTGAATGATCTTAAAGGTGGGCAGGGAAGGCTTTAGACAACCATGTGAAATACTTCACTTGTGAAACACACATTTCTCTTCTCGCACTCGCCCACCACCACCACCACCACCACCATTCCATACTTCTATAACTTCTGTGCTCCCTGCTCTACAACTGACATGTTATAGCAAAATCCAACAAACTAGTTTCCCAGCCCTGGCTTTTTTTAAAAAAATAAACGGAAAGATTTTAAGTGTGTGCAGATTTGTTTTAAAACTCACTTAAATAATAGCGCCATCATAATTAAATTAATAAAATGGAGTTTGCTTTTGCTAGTCTGCACTAGATACATTTATTTGGGAATAAAACCCATCTTCTTGTAGAAAATGATAATAAATATTATGAGGATCTGCAACCAAGTCTATGCCTGGTCGGCCAGCCCCTAACGATGCATAAGAGGAAATGATGGTGCTGTGATGAGCCCCAGCCACAATGGGCTCCAGCAAGTCCAAGAAGGCTTTCATACTGATACAGAGCTGGTTTGCAGCTGCTCCTATCATCAACTACTGGGTATCATTTGAGTGGTGAGCTGGTTACAGCATCCTGGAGTTCAACCCTGAGGTCCAGCCTTAACTACACCACTGGATTTTACACCGAATTTAACAAGCTACACAACTTGGGAGTCCAGAGTACACCAGCAACTTCCTTTCACCACAGAATGCAACTAAAGATCTGGCCTCATTGAAGGTAGGTAGCTGTTTCTTCATCAACTCCTTATGAGTCCTTAAGAGTTGCAATCCTGACTCCCTCACCAGTTGGTACTGGTAGGGTACCAATCCTATTTCTGTAGGGTTGTGCACAGTTCCCCCTTTTGGGAAAAAGAGATAGAGGCAAAATAGGAGTCATGCTGTGAAAGAAATAACCTTAGCGCTTAACTGGCATTTCCATCTGAAACACATTTATTTTAAGTCCCATTGACATCAACTAGGGAGGGGTGAGAAATTCTGCTTAGTGTGCATTTTCTTGCAAACGTACCTAATTCTCACTTCTCAAAAACAATATGCAGACATATATCCTTTGAAATTCACACTTCTCTGAATTTTGTAATGCGGGAGTTTAAAAGACAACCACCACCGAGTTAATGCAGAAGTGTGGCGAACTGAATTTAGCATTGGAAAAACAAGAGACAGGGAGAAAAGTTAATTGACCAATTTGGCCATCCCTACTGAATTCCAATAACTATCCATTTCCAAGCTCCATCCATTTCAGCCCCCCCCCCATTGAATTACCCCCTTCTGTGCCTCTTCTCTCCTTCTGGGCTCTCCTCACCTGCACAACCCTTGGGAAGGGCCATCGCTCAGTGATAGAAGATCTGCTTTGCAAGCAGAAGGTCTTTAATAGGACTTGGAGAGACTCCCAATCTGAGACCCTGGAAAGCTTCTGCCAATCAGCATGGACACTGGATAGACCATTGATCTGTCTCAGTATATGGCAGCCCATCCTCCACTGTGCCATATTGGTCTTAGGGATTTTCACACAATAAGAAAGTAGCACTCTGTTAAAAGGCTTTTTACTCCTAATGTTGGTTTGCCATTTTTCGAATACCAAGCTCACATCCTGTTGTCTCCCTCCCCCACTGCACCCTCCCCAATATCTGTGTCCTATTTTGTTGGCCCAGTGCTAGGGAGATGCTTGTCTTCTTCCTCCCTCATTTTGTTTAAAACTGGGTCAGTAGATCTTTTTATCCTGGTGCGACACCATTGGAGTAATGTGATAGATTAAACCCAGGCTGTCAATTAATTCCTAAACAGGCTTAATTTAATTTTCCTTCTCAAATAAACCCAATTTACCTCCATGGAGGTGTGACACGTCTGATTAGACAGAGAGAGACTGGGAGGAAGAAAATGGGGGGTGTACGCGTAACACTATGTGATAAGAGATCAAAGTGAACAGATCTCCTGGATACTTCTATTAGTCATTCAAAAGGGACCTTAATTCAAACATTTCCTCTGTAACTCTTTAATTAGAAAGATAATTACTCCGGATTCTGATGGAAAAGAAAGTTTAAAGGTCAGCCCTTATTTTAAAAAGTAGATTTAGGGAAATTAGAAAAATCAGATAAAGATAAATAAGTCTTGTGTAGGCTGCATTCCTCAGCAAGGAAATGCTTAGCACGCTGGTCTACAGGCAGAAGAGCAAGGATGGGGTAATTTTCTCCTTTTGGTTACAGGTAGGTAGCCGTGTTGGTCTGAGTCGAAACAAAATAAAAAAATTCATTCAGTAGCAGCTTAAAGACCAACTAAGTTTTTATTAAAAATAAAAACTTAGTTGGTCTTTAAGGTGCTACTGAAGGATTTTTTTAATTTTGTTTCTCCGTTTGGTTTCCCTCAGTTTCTCTCTCTCTCTCTCTCTCTCTCTCTCTCTCTCTCTCTCTCTCTCTCTCCGAATCTTAAGTTCAGTTCTCCACAAGTCAACATCAGTTTGAATTTTTTTCAAAGGCGCCTTGAAAATTCACCAGCATTTTTTGCAAATTTCTCCTAATGCACACATTTTTGTATGCAACTTGCGTAATAGACATTTTTTTTGCAAAACCATGTTCCCTAATAAAATGCATCTATATGTGTGTTATTTCCCCTTACGTATGTGTTTTTATGTTCACTTTACCTTAGTACATGCATTTTTACACACATTACTTGGCTAGAGAACTGCACTGCAAAATTTGGAGTTTTGCAAATTTCAAAGGATGACTTCGTTTTGGTTCATGTATTGATTTGGTACATCTCGTTTTGGGTGTGACCTGTGCACAGAGTGACTTTGCCTGGCAACAGAAGGCTCAGAAAGGGATACATGAGTCAGAGTTGTGTCTCCCCTGGCAGCTTCTTGTGAGATATCATGGAATACTATCATCATGATTTTGGTATTGCTTTTGTTTGTTTGTTTTTTACTATTAATCTTGTGAGATTGACTGATCAAGGGTGGCCAGATGTCAAGGGGGACGTGGCTCCTGCAAGATTAACTACTGGGAAGAAGATTGGGATTGATGGAGGTTGTAATCCAACAACATCTAGAGGACAATAAATTCCCTATCCCTGTTTTAGCTTTACTTGGAAGGAAGTGCCATTATACTTAATGGGATTTACTTCCCATGTGAGTTTTAATGTTACTTCAATTAAACCCCTCCCCTCCAACCAAAATGAATTGTAGAATCGTAGAAGTGTAGAGTTTGAGGGGACCCTGAGGATGCTCTTAATCCAACCCCCTACAATGCAGGACTATGCAGACTATACAGGGATTGAACCTGCAACCTTGGCATTACCAGTACCACGCTCTAACCAAATGAGCTATCCAGGCTTAAACTGGTAAGTATCTTTGTACACCTGCTCACTCCCATTCTTGTTGCCCTTACCTTGCCTATTCCTCTTCTCTCTGTGTTGCTTGTTATCCTTGCCTGTCCTTTCCCTTATCTCCCATTTTTGTCTCCCTTGTATTATCTGTTTGACTAATGAGTTCAGACTATGTACAGGTGCTAGTAACTAAAGTGATTTATTCAAAGGGTAATATACCACATCCCGGACCGTCTGATGTTGTCCTGCATCAGGCCAAGGGAACAGGTGGAATGGGTAGTCTAGATTATTTATGCTTTAAAGTCCAGTGCATAGTTAATCCACTATGTCTAAATGCAACAAAGCCCACACTGTTGAAATTTAGATGGTAAGGTTCTCAGGGCAGAGACCTGGATTTTTTGCACTTTGCTAAAAAAAATTGTAATCCTTTTGCACCAGGTACAAACTTTGCAGACTTAGTCTGCAAAGAGTACTCTACATCATCTTTCTTACAAAGTGCAGATGGTATTAATTATATGTTCTCTAAAATCACACACACACACACACACACACACACACACACACACACACACATTTTGTTGTTAATCTCGAGCCTAGGAAAAGTTCTGTGAATAGGCATGTTGCTCTTCATCCATCTTATTAATAAAAGTTTTATGATATCTGTAATAAAGGTTTTATGATACTGTTCAATGTAAATATACCCAAAACACACTTTACTTTCCATGGACGTCACAGGCAAAATCACTACGACACACTTGGCTCTTTTTTGGGGTGCACTGCAGGTGCCACATACTACCTGTTCTGCATTTGTAAAAATTTGATCACTTTTTATGGCAGTGCCCACACTTTGGAATTCCCTGCCTATTGAGATCAAGCAGGTGTCTTCACAATGCACTTTTTGGCACCAGCTGGGCAAGCGTACCCAGATGCTTAGAAATGGGATAATTTGAATCTCTTTTAGTATTTTAACTTTTGTATTCTTTAAAGTATGGCTGTGTTTTTTCTTTATTTTACTGGCTTATCTTTGGTAAACCACTTTGAGGAGTTTTTTTTTACAATCAAGCAGTGTACAAATTTGAAGAAATAGATAAATAAAATAATAATAAAGAACAGAAGCAGCTACATGTTTGGATGTAGGTCTGTCTACTCTTCAGTGATCATTAGGAGGCCTGGACTTGAAAAGCTGAAGAATGGCAAAGATGAACAGAACTTTTGGGGGGGGGGGCAAAATGTTACAGTATCTAGAGTGGTGGCTTGAAAGTTGCACAGGGCTTTCATGATTAGCAGGACTGCAAGATCAATGTGGCTGTTCCTGCTGCTTGAGATTTTCCTTTGTGCATTTGTAGTATGTTGAAATGTATGCCCATTTTCTCCAGGGCACCGCTTGTTAAATCTTTTCAGTATGCTTGAGCCAAACATATTGTGAATGTAAAAATGATAGTTGAGGTCAGAAAGCTTTTATACATGCGAAGCCAACATCTATCATTTTGATGACATTGTAGGCGTATCAAGCAGAATTGTAAGAAAGCAAAAAGGTATGACGTTTTATCCAACAAAGTTCTTCTCAGAGTAGTTGGTCTACTCAGAGTATGGCTAAGATTAGATACAGCCCTTGGCATGCCCCAAAATGCCAAGTGACTCTTGCATACCACAGAGTTTATTTTGAAAACATGAAACTGAAGGCATGCATCACTCTAGTTGCCCCAAAGTGCTACAGTCATTCTGAACTGTTTTGTCTGAAAGGTGAGACCTCATCGTATTTAGAAAGCAGTATTTTTCACTAGAAATAAGAAGTTGGGCAGACATTCAATAGGGTTGACATATTTCAAGATATGAGCTTTTGGGGGAGCTCCCAAAAGAATATTAAAAACATGATAAAACATCAAACATTAAAAACTTCCCTAAACTTCAGAGGTCTTCTAAAAGTAAGATAGCTGCTTATTTCCCTGACATCTGATGGGAGTATGTTGCACAGGGCAGGTGCCACTACCGAGAAGGCCCTCTGCCTGGTTCCCTGTAACCTCACTTCTCTCAGGGAGGGAAACGCCAGAAGGCCCTCAGCGCTGGACCTCAGTGTCTGGGCTGAATGATGAGGGTGGAGACGCTCCTTCAGGTATACTGGACCAAGGCCGTTTAGGGCTTTAAAGGTCAGCACCAACACTTTGAATTGTGCTCGGAAATGTACTGGGAGCCAATGTAGGTCTTTCAGGACCGATGTTATGTGGTCTTGGCGGCCGCTCCCAGTCACCAGTCTAGCTGCCGCATTCTGGATTAGTTGTAGTTTCCAAGTCACCTTCAAAGGTAGCCCCACGTAGAGCGCATTGCAGTAGTCCAAGTGGGAGATAACTAGAGCATGCACCACTCTGGTGAGACAGTCTGCGGGCAGGTAGGGTCTTAGCTGGCGTATCAGCTGACAAACCTACATTCTATGAAGATTCTACTCCCTTGAGTACTGAACACAAGGCAGTGGAAGTTTTTTCCAGCTATTATTATTATTATTATTATTATTATTATTATTATTATTCCCTGCAAATGCAAATATGTTTATTCGGCTGTACGCCCATCATAAAACACAACACAACAAAACAAATCAAATAAAAACGCAGACTCGTACAAACCACAGATAATATAACACAATTCACAGCTCACAAAGACAAATATTAACAATTCAAAAAACATATCTTGAAGGTTTAAGATTAAGATTAAAAATTTAGGCGCCTAACTAAAATCAATATCTGATGTCATTAAAAAAAAATACTTATAACTATCAATAATCAGCTTACATTCCATTCCGTCTCTTGTACGAGAGGACGGCTGTTAGGAATTTAGCAACCTGTAGAGTGATATAAGGGTCCACATCTTGAAGAACCCAGGCTAGCTGAAGGTCAACTGGATTGTCAGCCATAGGCTGGATTATGGAGTTTAATATACTAGCACGAGCCGAACTGTACATAGGGCAGGTTACAGGTAGGTAGCCGTGTTGGTCTGGATCGAAGTAAAATAAAAAAATTCCTTCAGTAGCACCTTAAAGACCAACTAAGTTTTTATTTTGGTATGAGCTTTCGTGTGCATGCACACTTCTTCAGATACAGTGAAATGGAAGTTTCCAGGCACTTATGTAGAGAAGGGGTGGGGAGGGGTGGGGAGGGGGAGGGGGGATCACTCAGAAGGGTGGTGGAAATGGGTGATTGACTGACTGATAGCTGTTGATGACCGCAAACGACTGCAAATGGTTTTGCATGAAAAAGCAAGGGTTGAGATGGCTGAAGATCGCTTATCATGTATAATGAGATAAGAACCCGATATCTCTGTTCAAACCAGGTCCCTCCATGGTTTTGAGCTTGGTGATAAGTTGCAATTCAGCAACTTCTCTTTCCAGTCTATTTCTGAAATTCTTTTGTAGTAAGACAGCTACTTTGAGATCTTGTATAGAATGTCCTGGGAGATTGAAGTGTTCTCCTACTGGTTTTTCTGTCTTCTGGTTCCTGATGTCAGATTTATGTCCATTTATCCTTTGGCGTAGGGTTTGGCCTGTTTGTCCAATATAGAGAGCTGAAGGGCACTGTTGGCATTTGATGGCATACACAATGTTAGAGGATGAGCAATTAAATAGTCCTGAGATGGTATGTTGGATGTTGTTGGGGCCAGTAATGGTGTTGTCTGGGTGTATGTGGCAGCAAAGTTGGCATCTGGGTTTATTGCAGGCTCTGGTACCAGTGTCCATGTTAAGTCTGGTGGTTGTATTATTGTGGGTGAGGAGTTGTTTAAGATTGGGTGGCTGTCTGTAGGCAATGAAAGGTCTTCCTCCCAGAGCTTGAGAAAGGGAGCGGTCATTGTCCAGGAGAGGCTGTAGATCTCTGATGATGCGTTGTACTGTTTTAGCTTGGGAGCTGTATGTGATGACTAGTGGTGTTCTGTTATTTTCTTTTTTGGGTCTGTCTTGCAGCAGGTTCTCTCTGGGTATCTGTCTGGCTCTGTTGATCTGTTGTTTAACTTCATCAGGTGGATATTTTAGTTCTAAAAAGGTTTGCTGTAGATCTCTTAGGTGAGATTCTCTGTCTGTAGAGTTGGAACAGATGCGGTTGTAACGTAAGGCCTGGCTGTATACGATGGATTGTTTGGTATGTTTGGGATGGTAGCTAGAAGCATGTAGATATGTTTGTCGGTCAGTTGGTTTTCTGTATAAGGTGGTGTACATAGGGCAGATAAACATAACATGGTGTAAAGATTCAGTTGATTTCATTTCGCAAGCACACATTGAAGAGACTTGGCCCTTAGTAAATCTATGTCTCAGCACGTTAGTTGGAAAAACATTGAACCTAGCTTTAAGGAAGGCATATCGATGAGACGCGGCCGTAAGCGTTGTTAAGTAGGATGGAGTACGGTAAATAGGGGTTATGCCAATATTTAACGGTGAGCAGACTCCCCCGCCAGCTAGACAATTTTGGTATAGCTCCACATCATCCAACCTTTGGTTTATACACCTTTTTGCTGCATTTAAATCCAGTTTGAGCAATTCAGAGGGAGAGATCTCATAGGACAACAATTTGGCATGGATTTTTCCGGTCCACAAATTTGTGAAGTCATCCCGCCACATGCATTGAATAAGATAGTGGTTCGGGAGTTTATGCCATAGGGATATCCAGTAAATCAAAACTCGCCTCCATAAGACTAACTCAACTGAAGGGATCTTCATTTCTAAACGAATAGCAGCATTACTTACGCATGTTGGTAATTTTAAGAGTCGACGTTCCCCAGCCACAAAAATGCAACATAATGGAGGAAAATGAGGGCAACACCACATTCCTGAATTGTCTCCACCTTAAGTGGATTGTGGGGTTTCCATAGGCATCTGGTTGGCCACAGCAGGAACAGGGTGCTGGGCGAGATGGGCCTTTGGCCTGATCCAGCAGTAATCTTCCTACGTTCGTACCTGCCAGCAACTCTCCTCCCAGATTATCACTCTCATGAATTGACCAAGTGATACCATTGGTTTAACTCAAGCATTTGCCCCTTGAAATCAAAAGGACTTACAAACAACTTTTGCTGGATTGGGGCCCAAGGTAAGGTCTTGCACATCCCCTTCTCTGAGTTACAGCATAAAGTTCCTTTGGAGGAGTGAGAGCACTGGAGACATATGGTGTGCTTTTCTAATTGTGTTTGTCTCTAAATATATGCACTAAACAGTTATTTTGTTTGTTTGTTTGCACATATTTATAGCCTGTTCTTTGGTCCCAAATACTTTCAGAGTTGCTTGCTCAAAGGAGACATCCATCAGCTCAAGCCTCCTACAGATACTTGGAATAAAGGTAAAGGTAAAGGGACCCCTGACCATTAGGTCCAGCCATGACCGATTCTGGGGTTGCGCGCTCATCTCGCATTATTGGCCGAGGGAGCCGGTGTATAGCTTCCAGGTTATGTGGCCAGCATGACAAAGCCACTTCTGGTGAACCAGAGCAGCACATGGAAACGTCGTTTACCTTCCTGCTGTAGCGGTTCCTGTTTATCTACTTGCATTTTGACGTGCTTTCGAACTGCTAGGTTGGCAGGAATACTTGGAATAGCCAACCGCTTATTAGTAACCATAACTTATTCCCCACATCAATAGCCAGTCCATTTTAAAACTAAAAGAAAGCTGAATAGGATGTCCATATTTTCATCAGAGAAATGTTGGAGGGTCTGGAATAGGATGTCCCTATTTTCATCAGAGAAATGTTGGAGGATATGCCTTTGCATTGTGCAAAGAACAGTATATATTCTTTTCTCCATTTCAAATATCATTCTTCATAGTCTGTGTGGTGGGGGTAGGATGGATACATGGGCATATGAAGATCCATGCATATGCTCCCCCCCTAATAAATAAGGTTATATATACATATATATAATCCTCATCTTCCCCTGCCCCCAGCCTATGTGATGCTTGAAGCTGATGTGAATTCACAGGCTCACAGATCACTGCTTGGAATCACTGGGCTACAGGAATGTCCCCAAGTACAGCTGTTTCCCCTGCTTCGAATGCAGTTTCTACGTGTGAGAGTCAGCAATGCATCCAGAGCCTAAATCAAGGCAGCAGAGTGAGACTAACTCTTACTTAAAGAGCAAAGCCTGTGGTGGATTCTTTTCTGTTTTCTTTACAGTTTTTCAATCAATTATCTTTAAATTTTAGAGATAGCTATATCGATTCTCAGATCTCTCCATGCTCCTAGCCATCAATGGGAGTTCAAGGTTGTCACAGTTACCGTTTATCTTGTTGATTTTATTCCTTCTCCCCTTGCAACGGACATGGCTGAGACCAATTTTATTAATAATACAGCCAGGCTTCCCTCCAATACTTTTGAGGAAAGCTGCAGAGGTTAAACTAGCATATGCTAGTTTCATGAAAACCACACATTTCCATCCTCTGAGGATAGGAACTTTGGTGGTTCAATGATGCCGGAGTTATGTCGTACATGCCCGAAAGTGTAAAATAGGGATGATGAGCAGTTAGCATTGCACTTGGTGTCATCTTGGAGTCCCTCTGCTTCTCTGCCCAGCACCAGATCTCTTAAGTGTACTGGTCAATTTTTGTAGTGCTCAACAGAGGTGATGTGTCTTTTTAAAGGGGGGGGGGGGGTTGTGTGACTTTTGAAGGCAAGCAGGCTGCCCTTGCTTGAGTTCCTCAAGACCAGGATAGAAAATGCATGAGAGAAGCTTAACATAGGGAGCTGCCTTATACAGAGTCAGACCACCGGTCTATCTATCCAGGTTCTCTGGGATTTCAGACTAGGGGCTCTCCCAGGCTGACCTGGAGATGCCAGGGATAGACCCAATGTCCTTCTGCAGGCAAAGCAGATGCTCTATCAATGAGCTAGATTGCTTGCATCTCAGAATAACTAGGTTTAAGCCCCAGTGCCCAGAGAGAGTCAGACAGAAGCTTGCTCATATTGGCTTTGAGAGCAATGAGGCTCACTTGGACTCAGAGTGCCAGGAGGTTGTCTCACAATATCTGTAGCCCCAGCATAGATGGCAGTTCTGGGTTGGTGACATGAGTGTGGCACATATTTCCATGTGAGGCACAATCAGGTAAATGACATTTTTGTGATAGAGAGCATGGATTTTTATTTTACCCATAATGCACCAGAACTTTCAGTGGGTTGCGTACTAGGGCAATAGATATAGTAGGTGCTGCAACATGGTTGCCACCCAATGCCCAGGTAGGATGGAGCCCAGGATGGCACCCTGCCAAGGACTCCCAAACCTTGAAGCCAGCCCTGTTCCCCTGAAGGGCAACACCTCAGAAATTACACTTTGGCCACCTCATGAGAAGAGAAGACTCCCTGGAAAAGACCCTGATGTTGGGAAAGATTGAGGGCACTAGGAGAAGGGGACGACAGAGGACGAGATGGTTGGACAGTGTTCTCGAAGCTACCAACATGAGTTTGACCAAGCTGCGGGAGGCAGTGGAAGACAGGAGTGCCTGGCATACTCTGGTCCATGGGGTCACAAAGAGTCAGACACGACTAAATGACTAAACAACAAGATCAGTCACGGAAATACACACACAAAAATGCAATTAGTCTCTGGTATGAGGGTTCTCTCAAACCTGAGCCCTGGCATGCATTCCGACATGCATACTACTTTCCTTGAATCTGCTAATACTTCCATTAAATAATACTAGGCATTTTCATGATAGCAGCAGTCATATGATTTCTGAAGAAGGCCCTCAAGCCTTCTTAAAGGAAACCATCGCAAATGTTTTTAAACAGGTTAACGGGATTGAAGAAACACAACAGCAGCTCGTTTCTGTGGTTCTCAAAACAGTGTTTTGTGCTCCCCCTGCTGGCTGTGGAGCAACAGTTTCATTCAAGAGTATCCAGTAGCCCCCAAAATTTGCACAAATGGCTTGGGGCTAATCTCCAAAGAGGCTAGAGACTGTAGCGCAGTGGACAGCGCCAGCTAGCTGTGGGTGCTGCATAATGTATAGAACAGATCAAAACTTTCTGATAGCAGGTTCCATTGTATGGTTTGTTTCTTATCCTTCCTCAAGTTGGACAGGGGAGCATATTTGCCGCCGCCCCCCCCCCCCCCGCCAATTCTGTCTGCACATAACAGGCTGGGCTGGCAGACTAGATCATAGATCAGACCAGGGTGACAGATAGTGAGTAGTCCAGCCACATCCAATGGGTGCAATGGCTGAGCAATGATCTGAACCCAGACCTCCTCCTTTCAAATCCAGTACTGCATCCACTACTTGTTACCTCGGCTCATTGCTATGAAAAGCGTTTCAAGCATAAACATAGCCACATTTGCCTAATTGGGATTGCTGTCATCTTCCAAAGTAACAGACCACATGGGATGCAAAGCATTCAATTAGGCATTTTAGATACCATTGTGCGCCGTGCTGTTGGATTACCTTGAATGGGTTTGTTGCTATGATTTTGCTGAAAGTGTCTCTGGATGGGAGCCTGAGATTTGAAAGAAAGGAATCTTTATGCTCTTTAAGGGTTCTAGATGTCCCCTCAAATGGACAATTCACCTGCAGGCGTAGTGGGTGTGAGATGAATGCTTGGCAGGCTGTGTGTGAGGAACAGCAGTGTGCAGTTCTGAAGCTGGAAGAAGGAGGGATGAGAGCATTCCAGCCAGAGTTAGCCCAAAGTGGGCATGTAGGCAGGGCCAGCCCTCCCATTAGGCAAAGTGAGGTGGTTGCCTCAGGTGGCAGTCGTATTTATTTTAATAGGCTTTTAGATTGCTTTTTAGGCAAAATTGTTTCCCAAAGTGAGTTGAAGCCATGAACAAAAACATAGCCACAAAAGACAGGGAAAAAACATTTAAAACAAGGAAATATATTTTTTCCATTTGTAAACAAGGGATTGTGCTTGTTAGGATTGTGAAGATTTTAGCATATCCACATTGACAAAGCTCTTTGCAGGATTCGGAGACAACCCTCTGATTGCATGTAATTGTTTCATCTTTGTTAAATATTTCTTAATGAAATACACACAAATCAACACACCATACAGAGAAATGACCCACCTAACTCTTGAGAACAGCATTCTGTATCCTAGATGCTGATAAGCACAGAGTGGACAGTGCTGTATTTGCCCCATGACCTGCCTTACTGCCTCTTGGGGGAAGTAAAGGAGGAAGTCCCATCACCAGTGTTGAATTCATCTGCCAGGCTGATCAGCTTCTGTACATGAAATGATGGGAGTAACCGTCTTGTTCTTTGCCTTGAGCAGCAAAACATCTTGGGCCAGTCCTGGATGTATCCATGCGATACTGTTCATGTTGCTCTCTGGTGGTCTTCTGTCTGCCAAGTGTCTGGAGTGTGCACTTACATAAGAGGAGCCCTGCTGGATCAGGCCAGGGACCCATCTAGTCCAGCATCCTGTTCTCACAGTGGGCAACCAGATGCTTGTGAGAAACCCTCGTGCAAGACCTGAGCACAAGAGACCTCTCTCCTCACCTTGTGGTCCCCAGCAGGTGGTCTTCAGAAGCATTACTGTCTCTGACTATGAAGGCAGAGCATAACCATCAAGGCTTGTTGTTGTTGTTTAGTTATTTAGTCGTGTCGGACTCTTCGTGACCCCATGGACCAGAGCATGCCAGGCACTCCTGTCTTCCACGGCCTCCCGCAGTTTGGTCAAACTCATGTTCGTAGCTTCGAGAACACTGTCCAACCATCTCATCCTCTGTCGTCCCCTTCTCCTAGTGCCCTCAATCTTTCCCAGCATCAGGGTCTTTTCCAGGGAGTCTTCTCTTCTCATGATGTGGCTAGTGAATATTGATTGCCTTCTCCTCCATGAATTTGTTAGTCCTCTTTTAAAGCCATCTAAGTTGGTGGCCATTATTGCTTCCTGTGAGAGCAAGCTCCATCATTTAACCATGAGCTGCAAAAAGAAGCACATTCTATTATCTGCCTGAATATTCCAGCTTCGTTGCATGTCCATGAGGTCTACAGTTATGAGGGAGGGAAAACAGTTTTTCTCTTTCCACTTTCTCCATGCAATGTATAGTTTTATAAACTTCTACATCTCACCTCCGACTTGCCTTTTCTCTGAACTAAAATGTCTCAAGCACTGCAACCTTTCCTCATAGCAGAGTTCCTTCACCCCCTTGACCATTTTGGCTGCGCTTTTCTGAACTTTTTCCCCAACTCAACCATTTCCATATTGAGGTGTGGTGACCAGAATGTGATTGCACAAAATGGCATCCTATTCCATGTTTCTGGTATATTTTTTAAAACAATTGTATGTTGCCACAATGCCTTAGTCTTTCATGTTCTTTCATCCAATGGTAACTAAACTCAGTAATGCTGCCCATTGAACAGTTCATGTTTATCTAGCTGTTCTTCTGTATAGCCAAAGTCATGGTCAGTCAGCCAGGATGGTGGATTTATCCAAAGCAGATTCTCTGGCAAACAGCAACCTTCATGTCAGGTTGTGTGCCAGTGCAAAGAAGGCCCATTGGCTGCAGGGGGCACAAGGCCTGCCAATCCTTTTCCACATGCAGTCATATGGCCAAATCTGAAGAACAAAAACCCAGTATGTCTATTACAGTATGTCAGGGCCAGATGAAACTGCACTTGGCGGCTTGGCTTCTCTTTGCTGAGGGAGAAGAGTCAGTTAGTCAAGATAGCAAGTTGCACAGACCACAGAGAGTGCTGCACCGGAGTCCTGACACTAACTCCAAGTTCATCCACCCTGCAAGAGACCCCTGAAACAGATGCCCCCATGCTGGGATCCTGAGAGACTTTAATCCCCAAACTAGATATCATAGAGGACATTCCCCAAGGACTTCACACCCCATCAAGCGCATTCGCGATTGCAAGCAGTGCACCTGGCAAGAGAGAGCAGAGAAATGAGGCAATACCAGACACAAAGCCATAGGGCTGCCCTTTCAAGGCTCTTGATTCCTCAGAAATGGTGTGAAGCGTGGGAGGTGTAGAATGGCTCAGTTAATACCAAGCTTTCATTGGTCACGGTTCTGAAGGACCTGCCGTTTACCACTCTGACAGGTCCAATACTTTGGTGCAATATAGCCTAGTTGCACCATAAACTTTAATCTGTCTTCCTGATCACCCTTGCTTCCTGATTCTAAACTCTCGACTTTTTAGTAGATGTGCAGTGCCATCTGTAGTAGATATGCAGAGTGAGCTAAGAGATAAACTTGGTCCTGGGTGATCTGCTGGTGACAAGCTAGCACTGAAACAGAACTTCCTCACTCCTTTCAACAAGGCTTGCTTCTCACTGCAGCTTATTTTTTTGCCTGCCCTCCATCCACAGCAAGAATCTGTGGACCTCCAGCTGTTGGTGGACTACAACTCCCATCATCCCTGACCCACAGGTCTTGTTGGCTGAGGCTGATGGGAGTTGGAGTCCACCATTATCAGGTTCTCCATTCCTGTTTATGGGTTGATGCAGTGGGTGCCAACCTTTTCTAGATACCGTATGTAAAATATTCAGTATTGGTTAATATTCATATTGACCAACAACCCTTTGCTATATCAACAATTTCATGTAGCTCTTCTTCATTCAGACAAGCTTCCAGTAGCAAATGAATCTGCTTCCCTACTCTTGCCTCTTACATTCTGTAGGGCCAACAAATCAACCAGACTCTAATATTGGCACCCCACGTTGGAACAGCTGCCGACATCATCATCATTAAATCAAAAGGACCCACTTGAATCTCTAAGAAAATGGAGCCATGAAAAATTAACTACATAGATTTATGAGGAACAAATCATATGCCATTAACCTGATCACTCCAGAATCAAATTGCAAGGTTGATGAGATAAGGGTGGCCTGGCCTCTTATTCATATTGGCAAAGACACAAGTATTGCCATTTGAACTTTAAGTAAACAAATAATAATAAAGGTCAATGTATTGGGGGAGAGGTATCCAATGGAGCATCCTAGAGATTCATGTTCAGCTCTGTTTTATTGAACACTTATATTAATGATCTGGAACAAGAGTTAAAGATCAAGCTAATGAAATTCACAGATGATGCTACATCAGGAAATATTGCAAATCCCAGTAAGGACAGATTAATGATGCAAATTCTGTTCTGTTCTGTGCACAGCCTTATGCCAAATCCTTTAATGAGATATCTTTGCACTTCAGGGGTGCAAAGCCACAATTATATGAACAGGATATGGCATATGAATTGAAAAACACATATTTGTAAAAGCGGGGCAACTCACATATAAACAATTAAAATAAAATGCAGGTTAATAATGGCTATATTAGGCATTAGCCTGCTGTGAAATGCAGTGGGAGATATTGCAAGAGTGAGGGGTGTCATAACCTTAGAGCTGATCAACATATTAGTCTTATTTATTTATTTCATACATTTCTAAGCTACCTTTCATGAACAACAGATGAAACAAATATACAATTGGATCAGCAAATATTAACACACAAACATCAATTTACAATAAAGCCATTTAAAATAAGCCCAGTACCTCAGTCTTCAAATGTAATCCATTCTGGAAGACTGTTCAGATTCCAAAATGTTCAAAAACTGAGGTGGAAAGGGCGGTCTGTAATTTCAATAGAGAAAATTGAGGGTGGGGGACCTCAGTGAAAGCCGTTTGACTTCCGAAGCATGTTCGAAAACAGAAGCAATTACTTCTGGGTTTTCGGCATTCGAAAACCAAAATGTTCAGCTTCCAAGACACTCAAAAACCAAGGTAGCACTGTACAAAAACCAGCCCCCTTCCATTCTCAACCAGACCCACATAATACAAAGACCAGTTCAGACGTTATAGAAGAGAAACCCCAACCCAAACTGGGGGTGGTCAACACACAAAATAGAACTGAATGTCTCAAAGTTAACTGAGGTTACATAGGTTCATAGCCTCCCCAGTCCTCATATGTTCCCACTGCCACACCTGTCTTCATGGAGGGGCTTATGTCCCCCTGTGGAAGAATTGTGCTCTTTTACACAAGGGCCCAAGCCCAGTCTCCTCTTTCATTCTTTTGAATTGGTAGGAGAACCAATTAGAGCAGTTGTGCTTTTCTCTAATTTGTGGAAGGCTAAAACTGTAGGGCTTAAGGGGAGATGATCACATTCCAGTTTCTGCACTAAGGCAGACACCTCAGTACTCTAATGCCCCAAACAGATTATCCATATTATGTAGATTATCCTGTCTGTGCCACAAGCAAGATGGAGCAAGGTATGCCTTGCCAGAAATGCCTGCTGGGCATGGAATGGATTTAGTCAAAAAGAATCCAGATGGCTCAGACAAGTAATGACTGCTGGTTGTTGCAGAGATCAAAATGACACCCCTCACATTAGGTTTTTTATTTTCAAGTTATGCCCACATTTAAGCATGCAGGTCCCTTTTAAGTACAGCGCATTAGAATTCATTGCAAAGGCATTGCATTTGCTGTTTTCTGCCAGCATCCCCTTATGACTGATGCCTTATACAGAGAAATCATAGGGCACATTTTCATCCAACCTCAGATTACTATCCTATTCACAGGCGTACCAGAGGGGCTGCTGTGACAGGTATCCAAAGAGACAGGACATTTTGGGGCATCCCTCAGCTGACTCTCTTTTTTGAGTTTGTCCCCGGGAAACACCCCTCCAGTCACCAAATTTATTTTGATCTCTTTTGCAATTGCAATATACGTTTTATGAGAGTGGGTCCCTCTGAATTTGCCTGAGATTCTGATTGAGATTGTGGTAGAGTGCATGGAACAATCCTAGAAAACAGGAGTTCAACATTGTACAAAGGGACTTCTGCCTTCCATACACAATGTGGGAAGAAGAACCCATTGTTGTTTGTGTTTTTGACAGGATGGGTCTAGGCCACAGTTGTGCTGTAAATAAAACACTAAGTTTCATTAGCACAGACCTAGCCAACATGATGCCCTCCTGATGTTGCTGGACACCAACTCCCATCAGCTCCAGTCAGGAAGGTCAATGGTCAGTGATTATGGAAGCTGTAGTCCAATATCTGAAGGCCATCATATTGGCAACTCCTACATTAAGTAAGTAGCGATGTCTGTTCTTACTGACAGCCTGAGGGAACATTTTACAATTACGTCAGAGATGAAATTCGTTGGCATATCTCACCTGAGATAGCAACCTTTCCTAGCCCTTTTTTCAGACATTCAGATTTCACATAGAAACAGCAGGTCTACCAGTTGCTTGGAGTCTATGTGCCTGAAAGGTTATGTATATAGACTCTGTTATTGCAAAGACAGGAGACAGGAAGCTGCCATATACAGTAGCACCTCGGCTTACATTAAACGTAAACTTTGGGTTGGGAAAGCGGCAAACCCGGAAGTGTTTTGCCATGAACGCATATGCAGAAGCACTCTACCTCACTGCAGTCTGCCACCGCATGCACATACACAGAAGCAGTCCCTCTGGTTGCGGAAACCTCGGGATCCGACCAGAGCTCCGGAACGGAACCTGTCCGCAACCGGAGGTACCACTGTGCTGAATCAGACTACTGGTTCCATCTAGCTCAGTACTGTCTGCATTGACTGGCAGAAGTTTCAGTCAGAGGTCTCTCCCAGCCCTACCTGCAGTGGCAAACCTAGATTTTTTGAGCCCTGAAGCTTGAACTGTTATAGGGGCCCCTTCGCAACCAGCAACGAGGTCTGGGTAACTACTGTTATCTTCTTCAGTGGGGTTGTTTACAACAATCTTTACAACATCTATGTTACTGGCCCTCAAACTTTGGAATTGTTGTAATATATACAATGGAAAAGTTGAGTTGTGTGACTCAGATTGAGTCTACAAGACCCCCCCCTTTTTTTTAAGCACTGCGGACTAAAGTCACTTCTAGGGCCCCTCTGGGATTAGGGGCCCTGACGTTTAAGCTTCCTTAGTTTCATAGTGGATCCACCCCTGTCACCTGGAGATGCCAGGGATTGAACCATGGACCCTCTACATCCAAATCAGGTGGTCTGCCATAAAGCTAAGATCAACACATGAAGGTCTGAAGCAGAGACAAGAGATACAAACCTGCTGTTCACCACAACCATCACCCCCAAAATGCATTGATTCCATTCAGAATGTAAAGGTTTGAATCTCCTCTCCATAAGTGGGAAATCAGTAGATAAGAAAAGAAATGGAGGGGAGGGGGGTTATACAGCTCATCCATCTATGTACCCATTTCTCTCCTGGGTGAAATCCTAGAGATGTAACTGTGACATAGTTATAACAATATTTGCCCACTACACAAAGGTATGATGTCGCAAGTATTTGTAAAAGGCTATGAGAAAACCCTTGATGTCAGCATGAATTATTACCGTGCATTAGCTGAACAGATGAGCGTGGCCTCCAAGTCTCCCTCAGATGTTCCATGCCAAAGTAGAACAGCACAGAATTATATCCTAATTATTCCTCTTGCTAAAACCCATGATAGCCTTCTCAATTCTCAGTCAATACTTGAACATCCTTCTGTTATAGAGAACAGTTCCATCAATATTTTATTTTATTTTTTAAATAATTTATGTTTTATTACAGAAGCAGATGGAGACCTACAGCACACTTCTCCCCCCAGAGACCAGAGCAGTGAATGGAAGACAAGTGAGTTGAAGAGGCTAATAATTTCCATTTCCCCATCTATCTGCATAGCTGGATTTCTGAACAAGCCTGGAACAGTGCTGCTATTAATCCAGAAGGGATGTAGTAGCTTGGTTATCTTAGGCAAGCAACAGATGGGAGGAGAAAATCACAAACAAAGCAGGTGGAGCCCTGACACCTGGCAGTTGCGCCCAATGAGCCCCTACATTCTGTTAGTACACTTGGCTGCCGGTCAGTGCTGGGTTATGGGGTAGCAGTGTGATCTAGGGATGGGGGGTAATTATGGCTCAGTTTGCCAATCTACCCAATTTGCACATTGCAACTCCACTGCGACAACCCTAAAGGTAAAGGTAAAGGGACCCCTGACCATTAGGTCCAGTCGTGACCGACTCTGGGGTTGCGCGCTCATCTCGCATTATTGGCCGAGGGAGCCGGTGTATAGCTTCCAGGTCATGTGGCCAGCATGACAAAGCCGCTTCTGGCAAACCAGAGCAGCACATGGAAACGCCGTTTACCTTCCCGCTATAGCGGTTCCTATTTATCTACTTGCATTTTGATGTGCTTTCGAACTGCTAGGTTGGCAGGAGCTGGGACCAAGCAACGGGAGCTCACCCCGTCACAGGGATTCGAACCGCCGACCTTCTGATCAGCAAGCCTTAGGCTCAGTGGTTTAACCACAGCGCCACCTGGTGCTCCTTAAATACTAACGCACACATACACATTGCAATGTTTTTGATGGAAAGAGTGATTGAGTACTATGAAAACTGTAGTTGTGTGGGGGGAACAGGGGTCTCCTAAAAACTCTCACCGTCATTATGGTTCCCGTGAATCTTTAGGGGAAGCCAAACCAAATCAAGAAGACCAAAGGATGGAAGGTTGAGAAGCAAACTAGGACCAAAGAAGCCAAGCCAGGAGGCAAGACTACCATTCAGTGTTAATCAGGCATCCCCAAACTTCGGCCCTCCAGATGTTTTGGACTACAATTCCCATCTTCCCTGACCACTGGTCCTGTTAGCTAGGGATCATGGGAGTTGCAGGCCAAAACATCTGGAGGGCCGCAGTTTGGGGATGCCTGCTGTTAATGGTTACCAGCTGGATAGATGTGTTCTTTCTACATGGTCAGGGCAGCAATTCAAGTTGCTGGAAACCACAGGAGGGGAGAGTACTCCTGTGCTTAGGTCCTGCTTGTGGGTTTACCATGGTGGTTGGCCACTGTGAGAACAGCAGGGCTTTTCTTATGACCAAAGAACAGCCAGGGATACAGGAGCACCCCAGAGCTCAGGAGCCCCATGCTGCTCAAGCTAGATTTACTTAAACCTGGGAGATTTACTTAAACTTCTTTCTGCTGAGAAGGATCCAATAGGCAGAGTCAGTCCAGGGCTAGAAGGTTATCCTCCACTGAGAAGGCTGAAACCTACAGATCCGTGGTCCACCACATGGGGCAGCTGCACACAGGTTGAGCTACTCATAACACACCCCATCATTGATACCAACAGCCTTAACGCATCTGGGATTCATTACAAAGTACAGTACGTACCTCTTTTTAGGGCAAACTGATATGGAAATAAACTTAAGATTGGGAAAATGAGAAAATGAAATTGTGAGGTGCATCCATCTTTAGAAGCATGTTTCATTTGATTGTGCATAATGTCAGGAACAGAGCCTGATGCCTACCCACTTTTCCTTTCTCCTTAAATGTGCAGACAATGAGAACTGTTCCCCAAATGAGGCTTAAAATGAAGGGCATGAGCACAGAGGTTTCACAGAAGTTCACTCGTGGGAATTGGCTGTGGTTCCCAGCTGAGTATAGACTGACTTCTGAACACTTCGAAATAAAGAAGCATCTTAATCTTTCTCTGTTTCAAAAGTTGAGGAGGTGCTCAAGCTAAAGTGAGATTCCCCTACCATTTACTGAAGAGTTTATTAACACTCAGTAATTGAAGTCAGTGTTCAATTCAGGCTTAATAATACAGCCATTCCTCAATTCGCATGAGATCTGCTATACTCCAGGCTGACAATAGCAATGGTTTTTCAGAGAACTGAAGACTTCCTTGCAAATCCCCATACCACTCCTATTTATCCATTGTTTACTATCAGCAAAATGTATTTTTCAGGTTCAAATGGGGAGAAATGCTGTTGCAGCAACTGCGTTTTGATTCACTGCCATGGGATAGACCTTAGGGGAGGGATATGGAATCTGTGGCTCTCGATATGATGTTGGACCTCCATCATCCAAAACCAGGATAGCCAATAGCCATGTCCAACAACATCTGGAGAACTACAGGTTCCCCAGTGTGAACATTAGGGTTAACATTGCCTCAATAATGCTAGTCGAATTCCTAGGCTGGTGTCTCACCTTTGATTAGGTCATTTAGCTCCCTCTGATTTCAGTTCAAGCGAAGGGCAGTAGCTCCATGGAAGGGCACATGCTTCAGGTGCAAAACTGTGCTTCTAAGCTCAGCCCTTGGCATCTCCAAGAGATACCCCTGCTTGAAACCCTGGAGAGCTGCTGCCAATCAGTGTAGACCAGTGGTTCCCAATTGGGGGTCTGCAGAACCCACCCGGGGGGGTCTATGACACATTATTGTCAACAGTCTGAGACATCCCTTTGGGGGGGGGTTCCACATGAGAGCACAGTGCCCCAAAACATGTGGAGTCATGGCACCCATGGCACCATGTTTTGGGGTGCCATGTTCTTGCACAGGTCACGTCACTCATGCAGGAGCATGGCCCAGAAAACACAAATCCTGATTTTGTGCTGGGACGTGTTGGAGGGTATGGTGGCGCCATTCACATAACAAAAACTACTGTGGAGATATCAAGATGTTCAAAAGTAGGGGTCCATGGCTTGGCTTTTGAAAAGCAGGGGGTTCACAGTACTAAGCTAATTGGGGGCCACTGGTGTAGACAATTCCAAACAAGCTGAACCAAAAGTTGGCTTCAGTATAATACTCCTTTCTATGTTTCTGTAGGCTTTATGCAAACGATCTGAGCACAGGATTGCAGTCCTAGTCAATAAACACCATCTATTTATATTGGTGTGGTTTATGACCATGTAAGTTTTCCAAATACAAAAGCATTCTCTGCCCCAAGAAGCATGCAGTCTAATACAAGCTTAACCTTCTGCATTAAGCTGGAAGGGGGGGTGGGCAGAATCTCCAAGGCAACAGAAATCCTAAGCTTAAAGAACACAGTGATTGAGTGTTGCTGGAATCTATTTATAGAGATGTGTATAGGAAAAACAATTAAGGAGACAGACAGTAGATTAATAGGGAACGGCTTAGTTGTGCAGTTTCTGAAATTCAGCACCGGAGAACATGGCATGATGAGGAAAGAGAGGTGTATGGTACCCAAGTCTGTGCCACAAATAGAAATCCATTTGACTTTTTCATTCTCTCAATCAGAAACTTCCCCCCTGAAATGTTATAATTTCCATTCAAATTTGTTGATTTCATGTATGCACCTGTACCAAGGAGACAATGTTCACCCAGCCCTCTCTACATAACTCAGAGAAGGTGCTGAAGAAGTGCAAAAGTATTCTCCATTTCAACTGCCTACCCTCAGAGTCGAACATCAGGGAAACCACATCATAGCTGCCATGTTTTCCCTTTTCTCGCGAGGAAGCCTATTCAGCACAAGGGAAAATCCCTTTAAAAAGGGGATAACTTGGCAGTTATGAACCACATACATGTAGTATCTTTTCATATTGCCTTATACTTTCTCATATAATTCAAAGAGGGCTTTGAAAGGACCTGGAGAGCAATGTGGTTTTGGAAATACCAGAATAAAATTTACATAGAGTTGTATCTAATGGAGTCCCCTCTACAAATGAAAGGTCCATTCATCCAACAGAGGCTTCTACCAGCAGAATAACATGGGAGATACTGTTTACGGCCTAGGACCCTCGTACTTACGGGACCGCCTCTCCCGGTATGCCCCGCGGAGGACCTTAAGGTCCATAAACAGTAATACCTTAGAGGTCCCGGGCTCGAAGGAAATCAGATTAGCCTCTACTAGAACCAGGGCCTTCTCAACACTAGCCCCGACCTGGTGGGACGCTCTGTCTCCTGAGACCAGGGCCCTGCGGGACCTGATTTCTTTCTGCAGGGCCTGTAAGACAGAGTTGTTATGCCTGGCATTTGGCCTGGAGCCAACCTGATTCCCTCCCCCATTTTCCCTTTCTTTTTCCCTTTATATGAGGCTGCATTTTTTAATTTTGATGTATGTAGTCTTGTTGCTGAGTTGTATTTTAATCAGTTGTTTTATATTTGGCGTTAACCGCTCTGAACCCGGCTTTAGCTGGGGAGGGTGGGGTATAAATAAAAAATTATTTATTTATGTATTTATTTATTTAATTTACTGGTTTCCCCTTCTGCCCCGGAGCTCCCAGCATCCTCCTCCAAGCTGCCCAAAAACATTGAGAAGGCCACAGGTTCCCCAGCCCCTGTAAGAGCTCACCTACACATGGAATAAGGTAGGGGTGTGCTTTGGGAAGATCCGAGCCTATGCATCTCTCATTTTTCAGACATTAAGCACTGGGAAAGGGCATGTTTTAAAACAAGATGGCTCCACTTGTGACCTACCACACCAAATGCAGTCTGCTGGTGGCCCTACAAGAGATTGCATTGGCTTCTTGCATTAAGAACCTGCCTGCAGCTGGAGAACTAGAGAAATTGTTAAGCACATGTATGACAGACTACATGGCTAATGGGCTTTGTTTGGCTTGGTGGGTCACAAGATCCGTTGTGGAAAGTAATAACATGCTTAGCTGTTTGGAGAAATAAATCAGCAGGAGACATTATCTGCTAGATGCCAAGGCAGGGGTGCCTCTGCGTAAATGTCAAGGGCAGAATTTTAAATGTGCCGTCCCCCCACCCACCCACCCCCACTCCCAGTTTCCTAATTTATAACCCATTTTCATCTCAGTGCTATCTCTAGAGGCTCTGGCACTCATCTCCCTGAGACTTCCCTCCGTACTATCCCGTCTGACAGTGTAATTTACTGTACTTGCCTCACAGATATCTCCAGAGCCTAAGAAAAGGCAGATAAGTGAGCCTGAATGGGTATGAAACAACTTGGGGAAGGTGGCAGCGATGCGGGTAACTCTAGTCCTTTTTTTGGGGGGGGGGTGTTCCTGAGGGAAAAGTTAAAGCAAGTTATCTTGCTTCTAACCTACCCGTTACTCCGGATTTATTATAGGAACCGACACTCTTTTTAGTGATCCTGAGGATTTAAAAGCAGGCAGCTGAGAGTGAAATGGATTAGAGAGATTCTCAAATTGGAGAGGATCATGTGCAGAAAAGCCAGTTTCCCCCCCTTGAATGTACATCTTGGCTGTGAGTCCTGGAAGACTTGCTCCCTGCCCTACAGAGCTTTTTCCCACTTGGCCGGGGAGGGGAGGGCCCTGACTGACTCCTGCTACAAATGCTGAGGTTGCTGCGCAGACTCTTGTGCTGGGGTATTGTTTAGAGCAGGGGTCAGCAAACTTTTTCAGCAGGGGGCTGGTCCACTGTCCCTCAGACCTTGTGGGGGGGCGGACTATACTTTTTTAAAAAAAAATATATGAACCAATTCCAATGCCCCACAAATAACCCAGAGATGCATTTTAAATGAAAGGACACATTCTACTCATGTAAAAACATGTTGATTCCTGGACCGTCCGCAGGCCGGATTTAGAAGGCGATTGGGCCGCATCCGGCCCCCGGGCCTTAGTTTGGGGACCCCTGGTTTAGAGGGGCTTGTTGTTGGCATTGATGTTATTTTTTGTGCTTTTTAGATCTTTGACTTATGTGGAAATTGTTTAATTGGGTTGTGAACTTTTGATGTTTTATTTATTGTTTAGGACTACTTTTGTTAGGTTTGCCATTATGTAATTTTCTTTCAAGTTGTAAGCCACCTGGAACAGGTTTTGATCGATGGAACAGCAGCATGCAAATAAAATTATGTGCATAGAGCTGAAGGAGGAAGAGTGACACTCTTTCCCACTTCCTCTTTCATCTCCATGACCTTTTCTTTTTTTAGTTTTTAAAAAATATTTATTAAGAAACAAAAATTTGTTAAACAATGAAATTGCCAATACATAATCAATTATATTTTCCCCCCTTCCCCCCTCCCATCCCTCCCTCTCCCACCCTCTCCCTCCCTCCCAGGACTTCCCTCAACTCCCTTCTCTGGTTTGTTTATACATACTGTATTGTTTTCTGCATGTTAATAAATTGTACATATCATTACATAGTCTATCAAGTGTTCTACCAATAAATTGTGAATCTTTATTCAAAACCTGCCAAGGAGTCCAAATCATTTTGTTGTCTTTTTTAAGTAGTTTGTAAAAAGTTCCCTTTCTTCCTTAAAGTCACAATTGTCCTTCTCACGTAGTTCACAAGTTAATTTTGCCAGTTCCGCAAAGCTCATCAATTTTTCTTGCTATTGTTCTTTCGTTGGGACTTCTTCATTCTTCCATCCTTGTGCTAACAAGACTCTTGCCAGTTGTAGAATACATGAATAAGTTCTTTGTTTTCCATGGCAGGTCTAGTCCTAAAATCCCTAACAAAAATGCTTCCGGTTTTTCTACAAATGTTCTTTTAAACATTTTTTTCAATTCATTATATATCATCTCCCTTTTTTTTCACTTCCATGACCTTTTCAATTCTGTTAGATTTGACTTTTGCCCAAATCCCTTCTGCATGCTTACCTTGATCCACTGTGAGGGAGCCAACCTGGGGCAAGGGGAGAAAACTTTCCAGAGGAGTTGGAGCCAAAAGCACTTACTCAGAAATCCAAATGTGGCCACAGAACCCAAAAAGTTCAGTGGCTTCTACACTAAAAGGTACTAGCAAACTGCTGCTCTGCTTTCTTCTGTAGAAACAAATGGCTGGCATATGAGGAGCTTTGTGTTCTATGGCACCATTATTTGCAGTCACCAAATCAGGAGTATAATGGACATAGATCCTCCAGTGGCAGTGGACTAACAAATGTGGCTTCAGCAAAATTCCCAGATCCCTATGGAGAAAATGCTATATACAGTGCTTAGGAATACCAGCTGTCATACTGTTTATTCTCTTTCCCGCCATATCTGGGACTGCATTGGAGGAAGCGGGCAGTGGGGTGCCAGAGTGCTCACACCAGGAAAAGCCCAAATTGTACTTGGATGTTCTACAGTACACAATGGACTTAAGAGAGAGGAAACTCATTCTACCATACATGCCTTTGCTCATCTAAATCTCAGCGTTAGAGATGGAATATATTTATTGTCCTTCGGTCTTTCTTTCAGCACATTGCTGTCAGATTATATAAAATGATACTATCTTAATGAGCCGGAATAGCAAATATAGATTTATTTGGAAGTAATCACTTCATGCAGATTTTATGGGCTTTCCTTTTTTTTTACAGTTGTCAGCTACAATGGCCAGGTGAGGGGTGTGTCATTTAGCTGATAAGAGATGACAGCAGATATTAATTGGAAGCTGTCTGGGAAGATATGAAGACCATATTGAGAGACGGACCCTATTCCTTGACTTGGCTAAATTCACCGATACTTCAGGGCAGATTATTGCTTTTGTACAGAACTTTTCTTTTTCTGTCAACAGAGAAGCGTATTGCATTATTAAGGAGAATGTCCACCTTTTCCATAATTCATGTGGCTGTTGATGATAGGCTTTCAAAGGGGCAGCAATTTTAGTTACTGGCAGAATTGATTATCAGTATTAATTGTCTGCAAAAAAATTAATCACCAACTTCTCATCAATGGGGGGGGGGAATCAGCATAGCTGAAGATAAAGTGGGAGATTCTTATTAGAACACCTGAACATGGCTCCAGATGCAAGGGAAAGTTGTGGGATCTCCCTCATTAGAGGTTATAAAGGGCTATTTCTGACATTATGTGGCAGCTAACCTTTGCTGCAGAGTAGAAATTCAACAGGGAGCTGTGGGCAACCCTATCTCTTCAATTATTGTACCTGCATGATGCATGTTTTTGCAAATATTGTTGCATTTGCACATTACATTTTTAGGTGTCCTTTAAAAAAAATAGTGCATACTCAAAAATATGTTTCAAGAAGAAACTCCAAAATGCATTGTTGTGTAAATAAAGCATATCATTTCTTGCCCCGGATCAGATATGGTAGTCTCCTTGATCCTTCCAAGTGCACTACTATTATTTTAGGATTTAGCATGGTAGAGAGATGTAGCAGCTGAGTTCCAATATAATGGATACACAAAGAAAACCATATGAAACAAATTGGAAGACAGTGTCTCTTTATTAGTAATCCTATCACAGCAAAGATCTTTGATCTTAATACTAATACCAAGAAGGACTTAACATTTCACTGTGCTCTTTTACTTCAGCTGAGTGCCTCAAGCATTGTTTCTCTGCTATCTTGCTGTGTCCATTTGCCTCATCATGTAAATTTGGGTTTCTTCTTCTTCTTGTGTACTCAACATTGTATTTCAGTATCTTTATAGCCCATGCATCAAATGAAGTAGATGATTGTGGCAATGTAAGACTTCTCCCTCAAAGGCACATGCCTCCATTGTCTGAGACAGACGAATGCCAACACAGTTAGGAGTCTCAAGGTTCTATGTGACTCTTTGTACTATTTCTGGTTACATAGTGATTCTACTAGAATCTGCTACCATCGCTGTAATATGGGGGTATTTTTGTCTCCATTGGTCCTGGCACTCTGTTCTTGAAGGCACACCTGTTTATGAATAAGTAATAATAAGCACTCCTAACAGTGAACCTTGCTGGTGTGTGCCAACAATATTAGAGCCAAAACAGGATCACCGAGAAGGAAAGGAAAGGTATTAGCATGACTGGGAGAACCCCAAGGTTGGCAGAAGTTCAAAAATGTTTTTAAGGAGGGGAGAACAACCCCCAAAACCACCCAGTCAGAACTGAGAATGCTCAATGGAGTCTTGGAATACAGTGGTACCTTGGGTTAAGAACTTAATTCGTTCCAGAGGTCCGTTCTTAACCTAAAACTGTTCTTAACCTGAGCTACCACTTTAGCTAATGGGGCCTCCCGCTGCCACTGCCATGCCACCACCGTGTGATTTCTGTTCTCATCCTGAAGCAAAGTTCTTAACCCAAGGTACTATTTCTGGGTTAGCGGAGTCTGTAACCTGAAGCGTCTGTAACCTGAAGCGTCTGTAACCTGAGGTACCACTGCATTGTTTAATAGCTGCAAAAGCAAAAAGGAAAACCTGGGGTTGGAATGGAGTTTCCTGGAGGAGGCACAGCTGGCTGGCACCCTAAACAGGAACATTCCTTCTAGGAGATGAAAACACATGGCAACATTTTGTTATAGGTCCTGCCTGTATAATTCAGAAGCCCAAAGTCTACCATTGGCCTTTTGATTTTCCTGGAGATGAAAAAAGCAACAATGAGCACCCACTAAATTGAAAAATAAACAGACCAGCTTCTCAAGTTCAGATGTAAAGTTCTGGTCAGTCTAGCCCAGGCATCCCCAAACTGCAGCCCTCCAGATGTTTTGGCCTACAACTCCCATGATCCCTAGCTAACAGGACCAGAGGTCAGGGAAGATGGGAATTGTAGTCCAAAACATCTGGAGGGCCAAACTTTGGGGGTGCCCGGTCTAGCCTAAGAAGAAGATGGTAGCAGGTATGCTTAAACAAACCTAATAAACTAATTCACAGATCTACATGCTAGTGTCAACATCAGTTGGTGTTTTGAACCAATATTTTCAGCACTTGTCCACATTGTGACTACACAAAAAGCCTCTTCAAACATTATTCACAGATGGAGAGAGTAAGGAGGGTGAACATGCTAAGACCTGAGTCCCACCCCTTAGAGAATAAGCTACCTCTGGTCCAGGTAGTGCTTCCTGCATGATTTAGTACTCCGTTTTATGACAGTAGAGTTTAGAGGACTCATCCCTGTTCTCACTGCTCACACGAGCAGAATGTGTGAAGGTGGCTTAGAAGTCGGCTCATGCTGATGTACAAAAATGACTGCATAAATTGCCCACCAGTGTTGTTACAGTGCTCACTTATGCTAAGATTTCTTTGCAGACCTCAAAAGAACTGGCAGTGCAAAGGAGCTTCAAAACATGGGCAAATCATTGCTGCCCTCATTTTAAGATTGCTTTATGCAGCTAGTGCAATGTAAAGGAGGCCTTATTATGAAGATATATGAGCATATTCCATACAGCATAAAAGGAGAAATGAAACATATTTGGGTGCCTCCTTCACAAGACCCTCCTCTGCAGATTTTGTGGCTTAGAACATCTATATGTTCCAGTCCTACCATTGGACAGTGAGACTGTTGCCTGAAGCAGTAGATGAAGATCCATGCCATTAAAGAATAACAACTCTCCCAGTCTTCTAAAATGTATAGGGAATCTTTTCAAGTACAAGAGACTCCAGAAAGTTGTTCTCTAACTTAGGGAGCACGATAAGAACAAGTGGGGCAGAGCTAGCGCACTTGTCCCTGAAGGGCCCATGTCTGTTTACTTAACACTGAATGTGAACACCCAATTATTTTAATTGTTTAATAGGGATATTCCATAGCAGTAACTTTTAAGTCTATATTTGATGTTAATATTTAAAATCAACACTGGATTTAAATATTGGTGCTAAGATTCCCATTAATTCTTTGTAATGTCTACAGGATGCTTACTTTTGCCAGAGTCTGACTGGAATTATTTATCATAGCTGCCAAGTTTTCCCTTTTCTCGCGAGGAAGCCTATTCAGCATAATGGAATTTCCCTTAAAAAAAAGGGATAACTTGGCAGCTATGTTATTTATTGAGATTGTAAACTCACTTTGGGCTTTAACTAGTTGAAGGTCAACTATGGATCTTTTAAACAACTATTCTTGACTACAAACTTTATCAAAGGAAGTTGTTTGTGATGAGAACAGAAGGAAGGGGTGGGGAGGGGAATGGAAATGAAAGAATTCTGTCCTGCCAGCACCAGCACAACAGGACTTCCCTTAAAGCTGCTGTTCTATTCTCTCTGGTTGCCCCATGGAGCTAGCATGCTGGATATTTTTTCCACTTAAAATGTATAGTTCACTGGGGAAAGAACTGCAACCTGTTTTAAAAGCATACATTTAGAATTCTTCACAAACCTATTTTATCATATAATTGTATAGTTGGAAGGGACACCAAAGAATATCTAGTCCAAACATCTGGAATGCAGAAATCGCAGCTAAAGAATCCCTGATATATGGCCATCCAACATCTGCATAGAAACCGCCAATGAAGGAGGGTCCACCATCTTCCAAGGTAATCCATTCTACTGTTGAAAAGCTTACTGTCAGAAAGTTCTTGCTAATGTTTAGTCCGAAGCTCCTTGTCATTTGAATCCATTGGTTCAGGTCCTACCCTCTGAAGCAGCAGAAAACAAGCTTGCTACATCTTCTACGTATGTGACAGCCTTTTAAATATGTGAAATATAAATTAATAGAAAAATGTGCAAAACTTAGTACAGTACATACTCTTGCTAAATACTATACAGTATATGATCACAAAGGATAGGTGGAAGCCAAACTGGAGTTTGAAATCAGAACATATAAATCTCATGCCAGAAATTAGCAAATTAAATAAGGTCAAGTCAAGGTCAAGGACCCTGAACGGTTAAGTCCAGTCAAAAGCGACTATGGGGTGTGGTGCTCATCTCACTTTCAGGCTGAAGGAGCCAGCGTTTGTCCACAGACAGCTTTCCGGGTCATGTGGCCAGCATGACTAAACTGCTTCTGGTGCAACAGGACACTGTGACGGAAACCAGAGTGCACAGAAACGCTGTTTACCTTCCCACCGCAGCAGTACCTATTTATCTACTTGCACTGGTATGCTTTCGAACTGCTAGGTAGACAGAAGCTGGAACAGAGCAATGGGAGCTCACCCCGTCGTGCATATTTGAACTGCAGACCTTCCGATCAGCAAGCCCAAGAGGCTCAGTGGTTTAGACCACAGTGCCTGCTGTGGCAAATGAAATACACAACTCTGTGAGGGGAAAGATTTCAGAGGAGTTATTTTCTGGTTGAATGAATGCAATGGATAAGGAGTACTGTGAGAATGCTATTTTTAATATTTTGCCCTTCCCAATAACCGAGATGGTAAATAGAGACAGTACTGTTTTCGTTATGTACTTCTGCCAGTGTTACACAGCATTAAACAATGGGCACCAATCCCTGCAGAATCCCCAGAAGATGTTTCAATTTCAAAATATGATGAAAGAATAGTAACCAAACACACACACACACACACACACACACATACACACACACAGGCAATGCTTAAATATAGCATTTCTCCTAACAGCAAACTCAACTGCTGACTGCCAGCAGGACTGTTGCCAAATCAAGGCTTCTGAGAAAAGAGATGAGGTGTCAGCACACTTGAAGAAACGTTTGCATGCCTGAGGTTTGCAGAAGTCAGGACCGGCCTACTCGTGAGGCAGACTGAGGCAACCTTGGTTGGCTGAATCCTGCAGGGCACCACCACCACAGGAGCCACCCACTGCTGCCAGAAGCTGCCACATGACCCAAAGCATGACTGGAGAGCAGCACTTTCTCATTTTTCCTCAGGCAAAATGGGATAGGCCGTTGCTAGCAGAAGTACATTTTTTAAAAACAACAACAACTGGGACAGAGGAGCATGAAATAACCCAATGATGACTGAGCATGCTCAAAAGCCACAGAATGCTTACTGTCATTTGAAATGAAAACTGGAAAACTGGGAGAGAAGGAGCTAGAATAGCCTTCTAGAGCTGGCTATGGTTAGCCAACTTCAACCGATATTCCTATTAAAGGTAAAGGGACCCCTGACCATTAGGTCCAGTCACGGACAACTCTGGGGTTGCGGTGCTCATCTCGCTTTACTGGCTGAGGGAGCCGGCGTACAGCTTCCGGGTCATGTGGCCAGCATGACTAAGCCGCTTCTGGTGAACCAGAGCAGCACACGGAAACGCCGTTTACCTTCCCACCGGAGCGGTACCTACAGAGCCGGCTCTAGGGGTAGGCTGGGTGGCGCGGGGCGGCAGGGGGGCGCTGTACGGCAAAGTCACGCGGGAAACCACGGTGCACCCGCCCACCAGCCGTGGGAAGAAACGAGGCGGGGGCGCCGGAGCGATCCGCGCACCATGGCACCCGGGCGCCCGACCCGCTTAAGACGGCCCTGGGTACCTATTTATCTACTTGCAGTTTGATGTGCTTTTGAACTGCTACATTGGCAGGAGCAGGGAGCGAGCAACGGGAGCTCACCCCGACGCGGGGATTTGAACCGCCGACCTTCTGATCAGCAAGCCCTAGGCTCAGTGGTTTAATCCACAGTGCCACCCACGCCCCTTTTTTCCTATTATTCCTATTAGGGTGTGAGAAAACCCTGCAACATTTTGTTGCAGGTTCCATGTGTGTCTAAAAAGCAGGAAACAATCTTTCCATAGTTCTTTTCCTCCTTATACAGTAAGGGGATTCTAGTACTGCAGAGGTTTCGGAAAAGTTTATATATAGTTTGCATGTTTACATATTAGCTTTTGATGATATGACTTTGTTGGGCTTTATGCAGTTTCTGGGCATCGATAGTTTTGTTGGGTGGCCTCAGCCACCAAAGTAGAAGGCAAAGCAGGATGGCTGTATATGTTAAATAATTATAAATACATTTTCCTCACAGGGTGGGACCTGAATATTGAGAAGCTTAAGGTGCCTGAGCTCTCTTTTGGTGTCGCTTATACTCATCTTCCAGCCACCGTGGTTTGGGGATGTGTGCGGAGAGCTGGTTACTGTGATTATTAAATAAATAAATGGTAGCTTTTGAATAATAGCTGTGTAACTCCATGTCCTACATTATTGCTCTTGTAACTGCACAAATCACTCTGGGCTGACATCCATGATTTAAGACATCACCAAAATAATTCCCTGGAATGAGAGCCCCATCAGTCACTGCCACTTTTTGTTTATTCAGTATGAAATGGAGGTGGTGATTAGATAGTAAAGCCATCTCTGTTTAAGCTTGATCTTCATATCATGGGGGAGCAGAAGGTTCTGGATTCAAATCACAAAATGTATACACACACACACACACACACACACACACACACCTGTAAGTAATGTGAGAAAGTTCCCAATTTGAACCCCCTTAGAACTTCTGCTTGAGCTGTTGTGAACACCCAGATCTGTCAATGATAGCTCATGTCCAATGAGGCCATTCTAGAGCTTCTGTATCAAGACGAATACAGCTGTTTTGGGAGAAAATTCAGTTTATACTTGCCTGATAACACGCTTTGTATGAAGAGGACAATATTTAGGACTTGTTCTTCCATGAATTGCTCCATGGAGTAAGGTGGGTCTTTTCTCTTATAGGAGGAGATTACTGAGGCCCCAGCTATTTAGATGCTGAGAGCTGAGTCACTGCAGAAACATAGTCTGACATGAGCATAAAGCAATACCCTTCCATTACAGTGAAGGGGGGAGGCTGGTAATTGCACCATGGGGACATTGCTGGGCTTAAGCCATTTGCAGTTAATCAGAATTATTAATGTGTTTGGTTAACTTTTTTCCCTCCCTGACAAGAAGAAAAATTGATGAGGTTGCAGTCAACAGATACAGTAAATGCACTGGCATGGATGGCAGGCCTCCTCTTGGGGATGCAAATGAGAGAGCTAGCAGAAGAGTCGTTTAGCAAGCTTGTTTTCAAATGGAAATGCTGAGTGCAGGAAGTCTGCTGCTGCTCTTAACGTTAAAGACTGGTCAATTTTTTTTTATTTAAAAAAAGTGCATGCTATATTCCCTAAATGTATCCAGCTTTAATAGGCTTGGCCTCCATTGCAAATAACTTAATGTTCTCTCTGACGGATGCTGTCTCACCAGAAGGACAGCAGCTTCTGCCAGGACAGCATCTTCCCATTGTAGAACAGTTATGTCAGCAGCACGAAAGACGAGCTCCAGCTTAAGTTGTCTGCCTCAAATCACCTACAAAACCTGCTTTGGAAGGATTTATGAAAAGCAAGGAGATATATATGCACGCACACACAGGTGGTGGTTGTGAGGAAGGGGTAAAAAGAAACAGTTCTGGCACAGCTCCTTTTCTCTTGACCCTCTGAGCTAAAAACCACTCCATCTTGGGGTTGATCACAGGGATGGACAATGCTATTTCCCAGCCTCGATAACTTCCGGAGAAATCCTAAGGTCACAGGGCACATTAACACAGAAGAAAAAGGCTGCACCAATCCAGCTCCTGCTGTTCAACAGAGGTTACTTATTATTTGTATTTACGGACCACCCTTCAGCATGTGGGATCCCAGCGCAGTGAACACAAACCGAAACAGCAAAACAATGGGTTTAAAATGTAAACAAAACCTTACATGAAACCAGGGCTGGCCCAAGACATTTTGAAGTCCGAGGTGGCGCCCTCTTCCCATCAAGTCAAGATACATAATACCCAAAGCCAGATGTTTTGGCATCTGAGGCAGAAAATCCCACAAGCAACTCTTCCCCCTCCCTGACAACAACAATAACAACAACAACTGAATCTGAAGAAGTGTGCATGCACACGAAAGTTCATACCAATGACAAACTTAGTTGGTCTCTAAGGTGCTACTGGAAGGAATTTTTTTTATTTTGTTTCGACTACGGCAGACCAACATGGCTACCTACCTGTAACTAGAACAACAACAATGTTATGTATGACTCAGCTAAACCACTATCCTCACAGTGATCAAACTGATGCCTACAGTAAGCCTGCTAGCAAAACCTGGATGCAAGAGCACCCTTACCTGTTGCAGTTTCCAGCAGCTGGTCTTCAAGAGCCTTATTGTGCCTGACTGTGGAGGCAGAGCATAACCATCCTAGCTAGTAACCATTGACAGCCTTGTCCTCCATGAATTTATACGGTATAATCCTCCTTACTTGGAGACCTGAAACCAATCCTTTGCATCCTAAATGAAGTGAGTGAGACTCAGAGGTAAAGGAGTGGAACTGGAGTAGACTGCAAGGAGTCTGGAGAATTTCTGCCCACCTTCAACACCATTAGTTCCTATGGCAACCAACCACCTACTGTTCAGAGATACTGAACAGATTTTGCTAGGACCATTTGATTCATAAAGGAAGTGTTTTACCAGTCCCCTCCTTTTGCACACCTTCCACTAAGTGTACATCATCAAACTTAAGTGGTCGTATAAAACAAGGAATTCCATGCATTAACTCCGCAGAGAGTTTTGCGTTAATTACGGAACACCACATGCACAAGCTCCACATGCACAAGCTGTGGTTTTGTGCATATATGTATGCATTATTTGTGTGTGTGTGTGTTTTATTTTTAAAAATGCATACAATTTCTGGGCTTTCTCCCACTGCTTAATGAGTGGCTCAGATTGGAGCGTCTGCTTGATTCAAGAGACAAGACAACATTAAAGAGCACTGAACCTCACAAAACGGGTTCTCCAATCATGGAGAGCACGCGTTGCGGGAGAGGAATCAGGATGACCCTGGGTTGCTAGGCAGATTAGGCAAGATGGCCACAGGATGACTGGGCATTTTGGTGCTGTTGCTGGGTAGAAAAGCTTGTTGCAGGTTGGAGTAACGGTCGGCCCCCAGCCTATATAAACCCACTGTGTGCCTATATTGGTTTCACTTTTGCCAAGCGCTTCAGATCTCCCGCCCGCCCACCTCCTTTTTTAAGGGTGTTTTGCTAATTGACATTGCAGTGCCTGTCATGGGGTCACCTGCCTTGGGACAGGGGCCCAGTAGGAATTTTGCTATCTGGCTGATTGGCTGTTGCCACTTGGTTTTTGCCTACTGCATAGCAAATAGTCACAACTTGTAAGGTTGGCGGTTAGGCATTGGCTGGTAAGAGGAGTATGGAAAGGCTGGAAAGTTACGCTAAATTGCTGCTGCTTATAGAGGTATTCCATTAAAGGAATCCTGGGGCTCGAAGGGCTCTCGTCAGTACCCCGTTAGGGGATTGGGCCTAACACAGAGCAAATTGAGCCTCGGCAAACATTTGAAGGAGGACAAAAGAAGGGCCTGAGGTACCTGGCTCCGTCCTCCCTCAGGGAATGTTTACCTGCTGACTTCCACAAAATGCCTAGAGGAAGTCAGTGCAGAATCTGTCCCAGGGCGGGGGAAAGATGGGTTAACCAATGCCTAAGCAACCACTCACATTTGATTGTCATTTGATAAAGTTGTGGCCAAAATAATGCCCAAAACCTTAAACTTAATCAACGTGTGTGTGAATTTATTGGGGGGAATCCGGTGATTAAAAACGTAGACGAAAATAAAGCCAGCTGAAATAAAACAAAGACAAAGCAGCATAAAAGTAATCCAGCAGAGGTAAAAAGAGGTCAGATTTAAAAGCTTGGGGGAATAAATAAAGTCTTTGCCTGGTGCTGAAGCTGCCCAGTGAGCCTCCCTGGAGAGACCATTCCACAAACAGGGTGAGACTATTAAGAAGACCCTTTCTCCACTAGCCACATGCCACACCTCCAATGATAGAAGGACCTGAAGAAGGACCTCAGTTGAAAATCCCATTATCCAGGTGGGCACAAGTGGAGACAAATAATAATAATAATAATAATAATAATAATAATAATAATAATAATAATTGTACCCCGCCCTCCCCAGCCAGAGCTGGGCTCAGGGCTGCTAACATCATAAAACTAAGACAGTATACAAAGAGCATAAGAACATAAAAAGAGGCAATCAATTAATTAAAATACATCTTAAAATTAGTTAAGAGCAAATTAACATCTGGACAGATGGCAGTCCATGGGTAAAATTGAGAGTGGTCAATATTCTTCAGGGCCAACTGTTCGACAGTGGAATTTGCTGCCAAGAAGTGTGGTGGAGTCTCCTTCTTTGGAGGTCTTTAAGCCATATGTCAAGAATGCTTTGATGGTGTTTCCTGCTTGGCAGGGGGTTGGACTGGATGGCCCTTGTGGTCTCTTCCAACTCTATGATTCTATGATTCTACCACTGAACTTATAAAGTCCTATAGTCCCAAGCAGTAACAGGATTTAAGGTGTTGACTTGAGCCTGGAAAGCACAGATACTCACAGAGCCCAGTCCAAGTTAACAGACTTACAACTGCGTTCTGGACTAATAGCAGTTTCAGAACCGTATTCACACCCAGCCCTGTCATTACAGTACACAAATCTCTAGCCATTGAAGCTGGTTGGACTGCACAGACCGTTTCATAAAACCCAGTAGGATCATTCTAATTAGATTCTGTTGGTGATTATTCATAGACTAAAAGCCAAATAGCCATGATCAATTCGTACCATACTGATGTTAGCCTCTTAGATCTTGCCATGGGCTGCAGGTAAGAATCAAATGAATCTTGAAATTGTTTGTGATGTGGATGATTCATGGAGTACTTACAAAAAGGAGGAAATAGCGCAGATTGAGATAATCGAGAATCCATTTATTGCCCATTTGAAAGGATTGCTGTGTACTGTGTCTGAAAGGAAAAAGAATGAAAGGAGACTTGATTAAGGTATGCAAAATAAAGAAAATGAAAACTAATCAATTCCTCCTTTATAGTTTGTCACAAAATGCAAGAGAATGCTTAAAATGCTAATTAATAAGTGTTATGTGAAGCTTGCAAATATATTTAGTGAGTCATGTTGCTATGTCAGTTATAAATATCCCCACATCTAGAGAAATGTCAGAAAAAAATTAGTCTGTAAGAATAATTAATTCCCCAATATTTATGTACTTATCCTTTATGAAGCTTAGGGAGATTGTGAATTCCTAGGTTTTAAAAGCTGTACATTTAGAAGAGACAAAGTAAGTGTTGGTGTTGTGTCTTGTTGTGCACAGGGATTTGGTACCATGTAAGGTTATGCTCATCTGTCTCCTGAGAAATCTCTATGTGGGACAAGAAGCTACAGTTAGAACTGGATATGGAACAACTGATTGGTTCAAAATTGGGAAAGGAGTACGACAAGGTTGTATATTGTCTCCCTGCTTATTTAACTTATATGCAGAATTCATCATGCAAAAGGCTGGACTAGATGAATCCCAAGCCAGAATTAAGATTGCCGGAAGAAATATCAACAACCTCAGATATGCAGATGACACAACCTTGATGGCAGAAAGTGAGGAGGAATTAAAGAACCTTTTAATGAGGGTGAAAGAGGAGAGCGCAAAATATGGTCTGAAGCTCAACATCAAAAAAACCAAGATCATGGCCACTGGTCCCATCACCTCCTGGCAAATAGAAGGGGAAGAAATGGAGGCAGTGAGAGATTTTACTTTCTTGGGCTCCTTGCTCACTGCAGATGGTGACAGCAGTCACGAAATTAAAAGACGCCTGCTTCTTGGGAGAAAAGCAATGACAAACCTAGACAGCATCTTAAAAAGCAGAGACATCACCTTGCCTACAAAGGTCCGTATAGTTAAAGCTATGGTTTTCCCAGTAGTGATGTATGGAAGTGAGAGCTGGACCATAAAGAAGGCTGATCGCCGAAGAATTGATGCTTTTGAATTATGGTGCTGGAGGAGACTCTTGAGAGTCCCATGGACTGCAAGAAGATCAAACCTATCCATTCTTAAGGAAATCAGCCCTGAGTGCTCACTGGAAGGACAGATCGTGAAGCTGAGGCTCCAATACTTTGGCCACCTCATGAGAAGAGAAGAATCCTTGGAAAAGACCTTGATGTTGGGAAAGATGGAGGGCACAAGGAGAAGGGGGTGACAGAGGACGAGATGGTTGGACAGTGTTCTCGAAGCTACGAACATGAGTTTGACCAAACTGCGGGAGGCAGTGGAAGACAGGAGTGCCTGGCGTGCTATGGTCCATGGGGTCACGAAGAGTCGGACATGACTAAACGACTAAACAACAACAAGGTTATGCTCTATGTACAAATAAACCCTTGATAACCACTTGGAAAGATGGGGAAATAATAAAGGTAATTGAGTCTCATATGACCAAAGCACCTGGAGACAGTCAGATTGTGTATCCAGAGGAATTATTATTATTATTATTATTATTATTATTATTATTATTATTATTTAATACTCATACCCAGCCCATCTGGCTGTTGGGATCCACAGAATGCTTTGTGAGATAGTAAGTCTGCAGGCCTGAGTGTACTAGTAAAGTGAAACTGGATGATGCAATACTTTCTATAGGAGTGCTGGGTCAGAATGACTCAGCAGTAATGTGCTGTCAGTTGATTGGCTGTCATCGGTTTAAAAGGGAAACCTTTCCAGCAGTGAGTGTGGTGGTATAGAAGGGTGTGGTCAGTGAGAGGTTTAGAGAGAGAAGTTTTCCTACATGCCTTAAGGTGCATTTGTATGAACTGCTCGTGTATCATAGACTGTAGATATTTGTATATAGCTCACAATAAATATACTGCACTGAAGAACCGGGAACTCTGAGCATTTCTGCTAAAGCGCCGTGAAGGAATTCCCTAAACAGAGCTGCCTTCAGATGTCTTCTAAATGTCAGGTGGTTGTTTATCTCTTTGACATCTGGTGGGAGGGCATTCCACAGGGTGGGCGCCACTACTGAGAAGGCCCTCTGCCTGGTTCCCTGTAGCTTTGCTTCTCACAGGGAGGAAACCGCCAGAAGGCCCTCGGCGCTGGACCTCAGTGTCCGGGCAGAACAATGGAGGTGGAGATGCTCCTTCAGGTATTCTGGACCGAGGCCATTTAGGGCTTTAAAAGTCAGCACCAACACTTTGAATTGTGCTCAGGAACGTACTGGGAGCCAATGTAGGTCTTTCAGGACTGGTGTTATATGGTCTCGGAATGACTGCTGGGAGGAGAGCAGAAAGAAGATACGCCATGGTACACCTGCATCAGCACAACAGGTGCCTTCATCTGCCCCAGCTGCAATGAAACATGCCTCTCCCATATGGGTCTCTATAACCACATTAGTTGCTGTAACCCTCCCAATGGTTTGACTTCACCTTCAAATGTGCATGGTTCTATCTCTTTCCAAGATTCAGAAGTAAGTAGCCTCTTAGCTTATGTAGCCAAAACAATATCATCTGTGCAAGAGGAAGGCATCCCAAGTCTCAGGAAAGCTCCAATGTATGGAGAAGTACTTCCATCTAGATGGTATCTGAATCCAGCCCTTTGGATCAAAATAATAGTATGTATATTGCATAGCCTGTGCTGTATGACTTCTTATGCTCCTCCTCTTTTTGTGACAATTTTGCAAAGAATGTCATGCCTGGCAGCTGTTAAAGCTACTAGTCTGCAGGAAAACAAGCTGGTGAGACCTGTAGAAGTTACTTGTGCAGACAAAGGAGCTGGACCAGAGACAGCAGCTTTAAAGGACTGAACGAAACTGTATTGGCTCTTTGTTGGTTGCTGAATTGTGAACTGCATTGCCATCCTCTGGCCAGCTACCTCAGGGCTGGGCTGTAGTCTGGAGAGAGTAAGAATCCATACACTATACAGCAATTATAGCACAGACGCTCAGCAGAGAGCCTTCTAATAGAGGCTGCCAAGAGGGAGCTGTCCAGGTCCTACCTGCTAGGGACCCATGTTTGAGATCCCCATCATCTTACACAATGGCCTTAGCATATAGAAAAGCACCTGTCTGAAGTGTTCTTCTGTCAGCATGTTGAAAGAGGACAAGCATGTCCTGTCACTTTCAGGTAGAAGCAGCTCTTGGGTGCATTTGCCCTACACCCAATATGCCAGCAAGTTTGGAAAACTCAGCAATGGCCAGAGGATTGGAGAAGATCAGTCTACATCCCAATTCCAAAGAAGGGCAGTGCCAAAGAATGCTCCAACTACCGCACAATTGCCCTCATTTCACACGCTAGCAAGGTTATGCTTAAAATTCTACAAGGCAGGCTTAGGCAGTATGTGGACCGAGAACTCCCAGAAGTGCAAACTGGATTTCGAAAGGGCAGAGGAACCAGAGACCAAATAGCAAACATGCGCTGGATTATGGAGAAAGCTAGAGAGTTCCAGAAAAACGTCTACTTCTGCTTCATTGACTATGCAAAAGCCTTTGACTGTGTCGACCACAGCAAACTATGGCAAGTTCTTAAAGAAATGGGAGTGCCTGATCACCTCATCTGTCTCCTGAGAAATCTCTATGTGGGACAAGAAGCTACAGTTAGAACTGGATATGGAACAACGGATTGGTTCAAAATTGGGAAAGGAGTACGACAAGGTTGTATATTGTCTCCCTGCTTATTTAACTTATATGCAGAATTCATCATGCAAAAGGCTGGACTAGATGAATCCCAAGCAGGAATTAAGATTGCCGGAAGAAATATCAACAACCTCAGATATGCAGATGACACAACCTTGATGGCAGAAAGTGAGGAGGAATTAAAGAACCTTTTAATGAGGGTGAAAGAGGAGAGCGCAAAATATGGTCTGAAGCTCAACATCAAAAAAACCAAGATCATGGCCACTGGTCCCATCACCTCCTGGCAAATAGAAGGGGAAGAAATGGAGGCAGTGAGAGATTTTACTTTCTTGGGCTCCTTGATCACTGCAGATGGTGACAGCAGTCACGAAATTAAAAGACGCCTGCTTCTTGGGAGAAAAGCAATGACAAACCTAGACAGCATCTTAAAAAGCAGAGACATCACCTTGCCGACAAAGGTCCGTATAGTCAAAGCTATGGTTTTCCCAGTAGTGATGTATGGAAGTGAGAGCTGGACCATAAAGAAGGCTGATCGCCGAAGAATTGATGCTTTTGAATTATGGTGCTGGAGGAGACTCTTGAGAGTCCCATGGACTGCTAGAAGATCAAACCTATCCATTCTTAAGGAAATCAACCCTGAGTGCTCCCTGGAAGGACAGATCGTGAAGCTGAGGCTCCAATACTTTGGCCACCTCATGAGAAGAGAAGAATCCTTGGAAAAGACCCTGATGTTGGGAAAGATTGAGGGCACTAGGAGAAGGGGACGACAGAGGACAAGATGGTTGGACAGTGTTCTCGAAGCTACCAGCATGAGTTTGACCAAACTGCGGGAGGCAGTGGAAGACAGGAGTGCCTGGCATGCTATGGTCCATGGGGTCACGAAGAGTCGGACACGACTAAACGACTAAACAACAACAACAACAACAATGTCATATTCTCCAGCAGTCCTAATCTGAATTCATTCTGTGTACAGCATTTAGCACTTCAATTTATTTGAAATTCTTTGGCTGTCCCTCTCCAGGCCATTTAGATAAATGAGGTTTAGCTAGATTTCTTCATGGGTCATCTAGGGTCTGCAGTTTGCTTCCAGCACAGTCCCCACCCCCTGGTACAACTTGATCCCTGAAGAAAGATGGTTTCTCACGAGGCATCCCAGTCTCTTCCTGCACTTTCTAGAATAGCACATCATGAGTCCAACCACTAAAGCCATATGCAACAACTGCTGCAGTCTGAAAAATCAGCAAGTTTTGGTATTGGCCTGGGGACCAAATCTCTATATGGCCCTCAGGGCTCCCCCTAAACCACCAGCTTTTCCCAGCCTACACCTCTCACCAGACCTGCTCCCTGCCTTCCTCAAGGGTTTAGCTGTGGCAGTGCCTCTTGCTAACCTGGATGATGGTGTCTGAGTGTAGGAACATCTGATTTAGGTGTGGGTGGAAGGTAGTTTACTGTACAAAGGCACAAGTCACATCTATCATTCTTTCCACTTTTCATTCTGAACCTACCCACCCCTATCATGTGACACACACACACACCCTGCAAGGTTGCTCACAAGGAAATGTGGTCCTCAGACTGAAATAGATTCCCCATCCCTGATCTGCACACACAAATGGGAACCTTCTTTATACCATCTTGTTCAGGATTGCCTCCAGCCATGAGGGTGGCCATATGGGTGGCCACTTCTCTTTTTGAAGAGATGCCCAGTGCAAATACAACTGAAAAATAGAGAACCAGAAGGAAGGAGAGCAAGGACCTTGAAGTTGTCAACACCTGGGCAACAAACTGAGCAGTAGGGTGGCCATGTGTCCACAGAGGAAGTCTTCCATGGGCTGACCAAAGTCTGGTCTAAAGAGGAAGAACCCAAGGAGGGAGAACAGGTGGGCCTTGTAGTTGTCCATCAACACAGTTAGCACTTGGACAGCAGACTGAGCAGGCGCAGGTCACTTGATGTGCTTCCCCTGCTATGGTGAGGTATTATAGTAATGATTTTAAAATGTGCATTTATACATAAAATTAGCATATGCAATTTTTATGCAAATATGTACCATTTTATGATGTGTAAATAGAGATCCTGCTGAGCAGGGAAAGGTAATCTAATTTAATTTTGGTCGAGTCCTGCGAGGCAACAATCCTCACCTGGCCAGATGTATTTTCTCCACATTCGGCGCATAGGTTTTTCAGCAGTCCTTCTGCTGTATGCCCAACGGAAATGTGGTATGCCATTATTTGTTCTGGCCTGTTTCCACTAACTCTACCTCTGTCCCATCTCCAATGATCCTGCTTCCCACTCTGCCTATATTTACTAAACCAACAGTGGGCTCTCATTCATATTCCACTTTTTAAGACCCATGTTTGCCAGGACACTTTCAAGAAGCAAGCCAATCTGCTGACAATTTCATATTATGAATAATTGATTATATAAAATCCAAATGCTAGAAGAAGAAAAAAGTAGAACAATGCAACTCTGCAGCAGAATTGCACATGCTGGGCAATTACATGTCTTGATTCTCTTCTCCTGGATACCGTCCCAGTTCAGAAGACCCCCTTTTCTGTGCATCTGGTTTTGTGTACCTTAATCATAATTCTGAGGCACCTTGCTCCAACGCTAGCCCTGTTCAAAGGTCTGCTATCAGAAAACACTCCTTCTGCAGACTGTGGGCAGGATAGTGGTTCCTAGGTTCCTAAGACATAGGAGGAATGGAGTTTTAGCCCCGTGGTTCCACTGTGGTCCCAATGTACATTGCAGCTCTCCTGCAGTGGTCACTTGCCCCAGAAGTGCTTTAGTGCAGGAGCTGAGATGATGGTCTGTAGGCTTAATGGTCTGTAGGTGATATTTGGCCTGTGAGGACTTTTCCCCAAAAAGCATGTGCTCCTAACATTGTACAAGATGTTAGGAGAGGGGGAGCTGTGACTTCCAATGAGCATTTGGGGGCCTTAAAGCTGCACCCAATTGATAAGTGAGACTTCTTATTGCTGCCAATCAGCCGAGCAAAGCAGCTGGGATTGGCAGTACAACATGGGGAACCAGGTAGCACAGCCAATCCCAAGAGAAAGTAGAACTAAGCTTAGTGGCAATGACCACTCCATTGTCATGTTCCAGCCAGTGCTTGAGTCCCATTCCGAAGAGGGATAAACCTCCCATCAAATCCTTACAAACACAACCAGAGTTTCTGATACTGCACAGTCCAGGGAAATCATTGTCAACCACAGGTAGTTAGTACATGTCCAAACAGGATCCAGAAGCAAGGTCAAGAAATGGTCCAATGTCAATTTCACAGAGTTTTCCACAAAGTAGAACACAGCAAGGGGCAATGCTAGAGCCAGGTGGAAGGATGCAGGGATCAAGAGAGAGACTTTACATAGGCTGGATTCCTGGCCCATGCCCTGACCACAGATGCTGGTACTAAATTAGTTTCACGGATTACTTACACCTGAGTAGACCACTGATTCATGAGTAGCAAGACAAATCTGGGTCCACAGACCTCACTCTTCAGCAAGGACCCAATCCATTTGCTGTTGGCATTCTTGAGAACCAGAGGGTGGTTCCACCTTCTCCTCTAGAAGTTCCAAGGGTTCTCCAGCAGGTTCCAACCCAGAGGACACCTCAAGGGGATGCTCAGCAGAAGTTTCAGAGGCCCCTTCCTGCTGCTTAAGGCCGGGTTGGTGGGGAAGTGTGTGATACATCCTCAAAGGACTCTGTGTCTGGTACCAAGTCAGGGCAAGCTATGACCCCCATAACACAGGGGAAACAGTGACAGACTTGAAGGCTGAACTTCTACATCTTTCAGGAAAGCTGTAAGATATTAGGGAGGGGATATCTGACTTTTTAGTGTCAGGGATTAAATTCATGTGCGGAGATTACATTGCACCTCATCTCAATTATCTGTTTTATTGATTTTTTTTTTAAAAAAACCTCATGTCTGTGGAATGTCTGCATGAATGTTGCAAGCAGCTTGCTAGGCACTATGTGCCGCCGTGCAAGAAATAGTCCTTTCCACTCCTCTTATTAAGGCAACAGTTGGCTGTTTGGTTTAATTAGGGTGCAACATATTTAAGTGGAATAAAGGAGAGATTGTTTACTCAGTGCAAAAGTTAACTATGATTTTCCCTGCTCTTGCATAATATTGAGACAGATGGCATTTTTTGGTTTCAGAAATGTATGATAATGAGAATAGCATCCACAGGGGCACTAACTAAAATAGAATTACCAAGGATATCAAATCTGCGAACACTAGGGCATGGTGACCTACTAGAATCAGAAAGAAGCCTCCCCCAAGTATAATCATTCACAGGTAGTAGCTAAAGGTCGAGGGAAAAGAAAATGTGCTAATGGCCATGTTAGCAAGACCTGGGATGTGCATCCGAGGTCTTGGCGGTCTTGGCTTCTTTAATGCAAACACTGCAGTTTGGCCAAGCTCTCCTATATGGGGCTCATTTTTTCAACAACAACAAAAAGATGTTTGAAGAAGTTCACTTGAATGATCCTAAGATGCAAAGCACTGGCCTGATTCAAACAAATTCATGGTTTGTTGGAATGGGAATGAGTTGGAGCACTGATTTGTCTTCTCCCTCTCCTCTGCCCCAGCATCAGAGGAAACTTCCTGATTGGTTGCATCACAGTTTCCTATGATGTCTGAAATGGGAAACCATGGTTTCAGCCTGGTTTGCAGACCCAAGATTTTAGCCAGTGCTTAAAGCATTCTGGATTGTGTGCTATGGGAAACAGTGGTTTGCCAAACCAGGGAGTCTCTCAAGCCTATGTGGAAGAGGAAGAGCTAAGTAAAAGGAGGGAGCACTAGGGCTTGCCCCTCAACTGTTTTGCTTTTGAATAACTTTTTTGTTGCATTTTATAAACAAGGATCATAATAAGTGATACAAATAAATATACAAGTGACATGAGAAGACTGGGTCTATCACAAAAACAGAATAATAATTTGCAGTAATTTCTACAACGTATGGTTCATTATAGTGGTCAGTGTATAAATTGCTGGTTCATGAATTAATTTAAACAAAAATGAAGGGGGAATAGGGTAGAACAGAGTTAACAGATAACATTCAACATTGAATATCTAAATGCCTAATCAGGAGCCATTGCGATTGTGCTTGATTACTTATGAGTAATAGTCATTTTTCCTCTTATGTTACCAATGAAACAACATAAAATGTTGGTATATTGATGAATGTGGGAGCAGGGTTCAAAGTAAAGATAATAATTTATATTTAAATTTACATTTATATCAACTAGAGCCAAATGCTGATGGAGGAGGGTTGTTCATTTTTTGGAATACTGGCATATGTTATGTAATTAAACCACACTGTGGTAAAGCCATATTTCTTGATCTGTCCAAGTGTCAACCATAGTTTCTTTGTTAATCTCTCAAGGATGGCTGTTTCCCAAACTGTTTTGTACCGATCGTTTATCATTGTGCCAGAAAGGTCTTTCCAGTGTCTGGTTATGTTGTATCTCACCGCTTGTAATAAATAGCTTATAAGTCTTTATTATGTAAATCCAGTTTGTTGTCTTAAGATATATTTAATAAAGCTAATTCTGGTTTGTCTTCTGATTGTTGCTTTGCTATTTTATTAATCTTTTGGAATACCACATTCTAGAAAGGCTGGATTTTTGTACAATCCCACCACATGTGGAGATATGTACCGGATGTAGGGCAGCCCCTCCAGTAACATGATGAGGCACCAGGACAGATCATTGCCAGTTTCCTAGTGTAAGGTAATATCTATATATGAGTTTTCGGGTTTATTCTCTGTTGCTTGGCCAAATAGACTTAATGGGGAGGATTGGTCCAAAGTCTATACAATTGACCTGGGTCAGGTTCATGGCCAAAATCACATTCCCACTGAAGTTTAATAGGGTCAGGTGAACCCACCAATGCACTGAGTAGAATTTTATAGATGGCAGATATTATACCTTGTGTGGGTATTACAAGTCTTTCAAATGGGGCTAGTGGTCTTATGACTGCCTTACTGATAACTGGGCTAGCCACAAAAAGTGTGGATTTGGTGGAGTAGCAGCCAAGGGGTTTCTAAGTTTCCTAGTTTATAGGAAATAATAGGAAATAATAGGTATAGACCTTTTGCCCTCCCTCCAGCCACATCAAATTGTTGTGAAGTGTTGTGGAATAGTAAGTGGAAGGTTGGGGGGGGCAGGGGGGGCAGTGCTGGAGTCAGGATTCCTGTCTTCTCTTTCCATGCTTTAAGCATTGTTTGTGTGAATCTGTTTTGAACATTTAGGCCAATTATTATTTTTTCCCTTAAGAAGAGGTATGCTAAGGTTGGAATCCCCTCAATTAGTTCTCCTTCCAATTGGACCCATTGTTTTGAGATACCATCTAAAAATAAAAGAGATGACATGTCTTACTAGATCCAGGATTGGGATACCCTGAGCTCCTTTTACTGTAGGAAGGTAGAGGAATTTGGCATTTATTCTGGGTCTTTTGCAGGAAAAAAATAAACAAATTTGACTTTTTCTACCACTTTCATGGGACATGGGTGTTGCTGTGGGTTAAACCACAGAGCCTAGGGCTTACTGATCAGAAGGTCGGTGGTTCGAATCCCCACGACGGGGTGAGCTCCCATTGCTCGGTCCCAGCTCCTGCCAACCTAGCAGTTCGAAAGCATGTCAAAGTGCAAGTAGATAAATAGGTACCGCTACAGCAGGAAGGTAAATGGCGTTTCCGTGTGCTTCTCTGGTTCGCCAGAAGTGGCTTTGTCATGCTGGCCACATGACCTGGAAGCTGTACGCCGGTCCCTCGGCCAATAAAGCGAGATGAGTGCCGCAACCCCAGAGTCAGGCACAACTGGGCCTAATGGGACCGAGCAACGGGAGCTCACCCCGTTGCAGGGATTTGAACCGCCGACCTTCAGCAAGCCCTAGGCTCTGTAGTTTAACCCACAGCGCCACCTGCATCCCAAAGCAATCGGGAGGAACCCACAAATTAGTTTAAGGTGTGGGAGGCAGAAATTCAACAAGTTAAGCCCTTTCTAATATGGGAATACAATTATGGGGAACATTTCACCTATTAGATATCATATTACTTATGTTTGGTCTTTGATTTATTTTGGGGACCTCCTCCTCATCTACAAAAGGACACAAATTGGTGTATGATGGAAAGTGTGTACAAATTTTGCCCCCTCTTTGGTGAAAGGGACAGGGGGCCCGATGCACATACATTGAACTGAGCCCAGAGAATCCTATTGCACGCCTCCCATTGTAAGTCATAGTCTGAGCAGATATGGGTCATACATTAAAAGCACTATGATACCACTTTAAACACTCATGTATTCCCTCAAAGAATTCTTGAGACTACAGTTTGTTGCTGAGTTGTTAGGAGACCTGTACAGCCTCACAGATTTTCAATGCTCAGTGTCCACTGTGAAGAGAAATTGACTGTTAAACCACTGTGAGAATAGGGTTCTCCTAACAACTTTCAAAACATGAGTTTGACCAAACTGCGGGAGGCAGTGCAAGACAGGAGTGCCTGGCGTGCTATGGGCCATGGGGTCATGAAGAGTCGGACACGACTAAACGACTAAACAACAACAACTTTCAATACCCTTGGCAAACAACCAAGAGAGAAGCCAGGAGTGCTTAAAGTGGTATCATACTGCTTTAAATGTATAGTGTGAATGTGACCATAGAGTCCTGTGCTTTTTATTGTATCTAATTAGTTTGATTCACAGGGAACCTCTGCTGGAAGTCTCTAACCCATGCCCATTAAGTACAGAATGGAAAGCACACAGACTAACAATACACTCAATGGCACCCAGAAACTTTCAGTGGTTTTTACCCGGTGAGGATTTTGCCCCAAAATGTGATGTTAAATAGGTTTCCACGTGTCTTTATCTAGTGCAGCGGTAGGCAACCTAAGGCCCGTGGGCCGGATGTGGCCCAATCACCTTCTCAATCCGGCCCAAGGATGGTCCTGGAATCAACATGTTTTTACATGAGTAGAATGTGACCTTTTATTTAAAATGAATCTCTGGGTTATTTGTGGGGCCTGCCTGGTGTTTTTACATGAGTAGAATGTGTGCTTTTATTTAAAATGCATCTCTGGGTTATTTGTGGGGCGTAGGAATTCGTTCATTTTATTTATTTTTTCAAAATATAGTCCGGCTCACCACATGGTCTGAGGGACGGTGGACCAGCCCACGGCTGAAAAAGGTTGCTGACCCCTGATCTAGTGTGAAAGAAACACTCACTTTGCCATTCAGATATTGCTTGCTTATACCAACAAAGAGAACAATCTTATATTAATTTACAACATTGTTCTAGGATATCTTAAGGACCAGTTGATCCCTATATCTCTACCTGATCGCTGAGGCAGTCTCTGTTGGTGGTGCCCCAGAGCTCAAACACAGGGCTCATAACTACCAGAAGACATGCATCCAGTGCAATGGACCCAAGCCTGGGGACCTCTCTCCCAACTGAAATTAGACAGGCACCCTCCTTGCTGAATTTCAGGTGCATGGCAAGGACTTCATCATTCCAGCAGGCATTTTAAGGTGGTGTGTCTACTGTATGATAACTTTTAATTGCCCATTTTCTGTGGGTTATTTTTGTGCACGCTGCTTAGAAAAGGGAATAATGAAGTGATATAGAAATGTCTTAAATAAATAAAATACACCTCCATGTTGGAAAATGTCTTACTTCTGAAGTATCATGGCTCCAGTGAGCACCAAGCAAATGTGTCCCCTAGAGCACCCTGCATGACCTTTAAAACTTATAAAGGGGAATAGACTTGCCAAGTTTCATGCTGGTACCAATCAAAGTGTATGAAGCAAAATCATCTCTGCTCCCTCAATAAGGCTTAACTACCTCTCTGTTGCCTTGTTTAGCAACCATTTGCACCTCCCTTTATGAGAAGCAAAGAGCTGGGGACACATTTAGGCCCATAGCGCATATTTTACGAGAAACTTGCAACACAGCAATGCCTAGTTCTCTGAGGAGTTAATGTTCAAACATGAGTAAAAATATTTATCTCCCAGTGTGGGACAAATTGAATTTGAAATGGCTACGGAGAGTCGCCATTCTTCAAACGGACCTACCACAGGCCTTCAATAAAGAGCAGCATATCTTGTGCCAAACAGATTCATCTGGAGAGGCTGTTTATTATTATTAGAGAAGAGAGGGCGTTTTAAAATGCAGGAATGTAATTTATCATGACTGGGTTTTGTAAGCTTAGAGTTTAGACATTTTCTCTCACTGCAGCCTAATAAGTCACTTTATCAGTGCATTTTATTTCCTCAGCTGTGACATGTCAGCAACCCTCTTCTCATTTCGGTACCGCACGCCTTGAAAACAACTGACAAATAAATGGAAATCATTGATTGTGAACTTACTGAAATTACATATTCTGACCGGAAGGCTTGGATGCAATCTAGCAATAAAGCCATGCCCATTAAATGAACATAAGGTGAGGTTTCTCAGCGTCTGATTAAGGGGGGAGGATTCTCATTGTGGAGATTTGTTTGCTTCTGTTTAGTGACGAGCTAACACTGAAATTGTCTTGCCAAAATAATATTCTTTTATTTAAAAAGCCCAAAGCTTGAAACATCTTGCTTGAGATAGTTCAATGGACACCATTGATTTCAGATTTTAATTTGGAAAAAATCAAAACGATTTATAATGGGCTTCATCGCTTCGACCAGCTCTCTGTTGGTATTGTAGAATTTTTCCATCATTCTTGGAAAATGTTCGTTGACCCCCTGAAATAAGAATAAGCTTTCTCCTGAGAGTCACATCCACACCATATATTTAAGCACTCGTTTAAAGCACCGGTCCCAAAGAATCCTGGTAACTGTAGCTAGAGATTCCATCACTCCAAACAAACTAAAGTTTTCAGGATCCTTGAATAGGGGGGGGGATATACGGCATGGATGTGACTTTGGTGAACTCTCTCTGTTCTTTACAAAAGGGATGGAGAACATGTATTCCTCCAGATATTGTTGGACTCCAACTCCCATCAGTCTCAGACACTACTTTGGTTCTGTCTTCTGGGTTGACCTTCAACCCTTACTGACTTGGTACTACTGACTGCAGCCTTGTTCTGTGGCTCCTGCTGGCTTTTGGCTTAACCCCAGACTGCTGTGCACAACCCAGCACTGACAAGTTGCTTTTAGGCTGGATGTGCGCTTGATCTGTGGGATCTGTGCTGTGCCCTCAGCCCTTCACTGGACTCAGAAACGAGAGGAGCGAAAGCTCTACAGGTGCTACCAGTTATAATGTTTGCAAGGGATACACATCCCAGTGTGCCACAGTACCACCGAAAGGCTTCCAACGGAAGTTGTGGCCTTCTCAGCCAGTGATTTTGGGTGGTTCATGATCCAACTTTGAAGAGCAGATATGGAAAACTTGGGTCATTGACTATGCTTGCTGGTGTTTGTGGGGGTTGTAGTTCAGCAACATATGATGGGTCAAAAGTCTCAACCCCTGTTGAAGAGCATCCAGGCCCATTTCTTGAAAGGTCTCAAACCATCATCATCAACTGACAACCCTCCCGAAAGAGGTTTTCAGGAGGTTTCTCTTTGGAGTCGTCTTCAGGCAAGCTTCTTCATGCAGAAGAGGGCTATTGATGGCTACTGGACATGATGATGATGCTCTGCCTCCACAGCTGAAAGCAGCAATGCTTCTGAATACCAGAGTGCTTCTGTGCTCAAATCCTGCTTGCAGGTTCCCCACGGTCATCTGGTTTGCCAATATGAGAAAAGGATGCTAGACTAGATGGGCCATTAGCCTGATTCAGCTGGCTCTTCTCATGTTCTTAAGGTTTGAACCTCCTTCATACGCTAAATCACACAGAGGGGACTTTGTGTAATCCATGCCCAATGGGTGTAGGCTTTCCCCCTGCAGATGTCCACACCTAATTCATAGATATCAGAGGTGGAGTCAGTGAGTGTGTATGTCCAGCAGAATGGTCCTCCTGCTCCTTGTTTGTGTGCTGTCATTGGATTTTGGAGTTAGGTACCTGTAGCTTAAGGGCAGGGCCGGCGCCTCTATTTAGGCAAACTAGGCGCGCCTAGGGCGCCAAAATGGAGGGGGTGCTGTCGAGCCTGCCCGCCGGCCGCCCACACTGCCGCCAGCGCCGGGAGCAACGAGCAGGCGGCGGCAGCGGCAGCACCATAGCCGAAGCCTTCAGCTATGGGCGCTGTTGTTGCCGATGCCGACGCTCGCTCGCTGCTGCAGCCGCTGAAGAGCTCACAGCGTCCCCTCCAGAGGCGGGAGGCGTGTGAGCCGAAATGAGAGCTCAGCGCCTTCCCGCCTATGGGGGGGACGCAGCGGCGTCAGTGGCGTCATGGCGCACGGCGCACGCGTCGTGACGCATGTGCCGGGGGGAGGCGCCAGAAGGTGATTTAGCCTAGGGCGCAAAAAGGCCTAGCACCGTGCCTGCTTAAGGGGTGATTCTGAAATCAAGGCATGACAAGTCCTGGCTGTTTATCTCTTTCAAAGCTACCTCACTCTCATGCATCAGCTGAACTGGAAATCAAGCTGTGTGGTGCCTTTCCAAACTGCCTGAATAATGGTTAGACAGTTGGCTTCATGTCACCACGAAAATACAGTCCATCATAGGCCCATTCATCTGTCATCTGTTGCCTTCTTGTCTCTTTTCCTTGGTGCGCAACTACATGAAATATATCCCTCTTGTTGCTTGTCTGGAACCCTTTTCTAAAATTTTATTTTTATTGCTGTTTATTATGCAGTCACAGTGAAATATTCGCATACAGCAACATTGCAAGCAATAACCATGAATTGAAAGTGGGCCAACTTAAGGGATAAACAGCTTCTTTCCATTTTTCTTCTTATTGTTACAAAACTGAAATGAGCGCATTATTAATTACACTTCTGTCTCTCTTGTCTGCTCAGTTTGCTCAATTTCCTTTTTATTAGCTTTCAGGAGAAACTGTGCAGTTAGAAGGTATGTAGCATCCTCACAGGTTCATTGCTACATAGCATCAGAAACTGCGAACAAAGCTAATAACAGGGTAATGAGACTGGAGAAAATTATCTGCATTATGTTGTCACATGGAGTTCAGACCTAGTCAATTATATTGCAACACCGTGGGGATTATTTAAAATAGGGAAGACTTCTAACATTTGATTTTCTGTGCATTGTTACAAAATGATCTCATCCACTCCTCTTGGACTAATGTGTGGATTGGGCCACAGTGATCTGTCAGATTTTGCAATGCAGTTCGTGGCTCAGAAATGTATTTTAAAATAAAATGGTTCAAAATGCATATATTGTGAGAAAGTATGGATTTAAATGGGAATTTTTCATTCATTTATTTATGTTTAAAAGTGGATTGATGCGGAAACAGAACAGAATGGACTTAAGATATAGATGAACATGTGCAAGAGGGACAGATGTCAGGGTTGCGCCAGACGAGCAGGAGTGGTGGCAAGCCCTCTAAGCAAAGCAGCAACCACGGAAGAGTCTGGGGAAATGGAGGAATTCATACCTGGAATAGACTGGAGGAAGAATCAGATAGTGAAGAGCAGGCATTCCCAAACTGCGGCCCTCCAGATGTTTTGGCCTACAACTCCCATGATCCCTAGCTAACAGGACCAGTGGTCAGGGATGATGGGAATTGTAGTCCAAAACATCTGGAGGTCCGAAGTTTGGGGGTGCCTGGTGAAGAGGGAAGACCACAACAGGAGGAGGAAGGAGTCGGATCAGAATCAGGCCCTTGTGAGGAGAGGAGCCGGCAGGCCCTCTCCCCTCCTCCCTTCACAGCTGTAGAGCTGAGAAACGTAGGGAACAATTGGAGGCAGCTGCAGCACATAAGAGGCGTGGTGTTGAGCTGGCTACTTGAGGAAGGCTGGCTGCTCCCTTTGCCAGCACTTGCAACTGCTGTGCTGAAGTGCATGGCTGTCCTTGCTTGTCCTGTTCCTGATTCCAGTGTTCCTGACTCTGGCTTCTCCTGACCCTGGCTTCTCCTGACCCCTGGTACTGATACCCACCTCGGCTGGTTTCCAACGCAGACTGCTCCTGACTTTGGCTTCTCCTGACCCCCGGTACTGATACCTGACCTCGGCTGGTTCCTGGCCCAGAGTGTTGGACCTAGACTCCATCTGCATCTGACTGCCGCCTTCAGCACGCCAACCTGTTGGCACCCTAACAACAGGCTAGAAAGATTGATCTGTCCATCTCTAATGACAAAAGGAGGATGCATATACCGTATGGCCAGGCATGTATTTACTTATCATTATGGATGAGTTCTTCCTGAGCAAATCCCAAAAAGTTTAAGAGATATAAATTGGCCCATCAGACAGCTATTGAAGATGTGTGTTTTTTCCCAGCAGCATTCCCTTGTTCTCTCAACCTCAGTCTTCAGTTTTATTATTTTAATTGTGCATGTTTACATTTTAGTGTTTGTGCAACCAACTGTTTTACATTTTAGTGTTTGTGCTTCGAAACTGTTTAGAAGTCTATATTGGCATTAAGTGGTAGATTATTTAATGATATATTGCTAACCTGAGCCTCCATGGTAGCTTAACATGTGCTAATGGATGAGCATAGATCCAGTCTTACGATTAATTGTCCCAGGATTGTCTCTTAACCCATCTAAGCACTAGGCAGCTGATTCAAGATATCTTAATTTGTTGATTAAATATATATAAATGATTATATTTACGTATGAATAAACAAATGTTTTGAAGCAAAAGCAAAAAAAAATAAACCCTGTCCACATACTTCCTTTGTTTTTAATTTTATTTATTTAGTATGTAAGTAAAATTGTATACCACCCTTCATCTGAAGACCTCAGGGCAGTTTACGACATGAAATTATGTTATAAAAAAGACAAAATACATAATAAAAATAAGAACAAAATCAAACCATAATCCCACAACACATTTAAAAGAGCATTGGATGTCAATCAGCCAAAAGCCTGGTTGAAAAGGAACATTTTTGTCTAAAGGTTTTTAATGAAGGCACCAGTCAAACCTCCCTGGGTAGAGGCTTCCACAAATGAGGAGCCACTGCAGAAAAAGGCCTGTTTTCGTGTTGCAACCCTCCAGGTCTCCCATGGAGGAAGCACACCAAGAAGGGCCTCAGTTGATGATTGCAGGGTCATCAGGATAATGGTCAGGAGATTATGGGCCTTAGCTATAAGCCAGGACCATTGTGGATCAGAGTTACATGGGAAATGACTGCACCTTGTCTAACCAACCGTAAATTGGTACCCACTTATGCTTATGCATCTAGCCAAAAAGAAAGACCAGGGAACAAACCCACAAGCCTTTCTTTTTCTTTTCACTGAAGTCAACCCCAGTTGGTTTTTCAATGGGTATATATGAGTTATAATAGATTTGGGGATAATTCAGTGTGTGTCATTTGCATCATTTGTATTATCATGCACTATATTGAAAAGTGAGGCAAGTCACCATTTCAATACAAGATCAGTTTAACTTAAGCACCTCCACTGAAACAGTGATGTTTTGTAGCAATTATAAATTTTATTATTATTATTATTATTATTATTTATTCAACTGTATGTTGCCTTTTGGGGGGAAGAAGAATAAAACAGGAAAGACCCTTTGCCTGGAAAACTGCCAATGTTTCAGAGGAATGGTACATCACAGAAACTTGGTCTACTCATCTCATGGTAGCCGGAGACCCAACAGGGACCACTGCTGCTGATGCCTGGGGTAGCCATTTAAGGCTTTATAGTTCAAAACCAACACTTATTGGGCCTAGAAAATAATTGGAAGCCAGTGCGGTTGGGCCAGGATGGATGTAATAGGCTCAAACTGCCTTGCCCCAGTAAGCAACTTGACATATTTATGTGTTGTCTTTCTATTCCATGTGTGAGAAAGAAGGCGTATTGCTTCTTTTCTAGATGATGTTTACAGCCTTCTGTTCCTATTAAGACTTCCATTAAAAACCATATGTGAAATCCATCTGTGCCGATCCACAAGTGAAATGGACACCATTAACCAAACAAATTCTCCCTCCCTCTTGCCATCCACTTTGCACCTCCCAAATGATATCTAGACAATTTGTGGGACACTGGAGCAGATTTGTGGGGGGAAGGGGAAAAAGGGAATGTTTGCTGTCACCAGGCACGTACGAAGTGGGGGGGGGGCGGATTGCCCAAGGTTCCACTTGGGGGTTGACAAGATGGCCCGGGCCTCCCCCCAGCTGTAGAGCGGCCAAGGGCGTACACAGTCAGTATGGGCGCCGCTTGCACAGCGGCCGTACGGGCTGCCGCGAATGCGCAGTCTGTACGAGATGCCACTCATGCAACAGCCCATATAGCCACCGTGCAAGTGGCAGCCATACGGACTGCACATGTGTGGCATCCCATACAGTCGTCGCACATGCACAGTCTGTATGGATGTTGCGCATGTGTCACTGGGTGGTTTGCCCCACCCTGTCCCACCCCGGGTTCCGGAGAGGGTTCCTCTGCCACTGACTGTCACCCCATAAATTTTGTTGGTCAAAAGTTTTTTAACTAATCAATTGAGCATGCAATCCTATACAAGTACCAGGGAATAAGTTCCATCCAATTCCATGAGGTTTACTTCTGGATAGACCTATAGAACTCTGCTGTAAATGTTGCAACCATTTTGTCTGCTTTTACAGTATTCTTATTTTTCAGACAGAGCGGGTGTCTAATTCAAGGCCGACATCAGAGGGTGACGAGATGAAACATTTATTGCAAAGCGGCCAAGTGCAAAGGAAGGTAGTTTTCCTGCCCCCTTTAACAGCTTAAAAGGGGGGATTTCAACATGTGTAGCTTACATGATAAACAAGCATTGCAGAGCTTCAGCAGAGCTATTAATGGGACAGGAAGCCTGTCCCATTTTTTACTGGCTCACCCCAGTTTGCTTTGCATTAATCACTCAAAAATGTTAGAGGAAGCAGGAGGTTCTTAGTTTGAACCCAATCTCTTCGAATCCCTGTGACAGGGTGAGCTCCCGTTGTTTGGTCCCAGCTCCTGCCAACCTAGCAGTTCGAAAGCACATCAAAGTGCAAATAGATAAATAGGTATCGCTCCAGCGGGAAGGTAAACGGTGTTTCTGTGTGCTGCTCTGGTTCGCCAGAAGCGGCTTTGTCATGCTGGACACATGAGGAACGACTTAGGGAGCTGGGTATGTTTAGCCTGGAGAAGAGAAGGTTAAGGGGTGATATGATAGCCATGTTCAAATATATGAAAGGATGTCATATGGAGGAGGGAGAAAGATTGTTTTCTGCTGCTCCAGAGAAGCGGACACGGAGCAATGGATTCAAACTTCAAGAAAGAAGATTCCACCTAAACATTAGGAAGAACTTCCTGACAGTAAGAATTGTTCGGCAGTGGAATTTGCTGCCAAGGAGTGTGGTGGAGTCTCCTTCTTTGGAGGTCTTTAAGCAGAGGCTTGACAGCCATATGTCAAGAATGCTTTGATGGTGTTTCCTGCTCGGCAGGGGGTTGGACTGGATGGCCCTTGTGGTCTCTTCCAACCCTATGATTCTATGACCTGGAAGCTGTATGCCGGCTCCCTCAGCCAGTAAAGCGAGATGAACGCCACAACCCCAGAGTCGGTCACGACTGGACCTTAATGATCAGGGGTCCCTTTACCTTACTATTCCCTCCACAGAGCTCCAATTCTCAAAGAAATTCAACAGTCAATCCCTCTTCCTAGGGATTTGCCTCTGTGAGGGAAACGGGGGTCTCCCAACAACTCTCAGCACCCTTTGCAAACTACAGTTCCCAGGATTCTGTGTGGGGAGCCATGACTGTTTTAAGTGATGTAGTACTCCTTTAAATGTATAGTGCAGATGGGATGACTGCTGGACTCCATCTCCCAACACCCCAATCCAGCATGGCCAATGATCAGGAATGATGGGAGTTAGTCCACATACCCTTCGACATTTCTCCAATGAAAATAGGGACATGCTGTTCCTTAATGATAATGTTACTATTTGCACCCCACACATCATATTGGGGTGCCCCAGCCACTCTGGGCAGCTTCCAATATATATAAAAACATTAAAAAACATTAAACATTAAAAAAAAAAACCTTCCCTATACAGGATTGCCTTCAGGCGGCTCAGGGGTCAGAGAACTCCATACCCTCCAACATTTCTCCAATGAAAATAGGGACATCCTAAGGCAGGCATCCCCAAACTTCGGCCCTCCAGATGTTTTGGACTACAATTCCCATCTTCCCCGAGCACTAGTCCTGTTAGCTAGGGATCATGGGAGTTGTAGGCCAAAACATCTGGAGGGCTGCAGTTTGGAGATGCCTGTCCTAAGGAAAAGTGGAACATTCTGGGATCAAATCAGAAACCAGGACGGCTTCTCTAAATCAGGTGCATCCCTGTATGATAGGGACAGTTGGAGGCATAGCTGCCAAGTTTTCGCTTTTCTCGCGAGGAAGCCTATTCAGCATAAGGGAAAATCCCTGTAAAAAAGGGATAACTTGGCAGCTATGGTTGGAGGGTCTGAGTCCAGCAACAGCTACAGGTCACAGTTTCCTCACCCCTGAGCTCCATATATTTTATTTTATTTTATTAAATGGTTTTCTGTCCTGCCCTTCCTACATGAGGCAGCTTACAGCAGTAGTAAATAAAACAAAAGGACGTTATTTTTAATGCAGTGAACAGCTGTGATAATAACTATCTGTAGAGCTGCACCCCAGGAATAGTTTCCTCAAGGTCTTTTCCTTTCAAATTTCTCACAATCCAAGACAGTCTTGAATTTCTCAGCTGCTTTTGATGCCAGCTTCAGAGCAGCTTTAGCCAAGTCTCTGTATTTTGGGGAACTAGCCCCTTTAAAGAGCATTCAGTAAATATTTCAGATAGCTCATAGATCCTGAACACATTATCTAAACCCTGCTGTTTGAACCCCAGAAAACTGGTGGTCATTAAAAAACAAAACAAAAAAACCCTACCTGTTTTCCCGTTTTATGATCCCTAAGGAGCCATTTGCTGATATGCCTGGAATACTCAAATATTTCCAGGGTACACAAAGGGTAATATATATATGTGTGTGTGTGTGTGTGTGTGTGTGTGTGTGTGTTTGTAAAATTTGACTTCATGTTCTTTCATGTGTAGCCAGAAAACTCCAAGTGGTATTCAACTAAGTTTTTCTCAGAGCAACCCCACTGAAATTAGCGTCACAATGTTAGGGCCATTAATTTCATGGGTCTACTGTGACTAAAACTTAGTTGAATATCACCGTGTGTCTGCTATGCATACTCCCTCATATCTACAGAAGTAAACAAGGTTGTACATCTCCAAATCGTGGAATGTATAAATAAACAAAGCCTAGGCTGCCTTCACATCATAAAGCACTATGATACCACTTTAAACAGTCATGGCTTTCTCCCAAAGGATTCTGGGAACTGTAGTATGTTAAAGACACTGAAAGTAGCTAGGGGCCCACTATTCTCTTCTCAGAGCTACAATTCTCATCATTCCCTGGAAGAGGGACTAATTGTTAAACTGCTCTGAGAATTTTCACTCTGGAAAGGGAAATAAGGTTGTCTAACAGCATTCAGCATCCTTAACAAACTGCACTTCCCATACTTCTTTGGGAGGGGCATAACTGTTTAAAGTAGTGCTTTTGATGCATTGTGTGAAAATGGCTCAGTAGCTAATGCACTTTGTGATCCCAGCACAACCCCTGTGACAATGAAGACTCGTGTGCACATTGCCTTCCATCCCTTAATAGCTCTAACAAAAAATATGTGATGTGTCAAGTTTATCTATAAAGCTGCAAGCTTTCCTCTGAGTACTGGTTAGAGGCAATTCACCAGAGGTGAATTTAACAAGAGATTAACTACAGTTTACATCTAGCAGAACCTGGGGAGGATTTGAAACTTTCCCTGCGTTTGCAAAAAAGGTACCATATGTATTCAAGCCTCAAGTGTTTTCCCTGAGAGCGAGATACAAGTTTTGAAACTTCTTATAGGAATGGACATAATACAGCATAATTCAAGCAGATTGGAAGATGACTTCATTAAATTATAAAAAGATAAATCCACAGCTTGGAATAAATAACTACATAAAGTAATAACACAAGACAGAGAAACCAGTAGGAGAACACTTCAATCTCGCAGGACATCCTATACAAGATCTCAAAGTAGCTGTTTTATTACAGAAAAATTTCAGAAACAGACTGGAAAGAGAAGTTGCTGAATTGCAACTCATTACCAAGCTTAAAACCATGGAGAGACCTGGTCTGAATAAGGACACTGGATTCTTATCTCATTATACATGATCAAGATTTCTTTAGCACCTCAGCCCTTGCTTTTTCCTGCAAGACCAATTGCAGTTGTTAACAGCCGTTAACAGTCATCAACAGGTTTACCACTCCTACCGGTATCTGCCAATCACCCATTCCCACCACCCTTCTGAGTAATACCCCTCCCTACCCTCTGACTATACATAAGGGTCTGGTGACTTCTGTTTCAGTGTATCTGAAGAAGTGTGCATGCACACGAAAGCTCATACCTATGACAAACTTAGTTGGTCTCTAAGGTGCTACTGGAAGGATTTTTTTTATTTTTTGTTTTGACTGCGTCAGACCAACATGACTACCTACCTGTAACTAGTACATAAAGTAATGTTTGGAGTGTTTGATTAAGACAGCAGAAGACCCAGATTAAAATCCTGCTATAAAGGTTAGTAGGTGACCTTAGGCCAATCAGAAGAAGATAAGAAGATGCTTTATATAGACACAGTCCATCTAGCTCAGTATTTTCAACACTGACTGGCAACAGCTGTACAGTATTTGCAGACAGGGGTTTCTCTCAGCTCTCGCTGGAGATGCCAAGGACTGAGCTAAGACCTTTTGTATGAAATGCATGAGTTCTACAATAGTCTTCCCATTATTTTCTGCCTGACCACCTCACAGGGTTGTTGTGAAGATGAACATAGAGTGGAAAGACAAGATATACCACAATGAACTCCTTAGAGGAGAGGAGGGGATGCAAGTATAGTATGTAAATATAATAAATAGAAAAGCTGTAACATGAGGAATGAGGAGGATGCATAGCTGGCGAATCCTTTTTCTAGAGCATTCCTCACCCCTACCCTGCCTGGTTTAAATCAATAAAGTAAAAATGAGTTCTGCAGAAGGAGTTGTGTTCCTTATAAGCGTTAGTTCATTAGAGGTGAGGTGGCAATATTTCTGAGGCAAGCTGTTAACCAGCACCTCTGTGGTTATAAGGCAATTGCTCACTGGCATGTCTCTTCTGCACTGATGAACCAGATATTATGACATTCAAAGCTGCCCAGCCAATCTTGCCACACATCACAGCTTTGAACATTTCCTCCTCTTGTCTTTCCATACTTTCTTTGACTCTCATCTTTGCCAGCTGGTAGCAATATCTACTATACCAGGCACCCTCTACCACAACACCGGCCCTAAGATTATGCAGAGTGAGGCAGTTGCCTCAAGTGATGGATGCTGAGGCACAGGGAGTGGACAGAGTTGTGACTGCCATGCGGCCTGCCCTGTACCCCCTACAGTAGCCTGCTGCCTTCAAGTGTAGTGGAAGACACTGTTGATTCACCAGTATCAGAGTAAGATTCAACTGCCAGTTTAATTGGTTTCTGTGTGTGCCATGGGAGAAGGCGTAATCTTGCCCTTTGCCTCAGGCAGCAAAATGTATTGGGCCAGGCCGGATCTGCCAGATACTGTGAAAAGGTTAAAGTTCTCATCAGAGCTTTTCCATATAAATATTGTTATGAGTTTGTGGGGGTCCGGCCTGGATGATAAACTGTGCCCCTTTCAAACCTGCAATCCTAGATTAGTGTGGTTGAATGTATAAGAACAAGCTTGTCACACCAGTTCCTTCAACAAAGTTATGGCTTTGTATGGCTAGTTACTGTATGGAAGTGAGAGCTGGACCATAAAGAAGGCTGATCGCCGAAGAATTGATGCTTTTGAATTATGGTGCTGGAGGAGACTCTTGAGAGTCCCATGGACTGCAAGAAGATCAAACCTATCCATTCTTAAGGAAATCAGCCCTGAGTGCTCCCTGGAAGGACAGATCGTGAAGCTGAGGCTCCAATACTTTGGCCACCTCATGAGAAGAGAAGACTCCCTGGAAAAGCCCCTGATGTTGGGAAAGATGGAGGGCACTAGGAGAAGGGGACGACAGAGAACGAGATGGTTGGACAGTGTTCTCGAAGCTACGAACATGAGTTTGACCAAACTGCGGGAGGCAGTGGAAGACAGGAGTGCCTGGCGTGCTATGGTCCATGGGGTCACGAAGAGTCGGACACGACTAAACGACTAAACAACAACAACAACAACATGGCTAGTTACATACCACAATTTACAAGTCCAAAAAGGTTGCCAAAGAAACAAATGGGTGCTCTTTCCCACCCCAGTCATCTGGCTGATAAGTAGAACAATAGCCAGAGTGGTGTGTTCCTGAGCTGGAAAACAAGCAGGGGGCTACAGACACAGATATATGTTTTGCTCTATGGCAGGACTTTGGGGCTGCTCTGGAAACCGAGTGGTAAGCAAGTTCTGCTGGGGTGTTAATGCTGTGAGTCCCTCCATCCTATGCTCAGGTTTTATACAGTTGTAAATAAAACCATATATCCAAAAGACACTGCCGTTTTCATTCTAAAGAAACTAAACCCAAGAAATGCACATGGAACTCCTGGATTCTCTCATGGCTTGGAGACTCTGGTGGCACGTAGCTACATATTAGTAAGAATATAGAAGTAATGCAATAAGATGGCAGGCTTTCTTAAAGGAAGTATTGGAAACCTGCAGCCTTCCACATGTTGTTGGAGTCCAACTTATGTCAACCCCAGCTAACACAGCCAACGGTCAGGGATGATGGGTGTTGTAGTCCAATAATGTTTGGAGGGTTACAGGTTCTCCAACCATGACGTATGGACTGGCAACTGACTGGAGAACAATAAATCAGTTTTCGTCTGGTTTGTCTGTGCATTCAATTTAGCTCTACCGTAAGCTCTTCCTTCTGGAAGCAGGACCTCAAGCATGAAGTTCTTGAAATACCAGTTCCTGAGGACCATGAGCAGGTGGGTGCTCTTATGCTCATGACCTGCTTGTGGGCCTTGGCTGTTATAGGAACAGAATGCTTGGTCTGACAGGCCATTGGCCTGGTCTACCAGGACTCTTCTTTTGCCCAGGCATCCTTTGAAATTCTGGCACTTCTTTGAATTTTGTAGTGCAGTTCTCCAATCATAAAAAGATGTGCAGAAATGCTTACCATTAGGGTAAAAATTCATATATTTGTGAAAGTAACATAAAACATACTATCCAACATTTCTTGGATGAAAATAGAGACATCCTATTCAACAACAACAACAACAACAACAACAACTTCATTATTTATACCCTGCCCATCTGACTGGGTTGCCCCAGCCACTCTGGGCAACTTCCAACATACATAAAAACGTTATAAAACACAAACCTTTTAAAAACTTCCCTGGACGGAGCTGCTTTCAGATGTCTTCTAAAGGTTGATGAGTTCCTCATCTCCTTGGCTCGGGAGTCACATAACTCCATACCTGCCAACATTTCTCCAATGAAAATAGGGATGTCCAAAGAAAAGCAGGACATTCCGGGATCAAATCAGAAACCGGGGCAGCTACTGTAAATCTGGGGTTGTCCCTGGAAAATAAGGACACTTGGAAGATGTGATAAAATATAACATTAGGAAAAACTGCTTGCAAAATGAGTATATCTGGAGGAAAAGTATACAAAAAATGTGCATATTAGGAGGGATGTGCTTGGAAATCCGTGCCAATTTCTTTGTGCAGATTTTACACCAAAGGGGGTGAACTGAGCTTAAAACTAGGGAGATGTGAAACTGACAGATTTTGCCATCCCTACTTTTAGCCGGGGGGGGGGGCACCCTGGCACTTGTCTCCATCTCTTCACACTTGCCTCTTTAAAAGGCAGTGCAGAAAACCATCCCTTTCTTTTCCTGCAGCAGGAAATGGTAATTATTCTCTGTCTTCCCACATATTCTTATCAAAACACCTTCTCCATTCTAAATCTCCCAATCTATAAATTTAACTCTCATCATCGGGAAACCTTCCACATTTGAATGAAAGACCAACCACTGAGATTTCTCAAGGAAAAGGTTCCTACTATAATAATCTCTCGCTGTTACTGAACTTCTGAATTTTGCTCACTCACATGTGGACTAATGTCAGGTTGCTGAACACTAGACAGAAGCTCTCTGAAGCAGTGTTGGTCTTTCAGAGGAGTGACAAGGTCAGTGCCAGTTATGAATTTTTAATTTGGGGTTGGCTAAGCAGTAGGCAAAAAAAAAAGGCTGTCCATAGATCAGCTGTATTCTTTGTCTTTCTGGGAAAATGGCACAAATCCGTTGTTCTCTGGGAGAGTTCTGCATGAACTGGATGCTTTAGTCCAGTGTTTCTCAACCAGTGTGCCTCCAGATGTTTTGGGACTACAACTCCCATCATTCCTGACCACTGGTCTTGCTAGCTAGGGATGATGGGAGTTGTAGTCCCAAAACATCTGGAGGCACACTGGTTGAGAAACACTGCTTTAGTCAAAGCAAAATAAAAAAATTCCTTCAGTAGCACCTTAAAGACCAACTAAGTTTATATTTTGGTATGAGCTTTCGTGTGCATGCACACTTCTTCAGATACACTAGAAACAGAAGTGTCAGACCCTATATATATATACAGAGGGTGGTGGGGGTGGGTGGGAATGGGTGATGGGCTGATGGGAGTGGTAAACCTGTAGATGGCTGTTAATGGCTGCTGATGGCTGCAATTAGTCCTGGGCTGAGGTGCTAAAGAAAGCTTGATCATGCATAATGAGATAAGAATCCGATGTCTCTATTCATCCCAGGTGCTTCCATGGTTTTAAGCTTGGTAATGATTTCCAATTCAGCAACTTCTCTTTAGTCAGTGAGATTTGACATCTTCCTTTCCCACTATTTCCAGACTGCAACATATGTGCATTTCCCCCCCAAATAGAATAGCTTTGCTCAACATCTGAGTGGCAGGGTGTCAATGTTTGTGCTCTAATCATGAGATCAGCCGCCAAAAAGTAAAGGGAGAGCTGTACAAGTGGCAAACCACTAAACAGACCTTTGGTTGAAGTGGGAAATGTGAATAGAGAAAGTGCCATGAAGCAAAATATGCCATTTCCCCATGCAAGTCATTGTTATTTTTAAATAAGTGTTTCCAAGTGGTTGAGCAATTACTTTGTATTTATGTTACATGGAATTAAAATACGAGGGTGCCTGTTACCTGCAAGGGATCATAAATATTAGTGCTGATAGGTAAAAGGGGCAGGTAATGTTTAAGCTCAGTTGAAACAGGGCTGGATGTTGCATAGTATGGTAGAATGTTAACATAAGGAAAGTTTTGGGGGGGGGATAGACAACTATGTTTTACTTAGAGTAAAGGTAAAGGTACCTCTGACTGTTAGGTCCAGTCGCAGATGACTCTGGGGTTGCGTGCTCTTCTCGCTCTATAGGCCGAGGGAGCCGGCGTTTGTCCGCAGACAGCTTCCAGGTCATGTGGCCAGCTGCTCTGGTTCGCCAGATGACTAAGCCACTTCTGGCGAACCAGAGCAGCACATGGAAATGCCGTTTACCTTCCCGCTGTAGCAGTACCTATTTATCTACTTGCACTTTGACGTGCTTTTGAACTGCTAGGTGGGCAGGAGCTGGAACCGAACAACTTACTTAGAGTACACCCATTTAAATTAATGGAACTGATGTAATTAATTTATGTGGGTCTATTCTGAGTAAAACACAGTTGAGTACTGCCTTGGTGTATCCTGTGCAGTGGCTGACGGGCCAAAACTCTGAGCATAAATAATTTCATTTGTAAGTGAAATCTAAGCAGCAAGTTGTTAGGCACAATGTATATATTTTGCATGGCCTAACCTACATTTGCTGCATAAAGTTTCCAATAATTGCACTTGCATACTCCCAAAAAACCAAAACCTAACAACAACAACAACAATTTATTATTATTATTATTATTATTATTATTATTATTATTATTAATGACTTATACCATGCCCATCTGGCCGGGCCTCCCCAGCCACTCTGGGCGGCTTCCAACAGGATATTAAAAAACAATAAAGCATCAAACATTAAAAACTTCCCTAAACAGGGCTGCCTTCAGATGTCTTCTAAAAGTTAGTTGTTTATTTCCTTGACATCTGATGAGAGGGCTTTCCACAGGGCAGGCACCACTACTGAGAAGACTCTCTGCCTGCTTTCCTGTAACCTCACTTCTCTCAGGGAGGGAACCACCAGAAGGCCCTTGGCGCTGGACCTCAGTGTCCAGGCAGAATGATGAGGGTGGAGACGGTCCTTCAGGTATGCTGGACCGAGGCCGTTTAGGGCTTTAAATGTCAGCACCAACACTTTGAATTGTGCTCAGAAAGGTACTGGGTTCTTGGAAACAAATGAGCATCATCAAAGGATGAAAGTGAATGCAGAGTTGCATGAAATTTGCATATGCTAATTTATACTATAGCTGCGAATTTAGGAACAATGATTAAATTTTAAATAAATATTTAAAAACATCACATCATGGTGGGAGGAGACAGTGACCATATGACCTGCATACCTGCTGTCCAGGCGACAACTGTTGATCTTTAAACTAGACTTGGACCAGACAGCAGTTAGACACCTTTGAATAGAAGACTGGCATCTGAAAATTAGGACATGTGGCCACCTTAAATGATGCCAATACAATGAGCCTATCTCTGCCAGTCTTCTGGATCCAAATTGGGCAAAATTATGGAGGTTTTAGCCCCCAAATTGTAAACCCAAAGGCTGCAGATACTATTTTGTTTCTTGTCCCGACAAAAAGAAGACTGGGGATCTTTCAGGCCAAGGTCAGTGTAGCTGTGCAAATCCACAAAGAGAAAGCAGCTCTCAGCTGGCGGGATGAAACAACACATTAATGGTTCTCAATGGTCATGTACCCTTGACTTTCCAGACAATCACCGATACTAATAAAGTCTCGATCTGCTTAAAGCACACCAGCCTAAAATAATGTTGCTAAAATAAATAAGCTGCAGCTCAGAGAATTCTCTCTCCCTTCTCTACAAGTGAAAGGCATAAACTTGCCTTGGGAAATGAAGCCCTTCTGGGTTTCCACAATCATTCCCTCAGTAGGGACTTAGCACCACGTAATTACAATGATGGCATGAGACCCTGCCAGAAGGTCATAATTAACGGGTGCAAATGGCAAGGAGCAGATTTCCATTAACAGAGCCATGTGCATTCTCACATGTTGTTTACAGCCAAAACTCTGGGCAGCCACAGACATGATTTCCACAATAGGATTGGTGGTGGCTTCATCACAAGTTGCCCACAAAGAGAAGGAACTAATAGATTGCTGTGCAGCTTGAGGGAGGCAATAAGCAGGCTTCCCACAGGGGTCGATCCTGCATCCAATATTGTTCAGGAATTACTGGAATGAAGGAGTGAAACCTATCAAGCCCATACTATGAAAAGTCTGTACTACTGAAAATAGGATTTGGCTTGATAACACTGAAGGATCATGCTGCTAACGGAAACAATGTTAGGTTGGGGGATTATTGTTTTCTAAAGACGAGCACAAAGGATTGCACAAGGGAAACCAATTCTAAATCAACATTTGTAGAAATTGGAAGCAGAAAATGACTAGGCTCTAGCATGGCACTTGAAGGCGAGGTTTCTTGGAGATCCATTTTGCAAATGGAGCCAGGATGGTGTCTCCTATCCCACAAAGTAACATTCTGACAAGTTTTGTTGCTACAAATATACCGTAGGTCTTCCCAGGGTCAGATCCATGATTAAGGGATCACTTGGGCAGCTCCCTTCCTAGACTGGTGTCCATCCCACTCTTGCAACCTGTGAGAACAGCAGGCAACTGGGAAGGTGGCATTTTAAATTTCCTACAAAGCCTCAGGCTACCCAATGTAACACTGATCTAGAGCACATTAAAGACCGCTATATTAATTTCTCCTCGGTGTCTTAGAGTCATGCTGTGTCAAGCACTCTGGGACACTGTGGGAAATTTAAAATGGTTGCAGAAGGGGTGTCAGCAGTAGTGGTCCCTGTTGGGTCCCTGGCTACCATGAGATGAGTAGACCAAGTTTCTGTGATCTACTGTTCCTTTGAAACATTGGCAGCTTTCCAGGCAAAGGGCCTTCCCTGTTTTATTCTTCTTCCCCGAAAAAAGCAACATACAGCTGAATATTGCTACAAAACTTCACTGTTTCAGTGGAGGTGCTCAAGTTAAATTGCCTCACCATTCAATGGTGACTTGCCTCACTTTTCGATATAGTGCATGATACAAATGACGCAAATGACACACACTGAATTATCCCCAAATCTATTATAACTCATACATACCCATTGAAAAACCAACTTGGGTTGACTTCAGCGAAAAAGAAAAAGAAAGGCTTGTGGGTTTGTTCCCTGGGCTTTCTTTTCGACTAGATGCATAAGCATAAGTGAGTACCCATTTACAGTTGGTTAGGCAAGGTGCAGGGACCCAGGTGGCACTGTGGTTAAACCACTGAGCCTAGGGCTTGCTGATCAGAAGGTCGGCGGTTCGAATCCCTGTGACGGGGTGAGCTCCCGTTGCTTGGTCCCAGCTCCTGCCAACCTAGCAGTTCGAAAGCACGTCAAAATGCAAGTAGATAAATAGGATAAGTAGATAAATAGGTAAACAGTGTTTCCATGTGCTGCTCTGGTTTGCCAGAAGCGGCTTTGTCATGCTGGCCACATGACCTGGAAGCTATACGCCGGCTCCCTCGGCCAATAATGCGAGATGAGCGCGCAACCCCAGAGTCGGTCACGACTGGACCTAATGGTCAGGGGTCCCTTTACCTTTACTTTAGACACGGTGCAGTCATTTCCCATGCAACTCTGATCCACAATGGTCCTGCTTATAGCTAAGGCCCATAATCTCCTAGGCACCATTATCCATGCATCAAAGCTTGCAGCTACTCGTCTGAGTCCCTTTAAAGCACTTTTAAATAGCTGGAGGTAATACAATCTCCCTGGCTTAAAGCCTGGTCATTTTTCTCTGCAACCTGTGCTTTGTATAATGTTGTGCGCAGTTTACGAAGGTCCGCACTGGGTTTGGACATTAACCAGCTCCTTACGGCATCTGTTGTTTAACTCTGCTCAAAGGGGGCTTCCTGGCAGTTAGTACCATTTGTTCAGGTCACTGTAGGCACAGCATGGGAAGAATGGGTGCAAACTGGAGCAAGGTAGCTGGAGTGGTAGTCATCTGTGCTGTTTTAGAACTGTGCATACCTCTGCTTCCGTAGTCACTGCCTTTGATCTAAACTGCAGTGTATGTACAGTCTGAAACTCTCAGTGCTGTGAAACCACTGGAAGAAGGAGCTTCATATTTCACTCAACTTCTACTTGCACAGAAGCATAAAGAAAAAAGAAAAGAAGAAGCTCTTATTAAAATGGAATCAAACTTTACCTGGAGCATGAGCCATGGTTGCCATCAATTCTGAAATTCAAAGGCTAGGCTGACTTTCAAACGATCTGCCCTACATTCACCTTGCTTTTAAGTTGCTCCATGCTAATTTCAGGGAAAGCTGCCCCTCAAGGATGTAATCTCCTAATATTTCATATTAAGACTTCATTTTGAGCATCCTTAGCATACGGCATAGCAGTTTCAAACCACTGGAAGCCTAACATAATAATACGGGTAACATGATTTTGCCTCCTGGGACAAATGGAGAGTGATCGCTTGCCCTCCAGAGATTTTCTACTAAGGATGTTTGCTTTTTATGTGTGGAATGGAATACTATGATGTTTACTTGGAACCAAGCTGACTCCAGCAAACCTTTTTTAAATAATAATAATAATAATAATAATAATAATAATAATAATAATAATAATAATTTTATTCATAAAGCTTTCCTCCTCAGCTTGCCCCCAAAGCATATGTCACATTTTAAAGGTGCACCTGTCTTCTATTTTGTTCCTTTGTTTGTACTTGGCAAAGTGGCACTTTCTCTTATGTGAAATTTCTCACTCCCTTAGATCAGTGTTTCCCAACCAGGGACCATATGGCCCCCTGGGGGGCCCAGGATATTTCAAGGGGGCCACAGGTGAAAAATGTGGAACTAGGAGGGCATAGCAAGAGGCTAGGGGGCCACAGAGCGAAGTGAGAAGTGAAGAAGAAAAAAGTATTATTTTTATTATTTTTAAAATCCTGATTTGCTGGCTATCTGCTTGGCCAATCACAAGCAGGCAAGGGGGGCCCCACAAGGGCATAATGCTCCTTTTTGCCACATCCATTTTCTTGGAGCAGTCCTGGTTTGTTTCTGGCAGGAGATGGCAATCACTGAGGCTCTGTCTTTGACCAGTAGAGCCTGAGATCCAGAACTGCCAGGTCAGGTAAGTGCGGTGGTAGCCAATCAATGGGTAGGGCTGGGTGGCAGCCTGAGCCTGGCTCTGCAAGGTGCAGGGTAAAATCCACGCCAGCTAGGGTTGCCATTCGTCCGGATTTTCCTGGACATGTCAAACAACAAACAATAGCATTGAGGGGGGGGAGAGTTTTTAAAAAAATGCTGACTTGCATCTAGTAAATAGCTGTCTACTCAGAAGAAAGCAGCACTGAGTTCAATGGGCCTTACTCCCAGCTAAAGGTAGGTTAGGAGTATAGTGCTTTATCTAGGCAGCCAGAGCTCCTCCAGATGACAATATCTTTTTGCACCTGGTCAGTGAAGATCACTGGCTGCTTAAAAATTCTCTCATATATACAAAACTCCCTATGTGCCTTTTTGGACTGTAGCTATAGGTTTCCCTCTCTTTGTCAAATAACTGGGGTCAAATATGTGTTGTTTACTTTTTATAATACATGGAAGGTGGATCTCCCTCAGAAGGTTCAGGACTCTCCTTCCTTGGAGGTTTCTAAGCAGAGTTTGGATGGCCATCTGTCATGGGGATTGCGCTAGAAAGATGACCCTTGGGCTCTTCCAGCTCTAGTCTATGTTTTTCCTGCTTCAACAATATTTCATTATGTTCCTATCATTGTATGCAATTGTATTTTGTATAAATTATAAAAGTTATGAATAAAATATGTTCTATTTACAAACAAAACATTTAAATAGCTACCATTCTACTGGAACGACGGGCATGTTTGGCATGGACACAGCCAGTATTTTTGTAAGGGGGAAGACTTTCGTTTTGGGGGGGCAGAACTTCAGATTTGTATTGATTTATATTGATTTTTACTTATTTGGGGGGCAACTGCCCCCTGCCCCCCCGGCTATGCCCATGGGGGGATACAGGAAGGAAATAAGGTCAGAAGGGGGCCACAGTTGGAAAAGGGTTGGGAAATGTTGCTTTAGATCACAAACGAAGGGCTCATCCGGACTTCTTTTCATGCCACATTTTTAGGCACAAGTCTGTGTTTTTAAAGCACCATCTCTGTGCACTTTTCTTTTTTTCTTTTTGCCCCGTGAAAACCCGCTCTTTACTGCTGAATCAGAGCAAACAGCAATCTGTTTTTATTATCTGGACACATGGACAACAGACCCTGGAAACCTTCCACCAGACATTCAATGACTTTCACCCCACCATCAACCTAACAATGAACCAATCTATGCAAGAAATACATTTTTTGGACACTACTATAAAAATACAGGATGGACGTATAGACACCACCTTATACAGAAAACCAACTGACCGACAAACATATCTACATGCTTCTAGCTACCATCCCAAACATACCAAACAATCCATCGTATACAGCCAGGCCTTACGTTACAACCGCATCTGTTCCAACTCTACAGACAGAGAATCTCACCTAAGAGATCTACAGCAAACCTTTTTAGAACTAAAATATCCACCTGATGAAGTTAAACAACAGATCAACAGAGCCAGACAGATACCTAGAGAGAACCTGCTGCAAGACAGACCCAAAAAAGAAAATAACAGAACACCACTAGTCATCACATACAGCTCCCAAGCTAAAACAGTACAACGCATCATCAGAGATCTACAGCCTCTCCTGGACAATGACCGCTCCCTTTCTCAAGCTCTGGGAGGAAGACCTTTCATTGCCTACAGACAGCCACCCAATCTTAAACAACTCCTCACCCACAATAATACAACCACCAGACTTAACATGGACACTGGTACCAGAGCCTGCAATAAACCCAGATGCCAACTTTGCTGCCACATACACCCAGACAACACCATTACTGGCCCCAACAACATCCAACATACCATCTCAGGACTATTTAATTGCTCATCCTCTAACATTGTGTATGCCATCAAATGCCAACAGTGCCCTTCAGCTCTCTATATTGGACAAACAGGCCAAACCCTACGCCAAAGGATAAATGGACATAAATCTGACATCAGGAACCAGAAGACAGAAAAACCAGTAGGAGAACACTTCAATCTCCCAGGACATTCTATACAAGATCTCAAAGTAGCTGTCTTACTACAAAAGAATTTCAGAAATAGACTGGAAAGAGAAGTTGCTGAATTGCAACTTATCACCAAGCTCAAAACCATGGAGGGACCTGGTTTGAACAGAGATATCGGGTTCTTATCTCATTATACATGATAAGCGATCTTCAGCCATCTCAACCCTTGCTTTTTCATGCAAAACCATTTGCAGTCGTTTGCGGTCATCAACAGCTATCAATCAGTCAATCACCCATTTCCACCACCCTTCTGAGTGATCCCCCCTCCCCATCCCCACCCCTCCCCACCCCTTCTCTACATAAGTGCCTGGAAACTTCCATTTCACTGTATCTGAAGAAGTGTGCATGCACACGAAAGCTCATACCAAAATAAAAACTTAGTTGGTCTTTAAGGTGCTACTGAAGGAATTTTTTTATTTTACTTCGATCCAGACCAACACGGCTACCTACCTGTAACCAGCAATCTGCAGGGAACACAAATTGCCATTTGTTCCGATTCTGCGTTAAAGAGAAGGTTTTCCTGGGGAAAGCGGAGGGGCAAACAAAGAAAAAGTGTTTGGACACAGAGCTTGAAAGTGCAGACCTGCGCCTAGAAAGTATGGACCAAAAGGTAAATGTGGATGGGTCCTGAGAGCCTTCTCTGCATTTTCATACTGCTACTATTGGCAATATATCATGGGACCTTTAACAAGTAGAGCACATTCATACCTTGGATCCCAAACGCCTTGCGAGTCGAACATTTTGGCACCCGAATGCCGCAAACCCAGAAGTGAGCATTCCGGTTTGTGACCGTTCTTTGGAACCCAAATGTCTAACGTGACTTCCACAGCTTCCAATTGGCTGCAGGAGCTTCCTGCAGCCAATCGGAAGCCGCACCTTGGTTTCCAAACATTTTGGAAGTCGAACGGACTTCTGGAACAGATTCCATTCAACTTCCGAGGTACCTGTACTGCAAAAAAAGTTTCCTAAGAAAAAATTCCAAATATTTTATTAAGAAAGCATTTTTTAAAATGGCCCAAAGTACTTCACATGTGTTTCCCTTAATAATCATGACAATCTCCCTGTAAATTAGGGCAGTATTATCTCCCTGCATTAGAGCTAAGATGGGTGGGGGTGGGGGGGTTGGTAGAGAAATAGTGGATTGCCTAAGATGAGTTCACATCTGAGGTGACATTTGAACTGGATCTTTTCCACTCCATCACTCCATTCTATTATGCTATGCTGCTCTCTGTGCATAATTTTATGATCATTTAATTTTAATTCACTAGCAGTACTTACTGGCAATAGTATTCATGTTAGCAACGAACATTACACCTGCAAATGATGTGTACAAAAATATGTACATACCTTTTTGGGGGGGGGTCTTACACCATCACGCAACATACACATGAAGATTGCAGGTTTTTAATTTTATGGGATTCTTGAATGAAGTTCCAGGTCTTGACTGGAGACTCAGATGACCTCCTTGTCCATTTTACCTCTCCAGTCCCAGTGGATCTATTCACCCATTGAGCTGAAGTTGGTGGAACCAAGACAACTGTGTTGCAAAGTAATAAACTTCGTTGAAAGCACTCACACAGCTTCACACCAACAAATGAAAGACAATGCAAAATAAAAGTGACATACACTTCCAGAGATGTGATGTTCTGCTGGTAGAGGTGTTACCCATCAGTTTCTCCAACAAGACTCCAAATCAAGGAGTCACCCTGAGGTTAATCCTCCATCCTTCTACATATATGTTCCATACATCATTACAGTGGTACCTCGGGTTAAGAACTTAATTCGTTCTGGAGGTCCATTCTTACCTGAAACTGTTCTTAACCTGAGGTACCACTTTAGATAATGTGGCCTCCCTCTGCTGCCACGCAATTTCTGTTCTCATCCTGAAGCAAAGTTCTTAACCCAAGGTACTATGGTATTTCTGGGTTAGCGGAGGCTATAACTTGAAGCGTCTGTAACCTGAAGCGTCTGTAACCCGAGGTACCACTGTACCATGTATATTCCATACATGGTAATGATGGGCTTGCCAGTACCTAACTGCTCCTCCAAATCTCCCCACATTGTATGTGTGCCATGCACAGAGTACCCAGTCAATTGAACCCTAATTCTCTCTTCCCTTGTTCTGCTTGCCTCACACAACATATTATCTGATATTGAGCTCCAGCACAGTACACATCAAATTCCCATTTGGTTCTGCATCTCTGTCTCTACCCTAGACATCCTTCAACAAATCCTGAGCCAAACACATTTCCACCTGAAAGCCTGTGTTCATCAACTTCCTATTTAAGAATCATGCCCAAGGATTTTCCTGCGTGTTGGGACATGAGTTAACTTCTGCTTTTTCTGTGAGCTATTTATGTCTGTTTCAGTCTTTGTGATCTCTGTGTCCATCCTTTTTCTTCCTATAGCTAATCACGGTAAGATTGTTGCATACATATGTGTGTGTTACTTTAGTCCCACAACAGGTAGAGGCTGCATATTTTTTAAAGGGCAGGAGTGAACTCTTAGCTCCCATTCGTGAGCAATTACTCATATATCTGCTCTTGCTGACAACTTCCCAACAACTTCTCCATGGAATGAGGTTTCCGACATTTTCATTCTGTTATTGAAGCTCCTTCAATACCTGCTTTTTATAATATTCCCTCTCATCTAGGGTTTTATACCTGAGTCCACGGAGGTTCAGAACTTTTTTCTGACATCTCCTGTTTAATACCCAAGGAGCCAGAGCTCTCAGGAGACCATGCTTTCATGCTCTGTAGTCACATAGAGCATCGAGATCAAGTGAATTTTTACCTTTATGTTCCATCAGTGTTACATATTCTAACTTGATTCATTAATTCAGACTCATGAACAGGTGCTCAGCTCTCCCTTTCCAGCCTTTTCTATATCTGGCAGTGTGACTACCTTTCAGACTGATAAGAGCACTTTGATTCAAGTAGGCTTGGCTTGGCATCTCAGGGCCAGGCAGAGGCCATGGGTAGCTTTATTAGGAATCGAGCCTTTAGCACATAGCTGCCAAGTTTTCCCTTTTCTCACGAGGAAGCCTATTCAGCATAATGGAATTTCCCTTAAAAAAGGGGATAACTTGGCAGCTATGCTTTAGCAGGGGTGGGCAGAAGGCAGATTGATATCTGTCTCAATCTTGTTTCGCCAAGAGTTTGTGACTCCCTATTTAATAGCAACAATTAGACTATGCTTCCCCACCCCCAGACCCTCCAAGTGTCATTTTCAACGGATGTCCCTGATTTAGAGAAGCCATCTGCGTTTCTGACTTGATCTTGGAATGTCCTGCTTTTCCTTAGGATGTCTCTATTTTCATTGGAGAAATGTTGGAGGGTATGCGCCCCCACACTTAAATTACCATATTTTTCTGCTCCATAAGACGCACATTTTTCCTCCTAAAAAGTAAGAGGAAATGTCTGTGCATCTTATGAAGCGAATGCATGGGCCCTGGAGCCGAATTGCTCAGGGGCAAAAAGCAGATCATGCGCTTTTTTTTTTTAGAAACCACTAAAGGCTAACAAGAGGGAAAGAGAACCCGCTCAGCAGCTGATTGCAAGAGATGGGGAGGGAGATAAGAGAAGCTAGCTCCCTTCCCGGTAAGCTGCACAACTTTGAGCTGATGCTCAAAAAAAATGGAGCTTTCCCCCTTTGCAAAAAAAAAACAAAAACTGCACAACTGTGAGCTATTTGCAAAAGAAGCTGCACAACTTTGAGCTGATGCTCAAAAAAATGGAGCTTTCCCCCTTTGGGAGCCAGTGTGGTGTAGTGGTTAAGAGCAGTAGATTCGTAATCTGGTGAACTGGGTTCGTGTCTCCGCTCCTCCACATGCAGCTGCTGGGTGACCTTGGGCTAGTCACACTTCTCTGAAGTCTCTCAGCCCCACTCACCTCACAGAGTGTTTGTTGTGGAGGAGGAAGGGAAAGGAGAATGTTAGCCGCTTTGAGACTCCTTCGGGTAGTGGTAAAGGGGGATATGACATCCAAACTCCTCCTCCTCCTCCTCCTCTTCTTTCCAAAATGGCTGCACAACTGTGAGCTGATCCAAAAAAACCAGAGCTTTCCCCCTTTCCTCCTCTAAAAATTAGGTGTGTATTTTGGTCAGGTGCATCTTATGGAGCAAAAAATACCGTAGGCTCCTGGAAAAAATTAGGCCCCATGAAAATGGGGAGGGGTATTTTTGTGCATGTAAACTGTCTTATCTGATACTGATCACAAATTTGGGCTGACATGTGTCCAGAGATACCCTTTTCCTTAATTCCTCCCCAGCTAAGCCACTGTTTTGCATCTGATTCTAGGGATCAAAAGAAGTGGACCCTGTTCACACCTGGCACAGAGTATGTGTAACCCACAGCCCCCTATGTCCTTTGCTGGAAACTGGAGTGCAATAGAATAAAGGAGTCTGCTGTGTTGGTCAGGTGAGGGCAGAAGGCCAGGCTCCTAGTTAAGGATGTAAGAAGGCATCATTTTCTGCTCCACCACGTATTCATCACATGCAGCATTTTTTTTCATTTCACTGCAACTCATGTTCTGCTAAGAACTATGCTTATGTGTCCCAAAATTACAGCACTTACATAAGTTGCATAAATTATGTACTTAGTCATTACAATATCTCTCTCCATTCATTTCAATGCAATGGCAATGTGATGCAAATCAAGAGGAAAAAATGTCATCGATTGCATATGAAAGAAGCAACAACAGTGAATACCAATCATATCCACAAATTGATTTCCATTCCAGACATGGGATGAATAAGTGAACATTGGCAATTTCCACTCCAGTTTCCATTGAAGTTTCGCAACACCCTTTCTCCTAGTACTATTTATAGAAGCCCTGGCCAATCCAGAGGTTTCCTATCACCTGCCCATCACAGGGAGCAGATGTCATCTGCCTTAGAGCCCACAGCCTTGGATAAATTACTAGGCTACGTTCCAGATTATGAGGTTCCCTTTTCAACAAGTCCCAGGTCCCCTGGCAGACAGCTTAATCTGCAAAAATGGTATGATCCTATTGATTTGCAAACTAGAAAGCTGTGTCCTTACATAAAAATTTGATTTCCCCTGGAAGTGTTAAGAACAACTCTGGCATACAGTAGATGGCTAAGGAAGCTGTGGAATCACCTACCTAAATCTTTGGTAAAGGAAAACAACTGTGTACCTGCCATGGATACCCCCAGAGTTTCCCCTTTTTTATTTCAGTGCTCATAAAGGACTTTCTGGAGGGCAGAAGTACAGGTTTCCCCCGCCCCCCAAAAAGCCTCTTTAAAAAAAATCTTGTTTGCTGTAATTGGGTTGTATCAAACTAAGTTCTACTCAGAGTGTCTGCTCTGAGTCCACTAATGTCCACATGTCCACTAATTTCAGTGGGTCTACTTTGAGTATAAGGGATGCAGGTGGCGCTGTGGGTTAAACCACAGAGCCTAGGGCTTGCCGATCAGAAGGTCAGCGGTTCGAATCCCTGCGATGGGGTGAGCTCCTGTTGCTTGGTTCCAGCTCCTGCCAACCTAGCAGTTCGAAAGCACGTCAAAGTGCAAGTAGATAAATAGGTACCACTCCAAGTGGGAAGGTAAATGGCATTTCCGTGTGCTGCTCTGGTTTGCCAGAAGCAGCTTTCTCATGCTGGCCACATGACCTGGAAGCTGTATGCCGGCTCCCTCAGCCAATAACGTGAGATGAGCGCTGCAACCCAGAGTCGGTCACGACTGGACCTAATGGTCAGGGGTCCTTTACCTTTACATTGAGTATGCTAGCATTAGATATTGTTTTTCCCTCTCTGCTGCTGTTTGATACCAGTATTTTTTGTTAGGGTTTCTTTCACCTTCCTAGAGTGATACCAACCACTCAGAGATTACATAGTGAACTAATGTTGTCCGGTTTCCGCCGGCAGGAATGGCGGACCTGTTTTCCATCTCTCTGACCTTCGTAAGGAATTTGGCGGTTGCTAGGGGAGTAAATGGCAACCCCCTACCCTCTCCGGGGGTTACGGAGAGGGGCCTCTGGCCCGCGATGCCCCCAGACCCACTCCGACTGTTTATGGAGTGGGGGGAGCTTGGGCTGAAAAGCACTTACGAGGGCCAGGACTCCCGGACGCTAATCTGCATGGCGGGGATTTCCATGGTTAAAGAAGATAATTAGGCTTAAATCTATGGACATACTTCAGAAGGAGGGGAAGAAGTGCTGTTTACTGCTGAGAAATTTATGCTGCTGAGGGAGAGGAGTCAAAGGCTGTATTTCATCTGGAAGAAGGATTGATGGGGATGGAGCGATAAGGGAAGTGAGTTTTTTTAATTTTTCTTCATATGAGTTACTTCGTACCTTCCCAGACGCGATGTCCTGGCTTGTTTGGAGTGAAAGAGAAGCAAAAGACTGTGTGAGTTGAACTTTATAAACTGTTGTTACTGAGCATATTTTTTAAAGATGTGGAGTTGCCGATGAGAAAAGCCCCCCCCCTAGTCGGACGGAAGGAGTCCTGGACGTGTTCGGAGGATTTATGAGCTGTGACGCACTTTGAATTGGAGCAGCGACCTGAAGCTAAGTTCAGCTATAGGGCAAGGAGATCCATTAATTTACCAAGAGTTTATGGTTTGATGTTTGGGTCTTCTGCCTGGAAAAGCTGTAAATTTTATAAAGATCGTTAATCTACATGGCTATGAGAGAAAACGAAAGTGATTTGAGCTTTTTAAGATGGCGCTGCTTCGACGCAACAGGGAGCTCCAGACTAAGAAGATTTATGGGGAGGCTGGACTGATTAACCCACACAGGAGAAAGAACATCTGTGAAACCTTGCTTGATATTTATCTCAGCAGCTGGGAAACAATCGGTTGAAAGTGGAAAACATCTATGTGACTGTAAGGGGAAGATCTGGATTATTATGAACTTGGAGAGACGATTTGAACTTTAGAAAAAAGACGGCAGTGGACGGTTGCGAGGAATCCCCAATTTCTTGAAGCATGGGAACCCCAAAAAAAATTCTCTAGATGATTTGGCATAACATTCGGTTTGATTGATATATATGTGTGTATAATTTGAAATAATGAATGTGATATAATTGGTTTTAATTGGAAAATTAATAAAAATATATTTTAAAAAAAAGAGATTACATAGTGAACTAATGTCATCAAGGCACTACACAGGCAATCAGAGTGGGCTATATGATGGCATCACTAGGTTGTATGCAGTATTAGGGAAGAGGCAGTATCTCTGGTGGGGGACATGCCATGCTCCTTCTGGGGTACAAGGAACTAGACCAGGCTGTCAGAAAGGTCCCAGCCTGCAAACACATCTTCCTGCTGGGAGATGTCAATGTCAGCATTGGGGATGAAGTCCCAACAAAGATGTGCTCTCTCATTCTCAGCATGGTTGTACCTCTGTTTCAGTGACGTCTATGCTGGCTTGGTCATGCCCACAGAATGAAAGATAGCAGGATCCCCAAGTATGTGCTCTACAGGGAGCTGGCATAATAATAATAATAATAATAATAATAATAATAATAATAATAATAATAAATTTATACTACGCCCTCCCTAGCCAAAGCCAGGCGCAGAGCAGCTAACACCAAATATAAAACAGCTGGTTAAAATACAACTCAACAACTAGACTAAATACATCAAAATTAAATGAAAAATGAAAAAAAAATGCAGCCTCATACGAAAGAGGGGGGGGGAATGAGGGAGGCAATCAGGTTGGCTCCAGGCCAAATGCCAGGCAGAACAACTGTGTCTTACAGGCCCTGTGGAAAGAAATCAGGTCCCGCAGGGCCCTAGTCTCAGGAGACAGAGCGTTCCACCAGGTCGGGGCCAGTGTTAAGAAGGCCCTGGTTCTAGTAGAGGCTAATCTGATTTCCTTCGGGCCCAGGGCCTCTAAAGTATTACTGTTTATGAACCTTAAGGTCCTCCGTGGGGCATACCAGGAGAGACGGTCCCGTAAGTAAGGCACCAGGCCATTGGCAGACAATCTCTGCATTACAAATATGTCAGCAAACATGACATGAAGGCTGGCAACATTAACCTCGCCATGTGGGAATCCCTTGCTGGTGACCTCAGTGCCTGGAGGCAATCAGTCAAGTCGTGTATCCCCAGCATTGACCAGAGGAGGAATGACCACTGGGAGGGTGACAGAAAGAAGAAAGCCATGGTACACCAACATCAGCACAACCAGGCACCTTCATCTGCCCCAGCTGCAACAAAACATGTCTCTCCTGTATCGGCCTCTACAGCCACAGCAGGCGCTGTAACTCTCCAGTGGTTTGGCTTCACTCCCCAAAGGTACACTCTTCCCAAGACCATTTCCCAAGACAGAAGGATACCAACTGAGGACAAACAAAGCCAACTGAGAATGTAAGCAGTTCTTCATATATCAGTCACATGGGTGATCCCAGCCAACTGAATCAATGATCCCCCTCACTCTGCATGGAGGAGCACCTTTTTCCTCTTTCAATGCAACTTCCCCAAAATAATCCATGTAAATGTTCATGAAAAGCAGTTCCCCTTTTGGCTCTTCCCTAGCACACTATGCTGTCCAGGAAGGATTTTTAGTGAATCCTGCCATAGTGCAGGAGACCAGACGTAGGAGACTCTGGACAATAAATCAATAATGCTTTCTTTGCTGCAGGAACAGAGTTCATTATTGATGGGAAAGAAAGGGGAAAGTAATATGCACTTCATTTTTTAAAAGGAAACAAAACTAGAGGTTTGTAAAACAATTGCCCTTGGGATTTCAGTTATTTTAGCCCGTATTCTAGTACAGCTTGGGGGCAACCTGTCAGTTTTGTGCAAGTATATTTCATCTAAAACAAATGCTATGACAGTCATAGAGGCCACAAAGAAAACCCCTGGACTACCAAAGTGTAAATGAGCAATCTCCATGATGAAAAGGGCAGCGGAGATCTGGGGAATGCTTTCGTTGACCTATTTTGATGGGAACTTTGCTGATAAATGCACACAATACAGGTTAGAGAGGAATCCAATTATAAAGTGATTAAGGAAGCACAGCCTGTCAACTTCCTTGATTGGCTGAATGTGTGTAACCTTCTCTTATTAACAGAAGGTGTCGTGCATACAATGCACCTGGCATAAAGAAGAATACAGGATCCATATGGTCGCACCATTTGCATACAAAGCTGCATACAAACAGTCCATTTTGAATATGCCTCTCTTTACCTTCATCAAAGCTGTATAAGGGTCATGTCTAAGGCTCCAAGTTCCGTAGATTATTGAATTTAGCCAGTTAGGAGTACACTAATGAAAGAAAGTAACAGAAGAGCCATTTCATAAATATTGGATGAAAGGTTTCTGCTAATGGTCTTTATAACCCTTCATTTTATCAAAAGTTAGAATCATAGAATCATAGAGTTGGAAGAGACCACAAGGCCATCCAGTCCAACCCCCTGCCAAGCAGGAAACACCATCAAAGCATTCCTGACAAATGGCCATCAAGCCTCTGCTTAAAGACCTCCAAAGAAGGAGATTCCACTACACTCCTTGGCAGCAAATTCCACTGCCGAACAGCTCTTACTGTCAGGAAGTTCTTCCTAATGTTTAGGTGGAATCTTCTTTCTTGTAGTTTGAATCCATTGCTCCGTGTCCGCTTCTCTGGAGCAGCAGAAAACAACCTTTCTCCCTCCTCTATATGGCATCCTTTAATATATTTGAACATGGCTATCATATCACCCCTTAACCTTCTCTTCTCCAGGCTAAACATGCCCAGCTCCCTAAGCCGTTCCTCATAAGGCATCGTTTCCAGGCCTTTGACCATTTGGGTTGCCCTCCTCTGGACACGTTGTGTCCATCCCTATGCCAAATTAATCTGGAGCAGCATTTTAGCTGAATAAAAGTTTGCTACGTATTTATTGTTCTGGCCAATGAAATCAATTAAATATGTGGCAAAATATTGTGGCTCCTTAAAGGCTGACATACATATATGCTGCAACATATTATTAATATTAGCTTTATATTCCACCTTCCCTCCAAGGAGCTCAAGGTTCCTCCTCTTTACCATCACAACCCTTTGAGGCAGCTTAGTCCAAGAGACTAAGGGCACCCATGGGCACCCAGTGAGCTTCATGTCTGAGGGGAGCTTTTTAACCCTGGTACCTCACATCCTAGTCCAACACTCTAAGCCAGTGGTTCTCTAATTTTTCTCTCTGAACCACACTTTCAAAATAAAAATTTGATGGATTAGAAAGATATTGGAAAAGAAAAAGAAACAACTCATAGCAGTTGTGTAGTTGTAAATTTGTATATTAGGAAAGAGGTCCGTAAAAGTGCATATAGCAGAGAAATTAACAGACAATAATGCATTAAAGGAAATTGTTTGGGAGCGGGAATGTGTACATTAGGCAAAATGACATACAAATATGGGTTGATTAGGGGAAATTCACACTACACTGCTGATGCATATTCATGAGGACTTAAAAAGAGAGAAACTGAGAGGTACCAAAATTTGCCCATCCCTATTGTACCATAGACTCTGTTCTTATTGTTCCCAGAGCAGTATGAGGTCACATGGAAAGTTCTCCAGCAGCAGTAGGAGGTGTGGGTGCCTGATGATCGTCTTCCAAAGCAACTACACTATTCCAAACGTAAAAATGGAAAGCGTAATGCTGATGGTCAACAAAAGAGGTTTAAAGACTGTCTCAAGGCAAGTCTTTAAAAATGTAGTATGAACACCAACAACTTTGAAACACTGGCCTGCGGGCGGTCCAGTTGGAGAACAGCCTTCACCAAAGGTGTCATGGGTTTTTGAAGACACTCGAACTCAGAACGCAAGGGGAAAACGTGCTAAGAGGAAGGCACGCTTGGCAAATCCACACCGTGATCAACACCCGCCCAGAAACCAATGTCCCCACTGTGGAAGGACGTGTGGGTCCAGAATTGGCCTCCACAGTCACTTACGGACTCATTGTTAAAACCGTGTTAATGGAAGACAATCTTACTCGGCTACAAGTGATCGCCAAAGAAGAAGAAGACCTTCAGAATAAATCATCTTCTATCCTGTGTTCCCTAGTTAGAAATCTGAAAAGACATCCACATGTTAAGGAGTGATTGTAGTGTCCAGATGCAAACATTGATGCTTCTGCTTCATTTTGCTTTTCTTTTATAGCTATCATTAGTTATTGTGCAGAGATGGGAATTTCCATTCTTGGGATGCTTGTGGTTTAATTAGGCACCCTTCATCCTGTTGGGGGGGGGGCGTTCATTAAAAGTTTGTCCTATGCGGTATGATCTTGGCCAATAACGAAACCCTGAGCAGCCATCATTGCCAAATTAGCAGAGAATCAAAACAAACAGGCCATCTCCTTGGCCCTTTTACTGCATATTTAATTCTCCTGGAACAATCTGTTTGGATAAGATGTTAATGCATTTATTGAAGATGTTGACATTTAAGAGAGAAATTTATGGTTCATAAAGAGAGACACAGCGATTCCCACGTTGGACTGTAAAAATCAGGGAAGTGACGCATGTTGATTGCAAGTCGACACTTAAAAGTAACAAATGAGTCTCTAAATTATATTTATAAACTTTATGTACTAGTTGCTACTTAAATACTAACCTTATAGGAATCATTCAGGAAGCCAGGGCATGGACAGTGTGTGTGTCTCTGTGTGTGTGTGTGTGTGTGTGTGTGTGTGTGTGTGTGTGTGTGTTTAATGATCAAATGATTTGAAGGGAAATGTAAAGTTGATTATTTATTTTCTATATTTCTGTATATATCTGAAAGCTGCTTTGCCATACTAATGAGTGTCAGAATGTGAAGAAATTGCTTGTCACTGACCCTGGACTCATGAACCTTAATCTTTCCTCCTGCACCAGGCTCATTCCTGACAACCCTTTGTCTTGTGAGAGCTCTAGTACTGGATTAGATCCTTTCCTGCTCCTGAGTCTGTATCATTGCTCTGCCTTAATAAAGACTACTTCTTTACAAGTACAGTGGTACCTCGGGTTGCAGACGCTTCAGGTTACAGACGTTTCAGGTTACAGACACCGCTAACCCAGAAATAGTACCTCGGCTTAAGAACTTTGCTTCAGGATGAGAACAGAAATTGCGTGGCAGCAGAGGGAGGTCCCACTAGCTAAAGTGGTACCTCAGGTTAAGAACAGTTTCAGGTTAAGAACGGACTTCCAGAACAAATTAAGTTCTTAACCCGAGGTACCACTGTAAGAGCATCTGTTATTGTTTTGTGGGGTGGGAGTCAGGACACTCAGCTTATGTTGGCGCATTCATACAAACACCTCCATCATATACATACATGATATTTATACATGATAAAGCTATTTTTAGCCATCTCACCCATTGCTTTTTCCTGTAAGATCAATTGCAGTCGTTAACAGTCGTCAACATGTTTATCACCCCTATCAGCCAATCACCCATTCCCACCACCCTTCTGAGTAATACCCCTCCCCACCCTCTCACTCTATATAAGGGCCTGGTGACTTCTGTTTCAGTGTATCTGAAGAAGTGTGCATGCACACGAAAGCTCATATCAATGACAAACTTAGTTGGTCTCTAAGGTGCTACTGGAAGGAATTTTTATTATTTTGTTTCAACTATGGTAGACCAACACGGCTACCTACCTGTAACCTCCATCACAGCATTTCATGGGGAAATTCTCCCCTTTTCCAAGCACACATGAGCTTTATATGATGGGGTGGCAAGCAAACAGCAATAGCAAAATCAATAACAAATGTAAATGTTTCCCTATTTCAAGGTCTTCACTAGATAGAAAGTTCTCTAATCATTGGTTGGGCAGGAAAGGCTGTAACCAATCAAGCTTAGTACTGAAAAAGTGACCCCAAAGTGCAGGATAAGGCTAAGCCACAGGTCATATAAGGGCATGCCTTTACCTGGGAATTTGAAGTGTTCACAAGTGGAAGGACACAATGCCTCTCAAACTCTCCAGAACTTGACTAAAAGTAACAATGGAGAAAGAAGCAGAAGATGCTATTTTCATGTGTGCACTTATACAAGGAATGCTTCCTTTTAATCAGGAAAACTTGCATTTAAATATCAGTTGCAACATATTTCCTCTCAAAATACACGTTTTATGTGTGTTTCGCTTTCTTTGATTTATTATTCTTTTTAGCTGAGAATTAGGTTGGGACATTTGGGAAATGTGACTACATTCTGGTCACCACAGGAGTGAAGGAGGTGCAAATCAGGTCAGTTCCTATTTTTTTTAAAAAATAATTTTTTAAAAAAGACTGGATTTTTCAGGCATCTCTACTTAGAATGTGCAGGTTACACACATCCTGGATTGTTTACAGTATATTTGTGTGACTGTACTTTATTGCACCTTGCCTGCTTTGCAAAACTCTGTGTGTGTTTGTGTGCTTAGTTTATAGATTTGTGTAGCGCTTATCACCGCGGTAGTTATGATGATGGAACGTTTTGATCAATGCTGTAAGCATTTTCCTACTCATAAAATCATTCGATATTTACATTCTGTGAATTATACTCTCTGTGTGTGGTTCCTGCAAGAAGCTGAAAAGGAGGTATGTTACGGTCTCACTCTTATTAAGGTATCTTCATTCGAGAGTCATGTACCTAATTCATGCCAGATGGCATCAATAAAAACCTATTTTGTCAGTTCAGATATGTGGTTTTCCATTTACATGAAAGTTGTTAAATGGAAGAATGCCCACATACTCACTTCCATATTGTCATGGTGGCTGGTCTTCATCTGATGAATTTCAGTTTTAGCAAATAATCCAATGTAACCCAAGACTCCTGTACAATACTAATCAGGGGCATCACAATAGGGGGCGGGGGCGGTGCACCCCAGGCTCCACTCTGCGGGGGGGGCAGTGTGGCGCCCCCTCGCCACCTCCACCTATGGCTGCCACTACCGTGGCAGTGGCGCAACCGCCATCGCAGTGGCCCCGGTGTTGCTGGCCTCGCCCCTCGCTTCTTCCTGGTGGGGCGGAGGCAAGGGGCGGGCCAGATAGCAGCTTCAGTGGTGGCTGCTGATGCCCCTCGCCGCTCTGCCTCCGCCTGAGTAGGAAGAAGCACAAAGCACACTGTGGATCAGCTTGCCGTGCACTCTGTGCTTCTTCCTACTCAGGCGGAGCGGCGAGGGGCGTCAGTGGAGACGCCCCTGCTGCTCCGCCTGAGTAGGAAGAAGCACAAAGCACCCTACGAAGTGGGTTGCCGCCAGCGGTGCTCCAGGACCCTGATCCAAGGATCCCGATGCTAGAGCGGCGGTGCCAGCAACCCGCTCCGTAGCTCGCTTTGTGCTTCTTCCTGTTCAGGCGGAGCGGCAAGGGGCGTCAGCGAGGTACGAACATACCTGCCAAGTTCCAGCCTGAGAAATAAGGGACCGGACCGGAAGTAGCAGGCCGGAAGTAGCGCTGCCGTCATTTTGGAACTGGGCGGAGCATGCTCAGAAGTGACTTTTGATGCTGCTGTGCCCAGTTCCAAAATGGCCACCGCACCAGAATCACACTTCGGGTTTGCTGCCCGGGCAGCCAGAAGGCTAGCGATGCCGCCGATACTAATTGTACTCATTCGAGTAGGCCCATTGAAATTAATGGACAAAACTAACTTAGGGGAGATCCATGCTTAAAGCACAGCCACTGCACATTTAAAGCACATGACTTCCCCCAAAGAATACTGAGAAATGTAGTTTCGACCTCACAGGGCTACAATTCCCAACACCTTTAACAAACTGCAGTTCCTAGGATTCTTTGGGGGAAAGCCATGTGTTTTAAAATGTTTGCTCAGTGTGCTTCAAATGCATGTTATGGATCTGGGCTATGTTAAGATCACTGTAGGAAATTCACCTCTGAACCAAAATGGTATGGGGTGGGTATAAATAAAGGCAAGGTAAGAAAAGCCATGCTAGGTCAGACTAAATGTGCATCTTGTCCAGCATTCTGCTTTCCACAGTGGCCAGCCAGATGCTTCTGGGGAGCATAAAGGGCTGGAAGAATAGCAATCATAAATCTCTGCCCCAGGGATCATACAAGTCATGTGGTTGTTGCAGGGCAGTGGAGGGAACACAGCAGGGAAGAGGTAGAGATGACATAGGAAGCAGATGCAGAATTATTTTTGTTTATTCTAAAATATTTAAACATCACATTCCTGCTAAAATCAAAACAGAACCTAGTTAACAAGGTTTAAAAGCAGAGAGAGAGAGAGCGCAACCAAATGAAATCAAGACAATCATAATAATAGACCAAAACAATAGAAAAAAGAAGACAGGGTAGTGCAGGAAAAGAACACAGCAAAGGAACATTAACTCTCAACCCCAAAAGCCATCAAAAACAAAGTCAGGATGGTAAGCAAATGTGGATACATGTCCTTAAGTCACCCCCCCCCAAAAGGGGAGTAACAGTACAGTCTTGTGCAGAAGTATTCACTGAGTTCAAGAAGGATTAACTAATTGTTTATAAGCTGCGTTGCATTATGGTCTAATAGCAGAGGTAGGGAGCCATGGGCCACATTCTGCCCTAGACAACCTTCTGAGGCCCACATGTCACTGCTAGGTGAAGCCAGAGGTAAAAGTGGGTGGAGCAACTAATGTATCTTTGTAGTGTAGGGCAGTTTCTCCGTACCTTCATACACCCCTCTGTATTCTCCACCCAGACAAGCAAGGGGCATTATCACAGTTCAAGGAAGCATTCCAGCCAGGCAAAAACACACAAGGAGGGTGTGGCACAAGCAAAGTGATGGCCTGGGAAGAGGTCCAAGGGCCAGGTGGAGAGAACTGGGGGGGGGGCTGAGGCTCCCCACCACTGTGCTAAGGAGTTAAACAAATACACTTGGCCAGGTGCGAAATGCCAATATTTCTATGAAAGGGCTTCGCGTGGTTTGGGGGAGACTGGGGAGGGGGAGAGAAATCCTGTTGCAAAGCTAGAATGTAGATCAGAAAGGAAATATGCATCTGATGAGTTCATGCCCTGTCTTTCAGTAGAACTTCCAAAGTCTCTGCAGGTGTACCCAAAATGTGCTGCTTCCTAAAATAGACCATTCATTCTATTTCAGTATCTCCTTTTCTCTCTCTCTCTCTCTCTCTCTCTCTCTCTCTCTCTCTCTCTCTCTCTCTCTCTCTCTCTCTCTCTCTCATCTTTATTCTAGATGCTAATGCCTAGCTACTAGTCATATGTCACATCTCTCCCACGGCACATCATTCTGAAAGCTCAGCCAATCATTTTCAATGCTTCCTAAGGAACTGATACACCACTGAATTCTGCAGACGGACAGGGTCTAACTAGAGGAAGCCAACAAAAGAGAAGAAGAAGCAGCAGCAGCAACCTGCTGCATTCTGGAGGTGTCAAAAGCTGAATTAAAACATGGAACCAGATACGTGGGAATAATCATTTTGGAAGGGGGGGGGTTGCATCAGTCAAAATGTTATTTTATTTTTATTCATGAGGACAGGGAGTAATTCTCTTGAAGCTTTAACCTCCTGTAATTTATTATCTTTCATCTTATTTATACAGCAGTGAGGATAGAAGAGGATAAAAGCATTATTCCATTGCCTCTGTTTTGCTCCCTCCCTCCCTCTCTTCCTCCAGATAGAAGAGACATAGTGTAAGCAGAGCCAGTTGTGACACCAAAATACAGTATTTTTGGAACAATGAAGGTTGCATAAACATGTACAGTTTGGAAGGGAGAGTGAAGCAAAGCAAAACATGCTGATTTACCTATGGTGGCTTTCCCAGACCTGGTACCTCCCAGATGGTTTTGGACTACAATTCCCATCACCCCTGACCACTGGCAATGTTGGCTGGGGCTGATAGGAGTTGGGGTCCAGTGGGATTTGGGAGCACCAGGGTGGATAAGGATGTTCTATATATTCTCAATGGGTTGAATTCACTTTTAATGCTCTACCAACTTTTTCCTATGGTCCCATTCACCTCTGTCATGTAGCCTTTGGAAGGTTATCTAGAAGATACATAGCCATCAGGTTGAAAAAGTCCCCCGCCCACCTTATGCTGGTATATAGTACAACAATCCCCCTTAATAGTTATATGGGCAACCATGAGTAGCGGGACTGAACTTCCCATTCAGTCTTCCTAGCATTAACACAAAGGTAATTTTTCACTGCTCTGCAGGAGAGAAGCCTCCGACCGCTTTCATGTTCCCATGCAGGGACAATCTATCCACCAGTTATCATATGCTTTCAGGCTAACTTAATGTAGTTGCAAGATTTTATACAAAGTTAATACCTTACCACTGAATAATTTGGTGGTCTTATCACAGCTCTTTTGTATTCACAGGAAATTCCTCAGTTGAGGAGAGACACCTCCCCACCATATATATATATATATATATATATATATATATATATATATATATCTTTAAATTATGCTTTAGGCAATTTTTTGGGTGTCTACTAGCAACTTGGTGTTTTGCTCATCATAATAAACCTTGTAGAGATGGAGATCTGCTTTGTTAGCCACATCAAATGGGGTGGTGTTTCTTGGCCAAATATCCAGAACAAGTACAAAACCTTCCATGCCTGCAATGGTAGAAATCCCAGTCTATGTGGAGTCTAGGCCTCAAGGGTTCTGTGCTCCTTCTGACTCACCAAGATTAGAAAGTATGATGTTTATAGCTTCCGAAAGGAGAAATTCTTTGCTTTCCAAAGGGTCATAGCACTTGCCTGTAGCCCTAGATTTTCCAGAGCTATCATAACAATATTATTATGTAGCAAGGAGTTTATCTGAGGTCATTGTGGTATTAGTAATACTTTTCTTCTAACTTTTGCCTGGCTGGACCAGAATCACGCAGCATGTGCACAATTTCTTGCTCATTTTCATTTCTGCAGACACTACTTTTGACGAAAGCGTGCAAATTAGTACCCTATGTGATATTCTCATTAGCATCCGTAATCAGCCAGAGGAATGCTAGTAGCCACATTTCCACCAGTCAGCTCCCATTAGCCCTGAATGATTCAGTAGGGCCCAGGTTACGTGACTCATTTTATGTAATTATGTGACAGAACTTCTCAAGCTCAGTTTCCATCACTGCTGCTTCTCAAGCTCAGTTTCCATCACTGCCGCTTCTCAACCCATTTTGTTCTTATCTCGACATAAACTGAACTTTCTTTTTCTCATACTGTCCTCCGGTTTGAAATCTTCTGGGCACTGGCCTTGCTGAAGCTGTCAGCAGAAAACCACAGCCTTTTGACTGATGAGAAAGAGACACTTGAAGTCAATGGAATTACAACATCGATTTGCACCAGTAGCAGACAGCTTATTCTATATAGAGAGAAAAGCAGATGAGTGTTTGGTTTTTCAGGGAATATGTCCATGGTACATATACCACTGTCATTTAGAGACATAGGAATTCACATAGGGAGGCATGGCAGATCCAATTGCTATATCTATCTTTATTCAGCCTACAGCAACAGCCTACGGCCTACAGTTTCTTAAAACAGGATCTGTGCTATTAACAGCTGCATGAGAACTAGAAAAGCAACGAACCTTTTTGACATTTCTATGCTACAGCAAGCATCACCACTTGGTTTTATGCAGCCATCAAAGTCACAAAGCCTTTACCCATAAAAAGATGGGAACCTTATAGTACCTGCAAGAATGGATGCTGTTGGGAAGAAGCCATACTACCATTGTGGATAAATCCACTCAGTCCCAGTTTCTTGGCATTGTGTATATATATGAGGAGACCCTGAGCTTGAAGCTGAAGCCTGTTCTGTCCTGCTCATTGTTAGTGGCGCTTCTATCTTCCATGAATTTCTGTAAAGATTTAAGACCTCATGTGTCACAAGGAATATCATATACACAGAGCTATTGTGCCTATTTTTCATTCATATGTCCATGAAAGAAACCCTAGACCCTGCAGTCAACATACTTTCTACAGCCCAGGAGAATGCCCTCATTTATACTTAATGCTAAACCATGGTGAACATTAACCATAGTTAAACTGTGGCATCTGGAAGATAACTTAAACATTGATTTATTATTATTTATTATCCACCCTTCACCCTCGGGTTCCAGAATAAGCCACAGAATAGTTAAAAGCACCAGTGGGAACAGCTGAGCCTTGAGAGTGTTTTGATTTTTTCACTGCTTTTCATTCGTGGATCTGTAGTTTGGGGCAGTGGCAGCTCCTTACAGACAATTTCACCTGGGACTTTCACACAACAATCCTCCTAAGAGTTGAAAGTCTAGTTACCCTTTAAGAGGCTTGTTTGCCAATAGTGAGTGGAGTTTATGAGAGATGGTTTGGAGGCAGAGGCTCAGGAGGCTTCATTTAATTTCCAGTCCTTGCCGGAGCGAGTAGCTCACTCAGAGCTCTCCATGGTACTGTAATAACACCATTTGCAGTTTGAGCAAGGCAATCTTAAAATTCCAAATGAATTACATTGTTGTTTTGGATACTGGCCCTGGTATCAGAGACTTCACTTTCAAAGATGGTTTGTAGTGTTAAAAAGTGGTTTCCTTGCCTATTGCATCATAAACCAGTCTCTATACTGAACATTGTCTGCTGACTCCCAGTGAGTTGCTAATTCGATTGTGCATCATTAAACTATAGATCTTGCAACATCCTTTGGAGGCTGGTTCAAGTGAGCTTAACTAAGATGGCAAAACCAGTGTCCTGCAGGGGTTCATTGGTTTCCACTTGGGCAATAATTTGTATTTAAAAAGCTGCACAAGAAAAAAAATTGGAAAAGTTCCTGGACATGCAACTATTACTCAAGTTCTGCCAGATGCAACCCAGTCTGAATCCTGAGCCTTCCTGCTTTAAGCACTAAAGTGCAATATTCATACTGTGGTGTAGTAGCATTATTTTAATGGCTTCAAGGAAAGCCAGCCAGGTAACACTGAAAACTGTAGAACTGAATATCTAGCTTCAGTTTCTGCCTTAAGAAGGAAAAAAAAATTATATTGCTCACCATGCAAATTGGAATCTACACTTATAATAGCAGATTTGGGAATATAAAGTGTTTATATAGGGACTTGGATTTAGTTTCCCAGTCTCCCCCTTTCTGTGAAGAGCTTGTGGTTGCTAGTATATTTATTATTATTATTATTATTATTATTATTATTATTATTATTATTATTACTCTACCAGGCAAAGGGCCTTCTCGGTAGTGGCACCCACACTTTGGAACACCGTCCCATCAGATGTCAAGAGATGAGTAACTATATAACCTTTAGACGACATCTGAAGGCAGCCCTGAAGCTTTTTAATGTGTAATGTTTTACTATGTTTCTTATATAAGTTGGCAGTCACCTAGAGTACAGGTTACAAATTATAAAATTATATTATTATTATTATTATTATTATTATTATTATTATTATTATTATTCTATAATAGCTCTGGCTATTGTACAAATGTAGAGTAGGATCCAAGCCTATGTATTAAAACAGCTATAAGAAGCCTATGGGACTGCAGCTCCCATCAACCCCAGGCAGCATGGTCAATAGTTAGGGATAATCGAAACTGTAGTTCAGCAACACCAGGAAGGCCATAGGTTTCATACCCCTAGACTGAAACACAATTTCCTTGAGTTCGGCAACATTGGTGTTTGTTTTACTGATCAAAACAGCAGTTGGCTTTTCAGGGCAGGAGAGGGAGCTTGCATGATCCCATGTAATTTTTAAACTGAAGTGCTATCACACACTTTTTCTCATTGATACTCAAACGTTCTGACAAGTTGCATTGACTGTGACTACTTGTTATGTCTTGAAGATTCCACTCCTGGCAATTGTGTGCCTGCCTCTCCCTCTTGGTGCTGTTCTCTCACTTTTCTCAAAAAAGAATGACAGTGGAACCATAAATCAATGAGTGATGGGAAACTGAGCCATTAAAATAGTGCACCATGACTTCAGAAAGATCTATTGATCATCTAGCCATGACCTTGAGCTCTTGGTTTCACAACAAGGACAAAAATTCAGTGCAGACTGTAAGTCCATTCAAACTCAGTAGCGCTGGCAATTTACAATTCTCACATGCTGGTTAGTTTGTAAAACTTGCTTTTTGGGGAAAGTGTGCTTTCAGATCAACACTTTCTTTTCACAATTCAAAACAGTTTCTTAGCATATGGTATTTTCTAGCATAGTTTAGGGAGGTTCTGACTATATTTTATGAGTACAGAAAATATTTTGCTTTGTGTTTCAAAGAAGTATCACCCAGTCTAGCCTTGCTAAGGGCTTCAACTGTTGCTTGGTTAATATGGCAAAGGAAACAAGTTGTCACACTAGCATCACTTCTATCATGATTCGTTTGTTCTCCTAGTTATTTCCATCACCTATACAAAATAGGACTACCCCATTCATTTCTCACAATGCATTTACAGTGGTGCCTCGCTAGATGAATTTAATTCGTTCCACGGGTCAATTCATATAACGAAAAATTCGTCTAGCGAATCCCATAGGAATGCATTAAAAAAAATTATTATTTTGCCCATAGGAACACATTAATTGAATTTCAATGCATTCCTATGGGAAACCACGATTTGCTAGACGAATTTTTCGTAAAATGAATTTGTCTAACAAGGCAACCTCCACTCGAAAAATCCCTTCATTAAGCGAAAAATTCAACTTACAGGGCATTCATCTAGCGAGGCACCACTGTACACTATTTGCTATGAGGATGGGAGGAGGGAAGGAAATATATATGCTATATTGAGCCCCTTAGAAGATTTACATCATTAATGACTACGACACACCCATGGGGAGGGATACCATCTTGTCCTTCAATTATTGCAGCAAAATGCTGTGCGTCAGCTTTGAAAGCTCATCCATTTGTATAGCCAAGTTCATCAGCTCAGACCCCAGTAATTCTTGTCCTTTCAAGATCCACAGAATATAATAAAGTGGGGAAGGCAGAGAGGAAATCATAGGGTCTAGCAATGTTTGGAATCATAAAATGTCGGCAAATTGTTAAACACAAAAGCAGAGCTGTTTGATACTGACAGGCTAATTGCCATTGGGTTTGCTGCTATCATGTTGCTCGACTTAAGCACCAGCTTTTCCCAGCAACCGCTGATGAGGATGAAGAAGATTATCCCTTGGCACTGACAGTTTCACTGCTGAAAAGAGGTGACCTTTTCTTTCCCAGTGCTGTCAGGGATATCCCCAGCTCTGTATCCATACCGACTCAAAATGTGAGACACACACACACACACACACACACATATATATATATATATATATATATATATATATATATATATATATAACCCACAGTGCCACCCACGCCCCATATATATATGGGATGTGGGTGGCACTGTGGGTTAAACCACAGAGCCTAGGGCTTGCCGATCAGAAGGTCGGTGGTTCGAATCCCTGTGACGGGGTGAGCTCCTGTTGCTTGGTCCCAGCTCCTGCCAACCTAGCAGTTCGAAAGCACGTCAAAGTGCAAGTAGATAAATAGGTACTGCTCCAAGTGGGAAGGTAAACAGCGTTTCCATGTGCTGCTCTAGTTCGCCAGAATTGGCTTTGTCATGCTGGCCACATGACCTGGAAGCTGTACGCTGGCTCCCTCGGCCAATAATGCGAGATGGGCGCCACAACCCCCGAGTCGGTCCTGACTGGACCAAATGGTCAGGGGTCCCTTTACCTTTACACACACACACACACACACACACACAACCTTATTGTTGGGGGAAAGACTAGGCTCATCTCAAAGCTGTAAAAGGAAATGGATGGGCATCTCTAATTTACAGATGTCTGTAAATAAGTTCATAACCTTCAGCATGAGACTCTTACTGGTAATCTCAGGGCCGTGGGTTCGAGCCCCGTGTTGGGCAAAAAGATTCCTGCATTGCAGGGGGTTGGACAGACTAGATCATCCTCATGGTGCCTCTCAACTCTACAATTTTATGATTCTATGATTCACAATTAATATGATGCCTCTTATATCCGTGTCCTCTCCTCCAAATATTTGTAAGAAGATCTACAATTTTACATTTCCAGTACAATGATACCACTGTATTAACAGTCATGGCTTTCACCAGAGAATCCTGGCAACTGAGATCTCATAGGAGGAAACCTTATAGTGCTATAGTTCCCAGCATTCTTTGGGGGGAACCACGGCTGTCAGAGTGGTATAAGAGTGCTTTAAATGTGTGGTGTAGATGTGGCCATCTATATTACAGACTATATTGGCCCCATCTGCACCATATATGTAAAGCACTATGATGCCACTTAAATAGTTGTGGCTTGCTCAAAAGAATCCTGGGGAAATGTAGTTTGTTAAGAGTGCTGATAGTTAGGAGACCTTGATTTCTCTCACAGAGCTTCAACTTGCAGAGTGGTTTAACAATCGATCCCTCTTCCCTGGGAACTCTGTATGGTTGTTTCTTTATGAGCAGGCTAAGGAAGGACCATGATATACTGAAGAACCAAAGTGGTAATGAGCGCCCAGTGCACAGTTTGACACAGAACCTCTGACACATTAATCCACCCCATCAGGAAACTGCACATGAACACATTCAATTAGAGTGGGTGGAAGTGACACAGCATGCAAGCATAACTTGGGCAATTGAATATTTTCCTCTTGGCAGAATAGTCCTAATCAGCACACTGAGGAGGAGAGGCAAGCTGTCTGTTCCAAGTGTTTTAAGGTAAGAATTGGACCTGGTGTTGTTGTTTTGTTTTGTTGTTTTGTTTTGTGTTTTGTTTTCTTTTTTCTTTTTTTGTTTTGTTTCATTGTTTTAATCCACAAAGCTTCTTTATCTGTACATACAATTAGTTTCACCTTCACCCTTCTGTTGTCATACACATCCTCCAGGATCTCATTCTACCCATGTCTTCGGATCTTTTATTGAGGCCCTGTTCCAAGTGCACCACCCTTTTTAAGAGAGGTGAACTGTGCTTCAGCAAAGAACATGATATTTTCTGCAGTAGAGCCCCAACTTTGGAATGCAGGCGCCCCTCCAGTGCCAACATTGCAAACTTTGCAACATCTGGCAAAGACTTCTTCCCTATTTGCTCAAGCAAAGATGGGGAAGCTGTGGCCCTCCAGATGTTGTTGATTTATGCCTCCCATTATCCCTGACCATTGGTTGTGATGTCTGGAATGGATGGGAGTTAGAATCCAACAGTGTATGGAGGGTCACAAGTTCCCTATCCTTGGGTTAAGTGGTTTTGGGAACTTTTCTCTATTCTGTTCCCCCCATCCCACCCCCAGATTTTCAGTCACTTCATTTTGCTTTATTTATCTGTTAGTTTGAACTAGTATATGCTAGCACTACCACCAGTACTGGTAGAGGCAGCCGGTACAGGATCAGCTTCCACGACCTGTTATATATACTTGTGTTGATCTGCCCTACTCACCAACCTAGCAGCTGCATTCTGCCCTGGCTGCAGCTTCCAGACCAGGAGGGTTAAGATATATTTCAAATGAAAATGGGCTTCACCCAATTCAGTCCACTCCTCTATGGGCTTTGATGCAGCTATTAAATGTCGGCAGTGAATCCTCATTTTGGGTATCATAAATGTACTGGTTAGGTGCAGAAGGAGCCTGTGGCCAGGAGACTATTCATGATTAATTTGGTTGGGTGGCACTGGACTTGACAGATTGCTTAACAATATTTGTTATTTAAATGCCAGAGTAGCTTATTTTAGTATCTTAGTTTAGTGTGCTTGGCTCTGGGACTGATGCATTTGTTATAGGTATTCTCTGAATTTATATACCTGGCAGTAATTTCTACTGTCTGGCAGCCACTCTTTGTCAATGACTGAATGAGCCTTCTCTCAAAGAAGACACAATTCTTTCCTCAGACTAAAGCCAGTTCCTTTCTAATTAGCATCATGGTTCTGGGGTCTGTAATGGTAAACCTTTCTGAAGTTAATGAGGCAATTCTGGGAACAATTAAGCCTTCCATGTATAAAAGACACACAATTTTAATGGAAATGAAGTGTTCCATTTTGAGCAGGAGTAAAGTCTTCATTCCTGCCTCAGCTATAGAATTGTCTGTAAATCTGGTTTTAAGATACAATATTAAACTATGAGTTAAATATAGATACATCCTCTTCTTTCTAGTATAGACAGGAAAGGTAGTGAATGTTAATTACAAATAGATGCAAACTAGTTCATGTTTTCTTCAGTGTCATTACTTGCTCACATTACATTACGGAGCAATAATTGGAGAATCCATTTATTTATCCTTAGCGCCATGCAGCAAATGATATTATCATTCAGGATAAAACTTGTCCATGGTGCTGCCATGATGAAGGCTCATGGGAAGGTTGTGGTGCTGACTTATGTTCAATTCAAGGAGTCCTCAAAGAAGAACCAGCATGGAATAATGTCCTCCCAGTGAGAGAGGGAGGGCAGGATCCATGCTGGGGCCTGAGCTTAACTGGGGGGGGGGAAATTGAGATAGGGCTGAAAAGTGAAAACATAGCTGGATGGTACTGTGCTACAGTTAGAAAATTGGAGGGGGGGCAGCAGGGGACAAAGAAGGGAGAGTGGTGGACAGGTGGTGAAAGAGTGGGAATAGGGTTGTTTTCTGACTGATTAAGATGGTCCGAAACTGGAACGTTTTATGGACCTGGTTGATACATCTGGGAGATCCGGAGTCCAGGGGAAGGAGGGTAGAATGTGGTTAAAGGCTATTATGATAGAATAAATAATATTTGAGAATGAGAGTGTGGTTTCTGTATGAAGGATTGCTAAGAATGTGTTTGGCAGCTGCTCCTGGGCTACGGAAATGTGAGTGAAGCTTCTATAAATGTGCCTTGTATATGTGGATTTTTTAAATCGCATGATAGTATTTTATTTTTATTTGCAATTTTTTCTAATGCTGAAGAGAATATATTGTTTTCCTGTTAATTATGCTGCCCTAAATGTGGGTCTTTATTGTCCCTTGTATTTGATTTTCATTTGTAATGCTTTATTTTCATATTTTGTAAACTTTTATCTGATATTTTAAGATAGATTGTAAACTGCTTGAACATTTTCTTTGGAGGGAGGAATGCAACACAGAGATTATATAAATAAAATGAATAAAAATGTGTCAGCTACACAGCAACAGAAATTGCAGTAAGGCAATACCATTTTGTTCATGCACAAAGTAACAGTTCTTAAGGAGAGCTGGTCCTAAAGGAGGATCGGTCCAATTTTTCCTAGTCTCGCTGGTCAAATCCACACCGTACATTTAAAGCACATGGCTTCCTCAAAAGAATCTTGGGAGCTGCAGTTAACCCCTCACAAAACTACAATTCCAGAATCCTTAACAAACTACAGTTTCCATTATTCTTTGGGGGGCCAAACAATGTGCTTTAAATGTACAGCATGCATGTGACCTCTATCTGCCTTGTTCCATTGTACTTAAAGATAAGCCTGTAAAGATCAGTTTCCACCAAACTGAAACTAGCTGTGATGGGCTTCTGCTGCTGGCTCTGACCAATGAGCCTAAAGGACAAGTTCCCTGTGCGTCCTTACAATTTAAGAACATAAGAAGACCCCCACTGATCTATCAAGTCCAGCACTCACAAAGAGAACTCGAAAGGAAAACCTGAGCACAACAGCACTTTCTTCTCCACTTGTGATTCCTAGCAACTGGCACTCAGAGGTCTACTGCCTCCAACAGGGAAGACAGAGCTTAGACACAGTGGCTACTAGCTATTGATAGCATCAACTTCCATGAATTGAACTTTTGTGATGAGAGCCTAATTTATCAGATGGAATGGAAATTCCAGTGTGATTGTCCACTTGCTTGTTCCTGCTGTTTCCCACCTGCTTGACTTGCTGCTCCTTCTTATCTGCTTCTTTTTACATTACTTCCCAGCCAACTTGTGGTGACATCCTTAGTGCATGACGCCTAATATAATTAGGCAGCTCCAGGTTCAGCTAGCTACTGTACTGAAACTCAGACCACTATTTTAATGATCAAGTTCAATGGCATTGCATCCTTATCCCAAATGCAAACAGTCAGGAAATTTAGGGGGGGGGGAGTGCCTGAGTTTTTCAGTGATACTCTTTGCAATATCACTAATAAAAATGTTTCATGGCTGTCTGCTTCTTTCTGTCGCTCTCTCTCGTACACCAGTTAAGCGTAGCCTCACACAACTGGAATAAAAGATATCTCCCTCTGCAAGGCTTTTGAGATGTGTTATAGTATCAGAGTCCTACTGGTTAATGGGATTGTGTCAGCATAAGTGAATGAAGCACTCCCATTCCCAATCACTCCCCTCCAGTCTTTGTTTAACAACATTTGCACTTTCCTGGGTCTCTGTTGCCATCATGCAATAGACCTATTTACTTTATGATGTAGGGCTTGGGTTTGCTTTCTGGAAGGATTACATTTGGTCTATTTTCTGTTGCAAAGCTTTCAGCTGTACTCTAATGGAAAGCTGTCCTGCTGATCCAGGTTAGGTAAGCCCTGCACGCCCCTGCTGTAAATGTAATTGTGTTCAGTGCAGTGGCAAAGTGGGAACTGGATGTTTAGTGCTTAGCACATTTCCTATGAAACACCTCACCACCACTTCCCAGCCTTACACACCTCCTGCATGCTCCCTCAGCCTTCTTCACGTTTCAAAGGAAAGAATCCAGCACTGCTTAGGACCTCTGCACAGGACCTATTACCGCAAACAATAACGTACTCTTCTTAATCATAGTATCACCAGAGACTTGGGTAGTTAAAATCAATGGTCCAATTCATAAGTTGTGAGGCTATGTGGTAAACCACATCCCCACGTTGGACTCTTGCACTGCCCCCTGTAGTATACAAAAGCTCCCATCACAAGGAATTGCCTTGACCACGTTGCATTATTGATCTGCTATGTGGAAAAGATATAAATGTAGCTGCAAAGACTGCACATTTCCCATAATGTTAAAGGGAGAGTGCTGTGTCCTGCTAGGGAGATTAATAATTTTATTGGTTCATGTTCCCGCACTCTAATGTTTTATATCATGTTATTCACATTTCTGCCATTTTTACTATATGTCAAAATAGGAACAATACTTTCCCTATGGAGAGTGATGTGGTTCACTAGGAAAATCCAGAATTGTAAGGTTGTCTCTCTCTCTCTGTGTGTGTGTGTGTATACATACATCTATATATATAAAAAGGGCATGTGGGTGTGTTTCCACTTTTCACCAAAACCGCTTGACCGATTGAGGTGAATTTTTGACAGAACATCACATGCGAATGTCCGAAGGATATAGGAACATTTTCTAAGACAGATGTCACACCTGTGGCAGGTAAAACCCCAAAAACCCGTGTTTCAAAACACACCACTCAGACAAAAATGCATGCTGGGAAAAGAACTAGGTTGTAAACCAGCGCCCTCTAGCGGCGGCTACACTGGTACTGCACCTATAAAACCTTCCCTCTCAACAGCACCTTGGCTCCCGTTTACATACTAGGCCGAAGCCTTTACAGACTAGGCCGATTGGAGGTACTGACTCGCCTGGGTGGGGGTTTGGGGGAGGAGGGGAAGGGATAGGTCAGGACATGATGGGACCAGTCACAGGGATGAGCCGGGGGTGGGAGGAGAAGAGGGTGTGATACCTCATGGGTCGGGACAGGGTGGGGGGAATCACAGGGATACGCCTGTGTAAACAGAACACACGTAAAACAGGGGGACTCTGAAGGTGAGGGGCATCTGAATGGGGACTCTGAGGCTCCATTTAACAGACTGAGCCACAGCAACGCGTGGCAGGGCCAGCTAGTGTATATATAATTTGAATTCAGCCTGTGTCAGTGTTATTTAAGTTCCTTTTTGTAATTTTTATTCAGATGTGTTTTCCCCTTTGTTAAACCTTTGTTTTGCAGTGGCCTGGTGAGATCAATTACCGATAAATGAATTAGAAATATGATTCCTTCAACTCTGGAGGTAAAGGAATTTCAAGCAGGGCCTCAGATGATGACCAGAGTGAGTGTGAAGGAACCTAGAGAGGAAGGCAGTTACTAATTTGTGGAAGAACTTTTTCTCTTTTTCTTGTTTTGTTTTAGAAAATACACACACAATACTGGACAGGAGAGAGAAATTTGCAGCCAACTGCCTGTTTAATTAGTACCAGGGTGGCCATGTGTCCTACTTTACAGAGGACATTAGTGAAGTGCAGCCAGGGGACAGTCCTCTGCTTGAAGTGCTGACTGGTCTAAGTCTGGTTTCAAAATAAATACTGGTAACCATAAGCAGGATGAGCAGGGGCCTTGAAGTTGTCCATCAATAGCTGGCACCTGGAGAGCAGACTGAGCAGGAACACAGACCACCTGGTCCCAGTCTTCCACACCATGGTGAATTATATTGTATTATTATTTAATTTAGTCATTTCTAAATTTGCATTTATGCATATAAATTAACAGATGCATTTCCTCCCAGACCTGTGTTCTCTATTGTCCTCTTTTGGGGAAAGGTTTTTCTTTTGCTTGGCAATACATAAATGGCCACTCTAATTAATAGACATGTAAGCATTGCATTGCAGGGGGTTGAACTAGATGGCCCTCGGGGTCCCTTCAAACTCTACAAGTCTATGATTTGGTGATTGGAAAATACATGTGCATATGTTCTCAAACCAAATCATAGGGAAGCATAGTAATAGCTTACCAACCAGGTAGCAAACCACTGGATAACTCAGAAGCTATTGGTTGCACAGGCAGATACAGATGATCAGAGCCATTTCAAAGTGACTCTTCTTTTTGCTCTCTCATTTACCAGCCACTCTAATTCACTCTGTTTATTTAGAAAACTAATACAACATCTTCAGCCAAACATGAGTTCTTAGGGCAGCATGCATAAACGTTCCAAGTATCAATACAATATTAAAACAAGCAATAGCAAATCAAGCAATGTCATAAAAATGGAGAGCTAATAAACCAAAACCATTCAGACAGCTAAAACCATATAGTAACATTTAAAAGCCTGTGCAAAAAGCCTTGGTGTCTTAACCAGGTGCCAAAAGGAATACTATGTCAGCACCAGTCTTTATCCCCAATTCAGAAGCAGTGTGCCCCTGAATGCCAGTAGCTGTGAATCACAAGTGGAGAAATTACTGTCCCCCAATGGTTCCTTTGCAGCCATGAGCTTATCTGCCCCACATCCAACACCACATGTGCCAAATAAAAAAAATCGCACCTGGACTTAATTTAGTCTTATATATACTATCATTTGCAAGCAATGCTTTTCTACATTCCACATAGGACCAAAAAAAAGGCCAGCCTCTATAGAAAAGAGTAAATGGAGAAGTCTGATATCAGAGATAGGCATATTCAAAGAAACCAGTGGGGGGACATTTCAGCCTCTCAGGACATTGTGTTACTCACCTTTAGGAGACTATTCTTGAAGACGAAACTTCAAATGGAGTCTCCAGTAGAAAACCACTGAATTACAACTTCCCAAGAAGTCCTATCACCTGGGCCCTGAAATGAGATAATGGGTTTTTATCACTGCAGGTGTTCATTGGCTTATTAATGCCAAGATACTTGTACCATCATCCACACTGCTTTGTGAATGGTCACTATAATGATTTACACAAAACACATTAAATATAATAATAATAGTTTGGACTTTTTGCATTTCATTTCTCTGTTATCTAACAGTCCCTCTCTCCACCAACCACCATATAGATACCTGCCCACCAGTTTATATACCTGATTAAGTAGATTGTAGTCCATGAAAGCTTGGACCATAATACATTTGTTATGGTTTAAGGTGCTACAAGACTTCATTGGTTTTCCTGTACCTAATATACTTACATGGCTAACCCTCTGAAAATAGTTTTGTGGTTGTTGGTTTTAAATTGATTTCTTGTCCAGTTCTGTTTGTAATGCATTCTCATTTATGTGTGGGAAGGGTTAACAATGTTTTGATCCCTATCTCCAACCATCTGCAGTGAGTAGGAGATTTACTTAATTTCAACACCTTTTGAAAGTAAAATGAATTTGTAAGAATTCAGCCAGCCATGCTTTATAGGTGCTAGCTACACAACTTTTCTTCCCCCTACCTAAAAAAAATAAAAGATTACAGCTGAAATGGTACATCTCATAGGGTTCTGGTAATAGAAAGCTCATTTCATAATTTGACTCTAATTGTATTGACAAAAAAAGTTTGGAGGAGGCAGAGAAATATGCTCCCTTCCACTCAAAATATAGGGAAAGAGCCATGGGTCATAAGAGCTCAGCACTGGAATCTGTTTTCAGTGCTCCTCGATTAGTACAACATGAGTTATGAATACAGAAGCTCTGTGCATGTGCAAAGCAAAGTACAAGTGTGTCACAAACAAAAAAAGGGGTGAATTTACCATGCAACGTCTGAGTAAATTGCATGGACATGATTTGGTTGCACAAGTAATTTCTCTTGGGTGGGAACAAAGAGTGGGAAGCAGGGTTAAGCATGCATAAACCTATAGGGTAGCTTATGGCATATATTTGCATATGGTGATGCCTTCCTCTTTTTTTTTTGCTATGGTGGGTGTTAAGAGGCTGCCGGTGGTGCTGGCATGTGACGCCTCTCCCTATGGCATCAGCGCTGTCCTGGGACACCAACTCCCGGACGGAAGAGAGGTGCCGGTGGCATACTTCTCCCAGACGCTTGCCGAAGCTGAACGAAACTACTCACAGATTGATAAGGAGGGTCTGGCCATTGTGAAGGGCGTAAAAAAATTCCACGATTTCTTGTACGGGTGGCCCTTTACCATAGTGACTGACCACAAGCTGTTGCTTGGCCTGTTTGCCCCCGAGAAGCAGACCCCCCAAGTGCTGTCTCCCCGCGTCCTCAGGTGGTCAATTTTCCTCGCCGGCTACCAGACGCTCTCAGCAGGCTACCACTACCAGAAACAGGCCCCGACCCAGCGCCTGCGCAAGAGGTTATGACCCTGGAGCTGCTTCCCAACTGACCCATTCAGGCACAAGAAGTGGCACACCATTCCGCAAAAGATAGGGTCATCTCCCGGGTCCTGGACTGGGTGTGGCGAGGATGGCCCAGCAGCAGCCCCGGGCCAGAATTCGCTGGCTACACAACCCGCAAACATGAACTGTCGGCCCACAAGGGGTGCCTGTTTTGGGGGAGCAGGGTCATCGTTCCCCAGCCCCTCCGCAAAAGGGTTCTCACAGCCCTACACGAGACACACCCAGGGGTAGTGAGGATGAAGGCCCTTGCCAGGAGTTATGTGTGGTGGCTGGGGATTGACGGAGAGATAGAGGCCTGGGTCCAACACTGCCAGACCTGCCAAGAATCCCGCCCGGATCCCCCAAGGGCCCCAGTCCAGCCCTGGGAGTCTGCCCGAGATCCATGGTCACGCTTGCACGTGGACTTCGCTGGCCCCTTCCAGTGAAAAACGTTCTTCATAGTGGTGGACTCCTACACCAAATGGCTGGAGGTCGCACTGGTACCGTCCACTTCTATGGCGGCAGCCATCCGGGTACTACGTAGGCTGTTTGCAACCCACGGGCTCCCCGACACCCTCGTCTTGGACAACGGAACTGCATTAACGTCAGAAGAGTTCCAGACCTTCACAGCGCAGAACGCCATCCGCCACATCCGCTCAGCACCATTCCACCCTGCCACCAATGGCCAAGCAGAGTGCATGGTGCGGACCACCAAGGACAGCCTCCAGCGCATGACACAAGGGGACTGGAAATACCGCCTTGCCGCATTCCTTCTAGCACAGCACAGCACCCCCAGCACAACGACTGGACGGAGCCCAGCTGAACTACTAATGGGCCGGCGCCTTGCAACCAGACTGGACTGACTTCACCCCGACAGAGCTCAGGATGAGGTAGTGGTGGGGAAAGGCAGGGACCCCCGGACATTCATGGCCCAGGACCCAGTGTACGCAAAGAATTTTGGGGCAGGCCCAACATGGGTACCCGCCACAGTCACCAGGGTGACCGGTCCCGTGTCGTACGAGGTACTAACGGAAGGGGGCAATGTTGGCGCCGCCACTGCGACCAGCTATGGCAACGATTCCCAGGGGAAACTCGGGAGGAGAGTGGGACAGAGGGGTCCCAAGGGGACAGCAGGGCAGTGAGGCCTGTAGAGCGAGAGGGGTGGGCAGGGGAAGCAGAAGCAGTAGGCACAGAGGGGCGCCCCGAGGCTGGAAGGACACCGGAACCAGAGCCGCAACCTAGTGGGCTGGTGGTGCCAGACCAGACAGCCCCGGCACAGCCAGCAGCCTTGGAACGTGAACCAGAACCAGAACCCCTGACCAAGGAACACCCCAGGCCACAACGCACACGTGGGCGGCCAGCATACCTTGGGGACTACGAATGCAACCTCCCGGGCAGGACTGGAACTTAGAGGGGAGGGGTTTTATGTACTGAGCTGAATCATAGAACAATAGGATCCAGAATCAGCAGTCTGATTGGTCCGCAGGAGCCACCCAATCCAACTCCAGGTGGAAGTGAATCCGCAACCTGATTGGCCTGCAGGAGCAGCCAATCAGGCGGCTGGCAAAAGTGAATCCGCAACCTGATTGGCCTGCAGGAGCAGCCAATCAGGCTGCTGGCAGAAGTCAATCCACAAACTGATTGGCCCACAGGTGTAGCCCTGAAGTAGCCAATCACGCAAAGCTCATTGTGTAAATAATGTATATAAGCAGATGGTTTTGGGAAAAGGGCATTCTTCTCTTCTTCTCCTTGATGACCAAGAGCTGAATAAAGAGCATGAAATTCACTCTCGACTGCAAGTATATTTCAGTGGGGGAGCATATCTTTAGTCCAGAAGGGAAAGAAGGATCATAGTAGTGTGGAATATATTTCCTCTATCTCCTGATAGAACCCCATTAACATAGCCAGCTATCGATAGCCAACTATCATGCATCTTGAGAACCAGCACGGCAAAATCCTGCCACCTACCTCTTCATGCTCCCTGTTACATTGAGAAACCTTGATGAAACTAGTTGAATTTGGAAGCTCCCTTAACACTTACACTGCAAATAATTTGCTTGCATGTTAACTAGCCTGAAAGACTATGCATGGAGAAAGGAGCCTTTAAGCACATTTATTTCATTACAAAAAAGCTGAACACATTAAACTAGTTGTGCGACTCAGATGGGGCCCCAGCTGGAATGAAGATCCCAAGACCAGATTGTGGCCGTATTCACACAATCTATTTACAACACTATGATACCACTTTAAACAGCCATGAATTCCTACAAAGAATTCTGGAAAGTGTGTTTGTTTATGGGTGCTGAAAGTTGTTAGAGGCCCTCTAGTCCTCTCAGACAACCACAATTTTCAGAGTGCTTTAACAATCAATCCCTCTTCCCGGGGAACTCTGGAAACTGTAGCTCTGTGAGGAAAACAGGGGTTTCCTGACAAATCTCAGCACCCATAGCAAACTACAGTCCCTAGGATTCTGTTTAAAGCAGGCATCCCCAAACTGCGGCCCTCCAGATGTTTTGGCCTACAACTCCCATGATCCCTAGCTAACAGGACCAGTAGTCAGGGATGATGGGAATTGTAGTTCAAAACATCTGGAGGGCCGAAGTTTGGGGGTGCCTGGTTTAAAGTGTTTAAAGTGGTATCATAATGCTTTAAATCATAGAATCATAGAGTTGGAAGAGACCACAAGGGCCATCCAGTCCAACCCCCTGCCAAGCAGGAAACACCATCAAAGCATTCTTGACATATGCCTGTCAAGCCTCTGCTTAAAGACCTCCAAAGTAGGAGACTCCACCACACTCCTTGGTAGCAAATTCCACCATACATAAATGTATGGTGTGACTATGGCCTGTGTTGGTAATCAGTACCTGATCCTCTGCCCCGCTGCCCCTGTCCCCAAATCGGTGTCCAAGTCACAATCTCTTCAGATGGTTGCTTATCGACCCATTGCTAAGTGCCAGCTGATACAAACCCAATGAAAGAAATCAGTCCCCAGGAGTAACAGTGTGGCCTATGAAGTTGACAAGAGTAGTTCTTTTTATTTTATATGCAAGTCACACAACTTGTATATTATCATGTAAGATTGTTTGCTTTATTGTCTAAGTAAATGTCAATTAAGTGAGAAGCAGTTTTTCCCTCTTTTGCTTTTATTGCACGCATTTGGTAGCTTTTATGGTGACTCACAATTCAATAAATAGAGCAGCAAATCATTACTTTCTGCCTTAGTCTGATGATTGATTTGCTTTTCCTGGGGAAAGCTTCTTTATGGCTCTTGTTGCCTAGACTAATGGAGGAACTTCCATCTTTTAAGCCAAATTCATTTGTGGTTAAATACCAGTGGTTAACCATCTACTCTTTATTTCCTTTGCCACATCCTAGACTACTTCAAACATTATGTAAATGTGAGGGATTTTCAATGGTTAAAATATACATACTTGTGAAGCATTCTGCCACTTCCCATATCTTGAATTGATTCTCCCAGGCACAATTAGAAACAAGATAGGAAAGTACCGGTACCTTAACTTATACAAAAGTCAATCCATTTGGTTCAGGAGCAGTTCTCCTGGGTTTTAGACCTTTGTCTTTTCCAGCCCCACCTGGAGTTACCAGGTACTGAACCTGGGACTTGCTTCATGCAAAGCACCCCTTGAAACAGTGTCTTTTCCCATATTGGATGGTACAAACTTGCAGCTATAACATTTCCTTTTTCAAGAGGCTTGGTTGTTGTTCATACTTTGGTGTCTATTTGGAGGTGGAAAGTGAGGACACTTTGCCCCAGTTATCCTGTTATTTTGTTTTGCTTCATGTACTGCATTAAAGTGGCTAATGTATTTTAGATCTCCTGAAACTCATTCAGATACACCCATCTCCCTCCCCTTTGGCATGTGATTTCATTCTAGACAATTGGAATGTGGCTTTGTTAAAAGGCAGGGACCTGGACTGCTTAAGTGCCGGTCTTGTTCCTTAGTACAAAATATTTATCTAGGGTAGGGTGCTTGCAGTTGTCCTCCTTGCTTGAGAAAAGAACTGCCAGCATATCATACAGAGTTTTTCCAAATCATCATTTCTTGTTGGAACTCAGCAGCTATTGTAGATTTGCCAAGATATTTTTCATATGGTTTTCTGGGGTGTCATTGCATGTCAACCATCCCAGTCCATAACAGTTAAATGATATCACTGCCATGTTGAGCTTTATGGTATACTTCAGTTCATCTGATATAACTCTGACTGCAAAGCATTCAGCAGTGGGCACTGCTGGAGGCAGGATATTAGACTTGATGGACGAATGCCTTGATGTGGTATGGCAAATGCTATCTTCCCTTAAGTAAACAGTTCTGAAGTTCAAGATATTTTGGTAGACTTTGCTGCAAAATATTATTTTTAAAGCCCCTAGATTTCTTTAAACCTTCAATAAAACACTCCCCACTCCTAAGCAAGTCACCCTATTTAAGTGGCTGTTGCGAGGAAACAACTTAATATTTGAAGTATCTGTGGTAGTCTAAGCTTTTCAAAGATGTCATTCCTCCCCATAATTTTCTGTTACCGCTCTGGAAAGTTGTTGTTTTTAAAGCAGCAGTGAATGTTTAGTTGTATCATTCTCTCCCATGAATATTTACATTATTATTCATGGCATATATGTTCACACCTCCACCCACCATGTGAAAAGGGTGGGTGGGCTAAGTCGAAACAACTCAGAGGGTTTTTTAAAAAAAAATAAACTGTTATTTGTTAAGTGCTTCTCTCAGCTGCTTAAAATGTTTTGTTCTCTTTATGCTTAACTCCTTGTGCTATTCTCAAACAAAGGCTCTTTCTTAATAGGTTGATATATAGCAATAATCCACTTTGCATCCCCCTAATGGAGTGGAAGAAATGAGTTAGAAGAATGCTGTACTTTGCAGACAGATGCCCCTGGTCTACACATAAAAAAAAATAAGGTTGGGCAGCCCAAGCCTGTCAAATTTCCCAACTTTTCTGAGTTTTATGGGCTTTCCCTCTAAGAACACCTACTCAGGGCACTGGAGCCAACTAATACATCAAACACTTTTGACTGTGTTCAGTCTTTGCTTTTAGTTGTTTCCAGAATGCAGCGAAGCTGTCACAAGAACAAACTCTGCTTTGTTTTATTCATTTTTAATAATTTTATAGAAATGAGTTCAAGGAAGTGGCATTAAAATCCGACATGTTAATGGGACCAGAACATTAGATATTATTTTAATATGTGGAATATTGACATTTTGATGGCAGCAGCATTATGTTAGCTTTTGTTGCGCTGAAACACCATGCACCTGTGAGCCATGTGGGATTAACCCATTACATCTTTAATGAGGAAAGGGAGGGAGGGAAAGAAGTCCAACTCTACAGTGTAACAAACATGAAAGGGAAGGGATCTGGATTTGAAACCAGGGTCAGACTGGTTCAGGGACAATTTTAGCAGTCCACTCCTAAGACACCTATATTTACTTTGCTGGAAAAGAGAGTCCAATGGGAGGATGGCAAGGTTCAACCTCTGGTATCTCCAGGTTAAAGGATCAGGTGATGGGAAACCCTCTGCCTGCTGCTGCTGGGACTCCCCGGGGCTGATGGGAGCTGTAGTTCACGACATCTGGAGGGCTCCTCATTGGGTTTGTCCTCCGCCTTTGTCCCTGGAAGTGCACAGAGCGCTGGCAACACTTAGCCAGGACACAGGGCGCCTTAGCGCCGCGCGAGTCTGCACAACAGGCTCGGGCTCGTAAAGCTCACGAAGGGTTGAGGGCGCTAACTTCGCCGCGTTGTCCCCATGGAAACTGGGGAAGACCGCAGTGAGCTCGGCGACGCTTAAAACTGCGTCTCCGCTTTAAAAGTCCTTTGCTTTTGCCGGGCTCCCTCTCGGCCCCAGAACTTGCACAGGGCCTCCCCACCCGCTGTGGAACACGCGAAGGCGTCGAAGTGTGTGAACGGCTCCGGGAAGGGTCTCTCTCACCCCCCCTCCCCGGTGTAACTTCGGCAGACCCAGCGGAGCGCAAGAGGAGGGTGGGACGGGATCCGGCGCTTCTGTCGAAAGGAAGCCCAGAGGGAGAAGGAGCCACCGCCAGTTCGCTGCCTAGAGACACGCGCACATGGCTAGAAGCTGGCGGCCGTTATTCGATCGGATTATTATAGCAGCCTCTACTGCTCCTTCTAGGCTCCCATAATAAGCAGAAGGCAGGCACGTGAGGAGCCGGAGAGCGTGTCCGCGCTGGTGCCCACCGTCAGGACTTCGCGGGGTTTCTCCGGACTTTTTCCTCAGCAGGGCGCCGCCTCCGCCGGGAGGTGCGAGAAGCGGGACAGAGAAGAAGCGGAAGGGGGGCGGGCGGGGAGGCTCGGCCTCTGGCTCTTTCCCCTTAGCCAGCCTAGCCACCGCGCGGCGAGGGGAATACCCTTTCCACTAACTCTCGAAGCCTTCGAGAGCTCCGCTCCCTTCCCCTCTCTCTGCCTCTCTCCTTCGTGAAGCGACAGGCGCGGGGAGGGCGGCTGGAAGGGGGAGGGCTCTGCAGCAGGGGGCCGCTCCTGGTTGGGCCCTCGCTCGCCGCCTGTCACAGGGCGGCGTGTGTGTGTCGGCGGGCTGGCCCCGCCTCGGCTCCTCGCCGCCCATCCCCTCCGCTGCACAGACAGACATGACACAGATCCTCAGTGGCTGCAGCTGCCGCTGAGCAAGCGGCCACTTCCTTAGGCTGGGGCGGGCGCGAAGCCTGCTGGCAACTGGAGCTGAGGAGGAGCGGCGGCGCCTTAGTCGGCTTCCCCCTTAGCGAGCAAGACGGAGAGAGAAGCCCGCCTGCCTGCCAGTAGCCACACTAGGAGACAGCCTTGCTAAGCGCCGCCCGGAGCCCGCCTTCCTGCCTGCCTGTCTGCCATCCCTCCGGGCGGGGGGCAGCCCGGATCTCCCGGGAGCGCCGAAGCCGGCTGCCGAAGTGGTGGCACTTGGAGAGCCGGCGGGGTGGCGCGGCGCTGCTGGGAAGGAGAGCGAGTGATTGAAGCGCCGCCGCTAAGGCAACCCGAGCGGCACCCAGCGGTCACGCAGACCGGGCTGCCTCGCCGCCGCCGCCTCTTCGTTGTCCGCGACCTTCTTGAGGGGCTTCCCCACACCAGCCTCTCCGAGCCCTGTCCGGGCCTGGGTTCCCCCCGCCCGGCGTGCTTGCAGGCCCCGGGGAGGCCGCAGCGGAGCTAACGGGACGTGCCCCTCCCCGGGCCAACCCCGGGTCCCGCGGGCCGCGCGAGGGGACCTGTGCGCAACGCGAGGCGCCCGGCGGGCCACGGGGGTTGCCTCCCCCCAGGACAGCATGGGGGAAGGAGGAGCCGGCAGGCCCTGAGCAGGCGACCGGGGAGGGGGGCTCCCGATTCTCCCTCCTCCTTCTGCTCCTGCTTCTCTCTCCCCCCCCCCTTCCTCCGCTGCTTGCACGCAGATCGGACCAGCTGAGCTGCCTTATAGTCTGGGACCGCCGGAGAGATCCTCCGAAAGCGCTGGATCGGCGCCTGCTTTTCTCGCTTAGCCTGACCATCGCTCCCTCCCCCCACGAGCAAATTAGATTGGTAGAAAGAAGGGGATCTGCGTCTGTTCCGGGTGCGTTTGGTTCCGAGAAGGAGCCCAACAGCTGCCCGGCTTAGAAGCGGCCAGCCTCACAGGGGATCCCCCCCCCTCCCTTGGCAAGGCACCTCTCCGCAGCAGCAGCAGCAACAGAGAAGGTAAGAGGCTGTTTTGGGCTTGGGCGGTGATGCTGAGCCGGGTATGTGAGAAAGAAGAGGGGGAGCATCTTCCGTCTCTTCTTTCTCCCTCCTTCGTATTCCCCTTTAAATAAGCGTGCGGCCCGATCCGACGCCCATTTTACGTGAAAGAAAGTCCCGTTTTGTTCACTGGAGTTCATCCCCAAGTAGGCGTGGATGGAATTCCAGCCTCACTTCTGCTGCTGCTGCCTCGTTTTGTGTGTTGTTCTTCCTGACGAAGTGGGCTTCTTTTCGAGATACACAATCGCAGCCATCTCTCAAGAGCTGCGCTCCTTCTGTGCAGCCCAATGTTGTTTGCACGGTTACTCCGAATCAAGCCTCCCAGATTTCCGTGAATGTTGATAGGATCGCAGTCGTCTTGAGCCGGTCAAAGGAACGCACCATCGCCAGTTATCTCCATTGGCGGTGGCTAAAAGGAGACCGGATTTGATTTGGAAGGCAAGTCATTTGTCTAGGACTGGATTCATTCGCATACACTTTGCTCAAAAAATAGTTAGGATGCTTATTGCCCGACCAAGACATGAAAAGGTCAGGAAGATGGCAGTTGCCACCTGCATTCAGTTTACTGATGTGCAAAGGATTTACTTAAAGTCACAGAGACCTCTGTAAGCAAAGAAGTGGGCTATTGACTTTATTTACTTTTAAGTGGTACTTGCTGTTCAGGAAGGGTGTCATTTGAGGGAACTGAATCCTCTCAACATCACTGTTGAGTTGTGTGTAACTTGTGAAAAGTATCCAGGGTGGGATGGACAGAAGAACCTGTTCAGAGTTTATGGATAAACTGTTGTCTGTTGGGGTCTCAGTGTGTGTGTGTGTGGATTGTTAGGCAGATCTTAGGCATCAAGTAAAGGTAAAGGGACCCCTAACCTAGGCACCAAGTAGAGGAACAGATTTTCAGGTTGGGGAGAAGGAGGCAGATAGGCTGTCTTTGAACCTTAGCATGTATGCTCAGGAGTCAATTACTACTTGCTTCAATTCTTGAATCATTCTATTAGCATAGGTCATTAGGATTGCAGCCTTAGGGATTTTTTGGTGTGTTGTTTAATGTGTGGAGAGATGAGAATCTTGGACAGCAAAACCATCAAAGCTAGCCCTGGGCAGGAGATATTGATGAAGAACTGTGCTTAAATGTGCAGCCCTGTGTGCTGTATCTTGAAAACTTGCCTATTCTACAGGCTAAAAGGTCTTTGTTGTATACCTTGTATAATAGATTTTTTTTATAAAAAAAAGTGTTTCTGCTGTATCAACAAATAATTGCTGTGTATCTGCATGGGGGGGGGCATGAGGAAGGAGGGAGGGAGAGTTAATGAGCGTTCTTGAAAGGTCACTTCAACATTTCAAGAAGCAAGCTTTCTGGCTGGTTTGACTTAAGCGATTAGGTTCAATAAGGAGTTGTCACATTATCAGCTGTGTCCACTTCTTCTCCAGGATGAATGGGCTGTAAACATTATTTCAGTCCTCTCTGAATTTATTAAAGTCAATACCCTCTTAATAGACAATCTGGTTAAATGGGACACTTTCAAGGAACAGATTGCTTTCAGCTAGATGGCTGCTTAATTGGGGTGGATTCTTTCCTTGTACTGCTTTAGGTTTGGTGTCTTGGACAGATTTCTGCTGTTATCAGTCTCTGTGAATTGTGTCATTTAGTTCATTTAGCCGATCTCCTTGGGGAACAAATAAACAACTTAGTGACTCTGTAGAGATAATATGAAGTTTGGCAGTGCTTCATGTAAGTGCTGTTGGAGAGGTTCCTGGTTCATATTATGTACTCCAGAGCCCATCTGATATGCTTCTCTTCCAAGCAGTACCTCAAATTGGGGGCGGGGGCTTTCCTTTTTCTGTCTTGCCTTCATTTAAAAAAAGAAGAAACAACTACTGGGCAGGTGTGTTGTTGCCAGCTAGCAACCAAAGGCTTTCTTCCTGGTTGACTGATGCTAGAGGCATATGTGAAAATGGATTAATTAAACTGCAGCAGAATTTTGAGTAGTTGGCATTGTGTGCAAGGATGCACCTTTCAGTCTGTCATGTATAGAATTTGGTTAGTATGGGACCTGTGAGAACTTGGCAGAGGGGTGTCTAATGCAAGGTGTAAAAGAATGCATTTGGCATATTAATAAGTGCTACATAAATTGGGCACAGCTTCAATATAGCTGGGTTTGGGTATATCAAACTTTGCATGGGCTGCACATTGTTCTTTGGACAGAACAGCTCAGGAAACGCTGTCTCTTTTAGTCTGTTCCTAAGCATGTTCATTTGGAAATACGTTCAACTGAAATAATTGGGAGTTACTACCAAGTAAATGTGTGTTAAGATTTACTGCATTAGCTAATAAATGCTTAGAATGGGGCATGCCATCCAATATGCCAGAGCTGATTACAAATCATGATGTTATGCCAGTGTTGCAGGCAAATGTGCCACTGCAGATGTTTTGAGTTGGGGAGTCATTATTCAGTCTCCCCCCCACTCCAAATTACTACTTGAAAGTGGAATGGGGAAGAATTTGGCAAGGGCACAAATTCTAAACCTAGAGTCCTAGAACATCATTTGGAAAATGCCAATTGATCAATGCTTCCTGCCTAATGGAATCTTTCACAGATGCTTTTTCTTTCTCAAACTGAGTTGGAAAGAACTGAAATGGCCATTGGATTGGACCGCAATAGTTTGAGTCTGGATCTTAATTATGGAATAGGTTCTTAGGCAAGTCACACAATGTTTATTGTCCTAGCCTTAACACACCTTTAACCACCCTCTAATATTTACTTACTTTTCAATATTACTTGGTGTTTTTGTTTTGTTTTTTTAAAAAAACATTCTTTCAAGCATACATATGCAGTGGAGATTCTAAATTATGCACCTTACTAATTGTATGTACCTGAGAACAGCTAAATAAGTGTATGATATAGACCTGCGTACCTTCTTGAAACTTGGTTCCCTGTCTGGTGATGGTGACACCCACAGGAAGGGGGACTTGTACATGTGAATGAGATAAACTTAAAATATATAAACTACTATTTATTGACAGTTTTGCACCTAAGAAGTACAGGAACTTTAATAAATTAACCTAAGGTGGCTTACACTTTCGAGGAGTGTCTGCAAGTGCTCTGCTGGAAATGGCAATATTTTAACTTAACACAGAAATAGTGCTGAGTGTGTTGCTATTTGTATTCTTCAGCCTCTTACTTCAGTAATATGCTAGAGGGACTAGTATTGCTACTGCCTCAGCCCCCCCGCCAGCCCAAGTGTTGGAAACCTAGATACTGTCACAATAAGCTGCTATAATAAGCGAGAGTACCAAGCCCTTATTGCCAAGAGGTCTTGTGCTGAAGACAAATTGGTATCTGTAAACACTCTTGCAGCAGAGGGGAATATCTTAACCTAAGCAGATCGGAATGCTGAGGTGTGATACAGTTGAGCATGAAGTACCAAATGGTAACTTGCAAGGCAGTAGGATGCAGTCTCTCAAGGTGTGTGTGTGTGTGTTTCTAAGGACTCAGAACTGACTGTGGGACAGGCCTTGTCAACTACAAATCTATAATAACACAAACAGATCTGAAGTTTAAACTTGCCAGGTCTTGGATTGTCCTACTGTTTTGGTGGTTTGTGGTGGATTACAAATCCTGTGGTCAGCAGGGCTTAGTGGCCTTGTAAAATCTACAATGAACTTACTGCAGAGTCATTGATGGGCTGGTAGCTTTGGGGGGGTGAGAACCCACAAGTTAGTTAATGACTATTAAGACTGGATCCCCCCCCCCATTGCCTTTGTTGCTTTCATATATCCTGTCTGGAATGTGTGCTGTGGCTGAACATCTCCATTGATGTGACCCATTAGCAAATACTCTTCCTGTAATATACTTTGGAAATGCGTAGGGAAGAATATACTAGTGATAGAGGGCTTAAACTAATAGGCAGGTGTCTGGCTGCTCTCCTCTGTTTTCACATAAGATGCGGTATGTTGGATTTTGGGTTGCATTATACAGAAGGATAATAATCCTTTCAGATGTTGGAGTATGTGTGAAAGAGATCTAGGAATAGCACTGAATATTAAAAAGCCAGATAGCGTCTGCAAGCTATTGAACTTTTCTGGAATTCTAAAGAGTGTCCTTTCAATAAGCTGCATCGCAGAAGAAGGTAGAAAATTTATACTCCGTGAGCTTGTAACAAAATATTTGTGTCTTTTTCTGGCACAGAATGATAATTGTAAGTACATTTTCACCTAGGTAAGGTCATTCTCTTGACAGATAAATTGTGTTGGTGCACAGAACATCTCTCCTGTGAGTTTTCTTGAGCATATGTTGCTTTGTACGTCTCTTGTGGAAATGAAGCGTTCTTATGAATTCTGTACCAAGGTGCAGTGCATTACGAAGCCTGCCTAACCTGCACAGGGATATTCTTGTTCATTTTGACAGGAGTAATTGCATGCTGCTCTTCAGAATCCAGTCCTTTTTAATGAATATTTTTCCTTTCTCGTAACCCAGATTTCGGTGCAAACTGGCTTCGGAAAGTGAGTAGCTTTTCGCTTGGTGCTTCAAAAGCTGATGGCTGCTGGTGGTAGGAATTCATCACCTACTATAAAAATGGTTCAAAGCTGTTTACGAAAGGAAAACAGCAATGCATCACAAAATCAACAATCACAAAAACAATTTTGTAGCAGGAGTAAAAAAGTAGGAACATAATAGCAAATGTAACAGCATACAAAGAAAACATTTTGATACTATGAATGTAACAGCATTACAGTTCTTGGAAGTAGCAAAAAATAACAAGTTGCACCTTATCTCTAGAAACAAGTTCTTTCTAGAAACACCCTTCCTATTATGTTACCTATAAACAATGTTAGAAACTCAGATATATAAGCTAGGTGCCCAATGGCTCCTTAAACTAGGGTTACAGTCACCAAAACTGAACGCATAGTTTCCATTTTAGGGCAAGATGGCTCGAAGGTCATATTTTTCAATATGACTTTTTGGTTCCTGAAATTCATTCTGATTGTGCAGGTAAAACATAATAGATAGAATTCTACAGGATTTGTTGCTAGTCAAGATCCAAGGATCCTCAGGCATGCACCTCCACAGGGTGTAGACATCAGGCACCATCCTGGCGCCCAGACATCTTCATTTGGTCTCAAGTGGCCCCGAGCCAGGTACAAAATGCACCTGGTGAATTTTGAAGGCTGCTCACGGTCCCTCCCCTACAGCAACTTATTACAAGGAAAAGTGATAGTCTGTAAGAGGGGAGATTATGGGGGGGGTTGTTCTTATTTTCATTATGTATTATGTGTTTGTTATACTGTAATTTTATGTTGTGAACCCCCTGAGATCTATGGATGAAGGGTGATTATTTAATAGATAATAATCACTACTATTTCCTTTTGGTGGTTGCTGCTTGAAACTCTAGGTACTATCCTGTGCCCATTTGCTCGTTTACAGTGGTTCCTACTTGTGAATAAGCATGCATAGGATTAAGCTGCATGTCAACTGTTCTCATATAATGATGGCCATATAATTATAGGCAACCATGGAATGAACAAAAGCATTGTAAATAGTTGTGCCAGTCCATTAGAAAAAGCAACTAGCCAGTATATGGTTATAATACATTTAATAGGACCACCCAGAATGGCAAAGTCGTGTGTGTTTCTTTGAAAAATGTACGGGTTTTTTTTAAAAAAATGTCATTTCATGCATTCCTTCCAGGGGGAAGGGGGCAGCTTTGGGGGTAATTGCCCCAGAGCTCTCTGCCTTAATTTGGCCTTGTGGAAGTATTAAGTGTGTAAAGAATATAGAGGTGCAGTGTTCTTCAATGAATGGTTTGAATCACTAGATTCACCACTAGCAAATTATTTTTGATTCAAGAGGCTTGAAACTAGTCATGATGTTTATTAAGAGCTTTGGTTTATTCCTGATAGCGTTTATTACAATTGCAGACTTTGGAATGTGCAATTCTGAGGTGTATAAAAGACCTGGTTCTGAAGGCAGAACTCAAAGAAACTGCCACAGCCATATTTGTGATTTCTGTTTGCCTGACTGATGTCCACCTTCTCCTCAGCTGCTTCGCTGATATGACTCATGCTGATAAGCTCTCCAAGGTCCACCAGCTGCTTCAGCTCCTTCATAGCTCATATGTAGGCACAGAAGGATAAAACCTGTGGATAGCAGGCAGTGATTTGTCTCTGTTCACTTAAAGCATTGGCTCCAGTATCCCAGAGATGGGTTTTTCATACATAACTCCAGTGCTTGAAAGCTTGCACTAGCAAATTGATAATGCAGGCTGGCCCAAAACTTTTTGTTGTTGTTGACAGTTTAAGTCAAGGCCGGCTTAAATGAGAGAAAATACTTTTTAAAGTAAAGATGGCACTACACACCTGCACAATGCTTTTATCTCATGCCCTTCAAGTCACTTAGGGTGGCACAGACCTTTCTCTTACTTTACGTTCCCAGCAACTTTGTGGTGTAGGGTAGGCTTGAGATAGCATGGTCTACGATCATCAAATGAGCTTTGTGGCTGAAGGCAAATTTGAACCTAGATCTCACTGGATCTAGTCAGTATTCTAATCACTGCACTGCACTGCGAAGCTGAATATATGGAGATCGAAGACGGACAAAATAAAGCACTTATTTATACAGTGCATACTTAAATTCTCACCAGAGGCAGTGATGGCCACCAACTTGGATGGTTTTGAAAGAGGATTGGACAAATTCATGGGGGAGAAGGATATCAACGGCTCCTAGCCATGCTAGATATGTTCTTCCTCTGCTGTTGGAAGCAGTATGTTTCTTAATACTAGTTCCTGGAAGCTGCAGGATGTTTCCCTTGGGCATATGGTTGGCCACTGTGAGAACAGGATGCTGGTATAGATGGGACACAGGCCTGATCCAGCTGGGTCTTACATTCTTATGTACTTTATTTGCTTTCTCGTCACCTCTCTTTCCTATCACTTATTCCCTGTTACTTTTAGTAAACATCTTACTTGATTTGGATGGTATCCCACATGGAGCCAACGGGATCCCAGCATTCTCCAGGCCCTGGAGTTTAGGTGGGGGTCTGCCCACTAGCCTTGATAAATTCTCTAAGTGGCTTCATAACCTGCGGAATAGTGGCTTGACTGTAGCCACTGTGACAATGGCTGTCCTCAGGCATCCTCCCAGTGCAAGGTCAGGTGGGTGACTATGACTTTCTTGTACCAGCAGGCATTATTAAGGTAGTGTTTGGTTTTATTATATATATATATATATATATATATATATATATATATATATATATATATATCGTGTTTCTCATATTATAAGACATGTCTTATATTTATTTTTTCCTCAAAAAAACACACTATGGCTTATTTTCAAGGGATGTCTTGGTTTTTTTCCTCCTCCTCCTGCCGCGGCCGGCATTGCTGCTGCGCCTATCACTATGTCTTATTTTCAGGGTATGGCTTATATTCCTTGAATGCTTAAAAATCCTGCTATGGCTTATTTTATGGGTATGTCTTAAAATATGAGAAACAGGGTATATATATATATAAAATGTGCACTGCTTAGAAATGTCTTACAGAAATAAGTGGCCCTGGTTCACAAGGGGCCTGAAGCAAAAGTGAGTGGAAGGGAGATAGCCAGAATCAGGTAACGAAAGTACAGCCTGGGCTTTGTGTTCTTTATGCTTAAAAAAAGAGGGGGGGGAATATGTATTGAGAGAATGCAACCTGAATAAATCTTTCAGATTAAGGAAATGCACACAATTTGCCCTCCTTCTAACTCCTAGAAATCTAGCTCCCCAACTCTGGCTTCTGAGATTTCAGTAGATGACATTTCACATTTTTAACCTCATCTCTGCAATCACAATGGCTTAGATTTTTTTTTTAAAGAAACCCAACAGGCAAAGTTAAGAATCCCAGGAAGCTGAATTCTATGCTCAATGCCATATTCTACAAATTTCCTCTGCTCTAGCAGCATCTGTGCAACCTTGAATACAGCCCATTCCTGAAGATTATATGATAGCAGTGGTACTCTGAAGCAATATTTCTGCTTAGTTGCCATTGTGTCTGCAAAGTGCCATCCCGCAGAGTACTTCTGGTGGTGAATAGGCAGGCGAATCTGCATTGTCTCCCCTGAAACATTGTCAACCTGCTGTGATGAGCTTGCCACCTGCTTTGAGAACAAAATCACTTGTATTCAGTTGGGCTCTGGAATCTCACCTTTCATAAAACAGTGCCAAAGTGCGATGTGTTGGAGGCTCAGTCTTGCCCTATTGTTTTGATGGCTGTTAGTCTGGTTTGTCTACTGGCTTGTGCTTGTTGATAATGAGGACAATCGCTTAAGAGTGGGAACTGTGTGCATGATAATATTAAAAGGTGTTTACAGTAGATGGCCCTCAGCTGTATAATTTTCTTCTCTTGGAGAAAGTTCATATCTGTGTGTTGTGTGACAGACCAGAGTAAGCCAAACACATTTCACTACCTAAAGGCTCAGATTCACCCCCCCCCCCCCGATAGGAGAGCTCAAATTGAGAACATAGAGGAAGCTAGAGAAAGATAGGAATCTGTTCAATGTCTGTTCAGGAGCAAGGGATAGTGTAGGATAGAAGGTGTAACAATTTACGCTTTGCTGGTTTTAGAGGCAAGATGGCTATAAATAAAGTTTAGTACACAGTACAGCCTGTAGGTCAATTTGACACTGAGCATCTCATGGAAGTGGTGAAAGACATTCTCATTCTGATTGCTTTTGGGTGCAGATAGGGGTGTATTTCTAACAGTGTGCTATATGTGCAGTACCAGGTTTGGAATAATCAAGCTGAATTTGAGTTGACAACTTCATTGAATTGGAACCACTTCAGATCCTGTTTTGTTTGAGTGGCAGTGGAACACAAAACTTTTATTAGTTTAACTATATAAGGTGGATCTGTGGTGGATGTTTGGTCTTTATGTTGGTGCATTTGAAATGGGGAATCTGATCTGGAGGCATTGATTCTCCTTGCTCCCTTCATAACTGTGCATCATCCTTTCCTTGCTCCCTTCATGACTGTGTATCATCTTGGAAAATTAAAATGTTTTTCTCTTTTTAGCCTTAACCTTGTAATGCAAAAACACACTTGTTCTAGGGCTAATGCTTTTTAGGAGGGGGGGGGGAACAGTTGACTCCCCTGCTGTGATTTCAATAATGCATTATTTCATAGCTTCAGAGGATTTAATATGTTTCTAGTGACTTCTATGTGTTGCACTTAGATGATAAGCAAAATGACTATAATAGGCTAGATGCAAACACCTTCCGTCTTCACCCAACAACTTCTAACAGCTTCACTTCTCTTGTTTTCCTTATTCTTGCATGTTCCTCTGTTCTTCCTTCTTAGGATCTATTTGTGTCCATGCCCATTGATCAATATTTTATGAATGCAAGTCCTTGGATAAAGACACATTCCTGCTGCTGAATAAAATAGGCAGCACTACTTTAGCTAGCTAACTAAGTATTTGGCTGGTGAGATGATATATGTAAGAGAGATCTAGGCCACAGGCCACCAACCTTGTTTGGAGTCCTAGTGGGCACATTTTGAATTTTGAGAAAATGCCATGGGCACCAGTCGCAAAACAGCTGTGGAGGGGGGCATACTGCGAAATAGTTGCCAAGAGGTGCATGGCATAGCACAAAATTAAAGAGACAACCAGCCCCAACAACCTTAGGCTTACCGTGGAAGTAACCGTATCTTGCTAATCCTAATTGTGGAGATCACACAACACATACACAAAATGATGCTGTTGCTGTATAATAGCAGGGAGCATTCTTCAGTACCAGGAAAAATATACAAGGTGGCCACACACACCACACTCTCTCTCCTTTCACAAAAACTGCTTAGAAGGTGCTTGCCCATTGCAGAAACAGTGGCTTGCTGCTGCCTTTGTTTTTTTGTCTAGGCTTTCAAATTATAAACGACTTTGTATTTTTACTGCATTGTACTAGAGTTATTTACTACTACTGATGGGTGGTGATTGTTTTATTTTTATATTTGTTTCTGGTGAGGTGCCCTGTACTTCTGCCTGGGGAAAGGATGGGAGGTAGCAATGACAGGCAGACAAAGAAATAAGTTGTAAGTGTTGTAAAGTCTGCTTTATTCTATGGAGCCTTTAATGCATGCATGGGCAAACTCAGACCTCCAGATGTTTTGGGACTACAATTCCCATCAGCCCTGACCACTGGTCCTGTTAGCTAGGGATGATGGGAGTTGTAGTCCCAAAACATCTGGAGGGCCAAGTTTGCCCATGCCTGCTTTAATGAATGGTAGCTTTATTGCTCTTTTGTTGTGGTGGCTCCCTCTCTCCCTACCCATTGAAATCTGGATTTACACTTATGGGCTTCATAACACTTATGGGCTTCATTATGACTATGTATTCATTTGACTTTTATTATTTGTAAGCCACCTTGTACAATGAAAGTGGAAAGGCAGGTGTGATAACCAGCTTTGTTCCTCTTAAAAAAACATTTCAAGGCTATAATGATGTTGTGATTGCTAGAAACAGCCTCCACAGGTTGGCTGCTGCTCCACCTGTTGGTCATAACTTATTGAATTGATATGTGACATGGAGACTGCCTTCATTGCACAGTCTTCTGTTGCTTCCAGGGATCTCGGAAATCTTGAGATGTGTGAGGAGATTGCTTATTCTGTCTGTACACTTCACCCAAGCCATTTGGATCATGTGTCACAAGTGTAAACTGGGATACGTGCTATGCCCTCAGCATCTTAAGTTGTATTCCCATAGCCAAGCTGTCTGCATAGCACTTTTCCAAGTATGTTTCTAATGCCTGTGCTAATTATAATATCTGTGTGCAATTGCAGCTTGATCTCCTGTGTGTGTGTCTTACCTACTCGCTTGATAAATATCACCCATAAAATGATTTCTTTTTTCTTGCACATGTCTTTGGCATGCTGCATTTTGGCATCCCTTGCTTTCTCTTCTGGGTCATCTTAATGATTTGAATCTCCTGTCTTGGGCAGAGAATTTGGCTTAAACTTGTAGTTTCCTTCTGTAGCTCTTTCTGAAGCTTGGCTTTACACATCTACATGGGCTTGGTCATGTCCACAGAATGGAAGATGGCAGGATCCCCAAAGACATACTCTACAGGGAGCTGGCTTCAGGCACTAGGCCTGATGGCAGAACAAACTCTGCAGACATGACATGAAGGCTGGCAACATCAACTCTGCCATGTGGGAATCCTTTACAGAAGGCTGCAGAACCTGGAGACAGTCAGGCCATTCATACATAGCAATGACCAGAGGAGGAATGACTGCTGGGAGGGGCGCAGAGAAAAGAAATGCCATGGTGCATCTGCAGCAGCACAACTGGATGCCTTCATTTGCCTCAGCTGCATCAAAACATGCCTCTTCCGTATCAGTCTCTACAGCCATAGCAGGCGCTGCAACCTTTCAACTGTTTGACTTCACCCCCAAAGGTGCACTCCTAAGACAGGTGCCAACAACAGCAGTCATGAAATGGAATCAATCCATGTGGCGACTCCTTCCCCATGATAAACTTTGTGCAGCAGCCTGCCACATGCCCTGGTCACCCCTTCACTTTAAAGCATTCATTCTGGATGTTTTGCTATGGCATTGTGAACCTTGTCCAGTCTTTGGTGAAATGCTGCACACAAATGGTTCACTATGGTAAAAGCTGCCATATGTAAGGAGACTCCTTGACATTTCTCTAGGAAGAGATGAGGCTTTGCTTTGTGTTCTGTTGCTCAGAGGAATTTGGTGCAGCTCCTTTGTTGTGGTGGCACAAACACGGAATGCCCTTTTTAAAGAAGGCTGCCTTTCTTTTTCACTGTTAGCTTTGAGGAACCTTTGGCTCTCCAGATGTTGCTGAACTACAACTCCCATAATCCTTGGCCATTGGCCATGCTTGCTGTGGCATATGTAAATTGTAGTATATATAAGGTGCATATTTCTGGAACCCACCCTATTTTTGTGATTACATTTTTTTCTTGTAAGTTTCAAAATTGTTGTTAATGTTGTACTGTATTTGACATTGGTGTAACCCACCCTGGGTCCTTAGGGTGAAGGGCGAGTAATAAATTGAAGCACCGAGAGCACCTGTTGTTCACACCTAAGTTGTTTTTGTAGTTCAATCCAATGCATGCTACTCAGAAGGAGGTTCTATTCAGTTCGGTAGGAGTTATAATGTTGGAGCCTTAATCTACTGTTTCAAAGTTTCTGCATAATTCATATTTGTTTACTTAAAAAAATGTATGTGCTGTACATTGTGTCTACCTCTTCATTGTAGACTGCCACTGGATTCATATTGATTATATATATATATATAAAACTTATATCCTTTCTGTCTTCTAGCATGGAACCCAGGTGTGGCATAGATGTGGTTCCCAGACACCATCCATGCAGTCACCAGACCTAGACTTGCTTAGTGGCCTCATGTGCTTTCAGACCACACATAAATTGTGCTAATTGATCCAAATTAACCTATCAGATAAATCTGTGAGACTCAGACCCCCCCTCCCAGATAGCTAACAATTTTTTAATCGCCCACAAACTCCACACTTCATCAGTTTCTTTTGACACTCCAAGCAACATGGTTGTTTGGGAAACTTTTAAGTAGCTTTCTGCATTTGCTAAAAATTAAGGAAATCAATGCATTTTCCTGTTTGAGCAGCAGGCTGCAGAATCACCATCTTTCCTTGTCCATATAATTGCAAACCCATGTTGAGTCTGGATTCAAAACAGGTGAGGAGCCCAAGGGAGTAGTTTTGAATGGACTCTTAGTGAGGCCTGTTAGTTACTCTGTGTGAGTGGAATTAGCACTTCAAGGATATTCAACTGAACAGAGCAGTACTACATTGCAGTCTAGCTGTCTTTGAGTCCCAGCTCTTTCCTCCTTCATATGGTATTTGTTAAGCTGTAAAACACCTTGATATCAGCAAGAGGTGTTATAGGAATTCAATAACTCTGAAATAACTAAAAATATCAGTAACAATGAAAAACCTTTCTCTTGTAGAAGACAGCGGGTACCTGGCAGAACTCTCTGCAGTAAATATATGGTGTTTTTTTTTAAAAAAAAAGAAGTGTCATTTCTCTGCCACAGAACCCTCCTTTAATAACTGTTTTATGAAGGCAGAGGGAAGAGGCAAAAAAAAGGGGGGGGGAATCAGTCTCATCTAAGCCCAGGTGATATTTGATTAAGCACCATGCCTTCTTCCAACTCCCCGTGTGTTTGGCGCAAAGGTGACCTAAAAAGCTTGACTTGCTTAGACCATTGCCTTGACCAGTGACAAAGTTGCATGCTCCGCTACCGGGGGCAGAAAGTAGGCATGGGTGGAGCCCCCTGGGGGGCGTGACACACATCCCGGGGGTGTGGTACACCGCCTGTGAGGGCATGGCGTGGCGTGCGTTCTGGAGGCGTGGTGCCCGCCGCGTGTGGGGTGCACGGCATGTGTCTGGGGGGTGCTGCGATAGCACCCTACTGGAATAGTGGTGCCGGGGCGGTCCGCTCCCTCTGCACCCCTGTTTCTCTGCCAGTGGCCTTGACCATGCATATGAACATGATTTCTGGCTCTTTCACATACTGGTCTATCCAATATTATCAATAACAAATGGAGTGCAGTCGCATCCCCCCTACTTTGCATGACATTTGGCTTGCTAGAGGGATTCAGGTTTCCTCCTTCTTTCATACTCCTAAACCTTGCAGAGGGTTTCTTTTTTCCCTCTTCTTTCCCCCCCCACCTCTTACACCACTGGTAAGCAGTATGCAGTGCAAGCCTATCCACACTTACTTTAGAGTGAGTAGCAATGGAATTGGTGGTAGCCATTCCTGAATAAGCATGCATAGGATTGCACTTTATATTTTCACAGGCAACTTTTGACTGTATATTTTCATAGACAATTTGGTTATACGTTTTCATGCGAGGAAGGGTCAGTATCAGCCAGGAGCATTAAGAAACAGTGATTTAGGTGTGCATGGCACATGTATGGTTGAATCCAAGCTTGATTTCTGAAGATGTACTAATTTCTCATTTATTTCTTGCAGTCGTAGGATAGTATCTACAGTCTGTCCATAGAGTACTTGGTTTTGTGGATGTGCGTAGACTGTTCAAGTGTGAGTTGTGCAATATCATGTTTTCCCTCCAGAGGCAACTGCATAGAGTATCTGGGAAATGACAAATGCAGGGAGTAGCATCTGGAATGCAAGACTTGCCATATGGATTCTGTGTCAAATGTTCTAAAGTACTTTGTTTCTTTCCTCCCATCTCTCTTTCTGTATAATAAATTGGCAAAGTGCTGAAGGCTTTGCAAGTATTTAAAAATATAATTAGTATTTTCTTTTGCATCAATTTCATCTACTTTTTAATGTTGGAAAGCAGTTTCGATCATAATTCCTGATACCTTGCATTGTTTATAGTTTAGTCTGTTCTGTAGGCTTAACTGCAATTTGAATAATTTTAGTTCTAACCACAATAAAGCCAATAATTTGTAATGGACTCTTCATTGTTAAGAGAAGAACACTGAAGCTATTCTTTTCAGTGATGGATACATCTCTGTGTTCATTTAAACTTGGTGGAGTGATGGAGTGGGGTGAGATGAAGGGGTTCCAACATGAAGCCAAATCATGGTTTGGTCTTATGTAAATGAGCCTGGCTGAACCATCAGATTAACATACTTCCCTTGCATGTGGCAGTTTAACACTCATTTTCCTGGTTTGAGGTAAGCCATTTGGATGAAAGCACAAACCGTGGTTTGTGCAAGTCTTGAAAATCAAGGTTGGAAACCATTGTTTGAGCCCAGTTTTTTCCAAGTAAGCACACACCATAGCTTGCAGGATTGAACAAAATGACAAATTGGTTTGTCTCAGACTAGAAAAGGAAGGAAGGTAATCACCATTCATGGGGGAAGGAAGGCAGGAAAGTTGTATATGACAAGCCTTTCCAAAACAAATTTGGAACAAAACAAATTTATAATATTTGAAATAAGCAACCAAGGCCCTGCTGTTATGCTTAACATCTTTTCATAAGGATAGTAAAAATGACACGTCTTATCTATGGCTTGCATATCCCCATAATCTTCATGAAGACCAAGGTTTTGGGGTTTTTAAAGCAAATATGTATACAAACAAATACAACTATTTAGATCTTTCAGTGGGTTTTGACAAAAGAGACACTATTGCAAATTTACAGACTTGCAGATCTTCAAACCTCTTCCTGTCATGTATCAATGCAATTTTTATTTCATTGAAGAAAAGATTCTGCTGCAGTATAGATTTTTCTCTAAGCTTGTGGTATGTTGTTTGGTTGATTATGAGTTTTAAGTTTTTGGAAGATGGCATCCACCAACATTAACATTGTAAATTTGATTATGGTAGTATTTGCTTCCAAGCAAAACGACATCTTTCCTCTAGCTCAATATGATTGTACACAATAGTAAATCTGCCATTTGTAAATATATTCTGTGGTAACATTGCCCAACAGCTAGTTGAAAGCAAGGTAACAAAATGCATGCATCAGAAGAAAGCTTACTCTGAGAGAATTGGAATGTAACTTCTTGAGAATTAATATTTTGATTTAATGGTACATCCTGCACTTTGATTCCAGGTCTGGCTGAAAAGGCAACCAAATGTATGCTCTCAGGGACAAAAATGTGTTTGTTGATGAAGATAATTTGTAAAGGTGTCTGTGGGGTGGGGAGGGGAGCTGTCAGTTCACTGCTTGGCACTCAAAGATTCCTCCTTGAGGTGAGAATTCATGTCTCTGTGCTAAGCTAAAGTTAAAGGTACCCCTGACCGTTAGGTCCAGTCGCGGACAACTCTGGAGTTGTGGCGCTCATCTCGCTCTATAGGCCGAGGGAGCCGGCGTTTGTCCGTAGACAGCTTATGGGTCATGTGGCCACCATGACTAAGCCGCTTCTGGCGAACCAGAGCAGTGCACGGAAACGCCGTTTACCTTCTCTCCGGAGCAGTACCTATTTATCTACTTTCACTTTGATGTGCTTTCGAACTGCTAGGTTGGCAGGAGCTGGGACCGAACAACAGGAGCTCACCCCGTCGCGTGCTGACCTTCTGATTGGCAAGCCCTAGGCTCTGTGGTTTAGACCACAGCACCACCCGCGTCCCTTCTGTGCCAAGCCAGTAAGCACTATATCAGGAAATATGCAGATGCCATTCCCTGCAAGGCTATCCTATTTCTTCCTTCAACATGATACCTCTTAAAACAGAATGGAAGTCGGTAATTAACAGCTCACTGTAATGGATAGCCAGACTCCAGTCAGTGTAACTTTCTTAATGCTTGCATTAAACAAGAATTCATAATATTTTGCCTAGTTCGAACTGTTTGGCTACATTTTTTTCAACCAAGCATAAATATGATGCCTCCATGAAACATCAATTTAGATACTTGTTAAGAATCTTCCTTGTGCTGTTTTCTCAGGACAATGGACTTCTAATTCATTTGAAGCTTCATTGGAGGTTAACTTAGTAGTAGCACATAATTTCTAATGTGTGAAGAGTTTAGTCTTTTGTTTGTCTTTGTAATAATGATATCAATTCATATGTCGCTATTATTTCCTCTTTACAAATGAAGAACTGAGGCTAGAAAGGAGACTGAAGCTTGGCACCACGTTGAGCTAATGGGTATGACTTAAACTCAGCTCCTTCTAGTCCATATGGTTGTATACTTGACACTTATTGAATACATGAATGCATGAGCAGAAGCCCCCAGAGATATATCTGTTGAAGGGCTGTACCATATGAGATATGGTACAGCCCTATGAGATACCAGGTAGTGCATATAATTTCTGAATGCTTCCCTACATTAGATATTATCTACACTCTTAGACTTACCTGCCAGGGAAAAGGTCATAGGGTACCCTTTCCCCCAATATGCTTCTGTATTATGGAAGGTGGCTTGAAACTATTTAGCTTATGAAATTTTCATGCAGAACGATAGACTACAAATCTGTTACTCAGGATGTAGTCGACAGGAAAAACTGTTTCTCAAGTAGACACACAGATTTATATTACTGGTGTTTTTGAAGCCCATAATTGGTGTATGAATTTTATCCAGCTGGTAGTGTGCTTGGCTGTATTATAAATAGAGCATCGTTTCCCACAGAAGCTCTTCCTCTAACTTAGGTTGTATATCAGACCAACCTTTATCAGCAGAGATGCCCAAAGTGAGGTCTTCTGTGTAGGTGTAAGCTCCAAAGTTATTTAATATTAACTCCTCTCAGTGAAACTCTGGATGATTGCTGTGTTTAACTTTCAAAGCAGCTCTTCACCATGGCTAATAGAGTCTGGTGTGGGTTCAGAGAAGATGAAACCAAAATGTTGTTTGCAGGGGCTGGGACAATAATGTGTGTGTGCGCACATTCTGAGCTGGGAGAAAATTCTTGGTGAGGGGGGCGGGAATACAAGCTTTTAAAAATTCTTCTGAGAGTTCCACCCCAACCCAAAATATACCCACCCACTTTTGATTCTTTCTGAGGGGAACCTGCTTATTGCTAATTTTATGCGATAATTTTTTTAAAAAAAGAGGATTCAAAACCAATGATTTGGACAAGGTTCTGAATCCAACAGTGTTATAGGCTAATATTGCTGCATTATCTTCAGCCTGAATGCTCCCTCTGCCAAGAATTTTCTGTTGCACTATTAATTGGAGCTGTCAGTGTGAATACTGAAGTAATAACATTTGTTTTGCATGCAGAAGCAGCATAGAGATCAGCAATTAGTTACAGGTTTGAAAGCACCATCCCCTAGTGGGTTACAAGAGGTGAGTGTATGTAACACTGTCTTCACTTTCCACACTCTGCTTCCATTTTATCTTAATTTGACTTTAAGCTGTGTTCACACTTCCACTTACTGTACACTCACTGTATTTCTACCAGTGGGTTTTTAATCTGTGTTCACACGACATGACCCCAAATGCATAAGTATCCCATATTTTGTTATAAAATTCAATTGTTTGATGTGTTGTTTCTCACATCGGCTTCACACCGATTCGAGTCCTTAAACTGTTTCCAATTCCTCTCTAGCCAGCACCTTTGCATAGAGTAAAGATGTCCCACCCAGTCCATGCCCTGGTGTGCAGAATTCATTTCAGAGACAAAAATGAATCTGACATGAACAAAGCTGTGCTGATGTGAATGGCTAGGGGTGAACGAACTGTGAAATACATGGGGGAGGGGGCAGTTTCACTGCATTCTAAAGTGGTAATGTGAACACACTCTTGGTTCTCACATTCAATTGAGAAAGGAAGCCTACAACAAAATGTTTGTTTAGCACAAATAAAATGACAAGGGAACCTTCTTTTCCTCCAGAGAAGAGGCTGTCCATTGCTTTCTCCATTTGAGTCATTTCTCTAGCATGTCTCCTTCCAATAAGAAGGCATTCATCCAAAAGCAAAGGTGCACTCCTTAGAGTAGATACTTTTTACACTTGGACACTAAAAGAATTTTTTTCCTCCTGGGAAAAAAGTGTGCATTTCAAGGATCAAGGGAGAAATGCTGATTGAAATGGAGTTGCAGTAGGTTTTGATTGGGCGGCCACAGATTAACCAAGTTCTGGTACATATATATGGGATTAGTTATGCTACGAATTAGATTGCACAATGTAAATGAACTGTAGCAGAGTACAATGTACATAATTAGTTCAGAGAAGAGCTGGTGTTCTAACATAGTGACAATACTGTATGTGATTAATGCCAGTAGGCGTTAAAAAAAGAAATAACTCACAACCAAGCCAAAGATTTTTTTTTTTTGGTACTGTGGAAATAATAAACCCAAATGAGAACTCAAGTCATCCATAAAGAGTAGGAGCTTTTTGTTCTGTTTTACCTTTTATTGTTATGGCTGTATGTTGTCCTGTTTGAAGCAAAAGATGTGTGCCGTATAATATTGTGTGTTGCAAAAATACCATGGGAAATGAAATGCTTTTATTATAATCTGGAGGTGAGTCTTAACATACCTCTATTTTGGTTGTCATGGGAGCTGGATTTGACACTTTATTAGTTGATTACTGATTCCTTTGTTGCTTTGTCTGAAATGAGATAATCCCACCACTCCAGAAAATTACGGTAGCTGGCCAGCCAAGTTCACAAGCCAGGAAGCTCAAGAGTTTAGGATTTAAGCGGAAGACTGGTTACCTCCATTGTAAATGTATGTACTGGGTTACCTGCCCAGGTATATTGACATGGTCTGTGGTGATGGATTGGCATTTCACTCTCTACTCTTTTCCCTATGCTGTAAATCTTAGGGTTTGGCCAGTAGTCTTGTTCAACTCCATGATGCTTAAGGTTTATAATGCATTCTGAGTGCATTGACTCAGAACTAGGTTCCATTAAATCAATGGGACTTGCTTCCACAAAGAGTTTAGAATTGGGGATGTGAATTGGATTAAATGCAAATAGTGCAGCTTCACTTTTGTTTTGTGAACTAGATGTTATAGCTTAGAATCTGAACTCGTAAGGGGTGGAGTATTATTAACCAATTCTGCACAATAACAGATTAAAGAAAGACAATGTATTTCTGTATTCCCTGTGCAATAGGCAGATAAATATGTTTCCAAAGTCTTAGGTTGCAGTCCCAACCACTTCCAATGCTGGCTTAATAGCATAAAGGCCTGGATTGGAAATTTCAAGAAAAAGATTATTTGGATATTGATTTCTTTGTCTAATACCAAATTTTACACTGTGATTCCAGAGTAACAATAGACACAGACACCTAAGCAGCAGTACTGGTATTGGTAAAGGTAAAGGGACCCCTGACCATTAGGTCCAGTCGTGACCAACTCTGGGGTTGCGGCGCTCATCTCGCTTTATTGGCCGAGGGAGCCAGCGTACAGCTTCCAGGTCATGTGGCCAGCATGACAAAGCCGCTTCTGGCGAACCAGAGCAGCACACAGAAACACCGTTTACCTTCCCGGTGTAGTGGTACCTATTTATCTACTTGCAGTTTGATGTGCTTTCGAACTGCTAGGTTGGCAGGAGCTGGGACCGAGCAACGGGAGCTCACCCCATTGCGGGGATTTGAACCGCCGACCTTCTGATCAGCAAGCCCTAGGCTCTGTGGTTTAACCCACAGCTCCACCCGCCGTATTGGTATTGGTACTGGGAACTAAAAAGCTTATTCAAGTGTGCCCCCAAGGTTAGTGCATACTCAGTGGAATTATTCACTTCAAACAGTGGACTACCATGCATTATCTAGATTGATGAAAAAAACCCACAACTCCCTTACTTTTGAAAGCATTTGCCCTGTGGGATCAGAGCTGCTGTTTAAGGAAAAGTCACCTTGATTAGGCAGAATAGGCAATGTTTAGCAAACCCAATTCTAAGCATTTCATGCTGGGTGATGTACATTTAAAGACTAGGTTGCTACAACCATGAGTTGCTATCTGTAACCTACAGGTAGAGGTGGTAGCTGAAGTCCATCAAATTTGGATCAAACAGTGGAAGTGCTAAGATTTAGCAGCTAAATTGATATCTGGCTGTGAGGATGGAGTAGACAGCCAGTAAACTGAAGCTTAATCTCAATAAGATGGTGGCATTGTGGTTGGGTGGTTCATCTGCCCAGGGGAGTTGTATTTTGTTGGACATTCGCACCAACCGAGTGGCAGCAGCAGTAGGGTCAATGAAATAACAAACTCGTCTGCAATATCTTTGCTTGCTTTTTTATTATACAATATATACAACACACCCCTCTTACCACCATTCCTCTATATCTCACACTACACACGCCCATGAAACATTTGGGTAACTTAAATACAAATTTCAAAATAACCAATTACCCAGTCACATTGCAGCAAGTAAACTCCACCTCCAATTATTCAAATTATCAAAAGCTCACAGATGTGCTATCATTCAGATCAGGGCTACAAACACACATCTCTGAGTAGCACCATTGACTATGTCAATCTTAAAGAAAAACCTAACATATTTATCCTGTACAAGATGGCGTTGTGCTGCCCCTTAAGCAACAAACGTGCAGTTTGATGTGCCCCTTGGTCCTTTCTTTGTCCCTGGAGGTACAGGAAGCTTCCATGGTCCGGAGTGTCTTTTGCCAGCTTGGGTTGGTGTTCCAGCTACCCTACCCTGGAAAGAGAGCCTAGCCTCTGGGTCAAACTGAAGTCCAGCTTGATGCATACCATACAACTACATCCATTGTTCTTCTTAAAGTAATTTCAGTCATTGGAAAGTGGGTTGTTCTTTGGATCACAGCATGAGGGGAGTTTTATTGCTTTCCTCCCTAGCCATGATGCCCCACTGGCAAAAGGCTACAAAACTGTATAAAAAGAAAATTCATAGTGCCGAGGATATTGGATTTTCAGGTGGGACAGTTTTCATAAGCGAAAACAGGCCCTTCATAGAAGAAAGCTTCCTTCTTTCTATGTTTTAGGCAGTTGCCATGACATATTGTGGTGCTTCCTTGCTTGATGCCACAGTTTCAAAGTGGGGAAGTATTAGGCAATGTTGCTCATTCACTCTTATCTCCAGGCCTGTGAACAACAGCCTATTCCTAATCCAGGCCTCACCCCTGTACCTCTGTGGACAGGAATTTACCTGCTAGCCCAAATTCCTGCTTTCCTGTGGTTTGTTGTGTTAGGATTCTCCTCCTAGTGCACTCACCATTACAACATTGTGCTGGATATGTTTACCACAGGCCTGACAGTATTCAAATCACAAGCATTAAACTGTCTTGATTTTATCCCCCCCCCTCCCTTGGTCAGACTGAGAGAAAAAACCCTTTTTACTTATCACCATTTATAAATTCCCATGTTTACCAATTTGGCTTATTAATAGCACAGATACAGGCATTGGTTGCAGCAGACTATTAAATTAATAGTGTCCTTAACCAGAGGAAAAGAGAGGTGGTTGGCAAACGCCCAAGGAAAGAATCGACATTATTGCTTGGTGAATTCTAATCGCTTAAGTGCTTCTGCCTACAGGGTAGGTGATAGAAATTCACTTTGCAGTGGCATATAGTATTTGAAACACACACATTCTCTCTCTCTCTCTCTCTCTCTCTCTCTCTCTCTCTCTCTCTCTCTCTCTCTGTGTGTGTGTGTGTGTGTGTGTGTGTACAGGTACACACATTTTTAACCCTAGGGTGTGATATTAAAATGATAGTCCCAATAAGGGTCCCTTACTAGTTTGCAGTCATCAGACATATCCTCATTTCAGAGGTATCAAATATCTTTATAATGTAAAAGACAAAATGAAAGCTACATACTTTTTTATACATCTTTTCATTTGAGAATAATTAATAATTTCATATGGGGGACAGGATGGAATCTGGTTCCAAGGCTACACTGGAATCTTGCATTGCACTGCACTGCACAGTAATTTATATATTTAGAATTGCCTTGCTGTATCAAGCAGAAGGTCCATCCAGTCCACCAACCTGTTCTCACAGTGGCCAACCTGATGGCTATGGGGAAGCCTGTAAGCAGGCCATGAGTACCAAAGACCTATCCTAAATACCAACAACATGACCACCTTGACTGGACTGGTTGGTCGTTGATAGACAAACATTGATTTTCTTATCCTCCATTAATTTGTTGGATCCTTTTCTAAAGTTTACAAGCTGGTAGACATCACCACAACTTATAGTAGATTCATATTTTAATGATGTACTGTGTGAAGTTCTTTCTCTTCTTCTACCATTCAACTTAACTGAAGGATACAGCACCATAGGGGACGCGGGTGGTGCTGTGGTCTAAACCACAGAGCCTAGGGCTTGCTGATCAGAAGGTCAGTGGTTTGATTCCCCGCAATGGGGTGAGCTCCCGTTGCTCGGTCCCTGCTCCTGCCCACCTAGCAGTTTGAAAGCATGTCAAAGTGCAGGTTGATAAATAGGTACCGCTCCGGTGGGGAGGTAAATGGCATTTCCGTGCGCTTCTCTGGTTTGCCAGAAGCGGCTTTGTCATGCTGGCCACATGACCCAAAAGCTGTATGCCATCTCCCTCGGCCAGTAAAGTGAGATGAGTGCTGCAACCCCAGAGTTGTCTGTGACTGGACCTACTGGTCAGGGGTCCCTTTACCTTTACCTTTTACAGTGCCATAGCACTATATGAGAAGAAGAAAAACAAATCTCTCCACTTTTTCTACATCATGCATAATTTTATACCCTTCTGTCATGTCACCTTTACCAACCCCACCCCAATGAGCTCCCTATTCCAACACTGAGTCTCCACTAGCAGCTAGACTCTGGAAAGCGCACAAGGTGATGGCCATCTTTGGTTGAGTGTTGCAGAGATATTATGTTCAGCATGGAATGTTTCAATAAATTGAGGCTTTGAGTTTGTATGTAGACTAGAGGTAGCCAACAATGTGCCATCCAGATGTTGTTGACTATGCATCCCTTCATTGCTGATCACTGACCATGATAGCTGGGCTGATGGGAGTTGGAGTCCAATAACATTTGGAGCACATGATACAGTCTTTAGGTATCAGGCAAAAACTTTTCTATATAACCAGGCCTTTGGCCTTTAACTATCTGTGGCCTTTTAAAAGTGGGTGGGATGGTTTTAGTGTTCTTCTTTTCCCCATTGGTTTTAATGTTACTATGGGGTGTGGAAGGTGTTTGTAAGTCACTTTGAGTTGCCCTGGGCAAGAGAAAGCAGCTAACAAATTTAAGAAAGGATGGTGCTGATGATGCTGATGTTGTCGGCTACCCTAGTCTAGCCTTTAATAAAGCCACCTAAGCCTAGTGCTTATTGTGCCATCTTATAGCGAGTTCTGTGATTTAATGATATGTCATATGAAATTGTGCTTTCTTCTGTGTGTCCTGGATCTTCTGCTGACCAGCTATGACTTCTAATGATCCCAAGCTCTTCTATGTTTAAATAAGGGAAATAATTTTCTTCTATCCACTTTTGGGAAGGTGCCACCTTATGTTGGAACATGAGAAATAAGTTCATCTTTTCTTTTTCTTTTTTTTAAAAAAGAATCCATTAGCTTTGTGGCTTTGAGAAATTACAGCTTGGAAATACCAAATTCAAAAAAGGAATTTCAAGATCTAAAGGTACAAAATATATCCATTCAGACTTTCAGAACCTTTTGCCAGTTTCCATTCCCCATTTCTGACTTTTCTCCTCATTTCTTTTAGAACCATTCCACCTATTCTTTTTTCATCCCTTTTCTCTTTCTACAGTAAACCTCTCCTTGTGCTTCTCTTTCAGATTCAGTAAGGATGGTTTTCTGTTTTTCTTCCATTCTTTTTCTCTCTCTCCCCCTCCTTTATAATGATTTCTATCCTTCTAAAAGAAGCTGCAGTATGCTCAGTCTCTTGGTTTTCTTGTTACTTACATAGATTTGTAGACCAGATTTTTGCCATGCTTGGGGGCAGATTATGTGATCTTTCACCAAGGAAAAATTCTGATCCATGCTCTGAAAATGCTTGGTGAAATTACGATACAATCTCTCTTTCTCCAGCAAGGCTGGCCCAGGCCCAGGTTCAAATCCCCACCCATACATGAAACTTCCTGGGTGACCTTGAATCATTTATTTACACCCTGAGACTACTGTACCTCTCTGGGTTTTTGTGAGGATAAAATAAGGAGGTGCCATGTATGCCACCTTTAGCTCACTGGAGGAAAGGTGGGGTATAAAATGTAATTAAAGAAAATAATATTGGTGTCGTCAGTTGTGCGTAGCACAAGATGATAGGTCTGTGCTCTGAATAGTGTACAATCTAAAATTTGGCACAGGGGAAACAAGGGAGGAATACATTAGCTATCAATATTTTAATAGATTTTATGTTGAATTGTTTGGGGTTTTTTTGCTTGACCTTAGCCCCAAGGACAGCAGGACAGAATGAAGAGTTAATGTAATGAGGAATGTAAAGCTGGCTAAACTCTGAGTATGTCCCTGCCTAATGGAGTTATAGAACAACAACCTGGCATAGCTTTTTTTTTCCTTTTCTTTTGTCAACATTTGCACCAGCATGTTACCTAGGCATGGCAATAAGTATCTTGGCACTTAAGTTGTTGTGAGTGTGTTTGGCTTCAAGGAGATTGGGAATTTCTACACTGTGCTTTGAGGTTTTCTTGTCTCAATAAACCATACAGTGGTACCTCGGGTTAAGAACTTAATTGGTTCTGGAGGTCCGTTCTTAACCTGAAACTGTTCTTAACCTGAGGTACCACTTTAGTTAATGGGGCCTCCTGCTGCCGCTGTGCCGCTGCCACACGATTTCTGTTCTCATCCTGAAGCAAAGTTCTTAACCCGAAGTACTATTTCTGGGTTAGTGGAGTCTGTAACCTGAAGCGTCTGTAACCCAAGGTACCACTTTACTTAAGATTTGCCACAGTTAAAGCTTCAGATGACTAAACCTAAAATGCAAGTAGAAGCTTCCAATTTCTGCCTGGCAACCATGCTGGGGGATAGGAGAACATGTAATCATGGGAATCAACAGTGGCTCATTCTTATAATGCTAAACTATAGTTATGGAAGTGAGAGCTGGACCATAAAGAAGGCTGATCGCCAAAGGATTGATGCTTTTGGATTATGGTGCTGGAGGAGACTCTTGAGAGTCCCATGGACGGCAAGAAGATCAAACCTATCCATTCTGAAGGAAATCAGCTCTGAGTGCTCACTGGAAGGACAGATCGTGAAGCTGAGGCTCCAATACTTTGGCCACCTCATGAGAAGAGAAGACTCCCTGGAAAAGACCCTGATGTTGGGAAAGATTGAGGGCACAAGGAGAAGGGGACGACAGAGGACAAGATGCTTGGACAGTGTTCTCGAAGCTACCAACATGAGTTTGACCAAACTGTGGGAGGCAGTGGAAGACAGAAGTGCCTGGCGTGCTCTGGTCCATGGGGTCACGAAGAGTTGGACATGACTAAACAACAACATAGTTTAGCATTGCCTCCAAAGGAGGCCATTGCACTATAGAGAGAATGCAGTTGCAACAAAATCTCCCCCAGAGAAACAGTTTACATTTTTAAAAGGATTTTTGCATATTTTACATTGTGTCTGAATGTAACACATGCATATGTACACGTAGGATGTGATTCTCTTTCACAAGCATTTTCTCTATTCACATCATTGCTCCAACCTTGCAACAGATGTCATCTTTTTTAAAGCCGCCTCCATGTTCTTCCTGCTCATAAACACCTTCTAAAGTTGTTATGTAGCCAGCACAGAGGCTAAAGTCACACTTTAACTGAAGAATGTTTTCACCGTATGTATTTTTATGCATCTCTTGCAGGGAACATTTAAGACATGAAGGGTAAGATGTGTGTGGAAATATGGAGTGTGAGAGACATGCTTCAGAGAGTTATGATTCAAGGGCCTCCTTGAATCCAGAAATGGGGGGTTCACTGAATGAGGTTGCCACAATAGCAAATACATCTGTTTGCTTAAAATACATAAATCTGCCCTTGCTGAATAGGAATGTCTTAGCATACAGGGCTATCTTATAGTAACTTTGGCACGGTTACATTACCACAAATGTCAAGAGGGTGGCAGCAACAGTGTGAGCTGGTGCAAAAAATGGATATGCTGCGCATGAAATTGCCGCAAGCCACACATGGTCTTTGAGCTACATAATAAATGGTTAGTGTGGAATGTCCAGGGAAGTGGAGGTATTCATTTGGGGAAGGTAAGTGGGGGCAATAGTATCAAGCAGGTGTGGGGAACATTTGGCTCCCTAGGCGTTGCTGAAGTACAACTACCATTAGCCCCAGCAAGCATGGTTAACATAACTGGAGGGCCAAATCTGATGTACACAAGATGATATAAAGTGTGTGACGCTGGAGGTTTAGCAACCCTAGTGGGGTAGGTGAAAGTTTGGAGAAACAGATGTGGCTGGCAAGTCATTCTGAAGCATGAACAGAACTGAAATCTCCTTTCTTGCAGTACCATCAATCTGCAACTTTTTTTCCTTTGCTGTTTTTATGAGCACTAAAACCTGTCCATATTTTCCTCCATAAGAGATGAAACAAAAGTATTCCAGTGTTTCATTTGCTAGACAAAGACATTTCAAGAACTTACTTTAAAGATGATGTCGTCTCAGGATATGCATAATTGGAGGAAGAAAGTCGGGAACTTTTCCTTCTCTTCTATCTTCCCTACTAGTATTTTATGATTTCCCTGGTGAAACCTTTTGCATGAATTGCATGACAAATGAGTCTCCTTCCTTTTGGTTGGCATTGAAAGGGAGTTATTTGGGTAAATGGAGCCTTGCTAAGTTTATCACAGGATGCACAATAGGAAAAGAGATCAATTTTAAGTAATGTGTGGTACAGTACATGGATAGGATTTAATGGGAGACAGGTGGTCCAGGTTATTGATAATGGAAGGAAGCATCTTGTCAAAGAAATGCCTCAACTTGAACCGCTTCTTTTAAACAAAAGCCATACAAAAATGGTGTGTGTTTTTTATTTGTGCATTGCTGGTACACCTGCAAATGCCACTGTGACAAGTCTGAACATAAAATTCTCAGTGAATTGAAAGGCAACAGATAATTGTGGGAGCCTGAACATAAAATTCTCAGTGAATTGAAAGGCAACAGATAATTGTGGGAGCCTTTCTTGTCAAGTTTCCATACTTTAAAATACGGCATTGTTTATTTCTAATACAGTCATACCTCGGGTTGCGATCGCTGCGGGCTGTGTGTTTTCGGGTTACGGACATGCCGAACCTGGAAGTACCAGAATAGGTTACTTCCAGGTTTCCATGCTCAAACATGCGCAGAAGCACCGAATCGCACCATGCGCGTGTGCAGACGCGGCGCTGCGGGTTGCAAACGCTGTGGGTTGCAAACGTGCCTCCTGCACATTTTTTCAAGATAGCACTGGAAGGTGACCTCCACTTGTAATGTATATAAATGACCACTAGGTGAACAGAGGCTAGATTTCCATCATTTGGGATGATGTAGAAACAATTTTCTGGCATCAGCAGGGGTTGGCCTGATGATCTTTAGGGCTCTCTTCCAACTCTATGGTCCTTTGACGTGTTCCATAGTAAGGACATTATACAACTTTTTTTCCCTACCAGACCTTAGAAATAAATAAAAGAGTGTGCAGAAGGCAGGGTGAAGGGAACAAGCGTTTCTTCTTTACCGCTCCCCCCCTAAAACGTATTAGCATTATTTTCTTATGGATATTCACAAAATTCTCCCCATCTGAATTTCTCCCCAAATTTTGAGATTCCATTTTTTTTCCAGTTATTCTTTATGGAATGGCTCTTGAGTTAGCAATCTTCCATTTTTAGAGCTGCTTCAGGCAGCTATGCATGCACATTGATATAGCATTGGAACTATGAACCCTGATGCAGTAATCTGATCTCAGAGACTTTCCTTTCTTGCTCTTTGTTTTAACCTGATATGTGCATGCTCATTAGTTATTGCAAGGAAGACAGCTGCTGCGAAATGTGCATGTGTGAATTCTGCAATGTAATTTTAGAAAGTCAAAGTCAAAACAGAAGGCAGGTGGAATGCAGGGATCGATAATAACCCAAGGAACAATGGCATAATTAAAACTTCCATTCATCTCTATAGAATTTCTAATACTGATTGTGAGTGAGAATGTCTGTAAACCAAAACATACTATTTCTGAAATATGGAAAAGAACTAACTCTTCCTTTGCAAGCTGCCATGCTGATGATAGTGTAAATCTGGGGAAATAAGGCTTAACTTAAGCATGGCCACCTTTTTATGGAGACTAATTGTAATATGTGAATCCTGTACAAAGATGAATCTCTGCTGGTGTTTCCCCCATTATTAAGCTGTTTGAGAATCATTGCTGTAGGACTGAACTCCTACTCCAGTAAATTTGGAAGCATAAATATGCAACCTGTGGTTATGTGCTGGATTCAATTTCCTCTTCAGCCATATGCCATCTGTATGATTCTGGCCAAGTACTTATGGCCCCGTCCCCAAAACTTTCTATGCCAGCAAGGAAGTTCTTAGGACAGTGTGCTCTAAACCCCAAGCCAATGTAGCATTGCAGTGACTCATGTCACAACATAATGCCAGTATTGCAGGACAGATATACTACTATGAGTATTAAAATAGCAGAGTGCCGAATAACTGTGAGTAAAGGGTGGCACAAGAAGAGCGCTGAGTGCATAATATACTATGACTCATACAGATCTTGGGTAATTGCGGGGTGGAGAAGGAGAGAGAATGAATATGGCTCATTTTGCTAAGACAACTGTTCATCCAGCTCCAATATTAACTGGGATCTTAAATCCCATCACTCATGTAGGACAAATTCACTTTGGCAAATCCTTAGCAATATTCCTACTTTGAGAGAACATGCACTTAGGGAGCTCACCAATCAGTACACTTTTAGTTCATCGCCTCTGCCCCCACCCCCCCGTGTCTTGAAAAGAGAAGGTGATGAAAGTTCCTGGACGTCTTTTGTTTGGAAGTGAATCAGGTTCACTTCCTGGAATCTCCTGGTAGGGTCTTGAAAGACCATTGTTGGAAATCCTGGCAAGCCAGTCAGCGCAGACAATACTGAGCTAGATGGACCAATGAGCTGCCGTGGTGTATTCAGCTTCCTATGTCCATATGAGCTTCAGCTCATGTTGGCCAACTTCATTAGTGCTGCATTCTTTTCCCAAAAGAACTGCCTGAGCACGGTGGCTTCTTATATTTTGCAGCCATGGGCAGATGCGTCTCATTCCTGGACAAACAATTTGTTTGAAAGTTTTCAATTGCACAGGTCTGCCGCAGATTGAGGGACATGTATTACTCATTCACACGAGCTCTTTGGTTATGTATGCAGATATAGAAGTGACACCCTTTCAACAGCAGTTCTGTTTCCAAAATGGCATCGTTTTTAGCTTTTGTGGATGCAGAGTGTTGTTTGAAAGTGATAAGCCTTTTGCAGAACATGTAGAAACCCAAAGTGAAGACACAACAGAGCTTCTGGTAATCGGTGTGTAAGACTGAGTGCCCAACATCTACAAGCCACATGGGTGGCTGTGTCAGTCCCCAGGCTGAAATAGCTTAGCAGGATCATCAAGAGTAGCCGAAGCATTGCCCAGTCAACTTTCGTGCTAGCAAGTACCACTTCACTGGCGAATTTTCTGTGTTCTGCTGCAGGAGCTGACATCTGGAAGCATACATATGTGCCCTTTTACTGCCTCGTGAGTTTTGTGTTCCTAAACTGCTCTCTCCCAGTCCACATCTTATTTCCCATCCCACAAAGCTTCAATCAAAATCAAACCTCTTCAGTCCCCACTCTGCCTCCACATCCATCAACATAATGCAAATGTCTGTTCTTTCCACCCCTCTCAAAAAATTCTAGCTGACCACCAATTATGACAGGGCACCCCTAAGCATGCCACTGGGTTCAGTGAGATTTAGTTCCTAGTGTGTTTAGGATTGCAGCCTGGAATTTTCTATTTCAGAATTTTGCTAGACCATGGGTAAGCCAGATTGGCCAAATTAGAATATTTCAACCAGAAGAGACAACCTGAGTTTTCTCATTTTAAGAACATTGTGCAGTAGATATTTAGTTGGATGCCCAACCTTAGATGAACTTTTCTGTATATTAAATAAATAGACAATTGAAATACTAACCCACCCAGGCTAGGAGATGGACACTGGAATTGCATGTTTTTCTTAGAATGGCCATTCAGTAAGATGACATGTTTAGCAATGCTCCTCTCTATCATTTTACTAGTAAGATTTGGATTCTATTAGTACAGCCTATCAAGGGACAGGAAGTTTAAAGGTCATATTCCAGAATGAACTTATTAATGATTAAGCCTCACTGGAAAAAATAAATTGAACTTCAATTTCAGTTATGTGATAGTTGCTTGATTTCCATCTGCAGAGACCTATATACAAGTTACTTTGTGCTAACACTTGTCAAGTTTTTATATATGCTCTTTATCAGCACAACTTCTTTTACAAGGAACTTGGGAGAGTTTTCATGGGGTTATGTACAGATAAAAAGTTCTGGCAACTGTGTATTAAACTATCACAGCTAGAGTTTCAGTTTTGAAGGAAAGAACATCTTAAATGAATGAGATAATACATGGTCCAGACATAGTGGATCTTATGAAATAGCTGTGATTCAAAAGCTTGGTGGGAGAGTGCACTGTAGCCTGCCAGTTAATTTCAAGTTCGTTCCTTTCTCAGGGTGGGGGAAAACAGCCAATAGGAAGATGGCTTTGATTAGTACATAACAAATGTTGCAGTGCAACTGAGACAGGTCACACATCTTTGGAAGAGGAGATCTAAGAAGAGAAGGGAAATTGTTGGAAAAAAATAGCTGGAGTTATAATACCATGCTGCAACTTTGGCTAGTGAGTTCTTAAAAGAAAAAAGAAAAGTACCTTCTTTGCCCCCCCCTATTTTCCCCCTGCTTAGTTTTTATATATAGTTATAATAGCTTTTTCTTTTCTCTAAGGCAGAAGTGGAGAGCCTGGGAGCTGAATGTGGCCCTCCGGGCACTTTAATCAGGTCTCCAAAATTATTTCCAGGTCACACCTCTCACCAGCCCCGCTTTGCACCCCAAGTGTGTTTGCCAGTCTGGAAAGTGCCCTTGAACTCTGATAATGTCTCTTCCATGTATGGATAGATGATAGAGAGAGGTGTGAGAGTGTGCATGGAAACTAACCTACAATACAAAAGGGGAATTGTACATTGATTGCTCCGCCTACTTCTACCTCCGGCCACACCCACCCCAGCATCATGTGACCCTTGGAAGCATGTCCCCACCCCAGTTCTTAGGGCTCATGTACTTATGTGATCGATGTAATCTCACTTGGGAACTTGAGATCTCAGGGTCTCAAGTAATGTAATGCATCCGTGCATACGCCACAAGAAACATTACAATTGCCGAAATGCACAGGATCCTTATCTGCACTTTAGCTTCCTTTTATGTACCATAACTCTATAGCTTTCCCTCCATTAAGGTAACCAGAGGTTCTTAAGATTCCTGTGTAGTTTTTGTGTATTGGCTTGCAGTATGCAGGCTACTTGAGGAAGAAGTGTGTTGTAAAAATAAATAATCACGTACTGACTGCAATACACAATTATTTACATACTGTGCTCGCCCAGCCCCTTTCCCAGTCATGAAACACCCCTTTGTGAGAATTGCCTTCTGCCCACCTTTCGGGCAGGCACATTGGAGCCCTCCTCAATGGAAGAGCTTCCACAATAGCAGAGGCCAGTGGAGCTGAGCAGGTCTTTGCACCATTCAGACCCCTTCAGGCATGGCAGATGGGGGGGGGGAGAGTGTTGGATTGTTCTGCTGAGCGGTAGTTGCCTGTCCCGCCCCCTAACTGAAAGGTGACCTGTAACTCCTAGTGCAGGCTTCCTCAAACTCGGCCCTCCAGATGTTTTGAGACTACAATTCCCATCATCCCTGACCACTGGCCTTGTTAGCTAGGGATCATGGGAGCTGTAGGCCAAAAACATCTGGAGGGCCGAGTTTGAGGAAGCCTGTCCTAGTGCTCCCTTTGTTCAGGAGTTAGAATGAATTGAGGGTGGGGGTGGGGAACCTATAGCCCTCCAGATGTTGTTAGGCTCAGCTCCTATTGGCCCCAGCCAGCCTTTGGAAGTCCACAAATTTCCCATCCATGGTCTAGAGGCCAGTGTTTTCCAGACTTGGGTTTTTGGACTACAGTTCCCATAATTCCTGACCACTGGTGCTGCTGCTAGCTAAGGAATGATGCGAGTTGCAGTCCAAAAACAGCTGGAAACCCAAGTTTGGGAAACACTGGTCTAGGCCAAAGACTCCAATGCAGGAATAGGTTTGCTCAGGAACTAGAACAGTAGCAGCTGATAACAGCTAGAGAAGGAGAGAAGGCACTATACAGTATCAGCCAGAAGCAGGGGTCAGACTTTTCTATCTTTTTAGCAATTTAAATTTTAATCTAATGACAACTTCCTGATGCAACAACACCTCTCTTTCACATGGACCTCATGTCTCTCCGTCGCATACATTGCCTGCTCCTACTTGCAGACATTATCCTAATAGAAATGAGTTACTTTAATTCCTTGCAGCTGTTTATTTTTCTCTTTTGACACGATGCTCTGCTGAGAATACTAAGTTTTGCTCCTGTGCTCACTGACCTTTCTTTATCAGCTTATGGGATAAAAAAAAGGGTACTGAGACTAAATAGATTGTTGGTGGGGGAAATGAAAGCTAACTCCTTAAATGTCCTCTGAGTTAATGCAGGCATATAGCTTAAAAATAAACACCACGTACACTAAGAGTGCGTGTCTGGGGTGCAAAGAGAAATTCAATATTACATAAATGCATTTAGAAAGCTGATTCAGAGTTTCCCCATAACTGTATTATTCTGAATCCAAAGAAATGTGAGAGTGAGTTCTGTTTTCAGTGGTGCAATAGAGTTAAGCAGCTGGCATTTCTAAGCCTCGACCTCAGTAGTATATTGTTTTAAAACTAGAAAGCTTGTTATGTACAGGCTTACCACTGGTAAAGGTTTTTTAAAAATCTTTTTTTTTTTTGCAGAGCATCTTCCTGAGTTGCTTACGCATTCAGAATTGCTATAGGATTTGGATCTCCAGATTGGCTTTGTTTTGTTTGCACTTTATTTATTTGTTTGTTTCTCAACCTAAATGATGAGCAAGTTGAGTTTTAAAAACGCAAAATGATATTCCACATTTCTAATGATTTACTGGTCATGGCTCATTTCATAATACAAAGTGTTACAGGTTTCCTCTCTCTGGGAGAGGTGGCTCTTCTGTTCCCCCTCCTCAAGGGATTGAGTGGAAGGACACATGCTTTGCATGCAGAAGGTCCCAGGTTCAATCCCTAGGCAGCAGTGATGAGGAAAACCTCTCCCTGAGAAAACTGCTGCTGCAAGTCAGAGTACGCATTTCTAAACTGGGTGAACAAATACTCCCAAGTTCAGAAGCTTGTTACAAAATGTACAAGTATAAAAATAGGTGAAAGGTGGCGATTCTCAAATACCTTTAACATTGATGTCTTGTGGGCTCACTTACTTGAGTCATCTGTGGGAACCATTGCAAGAGGCACCCTGCTTGTTTCTGTGCTCTTCTTGTGCCCTGTTGGTTTGGATTATATGAATGCAATGCATGGATGTTAGGAGAAGGGGGACATGGATGAGTGTGAAGGCTTTCTAGGCATGATTTGGTTTTTGTGTTGGTCACAAAAGCTTATCCACATGGCTACCAAGTTACAGATTACAATGCTTTAATAAGGCAAAACCTGTCATTTAATGCAATTAAAGCATCCTGGTTTTGTATTGAGTTTATTGTTCTGCCTTTAGGTTCTTGTACTTCAAGATGCACTTGATTTCAATTTGGCATTCCCACCTCTTCTGCCCACTGCATTCTCTTAAGCTTTTGCTCAAGACTGAACTTAACATGACACATGATGTTTCTGTTTACTTCCTTTTATTTTTACATGATAATCACTGACTGATCTCTGCTAAGATCTGGGAATAGTTTGTTAGCTGCAGCTGCAGAGGAAGCAAAAACATTTTGTGTTTTTTTTTTGTATGGGTCCGATGTAAACTGGGCTTTGAAAAATCCTATTTCTCAGCATCTGGTGGAACAGTACAGCATTTATTTTCAAAAGGCTAGTTGGGAAGAGCATTGCTTCTACGTATAAACCATCTGCATGGTGTATGTTTAGCCATCACAAGATTATCAAACCCCCCAGGTAACAAACAATATCTAGGAGGTTTTTGCAGCATCTATACTCAAACAAAGGCTATATTTTATGCCTGTAAATGCAGCTTTGTACTCACTGCCTCCACACCACATAACACGGACCCCTTGTGCTTAAGATCACAATCATGAAATTGGAGTCAGGACTATTCATGCATGACTCCCACACATTGACCTTATCCATTTGGCCAAGCATATGCCTAAATGAGTGAGTTCAATATGCATAATAAATTATTACAGCATATCCCTTTGCTTTGAAAACAGCTTTACTAATTAAGATCAGTGTCCAGAGCTGTGTAAAAGAATACTAACTTTGAAAGATGTAGTAACAGTGGCAGGACAAAACAGGGCCTTTTCAAGGTGTGCTCTAAGTCTCTGTTCTCGAGCAGCGGCTTATTTTCACATTGATATTATTAGGGTTGCCAGACTCAATAGAGAACAGGACTTCTATGCCTTTAATTGCCCTGCTCTCTTTTGAGTCTGGAAACCTTAAAGAGAAACCAGCAGACCCTTTGGGGTTTCCAGAGTCAAAAGAGAACACGGCAATTAAAGGCACAGAAGTCCTGTCCTCTATTGAGTATGGCAACCCTAGTTATTATTATTACTTCATATTTGTTTGATTTATGACACACCTTTTACCATAAGATTCCCTAGGTGGGTCACCACAATTAAACATGCAATATTAAAAAGCAGTTTAGGACACATAGTCACAAGAATAGGGCTGGCCCATACTCGAGCACGAGACCCTGGTTAAGAGGTGTATCTTTTTATTATATAATAAAAATTATTATATCCTGCCTTTCCTCCAAGTAGCTCTAGGTGCATGCATGGTTCTCCTCCAACCCATTTTATCCTCATAACAACCCTGTGAGGTAGCTTGGGCTGAGAGGCAATGACTGATCACCCAATAAGCTTCATGGCTGGGTGGGCATTTGAACCTGGGTCTCCCAGTTCCTTGTCCAGCATTCTAATAACCACTCTACTATACCAGCTGTACATACTACTTCTGACAGTCTTTTGAAAGGTGGAGACATGGTGTGTACTCTCTCTTTCTCTCTCTATATATCTATATATATATCCTGCTATATCCAATTGCGGACTTGCTTTAACTTTTGGTCTGATGCCTTAGTTGTTTTAGGGTCTGGTATTTTGCTCCGAGACTTGTGGTGAAGTGGAATATTAATTTAAAGATAAAGTTAAAAAAAACAAGGTTGGTTTTTTAGCTGATACTGCATGAAGAACAGTCTGCTTTCTTGAAAAAGCATTTTGAAGCCATCCTCACTGCTGAATGATCTCCTGACTCTCAAGATTGGCTAGAACTGCTGTTTGCTGTGTTAAATAAACTACAAGCTGGGTGGAGGAAGGAGCTATCTGTTTTGCCCTGTAATTAGATGTAATTATAATACAGTATACTCTAAATGGTGATGTAGCTTCACATGAGTTAAAGTGCCCTTTCAAAGGTTAGTATTACTGTTGGAAAAATTAAAATGGGCAATTGTGTTTTATGTTTTGTTTTTAATCAAAAGGTTGAATCATCAGTGATATTAGGCAGTGATTTTCAAGTGTGAAGAGTTATTTTAAAAAGGTGCAGCTTCAGTGAGGCTTCCTCAGAGAGGGGTGCCTTGTTTTTGTTTTTGTTTAAAATATTTAGGCCTAGCTACAGTTGGTGCTGATCACTTTATTTTTAGATCAGCTGGACTAAAAATAGGGAAGACAGAGGGAGAAACAAAGCACCATGGATCTCACTGTGTGTGTGCTTTAGCTAGCAAAATTCTGTGTATAGTCTCCAGAACGCGGGATGGGTATTGATTTAGATCTGTCCTGTTCATTGAAAATGCTGTCTTAATAAAAAGGGATATCTTGTTCAATTGTGGTCCAATCTGGAATTGAGAAGGAATTCCTGCTGCCTTCCTATGGATCTTGGGTTCCTCCCCTCCCCTTTATTTGGGGAAGAAGAAATGAATGGACTTGCATCATCATAAATGTTTCCCTTGGGATCAGCCGCTGTTGGATTTCACTCATCTGCAGAAAATATCCCAATGTTCTGTCGTTTGTTTATAAATCCACTCCAGTCTCTGAACTTCTCGGGTTGTATCAAATAGTGCTACATGACTCATTCCATCAATGCAAGAATTTCTGCTTGTGCAGTGGAAGTCCCCCCCCTCCTCTCACTAAATTTGTTTCATGGGGTTCCCAAACCCTCCGGACCAGGTTTGGGAAAGCTGTGAGCATGTGCAGGGGGATTAGGAGGAAAGTTCCACTATGCAAGAAGAAATCCTTGTGCTAAAGGAATGAGTGCATTGGATACTGCCCCTGAGACTCCATATTTCCTAGTTTTTGAGAGTGAGATGGATGGATAGCTAATCTATTTCATTTATTACCCCCCATTCACCATCAGATCCTAGAGCCAGACACAACAACTTTAAAATACAGTGGGTTGTATGCAATTTAAAATACAGTGGGTTGTACTCAGAGTAGACATGTTAAAATTATTGACCATGACTAACTTAGGCCCATTATTTTCAATGGCTTTACTCTGAGTAAAAGTTGAATACAACCCAATATTAAAAGCAGTTTTAAACAAAATGCAATCTCATTAATAGGATGCTATAATACCATTCATTCATCAAAAGTTTATTGCATTAGCCATGTAGCCATTGTTGTTGTTGTTTAGTCATTTAGTCATGTCCAACTCTTCATGACCCCATGGACCAGAGCACGCCAGGCACTCCTGTCTTCCACTGCCTCCCGCAGGTACCACGCAGAGAAGCTATGAGCTAAGCTGTGCAGGGACACCCAAGATGGACAGGTCATAGTGGAGAGTTTTGACTAAACGTGATCCACCTCGAGAAGGAACTGGCAAGCCACTCCAGTATCCCTGCGAAGAAAACTCCATGGACAAAGACAACAGGCATATAGCCACAGTACATGTAAAAGATCAAACAGGCAACTGTCGCACAACAACATAGAATACAACAAATACAATTAGAACATTAAATATAAAATCCAGCTGAATGTGACTGGTAAGGTAAAAAGCAAAAGGAAGGCATGTTGACTGTGAGTATAACAGGAATTTACATAGGACTAAGACTGGGCAAGTTGGCCAGAAAGGTGGCCCTGAGTTTCAGGGCCTGTAAAATGTAGATGGCCACGTTGCGTGAAATAGGGTTGCCATATTTCAAAAAGTGTTGAGCGCCTTTTTTTTTTTTTTGCAAAGTTTTCCAGCTATTTTTAAATGACATTTGGCAAATCTACACATTCAGCATGGGTTGTCGGATTGTCCAGAACTACTAGCTCATTGACACTTCGGTTTGATCTGTGACTTTTAGGCATTAATTTTCTTCAGCAAATTTCTCCCTGCCCCTCAATATTATTTTGTAATCTTTGTTAAAACTCCACACCCAGCTATTAGCACACACTTCTAAGTATTATTTAACATTAATTGTTAAACTCTGAATTGCAGCTGTTGATATAGCAATCATGCAAAAAATACAAACATTGATATGGTGTCTCCAACCCCGAGACTACAAGTAAAATCCCCTAGACACTGAATTCAATCCAGCATGCTTTCTAGTAAGTATGTTGGAGACTTACAGATCTTAATTTTAATGCTTTGAGGTAATATTTGTGGCATGATGTGATCAGGCTGAAGAATCCTCATCTCTCCACTCAAGGATCCTTTCCAGGCTGCAAGGCACCATTACACAAACTTAACTCGAATGTGCTAGAAGTTATCCTTTTTCCATAAAGCTCTTGAACACACATTTGGAGAGAGTGATTTGAGCAATTAAACATGTGTGGTTCAAGTTAAGTGTATACACTAACACTTTATTGGATAAAACTCCAATCCTGTTTGGCTTTTTGAGCTGTCAGTATCTGTGAATTTAAAAATGAAAGAGGGGGGGGGGTCACACTTGGGCTGAATGATAATGCAGCTTGGGAATGGCAATTTGTGTGTATCTCCTTTCATTTTGAGAGGATTTGCAGCCCGTGCAGCATCTTCTAGCATACCGGTATTTCCTCCCAAGCACCTTTCATTACAGCAAACAGATGTGCTGTGCTTCTTATATTAGTCATCTGAGGATATGAGAGTACCAAATATAACTTGAGGGACTGAGGTGTGTCCCATGAAAGCCTTACCTCTTGACTATAAGGAGGGTGAAACTGATAAGGTACAAAGATGGCGTTAGCATTCTTCTTGAGGCATGGTTTGTTTCACTACCACAATCCAGATGCTTGTTGTTGTTGGTGTTTAGTCGTTTAGTCGTGTACGACTCTTCCTGACCCCATGGACCAGAGCACACCAGGCACTCCTGTCTTCCATTGCCTCCTGCAGTTTGGTCAGACTCATGTTGGTAGCTTCGAGAACATTGTCCAACCATTTTGTCCTTTGTCGTCCCCTTCTCCTTGTGTCCTCAATCTTTCCCAACATCAGGGTCTTTTCCAGGGAGTCTTCTCTTCTCATGAGGTGGCCAAAGTATTGGAGCCTCAGCTTCAGGATCTGTCCTTCCAGTGAGCACTCAGGGCTGATTTCCTTCAGAATGGATAGGTTTGATCTTCTTGCAGTCCATGGGACTCTCAAGAGTCTCATCCAGCACCATAATTCAAAAGCATCGATCCTTCGGCGATCAGCCTTCTTTATGGTCCAGCTCTCACTTCCATACATCACTACTGGGAAAACCATAGCTTTAACTATACAGACCTTTGTCGGCAAGGTTGATGTCTCTGCTTTTTAAGATGCTGTCAAGGTTTGTCATTGCTTTTCTCCCAAGAAGCAGGTGTCTTTTAATTTCGTGACTGCTGTCACCAACTGCAGTGATCATGGAACCCAGGAAAGTAAAATCTCTCACTGCCTCCATTTCTTCCCCTTCTATTTGCCAGGAGGTGATGGGACCAGTGGCCATGATCTTATTTTGCGCTCTCCTCTTTCACCCTCATTAAAAGGTTCTTTAATTCCTCATCCAGATGCTTACCAAACTGCAAAGGTAATAAAAAGGTGTGAGGTAAAAGCAACTGGAACACATATCAAACTTGTGAGAGACAAACCATTCAGCTCTCTATATTGGACAAACAGGCCAAACCCTATGCCAAAGGATAAATGTACATAAATCTGACATCGGGAATCACAAGACAGAGAAGCCAGTAGGAGAACACTTCAATCTCCCAGGACATTCAATACAGGATCTCAAAGCAGCTGTCTTATTACAAAAGAATTTCAGAAATAGACTTGAAAGAGAAGTTGCTGAATTACAACTTATTACTAAACTGAGAACTATGGAGATACCTGGTCTGAATAGAGATATTGGATTCTTGTCTCATTACATGTGCTAGAGCTATTTTTGGTCATCTGCATACTATCCCTTGCTTTTTTCTGTAGGACTATTTTCAGTCATTAACAGGTTTACCATACCCATTGAGTCAATCACCCATCTCCTACTATCCTTCTGAGAAAAAAACCTATCCCACCCTCCCACTATATACAGTGGAACCTCTACTCACATACGGAATCCGTTCCGAAGGTCCGTTTGTGAGTCAATCCGGGTCACTAGGAGAAGCGCCGTTCTGCACATGCACATTCGACGGCAGCACTGTTCTACGCGTGTGCGAATCACAACAAACCTGGTATTTACTTAGCAAGTTGGATTGTTCACGAGTAGGGGCGGTGGTAAGTCAAGGTTCTACTGTATAACATAGCTGCCAAGTTTTCCCTTTTCTCGCGAGGAAGCCTATTCAGCATAAGGGAAAATCCCTTAAAAAAAGGGATAACTTGGCAGCTATGCTGTATAAGGGTCTGGTGACTTCTGTTTCAGTGTATCTGAAGAAGTGTGCATGCACACAAAAGCTTATACCCAGAACAAACTTAGTTGGTCTCTAAGATGCTACTGGACAATTTTTTAAAAATTTTATTTATTTATTTCGTCTGCATCAGACCAACAGGGCTACCTAACTCAATCTAAAACCATTGTTTGGTCATCATAGCCAACTCCCTGTTTGTTAAACAGGGCTTAGTATTATGTGTGAACTAAGCTGTTGTGACAGATACAATAATCTGTGAAGAAACTTATAGAGCAATAAAAGACTGCTAACTTGTACCCTGTTTCTCATATTTTAAGGCATACGCATAAAATAAGCCATAGCAGGATTTTTAAGCATTCAAGGAATATAAGCCATACCCCGAAAATAAGACATAGTGATAAGCGCAGCAGCAATGCCGGCCACGGCAGGAGGAGGAGGAAAAAAATAAGACATCCCTTGAAAATAAGCCATAGTGTGTTTTTTTGAGGAAAAAATAAATATAAGACGTGTCTTATAATATGAGAAACACGGTATATTATTTTATGTTCAGAGATAAGCTGTTATGTTTTTTCTCTCTTGTTTGTATATCTTTAAAATCATCAAACCCAGCAAGTCTTTGCTTACGATCTAAATCTACAGCAAAGAGAGCCTGAGTGACTCTGAATCTCAGGGTTGTGGGTTCAAGCCCTATGTTGGGGAAAAGATCCCTGCATTGTAGGGGGTTGGACTAGATGACCCTCATGGGGCCTTCCAACTTTACAGTTCTATGATTCTATGACACAAAAGGAGAATGGACTGGGAGGGAGGTGGAAATAGGTAAACTTGGGTACCAATTCTTAGCTACAAGTTGTATCTCTTCACCCAGCTGTTCAATAACATTTATTTTAGTGGATTATTAAATTTGGGTTTAAAAACTATTCCTGTAAGTGGAATTAAAATAGATGCAAAATAGTAATTGCAGAAAAAGTTTTCTTTTGCATTCTGAAATTAATTATTAAACACCACTTGTTGGTTCTTGGAAAATGTAGTTTTCCAGAATACAAAGGCAACTATTTTTACCTTTTTCTGAAGGCTTAATGATCAATCACATGCAAAACCAAGAGCCACATCACGTATAGAAGCAGGTAGGCTTATATTTATTGCTCTGGCCTTTGACATAATTCATCAGGGGAGTACAGAATAAAATTACTGTACCTAAAACTGATCTATGCAAATTTCAGTTTTCATTGGACATGTGAGGGAGGGGAAATACATCTATCAAATGCAAACTAATAAAATAGGTGGTGGGGGTGAAAGCAGAATGCATTTCAGCCTTGTCAATTGAAAGTTGGAAGAGCACAACTATTACACAGTTGATGCATAAATCACCTATAAACCATCATTGTTACGAGTAAGTTGACTAAAGTTAATGAATCAGGGTGATTTGAGGAAGGTTCTCATGTTTCAGAACTGGATCACTCTCTAAGCTGCCAAGTCAGTCTGTGGCCTCTGGTGTCTCTCTGTGTGTGTTTAAAACAGCTATTTAGTAAAATCTAGAGCAGGGGTTGCCAACAAAATTTTCTCGAGGACCCCTCATCGAGCCACTATTGTGACAAGGACCCCCATTAATTCCTAATCCTAAAATTAAAAAGTGAGAGCCAAATTAAGAGTCTTTTTATATTTTATATTTATACGTTTTTTACAGTTACAACAGAGTACTCCATCAGTATACAGTTAGTTTTAATTTTCAGTTCTTAATGAGATGAACCACTTTTTAACCAACGGTCCATTTTTAACTACGCGAACTGTAGCTTCCGCGAAAAACAACGCTTTGTTTACAAACACTACTGTTTTGCAAAGAGGCAGCGCGCACCAGGGAGGAGGGAGGGGAATGGAGAAGACAGGGTACCTGCGCAGTAGCGCACAAATGAAGCCGACGCGCGCAAAGCATCTTGGGGAGGTGAGCGTTAGTAGAATGCGCGCGCTGCCTCTTTGCAAAACAGTAGTGTTTGTAAAGCGCCACCTAACGGCATACAGCAGAACTACTGCCTCTATCTAATTCTAGTTTTGCGCTAGACTCTGCTCATGCAGGAAGTGGCCAAAACAAAAAATCTGTTATCATACGAAATATATTTAATATATTTTTTATTCTAATAGCATCTTGCGGACCCCTCTGGCATAGCTCGCGGACCCCTGGGGGTCCGCGGACCACCTGTTGGGAACCACTGATCTAGAGCTATGAGCATTAAGGAACCAGTATTGTGGAAGAATTGGAATCTAGGAAAAAATGCTATTCAAAGGTTGCTGTTTGTGCTGGCTGCTTTTATTCAGCTCTTGCCTCTTTTGCAATGAGTGCACCAGTTTGAAAAAATCATAATTACAAACACATGACAGTTGGTAAGCTTAAATATTTAAGAGCAAGTGGAACTGCATTTTACAGACATACTATTGTTGCAAATGGCGCAACCATCTTTCTGTCAGCGATAGGAGGTGGTTCTTTCTGAGTAAATTCGCTTTGGGTTACTTGGTGGAAATAATACAATTTTGGTTTGTGTAAAGTAACTTTATGGAATCTGAAAAGCTAACAGGTGGGGGATCTCTAATCTAGGGTCCAATGTTTCTATGTAGCCCTTGGGGCTCTCATCAAGCCACAGCCCCTCCCAAGTTGCAACCTTTTCAAGAGATTTTGCCTGTCTGTCATGTGTCTCTGATAATGCCTCTTGATTTCCTGGCTGGAGTTCGTGTTGTTGTGTGCCTGGGCGGAGTTTGTGTAATTGTGTACAAGTTTGCGTAGACACTTGCCTACTGTGCAAAGGTGTGTGTGTGTGTGTGTGTGTGTGTGTATATATATATTGTTCCTTCCATGACATACCATGTGGCTCCCATAAGGCTTCCTAGAAGAGAATGCTGGAAAAGATTCCCCACCCCCAAGCTACATCATGTGTGCTCTTTCTCCCAATCTCTCTCTCTCTCTCTATATATGGCTTTAGTGCGAGAGGGGAGAAAAAGAATAGCTTTTCTGTATTTCCATGCATTTTTGTTCTTGCTGCAAATCCTTTATGAATATTATTAGGTTCCCTCCCAGCCCTTTGGGCTGTGGGTTGTTTTTTTTTTTTATTGTTGATGGTAATACCTTCATGGTCCATCTGCCAGTTCCCCTACATCTTTTATCCCCAGGGGTTCTTTGCCTTGCAGATCAAACTTCGTTGTCACTTATGCCCTCCCTTTTTACTGTATTTTATGCCTTCACGGACATGCCTTATTCAGCAGCAAGCCACTCTCACCTCATGAAGCCTTAATCTCTTTCTTTTCCACTACCTTCATCTCAGGAGAGGCTTTCTGGCTAGCTGACTTAGTGTCTTATACAGGTAGGTAGCCGTGTTGGTCTGGATCGAAGTAAAATAAAAAAAATTCCTTCAGTAGCACCTTAAAGACCAACTAAGTTTTTATTTTGGTATGAGCTTTCGTGTGCATGCACACTTCTTCAGATACAGTGAAATGGAAGTTTCCAGGCACTTATGTAGAGAAGGGGTGGGGAGGGGTGGGGAGGGGGAGGGGGGATCACTCAGAAGGGTGGTGGAAATGGGTGATTGACTGACTGATAGCTGTTGATGACCGCAAACGACTGCAAATGGTTTTGCATGAAAAAGCAAGGGTTGAGATGGCTGAAGATCGCTTATCATGTATAATGAGATAAAAATCCGATATCTCTGTTCAAACCAGGTCCCTCCATGGTTTTGAGCTTGGTGATAAGTTGCAATTCAGCAACTTCTCTTTCCAGTCTATTTCTGAAATTCTTTTACAAAAGAATTGTGAGCTTGTCCTGAGGAATGAATGTTATTTTAATCTTCATTATCTGCATGACAATGCTGTCTGCACTCAGGAGGGTCCCTGACTAGCCAGATGGCAGTCTGATTCCTCTGCTCCTCATAATCAGTTTCATTTTATTTATTTTGTGGTGGTGAAAGGGAAGAGTTTTGCTTAAAAAAAATCCACTTCTCTCAGCCATCCTGTTTGTAAAATTTGCAGTGAATGCATTTTACTCCCCCACCCCCAATTAGTGGGGCTTTTCATTAAAAGTGCATATCTGCCAGAAGAGGGAACCAGTTCAATTCAGTCCTGAGGATTTTCCTTCCCACCAAAGGATGTCAGGGAGGAAGTCAAGCTGCTTCAGCTTTTTTAGGAGCTTCAAATAGTAAGTTTTGCAAAGCATACCCTCTGTATATGCTCCCTCTTATCAGCATAATAATGAGAGTAAATAATAAATAGCTAAGTGGAGGGAATGCAAGGAAATCAGTATTGAAAGATTCCCCACCCCCCACCCCTTGTTGGGAACAGAAACTGACATGAGGCAACACAGAGAGGCTAATCAAGGTGGAGTTGTTTCCTAATACCCAAGATTACAAGGAAGCAATAAAACCTGCAGTTGAACCTGCAAAGAAGTCCATGATAAGTTTAAAGGCACAGGATCCCTGAAAAACCTTCATAGTAATTTTGGATTATTTAGGAATTTTAATTTTGTATGAGTTTAGTATTTTCTGATGATGGGCTAATGCATTTTGTAGATCTACCGTATTGTTATTGCTGTAAGGTGCTTTGAGTATTAGGGGAAGCAAATGATAAGCTTTTTTTAAAAAAAATTCACACTAAGCAAGCTGGACCCACAGTTGAATTTCATTACTTAATTTTTCCTTATCTGGACACTTATATTTCCCTAAGCAATTTTAGCACCTTGGTGTGTGTGTGGGGGGGGGGGGGCACCTGTGAGTGTTAAATTTTCATTTGCACTAGTGAGATTATATATATTCAACATTTGCGTAACCTCAGTGAAATTGAAATTTGAATTCTATAGAAAAAAGAATGAGTATATGGTATCCCGAATTGATGGGGAAAATATGAATGATGGTGTTCTTTTCTTCTGACAGTATGCTGTATCATATATATATATATATATATATATATATATATATATATATATATATATCAAATTATACCACACTTACTTTCTCCAGCATCCTAAAAAAACTATATTAAGATATTTTATATGTACATTTATTTAAATTTAATCGATTGATTTTTACAAAATTTTCTATAATAAAGAAAAATCTTTAATCAGAAGATAGTCCTTGTTAAATGTACCCGTGTATTTAATTTTAATATTACGAGCTAAATAAGTTCAGTGGTCCCTTCTAATTCCCTGTTGGACATCTGCCTGCAATGTCAGAATGCTATGCAGTTTGTCAGCTTATTCACAAAAGCGAGCTGATTTGGAGAGCTGAGATTACAGATTAACTATGAAGTATATTGGCAAATCTCTGTAGGAGAAATTTGTTCAGTGCTTGCTAGTAGTATGCACAGCTCTTTTGCCAACAATGTAGTGCCTTCAGTTTCATGAGCAGAAGAATGAATCTGCAAGCACATTTTTTTAATGACCTTGGCATTATTTTTTAGATCTAGTGACCGGTATGTTAGGAATTGTTATTATTATTATTTTGCATGCATTCTTGCCTGAATAGAGGAAACTAGCTTTGCCTTATTTGTTACTGTAGAACTTCCTTCCATTCACACTTTTAAAAAAACCAAACCAAATACATTTTAAAATGTAATGTAGCAATTGATAATTAAAGCAAGTGATGATGGGTAAAGTAAACTTTCCTAAAAAGGGAAATATTCTGGCTTTGCACATGAATGATCCCCACATGCATTAAAAGGGAACCACAAATTTTGTTCTTCTCTCAAGGGAGCAACATTCATAGATCTGAAGAAATTCCTCTTTGATTTCATTGTAGGTATATAAGGACTACTGCTGACATATCTATCCAATATAAAAAAATTCCTTCCAGTAGCACCTTAGAGACCAACTAAGTTTGTCATCTATCCAATTTCCATCATCCCAGACCATTGACCATACTGCCTAGGTCTGCATGGAGCAAAATCTCGAGGGCACCATGTTGGCCACCCCCTGGCCTAGAATGTACACAATTGTTTGTTTGTTCTTTCTCTATGAAGTGTTAGGGGGAGGATAGTACCTCTGATGAGTGACACATTGTGCTTCTGTGATACTTTGTCCACCTTTGGTCCCCACCCTGCACTCAGCTCTCACCTGTGGCTCCCAGGAGTTGTCAGAACACCTGGGGAATGGCTTTGACTGGCTGGCTAAACCAGGTAAGGGTAGCCAATGGGTCTCAAACCCTTGGTAAGTTAGTGACTTCCCTTGCATTTCAAGACAGGCTCTGCCCCGATGCTTAAGTTTCTGTATCTCTGACTTTTTATTTGACAACTCTCACATGATAAAGATGCTTATATGTGGCTGTCCCTTCTTTACAGAATGTGAGCGCAGAAGACACACATCAATAGCAGTCTTTTGTATTTGAATTGAAGAGAAACTAAGTATGTGGGGGGTGTCTTTGCCAATTTAAAAACTCTTTGTCTCTCAAATAATTAAATCCTCTGGCACAATTATCCTAATAGAGCACAGTGGGAAGGTTTCACACCTCCAATTTAACCAGCTGTTCAAACTAAAAGAAATATTATTTAGTGGGAAGCAGTTATGTAATGTCTCTCAAACTAATTCTTCACAAATGATGTCTATGGAACTGTGAGGTAAGCATATTCAGACCATACTCAAACACTATATTATAGCATGCTCTCCTTTATCATCTAACAGCCATATGGCTTCAGCATGTGCGCATGAAAGTTGGTATTGACTTGCTTGAAATTTGCACATTCTTACACAAAATGACCTACTGTGCAGCTCCTGGGACATGCAGATCAGAACTTGGCTATCCACCAGATTTTGCACTTCTTTGAATGTTGTGATGCAGTTCTCGTCAGTTTAAACAAACTGAAATTTGCATTTTAATAAATACTCTTAGAGGAAAATATGCATTTAAATACACATTTTGAGGACTTAATTAAAAAACCTTTCTGATTATTGTGAAAAATATGAATGGAACAGAACTACGCATAAAGCATGTGAAAGTGACAAACTGGAAATACAGTTTTTCCCCCTGTCCTTAGCATAGATATTTGGGTGTCAGTGCTATATATTGCATCAGCTTTATTAGTATTGCATCAGCCTAATAACTGAGCTTCCCCCTTGGAGAACATTGGTCTATCTTAAAATATTATTGTAAGGATTACTGAGAGAATTCACAAAAAAAAAGACCACGCATTCAATCTATGCATGAGATCACAGCAAATAGTCCTGCCCCTGACATTGTGCTAGTTTGCCCCTCTCCCTGTCATTCATGTGTTCAGTTGTATGCACGAAGAAGAAGAAGAAGAAGAAGAAGAAGAAGAAGAAGAAGAAGAAGAAGAAGAAGAAGAAGAAGAAGAGTTTGGATTTGATATCCCGCTTTATCACTACCCGAAGGAGTCTCAAAGCGGCTAACAATCTCCTTTCCCCTCCTCCCCCACAACAAACACCCTGTGAGGTGGGTGGGGCTGAGAGACTTCAGAGAAGTGTGACTGGCCCAAGGTCACCCAGCAGCTGCATTTTCTGTAGGCATTAATGCTATATGTATCAGTGTCAGAGAAAAGGCAAGCCCATGCACTTGGTGTCAAGGGTAGGGCTAGTCAGCATGTCTACAAGCCCCAGTCTTTATATCTTTATATGCTTGAAGACCTCTGGGGATGCCGGTGGCACTGTGGTCTAAATCACTGAGCCTCTTGAGCTCACTGATCATAAGGTCAGCAGTTCGAATCCACAGGACTGGGTGAGCTCTTGTCTCTTTGTCCCAGCTCCTGCTAACCTAGCAGTTCGAAAGCATACCAGCGCAAGTAGATACATAGGTACCACTGCGGTGGGAAGGTAAATGGCATTTCCATGCACTCTGGCACTCATCACGGTGTCCCGTTGCACCAGAAGGGGTCTAGTCATGCTGGCCACATGACCTGGAAAGCTGCCTGCAGACAAACGCTGTCTCCCTTGGGCTGAAAGCGGAGATTTGACCTCATTGTCAAATTCAACTGGACTTAACCATCCAGGGGCCCTTATTTTTACCACTTTTACCTTTGTTTGAACATCTATAGCCACATATATTGGCCCAATATTCTTATTGTGGTTGGATATTTGAATACGGAAAATTTATATAAACTGAGTGGGGAGGAGAGCCCTGAATGACATGATTATGTCCAGGAACTCATGTGTTGCATTCTTTACTTCAACAGACACGAAGTGTCTTCAGTGCTAAAGGGAATCTGGAATTACATCCTGACAGAATTTGTTTCCTTTTCTCTGGCAGCAAACTAAATTATAGCTTATCACTTAGGAGATAAAGGAAGAGGGAAGCCAAAACCAATAGGAATAGCAGAGATGCATTGCTAGACAGCCTGATAATAGATGAACACTGATAGTTTGAGAGTCTCTGAAAATAGGTGAGTGCTTACTGGCTAAGTGCTACAAAAAAGAGAGCTTCTGATTTATTGTTTTCTACCTTGCTCTGCATAAAAGCTATACTTTGGCTTTTTGGTTTCAGAGCTTAGTAACAGGGGGAGGAAATACTCTTCCCCAGAGACAACCAGGTGGAAGACTCTGAAACAGTGCAAAGGATCATCTTCTTAACTCTTTGAAGATATGATGATCATACAGACTTGAATTCTATATCCTTCTGGTTTATAGTTTGATGTGATTCCCATAAGTTCTTAACACAGATAAGAAATGTTTCTTGAACAAGAATAGAACATAAACAGCTGGAATCCAGGAGGCAAAACATAACCTTATCATCCATGACTTTGTCCAGTTCTCTTTTTAACCAACCAAGTTGGTTGCCATCACTGCCTTCTTGGGGAGCGAGTTCCATAACTCTCCATTGTCTGAAGAACTGTCCTCATCTTCCAACATTCAGCTTCATTGGATGCCCATGAGTTCTAGTGCTATAATAGACATTCTCCATGCCCACACAGTTTTATATGCTTCTATCCCATCACCTCTTGCTTGCCTTTTCACTAAGCTAAAATGTCCCAAATGCTCAACCTTTTCTCATGTGGGAGTTGTTCCATCCCCTCGATCGTTTTGGTTGCTCATTTCTTTTCTTTGCTAACTCTAAAGCACCTGTTTTGAGGTGTGGTGATCAGGTGTGGTGAGATTGAATCCTGACAAGACAGAAGTACTGTTTGTGGGGGACAGGAGGCGGGCGGGTGTGGAGGACTCCCTGGTCCTGAATGGGGTAACTGTGCCCCTGAAAGACCAGGTGCGCAGCCTGGGAGTCATTTTAGACTCACAGCTGTCCATGGAGGCACAGGTCAACTCTGTGTCCAGGGCAGCTGTTTATCAGCTCCATCTGGTACGCAGGCTGAGTCCCTACCTGCCCACTGACTGTCTCTCCAGAGTGGTGCATGCTCTAGTTATCTCTCGCTTGGACTACTGCAATGCGCTCTACGTGGGGCTACCTTTGAAGGTGACCCAGAAACCACAACTAATCCAGAATGTGGCAGCTAGACTGGTGACTGGGAGCGGCCGCCGAGACCACATAACACCGGTCCTGAAAGACCTACATTGGCTCCCAGTACGTTTCCGAGCACAATTCAAAGTGTTGGTGTTGACCTTTAAAGCCCTAAATGGCCTCGGTCCGGTATACCTGAAGGAGCGTCTCCACCCCCATCGTTCAGCCCGGACACTGAGGTCCAGCTCCGAGGGCCTTCTGGCGGTTCCCTCGCTACGAGAAGCCAAGTTACAGGGAACCAGGCAGAGGGCCTTCTCGGTAGTGGCACCCACCCTGTGGAATGCCCTCCCACTAGAGGTCAAAGAGAACAACAATTACCAGACCTTTAGAAGGCATCTCAAGGCAGCCCTGTTTAGGGAAGCTTTTAATGTTTGATGGATTTCTGTATTTTAGTGTTTTGTTGGAAGCCGCCCAGAGTGGCTGGGGGAACCCGGCCAGATGGGCAGGGTATAAATAATATATTATTATTATTATTATTATTATTATTATTATTTTATTATTATAGAACTGTACACAGTACTTCAAACACTTGTGCCAACCTGCCTGGCCTACCAAGGATGAAGGCATCCTCCTGGCGCTCTAGTTCACCGACCTCATGGGGTGCTTGGTGCTCCTTTGTGCTGCTTCCTGGGGCATCAGCCTGCTCGATTCCAGTGCTACTGTTCTACTTCCCAGCTGCTGTGTCCCAATTTCTACCTATGAGTTTCAGATATGCTTGAACATACGATGTTGTTACAATATTAGATGACTGACAGATGGCTTGTCCCACCCAGCAGTTAAAGTTGGCCCATAAGGTGGGGGGGGGAATAAGAATTCCCCAATTCTGTAGTAAAATATTCTCTGCTCTTGGCAGGCACGAGGTGGTCTTCTAGTTCACCCAGATATAGGGGGAGGTGAAAAAATGCAATCTCTCCAAGATAAGATCTGAGGATAAATTGCATGCTGACTCAAATTCTGGAGAGGTTAGATCAGGCACCCCCAAACTTCGGCCCTCCAGATGTTTTGGACTACAATTCCCATCATCCCTGACCACTGGTCCTGTTAGCTAGGGATCAAGGGGGTTGTAGGCCAAAACATCTGGAGGGCCACAGTTTGGGGATGCCTGGGTTAGATCCTGAGAGTCAAGCTTGGCTACACAGAGTTGAGCTTGGCTACAGGGAGCAGAAGGGAGAGGTTGCTTTTTCCTATTGGCCCATCTGGAAATTTAACTGTCATCTAATGTGCCTTCTTTTTTAGTCCTCCTTGTTTATTTGAGGTAATCTTGCTTGGGTGTGTATAGGCTTCAGAAGTTAAGATTGGTGATAGCAAGGCCTTTCCCATAATGGAGCCTTGTTTGTGCAACACCATCCTTAGGGAGGCCTGCCAAGTATAGTGGCAATTTTCTGGAAACCTATTTTGGGGGGCTTGAATCTTTGGCAGCAATTAGATATGTACTTTTCTTAGCAATGAGGTGAAAACTTGGAGCAGGGCCAGCGAAATATGGGAACACCCCTGCTTAAGTGACTGCATGCAAAAAAGGAGTACATAGTTCACCTTGAGCAAGGCACCCTGCCTCTCTTCTGTTCACACCTCAACTGTGACATTATCTGCCCCCTTCCCCATAGGCTGTATGGGCTGCCTGCCTTTTGCAGCCTGAGATTGCGACTGCTTTCAGTGCTATGATCTCAGACCAAAACTCTAAAAATAGCTGGGATGGGACAAAAAAACAACCTACTGCTGGAGACTCTCACAGCCCAAAGGTCTTCAGCAGTGGGATGTTTTCTGCCCTGCTCCCATTCCATTGTTGTTAATTTTGGCTATTTACATCGATTGGGACATGAAGACACAAAACCGTCCTTCACCTCTTGAACAGGCAGAATTAGACCTTGCAGTTCTAAAAGAGGCTGGGGAAACATGGTATGAAAGCAGTGTTAGAAACTGAGATATGAAAGCTAGGAGCTAAATGGCACCCTAAACCTAGGTTATGGGTGCAACAAGGCACCCTTTTTAAAAAGAAGAATACAAAGCTAAAATCTTGTGTTCATTTTTCACTTGGTCTTGTCCTCATCTGAAGACTGCAAAAAACAAAGCCATGCTTCCCCTGCCTGCCCCCCTAATATTCTTAAGAGGGTCTCTTCTCCAGTCTTTAGAGAGTGGCTGGATGTGGGGAGGCAGAAAAGGGACCTCCTTTCCTTCCACTGTGCAGTTTTAATCTGAAATCTTAGGTGCAATACAGAGCTCAGAAGCTGCCCCCACTTAATGAAATTTCCTGTTGTAAAAACGTGTCTAGAACAATGGGAGTTTCGAATGCTGTATGAAAGCACTAGGTTTTTGAAAGCCCCCATCTTCCCTGCCCCAGTACTTGCAAAAAAACTCACAAACTTGGTGGAAAACATGAGTGCCTAGTAGAAATCTTCCCAGGAAGCCAAACTTTTGAGGCAAACATGTGCATCCATCCCCTAGCTATTGCATCTGTTTCATATATCTTTGTATTTGAAATGTTGATCTTGTGTTTGTCACAGGTGAGTTGACATTTGATCTGCTTTTAAGTTGCCTTGAGAATCTTATATGGATGGGGCCTATGGCAGGATATAAGTGACCAAGAGTGCCCCATCTCTAATATAGCAATACCAGGCACACCAAAGGAAAATTGTTCAGGTCTTTAGGTAGGTGGGTTTGATGTGAGAGTCATGACAAAGCCACTTCAGGGAAGTTTTTTAATGTGTGACATTTTAATGTATTTTTAATCTTTGTTGGAAGCCGCCCAGAGTGGCTGGGGAAACCCAGCCCGATGGGCGGGGTACAAATAATAAATTGTTATTATTATTACTTAGAGCAAATGAAAGAATAATTCTGCTTAGTCTTGTACTGTTCTTTGGTGACATTCTATAGGACTAAAGTGAGTTGCTCTAGTTTTGCATTTGCATTCAACGAAGATGGAGCTGGGCTGCCTGAGCTAGAAACAGTGAGCCAACCATTTCTTAATTTTTTTGAGCTAGTTTAATGAGAAAATTGAACAAAAGAAGACAGATTTTCAGATAATTGGGCTCAGGAGGCTTCCTACTTTTTTCTTCTTTCCCCCCAAGTAGATAAGCTGTTCGGATTTTCATAAAAAGTGCTTATGATATATAGAATTTTTAATAGCTCTGGCAGTGGGTTTCTTGCTTCTCAAATTTATGCACCATATTCTGTAGGTAGTATCAGAGATCAGGAAGGAAGCATGTTAAAATGAGATTGCAAGGGGGATTGACTTAGCTCAATGTACCTTTCAGGGCAGGGGGGGGAGGTAGATTCAGTAACAATCGTTTTAAATATAAAATTCCCCGTTCAGAATATCTATCGATTGATCAATCTCTCTCCTGGTGATTGTGTATGCTATCTTGTTTCTATAAAAATTAAAATGTACATAATTGCTACTTAATAAAGCCTTTATACTAGGGGTGGCTAAGGTGTGACCCTCCCACCAGTCCCAGCCAATATGGCCAATGGTCAGGGAGGATGGATTCTTTAGTCCAGCAGCATCTGGAGACTACAGGTCAGCCCCTCCCTCCACACATTGTTCAATATTTTGCCCTTCAAGTAATATGTTCTATATAATAGTAGACATTAGAAGGAAAATGCAGGATTCCCAACCCACATTTACCTTGCAATGGCAGCGTATGGGCTCAGACGCATTGTTGAATGAAGGCATCTTTTTTGTCCATTTTTCTCATTTTCTTTCTATCCTGCACATGCACCCCAGGTAGTTATTGATTCATTATTGCAAGCTAGCTTCACTTCTGACTTTTGAGACTTGCAAGGGGAGGAGAATTTTAAGAACACTGAGCAGGGGGAGGGACACCTGCAGGGCACAATCACTGGGCCATGGTGGTGTTCAGGGCACCTTCCATCACTGACTTTCCCCTATAAGTGATCCATTGGGACAAAGTTGGGACTTACATTTGTCAACATAAAGTCACTTTGGCCCTAATTTAAGATTAACCTATGTTCTCTGCTACTTTGATCTTCATAGAATCATAGGTTTGTTTGTAGAGTTGGAAGGGACCCTGAGGATAATCTATAGTGCAACTCCTGCAATACAGGAATCTCAACACGTGATATCCCATCCAATATACAGTGGAACCTCGGTTTGCGAACGCGGTCCGTTCCACGGAGGCGTTCGTAAACGGAGGCATTCGCTCCCCGAAGGCACGATTCTGCGCACACGTGCTAGCAGTTTTATTGCTGCACCACTAGGAGGACTCACTAAGACAAACCCCAGTGATCCCTGTCCCAATAATTAAGAGCCCTGAAGTTTCTGCCTCTGACAAAGGTAGATTTCAGGAGGGAAGTAGTGGGCACAAATAAGCTCAGTCCAATCTGATGGTGATGGAATCATTAATCCCTCTTGCTCCAGTTTAAGGCAAAAAATTAAAGACTTAATTATATTAATTCTAATTTCAAACCAGAATATTTTAAAAAACACAACATAGCTTGTACTAGAAATATTAAACAAATGAAGTTAAACATAAAATTGTAACTTTTTATCCACTTACAGCTTTGAAAATGCAACTGAGTGTGTTTTAAATCTAAATATTACTATTTATTTGACATAATGGATAATGTTTTTTTGTTGAGTGAACATCTTTGAAAAATAATGCTGAGTATATAGAAGGAATACTTTGCCACAAAAACTAACAATGCTATTTAGTTTTGCACCTCGTTGCAAATGACATCATGGTAGGTCTACAACAGTTTTTAAGACTTAATTATATTAATTCTAATTTCAAACCAGAATATTTTAAAAAACACAATATAGCTTGTACTAGAAATATTAAACAAATGAAGTTAAACATAAAATTGTAACTTTTTATCCACTTACAGCTTTGAAAATGCAACTGAGTGTGTTTTAAATCTAAATATTACTATTTATTTGACATAATGGATAATGTTTTTTTGTTGAGTGAGCATCTTTGAAAAATAATGCTGAGTATATAGAAGGAATACTTTGCCACAAAAACTAACAATGCTATTTAGTTTTGCACCTCGTTGCAAATGACATCATGGTAGGTCTACAACAGTTTTTAAGTACACAGAAAGAAAAAGAAAATCTCACCTTACTGATTCCAGAACTGGCAAGAAATACGAAAACAAGCCATGCAAGAAGGCAAAATAAAACAATGTTAAGTGCAGAGAGTAAAAATATAATATGGAGGGAGAAAATCTAGTTTGCATTAAGATAAAATGCTATCACTTCTCTTTTCTTCCTTTTCTGAAAATGAAAGAGGATTTTCCTACTCTTTTGCCCATGCAAGATGTCAGAAATTTATTTGCGTGTTCTTGTATTGATATCCTGCATCTCCTCCAAGGAGCTTAAGTTGGTGGACATGGTTCTTCTCTTCAGAGAGACAGGTTAGGGTGAGAAAGAGAAAGCAGTTGTGTTAACTTGTAACACTAAACCAAGGTGAAGATCAAGTTTCATGAAATGAAACTCCAGGTTCATATCCTCCCCTTCCTCTCATTTCCTATGCAGCCAAGAGAATGTCTGCCAGGTTTAATTCCACTTTTAAGGAATCTTGAAGTTATGTATCAACCAGATTTTAAACTAGCCAATTGCACCCCACCCCAATGAGCTGCATTAGAGAGAAGGACCAACCGAGACAACTGCAGAGCAGGTAAAAACCTTTATGAACTTCCTGCTCTGCTTCTCCTGCTTCTCCTGCTCCATGACCATTCTTGAAGGACCTAGCCACCCAGCACTGATTTACAGCAGCTGGCCTTGATGCCGAACTTCTTGGTTTGGATGCAGATGTTAAAAAACAAACGAACAAATAAACCAACAGCTTAATTTGAATGATTTTTCAGCTAGAGGACAGGGGGTCAGTGTTGAGGGTTTTTTATTTTCTAGTTTGTGGGTGGGGGTGTTGTTTTCTCTATTGCATTGTGCTCTATTGCATCATTGCTGTTATGCAGGGCAGATGGATTCCTCCACAATGTGTTTTATGGAATATTCATGTGATATATGATCCCCCACTTTTGAATGGTATAACATTTTTATCCACCCACCCCACCCCCAACTTAAGTCACTTGGAGACATTGGGTTACAAGTGACTAGTAAGTATAATAATAATAATTGAATAAATCATGGCTGGTTAAGTTGGATTGTTTAAAACCACAACATCTGGCTGATACATAGCCATATTATTTGAATGCAAAGCTAAACTTGGCTGAAGACCACCCACCTGACTATAGAAAATGAGGGAGTGTGCAAGCCTGGTGCTCCTCTACAAGCCTGAGCAAAGCATTTACATAGCACTAAGTTTTAGTGTTACATATGAAACTGCAACAGTGATTGGTTCAGTGCCCCACAGAGAACTTCATGGTTTAGGAAGGATTTGAACCCAGATTTCCCAAGGCCTAGCTTAACATTATTTACATGCTCCAGTGGGAGATGGAAATGGTTTATGTTGCTGAATGGAGAGGGGAGCACACCTGGCTGCAGATGGGGGTGGAGAAAAGCTGCTCCTATGTAAAACACCACTTGTTCCCTCGGCAGCTGGGCCAGCAGAGTTCAACTCATGGCTCCTTGAGGGCTGTGACTTGCATTTCCCTAACAGCAGCAACTGGGGAGGAGGCCATTGGAACAAATAAGTAAGCCAGGTAATTCTTGGCTGAGCTGTGAATACGCCCAAGGCAAAGAATGAGGCACTGAGCTGTTCCCTGGGTTAGGCTGCAGACTATTCCAGCAGCTTGCTACTGTTTTGACTTCTCCAGTTGGGGAAACATCAAATATGGGTGGCAAAACTGAAGTGATGTAACATGGACAAAACCAGGAGTTTGTTCTGTTGCAATTCAAAACTGCTGTCTCCATTATGCCTCACCTGGCTCTGCAGAAACATTGCAGATATATTTCATTGCTGCTGCTTCAGTTATCTGGAAACCCAGCCAGATGGGCGGGGTATAAATATTATTATTATTATTATTATTATTATTATTATTATTATTATTATTATTATCTTTGAGACAAGGAAACTGCTGTGGCAGCAGTGGCTGGTAGGCAATGTATGTTTGGGGTTGGTCCGCCACTGCTACTAGCCTAGCTGTTTGAGCTAACAGGCGAGGTGTCTTGCGACAGGCTGACAAGCTTAAAACTTGGCCTCTTGAGCCGAAGCCTGTGAAGTAGCCTTCTCCCTTGTGGTTAACCAAAAAGGTGCAGTTATTTTGGAGCGAGGGTGGCAGCATTTAGAAATATGTAGGAATCTGCTGTACTCAGTTTGTTCAATGTACTCCCTTCCTTCCAGGCAGATACTTTGTGTGCTCTGGCTGGCAGTCATCCCTCTGGTAGTGTGTGGGCCTAGACATATGCCCCCCAAAAAACTTATGCCAAATCATGTTCATAGCTAAAAACTGGCACTTAGGCTTGTGTTTAAAGTTCCATATTTGGTGAATTCAAGATTTCTATGCTGCAACAAAGAACATACTCTCTTCCTCTGGCCCTCTGTTTTATGCAAAGGGTGAAGAGACTGGCGAAGACCTACCGGTACTTCCTTTTTAGGGAAATTAAGTCATAAAGAGGCAGGGTTCTACTCTTTATATAATGACACTCATTGTAGAATAAGGAGAGACTGGTACAAATGATCCAAGCGTTAAGCTTCAGCATCCTCTGTGACATTACAAGGGATTCTAGGGTTCAACTCTTGGATTTCATGCTGCTTCAATTTGAGTCACTAAAAATAAAACCACCCTTAGCAATTACTTTTGCTGCTTTGTGCATTATCTAACCCTTGCCTTTCAGACTACAGTATCATGATTTTTTTTTAGTTATGAGCCCAGTCTGAATTACCGTAATGGCTCTGCTAGTCAGTTTAGACTTGCATGGTGTTACAACCAAATACATGCAATAGAAAAACATACTAGTTGGGGAGGCGGGGTGAGACTTTGAGCAATGTTGAAAGGGTGTTTTAAAATGGTCATGCAGGAGGCAGCATATTTAAATACAAAACACCTAATATGTGCTAATGTTTAACCCCCTCACACACCCACGTACCATCTCTTTTGCATGGAGTTGGACAAGAGGCAGGGAAAATAAATCAGATAGGTGTTTGGGAGAGGGAAGATAGTGAAGCATTTTCGATTAATTTCTGTGTTCATTACAAAGAATAGGAGGACTTGTTCTGAAATGGAGCATCTGTGGAATAGCGCTATTGAAAGTGAAATAATATGTTCAGAATACATTATGGGGTGCGTAAAGGGGGAGTATTTGCAGCATATTGGGCACCGTGTCACCAAGAGCTTTTGCTGACTGGTTATATGCATTTTATCCCTCTCATACTGAAATGAATGAAAGTTTCTCTTGCCACATACAGTCAATTTGTTGCAGGATTATCACCACTGTGGTTTAACATGTATTGGATAGTATTCCAGGGTACTGTGCAGAATGCAATGTGTGAGTTGCACGATTCTTGCCCAGAGGGTTCACTTTAGACAGAATGAAAAACCCATTTCCCAAGCAAAGCCACCTGGCCACTAACTTTAATTCTCCAGTACCAGGTTAAACTTGTTTCTTCTTTTTGATGGAATGTGATGAGTTGATATGTAGTCCATGTATTGGTGATGTTTTAATGCTGTTGCTGCTCTGTATCTTTTATGGGTTTGGGCTTGTTTTTAATGTTAAATACATACTGATAGTGGTTTTTATTTACAATTTTGTGTGGTTTTATTCTGGTGTAAATTGCCTAGAGGCTATTTTTGTGCAAGACAACTGAGCTATAAATAACACTAATAAGGACATTCTATACAAGATCTCAAAGTAGCTGTCTTATTACAGAAAAATTTCAGAAACAGGCTGGAAAGAAAAGTTGCTGAATTGCAACTCATTACCAAGCTTAAAACCATGGAGAGACCTGGTCTGAATAAGGACATTGGATTCTTATCTCATTATACACGATGAAGCTTTCTTTAGCCATCTCACCCCTTGCTTTTTCCTGCAAGACCAATTGCAGTCGTTAACAGTCGTCAACAGGTTTACCACTCCTATCAGCCAATCACCCATTCCCACCACCCTTCTGAGTAATACCCCTCCCCACCTTCTGACTATACATAAGGGTCTGGTGAGGTTCTGTTTCAGTGTATCTGAAGAAGTGTGCATGCACACGAAAGTTCATACCTATGACAAACTTAGTTGGTCTCTAAGGTGCTACTGGAAGGATTTTTTTTGTTTTTGTTTCAACTGCGTCAGACCAACATGGCTACCTACCTGTAACTAATAAGGATAGGCAGAGTGAAAGTAGCAGCAGAAATAAGGCTTGAAAGGTGGGAAATTTATGTAATGAACATTTTTTGAAGAAATGGGAGAGAGGCACTATTCAGCATATAGGGTCCATTGCCTACAACGTGGTTTTGAGGGAGGATAACATAAATGCAAGATCTGCAGTCCATAGGCGGTTCAAGCACCCCAAAATAGTATCGTGCCATGTTAGCTAAGATTTCTGCTGACAATGGGCAGGTCTATGCCTTCCACAGGGGTGTAAGAAGGCATTATATTCTGGTTTCACCCTGATTTCATTGCATTCAGCACTTTCCATCCTGCTGCATTTTGTTTCCATCAAAACTGACATTTTTTATCTTGGTGTCCACTGTAACTTACAATGTCATTATGTTATTCCACCCCTTTCAGTTCAGTGGAAAGGAAACTCATTGCAAATTAGGAACAATGTAATTGATTATGTATCATTTGTAGACTGAAAGCAACAAGCAGCAGCAAATACCTTCTGTGGATTTATCTCCTTTTAGACATGGGATGAATAAGTGAATACTGCAATTTCTGCTTCTGTTTCTCCCTTCATTGGAATTCTCCAGCATCCTTAGTCTACCAACATAATGTTGTTCTATTTCAGAAGCATTTCTTATGATATAGTTCAGTAAAATGTTTTTGGGTGGAGCTACCCCTCTGGCACCATATCATGTTCTCAAGTCTATTTCTATCTCTGATTTCCCCCAACATACCCTTTTGTGAACTTTTTAGTGCTATTGAAAGCTGTGAGAAGATCTAAAATTCTTGGATAGAAGAGCAGTTTTAAAAACTGTGTGTGTGTGTGTACATGTATGCGCGCTCGCACCCCCCCCAATCTCTCCAGAGTGAAAGTGCCTTGCAAATATGCTGAATTTATCACTAGGACATCAGTGGGACCTAGAAAAGCATTCTTTTTATCAATGAGAGTATGGCAAAACTGAAGAACTCTACTGGTGGAAAGACAAACAGGACGAGACAAAAATTTCACAATATTTATTTATTGTAATAGCAAGCTTATTTATTTTGTATTTAACATCAATGTAGGGAGTTGCATAGCAATAGTTCCACGCCCTTATCCTTTTTTTAATGGATTTCAAGCAGTTACTTACTAGGAAGCATTCTGGCATGGCATGGCAGAATGCTTTGGTTTAGATTTAAAAGAGAAAGAGAGAGAATGCTCAGTTTCATCTTCCTTGCTCTGTCTCTATATAAGGTGAAAGACGAAGAGCTGTAGTTCATTGGTAGAACATCCACTTCACCTGCAGAAGTTCGGAGGTTCACTCACTGGCATCTCCAGGTTGGGCTGGGAAATATTTTCTACAATATCTGAAAGCTTGGCAAGCCTTTGTCAATCAGTGTAGATGGTAGTGAGCTAGAAATATCATTGTTCTGACTTGGTATAAGGCAGTTTCCTATCTTCCTGTGACAAAAACAAATATGGTCCGGTGCAACAAAATTTCCTACCTAGCATGTGCATTACTAGATATTTGAAGAACTGTATGTACTGCAATACTGCTAGTATACAAAGTTGCTTTCAAACTTCAGTGACTCTTCAGTGATATATTGTTATAACGACTATAAACAACTCATATTTCAACACAGGAAATGTTCACACTTCTGTTGTCTTGAGCGCTGGAAAAGGATTGGACATGAATGACAGGCACATATTTGATGGTGGGAGGACAAAACAAGAGCAGAGGTTTTGTGGGAATACCAGATTTTGCCATTAGTAGTCAGAATTTCTCATTAAGGCAGTTTACGCATCTCGTTTTTCATGTAGAGCTTGCTTGTGTGCCCACAGCAGAGAGGTACAATTTTGCCCCTTGCAAAGACACTGAAGGAGCATGCACAAGTTGCTTGTTCTCCTGTTTTGGGCCAGGCCACCCTAAAAGTGTGTGATGCTACCATGGACTGCAAGGCTTGCTATATTTCTGTGACAGAAAGGATAGAAATAATTGGGTGGGTTGAACATTCCTCTGCTAATTTGTTTTTAGGAACCCATTACATTGTAATAGAAAGGAAAGCTCATTTTGTTGTGGTTGTTCTTGAAATAATTTGTTTATGCAATGTTGCATTAGCGACCTGTGTGCCCTCATTACAATTCTGCACCTATCATCTTAAACAACTTTGTTCTTCTGATCTCTGAAGAGTGTTTTTCTTTGCCTGGAAATTTGCTGTAGCTCCAAAGCTGTGCAGTGCAGTTATGCCTCATAGGAATGCTGAGCAGTGTTGCTGTGGGGGTGGGCAGGACACTGTATGCCCCCCCAAAAGTAATACGTGCAAGCAGACGGGAGTGAGTGCAACATGATATGTAGTTTCATGGTTACACAACTAAGCTTTCCAACTTAGTAGCAGGAAATGCTAATGATGATCACATAAATATTTGCTGGTTCAAATTCCTTACCTTCACTTTTCACCATTAAAAAGACAGCTTCCCAGCCTTTGACACTTACAGGAAAGCCCAGATGAGGACATCATAGAGTTTTGGTTGCAGATCACCAGAGGGATGCTTTGTAGAATTCTTTTTTAAAAAAATAAATAAAAAAATCTAGCCTGGGTTTCTTTTCCTTCAGCTACTGAACAGATAGCATTGTTGAACTTACTGGGTTGTTAAATGTTTGTTCAAATTCCTTAAAATGATAAGTGGCAGAAAGACAGTGTTCAGTGTCCTTTTGGAGGAAAGCAATGGGGATTTATGGTATGCTATTATCTGCCTCACTTTCTTTAAATTCAAACTGGGTTTAACATAATGAAATAAGTATTATTGTGATTTCATTGTGAGAATAATTTGGGTATCTGTGAAGTGTCTGGTGATATGTTAAAGGAATTGCCTCATGAGGGGGGATTGCAATCTTATGTGTAATGACATGGAAGTAAGCCACATTGAACATGTAGGATTAAATGCCAGGAAAACATGCATGGAATTGCACTGTCTCAATGACTTCCTAGAGAAAGTTGCATTCACTAAAGATTGCTGTGCATTGGCCATTGCCCCACACTGTCTTACAATGCCTATAGTTTGTTTGGGTCATCCAGTGTACAGTTCTAGGAATACAAAGAGACAGCAGATCTTGCAATGCAGTGACTCCGGCTTCTTGACTAGCCATGAGCAGAGACTGGTGTTCTCTATGCTGTGATAGGGCATATTTGAAACGCTGTCCTGTGTGCCTAGCTAAATGAGGATAGACAGTTCTGTCCCTATGCATGCATGCCCTCTGTTTTAAGATATCATGTTTCTAAGAGACATTTTGACATGCTTCCAATATGATGCTGTCAGAGACTATTATTGTTTGAGTATTTCAGTAACACTGTGTGTGCATTACAGAACACACACATGCATTAAAGAGAAGTAGGCATAGTCTTTTTGGAAAGTGGCTTCCATTTCTTTTTCTTTATAATTAAATACAATATAAATTAGATTATGACAGTTGCTGGAGCAGGCGCCATTAATGGTCTAACTTTCTACATGAATTTTTGTTCTCGTGCCCTCCTATCAAACTTCAGGAGCTTACTTCGAACAACTATTACACGTCACTGTGTACCAAATTCCTTTGGTGGGTTTGCTTGGTTATCTAGAATTCATGGTTGAAAAGGAGGAGTTAGCAGCAGTATAATGGCAATTACCAAGGATTGGAAGAGGGCCATCCCACCCTCATTAATGCAATATTCATGTATAAATTGGGAAATTGCTGTCACGCTGAAGGAATCAAATCTTGCACTTGTTCAGGAAGGAAGACAAGATGATGGAGTTGTTGAAATGTTGAAGATCTTTATTGTGTTTGACAAACTTCAAGACAACACTGAACCCTGTATTTTGTTGATACTTTTGTTTGTTATCAGCTACTGTGTTTTTTTCTTAAATAAAATGTCAGTATCATAATGATCCATGTACATTAAAAACACAATAAATAATAAAATATAGGGCAGAGTCAGAGTAGAAGCAGCTTGCAAAAAATTAATTGTTTTTCAGGAAGTACATCCCATCTAAAGCATAAAATTATCAATATCTCCCCAAAATATGCTGCCCAATATGGCGGTACATGTGGTTTTGGTTAAAATTTAAAGTCTGCCCCCCCCAAGCTTACTATGCTGATTTAAATGCCACTGTGCTCTAGCTGACAAATGCTTGATTCTCATTGCTTGAGAATCACTTAAGCACCCAGCTCTTCTACACTGATCCAAAAATGCAGTATTGGAATAAGTCAGTGGTATCCAATGAAACAGACCTAGTAGCAGAAGGAAGTCTGCTTGTGCAACAGAACTCCCCCCCACACACCTTTCTCTTGCCACACATCCTCTGCACCCTCCCCAAATCTGCTCTGGAGGTTGGGAGAGACCTCAGAATGGATTTAGGGGGGACACAGGGGAAAGAGTGGGATAATGAGTTCCATTGCACAACTGAAAGTCATTGTGTTATATAGGATCTACGTCATTGGATACCACCTAGGGTATTTAGAATTAGAAGTTTGAATGGGTAAACTTATTATTTTCCTTCATGGGTATGCCTAGACTTAGAATGTTGTTCCGTTGTTTACCTCCCACCAGAACCAACACTGTGCTTTTCCAATTGTGTGTGCTTTCATGTGTTAAATTCCCAGCTAGGGGTGATGCAAAATTTTCTCAACTTTCAAGTCCCAAGGCAAATTCAGCTGTCTTCCTGCATTTACCTTTGGATTTCAGACCAAGTGCATCCCTAGTGGATCTCTTTCTAAGGTTCCTCATTGCTGCTGAAGGGGGGGGGGGGAGAATATCCTGGATTGAACTGCAGGAGCCCATTTGGTTTTCTTTAGAGACCTTTTATAAATGCATCGTTTAAAAAAAAGAATACCCTTTTCTAGTTCTGTGGCAGCTTGAGGTTTGCAGTGGCAGAACACAGTATCTGGTGGAAGAAGGTCAAAGTAGATCAAAGCAGTGAGCAGGCAAGAACAGGATCTTGGAGAGCTCCAAAGGAGCCCTACTGGATACATCTATTAAGGCAACTACAGGAAGATATTTCTGCAGGGCAATAGAGCCATCCCTTAGCCTTGTGTAGGCTGACTATATTAGGAGTGAAATAGGTTCTGTCTACCTGGAGCTGGCTGGGTGATTTAAAGGACACACACCTTATTCTATAGTCCTTGGCATCCACAGAGCTGACGATAAAGGTGTACTGCAAAATACAGTGGCAGGTCTGTTTTCTTGGAGAGCCCAGAATTAAGGTTGTTCTTGTTGTTTAGTCATTTAGTCGTGTCCAACAGGCACTCCTGTCTTCCACTGCCTCCCACAGTTTGGTAGGTACTGATATTGGAGTCCTCCATGCACACTTGACAAGGTTATTGGTACTGACAACCCCTCTCTAGTGCTATTGCCAGATTAGTGATTTTAAGTAGAGCTCACATTTCCCCTTCTTATACAAAGTGGGAGTATGGAATGGTAAACCTTGTTAAACCAGGCTGTTTTAATTTTGCTCACCATCTTGGACATGATAAGTTCTCATGAAGCACGTGCTCATGAAGCACATAGTCACTGCTCTTGCAGTGGGAATAACTGTAGCATCTGCTAATCCCTTTTGATGTTCCCATTTCAAATGTTACCAGAGCAATTTGGGATGATGTAACCAAGTCTCTCAGTCTCAGTGAGAGTCTTAGAATTGCTATGATAGATCATTGTTCCAAGCATAAGCAATTATATTATATTGATCTTAATATTATCAACATCATGGCACATGCTGAGCCAAAGTGCTGTACAAGTAATTTAGTGGATAACTATTTGGAGAACTTATAATAAAACTAGCACAAGACCATTTAAAGGTAAAGGGACCCCTGGCCATTAGGTCCAGTCATGACCGACTCTGGGGTTGCAGCGCTCATCTTGCATTATTGGCCGAGGGAGCCGGCGTACAGCTTCCAGGTCATGTGGCCAGCATGACAAAGCCACTTCTGGCGAGCCAGAGCAGCACATGGAAACGCCGTTTACCTTCCCACCGGCATGGTACCTATTTATCTACTAGCTCTTTGATGTACTTTCAAACTGCTACCGTGTTTCTCATATTTTAAGTCATCCCTACAAAATAAGCCATGGCAGGATTTTCCTGAGTTGAAGAAATATAAGACATACCCCAAAAATAAGCCGTAGTGGTGGGAGCAGGTCTGGATGGCGCCATGGAATAGGAAGATGCCTGTCAGCACCCGGAACCGGCTGCTGCTGCCCCTCCAAAATGTCCAGCAGCATGCACCGTGCCAAGCGCTGACCCGGCGGCGGGACTGGCAAGAGCCGCAGTGCGTGCTGCTCCAAGCCCCGACCCGGCGGCGGGACGCAGCAAGAGCCGCAGCGCGCGCTGCTCCGAGCCCCAACCCGGCGGCGAGACCCGGCAAGAGCCTCAGCGCGCGCCGCGTGGAGCCCCGACCCGGCGGGACCCAGCAGCGTGCCCTGCTGAAGCGCCGACAACGCGCGCAGCAGCAGCCAGTTCCGGGCGCCGAGCCGTGACAGGAAGAGGAGGGATGCAGCGGGACGCAGCTACAACGACAAAAAACACCTGGCCGAGCCTTCATTGGCCGCCGCGGCTGCCACTCGCTGGTCCCTCCTCTTCCTGTCGCGCGCGCTGCAGGTCCCGCCGGTCCCGCCGCTGGGTTGGCGCTTGGCGCTGGCGCTGCTCCAAGCCCCAACCCGGCGGCGGGACGCAGCAAGAGCCGCAGCGCGCGCTGCTCCGAGCCGGGATCCGGCAAGAGCCTCAGCGCGCGCCGCGTGAAGCCCCGACCCGGCGGGACCCAGCAGCGTGCCCTGCTGAAGCGCCGACAACGCGCCCAGCAGCGCAGCAGCAGCCAGTTCCGGGCGCCGGACAGGGGAGGTACCATACTGTATTTTTTTAAAAAAATAATAAGACACCCCCCGAAAATAAGCCATAGGCTTATTTTCTTGAGAAAAAAAGATTATAAGACATGACTTATAATATGAGAAACACGGTAGGTTGGCAGGAGCTGGGACCGAGCAATGGGAGCTCACAAGACCATTTACATAACAATAAATGCCTGTGTTTCTCTATGCCTCTCTCCTAGGTGAGATTACACATTTTCCTCTGAATATAGGAGTCTATGAATGTTATGGAACTGTGTAAATGTATCCTTGGGTCCTCATAGTGAGTGTTAACACTAGCATAATTTCCATGCTTGTTGCCATTCTCAAAATTAAGGCTTGATAGAATACCATACCAACAGTGGGAAGAAAGTCCAAGGTAAAAGTTATGGGCCCATTCCATTTTGCATCAGACAAAGGAATGCTTTACATAGAGATGATATCTCAAATCCCCCAAAGTATACAGCAAATCTGTCAAAACTTGGCTCATAGTGGTAAAGTAGGATGTAGACATTGGGGTACTTTGCACCTATTTTGGGGTGTTTTTTAATTTGAGAATTTATTTTTGTCATTGACCAGGAGATGGCAAGATCCAGTTCTTAAGTGAGCCACCCTTTTTGTTTGAACTGGGAAGCAAGAGGCTCAGAACATATTTAAAAGCTCTAACAAAAGCTACAGATTTAAACTAGCTTACACAAGACACATGGGTATTTCAAAACACCAATGCCAGCAATTTATTCTTGACTACAGAAAGACCTCATTTGCTTGCATGCTAAGAGAAGACTGGACGTTGTACCATGTAGTTGAAACCATGCAAGTTAAATGCACCTAAGATAGGCATGCTGCAATGGAAAAATTAGCCCTATTCTCATGACAGCAATGTGATGAAAATGCTCAAAAAGATATGTGAAGTGTTGCTCAATATAAACACATGCAAACAATGCACATTTTGGCAGAAATATTACTGTTTCGTAGCATGCTTGCATCATTACCATGATGTTTTGCCATTATGTGCATCATTTACATGTACTCTATAGCATTTGACCCTTTCCACCCCAACTCCATTTCAAGTATTTATGACTATTCTATCCTTCCTTCTGATTTTGTACGTGAGGAGGTCAGAAGAGAGGCTGGCTTGGCACCAAAGCTAGAATGCTACATCAGTCTAGAGCATTGAGTACATATTGGAAATAGAGAGAACGCTTTCAGATTCTGTCAATAAGTATTGACATTTTAATTAAAATCTTATTAACAACAATGAAAGCAGTTTATTTCTATTTACTAAAAACAAGAGGGTGCTCATTCCCAGATTACTATTTTTAAATGTGTTAAGCATGACTGTGTTTATGTGCCACAGCAAAATATAAGCTATTGTTCATAGTATGAGCCAAATGATCTAATTTACTGGCTGGGGAGACCTGGCCGGATGGGCAGGGTATAAATATTAGTACTACTACTACTACTACTACTATTACTACTACTAGAAGAAACCAATAACAATACCTGAATTACGGTAGCATTATGTCACAATGAGGGATCGTGGTTTGTTCTACTCCAAACAAATCACATTGATAAACCAAGATTTGTTCTTGGCTTACCATTGGTGATTTGCTTGAGCAAAATGTACTGCAATCCATGGTTAAATTACAATGGTTCATTTCCTCCTTAAGCTATTGTGTGTGTGTGTGTGTGTGTGTGTGTGTGTGTGTGTGTGTGTGTGCAAAATAGCCCATATAGGTGCATTTGCGGTAAACCATTAATGCAAACTGGGCTTTTGTTTTGCACGGTGATTACACACGGCTCAGGTACACAAATCTTATGTTAAATCCCAGAAGTATTCAGAGATGTGGTCAAAATGTTTGAGAATTCCTTTAAAGATATTTGAAAGTATCTCATTTTAGAGTTTGTGTGTTCTTTTGTTTTTACCATGTAGATTCTCTGAAATATGCAACAACTTATCACCAGCTAAATTGACTAGATGAAATCTTTTTCTGTTGTTGACATTGTGTTATTTTGACACCACACAACAGGAATAGCTTTGCTACTCATATCAATCTTTCTCTATGTCTTTGTATGTTAAGAAAAGAGCTTGGAAGAACCCATTATTCCTTAAAGCAGTGCATAAGCCCCAAGGAATTGGTGGAAGTCTAAGAGATAATATTTATTTGATGAATTAGACATCCTGGTACTAGTAATACATGTATTTATGATTTGAAAAGAGAGTAGTCCTAATCAGGTGTGACATAACCTGGGAGGAATGTCAACCTGCCCAGCATTTCAGGGTCTGTCATGAAACCCAAGGAGGCATTAATGTGGTTCCCATCCAAGCACTGACCAGACCTCAACTATGCTTAGCTTTATCAGTGTGGAAGCCTGATGTGCCTCCAGACCAATGCTTAAGGAACATTTGATCTAGGCTGAAATATATAATGCACATACAGTTTCAGCAGCATGTGGGGATGGTCCAAAGGTGGTGTGTGATTTTCCACCACACTGCACCCCTACACTTTCTGCCTGCTTCTTGTGCATATGAAATACCGTCTCTCATTTTGTAGGATATTGCAGATTTACTGGAACTGACCACACTGTAGTGCAACTTTTGTACTTAAAATGCATAAATGTATTTGGTGTAGATGAGACTCATGAGAGTTGACTTTCAACTAATGGAGGGTGGTGTATACTAAAGCAGTGCATGTAAAGCTGAACGTTCTGTACAACAGCTTTTCTTTTTTTAAGATACATTCAAAGCTCTTGAAGTGACAGTAGCAATCCCCTTTCCTGGATGATGTCTTCTCTCTTGAGAGTGGTAACATCAGTTTTCTTTTATTATGACTTTGGTATTTTCTTCGCACCTGCTTCTTTTTATTCTTCTTCTTCACTTTAGATTGAGTTGACTATTCATCTTCCTCCCCACCCCACCCTATCCAAGAAATGTTGTAAAAATGAAAATTTAAAATGAACATAATTGCTGTTTTGATTAAAAAATGAAGAAAACAATTTAAAGTAACGATCCTTTTCCTTGAGTGTTTTGTTGTTGGCTGTTGTTGGAGGGTAGCAGGAGATTTATTTTCCAATTTAAATGTCTTACATGTTTTATCAGATTCACTCACCTTTTTTTGCAGATCCTTTGTTCTAGTAGAATGTTCTGAATACCTACTTTAACATTTGTTGAGAGTTAAGAACATTAAGGTTTACTACCTTTAACCTTGAGAGAAAGTTGCAAATACCCAATAAGTCAAAGTATTGAGCTTTCCTTTCTGTTACTTTTTTAACTGCTTGGAAGCTTAGCTAGAATTACAGTGTAGATGGCAAGTATTGGCTTGGATCCAGAGAATCATGAGTGGAGCAAGAAAATATCATTACAGTGGACCCTCTGGATATGAACTTAATTCGTTCCGGGGGTCTGTACTTACCCTGAAAAGTCCGTATCCAGAGGTACCTCTTCTGCGCACACGCGTGGAACGGTAGACCGCTTCTGCGCATGTGTGTGCAGCGAAACCTGGAATTATACACGTTCACAACCTCAAATTATGCTACCCGAAGGTAATGTAACCCGAAGTACCACTGTACTGTTCCATAAACTCTTGTGCAAGCTAAATAAGTTTTCATGCAGCACCACAATATATCAGGAGTTGGGATACAGTATGAGACACCAGTAAGCAAGGAGGACAAAGCCTGTAACATGTAAACTGAATTAACTATCTCAAGAAGGAGCTTGTGCAAATGGAAGAACTCTGGATCTGGGCCATTTTTCTCACATAGCACTCTTCTGCTAATTCTGAAACTACATTTTCATGTCTCTTGGACCCAAGCCACATCATGCAGCCTTGTTCTCACTTTTTAATGCATTCACATCTGATTAAGTCCTGCAAGTTTCACTTCTGCCCCCACCCCTGCAGTCTGAGAGGCAGAAAGAACTTGTTTCACGGTTTCATATATGCATTGCAAATTTCCATTTATTTGCAAGTGTACATAATGTTAGAAATATTTTCCTTGGGTGTGTGAAACTATGCTACGGCTTATAGGAAGGATGCCTGATGGAGAACTGGGAACATTTATAAAATGTTAGAGTGGAGTTCCGTTGATTAAATCATCCTTCTCTGAACAGGTGCCCCCAGATGATAGACTACAACTCCCATCACCCATGACCATTAATTAGTTCTCTGTAAAATATTGCATCTATTATATTTAATAATAGAATCATAATAGAATCATAGTATTGTAGAACTGGAAAGAACCCTGAGGGTCATGTAGTCCAACTCCCTGCAATGCAGGAATCTTAGCTAAAGCATCCATGACAGTTTGTCATCCAACCTCTGCTTAAAAACCTCCAAGGAAGGAGTGTCCACAACCTTTCAAGGGAGTCTGTTCCACTGTCGAACAGCTCTACCTGATGTTTAGTCGGAACCTCCTTTCTTGCAACTTGAATTCATTGGTTCAGGTCCTACCCTCTAGAGCAGGAGAAAACAAGCTTACTCCATCTTCCATGTGACAGCCCTTTAGATATTTGAAATTAGCTGTTGTAACTCTTCTTAGTCTCCTCTTTTCTGGGCTAAACATACCCAGCTCCTTCAACCATTCCTCATAAGGTTGGTTGCCCCTTGGTAGCATTATTTTTTAGTGAAGGAGTTCCAGATTCATATGTTAAAATTCAATGAGAAAAATAGTAATTGGCAAATACACAGGGTTGTATCAAATGCTAATCCAAATCAGAGTAAGTAATGGACATGATGAACTTTGGTTCTTTAATTAAGTATAATTTTGTGATATACAATATACCATTCATGTGCTGTGGCAAGGTGAGTTAATGTAGAAACCAGGTAAGCCACAATGCTTATCAGTTTAGTTTTCATAGTAGCTTAAAGCCAGGTATTGCCACTGGTTCAAGTTCAGGATCAAGCAGGTTTTAGTGTAATCCTGAAGCAGTCATTTTTAAAACAATATTTGGTCTCAAGATAATACTGAATTAAATCCTTTCCTTGTCATTTAAATTTGGGGATGCAGCTAGTACTTCCTTGCAGTCTCTTTAAGAGAAGAAAAATCTTCTACTAACTAAAAATATATATATCATTTTTTTCCCCTGGCCATAATAAAGCTTCCTATTATTTAATATCAACTGTGGGAGGAGAAAAATAAGAAGGCTGGCTTTATATCACTCAGATGGTTTCACAAATGGTTTTGTACAAATTGGGTTAGATAGTAGTGCCAATCATAGAATACATATTCCTTCATCTTATCCATTATTGTTTGTTCTGCTGGATTCATAATTCAAATACTTATTGTTTCTTCAAGGCAAGGATGATGAACTGGTTCCTTGAGTGCAATATTAGACTGTGAGTTTTTGTCGAGATTCTTCAACGGAATCAGAGTATTTGTGGGAAGCATGTAGAGTTCCAGTGTGCTTCAGTGGACGCTTTGATGAACTTGTGGATGGGATTCAGGGTTTAGATTTCTGTTCTCAATAGACTTGGTGTCGAATAAAATCTGATTAATTGATTGATAATTGTTGATGGTTATATTTAATTTAAAGAATCAGAATAAGGCAGCTTTTCAGCCCTTACATCTTTCTTTTTAAATAATAATAATAATAATAATAATAATAATAATAATAATAATAATGCTATGGAATTTTATTCTGATATAAAGTTAAAATTAAATGCTGCAGAAAGAAACAGGACACACAAAAGCACAACTGGATCACTAATTAAGAGAGAAAGGAAACATTGATTACAGTTTTTAGTATATCATGGGAAAGCTTGCTGGACAATTAGAGAAACAGCCTAAAGAAAAGCTTTCAAGAGAAAAGAAAACCCTATCGAGAGAGTCGTGATGTAAGTTATGAAACTGAATTGCCCTGGTTCCCACCCTCTGACATACTGCTCAGTCTCTTGGCTTGAGGGAACCCAAAAGCTTTATTTAAGAAATCAGTATGTGGTCCTAGCATCAGTTCAAGGATACCCAAGTCAATAAACAGTACTGTAAGTAAAGCTAACTGTAAGTAAAGCTTCTTTATGGTAAGGACCATGAAGAAGGCTGATCGCTGAAGAATTGATGCTTTTGAATTATGGTGCTGGAGGAGACTCTTGAGAGTCCCATGGACTGCAAGAAGATCAAACCTATCCATTCTGAAGGAAATCAGCCCTGAGTGCTCACTGGAAGGACAGATCGTGAAGCTGAGGCTCCAATACTTTGGCCACCTCATGAGAAGAGAAGACTCCCAGGAAAAGACCCTGATGTTGGGAAAGATGGAGGGCACAAGGAGAAGGGGACGACAGAGGACAAGATGGTTGGACAGTGTTCTCGAAGCTATGAACATGAGTTTGACCAAACTGCGGGAGGCAGTGGAAGACAGGAGTGCCTGGCGTGCTATGGTCCATGGGGTCACGAAGAGTCGGACACGACTAAATGACTAAACAACAACACAACCACAAGTAAAGCTCTAGGATACATGGCTAGGTGTAGCTAAGGTGTTGTCCCAACACTTGGCATGCCCCTTCCTCCCAACTCATTCACATTGTTCTCATCTCTGCAGGGGAGGGAAATCTACACTGGTGCAAATGGTCATTCATCCTTGGCAATGGGACCTGAGTTCAACCCTTTGAATCTCCTTTGGCCTCCAACCAGACTGGTTGCTTCCTCAGCTACCATGGGAACTTTGCTCTTAGGAGGTGGGGTAAAGACTGAGTCAAACAACTCTCCTTCCTTTCTGTGATGTCCAGCAACAAAGGGGCAGGACCCTATCCCAAGTCACTGCTTGAGTTCCTCCCCATTTCCAAATTGTGAATCATTCTTCCCTTCCTCTTCTGGCAGATCCTGTCATCTGCATTCCAACCTGAGTGGCACCAAAGATCCATGATATGAATAATAGTTCAGGGGGGATGTGCAACTGTACTTTATGTGAATTTGATCAGAAACTTGAAGGTCTTTTAAGTAAGTGATAAAGGGGAAACAGTGACACCATAAAAACATTTTAAAATTGAGATTTATTGCCTGTTCCTGTTGAGTAAGCTTGCAGATCATCATAGTCTTCCAAACGTTATTGATCCATTGTTTAGAAGGTTGCTTGGGAAGCTTCCAATGATGTGCTATGCATAGATTTGTTGCTTTATATACAATTGCTTAAGAAGGCCTTTATGCAGGAATCTAGAGTCCTTAGGTTCAAATTTATGCAAAAAGCATTACATTGTTCACCCCTTCCCACAGTAGAGTAATGTACCACCTACTGAAAACTAGATATTAATCTTCCTTTACATTTGTGTTGGTTGGTTGATAAGGTTGCGAACAAGTTAGAGACACAACACCAATATTAATTTCCCAGAGTTTCACTTCCATCGTTCTCCCATGCCCAGACACTGTCATCCAAAAATGACATTTAGAGGATATTATAAATAGATGGTATCATACTTTAACCAAAGAGAGAACATCTATGAAGGATTCAAAATGTATTTTATAAATAAAAAAGTAGGAATTAGTCTGTGTGTTCAATGAGAGTATGCGTAAGAAAGTGATATAGCTGCAAATATCAATACAAATGCAGTGATATTGGTTCAATTTTTTCAAGACATTTGCATAGTAGAGAGGCTCCCCTTTATCCATCAAGTCAACCAATGTATATACAGTTATTTTCAAACAGGAAAGCCTATGGCATTGTTGTATGCTGTAATTTCTGGAAGATGCAGTACCGAAATTAGTGGAGACGCAGGCCAGGAACCAGTTATATTTTTCATTTCACCATTATTCACATGTAAGTGTGGTGCCTTCAGTCACAGAGCACTGCAAGGATACACCTAGGTCTGTCACCATGGCTAACCCATATCAAGGTATCTGGAGGGTTGTTGTTGTATTTATATCTCAACCTTTTCCCTGACAGGGACATAAGACAGCTTACAGCCAAACTAGAAAAAGCTAAGAACATTGGGGGGGGGGGGGAAGCATAGTTATCACTGTCTGATATATGTGTGTGCATTGATAGGCTGGGAAGCAATGATCAGTTCAAGAAGAAATCTGAGTTGCTCAGCGGCATAGTACGGTACTCGAAGTGGTACTGCTGGAAGTCATTTTGACTGGAGACTGCTGCAAGTATCTCTTTTGAACTTGGGCTTCCATCTTGATCACATAAAAGCTAACAATAACTTGATTATTGGTCAAGATAGGAGTTTGTATATGAGTTGTTGTTGACATCTGTCTGTCTCAAGAGACAATGGAGCGCACCTCCAGGAGTGAAATTAAACTGCTGCATTAGCAGCATCGAAGCAACTTCATCGGTGTGCAAGCCTGGGCAGTAGGTATTGAGGTCCTGGGCTGCCCAGGAGACAAGACCCCATTCTGGGCCTCACTGCTGTGGTCCAAAGGAAAGCAGAGCAATATGTTTGGCTCCAGCTTGACTGCAGGAGTTGCCAGAAAGAGGCATACAAGGTGCCATCCAAGCGCTTTAGGAAATCCATTCCATATTTGTATAGGGTTTACTCCTTAGCTTTTTCTTCTCCCCAAAATATCCCACAAGGCAGTGGAGGATTAGGATCAGAGTTTTCCTTCTAGATGGGCTACCTTCCCTGGTTGATCCTCACATGCTTTAGCTGGCTTGTCAAAGCTGTTCATAGGATGTGGCCCCTGTGAGCTCTCACTTGTGGCTCCTAGGAGCTTGTTATATGAAGATTGCTTGGAATAAGAGGAGTCCTGGCAAGATATTAATCCGTATTTTGGCTGTCTGTGATAACCTATTCTCATAGGTGCAACTATGCCTGAAGGAGTGTCCCCCCCCCACTGTTCAGCCCGGACACTGAGGTCCAGCGCCGAGGGCCTTCTGGCGGTTCCCTCGTTGCGAGAAGCCAAGTTACAGGAAACCAGGCAGAGGGCCTTCTCGGTAGTGGCACCCACCCTGTGGAACGCCTTCCCACCAGATGTCAAAGAGATAAACAACTACCAGACTTTTAGAGGACATCTGAAGGCAGCCCTTTTTAGGAAATCTTTTAATGTTTCTGTTGGAAGCCTCCCAGAGTGGCTGGGGAAACCCAGCCAGATGGGCGGGGTATAAATAACAAATTATTATTATTTTATTATTATGTGGGCCAGCATGCTGTGGGGTATGCACACCACCAAGCCCCTGAGATGTGCATGTGTCACGTCAGCACACCGCCGGGCATGCGTACACCATGTCATCACACCCCGCAACATGCAGAAATGATGTCAGCACACCCTGGGCACCCGCTGTTGCAGGGGCAAGGTGGCACACCTGCCTATTCTAACTTCATTTATTTTAAAAAATTCCTTCAGTAGCACCTTAAAGACCAACTAAGTTTATATTTTGGTATGAGCTTTCGTGTGCATGCACACGAAAGCTCATACCAAAATATAAACTTAGTTGGTCTTTAAGGTGCTACTGAAGGAATTTTTTTATTTTGCTTCGACTCAGACCAACACGGCTACCTACCTGTAACTACTTCATTTATTTAGTTTCTGAGGACTTGGAGTTCACATTTGGAGGTACCATATTGAAGCTGGATATAGGGAAGTTGCAAGTATTACAGCTACTCAGTATTTTTTAGGTGTCCCAAGGGCAATGAATTGATCTGACTTGAAGATTTCCTGCAGCATCAGAATATCAGGATGTTACTTAGCAAGGGGGTTGCACAACCCTCTTGCATATGACAGGTTTGTGAAGCCTTTTACATTCCAGGATACCACTTATTATCTAAAAAAAGAAAGAAAGCAATTTGGAATCTTTTCATCACATGAGCATTAACATGTTCCTTTTAAGATGCAAACAATTTTCTTACCGCTTATGAATATTACAAGTTTGAGTCACCAAAATGAGTCTTCATTTTGTGATTAATTTCTAATTTTGGAAATATTTCGTATTTGATTCTGGACAAGGTGTTTAATAAAGAACTTATTTAGTTTGCTTTTTTACTTAAGGGAAGTTTTAGAGGAGCCTCTTTCTATGCTGTTTCAGAGTAAAGATGAATGAATAAACTCTAATTGAATGAATAATCTCACACTGGGTTTTGAATCTGAACACACAGCTTACTGCTTAAACTCTGAATACTTTTAAAAGTTCAAGGACATATTTACACCACAAACATATATCTGTTTTTAACTGTCATAGCATTTCCCCCAAAAATCCTTAGAATTTTAGTCTGGTATAATACCAGACCTCTTCTTAGAGATTCGTAGTCCCACTACCCCACTTCAAACTACTGGTACATGCCCAACTTTCTTAAAGAGGGAATGCCAGTTCCAACAGAATATGTCTGTGTTGTGGATACATCCGAACTTCAGTGATGTACGGTAATTTATTAACTTGTTCCAGTTAACTAGAGTAGTGGTATTCTGCATTCATCTGTGGATTGATTTTCTTCAAAATCATAAAATCTAGATCTAATTTTTTTTTAAGATGCTCTTTTGATAGAAAGGCTTTTGTGTATCATTAAAAAAGAAAGAAAACCAGATGTGCATATTGCATCTACTATATAAGCCAGGAATAAACAATACATTTATCTTCCAGATGTTGTGGTCTGCAACACCCATCGTCCCTAGTCAGTCTGACAAATGGTCAGGGATGTTGAAAGTTGTAGTCTAGTACACGTCTGCAGGACATCATGTTGTCTACTTCTGAATTAAGCAAGCTGTGACTTCCTAAACCAAGCTAGACTAGTAAGATTACATTCACTATATTGGTGTTGTGCCTTCCGCAGCACACAGTTATGGATCATAAACAAACAGTTTATTCCGTCCTCCTTAGAAGCAAGGACTATGTGGTTCTTTCATATCCTCTCAACATTTGACAAAGGTAAATAGTCAACATATGTCAGATTAAGCGTTCAAGGTATTTGAACAAACAAGCCACAACAGTATGAGCTAATGGCATATTTTCCTCAAGATTTTTTTAAAAAAGTTTCAGGATTGAATTCGGTGCAGTTTTGACAATTTTGTATGCACAGTTTTTAAAACTTTTTGTTTCTATTTAAAATATAGTTTTAAGACTATATATGTGGTGTGAGATTTCTGCTGCCCTCTTAACAGCAGTCTGGTCTGCTAAATAATATGACACTTAACAGTTAAGTTGTAGCACTGCAATTTTTCCTTTGTCCTTTCAATTTGATATATAACTTGAAATATACTGCATTTAAATGTGATGAGGAGTGATACATAGAATTTCTTCCACCCTTCTCGTATTCTGAGGGGTGCAGGGATAGACCAAAAAAAAAAAAAAGACAAGGTTAGACAAGTAATTAACCTTATCTATATTGCCTGATGCATACCCCCAAGCTTGGAACATACCCCCATTACAGAGGACAGCTTTGCATACTGCATCCAATATATAAGTCAACCATGTATGCCTTGACTAAGTTGTGCTGGTATGGTTGTGCTGGTACTGTATATTGGAAACTGCTGTAATACTGTGAATGCTTTGGGAAGAATGCAAGCTGAACTTTTGATGCAAGAAGAGCTTTTCCTATTACTGCTATTGGCATTCACCGCCTTGTAATGAACTTAGCAGGCCTGTATACAGCTGTGTGAAACTTGGATTGTGCGTGTGTTTTGCTACTCTTCTTGTTTTGACTCTGTGTGTCGCTGTGTGTTTCTTTGTTTTGCCTGACTCAGAGCTGAAATAATGCAGAAACATAGAGTATCTCCTACCCACCCCGACTCTTCTGTAGCTTCCACCTGAAAGCACAAATCCCTGTCTGGCAACCATGGGGAAGAAAAGATTAATCCTGGAGGCTGAGCTTGATTTCACCCAAAGAAAGCTGGGCTAAAGTCAAAGCCGAGCTAAATTCAAACTACATACCTTGTCTGATTGAAGGTTCATCTTGAAAGCACCACTGAGTTCAGCATGCAAGGGAGCCAATCTCTTACAGCTATGATCCAGAAATGGTTTTAAAGACCATATGACAGACAATCCAATAGAAAATGCATAGATAAAGAAAAGCTTACAAAAGGTAAATTGAGTTGATCAATACTTGTTAGTGGTGCATATCACACTTTTGGAAGGGTATCTGTCTTGTGGAAAGACTGTTGAAAGGAACATAGAAATAATAGCAAAGCTAAGGTATTTTTAATGTAGCTAGTGCATTAGATGTACACCTGCAAAAAGGACAGAGTGTTTCTATGTTTAAAAAAAATGGCATGAAATAAAATGACATTTCAAGTTTTTGTGAGGGCTGCTTGACCTGTTGCTGTGAAAACTGGATACCCAGAGTACAGTCTTGCCTGCTTGCAAATACCTATGCCACATTCAAGAGTTCTTTTTGTAACAAATGAAATACAGAAAACATTTTTACAAAACAGAGTTACTTACTTTTTAAATAAATTGACTCTCAAATCGCTAGGAACCTCCAAGACTGTTGTTATTCTTTTAAATAACATCGGTAAATATACAAAGAGTGAAATGTAATCATTCACCACTCTAGCCAGTGAAATCATGGGAAAATTGGTAGGCTTTAAAGCATACTTGAAAGGTATATCAGTTAAGAAGTTAAGTAAATAACGGGGTTTTAATACAAAGTGGATGAATGTATAACAAATTTGACTCAATACAGTGTGTCACACGTGATTGAAATTCCTGCTTCTATTTTAGAAAACAATACAATGCTTTCTGTAGCACTTGAATGTACAAATTAATGTGCAGGTGCACCTCGGTTTAAGAACAGGCCTGTTTACGAACTGTTATGTTTAAGAACTCCGCAAAACCGGAAGTAGTGTCCCGGTTTGAGAACTTTACCTTGCTCTAAGAACGGAATCTGATCGGTGGAGGGGCACCGGCGGCAGGAGGCCTCATTAGGGAAAGCACGCCTCGGTTTAAGAACAGTTTCGGTTTAAGAACAGTCTTCCGGAACGGATTAAGTTCATAAACCGAAGTACTACTGTATTACATTAACAGCTATTGCAGAATGTGTTGCAATAGCTTTCATCAACGATGGTATCCTCCTGGACTATCTGCTGGAGATGGGTATTGGGTGTGTGTGTGAACTGTTCTTTGGTGGTTCCAGGCTTATCTCCAGGGGTGGTAGAATTGGATGGGTGCTTCTTAGTTCCTGGCTTTTTAGCTATAGGGTATCACAAGGCATTGTATTGTCTCTGATGCTATTTAACATCTACATGGAGCAGTCTTTAGGCGTTTGGGAGGAATACCGGTATGCTGATGATACCCAACTCTATTTCTCTTTCATGTGTGAATTGGGAATGACTGAGAAGGCCCTGGATAAGGCCAAAGAAACTGAGTCTAAATACTGGTAAGATGGAGGCACTGTGGAGGAATAGTTCCCAGCTCCAGGAAGTTGGTATGTTACCTCCCCTGGAATGAGGTTGCACTCTCCCTGAAGGAGGAAGTAGGTAGTTTGGGGGTGCTCCTGAATCCAGCTCTGTTACTGGAGATGCTGGTATCCTCAGTGTCTAGGGCTGCCTTTTACCAACTTGGGTTGGTAAGACAACTACAACTCTTCCTAGATCAGGATAGCGTGACCACAGTTGTCCATTTACTGATAACCTCATGGTTCAATTAGTCCAATTGAACCCTATGATTTGGACGCTGAAGCTGGTGCAGAACAGGGCAGCTAGGTTGCTTGTGGGGGCAAGCTGCCACCAGCATATAACACCCTGCTTGCAGGATTTGCAATAGGTGCCATTCTGCTGCTGGGCTGAGTTCAACGTGCTGGTACTAGCAGAGAAGTCTGAAGACCAAGTTCCTTGAGAGAGCACCTTATGCCTTATACAGCCAGTAGATCATCGCCGTCTGTGGGAGAGTCTCTTCTGCAAGTTCCAAAGATCTCAGAAACCTGTTTCACAATAACTCAGGGCAGGGCTTGTAATATAGTTGCCCCTGCTCTGTGGAATGGCAGTCCTGTTAAGGTACAACAGGTGCCCTTTCCTGAAGACAGGCTTTCCTAGCTGGATAAATGGGTCTTTACCCTGAGTGTCTATTTTGTATGGTTTTAGTCTTGATTTAAATATATTTGTTGTGGTTTTCATTTTTCATTATCTTTAGTGTAAATAGCCTTGAGACTTTTTTTAGAAGGCAGTTAATAAATAATTGATAATAATGATGATGATGATAAGAGTAGTGGTACTCACTATATATTTTTATAGCAGCCACAGCCCACAAGGTGGGTTTAAATGTTTTAAATAAATCGACTGCATCTGTGAAAATAATTTTGTGGTGGGATTACTTGCATTCATACAAGAGCTATGCCCAAGCCATGCTGAAACTGTGCTATTAATATTTGTGATTGTCTCTTTCATATTTTTTAAATAAATAATCTGAATGTAAGGTTTTGAGTGTGTTCACTGTTGTCTTCACCTGCCTTTCAGAGTGGCTGCCACTTCTTTTGTTTTTCACATGCCAGCAAGCTAGAGAGGACCATGAAGCAAACAGGGTAGCTGGAAGTTCTTTAAAATTATTGATGACAAAGAATTAAAAGCAGAGTCCGATTCTGGAATGTGTGGCATAACAGATAACTCTGGTGCTTACACTAGTAAATGCCTGAATTGCCAACTGGAAGAGCTATGAGAATTAACCATTGTGTCCTTTAGTATTGTGTACTTTAGTATTTAGTATTTAATAACCTCTTCTATAACTTCACTATTCTGTTTGCCACTATTTTGATAGAGGTGGGGGAAAAGGTTAAGAGAAAGTGATTTTGCCAAGGCTGCTCAGTGTTGGAGATTCATTCCCAGGGTCTGCAGTCATGGGATTGTTGTCTATAACATGATGGTGGATGTTTTTCATTCCACAGAGTGGGAAGTGACGAAGACATGATGTTTGTGTTACTGTGTTCCGTGAAGTGGGACTATTGTCCTTTGTTCTTTCTCTTTGCTGTCTGATGCTAGAGAGAGAGGGAGCCATGTTGCAGTGCTCTGTGTGTGTTTATATGTAAATAAAAGTAGACTAGCCAAAATGCTGAGTTGCTGAGGTCTGTTACGCAATTGCGAAGACTCTGTGGATCCCTGAGTGGGCTGATGTTTCTTGGCATCAGTCGCTGTGATGTTCGGGCTGAAGAAAGCTTTTGAAGCTCCTGAACAATCGACCAGGAGGGAGGGAACATGCCAGTCGGGCATGTGCCTCTTCCAGGGTCCTACTCATGTGTAGAAGATCCTAACACCCAGTGTATTTTCTTGGGTGAGCCAGGATTTGCACCTGGATCTTCCATATTCAAATAAAATACTTTTCAGTGGAGTGCAGTGATGTTTTACCCTTGCATGTCGTGCTATTTGTAAGTTTTGGCTGATGAATTGCCATTAGAATTTCAAGATCCTGGTGCCAGTTTCTTTTCCCTTTGATATATTAACTACACTAGATCAGTTTCAACAAGAACAGCTAGTTCTTTTCAAATGATTTGCTTCTATGTTTTGTTTTCCTCTAAATTGTAAGTAAGATATTTGCATTCACAGAATGATCACAATAAGAAATACTTGCATTTGCTTATCTTTTAAGTGAGATGGATTGATGCACAGTGCTAGTGAGTAACATACCTAAGAACAGGCAACCTATTTGTGGGGTCGTCCCCCATATAAGCAAATGGGTGCTTCCTGCCCCCTATATTTTTGGAAGACTGCAAACAAAACATAAACACTATTCAAATGCAAAATGAGAGAAGGTTAATGGTTCTACTGAAAATGTCATACCTGACTAGTCACACTTGACAAAGACTCTGTAAATAGGGTTAGTCTGAAAAGCACAAATTTCCTGTTAAAAAACCCCACAATGCAAAGTTGTATTGAGTGAGTTCTATCAGAACGGCTGAGACAAGATTCTATATTGTACAGGCACATTCTGAGTAAAGGAGGGTGGTGGGGAAGGGAAACAGAGTGCCCGTGCCCACTCTCCCCTCCTCCCATGTTCGTTTTAACTCACAGTTATGAATGCCTGAAAAACACATACATAGCACAAAATGAATAACGAATGTATTTCCCGGAGAGGAGTCTGAGCCATCATATAGGTACAGTTTCCCCTCTACCATATTGGTGGTGTTCATGTGCATACTGCCTCTGACAGTGGATGGGGTTATCAAGCTGTTGATTCTGGATGAGTGCAAGTGCCACAGCAGTGCCAAGGAGCAAACTGAAAGGCCACCTTACACTTCAGTTTTACATTTCACAGTAAGTGATCTGAAATCAGAACGGAACACAAGACTTGACAAGAAATTGCTGTCTGTTGTGGATTCCTGACACGTGAACCTGAATGGCTTACTTGTTTGTAAATTATTGCCACATTCACATGTTTTCAGGGAATACCCGAAGCATGTTAAGTGTGCACCTAGAAAGTATTGTGTATGAAGCAACTCTTAGAGAACATTGTTGCTTACTACCACTGATTGCTACTGCTTCTGACTCTTCTGTTTTCAGGCTGCTGCTGCTGCTGCTGCTGTACCTGCTGCTCTTTGGAAGCAGAGGCGGCAGAACAGGTGGCCCTGTTTTATCTACCCAGGAATACCACCTGTGCAGAGACATCAAGGAGAATGGAGGTTTCTTTATTTTCAAAGGGCAGCGTAAAATGGTTGCTTTTTTATAAAATGTATGTCGCGTGTAGCTGATATGATAAGATACGCTATTGATTTATGCTCTTTCAGGATGCTTCTAAGGCACGCATTTATTGTTTTTGACATTTTACAGAATACTGAAATTGGGACTGCGTTTTTGCAGTGTGCTTGGCCTATTTCTCCCCGTGTTTTTGCAGGGACTGTTGGAGGAGTCTAACTTTGCTCATGAGCCTGGCAGGGTGCTAACGTGCACTGATAATGTATTGCTTCCTTCTCTTTCTTTCAGGGAATATGTGGGAGACAGTGGACTTCATGCTTCCGACATAGGAACAGAACCAGATTAGGAATCTCCACTTCTGAGAGAATGCTGGGAATCTGCAGAGGGCGACGGAAATTCCTGGCTGCCTCTCTGACTCTCCTTTTTGTTCCTGCTGTAACCTGGATTTACCTGTTTGCTGGGAGCTTTGAAGGTAAGAGGGAAAAGCCTGTCTAAAATTGATGGGTTTTGGGAGCTGATGAGTTTGGGGACTTTTGTTGCAGTCACTTTAGATCTAGCAGCATTTGGAAAGATGGGATGAAGTTGTCATCTGTTGCCTCCCCCATTTCTCCACCCACTATAAAAAGGGGGGGGAGGCGATGCTGTCTGCACCCTGACATTTTCAGTATCTATTTTCCAGACCTCTTACTTAGCTAACTTCTGTGGTTGTGCCTATTTTGAGGGTTGTAGCACAAACTGATTTATTAGCATCATAGACTGATTTTATATATACAGTATCACCTTCCTTCAGCAACAGTATTTGTTTAACTGTCTTGTGCAGACTGCCAGTTGAACCCCAGTACAATACAAGCTGTTTGCCTTCAACTAGGAGTAAAATACCAGTTTTTGCTTCCCATATTCACACAGTAAACTATTTATGATCTGAACAGTGTTTAAAACAGAGCAACATTTTTAAAGTGAAATTTCTCCTCTTCATAAATGCATGTCCCCTGCAACTGGCAGTTCTGAGCTGGTGACAGCATTGCTGGAAGCAATCTGAGTATATTTCATGATTCAAACTCTGTGCTTGGAAAAATGAAGAAAAATAAATCTACATTTTAGTGGAGGTCTGATAATGCAATCTATTGACAACAACAACAACTTTTTTTTTACACCACCCATCTGATTGGGTTGCCACAGATATTCTGGTTAGCTTCCTACATAATATACAGGTAAAAAGGTAAATGACCCCTGGACAGTTAAGTCCAGTCAAAGGCAACTATGGGGTGCGGCGCTCATCTCACTCCAGGTCAAGGGAGCCAGCGTTTGTCCATAGACAGCTTTCCGGGTCATGTGGCCAGCATGATTAAACCGCTCCTGGTGCAACGGAACACTGTGATAGAAGCCAGAGCACACGGAAACCCCGTCTACCTTCCCGCCACAGTGGTATATATTTATCTACGTGCACTGATGTGCTTTTGAACTGCTAGGTTGGCAGAAGCTGGGACAGAGCAACAGGAGCTCACCCCATCATGCAGATTCGAGCTGCTGACCTTCCAAACGGCAAACTCAAGAGGCTCAGTGGTTTAGTCCACAGCACCACCCGTGTCCCCTACATAATATACAAATATACAAAATAATATACAAAAACACAGCAGCAACACAACAGAACATCACACATTAAAAGTGTTCCAATACAGGGCTGTCTTCAGATGTCTATGGAAGGTGTTTCACAGGGTGGGTGCCACAATCGAGAAGGCCCTCTACCTGATTCCCTGTAACTTCACTTCTCATAATGAGGGAACCACTGGAAGGCTCTTGGAGCTAGACCTCAGTGCCTGGGCTGAATCATGGGTGCGGAGACCTCCTTCAGGTACACAGCACTGAAGCCATTAAGGGCTTTAAATGTCTACATGTACAGAAACACTTAAAACACACACAGCAACAAATTACTGAATGTCGTTGCTATTAGTAGTTGTCAGTCAAGTCCTTTCCTCCTCCATATACCCTCTGAAAAAGATGTGACCAACTACCCGAAGTTATAAAGAACTTGTAGGCTCACAGGATGAAACAACCCTGGTTAATACTTCTCTTACTGAGGTTAACACTGTATCAGCAATGATGGGAGATGTAGGTAAGCAACTTCTGGAGTGCCATAGATTCCAGCCAATGGAATGTCACACTCTCTGCTGATGTTGTCATTGCGGGTGTCAACATATGCTTACATAGGCAAGTATTTAGTTAATTACAACTTGGCTGTCCCATAGTCATTGCATAAGTGCTTTCTAGAATAAAACATTAATGGAAGAGTGAGAAATTGGCTACTTGAAATCAGAATGGCTTTTGCATGCTGAAGAGGTTTGATTTCTCCCCTGCCCCTCCTTGCTCTATAATTCAAAGCTCTCCGTTTTTAAAAGAAAAGAAAAGAAAAAGAAAAGGTGGCTTCCTTTCCAAATTATTATTTCCTATCTTCTGTTTTACAGTTCAGCTGTAGATAATCCCATCTCCCAGTTGCTTAGAGGCATTTACGAATCTGGAGTGTAAGTGTCATGCAACAGGTGTCTGACACTCTCCTCCCACCCCCCAAAGTAAATGCAAGAGCAGCAGGCATTCAAACAGCTTGAGGACAGCAGCATAGATAGGAAGATAGTTTGTCCAGGTTTGTGTCAAAAGATGAACATGGTGTGCTGTTTGAAAGACCCAGCTCAGTAGTAAAAGTAAGTTTTGAATTCCAGAGGTCCTATGCTCAGTCTCTCACATCTTCAGGAAGGATTGGAAAAGGCTTTTGTTTGAAACCCTGGAGAGCTGATGCCATTTTGTAGACCAGGCATCCCCAAACTGCGGCCCTCTAGATGTTTTGGCCTACAACTCCCATGATCCCTAGCTAACAGGATCAGTGGTTGTGGAAGATGGGAATTGTAGTCCAAAACATCTGGAGGGCTGAAGGTTGGGGATACCTGGTGTAGACTATGCAGAGGTAGATGGGCCAGTGGTTGGAATCTGTAAAGAAGCTTCTTGTCTTTCTCTCCCTTCCCCATACATTGTGCTATCTTACTTGGTATAAGGAAGCTTCTCCCCCGCACCCACACCATAGAATCTTAGAATCATAGTTGGAAGGGACCCTGAGGGTCATCTATTCCAACCCCCTGCATGAATATGCAGCTGTTCCTTACAGGGATCAAACTTGCAATCTCAGTATTATCAGCACCACATGTGTGTTGTTGCATTTGTGGTGTCTAAGAAGATAGCAATATTGAATGTTACAACAATACAGAATTGTTCTAATTATGTACAAAGAAAGGGGGAGGCATTCACCAATAAATTGCACTGCTTACAAAATAAACAAAAAATAGCTCTTTTGGTTTAACATTGTACTCCAGGCTTCATTGTCATTTCAGCAAGCAACGTAAACAACAACATAGCAAATACAAAATACAAGTAAAGAGTTACTCAACAAAATAGAAAAATAATAACAGATAATTTTTAAAAAGAAAGGAAAAAGAGAACTAATTAGCTCTTGAGCCATTATTTGCCAAACAAATGAATCCAATAACTATCTTAATATATATATATATATATCTGGATATATAGACAGTGAAATTGAAAGAGCTCTAATTAGCCTAATAAAAACAACCAGTGATTAAGAAACACAAATAATACCTGGATGGCATTTTAACAGTTTTTTCAACACTGAGATAGTGTTCTTATTTTAAACCTTTTCCATGCATTGTTCAGCTTTCCTTTGGACCACATCAGTGAGGCTGAGTAGGGGGTCTTGTCTTTTGGGCAGCCCAGGACTTCCATATACACTGCCCAGGCTTGTACTCCAGAAATGTCACTTCAGTGCTCCTAACGCAGCAAAAACATTGTGGGAGGCAGCAGTTACAAGTTAACAGTCTCTGCAGCCACAGCAGGCGCTGTGATTCTCCAGCAGTTTGATTTCACCCTCAGGGGCACACTAATGGTCTGTCGAGACAGATTGATGCCTACAACAAACAACTCCATCAGCCACATCCAGCATGGCTAATGATCTGGTGTGTTGGGAGTTAAAATCAAACAACATCTGGAGGGCCACAAGCTGCCCAGCCTTGCAGTAATCACTGCCTCTGATGCTGCCTCTTCCAGTGCATACCAGTAACATAAGTTTTGTGGCCATAGTCAGTAACTAGCTTTTTTTCTGGACTGACACTTCAAATGCAGAGTGAGAGTACATGGGTCAGCAAAGTGATCTTCCACCATGTTCTGTTACGGCAATTATATTTCCCCCTATCTCCTGCCTTTAGTTAGGCAACTAGGAAACTTACTTTGGCTTTGACGGGGGACACCAGGTTCTGAACAGTAGTTTTAGGAATTAATTGTCCATTTGCTTTAGTTCAGCTTACCCCAGCTTTCAAGCCTTACTTACATTAGCAGGCTCCGAATAGACAATCTCAGCTTCCCTACCCCCCTTCCTTTCTTTTCCTTTTTTTCTTGCAGCAGTGGCTGTTTCCTTTATGGGCTGGGGGATTTAAATTTTCCGATCTTACAATTCAGCACCTCAAAACCCAAAGGAGATGAAGGACTCTCATCTGTTTAGCTAACATCTTGAAAGACAAAGCTAATACTGAAGCATGAAAAAGAGAATGAGGTTTATTCCCCGGTGCATACATAAGCAATATTTGAATGAGCAGTGATTCAAAAGTAACTTTAGTTTCTGTCAGATTGAGAGAGGAACTGAGATGTCTTGCCAAGACTAAAACACTGATCTCATATAACCTGATTCCCCCTCCACCTGAGAATTTCTTGTGGTCACTGTTCTTGCAACAGAACAGGCTTGCACAGCTTCTGTGACTCCCCTGGATGAATGCAACCCAACAGCCATGTGAGCTGCAAGGAACTAGATATCCCAACCCCAATTTTGTAATTCTAGGCAGGTAGCAAAACCAGAAATTTTACTGCCACTAATTCCCAACTTGACAGGTGACATTATTTTAACTGATGGGCTGCATTTGACTTGGTAAGTCACATATTGTGCTGGTCTGCTTTAGAAGAGGGAAAATTGCATGATCCTTAGTTTGAAGTAATGAATACATGAGGCTGCTTCATATTGAATGGGACCTTTGGCCCATTCAGTATCATCTACTATGCCTTGCCTTGCAGTGGCTGTCCAAGGTCCTGGAAACTCTCAACACCTGCCCTCATCCTTTGTAACTGGAGGTACTAGGGACTCAACCTAGCACCTTCTCTATGCAGAGCATGTGCTCTGTCACTGAGCCAAGGTCTCTTACCATAACCTGAGTGTTAAGCAAAGGCAGTTTTAGGGCAGTGTGACCATTTCCCCCTCACTGAGCTCTGAGCAGAGAAGGTGCCCAGTAAGCACTTTCCCGGCAATGGGAAGGAGTTATGTAAGCTCCAGCAGGGTCCTAGAGCCCTCTCCTTTCCAAAGCCTAGTTAGTACTTGCCAAGATTTGGGGAGAAGGTGAAAAGATCTAGGACCCTCCTGGAATCCTCAAACCTCCTTCCCAAAGCCCAGCACTGTGTGGGTGCTGGGGGGGGGGGGACTTTAGCCTAGCTTAGGGCACCATAGTACCAAAGTCTGTCCATTTATTCAGAGTTTTAAAAAGAAAATAAATGCAGGGCTGTTAAAATGTTCATGTTTTCCAGTTAATTCTTACCCAAAGCAGAATCAAGTTATTCTAACCTGCAGTTTTTACCATTGAAGACTTTGAAAGGGGGAAAGTGGATTTCTAATTGATGTTTCCCACCACTCCTTAGATCATTATCTCACTCATTTCAACTATTCTACAAACCTTTGGATTGTGGTATTTGGGTTTAGAGAACCTGGGAATGGATTGCCAGCGTTGGAGAGGTTGGGTCCAATTTATTTGTTTAGTTGTTGGTTTTTGGGATTAATCAACTTCCACTCCAAATTAAATCAACTTGTGGTGCTTACAACATTTAAAATACAATCCTACGAGATGATAATAGGAATGGTAAAAGTATTATGAATACTTCTGTATAATCACATCCACATTCAGTGGAAGCCCTTTTCATCTGCCCATTGAAAGCAGCATTCAAACATATTTTTCGCTCCATAAGATGCCCCTGACCATAAGACACACTTAGTTTTCAGAGGAGGAAATGGGGAAAGCCCTGTTTTGGGGGGGATCAGCTCACAGTTGTGCAGCTTCTTTTGCAAAGAGGAAAAGCCCCATTTTTAAAGGATCAGCTCAAAGTTGTTGAGTTTACTTTGCAAAGGGAAAAAATCCTGTTCAAGTCACAGTTCTGCAGCTTCTGATAATCTAATCAGCCAGTCACATGTTGCTGGGGAAACAAACAGCCTCCCTCTGCAGAACATTCAACAATGGAGGCCTGGGCAAGTGGCCGGGGCGAGAGCCCCTTATATCCCTCCCCGATCTCTTGCAATCAGTTGCTGAGCGGCTTCTTTTCAACACCCGTCTTTCTCTCTTGTTAGCCTTTAGCTCTTTCCAAAAAACACACACGCACAATCTGCTTTTTGCCCCTGAGCAATTTGGCTCCAGGGACCACACATTCACTCCATAAGATGCACAGACATTTCCCCTTACTTTTTAGGAGGAAAAAAGTGCATCTTATGGAGCAAAAAATATGGTACTAAGTGGGCATTGCGTAGTAAGTTCCTGATCCCATTCACACACCCCGCCAACCCAGCACATTTCATGTTGTGGTTTGATCAGTTTGACTACAGTAGTTTATTTTTATTTGGTGCTCTGAGTTGTACAGCTTCCATGAGTAGAAGTGATTTGGAAAAATCACAGCCAACGACTGATTAATGCATGTCCGAAAGGTGTCACTAAAAGGGTGGGATGGAATGAGGCAAGGCAGGGCATGCAGGAGCTGGGAACAGAACCCCCACAGTAAATGTCAGGTACTACCAATTTTGGTCAGCAGGGGAGAGACTTCAGCCAAAGTGGGATTTGGTTGACCGCTTCAAATCCATATATGGTAAGACAGAGTTGGCAGTCTTGAATTAAGCTAATTGATCTGTGAATGCTTCCCCAGGGAATTATTTTCTGGAGAATGCTATTCTTCTTGATTACGTTGACAACCTTTAATCCCCCTCCTTTCACTAAACCAGAGCAGCAAATTTCATTGGTTTTTTAAAATATATTCATTTTTAGCCTTGTCCATTTTGGTAGAAAAGCAACTTCCCTGGCCTAATAACTATTGTGAAATCTAAAAATAATTCCACAAAGAGGATCAAACTGAATAGCTGTTTAACATGTCAAATAACTATTCATGCAAATAAGGATTTAATTTCATCACTTAATAGCATCTGTATATTAGGTTCACCAAATAAAACTTGCAATTAATGTATAATGAAATGATGTTTACTAGTAATCTTTTATGCATTAAGAATGGAAGGTGTTTACTCTTTAGAAATGTTTACATCATGAGTACACTAATGCAAAAAACTATTTTAATAATTTAAAGAGTGTAAATTACCAGTTTGCCACAGAGAAACTTGAAACTTATTCAAGTAACCTTGCAAATAGTTGTGAATCAGTTACTACTTATTGCATTTTAACTCCCTATTTTCCAATTAGCTCAGGGTTATATATGTGTTCACCACCCCAATTAATCACAACAACCCTGTGAGGTAGGTTAGGCTAAGAGATCATGAATGGCCGAGGCTGCTCAGTGTTTTTCATGGCTTCCTGGTCCTAGTTTATTATTCATTCATTCATTCATTCATAACCTGCCTTCCCCCCTGATGGGAACTCAAGACAACTTAAAGAAAAAAATAAGAACTGCTAAAAACATAGGGAAAAAAATCTTATTTAGATTAGTTTTTTTAATCTTGTATTATGAAAAAGCTTGAATAAAATATCATGCGGAGAAAACCAATCATGAAAAACAATTGAACGTTTGTAGAACTAAAACTATAAACGTATATAAAATATGTTAAAACCGTATTAATAATTACAATTAAAACAGCACAGCTCCAGCCTTTTCATTCCCCATAACCTGTTGAAACAAAAAAGTCTTCACTTTCTGGTGGAAGGACAACAAGGAGGGTGCCAGTCTAGCTTTTCCTGTCAGGGAGTTCCAAAGTCTGGGAGCAGCCACTGAGAATGCCCTTTCCTTGTGTCCTCACCAAGTGTGCCTGTGTGGGTGGCAGGACCAAAATAAGGGGCTCCCATGAATATCTCAAAACCTGGGCAGGATCATATGAGGGAATACGATCTTTCAGATAGATTAACTCTAACTCTAAAATAATTCAGGAGCTGGAAGGTACCACTTTGTCTGTTCTTAGTCTAACCAGACTGACTCCCCATTCTATTCCATTCCTTTGCCTGTTTTTTTCCTGACTATCCTTGGACTCCCTCCATCTGTCTCTTTCCTTCCCATACACACTTTCCCACCACAGCACTCACTTTGAAGAGGAAACTACAGGGCAGAAGTGTCAGTTCTCTCCAGTGTGTGAAAGGTCATTGCATCAGCTAAGAGGTTGGGATTACATACTCTTACACTGACTAATAGGCCATCAACCGTCTAATTGCACATGTGCACAAACTTACTGAGTTTCAACCCAGACTTAGTCAAGCTTAGAGGGAGCATTTTTTTTTAAAAAAGGAACTTAAATTAGAAATTCCATTGATTTTAGTGGGTCTGCTCTAAGCATGACTGAGGCTGGATCCAACCCAATGGTGCTTGTTTGTTGTATTAAATTTAAATAAGGCCTTGGTATTACAAGGATGGGTATGGTTCTCGTTAAAAACCTTCTCAAATAATTTTCATTGAGTTGACCTGTTTAATCTCTGAACTGAATACCAGGGCAATATTATTTCCCAGAAGTATTAAATATAACAACTTCCTAGTCTGTTTCAAAGTCTGTTTTTTAATATAAAAAGGTAACTGTCTCAAAGGAAAGATCATAGAATATTTTATATGAGCTGGAGTACAAATTTCTTGTCTGTGCGTACATAATTATTGCTCTCCAGCAGCTTTAACAAATGTTCTCTGAACTTTTGCCAATAAATTGCGAAGTGAGTAAATCTAAAAGTTCACTTGAATTTACAGTGTGGAGTGAGGTCATTTATACATCTAAAGTGAGACAGAAATGTTCTTTTTCACTGAAAGTATATAGCGTGCACTGTCCTAACCTTTGGAAGTCTAATGGGACTTAAAGGGGCCACTTCAAATAAGATGGACTATTTCATGGAGGCCCCTTAGAGATCCTTCTCTGTGTCATGTGCCCCATGCAGCAAGCCATTTTGTAGCCCACCTACTGTTGTAGGAGTGATTTGTGGAAACATGGCGGTAATCCACCTGTTAAGGGTTACACATTAGACCAAAGACAGGGGACCTTTTCGACTTGGGATCCAGATCATAATCTATCACACCTCCATGGGCCAGCTTTGACAGGTGAGACAGTGGTCCACCTGCCAATCATCTGATGACATAATTATGCCAGATGATTGAGAGGTGGGTTATCCTGCCCATCTGTCCCTGGCAGGTGGCCATGATTTGTGGGGAATCACCTTGCAGACCAAACGGGGGGCTCCTGCCAAGCCAATGAATTTTGCTCCTAGGTTGGAGATTTCCCCCCTGCATGCACTCACACACACACATTAGATCTAGGGATGCTGGATTGAGGAAACACACTTGGACTGATTTAGCAGTTTGCATGTCCCCCACCAGAGGTACTACACATCCCCTAACACCCAACACATGCCAGCTTTACCTCGTGATTGGAGAGAATATACTTCCAGAGAATTTTTTAAAAAACCTATATTTTTTATAGGTCACTGCTATCCTTTGACATGTCACCCCCCCCCAAAAAAACCCCACCTTTTTATGTGCACCTCAGGAAATTTAATATTAGCAGTGCAGATTAAACACATTCAGTTCATCAGAGAAGATATTAATCTTGTTCAAGTCCAATGGGGAATTTAATTTTCCATATTCTATTTCCCTACCTCATGAAGCTCTGGTGGCTGTCACTTGCACCGACATCTGTGGGACTTTTAATAATCTGGCTCCACAAACTCATCCTGGTGGTTTCATTCCTTTTTATTTCTTCCTTCACTCTTGCTGAATTTCATCACTGCAGGTTGTAATTGAAGACCACTGTCAAGAAACAGAGGGAAAAATGTCTTTCCTTTGTGCAAAGCTGTCTCTGCAGCTGATGGTTTTTGCTAGAGCTGGATAAATTAAATCAGGACATGGTCACATCTGGGAGTTTCTTGCAGAATTCTTTCTAGCTTTCTAAGCATCCCTCTATGCTCTATTGAACATCTGTATGGCTAGACGACTTCTGTGATTGGGAGAGGAGACCCATCATAGTCTCTTTGCCGTTTAGAATTGTAGTGCTCATCAAAGTTCGAAGGTGGAGCATAGGATTTGACTTACATTGCCTGCTTGTTAATACAGTGAGCATTCTTTAAAAATAGTTATTAAGTCATCTATTAAGTTCCATTAAACTTATCAAAAATGTTCCAGAGCAGAGAGGCGTGTGGATCATAGCCTTTGGCAAACTTCCATACATATTAATCTTCATGGCAGATCTGCTTGCTGATGGGATTGCTGCAGACTTGCATTTTTATAAGCCCAGATAAGAAGTTGCCTCAGTTGTGTAAATGTCAAGAGCAGTTCAAAGGAACTGGTCATCTGTGATGGCCGCGTATCTTAAATTGATTGGTAGATTTCTAGAAGGGAATCTACTTAATACCACCACGTTAGCTGAGACTGCAGTGAGTCTTATTGATCAAATCTGAAAATCCAGCTTTAACCTGAATACCTTTTAGATGATCCTTATTATCAAAATATGACAAGCACTGACTTTAAAAAAAAATCTAAATGCCTTTTAATTTTTAACATAAGGTTTACACTCAAAAACTAAAGAAAACTATTGCCTTTTAATACAGGACGTTGTCCTAGAACAGGGGGTCAGTAAACTTTTTCAGCAGGGGGCCAGTCCACTGTCCCTCAGACCTTGTGGGGGGCAGGACTATATTTTGGAGGGAAAAAAATGAACAAATTCTTATGCCCCACAAATAACCCAGAGATGCATTTTAAATAAAAGGGCACATTCTACTCATGTAAAAATACGCTGATTCCCAGACCGTCTGTGGGGTGGATTCAGAAGGCAATTGGGCCAGATCTGGCCTCCAGGCCTTATCTATAACACAGGCACTCTGTAAACTGTGGTTATCAAACTAGAAGGTAACTTTAAAAATGCTTACTCCCATCCTTCCTTCCCTCTTCAGTGTGAATTTGAGAAGAGTGCTGCTGGATCAGACTAAAAACACATCTAGTCCAGTGTCCTGTTTTCACAGTGACCAGTCAGAAGCTCATGAGCAGGACATGATCACAGTAGCAGTTTTCTGTGAGCAGTTTGCTTGAGCTCTTATTCAGAGTCATGCTGCCTCCAATGCTCAACCAATGCATGACTCTGAATAAGAGCTCCTGGGGAATACAAATAGGAAACTGCTGGCTATATGCTTCCCTTCTTATATCAGCTTTAACAATGAATTAGTATTGCATGTTCCCCAATGCTAACCATGGGAAGAGTGGTTGATATTGACCAGGCACCCCCAAACTTCGGCCCTCCAGATGTTTTGGACTACAATTCCCATCATCCCAGGGATCATGGGAGTTGCAGACCAAAACATCTGGAGGGCCGCAGTTTGGGGATGCCTGCTATTGACCATCTTCATCCCTGGTTTCAAATCCTGGTTAAGACAGCTTGCTAACCATGGTTAAGAGGGAAATTTATTACTATACTGTTAATCATGTTTAGCATTTGGTACAGCTGTCAGTTTAACCATGGTTTACCATTGTAAGAGGAAGTGGGGAAATTTGTGCTAGAGGAGGAACGGTGTGTGTATTAATGTTTTCATGAAGTGGGTTCCTGATCTACCAACCATGGTTTGCAGGGATCTACTCATGTGTTTGCACCACACCTTTGACAAAGACCTTCACAGGTCCTTTCTCCCTCCACTAATATAAGAACATGTCAAGTCAAATAGGTTTCTTTTGACTGTATCTTTGAATGGCAGTGAGATACAAGTTTCTTTCATCATTATTTTTATCACAGCCAAAGAAGAGCATAATTGCCATTAATAATGATGTAAGGGAGCAGTGATACACTTTGGTAGTAAAATGGGACAAAATGACATTGGTTTCAGAACAAAATACTTTTACAACCTAAAAAGTGTTTGTTGTAAAGGGGGGGGGGAACTAATTCAAAACCATCAGGAACATTTCCCCTTTAATTGGCATCATTGTTTTATTTGCAGGTTTGCCCAAGGGATCTGTGTATACAGTATTATTCAGTGCTGGTCTGTGGCAAGAAATAATGGAGTTTCACAGAGAAAAATTTAGAGCATGTTGGGCAATCATAAAAACATGAGATCCCATGCACAAGGGAGGGGAAATGTGCGCTTCTGAACATCATCTTTGCAAGCAGCTTGGGCTTGCAAACATTTGCTTATTTAAACAAACAGCCTTATTGTTAATTATTAAAGAAGTTGTTTGCCTCATATATCCCCTAGTAAATAAAAAGGAATATAAATATATTGGCATTATGCAGAAGGCTAAAAACGTTGCAGCGATTTTGTGTTGTCTGATTATAGAACAATTTCTGCAGAGTCAGAGCAATGTGTGATTGGTCTTCAGAAAGGAGAGAAAAGTAAGAACTAGGTTTTCCTGTGTGCACTTCCCATTTAGAAACATAGCAAAAGAACCTTTCAATTTTAGGAGGGGGCAGGGCTGCAGCTGTGGCAAGATGTGTGCTCACCTGCCTGACTGGGAGGAAGATTGCTTTTGTGCTGTGCCCTTCTACCTTTGTAACATTGGAAGCCTCATTTGCTTTGTTGCTTTTTGACAGTGCTGCACTCCTGCTGCCTCGGCATTTGTTGGGCTTCTCTTGAGCCATTATGCTGAATCCTTTGCTGATCCTGCTGTTCCTAACTTGTAGTTGCCCATAACTCATTTTGGGGACATTATTTTCCACAGTGCCTCTGTGGCAAATGTATAATCTGCTACGAACCCCCTTTAGTGATGGTTCATCAGGCAGCAGGTATCTGCCATTGTTGAATCTACTTATGCAGTGAAGCTTTACCTTCTTCTTGCTTTCCCAAATGCAGTCCTGCTCTGAGAACCAGAAGGACTGAGTGGTTCTTTGGTCATTTCCTTTGGAGGAGAAATGAGACAGAAACTTAAATGCTGCATATGTCATATATCTTGATTTGATCAATGCTTTTGACAAAGTCCCCATGATATTCTTGTGGAGAAGCTGCTAAAATGTGGGTTGGACGAGGTAACTTGTAGCTGGTTGACTGAATGAACCCAAAGAGTGCTAATGATTCCTCATCATCCTGGAAAAAAGTGACAAGTGGGATGCCACAAGGTTATCTCCTGGGTCTGTTGTTGTTCAACATCTTTATACATGACAAAGACAAAGGAATTGAGGGTCTGCTCATGCAATTTGAAGATGATACCAAACTTGAAGGGGCAGCTGATGCTGCAAAAGAAAGAATTGACATTCAAGATGACCGTAACAGGTTGGAGAATTGGGCCCAAACTAACAGGATGAATTTCAATAGAGACAAATGTAAGGTTCTACACTTAGGCAGGAAGAACCAGCTGCAGTAATTTAAGATGGGGGACACCTGGCTTGCCAATAGTACATGTGGAAAGGATCAAGGGGTCTTAGTAGGCCACAAGCTTAACATGAGTCAACAGTGTGATGCAGTAGCAAAAAAAAGCTACTGCTTGGTTACACAGAATATAATATCCTGATCAAGGGAAGTAATAGTACCACTCTGTTCCAACTTGGTCAAACTATACCTGGAACACTGTATGGCTGGAATGTGGGCAGAGGAGGGCAACCAAGATGATCAAGGGTCTAGTCTAGCTTCATGAGGAATGGTTGAGGGAGTTGGAGTTGTGTTTAGCCTGGAGAGGAGTTACGATAGCCATCTTCAAATATCTGAAGCAAGCTTCTTTTCTCCTGCCCCACAGCAAGAGTTGTAGAGCGAGTGAAATGATACTGGCATTTCATTTTGATATTACAAAGACCTTCCTCTGCATTTCCTAGCATGTATCTTAAAATGCAAGAAGGGGAAATGGCCATTGGATTTGACTGAACTAAAGTACAGTGTTACCTCGGGTTGAGTACCCCATCCATTCTGGGGTGGTTCGCACCCCGAAAAGTACTCAACCCAAACGGTGCTTTAGTGCACGCGTGAAGCACACAGAACGCTTCTGCGCACACGTGAAGCATGCAGAACGCTTCTGTGCATGCGCGCGTGGCGGAACCCGGAAGTAAACACTTCCGGGTCCGCCGAGTACGCAACCCAAAAGTATGCAACCCACAGCGTACACAACCCGAGGTATGACTGTAACTACAAAAATAGCCACATGTGAAAGTAGCGGGTAACTTTTATCAAATGTCATCCAGACTTCCAAAGCAACAGAAAAAAAAAGGATTTCTGCTTGTCTCAAGCAGATAATGTGCTGCTTCAGATGCTTCTGAGCACAGTGTGCCACTCAAGTGGAAGAGTAGAATGCTGATGGTAAAAAGGTGAGATGTTTTAGGTACCATTGCTGTCACTGAGAGCAATGATTTAGCACTTTTGTTTCATGCTTTCTGGTTTATCAGCTTCCCTCAGGAGCTGTGTCTATGCATTTTTACCACCCTTGACCCCATTTCCAAATGCTAAGAGATTAGTAGGTGATTCTTGTAACCCAAAAGGGGGTGAGGGGGGAAAGGGGAAAAAACAGAATTAGAAGCATTTAGACCTGGGGTGTAAGTAACCCTTTACAGAGATTTAAAGTAGATGAGTTTATTGCTAGATGAAACAAATAAGTTGACATTTCATATATTTAGCTCATTTAATTAACAATCATGGAAGATTCATTCACACCGGAACTACAAAATATTTCCTGTGTAGAAAGTGCTTTTTCTTTGTGTGTTTGTGTTATGTAAACCGGGGGGGGGGGGTTGTCCTATATACAGGAGTCAAAATGTCCTTATGAAGTCTTAAATGGCTGGGGTAACCATTATTATTATTATTATTATTATTATTATTATTATTATTATTATTAAATGTGAAATTCCTCCATGACAATTTTGAAATGGGAGAGATCAGTTTTCATATTGCTGAGAATGGTAGGGTTTCCCCACAGTTGCTATCAGAAGAGATAAGAAAGGAAGGCTTGTGAAGATATTACTTGGGAGGGAGTGGACAACGCTGAGGTGGAAGGGGCCACAATCTGCCTTAGTATGATTCATGCAGAGCCATTCAACAGTTAACCAAACTGAAATGCATGGGCTTGAGTTAAATTTCTGTAACGAAGTATACCCTGATTTCGTTCTTTAACTTTTATTTTTATTGAAGTTCGTTAAACACATGCAAGATGAATTGCATACAAAAGTAGAATCAACTGCTGAACGAAGGAAGGAAGGAAGGAAGGAAGGAAGGAAGGAAGGAAGGAAGGAAGGAAGGAAGGAAGGAAGGAAGGAAGAAGAAAGAAAGAAAGAAAGAAAGAAAGAAAGAAAGAAAGAAAGAAAGAAAGAAAGAAAGAAAGAAAGAAAGAAAGAAAGAAAGAAAGAAAGACTGGAGATTTAAGTTAGCATGAAAGTTTTTGAACCTGGGCCTGATTTTGGAGTATGTGAATCCAAACCAGACAGGAGCCCACCACCTCCCAAGTTCCTTCTACTAAGTGCTCAGATTCTTCCAGCTTAAGTTTACTTTCTGATAGATTGTGAATTTAAAACATAAGCACTAAATGCATCATAGAAACCCATTTCACTGGTTTCCTTGTCTTTGCTGTCTTTGGCTGTATCACTGCCTGTCAGTTTGCCACACTCTATTGCTCACTCGTGCATTGATTTCTACTCTTGCTTAGTCTTCCATGCTTATGATCAGTGCCTTTTCCTTTTGCTGCTGATCAAGGTGTCGGTGGGAGGATACTTCCCATAGCAGTTTTTCAGGTTTCTGTTCTGTATTTTACACTTCGATTCATTTCAAGTGTCACTGATGCATGCTGATTTTTATTTTATTTCTAAGAATTGAACTCCTTAGAGCACATCTGCATTGTGGCGAATGGGGAACTGGAGTTGCTTAGACAGAATCTGAACTACTTATATATCAGAGGGAAAAGACAGGGTTGCCACATTTTTATAGTCTAGCCAATGAATTGCACTCCAGATGTTGTAGGACTCCATCTCCCATTAGCCCCAGCCAGAATGCCCAAAGACCAAGGATTATGGGAATTATGAGCGTATGATGGGCTTCCCCCTACTCTGCAGTTTTTCACACTCAGCCATATATTCTTTCAGGTGGAACTGAAAGAAGAAATCAAATATTAGTTATTTTTAATAGACTTGCATATCTGACAGTGTCACAAAATCACAAAGCTAGTGTTCAATTTACACATTAACATTACATACGAGAGCTTGTAGGGGGAGGGAACAACATGCTGTTGGAGGAACTGGACATGGGGGGAAGGGGTTGATTTCTTTTGTGGACACAAATCACCCCATGTATGAGATAAGCCACCAGGTGCTAGGTCAGTCAAGCCAGTTGCTATGGCAACAGTGCAGTGCCATCTTTATAAGTGATTAAGGCGCACCAGCTCATTAGACAGTCACTGAGTCTGTCTGTGAGCCAGAGTCTGTGTTACGTCTTGAAGCTGGAGCAACAAATATACTTTGTGCTTGAATATATGTTTATCTGCACAGCCTACAAGCTTTGTGTATACAGTATATCAACGCCAGAACCGTATTACTGAAACCTACAGCAGTAATTATTTTGGACCTTACACTGCCTCTGTGCACTGACTGTAACTGGGGGCAACATCCACTATGTGGGTATCTCACTTCAGATTTCCAACAAATGCTCTGTCAATATTTGGGTACCTAACAGGTAAGGCAACCTTTGAACTTAACTTGAGCATCATTTCTTTGGGCTCTTTTTAAAACCTAATTCAGAAAACAACTTGAGCCATGTTCATGCACCCAAAGTTATTTGTGCTCACAAATATGCTTTTTTATTTCACAGCGGCATTTGTCTGAACACCTAAAGCAATATATCGGGGGTGAGGCAGCTCCACTCCCAATGCCTCTCAGTATGCCAGCTGCTCTTTAATTCTTAGTGGAATTAGTGTAAAAGTCTGAAAGGCTTTTAAAGGTGCATTAGACTGAACCATTCCATGAGCAAGAATCATGCTTGTTGTAGTTCCTGATTGCGAGGACCGTTTCTAAGACTGCTTCATTGTTTAATTAGCGAAGATCAAAAGAGCAACTGGTGTTCCTGAGGACACTGAGGGAGGAGCTCACATGTGTGCCCTGTCTCATTTCTGGTTTAGCCCATCATGTGTTTAAGCAACTGCCTGAACATTTGACTGAATGACCAAATAATTTTGGGGTTTTTTTTTTCTCACAGCGATAACTTCTACAGAAGAAACATATGTACGAAATGTAGCTGTAGTAAATTTTGATTATGCAGACGTTGCATTCTTGACAAACTCTTAAGTTACAATCCTGTATTCCCACCCACCCCTTAGTTTGTGTTAGCTTTTAGATCAGATTCTGCACTAGCAACCACAGGCTTTCAATATATTAAAAAATGAAGATATAATATTTATTAATTTAATATTTATTACTGGATTATTTAAACTTCATAATAAAGTCTGGAAAATTAAGAGAGACATTCAGTTCCACACTGCACAACAACTACATCTTATTGAAATTAATAATAAAATAAGTGTAAAATAATTTAATAATTGCCAATTGGATGCTGATATTGCTGCATGTCTGCATGCTGTATTCCAGCCTTTTTATTTGTAATTTTCATTTACAAAATTATACTACCATTATATTCTAGAAATGTGTTGTTGTTGTTGTTTTTAAAAAATGTGTCATTCTTGGCAACAGTTATTGGAAATGGAATTTAAGAATATCTTTATCTCCTTGTTGTCAGGGTCATGAAATCAAGTGGCATTATCTAACTCACTTTCTATTGTTTTCTAGCTTGTTCTAGTTCTCACACCTGAGAATCCTGACTAATCCTACCTAACGTTTTAAATAAATAACAAGATATTGGCTTCTTTCATTGCCCTTGATAGTCCTTTTCATACTTTAAACATCATTTGCATGACTAAATCCATAATACCCACTCACTGCGCCTGATCTTTACATTTATTCTGCGTTGTGGTTCACTCTTAGCCTGGTTAGACTTGTTGCATTCTTCTTCTTTTTCTTGTCTGAAAGGTCTGAACATTGAGTTTATTACTTGCTTTCCCTAATCACTAGTACAGATCACATGCAGGATTTCCACAGCACAAAATTGAACATAATTTATTGTGCTGTTTTGGTGGCCAAGATTAATGGGGAAAAGTCAGTGCTCTTGTTCAATAACTTTACAAATCTTTGCCTCCCCTATTTCTGACAAATATTTAGAATTTATTGCCATAGGCTGATGTCTCCCAGAAGAGCTAATGATACTTCAGGGCTTGTGGCTGCTTCTGTGTGGTGATGAAATGCCTCTAATAAATACCTCAGTATAATTGATGTTATTGGAAAACATCAGCAGATATTGACTAGGAATTTGTCACAGCAGGGAAGATCTGTCCCCCCTGTGCAAATGCAATATTTTGATATTTCAGTCTTTCTACATCATATTCCCAGAATCATTAGGGGAAGATAAAGGGACGAGAGCTTGCAAACAGGGCACATACATCCAAGTTTGTTGAGGAAGATAGCTGTTGTAGCATAACTATATTTTATCTATAGGAATTATTTGGAGGGGAAATGAAGAAGGCAATTGAAGGGGTTGTTTTTGTTTGTTACTATGTTATGTATTTTTGTGTTTTTGTATTGTAAAGTGCCCTGTGATCCTCAGATGAAGGGTAGTATAGCAATTTAAAAAAAAAATTAGTTGTAGAGCTATGTGTGTCTCACTGCGTTGTGAAATGTATAAGTGAAAATAAGGGGATGAAAGGGGAAGAACCTACATTTGAATGGCAAATGCAGTTTATGAAGGTGTCTGAAAATGAAGTTGTTTTCTTCTCTTTTGCTGCTTTCTAAAGTGACAACCTGTTCTGTTCATTAGAGTGATCAGAACTATATAGAAGGTATGCACTTAGCAATTTAGCCCTTTTCCTTCTGTCAGGGGGAAACGTGATAGTCCTTATTTGTTTACCGCATCACTTTTCAAGTATTACTTCAGCAAAGTTAGTGCTTTAAAGCAATAAATACAGGTGTGGTGTTAGAAGTCCATTTTTTCCCTAATGGAGGGGGAGGTTTTTAACCCAAAGGATGGGACTTTATTTTTTGAGGGTACATAATCTCCAGCTACCAGGTAAAACTATCCCAATTCCACTTCCATTAACTTTTTTAAACCTAAAATGCTACCTGAAATTATTCTCCAGCTTTCACAATATAAATATTGCCATATTTCTCTTTTCTGCTGTTTTCTCCCAGATAGAACAGGCATGTATTGCTTAGGGCTGGAAATGTATCTATAGAACAGCCTGTTGTTGTTTTTAATGCAGAATCAAGCATAGAAAAAATTCACCACAGAAAACAGGTATAAACAGGTATACATATTGAAGCAGAGATGAAGGTATCAATAATATAATAGAAATTATAGTGAGTCTTTAAAATTTTTTCAAAAATTAACATGGATATATCCCTTATATTCCATGAGGGAGGAGGTGCATCTGAGTGAACCTGAGTTTTATTTTATTGTATGACCCACAGCCATTTATAGGCTGGAGAGCATGGGGAGATTGGTAATGTTCTGCACTATTAACGTAAACAATAAACTCATACCAGACACAAAGAATTTTGTCCCAACTTTTTTGACCTCTAGAGGTTCCCAGTTTATATGCCAATTTTTTTCCAGCAGGGCTTATTCCCATACCTTCGTGTACCAGTAGGAAATAGCTGCTACGGCTGAATCCAGTTGTAGCCACAGTTAAAGTGGATAATCAACTCCTTACTCTATAACAGCTTCAGCTTTTATATTTTCCAAGAATTGGGAATTGGACATCCTAGCAGCCCTAGGAATAACCAGAAACATCTCCAGCACATAGAAAATACTATGTAATACTATGTAATAATATGTTTTTCTCCTCCCCCTTAATTTTATTTTTATTTTTATTTTTTATTAAAGATTTTCCTGATTTACAGAAATATGTGCAAAGTCTCTCACAACATTTTTACAAATCAGTTTCATTTGTTGAGACATTGGGGGGAGGGGGAGGTAGATGGGGGAAAGATAGGTGGGGCTGGGCTGGGGTGACGATGTTTCTGTTCTGTTTGGTATATGTGGGGGTTTTTTGTCAGCGTTGCTTGTGCTGGTTCTCTGCTGTTTGCTTGTGTTCCTTTGGAGTTGAGAGGTTGGGGTTGGCCTAGGGTGTGGTTGGTCATTTGTGGTTGACTGTGGTGGTCTTTGTTTCGTGTGTGACTGGGGTGGGTGTTTCGGGTCAGGTTAGCCATATTGATTTGTATGCTGTTGGTGGATTTTTGTCATCTTCTTGTTGGGCTTTGTATGTGATAAAGGGGAACCATACCAGGGGAAAGCCGCCATCTTCTATTTGTTCCCGTGTCATTCTCCTCCCCCTTACGACCTAGCTTTATAGCTTTAGCTCAAAGTCAGCTTTTCCCTTCTCCACCTGCTTTTCTTAACACCCAGTCTGATGAACAGTTGCTTGCTCACCGTTATGTGGCATTTTGGTCACCCTAATCATTTCCCTACTACAGATTTGCAGCTACATAATATGTATCAAAATGCATAAAGTATGCATAACCCATATAGAAGATAATACATAATCCTACAGATTATATACAAAGGAAGAAATATGCAGGTGGTGAAAATTCTAATATTTGAAATATATATTTTTAAGTAGACCTAATTTTTCAAACTAAAGCCATTCCATTCTTTAAATTGAGCAGTGAATGTGCATAACAACCGGCCGTTGTGTGCATTCATCAGGCCTCTTCATGTTAGGATTATTCTCTATGCGGCCTGTTGAATGCCCACAATGGCTGGTTGTTATGCACATTAACAGCTCAACTTATGTTCACCTTAACATGTGCATGCATGTGTGGCTATATTGTGTAGAGGAGGAGGAGGAGGAGGAGGAGGAGGAGGAGGAGGAGGAGGAGGAGGAGGAGGAGAAGAAGAAGAAGAAGAAGAAGAAGAAGAAGAAGAAGAGGAGTTTGGATTTGATATCCCACTTTATCACTACCCGAAGGAGTCTCAAAGTGGCTAACAATCTCCTTTCCCTTCCTCCCCCTCAACAAACACTCTGTGAGGTGAGTGGGGCTGAGAGAATTCATAGGAGTGTGACTAGCCCAAGGTCACCCAGTAGCTGCATGTGGAGGAGCGGGGAATCGAACCCGGTTCCCCAGATTACGAGTCCACCACTCTTAACTACTACACCACAAATATCCAAATGAACTTCAAATGAAATGAAGTTTTGTACCTATATCCTCCAACGGAATCACACAAAATAGAAGAAAAGTCAGAAGGTGAAAAAGAAAATATCCAGTGAATAACATGTCTGGCAATTACATTAGTGATGAACTTCATTATGCCTGGAATTGTTAGGCATATGGAAGAACAAACCTTGCTGAGGAAGAAACAGTATGGTTTTTGCATAATCCCATGTTGCAAATCATACACAGATCTTGGAGGGTGTCAAAGCACACAGAACTAATGGGAGTTGTATAATCATTTCTCATCTTCTGCCACCATTGTGTGCATAGCATAACAATCTTCTGACTCTTTCAGAGTATGTATTTGTTTCTTTTGCCAACTATTGACAGTGATTTATAATTGCTTCACTTAAAAAAATAATTCCCCTGTGTCTTGAACCTTTAAGTGCATGAATGGGGCCTGAGAGAGTGTTAATGTGCTTTCCAACCCATTGTTCAGTTGTGCTACCGAAGTTACTTGAATACTGGATCCCAGGTTATTTTGACATAAAGCATGTACTCCCCTTGATATTTAAGCTCTACATCTAAAGCTCTTTTGGTCTTGGCTCCTTTTACACTTTTGAGTTGAGTTTTGCCTTCCCTTTGGCTTTTAGCTAAACACACACACACACACACACACACACACACACACCACCCCTGATTCCAGGTTCCTTCCAGGCCAGCTCCATTTGCACATCTTTATGTTGCCTTTGAGGACTGTCTAATATTTTTGTTTGTTAGGATTATAGCATTAATTTGACTTTTAAATAAAATGAAACGGGCAGTTTCTCATTAACATTTATATTGCTTTTCTACCCTCCTTGTTTAGTTGTGGCCAAAAAGTTTTAAAGTACTGGATATCTATAGTTTAGGGAATTTCTCAGATGAAGAATAACCCCTTTAGAGCTGAGAGGTGGCACATAAAGCTTAATGCAAGGTTCAACGCCTACAAAGGCTGCAAAGCAAAATGAATAGGGTAGAATTGTATTGGTATTTAAGGGGGGGGGTCATTTAGCTGTTGGAGCAAAACATTTTGCTTTGCAGAAGGGTGGGTAGGAATAAGGATTGGGCTTCTATTGATCTGGTAGCATAGGTACATCAGGGGGAAACCAGATCAATGCATACTATAGGGATGATCAAATAAATACATTTTCAAATATGTCCCAGTTATTGGGGGTTGCAAACTGGAAGGTGTCCAAGCAGAAGGCAATTCCAATTATGGAGCAGGGTGGGTGTGTTTCTCTGATTTCTGGCCTGCAGTTGCAGCTCACTGCTCACCATTGAATGCTATCCTGCAGTGTCCCCTGGTTCTCAGGAGTAGCTTTTGGGATCACCAATGACTGCAGTAGGAAGAGGCAGGAAAGCCTTTTTTTATAAGTGGAATGTGATTAGGTGCAAAAGACCCCTCTCCTTAATACAGGTTTAGGTAAAGGTAAAGGGACCCCTGACCATTAGGTCCAGTTGTGACCGACTCTGGGGTTGCGCGCTCATCTCGCATTATTGGCCAAGGGAGCCGGCGTATAGCTTCCAGGTCATGTGGCCAGCATGACAAAGCCGCTTCTGGCAAACCAGAGCAGCACATGGAAACGCCGTTTACCTTCTCGCTGTAGCGGTTCCTATTTATCTACTTGCAATTTGAGGTGCTTTCGAACTGCTAGGTTGGCAGGAGCTGGGACCAAGCAACGGGAGCTCACCCCGTCACAGGGATTCGAACCGCTGACCTTCTGATCAGCAAGCCCTAGGCTCAATGGTTTAACCACAGCGCCACCTGGGTCACCAGGTTTATCATAGCTGAAATACACGATCTGGTTTTGATTAATGTAGTTTAAGAAAGATGTGCGAATAATAATAATAAGTGATTCATTGGGCAAGTACGTCCCCTGTTATTTAGAGACCAAACCTTTTCCTTCCATTCTCTGCTAAGAATCAGAGGGATAAATTTTCTATCAGCAGCAGCTTCTAAAAATTCTTCTCGATGACAGCATTCTGAGCTTTTAGCAAAGCGGGTTTTTTATAGTTGCTAGGTCCAGGCTCTAGGTATCATGTCCCCTCTATCTAGGTACATATCTTTCCCCAATGAGTATTTAGGTCACCCCTCTTGGCGAAGCAGGGGAATGAGACATTCCCTTCTACACCATCTAGGTCTGAGGATGTGGCTCTCCCATTATTCTCAGACTCTGGTAATGATTCTTCTGTAGCTTCTTCTGTTCCACAGCCATGCAGTAGCATGAGATTACACAGTCAGCTACAGTTCCTTTAAGGATTGCAGGCAACTCTTCTGGAGAGCACAGGAAGACCCCCACCCCCCTCCTCCAAGGGAAGGCACTTCCAGCCTCCTCAAACCTTCACATGATGCTTCTTCTTCTTTTTCTTTGGTGATCACTCGTGGCCAGGTAAGATTGTCTTCCATGAGCATGGTCTTAACAGTAAGTCCATAAGTGACTGTGGAGGCCAATTCTGGATCCACACATTCTTCCACAGTAGGGACATAGGTTTCTAGGCAAGAGTTTATCACAGTGAGGGTTTGTCAAGTGTGCATTCCTTTTAGCTTGTTTCTCTTTTTTACCCTGAGTTCATGGTCAGTTTGGGGATGGATTTTTGGAAGAGTCCTGCATATGAATTTGTTTTATGTGGAGATCAGTGCATGCTGACCAATGCATAGTCTTCGCAGTAAGGCTGTATTCCGATGGCATGAGTATCATGATGACCGATAGATTCTTATCTGCTGCAGCCTTCATCCGCCTTCACAGCCGTTGTAACATACTACTTGTTATCTTCCACCTGTTCTGCCGTTGAGGACTTCTTGGGTCATTCTTTGTCTAGCTCCTCCCCTTTGACCTTACTGCCTTGGGTGACCCTACTGGGAGTATGAGACTCCTGACGGCTTTGCTCACAACAACCACAGGAATGTGCAAGCCCACTCACCACGACAAGGTGATGATCCAGTGAGTGAGACATGTTTATCCTATCCTCCAGAAGCTTAGCCAACAGGATCTTATGGGAGCTGCCCGAGGTCCTGATCTGCTTTCCTTTGTATCTGCCTGCCCTGCCTTTCCGCGCTAGCTCCAGCAGAACAGTGTTCTAGTGAGTTGTTGGACTTCTGCTAGGAAATGATTCTACGGTAGTCTCATTGAAACTCTTCCATTTCACCTCAAAATACCTTTGATGTTTTGCATTTTCTGCAAAACCTTGTTTTGGTGAAATTTTAATTGCAACTCCTCATTTCATACCATTTTGTCTGAATTTACAACTAAATAAGATTGAAATCTGATCAGGCATGGTTGACACTGTGCTGTGAAAAAGTCATGTGGGGCTTGGCAATGGTAATTGCCATGTACTTCCTGGAAATCAAGATAATAATCCTTGTAACCTAAGTGGTGTAAAGGGACTAAGGCAGGGTCACTTTGAAAAAGTATCTGGTGATGTAACCAAATACTTCTCTATCTCTTGAGTTCAGATTTGGGTTCAGCATACCCAGATCAAGCATCACACACAGCCTTTCTTTGTACACTTAGAAAACATAGGAATAAAATTTAGGAAGTTTTTAAGGATAACAATAGTTCTGTGTCCATTCCAAAATCGTGAACTCATCTCCATTGCAATGATTATGGTAACCCACTTTATGCTAGTGTAGAATGCAACAGCCAGACTACTCACAGGAGCAGGCTACTGGCAGTATGTTACTCCTCTGCAGCTCCTGTCAATTTGCTACTGGGTCAAGTTCAAGGTTCTTTTCTTAATTCACAAGCCCTAAACAACTTGAGCCCAATTTTAAGGGTTGTCTGATCCCTTATAGAATCATAGAATTGGAAGGGACCTGAGGGTCATGTAGTCCAATGCCCTGCAATGCAGGAATCTCAGCACTCAGTTCCCCATCCAATTTGAAACCATACTGGACCCAGCTTAGCTTTTCAAATGTACTAGCAGTTGCATTGCTACGCCTCTAGGAGGCATCTTATGTGATACTTAAATTGATGTTTTTGTTTTTCTTATTGTAATTTTATATGCTGTAATTTTTTTTACAGGTGGTCTATAAATATTTCAATCAATAAATCTGTATCTGCTGAATGGCTTTTATGTGGAGGTGAATTCAGGAGTCTGTGTTATTCTGAGCCAGACCAATGGTCTGCATTCCTAGTAGTGTCTGTCTTGGCTTAACAGCAGCCTTCAAAGTCCTGTTGGAGGTTTTTTTTTGTTTTTTGTTTTGTTTTTGCAGCTCTGTTTCCTTAGATCCTTTTAACGGAGATGCTAAGGATTGAACCAGGTATTTTTGTTCACTGACTATGTGCTGTACAGCTGAGCTATTGTCGTTCCACATTATGTATGCTTTAGGTTTCTCAGTGCTGAGTACAGAAGTCACTGCAATCAATCAAAAATGCACACTTTTCTCTAGTATAAGCTGCAACCACTATAAAGAATGTATTGTACTGAGAATGTATTAGATCATATATTGTCATGGCAGTTGGTATGCATAACTAACATGCTTGCATACTTGAATATTACAGAATATGAAGATAAACTATATGTTTTCTATTACCTTTTCAACATCAACTAAAGCACTGAGCTATTACAGTGTGATATTTTGAGTCTTTTATGCATATTTGCTTTAAACAACACATTAAAATTCAGTGCAAAAATGCTTCCATGCAGCCTTATGCACAAAAGCTGAGAACTTCCAATTTTCAGCTGTGGAGGGAAACATAACTTGGTAATGTGCTACCTATGCTTCAGGGAACAGGTTTACCAACATAAACAGCAACAAAAATGTGCTATTGATGTACAGAGGGTGGAAATTGTGTGCTTTATGGGAGCCATATTTATATTTTTGGGCTTCCTGCCTTTCCAATAATAAGTTTTGAGTTCATTTCCCACACTGCATCTGTACATAATGTACACAACAGCTTTCCACCTAACCAACCTGCCTTCTTGAGTGACTCTATATATTTGCTGATGATTACCATCCATCCTGTGGGCAAAGTATGAAACATTGCTTTATATTGGCTCATCTCCTTTGCTCCGTGGCTTTTGTTTGTCACCAAATAAAGTTGTTCTGATCCCTATACAGTAACACAAAAAATACTTTTCCATGTATAAGACAAGGATTTTTTTCGTTACAGTAATGTTTAAAAATTGGGGTCATCTTATACATGGGTAGTTCAGAGGGGGGACAGGTAGCCGCGAGCAGGAGATTGTCAGTGGCGGTAGTGCATATGATTGGTGGCTGTGGCAAGCCTTTTTGTTTTTTTATTGGCTGTTGCAGCAGTAATTGGGTGGGTGATAGGTGGCTGCTGGCTGCAAATGGTCAGACATTTGCTCAACAACTCTGTGCAATTTCCCCCCATTTTCTTAATTTTGAGTCCCCCAAAATAGGGGGCGTCTTATACACAGGGGCATGTTATACGTGGGAAATTACTGTAATCTCTCTTGTTGCTCATCCATCTGATGCCCCTTCACAGCTACACTGTTCTGTTCCATTTCCTATGTGGCACAAACCTCTTGCCCATACATTTTAGCATTTCCCCATAGCATTGCTTCTTGGTTTCCTGCAAATTCCTGGCAGTGACCTGTTTCTCCTCCACCTTTACCATCACCAGTCTCTTCTTCAAACTAGAAATATCTTATGTAGACTAGGGGTGTGGCTTTGGAATAACCCAAGGGGCAAAATAAGAGAGGCTTTGGGGGCACATATGAAAATGTTTACAATTCTAAAACTTCCAAGATCCTTTTCTTCAAATTGGCTACATTTTCATCCCCACCCCTACATTTGATTAGAATTTGCAGAAACTGCGGCCTTGTAAAATAATTGCATTTCCTTTTCCTTTTTTCCCCAGAAACAATAAACTTTCCCCTTTTGCATTTGTGCAGAAATTTAGGATTCAAAGGACTTTCTTGATCAAGCTGAGAGACATGGAATTCTGGGCTAGACCAGCTTTGCAGAGCTGATATGATTCCGACATCTCTAGCTGCCAGTCAAAAGTTGTTTGTGTTACCCTGATCTCATACTAAGCATCTTTCCACCTCCTCTCCTCTCCTACTTGCTTGATGGTTCAAGAACTTCAAGATTTATTTTTGAATGGCACTTGAACAGCAGGAAAAGTTTGCAGAATGCTTTTTGGCTCTTGATGTGATTGATATTTACACTTTGACTCTATGCATGAGATAACTTACTGATATCTTTCAACCTTCTTTCTGTCTGGCTGTTGGCTGCTGTCTCATCTCAGAACTGTTTACACAGTCTATTTCCATCTTCCTGCTCCAGGGTCTTTTCAGCTGTTTATGTGGTTTGTACTTTGTCATTCCAAGGTGAATAAGGATGATGTTCTCCAAGGGGACTCCCATATTCACCCTGTTTCCTATAACATTCTTTTAAAAGAAATAGAACTAGAAATATTCTAGTAATACTAAAACCTGCTTAGCATTAGTTGCTCAAGTCTGTGAAACAATATTGTCTTAAAACAATAAACCTTCAAATATGGTTTCATTTCTCTCAATAAAATGATATAAAGGGATAAAGCCACAATAAAACAATATTAATAATTAAGCTGTACTGAAGAGCAGTAGCTATGCAGCAGCTTTTGAACTGAAAATGAAAGCTCTGTTTGTAGTTGAGGAGGAGTAAACTAGCAATGTTCTGCAAAGGTCTGTATAACGTTTTCAATAATTTCAGGTCACCATGTTGGTCCATTGCGGGGAGGTAATAAGTAACAGCAGGGCAGTGACTTTACTAGGAGGACTAAGAGCTGGGATGGGAAAACTCCCGATGTTTGATTTCAACTCTCATCCTCCACAGCCAGCATGGTCAGGAATGATGGGAGTTGTAGTCTGGGAGGCCACAATTTCTCTCTCTCTGAATGTAATGAGCATCAAAAAATCAGTGTGCTTTGAGTTCATAAAAGGGAAGACCCCCCAGTGACTGTTTTTACCAAATAACTACTAGCTTTCCAAAGTGGGAACAGCCATGCGCCTGTAACCAGATACCTTTTTATGTGTGCCATACACAATTCAAGTTCAAGTCCTCTCCACCGTCCATTAAATTCACTGGGGGTTACTTATGAGTAAATAATAATAATAATAATAATAATAATAATAATAATAATAAATAAATTTATTATTTATACCCCGCCCATCTGGCTGGGCCTCCCCAGCCATTCTGGGCGGCTTCCAACAGATTAAAACACAATCTATTAAACATTAAAAGCTTCCCTAAACAGGGCTGCCTTCAGATGTCTTCTAAAAGTCTGGTAGTTGTTTATCTCTTTGACATCTGATGGGAGGGCGTTCCACAGGGTGGGCACCACTACTGAAAAGGCCCTCTGCCTGGTTCCCTGTAGCTTTGCTTCTCGCAGTGAGGGAACCGCCAGAAGGCCCTTGGCGCTGGACCTCAGTGTCCAGGCAGAACGATGGGGGTGCAGACACTTATTTTGCCCCTTGGGTGGAGACGCTCCTTCAGGTATACAGAATATCCTTCTATAATATTCTAATAAATTACTCATTTGATTACTTTGTTACTGGCTCTGCTGTCTTTCTCCAGATTCTTTCCCCCATACCAGTGGGAGCCAGTTGTCCCTGTAACACACCATGACTCTTGGCTTAAGACCCAAACACATGTTCTTTCTGCAACCAAGGGCACATGGTAACAAGTTTGAAGACTGCTGACTTAGATTATGGGGTAGAAAGTCTTTTATAGTACTTGCAGAAAGCAGTAAAGCATACGAAGTACAAGCATTGCTCAAGGTTGAATTTATATTCAAAATGAAATTGTAGGGTGTAATTTTCTTCTTCCTTTTTAAAGCTCTAGAGTATTGTTTTTACAATATTTTAACAGATTGGGGAGGTAAGATGGTAACAGAAATGAGTCCCACTTCACACAATTCCTTTTCTAATCATACCCCTGTGCTATTGTTCATCCCATGACATTGTCAATAAAGTAACAATATATAAACAAAGCCTTAATATTATAGTGTCAATAGACATACCATTTGGTCAGGAGTAAGACTTCTGGTCTGAATTTTAAAGGCAGATGCCTCTCTGCTGACCCCTTTTATTTTACTCCTAATGAGAAAATTGGACAGTGGAATAAAATGCTTCACCAAATTGTGGAGGGTGGATAGCCACCTGCCCAGGCAATTGGCTGTGGTGGTTGCGAGCTTATATTATATGTATTATTCCAGCTGTTTGTATACTAGATCAAACAAAAGTCTCAAAATAATCTGTATGGAAGACTTGGGGTTCTACTTTTAAATCCTGCCTTCTCACTAATTGTGATCCTGATCGAGAGAAAGGCCTTTTAATATTCTTCATATAAAAGTCCATCAAAGACTAGTCCTTTAGTGACTAGTTTCCCCACCCTTGATTTCTAGAGGGAAATAATATCTGCAATGGCACTTGGAGATGCTAGAGCAAATGGAGAAAGGTTTTCATTTTAATTAAAGAGATTCCACCCAATGGGAGGTAAATGAACCATTCATACAACATTCCTGTTAATAGTATTCTGAATTAGGCAAGATGTTCTATTTATGTGCTGCTCTGGAGTCTACAGGGGCTACTATTCCAAAGTGTTTTACTGATACTGTCACTTTGGGATTACCTGCATGTTTGAATCAGAGAGGACCTGCAATTACAAGGGTTGACCTCAAATTTATTGACATCAGAAGGCTTTGTCTATGTCTGATGCTGTTTTGGCACTGTCCTGGGATGAATAATAATAGGAGAATGTTCTTCTTCAAAGGGGAATTGTGTGAAGTGGGAGATGTAGTGCTCATAATGTTCATGACAAAGTGCAAATACAGATGCCACCATTACATCAACAACCACACTTGCCTAAAGCACAAGACTTGTTGCTCCATTGTATATCTAGCTTGAAACTCACCCACAGAATACTGTTGTGTTCTGGTGCTGGAAATTGCCCGTCAGTTTGTTCTACCGCTTGCCCATAAGCTTTTGAAATTGCATGCAATTTGGAACTTGCTCAGCAGTGACCAAGGTACCAGTGGTGTGTGAAATGGAATAGAACCTCACAGTCAGGGTTGAGTTGAATTGGGGTCCAATACAAGTAGGCAAATTTCCCTTCCATCCAGCCCTTTCTGAATCCTTGCATGTTTCTAGGACCCATGCAGAGATGGCCATGCAGAATCTTCCCACTCTCTCCTACTGGCTTTGACCCCCCCCATCCCATTCACTGCTCCAATTGATGGCTTCACTCCGGTAGTAAAAACACATGGTGTTTTGGGGGCCTCCTCTGAAGATTGTCTATTTGCCTCTTAGAAGATTGGCCTTGATTGCTTTGTCATGGGAAAATTAAACACTCCCAGGACTTCATGTTTTCTGTTTGTGTGGTGTGTGTGAGAGACAGAGGGAGAGGGAGAGGGAGAGGGAGGGAGGATAGATGTACTCTCAGGGAGTATTGTGCAGATAAATATATTTGCCATGCAGCAACACACTCTGGTAATGGAAGCCAATAATAATAATAATAATAATAATAATAATAATAATAATAATAAACCCTAGGATTTGATAGTAAACCCTCTTCAAAGCCAGATTGTTCCAGCACTTTGCACAGAAATTACCATTTGACATGGTCAAATGCATTGGTGCCAGCCATGGTCGTATAATGTACATTCCAGGTTTCTGCTTTTTAGTTTCTAATCTTTTCTTTGTACTTTCTTCCTCTTTCTTGAGACTTGTATGTTGCAATAAATCCTGCCTGACTTTGCAGTCGGATATGGAGGAAAATGGATCCAGGTGTATGTCTTATCCCTTTGCCACTGCCCTGATATGAAGTCTGATAAATGATCACCTGCCTAAACTTGAGAGTGCAGTAGGCTACCGAGTTTCATTAAATAAGACTGGCAATATTTTTCCTTCTGTGTGCATCTATACATATATATTATTAGTTATTAAGCATATTCATATTAGGTTCTGAGAATCAGTCCTAATTTTGCTGTCATTGCTGAATACAGTGGTACCTCTACTTACGAATAACTCTACTTACGAATGGAGCTCTGTCCGCCATCTTGGATGCAGTTTAGATAGGATTTTTTCTACTTACGAATTTTTAGATAGGGTTGCTTCGACTTACAAATTTTTTCTCCCAATGCATTCCTATGGGATTCGACTTACAATTTTTTTTCAACTTACGAATGTGCGTTCGGAACGCATTAAATTCGTAAGTAGAGGTACCACTGTATATCTATTGTAATGGCTATTAAGGCATATCTGCATTGCAAAAAAATGGCTCCCTTCTGTGTGGATGTTGGTTACTATCAGATGAATTCTACATGGGTTGTTTGGCACCTGTTTCTGTCCACAATTGGGATGACCCTTGGGCTTGGGGTCTGGTCCTCCCACTGAAGTTTTTAAAAATCTGACAACGGCATGGTCATGGATCTGATTTATTCCTTAAGGCAGGCTTCCTCAACCTCGGCCCTTCAGATGTTTTTGGCCTACAACTCCTATGATCCCTAGCTAGCAGGACTAGTGGTCAGGGATGATAGGAATTGTAGTCTCAAAACATCCGGAGGGCCGAGGTTGAGGAAGCCTACTTTAAGGAGAAAAAGATATATTGTCCTATATGAAGAACTGCATGTTTTGGGACCAATTGATGTTTATGAGTATGAAATTTAAGCCCTTCTCTTTAGCAGCCCTCTAAGTTGTGAAACTCCCTCTCCACAGAGGTGCATCTGGTACCTTCATTATATAGTTTTCAGAAATGTTGAAGACATGCCTCTTTATCCTTGCTTTTGACACCTGATATGTTTATTTTTAGAAACCACCTTCTTTCTGTGATTTTAAGGTTTTTTTAAAACAAAACAGATTTTAATACTGTGTTTCAATTGTTGTAATTTGGGAGAAGGGTGGGTTAATAATAATTCTGCTTACTCACACAAATCATAATTTCTCTTGCAAATTCTGCATGGTCAAAACAAAAGCAGAAGTTTCTTCATTTTATTTCTTAAAGGAAATAACTTTTTGGCATGCCATTACTTTGTAAGCTATCATTTCTCTTCTTTCATTGGACAATAGAAACCATGTGCATTAATGAAAGATGGCATAAGTACATATCCCTTCCCAGCTCTTATTACCTACCTTGAATGCTTGATGGTTCTAAATTATAGATCTCCTTTTAGTAGAGAAAATGAGTGGACAGCGGGGACAGAGTTAATAAATTATCCTAATCTGCTTTGCCTTTTATCCATAGATGTATGAAACTTTGCCAAGAGACCTTGAATAGAAATCCATTATAATAAAGTTTTTAAAAGGGTGCACTTTTTTCTCCTTTAAAGGATCTCCATTTTATAATTTTCAAAGTTTTTGTTCTTTCACGCACATTTTGTTCTCCAAGCACATTTTGAAACTTTGACTCAAACTACTATAGCATATTGTAGCCAGTGGTGGCCCTCTGCAGGGCATTTTTGGGACAGGTGGGTACAGCCACCGATTTGCTAATCACCTGATGTCACATGATGTCTGCTGCTTCAAAGGTCAAGTTGTGAGAGTAGGTAAATATAAATTTGTTACTTTGTAAAGTGTCATGGGACTCTTAATTGGCTTTGCTGCAAGAGAATAACACAGCTTTTTACTCCTGAACAATGTCATCCAAACATTGGACCGTTAAAGGTTCTGTGCATAAATGTCTACATCTCAGATTGAAAGGCGTTGTGGCATTTTTGTATATATTTAATGCCAGCATTGAAACTGGGCTGGTTTTTCATATGTCTGCTTCTGCATTGTTAAGATCGAACCTCCTTTGTATTTAATGCCTTGCGTCTTTCATCCACAGGCTTAATTTGCCTTCATCCATCCATGATTAAGTAGAGTGGCATAATTTAGACATCCATCTGGTTCAGGAACATGCATTGTATAACAGAGACCTCAACAAATGCATTGTTGATTCTAAGAAATACAACAGCAACTTACTCCGCTATAACTCATAACCAGACTTCTGTGTTTTGCCCACTAAATGCTATTGTCAATACTGTATGTTGCCCATACTAGTGTGCTGGGTTCATCACAGCCCTTTTTTCTTTAATTTCCTTTGAAGCAAGTAATTATTATTTTAATTTTATACATGTATGTGTGTGTGTGAGGCTGAGGCTGTGAATTGTTTTGCCTTAGCCAGCAGAAGACTGTGTTCATAGTGCATGATCCAATCAGTGCATTGCGCTGATTGGCATTGCATTTTCCAGCTGACACCTCTAAACAGGGACTTGGGATAGGGAGGAGCACTGGGGAAGTGCTTTCATACTGCACCTGCACAGAATCCATAAGACCTTATGCTCTCTTTTCCTCTTCTCTTCTCTTTGGCAATCACTCGTAGTCGAGTAAGATTTTCTTCCATAAACACAGTTTTAACAACGTGTCCGTAAGTGACTGTGGAGGCCAATTCTGGATCCACACGTCCTTCCACAGTGGGGACATTGGTTTCCAGGCGGGAGTTGATCACGGTGTGGATTTGCCAAGTGTGCCTTCCTCTTAGCATGTTTCTCCATGCATCCTGAGATCGAGTTTCTTCAAAGCCCATGACACCTTTGGTAAAGGCTGTTCTCCAACTAGAGCACTCGCAGACCTTATGCAAGCTGACTGTGTTCTTGTTCGCGCAGACCTTCTGAGTCAGTTTAGCCTGGTAGTACCTAAATCCAGGGTCCTATAAATTGTGATGGCGCTCAGTAGCTGTGTTTCTACTACTTGACTTGTAACAATCTCACAAGGAATTTCACCATTTAAACTGCTACTCTGAAACAGCAAGTCCAAAAAGAAACTAAGTAGCCAGCTTGTGGTTGAATCCTTTCCTCTTCCCCCCATCTCTTATTTCTGTTTTATTTTTGGTATTTTAGTCTCTTGCAGTTCAGGTTAATAGTTTGAAATGTTAAAATTGAGTGATTGCAAAATCTTGCAAGAGGACAATTCAGGAAAACTTTAAAGCTTGCCACTCTTTTACTATATTTTTGTTGATCCTGATAAAAGTACTGCCCAACTGTGGAATTTGGAGGGGTTTTTTTTTACCCTTTGTTGTGCCAGCACAACTATATTTTGCTTTTTGTGCTAAAAGGTTGCAGACCAAAATAATTTAAGGTAGGCTACACACACACCATACATTTAAAATACTCTTATGCCACTTTAATAGTCATGGATTCCTTCCACCCCAACAAAAACCAAAAAACTGAAAATGGTAGTTTAACAGTGATAAGCTCACAGAGTTACGGTTCCTAGCACCTTTAACAAATGACAGTTACCAGAATTCTTTGGGAGAAGCCATGACTGTTGAAGTGACAGAAAAGTGCTTTAAATGCATGGCAGGGATGTGACCCTAATTTTCACCAATGCTTGTTAACTGGGCTAGTATCCAGGAAAGCATATGCTTTTTAACTGAAGTTTACAGGTAACCCACACCTTACATGGAGGTTCAGTTCCAAGGCTGACACATACAGTATATGAAAATATTGCGTCTAGCCAAAATTTTGTTACCCTGGGAGCTGCCCCATGGCTAGTGCCCTGTGGTTGGTGAGTAGACGGCATCCCTTTTGCTCCTAGAGCCAGTGTGCTGAGTCAGCCTTGCCCAGAAAGCAAGGATGAGAGCTTAAAAGCTTTAAAAAGAAAACTTTAAAAGCTCTTGTGCTGGGTAACCCAAGCAGATCTGGCACGAAAAGAGTTTTTAAGCTCTCAATCTTGCTTCACAGGCAAGGCCTCCTTGGTGTGCTGGCTCCAGGAGTGTTAGAGATGCTTCCAGAGATATTGTGGGACAAACCGACTTCCTGTGAGATGTCAAGAGAGCAGCCCCAACTTGCTCTCGCATGGTTGAGATCGCTCAAGTTAAATGTGCATATGGTGTGGGTTACCTGTATTTGATTCAAATGTTTTCTGACTACCTTTAAAATAGCTTTTTAAAGGAAACAAATGTTCCAACAATGCTATATGGTCAATGAACAGCCTCTTAAATCATTTATTTGGAGTACGCTCTCTAACATTCTGCTATTCTCTCTTTTCAATAATAAGCCGTTAATACTTTATATCACTGCTATTGATCCAACTGTTTTTCTGAAAACTCTAAATAGCAGCCAATAAAGGGTTTAAATTATTGAAAAGAATTGATCATCCAACTGGATACTTGGATTTCATTATATAGAATGTGTCTGATGAAGCACATTTTTATTTAAGCAACAAACTGAAAGCTTGATTATTAAGAGAGAAGGCCAGGCTTATAAAGTTGTGAACAGCTACAAATAAAACATTCATCTTAATAATGATAATAAAAAGGATGGCTATTTAAATGGCCAAGTTAAATGAGGGACATTTATAGCTCTTAAATGGCTCCTTTTTCTTTCTTGTGAATGTCAGTCTTGCATTCAGGAATTCTGAAGCATGCAAAGGTTTAAGATAGCTGCCACTGTAATAGTTTGCACCAAAAAAAGAAAAAGAAAAAAAGGAATGGTTCTGGAAAAAATGTTGGCCCATGAATATGTAATGGGAAACTATGTTTTTCCTCTGTAGTGAGCTTTGGGCTCATATGCTCCCCAGTTTGTTTTTTATGACTGCAAAGAGTAGGATGGAAGTCTCCACTTCTAATTTTAAACAAACTGCAGTCACATAAGTGTTTAATGAACTGTGGTTTTGCATTCTCCCCCCACCCCTCTTGGTGTAATTCTGTGGGTATTTTTATATGAATGTTTAAATTTTATATAATGTGGTGGCATTGGCCCCAGGTGCTTGTTTTTATTGCCCAGGTTGAGTGGGGAAGCATTTTTCTCACATGGTGTAATGCTAGCTAGAAGCTAAAATGATTTGCAGTGATTAAGAATAAGAAGCTCACATCTGCAATCATTCTCTTCCTGCCAAAGAAGAGGGGAGTTAGTATGCATCTACAGTGTGTGCTTGCCCAATGATTTAGTGGGTGAAGAAGGCTAGGAGAGGGTCTGCGTTATTTGGACATGCAGTATTTCTAATAAAAAGTCATGTTTCAAGCATCATAGAATTGGAATAGCTATCCAGATTTTTTAAAAAAAGTTGCATTCCTTTAAACGTCACTGGTATAAGATGAGCTCCAAGTTGGATACTTGTCATTTTTTTGTTGACGGTATTTATTTATTTCAGTGGTTTTTTTATACTTATTTTCAGATACACTAAATTGGTTGTTGCTAGGCTTTTTAGCCTTTGCAGCCATGTTTTACTGCTAAAATTAAATCTGAACAGAACATTCTCAAATAGAGTGTTCTCTATTTTTTCCTGTATTGGACTGTGCGTCCTCTGTTCATGAAAGTTATGAATGTGAAGGAGTGGAAAATTTAGAAATAGAGAGAAACAATATCTTCTGGCTGTGCTTTATTTTAATGTGACCTTTTAAAAAGCATTAACATGGGTGGGTATAGGAAGTTTTCAGAATGACTAGGTTGTCAACTCATTACCCAGCTTAAAACCATGGAGACACCTGGTATGAACAGAGACATAGGTTGGCAACTCATTACCAAGCTTAAAACCATGGAGACACCTGGTATGAACAGAGACATAGGATTCTTATCTCATTATACATGATCAAGCTTTCTTTAGCACCTCAGCCCTTGCTCCCCCCACAAGACCAATTGCAGTCATTAACAGTCGTTAACAGTCATCAACAGGTTTACCACTCCTATCAGCCCATCACCCATTCCCATCACCCTCCCCCACCCTCTGAATATACATAAGGGTCTGGTTACTTCTGTTTCCGTGTATCTGAAGAAGTGTGCATGCACACGAAAGCTCATACCAAAATAAAAACTTAGTTGGTCTTTAAGGTGCTACTGAAGGAATTTTTTAATTAGGTTGTCATTTGTTATGGGTTTTTGGGGGGGGGGGACACATGAATTGTTTTATCAATCCTCTCCCTTGTCTTTTAAAAATAAGGCTGAGTTTTATCTAAGAGCACATTCTGGAGAAAAGGGTAATAGAAATTGATGCAAATGTAATGAAATGAAATGATAGAAACAGAAGCTAAGGAAGAGCTTATGACAGCAAAGCCCCTTGAACTTTCAACCCACTGGACGGTTCTCTATTGAAGGCATTAAAACTAAATAAGCTTGTTATCCTATGGCTATTACATTAAGAGTGTGGATCAGTTGTCAGTTCACATTAAAACTTAGTTAATGTGGTTACAAATAAATTTTTTTTAAAAAAAAAGAATAATGAAAATACATTAAGAAATAAAAATAAAATAAGATTTAAAAATAAGGCTAAAAATAAACAGTGTTTATTAGTGCAGATTGCTCAAATGTTCTCACTTTGCTCCTGCTGTTGCTATGGTAGGCAGGAGACAAGGTGGAGGCTGGCTTAATTTTATATACAGAACCACACTCATGGTTTGTTTCAAAAGAAACATCATTCCAGAAACATCCTATCCTCTCATGCCATGCCCTTCTCAGTGAAAATTCATCAGTACTTTTTTGTTTCCCTGTCTTTTGAATGCAAACAACAGTTGCCATCTTTTTAGAAGCTTTAAAATAATGTGGTGCTTTCACATTTAAATGTTCTTGTATCTCTTTTCCTACATGTGTTTTAAGAATCCTAGATAATGTGAAAAATATTCTAAGTGATGAGCCATACCTCAGTTGGTAGAGCATGGGTTTTTTTTTTTTTTATATGGAGACAGCCCAGATTCAATCCCTGGCAACTGCAAGTAGGCTTTATAAAATCATAGAATCATAGAATTGGAGAGTTGGAAGGGACCACAAGGCCCATCTAATCCAACCCCCACAATGCAGGAATCTCAGCTAAAGCATCCATGACAGATGGCCATCCAAACTCTGTTTAAAAACCTTCCTGTCCACCACCTTCTGAAAGAGTCTTTTCCACTGTAGAATAGTTCTTACCATCAGAAAATTATTCCTTTCTTGTAAATTGAAGCCACTGGTTTGGGTCCTACTTTCTGAAGCAGGAGCAACAAGTTTGCTTCATATTCTGTGTGACAGCCCTTTATATATTTGAAGATAGTTATATATCGTCTGAGTCTCCTCTTTTCCAGGCTAAACATATCCAACTCCCTCAAGTGTTCCTCATAAGGCTTAGTTTAATCATCTTGGTTCCCCATCTCTGCACACGTTCTAGCTTCTTATCATTCTTAAATTGTGGTGCCCAGAACTGGACACAGTATTCTGGGTATACTCTCACCAAGGCAGAACAGAGAGGCACTATTACCTCCCTTGATTTGGACACTGCTTCTGTTGATGCAGCCTACATCAGCATTAGCTTTTTTTTCTTGCTGCATCACACTATTGACCAGGCATCCCCAAACTGTGGCCCTCCAGATGTTTTGGCCTACAACTCCCATGATCCCTAGCTAAGTGGACCAGTTGTCAGGGATGATGGGAATTGTAGTCCAAAACATCTGGAGGGCCGAAGTTTGGGGATGCCTGCTCTTGACTCATGTTAAATTTATGGTCTACTAAGACCACTAGATTATTTTCACATGTATTATTGACATGCCACATGTCCCCAATCTTATATTGGTACAGCTGGTTCATTTGTTCCTATTGAAATTCGTCTTGTTAGTTTGGGTCCAGTTCTCCAATCTGTTATGGTCATCTTGAATGCCAATTCTTTTTTCTGTGGCATTAGCTACCTTTCCCAGCTTGCATGAGCAGCCCCTTAATTCCTTCATCCAAGTTGTTTATAAAGACATTGAACAGCAACAAGCCCAGGACAGAACCCTATGGCACCCCACTTGTCACTTTCCCCCCAGGATAATGAGGAACCATTAGTGAGCACTCTTTGGGTTCAGTCAGTCAGCCAGCTACAAATCCACCTAACAGTTACCTCATCCATCTCACATTTTACCAGCTTTTCCACAAGAATATCCTGGGGGAATTTGTCAAAAGTCTTACTGAAATCAAGATACACTATGTCCACAGCATCCCCCTGATTCACCAAGCTTGTAACTCTCTCTCTGTATATAAAGAGATTCATCTGATATGACTTGCTTTTTATAAACCTATGCTGAGTCTTAGTAATCACAGCATCCTTTTCTAAGAGCTCATAGACTTACATGTTCTAGGACCTTCTCTGGTATCAATGTCAAGCTGACTGGTCAGTAGTTAGCTGAGTCTTCTCTGAAACCCTGGAGCACCACTGCCCTTCGGTGTAGATAATCTTGAGCTAGATGGATCAGTGGTCAGATTCTGTATAAAGGCAATTCCCCATGTTCCTAACACTTGTATATGTGGAGTATATACCGGTATGCATAAAGGAACATTTTGGCAAGGTTCCCGGTGTCTCTGTGTTTAAGAAAGCACATTATTATTTCCTTTGTTAAACCACATACTCCTTATTTGTGAGTCCTGGTCCCCTTTGCTTGGTCATGTCTATAATATATGAGAACACTGTGAAAGGGAGATTTTTTTTCCTTTTGTTTGCTGTGCAAGAAACACCGCTGGTTTGTGATGTAGCACCAGGGAGCCGACCACATGCTGACCTACTGCTGCACAGTGTCGTGTTACATTTATGGTGCTACATAAAAATGATTTAGAACACCATGCTCTACGCATGTAAAATTTGGGAAAGATGAGGCTCATTGCTGATTCCATAGAAGTCAATGAATTCTGCCAAAGCCTTCAGCAAGAGTAAGATTAGGCTCAGAATATGCCATATTTCCTTTGTAAGAAAAAGAGTGAGATCAATAGCTTGCCTGTATTTTGACTACAGTCATTCATCACCAAAGTTAAGGATGAATGTGCAGATCCTTATATATGTAATTCTGCCTTTGCAGATGCAGCAAGGTGGATGAAGAGATGGCCTGAAATGGAAATCAAAGAATTAAGCTGCCCTATATGTAATACAGCCTTGGTTCTTACTACTCTTACCATGAAGTCCTTAGTTTCATAAAATTCCCATATGGATATATTTAAGTGGAATATAATGAACCTGGGTAGTGAGGAGAACAAATTTCCATCGTTCTGCTTTTTCATCAGAACAAGTTTAGAGTCTATTACTTCCTATTCCTTTCTTCTTCTTTTACCCTCAAAAGAAATTGAGTTTTAATAAAATTACCATAATTGATTAAATTCCCTAGAGTGGTAGCTGTGTTGGCCTGTTGCAGCAAAAGGGGTGCGGGGAAGAGTCTCTTATTGGAAGAAGAAGAAGAAGAAGAAGAAGAAGAAGAAGAAGAAGAAGAAGAAGAAGAAGAAGAAGAAGAATTTGGATTTGATATCCCGCTTTATCACTACCTGAAGGAGTCTCAAAGCGGCTAACAATCTCCTTTCCCCTCCTCCCCCACAACAGACACCCTGTGAGATGAGTGGGGCTGAGAGACTTCAGAGAAGTGTGACTAGCCCAAGGTCATCCAACAGCTGCATGTGGAGGAGCGGAGACGTGAACCCGGTTCCCCAGATTACGAGTCTACCGCTCTTAACCACTACACCACACTGGCTTAACAAATTTATTATGGCAAAAGCCTGAAGAGGAATCTGGTCCACAAAAGCTTTTGCCATAATTCAAATTCAAATTTATTAATAAGGCAGCCAAGGAAAGGTTATAGCCAAAGAGAAACAATAAAACTGGGAGTTTGTGGCCAGGACTTGAAAACAGGGGAGTTTGCTAGGGATTGGTGGAGGAGACTGAAGAAACTGAGCTTGTGTCTTTTGGATTAAGGCTGGTTGCTTGAATGAGCTGTTTGGAGGCCTGATTGTGAGTTTGTTTGTGGGTGTGGCTGTGTGTTGTGTGCTGTGCTAGAGCACAGGATCTGAAAGGGGTGGGCTACTGCTGAGAGGAAACCTTGCCTTGCTGGAAGAAAAGGTGCAGCAACTTGAGGCCCACCTACCCATACTTCAAGCTATTGGCCAAGATTAGGAATTTCTCACTAGAGCAGAGTGAACTGTTCTGGAACAGCATTGAAGGGTGGGTGCCCCTAGAGAGGAAGAAGATCACCCTTTTTGGGAGATGCACTCCTGGAGGTACATGACACACAGAAGCAGGACTGTAAGGAGCCATGCTGTGTCACTGTAACTGCAAGATCAGTTCCATGCCCTTGCCTTAGACACCAATTCTGGACCAGAGGAGCAAGGACAGCAGTTGCAGATCTCAGAACATACTGAGGTGGCTGTGGAAGGTTCAGTGTACAGAACGATTCCTGCCACTTCCCAAAGAAGGAACAGACATGTGGTGGTGGTGGTAGGTGATTCCCTACTGAGGAGGACAAGGGTAGCAAGTGCAGAGGTAACAGGATTTCCCAAGAGGTGTGCTGTATTGAGGTGCAAAGATTCACAATGTGGCAGAAAAATTGCCTCATGTCCAATGACCACAACCCTGTCCTTCGGATTCATGTGGGTACAAACGATACTGCCAGCCATAGCCTTCGACAGATAGCAAGCAGTTGGAAAAGAAATATCTAAATATCTTACATGGAAGATGAAGCAAGCTTGTTTTCTGCTCTGGAGGTTAGGCCTCGAACCAATGGCTTCAAGTTGCAGGAAAGAAGATTCCAACTAAACACCAGGGAGAACTTTCTGACAGTAAGAGCAGTTCAACAGGAGGTGGTGGACTCTCCTTCATTGGATGTATTTAAGAAGAAGTTGACTTGCCATCTGTCATGGATGTTTTAGTTGGGATTTCTGCATTGCAGGGGGCTGGACTTTGGGGACCTTTGGGGTCCCTTCCATCTCTACAATTCTATCATTCTATGATATGTAAGAAATATACATAAAAATAAAAAGTTGACCTACACAGTAAACAAAACAGAATAAAAATAGAATCTTAAATATTGAATGTGGCCATATGACCTTGTCTAAGCTGAGCAGCCTTCACTGTAAATTTACCTGAATTAAACATTACAGACCTGTCTGAACCAGACAACAGATACATAATCTTATTCAAGTTACTACTGTATTAATGTTCTTCCCAGCACGCTCCAGCTGCTTATGGTAGCAGGAATATTTTATGGAAACAATTTACTGGATTCAACCATTCCCCCCCCCTCATTAAACAAAAATTAGATCTGCCTTGTTCATTTTTATTTTTGCGAGAAATTGCCTGTACTGTACTGTACTGAGGAAGGTTGTGATCACAGAAGTTATGAACATATTCACACACGGACATGAGAAGAACCCTGCTGGATCAGATCAAAGGTTTGTCTAGTCCGTCATTCTGTTCTCACAGTGGCCAACTCAGTTCCCCTGGCAAGTCCACTAGCAGGATGAATTCATTAGAACTTTCCCATTCAAGTTCCCCAGCAACTGATATTCAGAGGTATCCTGCCTCCAAAGCTGGAGGTAATATATAACTATAATGACTAGTAGCCGTTAACAGTCTTATTTTCCTTGAATTGGTCTAATCCTGTTTTAAAGCAATGCAAGCAGGTGACCATTACTGCCACTTGCTGGACTGGATTCCACAGTGCTGTGTGAAGAAGCCTTTCCTTCTACCTGTATTGAATCTCCCAATTTAGCTTTATTGTTTCTAGTCTTATGAAAGTAGGAGACAGGCTTCTCTCTATCCCCTTTCTCTGCACCATGCATAATCTTATACACCTCTCTCTGTGATGTTCTCCCTTATCCCCCCCCCCAAAAAAAATGAAACTTAAAATCCCCAAATGTATCCTTCCTACATTGGAGGTGCAGTGACCAGAAATTATATACAGTGCTCAAATTGTAGTTGCACCCTATATTTTTGTATGAGGAAATTAATCCAGTTAATTTTAAGATAGCACATGCTGCCATTAATTTTTCCACAAGTCTTTAAAAAATAGCCTTTCAATCTTTTGCTTCAGGATTGGGAAAAGACCAAGCAAACAAGGTCTGCTTGCGTCACAGCAGCAAAGTGATTTTCACTTTCTCCTTCTGAGGCACTTTGCTGCATTTGCTAGAAGAGGATCTGTTAGGGCTTCTTTCTTTTTTTCCCTTCCTGAAAAAGAGATGGAAGGGGGGAGGGAGAGAGGAGGCAGAGAGGAGCTCATTCATGAGTCGCTTGTCTCTCCTCACAAGTGAAAATAAGTGCCATAACAGAGATCAGCCATCATGTACAGTATTCTGAATATGCCATTATTTTGCATTTTTCCTTTCCCTGCTTTGTAGGACTGAAGTGACTTTAATAGCAGGTGCACTGAATCAAAATTTTCTGGGAAAGCAAGGGGAGAATAGAAAGCTCCAAGCACTAGGAATCTGTTAATACCTCATTTACTGCTGTTTCATCACTGGAATATCACAGGTGTTTGTTTAATAAACCAACTTGACAATAGCCATTGTGCATCATGCATATGTACTATATTAAAAGGGGAAAGATGATGTTGCACGAGTCACCCAAGAGCATTTCAGAGGTCCAGTGTGGATGCTGCATTGTTAGTAGAAATCACAGGCGAGAGAGCCACTGATGCTTCTGTTCAACTGCTGATAGTGTACCTCCACATCAGTGGTGCCCAGATCTTTCTTTAGCCCGATTTTTGTGTTCCAGAGATCCAAATGACAGCAATTTGGATTTAATATTACTAGCAGTTGAGCTGAAGCAGAGGTTTCACATCTGTCATCCCAGGACCGTGTCAGAATATTTCTCTCTTCTATAAAATTTCCTTTTTTGCTGTCGTTGAAAGCAAGTTTCTAGGTGCTTATAGGTGCTGGCTGCAAACAGATGAAATTTATTTCATCTGTGCAGAGGGAACAGAGGTGGCAATGTAAGATTTCCAGTGTTAAAAGGGATGGCGGTAAAGTCAGTGTTTTACCTATACCTCATGACAAAAAATATATGACAAAAAGTGACATTCTTTTTTCTCTTCCCTTGGCTTTAAATGCCTTAATCACCCTTGCAGCTTAATATATTATTTAACTCAACTCTGCCTAGGCTTGCTTGCACATTTCTGGAGTGACTGGATAAAATCAAGCAGCTAATTCTGGGTACTAGAGCTATATGTTTCAAAGATGTTCCTGCTGCTTCTTGGTTATCTCTCAGTGTTGCTGCCTTGTGAACTGCAACAGAAGTATGACCATATGTTGGTTTTCAGGTGTTAGCCAACAGTAGCTTCATTTCATAGGCTATCTACAAAATATAGGTGAATTGATATGTAAAAATATCCAGTATTTATATACCTGAAAACTGAGACAGGTACTGGGGGAAAATAGAGTTCTCTTTTTATGGGGGATGCTAGGGTTTTATAAGGAACAGCTGCACCCAAGTCTGACAGCAGATGTATTGATGCCTAGAGGAAAATACTCCAGTGCTGCTATGGCACTGTCAGCCTAGTTTCAGGGCCTGGTGATTCCTCTTCATCAATCCCACCAGGCTTTATGAATTATTGCCTCTCCAGAGCATCCCATTTATTCATATGCTGATGCACACCTGTACAAGCATTCGCAGAACTTCCATAAACACGTCAGAAATCCATCCTTGGCTGTAGCCTCCATTGCACATCTTGGAGAATATGTGTTCCTGCTGGGAACTTAGTTTGTGCTGTTCGTGTTGCATGCACACAATCACATCTGCAGCTAAACCCGCAGGCGTGGTGGGAATGTGCAAACAAACAAGTTACTATATTTTACATGCAGTGCCGCTTCCTTTGGATGTGTTGTTATTGTTCTAATTGCACACAGTACAATTTAATAATTAACTCATTCTAGTACCTCATCAGATTTAGATTATTTGCTTGCCATTTACTCTTAGATAATGAAGCGGCCTCTGTGTAGTAGTTTGCTCTCCATCCTCCTCCTAAGTTTTAAATAAAGGAAAAGCACAAGTGACATTATCATAGCCACATTTTCACTGAAAGGCTGCTATTCCTGCTTCTAACAGATCGTGCCCCCCCCCCCATTTTTTATTTTGGTTTCTCATTGTGGCTCACCTAATGAACATGTGCCACTGCCAGGAATGTCAGAGAATTCTGACAAATGGGAGCAGAAATGGCCAAAGTTCTCTTATTCATCCAGTGTCTGGAAGAGACATCAATGGAATATGCGTCAGAACAGAAATCCATGCCTTTTTACATCCCTGCAGAACTATAACGAAGTATGAATGCAAATCTTCTAAAAGAGAGAGAGTGAGTAAAAAATATGGGGCATGGATAACAACATATTAACTCTTCCACATCCCTGCTCTACATCATATCCTGCAGTTGGCAATACGTGGACCAGCCTTTTTTAACCTGGTGCCTCCCAGAGACGTTGGACTACACTCCCATTTTTCTCAGCCAATATAGCTGTGCCCTCCATATGCATTTGCTTGGTTGTCCTGGCTGCCTGGTGCTGATGGAATTTGTATAGTCCAGTGCATCTGAAGGGCACCAGGTTGACAAAAATTAATGTAGACCAGGCATCCCCAAACTGCGGCCCTCCAGATGTTTTGGCCTACAGCTCCCATGATCCCTAGCTAACAGGACCAGTGGTCAGGGATGATGGGAATTGTAGTCCAAAACATCTGGAGGGCTGAAGTTTGGGGATGCCTGATGTAGACAATGGCCGGTAAGCACATGCTTCTTACAGGTGTCTCAGTTGAACATTGACTCATTGTAAACAACAAATGCAGAAGCCCCTTAACCATCCAAGTCATGAAAAGTAATAGTTCATTCTGCACTAATCAGACTTCATCTGAGTACTGTGTCTATTTCTAGGTAACATACTTTAAAAACAACACATGCAAACGGGGGCATATTTAGAGGAGGGTAATGAAGAAGCTATGGTTTTCCCAGTAGTGATGTATGGAAGTGAGAGTTGGACCATAAAGAAGGCTGATCGCCGAAGAATTGATGCTTTTGAATTATGGTGCTGGAGGAGACTCTTGAGAGTCCCATGGACTGCAAGAAGATCAAACCTATCCATTCTTAAGGAAATCAGCCCTGAGTGCTCCCTGGAAGGACGGATCGTGAAGCTGAGGCTCCAATACTTTGGCCACCTCATGAGAAGAGAAGAATCCTTGGAAAAGACCCTGATGTTGGGAAAGATTGAGGGCACTAGGAGAAGGGGACGACAGAGGACAAGATGGTTGGATAGTGTTCTCGAAGCTACGAACATGAGTTTGACCAAACTGCGGGAGGCAGTGCAAGACAGGAGTGCCTGGCGTGCTATGGTCCATGGGGTCACGAAGAGTCGGACACGACTAAACGACTAAACAACAACAATGAAGAAGGAAAGAGTTGTGGAACTGGATGTGTTTAGCCTGAAGAAGAGAAGACTAGTAGACTGACTAGACATTGTACTACTTTTAAAAATAACTAAAGGGTTGTCACACAGAAGAGGGCAAGGACTTGTTCTTTGTTACTACAGAAGGCAGGACTAGATATGTTGGACTTAATGTTTTGGTTGGTTGAACATTAGAAGAAACATTTTGATCAGTGTACTCCAACACAGTGCCCTCCAGTTGATAGTGTAACCAACCAGTTACCTAAGAGGTGGTGGTTTTCTCTAGCTGGAGATCTTCAAGCAGAGACTGGACTGGACAGCCATCTGTTTGGAACACACTTGCTGTGGATTACCTGCATATTTCCTAGATTTGGGCATCTAGATGGACTAGCCTACAACCCCTCTGATTCTATATAGTACAACAGTTGGGAGGATAGGGTTATGAAGGTAAAACTCCATTCATGTGAACATATTATTTCAGCTTTGAAAATGCTTCCAGAGAACATATTCACCTAACATTTATTGTGTGTGTGTGATTTCTTAGAAGAATTATTTCAATACATGTCTTAATTCCAAGGTACAAGCAGATGAGTCTTTACATCTGCTTATGTGTATGTATGTCTGAGAAAGAATAGCTGTATTTGTTGAATTGTTAACATCCTTTCATTCATTTGTACTGAAAGAGAAATCCAAAGCTCACCCTGCCACCTTTGTCCCTGAAAATCAATGCTGCACAATTGGAACACAAATTCCAGTCTCCATAGTTGCGTCAGCAGGGGAAAGAATCCTTTTACATAGACAAATACTGCTCAAAAGTTTAACTCAATAATTAGCAGCTGGAGTCTTCTGCTGATGAGCAGCTGAGACTATTCAGCAAGAGAATCTGAATTAACCACATCTGGGTGCTGAGTTAGCCTTTTTTCATCCATTGATATTTACTGAATCATGATTTTAACATATCTGAGGCATGCATTTGTGAATTTACCAAATTTCCTTTTACTCTTCTGGCAATGGTCTGTCTTGTTTCTCAGCTAGACATTACAGCAGTAGGGAGTGCCCCCAAACCCAAGGTTAAAAAGAGTCTGTTGTCGTACCACGAATTCATGTTAGCAAGTGCTTGCTTGGGGCATTTAAGAAAGAAATGAATAGAAACTGAAGCTATTATCCATGGTTAAGATCAGGCACCCCCAAACTCGACCCTCTAGATCAGGCATCCCCAAACTGCGGCCCTCCAGATGTTTTGGCCTACAACTCCCATGATCCCTAGCCAACAGGACCAGTGGTTGGGGAAGATGGGAATTGTAGTCCAAAACATCTGGAGGGCCGAAGTTTGGGGAAGCCTGCTGTAGATGTTTTGGGACTACAATTCCCATCATCCCCGACCACTGGTCTTGTTAGCTAGGGATGATGGGAGTTGTAGTCCCAAAACATCTGGAGGGCCGGGTTTGGGGATGCCTGGTTAAGAGTGTGGAGCACTGGTTGAAAATTAAACTTCTCAGGGTTTTAAGGAAAGATTTGCATGAAATAAGAGAGGTGGTATCATGCAGGTGTTCTAAGACGATGTTCCAAAGATATGGGGCAGCAAGGGAGAAAGTGAAGTATCTTTTGAGGGTACCAGAGACCTTTGGGTATAGGAAAAGCTAGAGGGGCAAAGATAACGGGGATCTAACAGGGTATAAGAGCTGGAAAAATCTCATTTTATCTGGAAAGGATATTCCCATCTTTGTTCCTCACAATCCCCATCCCACTAAGTGTTATCTGAGGCCTAAAGTGCTGGGAGCAGGGAATGTTTTTGCAGTGGATGGAGTTTGAGAAAATAATTCATCAAGAACACAGATGGCTGATTTAGAACCTAATAGGTATTAACACAGTATTTTCCCCAAGCTTCGCTCCTGATATTGATAATGTGTTATCTTTGCCAAGCCTCCCCTCTTGATAGCATGTTATCTTTGTCAAGTCAAGCCTCTGATAAAATCTTATTTTTCACTCACTGCTTAGCCTGATAAAATGTTGTTTTCTTTCGACTCCACTCTCTGCAAAAAGGGCGATGGAGGAGGAAAATGTTTCTTTAAAGACTTCTCTTTTCGGCAGAGTTGTACATTTCCCTAGGTCATATAAAGTGGGTTGCAGGGGAAAGATTGGGGACGAAAGTAAGAAGGCAGTAGTTTCATGGAAGGCTGAGAAAATAACAGGGGAAATCATTTGCAGCTCTATATTCCATTTACCTGAGAGGAACTTCGTGTGACTTAGTTTTAAGTAGGCATGCAGAGGACTGCCCTGTTAACCAGCTGGCCACTTCTCCTTACTTGGTTTTCATTTATAGACAAGCAGGTAGATTTAGCATCTAAGCAAATGTGGCATTTTGGGCAAAGCACACCTATTTTGACACCATATGACATCAGGCTTGGAGATGTCTCATCTCCAGTCTTGGTGCTAAGTACCACAGCACTAAGATGGGAGATACCGGTAAGTCTCTGCTTATATAGCCTACTTAGAATATGCACAAAAAAAATGGCAGTAGTGCCGTATCTGTACATGCAGATTCTGACTCAAGCAGAAGTCTCTTAATGTGTTTTCTAATCTGTCAAATGGCAGCTTCTAACGTGGCAATGCTACACTGTAGAGAGTAAGCCCATTAAATGCAATGGGAAGTAGTTCTGAGGAAACACGTACGGGAATTCACTGCAAGTAATGTTATGCGTTAAAAGCTGTAATTTTATATATTGCAGATGGGATTCAGTCTTGTACTAGCAAATTGAGGTTGCACAGCTAACATATATTTGGCACTCTTGTGCAACAAATCCAATTCAGGGGGAAATTGGACTTTCTACAGTAAGGAAAGTGATGGGGAAAGTGTAGGATAACAGTTGCTTGACATGATACTGTGTAAGTTCCCTGGAAAAAAATCCAAATGACTGTTCAATAAACAGTGAATATTATATAATCTCCCTGCAAACTTTGCGCAAACAGGTCAGGGTGAATCCTCAATAAACAGGACATTTGGAAGTGACATCTCTATCCATTCATCCATTCATTCATTCCAAACAGCAGCAGCAACAACAGCAACAAAAAAAGTGGATTAGTTAAATTAAAACCATTGTAGAAATAAGAATTTATCACTTATAAAAAAGCTTCCCCAGAATTTGTTACACTTTTTCAAACTGGATCATTTCCTTCAATGCTTTGCTGAAGTGGAGCTTGACTTTGCAGCAGCCCCAAAATAGCCACCTGTTTGTTGGTGTGATCTGTGCTGAAAAAAATTGCTGCTGGTCTAATTTATAGTGACAGCAAAGTACCTTCGTGCTACCTCACTGTTGCTGTCACTGGTTTCATCAAGGCAAAGAGACTTGAACCTGTACATGTGGCAGTTGCTCTCTGTGTTCAAAATGTTCTTGAGGTACCATTTTTCCAGATTCATTATACTATTCTCTTAAAACGTCCCTCAATCTGTAAGCATTTTCAGAGGTTTCACTCATTTCGGAATTAGAAGATGCCTTGTTTACAGTGCAGACATCTGGAGAAAATTGCTCAGCTTCGTTCAGCAGTCCTATCGGCTGCTGTCAAAACAGCTCATCAGGCAACATTCTCTAATTCCAGCTGATGCTACCTCGGAGCAACTTAAAAACTTACAGTAGGACACGTTGGTATAAAAATTCTCAGTGGGTGTGGGAATGAGATTCTTAGCATGCACTGTGATTGCTGTGTGGAGATGCAGGCATTGAAACACCAAATGGTTAGCAAAAACAGCCTCATCCCAGCAGCTGACATCCATCTGAGCAGTTTGTAAAGCCAGGTGTCTATAGGCAGCCAAAGCAGCAGCCAACAAATTCAGAATTGAGGGGGGGGGGAACCTATACTGAGCATTTTTCCTGCAGCTCAACACATTCTGTTCTATTCTTGCTTTATTTTTAAGTTCCTTGTGTTCTGTACTTATTAAATGTGTTTTGTGTTAATGTTCTTGTATTACTAATATGTGTGCGCATCATAACACATAACACATTTCATTAGGAAAAAAACACCTCATCCCTTTTGTTTCATTTTGGTTTTTTTCTTCCAAATTTTCCCCACCCCCACTGGGTGTGAAACTTATTAGACTGAATACAGATGTGCAGGTGTTATCTTGCCTTTCTGAGCACCCACCATCTGCTTACCCTATTGGTTTAGGGTCTGTTGTGACTCTTTTATTTATATTAAATTTTTAACCACACCTTTCTACCAAGTGGTTGGATTGGGATAAATAAAAAGTTCTGTACGTATCTGTTTGCCTTGGAATTTGAGTTTCTTTTTGGCCCAAATGTTCAAGCAGAGTGTACAGTAGTGAAATTAGTTGGTTCCTTTGAATCAGCCAGCATGTCTGTTTAGAAGTTACTGTAATTCATATATCTTTGTATAGAGAGAAAGATGTACATTCACATGTCACACAGTTTTCTTATCTGATTGTAATTTCTGAGTTGACTGTCCCTCTAAGACCAGGGGTGGAGAATATTTTTTGGGACTTTTGTCCACATTTCATTAGGGTAAATGTGATTGGGGCTTCATACTGTCAGTGTGTGGGGCCAACCCCCAAAATGGGTGGCATCCCTTTTCTCTTTTCTAGTCATAGTAATAGTCAGTTTATTTATATGACACGTTTTCCAATAATACATTAGTGCTCAATGTAAACAGTCTAAATGTACTAGTACATTATCTGTAAACAGGAGAAATATTACTCTGCAACACAATATTAACTATTAACAGTTCGTCTAAAACAAGCATCCCCACACTTCGGCCCTCCAGATGTTTGGGACTACAATTCCCATCTTCCCTGACCACTGGTCCCGTTAGCTAGGGATCATGGGAGTTGTAGGCCAAAACATCTGGAGGGCCGCAGTTTGGGGACGCCTGGTCTAAAATATCTCAGAAATTGAGGGGAGCATAAAGTTTACCAACAGGTAAGCCTTCTCTCCCTCTTTCTCTCCCTTTCCCCATCATTCGTCCCCCCACCCCACAAGAGCACTCACTCACTGTGGCACTCCTCCCCCCAAAAAAAGAAATCTGCTAGCCTGCCTCCAGTAAAGCATCAGTAAGGCAGCAATTGATTCCCAGTACACAGAACTGTCGGGAAGTGGTCTGGATGCTAAACCACAGAGGGCGGGTCCTAGAGTGGCATTCTAAAGGGCTCCTCTATCTGAGGATAGGGAACCATACTATTTTGAAGGACCATCCTAGCTCTGTGCTTGGCCAATGTGCACGTGAATGCCTTTCTGACAGACAGACATTTTCTTCTTCTTTGGTGGCTTGGGGGCCAGTGTGAATATAATAATAATAATAATAATAATAATAATAATAATAATAATAATAATAATATAATAGATTATTTATACCCCACCCATCTGGCTGGGTTTCCCCAGCCACTCTGGGCGGCTTCCAACCAAATATTAAAAACAATACAGCATCAAACATTAAAAACTTCCCTAAAAAGGACCACCTTCAGTTGTCTTCTAAAAGTAAAATAATTGTTTATTGTCTTGTCATCTGCTGGGAGGGCGTTCCACAGGCCGGGTGCCACTACCGAGAAGGCCCTCTGTCTGGTTCCCTGTAACCTCACTTCTCGCAATGAGGGAACCGCCAGAAGGCCCTCGGTGCTGGATCTCAGTGTCTGGGCTGAATGATGGGGGTGGAGATGCTCCTTCAGGTATACAGGACCGAGGCCGTTTAGGGCTTTAAAGGTCAGTACCAACACTTTGAACTGTGCTCGAAAACGTACTGGGAGCCAGTGTAGATCTCTCAGTGAAAAAAGTGGAGGGACATAGGTTGTCTACCTCTGCTTTCACAAAGTCAACATAACAGATTTTGCTTCACTTTCCTGGCACCTGTACCCTTATGACCGAAGAGGCTCAGCCCCAGAGTGAAAGAACTTGAATGTGCTGTCCAAAGAAAGCACCACCTTGTATAACATGTAATCCATACAGCCCCAGAAGAAATGTTTGGATTTGAGTTGCTAAACATATTCATATAGGGTCATGAGAATTTTGGCTGTCCTAAAGCAACACATAATTTGCATTCCGTAGCAGCCTGAGTATGTTTGTTTGGAAAAGGTGGGTGTGAAACTGCCATTCCAGTTGGGTATGTGGCATTTATTTCATTTTATCCTTATTATTGAATTCTTAAAAGAGTCAGCTACTCAGACATTATAAATCGGTTTTAGAAATCATGTGAGGGGTGGGTGGGTAGGCAGGCGTAGATGAAAACAAAGAGATGGGGATATGAAGCATAAGGCGTTCTTTCCTTTAAATGGAAAAAAATATGGGATTATCCCATTTCTTAAGAGAGGGGGGGGGACTGGGTTTTCATGCGGCCTGTGGGTTGCTTGTTTCTACTCCTGTCACAAATAAAGCCAAACATAAAATAGAAAGTCTGTTTCTCTGCTCTGCGTAACTATGGAAAAAAGAGGGTGGCTTGGAACCCTCTGGGAAATGATACTTGTGTACTTCAAACAGTACCACGGTTTTGTGTGTTTCCCCCCCCCCCCAATCACAGGATATGGATGTGCTTTCTGGGAGTAAAGTTGGGTCAGGGCCGTCTTAAGCGCCCCTGGCGCCATGGTGCACCGGATCCTTCCGGCGCCCTCCCGTCCCATTTCCCAGCGTGGTGGGCGGGTGGGCGCCGCTGTGTGGCGGGCAGGCAGGCACAGCGGGGTTGCCGTGCGCGGCGGACCGGCCAGCCAGCGGGTGGGCGCAGCTCACGGCGCCCTCCTGGCGGGCCAGCGCCGTGGTGCCCTGCGCCACCCAGCCTAGCCGTAGGGCCGGCCCTGAGTTGGGTATTTATAACTTCATGTGAACCACTGCAGTAAGATTACCACTAGCGATAATAAGAAATTTTCGCTGTAAATAGTCTTCCTTAGTAACTGTGGTAATATAGCATTAATAGTACTCAGTTGTTTATCTAGAACAGTTCCATCACCACCAGTTGTTTTGCATGCCCACACACATCACTGTGGTTTTAGCAGCTGTTCATAATTACTAAAATACTTGGCAATGGCTACATATCTGATAGCGCCTAACACGTTGGTGTTACACAACTGCTTTCTGGCAGTAGATGTATCAGAGTCATTAATAATAGAATTGCTCACCGATAATATCAGAACTAAAGATTATGGGGACAAGGGCGTACCCACCATGCGGCAAGTTAGGGCAGCTGCCCTACTCTAGAAGCAGGGCTGGTGGGCAGAGGCGGAGCACAGCCCGGCGGAGCGCGAGTTCGCCATTCCCGCCGCACCGCGCCGCACCCTCCCTCCAGCTCCCCGGCGCGCCCTCAGGCAAGGCCAAGCGCGGCGGGGAACCAGGGAGCGCGGCGCGGTGGGCGGGAACGCCAAACTCGCGCTCCGCTGGGCTGGGCTCCGCCTCCGCCCACCAGCCCTGCTGCTAGGGAGGGGCACAGCCCGGCGGAGCGCGAGTTCGCCGTTCCCGCCCGCCGCGCTGCGCCCTCCCTCCAGCTCCCCGTCGCGCCCGCTGGCAAGGCCAAGCGCGGCGGGGAACCAGAGAGCGCGGCGCGGCGGGCAGGAACGCTGAACTCGCGCTCCGCTGGGCTGGGCTCCGCCTCCGCCCACCAGCCCTGCTGCTAGGGAGGGGCACAGCCCGGCGGAGCGCGAGTTCGCTGTTCCCGCCCACTTTGTGGCCCCTCCCCTTCCGTGCCTTGGCCCCTCCCCTTGCCCCCCCCCTAGTTTTGATCCTGGGTACGCCCATGTATGGGGAAAACCAGTGCTTTCTTTCTAGAAAAAGAGATGCTACCTTAAAAAGCACTGAAAATGCATGCCACACCAACTCCCGATCCATCCAGGGTCTACCAGAACTCTCAAGGGAGGTGCTGGAACTAAGTTCTGGAGTGTTCTGGCTGAAAAAAAAAGCCCTGTGGAAAACATAGGAGAGAACCTGGGGACTGGAAACACGTGCAAAATTATTCTATTCTCCTATTTTCTGTAATTGTCTGCACAGTAGCATCAGTGGTGTATTACAAAGGTCTCCCACCCCAAGCTCCATATTGTAATACTCAAACACCAAAACTTGGTACTGGATGCAGGCAAAATGTTTTTCCTGGTCTTGTATAGTGTTTTGCTTAAACTACGTCACTTCCTGACCACTTTCACTGCTGAGAGGCTCCTTGTTGTTAAACTCTACAATGCTGTTAAGTTTGGAGGAGAGGTCGTAGGTCATTGGAAGAGCACATCCTTTGGATGCATAAGGTTCAATATCTGGATTCAATCCCTGGCATCTTCAGGTAGGGCTGGCACAGACTCTTCTAGTAAAGCTTCCAAGAGTGGCTGCCAAACAGTAGAGTCAATACTGTGAGCTAGTGGACCAATCTTCTGATTGAGTTCAAAGCAGTTTCCTACGTATTCTGCATTTGCAACAGACCTAACTTCTTTTGTCGGCACCTGTCTGTCTTGAAAGACCATGGAGGAGTGCACCTTTGGGGGTGAGGCCAAGCTGTTGGACGGTTGCAGCACTTCCTGTGGCTGTAGAGACTGATGCGGGAGAGACATGTTTTGTTGCAGCTGGGACGGATGAAGGCATCCAGTTGTGCTGCTGCAGATGCACCATGGTGTTTCCTCTCCCTGTGCTCCTCCCAGCGGTCATTTCTCCTCTGATTACTGCTATAGATGCACAACTTGACTGCCTGTCTTCAGGCACTGCAAGGGATTCTAGCCTTCGTGTCACATTTCCAGGCATTTTTGTAACATCAAGTTGGTCTGCCAATTGGCCGGGTGCCTGAACCCAACTCCCTATGGAGCAGGTCCTTGGGGACCCTGCCATCTTCCATTCTCTGGACATGACCAAGCCAGCGTAGATGTCATTGAGACAAGAGTGTGAACATGCTGTGGGCTTGGGAGAGCACATCTTTGTTACTATGCAACAGATACCTCTTAATTTACAAACTTTCCTACGTTTCAGACGAGCTGTTTGGGTGAAATCCATGGTGCAGAGAGAGATTGCAATGATTGTAACCAGGCCTCACAATAAATCTATCATGTTGGAGCTAGAGAGAAGTGGGCTTGCCATGACTAATCACTTCCAAAGAAAGTGACATGGGTTCTGTGTGCAACTCACTTACATTCGCAGAATAACTAGCTGCTGAACAAGACAGAAGGTGCTACTCTGACCTGATTCCTGAGTTACAGGATTGGTGTGACTTTTGTTCTGTTGTGACTCTCTTCCACATCACATTGGTAATGCAACAACAATAGCAAAGCATATGGCAGGCACAGGATCAGATGGCAAGAATGACAGTAATGCTCTGGTGGTGATGCCACCTAAGTTTGAAGCCAGAGTGTGGTTTCTCACATATTTCTGGTCTTCCTACATAGGTTGTATCCAATGTTAGTTGTACTCAGAGGAGACCTATTAAAAATTGTGGCCAGGGCCAACTTGGGTCCATTAATCTTAATTGATCTATTTAATTGAACTTGGTTGCCTATTATGGTTTCTATAGTCTTACATTATCAGAAGGTCTTGAGACATCAACTACATCACATATATAACAAGAAAGATAGGACATACCTGATGCAGAGGCAGAACTAGCTGCTCCGGCACACAGGGGCGGGGGTAGCCACCCACAGGGGCACCGCCCACGGCGAGCATCCCAGGGGAGCGGGGCGGTGATGTCAGCCCCCCTCAGGGATGACACCCGGGGCGGACCGCCCCCCCATTTCTTCCGCCAGTGACCTAATGGCAATCGATATACAGTATTGGGTTAGTCATCTGCATAGATGTTTGTTTGTTTTTAGCAATTCAGGACTTTTACAGAAAAAGGTCCTCTCTTTTGAAACCTAAATTTTAAATGTCATTTGTATCACTGCCTCTTTCCCCCCCTCCTTTCATCCTAGATGGAAAGCCAGTGTCATTGTCTCCAATTGAATCTCAGCCCCACAGCCCTCGTTACACAGCCACAAGTCAACGTGAAAGAGAGAGCCTGGAGGTACGCATGCGAGAAGTGGAAGAGGAAAACCGGGCACTTCGCAAGCAGCTCAGTCTTGTGCAGAGCCGGGGCCTGCCCCATCGCCGAGGCAACCACTCAAAAACTTATTCCATGGAGGAAGGGACTGGGGACAGTGAGAGCCTACGGGCTGGCATCGTGGCAGGGAACAGCTCAGAGTGCGGACAACAGCCAGCAGTCGAGAAGTGTGAGGTAGGTAGATTGTTCTTCCATCTCAGGCCATACTTCTCAATGTTTGGCTGGGTACCTTTTCCATGGATGCATGTGTGAGAAAGGGACAACCATGCTCTGCAGCTTCTTTGAGTGCTTTTGTCTGGCTTGAATGGGTCCTTGAACTGCTTACCAGGGTAGAGAGATGCATGTGGGGCGGTGGAATAGAAACCTTTGACCCCCTAACTGGGTTGCTGGAATGCACCTATTGTATGAAGGTCATATCTGTCTACCTAAACTTTCTGTGCCCTGAGAAGTTTCTGGCTTGCATGCCAACATGAAACTGGATTATATAGTAGCACATTCCTGCTGTCTAAACTGCATAGGGATTAAAATGTATTTTGTAACTGCCCAATTTTTTTTTTTTTTTTGCTTCTGGCTCTACTAGTTTCTGACATGCAGCCACCAAGACGTTGCCAATGAAGGACTTGTGGGTTGCAAACAGGTTCTCTTCCCCTGCTCTGTTGAGAACTGGTTGGCTTTATTGGGGCCTTTGCCTGCTTTCAGTGCTATACCCACGACATGGGCCATTGGCAAATAATTTTTATAGAATCCATATATATTTTCTGCTTTTGTGGAAGCAAGCAAGTCATGTCAGTGGCAATGCTGTGTGCTTGTTGATATGTAATTTAGTGTCAGGAAAGTTGGAAGCAATGCAGAATCCATATTATTTGAACACAAAAGTATAAGAAAGACTGGAAATAAAAGTGATATTAAAGAGAAAAGACATTTGCTTATATGGCATAAGATAAATTTGTAGTTAAGAGTTGGTAGAATACCATCATGTCCAAGGACAGCAACTCAGTAAAATCCTGGCAAGTTCCATAGGACAACATTTATGTTTGTATCAATTATATTGTCTAATTTAATGGCTTCTGTTACACCTCAATCTTCAAAGTCCAGTGGATAATTCCCATCATCCCTGACTACTGGTCCTGTTAGCTAGGGATGATGGGAGTTGTAGTCCCAAAACATCTGGAGGCACGAGTTTGCCTATGCCTGCCTTAAATTCTTCTCTGGCTTAGAATAACCTGCCAAGCAGAGAATAATCCCTGGTTTCCCTTCTCGGTCCCCAAACACCCTTCCTGCCAGTCTCCTAAACATCCTCCCCCCCTTTAGGAACACTTCCCCAACATGGCACCCTCTGGCTATTTTGTACTGCAACTCCAATCAACCCCAGTCAGCATGGTCAATGGTTGGAGATAAAGCAAGAGGTAAGGGAAGAGGATGCTTTTTGGGGAACTAGCAAGGAGGGACTCTTGGGGATCAGGGAGGTAGGTTATTTCCCCAAGCTTTTGGGTCTGTTTTCCCCAGATTTTGTTTAGTTGACTTCAAAGTCAGCTGGGAACAAGTGGGTGCAAGCTCACTCTCTATCAGACTCCACAGACCTCCTAAGACCCGCTGAATACAGCAGACACGTCAGCTTCATTTAGACCTTGAAAATGTGTCAGTTTCCCCAAAGATGTGCAGCGGTAAATATGACAATGGTTTTCACGGTTGTTACACAGCATCACTGACTCCATTGTCTTCTTTCTTCCAAGATGTATTTGTGATTGTCACTCACTCTCATTTTGTGAACTATATCCATTCAATTTCAAAAGGAGCTGGGAGGAGGTGATACCTCACTTGAGTAGAAGAAAGCCAAGTTTTTTGAGGGCACTTAACAGAATACACCAAGGAGAAATCAATAAACAATGGTATCGGCAAGTTCTGAAAATAGCTGCAAGCAGCTATTGAGAAGCTCGCTTCCTAATTTCAAAGTGTAGATGGGAGCAGCTGGCCAGAATATCTCTATCTCTCTCTCCCTCTCCCTCTCCCTCTCCCTCTCCCTCTCCCTCTCCCTCTCCCTCTCCCTCTCCCTCTCCCTCTCTCCCTCTCACACACACACACACACAATTCCAACCAATCAACAAAACTTATCAACGGAAAGGAAATCTCTTGACAGTTCTAGATCTGCCTCCTATGCCCACTTCACAAAGAGCAAATCTCACTGAATGTGGTGGAACTTGCCAAGCATGCATAGGGTTATATGGTAACTATCTTCTGAGTCATATTTGTCAAGGGAATTTTTACACCACCACAATATTTCCCAAATGGTAGGTGGTCTATAGATTCTTTACATAAATCAATAAAAGAGTACAGGATGATGATGATTTGCCTTTGTAGTATCCAGACTACTCTTTTTATTTTCTACTTTTTATGAGTTTGATCTGAAACTGTAGGAATCAGAGAGGGAGAAATCCTATGCTCACCTAGGTGAGACTGTGGGAGATAGGCTGTCAAATCTAACAATGCACGTTCTTGCTGGTTAGCATGTGAAGGGGTTAAGGACTTAGCACTGTTTTGCTGATAGGCAGACGCAGACCATAAAGATGTAATTGGCAGAGAAGGCTCTGTGTGATGTCATTTCCCCTCCTCTCCTGGGAGGGAAAAAGCAAAATAAGTATTTCCTGTTCCTTCTCTCCCCACCCTTCTCTTCAGCCAGCTATGGAGGAAGACATGCCTCTGATGGTTTTGCTGTAAACACAAGTATTTTACCTGCATTTACTTATAATGCTGTTGCTGCTAGGGACAAATGCTTGCCTGCGGGTAAAACATACGCTTTAAACTTGCTTTTCAGTCTGTAGCCTGTTCCTTTGACTAACAGGGTAACAAAGTGGGAAATCAGCCTAGCAGCTGATTCCTTTGCTTCCAATTAAACTGCTTAAGATGAGATTTAAACTCTGCTCATTCCAGCACTTTTAAATGCCAGTACTAATTCTTTTGTCTGATTCTTTTGTCTGTTAACCAACACACTTAGGTTTGTAGGGGGATAAAATATAGTTAATTATATTCCCTCACCTACCTAATAAAACCCATCAGATACAAGGGATGCTAAGAAGTCATCACTTCCTTGGCAAGGACATCAGTTCCCTGGGTTAACATTAATGAATTCAATTAACATCCCCCCCCATTCCCCAGGAATCAGGATACCAGACAATAAGTAGAAAATGAACGAACACATACGGTATCCTCATTTTAGCACACCTACAGTTATCACTAGATGTTGCAGGATATTTGTTTGTCGCCCAAATCAACAGCCCCATTTTCTTCCCCTTGATTCTCTTTTCCTAATAATTGAATAACAGAGAATGCATGACATCACATCATCACTTGGAGAGATTATCTGTCTTCTGCAAGCAGAACCCAGTGAAATGGAACAGGGATTTGGTAATTTCCAGAGAGGTGGCTGTGTTCTATTGCAGCAGAAGGATATGAAATGCAGAAAATTACAGACTATGGTAATTGTGTTATTAAAAGTGGCCGGTCACAAAAACAAAACAGTAGTTGATGACACAGGCATCCTGGTTTTGGTAAGCCACCTAACACATGCAATGTGGTGGAAAAATCCATTGCTTCTATTCTGTTCACACTGAACCTCTTGATGAATTGTAATTCAGGGTTTTCAAATTGTAGTCTACCTTTGATATTTCCTGGTTCTAGTACAGCCACCTTACAGTCAATCCCGAATTTGCTGGGAGGTTAAAATTTCCCACTGTTTTTGGTTATTGCTATTTCTGATGTTAGATTTATGCCCATTAATTGCTTTGCCATTTGTCCTACACAGAACGAAGAAGGGTATTGTTGGCAGATGATTTGCAATATGATGATGATGATGTGTCATTATTAGATATGGTGGGCAGAGGGTGGATGAAACATGAAGCTGTTGTTTTTGACAGCTATGGGGGGGGGAATCTGTGAAAGCTAAAATCTGTGAAATCCAGAAATCTGTTGTTGTATATACCGTAATATGTCCAGTGCATTCAACATGCAGTCTTATTCAGTGGCAAGAAAACCTTCCACTATCTTCTTCCACTGCCTTGTTAAAGTAATTCGCTTAGGGCATATTTTCCTCACCAGCAGTTTGATAATGATATTCCCATGCTTTTGAAATCTTGCAGATCATTTTTAAGTAATGGGTTGTTTTTTGTTTTTGTTTTGCAGGGGTGGGATTAGGAGATTACTGTTTGCTTTACTAGAAAATGCACACGAAGCAGTTTTCTCCAACCTGGTGCCCTCCAAATGCTTTGGACTACAGTGGCCGTCAGCCCCATCTGCTGATGGGAGCTGCATGCAGTCCAAAACACCTAGAAGGCACTGAATTGTTGAAGGATGATTTCAGCTCTCTCCCATCTTTCTTGTGCTCCTGCAGAAATTTGGATGGCTGAATCTCTTAAGGCCCAGAGGTATATGTGCTGCAGCCAATTTTGGACAAGGGAATAGCTGCTAAAAGGGGTGACTAGATTAGATGGCCTTCCAGATTATAATGACTTTTACCAGTAAATTTACTTGCTCAGCAGGGGATTAGTGTTATGCCCCAGGCAGTGGTTATGTAAAACATGAAACTTCCCTGCTCTCACCATGCACCTATCTTAACCACACAGTATTTTGATAATGAAATAGCTTTAACTTTTTCCTCTTAAAAGATTCACACAGTAATTCAGCGACAGAATGTAAGCTTAATTTAAACATCCTTATTATCAGATTTGCCTTCTGGGTTCTCATCATTTATCCTATTACTGGAAATGCCAGTTATCTGTTTACGAGAGAGGTCCAATTTCATTCCACCCAACCCCCCAACCCCATCCATAGTAAGACATTATTTTAGCTTCCTTTTCCTTAAGGTAGGGGAGAATTAAGGCCAGAAAAGGGAGGTTAAGATGAGGATTGTGTGATATAGCATACACAAGGGGTTGAGACCCTCTGGGGTTTGAAGAGGGATGCCTCTGCACTCTTCATCATAATAAAAATAAAAATTCTTTAAGATTCTGAGGATCATATTTTGAGAAATGCTATCTGACTATAGAATCTCTCTTCTGTCTGACTATAGAATCTCTCTTCCCTATGTTACTTCATGTTGCAGCCCAAGTCCAGCTTCCTATTCCTGCATGTGGTGTTGGATTTTACATGTCTCCTTGTTATATTACTCCTTTTTATATTTAAAATGCCCTGCCCCTAGCCCATTGAGTTATATAATCCATTCAAGTAAAAATTCAATAAATAATATTCTTTAACATTAGCAATTTTGTTCCAAAAACAATTTTTGATTCATATGTCTGGCTTTACAACAACAGTAAATGACTATTATCCCCATTTGGAGGATTGAGTTTATTGGAGGACAAAAGATTGCTAAAGATGTGAAAATTTTAAATATATATATATTTTAAATGGGAGTAGCTAATCACCTGGAGAGGTAGCAGGACCTTTCAGATGACAGTAGCATTAAAGGAGAACTGAAAAAGAGAGGGGTTAAATGAACTATTTGAATAGGCCTTCACTATGGAAGTTCTTTTGGTTTCATGATAGATAGCTCACTTTAAAATATCAACTCATATTAAAGCCAAATTTAATATGGGGAATTATTACGAATGGGCGTGTCTGCTGTGGAGTGTCTTCATCTGGAATTACAACACACATTGCTGAATTACAACTTATTACCAAACTTAAAACCATGGAGAGACCTGGTCTGAATAGAGACTTTGGATTCTTATCTCATTATACATGATAAAGCTATTTTTGGCCTTCTCGTCCCTTGCTTTTTCCTGTAAGACCAATTGCATTCGTTAACAGTTGTCAACAGGTTTACCACACCTATCAGCCAATCACCCATTCCCACCACCCTTCTGAGTAATACCCCTCCCCACCCTCTCACTATATGACTTCTGTTTCAGTGTATCTGAAGAAATGTGCATGCACATGAAATCTCATACCAAGAACATAGTTGGTCTCTAAGGTGCTACTGGACAATACACACACACACACACACACACACACACACACACACACACACCCATCTGGAAAACTTGTATAGTTCTAGCTCTTTTGCCTCAGAAGGGTATCCTAGTACAGTGGTACCTCAGGTTAAGTACTTAATTGGTTCCGGAAGTCTGTACTTAACCTGAAGCGTACTTAACCTGAATCAAATTTTCCATTGAAAGTAATGGAAAGTGGATTAATCCGTTCCAGACGATGAAAAACACCCCCTAAAATAGCAATTTAACACGAATTTTACTGTCTAATGAGACCATTGATCCATAAAATGAAGGCAATAATCAATGTACAGTGGTACCTCAGGTTAAGTACTTAATTGGTTCTGGAAGTCCGTACTTAACCTGAAGCAAACTTTCCCATTGAAAGTGGATTAATCCGTTCCAGATGGGTCCACGGAGTACTTAACTTGAAAGTACTCAACCCGAAGCGTACTTAACCCGAGGTATGACTGTACTGGGAAAGATACAAAAAAAGAGCTCCTGAAATTTCAGAGAATTTTCTTAGATGCTTTTTTTGTTTAAGAAAAAAATATATAACTAGGGGAGGGCATTATAGTTCATAAATTTATGAATGCTAGAGAAGAGTAGATAGGTTTTTGTCCAAATTACAAAATTCGTTACAAATGAAATAGTTGGGTGGTAGATTCAGCAGAGGCAAAAGGAATCATTTCTCTTATGGAATTGATTGCCCCAAGAAGTGATTATAGCCCCTATGTTAGATAGTTTATAAAAAGAGTAGAGAAATTGATGGAAGATAGAATGTAATCACTGTGTTGCAAAGGAAGTATAGCGTTGCTGGGGGATATACAATGGGGGAGAGTTGCTGCCTTCAAGCCCTAGTTGAGACTTCCCACAGGCATCTGGCTAGCCACTGCTGGGAACAGGATGATGAACAAAATGGACCTTTAGTCTCGTTTCAGCGGGACTTCGTGTTCTCAAGGCCACCCGGTGAGATTTGAACCAGCTGTCTCTGCTGTTTACATGAGCTTCAGCAAAAAAAGACAATAATGTCAAAGTAATTAAAATGAAAAGTAACAGGGATGTTTCTTCTGTTTTCTTTTTCAGGCCTTAGAGGACATACCTTGATGCGAATTATTTGCTTCTTAGTATATGTGAGAGTCAGTGTGTTGTATGAGAGTTAAGGAAAGCTAAACCAATTAAGGAAGAGAGCACATTCAATATTGAATCTGATTAATCCATGAAGTATCATTGAGTTTTGGGACAGAGATCTACACCAGTGGTCTCTGTTGTTTATATGGGTTTTGGTGAAGAAGAAGAAGAAGAAGAAGAAGAAGAAGAAGAAGAAGAAGAAGAAGAAGAAGAAGAAGAAGAAGAAAGACAATACTGCCATACAGTGGACCCTTGGGTTACGCAAACTTTCAGGTTGCGAACATGGCAACCCCAGAAGTGTATACTTCCAGGTTTTGCCGCGCACATTTGCACAGAAGCGGCACCTCTAGATGCGGACTTTTCGGGGTACATACGGACCCCCAGAATGAATTAAGTTCATATCCGGAGGGTCCACTGTAATTCAAATTGTGGTGTTAAAAACAAAACAAAACAAAAGTCATTTAGAAATTCACTCAAAAAGAATGGCTGGCTGGAGTAGTAGTACTTCTGTGTTAAAAATGGCAGCCTCTCAAATCAGGAGGAGGAGGAGGAGGAGGAGGAGGAGGAGGAGGAGGAGGAGGAGGAGGAGGAGAAGAAGAAGAAGAAGAAGAAGAAGAAGAAGAAGAAGAAGAAGAAGAAGAAGAAGAAGAAGAAGAAGACGACGACTAGGGGCATGCTTAGCATTAAACCACATATCTATGATTCTCTATGAGATCAGCTATTGAGAGGTATCTTCCCCGTGGTTAGTTTATTTGTTCCTTGGTTGAGATAAACTGGGTGGCAATTTTTGCTGGGCTCTTTGTGTGAGCATCAGCATGATGGGATACTTCTTGCCTTGATTCTGCTCACAAGAATCAACCCTATAGCAACCCTATTTCAAATTCATGGGGGCTGCTGCTAAAGGAAACATGAGCTTTTCTTACCTTCCCCATCCCCTCCAGCAGGATGGCACTTCCCCATGTCCCTGATTCTTGGAATCAGAGAATTCCTGCAGTGCAGGAACCACACCTAAAGAACCCCAGACAGATGTGTTCTGTGCACAAATTTTTACCAAAATGTACCTTCATTAGGAAGAATGCAAACCAGGCAAAGCACCCCAAGGCCAGAAATTGCACTTCGGATTTCATGTTTTGTAAAACACATTGATACATAACTTCAGTATAGTCGTAAGAACATAAGAAAATCCCTGTTGGATCAGGTCAAAGGTTCATTCGACATCATCTTCTCACAGCGGCCAGCCAGATACCTACCGGTATGGGAAGCCCACAAGCAGGATCTGAATGCAGCAACACTCTCTCCACTTGTGATCCCCAGCAATTGGTATCCAGAGGCATTCTGCCTCCAGCAGTGGAGGTAGAACATAGCCCATTGTGGCCAATAGGCATTTAAGCCATCTTTTGTAGACCTGGTATCACAGAGGCACACACTTCTTAGCTTCTCTCAACAGAGCATATGAATGCAGCTGAGTACTTACTTGTGTCAGGAGATTGTCTATTGGCTCCAAATACTTTCTCATTTTATTCCTAGGATTTTTTCCTCTTCTTATCTAGGGTCTTCTCGTCTAGGAGATCTCAAATCTAGCCTTCGTTATTAATAATACTGATGTTATTAGCTGCCTACCTAGAACAGGCATAGGCAAACTTGGCCCTCCAGATGTTTTGGGACTACAATTCCAATCATCCCTGACCACTGGTCCTGTTAGCTAGGGATGATGGGAGTTGTAGTCCCAAAACATCTGGAGGGCCGAGTTTGCCTATGCCTGACCTAGAACATGTGAACTCTCCCTGGAAAGGGTTTTTGTTTGGTCATAAACTTGGGAAGTCTCAACTTATTTGTGAACTTCTGAAGGCTGGTTATCATAACTTCTACCATCCCCTTTTCCTGCATCATATTCTATATCTATCTATCTATCATCTATCTATCTATCTATCTATCTATCTATCTATCTATCTATCTATCTATCCATCTATCATCTCTCTCATCTATATCTATCAATCTACATAATAAAACTTCAGGTGTCTTGAAGCAATTATTTCAAATGTATATGGTGTTACAAATATTTAACATACGTGCTGTTTAACATACCATACAAGCGTCAGATGAGCATTAAGCACAACAAATGGCATTATTCGATAGTGGGACTGTTTTCCTGTTTAATGAATAATAAAAGTGAAAGCTTAAATTGCTCTTATTCCCCGTGCTTTCATTGTCTCTCTCTTTCTTTCTACTTAGACAATCCATGTCGCCATTGTCTGTGCTGGATACAATGCCAGTCGGGATGTTGTCACACTCGTCAAATCAGTATTGTTTCACAGGTAACACCTTTATCTTGTCACATGTAAACATGATCTTTGTAAACATGATCAAATATGGTTTTGCTTCTTCTCAGTACAGTCTTTAGGTAATGCCATGTTCCTAGCCCATGCAAACAATACTTTCCAGTCCAATCTAAATGTCCTCTGTGAAGAATGTGTATTAGATACTGTCAGGGGGACTCCTTACAGGGACCCTCCCCCAGTCATCCTGACCAGCACTTCGCCCAGTGACAGCACTAGCAACGGGTCAGGAGGAGGGAATGAGGAGTGGAGCGGGGCGGAGAGGGGGCTCTCAAACGCGTCAGAGCCAAGGCACCGACCCACCTGGCCAGAGAGGGAAGGGCAGCGCAGCGAGGTGCCGGAGCCTCTGCAACGCTCCAGCCAGAGGACGGGAGAAGGAACGCAGCAGGGCTAGGGGGAGGCGCTTTGGGGTGCCCAGGCTTTTATGCTGACCAAAGAGCCAGAAGCAGCCATTTCTGGGTTCTGAATCGGACTAGGCAGTCATGTTTTCTGATAGCTCTGTACTGTAAATAATACAGTGGTACCTCGCAAGAATTTTTCGCAAGATGAATGCGTCTTGCGATCTGATGGTCGCAAGACGTATTCGTTTTGTGAAAAATTCATCTTGCGAATCGCGATTTCCCATAGGAATGCATTGAAATTTAATGCATTCCTGTGGGCAAAAAAAGAAATTTCAATGCATTCCTATGGGAAACCGCGATTCGCAAGGCGAATTTTTCACAAAATGAATTGACTCGTGGAATGAATTAAATTCATCTTGCGAGGCACCATTGTATGCACAATAAAACTCTGAAAGACAGAGCGGACTGGAGCGTCTTTACTCTAGAGTAGCCGCAACAATCCCCTGACAGATACTATATGCACTTTGCCATGCATTATAAAGTTGGCAGCGATTCTATATGGGTACTACCACTGTGTGTGTGTGGCTGCTTCTCCTGTTTGCATACTTCCATAGCTATTATCTCATAAATGTTAGTGTCACCACCTGAGCAAGTTTTCTAATAACAATTGGGCACATTCTCTCTCAATAGTTGGGTTTATTATGGAAACAGGCAAAAAACTGATCTCTTCCACCTAAGCAGTAAAGGGCTTTACAACATCAGATTTTTTAAAAAGTTGTGTTCAAAGGCTAGTAGGGAATCCAATAATGATGGAGAAGTGCTATAATACCCTTTGAGGAACCCATTGACAGTAGGCTACCCTATTCTGCACAAACTGAAGCTTCCAAATTATTCATACGTGCAGTTATACATGAAGCATATTATATCAGCCAAGCAAAATAATATTAACTGTATTTGAATCTTGCAAGGCAAAATTTGAAAATGCAATCAAGCTGAATTAGTTTGTTAAAAAAAATACATTCCTTACAAAATGATGTGGCTTTGCACTGGCCACTATTGCTTTGTCTTGCAATGGTCAGCCTAGCTTTTTGTTGTTGCTGCTGTCACCTTACATAGACTTCAACAAATCATAAGCAAGTTTACGGACATTACAGAAGCATTAAACATGCCGTCTCCTCATTGCATAACTTCTTCAGACAGAACATGTGGCATCCATGTTTTTTCTAGCTGATATTATTTTTCATTTTACTAAAAAGAAAAGAAAAGAAATAGTGACAATTTACATGGTATCTGACTGATTTTGAGTGGGCATGCCTTGATTTGAAAACTGCTCGTGTTTTTCCTTGGAAAGATTTTGCAGCTCGTTGCAGGTTGGCCAAAATAACTTGCGTTGTAAAAAGGCTTTACAATTCCTTGTTAATTATATCTGAGCAACTTTTGTTTCTCAGGTTAAGCAATAATTCCAAATTAACAGCACCTTTTCTCAGCAAAAGCCCAAATTAAAATACACAGAGATGAATAATCATCTAATCCTCTATTCATAGTATTAATAAATCAAAGCACAATTAAATATCTTAGGTAGGGATTTTTTAAGGGACTTTTTGTTTGTTGCTTTTATTATACCTTTCAAATATTAACTACCTCCTGATTTTTAGGAGAGTTATTGGGAAAGTATAGTTTTACCGTTTGTAGTCAGTTCTTCATCAGTTCATGATGATAGTGGTGGCAATGAGCTGTTTTGCCCTCCCCTCCTTGAAGGCGAACTGCTGTCAGTGTCGTCACCCACTGCCCTTTGCTGGCAGACGGCAGTCCCCTCCGTAGGTGGAGCATGTCACCTGCAGGAGAACCGAGTCAAGCCTGCCTTCCTGCTTCGCCCACTCATGTTATCTTTCGCTGGGACTTTGGTGCCACCTCTCTGGATATCTTAGAAGAAGTAGGTGGCAGCACGTTGGCAGAAGACGAAGCGTCTGGGGGAAGAAATATTCCGGTGTTTTGTGTAAGCTTACACAAAATGTAAATGTTAGTTTTCACACAATATATGCATATGTTTTCTGAAATTCCAGGGAATTTCTGGCTCTCTCCTTTGGTTCCCAGGCAGGGATATGAAGTACCTTCCACACGCCACATGTATCTGTGCATGCAACCAATTGCATAACCAAACGCCTTCCCTGCACATGACACAATATTTTTCTTGAAAATGGTAATCAAGGTGACACGAAGCAAAGGACTTTTCGATTAGCAAGAACCAACCTGCTGCCAAGCCAGAACCAAACACTCGATGTGGATATGATAACCATGTTCAAATATATAAAAGGATGTCATATAGAGGAGGGAGAAAGGTTGTTTTCTGCTGCTCCAGAGAAGCGGACACGGAGCAATGGATTCAAACTACAAGAAAGAAAATTCCACCTAAACATTAGGAAGAACTTCCTGACAGTAAGAGCTGTTCGGCAGTGGAATTTGCTGCCAAGGAGTGTGGTGGAGTCTCCTTCTTTGGAGGTCTTTAAGCAGAGGCTTGACAGCCATCTGTCAGGAATGCTTTGATGGTGTTTCCTGCTTGGCAGGGGGTTGGACTGGATGGCCCTTGTGGTCTCTTCCAACTCTATGATTCTATGATTCTATGATTCTATGATCTTCCTGATGCAGCCTTGAACTGCACTTGAAAATGATTGGCTCAGAGGTTGAATATGTTATCATTTTAGTTGTGGTTTTAAAGTGAAGATTGCTTTAGAGAGGTCTCATCCTCCACTTGACTAGGGCACATCATACAGCAACCATGTCATTCCGTATAATTAGTCGGCTTTGGGAGTGGTAGGCAGCAGGATGCTAAATAGCTGGTGTGTTTAGATAGCTGGAATGATGGTGAAAAGTGAAGCTGTGTGAATGATTATGATTATGAATTCTAGGTCTGATCAGCACGCCCAACATTAGCAATGAAGACATATTGAAAAAACTGGTTTGTAGGCAAAATATTAAAACACAACAACTAGAAAATAAACCTTAAACCTTCTCTGGTTCTCTTTACCCTGTACCACCTGTTGGGGTTGCTTTTATAAGTCTTCCAGGTTCTCCTTAACTTGCAGCTGGGTCTCTTCTCACTTACCAAGAAGCCCAAGTTGTAAAGGGAATGGCATTGTGGTATCTGCCAGGGCTGAGGCGAACCCCAAAAAAGTCTTACAAGAAGTGTACCACACAAGTGACTGCACAAGTAGTAGCCAGTATCCACCACCATACAGCAAAATTCCATGGGCTGCAATCTCTAAAACCACACATATTCTAGAAACATTGTTTATATAATTCAGAACCTCTCTCAGTATTTGAATTATGTTCCTCCTCCCATTTATTTATTTATTTATCATTCCAAAAGCTGCAGTAGGTAACGTCTGCATCTTTGTTTTGCTTTGACCCAGCAAAATGTTTCAAAACTGCACTTGAGGTTTCAGATGAAATAAAGAAGAAGTTTAGTATCTCTAGATGTGCAAACGTATGTGCCCACTCTGTAGAAATCCTGAGCACTTTTAAGTCAGTTTGACACAACTGAGCAGGAGAAATAGAATAGCTCTTGAGTGCTTGCAAGCTGCAATAAATATTCATTGGTATTGCTGCATAGATGGAAGCTTGAACAGCCCCTCGTCAATCTCCGGTCTCTGAAGTGATGCAGAGATTTCCCCAATACAAACTAGGCTAGCATTTGTAAGTGTGCCACCAAGGACTGGACCTCGAGTATCACAGCACAGCACTAACTCATCCTCTGTTCTTTGTTTATTTTTATCTTTCCAGTGAATTATCCGTAGGGCTCTCTGTGTATATCTGCGCTATACCCAGTTTTAATGTGTATATCCTCTCCTCGTCCGCAGATTTCTTTGCAGCTTCTCTTCCAAGAATAAGAATCCTGGTGTGCTCTGAGATGTAGGTTCGGCATTGTCCTCCTCCTCCCACTGCAGAAAATACTGTTTCAGACCATGATGCATCATTTTCTGTAAGGGGTGGATTTGGAGTCCTCCCAGTTTTATCTCTGCAAAGATCTGCGTACACCATCTCCCAGCCCACCTGGTGCAAATTCTTTTCTAACTGAGGTATCTGTTTCCCAGTTGTCTTCCTGCACACCTTGCCTAGTACCTTCAGCATGTCATTGTGATCCCCCTGATTCACTCATGCCCATAAGTCACACAATATGTCCTTACTCAATGAGGCTACTGGATTATTCATATCTAAATGTATATGTTGCTTTCTTGGAAGCTTAGCAAGGAGCTCTATGTACCTATGATATTGAACCTGCGATAGCTGTTGAAGTCACCGGGAATGGGAAAAATGCACATGTGAACTTGCCATAGTCATTGTCAGACATGGGCCTGATTTGAATAGAATACTAAACCATAGTTCTAACCCGTTACAAGAATAAGCTGCAGTGGACCGCATCATGCACTCCATCCGCAATTCTAAATGCACAGCTTCTGGTGATTATGAACCATGCATCATAGTCAGAGAGAACCACTAACCCTGAAGATCTCAGTGATTGGGCAGGGATATAAGGAACCAGGAAGTTCTTAAGATATCCCGGACTGAAGTTATTAATGGCCTTGTAAATTAATACTGTACAAGAACCTGGAACCTGACCCTGGTAGCAACTGGCAACCAGTGGAAGCTCCTAAACACCACCAACAGTCTTAACAGCAGAACTCTGCACCAGCTAAAGCCTCCAGACTAGGCCTCAATAGCAGCCCCACATTGACGTTACCAATGCATGAATAAACGTGGCCAGGCTAGCCCAATTCAATGGCACCTGTAGTTGGTGTGCTAGCAGTAAGTGGTCAAAGGCACTCCTAGCCACTGAGACTGCCTGAGGCTCAAATGACAAAGATTTATCTAGGTAAAGGGGCCCCTGACCATTAGGTCCAGTCGTGACCGACTCTGGGGTTGCGGTGCTCATCTCACTTTACTGGCCGAGGGAGCCGCCGTACAGATTCCGGGTCATGTGGCCAGCATGACTAAGCCGCTTCTGGCGAACCAGAGCAGCACATGGAAACGCCGTTTACCTTCCCGCCAGAGCGGTACCTATTTATCTACTTGCACTTTGATGTGCTTTCGAACTGCTAGGTTGGCAGGAGCAGGGACCAAGCAACGAGAGCTCACCCTGTCGCGGGGATTCAAACCGCCGACCTTCTGATTGGCAAGCCCTAGGCTCTGTGCTTTAACCCACAGCACCACCTGCCACCTGAGCACCCCCCCAAACTTTGTACCTGTTATTTCAAGAAGGAATGCAACTGTGATCCCAAGCACACAACTGGCTAATCTCCTGGACATGGAAACCACTATGAGCTTCAAGAGGTCACAAGAGTATCTTCAAACTGAGTATTACAATGATTGCTTTTTTGCCAGGAAATGAAAAGCCCATTGCACATTACAATTATTATGTAAATTACAAATAATTAGCACAAACTAATGGAATAGATACCAGAAAGATATGGAGGTCTCGTACACCTCAGGTAGTGTGGTTGCTGACCTTGAGCCAGACATCTTGGAGAGTGAAGTCAAATGGGCCTTAGAAAGCATTGCTAATAACAAGGCCAGTGGAAGTGATGATATTCCAGCTGAACTGTTTAAAATTTTAAAAGATGATGCTGTTAAGGTGCTACACCCAATATGCCAGCAAGTTTGGAAAACTCAGCAATGGCCAGAGGATTGGAGAAGATCAGTCTACATCCCAATTCCAAAGAAGGGCAGTGCCAAAGAATGCTGCAACTACCGCACAATTGCGCTCATTTCACACGCTAGCAAGGTTATGCTTAAAATTCTACAAGGCAGGCTTAGGCAGTATGTGGACCGAGAACTCCCAGAAGTGCAAGCTGGATTTCGAAAGGGCAGAGGAACCAGAGACCAAATAGCAAACATGCGCTGGATTATGGAGAAAGCTAGAGAGTTCCAGAAAAACGTCTACTTCTGCTTCATTGACTATGCAAAAGCCTTTGACTGTGTCGACCACAGCAAACTATGGCAAGTTCTTAAAGAAATGGGAGTGCCTGATCACCTCATCTGTCTCCTGAGAAATCTCTATGTGGGACAAGAAGCTACAGTTAGAACTGGATATGGAACAACTGATTGGTTCAAAATTGGGAAAGGAGTACGACAAGGTTGTATATTGTCTCCCTGCTTATTTAACTTATATGCAGAATTCATCATGCGAAAGGCTGGACTAGATGAATCCCAAGCCGGAATTAAGATTGCCGGAAGAAATATCAACAACCTCAGATATGCAGATGACACAACCTTGATGGCAGAAAGCGAGGAGGAATTAAAGAACCTTTTAATGAGGGTGAAAGAGGAGAGCGCAAAATATGGTCTGAAGCTCAACATCAAAAAAACCAAGATCATGGCCACTGGTCCCATCACCTCCTGGCAAATAGAAGGGGAAGAAATGGAGGCAGTGAGAGATTTTACTTTCTTGGGCTCCTTGATCACTGCAGATGGTGACAGCAGTCACGAAATTAAAAGACGCCTGCTTCTTGGGAGAAAAGCAATGACAAACCTAGACAGCATCTTAAAAAGCAGAGACATCACCTTGCCGACAAAGGTCCGTATAGTTAAAGCTATGGTTTTCCCAGTAGTGATGTATGGAAGTGAGAGTTGGACCATAAAGAAGGCTGATCGCCGAAGAATTGATGCTTTTGAATTATGGTGCTGGAGGAGACTCTTGAGAGTCCCATGGACTGCAAGAAGATCAAACCTATCCATTCTTAAGGAAATCAGCCCTGAGTGCTCCCTGGAAGGACAGATCGTGAAGCTGAGGCTCCAATACTTTGGCCACCTCATGAGAAGAGAAGAATCCTTGGAAAAGACCCTGATGTTGGGAAAGATTGAGGGCACTAGGAGAAGGGGACGACAGAGGACAAGATGGTTGGACAGTGTTCTCGAAGCTACGAACATGAGTTTGACCAAACTGCGGGAGGCAGTGCAAGACAGGAGTGCCTGGCGTGCTCTGGTCCATGGGGTCACGAAGAGTCGGACACGACTAAACGACTAAACAACAACAACAATGGAATAGATTTGCTTCAAAAGGCTTATACAGTTTATGGCTCAAGAGAGAAAGGTAGCCTTTTTGTAGGCTGTTTTGGTTGCTAACTGTGATTGTTACTGCTGGTGATTTAGCTGATAAGAGAGAACAATAGCATCACTGTGATATGAAAAGAGTTTAGAGTTCAAAGCATTCATTCTGCCAGTAGGTGGTGGTTTATAATAGATCCTCTCTAAATCCATTTTGCAAATTCTCCTGGGACATCTGTATCCTTAAGTGTTACAATTGTTGCAACCTATTCCATATGTTTTCTTAATGGTGCAAATACATTAGAGTTTTCACCTTTGCCACTGTTAGGCAAATATTTCTGATTTTCCTGTCACTTAATTCAGAAGTGAACATATAAAGTTCCCTCATGCTGTGTGGCACAGGATCAGGACTTGGCGGGGGTTCAGTGTCAATATTCTTCCCCTAGGTTCCCAGATAACAGATACAGCAAGATGGGTGTGTCTCAAGAACTTTATTCTAATCTAGAAATTCAGGCAAATATTTTTAAAGGTAAAGTGTTAGTCTGAAAGCCATTGTTTTAAAATTGCATGGCATTCTGGATTGTGATTTATGAAAATAATAATAATATTAATAATAATAATATTAATAATAATAATTTATTATTTATACCTCGCCCATCTGGCTGGGCTTCCCCTGCCACTCTGGGCGGCTTCCAACAAACATTAAATACATCAAATATCACAGATTAAAAACTTCCCTAAACAGGGCTGCCTTTAGGTATTTTCTAAATGTCAGGTAGTTGTTTATCTCTCTGATGGGAGGGTGTTCCACAGGGCGGGTGCCACTACCGAGAAGGCCCTCTGCCTGGTTCCCTGTAGCTTGCAGTTGATAATTTCAGAGCTATTGCTCATCCGACTTGGAAGACCCGACTTCTCACTCTGCCCAACATGATGACCATTACAATACTTGTGTATATTTGTATTAAGAATATGGAAATAAAATGGGATGTTATGGCATTTTGTGCCAATTGGGTTTGCTCACCCATGACAGCTAAAGAGTTGGAACCCATATGTAATACACTCAGTGGTACTCCTCACTGACTTGTATGGATTGAATTTATAATTGTTCATATCTGTGGCTCTAACTTGCCCTAATTCAAAGTTTACTCCATTTGTACCATTGTCAAAAACCTTGAAAGGGGTGTTTGTGCAGAAATACAGTTATTTATTTATATCCTTGTAGGAAACTCATCCACAGACCGCCATTTACATTCCATCTGTTCAGGGACTAAGAAATCAGCCAGAAACATCAATAACATCTTTATTTCCCAATCTGCATTCCAGTTTATGTGGCTAATTTCATTTGTTAATATTTAGCATACTTGATACTTAACTCCCCTATGGTTTTTAGGTGATGGGAGCCTTTTGTTGTTCTTATCTTAACATTTCATTTTTTCCCCAGATAAGAATTATATGAATAAATTATCTTGAAAGGCCTAGAAAACAAGTACAACTGCATGATCTCCCACAACATTTTATCTGGAGAGTTTCTATTTTTGTTTGGTACCTTTAGGATTTTCAATTTTCCAAAAGAGAGAGAGAGTGAGTGGGAGAGGTGCAGGTGGGGAGAAGTCACCTTGAAATATGTTCTTGCTAATGCAGTATCCAAGCAAAACAAAACAAAACAAAACATTCTAAAGCCACAATTTTATGTTGCACATTTTAAAAGTTTAAATTCTGAGTAGGGGTGATGGACTAGTGAATCTGTTGAGATTGTTTGACTACAGCTTCCAGTGCTGATCTGATGCATAGCTGTCAAGTTTTCCCTTTTCTCGTGAGGAAGCCTATTCAGCATAAGGGAATTTCCCTTAAAAACAGGGAGAACTTGACAGCTATGATCTGATGGGAGTTGAAGTCCAGCAACATCAGCAAAGCACCTTGCTGGTTACCTGTGCTTTAAGATATGTCAGAGTAACATCATGTGCAAAATTAGCCTCCACCAGGAGAAGGGGTTTTTCAGTAATTGCTTGATGCTGTGCAATTCTTGCCTCCCAGAAATCTTGCCTGAGAACAACACTTGTTTCCTTTCAGGACAGCTGAAAACATTATTGTTCTGTAAAGCCTTTTTGACAGAGGACTTGGTTTCAGGTTTTTCCTGCTATCACCCAGTCTGTTTAAAGCATCATTGGTTTAAAACCAGTTTAACATTGTGTTTTTAATTGTCTCTCTGAGTTTTGAAGACAATCACTAAAAGGTAAAATGTAAATTTAATAAATGAGTGAATGAATGACATTTACAATTCAATGGGGCTTACTCCCAGGTTAAGGGAGTATAAGATTGCAGTGTAATTGTTGGATAACCAAAAAAACCATTTCTTATTTACCTACGGTACAAGTTGTCACAAAACTTTCTCCAGGAAACCTCCAGAATATATGAAGTGGTTGCTAATCTGGGCTAATTTTAAAGTATCTGCATGGTAGAAAATATATATATGGTGCAAAAATAATGTTCCTCTTTTTTGCTTACCTGCTATGTAGGTAGAAATCCTTTTTAAAACAAATACCTCAAGTGTTTTCATCAGGCGTTTTGTTATTGTTCTTGAGTCTGATCTTTAAGTTTTAATTGGTTTAGAATGAATAGAGAGTTGCACATAATTATTCAAGGGATTCAGAGACAAGGTCACATTCGGGGAGAGCTGTGCAGACATGCTTCTGCCAATGGCAGACAACTGCCAATAACAATATTGTGTTCCAGATTTTTGGAAGCAAAAATACCACATATTTGTGGCGTGCTCTACTTTTAGAACTCCATAATATCAACTCCTCAATTGGAACAAATCAATACAACTTCACTGACTGACACCAGCAAAAGATCTGGGTTTTTTCCCCCTTCCTCTTCTATTTTTGACGGTATTTGTTGTGCAACCATATTCCCAAGAGGTTACACATAATCCTTCACTGTTTTCCCTCTATGAAGGAAGGAATTGAGGGCCTTGCACTCTAATACTTGTGTTTTCCAATTCACTGATTTTTGTGCTTTGTTTCTCCTGACCTTTTGTCTTCAAGTGAAATGTCCCCCCCCCCTAATCTCTCCTATGAGAGTATGTAACATTTCCAACTTAATGACATTCTCTTTTCTGCAGTCTTGGTGAAGTGCCTGAATTCTCTTTAATGACATGGCACTCAATTCATACCTGTTGGTCAGCAGCAAGAGCTACCATTCCCTGAGGTTACCCATAGAGGGACATTGGGCAGCTGGCTTGGTCTGTTCCATCCAGTTATCGCTCTTCTTTATTTCACTTATGAATTGCTTCCTATGAAGCATCTCAAAGTAATCTCACAATAGAAGAAAGCATCTGTAAAACAATTGCAGATATAAAAACTGTTAAAACGATTGCATGTATAAAAACAGTTCGAAATCCAATCCCGATGCTTCACTGAGATAAAAGCCTGCACTTCAAAGACTTGCTGAAAGGGGAAGGCAGTAGAGATGGTCCCTGTCTGATCCATGATGATCCAATCCACACTAAAGGCCTGATTCAGATATTATGCAGAACAGACCCCCTGAGAAGTTGCTGTCTGCAAGATGTGCTCTCTTGCAGCTCACAGTGATTGGCTGGGTATATAAAAGATTCGATCTATTAGGTATCCTGGACCCAAGCTGTATAGGACTTCACCAGTACAGTGGTACCTCGGTTTATGAACACAATTGGTTCCGGAAGTCTGTTCATAAACTGAAGCGTTCATAAACTGAAGCGAACTTTCCCATTGAAAGTAATGGAAAGTGGATTAATCCGTTCCAGACGGTCTGCAGAGTAACCGTTCATAAACTGAAGCGAACTTTCCCATTGAAAGTAATGGAAAGTGGATTAATCCGTTCCAGACGGGTCCGTGGAGTACTTAAACTGAAGCGTTCATAAACTGAAACATGGGTGTAATTGGTTCCGGAAGTCTGTTCATAAACTGAAGCGTTCATAAACTGAAGCGAACTTTCCCATTAAAAGTAATGGAAAGTGAATTAATCCGTTCCAGATGGGTCCGCGGCGTTCATAAACCGAAAATTCATAAACCGAGGTGTTCATAAACCGAGGTTCCACTGTACCAGCCCCTTGAACTTAGCCCAGTAGCTAGTTGACAGCCAGTGTAATTCTTGCAGCAGCAGCAGCAGCATAATATGTGCCCAGTGAGCAGCCAAGCTACCAGATTTTGCATTAGTTGCAGTTTCTGGGTCAGCCTCATAAAGCATGCTGCAGTAATGCAATCTGGAGGTTACCAGCACGTGGACAACAGTGGTTGGACTATAGAGGTTTTTGAAACACTCAGCCAAATCTAAATGCCTTGCAATGTGCATCATAGTAATAATGTGGTTTGCACTGAGATCTCTCCACACACACACACCCCTTTCGTATGGGAATTAACAGCAGGAAGGTTCGAATTGTGGGTTTTTCCTTGTGTCCCTTTGACTTTATTACTGTTTTCTCTGTGTCTTTATCCAACAGTTTGGTCAAAGCAATTGAATTTGGTAGAACCTTTAGGGTCACACAAAACAACTATTGGAATTGGCTGTTGTTGCAGAATTAGAGCTTGCAAGAAAAATAAGCCTCTTGGCTCTCTTACAATGGCTATATTGAACACATATAGGGTTGCATATGCAGAGCTCTGTGGCCCGAAGGAACAGCCCTGTTCATTTCAGCATCAAAAAAGTGCTTTCAGTGCGCATTGAAATCAGTGAGGAAGCATCTTTTTTGCTTGTAGTTCACATGCTCACTGAAGATCTGTGAACCTTTGCTTATGTCCTTTACATCCTGAATACTGAAGATATGCACTCCTTATGGTAAATACTGTCATAATGGTTCTCTGTTTTCCTTGCCCCATTTTGTTTCTAGTTGAGTTTATTCATTGTTTGTTTTTAAATGTCTATATAACACTTAAGGAGGAACCAAAAAGGACCAGACAGACATTTCTAAATTACTATACAGTATTGAGTTAGACATTAGGAAAGAGAGCAATACTTTGGGTTAACCAAATCAAAGTGTACAGTCCTAGAATTACGCAATCATGCCAAACACACTCTTATTACGGCACCTTATAAAGCACCCCATCATGGATGAAGAATGGCACTTGACAGATACAACTATTTAACTTTATAAATTCCAACTAAATGAGGGCACATTGTACCATTCAGAAGACTGGAAAAGGTTTGAGAATGATGCTAAAGGCTAATTGGACCATCTGCTGTTTTAGTGGCTTTTTCTTTCTGTTCTTCGATGCTTAGTAGGAAGTTGCACAATGGTAGATAAATTGCAGTATTTGTCCTACCATGCAACTTAATCACACAGATTGACTAAGGTCTAGTTCAGGCATCCCCAAACTGCGGCCCTCCAGATGTTTTGGCCTACAACTCCCATGATCCCTAGCTAACAGGACCAGTGGTCGGGGAAGATGGGAATTGTAGTCCAAAACATCTGGAGGGCCGAAGTTTGGGGATGCCTAGTCTAGTTCTTGAAGAGCAGAGAGGAACCAAATCTGCACGCGTAAAACTAGTATCAGAAGGTTTTAATGGTTGATGTATTATTATGTTTTTATATTTTTCTGGAAGCTGCCCAGAGTGGCTGGGGAAAACCCAGCCAGATGGGCAGGGTATAAATAATAATAGTAGTAGTATGTCAGGAAGAACACTAGGCTAGAACTGTGCAAGGTTGTTTGCAGGGGGTAAGTAGTATTCAGTCATCTGAGCCCATGCCTGCAGTGGTGCATTTCAGACACAGGTTTATCTCTCCCATCTGTTCCTTTTGAGACTGGCTGTGGAATGGTCTGCTTCTCCTGCAAAGGGAAGCATGGGAAGGAGTCCAAACATCATATTTAAAATTCCATCATATCCCAAGGCACATAAGGGTCACATAAGTGATCCCCATTCTATTCTAGAAGTAAGTTTGTCACTAAGTGCATAGACTTGACAGTGTTGGTTATTGACACACACAAAAAAATCTTTATCCTCTTCTTTTTTTGGGGGGGGGGAGCTGGGGGAGAGACATTCTTATTACACCAAGTCAGCACAAAGTAATTCAGAAACTTCAAATCAGACTAGCACTTTCAGTACACAAAAGAGAGAGAGAAGTAATAGCCTTTGAAGGAGCAAATGCATGAGAGAGCTTTAGACCACAACTGAACTAAAATGGTATATATATATATATATATATATATATATATATATATATATATATATATCCTAGCTCATTATACATAGCTGCCAAGTTATCCCTTTTTTAAAGGGATTTTCCCTTATGCTGAATAGGCTTCCTCGCGAGAAAAGGGAAAACTTGGCAGCTATGATTATACGGCTGCAGGCTGCACACACCTATTATAAAAGAGCACGGGATGTAAATGGGGAGAGCTCCTTTTATAAACAGAGCTCAACCTCTTACCAGTGTTATTTCCTTCTCTTTTGTTTCCATCAGACGGAACCCTCTTCACTTCCACCTCATTGCAGATGCCATTGCAAAACAGATCCTGGCAACTCTCTTCCAGACCTGGATGGTGCCTGCAGTGCGCATAGACTTCTATGATGCAGATGAGCTGAAGGTAAAGTAAAACAAAATGCCATCATAATCCAGAGGTTGTTTTGTTTTCTGTTCACCCTGTTCATAATTGTATATAATTGAGGAATCAGCAACTGGAGCGGGCATAGGCAAACTCAGCCCTCCAGATGTTTTTGGGACTACAACTCCCACAACCCCTAGCTAACAGGACCAGTGGTCAGGGATGATGGGAGTTGTAGTCCCAAAGCATTTGGAGGGCCGAGTTTGCCTATGCCTGACCTAGAACATGTGAACTCTCCCTGGAAAAGGTTTTTGTTTGGTCATAAACTTGGGAAGTCTCAACTTATTTGTGAACTTCTGCGTTTATTTGTGAACTGGGCTGAGTTTGCCTATGCCTGGGCTGAGATACTTATTTGTGAACTGGGCTGAGTTTGCCTATGCCTGAACTAGAGGCTTGGGGGCCAATTATGGTCTTAAGAGGTGCCACATGACTCACCCATCCCAGTTACAAGGTTTGAGTGACAAAAGCCAAACCCAAGTAGTCATACTCTGGACAGGGAAATGATTTGCAGCAGCCCTCAAAAAATACTTTCCAGTTTGTATGAAAATGTTTAGAAACTTGGCATCTGAAGACAGAGGCATCTGAAGGTTGTGGCAGTAATTTGTATGCCATATCAAATCAGTTCCATGCTAAACTTGATTAAAATCCTGTAAAAAGGCAGAAACAAAATTTAGCAAATTGCTCTACTAATTAAGGAAATTTCAAACCACTCCATGTGTTAGGAGGAAGTGAAAACAGATTATAATTAGAAGAAGTGGCAAAGGGGAAGGATCATATGTCAGAAAAGACTCTCACTTAAAAAATTTGAAAGCAATGTCTTCAGGATGTTTCACATATTAAGCAGCAGACAAATATTGACCTAGATGCATCTTCCTGCTGAGGACTGCATTTTGAGGAAAATTGAGGCTTCATTATTATTTAAAACACAGAATCCACACACAAGAGATTATTTAATTAATTAAAACTGCAATCTTTTCCTTCAGAGTTTCTTCCTTTCTCTTCATTTTCACAACTTCAAGAGAGAATTGCTTCCATTGTTTGAGGTGGCTTTACTAGTATTTTGCTTGTGATGGCTGCTGCCACTCATCCTAGCCAATGTGGTGCCTTCCAGATATTTTGGCCTACAATTCCCATCCACCCCAGCCAGCCTACCCTGGGATCAGGGATGAGGAGACTTGTAGTCTGAAAAATCTGGAGAGTACCATGCTCTTAAGAAGCTTAAGTTCTTTCCAGCTTGATTTTCTATCCAGATGGCAGTCAGATTGCTCACAAACTTCATATAGTCAAATGGTTGGACAAATTGCTTCCGTGCAGGACACTGTAGAGCAGATAAACAGAGCAGATGTTTATGATTTGCTGTTCAGCAGAAAACCAAATTTGGGAAAGTGAATTAGCTTTTTTATCAAATGCCCTTGAACCTTTCAAGAATCCTTTGTATGCTCTGGGACATCTTCTCTGTATATGGATGCTCACCTCTGAGCTACTGCTGATGAAGGATACATCTGTTCCTGTTTTATTTCTGGAAGTTCAATGAGAAGCTACCCTCAGAATCTGACAATGTGACTTTGTTTCAAGGGCCCAAGGTGGGAACGTGACACCAGTAAATTTTGAGTTCTGATTTGTTGCAGTAGCACATCTTCATGTCCTGTCACCTTGAGCTAATAAGGGCAGATCTGCAACACTTCAATACTATTTTTTCCCCACCGACTGCAGCATTGTCCTATACATGTCTGTCATGTCTGACCTCTAACAATCCCTTACGCTCCTCTTTGTGGCCTGTTAAGCCACTTCTACTCAACCATTTTACTTTAGCTTGAAGGATACCACTCTGTGTGAGAGACTTGGTATAGAGTGAGGCCTTACGTGAGTGGGAGGCAGGGAAGGGAGTGTTTATGTTGCTGTTTGCTTGATACTGCCCTTAATGAGCTGGTTGAAAATTATGGTTAATGCATTCAGTGATTTTTGAGGCTAATGGTTGGCTAGGCATTAGCTGTGTTCTGTAGGTATGGATGGTGGGAATGTTTGAGAGTGAGGTTTGTACATTTGCTTGTTCAGTATAAAAATTATTTGTGCACCACTAGTCAAAAACCTAGTTCGCAATCAACATATAATACAGTGTGTTGAAGATTGTGAAGGTTGTGTTTGAGAGATGTTGAGAGTAGAGTAGTTGCAGCTTCTATCTCAGTTATCTTGTGGAGGCAAAGGTACAGCACATAGCACAGCAAGTTGTATACTGAAACAAGAAAAAATGTGTGAGTTTTCCCTCAAAGTTGTTTTAATCAGTTTGGGTAGGAGTGCTCAGTAGTACAGTAGTTGTATTTTTAACTCTAGTCTTGCAGCGTTTTTCATGGGGTTGTCAATGCAATAAGGTCGAGTGTTCAGCTTTCCATGAAACAACATCTCCTGCCAAATTATATGGGTTACAAAAAAAATATTGTGTAAAGTCCACCAGCTCCTTTCTTGGGGTGGTTTGTTTTCTCCTTGTATAGAGTCAGAATGTATTGTATATAAGTTCCACGTTTATCCCTGATACCTGGTTTCCTTGACAACCATTCATGTAAATAGTTATAGCCATAGTAAAACTATTACTAGTAGGTCTAGGAATCATATAGAGGTAACTGTAGAATCTTGTTTTCAGTATCAAAATATGGAAGCAATAATAATAATAATAATAATAATTTTATTTATACCCCGCCTTCCCCAGTCAAAACCAGGCTCAGGACGGCTAAAACCAATAAAATTACAATAAGACATAAAATAAAAGAAAACAATTAATTAAAATACAGATTAAAATTTATACCCCGCCTTCCCCAGTCAAAACCAGGCTCAGGACGGCTAAAACCAATAAAATTACAATAAGACATAAAATAAAAGAAAACAATTAATTAAAATACAGATTAAAATACAATATTAAAATTTGAAAATCCAGCTTCATTTTAAGTAGTCCATAAATCCAAACCATGAGGGAGGAAAACACAGGGGTCAGACTGAATCAACCCAAAGGCCAGGCGGAACAGCTCTGTCTTGCAGGCCCTGCGGAAAGATGGCAAATCCCGCAGGGCCCTGGTCTCCTGTGAAAGAGCGTTCCACCAAGTTGGGGCATAGCTGCCAAGTTTTCCCTTTTCTCGCGAGGAAGCCTATTCAGCATAAGGGAAAATCCCTTAAAATAAGGGATAACTTGGCAGCTATGAGTTGGGGCCAATACTGAAAAGGCCCTGGCCCTAGTAGAGGCCAATCTAGCCACCTTATGGCTCGGGAACTCCAGAATATTGTTGTTTGTGAACCTTAAGGTTCTCTGCGGGGCATACCAGGAGGGTCCCAAGCCACATAGGGCTTTAAAGGTCAAAACCAGCACCTTAAACCTGATCCTGTACTCCATCGGGAGCCAGTGCAGCTGGTAAAGCACTGGATGAATGTTATCCCGTGGCCGGGACCCCGTAAGGAGCCTTGCCGCGGCATTCTGCACCCGCTGGAGTTTCTTTATTGTGAAAGGATTTCCTACTACTGTCCAGCTCTAGGACATTCCTAATTATATATCATTTTGAGGAAGCGTTCAGGTTATTGTGTCTCTTTTTTACTTTTGACCAAGCATCTATGGTCAGTATGCGAAACAGAAATTTAGGTGTACCACTGCTTATTGTCTCACAATGCCTTATACCTTATCCACTAAAAAGCTTTTTTTGCTAAACATGGTGGTTTCTACCAAAGCTGTCACTTCCTCCCCTTCTCAACAGAGACTGCTCCTTGGTGTTGAGCTTTCTAGAAATGTCATTAACTCGTATATTGGAATTGCTTTTGCACTGAAATAGCTGGAATGAATCACATTGAAAGGTCGTCCTAAAGGGTCACCCTAAAGTTGGGAGCATTAGCCTACAACTCATTTATATTGTACTACTAGCATAATGTAGGTGCTTTATAAATATTAAATGAATGTGAGCAACTGGCCACATTCTTAACAATCTGAAAATGTTCACAAAATGGAGCTGTCTGCTGATATCTAGCAAGCACAAGAGGCCTCGATGCAATTTCATAATATTCCAGTATCCATTGAAGGGTGAACTGGATTTTTGCAGTCTTATTCACCTTCTCCAGTGCAATTTTGGAGGAAAAACCACAGGTAGCCTGGGAAGAGCTCCACGAGGGTCTACCACATTCAGTTGGTGGTGCCTTGTGCATACCTTTCTTTGTTCCATTTAGCTTCTGTAAAGACTTCTGTAACCTGCATCAAATGATGTCATCAACTGTTATCATAATTGAAAGAATCTTTGTACACTTGCTGCTGGGGAGCTGCAAATATATTGCTGTGAGTTAGACATACACATCATGATGGTGGGGGGTGGAAGTGTGTGGAGCTGTGGCCCTCCAGATTTTATTGGACTCCATGGCCACCAGCCGCAGTCAGCATCACCAATGGTCAGAGATTATGAGAGTTGTGGTTGTTGTCGTCGTCACAACAAAGTATTTAATCACCTTCAAAACCAACATTTCAAGGTGATTTACACATAAAATAATTAAAACTGCAAAAAAACCAACAACAAATACATTTAAACCAAACTAAAACCCTAACAGATTGACATTCATGGTAAAGACCCATTTATGCAGCTGTGAAAGTCTGTTCTCTGCAGCATTATGGGCCTGCTTATGTAGCAGTGGGCTGTAGGTTGAAGCTCGTGAGCCAATAAGGTATATAGAAAGCCTCTCAGATTTCACACATGATAACAAAAATTGGTTGTACAATATCCTTGGTACGAAAGTTGGTTGTACAATATCCTAGGTTGTGGGAGAATGTAGAAATCAGCTAAGGCTGTCTGGGCAGAGGAATAGAATTCTAGCCCCTAACTTCATCTGGCTAGCAGGTGGAAAGACTAAATGCCATGCTTAAGGACTTGCTTGAGTACACTTTCCCTGAAACTGAAGAGCAGGGCAGGTTGAAGGTTTCGCTTGCTGAATCTGCAACTCTTATTCCCAAGACAGGCATTGTAGAAAGAAAAATCTGACAGGAACATGATTAGCATGTACAGTTGACTCTGGCATTCCTCTGTGTTTGTCAGTAGCACTTCTCTCAGTAATTGTGTTACTGCTTGTTCTTTCAAGCTTAGTTTGAGGTCTTTTTATTATTTCTTATTTTTTTTCTGTATAGCCTAGTTTCTGTAAATGCAGTTATACTGGGAGTGAAGGGATGAAGTTACATGATATCAGATTTGAAATAGACTAGTGGTGGCCTAGGGAATCCTTATTATGCAGTTCTGAATCCTTAAACTCCTTGCTTATTAACTCTTGGAAATATTAGGATAGAGCCCCAAGAAAAAAGAATATTTGATGCTCATACGTATTAATGTACACTGAATCATGTCCCCACCACATCCTTTCATCTGCCATTGTTCTTTTTGCGCATTGATTTATCTGTAGCCCTCTAAATGTTTTGGACTTCCAGCTTCCATCAACCTCACTCAGCATGGCCAATGATCAGGGGCAATGGAAGTTCTGGTTCATCAACATTTGAACAGCCACAGTTTAGCCACACCGGTTTTATTGTTTGCCATGCCATCTTTTGAACCATAGGAAACATCTTGATAAAAGGCCTAGAAAGTAAACACAGACATGTGATGTAACAATCACATCCAGCAACGGAGGAGTGAAATGCCAACAGGGAGATCATCACTCTCTGAAATTTTCAGCACCTCTAAATAATGGAGCCCTTTGAACTGCAGCTGCCTAGCTCAGCTGTCTGTATGTGAACCATGTCTGTATATAAAAATCACAGCAGTAGCAAGTAAAACAGTAGAATAATATAAACACAGCATCAGCAAAAGCAGAATAAAAATGGCACAGATATAAAAAGTATGGAAATATAAAAAGAGAGCTTCAGTTGGCAGCAAAGAGAGTATAAAGATGGTGTCAGATGAGCCTCAATGGGGAGAGCACATTCCACAATTGGGGTGCCACCACTGAAAATATATTTGGCAGAGGTAGTTGGAGAAGGGAAATCTGCTAAAGAGTGACCTCAGGGTTGATATATGTGGGAAGAGGCTTTAAAGCTGTTCAATTCAAAGGTCAAAAAGCGTACTCTCTACCCATGAGTTTTACTTGCAGTGCAGGAAGCAAGTTGGCTAGGTCCTTCTGCTAAATCCCCCAGATCAAACCCTCCGGCACCTTACACAAACTGGGGCAAAATTGTGATGAATTGTTTGATTCCCATTTGTGTCATTAAAAAGAATTAGAATTGACACAGCTTTGTAGTTCACTGCTGCCTTAGATTGCATAGATGAATTCGGCATTATGAACACGTTCCCAAGGGGCCATTTGGCCTAGAGAACTTCCATAATAAGTTCAAGGTTAACCTCAGAGAAAAAGTGTCTGGTTTCACAACAGTGATTGACATACCTAAAAGAACAATCAGAAGTGACTCTCAGCCATGCATTGACATATTGCCATGGGTAATAGCCTGAGAGCAAAGGAATTAGTAGCTGTTTGAAGGTGACTCTTCTAATTCAGGGCAGGTATCATTTTCGCAGCTTTCTCTGCTTTGTGCATGAATCTTCCACTGCAGGTGGTATTGTCATGCAATATTGTCTTTCCATTTAATAGGCTGGGGAATGCTATCTAAAATTAATAAGCAAAATGTAGTCCTGAAGTGTATTAATACACAGACACAATCTTCAAATGATTTTTTCCACAAGCATGATCTTAAAATACAAAAATGCATAAAGATACTGAACCCATGTAATATGTAAGAACAATATACATATTGTGTGTGAGATTATAAAATTAAACTTAACACATTGTATAACTAGCAGCCTTGTATCCCACTTTGCTTGGGATTTCTAGGAAAGTAAAGAATTGGTTTTGAAACCAGTAGTTAAAATCAGTGCAGTTTTGAAAGTTTCAGCCCACTATCCAGTCATATACAACCATCAGTGAAAACCTTCTCCTTGACCTCTGGAACCATCATGCAAAAATAGGTTATACTAACTTAAGAGGTGTCCAAATGCATAGTGGACATTCAAGCAACTTTCCAAAGTATATCAGAGATGCATCATGTGATCGTTATAATCAGTACAGGAAGAGAGTTTTTTACTTGGTGATATGTAACTATCTATGAACAGGAGACTGCTGGAGGTGTCCTGCCTGAACCAATATCGTTTGTCAATCTGGTTGTAAAATCAAATTTGCGTCCTTAACATCCTTCCTGAATCCATCCAAATGACTCTTACTTGTGAAAAAGAAAAGAGATTCCCTCTTTTTTAAGGAAACTTCAACTAGGAATTCTTTCACATAAAAAACATAAAGCCCCAGTGAAACATCAATTATTACAACGACTTACCAACCTTTAACTCAGTGAGTTAAGTTTCTCAGAGAGTTAATGTACCCTGGGTGGTGAGTGCCTGGAACCCCTGGAATCTTGCACTGCTCTGAGCTTGTAGTGGTGTGCAACAATATGATTGCTTGGTTTCAGGATCAAGATGTCTATAGGTTAATGTAATGTTTAGCCTGAATGAATATTTCAAAAAAGGCTTGCAAGAGAAGCATTTAATGCCTGAGCCCCAGGTGTCCTGAAACTGGAGGCACTTTTATTTATTTTCTTATAGGTTTTGCCAAATACAATACTTGTTCTCTTGATTGCATACATGGGTACAATTTATTATCCAATATTAAATTGCATTTCTTTTGTTCTCATTTCTATTCGGAGAAAGTAATGATAACCAGGAACCTCTGAGAACTACCCCCAAATTTATTTCAAAGTAGCCAAATAATACATCTATGATAAAGAGACAGGGAAGGATAAATTAAAGTGAGCTTCAAGGACACTTCATTTAAAAATGCATTTGTGTATGTGCTCATTAATAGTCTGCTATTATCACTTCTGCTGGAGTAGCTGATGCTGACAATATTCAGTGCCTTGCACTTTTCTTAGATTCCCCAAGATCTTCTCTTGCCACTTTTACACAATTATTCATTTGCAAATTATAGTATTTATCTTTTTGCTATATTTGTACCAGTCTATTGTCACACCGGTGGTGATGGACAGCACATGCTCCAGGATGAAGGAAGCATCACAGGTAGTCAGGCAGTGGTGAGACAAGCAAGTGGGGGGACAGGGAGACAGAGCAGTCAAGCAATGGGGGGGGGACCTCCAGTGAGAGGTTGAAGCAAGAATGTGAGCTGGACCTGCACAATGGTGAAAGTGCCAAGAGTGAGGGCAGTGCAGTGGCATGGGTGAGCAAGTAGGAAGCAAAGCAGGTATGTGAGTTGGGCTTGCAGTAGTGGGGCAGGTCAAGCAAGAAAGGGTTGTGTGGCATGAAGTAGGAAAGTGAGCTGGGGTTGCTGCAGGCAAATAGAATGAGAGGGTCACTATGGGCAAACTCCAAAGGACCCAACAACATCAAACATACCATCTCAGGCCTATTTAATTGCCATCAAATGCCAGCAGTGTCCTTCAGCTCTCTATATTGGACAAACAGGCCCAAACCCTATGCCAAAGGACAAATGGACATAAATATGACATCAGGAATCACAAGACAGAGAAGCCGGCAGGAGAACACTTCAATCTCCCAAGACATTCAATACAGGATCTCAAAGCAGCTGTCTTATTACAAATGAATTTCAGAAACAGACTTGAAAAAGAATTTCAGAAACAGACTTGAAAGAGAAGTTGCTGAATTACAACTTATCACTAAACTGAAAACTATGGAGAGACCTGCTCTTAATAGAGATATTGGATTCCTGTCTCATTACATATGCTAATCATCTGCATACTATCACTTGCTTTTTCCTGTAGGGACTAATTGCAGTCATCAACAGGTTTACCATACCCATTGAGTCAATCAACCATCTCCTACTACCCTCCTGGGAAAAAAAAAACAACCCCACCCCACCCTCCCACTATATATAAGGGTCTGGTGACTTCTGTTGCAGTGTATCTGAAGAAGTTTGCATGCACACAAAAGCTTATACCAAGAACAAACTTAGTTGGTCTCTAAGGTGCTACTGGACTATATATATATATATATATATATATATAGAGAGAGAGAGAGAGAGAGAGAGAGAGAGAGAGAGAGAGAGAGAGAGAGAGAGAGAGAGAGACTGGGTCAGACCAACACAGCTACCTACCTGAATCCAAAGGTTTGGTGAGGATTATCAAGAGGGGTTTGGGGAGGGGGTATTGGTACAAGTGAAGGGTTGCCAAGCAAAGCAAGCAGGAACATCTGGATAGTAATACTGTAAGAACAGCCTTTCTTGATGACACCCAGGATCTAAGTAGCAAAGCATCCTGTTTCCAGTAATGGTCAGCCATGTGCTTTCAGGAAGCCTCCAAGCAGGGCATGAAGCCAACACCTCTCTTGCTCTTTGCCACCCCCGTCCAATGGTATTCAGAAGCTGACTTTGCTGAAACGGGAGTGCACGTAATTCCTGGTGTAACTATTAAACATGTCTCCTTGTGGTAATTTCTTCAAATATATAGACCTTATATTTCTGCAGCATATGAAATGGAGCTGATTGTACATACAAATCCTTTCGCAAACAGATTAATTGCATCTTACGCACATTTTACTTGTGCAAATTCAGCTCAACTCAGCATTCCGGGCAACAGTTGCAAAGATGAGTTGCATGTTGCAGCAGAGGGAGATGGAGGAAGATGAAGGATGGCTCCCATCCTTCTCTGGAGGAAGAAGAAACCCCAGCTGCGGAAGGGAGGAGAGAGGCTAATAGAGAGAGGTGCAGGCAGAAGAAAAAAGCCAGAATGGAGCTTTTTTTTCTCCTCCCTTCCATAGCCAATGGAACTAGGTTTCTCCTTTTTTCATCTGCCTCTGCTGCTTCCCCACTAATTTTGTAGCCCGGAGAGCTGGATTTCTTCTTCCTCTGGCAGTGGAGATGCAGAGAGGTTGTCCATGTGGGGGTACCCCTCCCCGTTCCAGCAGGCAGCATTTGGCTATGAGTGATTTTGCATATCTGTGCTGCCTCTGGTATGGAGCCCTTTTGTGAGTTGCGATCACACTGTATGTGTGTATACCGACCGTTTTTCACTTTCTTTTTGCAAAGTCCACATTTCTTTCATTTTAGAAAGTCCTCCTTTTAAACAAAAGCAACAACAACAACAACTGTGTGGTTCTGCGCTCTGCCTTAGTCCCTAAAGCTGTAATGAAGAGGTCTGCCACTTATATTGTTCTTTAGTGGGCAACATGTTCATGGTGCAATAAAGTTCTATGCTTGGAGCTAAAATAAGAGTACAAGATGAAAGGCAGGCCTTGTTAAAGGGTACAGAGTGAAATCCCTACAGTCAGCGACTCTCAGCCTTTTCCTGACCCTTTTGTCTAAATAAACTCTGGACACCAGTGGTAGCTTTTAATGAGAGAGGGTGGAAATGTTGAGGGAAAAATGAGGGTAAGGAGGTTGAGGAGGATGCTTGGAACTATACCAGATGGATGGGTATAGATAGATGTGAAACAAGTGTGTCAACTGTGCATCTGCTTAGCAAATGCTGCAATTAAGAATTACTGATTTTCACAGTTACGTTCTCCAATATATAATACACAAGGTAGTTCCTCAAAACTACCTTGTAGGAAGTGTCAAAATTCAAGTCTGACAATGGAACATTGTGTCAGTAAAATTAGGCTTTGGGTGTTGTAACATTGACATAATCTATAATGCACTTAAAAGCAGTAAACATTTGCTGATACAGGTTAGTGCCTGGTCTCAAAATATAAACATTCTTATCCTGTTGAGATAAGGTCTGTACTGAAAAGGTGACCCTGCTTGTCTTTTCCTTAAAGAATTAACCATTCCCTTTTCATTTTTAAATGTAGGACCAGCATCCTCCCCTAATTTAAAGCCCTTTGGTTTTCAGTTAGCATCCAAAAAGCATTGCAATGCAAATGATTTATTCTGTGTCCTCAGAATAAATGTTTAAACCTCGTTGTTTTCCTTTAGTTCAAATTCCAGGGCAGACTATAGTGGATGTATGACTTTGGCATAATGGTGCATTTAATTTTCAGTGGTCTACAAGCACAATGCTTTCACGATGATAATTCAGCACACTACAGGGCTAGAAAGTCAGTTTATATCTTGCAAGGGTAGATAGAGTGATTCAGTTATAATAAATTAGCCTTGTTTTTAGGGATTCAGTTGTGTTTCAGACCATAAAAATCTGCATGAATTTCAGGTAACTATTTTGGTTCAGCGGTGGGACTAGGGCCCAATCTGCACTATACATTTAAAGCACAATCATACCACTTGAAATAGTCATGGCTTCCCCTAAAGAATCCTGGGAGCTGTAGTTTGTTAGGGGTTCAACTTCTGAAAGTTTTCACGTGACTCATAATCACTTACTTGATAGAGCTATAGTCCCTAGAATGGTTTCACAAGCAATCCATGTTTCCAAGAACTCATGACTGTTTAAAGTAGCATCATAGTGCTTCAAAAGTATAATGCAGATGGGACCTATGGCTTTTGCATGTTTGACAGATGGAAGCCAAAAGAAGCTTCAGGGATGGGGGGGGGGGGAAATGGGTGGACAGTGGTAAGGAAAGTTTACACCTTCTGGGGAAATGTTCATTAGCCCCTTTCCGCTTGCAATTCTACATTTTGTGCCCTGACTTTCAGCCAGCTATTCTTACTACCCCCTTGAGTTCATCCTGCCGTCACTGAGACCTACGAAGGGGGTGACAAGAGGCTTGCAGTGGTTGCTGCCTCTACTGGCATATGGCTTAGTGGACCAATCCATAAAATTTGAGATCACTCCCTATTTTACTGAAACACTCATTGCTGGGTCAGGCCTCTTCAAGATGGACTTTGGAATCTTCTTCCGAAACACATGTCCCCTCACATTCCATTTGGATTCTCTTCTCAACAAGTCTTTTAACCCCCCCTTTAGATGTTGCCACTGTAGTGAAACCTGCAAAGCTCAGGCATACAAATCAGGGCTAACCTATGTGAGAAGCTGATATTGATGTCACCAGAGGCCAGTGGAACTCAAAGAGTCAGCAGCCACCGCCACACTACAGGGGTAGCTTTTGAATTTGGGCTTCAATATCCAAGCTTTATTTATCCACACACACCCCCAAAAAGGTGTGTTTGAGTAGTGAAGGCAAAGAATGTTGCATTTGCCTTATTTATTTATTTATTTAATTCCTATACTGTCCTTCACCCGAGGATCGCAACATAAAACACAAAAATACACAACATAGTAACAAACAGAAACAATACCCCACCCCTTATCTTAGTACCTTTGGCTCAGATCATGTCAATGTGACAGTTTGTGGTTCTGCTTATGTGCAACTCTGGCTGTTTTGGAGACCTTTGGAGTGTGCACAGAGCCCTTGTCCCTCCAAACAATTATCTGTATTAAACAAGGGTGACTGAGCAGCACTTTTTTTCAACTTCAAGGACAAGCATTAGGAAGAATGCTGAGAAACCTGTTTTTTTCATAAGAACTACTGTCTCTAATAAAGCTTGTCTTTTCCTTTCCTTCCTTCTCTCTTCCTTGTCCTTTCTCTCTATTAGTCTGAAGTGTCCTGGATACCCAACAAACACTATTCTGGGATATATGGGCTGATGAAGCTGGTTCTGACAAAGACTCTGCCTGCCAACCTCGAACGAGTCATTGTACTCGATACAGATATTACCTTTGCTACAGACATTGCTGAGCTCTGGGCTGTCTTTCACAAGTTCAAAGGTATTGTAATGCCTTACATTTTCATACTTTTGTTAACTCTCTGGGACGTACAGAGAACTCTGTTGTTTGAGATGCCTATTCTCTGCCTGCTGTTACTTTCCTTCCATAGACTGCTGCCTATTCATTTACTGCCAACAGTAAATTAGAGTACCATGGGGGGGGGGTTCTGTATACAATATTGTACAGTATTGTGGAACAGGATAAGTGGTAAGGTGTGAATGTGTGGTGAGGGTTGCTTTGCTGTTGGTGTACGTTAGAGACTAGGTCAGTGGAACTTTACAAAGAGAGAAGAATTAATTGCTGATGCAGGAATAAGAGGCTATAGCAGAATTCAGGGCTACCAACTAAGGCACAGCCAAGAAATCCAGTAGCAAAATCAGAATGGCAACATGTACTCAAAATGCAGCGAGTGCATCAGTGTTAGGAGGGCTGTGGTTTCTCAAAAGAGGCTTAATGTCATTTCCTATTGTGGCCTTACAAATCAAATCAGTAGAGTTTTTCAAAGTAACTTTCAGAGTATGTTGACTGCAATAATGTGTACTGAAAACACAGTTCAAAAATAACCAGAGTTATGGAGCAGGTATTGCATGGCAATTTTTTAAGAGTTCAATTTTATTTGTGTTGGAAAAACTAGGCTGAATCTCTTATGTGTATATTCCTACATGCATTTCTACAGAGTCGATTAGACTGAGAACCTGCCTTAGCTAACATAAGTTATGAATGCAGATTTGGTTGGAACAGATCCAGTTATTTAGCATGTACTGCTTTTGTTAACTTAATGGTGAAGGCATCTGCAGGTAATAGTGTTCATGTTCAAGCAAGTTTCCCATCATTTTCCCAATTTAGCTGCTTACCGACTGAATATTTTAACTACAGCAGGAGTCCGCATGGAGTTGCTGGAACTCATATTAACATTGTGAAACATATCCCTCATTGTTCCTGTTTTTGTAGGTACTAGGCTGTTCATCCCATCCTCCTCTCAGCTATTTTAATATTCACACTTTGCTTGCTTTGATTTTTTTCCTTCTTCTTATTACAATGTCTGGCACTCTCGATACATTTGATTCCATAATACAGATATGAATTCTGTCCATCCCTGGAGCATCACATGAAATAATCTGTCTTTTAGTGATTTTTTTTTTGTTTCTTTAGTCCTTCCTCTGCTTTCCTATTAGAACATCTCATAGCATGTTTAAAAGAACCTCTTTGGGACAATCCATTGTGATTCATGAAAAGTACTTAACACAAGGGTAGTAAAACTGTCCTTAGAAGACAGCTCCTCCTCGGTAGGAGCCTGACTCCATATTCTGCTCCATCCTTCAGGATAGTTTTGAAATCATTGACTTTCTTACTAGAATTGTTCAGGCACCCAATTGCTGGCTAGAATTGTCTTGTACAAAACGCTTGTCGGATTTGATATTGTTTGAGCAGATAAAATAATTTTCACAGCAGGTAGTGCAAGGAGGAATAGAATGTCTTCTGAGATGCTAAGAAGAAGCAATTTTTGCTCAGCCTGTTCAGATTTACATGAAAGACTCATGCTCTTTGGCATTCGAATGCTTGCAAATCATCCTAAATAATCCAACTGCAAATTATGATTTGGGATGGGAATAGCTTGCGTTTTGCTTGAGAGTGTCGATGATGGAGCTAATGTTAGCCGGAACTAACATTCACCCCTCGGCAGTGGCAAGCTCCCTTATAGTTAATTTTAGGCATGCTTAAGGAATTCGTACTTTGCAGATTCCTATATGAAAAAACCTGATACACACTTCTTGAACTAATGCAATGACCAGAATCTAGTAATCCACCGAATTTTGCCCAACCTCAAATATTCAAACGCCTAAAGAGAGTCCTGCTGCACCAGGCTAGAGGCTACTCTAGTCGTAACATCTTGTTCTTACAGTGGTCAATCAGATGCCTTTGGAACCTAGCACAACACTGGCTCCCAGCAATGGATTTTTGGAGGCATTTTGCCTCTAGCAGTGGTGGTAGAACGTATCCATCATGACTAGTAGTCATTGATAGCCTCACCCTCCATAAATTTGTCTAATCCTCTTTTAAAGCTATCCAAATTGGTGGCCACCACTACCTTTCTTTAAAACACTTTTAACCCACCCTTCAGCCAGTAGGGAGTGGGGGAACCTGCAAGGCATCTTACAAACATCAGAAATAAGCGAACCCTAAGGTTTTCAATCTGAAAAGGGATTGGAAGGGTGGATGGAAAGCAAACACAGGCACTAACTATTATTTATGAAGCTTTTTTGTCTGTTTTAGAGATTTATAGCCTCCCTTTCAACAAGTTCATAGGTTGGTTTATGAAAACATCAAGATTAAAATGGGTTTTTTAAATTACAGTTTTAAAAGAGCAGCAAAAAAAGAATAATACTCTTCAGATTAAAAAGACTGTATGTTTGTGTGGAGACTTCTCTTGACATCACAAGGGCATAAATAAAGTAGATGCCAAGTGAGCCTCTCACGGGAGAGCATTCTGTAGACACCACTGCTGAAAAGGCGCTTTCCCCTTCACACTTTCCTGTTACTTAAAATCATGTTGAAATTGTTTTTCAATCCAATAAAGTGAGGATAGCAAATCAAGTGTCCTTCAGATGTTGCTGGACTGTAACTCCAGTCATCCCTGACCATTGGCTTTGTTAGCTAGGGTTGATGGGAGTTGGTATCCAACAACATATGGAGGGCATCAGGTTGGCTGTCTCTAAAAATATTTCAGGATTTATTAAATAAATAAGGCTGAATAACTCCATGATGGTGGTTCACTTTCTTAGATGTTTGTGAAGAGAAGATTTGGGATCTTTTCTTAAGATGGTATAAGAAGCAGAAATCTTCTCTTTGTTTATTTGTGTGTGCAGTGCATGCATGCATATGTACGTTTAATAATTTAGTTTTGGTGATCTTGTGATAATGAATGAGATCACCTAATGCCCATGTGTTGCACAATTTGTGTGGACTGAATTCCTCTAAGTTGCAACTCCATCAAGTGGTAGAAAGGTGTATACATGGCTTTCTAGTCACTGCTCACTTCTGCATACTTACAGTATTTTTGAATGTTTGCTTCCAGGCCTGTTAAGCATGTCACCCTGGGCCCATTCCTTGTGTGAAGGGTTGGTTTTTACTGTGGATATAGGTCTGAGTGAGAGAATAGGTTGGTGTCTAGTGCTATAATGTAGATATTGATACTTCATTGGCATAAGGCAAAGAAATTCATCAAGCTCTGATCACGCACACCTGTGCTAATTTCTGTAGTGCTTTATGGGAGAACAGAAGTTTTCTCCAAATATTTTTCTATACAATTTGTTTTTTGAGGAGCAGGTGGTGTTTCTACTGTCATTGAGAAGGTCATTGCACAGTAGGATCCACTGTGTACTTTACAGGAGCTGCAATTGTAGATGGATAAAATCCTCCGGCAGATACTGAGGTTCTAAGCCACAAAACTAATGGATCTGTGGGTTTTCTTTGTGCTGGTGTGATTTGCATGGGCAACCCATATTTCTGTTCCTCTGAGCCTCATATAGAAGTCTGTTTAATCACTCCCAGTTGTCTAGTGGCAGCTGACATATGTTACCCTTGCTCCAGTTTGCCAGCTGACAGAGACTGACGGGATTACAGCCATTTTTATATCAGAGCAGCATTCCAGAAACACATGAGAGAAAGGAACTATTATAGATGGCAAGTGCAGAAGAACCAGCTTTAGTCTACATGCTGTAATATTAAACAGAGAGGTGGAGAAATATTACACCCATGCTATTCAGCCATACAACCTAAATAATCATAGTTCTTGCGTTGTGGGGGGCAGGGTATAATGTTTTGAAATCGGTTGCTTTTTCTAGATGATGCTACAGCATATATAAAAAGTGAAAGTAAAACCTTTAAATTCGCAATGTGTCAGTGTAATTGCATAAATGCTAGTAGGTTTCAAAATTCATTCTAAGTAGCTCTATACACCCCTAGTAATTTTGAATCTTGGCTACAAAATTAGCTTTCACCAACCTAGAATCCCTTCTGGTACTCCTGGCTAGGGCTGCTAATGGGAGCTGAAGTCCAAAACATCTGGAAGAGTACCAGGTTGGTGAATTTCTGTGGCAAAAAGGAATGCTTTTCGGTGTTTCAAGAAGATACTATGAATCTGGTGAGTTTAAAATAGAGAGGAAGTTCAAGAGCCACCGTGAATATCTGTCTACACCCTCATCAAACTTGCTGCATGGATATGATTTATTGTTAAGGTGACACTATATGCCATTCTTGACCAATGTGTCAGGACAAAAACAGCTTTTATTTTGAATTGGTTTTTTTTTTAAGGCAAAGGGCTGCAGTGCCCTGGCCCAGTTCTGTGTCTTCCCTGCTGTAAATATTGCTATGTTTTCCATCTGTATGTTCCTTGTGTATTTTAGGTGGTTGTATCCTACTTCCTGGGATGCAGGTGGCCCTGTGGGTTAAACCACAGAGCCTAAGGCTTGCCGATCAGAAGGCTGGCAGTTCGAATCCCCGCAACAGGGTGAGCTCCCGTTGCTCGGTCCCTGCTCCTGCCAACCTCGCAGTTCGAAAGCACGTCAACGTGCAAGTAGATAAATAGGTACCACTCTGGCGGGAAGGTAAACAGCATTTCTGTGCACTGCTCTGGTTCGCCAGAAGCGGCTTTGTCATGCTGGCCACATGACCTGGAAGCTGTACGCCGGCTCCCTCGGGCCAATAATGTGAGATGAGCGCGCAACCCCAGAGTCACTCACGACTAGACCTAATGGTCAGGGGTCCCTTTACCTTTACTTTATCCCACTTCTTAATATTCTTAATGTTCTTTATTTTGTAAGTCACTTTGAGTTTGTGAAAAAATGCACTAATAAACATAACAAATAACAGTAATTAAAAATTCTGTGAAATAGACCAGAAGAACAGGGAGAAAAAGCATTAAAAATAAATAAATAATCCCATATGCATGGCAAGTGGGCGTGACTCAGCAACATGGCACCAAGTGAACATTCAAGGGAGCCCTAGACAATCCAGGCTCTCCATTTTAATAGTAGACTCAAGGCTATTTAAATACCCTTCTAAAGCTTTTTCACATAAATTTCTATTCAACTCCTATGTATGGAAAACCTTCCCCCACACCCACTTAAGAAAAAGAGAGTTAGATTTAAGATCATCTACACAGCTGGTGATGCAGGTTGTTGTTGTTGTTGTTGTTGTTGTTGTTGTTGTTGTTGTTGTCTTAAAGACAAAAGTACTGACATCCCAGGGCTTCTATCTTCCCTGGATAAACACAGGCTACAGAACCTGTTTGCTTTGCGCAGCAGCTCAAACAGTAATAAAAATCTGTACTGACATCATAAATACCAGAAAAGGTCACCAGCGATTTGGGTGCAGGCACAAGTGCCCAAAGCTGAGGAAGGATTGGCACATAGTCAGTCTGGAACTTTAAATCCTTAAGCTCCCAGCATGTGGGGGCATTGGTATATTGCTCTTCAGAGTGCCTAAGGTAACAATCTCACTATGTGAAGTTTTTGCAGCTCTTTTGGAAGGAATAAAGCACGTTTTTTAAAAGCCTGCTCGACGGTATTCTTACAGGGAGCATTACTGGCATGAAAGTTGCTGTGAAACAGCCTTTGCAGGCCTGCAAAATAAATTCATCTCTACAAAGAAGGTCATACATTCGCCCCTGGGAATTTGACACCAATTGTGCTAATGGCCGACTTGTACAATTGGATCTGCCTAGAGAAAAGTGCCAGCAGGATCAGATCTATCAGACAGCAAGCAGTAAGCAGCACTGTGTTGGGTCTGGCTCTAGGTAGACAGACAGGGAAGAACTAAGAGCAGGGCCGGGAGCTTGTTGGGCATGCAGAATGGTTCAGACACCTGGAATGAAGAACAAAACCATGATCCATGTATCATGTATCATGTGGCTGTGATTCTGCAAGTATTTTCATTTAACTATATAAAGTGTAAGTCCATTGGTCAATGAAATTTACAATGTGAAGGAATGTGCCCTCATTGGTCAGTTGGGCCCTCTCCCAGGGGAACACCCAAGATTTGCCGCCACCATAGGCCAATATGTGGCAGCAGATGATCCAGCTGGCCATTCATTGGTTCACTGGAGTGGCTTGGAGCCCATCTGCAAAACTGCCTGCCTAGGAGGGCAAACGGACTTCCCACAAACACATTTGAAAAACCATTGAACGTTAATCAGCCAAATCCCTGGTTGAAGAGAAACTTTTTTGCCTGGTGCCTAAAGACAAGTAATGAAGGTGCCAGGTGAGCCTCCTTGGCTCTACTCTGCTTCTGAGTAGACATGAATAAGATTGCACTCTAGGCTAGAGGTATCCACACTATATTTTCTCACCAATAAGAAACTCCTTAGGAGGTGTTTTCTTAAGTGATGGGATATGCAGAATTAACAAGTTTAGCTGGTAAAATCAGTTAATGAACTGACGTAGGGAGATTGTTTATTGAAAATATTTGTCTCCTGTCTGTACAGTAATAAGCAAACTACCCAAGGTAGCTCAACAGTAAAACTAGCAATAAAAAAGAAATGATAAAATATGGATTTTTTAATGTTATGAGCTGAGTGTGTGGGTGTGTGCAAAAAACTTCAATCAGGAAGTAGTTCCAAAACCTTCAAGCAGCTACTGAAAAGGTCCTCCCCCCATGTTCCAACAAGACATAACTCAGGTAGTGGTGGCATGTGAAGAAGAGTATCTCTGGCATATTGTAATAATTGAACAGGCTTATATGAGGTAAGGCGGTCAATTAAGTATCCTGGTCATAGACTCCTGGAACAGCTCTTGACTGTAGTTAGGGCTTTTACCGTTCGGGGCCCTAAGTACACTGGTACATCTTTGTACCACCAGCACTCCTGCCTCTGAAAGTTGCAACTGTACAGATCAGCATAATAAGTAGCCCCATTAAGGAAATTAGTAGCACTTCACATTTGAGAAAACCTTCATATAATACACCCCTTCGATCTTGCTCTTGCATGACTGAAGTTAATTATAAGATAGTTTCTATTCAGCCAAAGTGCCATTCAGGTAAATAACTAGCAATTCTTTCCCTTTTAAAGTAATTTCAGTGTGTTTACTATAATCTCATACAAATAATTTTTCAACAACCTTATAATGCGACTTCTGTGCCTGTGAACTGAACTTCAGTTTCCATCTAAGATCACATATAAATGAATGGACTGAAATTTAGTAATTTAGTATATAAATAGTTTCTAACCAGAGCAATCAGTTTGTGTATTAAATTCTATTACTGGGGAAAATATGAGCAATAATAGCTTACCTAGCCTACTGCAGTACAAAATCGGTCAGAAATGGGTTGTTTTTCAGTTGTAAATAATTCATTGTGCATGTTTAAAGGCTCTAACCTTCAGTGAGAATGCAATCTTTCTTTAGGAAAATTGCTAAGAAGCACAGATGGATACCATCAAGGATTTTAATTGGTTATTTAAATCACAGTTAAAACTGGCGATTTAAATACAATCCGCCATAGTTTTGACAAGATAAAATTAATTTTCTTCAAGGAGCTCTGCTAAGTACTTTCAGATGTTTCGAACTTGGCTCCAGGTCCACATGGGAGCTTCCATGGCTGATTTGTTTTGAAGTAGTCTACATAGGGCAGTGTGCCGTTAGGATTTGGGGCTACGTAAGGTGGCCAAAATGAAAAGGAATTGACTATGCCTGTGTACTTTACAATTCACTAATGGATTGTCATTTTTGCTTCAATTTAAATATTGTATGCTTTGCAGTGACTTTCTAAACACTGAACAGAATTCCATGTAGAGATTCAAAAATTATTGCATTTAACTGGCAAGAAAAGAGAGAAAAGTAATATATGGCATCTTCTGTAGAGAATAGCAGACAAATTGTAATTGAATCATTTTGACCAGCCAGTCCTGGATGTACAATAACAGAATTCACTTTATGCCACTTCACATCTGCTTAGAGAACGCCATGACTGAGGAATATTTAAGTTTCGAAACTCATGGAACACTATCAAAGGGGGGGAATGCAATGCCATGTGTTTGATGTTTTGCATACTGATAACCAACCTGCTGCCTTCAAGATGTTGAAGACTCCTATCATCCCTCACCATTGGCCATGCTGGCTGGGGCTGATGGGAGTTGTAGTCCAAACATATATAGGGGAGGCATCACAAGTAGGCACCTTCACCATTGTTGTTGTTGTTTAGTCGTTTAGTCGTGTCCGACTCTTCATGACCCCATGGACCAGAGCATGCCAGGCACTCCTGTCTTCCACTGCCTCCCGCAGTTTGGTCAAACTCATGTCCGTAGCTTCGAGAACACTGTCCAACCATCTCATCCTTTGTCATCCCCTTCTCCTAGTGCCCTCAATCTTTCCCAACATCAGGGTCTTTTCCAGGGAGTCTTCTCTTCTCATGAGGTGGCCAAAGTATTGGAGCCTCAGCTTCAGGATCTGTCCTTCCAGTGAGCACTCAGGGCTGATTTCCTTCAGAATGGATAGGTTTGATCATCTTCACCATATTCACTGCTAAAAACATTCCTGTTTTGACAAACCTACCCAAATGCTTAGAAAGCTAGTGTAAACTTCAATCTGTTTTCAGTATTGTAACTCATCCCACCCTAACCTGGTGCCCTCCAGCTGCAGATGGGAACTACAATCCAGGGCACCTAGAGGCTATTGGGCAAGTCTGCTGGTAGCAGTGCAGTTTTCAGTTGCCACCTGCCCAGAATTGTTACGGGTTGTTCAGGAGCACTTTCCATAAAATGCAGGAAACTGGATGGATAAATTTGTCCATCTATTTGAGAACAGAGAAGTGTGTGTCCTGATCAGCTTTTCTTCTTCTTCTTCTTCTTCTTCTTCTTCTTCTTCTTCTTCTTCTTCTTCTTCTTCTTCTTCTTCTTCTTCTTCTTCTTCTTCTTCTTCTTCTTCTTCTTCTTCTTCCTCGAAAGGTTTAATTAAAAAGGATTTTGAGAGGCAGCAAAATGCAATAGCAGATACAGTTATTACTTAAAAACCTTGACATAGGAAGGCAGTTTTATAGAAAGCATAGTGTTTCATATGATCTCTGATATGCATTCTGGGATCCGAATTTAATATGTTAAACAATGTGTCTAGGCAAGCAAAACAATAAGTGAAATAAAGAACTTTGACCGTGCACATATATTGTTGTTATTAATTTACTACAGGAACTAATATTCCAGGGCAGGTCACAACAATTTAAGACACAACATCAAAAGCAGTTTAAAACAAGTTACAGTCACAAGAATAGGGTGGGTCCTAAAAAATAAAGATTTCAAGCGTCAAAGACTAGGCAAACTCATTGCCACAAGATGTGTTAGTGGACATACCTTAGAATTCCAAAGCAGATTGGACACATTCATGGAGCATAGGTCTATCAGTGGCTATTAGCTATGGTGCTTATATAGGACCTTCAGATTCAGGTGCAGAAACACCGGTAGCTGGAGAGCAACAGCACATGCCCTACGTGGTCTTCCTTGGGCATCTGTTTGGCCACTGTGGGAAGCGATGGTGGACTGGGCAAAGTTTTGGTCCAATGTGAGAGGGCTCATGCTCTGATTTTTTTAGGATACCACAGATTGCTAATTCTGTGGTATGCAATAAAGGGTCAGGCTATCAACAATTTATCAGGCTGAAAGATGGCAACCCTCATGCCCTTCAAAGAAAAAAAAAATTTCCTCCCCCAACGAGTGATATTAAGCAGCAACCCCATCCCTGATCCACACAGCTTCTGGGTCTGTGCTGCATACCTGAATTATTTGTGCTTGCCTAGAGCATTCTAACTCAAGGCCTGTACAAGTAGAAGCATCTCTTTTCAAATCCTGCAGTGATCATTCTCATTAATTTAGCAGGCTACATAATAGGTTTTCATGTTCCTGCTAATTAAGACACAGCATCAGTGACTCTCATCTTTGTTATGTGTGAAAATCTCCAATATGGGCTAGCCAGTTTAAGGAGGAAATGGGACCACAGAGTGCATTAATAAAATTGTCAGGCAGCTATTAAAATAGTTTTAAAGTGTCTGAATTTTTATAGATATGTTGAAAGGTTGAATAACACTTGTCTTCACTCTATAAAAAGAACATCTGCTCCTTTCTGCTGGACCTGTATAAATGTCTAATAGTTGGGCTACAAAATGCTCAGATGCAAAATTGTGCTACACTTTGACTTAAAGGTTCCTTTGGGGGACTCTGCTTATTTAAGCTTTCAGGCGCCTGAAAATTGCATTGCAAATGTGTTCCCTTTTACTATTTTCAAAAATATCACCTACCAGTTATTGCATTTTATTTATTTCACTGATAATGCTCAGCATGTGGAAGATATCTGTGGCTTTTTACATGTTGCCATCCAACATATTGAGTCTTGTAGCATGGGGGTCTTGCAGCAGAGCATCCTTGTGTGTCTTTTTCCAAGAAAAAGGAAGCCATGGTGTATTGGAGTGAGTTAAGTAAAGATATTGCAAAGGATTCTTCAGCATATGTTATCTGACAGCCATTGCTTGTTATTCAGAGATTGATTATTTCTGTGGTATAGTGTTTAAAGGTAAAGGTAAAGGGACCCCTGACCATTAGGTCCAGTCGTGACCGACTGGGGTTGCGCGCTCATCTCGCATTATTGGCCGAGGGAGCCGGCGTACAGCTTCCAGGTCATGTGGCCAGCATGACAAAGCCGCTTCTGGCGAACCAGAGCAGCACATGGAAACGCCGTTTACCTTCCCGCTATAGCGATTCCTATTTATCTACTTGCATTTTGATGTGCTTTCGAACTGCTAGGTTGGCAGGAGCTGGGACCAAGCAACGGGAGCTAACCCCGTCACAGGGATTCGAACCGCCGACCTTCTGATCAGCAATCCCTAGGCTCAGTGGTTTAGCCCACAGTGCCACCTGGGTCCCTGGTATAGTGTTTAGGGTTCTACAAATGTTAGCTTGTGCAAGTCATGATTTGCGCTTGCCACTGACTCCTTTCACCCACCTTGTTTCTGTATATTCAGTATGCTACAGGATCCAAGGGACTGTCTCACAACATGCTGGACTTTAGAGCAGGTAAGAGACAGCACATGTCTCTCAAAGTATACTTCAAGGTCCAGGATGACATGAGTTTTAGTGGGGAGCCCTCACTTCTTGTACTTAGGACCAAGCTGGACAAAATGAAACTCAACTTTCTAAGCACTGTGACTAGGATATGTGAATTTCACAACAATGAAAAATTATTTCAAGTGGATTTTTTAAATTGCTTTTAAGAGTTCAGATTCTGCATTCATGTATGTAGTTATCTGCTAAAAGCAACTGTAAATATTCTCCTGTTGGTGGGTCAGTGATTCTCCTGGTATGTAACAGCCAAACACCTTTCCCTGTTGCACTCATAGGCCATGTTTGCATGTTATGCCACTCTAGACCATGGCTTATGAATATGCAAATGCACTGGATCCAGGGAAGAGATTGCAGCTACTTTTCTCATTCCCAAGCTTTTTAGCTTGCCACAGCATAGCAGGTAAACCAAGGTTGGGTGTAGCATATTGTGCAAACCAGGTATTGTGGTTATGATCACTACTCCTTTTGCACAATATGATTTGTCTTATGGTGGCTACAGTTCATGTTTTAAGTAGAGAAGAAGCTAACCATGATCCTGAGTTTAGGTGACATGATAAACCAAACACTAGTTTAGCTGCCATCTTGCACTGAGCTAAAAAGCCCAGGGAAAAGCAAAGTCGCCATGAGCGTCTTCCTTGGAGTCAGCATGTTCATGGTTTACCATGATGTGCAAACCAAGTAATAGAATATAACATCCAGTAGGTGCTACATACAGAGTGTAACTAGAGTCTTAATCTGGACAATTCATCCTCATTAAAACTAAATAAAAATGGGGGACGAATCGATCTTGCCACATGAAATGTTTTCATTACACATTAAGCTGTGTGTGTAGCAGGGGAACATTTACCTAGTCTTTGACCTTGAAAAGAGGATCACTGGCCTGGCAAATGCATTAATCTGGCTAAAATGGGAGAGGTGGAGCATAAAAGCGTTAAATGCATCAATAAGTAAACTAGATTGCAGCCAGTCCCTTATACAGAGGTTTTGTTTTTCAACCGTACCCTTTTATTACATTTCACCATTAAAAAAAACCTATGAAAGATTTTGCTTGCAAAGCTTACAAACTTTGCAATACTTCTTATATTTGGTTTGGAGACATTTGCACAGGGAAAACTCTGTGGATACAAAAACTTCCAATGTATATGTTTAGATGGCAGTTCTCAAAGAAATATGATAGTAAACATTTTAGAAGTATATTGAAGAACAGATGAAAGTTAATATGGCCTATTTATTTATTTATTTTATTTTCTACATACACTATTCCTCAAGATAATATTCCCACCTTTGAGCACAGTGTGTTGCCTTAAAATACCTGATGCTATAGCTCTGCCCCAGACCCACGGAAGCTGAGGGCAGGAAATGGGAGCATGGTCCAAAACAGGTACAGTCAGCTTTGAGAGAACATAGACCAGGGTCCAGTGGCATGGGTTTCCTCATAGCCAGTTAGAAGGTCTAACTTCCCAAAAGGCAGTTCAGGATCAGAGGAGCCACAGACAGGAATGAAAACTTACAAACTACCTAAAATAAAGTGAGCTTGCTATATCAGATTTCCCTAGGTTCTTACAAATTCTTCACTCAGTTTTTCGTTTTTTCTTGTTTTTTGTTTTTTAAATAAGTTTAAATTAAAAGATCCATAAAAAAGGAGTGCAGGGGCCTTGAAGTCGCCCATCAAACAATCAGCACCTTGACAACAGCAGTGTTCCAGTTTTGGATCTTTTTTCAGAAGCTAAATGTGCTCTGTTCTGAGTATAACTTTCGTTTTGAGTGCCACACTTCCATTTTCCTAGTGAGGGAAGGTAGGCCGGGCAGCAAGCGAGCAGGCACCTGCCGCCCTCCAACACTGGGTCCCTCCACCGCCGCTGCCACAGCAGCAACCATGTCCTCCTCCAATTCTGGAGGCCTCGGCACTACCCCCAGCATAGAAGCTACAGCCCTGCTGGGGCGACTGCGCGCATGCCCACAGAGAGGGCTTTGAGTGCCCTCTCTGGCATGTGTGCCATAGGTTCGCCACCACTGTTCTAGACTGTTGCTATTTTCAGATCAGAGTCATTCATGTACCAGCAAATGCAGGTTGCACAGTGAAAGTTGGTGTGGTGCTCTTGCACCATAAACCTCCTTCCCCCTAAAATTGGACTTTTTGCAATAAGGAAAGTGATGGGCAAAACACACTGGAAAGTGTGGGATAATGATTGTTTCATGTAACATTGTATAGCCTTTCCTGCAAACTTGGCGCAAATGAACCAAGATAAATGTTCAATAAATGGGTCATCTGGAAGTGGCCTGTGTTGCTAAGCACTCTTAGTTTGAGAACCAGGTGAGATGTGATTATTGCCATATAGTTGAATTAAAAAACAAACAAAATCACTGGGGGACAGGGAGCAAATTAGGAATGTAGTTGGATCATGATCTTCATTGTCCTACTTAAAATTACTGCCATGCAGTAACAGGAGAAATGACTGTTTACCTACTGGCGCTAAGGAGAGCTTTCCTGCCACTGCAGCGGGCAGGTATGGGGCATTATTCCAGTTGGAACCCAGGTAGCAGCAAAGAGTTAAAGACCCCTCCCACAGTCCCAGTCCAGCTAATCCTCTGCAAGAGTTTAATTTTTCATTTAAAAAATAAACTAAGCAAGGGCAACCTACATGACAAACATCATGTCTAGTTTGCCCCTGAGTGTATATAGAAATTTATTATAGGAAAGAGCCACTACTTGATCATTTCCCCCCCTTTATTCTCCCTTAAGGAAGCTTCACTGTGAAAGTATCCTGACATCATGGTGAAATTTATGGTTAGTCAGCTCCTGAGGAATGATAAAAAAAACTGACCTTCGGGTCATAGAGTGTTCATTCATAAGAAGGGTGCACCACCACTGAATGTAAGGAGTGAGTTGCCATAATGACTTTTGCAACATAACATGCTGCTGTAGGACTGAGCCTCTTTATCCTTCACAGGCAAGGAGATCTAACGAGAGAGAGAGAGAGAGAGAGAGAGAGAGAGAGAGAGAGAGAGAGAGAGAGAGAGAACTAACTTTCCCTGTGATCAAGAGAAGGGGGACTCCTCTAGAATAGATCACCTACTTATTTATCCAAATTAGCTTGCACAAAGCTTATGGGAGGTTAGGCTATATTATTCAGCATTACCATTACTCAGCAATGATTCTCATTGGTTTGTGAGGAAGATATACAGCAGTGGTCATTCATCCTATATATCCACTCTTGATTTGCTTGCATGGCATTTACATGTCACCCCATTGATCATTCATTCACCCCACACTTTTCCACATGTTTCCTCATCACTTTCCTAACTGCAAAGGGATTTGTTGCACCAGCGCTTGCATATGCAGCATACATTAAAAAAAAACATTTTCCCCTCCAAATAATTGTGGGAACTGTAGTTTGTTAAGGGTGCTGGGAATTGCAGTAGAGTGAAGCTACAGTTCCCAGGATCCTTTGGGGGAAGCCATATGCTTTGAATGTATGGTGTAGGGACAGCCAGAGCACTTTAATCCACTTTAATAGCAGAAACCTAAAGTGAATTGGAGGTGACCAAAATACCAGCCAGCTAAGTGAATTGTCGTCACCACCACCGCCACTCTTCTAAATTGGTAATTTAAAGACCATATGCACTTTTTACTGTTTTAGCCACTTTTTATTATTTTTCCTGATCTTACATAAGCTGCTCTGGGAGCTTTGTCGGCTGAAAAGTGGAGTAAACATGCTTAAAATAAATACATCATAAATAATTTAAATTCACCTGCAGAAAAGCTCAGAAGAAAAAAGGAGCTATGAATATTTCCTATCATCTGTTGGCAGGGAGCCAAGTTCAAAACTATGAGGACTGAACCCAGACGTTTTTGACAAGTGACTGTAATAACCTTACCCTGACTTTGATGCTTCTTTGTGGGGTGGTTTTTTTTTGGGGGGGGGAGGCAGTAAAATATAGACAACTCGTAAAGTGGTCCTGAAAAGACCTTTGGGTATACCAGACACAACAGGGACATTTTTCAACATGCAGGAAGATCTAAGAGAGTCAAAATGTGAAGGTGGTGCAGTGTGACTAAGGCAATCAACTTTTCATCACATTGTCTCTCTTCCTTTCCAGATAGCTGGTTTAAGTAAAAGAAATATGATGAGCATAGCTGAGACAAAGCAGGTTCTGCACAATTGGCTCCAGAAATCCATGGGTCAGGGGCTGCAGAGGCCGACTGGCAACACCACCACATTTTCCTCATTTCTCGTGTAGTTTATGTCACAGCTAAATAAAAGTGTGTGTTTACTCAGAGATTAAAAAATCTCATTTCCCCCCTCTATTTTCAGTAATACAGTATTAAATAATTCATTCAGACATACAAAACAGGATGTCAAAATAAAAACAAGAACTGCAGAGAGAAATGTATGAGCCCTAAATGGCCTCGGTCCAGCATACCTGAAGGAGCGTCTCCACCTCCATCGCTCTGCCCGGACACTGAAGTCCAGTGCCGAGGGCCTTCTGGCGGTTCCCTCATTGCGAGAAGCCAAGTTACAGGGAACCAGGCAGAGGGCCTTCTCGGTAGTGGAACTCCCTCCCATCAGATGTCAAAGAGAAAAACAACTACCAGATTTTTAGAAGACATCTGAAGGCAGCCCTGTTTAGGGTGGTTTTTAATGTTTAATAGATTCTTGTATTTTATTTTTCTGTTGGAAGCCACCCAGAGTGGCTGGAGAAACCCAGACAGATGGGCAGGGTATAAATAAATTATTATTATTATTATTATTATTATTATTATTATTATTATTACAATGGATGCCTCTATCTCCCAAATTTTCTTTCCTTTTACGTGTTCTAGGAAGCCTTTTTAAAAACATCTTACTATTGGTTCTGTTTGGATTTAAAGGTGATGTACAAAATTGTATGCATCTTACATTCTTTCATATAAACATAGACTTGCAAGGTCATTCCATCAAGATCTAGCACCCAATCCTATGGTCCAACAATGCTGGCAGCTGCTGCACCATGAATATACTAGTATAAGGCTGATGCATTTGTGTTATGATCATATTGCGCTCCCAGCCACAACATGAAAAACTCAAGAATAACAGTGGGAATGCCTGTCATTTTGCCCATCCCTCTTCATCCCATCCTGCCGCATCTCCCCACATTCATTGCCTGTGCCTGCTTGGTTATTGTTCCAGTAGGGCTTGCCTCATTAATGCCTGTCATCCACTGCTTGGTCTGTTATCACACAAAATCAGTAAACTAGGAATCAAGAAGACAGTGAGCTGTTGGGGCTCGCCCTTTCACCTTACCTGTTGCTCTAAGGCTCAGGGCAAGTTGCAGACTTTCACACCTGGTGGGGGGGGCAGTGGAGGATCCTAACCTATGCCCTATCCAGAAGACAACTGAAGTCACAAATTGGGAGATGAATCTGCTGATTATCATGGAAACAGCTGACACAATTCCAGCTTTTTCCGAATCACGTAAATGGCAGAATGAGCTGGAGAGCCTCACAACAGAATAGAATTGCCATCCTTTCTACTTATGCAGGAACTTTGATTCACTAAAATTGCAAGATGGCAAAAGAACAACAAATAGAACATAACCCATATTGTTGAGTACCACTGCAGGCTTCTCCACACATACCTTTCCTCTGCTCTTTCCATGCACGGCCACTGCTTTAAAGCTCCATGCTCGAGTGCCCCCAGCCCCCTTTTTTCTTTTGTTCCATAGCTTTCCCCTTGAAACCTACTCTTTAGAGCTCAAACAGAGCAAACAGCAATCTGTGTGAAAACCCCAACTGACGTTCGTTCAGATTGAGTGTGGATAAGCCCTGAATCTGTGCATTGCCATCTCTTATGTATTCTTCAGAAGCACAAGAACCCCAGGAGCACAAAAATTCAAGAAGTTGACATGGAAACAGGTGGTATTCTAATGGCCCCTTCTGTTGCTAGAGGACCTGTTTGTGGTTTGAATTGCACTACATTTGGTACCTTTTGAATGGCTTCCTGGTTCCCTAGAGATAGATAAAAGATGGTTGCAAGAAATGGTTACTATCTGCAGTGGGAATGTTTTGATTCTGGTCACCTATTTTTCAGGCATAACTTTGCACTACTGCAGAAAGCTGAGACTTGCCCCAAGCAAGCATAGGATTCTACCTAAGTCCTACTTATTATAGAATATTGTTATACTAATACGAATTCATTTTTCACGCAATGCTGTCAGGTGGCAGTGTTAGAAGTTATGTTGATAGTCAGGTTGCAGTGTTAGAAGTTATGTTGATAGTCAAGCATATGGATTCGCCCACTTTGCACATTACTGTATAGTCATATACCCCATAATTTCACCAAATATGTGTTATGGCTTAGCTGGAAGGAAGAATTGAATTTGTTGCATAACCTAGAATCACTCAGAATACTGATGTCTGGGTTCTTTCCTTTTGAGTTTATATGATTGCTTTTTAAAGGACTAGTTTCCATAACAACAGGAAACATTATTTTATATTACCATAGGAACAGGCTGCGATCATGGGTGCCCCCTCCCCACTTTTCAGTTTTATTTCCTTTTTGGCTTTGTGACAGCACATTACTTGTTTTTATATAACTACCCTTTTTGGCAAATGTACCACATCACTGTAGATATTTCATAAGATGTTGGTCATATATAACAGAACAGGGGGGAAAAGGGTTATTGCTATAGTCACAAAAAAGAAAACTTGGCTTGTGGTTGGAAAAAAAATCTTAATTAAGACTGTACAAAATGCAGACTCATTTTGATTTTGTGTTGAAAATGCTGCTTTCTAGTACAGAATTTCTTGAGACTTTCATCATGACAATATTCACCTTTCCCCAATCCTGCTAACTGCCTTTGTTTTCTATTATCTGCTGCTGATTTGATACCATCCTAATTATTCCTATTCCTTATTTCTAGATTAGTCATATGGGTGATTACAACAGTTGGGGCTCACAGAGTCAACTGGATACTTTCACAATTCTGTATTGATTAGATTTAGCTATCCAATGTCACTGAAGGCAAACAAAATAAATTTAGAGCAGAGTTTTTAAACTTTTCTCTCCATGAACCACTTGAAAATTGCTGATGGCCTTGGTGGAGCACTTAAATATTTCTTCTGCTTCTTGTAGCAATTATAATGCAATATGCTGGATTCTGTATGTTTTTAAATTGTATTTTTTCACTGCCTTTATTTCTTATAAATAAGTTTCATAGAATTGAATTTGTAATATGATAAAATAAAATAAAAAGAAGTAAGAAAATACAACAAATAATTAAGAAGATTATTTAGTGCAGACATGCCATGTACCACCTGGATGAAGCTCAGGGACCACAAAGCACTCCTGATTTAGAGGGCGGGCAATCCTTCCTGAATTAGTCAAATGCTTGCTAAGGCAGCCTCCCGCAACCTAGTGTTTGCCAGGTATTTTAGAGTCTAACAGGAGAGCACTTTAAGCAGGCACCAAAAAGGAGAGTCACTCTCTGTGTTTGCAAAGATGCTCATGAAAAAAGTGTAGCTTTCAGCTCAGCCCTACATATAAACATCTATATTAGTAAGAAGTCAATAATAGAAATTGAGCAGCCATTTCAGGTTATTTTTTTAATTGTCTAAATATTTATACTCCATCTTTCCTTGTTCAAGGAGTTTAATGTTATCCCATTTTTCTCTTCCTAGTGCTTCCAAGACAGCTCACAGTATTTGAACATGCAGTTCTATGCTATGCATATTGACTCAGAGAAGTAGTTGAGGCCAATGGGACTAATGCTGCAGCCTAAAACAATGTTTAATAACCCTGCCACATGTCCGCTTTATTGTCCTTTTTGATGCCAGGCAAATCCTTTTGTATTTTTCAAGACCTTTTAAACACTTTTCTATGTTAGGTCATAGTTATTTCATATTAGCCTTTGCAACGTTGGTGACAATTAGTTGGTTTAAGTTGTTTGCAGTGTTTTAACTCTTCTATATGATCAAATGATTTTTGCTGGTTCTGATACTTACTTATTTTTTTGGTGAACAGAGTCAGCCCAAGATATTTGCTCTCTAAGGCAAAGAACAAGATGTCCCCCATTCTATGTGCAGAAGCCAACTGGCCTAGCAGTTGAGTCTTACTTTAAAACTGGGGGGTGAATGAATTCTTTGCTGCACCTGAGGGTAACAGTCTAGCTCAGGGGTGTCAAACTCAAATTCATTGGGGGCCGCATCAGCAGTTTGGTCACCCTCAAAGGGCCGGTTGCATCTGTAGGACTATGTGTCCACTCTTTATTATCATAAATTATTGTCACTGCATTCAATTATTACTGTTATTTGTAATAATGTAAGCTCATTCCCGCCCCCACGCGGATCACATTCCTGCGTCGTGGCGTGTGTGTGGGAGGGGATGTAAACAAGGGAAATTTGAACAAAAGGTGGGGATCGATGGCTTCTGGGGGGGGGGGCTCAACTAAACCTTCGGCAGGAAGGAGAAAGCCACTGCTGGGATTAAAAACCTGCAGATGGAAAGAGGGCTTCCCTCTCCCGCCCTGCGCACACCCAAATCCCGCTAGGCAGGATGCCACACGCTGCAACCCACCCCATGCTTTGGAGAGGGGCAGGAACATGCGGTGCAGCGCCAACTCCCTGCTTTGCTTTTGCATCCTCCTTCCTCAGCGCCAGAGTTCCTTCCCCTCGCGCTGAGGGAGGGCAGCGGATTTCCCGAGGAGGAAGGCGGCGGCAGCCCCAGCGGACGTGCATCTTCGCCTCAGAGCTGCTCTTCCCCCCACCCGCGCTGTTGTCGTCTTCGCCGCCGCCTCTCCCTACCGGGACTGCAGGCAGAGGAGGCTTGAAAACCTCCCCCCCAAAAAGAAAATTCCCCTCCCACCTACTCAAACCGCGAGGCGACTCCATCTGGAGCCCTACATCACGAGGGGCTGAGAGGAGGCGGCGGCAGAGTGGGAAGAGCAGGAACCCGTGCCGCCGCCTCCCTCCCGGCCGCCCCCCGGGGAGCAGCTCCGCCGGAACTGAGAAGCCAAAGGGCGGCTCGGGGGTGGGGGGCAGAGCAAAAGCCAGGCACCCTCCCGAGTGTCTATGAGGAGAAAACGGGGGAAGAGGGAAGAGAAACCCGGCTCCATCAAGAGAGCGGCTGTTGCGCTTCGCCTACTTCCCCCTCAGGCTCACTCCGCGTCCCTTTCGCCCGCTCACTCGCCCACCTCCCGGATGCAGCCGAGGAGAGGAAGGGAAGCGGCGGGCGGCGGCTCCCCAGTGCCGCCTCACTCGCTCTCGGAGACAACAGCAAAGCCCGCCCAAAAAAAATCCAACGCTGCTCCGTCCCGGCACCAACTTTGCCGGCGGCGCCTGTAGGGCTTTCCTACCTCCTCGGCGGGCTTCCTCATCCTCCTGCATCTCACGTCCCCGTCTGGCCGCTGTGCCACCGCCTCCCTCAGCCTCATTCGAAATTGAAATTCCCTGGCCAAGGCCGTCAGCGCGGCTCCAGCGCCCCGGCCTCCGCCTGCAGCCCTGCCCCCGGTTTTGACCCTCGGCCAATCGCAGGCTCCAGAACTACTGTCAGCAGCTATTGTCGGCGCCGGCTACGCGGGCCACATGACGAGGACTGGCGGGCCGGATTAGGCCCCCGGGCCTTGTGTTTGGCACCCGTGGTCTAGCTTAAGAGACACATGGCTGACTGTGCAAACACGCTGAAGACCTGAGCCAGCCCGGCCCCTCCCGGTCAGCCTCTGCCAGTTGTCTTCTTTCTCCGGTGTAGCCAACTGGCATCGATCTAGACTCTGTGAGCCTAGACACGCATTTAGCAGAGCTTCAAACACACAGCGTCCACGTAGACAGCATGAGAGAGTCCGTTCAGCATATTTACAAGTGTTTATTCAAAGCATCTCGGAAGATAGACCAGACGTGTCTTTCTTCATCAGTGAAAGCAAAAGCAATAACTCCAACACAAAACGGAAGTGCACAGAGCATGTGATACACAACAGTTACATGCCTGTTCCTGAAGGTGGAACTGAATATCCTAACAGTTTTGTCCTCCAACGGAAAGGAACAACTATGTGACTCAGAAAGAATAGCAGGGGATTGCTGTTGTTGACTCTTCTGCCACATCTGTCACCTGGAGCAGTTGCTTAACTGTTCCTAATGATAGGGCCATTTGAGCTTATGAATTGTTTTGAATTTTGATTTGTCTTCTTTTTTGAATTTCTCGCCTACGCTGTGAGGTGACTGTTAAATACAGTATAACAAATCAGTAAATGAAGCAATGAAACATAGGATTTCAAAACTCTGGTGCATGAGACAACCTCCTAAATTTTGAACATGGGCTTCAGCCACAAAGAATGGCAATAGGATGTCTCATGTTTTTGTTTGATTCATCCAAAGCACAGCATCAAGAAGCTGTTCCCTGTTTACTGATGAGCCACAGCAATGTTTAAAAATGTGTGAGTGCCAAGACAAATTCAGTCCTTAGCAGTGATGGACAGTATGACCATTTGTCCAACAACACTGATGTCTACAAGCTTATCAGATTGTGGTTTGTTTAGAGCAAAACATAAGCCTGGGTTCACACATAACACTTACCCAAACCATAGCTTAGTTCCAAGTAACATAATGGTAGCAGGGCCATGGAGAGGAGTGAAATGGCCATGCTTCTTGCTTTCTGCGTTATTGTTTTTACGCTTGCTGGTTCACACTTGGCATTATGTGCAAACCAGGTCACTGAATGAGTATTGTACCATTGCATGCTAAAGGTGAAAACCCATTTGTGCTGCATGTTTGGTATGATACTCTTTATCCTGTGTTGATAACATTGCTATATAATGCAATCCTATGCAGGTTTACTTTGAAGTAACCCCACTGTGGCTTACCCCCCAGGCAAACGTACATAGGATTTCAGCCTAAAGACAGAAAGAAGCCACAGCAGTCAGGAGAACTGGGCATTTGGTGTGCTGTTTTTTCTTGAATATATCTAAGAATGTGGCCTTTAACCTTGCAGGAAATGGTTCCTTCCACCAAAACAAAAAACAGAAATCACATTCCATTTTGCTCCCATCTTCCATCTGAACCAATGTCCCTGGCTATAACGCTGCCTAGGATAGAAGTTAAAACTAATTATTATTGATGCAGCGTTTCTCAGTTCCCTTCATAGTTGGCAGCACTCTGGCTTCACACTGGGTGTACTCTAAAGCATGAAGTAGTCTCATCCTAATTTCAGACAAAGGGAAAGGAGTTTTTTTATTTTTTAAAAAAATATCATCACCTTGAAATTAGTTTCTATTACCCTTAAATTATTGAAGATTGACCACCGTGCAATGTGATTTCTGCCCTCATTAATCATACTAACTGGCTGCATTCAATACAAATCCTTTCCGAGTGTTGTCCTCCCACCTATAATTTGGAACTGCCTGTGTCAGCCCATTCTTGCATTCTATTAGCAATCGCCTTCCTTACGCTTTAATTTGTTATAAGTGACTGGTGTTTTCTTGCTGGCAGCCATAGATCTTTATTTAGTGGACAGTTGGGCACAAATCCTGATAGTTATTTTCCACTCTTCCCATCCATATAATCATATCGGAATAGACATTGATGGGCATGCTGTGGGATGCACACATCTGCGGAGAGATTGTTGAAATGCCACCTTCTGTGGAGCTATTGGATTAGACATCCCATTTGTTAAGTCCAAGTCACTGTGTGAATTTTCTCCCCGAATCAAAAGCGCTCAGGTACAAAAGCCGAGGTTGTACCTTAGCAGTAATGCTCAAGGAATTTCATAATACACACGAAAGCTCATACCAAAATAAAAACTTAGTTGGTCTTTAAGGTGCTACTGAAGGAATTTTTTTATTTTGCTTCGATGCAGACCAACAAGGCTACCTACCTGTAACAAGGAATTTCATATTTGTGAGTTTACAATTGTGAACTGACCTTACCTGAATCTCCTGGAGTAATCAGAGCATAGCTATCTATAAGATGGTGCTTGCCCCACCCAAAAAAATATTGCAATGTAGTTCTGGGATCAAAAGCCTTGAAATGCTTTAAAAATGCATATTTGAGAAGGGAAATATGTTCAAAGATAAGTATTTCAATGCATATTAAAATGTACATTTTGTACATATATCTCTTTAAAGTTTGTGCAATTTAATGAAAAAATGGGATTGAATGGACTTATTACTGAATACATTTGAAAGTGACACAAACCAGAAATAGTTCGGTATATTCAGCACTAACTGGGTGTGTGGCAAAACTGTTTTGTCATAATTATACACCGCCAAGGGCTTGGAGATCTGATTAACCTAGGGAATAACAACTTCAGAATTTGACCTCATTATCTAGAGCAGGAATTCAGCCAGCAAACCAGTGAGCAGGAATGATGGGGGCTGTAGTTAAGGATACCCAGAAGATACCACATTGGGTAACTCCTGCTCTAGAGAATGCATGCTGAGTGCTGCCAGATAATCCAAAAAAATCATCTTATCTGGTTCCCAGGTTCATTGTGACCATGGGGAGGGTGGGGGAATTATTCCTCTGTCCAATGATATTTTCTCCATTGTTCAAACTCCTGTGTGCTCTTCTCATGGACTAGGAACCCAAGTTGTCCTGATGATAGAGCTGCTTTTATTTTAGAACCAGAAAATATTAATTTTCTTTTTCACAAGACTGAATTAATTACTATTCCAAATAAGCTGTGAAGTGGGCCTCAGATAAACCATGGAAATCTAACATGAGAATTCAAATGAATTTCATATCCTGTGTCCTAATAGATTTCTGGGTATAGAATGAGAATGACAGGATTTTTGTTCCCTTTTGTTTTGGATTTAGATTGCTAGCTGGGTCTTTTTTTTTCCTTTGAGGAAAAGGGAACTGATATGTAAAAAAGGAGGCATCACTTTTCCCCCTCAGAGAATAGGAGACATAATTTCTCTAAGCAGGATTCAGAAACACCGCCTTGCTCAGGAATGCTTCTCTAAAACCATATAAGGTCCTGCATGCTTGGCACAAGCAGGGAGTCTAAATTAAAAGCAATTAGTAGTTCAATAACTGTCAGTTACTGTTCAGTGTCTTAATGAAGATGTAATTAGCACTAATGATGACTTTATGAAGGAAATAGCAGTGGATTAAACATGCACTCGCAGCTCCTTTTCCTTCCAAACGCAAAGCACACACATTCTGAAGTAAACCTTTATGATTGGAAAAGAAAGAGTTAAATCTGTATGCACCATGCCATTCTTTGCTGTGTGTATAATGTCAGTGAAAAACATGTTGCAGTTGCCTAGATATTTCAGTAAAAGTGCATTATCTTGCATAGCCCCCTCCCCAATGGTCTGGCATCAATGGCTGATGGGCCATGCCGAGGATCCAGCCTTTGCTCAAGGGTGTTGGCACCAGCCCTGAAGGAAGCTGGTCTGAACCTCAAGTCTCAATGCCTCAACCTCAGAGTTAATTTGGAAGTGAACTCTACAGCTGCTGAGGACCATATTAATTCATAACTGCTATGACCACTAGATTTAGGTCAGGGACTCAATAGTGAGTTGCTTCCCAGTAACAATTAGAAGAGAGTAAAATGTGTGAGGCCACTCACAGGCTTCTCTTATTCAGATGTTCAATTCCAAAAGACGGTCTTAAAGGCTTTGTGATGTCAGTGCTAAAACGGTCCCCACTTCAGACTCAATGGCAAGTCCCGTTTTAATGGAAATGGAAAGTGAAAGTTTCTGAAGTTGTCCTGGCCACATGGGAGGAGAGGACAGGGGTGGTATACAAGCCTGCAACTTCCTGCAACATGCAAACACTGTTTCTGTTCAGTGTTAGTTATCAATTATCTGCATTGGTGGGACTGAAGCGTCTTTTGCAGCTAAGCCCAACAATTCAGAGCTGCCCACAAAAAGTATTCACACTGTAGTTGCCAACTCATATAACAGCTCTAAGGCAGAGAAAATGCTGGCATTTCTATTTCTGTTACTGAAAGCACATTTTTACAAAGCTAGGCTAGAGTGAATATCAAACCACACATGGACACTTCACTCATTTTCAAGAGTCCTTTCTAGGAAGAGTAGCTTGCCTTTTTAAATATCCCTTCCCCATAAAAAAGGAGGGAGAAGAAAAAGTGTACGAAACATGGGAAATCTGGAAAAAGGAGGTGTTTGCAAAGGGTTCTGTTGACCTTAATGTATATCTTCTTGCAGTTATCCCAATAGTGAATACCCTAGTCTAACAAGGTTGCTTTTCTTACCTCTGTACTAAGGAGAAGACAAGCTCATCTCTCTGCTTGATCCTGATACAATGCTTCTCAAATTAATAATAAAATAAGTTGTGCAGTTGTATAAGCACTGTTTCTCCAGGGAGCCAGTGGCACTTCAGGGATATTAATGAATTAATTAGCACAAGCCTAGGACGTATTATTGCTCACATTTTGTTGGCAGTGAAAGAGGCAGGATAAACTTGTCCAGGGTCAGGAAAAAATTCCACAGCACAGCAAGATAGAGTGGTGAAGTGGGGGGGGGATCCTTATTCCCCATGCTGCACCTAAAATCCGATCCTGCTACATAAACATTTTCCACCCCAGAGATACTTAAAGCCCTCTTGTCTCATTCTATAAGGCCAATGCTATGCTTATCCATGCAAGAGGATGTGCTGGCTTTTTTGTTTTTATATCCCATTGCAAATTCATGGCTAATTTGCCCTCTGCTATCAAATAATACTGTACTTAGCACTTATCTTTGCAATACTTTACAGGCCTCTGCCATTTACATCGGTATCGTAATCCTCCCTCAACCTAGCTGTACTTGCTGAAACGAAATGGAAGCGAAGAGGATATGATTTGCTTGGGGACTGGGGCTCACAATGGATCAGATTCTGATACCTATGAATATGCCGAATTGCACCTGACTCCATTCTTACCTACTAAAAATTCAGTTGCTTTCAAGTAACTGTACCTTCAGGACTGGCCCAGTGGGATTAAATGAAGAGTTATTGTATTTCCCTTGGCCTTGAGAAAATGCTGGTGGAATATTCATGACTGGCTCTTATTGAAGTGGCCCTTTCTGATCACACTAATTGGTGAGCCACATGTACTCGGCTCTGCCGAGTGTCAGAACCTTTTCAAATCCATGCATGTGGGGTGGAGAGTAAATGACTAAAAAGCAAAGGGAACAAGTAGAAATGTAATTGCAATAGACCTTGCTTTATATAGAGATGAGGAACAGGGTACCCAGGTCAGAATGATCTGAAAACTTTTATAGTTCTTATTCTGTATCACTTATTGATATGTTTGAAAGCAACGCCCTGTTTGGTTTATAGGGTAAGGTATGTGGAGGCCAATGGTTGCTTTGTTTTCACTGCCTTTCAGATTAGTAGGGCACCGCTAATTCCTAAGGGAGTGGCTTCTGCCTCACACTCCTGAGTCCTTCCAGACCGGAGGATGTTTTTTTGCCAGAATTCTCCAGTTCAGAAGACTCATCCCTAGGGTAGCTCTTGCCAGTCCCATGCCATAGTAACAAATGGTTGCAGATTAAGTCAGTAGCCTATATCAGGGCACAGACTGCTCCTCAGAGCAGACAAAGTCTGCGGCAGGACTAATTGTCCAATTTCCCAAAGGCCTTATTGCAGAAGCAACAGTTGCCTTCAGTAGATGAGAGCACTCCAGTGAGCTTTCTCATAGTGCTCTGTCCAAGGCCCTGACAATGACACTACCTGACCTTCTCTAAGTTAGACCTTGCTAATTTTGCTATACAGTGGTGCCTCGCTAGACGAATTTAATTCGTTCTGTGAGTCAATTCGTTTTGCAAAAAAATTGTCTAGCGAATCCCATAGGAATGCATTGATATTATTATTATTATTATTATTATTATTATTATTATTATTATTTGCCCATAGGAACGCATTAATTGAATTTCAATGCATTCCTATGGGAAACTGCGATTCGCTAGACGAATTTTTCACAAAATGAATTCGTCTTGCGAGGCAACCTCCGCTCGAAAAATCTCTTCGTTAAGCGAAAAATTCGTCTTACAGGGCATTCATCTAGTGAGGCACCACTGTAGTTTCCCCTTTACTGATGTGAACCTGCTATAGCTTCTATATCTCACCTTACCACACCTGACTCTGCTCTTCCTTCCAACTATGGCCTGACCTTAACTTAGTTGGTCTCTAAGGTGCTACTGGAAGGGGGGGGATTATTTTGTTTCAACTACAGCAGACCAACACAGCTACCTACCTGTAACTGTCTTATCTGCTGTTATTCTGCCCTGCTAGCAGGCACTACTGTTCAATATGCTTCCCTTCTAATCGCAGAGCCTGGCCAGGACAGGACAGTGTGATCCTGCTCCTCACACCTCCACAAGATCACAGTAATGTAAAAAGTTAAAAATTATCTTGCAAATTGCAGCTTTTATATTATTGCCCCCACTTCTGGTAGTTTAACTATGCTGGAATCTAGAACTGGAATGCATTCACTGAAAGAATCCAGAAAGAAAAATACTAGCCTTCCATATTTGGAGTAATATTGAGTTTAATGGTTGAGAAAGGAGCTGAAGTTAGCAATTAAGGCTGTGATTCTAACTCCACTTACCAGGGAGCAAGAACCACTGATTCAGTATGACCTACTTCTGAGTAGGCATGGTTAGGATTCCAATGTTACACTTGAGAAGCACATTGGCATTTCTAGATAAGAAGTAGCAGCTAATGGTCTTAATCCATGCAGGGAGAGTGTGAAACACTGGACAAAGCATTTGGTATGAACATCAGAAACTTGTGTTCAACTTTCCACTTAGACATGGAGTTCTCTTTGGAGACTCAGAGCCAAATCATCCTCCCTCTGTCAGCAAACCCTGCATCAAAGAATTATTACACATTCAGGTATTTAGGTGAGTTAAAGTGCAGCCAGATATCTGTTGTTAATGTATTTTTCTTCCTTTTAAATGGGTAGGAGCTCAAATGAACAGCTCTTTTCTATCTGTTTAATCATAGCATAACTCCCAACACAACAACAACCAGAGCCTTGTTTTGCCCCAAGCTTGCCAGTCTGTTTTCAGGAATGTTATGTCCTTATAAAGTGGATGATGAATTTCAGCCAGTTTGCAGCCATCACTCTTACATAAGAGTGTCAGCTACCCTGAACGGCTAGGAGCAGACGGCAGAGAGCTCTGAATGAGAAATTTATTTGCCGTTCAAGATAATAACAATGGCTTTTATTGGCCCTATAGAGAGCATAAATGGGTTTTTCAAATTACCAGTGCTTTGTTTTTCATAGACCAGGCCTCCACAACTTCTGACCCACCTAATGAGGCACAGCGAACTAACAGGGTATTATGGCTTACTAGGTCTCCCTGTTTTCGTAGCCCCAACAAGCTGAAATCCTACACATACTGACTTGGAGGTAAATATTACTGAATTAAGTGGGACTTCAATTTGAATAGACAGACATGCATAGACTAGCACTCTAAATATCTCATTTGCAGAGGCTGCCATATTGTCAAAAGTAGTTTGTATTCTGTCAAGGGAAACACAATTTCAAGGGGACTCCTTGTGTGCTAGATACCAGATTTTGCCATGTGGTGGTACATTGAAAAGAAATACTAACCACATTGATGTGGAATAATGTTTTGATCAATATTTTGATCATAAGAACTGGACTTTACACAAAATAGAAAATTTTGTTAAATAGTTAATAAATGATGCCTAATCAATTTCAAGTAAAGAATGGATAATTCCAGTTCAGATATTGATGGTGGCTTAATTGTATGAGATGTTGCACTGGTAGAAAAATGCATAGGGATTAGTGATAAGGTCCTGCTCTACAATGGAATTGTAGAGTTGGAAGGGACCCCAAGAGTAATTTAGTTCAACCCCCTGGACATGGTCAACCATGTGACATTTTACTAGGGCTACAACATGTTTTGTGCTGCTATGTCATCAATGGCTATAAAATAAAATGTGTGCAACATAAGAATAGTTGGTGTGGTGATAATGGAGATTGTGCACTAATACCAAAGGCCTTTGGTCTGCCATGGCAAAGTCACAAACTAGTGCAATCTTAATCACCTTTTGCATTGTAACAAGCTAGAAGTTTGTAATAGAAGTGAAACTGCCAGGCAGCTGCCCAGAGTTTATTTGATTCCCATAGGACATCTTTATAGCTTGGTCAACACATATCATTATTCATTATGTTACAGATCTGTGAGATTCATAAGACAAAGGGTGGTGTGAACACACACACGCAGGCTGTGTGCTTTCTTCTATATCTACTGCATTGACTTGTGTTAAGTGGTCAGCACAGATGAAGCACACTGAATTCATCTTAAAACAATTTCATCCTTCCAATTCTAAGGAGCATTTTCAACCTTTGCCACAAGACACAGCATGCTCATGAAATTGTATGCTGAGGTCAGAGTTCTCTGCACATTATTGGGCATAAATATAGCAAGAAATCTTTTGTTTCTATGGAAATAGTTCCTTTTTTAGCTAGACCTGAGCAAGAGTTGGAGGTGTTGGAAGTGCTGTTGTTTTTAATAATAATAATAATAATAATAATAATAATAATAATAATAATAATAATAACCAACAACAAGACATGCATTAAATAGCAAGGAGCCCAAAGTGAATGTATTATTTCCATGTCCCCATAAGTTACAGGAACTTGGGGAGCAGTAAGTTAGGAAATTATTTTTCTGACCTCTAGCCTGTCATGTCAGCAAAGGCAATTTTTGCAGATTTTTGTGACCTTGGGTGCAGAGATGAGAATTCTACAGATTCACACTAGAGACACACAGCTGTGATCAGAATTGGATGGGAACACATTTAAGGGCTCTTTGCCTCACTTCAAATTTGAAGTCACATTTGGGCTACAGAAATGTAGCTAATTTTCCATTCTAGATGCAAGTAACAATGCACAAACTCTTCCCATGGCAGGTGCCACCCTGCAGTTGGTGTTTGTTTTTGAATTTAGGCCTGGCTGTTCTTAACCTCAAATTCTTATGCTCAACATGGAAAATGTGTCTGTCTTGCTAAGGACAATTCTGAGTAAAATGATAACTAGTTGGGATATGGCCAGACTAATGCCTTCCTCCAAGTTTATTTTGCTTCGTGCCACAATCTCAGGATCCCATTCATCAGTGCCACTAAATTCAAAGTAAATCCTCCTTTTGTACTTATGCTGTGCTTATGGTTTACACTCACTTCCTTGAATTCTGTGTTAATTTTAAGCCTCTTGCAACCAGGGTGCCTGCAATGCATTAAGTTGAGCTGTGATATTTTCAAGTAGATTTAAATGGTGGGTATCCAGGAGCTACTTTGGCAGTGCGGCTGCATGTCCAGCTGTGTTTAGGAAAAGAATCAAGTTGAAAGCGTGCCTCCCCACCTTGTTTCCTAGAAAGAAAACATGCCATCTGTGTATCAGCTGCAGAGAGGCATGCTGGGTCAGCAGGGGTTAAACAGATATGTTTGGCATGTAACTACCTCAACCTGCCAATTACTCAGCAGGAAGGAAATGGCTTGCTGGCTCTCCTTGGTTATGGGCTGGGAAACAGCTGATAAATACTAAAGCCCAACAATTCATTAAAAAAGGATAATGTAGGGAAAGGGAGTTGTCATTTACTTTTAGCTTCTTATTAAGAATTTTCCATGTTTCAGCTGATCTATTGGTGGAAAAATCTAACCTGGAGATCCCATGGTGAACCTTAGCCAATGCTTGATGGGAGCAGACTACAGCTATGAGGGTCAATCCCAACTCCCCTCCTGAAAACATACACAGGATCAGATCAAGCGTACCAGGCCACCTTCTTGTTGTTCCTGCCATCTTAGGGCTCCCGCATTTGATTTTCACGATGAGCACCATGTCCAAACCCTCAGGCTGCAACAATGGAAAAGCTGTGACAATTGAAATAATCCCATAGAATAGGAGTAGACCTAGGGACCTTAACTGGACTGCACACTTAGTGACAATCCAATTCAAATCAAATGGAAGCAATATTTTCCTCTATATACTTAGTAAACATATTGCAGCATACTTCCAGAGGTCCCTACTCAGCAAAATGAGGGCCAGTTTAGAGCAGTCCCAGCCACCACTTACCCCCCAGAAGGTATTGCTGGACATCTCACCCAAGCTGTAATGGTCGTGATGAAGTGTTGCTTCTTTGCTACCCTGACTGCTGCAGAGTAGAATAAGTTAGTGCTCTCATGTATTTAGTGAGAGTCACATTTTGTCACTAGTACTGTAATCACCTCCCAGCCTGTTTCATCACCCCCAGCTCTTTCTGATCATCCATGGAACTGAGCAAGTTCTCAAGGTAGGAGAGGATATGTAGGAGTGATAGTATCCAGTGCTGGAGCTCCGTGAATTGGGAATACCGGCACCCTCACCCATATGCACCTCCAAAAGCAGCTTATTTAGGGCAATGGTGGCTGAATAAATGTACCTGCCCTGGCCAGTTTCCCTAATGGTAGGGCCGTGCTCTGTCTTGCTTCTCCTGCACTCTCACACACTTACATTTAAAGAGACTGAAACATTGAAACTAGAGCTGTAAGCAAATGGCCACTGGAAATTTGTCACCATATTTGTGGGCAGAAAAAAAAATGGGGAGACCATTTCTCCAATGGGAGGAGAAACTATCCAACATTTTCTTAGGGGTGAAGTTAAACATTTTTCTTTTCTCTTAAGTAGATGTTGATGGTTGCTGCTGCTGCCACTGCAAGCAACAATTGTTTTGGCACCTTGGTCACCATTTTACATCCTGCACAGTGTATTGCTGAGGATGGTAGCCACCACAAAACAAGGATGGAGAATGGGAGGAAATCTGCAAAGTGGCTTTACATACAAAGATAAATATATAGGTTAAAGGGACAAAATAAAATGGGGGATGAGTGTGGAATTGTGTGTTTGTTATTCAGTGAGAGTTGAACAGATGGAGCTTGTGATATCTGATATTTTCCTTATAGCTTGGTTCCCCTTGAACCTGGTAAACCAAGAATGTGTTGTGCGACTCTCTAGTAATCCAGCACACAGAATGCAGGTGCTCAGAGGCCTGTCTAGTTTTCTTGAACAGATAAGGAAAATAACCCCAGGTTCTGCCCAAGAATTCTTCATTCAGTGATAACTGTTGAAGATAAGCACACAGCTACCATTATAAACCTCCAAAGCCTTGGAAGGTGTGGGTTCAGATCTAGATTGTGGTGTGATTAATGAAATGTGTTTAGTAGCCTTATCTGAGTCTTTAATGGACTGTTTTCCACATTAAACCTCTGCTGTATGATTGATGGGCTTGTTCAGGCTTCTGAAACAGCGGGGGAGGACTAGTGTTAGTTGTTCAAGCTGTGGAGAAGAATAAAGGAAACCTTCTTAGCTAATACTCTGGTAACTGCTGTGTCTGTGTCTTTCCCTTTTCTTACCCATCTTGCTTTCTGGCTGAATATATACCAATTTCCACAAACTGTGTGCCAAGAAACCATCTAATACATTTTGGAGGTTTTGTAGAATCCTTGAATCATAGGAGTGAAATGCCTGAAGAACATTTAGTCCAACCACCGTGCGCAGAGCTTACTATCCCAGCACTCATAATACATTAGTCTGTAACCATATAATAGTGGGCCAAAAAAAGGGAACAGCAGAGAACATAATGCCATAAACATAGGAAAGGGGATATATTTTCTAAAAGTGTATACTTAGCAACATTCAAGCAGGTCAAAGCAAATACTGTCTCTTGTTTCAGAAATTCCAACGCTTGGCAGTGATTGCCGACACTCATTCTCAAAGGGCAACAACCATCAGGACTTCATTGCCCTTTAAGAACTCACGTTATCAGTTGCTGTCAGGTTGTGCCCAAATTGCATGATGGTTTCTGTCTTCTTAGACCTTAATCCTTTCACTTTTACTTGGGTGAAAAATAAAGCGAACAAAAAGAGTCCTTCAGAATTTAAGACTAAAAGACTCCATGTAACAGGACAGAGAGTTTTAATGGGTCAATCTGAGATGCATGGGAAATGCCTGCAACATGAAAGTACAATTGTAACTCCCACAGAGGAAATAAAGAATGCCTCAGCATTTTCTCAGGCTAATGGGGGATTGGGTTAGAATGCTGGGCTATATACATACCCCTAACAATTACAGTAGGTGAAGCCAATTCTTAGTTTACCAAGTCTCCAGCTATATAGGGATTTGCAGATTAAACATAGTTGGTTCGTTTTCACACAGCAACTATATGGAAGTGAATACAAGACACACATGTAAGATATCTTACTATCTGTCTTGAGTATCTAACCCTAACCCTGACCACTGGTCCTGTTAGCTAGGGATCATGGGAGTTGTAGGCCAAAACATCTGGAGGGCCGCAGTTTGGGGATGCCTGATCTAAGCAGTGGTGTTTTAACATGCTAGCTTTTAGATGGCCTCCCATGATACCTGCAGATCAAGTAGCTATATACTGTGCTGGAGGTTTGGAACACATAATGTTTCAGTTGCGGGACAGAGTTCTCAGGACAGTCAGTAAGATCTAGATCAGGCAAAGGCAACCTTGGCTCTCCAGATGTTTTGGAACTACAACTCCCATGATCCCTGACCTCTGGCCCTGTTAGCTAGGGATCATGGGAGTTGTAGTTCCAAAACATCTGGAGAGCCAAGGTTGCCTATGCCTGATCTAGAGGCTCATATTGGGTACGTTCATATTTTAATAGCAAAAAACTGCATATTTCAAGAATATATATGGATGCTGTTAACCAGAAGGTTGGTGGTTCGAGCCCATCCAGGGACATCTGTGGGCAGGATTCCAGCATTGTAGTGGTTTGCACTAGATGACCCTCAGGGTTCCTTCCAACTCTACAATTCTATGATATACATATTAAACACACACACACACACACACACACACACACACACACACACCCCTATATATAAATAACTCTAGTGATATAATCAATGATGCAGGAAAACAGGAACCCCCTTTTTTAAACCAAAGGGTTTTGTTCCTTTCACTAATATAATACAATATAATATAATATAATACTTAGTGATATAACAGGTAAAAGTAATTATTTCTAAAAACAGTCACTCTGTGCAAAAGTAATGAATTGTCCAGAATCATGAGTGTTCAATCTAAAATGAGAAGTCAGAGATGACAACCGACACCATTCACCCCTCATTTTCGAAGCTTTTCTGAGGCCACACGGAGCCCTGTAAGGAAATATTTTTTGCCTTGCTGCTTGTAACTCCTTATACTTTTACAACATGAGACCAGATTTATTGAGCTAAATGTATTGCTCCCTGCTAAACTAAACACATGCTGCCATGCACCACACTGCCCTGTAGGTAGTCCATCTGAACATCTCCCTGTTTTACACTGTTTTGTGTTTTCCCTCTTCTATAAGTAATTTGTCTTCTCTGTTACTTTCCATTCATCTCTCCTCATATTTCTTACCTTGACTACTCATCCGTTTGTCTGCCGTTTGTGTTTCCCCACCCACCCGCCATAATATTTCACAAGGTATTTGGGCACTCTTGCCCATCCATCCAGTTCATTCTGTGGGTCATTACACCCTTGCCTTCTAGCTGCATATCTGTCTACCTAATTGTGCTCTTTCTTGTCCCTAATCTCATTTCTTTTATTTTCTCATTATGTTGGTGAGTAATAGCCTTGTATTATTAGGGATCTTGTGGAGGAACAGTATTGATTGGATCTTTTTTTATTTGCTTAGTTAATAAAACCAACTAAATAAATAATCATGTCCCACTACTATAGCCTAAATGCTTTTGCATCCTGCAAAGGCACAGGGGAGTTCCAGCCTGCTTGCTCTTTAATTAAAAGTAAGTTTTCAGCCGCCTCTTTCATCATCAGAATTTTCTATCACCTTGAAATGAAGGCTCTGATGTTGTCTTCTAAAATTATTGAGTGCTAGCCAGCTGGGGGAGTTGAGTTTAGAGTATACATTAATCTTCTTAACTACCTTCATCAAGATGACTGTCCAGGCTGCCACAGATCCAGTGCTTTTGTTCTCTGTATCTCTCATTTTTTTGTCCACAGTTTGCCTGGTCCATGAATATAAACCTTGTGTTATGTGCTTGTTAATTAATAGGACCAGGGAATTATAGATCCAGGTCCTTGTGGTTTTTTCCATGGTGGTAGCTGAGGTCAATAAGCTAATATGCAGCATTAGTGCTTGGTTTGTCTTTTAATAGAAATGATGGCTATATAATATATCATACCATATCAGAGGCAATATGCCAGTTGCCAGGGAACAGCAAGGTAGTGCCTACTTGTGGGTTTCCCATAAGCATCTGATTGGCCCTTGTGGGAACAGAATGGTGGTGTCAATGGGCCTTTGGCCTGACCTAGCAGGACTCTTCTCAATTTCTTATATTTTTTGTAGAATTCCAAGTTAAAAGTCGAATTGCTATAGCAGTCGTTTTTGCTTTTCCAGAAAATAGTGTGTGAATTCCTTCTCAAATGTTTAGTTTTTATAGTCTGCCTTGAGAGTGAGAAAACACACATGTGAAAATGTCCCAGTGCACATGCAACATTGGCAATATACTCTTCTCTCCCCTTCTGTCCTCCAGAACAGTTTCCCATCATTAACTGTGGTTTTGCATTCACCTACACAACCCATAGTTCTTTCATGAACCAGAGACAGAAACCATGTTTGAAGTATGTTGGAAACCAAAGTAAAATAAAAACAAAAACCAGACCTGTGTTTTGTTCTAACCATAGTTTATAACAGTGCACATGAAACTGTGGCTAGTGCTTGGAAGAGGAAAATTGCTACAGGGAGCGGAAAGGCACATGTTTTTCACTTGGACTGGCTCCCAAAATGCAAACCATGGTTTGGAGGAAGCCAGTGCTACTCCCTTCATGAGCTCAATGAAAGTTTACTCAAATCATGCTGAATTTGTCATATAAAAATGATGTAGGAATTAGACTTTGAAGTAAGACTTTCCTTACTCCAGGGATACACTGATTGTTTCCTGAAAACTATGCAATCCTAGAAATCATATAATCATATAAATGTAGAGTTGGAAGGGACCCTGAGGGTCATCTGTATCTACTTAGAAGTAAATCTGGTGGTGTACAATGGGGCGTAATCCTAGGTAAGTAGGCATAGGATTGCAGCCTGATTATCTCGCTTTCATGTAAATCTCAAGACAAGTTATAATTTATAGAAAGCTGGTGTATTAAAAAAAAAGGGTATATCCAAAAAAGGGTTTCTCTGTCTTAGTAAGCAAAGATAGATTTATGCTCACTTGACTTTTTGTCTTATACATTTTGATTAAAAAATACATCAAGATATGAGATGGCTAGAACACCCATAAAATTGTTTTACTGCACTATAAAGAGGAATTCTGCTTCCATTGCATGCATTAGTAGAGAAAGAGAGGATTAATTGATAAAGTAGCTCTCTCCTGTTAAGTTTGTTTATTTGCAAAAACTGTATCCAGGTTCCAGAATTTTGAAAGAACAGAAATGTGCAGTTGACGTTGTTATACTTGTAGTCAAAATATGCAATTTGTCCCTAAATTGGCCTCTATCAGAAGAACACTGTTTTTTTTAATTAAAAATATATATCCTGGATAGGTCCAGGAAATTATGGGCAAATTAGATAAATATTTGCTCTGGATAAACTGTGTTATTAAGAATATCAGTATGGCCTGTGCAATGTTAAGTCATGTTTCACCAAACTTTTTGAAGTTTGAGAATTCAACAGGAATGTGAATAAGACTGGAAGAAAGTACAGTGGTACCTCGGGTTACAGACACTTCAGATTACAGACGCTTCAGGTTACAGACTCCGCTAACTCAGAAATAGTACCTTGGGTTAAGAACTTTGCTTCAGGATGTGAACAGAAATCGTGTGGCGGTGGCATGGCGGCAGCAGAAGGCCCCATTAGCTAAGTTGGTACCTCAGGTTAAGAACAGTTTCAGGTTAAGAATGGACCTCCGGAACGAATTAAGTTCTTAACCAGAGGTACCACTGTATATGCTGGAATTTCTCAAACACTTTTGATAAAGACTCCCGAGTAAATCTGAAATAAGAGGGCAGGTCTTCTTGTGGATTAATAACTGGTTACATGGCAAGAAGCAGAGGGAAAGACAAATGAGAGGAGCAAGAATTGGGTTCTGTATTGGGACTGGTACTACTTCACATCTTCATCAATGATCTGTTGTTAAGCTGATCAGTGAGCAGTGAGGAGGCCAAGTTTACAGATCTCCCAAAATTATTCAAGCCAGACTGCAAAGAATAAATATGTAACAAAATGGCAAATAAGGTTCAATATGTGGGAAACGATGCACGTTGGGGCTAAAATTCCTAACTTCACATCTGAAGCAGTGATAACTAGCCAGGAAAGAAATCTTGGGGTTGGGTATATAGTTCAATGAAAATGTCAACTCTGCATGTGGTAGCTGTGAAAAAAAGGCAAATTTCATGCTAGATATAATTAGGAAAGGAACTGTAAATACAATTTGCAGTATTGTAATGGCTTTATGCAAATTGGTATTGTGACTACATTTGCTTCTAGCTATCACAACTCCAAAACAAATTGTTGAGTTGGAAAAAGTGTCAAGAAGAACAACCAAAATAATAAGAGGGTTGAAGAACCTGTACACACACACACACACACACACACACACACACACACACACACACACCACTGTCCATACCAATTCTAAGGTGGTTTACAACCTTAAACGATAATTCAGTGACCTCAAACCAATTCATCAAAATGAATACAAATTAGTTCAGTAACTAGAACAGTGATCAAACCCAGTTATCTGCAATTCCCAGAGGCCTGGGTTAATAAATGTTTTTAAGAAGGCACCAAAAGCTCAACAAGGTTGGTGCCTGACATATTCCTTGGGGGGAGGAGACTGCTCCATTAACTAGGCACCGTGGCAGAGAAATGCTTCCCCCTAATTGATTCAAGGTGTATTTCCTCAACCAAGAGGGTCTCATCCTGAGATCTGTGTAGGAAGAATATAGTATATATAGTAGTAACAATATAGGCAGAGGCATTCATGGAGGATATGGCTATCAGTAGCTGTCTGTCATGATAGCTTCATACAAAGATAGTATGCCACAAAGATAGTATGGCATGTCAGTTTAAACTTCTGGGTGCTGATTGCAACCCATTTTTCCCTTTGTGCTGCATTCTTCCAACACTCACGGCTGCAAGACTGATGAGTTCTTCAGTGTGGAATATGGATGACTCACCACTCCCCTAGATAGGGTACTAGCAACACCATATACTAATATTCAGACAGCAGTTGCTTTAAGCTGTGCAATGTGCATGTTTCTCATCTTGGCACTCTCCCTCCTGAAGGCATAGGATAAACCCATGTCATTGGCCCCATCCATACGTTTGATGCGGGTGGCGCTGTGGGTTAAACCACAGAGCCTAGGGCTTGCCGATCAGAATGTCAGCGGTTTGAATCCCTGTGACGGGGTGAGTTCCGTTGCTCAGTTCCAGCTCCTGCTAACCTAGCAGTTCGAAAGCACGAAGTGCAAGTTAGATACATAGGTACTGCTACAGTGGGAAGGTAAACAGCATTTCCATGCGCTGCTCTGATTTGTCAGAAGTGGCTTAGTCATGTTGGCCACATGAGCTGTATGACGGCTCCCTTGGCCAGTAAAGCGACATGAGCGCCACAACCTCAGAGTCGTCCGTGACTGGACCTAACTGTCAGGGGTCCCTTTACCTTTACCTATACATTTGAAATTGTTTTCACAAGCATACCACACACCACACATGTACCAGCAATGTGGGGTAACACCTATATCACTAGGTTTGTAAAGGGCCTTATACAATCTGGAAAGCATTACACCACATGTAGAAAACAGGTGCAGAAAATGTGCCTCTGAATTTTTTTTCTTTTGCAATCTTTTCAATTATAATTTGAGGACCCATACTACGAGAGACATTTGCAGTAGGTCTCTGAAGGAGGGCAGGGAAGGAGAAGGAGCTCTTCATCTGCTGGGAACTGAACCGCAGAACTCTGTCGATGTCAAGGCATGTAGACTTTTTGCACCCTGTTGCCTTCTGCCCATATAATACCAACATTATCCAGTGTGCAGACTCCAAGTAATGAAGTCTGAGTCTCTCCCCCATCTGTCTCACTAAATGCCACTTGGAACAAGCGCCTTTTCATTTGACAATAAAATCAATGAATGAAATATTATAGAACTGAAGGAGATGGTGCACAGAATTCATAATGGGGGCTGTTTGTGTTCTAGCAGAGTCTTGTCTCCTTTCCATCCTTCTTTCCATTATCACCCAACTTAGATTTACTTAATGAAAACCTCCTGCTAATCTCCTACCTAGTTGCTTTTCAACCTCAACCTTTTTGCACCACTTCAGAATACCTCTGGCTCATGTCAATGAATTTGGAACCCTCTGAACTAGTTAGATATTTGTCACAATTTAAGCACATATGGTGTTAAATGAGTGAATGAGTGAGAGGCCAAAGAGATGAACATAGCATTTAATGGCTCCCCCTACACTTTCCTCTGTTTTGTCTGTTATGCCCTCCCTTTCCTTGCAATGATATTCTTCAAGATGAGGGGAAACCCTTAGCTATAAGTAAATAAATGGTGAGGAATGAAAAATGCCTGCAATAGAATGGACTTCTGTTAATCCCCTTAAAAAAACATTTCTTATCGGCAAAGGTTGGAAAAATGCTTTCTTATTCTTTTTATCAGCAAATAAGTTTCATTCTCTTTGGGGAATATTTTTTCTAATAGTGTTTTCTCAGACCTGGTATTTTCTCTTGGGTGGTGGCTTATAAAGAATCATAGAATTGAAGAACTGGCAGAAATGTGAAGGTCATCAATATAAACCCTTATGCCATGGCTGCAATATACTTCTGCTACTGTTTTATCACATTTATATAACACTTCTAATCTGCAAAGTGCTTTGCAATGTTTCCTTTTTCTTGCCCTCCTAAGAACCCTGGGAAGTAGGTCAGGAAGTGTTCTGAGGCTAAAGAATAATGACTTTTTCAGGAAAATGCAATGACCTGGTTCACACATCACATTAAACCATAGTCAAAATAAACTATTGTTTAATGTGAATGAACAGCGGGTTGGTACATGCTGCTCAAAAGTTCCCAATTTCTTCTTTCTCGGCTCATGCTGCCCTGGTGAGTAAGTAATCCACAGTGCTGATGCTTTGTTTGAACCCAGGATCATGAGCAGAAGCCAATGTTTGTTTTTGTCCTATCATTCATGGTTTGTCTCAGAAATCAAACCAAAAGCCTGGATGTGAACATAATGACATGTTTCCTGCCCAGTGCATACAGTATCTACTCCCTAGCCACTTCATTGTGGGTGACTTACAACACTGTTTTACAAAAACCCCGATTCCGCCATAAGACACAGAGTATTTCCTTATTCAAACTGGATGTCTTGTTGGGATTCAGGGTAATTCAAGGTAAACATCTGACTGAATTCTACTTGAAACATGAAGATTTGTCATCGTTCCTACATGGTACGTGACTAGTTCATTGTCTGAGCCTTATTAATAGACCGTCATTTACACCTTCAGAATTGTTAGTACCTTCTACTCCCAGCTTTTAAATCTTTCTCTGTAAGAACGATTTGGATCTATAACTTGTCTGGAAGCCTAACGTTGACAATGTGAATTGGCTTCTGCATAAAAACAAATCAATCGCCCCTGTAAGAAGCAATAGGTATATATGTTTACAAACAGCAGTCTGAGTCTGCTGGAAGCAGGAGTATTTTATGTTTTCATCTCGGCAGGTTCATTAGTACCCCTAGAGAAATAGGCCCTTCACATTTTATTTTGCATCTCCAAAGAGGGACAGAAACATCAAATCAGTTAACCATATGTCTGAAGCCAGCCAGTTGCCACACATTTTGTACTTACAAGTGTTCCAAATAGGCTGAGCAGTCTTCACTCAGCCTGATCTCCAACCTCAAGTAGGAATCTATTATTATTATTATTATTATTATTATTATTATTATTATTATTAGCATATATATCCCACCTTTCCCTCCAAATAGCTTAAGATGGCGTACATACTTCTCCTCTTTCCCAATCGATCCTCACAACAACCCTTTGAGGTATATTAGACTAAGAGGTAGGGACTGACCGAAGGTCACCCGGTGAACTTTATGGCTGAGTGGGGATTTGAATCCTGGTCTCCCACTATACCACACTGGCTGTCAGCCACTCAATCCACCAAGGCTGGGTGGGTGGCGGCAAGGAGCTGGGTGAGTGTACTGGTGTACTGGCAGCCATTCCTAAGCAGTGGCTAAGGTGGCATATTCTAGCCACATTGCTCCTGTGCTGAGACCTCCAATAGCTTGTGTAAGCTGATGGCATCAGCTGAAGCCTTCATGCATGCATTGTTGGAGATTCGTTCCCCGTGTCTGCTGTCATGGGATTGTTGTCATGATAGTGTATGTTTTCATTCCACAGTGGGAAATGACGAAGACAGGATGATTGTGTTACTGTGTTTCCTGAAGTGGGACTATTGCCCTTTCTTCTTTCTCTTTCCTGTCTGATGCTAGAGAGAGAGGGAGCCATGTTGCAGTGCTCCATGTGTGTTTATCTGTAAATAAAAGTACATTAGCCAAAATGCTGAGTTGCTGAGTTCTGTTACGCAACTGCGCAAACTCTGCGGATCCGTAAGTGTGCTGATGTTTCTTGGCATCAGTCGCTGTGATATTCGGGCTGAAAAAAGCTTTTGAAGCTCCCGAACGATCGACCAGGAGGGAGGGAATATGCCAGTTGGGCATGTGTCTCTGCCAGGGTCCTACTCAAGAGTGAGAGATCCTAACATGCATAACCACGCACCTGCACTAGAATGATCAGGTGATTTCTCCCAATTAAACTGGCTGCTTCCTGCCAGTAATAACCAGAACTCTTTTGGGACCTCATTCTTGTTTGGGAGCCATAGCTGTGTATCTCACTGGCTGCTGTACAAACTTTCTGATTTCAGTGCTCTCTCTCCCCCCCCCCCCCGGCTGCTTTCCTGCTTCTCTTGCTCCACCTTTTCCAGGGTTTTGTTCAGTGGTGTAATAGAGCAGGTATGGTCAGGGACCAAGCACAGCATCTTATTTCACAGCAGGGATGACATCATCTCCTGCATCGTGATTTGCCAATCCTCTTCATGCCAGATAGATAAGCTTTTCTCAGGGAGAGATGTCTGCCAAAATAAGCTAAGCAGCAGAGCAGGGGAAGAGGTAGGTTGCATTAGCATGCATGACTAAGGCTAAATTGCCAGTTTTATGTTGAAAAATTCCAGAGATTTGCGGGTTTTTTTTCAAGTGTCCTAAAACCAAAATATCTGTATTGGTCAAAAAAATCATTTTTGTGGCATAGTCTTAGAAGTGGCACAGCCTTGCAGGTTGTCACAAAGAACACCTGCACTTCAGAATTGATCGTTACACCAGTGAAAGAAATAGGGTTGAGCTTATGGAGCCCAGCCCTGGTAAATCTATCACAGTCCAGCCACTAGCTGATTTTAATATTCTCCATTACATGGATGCATTCTTCTGACAGGACTCGTGCTAACTACCTGCCTTATCACAGAGCTTTATCCCCTTGAATAATAAAATAATGCATCTGTGAAAGACACGGTCATGGTGCATGAGCAATTACTTTCATGCATTCAGCACATTCCTTCAAGATCATTTCACTACGTTATCACTTAGAGGCAAGAAGGGGGGAAAGAACCTTTATCCCATAAGTGCATTTCTTCACGGTACTGATTCATACTGTCCCCACAATATGCTGTGTGTTACTTCTACGCAGCCTTCATTCACTGCAAAGGGCTTAATGCAGGGGTCCTGATGAAATCCTTTGAAATGGATAGTAGTCACGCATTTGCTGTGCCGGGTAAATTGTTCCCTGTGCTTTTTAATGGACTTGTGCTCCTAAACCTGGTACACATCAAAACTTCAGCTTTCCTTGCATTACTGATGCTTTATATCCATTTTGCACTGCATGTATGCTGGGCAGTGTACAGGACATGGAAGGATGGTCTCTGCCCCAAAGTCTTACAAGTTGAATGCTGCGGACAGATCAAACAGTGAGGATAAAGCCTGTTTGAAGAGAAAGCGAGAAGGGAATAGGGATGGGATGGGGATCACTGTGGGTTGTATTTTTTAATACGCTATTTATGCATGTTTTAAAATGCTTCTTAAGGACTGGATCCTATGACACAGGGCAAGCCCAACTGAAGTCCACTTGCACAATGAGGAAAACAAGCTATCTTCTGAATCGCTTCTTCGTATTAATGACCTATCCGGGAAATTACATCCATTGTGAGCTAGAAGGAAAGACGATTGCTTGTTACTTTGTGATGCAATTGTTACAGCATAAAGTATTGGGATAAAGATAGTGAATTTGTGGTGTTTGTGGGTGGTTTGTTATTACCACTAGAAACCTTCACATTTCAGTTCTTGTTCTTAAGGCTGGGAAGTAGATTCGAATTATAATTCATCATGGAGAACTGCATTTGGTAATAAAACTGAATCTCACTGCTGTGGAAATGGATTTTCAACTTTATTGGCAGAAAGGTCACCAAGTGTTCTCCTTTTGCACTGGAAGTAGCAACAGTTCTAAATGACATCACACTTGGCTGACTGATTCCTGGAACTTAGGTGGTACAAAAAAGTGAGGGTTTTCTGTCCTATGATGCAACATCTGTTGTGTGTGTTTTTTGTAGTTTCAGTGGTGTCCAGGAGGACTGCAGAAACTGTATTAAGGGCAGCCAAGTTCAAGGTGAATTACACTGCAAGGATGAAGGCTTGAATGAAAACGAAGGGATTTGTGGCCACTTGACCCTCACACCATCAAAGTTGGTTATCTGATGAACACACCGTCTAATTACACTTTCTGCCTTGTTTAAGAGTACAGGTTGCTGCCCCACAGTTTCTATCTAACAAGTGAGCTGTCTCACCAATTGAGCAGGTGTGAAGAGGCCTCTCAAAGCGTCTCTTCCAGCTTCTTCCAGTGAGGTTATAGCTGTAACTCAGTGGAAGAAAATCTGCTTTGCATGCAGGAGGTCCCAATTTCAATCCCCACCGTCTACACTGAGGTAGGGAAAGCCCTCTGTCTGAAACCCTGCCTGAGCTAGATGGACAGTTGGTTTGATTAAGGATAAGGCAGCTTCCTCTGTTCCCAAGACTGTGAAGCTGGCCCCACTTTTCTTTTATCGTTGGCATGGCACTGAATGGAGAAGTGCCAAGCTGGGTGGCTGCAGTGGCCACCATATGCTTCCAACCACCAATATTTTGCCAAAGAATGCTACTTTGAGACAGAGGGAAAAATAAGGATATATTTGGGGTGAAGAGATAGAAGCCACTGCAACCCAGTACTTTCCTCAGTGCCACATCCTTGTAGTAGTAGTAGTAATAATAATATAAAAAGTGGGGCAAGTCTGAGCTCTCTGGGGCATCCAGAATTTACTCAACTATGGCATGTTTTAAAGCTGGGCCTACAACTGAGACAATTTGCAGGCAAAACAAAAATTGCACCTTGCTCACCGGCTCATGTTTACAATCCTTCTAGTCTTTCCTGAATTTCAAAATCCCAAATATTTAAGTGGGATGGCAAATACGACATCTCATTGCACTTTCTCTGTCATAGGGCAATGCATATTTTGAAGTTGATGTTTATGTGTTCCACATCTTACCCATTTGAGTTGGTTATGACTATACCAGAAACTTGCTCGCACATTTTATTGAAACAATAATATTGCTCCTTATGTAGTACAGCAATGCACAGGATACGTCTTATGTTAGGAAGAGAAAAGACTGAAGACTTACATTTCTTGTAATTTTGTGTGTGTGTGTGTTTGTGCGTGTGTGCATGTGCATGGGTTTTCAAAGATAACAGCCTACAAATCATAGGGTGCAGGAACAAGTACACAAAGTTGCATTACTAGCTGCAAAATAATATTAGCTTGAAAATCCAAAGGTATCTTCTTACATCCAAATGCAGATTGTCTCTTGTCTGTTTACCTTGTGTCTGCACTCTCAGATTCAGATGAGGAAAACATATTATAGCCTCCTTCTATAATATTATAGCCTCCTTCTATATCATGGCTCCTCTTCATCCTGGAGAGTAGTGTTCAAATATATAAAAGGATGTCATATAGAGGAGGGTGAAAGGTTGTTTTCTGCTGCTCCAGAGAAGCGGACACGGAACAATGGATTCAAACTACAAGAAAGAAGATTCCACCTAAACATTAGGAAGAACTTCCTAACAGTAAGAGCTGTTTGACAGTGGAATTTGCTGCCAAGGAGTGTGGTGGAGTCTCCTTATTTGGAGGTCTTTAAGCAGAGGCTTGACAGGCATATGTCAAGAATGCTTTGATGGTGTTTCCTGCTTGGCAGGGGGTTGGACTGGATGGCCCTTGTGGTCTCTTCCAACTCTATGATTCTATGATTCTACCCTCTGGGACAGGTGGGTGTTAACTTGGGGGACATTCCAATGTTCTTCACTCCAAAAATGCCAAATAAGAGCCCTATGAGCTGCATAAGGCTGAAAAATATAGCAAACTAGAGACTTGTTTGTTACAGCCAAAGCTAGTGTTTTAGCTACTGCACCACATTGGCATAATTTTCCTGAGACCTAGTCCAATAACCTTATTCTTATGAAATACTAACATATGTCTTGTGTGTAAGGTCAGCATAGTTTTGCTATGCTGTTTCTCCATTGTATCCTCGTCTGAACTACAGTAGAGCTTACATTCTGAGCAAAACAGTTCATAACTAGAGATATTAAAAGGCTGCTCTTTGCAAAATCCAGAGGGTTCCCCAATCTGTTTTATGACCAAAGCCTCTTTCAGGGTGCTACAATGTTTGGAATAATCCTGTTCCAATTTTGCCTAACTTGGTAAATTTTCTCTGTGGTCATGACCGCCGTCACAACCTTGGGTTTTGTGCCCCCCCCCCAGTTGTCTGGCTATTAATGATGATGTATGTATAAGTAAAGAAGACAACTTCATTTTCATAAGCTAAACTTGTGCCTGGAGTAGCAAGGAATGAGTGGAGTGCACTTAATCATAACTGTGAGTCTAGAGCACAAAACAATGACAAAGCTTTTGCTGTTAGTCACGGTGTTTTACTGTAATAACTCTTGAGAAGGAGAGATAGGCAGAGCAGAGTACAGAGAACTGAAATTCATTGTGGTCGCTGCTATGTTCTCATCTAGCAAAGAATCGTGATGTTTGCTTTGTCTTTCAAAAAAGGGATCCATTCCTTTTTCCAGGGGCACAAAAGATTAGAAGAGCTAATTCTTCACCTCAGGAGATCTAGGTTTGAAATGCCAGCACACAGTGAGAAGTGAAATGAGTTGGTAAAGTGCCCAGTTGGAGGATTGATCATAATAGAACAGAGCTCCCAGAGGGCTTGGCACTGTGATTTCTTCTCTGGAGAGACCCAAAGGTAGATGCTGCTTTTGGAAGAACTATGTGTCAGTGGCTGAGGCTGGAAGTCCATACTATCTTGACAGGAAACTAGTTAGATCAGGCATCCCCAAACTTCGGCCCTCCAGATGTTTTGGACTACAATTCCCATCTTCCCTGACCACTGGTCCTGTTAGTTAGGGATCATGGGAGCTGTAGGCCAAAACACCTGGAGGGCCGCAGTTTGGGGATGCCTGAGTTAGATCCCAGGGCACAGCCAGAAAGAGCATCAGGCCACCAGCTTGCTGAAGCTGGATCTGGTCATTGCTTTGATGGGTGGTCACTTGAGAATCACATGTACATGACCTTGGGTTTCATGAGGGAAGAAACAGATAATTTGACTTTTCAGGAAACTATCAATGGCGGCTGTAATTAATTGTTACAAAGCCTTCTTAACACTGATCGAGCATTTGTTATGTGGCAGCACATGAGAGGGTGTTGTTGTTATAACAGTGCCCCTAGTTATGGAATACCCACTCCTCTCAAGTTTCACCAATGACAATCATGCTGGGCTTTAAGTATCAACTAATACAGTTTTAGGCCTTTGGTTATTAGCATTCATTGGTGGAGATGGGCATGCCTACCTTAACTGGATCCATGTGTCGTGTTGTTGTTGTTGATGATGATAATGATGTTTTATTGATTTTACATTATGTTTGAGCTGTGTCACAAGATCCTGCTCCATTCACTTTGAGCAGAAAGACTCAATCACAAAGTGGTGTTAACCTGGTGGCAGAATGCAGCACCAGCACAGATTTAACCATAAGTGGGTGGGTATCATTGGCTCCCAGTATGTTTCCGAGCACAATTCAAAGTGTTGGTGCTGACCTTTAAAGCCCTAAACGGCCTCGGTCCTATATACCTGAAGGAGCGTCTCCACCCCCATTGTCCAGCCCGGACACTGAGGTCCAGCACCGAGGGCCTTCTGGCGGTTCCCTCGCTGCAAGAAGTGAGGTTACAGGGAACCAGGCAGAGGGCCTTCTCGGTAGTGGCGACTGCCCTGTGGAACGCTTTGTTTTTAATATTCGGTTGCAAGCCGCCCAGAGTGGTTGGGGAAACCCAGCCAGATGGGCAGGGTATAAATTAATTAATTAATTAATTAATAATAATTAGCATCATCATCAGGTGCATAGCGCATACACAGAAACATCTGCCCTTGTGGCATGGTTCTATCAAACAACATAAAACAGGACTACAATGAGGTCTATGTGGTGCAGGTTTGGCTTTATTATTTGATAGAAATTACAATAAGCCACCACTACCACTGCAGAAAAGATGGGATAATCTCAATAGTGACATACCTAAAACAAAACAAAAAAAACCAAAAACCCACACAGAATAAATAACACTCCCTTACTTAAGTAGGGAAGTCTTTTTAATGAAAAGTAGCCAGTGTAATTTGAGCTGAGAAAACGGCTCTTCATTCATCAGGGCATTCAAATTGTGTTTTCTAGAAGACTGGGGTTTTTTTTTCCCTTATGAAGGGGTAATTTGTTCCCCACTAACAACTCTGCCTGAGAGCTAGTTACTGAGAAGGAAACTGAATCCAAATAAAAGTCTGTAAAGGTATAGTTCCATTTCAATCATCCCTTCTGTTTCTAAAATTCAGTCACTTAGTGATGTTGCTTATATAGCCAAAATGGCACCACCCACATGCAAGAGTAGAGGTATCAGCAGACTTGGGAGACGCCAACATTTGTAGGAGTACAAATTATTTGGCGGGGAGGAAGCAGCCCAATGTGAACTCCGTGCATTCAGTGGCCACAAATTCTGTCTGATTTTTGAGTGGGGTTACTCAAAACTGAGTTGAAAGGAGAATGAAATGGAGTGTCATGGAAAAGCACAGGACTGACTGACTGGATCAGTGAACAGAAGCACTTCATCCCGCAACATTTTGTAACAGGTTCTACCTGTCTGTCTCTTTCGTTATCATTTTTAATGGACACCCCCCCCCCAGGTGCACAGCAGGTGCACCGCTCCGGGTGCCAGAGCAGCTAACTCCGCCTCTGCAAATTGGGTAATACCGGTGTTTAAAAAACAAACAAACCTGGATACGGCTTCCAAGTGAGAGAAGAAATCCATTAGCAACCAACAAGGTTTGTGCATTATCAATTATGTGTCAGTCTGAGGACTGACCTCTGTGCCTTGAGTTTGAGAAAGTAAAATGAAAGCAGATGGGTAGTCTACAGAGAGGGAATTCAATATTGACTTCTTGCAGATAGGATTTTCACATTTTTCTTTTAATGCAGTTTGTAACTACCTGAGAAAACTCTCTAGACTGCTGAGTTATGAAATCCCTTGCTGGACATTAGACGAGGTCAGCTTGTTCTTCTCACCAATAATATTTGGTTCCACCTGAGCCAAGTTCTAGGATTGCTAAAATGTACCGATTAGGACTTGATTCTGTCTTTATTCTTTTTATTACATTTTCACCCGACTTTTTCCTAAAATCCCCAAGATGGCTAGCAACAATAAAAACCAGAATATAAAGTTGCCATTCCATATAACATAATAAGCAATAGCCCAATAAAAGTATACGTGAGAAAATAAAAGTAAAAAAGAAATAAAATAAAAAATTCCTTCCAGTAGCACCTTAGAGACCAACTAAGTTTGTCATTGGTATGAGCTTTCGTGTGTATGCACACTTCTTCAGATACACTGTCCGTTTCAGTGTATTTGAAGAAGTGTGCATGCACACGAAAGCTCATACCAATGACAAACTTAGTTGGTCTCTAAGGTGCTAATGACAAACTTAGTTGGTCTCTAAGGTGCTACTGGAAGGAATTTTTTTATTTTGTTTCAACTAAGACAGACCAACACGGCTACCTACCTGTAACTAAAAAAGAAATGTCAGTTTAAAACACATACCGACCAAAACCAACCCAAGGGACGCATTCCTTTATGGGAAATTGTCTGTGGGGCTGCATGCCAGTCATAGTATTGCACTGCTTTTATTTTGTTTGTTTGTTTATTTATTTTTAAAAATGTTTTTATATTGCTGTGCACTGCCTTCATATTTTGTGAGGGAGCAATTGTTGTTGTTGTTTAGTCGTTTAGTCGTGTCCGACTCTTCATGACCCCATGGACCAGAGCATGCCAGGCATTCCTGTCTTCCACTGCCTCCTGCAGTTTGGCCAAACTCATGTTCGTAGCTTCGAGAACACTGTCCAACCATCTCGTCCTCTGTCATCCCCTTCTCCTTGTGCCCTCAATTTTTTCCAACATCAGGGTCTTTTCCAGGGAGTCTTCTCTTCTCATGAGGTGGCCAAAGTATTGGAGCCTCAGCTTCACGATCTGTCCTTCCAGTGAGCACTCAGGGCTGATTTCCTTAAGAATGGATAGGTTTTTATTTTCTTGCAATATATATATAAACTTTAAATATAAAGCAAATAGGTGAGACCAGAGGCAAAAGTGGGAAGATCAAAGGGTGTACATCTTAACTTTGTCCAGTAGTCCACAAACAGAGAGAGAATGGGATGAAAGTTACAGGCATGGAATCATTTTCAGAGGGGCTGAAGCCTGCCAGATTTCAGACAAATATGCAAGGGGTTTTGGTAGAGAGTCTTTAAGGGTAGTGTATGCATGTTCCCGAAAAAGATGCCCTAACATCAAAGCAGCAAGAAGTAATCCCTAGGTAAGCTTCCCGCCTTGCAAAATTACAGAAGCATAAGTGAAGGTTCTACACACTGTAGGTTTTAATGAGTTTTGATGAATGAAAAACAGTTTGAGTCTTCTATGTTTTCTGCACAACTGACAGTCACACAGTGAAGACGCACAGCACAAAACACAGAGACAGAATCAGACAGCTACTATATTATGTTCACAGACAATCAGTCAAACGCAGACTTACAAATAACACTGAAATGAAATTAAATGCTGCTAGGGCTAGGTTTGAGAAGGGAAATGATTTTACCTAGTAATAATAACACTCAAGGCGGACAAACAACAGCAAGTACAATCTTACCAAATAAAAAAGCTACAAGAGATGGGATTGGTATGGAAAGGAATAAACGGTTAGGTCACAAAAGCAAAATACAACCAGTGATAACTCCACAAACCTGTTAGATGTTGCTTCTTTTCAGAACTGCAAAGAACAGTGAGAAACAATTAACAGTTTATGATGTTACTTCAACGTCGCTCCCAAAGGAGCTATAATAGGAGAACCCTAGTCAAGTCATTCTCCATTTGAAGCTGGAAGTGACAAAAGTATACTCCCTTCCTATCCTTCTCTCTGCCTGGTGATAAATCTCTTACAGAGAGCTTTTCTGTGGAAGGTTCAAAATAATTTTACTTTTCGGCTTACCAAATTGAAACTGAAAACCGTGCACAGAAGCTGGTCTGAAGCTTTGGGATCAGCCCACTTTACCTTGGAGGTGATCCAGATGCATACAGAGTGTGTGGGCTTCATCAAAAGGGGATATACACCCTTGATATTGACCATTCCATAGTGATAGTAAGCCTGCCTTCATGAGCTTTTCTAGTATAGCTTTAAGAAATAATACATGGTGGACTCAGCTACATTCGTCACAATAATGTAATGAATTAATTTCTGACTTATTTATAGTGCTTTTAACCTATTTCTAGATCCACCCAGTGATTTCAGTAACTAATTATGTCATATATTTTAAGCAGGCTGTTTATATTCATATGGTGACGTTGTTGTTGTTGTTGTTGTTGTTGTTGTTGTTGTTGTTGTTTGCGTGCCCTTAACCCTAAGATCCCAGGGCAGATTGCAACATTAAAACACAATATTAAAAATAGTTTAAAACAATTTATAATCACAGAAATAAGCAAAACGGTTCTTGGTGATTGAACTAATCTAAGCATCTAGAGGTAATTACAATCTTACAGGTCTTATGTTCTTCCAGAATTGTTTTTTTCCTTTTTTAAAAAAGCGAAAGAAAGCAAAATAATCTTGTTTAAAATCAACATGGATTAGACCAAGAATTTGTCGTCAAAGGAGAACACACGCTCTTTATTCTGCACTCTTCCTTCGAAAAGCTCAAAAAGAAAATAGCTTACATACAGTTCCTTGGTGATCCTATCTAGGCATCTTATATTGCCAAACCTTCTTTACCCTGAGCAGTTCAAATGTGTTTTGTGCCTTCCGTCCAAATACAAATCACAGTTGGTAGCATGAACACATTTATTTGACCTTGAAGTTCAAAAGTATTCCATAGTTTAGAACAATGTTAAAACAAACTTCTCATTCAGCATATCATGTTGGCAAACATGAAAAGAAAGAAACAAGTTCAATTAAAGATAAAATATTAATCCCACACTTATTAAGAATCTGGGGTGCTTATAGAAATAAATTAAGTCCAGGCGTTTCACCACTGTTGCCAATTATTTACCATGCTGAGTTTAAGACAGCAAAATCAATGGGAGGCTTCTTTTAGAGAACAACATAACCTAACATAACTGTGTGACGTTATAATAAGCAGCCATATGATTCCTCTCTCTGAAATAAAATAGAAAGCTGTGAGGAAGCCTTCTAAATGTCAATATTTTCAAGTTAAATCCTTTGTAATAAACATTTAAATGGCGAAGGGGGGGATTAGGGCATTAGCCAATGATAGTTTTCAGGGACCAATAAGGGGTAACTATCCAGCATTGATAAATTACTTCAAGGCTTGGAAGATACAAAGGGCAAAGTAAAAATAATGTGGGGGTGGGATTTGGAAGGAAGCTGTTTTTTGCATGTTTTAAAAAGTGTTACTCACCCGATTTTCTTTTTCTCATACCCCTACCACCACAAAGCCCCTGCTTTTGTGTAACATCTTGCCTGATGAAAAATTGTAGAGAACTTGAAAACTTACCATAATCCTGTGGCATTTCAGTTCGTCTTAATAAAGGCACTGCTGCCTTTGCTGTTTTTTCATGTTTGTCTTGGGGGATATTTTCTAATGAAAATCATTGATACCATAGGCCAGCCAGACATAAGTCTAAGGCTTTTTGTTCGTCTCATTTCTGTTCTGCTCTTCTTTCATGGAGCTCATGACGGTGGATATGAACTTCAGGGCTGGCCCCTACTATTAGGCAAAGTGAGACAACCGCCTCAGGCAACAGTTTTCTGCGGGAAGGCAGTAGGACAACAGTGGCAGCTGCCAGGTTGTTCCTCCTAAATCCCTTGGTCATTCTGCTCTGCTGGAAGACAGGTGACATGTCCTGCCTCCAGTACAGCGGAGAATGCCATCCCATCAACATTGTTTATGTAGGATTCAGTTGCCGGTCTGATTTGCTTTTGTACATATAGAATGCGACAGGCACCATATTTGCCTCAGAAAATGATATGGCAAAAAAGACAATCACTGAAAGTTATAAACAGAGTAAAAACAAAACTGTGCCGTGAGAACTCCCTGAAACGAGATATTAGGTAAGGTGAAGAAAGTCAACTAATAATTCCTCAAAGAAAAATTAATAGATTTAAATGTTCCAAAAGAAATAAATATCCCAAAATAACCTCTAAATAAAGTAAACCTTGACGAGGTGCCGGCTAAATGACTCGTTTCATTGGAAAATATCTGTTTCCTCAGAAGGAACAATGGAGACATACCATCACAACTAGGAGAGCTTTTGCAGACTTTAAACTTTTCGAAGAGCAATGATATTTCTTAGCCCCTTAACATTTTCCTTCTGAGGAAACAGGTATTTTCCAGTGAAACGAGTCACTTAGCTGGCACCTCGTCAAGGTTTACTTTATTTAGAGGTTATTTTGGGATATTTATTTCTTTTCTATATCAAAGTTTCTTTTGGAACATTTAAATCTATTATTATTCTTTGAGGAATTATTAGTTGAGTTTCTTCACCTTACCTATATCTCGTTTCAGGGAGTTATCACGGCACAGTTTTGTTTTCACTCTGTTCAGAAAATGATTTGCCTTGGACCTTCCCTCATGAGTGTATCCCACTTTATCCATACAAGAACCTGTGAGGTAGTTTGGACTAAGAGATAATAATGCCTCCAGGGCAAAATGAGACACTTAATACTGACTTTTTTTTTCACACCCGCATGGGAGAATGTATATGTGTCTAGATACAGATATGAATGATCCTACTAGGGAAGTGTTTCAGAGATGATGAATAAACACTTTTAGATGCTACCGGACTGAGAGATTTTACAGGTTTGGTTACAATCAAAGTATTAACTTTTAGTCTGGTTGGAGGGCAAATGTGTAAAACTTACTTTTATTTTATGGATTCATTCAAAGAGTTTATGTATCCCACCCTTTGAACCTTTTCCAGGGCAGCTTGGACTAAGTTATTTATTGATTAGTACTGTATCTTATTAAGCACATCATCTTTTTTAATTTGTTTGCTATGCATTTCATTCTGTTGAATATGTGTCATATAGACATAAGTAAATGAAACAAAAACAATGCCTTATTTAAGTGTCTCATGATAAACCTGTTCAGGCATTCAGTACCCAGTTGGCTACCTTCACCCCCATATGCCAACTCATGCACTGGTTGCACTCCTGGTTGATCAGGATTCATGTCTCTGAGGACGGAGCCCTATGTACATACAGCCTATAAGGGATTGGAAAGGAAATTCTGTTTGCTTCTGATGTTGATTCACTAGAACATGATTTTGGCATTGGGGGAATGGGTGTGGGCAAGGTGCCAGGGCATCCAAGCCCCAGCACCTGCTATAAGATGTAGGAGAGACCAGCAAGAGGGTGGCAAAGGTTGCGAGTCTGTGATGTGAGGAATAATGGTGACCAAGGCAAGCTTTGTTATCTGTGGATTCGGAGGGAGGTTATGGAGCTAGAAAAGCAGGCTTATTGGGCAGGGGAGTAGATATAATGAAAGCTTTGCATTCTGTGATGATTAAGCCCTTCCTAAGCCAAGGTCGGGACGTGGGTGGTGCTGTGCGTTAAACCACTGAGCCTAGGGCTTGCCGATCAGAAGGTCGGCGGTTCGAATCCCCGTGTGTGAGCTCCCGTTGCTTGGTCCCTGCTCCTGCCAACCTAGCAGTTTGAAAGCACGAAGTGCAAGTAGATAAATAGGTAGCACTCCCGCAGGAAGGTAAACAGCATTTCTGTGTGCTGCTCTGGTTGCCAGAAGCGACTTTGCCATGCTGGCCACATGACCCGGAAGCTGTACGCCGGCTCCCTCAGCCAATAATGAGAGATGAGTGCCACAACCCCAGAGTCGGTCACGACTGGACCTAATGGTCAGGGGTCCCTTTACCTTTAAGCCAAGGTCTAGGTTAGAGGATATTTAGCTCTCTCTTTCAGGGATTGCAGAGGTATTAAATAGGCTCCGAGTGGTCTTATGAAAAAGGGGTTTCTCCATACATCTGAGGGATGTGGCCAGCATGTGCGTTAATGTCTAGTGGGCAGGATTAGCTGGGTGCATTCAGAGAAGCCTCTGAACAGGGCTGATTTGGTTCCTAAACTGGAGGATTGGCTTGTGTAGGGTACAATGGCATGCAACATGTTTTCATTCTATGTGCATTGTGTCACTCTGGCATTTGTGTGCTTACCTGTCTTTCTTCCTAAGACCTTGTCCTGTGTTTCTTTTTCTTCCCCAGGCCAGCAAGTTCTTGGTTTAGTGGAGAACCAGAGTGACTGGTACCTTGGGAACCTCTGGAAGAACCACCGTCCCTGGCCAGCTCTTGGAAGAGGTTACAACACAGGTAGGCTAAATGGCAACATAGAACTAACTGAATAACTCTGACTAGTGAAATGAGAGGAGGGAAGGGCTATGAATCCCTGCCATCAGGGGCATGTTGGACGATGTTGAGATAACAGGATGCCTCCTTCCCACAGCTCCTGGCAATGCCTCTTATCAGGTGATTTAGAGGGAGAGACCCTCTGCCCCAAAGTTAACATTGACTCTTCCCATTTATGAGCAGTCTCTGAAAAACAGGAGAATGTATCCCACCTGAAGACCATCCTAGCCAGACAGATGTAGGCCAGAAAGTATTTGACGGAGAGGGCTGCCCAAATCCTCTCTTGCATTTCTACCTGAACCTCCACTTAATGGCATTATAACTTGTCCAAACTATATGCTAGTTCATTTTACAACAAATTGGTTGGGGTCCCCCCCCCCTGTACTCAGTTGCTGGAGAGGGGGGTTCATTTGGTGAAATATAAGTAAGCTTGTATAATCAGAACCTGCATTCCTAGATTTGAAAGTTCCATCTGAAATTTAAAAATTATGAATGCTCAAAAACTACTGTTTATATTTTCTCTGTCATTTCCTTCCCCATCTCAATATCACTTTTTAAAAAAATCACTCACTTTCAATTTTAACAGCTGTTCACCTCTTGATTGTTTGCCACATGTTTCTAAAAACAACATTGTTTTACATCCAAATTGACATTAATATTTTTTAATATTTTACTTCTGGTCTACATTAATTTGTTCAGATTGTTTCAATGCCCTTAAAAATTTGCAACAGGAAATGAGGGTGCCTTTTAGTTTTATACCACCTTAGTCATTAGTCAATATTGCAAGGATATCTAGAAAAATATTCTGTGAGCTTTCTCACAACTCTGGAGCCAACCATTCCTTAGAGCTTGGTTATGTTCAGAACCACTATAAGGTTGCTCTTCTTGTTTAGACTTTGATAGTCTGGGCTGAGCTAGTAAAGCAATGGTGCAAACCAGTGTGGGAGAGCATCTTGTGAACAGGACTGCTCCTGTTTCTGTTTACACATGTACCTGAATACATATGTTACACATGAGTTCAAGGAAGCAAAACCTTTGAGGATCTTTAATCTGAAGATGAATGCATGCCACGGTGGTTATTGCACCATGTGCCATTACCAATTTGTAAATGTCAATTACATTTACTAGAGGGGATTAGCAAGGAATAACACATGCCAAGATGAATTCATGCAGAATATTTATTTACACAAAATTGTGGGCAGTGAGTAAAAGGGCTTTGTGGCTTGAAGCCCCACTTCGGTCATTTAAAATAACAAGAGGGTTAGTTGTTACACAAGCTACCCAAACCCACATTTGCCTGGGCCAAAAGCTTAAAACTGTTTCTATGAGAGCAGAAGGAAAAGATGGAGTTGCAATATAGAGAGCAGGATGGCTACAAGGGAATGCTCAAATGCAGGTGGCTAGGGTTTGGATAACGCAAAGACAGAAAGATATAAAGATTTGGAAACTAAGAAAGGTAAAGATTAGAGGAAAAGATGAACACCAATAGTTACCTGCCCCAAGGAAGGCAGAGTAAGGAGTTATTGTTTCCTGAGTTTCAATGTGACCTGCTTATTTGATATTGTTGTGGCATATACAGCAGTTCAGTTCAGTGGCATATACAGCAGTTCAGTTGACTGGGCGCCCGGTCCTTCCAGTACAGAGACTCAGCATATCAGCTTCCTGCTTCCTGAACAGACACCACAGGCTCAGGCAAAAAGTTCCTGTGAATTCTCCTAATTTAACTCAGAACAAGAAGAAGAAGAAGAAGAAGAAGAAGAAGAAGAAGAAGAAGAAGAAGAAGAAGAAGAAGAAGAAGAAGAAGAAGAAGAAGAAGAAGAAGAAGAAGAAGAAGAAGAAGAAGAAGAAGAAGAAGAAGAAATTTCCATGAAGGGATATTACTAGCTTTCGTTTCCTACTTTTTTTTAATATAGGTGTAGTGGTTGGAGTGTTGGACTAGGACCTGGGAGACCAGGGTTCAAATCCTCTTTCGGACATGAAGCTCACTAGGTTGCCCCTCAGCCCCAACCTACCTCACAGGTTTGTTGCAGGGATTAAATGAGGAAGGGGAGAACCATGTACACCACTTTGAGCTACTTGGAGGAAATGATGATGATAATGATGATACAAGAGTCCTGATGAACCTGAAGAAAATACGTAGCAAACACATCTGAGAGGCGAAAAGGCAGGGGGGGACAGTTTCAAGCTAAGTGAAAGGCAGGTGTGCTCCCATAGGCATCCACAGGTTAAAGCAGGCTTGGAGAAGGAATGTGGAGCAGCTCTCTGGAGTATCCAGATGGCTGGATAGTTTAGTGGGGGGGAAGCACAGTTATAGGAGAGAAGCTTCCTGATGGACATTAGCTTTAACACAAAGGATGATTACTTTAATGATAGTACTGGAAAGAGGGTTCATTAAATGTTAATTAATTCAAATACTGAGTCATTACCAGGCGTATCAATATAATTTCACTACTGCAGAATGGCAGAGTGGTCATTACCAAGCCAATCAGAATTCACATCCAGATGACTGAGGTGTTCCTCATGGGGAAAGTCAGTGGTACTTTCCCAGGAAGGGTAAATTTAGACTAAGCATGATTACCAATGGAATATGCTTGTTGGAGGAAGTCTGTAGGGCCAAACAAGGGCATATGTTTGCATTAGATAATTAATTAACTAAACTTTTTTTCCCTGTTCATGGCTTCTGAAGTTACTGTTCAGTCCCATGCCTATGCAAGTCAGCCCACTCAAGCCAAGGTTTGCTTCCTCTGTTACTTTGCAATAGCACCACACTCATTGCACAGAGCAAAGAGAAAGTAGAACCTACTTCTTGAGCATATTAAACTGATCTTCTCAATCCCAGTGATCTTCCTAGTAGCAGGCTAAGAGTCTTAATATGAGGAGAGCCAGAATCAAATCCATGATCTGGAGTGGTTGTGGGAGACTTGTAGACCTAGAACATGCTTCACCAACCTGGCCGCCTCCAGATGTTTTAGACATCACCCCCGGCCAACATTGCTAACTGCCAGGGGTGATTGAAATGGTGGTCTAAAACATCTGGAGGGCACCTGGTTAGGGAAGCCTAATCTAGAAGTTGCCAGCACCAGGTGGGGACAGAGAAGTCTGACGCAAGGGGCAAATTTGCTGAACATCATTAACTTTGTAATTGCATCATGTTATGAAAAGGATTGTATAGGCAGCATTGGGTGATGGACAAGGTAATTGAACTAGAATGACTTTGCTTTCTTCCAGTTCTGTAGCTGGTATTCTGAACAAAGGTAAAATATGTAAAAATAAGATTATGACAGGGTGATGGGCTCATGTCCCTTCATGGCTGGGCCCATTCACATAGCTGGTCAACAGCATTTTTCCCATGGCAGAGGAACTGGCAAGCACCATTGCACATAGTGTAATGTGTAGCCATAGAGGCCCCATTTGTGTAATCTCTCATTTGAGGAAGAAGAAGAAGATTCAAGCAAATTGGACCTTTGTGTCTGAGGACTTTTGTGTGCAGCATCTTCACTGCATATTAGAATAGTTGATGTACACTTTGAATAGTGGTTCTTCTTTGTTTGCAAACTTACATACCCATGCATTATCATTCTTATAGATCTTAGTCTACTCGTACTTCCATTTTTTCAGTTGTCTCTGACATATCTATTAAACCTCACCCTTTTTCAGCTTGTATGATTAGGAGAATCTAAAAAGTGGGTGGGGAGGTGAATGGAAAGCCAGTGAAAGGAAAGAAGATTGGATAGGAGGTTGCCGTAAATGGAACAACATTTTTCAAAAATGTGGAACAAGAGGTCATTGAGTGAGACACTCAACCTCTTGTAGACAGCGAAGGATGGATTATTGACAGAGTCAGCATACCCTGCCATAAAGAAATCCAGTAAAAATTGAAATGTATTATTTGACTCAATGCTCCCGGAGGAGAACAAAGACATAAATCTCTTGAGGAAGGTAAAGAAATAGTGAAGGAAACTCAAGTCTTATCAGATACCAGCTCAGTAAATTAGAGCAGCTGTCAAATAACACAACTGGGGGGGGGGCAGAAATCTCTAGAAAATGGCAGAGGAAAGATGAAAGCCACAGGCAAATCAATCATGGTGCCATAATGGAGAAGCAAATGGACCAAGCTCTGGAACTATTTAGACTAGAATGGAAAAGTAAGCTTTAAAGAAACTGTCAACCCTAATAGTTACTGGAGAAATAGAGAAGGAAGGAAGGAAGGCAGCACTATTTGCCTCTTCAATAAATCATGAGTGAAGTCCTATTCAGATCAGCAATTAAATGAATTTAACAGTTTACAAAACTTCCCCAAGGAAAACTGTCCCCTGCTTTTGCTCTCATTAATGCTTTGCCTCAGGGCCTCAGCAAAACTATAATATTAGTCCCAGGGCATGCTACACATTCATGGATTCATTGGCAGCCATTGTCCCCCGCCCCCCTATAGTTAGATGGTGTTCTGGAGGGTTTGAAGGCTTGCACGCTATTTTGTGACACAGGTATTGCCTTAATAATGGATTTGGGGATTTAAATGTAATTTCAATCCAGTTGTGTAGGCTAGAATTTACCGAATGCAGACTCATGGATTTGCCACCTGCCAAGCTTTTTTCTTCACCCCATCTCTCCAGCCATGTTTAATGTCTAGCATGACAGAGAGTTCTGGAGAGCTCAAAAGCTAGATTCTTGTCTGGAATTAATATTTCACAGGATGGCACACATCATTAGCTGTCTTTTATCTCAAAAAAAAAAACCCAAACCAGGCCGAAGTCAAAATCCACTGACAGCCGCTCTTTGCTTGTAGTATTTGAGACAATATTCCACTAAGACACAGTGTGCTGCTTCATCAAAAGGCAGTTTGATTTTCTATGGACTCCTCTGCCCTAGGCCCTACTTATGACATTGAGGTTTCCACTAGTGGAATAGATCAGATTATATGCCCTCCCACCAGAGGTCAAAGAGAACAACAATTACCAGACCTTTAGAAGGCATCTCAAGGCAGCCCTGTTTAGGGAAGATTTTAGTGTTTGATTTCTGTATTTTAATGTTTTGTTGGAAGCCGCCCAGAGTGGCTGGGGGAACCCGGCCAGATGGGCGGGGTATAAATAATTTATTATTATTATTATTAGTCTGTAGGCAGGCAAGAGCAACTGTGGAAGTGGCAGTGATAGCTGAAGATCCCTATTACAGTAATTAAACAATACACATCTTTGTTTAATGAATCCATTCTAGTGGCCTTTCTGAAACCTCTTTTCATTTGCATACCATGCCATGTATGTGTGCATATTGCTAACACATATGCTTGTGCACAAAACTTAATTGATTTTGATTTGTTTTAAAATGCTAGTGAATATATGGAACTTACTAGAGGTCTGAGTACATCAGGGCAATGTGACGATCAACTCTGCTTTGAGAAGAAAGCTTTATGCATTTTGACAGCAGTGCAACACTAATGAAGCAGTTGGGCTTTTTAATGTCTGCTTTCCCGCATAATGTTTGTCATGAGCCACTGACAACATTTACATTTTAGTTGTCCCAAAACTGGCTTTAACTCAGCAAGCAAACTTCAGGTCCCCCCCCCACACATCCTCCCCACATCTCATTATCAGCTTAGACTAGTTTATGCAATGTGTCTTGACACTTTAGGGATGGAAGTCCAAGAGGAATTATTGAATTCTTGCATTGCAGGTAGTTGGACTAGATGACCCTCAGTGTCCCTTCCAAGTCTACCATTCTATGATTCTATGACCATTAAATATGGAATAGCCATTGCCTACTCTGAAAAAATAGACTTACAGTGAGTAAATTGGCATTGCAGTGGATAAATTAGTCTTCTCTTTCTAACATTCTCATATGTATTGCAGCCTTCTCTAACCTGGTACTCTCCATATATTTTGAACCACAACTCCCATCAGCCCCAGCCAGCATGGCCAATGGTCAGAAATGATGGGAGCTGTAGTCCATAACATTTGGAGGTTTCCAGGTTGGAGAAGGCTGACATGGCAACCATTGTGTAGCTAACTTATCTACAACAGAGTTGGCCAGCTGGGAAGCCATAGCCCAGATTGTGCCCCCCAAGGAACTTTTCCAGCTAAATCAATGAGACATTAAAAAAAACTTTTCCTACTGTTTCATTAAGGAAAATATATACAGTGGAACCTCAGTTTACGAACACCTCGGTTTACGAATTTTCAGTTTATGAACGCCGCGGACCCATCTGGAATGGATTAATTCACTTTCCATTACTTTCAATGGGAAAGTTCGCTTCAGTTTATGAACGCTTCAGTTTATGAACAGACTTCCGGAAACAATTACACCCATGCTTCGGGTTAAGCACGCTTCAGGTTGAGTACTCCACAGACCCATCTGGAATGGATTAATCCACTTTCCATTACTTTCAATGGGAAAGTTCGCTTCAGTTTATGAACGCTTCAGTTTAAGTACTCCGCGGACCGTCTGGAACAGATTAATCCACTTTCCATTACTTTCAATGGGAAAGTTTGCTTCAGTTTATGAACGCTTCAGTTTATGAACAGACTTCCGGAACCAATTGTGTTCATAAACCGAGGTACCACTGTAATGACTCCAGGTTGTAAGAAAGGGAGACATTTCTTGTTTTGTTATGGCACCTGGCCACTTATGAGAATGCCAGTTTGTGTAATAAAGTGCAGTGGTACCTTGGGTTACAAACGCTTTGGGTTACAAACTCCACTAACCCGGAAGTAGTACCTCGGGTTGAGAACTTTGCCCCAGGATGAGAACGGAAATGGTGTGGCGGCGGCGAAGCAGCAGTGGGAGGCCCCATTAGCGAAAGCGCGCCTCAGGTTAAGAATGGTTTCGGGTTAAGAACGGACCTCCGGAACAAATTAAGCTTGTAACCCGAGATACCACTGTACACTTCTGGCTCCCAGACCATTGTCTGGACCATAGAGCAGCACCCAAGAAAACAAAGTTCACCATCCCTGATCTAGAGAACAATAATGCCTGTTTTTTTGAAGCAATAAGCATTGGGGCCCTTTTACCTTAAGCTTTGTTAATAACTGGTTTGTTGCTCTGGTTCATTTCTTGGCATTTCTTGTTCTTTCTGAAGAATACAAAGTAAACCCATTAAGGAGGAGGACACATCTCAATTCCCACTTTTAAATGAGGAAATAATGCCACTGTAGTTTGATTTAAGACCCCATTATCAGAGCATAAACGTATGGAAGATGTGAATGTTGCACTCTAAATTGCTTGTACAAAAGAATTCTTGTTTCTCTCCATCCTGCTGTGGACACTGAAGGAAGCATATGTTTTGAAGTAAGAACCAAAGAATATAACTAATTATGCCGCTCCAATCTCAGGAGTGTTCTTCCCTTTCTAGTGATGGGAGGCCTCTCATCAGTAATTTTAGCCCAAACAGAAGAATTGCACATCAAAGCCAAGCGTTGCTGTCCTGGTGACTAAACTGAACAAAAGCCCTATACAGTACTAGATAATGGGGATTCCATGAAACTACATAGTAGTAGCAGTAGTAGTGACGATGATTCTCACTTACTGAATCCTTTCATCCCCTTTACCCATGTTGCTTCCCTACATTGATTAAATAATAATATCCCTACATAATAGATGGGGGCGGAGATGAGAACAAGAGACAGCCTAAGTGAAAGCATAAGAAGTATCCTGCTGGATCAGACTAAAGACCTAGCTAGTCCAGCATCGTGTTTCATACAGTGTGAAACCCACAAACAGGGCATGAAGGCAGTAGCCTGCTCTCACTGAGATCAATCAATATATTACAGTGGACCTCAGGTTGAGTACTCAATCTGTTCTGGGGTGCCGTTCACACCCCGAAAAGTACTCAACCCGAGCGGTGATAGCGCGTGTGCATGAAGCGCTGATAGAGCGCTTCTGCGCATGCACGAAGCACGCAGAATGCTTCTGCGCATGTGCACATGGCAGAACCCAGAGGTAAACACTTCCGGGTCAGCCGAGTATGCAACTTGAAAGTACGCAACCCGCAGTGTACTCAACCCGAGGTATGACTGTACAACAGAACAGCGATAAAACAAAAGCATACAGTAGATCAGGCATCCCCAAACTGCGGCCCTCCAGATGTTTTGGCCTACAACTCCCATGATCCCTAGCTAACAGGACCAGTGGTCAGGGATGATGGGAATTGTAGTCCAAAACATCTGGAGGGCCGAAGTTTGGGGATGCCTGCAGTGGATTCTAGATTTCTGATTGAATCTTCTTAGTTCTTCAGCTGCAGCAACATCCACAGCTGACACTAGGGGCTGAATCCCCAAAAGGTATCATTCATTTACAGGGGTAAACATTTACAACTACTTGGTAGGTTTGTAACACAAAGAACTGTCCTTTGGGTCTGTTATAGCTTCTTTTGAGAACTTTGGATTGGGGCACAAATTCAGTTTTGATTTGCAGTGATAAAGAAGCCCATTCAGTTCTCCTCTAGGTGGAAGAGGATAACAAATACCCAGACTGTGTGACCTAATAATAATAATAATAATAATAATAATAATAATAATAATTTATTATTTGTACCCCGCCCATCTGGCTGGGTTTTCCCAGCCACTCTGGGCGGCTTCCAACAAAGATTAAAAATACATTAAAATGTCACACATTAAAAACCTCCCTAAACAGGGCTGCCTTCAGATGTCTCTTACATGTCAGGTAGTTGTTTATCGCTTTGACATCTGATGGGAGGGTGTTCCACAGGGTGAGTGCCACTACCAAGAAGGCCCTCTGCCTGGTTCCCTGTAGCTTTGCTTCTCGCAGTGAGGGAACCGCCAGAAGGCCCTCTGCACTGGACCTCAGTGACTAAAGAGACCAAGACTGGATCTACATTGAACTTCTAAACATTATCAAATATAACGTTCCATAACGTTAAATGGCAGTTTCCCTTTGACAGTGACTAACTGCTCTGCAGCGCTCTCTGGTGTCACATTTTAATAACACATTTTAGCGTTATAAACCACGGGTGTAGGTCCGCCCCAAGTGATGCAGGATTTCCTTGGCCCCATCAGTCTGAAAGCCAATATGCTGCCATATTGGAGTACCAGCACTCATTGATCTGCCAAAAGTTATGCATAAGAAGGATTTATTATGAGTTTGCACACCAAAGGCACTTCTATATTTTGTGTGTGTTGGGGAATTGGTATCACTATGATCTGACCCATCAGCATCGACTAAAGGTGCAAACCTATTTCCTGTTTGATTGTAATTGTAGGCACAGTCCGTGATACAAAAAGCAAAATAATCTATTTTATTTTGTTAAGGGTTGGGTTGATTAATTATATCTGAGGATAGGCAAGACCTTTTCCTGCCTTTCACACTGGTGAGACTAATACTAATGTAGTTCCTAAAATAGGCTAGGAGGGTGAGCCAAGAAACAGAAAAGAAAAGAAAAATTAAATGCAGAGTGTCTCTAAGTCACTACATTTCCATAGCCCCAAGCAACAGGCCTGAACATGAATTACAGGAGACCTCCATGCCTTTATAACATTGCTACTTATTTGTTAGAGGAGTATTGTCTGACTAGTTGTGTGACCCTGCTAATTCAAGAAGATCTGCTTGTATCTGCCTTTCACTCTTGTGTGCTTATGTGCTGGCAAACGTTCCCCCTTTTCCTTCTGGGTGGGAGAATAAGGGAAAATATGCTGCTATGCTGTCATTGGAAGATGAAAGGATCACAGCTGGAGCCAGATGTCCAAGGAAGGGGGGAAATCCTTTGATTTCCCCTGTTCTCCCACCTCCCATCTCTCTCTTCCCCAGTACAAACAGATGAGGACAAATCCCTTTCTGCCCTGCATTCTGCTGTTTGTCATCTTGAATCTAGCCAGAATTGCACTCAGCATGACTCTGGGGGAAGGAAGGACTTTGTGAGGCAACTCTCTTGTCACATACACTCCCACAGCTGAATGCAGTTCTTAATGAATGTGAGGGTCATGAATCTTGGGAAGAATGCCAGTTTGAGCCCTGGCTTCTAGAAAGTAAAAACTCCTTTATTGCCTACTTCAGTTTGGGGGTGGGATTTTTTTGATGCTGCTAATGTGAAATGAATAGAATAAATTCATCCCCGTGGCACACACTCCTTCATCTTGCTAACACTGATAGAAATTGTGCCCTTTTTAGAAGTAAACATTGCAAACTGCAACAGGCAGAGCTCCCCTTATTGCATCTCTGTCTTTTTTGGTGTTCAAACCCTGGATGGTCCGACAATATTTTAAAAATATCCTTTCTTTGCATTAAGCATGGGAATCATTTACACATCCATTGCAGGATGATTTTAAATGAATGCCCATGCCACTGTGTAGTACTAGTAATAATGATTCTGAAATTGTTTTTGATGCTCTTGAGTCAAATATCTTATAGTGCTGCATTTTTCAGCCTTTGTGTTTGGTCTCCTTCCAGTCTTTGGCTCTCAGCTGCCACTGTTGATAACCCCTTAATCTCTTTAGTTGTGACACCATAATCTGCCAGCCTGGGAGAAGAATGGGGAAACAGAGGGGGAAAATAACAATAAATGCCACCCCCACAGCACTCTCTTAAACAAGTATTTATTAGATTTTTCCTGTTTTTCAAATGTAAATGTAAAACCAGTTTTACACATCCTACGGGTATGAGTGAGGGGTGGTTTATTTTATTGCTCTCTCTCTATACCTTATTCTTATAACCAAAGTCCTTGCTGTCCACCACAGGGAGGGGAGTTGTTATATATATATATATGGAAAGATTCCACTTTACAATGACCTTCAGCCTCAGTCAATCATTTCTTGGTGGCATTCGTGATTCGTGGCCACAAATACTTTTTCTCACTCTCAGTCACACACACAATCCCCTTACAGGATTAAAGCTCTTTTTTTCCAGGCAAATGTTTCAGGGGATTAAAAAGGAAAAAAAGAAAATCAGTTGTGCCAGTTAGAAAAGAGGTTGGCTAGCATTTCATCAGGACAGATTTTGGGCATGATGATGACCTTTTCCTCCTCTGATGACTTCTTGCAGCAGGAAAGCAAAGAAGATATAATGGAATGCTTCAATACCAGATGGATCTTTGTGAAAAATGTCATTCAAATGCACTTGGGGAGGTGACTTAAATGCACTTTTTTATTGTACAAATTCTTCTGTTGGCAATAGATTCTGGTTGAGTAGTAATGCCAGGTTAAATCCATAACCTTTCTCCCCCAATTTTGGGAACATTTTTCTCTCCTGGACAAAAAAAAAGTGTCTGCTGTACTAGATGTCAATCTTTATATTAAAAAAACAAGCGAACAACAACACCTTAACCTTTAGCAATAGGATGAGTCAATAAGGCTGCAATCCTGTGCACACTTACAGAGGAGCAAGTCACACTGAACTGAGTAGGGCATACCTCCGAGTAGACATGTCTAGGATTGCTCTGTAAAAACCACCTGTGGTTCACCCAGCCAGTGGATTGGCTGGTTCAGAATACATATTTCTTAATCAATGTAGCTTGAGAAAGGACATGAAATGGAGGTGGCAATAAGTTCCTGTGAATATAATTTTACAATCTACCTAGGAAGCCTTTTTATTGTCTTAAGTCACACTTACCCTTTCTGGGTGTCTTCTGCCCTTTTCGGTAGGGGTTGTTCATTTAGCATTCCCCTTTGGTTTCTGCTTTGGTTTCCCTCCCACCCTTGGTATTTCACCTATTGCAGGTGATTGCAGCTTATAGCCCCTGTCTTGCTCCTTGGTTATTATCCTGATGTGTTAATTTTACAGCATCTCCAAGTTTAACTATATTCTGTTTCTTATCGCTCCTTTGTTGCAGTAATGAGGATGTTAAGCGAGAGAGGGCCTATCGCTGATCCCTCTAGATGGTTCCTGCTTGCATTAGAGGCTGCCATTATCAGGACCATTATTTTGTTTAGCAACTCGCAAGCCTTTACCATTCCCCAAAATGAGGTTCTTATCTATGTCCACTGGTATTTCTTATTGAGGCAGTCCCCTGAGACTCTATCTTAAAGGTTTCACGTAAAGCAGATACAGGGTTTGTACTACATCACCTTCATCCACTGCTTTTTGAAGTTTGGTTTTCAGCTATGTACAGAACAGCTGGGAGGGAGGAGACCCACTGGAGTATAATGAATAGACTGCAGCCTGTTTTGCATGCTGATTTCTGTGTTAACCCTGTCACCACTGCAACAGTCCACCATAATAGATTTTAACTACTTTAGCCTTCTCAGTTTCTCCTCGTGTGTTCATATTGTGGTTTTTATGTTGATCTTTTCTGTGAACCGCCCTGAGGCCTCTGGTTACAGGGTGGCATATAAATTTAATTAATAATAATTAATAATAATAATAATAATAATAATGCAATGGGAAGGTGCTTCAGTCTCAAAAGTCCTTGCAATGGGGGTGATAAGGGGAGAGGAAGAGAAAGTGGGTTGCTTAGTGGCAGCTTCTTTTTTGAGGCAAGTTGCAGCTTTGAATTTGGGGGTTTTCACTAGGACCACGGTGTGGGGGGTCAGCCCTACCATTAGGCCAACCTGCTGCCAATTGTCATGAAATAACAGCAAATTGCAACTTGTTTAATTTATTGTTATTGCAGTCATGCAGTCAGGGGGCGGGGGGGGGACGGGACATTTGTGGGATTTTTCTGCTTCAGGAGCCAAAACAACCCCTGACTGGCCTTGGCACCTTGACTTGAGTGGCAGGGGGCAGGAATGTCATTAGGTGCTCTGTCTCAAGCAGGAAAATGTTTTGGAATCTGTTGTGTGCAGCGGGAAATGGTTACTGTCAGGAGCCAGAGTCATGTATATGTCAGCTGCAAAAAGGAAGAAGAAAAACAACCCATGGTGCCAGTGAAGTTAACTTTTTATTCAATGAAACAACCCACAGCTCCAGCCTAGAGGTCTCAGCAACTCTTTCTAGGAGGCCTTACCCCAATGAAGCAGTTGTGAAGAGTGAAGGTCCCAACCTTCCCAGTGCCCACTAGGACTCCTCCTCTCCAAGGTCCTTCCCACACAGTCTCAGGCTGTGCCTGCACACAACCCCCCTCTGCTCTGCCCATTTCATTTCTCTGCATGTTCTAGGACACCAGTGGGGAGGGGAGCAGAGCGGGTCTCAGCCGGAAGGGGAGACTCCCTGGTTTCTTCATCAGCCTGCCTCTCTGCCTCCTGACCCTCCTCCTCTCCAGTCCCCACTTCTGCCTCGGAGTCTGAACTGCTCTCTGGCGCAGCCTATTACCTCTTCTGAAAGCATCTCCTCATCCCACTCTGCTCCTTCTTCTCCCTCTAACCCCTGATCATCACCACCAATCCCCTGGCTCTGAGCCTTCTTCCCCTGGTGCTTCCCACCACTTTTCTGCATCCAGCCAGTCCATGGCAGTTAGTAGCTCCTACCCTTCATCTGCTTCTTTTAAAAGGAAACGCATACATTGGCAAACAATGTCTTTAACTTAACAAGTTTGGTCCAAAGTTTCACAATTATTAGGCTAATTCTTTATTTTTTTAAAACAAAACAAAACAACGGCAATAAAACTGGTTGTGTTCTGATCAGGATAGTTTCATTCTCTTCCTCTGTTAATTGCTTTCTGCAAAATGATGGGCTGGTTCCCATTTTTAAAGAAAGTGCTTGCTTTTAACCGCAGTGCAGCACTGAAACATGAAAGCCTTTGCTCTCCCTGTTTTCATTTTCTTTTCTTTGCATTTGTTGTTGTTGCTGTTGTTGATTCCAGGGGTCATTTTGCTACTTCTGGATAAATTGCGCAAGATGAAGTGGGAACAGATGTGGAGGCTCACTGCTGAAAGAGAGCTAATGAGCATGCTCTCCACCTCATTGGCTGACCAGGTGAGTGTGCAGTTCAAGGTAATGGCACAGAGGTTGCTCCGGAGAGTAAATAAGGGGTGGGGAGAGAGGAAATTGACACAACTTTCCTAGCCAATGATGATTCTTTGCTGCAAAGATTCCCCTGGAAACATGTTGAAATTAGGTGCATAGAAGCATGGAAAAGATACACCAACTTTCCAGGATGGTGGGGTTGCTTGTAAACATTGAATAAATGGCAGTTCAGATCTCTGCTGAGGTCTGTGTTTACCCTTCCAGCAAGCCAGAAAATGGTGAATCTTCCGCTCAGTCTTTCACCCCTCCTCTTCTCTACACGCCTCACTGAGAGCTGGATTAACACACACACACACACCCAATTCTGAACTGGAACTTAACCCTTGTTGTTCCTGTGAACTCCCTGGCTCTATATCCCTCCCTGTCTGTTCCTCTAAACCAGGCATCCCCAAACTTTGGCCCTCCAGATCTTTTGGACTACAATTCCCATCTTCCCCGACCACTGGTCCTGTTAGCTAGGATCATGGGAGTTGTAGGCCAAAACATCTGGAGGGCCGCAGTTTGGGGGTGCCTGCTCTAGACTGACTTCAATAACTCTCTCCTCTTTCTCCCTCTTGGGCACACCTCCTCCTTCCTCCAACCCTAAGTCTCTCCCTCCCTCTGAGAAACTTGAAACCTCTGGCTCATCCCTGACAGTACATGTGGAGGCTCTGTAGTTTATTTACATATTTATGTGTTGTATTTTCAGCCGTTCACTTGATTCTTGAAACAACTTACAAATGAAATAGAAGTTTGCAGATCCATGGCACCTCTACAATGAAAAATGCTGGATTTTAAAAACCTGTAATTTAAAGCCATGCATTGTGTTAAAAACAAGACAAGGCCAATCAGGCTACACAGAAAATATTCTGAAGAAGCCAAAACCAGTCAGCAGCAAATTGAACCTTGCCACGGAGAGCTTTCCATGCAGAATGAATGTCATTATGGAAAAGGCCAAACCCATTGCCCTTACCATCCTCAACCCTGTAGGACAATCATGGAGCACAGATCAAAGGGACTGGGGAGTTACATATGAGAGGAGGCCCTACTAGAATTTAGCAACTTCTGGGCCATTTACAGCTTGTGGTAGCCAGATGTCTCTTGTGCACTTAGATCCATGCAGCTCTTACCTATCAAGCCAAATGCAGCCTACTAGTCATGTAGGGCAGCTTTCCATAAATCTCATGATTTTGCTGCCTTCTAAGAATAGTGCTGAGCTGAGCTGAAAGTCTTTGGTTGCTAATTTTTGGTTCACAATGGGAGATGGGAGGAATGAAATCTAGGGGCATTGGCAGTGGTTGCTTCTTAATTTCCTTTTTTTTTTTAGTGGGGCGGGTGTAAAGGTAGTTTTTCAGAGCCGTTGCTATTCCCCACCACAGAATGGCCCAGAACTACTAGTACATCATGACATTGCTTCATTCCACGAAGCATCCTGGGGATGGAGAGGAATGATGGTTTGCAGGCAGCCCTAGTGTTGTCTATTTTACCCAGTTCAACTAAAATAGAAAAGATGGTTTTAAAAAATGGGGAACTACCTCTTGAGCATTTGAGGAAAGCTGTTGGTGGTTGTTTATCCTGTGATTTCAGACAACTAACATTTTCGCCACTGCTGCGTATGTACATTTTTCTTTTTAAAGAGATGCATGTCGTTTTCTTTTTTGAAACCTATGGCTACAGGCTTCTATGAAGCCTGGAAATACTATTTCCTTCTCTACTGGTTTTGTCATTCTCAGTTCAGCAAACAGTCATTATGATTTCATCTGACTCCAGCAATTGCAGCCCTCTCCCTCTCTTCCATCCCTTGCCATACAATCTGAGCACCTCACGGACATTAAGGATATTATCCTCGCAGCACAGCTGGGAGTTAGAGAAGACTCATTACCCCCCATTTTGCAGAAGGGATGCAGAGATGTGGAGCGATTAATGTTCTGATTTGAAAGCTATCAAAGTCCATTTTAAAACTCCTGCCAAGTTTGGCTGCCATTCTGAAGCCAATTTTCTTAAGAACAGTATGCTGAAAACCACTGGGACTACTCCAGAGTGCATATTGTTTCGGGTCTACAGCTTTAGATTGAGTTTAGATTGAAATTCTTTGACCAAAAGAGACACTATTCAACCTAGGACTTCAAAGGCAAGGTTGTCTGCATTCCATCCTTCCTTTTTGTTGAATGCTATTGGGACTGAATTGCCACCTGGCATCTTATAATGCATGAAATGTTAGGTCTGAAGTATGATTAAGCGTGTTATCCTTCATGAAGAGCACGTGTTGCGGTGGGGTTTAGCAAGACACCCCTCTGTTGCTGGGCGGGTAGGTTTGGATGGCCACGGATGTGATTGGGCTCCTCTGGTTGTTGGGGAGATTTTGATGTTGCCAATTATTGATTGACAGCCTAGAGCTTATACATTCCCTCCGCGCAGCGTTGAGCTTCCTCTTTTCGCTGCGCACATCGGATCACCCACCCACCCTCCCTAATTTTAGGGCTTTTTTGCATTTGACCTTGCTATGCCTGTCATGGGGTTGTCTGCTTTTGGGGCAGTGGCCTGGTAGGAATTTTGTCCATTTGGCTGATTGGCTGGTGCCATTTGGTTTTTGCTTACTGCGCAGCAAATTGTCACAACTTGTAAGGTTGTGGTTAGGCATTGGTTTAAAAAATTGGTTGGTGGAGGGGTATGGAATGCCTGTACCTGCCCTTCTAATGCTGCTGCTGCAAGAGTATTCCATTAAAGGAATCCAGGGGCTCACCATGCTGTTGTCCGAACCCCTGTCAAGGGGCTAGGGCCATAAGAGCCCCTGGGAGCATTTGGGGAGAGATGAGGGCCTGGTACCCAGCTCTATTCTCTCCCCAAAAAATGTTTTCCCTCACTGGCTTCGCAGGCTTGCGGATGTCAGTTCTGTCCCTGGGCGGGGACAGATAGTCACAACCAATGCCTAAGCAACCACTCACATTTTGTATTTTAATAAAGTTGTGGCCAAAATTATGCCAAAAACCTTAAACAAAAATTCTGTGTGAAGTGTGAATTTATTTGAGGGTGTCTTGGGGACCTCGACACGCAATGTGGGATTTTTGGGAAGCATCTTAGTATCCATTAGTCTTTACAACAACAACAACAAAGATGTCAGCACTTTTACTTGTTTTCCAAAGGCTGTGTGTTTTTTTTCAAAGTGCCAATTTTTTCTTCTCTTGTCTGGCAGGACATCTTCAATGCGGTCATCAAACAGAACCCCTTTCTTGTGTACCAGCTTCCTTGTTTCTGGAACGTGCAGCTGTCAGACCATACGCGCTCTGAACAGTGCTACCGGGATGTGTCTGATCTAAAGGTAACGCTGAACAAAACTGCTTAATTATGACTAACTAATATTGCATGGGGTTAGAGAGGGCGAAATGGAGGTTTTCCCGCAATGCAACTTAAGGGATGCCCCTTTAAGCAATTGGGCAATGTTATAAACGATGCATATAACAGCAGGTTCGGACAACTCACTCCACATGTTGAAAGGAGGCAGGAAACCCCACTCCCCACCCCTTCCGGTTGTGCACCACAGCTAATGTCCACACATTCAAAATAGGCAGGATGAAGCGCTACATGTGTCCTGATGTACATGTGCAAAGATCTCCATAGGTCACTCCTTGCATAGAGGGGCTTTATAAGCATGCACCTATACACTCATAAAACACCGTTCTGTGCTTTCAGAATGAGCAGGCATCTGATGCCACAGTGCCCTCCACATATTCATGGCATTAAGCACCTGAGATGTATCCTACAATAAAAGCCACTGGGAGTGGAGGGAGAAAATGCTCATTTTAATGATCGCCAGCTACTTTGTAGTTTCGTTTGCTGAGGAAATTGCAAATATACTGTAAATGACAACACTTGGGCTTTGGACACATTAACGCACAATTCTATGCACCTTTACTCAGAATTTGTCAGTCAGTGGCGTTCCCTTCCCTGTAAGCGTGCATAGGGTCACAGCCTCAGTCACTTAAAAGTGGCTACATGTTGAGATCCAACAGAATTATCTTGAACCTGTTATCACCTTGAGCCTTTTCAGGTGAATGGATCCAGGCTGTTGCACTTCTGCCTTCTGGAAATGGGTAGAGAGGATTAAATAAAATGTACCGTATTTATCATAAAAGCACAGTTGTTTTATGCAGGGAATTTTCCCAAGCAGCAATAGGGTGCCATGTGCAGTACCAGTAAAGGTAAAGGTAAAGGGGACCCCTGACCATTAGGTCCAGTCGTGACCGACTCTGGGGTTGTGCGCTCATCTCGCATTATTGGCCGAGGGAGCCGGCGTATAGCTTCCAGGTCATGTGGCCAGCATGATAAAGCCACTTCTGGCGAACCAGAGCAGCACACGGAAACGCCGTTTACCTTCCCGCTGTAGCGGTTCCTATTTATCTACTTGCACTTTGATGTGCTTTCGAACTGCTAGGTTGGCAGGAGCTGGGACCAAACAACAGGAGCTCACCCCGACCTTCTGATCGGCAAGCCCTAAGCTCTGTGGTTTAACCACAGCACCACCTGGGTCCGCAGTACCGGTAGGGCTTCCCAAATGCAGAAAAGAAATCTTTGGTGCATGCAAACCATTGTGGGAATGCTGCTGTGCACAAGCAAACCCACTGGTGCTTGCATGGATAAAATACATCCTTCATCCTGCCAACATTTTATTCGTATGCTACCTTTCCATAGTTAAAACCATGCTCAAGGCAGCTTACAACATGAAAAAAAATCACATAATTGCAAACATAGCAAAAGTAGTCACGAACTATAAACAACTACACAACCAAATTGAAACAATTTCCACACAAATCATAGTAAGATCTAAAATAAAGATACAATAATAATAATAATAACAGCAGCAACAAGAAGCCCTAAACAATAGTCCAGCCCAAGAGTCTGTTCAGCAGCCTCAGCTTTTGTAGCGAGAGTCAGTCCATTCCCAGCTTTCCCAAGCCAGGTGGAAAAGGGACTACAAGGCAGGGAGCAGGTCTTCCAGGACTCACAGCCAAATGGTCTCTAGAACAAATGCAGCCTCTTTTTAAGTGAAGCCTCTAACAGCTAACATAATTCCTGCCCTTCCTGTATTCTGTTGGTGTGGGGAGAAGTGGAATGACTTCTTTCTTGTTTGTACTATGAACCAATGGTGCAGCTAGGCAAGCAGCTCTGTATCGGCATCATAGTGACAGTTTAGTGAATGGTAGGCTAACATATGAGCAGTCCCGCAGTTTGTGCCTACAAAATCTGGGTCCTTGATTTAAACAAAAAACAGGTCATTTCCAAAATAGATAGCTACAGTCTAAAATTCTAAATGCTTAAAGAATTATTCCTGTTGGCTACTTTAAGTTGATTTGATTGTTGCATTTGAGACAGATCTCATTCTTTGATTGCCCTACTTCCAACTTGTGAAGCAAATTCTACTTGTCACTACCTGGCTTCAGGGCTAATGTCAGGACCAGAATTGCCATGGTCAGGCATCTGCGCAAGAACCAACAGCCCAGCAGAGGACCCATTAATAAGAGCCATCTCAACAAGTATCTCCTCTTCACCACTGCAGCCTGGTTGTTCACCAACTGTGGATGAAGGAAGATCTATAGATGCCACTGCCTGCTTGATTTTTGGCTCACTGTCTAACAGTAAGCAAGTGGCAGCAGTAATCAAGAAGAGAAGGAGCGAGACTCACTGTGAGAGTGTGTCCTATGGACCCTTCAAAATCTGGAGCCAGGGCAGTGGCTGATTCACACATAATGTTGATGGTTTAGTGCTTTGTGGACATGCAGACAAGCCAGAACGAAGCATGAGATCCATGTGCTTTCCCCATCCCTTCTTCTCATCCCGCATAGCTGAGAGGAAGACTTTGGTAAAATTTAGACTAATTTGTAAAGAATCCTGGCTTAGAATTTAATTCATATCAGGGTTTTACTTTAAACCAAACTTGGCTAGGTTTTTTTAACAAGCCATTGTCAAATGATGGTTTATGAATCCAGCTTGTTAAAGTAACTAGAGTTTGTTTTAAGTCAGGATCCCTGGTTCAAACACATATTAGCAGCCTATGCATGTAGTCCTTAGGGAGAAAATGTGGCTGACATATTTAGCACAGGGTGGATTTTAAAAAAAAAACAACAACCTGGAAATTAGGAAGTTCCAATGACATTTAAAATAAATGGCATGATACAGTATATTTGACACATTATGTATTTTATACTGAATAGGACTGGAGTGAAGAAAAATGTAGCAGAAGCCTCCAGTGGGTGGAAGAGAAAAAGATGAATTGTATACATTGGTGTTAGAGCAGGGGTGTCAAACTCAAATTCATTGGGGGCCGCATCAGCAGTTTGGTCACCCTCAAAGGGCCGGTTGTGTCTGTAGGACTATGTGTCCACTCTTTATTATCATAAATTATTGTCACTGCATTCAATTATTACTGTTTTTTGTAATAATGTAAGCTCATTCCCGCCCCCACGCGGATCACATTCCTGCGTCGTGGCGCGCATGTGGGAGGGGATGTAAACGAGGGAAATTTGAACAAAAGGTGGGGATCGACGGCTTCCGGGGGGGGGGCTCAACTAAACCTTCGGCAGGAAGGAGAAAGCCACTGCTGGGATAAAAAACCTGCAGATGGAAAGAGGGCTTCCCTCTCCCGCCCTGCGCACACCCAAACCCCACTAGGCAGGATGCCACACGCTGCAACCCACCCCATGCTTTGGAGAGGGGCAGGAACATGCGGTGCAGCGCCAACTCCCTGCTTTGCTTTTGCATCCTCCCTCCTCAGCGCCAGAGTCCCTTCCCCTCGCGCTGAGGGAGGGCAGCGGATTTACCGAGGAGGAAGGCGGCGGCAGCCCCAGTGGATGTGCATCTTCGCATCAGAGCTGCTCTTCCCCCCCACCCGCACTGTTGTCGTCTTCGCCGCCGCCTCTCCCTACCGGGACTGCAGGCAGAGGAGGCTTGAAAACCTCCCCCCCCCCAAAAAAAATTCCCCTCCCACCTACTCAAACCGCGAGGCGACTCCATCTGGAGCCCTACATCACGAGGGGCTGAGAGGAGGCGGCGGCAGAACGGGAAGAGCAGGAACCCGTGCCGTCGCCGTCGCCTCCCTCCCGGCCGCCCCCCGGGGAGCAGCTCCGCCGGAACTGAGAAGCCAAAGGGCGGCTCGGGGGTGGGGGGCAGAGCAAAAGCCAGGCACACTCCCGAGTGTCTATGAGGAGAAAACGGGGGAAGAGGGAAGAGAAACCCGGCTCCATCAAGAGAGCGACTGTTGCGCTTCACCTACTTCCCCCTCAGGCTCACTCCGCGTCCCTTTTGCCCGCTCGCACGCCCCCCTCCCGGATGCAGCCGAGGAGAGAAAGGGAAGCGGCGGGCGGCGGCTCCCCAGTGCCGCCTCACTCGCTCTCAGAGACAACAGCAAAGCCCGTCAAATAAAAAATCCAGCGCTGCTCCGTCCCAGCACCAACTTTGCCGGCGGCGCCTGTAGGGCTTTCCTACCTCCTCGGCGGGCTTCCTCCTCCTCCTCCTGCATCTCACTTCTCCGTCTGGCTGCTGTGCCACCGCCTCCCTCAGCCTCATTCGAAATTGAAATTCCCTGGCCAAGGCCGTCAGCGCGGCTCCAGCGCCCCGGCCTCCGCCTGCAGCCCCGCCCCCGGTTTTGACCCTCGGCCAATCACAGGCTCCAGAACTACTGTCAGTGGCTATTGTTGGCGGCGGCTACGCGGGCCACATGACGAGGTCTGGCGGGCCGGATTAGGCCCCCGGGCCTTGTGTTTGACACCCGTGTGTTAGAGGATTAAGAGGAATTGTGTGGGAAGAAGGAAACACAGGAGATTTTAAATTCCAAACTAAGCTGGACTTGCCCTTTGCATTCCTCAAATCAGATGGAACCAAATTATTCCTATCAAACTGAAAAGGCATCCATTTAATTCCATTTGACCCAGAAGTCACTGAGGTTTGGGGATTTGTCGTCATTGCACTGACCCAACTTTATGTTTCAGACTTCAGGTGTCCTCATCAATGGCTGTTGTTCTGCTATGGATGCACTTTTCTGCTGCTCTGTTCACAGTCTTGGGCGATAGACCTATGTAACTGCTAAGTAGTGAAGTGGACTCCATGTTTTAACAGGTCTCTCCTGTTGCCCCCAGTGGTGGTAGAAGAAAATAGACTTGTGCATGTGCAGTAGGAGTATCACAGCTGTTCTGTACCCAGAAGGAGTTATGAAACTGGAGGCTCCCCATATATGAGGAGTAGAGAAACTTTTCAGCTCAGATGAGTCAAGCTTATCTTGAACATCTGATTTAAAATGCTCCACTTGAATGGGAGTGAGTGGGTTGCTGCATGCGGAAAACATTTATTAGATCACAGCGAACAGGAGATAAAGAGATACGGATAATTAAGACAGTCTGTTAATTTGTAGTGATCAACCAACCAAGTAAATTAAAATATTCCCCCCTCCTTTTGTCATCTGTCTTCAGATTTATAGTGTCTTTCACCATACCTTGGAAACAATTTCCTCTGTGCCCCCAACTCAGGATCTAAAATGACTTAAACCTAATTGATACATTGTCCTAATGGTGAAGCAGCAAGTAGACTTCTTTCTCCAGCAGTCAGTTCGGCTTACCAGCATCTGGAGAATGCTATCAAGGACACAGGCACAAACTACCCACCCCCTGCTCACCTTGCCCAGCACTCCTGGTAAAGGGAGCTTCCTGGTCTTTGCTGCCATTGTTGACACACCATGTACTGCCATCTTTTGCATTTACTCTGACAACAGCTGTCTTGTTTTGAATGATGAGACACACTTTCCCCCTGCAGTTTCTCAGAGCAGGACTAGACATTGTATTCAATGTGGGGCTGCCACCCAATGCAGGTGTTGGAGGAAGTTGCTGAAGGCTGGCCTAGACATAGCTTCTAGTATTTCACATCTTAGGGAATGGTGAGATAGCATAATAATTTTTTATTTTAGTTTAGTCATTTAACAACATTTGTATACCACTTGACTGTAATAAAACCTCTAAGTGGTTTACAAAAGAAAATTAAAACATTCAAATTATCTACCGTATTGGCCTGAATATAAGGCGCACGCGCAAATAAACCGCACCTTTAAAATTCGGCGGCTTGGGGAAGGCTTGGGAGCAGCGGACGGGACGGGCGCCATTGCCCCATGCTCTCGGGCTGCTTTCTAGGGGGAGCCATGCCGCTTTGCCGGCGGTGTAAGGTCGTGAATATAAGCCACACTTTAACTTTTCACGATCAGAATTTGGGGAAAAAGTGTGGCTTATATTCAGTCCAATTTGGTATATGAAACTCATACTATGTACATTTATAGAGGGCAGGATTAGCCAATGTGATGCCCTGTAGATATTGCTGAACTCCAAATCCTAGCAATGCTAACTAGCATGACCAATGACCATGGATGATGGGAGTTGTAGTCTAGCAACATATGGAGAGCACCAACTTAGCTCCCCCTGCTGTAGTGTATACAGTAGGATACAGTGGGTCCTATTTAATTCTCAGTCAACAGCACTGACTCAAAGTTTGGGATAGAGACTACATTCAGATTAGATTCTTTACATTTCAAGCAATAATGTGTTTTTCTCTGTGCAATGAATTTTCAGTTACAGCATTTTGACAAAGACCACACGGCAGTGAAATCCTATACAACAAGTTAATGAATTGTGATTTTCCCCAACAATGAGTTGTGACCTCACTGAGTGAGTCAGGCAAGAGAATTTGCTGGTTGTCAAGGATACAACATAGATATTCTGGACATTCAAAATCATGAGAGAAGACATAGTTTTCTTTTGTGGGGGGGGGGGGGAAGAATGGATAGTTCAGCAGAAATTCATTTAACTTCTTATTTTTATAAAAACAAAAAGAAATTGCCCCAGAAATACATTGCCTGGCATTTACAATCAGTTTGAATGTAATCTATGTTGAACCAACAGATGCTTGGATTGTGATCCTAATCAAAACTCTCCATATGAAAAATGAACTAGCTGGATGTGAGTCACCCTGTCTTCCTCGGCCATGTTTTCCAAACTGGAACAACCTGGTGAAACTTGTCTGCTAATATTTGCATTTTTCAGAGGCCTTAACCCAAAACAGTCATTTCAGATTCACCTCAAACATTTTTCACCTACTTGCAAGTCCAACTGCAACTCAAGACCGAGCTGACTCATTGCAATGGTGTCCTGGAAACTCTCTAGCTTAGCAAAACAATCGTGGCAGATGCAAAATGTTAATGGAGCCTTCTGTCCAAAACTGGATTCCTTATGTCTTTGATCCATGCACTGTGATAAGCTCACTTCCTCAATGAAGGACTGTACTCTTCATACAAGGTATATTGTCAATTGACAGCATTTCCATGGCCAGGCTGTTTGGGGAGGCCACCAGCGAATTAACGGCTGACCTGAAATATGAACTTAAGACTCTCCACTCATTCTCTTGACTGCTACACTATGCTGGTTTCATATTTACCAAAACATAATTACCACTGCTGTACTATACAATTTATCAGTGGTAGAAAGTGTTTAGGGAAGCTTTTAATGTTTAATAGATTTTTGTATTTTAATGTTTTGTTGGAAGCCGCCCAGAGTGGCTGGGGAAACCCAGCGAGATGGGCGGGGTATGAATAAATTATTATTATTATTATTATTATTATTATTATTATTATTATTATTATTATGTCAGTCTGTGGGAAATTCAGATTCAGCTTACAATGCAACTGTAATTCACCTTACATGTCTACTTGGAAGTAAGCCTCATTGAGTAACTCCCAGGCAAGTGTGTATAGGATTGCAGCCTTAACATTTCAAAAAAGAAGTAGACAAACTAAAAGAATAACTGCATATTCTCTGATAAAACCTAAGCGAGGGGGAAACAATAGGATTGAAAAGGCCATCTTATTTTCTCAAATTAAGTAGCATGTGACCTTTAAGAGGTATTTGCCCTTTAAGGCAGTTAACATGAAAAATACAAATAGAAATTAGCCATTTTTTATTTTTATTTTGAATTTCTCAGAAGGTAAGGCTAGCTGAATTGGGGTTTAAAAGTGAAAAATAACACATTCCAGTTTTGGTCCTATATGTAGCTGTAGATAGGTAGTGTTTGATATTTAATGTCATATTATATATGAGAGAGCCAGCATGGTGCAGTGGCTAGACTAGGACCTAGGAGACCAGGGTTCAAATCCCCACTCAAGCAGGATGTTCACTGGGTCACTGCCTCCCACCCTAACCTACCTCTCAGGCTTGTTGTGAGGATTAAATGAGGAGGAAGAGAACCAAGTGTGCCACTTTGAGCTCATTGGTGGAAAAGGTGGGATATAAATGCAGTAAATAAATAAAAATAAAATAGACAGTGTTAGTTCAAAAATGTGCATAAACCTGCCATGATCTGGGAAGGGAATATTCCCAAACTCTATTTGAGCATTTAGTAGTAAAGGGCTTATGAGACTGTGGGCTTAAGGTGGAAATGCTGAGTTAAAATTCTGTGTCCTCCAGTACTGAGAGTTCTTGAATTTGAAACGTGTAAATATGGTACTGTATTGACTTCAGCCGAATTAGGATTTAATTATGTATGTTGGTTTCAAATAGGCTGCAGTTCTACAGTACATTCATTTGTAAATAAATGCATTTGAGTTCTGTGCTGTTACTCATGAACAGCTCTTAATTTGCATTTGGGTCCAGCCCAATAACCTGTGCAGTGAATGAATTTACAAAAAGTGTAAATTTCCAGTTGCTCAGAGAAGTTTACAAGGATATACACACAGGACTATATAAAATTAGCCTGAAAAATATAACTCAAGTGGTTGTTACAACAAAACATACAGAGCCATTTCAATGCAATCTTTCTTCCTTTTTCCCAGATCCATGCATCATTGATTTCTAATTCTGGGAAATCTTTTTCTGATGGATTGGAAACTGGAATCCGATTGGAATGATTCAGGACCACTTCATGCTTTGTTGTAATATCCACACACAACTTGCAGATATAGCAAGACAAGTCCAATGTTAAAGGTTAAGGGTGTGTTGGTTGTTGGACTATAACTCCCATCCGTCTCAGGCAGTATAGCCAATGGTCAGGAATGTTGGGAGCTGGAATCCAACAATATCCAAAGAGCCACAGTTTCCCATCCCTGTAGTCTAATCTAGTCTTTCTCCATACAAAAGAATGAACTGCATTTTCTCAGCTATCTTTCCAGCCAGATCACTTATTTCTATTGGTTGAACTGAGCACCTCAAGCACTAAATGATTTTGCAGCAGTTATTATATCTTGATTTTTGTCGTTGTTCATCCTGTAATTTCATTGCTAGATAACACACCTACTGTGTTTGCAGAAAGTAATGGAGAGGTGTCAATTACAAAATAATAATAATAAGAAGAAGAACAACAACAACAACAACAATAACAACAATTACAGCAACAACACCTGCACTACTAAAAATTTGGTTGTTTCCTCCTGTCCTTTAACCATGTTAACATCTGCCTATCCTTCAAAGAAAAATATTCTGGACACTATTCAATTCCATTCAACTTTCACTCAACCCAGTCCAGGCTCTCTTGGACATCTGTTCACATACAGATTCCTGACACATATTTCAGCTCCGATTAAATCATGAATACCAAGTTCTTGATACCCACTAGCTTTCAGAAATGCGAAAACTTGTCCATTTACAGCTTCCTAGAGAGTTGAGGTTGATGAATACAAATATCTAGACTGGCCATAGTACACCCACAAATCTAAAAGATGCCAACCGTTCAGGGCTTACAGTATCTCTAACTCAATTTGGGCTTCATGCTTCCAGAGACCATTTTGGTCCTCAGAGGTATGCAGTACTGCATGGATTTCCAGACCCCAAATAAATACAGTCTGTTTAGAGCTGAGTTGAGGAAACATTCTGTCTTTCTTTTTCTTTTTCTCACTCCCCTGCAATTCCCCCACACACACACACAGTGCCCTAGCACAATGCCACACCAACAGCATTAATGCCTCTGCTAAACCCCTAGAAACTATTGTAGAAGTTCTACTCCCTTGGAGAAACTCAGTGAGATGATCCCCACAATTTCTCTGCCTGCAAAGATGGCGGTGAGTTTTTGGAAGGTAGCTGCCAGCAAGGTTAGAAAAAATGGGTTCTATATCTACTCTATTTTTCTATCATTCCCCTGTACTTGTCTGATGACTGGTTTTCCTGTAAAGCTTGGCAAATCCACACCAGCAACATTCAAAGTCCTGAACAAATAAACTGCCTGAATTTATTTTGCAGGATTGAAACCCAGTTTGCCCCACCAACAGGAAATTGCTCATTAAAAGATTGGTATTTAAAATTTTAAAAGATGATGCTGTTAAGGTGCTACACCCAATATGCCAGCAAGTTTGGAAAACTCAGCAATGGCCAGAGGATTGGAGAAGATCAGTCTACGTCCCAATTCCAAAGAAGGGCAGTGCCAAAGAATGCTCCAACTACCGCACAATTGCGCTCATTTCACACGCTAGCAAGGTTATGCTTAAAATTCTACAAGGCAGGCTTAGGCAGTATGTGGACCGAGAACTCCCAGAAGTGCAAGCTGGATTTCGAAAGGGCAGAGGAACCAGAGACCAAATAGCAAACATGCGCTGGATTATGGAGAAAGCTAGAGAGTTCCAGAAAAACGTCTACTTCTGCTTCATTGACTATGCAAAAGCCTTTGACTGTGTCGACCACAGCAAACTATGGCAAGTTCTTAAAGAAATGGGAGTGCCTGATCACCTCATCTGTCTCCTGAGAAATCTCTATGTGGGACAAGAAGCTACAGTTAGAACTGGATATGGAACAACTGATTGGTTCAAAATTGGGAAAGGAGTACGACAAGGTTGTATATTGTCTCCCTGCTTATTTAACTTATATGCAGAATTCATCATGCGAAAGGCTGGACTAGATGAATCCCAAGCAGGAATTAAGATTGCCGGAAGAAATATCAACAACCTCAGATATGCAGATGACACAACCTTGATGGCAGAAAGTGAGGAGGAATTAAAGAACCTTTTAATGAGGGTGAAAGAGGAGAGCGCAAAATATGGTCTGAAGCTCAACATCAAAAAAACCAAGATCATGGCCACTGGTCCCATCACCTCCTGGCAAATAGAAGGGGAAGAAATGGAGGCAGTGAGTGATTTTACTTTCTTGGGCTCCTTGATCACTGCAGATGGTGACAGCAGTCACGAAATTAAAAGACGCCTGCTTCTTGGGAGAAAAGCAATGACAAACCTAGACAGCATCTTAAAAAGCAGAGACATCACCTTGCCGACAAAGGTCCGTATAGTTAAAGCTATGGTTTTCCCAGTAGTGATGTATGGAAGTGAGAGCTGGACCATAAAGAAGGCTGATCGCCGAAGAATTGATGCTTTTGAATTATGGTGCTGGAGGAGACTCTTGAGAGTCCCATGGACTGCTAGAAGATCAAACCTATCATTTCTTAAGGAAATCAGCCCTGAGTGCTCCCTGGAAGGACAGATCGTGAAGCTGAGGCTCCAATACTTTGGCCACCTCATGAGAAGAGAAGAATCCTTGGAAAAGACCCTGATGTTGGGAAAGATTGAGGGCACTAGGAGAAGGGGACGACAGAGGACAAGATGGTTGGACAGTGTTCTCGAAGCTACGAACATGAGTTTGACCAAACTACGGGAGGCAGTGCAAGACAGGAGTGCCTGGCGTGCTATGGTCCATGGGGTCACGAAGAGTCGGACACGACTAAACGACTAAACAACAAAAATGCATTGACTCGGTTCAGAATCCCAGGTTTAAAATTTGTGGCAGTCAGTCAGGCTATATTGAGAACACTGGAAAAGGAAATTATCCTCTAGTTTTGAGGACGATAGCTTGAAATGATAGCAATGTTTTTTACTTTTCCCTTCCTCGTTTTCTCCTTTGTGCTCTTAAAATAGTCTTCCTCCTCACCTTTTAGGTGATCAATAATTCTCATCCTTTGCCATTTGCACAAAATCACTTACTTGCATCCTTCTAAAGCTGTTTAGCTGCAGCTTGAGCATCCTTTGCTTGCATTCGCTTATTTTTCTGCTTCCACCAAGGAAGGCAACTTCATTTCAGTAATGCTTTAACACACACTGCTTTTTAGGTTTCATGCAATGGGCTAAAAAAGAAGGTGAGGCTATTTCTCCAGGGCTGATACACACTGAAGGATTTGAATGTAGGGCAGACCAGCAAACAATTCCGCTGTGCCTTATTACATGACCATCCCACTGCACCATTCAGAGGCTTGGTATTTCGAAGCTAAAACTAGACACTCCACATAAGCAGCAAAAAGCATCCCGTTTTACAAGCAGACAGAGTTTTAGCCAGCATCATGTACAGAATGAGGATTGGGGAGGCACCATTTTAGGGTCTTCCACAGTTCCTTTCTTCAAGGAAACTAGAGAACATGAAGTAGCGTATGATCCTAAGTGATTTGAGATTACTTCATTTCTTCTTGTTTTTGTTAACATAGCTCGTTTTATCCCTCAGCAGTTGGTTTTGGCCTTGCTGCAAAGTCGGCACTCTGAAATTCCAAATAGGTTTGGTCTCAATGCCTAAGGAAGATGCTTTCAGATGAGTACTGTAATAAGAAGTGCCACGAGGAAGTTAAATAAAGCTGTGATACAGCACGGCAGCCACTGCTTACTCGGCTCTTGGCAATTATTTTGCTGCTCAGAGTGCTGCCGCCCCTACATGTAATTTCTCTAATGGATGTACAAAGCCTTCAGGAGCCCCAGTTTGGAAGAGTTCCCAACAAAATCCTCTCTCTCTCCCCCTTCTCCCATGCATGCACACATCTTGGCCTCTTTGGAATTCATAGAAGCTAATGCTTGAAACAAAGAATCCATTTTATGCCTAAAATGTAATCTCCATAAAATGAATTTGTTCCAATCTGTCACTTCTTGATCCCACTGGAGGTTTTTCTTCAGGGCCTTTAATTCTCACCCTATTATCATCTCCCCATTACGTTGCCAAAGCAGAATGAATGGTGGCTTGTTGATTGGGCTGGGGGTAGGGAATGGTGGGGTGACACCTTTTAAATGGGCTGCCTGGCCTCTATTGAAGACACAGTAGGTGAGCTGTTGAAGCTGGCAGGACACAGTATCCATGCACAATGCAGCACAAGACTTCAGCGGTGTGGGGCAGAAAATTCCCCAGTGCTTAATTTTTTTTTCTGCAGAAAGTTTTTCCAATTCATAAGTTCATTAGTAGCAGTGGATGGGTGCCAACTGCAACTAAACATTAGGCAAGCTTGACAGTTTCAAAAGTTTTGGCTTTGTTTACTCAATACAAGTAAAATAAGCATGCTAAGTTATATCACTCTGTAGGGCATCAGAAAAAAAATTTCCAGTGCAAACTAATCTTGAATTTTCAAATTCAAACTTTTCCAGAAAATTCACATCACTGCAAGTCTTCAAGTTATGTATCACTGTTTGTAAGGATGCAGCAGTATGGGATAGAGTCCTATTATATGTCCTTGTTTGATAGGGATGTTTTCCCACTGCTTCATGTTCTCCAGCTTCCTTGAAGAAAAGGTAACTGTGGAAGACCCTAAATAGTGCCCCCCCACTCCAATCCTCATTCAGATTCCAACACTGAGAAAGGACGAAGTAAAATGATGGTAGCAATAATGAGAAGAATGTTCCCTAAAGGCAGCAGGCAAATGTGGCTGCATTTTCATGCTTTGTTTTTTCTCCTAGGTGATCCATTGGAACTCACCCAAAAAGCTGAGAGTAAAGAACAAGCATGTTGAATTTTTCCGCAACCTCTACCTGACATTTCTAGAGTATGACGGGAACTTATTGAGGCGGGAACTCTTTGGGTGCCCCAGTGAGGCTGATGTCAACAGCGAAAATGTAAGTTGGAAGCATGTGGTTTAAAGACTGGGCAGGAGGTTTGTTTTGCATAGACCTGTGCAACTTGGAGGGAGGAGGGCTTGTATCTCAGGTGAAAAAGTATAGATTTGTTGGCGAGTCCATTGCCTCTCTCTCTCTCTCTCTCTCTCTCTCTCTCTCTCTCTCTCTCTCTCTCACACACACACACACACACACACACACACACACACACACACAACTTTCAGAAGATAGCTTTCTCAGACTGGTTCATAACAGTCATTCAGACTTGACTACCACAGATTATTTTACAAATTTATCAAGAAAAGGGGTATAGAGTCTCCAGTATCCTTAAGCAGGTGTGGGGAACCCTTTTCTGCCATGGGCCTTATGTCTTCATGGGTAATTTGTTGGTGACTGCCAAGCCAAAGCCAAAAGTGGGTGAGGCACCCTCTTTTCTCTGTCTCTCACCCTCCTTTCCCTCTGACTGGCACAAGCTATTCAAGGACTTCCCCATCCCTAATTCGTCTAATGGGGGATGCTGGGAATTAAACCAGGGGCCTTCTGCACACAGAGCATGTGATCTGCCATTAAGTTATGATTCTTGCCCTCCCCACTCCCAGGTAGAAATGCAATGGAAAAAAGACTGGATTCACAAAACGCCTCCCAATCTCAATAGTCTACATTGTTGAAATGATGAAGAGATGGAAGTAGCTAGACCTATACTTTTGAAAAGTTATGTGTCTTCGTATTTCTGCATATATTGCAAGTTGTATAATGGGAAAGCATTTGAAGGTGCAATTATTGTAGGAAATTGTTTGAAATTACAGCTAGTTTCCTTCCGTAATAGCTATATGCTGAGTTCTTCCTCCTTCCATGTACCTATGAAGCACAATAGCAGTGTTCAGGACAAGTAGAACAAAACTTGCAATTCAAGTCCCTCCGGCAAAGTGGTCCTTTTTAAGTTAAATGCGGGGATATTTATATATAAAGGTGTGTTCTTTTGTGTATGCAGTATCAATTTGTTTAAAATGTTAGAGGCGGGATCTACTGCATGATGCATTTAAATCAGACTTCTGCAAAGCCACCTACAACAGAATTCACTAGCAGAAACAAGGTAGGAAGATAATTTTAGGTGCCGATATAAGAAAAGGAGTTTGGGCACCCCAAAATTCCTCATTACCTAAATTCTCCAATTTAATATTCATGGTAGTTTATAATTGTTGTTTGTGTTATGCTCAAAACCACCCTGTGAGGAAGAGGGCTTTGCTGGTGGCAGAGGAATACATACTGAACAATTACTTTTAGGCTTCCTATATGTATATAGCTGGTCACACTTCAAATAATAATTAATAATCATTATTATTTATTATTTATACCCCGCCCATCCGGCTGGGTTTCCCCAGTCACTCTGGGCAGCTTCCAACAAAACAGTAAAATACAGTAATCTATTAAACATTAAAAGCTTCCCTAAACAGGGCTGCCATCAGATGTCTCCTAAAAGTCTGGTACAGTGGTGCCTCGACTTACGAATTTAATCCGTTCCGAAGGCACCTTCGTAGGTCGTAAAAACTGTAAGTCGAAAAACGCCACTGGAAACGTGATTTCCCATAGGAATGCTTTGGAAACGGAAAAATTCGTAAGTCGAAGCAACCCTATCTAAAAATTCGTAAGTAAAAAAATCCCTATCTAAAACCACCGTGGTTTGCTTTCGGATGTTGAGACATTTGTAAGCGCGGGGCCATTACCCCCATTCATAAGTCAAATCGGTTGTCGAGTCGTTTGTAACTTGAGGTACCACTGTAGTTGTTGTTCTCTTTGACATCTGGTGGGAGGGCATTCCACAGGACGGGTGCCACTACCGAGAAGGCCCTCTGCCTTGTTCCCTGTAACTTGGCTTCTCGCAGCGAGGGAACCGCTAGAAGGCCATCGGCACTGGACCTCAGTGTCCGGGCAGAACGATGGGGGTGGAGACGCTCCTTCAGGTATACGGGACCGAGGCCAGTACAAATGGTGAATAAATACAAGGCTGAATTAGGGTGGTTGGGGGTCCTGGTGCAGTTCCCAAAATAGGACACCCCCTCCAATGAAATTATGTGCCACAAATCAAGTCCTGTAGGATCTTAAAAGTTAACAAAATTTTATGGCATAACCTTTTGTGGACTACAAGCACTACTCTGAGCATGTGGAGTTTCATCACTCTCAGCAAAACAAAAATGAAAATGTTTTTACCAACCATAGAGTGAAGATCTATTACCAGGCATCCCCAAACTGCGGCCCTCCAGATGTTTTGGACTACAATTCCCATCATCCCTGACCACTGGTCCTGTTAGCTAGGGATCATGGGAGTTGTAGGCCAAAACATCTGGAGGGCCGCAGTTTGTGGATGCCTGATCTATTACTCTGTGCCAGGGCCAGACTTATCATTAGGGAAAGTGAGGTGGATGCCTCCAGCAGCAGCAGATGCTGGGAATTGGGAAGCAGTAGCCAGACAGAGCTATGTGAGGTCTGTTGTTTGCCCTGCATCCCCCAAGCTAGCTTTCTGCCCTCGGGTGCAGTGGAAGAGGCTCTGCTGTCACCAGTGTAAGATTCAGATGCCAGTCTGATCAGGCATCTGTACTTGCAATTGGAGGGAGCACTGTTGATTCCCCCCCCCTTTTGGAGTAATTTTCCTTCTCTTCTTGACTTCTTAAAGAGACAGTCGTGTTGCTTTAGAACTCATGAAGCTAACTACGGTCATACCTCATTTTAAGTACACTTCGGTTTGAGTACTTTCAGTTTAAGTACTCCGCGGACCCGTCTGGAACAGATTAATCCACTTTCCATTACTTTCAATGGGAAAGTTCGCTTCAGGTATGCTTCAGGTTAAGTACGGACTTCCAGAACCAATTGTGTACTTAAACCGAGGTACCACTGTACTTTCAATGGGAAAGTTCGCTTCAGGTTAAGTACACTTCAGGTCAAGTACCAGAACCAATTACACTCATACTTCAGGTTAAGTACGCTTCAGGTTGAGTACTCCATGGACCCGTCTGGATTGGATTAATCCACTTTCCATTACTTTCAATGGGAAAGTTCGCTTCAGGTTAAATACGCTTCAGTTTAAGTACTCCGCGGATCCGTCGGGAACAGATTAATCCACTTTCCATTACTTTCAATGGGAAAGTTTGCTTCAGGTTATGTACGCTTCAGGTTAAGTACGGACTTCCAGAACCAATTGTGTACTTAAACCAAGGTACCACTGTATTGTGCATAATTTCACATCTAAAAATCAAGGGTAATTACATATACCTCTAGATATACTCTCCCAGTTCAAGCATTACACCACACACACAGCTGTAACTTACGAGATAGAACTACAGTTTCTCACATCATTAAAAAAACAACAAAGAAACTAAACCCTCAAGCATACTGTCTCAATTTAGATGTAAAATATACAAGCCTGGAGCTCGTATGCTCCCTTCTCCTATGTCAATGTGGCCATGAGAACAAGATTATAAACTTTTCTTTCCAGTTTCAGTTAACTACTGTTTACCTTAATGTCTCTGAACCATAAATTGCGGTTGAATTTAGCTATGGTTTATGGAAGCAAGCCAGCTTCACATACCATGGTTTGAAGCTGGCTTATTTCCTCACTGCATGAAGACTAACCATAATTTGGACATAATTCTCCATTGCTGTGGTTGCTTAAAATTGGAAGCAAAATCTCATTTTTATTGCAATACATTCAAATGAGGCCTCTGTAGTTCATCACTATTTCTATTCAAAGTTTCCCCCCCTCTAGTTCCTTTCAGTTCCTGCTCAGTGCATTCCAGCAATAAATATACTCCTTTCTTAGTTGCAATAAAGTGAGGAGGAGTTTTATTTATATCTTAAAAGGTGTTCCTAACAACACAGAAAAGAAATTAAGTAGATATTTCAAAATACCTTACAAAACCTGCAATTTTTAAAAGAAATTTTTCCAACTACGTGAACAACATTTAGAATACAAGCCTGAAAACTTAATATCTGAAAACCACGGATAGAAAGCCGGGGGGGGGGCTGTTCCTTTAAATGACAATTCTAGTTGTGAGCCTATAGTCTCCACTGTGTCACTTACCATAAATTGTTAACACAGACTACCAGTGGAAAGCCTTGCAATGTATTTATTTTTATTTCATTTCTTATAATATATAGATAGATAGCCGTCTCATATAAAATATCAACAAAATAGGCAAGTACAAGATAAAAATGACTAGTGCACCTTGAGAAACTTAGCACAACTGGATAAGCCTGTTGGCTTGAAGAGAAGTCTGAAAATTAGCAGCAAGGATGTTGGCCGAATCTTTGGTGGAAGAGTATTCCTCAGCATGGGACCAGTGACACAGAATGCTCTACTTCTAGGTGAAGTCAGTTGTCCCCATGTTTCAAAAGCCTGGCTAACAGCACTTATGTAGTATACCTTAGCACAGAGGTAACTTTATTGACTGGACTGGAATGGAATGGAATGGAATACAAATGTCATTCATTCATTAATTGTAATATTTCCCTTTTCCAAAAAGCAAACGATCAAGCTGAGTTGGGGGAGGTAAGACAATAAAGAATACGCTCAGAGATAGATGGCAGCAGCACATATGGAGGCTGCTCCTTACAAGAGAAGGGCTGTCATTCCGTTTTGCTTTGCATGCAAAAGGTCCCTGGCATCTCCAGGGATGGGTGAGGAATATCTCCTGTTTAACACCCTGGTTTGCTTCTGCCAGTCAGTGTAGACAATACAGAGCTTGATAGACCAATGTCCTGTCATGAGTCTTGAGGGATCACCAGGCTCGGGAATGGCAGACTGAGATGGACAAGGAGGAAAAACAGGAGGATGACATGGGGGGGGGGCTGAGACCTGGGAACAAGAGCCTTGCAAGTGCGCGACCTTGACCCACCTTTAAAAGCTTGGCAGGTGGGCATTGCACCCCACTGAGAAAACTCAATTTTTCCAATGCAGTTCTGGCCTCCTTTCCCTGATCTTTGACTCCTTGGACTTGAACTGCTGCTTCTAGCCTGGCTAGCCTTTCATTTCCTGAGCGTAGCTGCTACTGTGATCATTAAATTTTGCTGAGCTTGTATATCTTATTTGTCTCAATGAAGATCTCTTCCTTACTCTCAAGTAAGAGCCTTTCTCATCATGATCTGGGTGAGAACCAGGATAATAAGGCAGCTTCCTATGTTCCTGCTGGGAATGTTAGTGCCAATTCCCCAAAATGATCTGCTTGGCATTCCTTGTATGTAGTTCTGGTGCTGGGAGGGGTGGGAATTACATTTGCCCAGTGAGCAGGCTAGCCCCACACAAGAGCAAATACTAGTACAGGATTCAAAACTGCTCTGCCTCAGATAATTTGAGGGGTGGTTGAATGGTAGCTTTCATTGTTTACAAGATCAATGGCTTATGCCTGTCACTTGCAATCTGGCTGTGTCAGAATTTACCCTCAAGGGGTCATTTCAATATGTAAGCTATTACAACTTAGCAACTTCATGTTATTAGAGGTATTGCATTTAGAATTTAATTTGTAATTAAGAGAGCTTGTTTGGAATGCAAATATCTGTTAAATACCTAATGGAGTTCAATAGGTTTTATACTGCCCTCAGTTACGCTTTGGCCTCATTACAGCACACTAGTGTTAAGAAGAGGCATTACAGAGAGCATAAATTAGATTTATAGTTTTTTCCTTATGCTCCTTGTTTTTTGCCTGTATGCAAAGTAGCTCATTTCTCCTGTATATTATGCATTCTGCTACATGCTAGTGGTTTCTTCTTTTTGCGATTTCCCTCCCTAGTTTGAGTTTTTGTACTGTGGGTTGTTGTGAAGGAGATCATTCACAGATGCTAAAATGATTTTGTAGTTGCTCCAGGGATAGAACACCATTTTCACGTAATGGTTTGACATCAGAAGCATTTGAAACAGGATAGGCTGGAAGTTTAAGTAAATATTTTTTATATAAAAAACCAGGGGGTACCAGGGGCCTAACTTCTGAAACCAAGTCTGTTGCTTACCATTGAAATATGTTTCCTGAGTAAAAAAAAATTGGAAAAAAGAAATATGTTTCTTCATTTTCGTGGGCAGAGCAAAGTATCACACTGTCTTCAACATTATTATTATGTATTAAATTTGTACATTTTTCCTGTCAGTAAAATTTGAGTTCTAAAATAGGGATGGGCACCCTCTGACCCTCTGTTGGGGTGCAGCTTCCATCAGCCTCAGCCAGCATCACAGGTAATCAGAACTGATGAGAGTTGTTTTCCAACAACATCTGGAGGTCCACCAATTCCCCCTTCCTGTTTTGAAACATTCTTCCGTATTAAAAATAGGCATTTCATTGCACGTTGTTGTTTTGTTGTTTAATTGTTTAGTCGTGTCCGACTCTTCGTGACCCCATGGACCATAGCACGCCAGGCACTCCTGTCTTGCACTGCCTCCCGCAGTTTGGTCAAACTCATGTTGGTAGCTTCGAGAACACTGTCCAACCATCTCGTCCTCTGTCGTCCCCTTCTCCTTGTGCCCTCCATCTTTCCCAACATCAGGGTCTTTTCCAGGGAGTCTTCTCTTCTCATGAGGTGGCCAAAGTATTGGAGCCTCAGCTTCACGATCTGTCCTTCCAGTGAGCACTCAGGGCTGATTCCCTTCAGAATGGATAGGTTTGATCTTCTTGCAGTCCATGGGACTCTCAAGAGTCTCCTCCAGCACCATAATTCAAAAGCATCGATTCTTTGGTGATCAGCCTTCTTATGGTCCAGCTCTCACTTCCATACATCACTACTGGGAAAACCATAGCTTTAACTATACGGACCTTTGTCGGCAAGGTGATGTCTCTGTTTTTTAAGATGTTGTCTAGGTTTGTCATTGCTTTTCTCCCAAGAAGCAGGCGTCTTTTAGTTTTGTGATGGCGCCTCTTTGCCCTGGCTTTTGATACTTGGCATGGAAATGTTTAATACCCACATTGTTTTTGTGACTGTAAGTTGTTTTAAACTATTTTTGATACTGTGTTTTAATGTTGTAACCCACCCTGGGACCTCTTAGTGAAGGGCTGGTAAACAACAACAACAACAACAACAACAACAACAGTTTCCTGTATGTATGTCAAAACAGTTCTTCCCCCTGTTTAACATTTTTAAAACCAAGCTTTCTTTGGGAAAACTCAATTTAGCATCCCCCTTTGTGAAGTTGCCAGTACCTGATCATACCAACATAAGGAGAGATGGAGACGTGGGAGTTGATGTGATGGAATGTCATGAAAAGCTTACTAGAATAATTCATTTTAGTTATAACAAGCACACAGATGGCCGAGATTATCAAGGGAAGAAGCCGAAGAACTTGGCATACTTGACTTCAGAGCTGAGATGCTGGAAATGTTTGTCAATGGTAGCTTATTGTAGCATGTGATTGTTATCGGGATTCATAAGCTTCCCCCCCCCCCCCTTCCTCATGTTTACAGTTTGGTTATTCTACTGCTTAGTTGCTTTCTATAGAAGAGGGAGATGAATATCCTGACATTAATTTTTTTAAAAAAATCTCTGTTATGGCGACTGGGCTTGTGTGATTGGGTTTAGATAGAAGGAGGGAAGGGGAGAGATCTCATACCATTAGTTCAAATATAACGGGGAGCACATTTGGTACAAAAAGGAAAATTACTGTAAGAAAAAGAAGTGTTTTGTGCTAAGTGCATGGCCTGTAAAATGGAAACTATTGAAGGGTTTTTTTATGCTGCCTAATAACCGGTGGTGACAATATATGGAAAGCACCACCCGTGTCATCTGGTGACTTTGCTTTCACAGTTGCTAAATGAGCCACCAGATTTAACAAGGGTTGTGCACTAATTTGCTGCATATCTCATGCATGGCATGAAATGTGGAAGGGGGAATTTACAGCCCTTGAAGTAAGTGGAAAGGACCTCAGCAGGATTAGTGGCCTTTAGATCAAGCATTGTTGCCTGTTTCATCCTCCTCTTCCCCGCCTCTTCTTATTTTAATGCTGAAAGTAAGTTTCCAATGAAAGTCGTAAAAGCAATGCACACTATAATATCTTATTTATGAGCTTTCTATAGAGCTTTAATGTTTATGTCCAGCATTCCATTACCAGAGGACCTACTTGTAAAGCGCAGGGTTGTTCTGTAGTATGTTTAGTATACCCAGTTGTGACTTCACAGCAAAAGCTGTAAGGCAAGATATAATTTCTCTAGTAAAGGCCTCATATTCATTCCGTATTCACTTTTTTTTCTTTTTGCAGTGACTTCTATCAGGGGCATTTGTATGATGAAGCACCAAAAGTACTGTGAGCAGTGGCAGTGATAAAAGCTGTGGTGCAGGGTAGAGCAGTTTTGTGACTGAAAGAACTTGCATGTTACCAGTTTTAAGGGAATTACCCTGCCAGCAACAAAGAATGCTTAATTACCTCCAGAAAGAGCTGTGTCAGAAAAAAAATCCCAGCCACTTGATTGCCCAGCCACTAAGGGATCCGATTTTTATACATGGAGTTTTGAGGATTTATTCAGTTCTGTTCAAGTCTAGTGCAAACATGTTGGATGATAGCTTATGGGGAAGTACTGATTGATTATGTAAGCCTTCTTCTGAGGGCTGTGTGCTACAAGACAACCTGTAAATAAGGATGTAATATAATCATATAATAATTGGCTGAAGTCCCTGTTCACGTCACTTTTTCTGTCCCCAAAGTCTTGTGTGGTAGAATAGTAGCTAGGGGGCAAGGGTCAAAAACAGGATCCACAAATACTCATGCCGCGGTCACCATGGCAACCGCCCTTCCTGATAAGCATCACTTCTCACAACACATACAGTGGTGCCTTGCAAGACGGATTTAATTCGTTCCGCGAATCAATTTGTTTTGCAAAAAAATCATCTTGCGAATCGCGGTTTCCCATAGGAATGCATTGAAATTTCTTTTTCTGCCCATAAGGTAAAGGTAAAGGGACCCCTGACCATTAGGTCCAGTCGTGACCGACTCTGGGGTTGCGCGCTCATCTCGCATTATTGGCCGAGGGAGCCGGCGTATAGCTTCCAGGTCATGTGGCCAGCATGACAAAGCCGCTTCTGGCAAACCAGAGCAGCACATGGAAACGCCGTTTACCTTCCCGCTGTAGCGGTTCCTATTTATCTACTTGCATTTTGACGTGCTTTCGAACTGCTAGGTTGGCAGGAGCTGGGACCAAGCAACGGGAGCTCACCCCGTCACAGGGATTCGAACCGCCGACCTTCTGATCAGCAAGCCCTAGGCTCAGTGGTTTAACCACAGCGCCACCTGGGTCCCTTTTCTGCCCATAGGAACACATTAATTAAATGTCAATGCATTCCTATGGGAAATTGCGATTCGCAAGACGAATTTTTCGCAAAATGAATTCGTCTTGTGAATCACCATCAGATCGCAAGACGCATTCGTCTTGCGAAAAGTTCGTATTGCAGGGCATTCGTATTGCAAGGTACCACTGTACTTCAAAATATGTTCCAGAGGCAGAACCACCAAAGCACAACATGAAGTTAGGCCTGGAAATGGCACACAAAAAGGAGGTCCCCTCGAGGTTCCTTTTCAGTGTCTCCAAAGAGCTGCCTGGAAAATGTGGATGAGGCAGGATAGATCCTTTTACTTTAGAATGTACTGTAGGGATACTCAGAGCAGAGACTGAACTAAAAGCACAGCAGCTGAGGGCAGGAAACAGCAGGAAAATTAAAAGCTGCTGAAACCACTCCGATTATAAATTCAGACCAGCTAACTGCTGTGCCTGGGAGCGCATGATCAACAAGACGAAAAATACTGTTGCAATTAGTCTCTGCACACCAGTGGAATAGCACTGCCTATCTAGAGCCTGTTTTGGAATGCAGAACATTTTAACAGCTCCTTCATAGAAGTTCCTGGACAATTCCTTTGGAATAATGCAGTCCAAATGGTGACTTGCTTATAAAGCTAAGGTTAAAGGGACCCCTGACCATTAGGTCCAGTCGTGACCGACTCTGGGGTTGCATGCTCATCTCGCATTATTGGCCGAGGGTGCCGGCGTATAGCTTCCAGGTCATGTGGCCAGCATGGCAAAGCCGCTTCTGGCAAACCAGAGCAGCACATGGAAATGCCGTTTACCTTCCCACTGTAGCGGTTCCTATTTATCTACTTGCATTTCGACATGCTTTTGAACTGCTAGGTTGGCAGGAGCTGGGACCAAGCAACGGGAGCTCATCCCGTCACAGGGATTTGAACCACCGACCTTCTGATCAGCAAGCCCTAGGCTCAGTGGTATAACCCACAGCGCCACCTGGGTTGTATATGCACTTCTAAATTGCTCAGCTTGATGCAAAGGTGTGTTTGCTTTCAGCAAGCTGAGGTTTTTTTAAAAATAAAAAACGCAGCATAGAACCACGTAAGTTAAATTAAATTGATATAAGCAGACAACCGACACTACTATTTGTATATGGACAAACATACAAAAAAGTCCCCTTTCCCCTAAATGGAAAGCCACAGAAGAGCCACAGCAGGTATGTGTTTTGGCTAGCCATGGGGGGGGGGGAGGGTCAATGAAAGCTGCAAAGGCAAAGCACAGCATGCTGTATGTGTGAGAAAGTTTAGAACCATGTGGAACATGGAACACAGAGCATTACGCATAGCTGCCAAGTTATCCCTTTTTTTAAGGGATTTTCCCTTATGCTGAATAGGCTTCCTCGCGAGAAAGGGGAAAGCTTGGCAGCTATGGCATTACGACTATCAGAGCAATCCAAGCCCTGTTGCTTGGGGTGGGAGGTTGGATTGAGCTGAGCTCTGCTTGCTAATCCAGCCTCCATCCAGTCACTGCCGACAGAGTGGCCCAAGGGACACGCCACCAGTACAGCACTTCCCTTTCCAGTAAAGGGTAAAAAATGCCATCCAGCCAGATCCTCACTGGAAGTGGAAGAGCTTGGAGCAGGCCATTATGAGCTTGGAACAGGCCATTATAGGGATGCTGAGTGGGAGGGATAAAAATAGCCTGGATCCCAAGCCAGTTTCACTGATATGACAAGATGCCATCTGGCCTTATATGAGCCCAATCACTGTACCACTTCTAGGCTGGTGCAGCAATCTTCATGCCACCCACTTTCTACCCCAACAGCTGTAGCTCAGTGGTACAGTACCTGCCTTGCATGCAGAATGTCCTGAGTTCAATCATCAGCATACCCATGTAGGGTAGGAGAGACCCTTGTTTGAAACCCTGGAGAGCCACTGCTAATCCGTGTTGACAATAGATGGACCAGTGGTCTGACACAGCATTGGGCAGCTTCCTGTGTTCTTCACCCTGCACAGCAGGGCTGTGGGTGCAGTAGTTTGAACTGTACTGGAAGTTGGGAAGGAGACAAAAGTGTTGGCTAGAGAGCAGGGTCCGTGCTTGTAAATTGTTGGGAAGAGATAATTTCAGTTGATGCAGCTTGTCCTGCCTCAGTGTTTTGGGGGACAGAAATACCAGACCTGTCAACCGCCTCTCTTCTGTGCAGTTACTAAAGATTCAGAAAGGTTCAGAAACCTCGTCCTCTCTGGTATTTCACCATGAGCTATAAAACTGTGACCGCCTACTGGCATTAATAATAATCCTCCTTTCAAAAGAGGGAGCCGTGTTAATTGGAGCAGTAAGAGCAGCTCTGCAAGTGCAAGACCTTAAACTGGTTTAGAAGGAGATTTGTGCTCGTTGCTGTTATGAGATGTTGGGGGAGAGCTTTAAGCTTTTCTTCCCCTAATTAAAAAAATCCATTTGTAAAAGAAGTTGGTAGTTACTGTGCACTGAAAGATAACTGTATCCATCAAGGACAGCCTTTAATCTCACAATTAGGTCCATGCCTACAAGCAGGCCAGCTCAAGATATTTTGCTGCCTGAGGCAGAGCAGCAGAGAGCTCTTTCCTCCGGTGTCAGGGTGCACAGTTCCCAAGGCTGGTTAAGTTATTTGGGCACCTGAGGCACAAAATCCCACAGGCACCTTTCTCCCTCCCCAGCAGTACAAATGCAGTACAGTGGTACCTTGAGTTACAAACGCCTCAGGTTACAAACGCCTCAGGTTACAAACTCCACTAACCTGGAAGAGTTAGTTACAGGTAGGTAGCCGTGTTGGTCTGACGTAGTTGAAACAAAATAAAAAAATTCCTTCCAGCAGCACCTTAAAAACCAACTAAGTTTTTATTTTGGTATGAGCTTTCGTGTGCATGCACACTTCTTCAGATACACTGAAACAGAAGTTGAGAACTTTGCCCCAGGATGAGTATGGAAATCATGTGCCGGCGGCACGGCGGCAGCAAGAAGCCCCATTAGCAATAGCATGCCTCTAGTTAAGAACAGTTTCAGGTTAAGAACAGACCTCCGTAATGAATTAAGTTCATAACTAGAGGTACCACTGTAATAATAAGTTAAATAACCATCGATTTGATGCCCTTTCATGTCACCTAAAACTAGCTGCCTAAGGCAGCTGCCTCCTTCAGCCTAATGGCAGGGCCCACTCTGTACAAGACCCCCAGGCTATAAATACTTCTTTGAGAAGTTGTTGTTTTCAGCTTTAGTAGTTAATTAACGTACTGAGAATTCTAAAACAGAAGGTTGGCCATGGTAGGCTTAGCTTGTCCTTTGACTTGGGCATATCTAGTGCCCAGTTTCTTCTTCTCCTTCTTTGAATAGGAGAAATCTGTGTTGTGTTATAATCTACATTTGAAAGACCAGCTCAGTTTGTGGCGTGGTGCACAAGGACCTGCTGTCTGGAGGTAGAAGACCCAAAGTCCCCTTGAACATGCAGAATTAGCTGTACAATCATTTGGCCTATTTTCCCATATGGGTTGTGTAAATATTAATATATTATGAAGCCGCTTGGAGAACTTTGAAAGGCTAGAAACTAGCTGTAGAAGACCAAATGTAGCAGGCGACTCACAGTCAAAAGGTGAACATTTGCAATTTGTCACATCAGCTTTCAGTTGGTTGCATGTAAAGCAAACCAGCCCTCATGTAGTAGAATTTGTTTCACGGACTATCATGTCTTCTTGTTTAAGGTTTTCTGTGATAGACAGCAAGGAGCAGCTAATCAACTGTCTAGGTAGATGGATTATGTCTATCTAAGCCAGTGATGGGCAACCATTTGAGCTTGGTGTGTCAAAATTCGCCAAAAAACTGAGCATAACTTGGGTGGTGTGTCACTTCGAGAGAAAAAACCATAATTTCGTGATATTTAAATAACAAAAATGTATCATTGTTTCCCCTTTTAAAAAGGAAAAGGGGGAGAGAAAAAATTATTAAAGTTTTTTTAAAAAAAAATTCAAAAAAAAATGTTAAAAGAGGGGGGGGGGAAATAAGGCAAAACCCAGAGGTATTTCCCAGTGGGACTCTGGGCTCAGGCCTTCCTCCAATGGGTCTGCTGCTGGGGAGGTGGGCTTGGGTTGGGCCTGTGCCTCCTCGTGGCCCTCTTCAGCCCACCTCTCCCTTCACTCGGCTATGCTTGCGTGGCAGCGGGACAACAGGGAAGGGGTTTCAACTTACTTGGGTGTCTCTTCTTTCTTCCTGGGATGGCAGAGAGGTGGTGGCGGTGGCAGCAGCGAGGTCAGGGTCAGGGTTCTTCTCTCTCCTCCAAGGGCTCCCTCCTCTCCCTTGAGGTGGGGGCAAAACGGACGGCAACGAGCGGGCCCCTGTTCTCCTTTGCCTTGTTTTCCCTTCTTTTCTCCCTCCTATTTGCGGGGGCGGCGGCAGCGGGGCCAGGGCTTCCTTTTTCCTCCTCCGGCCTCTGGAGTGCCTTGAGGCCGTCCGTCAGGTTCACGGGTTGTGGGTGGGTCCAGCAGCTCCCCAGTTGCTGCACTGGTGGCCCAGTTTTGGTGGCTCGGGAGCCCGTTCAGCAGCTCCTGCAGCGCTGGTCACTTCCAGGAGCTCCACGGCTCCATGCCAACCACCATCTTGGCTCGCCGGAAGTCCACAAGGCCCCCAGAGATGCATTGCCTGCGGCATTCCGCCGCCGGCCGGAAGTGAGATCTCAGCATGCGGCCGCGTGTCACTGAAAATGGCTATGTGTGTCAGTGCTGACACGCGTGTCATAGGTTCGCCATCACTGGTCTAAGCCAAGGATAGGGAGTCAGCCCACCCTCTACCCTCCACCACTGATGTTGTTAGGTTACAATTTCTAATGTCTCTGTTCATTGACCAAGCTGGCTGGGATTCATGAGACTGGAGTCTAACAACACCTGGAAGTCCACAAATTCCCCATCTCTAATCTAGGTCCACCTCAAAAGCAGTTTCCTCTGATCTGAAGTTGAGATGCATGCCCCAGTTCACTGTCCAAATAACTAAGTTAGAAAATACCCCTTTTCTCCTCTTTATTTTTGAGCTGGTAGAAATCTGTATCTCTTTGGTAGTTTTTTGTTTTGTATTTCATACACCTTCTACATTATTTTATACAAAATCTAATGAAAGTAGTTTCCGCCTGTATCTGTGCAGCCATTCTCTGTGGGGGGATTCGTGAAGGAGGATTGCAAGGGCTTTTAAAATTATTCCAGCTTAATATGTACAATCAGGAAGAAACTGTCCACTTGGATAGCTGCACAGCCCCCTTTATCTAAAGCTTGTTCTTATAAATGGAAATTTTCTTACACTTCTTTATATCATGAGCAGAAGTTACAAAGATGTTTGCCTAAACACAGCATTTAAAGGGCAGGTCAAATGCATAGGTTGGAACTGGCATTTCATTATAAATTTGGGCATATAACTAATATGTGTATAATTCAGCAAATTTGTTCATGTCCTGCCAGTTTTCTGGTCATGCAATGTAATTTAATAACACTGTAGACACATTGAGGATACAGACTAATTGCATGCATCTTTCACTTAGATTAGGCTATAATTATTCAAAATATGAGTTTGCATTATTACTTGCTCTTTGGCATAATTTAAAGAGAATGCAAGGATCCTCTTCAGCAGAGTAAGCAGCAGCAGCATCTAAGACTTTAGGCCAGGCACCCCCAAACTGCGGCCCTCCAGATGTTTTGGCCTACAACTCCCATGATCCCTAGCTAACAGGACCAGTGGTTGGGGAAGATGGGAATTGTAGTCCAAAACATCTGGAGGGCTGAAGTTTGGGGGTGCCTGCTTTAGGCCTTGAGTCGGAAAAGTTGCTGAGGTATTTGGAAGTTAAATGTGCTGAAGCCTAAAATACCAAGGAGGCACACAAACACAGACATCTTAACTTTTATCAAACTTCATGATTTCTTGCTTTTCTCTAGATCATCGAGAAACTGACTAGCGTATTTTAAATTAGTTTTATACTCTGGTCAAAATGTATTGGCTTGTCACAAACTGTGTTCAGGGAATTTAAATGTGAAGCATGCCAATTAAAACTTTTGCAGACTTGGCTAGTGTCAGGGGGACTCCCTACAGGGAGCCTCCCCCCAGCATCCTGACCAGCACTTCGCCCAGCGACAGTGTTAGCAGCGGGTCAGGGGAAAGCGGAATGGAAGGGGGAAGGCTCAGCAAGGCATCAGAGCCCTAGCAACGCTCCAGAGAACAGCTGGTGGAAGAAGGGCTCAGCGATGTATCGGAGCCCCTGCACCACTCTGACCATCTAGGGGAGGAGGGATGGCTCAGGGAGGCATCGGAGCCCAGGCACTGCCCCAGCCAGCGAGGGGAAGAAGGGACACCGCTCCTTCCAGCACCCGAATTGAGGCGCACGCCCAAACGCAGTGTGAAGGGGCAGCGTTTCGGGGTGCCCCGGTTATTATGCTGGCCCCGAAGCTGACGGGCACCATTGCCGGGTTCTGAGAGTGACTAGGTGGTCATGTTTTCTGCTATCTTTGCACTGTAAATAGTATGCGCAATAAAACCTTTAAATACACAATGGAATGGGATGTCTTTACTCGGGAGTAGCCGCAACAACTCCCTGACAGGTAGTATGGGGCTGACTGGCAAGAGCAGGCATCCCCAAACTGCGGCCCTCCAGATGTTTTGGCCTACAACTCCCATGATCCCTAGCCAACAGGACCAGTGGTCAGGGATGATGGGAATTGTAGTCCAAAACATCTGGAGGGCCGAAGTTTGGGGATGCCTGGGCAAGAGAGACAATGCAGGGCAGCAGATGTGACACACTCACACGCATTCACTGCATGTTGTTAATTACATTCCTTCTCCTGGATTTCATATGTAATGCCCTGATAATATTTGGGCATATGTGCTCCTTAAATGAGAAGTTCCCATTGAAAGACAGCACGAACTTTATGGTCAAGCTTGACCACTAATGAAGGGTTTCTGTTGGACAAAAATACACTTCGGGGTCACCATCTGTAGATCAAAGCTCTGTATTGGAATTGTCTCTAAGACTCCACCCCCCCTCTTCTTCTTTTTGCACCCTGGGCTCCTTCGAGAGAAAGGGCAGGATATAAATTTAATTAATTAATTAATAGAACACAACATTTCCACCATGGAAAGATGTTACATAAATATTAAACTTGCATTTGGACCCCTTCTGGCTCCATCCCACCCCCTTCTGGCTCCATCCCACCCCCAGTTAAAATACTAGGGCATGAAATGCGATCTTTCTTTATTCCATTCCTCAGCAGTAGTCAGAGACATAATTTAGTCCATAGTGCTATTCCATAGCTCATAATTAAGTTGTTATATCCTTTTATCTTAGAAGCCTGGAGTAATCTGATAATCACTCAGTGACTACCTAGATCAGGGGTGTCAAACTCAAATTCATCGGGGGCCGCATCAGCAGTTTGGTCACCCTCAAAGGGCCGGTTGTGTCTGTAGGACTATGTGTCCACTCTTTATTATCATAAATTATTGTCACTGCATTCAATTATTACTGTTTTTTGTAATAATGTAAGCTCATTCCCACCCCCACGCGGATCACATTCCTGCGTCGTGGCACGTGTGTGGGAGGGGATGTAAACGAGGGAAATTTGAACAAAAGGTGGGGATCGACGGCTTGGGGGGGGGGCTCAACTAAACCTTCGGCAGGAAGGAGAAAGCCACTGCTGGGATTGAAAACCTGCAGATGGAAAGAGGGCTTCCCTCTCCCGCCCTGCGCACACCCAAACCCCGCTAGGCAGGATGCCACACGCTGCAACCCACCCCATGCTTTGGAGAGGGGCAGGAACATGCGGTGCAGCGCCAACTCCCTGCTTTGCTTTTGCATCCTCCCTCCTCAGCGCCAGAGTCCCTTCCCCTCGCGCTGAGGGAGGGCAGCGGATTTCCCGAGGAGGAAGGTGGCGGCAGCCCCAGCGGATGTGCATCTTCGCCTCAGAGCTGCTCTTCCCCCCACCCGCGCTGTTGTCATCTTCGCCGCCACCTCTCCCTACCGGGACTGCAGGCAGAGGAGGCTTGAAAACCTCCCCCCCCCAAAAAAAATTCCCCTCCCACCTACTCAAACCGCGAGGCGACTCCATCTGGAGCCCTACATCACGAGGGGCTGAGAGGAGGCGGCGGCAGAGCGGGAAGAGCAGGAACCTGTGCCGTCGTTGCTGCCTCCCTCCCGGCCGCCCCCCGGGGAGCAGCTCCGCCGGAACTGAGAAGCCAAAGAGCGGCTCGGGGGTGGGGGGCAGAGCAAAAGCCAGGCACCCTCCCGAGTGTCTATGAGGAGAAAATGGGGGAAGAGGGAAGAGAAACCTGGCTCCATCAAGAGAGTGACTGTTGCGCTTTGCCTACTTCCCCCTCAGGCTCACTCCGTGTCCCTTTCGCCCGCTCGCTCGCCCACCTCCCGGATGCAGCCGAGGAGAGGAAGGGAAGCAGCGGGCGGCGGCTCCCCAGTGCCGCCTCACTCGCTCTCAGAGACAACAACAAAGCCCGCCAAAAAAAAATCCAGCGCTGCTCTGTCCCGGCACCAACTTTGCCGGCGGCGCCTGTAGGGCTTTCCTACCTCCTTGGCGGGCTTCCTCCTCCTCCTCCTCCTGCATCTCACTTCCCCATCTGGCCGCTGAGCCACTGCCTCCCTCAGCCTCATTCGAAATTGAAATTCCCTGGCCAAGGCCGTCAGCGCGGCTCCAGCGCCCCGGCCTCCACCTGCAGCCCCGCCTCCGGTTTTGACCCTCGGCCAATCGCAGGCTCCAGAACTACTGTCAGCAACTACTGTCAGCAGCTACTGTCAGCAGCGGCTACGCGGGCCACATGATGAGGTCTGGCGGGCCGGATTAGGCCCCCGGGCCTTGTGTTTGACACCCGTGACCTAGATAATGGCTACTTTGCAATTACCAACTTATAGCTTGGCTATTTGTGAAATTAAAAAAAGAAGAAGATACTATGATATCTCGAAGGAGTGGTATGGTACAGCTCTTCTAACCATTTCTACTTAGGCTGATGAATAGAACTGATAAGGGGGGGAATGCTAATGTCTTTCCATGGAAGGAAATTAAGATGTTTCATCTAGTCATTTCTGGCTTTATTTAAAATGTTATTTGTGCTTAGGGGGAATGAAATTGAACAAGGGTGTGATGAACTGAGGTTTTCAGTGGTGAATGAAATGTAAGATGGTGGAGAATTTGTGCCCACAGTGCTGACTAGAGTAGGGAAGAGGAAGAGAGGAAGAAACACATGGAGACAAGAATTGGATGAAATCAGCCAGCTTTCATAATATCTGGGCATGGCCAATGGTGTTGTGGGTGGGGATGTGTGTGCAACTCAAAGACTTTTTTAAAATGAAGATCAGGATGCATCTTTGGCCATCAGTTGATCATTTGATGGCTGGAGAGAGGACTGTAATCCCCCTGCTTGGTTGATCCACAGCTGAGATGAGGAAGAGGGGCTCTGTGCTGAATGTGTCTGCTGGTGGGTATGTCCTCTGTTCCTGCATGAGAAGGTGTGAGGTGACCACACCCACCACTAGCATGGGGCCCTTGGAAGGTTGGCCAAGAGCAAATGCAACCCCCAAACTATAATCAATTCTTCTACTGTTTTGTTTGGTGAGCCAATTAGTCATGCATGAGTTTGGAGGATGGCTCTTCGAAAGAAAACATACCTGCAGCAGTAGGAACCCTTGATGTGTGTTTTTTTCCCAGAATGCCAATGGCATAGCTTTCAAATATCCCTGACAGAAACTAGAGTATTTGGTGCACTGCCTAAAAGTAAGTCTTGCTATATCACTGCTGCAACAAGGCTGGATCCAGAATGGCATATACAGCGGCAGAATTTTGCCAGCCTAGATGTCTTCAGAAAGTTCATAGAAAGTAGGATATGATGGTGATGATATACATGTATTCCCCTCCCACTGGTTAATATTTAGCTTCTCTCAAAAACCTTAGATGAGGTTTTGGTGTTGTTGTTGGGGTTGTTGTTGTAGTTGTTGTTGTTGTTGTTGTTGTTGTTGTTGTTGTTGTTGTGTTTTGCTTTCCTGGGTAGTTTCCACTGACATGCCCATTGCTGCTGGAAGGGCTTTACTTTGCATGCAGATGGTTCCAGGTTCAAACCCTGGCATCTCCAGGTAGGGCTGGGAATGTTTCCTGTTTGAAAACCTGGAGAGTCACTACCCATGTGAACTACTGAATTAGCTGGACCAGTGATCTGATTCAGTATAAGGCAATTTCCCATGTTCCTTTAAAAAAGTTTATTTTGTGCTGATGGCCACTATAAAAATATACTTGGTTAATAAGTTCTGTAAGTTAATTATGCATTGTGTGAAGTAGGCCTTCTGTTCCTTTTAGGGTCTGTAAGTGAGATGACTTAGGGTCTGTAAGTGAGAAAGTTCACACATGCAATGAATGCAAGTGACAAGATGCTAGTGAGGCACCTACTAAAGGTAAAGGGTAAAGGGACCCCTGACCATTAGGTCCAGTCGTGACCGACTCTGGGGTTGCGCGCTCATCTCACATTATTGGCCGAGGGAGCCGGCGTATAGCTTCCAGGTCATGTGGCCAGCATGACAAAGCCGCTTCTGGTAAACCAGAGCAGCACATGGAAACACCGTTTACCTTCCCGCTGTAGCGGTTCCTATTTATCTACTTGCATTTTGATGTGCTTTCGAACTGCTAGGTTGGCAGGAGCTGGGACCAAGCAACGGGAGCTCACCCCGTCACAGGGATTCGAACCGCCGACCTTCTGATCGGCAAGCCCTAGGCTCTGTGGTTTAACCACAGCGCCACCTGGGTCCCCTACTACCTACTACCTACTACCCTTCACTAAAAGAGATTTAGTAATATATATGCTTGTTGTTTCCCCTCCACCACCCTGCCCCCACTACAGCTCCAGAAACAGCTGTCTGAGCTGGATGAAGATGACCTGTGTTATGAGTTTAGACGGGAGCGTTTCACTGTACATCGCACTCACTTGTATTTTTTACACTACGAGTATGAGTCTGCTCCAGACAACACCGATGTAACACTGGTGGCTCAACTCTCTATGGACAGGTAAGAAATGCCATTTTATTATCCCACCAAGAACTCTGGAAAATGCAATTAGCACCAGCTAATGAGTTCAAGAAAATTTCACAAGGTCTTATGTCGGTGGGGAAAAGAACATTTGGGATTCAGTGACAGTAAATGAGTGCCATTTTCTTTCCTTCTTGTGGAAAGCACCAGCAGTTGTTTTGTACAGAAACAGGGACATGATGAGTCAGAGACTTCAGTGCTCAGGTGCAGGGTAGGAAGTTATGACCCTGGACGTGGCCTGATCTACCCTATTTGTAGTTAACTGTTCATCAACATCAGTTCCCCCAAATACACCATGTTCAAAGTGCTATACAGGATAGGCAACATAAGCACAGCAATTCATACTTATGGTACATGACAATGCTGTATAGCAATGTCAATCCAGCCATTATAGTTCATTTAAAATACATCAAAAGTATAAATGAGCGTAAAAAAAAACATGTGGTGAGTCAGGAAAGGAAAGAACCTAGATAACATTGATTGGTGACTCAAGCAGAGGGTTTTTGTTAGTTCTCCCTTACCTTCTGTACCATATGACATACTTCACTTGCTTCGACTCATAGCTGGGAGTTTTACAAAATAGGTTCTTTGTTCTACAGCATATGTGGACCTCTCCATTTGGTCCATAAGGGTGTTTAGGCCAAGCCATGCCCACCCTGGTGCCATATATGATGTTTGGAGTGCGATATGCAAAAGTGAGTCTTGGATTAAAGGGGTTTTGATGCTTGAAAAGCCCCTTGAGTAGTGCTTCTCAAGGGAAGGAGGCACACTTGTCCTGCACGGGTGGGGCTGGAAATCAAGTTCTGGCCCACTAGCTAGATCCTCTTCCACATGCTCCTGTCCTAGAGCTCCCGCTGTCCTTGATACCCCATGCTTGCTCCTTTTTCTGTCTTGCTTTTGCTTTGGGCACATTCGTATTTTTCTTTGAGCAGAAGCTGTATTGAGCTGGCAATTCTTATCCTGTCAAATTTAGTTTTTAAGCGGCTGCATCGCGAGAGCCTGGGTAAACCCGAAATGTGCATTCACAGAGATTTCGAGCAGCCTGTAAAATGTGCATCACTTCTGTTCAGAAACCAAGAGCATCTCATCTGAAATGCAACATCAGAATCCCCCCATCCTGGGGCCCTCCTTCCTCCCTGCTGTTGGTAGAGTTAGTTCTAGGAAGGAACATTAGGCAGAGCACATACCTAGCAGAACATGAGGCATGTGCAACACCTCTGTCCCTCTGGTTGACTACAAAGAAAGGTCAGTGTTCCTCCACAGGGAGACCCTAGGAACTTCAGCTGACTAAATGCATGCTGATTTGCTGTAGAAACGAGCATAAGCCCACAAAAACCACTGCACTGTTTGGCTGCTAGCTTATGCATCTAGCAGATTCAGTCATCATTCGCCACGTTCACCAGCGCCTGTTCTATTGATTTTTAATTTGGAAAACATTTCTTGGGGTGGTGGGCTTTTGGGGCTTTCATGTATGCCTTTTGAGTTAAACAAAGACGAAGAAAAGAATCTCACACAAATCCTTTGTGAATGCCACAATGAATTAGGGAAGGAAATGAGGCTGTGTATGTTTTCCCTCCAGGATTTTAATTCAAAGGAGCGAACTGCAGCTCAGCACTGTTTTGCTGGCAGCAATGCAGCAGTTGAGCATCTGTTTCGCTTTTTTGGATCCATGCAGGGAACACGCTGTATTGATAGGCAGGGATGCCCATCTTTATTCAGAAAGGAGAAAACAATTGGCCTCACATGAGAAAAATAATAATCTTTCCACGCACTGTTAGTAAGTTGTTGTTATTCATTGATTCAGGTTGGAGATTCTCTCTTTCAGCTAAAATCAATAAATAATATCCCTACCAAAGAAGCATTTTGCCATTTTATTTCCTCTTGCACCTTTCAGTTGTTTTTCACTATCTTTTTTAAACTGTTTTTCTTTATTAAATTCCTCCCACAACACTTGTATTGTGTGTTATTGTCATTGGCAAGGAGAGGTGCAAATACTAGTAATAGATGAGGCTGTAGCATTTGTTCTTTCAGTGAATGCTGTGAAGAGAGTGGGCTGGATGCTATGAAATATCTCTCCTCACCACCATCCGTAGCAGAGCTATTTCGCAGTGCTTGTGCAGCACAATCCCTGGAAGTGTTGCTGCTTCATGGTCAGTTGATGTCGCTGTGCTGGCCTCATCTAGAGGGCAAATCAACAACATGCTTGGCCTATGGGGTCAGTGCTTTGGGGTGTAGACCTAAGAGAAGACTTTCTCATTTTTCTAATCCTAAATTCAGTTCTCCACACTTCTGCAACAATTTGTGATTTTTTTTAAAAAAACACAACCTCGTGTAAATTCATCAGCATTTTAGTGTGATTTTTTCCCCTAAAATACATGCCTGTATGCAGTTTTACGAAGTGATGCTTCTCAATATAATGCATTTTTGTATCTTATTTTCACTGATACATACATTTTCATGCACATTTTACTCTAGTATATCACTTCTGTACACATTGTTTGACTGGAGGACTGCATTGAAACATTTGGGAAGGTGTGAGTTTTGAAGGCTGGACTGTGCTGTGTTTCCAAGATTGTTTCAAAAAGTGCAGATTTGGTAGATAGATTCACCTATAAAGGCATGTTTAACCTACCCATTCCCGTGAGACACCATTGCTGCAAAATACCATCCCCTGTAGCGCTGATCAGCTGTTGTGGAGGAGACAGAGTGTCAACTTGAATTTTTGCAGTCCGCAACAAATCATGCCAATTCTATGGCCCTCTCCACAAGCCCAGAGATGGTGGTTGCTGAATGATAGTGTTATGTACTGAGCTGAATCATAGAACAATAGGATCCAGAATCCGCAACCTGATTGGCCTGCAGGAGCAGCCAATCAGTCTGCTGGCAGAAGTCAATCCACAAACTGATTGGCCCACAGGTGTAGCCCTGAAGTAGCCAATCACGCAAAGCCCATTGTGTAAATAATGTATATAAGCAGATGGCTTGGGGAAAAGGGCATTCTTCTCTTCTTCTCCTTGATGACTACGAGCTGAATAAAGAGCATGAAATTCACTCTCGACTCCGAGTATATTTCAGATAGCATTTGGAGGACCAACAATCTGCCTAGGCATTGAATCGCCAAGCAGGCCAATGAAATACCACCCAGGTAGTAATCCTATATCCTTCCACTCCTGCAGATAAACTGTTGCAGTATGTCAGACACCCAGAAAGGGCCCGGGGACTCTGCTAGACTTTTCCATGCCCACACTGAAGCAATTGGGAGCTTTATCTGATATCGGTTCCATCCATCTATGCTGATTGTCTGCTTTTTGTTGCATAATAGGGAAGAGAAATCCACTGTGCTTTTTACTGTATTGCTTAACAGCAGCATATGTTTTATTTATAATTCCTATCACGGGCTGGTTAAAGCTTTGAACATACCTTTTGGGGGATTGCTTTTATTTTTATCTATCAATCTCTATTTCTAATTTAAGTGTGTGTCACACCCAGTAATAACCTTCATTTCAATAATAGATTAAAAAAAGAGAGAAAGTAATGATTCAGGTGTAGACTAGCAAACGTAATCTCTGGTATCTAGGGAAGCAAAGCTTCTTGGATGTCATCAGGATCATTCAGAACTGCAGGGGAAAGCTATTAATGTTGAAATCAGCATTTATATTTGCCAGTTTGAACATGTTGTTTCTTTCTGCTGCACAGCTTAGGAAAGATGGCGGGAGAAAAAAAAGTATTATTTTTTATTACTGTGATGAAGAAAAAAAAGATTATTGTGCCTCATATAAACATTAATAGGCAGGTTATAGTAGTAGGGATTTGGGAGATGCAGAAGAAAATCTAACTGCCATGTCTTGATATTTTAGGGGGACTGGGATTTATTTTTGCTGGTTTTTCTGCTTAGATCAGGCATCCCCAAACTGCGGCCCTCCAGATGTTTTGGCCTAAAATTCCCATGATCCCTAGCTAACAGGACCAGTGGTCAGGGAAGATGGAATTGTAGTCCAAAACATCTGGAGGGCCGACGTTTGGGGATGCCTGCTTTAGATTAATGAAATAAGAGGGTTTGGTATACCAAACACTTGTTCACATCCTTATGGCTGCTCTAGTTATTCTTGCTACAGCGGATGGGGACCGTTACTAGGCAAGATTTAATTCAGCGATATACATGGGAAATGTTATGTTGTAGATTATGGGGGGACCCGCCCCCTAAACCCTGAAATTTAATAATTGGTAGGATTTTGATTATTTGAAGGGAAGATTGCAGGCCAGTGGAAAAAAATACAGGCTAAGCTTCCTATCCAAGCCAGGGCCTCACTTGGGATAGAGGCATTAACATGACAAAAGGTGTTGGTGGCCCATCAAAGGGAATTCTTGGACCTGGACAGAGGTTGCCATGGTGATGGGGTGTGTGTTTGAGGTGTCAGGAAAAGAGAGTCTTTAGAGCAAGGTGTGATGGAAAGAAGGAGGGAGAGAAAAGACTGGGATCCATCTTGGGCAGGCTGGTTGAAGGCTGGCTAGGAGAGATGCCTTTGACTCCAGGGCTGCAGTGCTGTGCTGCAAGTCCCTCTTGAAATGACCATGCTAAAAGATCTGGAATCCCTTCATGCAGACTGAAGGTGTAAATAGGTGAATGAAACATATTTCTTAAAGCTATGGCAGTCTCTACCGTGTCTCAATTCTCCAAAGGAACACAGACCCTGGGTGAGTGCCTTGAACCCCCTGGTATCTTGCTACAGAAGTAAGGGTGGTACCCAACTTCTGTAACAGTTATTGGCTTTACATTTGTTTCTCCTTTTAATTTAATTTAAACACCATTCAGCTACACATACAGAAGAACTTCCTTATGTGATGGAAGCCCACCACACTCTGCCCCTTGGAGTGTGTTCACACATGTAATCAGTGGCTAGTTTTCTTAAACATTTACCAAGGAGGGAAAAAATAGCAGAGCCTCAAGTCACCCTTGAGAGCAGCCTGCCAGCAAGTTCAGTTGCCACAAATGCCTCCCCCCCAAAAAAACTTTTCACCTCCAGCTTGGCAACTGGAAGACCACAGGCATCTTCCAGAGCTGAGATTAGGTTCACTGGTGGCCACTTACTGACCCCTGGGTAAAGATTTATTAATTTGCCTCAATCCATTCCAATGTTCACTTGCACTTTTGTCTGGTAGTTTCCATTCTGCTGCAATTGTTTTAATTTTGCACAGTTGGTTCTTCTGTTTTGTCATCAGCTGATGCATAAATACCCTTTTATTATACAAATGTCATACAGTATGATAGACACACATATATCAGCAATGTCTACAGATCAGTTATCTTATGTGTGTTCCATTTCAAAGTGGTCTTGTGGCACCTTAAAAGCAAAGTGGGTCTATGACTGCAATCCTAACCATGTCTACTCAAAAGCAATCCCCATTGCATTCAATGAGGCTTACTCCAAGGTAAATGGAGTAGCATTGCAGCCTGTCTCCCTATCTTGATTCCATAGTTCAATATAAAATTGTCACCCTGCATTGTTTTCCTCAGACAGACATCCGGGAGAGACAATTTAGCACCCTGTTGATATTTTGCTCTTTCTGTTCTAGATTGTAAGGATTCCTGTTGGCATATTAAACGTTTTACAGGCACTCATCTTCATTCAGTGCAATGCCACTTAATTACACATAGATCATTTTATTGCAACATTTTATTTCATAAATACATATTTTATACAGAAAATGGTTGCATGCATTTATCTGCTAAAACATAAAACTGTTAATTTATGTTCTAAATACTTATACTAAACATGATGTTGTGTTTGACAGCTTGAAATCTGTTTTTGTGCCATGTAAAAAAGAACAATAATGAGGATGTGTTCCATTGGTTTTTAAATTCACAGTACAAGGGGGATTGAATAGGTCTGTATAGGCTGCCACTAGCAAATAACTAGAAGTTATAAGTCAACAACTTCAGTGGGGGGGGGATAATAATAATAATAATTTATTATTTATACCCCGCCCATCTGGCTGGGTTTCCCCAGCCACTCTGGGCAGCTTCCAACCGAATATTAGAAACAGTACAGCATCAAACATTAAAAACTTCCCTAAACAGGGCTGCCTTCAGTTGTCTTCTGAAAGTAGAATAGTTACTTATTGCCTTGACATCTGCTGGGAGGGCGTTCCACAGGCCGGGTGCCACTACCGAGAAGGCCCTCTTGTCTGGTTCCCTGTAACCTCACTTCTTGCAATAAGGGAACCGCCAGAAGGCCCTCGGTGATGGATCTCAGTGTCCGGGCTAAATGGTGGGGGTGGAGACGCTCCTTCAGGTATACAGGACCGAGGCCGTTTAGGGCTTTAAAGGTCAGTACCAACACTTGAATGAAATTTTTCTGGGACTGGAGCAAGGACACTCAATATTTTAAAACAAAGATTTAGGGGATAGATGGAGGCATAGCTGCCAAGTTTTCCCTTTTCTCGCGAGGAAGCCTATTCAGCATAAGGGAAAATCCCTTTTAAAAAGGGATAACTTGGCAGCTATGGATGGAGGGTGAAAGGGAGCAGTAAAATCCAGTTGGTTCCCCCCTCCTTGACAAAGAACCTTTAATTAAGGAACACAGATGAAGTGTACAGATAGCAAAGGAGATCACACCTTCCCATGTTAAAAGAACCATAATGCATCTATTTTTTCAATTTTTTAAAAAATTCACAGTAAGAAGCGGGTTTTAGTCCATGTTGACTGTCTCTAGCAACAAACAACTTCTATGGAGTAAAAAAAACAACACTTCTAAAAAAAGAAAATTGCTGAGGCACCTGTCAGGACAGCAGCAATTATACATCAATGAATATGTAAATAGTGTATATTGCAAAGCAATTTATGCATCTATTTATGTATAATGTGCCTATTTTTAAAAGAACTAAGGCAAGCATCATTCATAGCAAGAATTTGTGCCATAATGGGGGTCAAATGGGCAGGTGGAAATAAATCCACTTGAAAGTCTAGTCTTGATTTCAACAGATTCTTCTGACATCTCTACCCCAGCACATGCACATGATTTCAAAAAACAGAAAGACTTTATCTACGTTAACATCAGCAGCTAAGTACTTCAATTCTATGTAGCCACATCAGTGTGGTTCTAGTTGCTATTGAACAATGCTGGGTTAAAAAACACACAGTTGTTTTAAGGTTATCTGGGATTTTTAAAATTTTGTTTTTATTATATGTTGTCTACAGTTGGAAAGGTAATTAACAATTCTATATTATCATTATTATTACTGCAACTGCTTTGCAAACTCCACAGAGAAGCAGGAGCATCAAGGGGTGTTATTTGGAAAGAGCACTCTACCACTTTTTAGAAAAGAGGGAAGAAGTTAAATAAAAAAATTCCTTCAGTAGCACCTTAAAGACCAACTAAGTTTTTATTTTGGTATGAGCTTTCGTGTGCATGCACACTTCTTCAGATACAGTGAAATAGGGAAGAAGTTGTTACCCTCTACCATAATCCCACCCTGACTTTTCAAAGCATTAAAGAGCATCCAAACCATCAGCGTTTAACAGCAAAGTATGGCTGGTCAAATAAAAACTCAACAACACTGTGGACACATCCAACAGTAGTTCGCAAAGCTAAATCAGTGATAAACTGTCAGAATGAATGTTGAAACAGAAATTCAATATAAATTCAACTCCTTGTGAATTTACCACTTAATAACAACCAATAAATGTCCTAAGTAAATATTAGTAACCTAAGTAAGGCTCCCTGAAGTACCGCAGCTTCCCACAGCTGAGGGAAACTTTTATTTATATACAAAGCAGCATAGCTAAACAATGGTTTCCTTAGCAGAAAATACAACAGCAATGAATGAAGCAATACAATGTTAGTGGTAGGCACCTTCTCTCGAGTATACCATTGCCTTCCCCAACCTGGATTGTTGAGGATTACTCAACAGCTACTCAGCACAGTACCAGGTTGGGGAAGACGTAACAAACAGTTGCCTATTTTATTACTTACATGGTTTCATTCTTTCAAAATATTGAAGGTGATTTTTGCCTCTCCAATGATTCCAAGGGCCCTCATCTGCTGCATCTCCCCCTTCCTTGTTCTCTGTGATGGGACAAAATCTTTAAAATTAATATTTCTTTCATTTTAGAGAAGGTGTAAAATGTACCAGTTTTTAGTTGGTCTTTGAAGCTCCCATTTCGGAGACGGATCTCCAAGTGATCTTTCGACTTCAAAGTATCAACATATGTGGAAATATTTGCTTGGAGGTTTCCCAGTACAAGAGTTTAAACAGAAAAGGGGGGCATCCCAGTGGTAAAAATTTCCCTGTTCTAACCCTTCCTTTCTCCTCTTAGACTCCAGATGCTTGAAGCTATCTGCAAACACTGGGAAGGACCAATCAGCTTGGCACTCTACCTTTCTGATGCAGAGGCACAGCAGTTTCTGCGCTACGCTCAAGGCTCTGAGGTCCTCATGAGCCGCCACAATGTTGGATACCACATAGTGTACAAGGAGGGCCAATTTTATCCGGTGAACCTCCTACGGAATGTGGCAATGAAACATATCAGCACGCCATACATGTTCCTGTCAGACATTGACTTCTTGCCTATGTATGGACTCTACGAGTACCTCAGGTAAACACATGAATTGTTCTGACATGCAGGGTCACAGGAGGCTGCCTTATAGTGAGTCAAGCCATTGGTCCATCTAACTCTATTTTCTACAGTGACTGGCAGCAGCTCTCCAGGCTTTCAGACAGCGAGTCTCTCTCCGCCCTACATTTCATTTCATTTATTACTTATTTTTATTAAATCTGCCACCCTTCATCCGTAGATCCCAGTTCAGTTCACAACATAAAATTGCAATATAAAAAAAACACAAAATACATAAGAAAAATTGGGGGGGAAAGCCAACCCAAATCAATAATCTTCCCCTTCCACAGCACAATCAGCTAAAGGCCTAGTTAAAGAGGAACATCTTTGTCTGGCGCTCAAAGATGTATAATGAAGGTACCAGCTGAACCTCACTGAGGAGAGCATTCCACAAACGGCGAGCTACTGCAGTAAAGGTCCATTCTCATGTTAATACTCTCCACAGAGGCGGAGCTAGTTGCTCCGGCACCCAGAGCGGCACATATGCTGTGGGGCCAGGGGGCGTGGTGAGTGTCCTGGGGGCGAGACGCCCTTGGGGGGGGCAGAACGAGCTGCCCATGGGGGTGGAGCGAGCCGCCCATGGCGGGCTGCTTCCTGGGCGTGGGGGAGAGGGAGCCACACCGCTTTGCCAGCAGCCTTCCTCCCTTCCCTCTTCCTTTTGACAGCTCGGGGGAGGTTCCCCCCCCAAGCAGCCCGGGAGGGGGGGCAATGGTGTGCCACCCGCCTGCAACTCCCAAGTCTCCCCTGAGCTGTCAAAACAAAGAGGGAAGAGGGGAAAAGGCTGCCGGCAAGGTGGCGAAGCTCTGCCTCTTCCTCTGATGGCTCGGGGCAGGCTTGGGAGTCACGGGCGGGCAGCGTGCCGAATGTCACCCCCCTCAGTGATGACACCTGGGGCGGACCATTCCCCCCCCTTCCTCTGCCCCTGACTCTCCAGACCTCTCGTGGAGGAGGCACACAAAGAAGGGCCTCAGAGAATGATCTCAGGGTAGGTTCATGTGGAGAGAGGTGACCCTTGAGGTATTGCAGTCCTGAGCTAAATAAGGCTTTATAGGTCAAAAACAGCACTTAGAATTGGACCCGGAAACTAATTGGCAGCCAGTGCAGTTGGGCCAGAAGCAGTGTAATACAAGCTGTCTTAAGCAACCTGCCTGCCAAATTCTTCACTAGCTGAAGTTTCTGAACCTTCAGAGGCAGCCCTATGTATAATACATTGCAGTCATCTAACCTGGAGGTTACCAGACATAAGTTAGTCTATCCCTGCCCAGATAAGGCAATCTGTGCTACTGAGGATTCATTCATTCATTCATTCATTCATTCATTCATAATAGGCACTTTCATAAAATATGTTGAAGTGGCTTGCAACATACAAAATATAATAAAATCAGTTGATAAATTTCCATAAAGCATAATTAAATTACCCTGTGCCCCACCCATCCCGCAGCCACCAGGAAGCAAGAATATTATAGAATACTCAGTGCTCTATCACACAGAACAGTTTGTGATAGTAGAAATGGTCAAATTTAAATACAGTGGTACCTCTACTTAAGAATGACTCGACTTACGAATGTTTCTACTTACGAATGGAGCTCCGTCCGCCATATTGGATGCTGTTTAGATAGGATTTTTTCTACTTATGAATTTTTAGATAGGGTTGCTTCTACTTACGAATTTTTTCTCCCAATGCATTCCTTTGGGATTCGACTTACAATTTTTTTCGACTTACAAATGTGCGTTCGGAACGCATTAAATTCATAAGTAGAGGTACCACTGTATTACAAAACATGAATTTGTATTCAAAATTGTGAGTCTAGATAATATACTGTACTCCAAAGGGAGATTGTGAAAGTCTCTACTATGAGGCACTTTTAAACATTAAAATGCTCAAAAGCTACACTAAATGTACAATCACATCCTGAAATGGCATGGAAATGGACCTGGTGCCCCACAGGTCTCTCCCATCTCTGGTATCTATTCTTCTAGGATGTCTTTAACAAGAGGGGATGTGAAAAATGTTATTGAAGTTGTTATCTCCCTGACATACTGTTAACCCAGCACTGTACCTTGAAAATGGAGCTGTGATCCAAGCAGGTTAGATAAGTGATTGAAAGATAAGATCTTGTCAAAGCAGAATAATTACTACCCTGAACTTTGGAGGTGGGGGGAGGACTTCAATGTGTATGGTGGTATAGCAATAAATATGAACAATTTGGGTTTCGTGGTCTTCAGCCCTCTGCTCTATTTACACGGCTTCTCTTAACGAAGATTCCCCCCACCCTTTACCTTCTTCCAATACATGGAACAAGGAGGACACCATGTGGTCAGAAAAATGATCCAATATCCTTGATTTTCATGAGCTGCTTCTTTTAGAGAGGGTTGTTGTTGTTTTTACCCAACTTTTATCAAACCCTTTTTTACTCCTATTACATCTTGTTTTTCTGCCCATATCCATTTTAGTACAAGTGATAGAGTCTCCTGATAGATACTTTCCATTCATTATTTGCTGCCTGCAGTTTAGCTGAAAGTTTTATGAACCACTTCACTTTCTCCTGTTTTGGATTCCATGTTCCAGGACCACCTTGGCTAAGGACAATGTGTGCATTCTCAAACTCAGCTGAGCAGAATCTACAGTCCTTGCAACAGGCCCTGCTCAGGAGCTGTTTCAAATGCTTAGAGCCAGCAATTTCTGCACATTTGTGTGCAAGCACACACATGTTTATGTCAGCTCTGGAAAGTGAGAGGTGAGCTGTGTTTTGTGCCTTGGAGAGTCTTAGAAAAGTCTTCCAGTTCAAGGTGCTGAACACGCAAACCAACTTATTGATTAGAAAATAGATACTGAATAGAAAAACCATCTAATTTTAGGATGCTCCACTTTGGTCCTTTTCTGTCGCATCTTGAAATGTAGTTATTACATGTCAATTTGTGACTACTCTCTCTTTTGCTCCATTGCTTATGCCCTAACATAGAAGAATTCCCTTCCCCTGAAAGACCACATACCACTGGTGAAACAGTTCTGAGGGGGTAATATAAAATATATATTTTTTGGGTTATTCTTGAACAATTAAGTTACACTTTGGGTCTCCTGCACCTCTCTGTACCACTGCAGGTGTGAGGAGGAAATTGGAAGCTCATGATTTCATTTTTAACTAACAGTTAAACAGTTTAGCATTGTATCCAGTTTGTTAGTTATGCCCACAATTTATATACCGCTGAACTATGATTGCCTCTGAGTGGGTTACAAGGACACAGTACAAAAATATGCAAATCAACTTACACAAAATAGCATAACAAATACTGTGTTCAAAATATCATAGTGGATCCTAATACCACAAAATGAAATCCCTATTTGTCCTAGCCTATCCTGACAGAAAAGTAGGCAACAATACCACTTGAAAATAAACTCTATTATAATTCAATGATCTTTTACAATCTGGTTTGACTACATAGACTTACAAACTACATTTCCGAGCACAATTCAAAGTGTTGGTGCTGACCTTTAAAGCCCTAAACGGCCTCAGTCCAGTATACCTGTAGGAGCATCTCCACCTCCATCGCTCTGTCCGGACACTGAGGTCCAGTGCCGAGGGCCTTCTGGCGGTTCCCTCGCGGGGAGAAGCCAAGTTACAGGGAACCAGGCAGAGGGCCTTCTCGGTAGTGACACCCGCCCTGTGGAACGCCCTCCCACCAGATGTCAAAAAGAAAAACAACTACAAGACTTTTAGAGGACATCTGAAGGCAGCCCTGTTTAGGGAAGCTTTTAATCTTTAAGATTATTTTAATATTTTAATATTTCTGTTGGAAGCCGCCCAGAGTGGCTGGGCTGGGGAAACCCAGCCAGATGGGTGGGGTATAAATAATAAATATATTATTATTATTATGTTGTTGTTGTTGTTGTTGTTGTTGTTGTCTTCTACTAAGTCAGATCAGACAAGATGGTTGGACAGTGTTCTCGAAGCTACGAACATGAGTTTGACCAAACTGTGGGAGGCAGTGTAAGACAGGATTGCCTGGCGTGCTATGGTCCATGGGGTCACGAAGAGTCAGACATGACTAAACGACTAAACAACAACAACAAGTCAGATCACTTTTCCGTCCAGCCCAACAGGCAGCAGCTCTCTGAGGTCTCAGGCAGAGACCTTTTCCAGCTTCAGTCTTTTGCGCTCTAGATCAGGGATGGAGAAATCTTCACATGGTCCTCCGTATGCTGTTGCACTCCAGTTCCTATCAGTACCAGCCAGCAATTCCAGTGGTCAGGGATGATGGGACTTGTAGTCCAAAGACAAGTGGAGAGCCTGTGGTTCCCATTCAATGATGCAAATGCTGGAGGCTGAGTCACCACTTCACTGAGTCATTGCATAATCATTATTATTGCTTATCGCTTCATCATTTAGCTCATGATCTGCAGTTTGGTCAATACATAGCTTTTTGTTGAAGGGTTGTTACAAGCATGCCTTGGGATTTCAGGGGGGCATTGTTGCTTTGAAAAATCATAAATACAATTTTCCACATGTTCTTTCTTTCTCTTTAGAATGTGGGTGAGAAGTAGGTGCTGGAAAGCAGATATTTATGTGTGAAACCTGAACCAATCTGCTCAGGCATTGTATAGAAATAAATACATAGGCTGCACAAATCTTTCTACTTCAGACACCCCGGCACATAATATAAATATATTAGAAGTACTGAGTCACACTTGAGTCAGCTTACAGAAGCACTATGTTTAATGCAAGTGTGATTGACTGAAACTCTCCTTAATTGAGCAAACTGGAAAGAAATGTCCACTAAATGAGTTTATATAGATCCTCAGCATGAAGCCTCAAATTCAGATATAATATCCTGAGTCTTAACATAGATCCTTTCCCATTATGAAGCTCATATACTGTTGACATTCCAGTACTGCCTAGTAATGGAACCAGGCAGCTCTTCAGCCCAAGGAATAACAAAGTTCACATACTGCTCATTTCCCATTTCTGGGTGAGGCTTACCTTCCTTAGCTTACACCAGGCATCCCCAAACTGCGGCCCTCCAAATGTTTTGGCCTACAATTCCCATGATCCCCTAGCTAACAGGACCAGTGGTCAGGGAAGATGGGAATTGTAGTCCAAAACATCTGGAGGGCCGAAGTTTGGGGATGCCTGGCTTACACCTCTCATTTTGGCACTTTGGACATAGAATCATAGAATTGTAGAGTTGGAAGGGACCCTGAAGATCATGTAGCCCAACCCCCTGCAATGCAGGAATGTGCAGCCGGATTGAACCTGCAACCTTGGCATTATCAGCACTATGCTCTAACCAACCAAGCTACCTAGTGAGTTGCAACTGTCATGGCCTTGCCCTAGGAACCCTGAGAATTATAGTTGGGTGAGGTGTTGAGGATTCTCTTGGAGATCCCTGTCCCACTCTAGAGCTGAGAGAACTTTTGGCTCAACTTGGGGGCAGACAAAACTAAACCTCTACCCTGTTTTGCTGATGGGAGGGTGGGACTGGTGTGGAGTTTGTGGGTGGCTCATTAATAGCAACAGAGTAACTCATTCTTTCTTAAAGTTGGAGGGAGTGTGCCTGATAGCTGCAGGAAATCACTTTTTTTGTGTGGTAGCCATCATTTCCCACATTAACACACAATGTCCTCAGATGATGCAACGCAACATCTGAGGGCTCTGACAGGATCCTAGAGTCCTCCTTCCCAAAGCCTAGTTAGCACTTGCCCAACATTGGGAAGGAGGACTCTAGGATCCTGCCAGAGCCTCACCCCTCCACCCCAAAGCCCAGCACCTCCCTTACCCAGCTTTGGGAAGGCACCATGAGGGCTGGGGTGGGTGTCAAATCTTGGCCTTGCATAGGTCTGTCCCTGGTCTGGGGCACTATGTGCAAAGCAAAATGGCAGGTGGGCTCTTGCCACAGGGTCTCTCTTCTTACTATTACGGGAAGCAGCGGGAAAAGCAAGAAAGAAAGAAAGAAGTCAGTGTCCCACTGCTGCCAGTGGTGCTCACTGACAGATTCACCCACCCCAAGTTTGTTTAGCTCATCTAGATTATCACAGTTTGTAGAACTTTAGGAGAGGAATAGCAGGGGCTATATGGGAGAGTGGTCTATTGGGAACTTGGTCATGGCAGCAGCTGAAGTGGTTACCAGGAGAGGGACGTGCAGTGGCAGAGCTTCCTGCTCTGGCACCGGGGAGGGGGGAGAGCAGGTGGGGGCAGGGCTGGCGTGCATTCTGGGGGCAGGGACTGCTGCCCGTAGGGGCGTGGTGCACGTTCTGGGGGCAGGGACCGCTGCCTGCGGGGGTGGGGCGCCCAGCATGGGCGGAGGGTACAGCCGCAATGGCGCCCTCGGGATCACGCTGCCCGGGGCGGAGCGCCCCCATCGCCCCTCCCTTCCTACGCCCCTGGGGACATGACCAACCCGCTCACCATTGGAAACAAGGCCCAGGCTTCCACTGGTGCCAGTGCCACACACTATGTGCATTTTAAAGCTGTTCTCTACAGCAGTGTTTCTCAACCTTTTTTGGGCCACGGCACACTTGTTCCGTGAAAAAAATCACGAGGCACACTACCATTAAAAAAGTTAAAAAATTAACTCTTTGCCGCCCTATATTATAATTATGACTGTAAGAAACACTTGCCAAATATTGCTTTCCGGCGGGTCAAGCTCATTGCGGCCACGGGCAGGGCGGGAGAAAGCGAGGCAAAGATGGGGGTGTGGGATAAAAGGAAGGAGGGGAGAGGGGAGCGCTTAGTGTTGGGAGAATGGCAGCTGGGCTGGAAGAGCGGCGGCGGCGCCTGCGCGTGCTCCCTCCTCGCGCGCTCTAGCTCTCCGCTGCCGGGTTGGCGCCTCGCAGTTCGCGAGCTACCTGCGCGCGCGCCTGCCTCGCCTTGCCGCGACTTGGCCAACTTTTCTGCCCACCAGCTCTCGCCTGCGCCCCCTCTCCCCCCTCCCGCCCCCTCTCCCCCCTCCCACTCTCGGCGGCAGATCCCTTTACCTTGGGAGAGGAGGGAGCCTGGGTGCTGTACGGCGGCGCTGCTCTCTCTCGGGGGGTTTTCAGCAGCCGTAAAGCGGCGTGAGAGAGAAGCGGGCGGCTTTCCCTCGGTCTCCCTCCCAAAATTTATTTGCAAAAAAAAAGGGGAGGCTCTGGCCGGCTTCCTGCAGCTAGAGCGAAAGGGGACCACGATGCTGCAAAATCGCCCTTCTCACGTCACGGCACACCAGCCAGCTTCTCGCGGCACAGTAGTGTGCCGCGGAACAGCGGTTGAGAAACGCTGCTCTACAGCTGTGTGGCTTATAGATGAGACACATGCTTTTAGTAGCAATCTGAAGATCCAGCATTACTGCAGTCTACCTCGAGCAGGGCAGAAATCAGAGCTGTTGAATAATGCTGTGACCATAATCATCATCCATATGTGTCACAATATGTTTCATGTACCAAGCATATTTAAGAGCATCCTAGTCATATACCTGTAGCCATTTGACTGCCACTCTAGTGGTACTTTGTCTCCCATTTCTTCTTAACCATTGGTTACATCTTCCTTTTTATAAAGGACAAGAAAGGGGCAGGGCAGGGTCTTTTTATGCTACTAATGCAACAAAGGTCTTGACCCTTTCAAAGTATTCCCACAATTCCAGAAACAACATCAAACACAAGGTGCTATTTTCAAAATACTACTTACGCTGCCTTCGGGTGCTTTAGATTAATGCTAAACTGCAGGAGAGCGGGTGTAGTAATAGTACTGCTAGGTAGAAGTACCAACTCTTGTGATATGTGTGCAACGGTTGTTGTTTTGGCAATGCACACAGACAGATCTTGCAGTGCCCTGATTTGCCATTTGGACCAACATCAGTCATCACACAGTGATCAGCATACAGTTGCAGTGTAGCTTCTGGGTGTCAGCCTAGAGAACTGATTGCCTGGAAATGTCCTGCAAAACTTATCAGCACTTGTAGGAATCCAGTTCTGTCTCCTGTTTGCACACTAAAGCTGAGGAAAGCCTACAGTAATAGCAGAGAAAGTCAAGATAATGATCTACAGATTAGGACAATATGAAAGCATTTTAACTAGTTTAGCCCCACTGCATTTAATGAGATGCAAATGGCTTCAGTGCACCTTCTTCCTGCTTCAGTACGTTGTGGGTCTTGCCAAGTTCTGTGCCAAAGCTACAGAAGAAGGCACAAGTTAAAGCAGTGGGTGGAATCATTAAGAGTGTCACGAACGCTGAATAATTCTGGCAGCTGGAGGAGGCTGGTTGTAAAAGAACTTTCTATTTAGAAGCAGTTGCCTGGGTCAATTAGAATTGATGGAAAGTAGGGGGGGAAGAAATAGAAGGAAAAGTACCCAAAACTTATAATGGGAAGCTGATAAAATTCAATAACCTTTGCACACTGACAAGGAAATTTGATGCAGACTCTTCAAACAACTTTCAGAAAAGTTTCCCAAGAGTTACCTCATTTTATGGAACATCCACACAGAGGACCTGAGGGAAAATCTTTGATTGGTAACTATTATGAAATCCCCAAAACTTAAAGTTTATTCAGACAATTTACTTCCCAACCCCACAGCAGATGTGACAGCAAATCCTAGGATGTGACTCCTTTTCATTTGTAATAATCAGGATCTTCAACTTGGAGCTCTTGAGTCTGCTAATATTTTCCTTGGAGGCTCACAGCAGTATCATAAACATCATTACAGTTAATCCTGTTAAGGGGAGCGGAATTTGACATAAGTGGAGAACGAGATTTTATTAAGGAATTTGTTTTATAAAAAAAAATGATGCTGCACTGTTTCTTCTGACAACAGCAGTCAGACCCATGCAGATGTTCTGTTAGCCACCTGTGTGAGCAGAATATGCGTCTATAATATAATAATTGTGGTGTCCTGGTTAAAGTGTTGGACTAAGATGACCTGGTTTCAAATCTCCACTCAGCCATGAAGCTCAGTAGGTGATCTTGGGCCTGTCACACTCCTTTTCTCTCCACTTAACCTACCTGCAGGGCTGCCCACTCATGAGGTAGAGTGAGGTAGCTACTTTGGGTGGTGGAAACCCAAGAGGCAGATGCCCTGCAGACACCTACCCACTGCTGGCAGCAGGGAGAGCTCACTGAAATCTTGCAAGATATCACAACACACACATGAGAATTCAGCAAGATCTTGCAACATTTCAGTGAGATCTCACCAGAAGTTGTCACAGCTGCCACCACCACTTCATGGGTGACGCCACACAACCCAGGTAAGGGAGGTGGCACTGTGACACATTCCCATTTTGCCCCAGGTGGCAAAATGGGACACATCACCCCTGCCTACCTCACAGGGTTGTTGTGAGCATAGAATGGGGAGAGAAAGAACCATATGTGCCATCCTGAAGGAATGGTAGAATATAAACATAATGAATAAAATAAAATATCCCAATCTGCAGGAGACATTTGAATGGCCATTCAAGAAGAAATAACTCAGTTGTTGAGCATGTGTTTTATAACAACAGGCATTTTTATTTATACCCCACCCATCTTCCAAACACAGCAAAACGTCAAACATTAAAACCTTCTTGATACAGAGCTGCCTTCAGATGTCTTTGGGAAGTTGTGTCTGTCTGTCTGTTTGACTTCTTGTCTCCAATACCCTGAAGAAGACCATGAGATGTTCAAAACCATAGAAGAAAGTGATAGGCAACCCATGCTGTCCTGCCACCACAGTCAACCTCCCTGAGTGAAGGTTTCATTTCCAGCTGTTGCAACCAATATCCCACTAGCAGGCCTGTCTTGTTTGAAGAATCTGAAGAGAAACAGGACAAAGGTCTTCAAGCAGGAATGAAGAATCTGTGACCTTCCAGACATTGTTGGACTACAGCTTCCATCATTCCTGACCATGATGATGGAAGAGTCCAACAACATCTGGAGAGTCACAGGTTTAAAGATATCCAGATATGAGGTTTGAGCTCAGACTCAAAGCAATGGAAAATCACCTCACAATGTATGACCTCAGGCATGAAATAACAGCTCAATGAGCTCCAGTTTAATTAATGTACAAAATAAAGTTTGATAAGTAATCCACCTCCACCACCCCTTGACTGGGAGAGAAAACTGTACAAAGTAATTCTTGCAGAAATAACTCAGGAATTGTTAGAGGGTAGAAATGTTGAACACTAATGCTTGGTGTTTTTTTTCTAATGTGACTTCTGTGGACCTCAGCAACTGACAAATTGTGTACTTTTAAAAATCCCAATGGCAAAATTAATAGTCTTCCTAACATTTCCTCTTTGAGCAGTGATTTTGCTAGTGCGTATGAGCTGTGTGGCAAAGCAGAAGCTGTGCATGTCTTCACAGGGGAAAAATGGAAACCACTATTTGGCCATAACAGGGAAGCCTGGAGAATTGGTAGTACATGCCTCCAGTGATGCCTGTTTCCGCCACTTATCTGCAAAAGCTCCAAATGCAAATGAGAACTTGCAATTTAGACAATGGGTGTATAACAAATGCAATGTACTCACTGGGAGCTAATACCTCTCAACTGTATTTGTTCAGGTAAGTCTTTATAAAGCTAATTAAAGATTCTGCTAATTGGTTTTGGTTTTTTCTTTTCATTTTTCTCCTCCAGGAAATCTGTTGTCCAACTGGACTTAGCCAATACAAAAAAGGCTCTCATTGTACCTGCTTTTGAGACCCTCCGCTATCGCCTCTCTTTTCCCAAGTCAAAAGCAGAGCTGTTGTCTATGTTGGACATGGGGACCCTCTTCACATTCAGGTACTGCATGCATCTTTTTAAAAAACAACACCCACCCACTCACCCGCAGTCAGGGAATACTAAGGCTTTGTTAAAAGCATATAAAAGTTTGTGAAAACTGACTCCCATGCTTTATTGCAGGGGTGGGGAGCCTGTGACCCTCCCTAGTTGGACTACAAGGCCTATCCTTTATTATCATTGGCTATGCTGGCTGGAGGCTATAGCTTCCACACCCTTTCTATTGCTCCATCTCAACCAGCAAAACTCATCCCTTTTTCTGTGATGTAGGAGGTTCTCCAGATGAGGGAGTCAATAACAATTGCACAATGACCCCTGGGAATGCCTTTGTATTTTTCTTGTTCAAACTTGGTGCAAACTTGATAAGGCTGTGAAGATCACTCAGCCTTAGTGATTTCAGTGGAGTATATACAGAATGAGATGTACACAAGCATGAAAGGTCCAAGCCATATGGAGCTGCCTAAATTGTACTGAATATGGAGCTTTAGCATTTGCCAGCACTGTTCTTTGCCAGTTAGGTTGATACAACATCTCATACTTCCATCATTTAAAAATGAATGAGGGGGTTTGCCTGGTTTCCATTACTGGGACCAGGCAAGGGGGTGAGTTAGTGTCTCCCAGCTATGCCTGCCTGGGAATTTAGGACAACAGCAACAGAGGCTGGAGTATCAGGGAGGGGAGATTGCTGTCATCCTTGGGAATTCTGTATCCCTCTCCAGGCCTCTGAGACAGGTGGGTACTGATTTGGAGTGTGTGTATCTTATGTTTGTCACTCAGGGCAAATGGGGGTGCTATCACCCATGTGTGTACCACTCACCCCACTATCCTGAAACCTCCCATCCAGAGTTTTTGCAAGTGGCCCTGGCCTTGGTGTTGAGGACTCCCAAGTTGATCACTCAGGGAGACTTCAACATCTGCTTGGGACTGCTCAGAACTCAGGGCTTTAAATACTTTAAAAGAAACATTTTTTAAATAGTTCTTCTTGGCAAAGGCACAATAATTAAGTGTCCTCTTTTGATGGTTCATGTTGAATCTTACATAAAAGACCTAGAACATTCTTGACCCCTTATGAGTGTGTCTTCCAACCCATTTTTGATGATGGGGCCTTTTCAAGCCTTGCTGACATACATGAGGGCTTCTTGGTCTTAGTGTTCAGTGGAGTGCTCCCATTCCACATAGCTTTGTCTTCAAACACTTAACAAGTCCAAACTGAATAGTTGATGAATGTGAGGAGGAAGATTGTGTGTTGATACAAAAGAACAAAGCATGTGCCAAAAATACTCTTGCCTCTTGTGTTTCCTAAATTGTGTAACAATTTAAAAGATGATTATTATTATTTTTGTAATTAGGAAAATAACTGAATCTTTCCTAGTTAAAAAAAAATCTACTGGGAAATAAAACCTCCAAGTGTTGACCTCACTTTTATGATCCCTCATCAATCAAATTTTCCACTTGCATAGCATTTATTTTCCCATTAGGGGCTTGCCTCTTTTTTCTAATTAACAACGGAGAACAAAGGTGGGCTGGGCTTCTGTGCTATTATCATCATTGCACAGTTAGTTCTCCCACTTTTATTGGCCTGTCTAATTCTTCCAAGTCCTATTCACCCACACCCACCCCGCCCGAAAAGCAGCTGACAATTTCCACCTCTATTTTCAGGTTGGCTTAATAAGTCATTAGTAACTATTGAGGCCAAGTTGATGAGGGAGGGCTTCCGTGACAATGATTGCTGATCATGCCTGCAGCATCCCAAAACCCTCTCACCAAGTGCTAGATTGCAATCTTTCCCTCAGTGAAATTGCTTTTGTCACCTCTTTCCCAAATTCATGACCTTTCCTGCCTTTGGGCAGCAGAGAAATATAAAGTACTTCTCCCTTGTAAATTCCCCCCTCCCACCCTCTCAGTCCACTTCTCAGCAAATCCTGTGGTTGCCTGGCTATTCTAAGTATTTCATAACTAGAGATTAATGTATGACTCCAATCTGCCTTTTGTACCAAGCCATTCATATTAAAAGTGACCAGCTCCCTTGCGGCAGGAAGAGTCAAACTATTAAGCTTTGGCCTGCTAAAGGGGACATCCAGGTGGTTAGGCTCTTCAGCACAATGAAAGTCCAGTCAAGTGAGTTGTTGCTGCTCCTAGGTCCACATGCGAAGTTGCTACCAAACTACATGCATCACCAGCATGGTGTAGTGGTTAAGAGCTGGTGAACCGGGTTCGCTTACCCACTCCTCCATATGCAGCTGCTGGGTGACCTTGGGCTAGTCACACTTCTCTGAAGTCTCTCAGCCTCACTCACCTCACAGAGTTTGTTGTGGGGGAGGAAGGGAAAGGAGATTGTTAGCCACTTTGAGACTCCTTAAGGGACTCTTCATCATCATCACCACCACCACAACCACCACATTCATGCTGGGGTGGCCTATTCTCCCTTTTCCATGGTTACAAGAGCGTCAGTGCTATTTATGCTGTTGAAGGAGTTGTGACTGTGGTATCTGGGGCTAAGGCACCTGGAGAAGGCACTATAGAGTGTTTTCTTATTATTCAGCACACACCCTCATCCCAGGGAGCTTATGTACTAAGCAGAGTATTTTGTTCTGATTCTCATGTATAGCAATAATGGCTTGTCCATGGACTCAGCTATACAGCTGCTAATAAAACGTTTTAAGTGTGTTGTAAAATGCATTATACAAATGTGACACTAGATGGCAATTGTGAGCTATGGCAAATTCAATATGTTTTTGTAAACTTTTTTAAAAAGCATTTTCACAATATATTTTTTTATATGTGTGTAGATCCCATCCATGTCTGTTAGGCTTACATGGGCAAGGGTACATCAAAAGGCCCTGGTTGATGCTCCCTTTCTTTGTATAGCTGCAACCACTGGATTATTCAGTTCACAGTGGTTTATTAGGGACAGGGTGCAACATCATACTCTGTTTCCAGGGCCCCGATCCTGCATCTGTGCAGGGAGGAAAAACAGAGGGCAGTGTGTCAGTCCCTGCTGGTCCTCCACAATGTCCAAAGCTTCATGTGTGACCACTCCATATAGATGAAAATTGTAGTCCCAGAAAACAAAATTGTAGTCCAATATTTCACACCCAGAAAAAAGCATCTCCATGAAAAGGCAAGGATAATGATTTTTAGTGTACAGATTCTGGATATCTTCTGGAAAATGTCTAGATGGTTTGGGATCTATACAACTAGGATTTTGCTTTGTTGTAATTTGTTGCTGTTTCTTCAGTTCCTAGTAAAACATGGCTACAGTATAGCAGAACCTGCTACTACAAAGATGCAATTCATTTGTGCTTACTCATTAGCTAGTTCTGTGGAACAAACAAACTATCCCAAGGATTCCTAGCTTAAGCCAAATTTCCATGTCAAGCCCAACATTTTCAGAGAGTCCGTGGGTGAACTGAGATGTTTGACAGGAACATGTCAAGTTGACTTGACTGCATTGGTTCTTACGATAAACATTTGAGCGCACTGTAATACATGCTGCCCGTGATGTAATTATTTCTTGGTTTAATCAATAATCATGTGGTGAGGGCCCATGTCAGTGATTTCAGGAAAGGCACAAGTGCAAGAGAAAATTATTGATCGTTGTCTTAATGGGGTGAGCTCAAGCTGTGCTTGAATAGGCCTTGCTGTGACGTGAATAAGATTAAGAAAATATAGAAGGATGCCTTCCTGTAAATTGAATTGATTGTCTTAGATGGAATTGTGTAGATGGCACATAGCAACAAAACGAGAACTGTGATGGCACTGAAAGTATTTATCAAGGCTTTGTTTAATGTGTTTATCAATCTGAATTTCTGTCATGATATCAAAGAAATGCCCCTTCAGAATTCTGCATGCCTTGGAAACAAGCTGCAGAATTAAAAACAAGCCTTTATCACCACTAGGAACAATATGTTAGCTCATTTTCAGTTGCTTTATCTCAAAGCCAACATCTCATTCCAGGGCTGGAGTTACTTTAAAACATGGAAGTGAAGTGTCATACTGTATTACAAGAATGCTCCCCTAGTCAGTCATGGTTTCCCTTTTGCTCATTAGAACCATGTGTTCGATGCTATAGCCCTAATGTCCATGTTTTCAGCTATTTCATGAACAGTCAATGTAAGGTAGTTTCCAGCATTTGCCCCATTTCAGTGAATCGTCTGACCAATGATTTTACATCTGTTCAAGGTATCACGTCTGGACAAAAGGGCATGCACCAACCAATTTTGCCAAGTGGCGAACAGCCACCACACCATATCGAGTTGAATGGGAAGCAGATTTTGAGCCATATGTCGTGGTAAGGCAGGACTGTCCAGAGTATGACCGAAGATTTGTCGGATTTGGCTGGAACAAAGTTGCCCATATCATGGAATTGGATGCACAGGTGAGGAGGAAATCTTTGTTCCAATATGGCATGTATGTGCAGACAGTTTAAAAGAGGCCTGCTCCTCTCCACGTTGTACAAGCTCTTGATCAAGGGTGGGGAACCTGTGGCCCTCCAGATGTTGTTGGATTCCAACTCTCATTGGCTCCAGCCAGCATTGCTAATGCTCATGGATGTTGGGAGTTGCAGTCCAGCAATATTCGTGGGGCCGCAAGTTTCCCATTGCTGTTATTGAAGGAAAATTCCTGCTTAGAATTCACTGGAAATAAAAGATGTGAGCTTTACATAAGCTGTCACAGCTAAAAGGCAGCTAATCATTGTTGACAGGAGACACATTACAATATCTCCTTATCTCTTGTTCCTGTTGGATCCTAGTCCTAATGCAACTGTGCTCAGAGATGTTGTGTGAAGATACGCCACCTCAGTTGCTTTAAGACTACCTATCAGATAGCTTCTGAACTTTTGGTTTACTGCAAGAACAAGGAGCCAAATTTGTTCTCCTTGTTCTATTCTGGCGTAAGGATGTGTGAAGAGCTCTTCTGTTAGGGGGAAACATTCAGACCCCATATTAAGGTAGCCTGAAGTCATGCCGTCCAGCAACAAATACAGTGGAACCTCGTGTTACGTACCGTCCTCCTTGCGAAAGCTTCGGGTTACGAGCTCTGCTAATCTGGAAATAGCTGTTCCTGGTTGCGAACTTTGCCCCAGGATGCGAGCGGAAGTCGCGCGCTGGCGGCGTGGTGGCAGCGGAAGGCCCCATTAGCGAAAGCACGCCTCATGTTAAGAACAGTTTCAGCTTAAGAATGGACCTCCAGAACGAATTAAGTTCGTAACCGGAGGTACCACTGTACATCGTGTCCATCTACTGGCCATGTGGCATAGCTCTTTGCCATTAAAAGTAATGCTGCACTAAATTTTCATCTTAATTCTGTTTACAGTGTAAAAGTTGTCGTTTGGGGAGAGGAATTAACCTCCCACCAAAATAAATAAAAAAGAAAGAGGCACCCTCCACACAGAAAAAAATTGTTTTTTGTGCCAAACAATGCATAGTGCAGCCAGTCACTCCCTTCCTCCCACTTTGCCCAAAAAAGGAGGTGGGGGGTTAAACCATACATGTTCAATTTTCACCTAGCATTTTAAAGCTGGAGGTCAGGTCCACAAGGAACATCCGTGTTTCTCTCATGGCAAAGCAGTTTGCCAAGATAGGTCAGGGTATACTGATAGTTTTCTGGGTTCCTTCGCTTTTTACTGCTTATCTCCCGAAGCCTCCCACACGGGAATTTCTTAAGTTGCAATGTAAAGAATGGTGGGTTCCGAAAAGCCAACCTGGTTCTCCACCAAACACTGCAAGGTGACAAATGTTTACTTTGGCTAATGCTGCCCTTGGTTATCAGGTCCTGAAATCAGTCTGGCCCCTATAAACCCCAGGCTTGGTTTTATGATTTATTTTACTTCCCTTCCCACTTGCTATTCCTCAGCAGTTTCATACCTCTGCCAGCCTGGGTTATTATTATCAGAGAAGGTCAATTTTGATCTTGGCTGTAAATATGTCATCTTATTCCATAATCTGTCAATCTATAAGGCCCTGTGCTTTGCTAACTGATCTGTTATTAAATACAGAAGAACTTCCTTTACCTAAGCATCCTTCTTGTCAAAATTCACCCTCCTAATGTTGACATGTAACAGCCTTATTCAAGGAGTCTTTGTCTTGGATGGCAATTTGGTCATTTAGTCAGCGAGGGCACATCTTCTGTTTAATCACAGCATATTTGAAAGTTTGTATCTCTAGTCACATAGCAACCTTGGAGTTCCCACTCTACATTCTATGTCCATACCTGGGAAAAGCAGTAGGACCACAGAAAGATGTATTCTACTAAGTCAGGCCCCACTGGTCCATCTAGTTTAGTACTGTCTATACAAGGTGACCGTGGCTCTCTAGGATTCTGATATTAACAATGTGGGAATTTTGCATGTACCTTTTTTTACTCTACCACTGATTTTACTCTACCACTACCTATGGTTCAGGAAGCTTTTTGGAGAAAACTACTGCTCTAGGACAGTGTTTCTCCACCTTTTTTGGGCCACGGCACACTTGTTCCATGAAAAAAATCACGAGGCACACCACCATTAAAAAAGTTAAAAAATTTAACTCTGTGCCTATATTGACTATATATAAAGTAATTCTCTTTATATATAGGCCATTTGTTAATGCCCTTTGTTGACTTTAAGCCTGGGTGGCTCTTTTTAATTTTTTTGCCTTGCCACACAGTACAAACATTCTCAGGCGTTAGGGGGGAAATGGGGGGAAGGAGACTCCGGTATTAGGCCCAAAGGCCTCAGGGCCACTTACAGCACTGCTAAAAGGCAGAATGAAAAGCCCTCAGGTCAAGGGGAGCTTCGCAGGGGCCCCGACTCCGCGACCCAAGAGGGAACGAGGGTGCCACGCGGGGCTCACAGGAGACCCCTCCCCTCGAGAGGAAAGAGGCGTGTCCCGGGTGTTTCTCTCCCCCCGCCAGACCTCCCTCCCTCCCTCCCCTCAGAGGCACCACTTTTCGGGCGCAGCGAAGGCCCGTTCCTCCCTGCGCACCCCAAATGCCGCCGGAGGGCCATGGCCAACGCCGCCTCCGCTCCGCGCCTGCTCGGCCTGATCCCAGGCCGCCTCTCCTGCCCTCCTCGCTTACTGCATGGTCCCTTCCAACTCTGGCGGCGGTTGGGGTGCGCAGGGAGGAACGGGTCTGCTCTCCACCTTCTCGCGCTCTAGCCTGGCTGGCCAAGGAGCGCTGTGCTGCGCTCGCCACTCGCAGGACTAGACTGGAAGCGAGTGCAAACGTCGGAGCGCGCCCTCCCTTTCCGGCTTCCTTTCCGGCTTCCTTTCCGCCCTTCTCGTCGCCGCACGCCGTGGCACACCAGCCCCCGTCTCGCGGCACACTACTGTGCCGCGGAACAGCGGTTGAGAAACGCTGCTCTAGGACAACAGAGGAATTGAAAACCTTCCACATAGGGTTAATCATCTCCTTTTTGCAGCTACCTGGATTTGCCAAACTCTGTCCACTCACTTTTTATAGACAACTTTGATGGTGTTGTTCTCAGCCTACTTACAGCATTCCTGATTTTCTCTGTTGTATTGCTTTCCTCCAGGCCTGCTTTATGCAATTTCCCCACAACTGCGTATTCAGCCTGTTCAGTGTAGCCTAGCATCACATTACAGTGGTACCTCAGTTTAAGTACACAATTGGTCCCGGAAGTCTGTACTTAACCTGAAGCGTACTTAACCTGAAGCGAACTTTCCCATTGAAAGTAATGGAAAGTGGATTAATCCATTCCAGACGGGTCCACGGAGTACTTAAACTGAAAGTACTCAAACTGAAGCGTACTTAAACCGAGGTATGACTGTACTGGATATTTTTTTCAAGACTACTGTGCCTTTAATTAGAAACTTCCTCTTTGTGGCTTCTATCTATAATTGTTTCCAGTTCAGTGTGGTGTGTTATTATTGATGATAACCCTTTTCATTGTCCTTTAATTAGTGAATTCTAGTTCCTGCTGAGGCAGCGAATTACTGATCTGCCCTCCTTGTCACCTTTCTTATTATTATTATGAAAGGATGCTATTTTGCTTTTTTTTAAAAAAAGAAAGAAAAATTAGATAAAACCTACACTTAAAGTCCCCTATTGGAGTTCAAGAACTAATTAAAGGTCAGTTCATGGACAATTAATCACTAATGCCATGTCTCTTGAACAGAAAGGAATTAGATTAGGAATAGGGAACCTGTGATCCTCCAGATGTTGCTGGACTCTTAACTCCATTAGTCCTGCCAGTATTGCCAATGCTCAGGGATATTGGGAGCTGTAGTCCAACAATATCTGGAGAACCACAAGCTCCCCATCCCTGAATTAGAGGCAGAAGTTGCAAGAAGGAAGCTTCTAACTGAAGTTGTGGGGAACTTTGCCGATTGGCATATGCATTACAAAAAAGGCCTTTGCCATGGAAATGGACAACGACATGTAATATAACACTGTATTAAATGCTTTGAAGATGCACTTATAATTTTCCTTCCGGTGGATTGCAGGAAAGCAACACTTCAGCAGCTCTAACAGACTCTTGTGTAGAAGTATCCATAGTCTAAATTGGCCAGGAACAGGCAGATTATTTGCCTTTGAATAGGCTGCAAAATTGTCAATGGGTTTAAGCTTGAGTTTCCTAAGATATAAGGTGTGTTTTTTAATCATAGAAGAGCTTTCCTCTTACCATAAGATATATAAGCAATGGAGAGAAATAACTGTACCTAGAGAGGATGGGGTTGATGAGGTGTAACAGCAACACTGCTGAATAAAGAGGATGGATGAAAGGGCAGTAGAGGAGGATGTTGATGACAGTTAAAGCCCATAGCCCTCATGCAGGAGGAGACATTAATCTTCATAAAGACTGCAAAATTCTCCAGCGGAGCTGGGAATAAGTAGATCTGACTGTAAACTAACATATATGTGTATAATAAATTTGTCATTAAAAGAAAACGAACATTGATTAAGCATATGGATTCACCTTTGCCATGTGCAATGTATCCAGACCAAGTACTACAAAGACATTACTGCTCATTTTTAACACCAGAACTAATAGTGAAGGGTGGGGAAGCTGTGGCCCTCCAGAAATTGCTGGACTACAACTCCCATCATCCCTGGCCATTGACCATACTGGCTAGGATTGATGGTAGCTGAAGTCCAACTACAGGTGGAAGGATACAGGCTCCCTCTCTTCAGTCTACCATGATGTATAAATTATGTTTGGATGCACATTTTAAGGAAGGATTTGCACATCATTTTGTGGTGATCAACATTAATCCTGGATTTGCAGGAGCGGAACAAGTGTGATGGGGAAAGGGGTTACACCTTTTTCTGAATTTCTGGGTTAAGTGAGGACGAACCCCTCCCCTAAGAATTCTATAATGTTATGCTGGTACTGTTTCACTAGGAGGCTGGTGCATTTGATGTAGACACAGATTTCAGTCCCTTTCAGAAGCCAGCCCTTCCACCCAGACTCCTGCAATAAATGCAGAGTAATTAACTTGGAGGTTCAGTTCTCTGTGGAGAAGAGGCTTTTGTGAGCAGCTCAGGTGGCCCTCGGTTGCAAAGCTGTAATTCTTTGAAATAGCAGCCCCGAGTGACTTGAGCAGCATTTCAGCTGTCATTCTTTAGTGATGGCAAAATCCCGAGATTTAATGCCCCCTGTCTTTGGATGCGGCTCAGAAATTTGCTGTCTCCTACTTCAGTACCAGAAACAGAGAAGAAATGGGCAGAGCTTAGTTTTATTCTGGTATTCTCTAAGATTCCAAAACTGGAATTCCCACATATGCTTCCATTTGCAGTTTGATGCAGTCATAATGCTGTTGTTGTTTAGTCGTGTCCGACTCTTCGTGACCCCATGGACCATAGTACACCAGGCACTCCTGTCTTGCACTGCTTCCCGCAGTTTGGTCAAACTCATGTTCGTAGCTTCGAGAACACTGTCCAACCACCTCATCCTCTGTCGTCCCCTTCTCCTAGTGCCCTCAATCTTTCCCAACATCAGGGTCTTTTCCAGGGAGTCTTCTCTTCTCATGAGGTGGCCAAAGTATTGGAGCCTCAGCTTCAGGATCTGTCCTTCCAGTGAGCACTCAGGGCTGATTTCCTTCAGAATGGAGAAGTTTGATCTTCTTGCAGTCCATGGGACTCTCAAGAATCTCTTCCAGCACCAAAATTCAAAAGCATCAATTCTTCGGCGATCAGCCTTCTTTATGGTCCAGCTCTCACTTCCATACATCACTACTGGGAAAACCATAGCTTTAACTTTGCGGACCTTTGTAGGCAAGGTGATGTCTCTGCTTTTTAAGATGCTGTCTAGGTTTGTCATTGCTTTTCTCCCAAGAAGCAGGTGTCTTTTAATTTCGTGACTGCTGTCACCATCTGCAGTGATCAAGGAGCCCAAGAAAATAAAATCTCTCACTGCATTTCTTCCCCTTCTATTTGCCAGGAGGTGATGGGACCAGTGGCCATGATCTTGGGGTTTTTTTGATGTTGAGCTTCAGACCATATTTTGCGCTCTCCTCTTTCACCCTCATTAAAAGGTTCTTTAATTCCTCCTCACTTTCTGCCATCAAGGTTGTGTTATCTGCATACCTGAGGTTGTTGATATTTCTTCCAGCAATCTTAATTCTGGCTTGGGATTCATCTAGTCCAGCCTTTCGCATGATGAATTCTGCATATAAGTTAAATAAGCAAGGAGACAATATACAACCTTGCTGTACTCCTTTCCCAATTTTGAACCAATCAGTTGTTCCATATCCAGTTCTAACTGTAGCTTCTTGTCGCTCATAGAGATTTCTCAGGAGACAGATGAGGTGATCAGGCACTCCCATTTCTTTAAGAACTTACCATAGTTTGCTGTGGTCAGCACAGTCAAAGGCTTTTGCATAGTCAATGAAGCAGAAGTAGACGTTTTTCTGGAACTCTCTAGCTTTCTCCTTATGGAGTCATAATGCTAGCTTTTTGCAAATCAGGTACCAGATTTGTGAAAGTACATCTCCTCCTTCCTCTCTTCCAACCCTTCCTTTGTCAGGCTTCATCTTAGCTTTACATCATCATACATAGTGTAACTACACATACTCATCTGCATGTGTAAACAGGTTTGCACTTGTATCCAATCCACATGGTTTTTGAGGTTATTAACTGAGGGTCATGGTGTGGATTGTGGCAAATTATACTTATCCAAAAGGTGTTTAGCAACCAGACAACAGACAAGAGCTATGCAGGGAAAATATGCAAGTATATTATAAAAATATTAATTAATTCCGAAAAACAACATCTTTTATTGGACCAGCACTTATTTAGTTAAATCTGAGGGGCAGGTAATAATAATAATCATCATCATCATCATAGTAAAAACATAATAAAAAGCATACTGACAGGACAGCCAAATATGAGTTGCAGAATTTCGTGCAGCTGTGATATGAACTTGTTTTTATTGCAGAATATGTGCAGCGCAGCATATCATAGCTAGTTTAGAGTCCTGATTAAGATGGGAATCCTGATGGTTAACTTGGGAGCAGATGTAATGCTAAACTAAAGTAAAACCAGCATTGCATCTGTATCAGCTCCACTCTATAATTATTGCCTAACAATGTAATAAACCCGCCTGCTGAATCAGGAGGTTTCTGTTCTCACGGTGGCCGACCAGATGCCTACAGGAAGCCCACAAGCAGGAACTGAGTGCAACTACACTCCCTCCCCTCCTGGTATCCATACTGCCTCCAACAGTAGAGGAAGAACCTAGCCATCAGGGTTAATAGCCATGGATAGCCTTCTCCTCTATGAATCTCATTTTCTTTTAAAGCCATCCAAGTTTTAAAGCCATCCAAGACCACTACGGTAATTTAATTATATACAGTGGTACCTCTGTTTACAACCAGTCCAGTTTACGAATTTTTCAGTTTACGAACTCCGCAAACCCAGAAATAGTGTCCTGGTTTGCGAACTTTACCTCGGTCTACGACCGAAATCCGAATAATGGGAGGGCACCGACGGTGAGAGGCCTCATTGGGGAAAGCGCACCTCGATTTACAACCAGTTTCGGTTTATGGCCGGACTTCCGGAACAAATTAAGGTCCTAAACCGAGGCGCCACTGTACTATGTGAAGAAGTGCTCCGTTTTGTCTGCCTGAATCTTCCAACCTTCAGCTTCAGGGCAGCTGTGCTACTGAAGACCCTGGTGTCTCTCTCTCTCTCTCTCACTCTCTCTCTCTCTCTCTCTCTCTCTCTCTCTCTCTCTCTCTCTGTGTGTGTGTGTGTGTGTGTGTCTAGGGAGGGAGGGAGGAAGAGGGTTATTTCAGACTTTGGCTATGATGCTCACTCTTAATGTGTCTGTGTTCTCAGGAGTATGAATTCACGGTGCTGCCCAACGCCTACATGATCCACATGCCGCATGCTCCCAGCTTTGACATCACCAAATTCCGCTCAAACAAGCAATACCGTATCTGTCTCAAGACCCTCAAGGAAGAGTTCCAGCAGGATATGTCACGTCGCTATGGCTTTGCAGCGCTGAAATATCTCACGGCAGAGAACAACAGCTAGCACCACTGCGACTGCTGTGGAAAACAGAGACTGAAAGGAGGAGCCATTGAATGTGTGCGGCCCAGTCCTTTAACCTGGAACTGAGAGACACCTTTGTTTTGGGGATTTTTTTAAAAAAACAACAACAAACAAATGCATCAAGCAGTTCTAACCGTAGAGATTTGGAACAAGATCTCTCCAGACTGTGCCACCCACCTGCCTCTCTAAGGCCTTTAGTTTCATTGCCCAGCAGGTAAATGTGCAGAGAGCAGCAGTACCTGCATCTATGGGCAGCTCCCAGGGGGGCAGGAACAGTGGGGAGTGGGCATTTGTTCTTAAAATCGCACAGCAAAAAACAAAAACAATCTTCTTTGAAGTATAGGCTTTCATGTTGCTATTTAATAATTCCACATTTTTTAAAAAAATATGTAAAGGAAGATCTTCAGGTCACTGTCCGGTGGATTAAAACAAAACAAAAAAAGTCCCTTCTAGAAACTGAATCTGCATCTGTAAAACAGCTGTTGTCTACCCCCAGAAGAATGCTATAGAGCAGGATGAACCAAATTCTGCCTGTCAGATGAAGGGGAGCTATATCTAACATAACAGGATTTGTGGTTTATTATATATTGAATATGCGCAGTATTACTGTGTACGCATTTCTGTGGCATCACACAGACATTTTTCTCTAATGCTGCAACGATGGACTCTCCTCCAGTTCCTCACTGCTGCCACCTGCTCTGGCCATGTACCTTCCTTTAAATTCAAATTGCACCCTTTTGCACTCCATGTTCATGCTGGAAGGGTGGTGCTTTTACTGCACTGTTTAACCACTGCTTCCACTAGAGAGCTTTTTCATGCACCTTTCATGAAACAAGTGGCCAAAGTGGATTCCTGACTACCATTGGTGGGGTGGGGTTATTTTTTAAAAATAAGAAGTTTAAGTATTTGTGTTGGCACACATACAAGTCATATTATTATTATTATTATTATTATTATTATTATTATTAGGGAAAAATCACAAACCATTGGCTCTTCCACAGCACACCTGCTTGCAAAAAGACTCTGTGCATTTGGCTGTAAGTGGACGTTGTCATGGAACCAGCAAGTTTAGCTTCAGTAGCCATGGGGTGCTACAGACTCTTGAGAGATTACTTCAGTAAAGGAGTTTATTGGGAGCTAAAAGGAAATAACTCCCCATTTGAGATAGGGAGAAGCAGGAGCTCTTGACGGCTTTTGTTTGGATGGAAACTGATTCAATCCACAGCCACTATTACATGTAGGAATACTTGGTGAGGGTAGGCAAGGAGTGCGAACAAGCAACACATAGCAACACACACAAAACCAGACACTGGACATTTTGTTATTATTATTTTCGTTTTTTCTTTGGAATTAATGTTGTGTTTACATGGATGGAGGAGATGAGGATTAATGCACTACCCTTACTTGGGGCTACTTGTATTTGGTTGCAATGTTATTGAGAGAGCAGAATTTGAATAAATGAGAAACATGTCTTTCTTCCTTCCCCTGACAATGCAAAAGGTCTTGCTACCACTCACCCACCCTATACAAGTCACTGTGTTTGGGTGGTTTGCTTTATGGGCTAGTCGTTTGGCTGCTGCCAGGTATGCCCTCCTGGCTTCTTCATTGCCCTATGTGAGTTCTCCCATCTGTTGTTTTAAGTTACTTGAGTGTGTGGTGGTTTTCTATATCCCGTGCTTCAGAGGCTAATGAGTGACAGCTACATTTTGAAAAAGCAAAATTGCAGCTCCTGATTAAGAAGCTGGAAGAGTTCCCTGTTTGCAAGAGACAAATACAGTTGTGTCCTATTCCTGTTTTCTTCTGATGTAACATGCATATTTGGGACTTCTCCCCTCCAGCAAAATCCATGAGACACAGGAGCTATCTGGAGTTCACAGATTAAATTGCTAACCCAGATGCATCTACCGGTATCTCCACTAATGGGTGACATGTCAATTGGCTTCTAAGAGATGACTGACTCATTCTGGGAGTAAGAGAGGTACATCCCCAATTGGAGCATGGCTTTGGGTTAACCAACTGCATGAAAAGTGATGAGAAGCTCTAGAGGAGCTGCGTAAGGATGAAACCACATATGGTGCACTGGTCAGCTTCCAACATAGGCACCACTTTACTCCATAAATAACCAAGATCGGAAGAGACAGCCACATGCGTGTACCCTTTTACCAACTCCAGGGATAGTTCACCATATGTACTGTGCATAGCGGATGTATCACAAGTCATTGGGAGGCCTTTAACCCCTGAATAATCACTCCTTTGTACATGTCAGGGGAAAATGACAAAAACAAAGAGGGCTGCAGCTGAACTGAAACACAAGTTGTCCATCACTATTCATCTTCCCCTGTGACATGCAGCTGCAAGAGAGAGTTAGGTATGTTGTAGGTTGCACAAATGGGCCTTGCATAAACCAAGTGTGCCTTAGAGCATTTTCCAGAATCCTCTGCAATGCACAGTAATGCTGCTACAGAAATCTGGTGTTTCCTGGAGGAGGTTCGGCTGCCATTAGAATCATCACATTAGAGGGAGACTTGCATGCCATCTGGACTAACTCATTGCTCAATAGAGGGAATTTGGAGCTACAGCATCCCTAACAGATGGCTATCCAGCCTCTGGTTGAAGACCTCCAGTAAGTAAGGGAACATACACACAGGAAATTGGTTCCACTGTCAAACTAGTCTTACCATTTGAAGGTTTTCCCAATGTTCAACCAAAATCTACCTTCTTATAACTAAAGTGCTCTGGTTCCCACCCAAAATATACAAGCAAGAGGCTCTTACTTGTGGCTTTAGGGAAATAGTAGAAGCTCAACAGTTGACATAAGTCCCAGGAGTCATAATTCAACAGTTCAGGAGCAGGGCAAGAAATTCAGAACTGGACAGAAGTGACAAAAGATGGCCAAACAAGTTTCTGCACCTTTCTTGTCAAGCTTTTAAAAATGAGGCATGGGATGCTCACAAGGCTCTTGCCTTATGGGAATATTGAGCTTGCAAGTGTATATACTCCATGGGGGGGGGGGTGTCTGCAAAGGCAGCATCCAGATCTAGGCAACAAAACTGCACCCTTCTGTTCAGACACCACCATTTCAGGCTCCCCCATCAGCTGATCAAAGCCCTCCCTGGCCTCATCTATGGCTCCTCAATCACAGGAGGGTCAGATAGGAGAGACAGCAGCCCTGCTTCACCTTCCAATGTAGCTGCAGTCAGGGCAAAAAGGAAATATCACCTCACCCAGGTTCCCACAATTCCAGACTCCTTCCTCCCCTCTGTTTCTTCCTACTGTATGATCCTACCGATCCAAGCCTGATCCTGACCATGCTTTGAGGTTCTTAACCCCGAGGCTATTAGATCTATGTTCCCCTGTCAGGGGAGACAACATGGTCATGAAAGTGGTTTTCCCAAGGTGAAGCTCATCCATTGCTCTCCAGGTGTACTGACAGCTATAAGATTCCCAAATACAGGAAACACAACTTGAAGCACAAGAGAAAAGGTAAAGGTAAAGGGACCCCTGACCATTAGGTCCAGGCGCAGACGACTCTGGGGTTGCAGCACTCATCTCACTTTACTGGCCGAGGGAGCCGGCGTACAGCTTCCGGGTCATGTGGTCAGCATGACTAAGCCGCTTGGGGCGAACCAGAGCAGCGCACGGAAATGCCGTTTACCTTCCCGCCGGGGCGGTACCTATTTATCTACTTCCACTTTGATGTGCTTTCGAACTGCTAGGTTGGCAGGAGCAGGGACCGAGCAACGGGAGCTCACACCATCGCAGGGATTTGAACCGCCGACCTTCTGATCGGCAAGCCTTACCCACAGTGCCACCCGCGTCCCAGAGCACAGGTATCTCTGTCCAACTGTGTTACAGCCCCTCAGGTATCTGAAGAATGTTATATTGCCCCAGCAACAGTCTCTTCCAGGCTTAACATAGTTCTTTCAACCTATATAACCTGTTTTGTTTTCCATATCCCCTGGTCATTTTCATTGCTGTTGTCTGAACCCATTCCAGTTCGTCTGTATCTGCATGCAGTTTTCCAGATGAAGCCTCAATGGTACAGAATAAAGTGGAACTGTTATTTCTTGTGACTTGGAAACAATAGCATTAGCAATTGTTTTGCAGCCATGTCACACTGCTGGCGCATGTTCAGCTTGTGATCAACTGCAATCCTGAGATTCTTTTCATGTGTACTACTGCCATTATTTATTTTCTCATTAAGAAATCCCTGGTAAATGTCTAAGGAATGTTTAGAATGTACCTAGAAATATAAAATTCACATTTAGGTATGGATCCCTATTGTTCTATTGGGTAATGTACTAGAAAGTTAAGGGATTGCGGGGGAATTATACAGTTCTGGGCTGATACAACATTTCTAATCTAATTTGCCAGCTGGTGAGAGTCTCTGTGTGAGAGAGATCCATCACAGTCAGGTTTAAATTATTTTAAACTATACAAAACTCTTGTTTGCTTTTGCTCAAGGAAGTCTTGGTCTGTACAACTTCAGGAACAAAAACAATTCAATTACTACAGATTAAGACACAAAAGAGGCCAGTATCTCTGCATCTCAGGTGGAATGGATCTAGATATTAATTTGCAGTCAGATGAATGAGATGCATTTGTTCAGAGAATCATTAGCATCTTGAGCAAGTAGCTGCCTGGAGATGTGGTTAAGCCACTGATTTTGGCTTCCATACATCTCGATATGACTCTTCAGTGACTATGCTAGTGGCCTTATTCAGAGGTAATGCTAAATTAAGGTTAAACATTAAGATAAATGAGCCTTGGGCTTGTGAGATCCCCTCTCCTCTAGCACAGCCACAAGACAATTGAAACTGTTGCTTCTACTTTTAATTAACCACAATTTATTGTCATGTCTAAATCCAGACAAACTGTGGTGTGTCTTAACAATGATTTAGAGAAACAAGCCAACTTCAAACTTTAATTGATTGCCCTGGCTTCTTTCTCTAAACTACCCTTTCCAAACCTGGTGCCCTTCAGATGTTTTGAACTACATCTCCCATAATCTCTGACACTCTGCCATACTGTCTTGGGCCAAAACATGTAGATGAGGGCTGCAAAGCAGAATTAAGGTGAACCACAGTTCTGGGGTCAAACTTAATGCAGATGCTCCACCCGCTGCTCAATCTGAATCCTTCTTTGTTTTATATCGGGAAATTCAGCAGAGGGCTTCTACTCACATTCACTTGAAGGTGGGTTGGATTCTCTGTGTGATTGGAGATCCTAATAAAGCAAAGCCCCTCAGCTGCATTCAAGCAAACATGAGACAGAGCCTCCTGCAGATCTTCACCATGCAACACTGAGAAGGTTGGACATGGAGGCAGAGCTTGCGTACACACCCCTTTCCCTGTGCACACTTTCAATAATTGTGCATTCAGGTGAATATCTGAACATGCCTATAAACCATGATGAACTGGAAACAGAAGTGTATACTTCCAATATTGCAGCCATGTTGGAGAAGAAGAGGGTGGGAGCATAGTTCAGTGTTGCATCCAAACCTGATCGCTGAACTGCGCTGGCTACTTTTAGACGTGCCACTTTATAACTGTGGGACAAACTGGGTGTTTTAACATGCGTACGGCTGCAACCAACGCAAGCATCTCCCACCTGGTTCCCCCAGAGCCATCAGGATACAGGTAAGTTGTAAACAAGAGGGAGAGGGAAGTAATTATGTGGTTGGTAGCTTTTGCACCTGCCGCACATGACATAGTTTAGAACGTTTGGTTCTAAACATTAGCCTAAAATGGGTGAGGAACCTCAGTCTCAGGGGCCAAATGTGCCCCCCAGTCCTCTCTATCTGGCCCTTGGGGCTCTCCCCGTGGCATCTCCTTGTCCCTAGCAACAACCCTCCCTGGCTCTGCTTCACATCCTGTTTGAATGTGTCTTTGAATTCTGATTATGCCTCTTGCTGGTCTGGATGATGAGTGTGTGTGTGTACAAACCAGCCTATCTTACAAAGGGGCAAGTTCCATTCATTGCTCTCTCCTCTTTTCCCTCTCACCCCACTCAGCATTAGCATATGGCTCCAGGAAAGTTTCCCAGAAGGGAATTTGGCCCTTGGGCAGAAAAGTTTCCCACCCCGGCCTAAATCATGTTAGTGGATAGCTTCTCTAACACTATTTAATGTAGCTCCCCCCCCCAGCCAGTATATAAAATAAGTCAAAACTAAGATTCGCTCTTGCATAGCTTTCTAATGGAAGTGTTGAATCATACTGCCTAATGAGAAGGGTTTTTTTTATAAGATCATAGATCTTTGTGCATTAATATCAAGAAGGAAAGGTCACCATCACAAGTCAACTTCAGATAACATTTCTTACTAATTCTGCATTCCACAAAACGCTGCAGTCAGCAATGTCAAACTGCAACAGACTCAAAGAAATGTACCCCGAAATATCCAGGGCCATAGTGTTAGCTCCTGTCAATCTCATGTCAGCTATTTGATCAAGCAATTGCATACAACAGTATAGCGATCAGAATCTGGCTGAAATCAGGCCCTGAATAATAACCAGAGCCATGTGTCATTAGGATAAGAAGCTTAAATTGGTTAATCAGAGGGATTATGAGTATTGTACCGGTTAATTGGGAAAACCACTAGCCTGGTGGGACACATAATTTAATAATGATATTCTGTTGCGCAAATGCCCTTACTTGAAGGAAGAAATATGGAGACAAAGGAAAGAGAGCTATCTGTCCCATCCATATCAGTGCAAAGTGAAGGGGTTTCAGACTGCTGATATGGAGGGGGAAGCTTGTTCACATCTCTACATTCTCGTTGATATTAACAAGCTAGTGCCCTTTAAATAATGGTTGAAAAATACTTATTGAGTGGGAGGACAAAAGCAGAGTGCCCTTCACTTCAGCTCTTAATCAGCAATTCAACTCACAAACCTCAGAGTGCGTTGCCTGCTTCACAAATAATGAAAGTAGAAGATATACGTTTCCATTGTAGGGCTGGGCCACACTTCTGCTTGTCACCACATTCCCCTGAGAAAACTCACTCTTTACCACCGAATTGGAGCAAACGTCAATCAAGTTTTCTGCGGACTGATGTTTGTTCCAATTCAGCAGGATTTCCAGGGGAAAACAATAAACCAATCGGACCTGTGTGCCAACTCCAGAGGGGGGCACCCACAGCCTCTGCCCCTACCACTGCCTCCTGCCCCTGCCACACGTGGTAGAACAGGGTTCACACACACACACACACACACACACACAAGCATCCCTCCCCCAACATGGGGACAGTGGGGCTGGATGGCACATCCAGCAGAGCAAGGCCAGCAGACCCCCTGCTCTCTGCCTCTAAGGGAGAGCACCCAGACAGGGCTACTGTTACGTAAATACTGTATATGTTTCTCCCATTAAAAGCAATCACATTTGAAAGTGAATAACTTTGGCTGTAATTTGGACACAGTCAATTTATCGCATCTCCAGTAGGTCTTGCCAACACAGTATCTCCAGATGTTGCCATAGTACAACTCCCTTTATCTCTGATCAATTACCTCGCTGGCTGGAGTTGAGTTATACCCCTCAACATCTGGCAGACACCACATTTTCTACCCCTGGCCTAAGGCATGGGGTGGCGCGGGCTCCAACATCTTTCATAGTTGTGTAGAAGAGGGGATTTCAGCTGGTGTAGCTTGTCATGCAAGCCGTGTCTGCTGAATTTTTCGCCTTCTGCACTACCTGTCTTCCCCAACCTGATGCCCTCCAGATGTTTTAGCTTACAATTTCCATCAGCCTCAGCCAGAGGGTACCAGGATGGGGAAGGATGGCCTAAGGCTACAATCCTGTGTACACTTACCCCGACAGTAAGCCCCACAGAACACAATGAGATTTTTTCTTCTTCTGAGTAAACATGCATAGAATTGCACTGCTCATGTTTTATGAGTTTTCTTACCTTCATCTACAAGCCCAAAGAGATACCTTTGTTCAATTTTTTTCCAATGGGTTCACAGACACACGCCAAGTCTGCCCACCTGAATAGCTTTGTACCACTCCATCCAGATGCTGGCACCTGAATGGTTATCCCCTGCTTTGCCTGGTAATTAATAGATGCATCCAGCAGCACTGGACCCCAGCACACATGCTTCAGGCCAAGTTGAAAATTGACTCTGCCAACTTTTAGCTAGTGTCTAATAAACCATGACAGTAATTTACTCCTACATCCTTTGAATAATTAGTTTCCTTTCCATGTAGATGTCCCTGCAAGGAAGCTAGTCAAATCCTTTTTGAAAGCCAATGCATGGCACTTTCAGTGTTCATCCTTACTGTAGATGGCATCTGTATATCACAGGCCAAAAAGGGTAACAAGTGCCATCTGCGGCAATTCACAAGACCAAGGGGGGTTGTTTTGTTTTTTCCAAAGGCCTGTCCATTCATCGTAAAAAATACAGCATGCATTCAGTTATACAGCCTTCGCTAGCCTGGTGCTTTCCTCCCTTCCGTCCCAGATACTACGGCTGCATTTCTAAGTGCACTGGTTTTTCTAAGTGGCAATGTGGGGTTGTGGTTAGAATGTCAGACTGGGGCCTGGGAGACCAGGGTTCAAATGTTCTCAAATATTCTGGAAGTAACAGGATGCGCCAAACTCCCAGCTTATCTATGAAAGATAATCAGAAGTGAGTTTCAACCTTTGATCCCCCCCAGTCAGTGTATAGTTTCTCGTACTTTATCAGCCACGTGATATCATGTTTTGCACTTGGAATCCATCGGAATGAAAAGCTAAGTAAAACAGAAATAACTTCAGCGTTTGCCCAGGTGACCAGTGTTTCCCACCACAGACGTCCTTTGAGGCTGTCTTGGAGGCTGCTTCTAAAGTTTGCTGTCTGGCTTTGCAGGGGCCAAAGATAGCATAAGAGCTCTTCTGAAGGGTGTGTAGTCTGTGGCCTTCCAGGTGCTATTGGTCTTCTATTGGCCCCAGCCAACACGGCCAATGATGGAAGTTGGCATCTACCAGCATTTGGAAGGTCAACGATTCCACACCCTTGACACTGCCGCATGCTCTCCATGCAGCTTTTTGGATCAACCCCCCATTATTTTTAGCATCAGAATATTGCTTAAAATGGCATTCCGTGCATCCTGTGGTGTGCGATTTACCGTTATCCTGCAGGACCCTCATAACCGGAGCACGTTCGCAACTGGTATTTATCACAAAGCTTTTCAAGAGGCAAATGTCGTATTCTGTGAGATATATTTTGCACTCAGCATCCATTTATCTAACCACTCTGGAGGTTAAATGTGTCAGCAAATTTAAATCGAGGGTTGCGTCGAAGTAATTTAAGAGCTTACAAGATTTGAGCTGACTAATGTATTAATATTTTAAGCAGCATCTTAGAAAGTGAAGGAGAAACCTATGGGTAAACATTAGTAGGCGTTTAAAGAGAAAAATTAACAAAAAGAAAAAGAAAAAAAGAAACATGAGGTCCAGTCTAATATATCTTCAAATGTGTGCCTGACGTGGATTAACAGGAATGAATATTTAACTGAAATTCATAGGTGGAAGCCTACATAACATAAATATATATCTGGCAAATCCATCATTTGTCTCTGAACTCAATAGCATTATTCTGATATGCTTAAGGTTGCATCACCTATTAGCGATCACTCATGACCCATGCTTAGGCAGATGGGAAATGGATGCCTGCAGTCAACAAGCTCTGAGGAATCAACCTCCTGGCATCCTGAACACAGCCAGCAGGAGCCTCCAAATAACCCATTTCGAAGAGAATCAGGTAGCGAGTGTTGGGGGGAAATTCTGCCTGAGACCTTTGAGAACTGCTGCTAGTCCAAGCAGAGAACATAGCATTGGTCACAATGGACCTCTGGTCTGATTCAATACATGGCATCTTTCTGCACTCCAAAATAGATCCAAGCATTGCTGGCTAGAATCCAAGCCTAATCAAGCAGAGTGAAATTAATAGGGAAGCCGAAGTTTGAATAGTGAACTCTGGGCATACACTGGACTGACCAGTGGGTTCACTATTTGTCTCAACATTCCCCCCCAAAAAACAACAACAGGCATTTCTGTATATTGATCACTTTAAAAAAATGTCTGGTTACTTATCTGAACTTCATAGTCCTCTCATGACCCCCCAATTTCCTTTGGAGTGAAATGATTTGTAACATCTGATACAGTATATTTGCTAAGAGGATTATTTATGAAGTTTCTGAGTTGAATCTTCCATCTGCCATGAATTCACTCGGTGGCCTTGTGCAAACTCCACTAGTTGTGCAGATCACACCAAGGTGATATATGTGGAGTGGTTAAATACTTAAACAGATTATATACAAATGTTTCAAATGAAAAACGAGCAGCCTCATGCCTGGTGTTGCATAGGAATTCTAAGAAACAAAAAAATTGGCGCTGTTTGAAAAGTTCTGTTCACCATCTTGATTCAAAATGGCATCCAGTTGTATCCGAACATAAAAGAAAAACTGCTCCTTGATCTCAGGAAGAATCGTACAAAATGTGGTTATAAGTGGTGCAGTTTTGAAAGGGTCAGTCTATCATATTGATCCAAAATGACAGCCGACTGTATCCAAACAGACAAAAACCTGCTCCATGAACTCAGGGACCACCATGCAAAATGTGGACATCTTAAGAGATCTCCTAATGCAAAGTCAACAAACACATTTTCAAAATATATACTAGATATGAATTAGCCTGGAAATTCTGTCCATGAGGTGGGGCAACGGGTTCCTGTGCACTCCTCCTCCTATGCATAAAATGCCTTATGCAAGATGTTCACCCAGTTCACAGAACACATGTCACACATTATTCTGTATGCAAGGCGAGTATCCTGCTGCTTTCTTTGGGTCTATATAGTTTTTACACTGAATTTACAGGTTTTGCAGTTAATAAATATGTGAATCAAACCTTAGAAAGGAAATTTCAAAGCTGGGTAATGGAAGTGACATTAATAAGATGAGTTTTATAAAGCTCCATACGTATTCTTGACCAATTGACTCTAACAAGCTCATTATAGGCGGATAAACAGACTGATCTGGTTTTATCTCCTAAGTAAATGTTTGTTCCTTTATTTCTAATAGCACGTGCATTATTTCTTCAGCTGACCATAACAACACTACTTGGTTGAGCAAGCACAAATATTAAGGCAATTACTGAGCCCAAAATGTTTTTGCACTCTTATCAAACATAGCAGCTGCCTTTGTACTCACAATAAACCATGGTTTCTGACTTATCTTGGCTTGCTGTAACTGAGCAGAGTTTGGTCTCCAATACTGTTTCATTCCTAGTATGGCACAAAGGGAAGTGACAGTTAACTTTGACTTCCTCTTACAGTTGTGCCCAGGTTCATGGGTTTACAATGGTACCTCGCTTTTTGAACGTCTCAGAAGTTGAACGTTTCGGCTTTCGAACACTGGAAACCTGGAAGTAACTGCTTTTCGGAAGCCAGGTGTGCCATGTGGCTTCCGTATTGAGTTTTCTGGACATAAATGCTTCCGGAATACATGCTTCGGTTTTCGAACGTTTTGGTCTTCTGGAATTGATTTTGTTCGAAAACCGAGGTACCACTCTATACTCAGTGATGCACAAGGTAAACCCCTTGAAAAGAATGAAACTGTTAGTAATATCCTTTAACATCAATGTTTAGTGTAAATAAGCCAATACAAAACTATGAGTTATGAAGCTGGCTTATTTTCACTAATCATAGTTAAGATTATCGAATATTTAGAATTCAGGCACACCATTAAAACAAGGATGACTAACCTATGGCTCTCCAGATGTTATTAGATATTATTAGACATTAGATTATTAGACATCAACTTCTGGAAGGCCACAGATGAGCCACCCCTATACTACCCTACACTACAGGGAGACACCTGGCTTGAGAGCAGTACATGTGAAAAGGATCTAGGAGTCAACAGTGTGATGCAGCAGCTAAAAAAGCCAATGCAATTCTGGGCTGCATCAATAGGAGTATTCTTCAAGGGAAGTAATAGTACCACTGTATTCTGCTCTGGTCAGACCTCACCTGGAGTACTGTGTCCAGTTCTGGGCACCACAGGTCAAGAAGGATACTGACAAGCTGGGACGTGTCCAGAAGAGGGCAACCAAAATGGTCAAAGGCCTGGAAACGATGCCTTATGAGGAACGGCTTAGGGAGCTGGGTATGTTTAGCCTGGAGAAGAGAAGGTTAAGGGGTGATATGATAGCCATGTTCAAATATATAAAAGGATGTCATATAGAGGAAGGAGAAAGGTGGTTTTCTGCTGCTCCAGAGAAGCGGACACGGAGCAATGCATTCAAACTACAAGAAAGAAGATTCCACCTAAACATTAGGAAGAACTTCCTGATAGTAAGAGCTGTTCGACAGTGGAATTTGCTGCCAAGGAGTGTGGTGGAGTCTCTTTCTTTGGAGGTCTTTAAGCGGAGGCTTGACAGGCATATGTCAAGAATGATTTGATGGTGTTTCCTGCTTGGCAGGGGGTTGGACTGGATGGCCCTTGTGGTCTCTTCCAACTCTATGATTCTATTATTCTAAACTGTGGCTAATCTAAAATAGAATTTCTTCCTCATAAGATTAAACCATGGCAAGCCACACAGTCACTTCTTTTAGAAGTGAATGTTATTTCAATGCCTGCCCTTGGAAAGAACTGAAAAAAAGGCTTGGGAGAATCTGAGTCTCTAAAAGCAAGTGTTATCAGTGTACAATAATAAGAGCCTTTCCCAAAGCTGTAATGATCAACTTTCAAACTCATTACTTTAAATACATAATGACCTTTTCAAAGCCTTCACGATTTAAATGTTTATGACATTGGGAATCAATGGGACTTAAAGGTGCTTAACTGTGTTTGTAAAGGCAGAGCTTTGCCCGGCACTGAAATGACTGGAGAAACCATTGTTTGCACAGAGTTCTATCTGCACATCATGTTCTGATCTGTAGGGCTGCTGCCTTCTGGCAAGGCAGGCCTCAAGTCCTCAAGTTGCTCCAACAAAGGGAAGCAGCCTAAGGTCTCCAATCCACTCTTCCCAAGCTCTGCTGCCATGGGGTATGCGGATCTTAAAGTGTTGATTCCCCAGCCTGAAGGTGACAAATACTTTGCCTTTCAGTGTGTTTGCCCAGTGTCATTATGCAGGCATGCTAATGCGAGCCAGGAAGTCAGGCTCAGGGGGAAAACATCTGTGAGGGCCCATACTCAACCACCAGGCTCAGATCATCAGGAGCCTGATCCAGGTACCACAGTATGGGAAGTATGGGAGACACTTGACTCTTCTACCAGGTCTGGCTCAGAAGAAGCTCAGTGAGGGTTCTGACTCAGGATCTGCAACCTCCCATCCACTGGTCTCAGAACTTTATTCAGTTCTCCAGCCAATGGCACGGCAGCCCCAGGCTTGGCTGGCCCTCTTCCTCCAACTCTGAGCTTCATTTGGGACCATGCCATGTTGAAACCCCTACTTGTGCCTCCATGATGGGTGGGTACCATGGGTGGTAAAGGTAAAGGGACCCCTGACCATTAGGTCCAGTCGTGACCGACTCTGGGGTTGCGCGCTCATCTCGCATTATTGGCCGAGGGAGCCGGCGTATAGCTTCCAGGTCATGTGGCCAGCATGACAAAGCCGCTTCTGGCAAACCAGAGCAGCACATGGAAACGCCATTTACCTTCCTATTTATCTACTTGCATTTTGACGTGCTTTCGAACTGCTAGGTTGGCAGGAGCTGGGACAAAGCAACGGGAGCTCACCCCGTCACAGGGATTCGAACCGCCGACCTTCTGATCAGCAAGCCCTAGGCTCAGTGGTTTAACCACAGCGCCACCTGGGTCCCTACCATGGGTGGTAGCTACTGCAAATTACTGCATGTATTACAGAGCTAGCACCACAGTGACCAGCGGTACATCTCATGAACTCTAGACATCCTAGGCATGTTGCTTGCAGGCTCAGCCAGTGAAAATTGAGGTGTTTATTTTATCACCTTGGATTGGTGTTAGCAACCCAATACCTTCTTGAATGTGCCCAGACCTTCCTTCTATACCCCAACTACCCATCCTCCTTTCACCTACCCCAATGTTGCCGCTGTAGCTGCTGCTAGATAATTTTTTAATGTCTCTTCACCGAGCCAAAGAATCTTTCCATGGTTACCCAGCAGATAACATTATTCCTTGTTCCCAGCAGGAATAGACTATGAAAAGCTGGGAAGAAGCCTGGATGGTGACATATCCCTATTCTTTCCTTGCTTGGCTTTGCTTGGGAGAAGGAGCCATGTCTACTGCCGAGTGGCAATTGGAGAGTCCTTGTTCTTGGCTGGGAGTCCTTCTCTACATCAGGGATGGGGAAGCAAGCTGTGACCCTCCAGATGTTGTTGGACTCCAATTCCTAGAGGTGTGAGATTGCACAGCCAATTGTCAGGGAAGAAGAAAGCCATGGTCGAGCAAGATTTGAAGGGCCACAGAATTCCCACACCTGCTCTACAATATGCAGAAATGGGTGACAGAACTCTGAACTGAAATGCTCTAGACCAGAGGTCAGCAAACTGTCCCTCAGACCTTGTGGGGGGCCAGACTATATTTTTTTGGGGGGATGAAAGAATTCCAATGCCCCACAAATAACCCAGAGATGCATTTTAAATAAAAACACACATTCTGCTCATGTAAAAACACACTGATTCCCGGACCTTCCGCTGACCAGATTTAGAAGGCAATTGGGCCGGATCCAGCCCCCGGGCCTTAGTTTGCCTACTCATGCTCTAGACCAGGGGTTCCCAACAAAATTTTCTCGAGGACCCCTCATCGAGCCGCTATTGTGACAAGGACCCCCATTAATTCCTAATCCTAAAATTAAAAAGTGAGAGCCAAATTAAGAGTCTTTTTATATTTTATATTTATACGTTTTTTACAGTTACAACAGAGTACTCCATCAGTATACAGTTAGTTTTAATTTCCGGTTCTTAATGAGATGAGTTAAATCTGTCCTTTGAGTCCATTATTTCTGAAATATTAGGTTCCAAACTTGAAACTTTCACTCTGAAATCCGACCGCATGTCGAGCCAATTCCTATATTTGTTTTTCATGAAACACATGGAAGAAAATGCTTGCTCACACCGATATGTGGTTGCAAATGGAAGGATCTTTTTCATTGCCTTATCTCCAAGTTTCTTGTAGTCCTTGCGGCATACAGCAGAACTACTGCCTCTATCTAATTCTAGTTTTGCGCTAGACTCTGCTCATGCAGGAAGTGGCCAAAACAAAAAATCTGTTATCATACAAAATATATTTAATATATTTTTTATTCTAATAGGATCTTGAGGACCCCTCTGGCATAGCTCGCGGACCCCTGGGGGTCCCTGGACCACCTGTTGGGAACCACTGCTCTAGACTGCAAATATGGGTCATGGGGATTCATCATGGGCTACATACACCCATATTCCCTGCCCTTTACCCCAGAGTTTGGCCCAATCTCCAATCAGCCAGGAGAAAACCCTACCTAATTACCTAGTCATAATGGAACGAAGAGATGGGGAAAGCTCCCACCGTGCACTTGGTCAATGGGAAGAGGCAAGCAGATGGATAGTCAATTATCCCTGGGAAGTCTTTTACAAATTGTTATCAGACACACTGTCAAGGAAGTAAGGTAAATCTATATGCCAGTGACAGTTGCTAAATGTAGCTTTACTGCAGTGTATGAAATCATAACTGGTCCTCTAAATAACTGCTCTGTTCTGATTTTTATGATTAATATAGGCATGAAGTTGGGGTTTCAGAGTAGTATATTTTTTTTGAAGTTTTCATGAAATAATATCTACATTTTGACCACAACTGTCTTTTCCCTATCAGAGCTGTCCTCTGAAACCTAGAACTGCATATTAATCCTGCTGCTGCCAATATTGCAAAATGTGGCTCTTGGGCTCACTAAACGTGAGGAGCTGCCTTAGCCTTAAATGGAAAGCAAGAGAGAAGGGATGACGTTGTGGCCAGACATGACATGACCTGCATACATGATCATAGCACTTCTTACTACCATTTATTGGAAGTCTTAAATGCAGCTGGAACAGGTTAATAGTGTACAACTAACTGGTATTTGCAGTAGGCTGGAGTAATTTCTTCTAGCTTTCTGCAGACATCTCTCATCCACAATTCCCTGGCTTAAAAAAGGACTCAGAATGAGCCAATAAAAAGACAGAAGTATCAAAAAAGGCAAGAGCATGAATAGAGGTCCTTTCCTTCATTTGGGGAAGGGATGTGCAACTGCTTTGTATGCAGAAGGTCCTAGGTTCAATCCCAGATGGGGCTGGGTGAAACCCTGGTGTGAACTCCCAGGGAGCTAGATACTAGGGAAAGCATTGTGGGAAATGATGCACGACATGCCTTTGCCACCTGGACTCTGAAGAAGGTGAAGTGAAATAATACTTCAGGGTTAAAAGCATTACCAACAAACGAGTGAGCCCATGTTGCATCGGTCTGGAATTGCACTCTGTTTAGTTGTGACACATGCGGTGTTTACATTCTTTAGGGGGAGAACCTACAGTTTCATGAGCCTTTTGGTGAACGGTGCATGAAATTATGTTTGTCATTTACTTGCGAGTTACATCTCACTGAGGAATTTAAATTTTAAAATTATGCGGCAGCCTAGTGGCCTGAACTATCGGTGAACCCTTTTCTCACTCACTCTCCCACTGTGGATGAACCTGGAGACTACGCTTTGGGGAAGGGGGGTGAGAAGGAACTCACACACCTGCTTTGTTTTACAAGCACCTTTTTGAGAGAAACTGATCTCCAGAGTGCAGCTTTATTCACTGTCTGCCACCTTCCTGAGCACCTCCTGACAGGGGCAAAGTCTACAGGGGTGCCATGGCTCAGGGGCAAAGCAAACCCTCTGCCCCAGGCACCACCAGTTTTTCTTTAAAAACAATGACGATGATGTAAAGTTGGGGTGGGGTACCTCAGGCCCAGGGGCCAAATCAGGTCCTTCAGGCTATGCCACCCTCCCCTGGCTACCCTCCCTTATTGGCCCTGCTCTGCACCCTCTTGAAGTGCTTTTGTCTGCCTGGAATGTGTCCTTGGACAGTGGTACTTCCTCTTGCTTGCAGGATGGAGAGCTGGGTGTATGTATGGAGAAACCTCTGACTTTTCGCATGCTTTAATCTGCAAAAATCAGAGTTATGTCCGTTACTTAGCTCATTTTGGCCTCAGTGCTGCTAGGTGGCCACTAGAAGGTTGTCCACCAAGCAATGTGTCCCTTGGGCTGTAAAAGGTGAAGTAGGTGATGTGAAAAGACTGAGACCCTGGAAAACCACTGCCAGTCAGAGATGGCAATGATTCCACCACCACCTCATATAAATTCACTTTTTCCATATGTAGTTATGGTGAGGGGCCAAACCTGAGTGGTACAGAGTACTTCCTTTATATGCAGAAGGGATGGCTTTTGCAATGGTTGCAGTTAACTAGTTTTTCAATGGGCTGGAGTAAGTTCCTCTCACTTCCTGTAGATGCCTCCCACCTGCAGTTCCCTAGTTTTTGTTTTTGTTTTTTAAAGAATTGGAATGATCCACTTCAAAGACAGAAATATCAAGTGGCAAAAGTATGAATTGTAATTATTTTCATCATCTGGGGACAGTGATGAAGCATGTGCCTGGCATGCAGAAGGTCCCAAATTCAATCCCTGGCATCTTCAGATACCGTAGGTCTGGGTGAGACCCTAGTCGAAACCCTGGAGATCATGGCCAGTCATTGTAAGCAATGCTAAGCTGAATGGACCAATGGTCTGGCAGTTTCCTGCATTCCTGCCACTCAACTGTTGGTCTTCAACTTGTAACTCTTGCTCTTTCTGTGTGGTCAAGCTCACCAACCTGAAACCATGGCTGTTTTAAGCAAAGTTGTCACACACAAAACAGCATACTCTACATTTACACACCATATACAAGTTACACCAATACTTTTCTCCCTCTGGTCCCATGTCATGTGCTGAGCTTTATGCAAATTGTTGCTCTCTTTTGTCCCACCCCTCTTTTTTGGTGAGGTGAATCCTCATTTTTGGCAACATATGTGACAAACCGGCAGGATGACGGGGAGGAGGAAATGGATCGAGGCGAGGGATGTGGCCGGGACTAGGATACACAAGGGCAAGCAAGAGATGGGGAAGGAAGTACTCACAGGGTGATGGAGCAAGGCAAGGGGCTGAGGGTCAATGCACAGGAACCAAAGCAGCAGGACCCATCGCCAGAAGCAGAGGAGCCCCTGCCTCCTTGAACACGGCAGGCGCTGAGGTGTAGGGAGCAGTGGGAGGGGTGCTCTAGGACAGGGGTCAGCAAACTTTTCCAGCACTGTCCCTCAGACCTTGTGGGGGGGGGCAGACTATATGTTGTGGGAAAAATGAACGAATTCTTATGCCCCACAAATAACCCAGAGAGCTTAAATAAAAGCACACATTCTACTCATGTAAAAACACCAGGCAGGGCAGGCCCCACAATTAACCAGGAGATGCATTTTAAATAAAAGGACACCTTCTGCTCATGTAAAAACATGCTGGTTCCTGGACCGTCCGCGGGCCGGATTTAGAAGGCGATTGGGCCAGATCTGCACACACACCCCGGGCCTTAGTTTGCCAACCCATGCTCTGGGAAGCTGAGGCAGGCAAGGGCCCACAGCCCAGCTCCCTTGCTGGCCAGGTGAGACTCATTAGCTCTGGGAGGAGGTGTGTGATTCCTTAGCTAGATTAGGCTTGGAACAGGTGAAGGTCACAGGCCTCGTCAAGCCCAGATGCGGCAATCAGCAGGCAAAAGGGAAGCAGAGTTGAGGTGCTGTGTCTGCTCAACGGCCCACGTTGAAGCACCTCAGCTTGGATGTCCCAGGAGCTCTGTGGGGAGGATTATGATTCGGTTTGGACTTTGGACACACGGATTGACCCTGGATGTGGGGCTTGATATATTGACTTGCTGCCAGGTAGGCCAGGGGTTTGGGGCAACATATAGCAGGCCCTCATAATGAATTCAGGCACCAACTGACGAGCCAGTTTGCAATTTATAAAAGAGAGCTTTCCCTCCTCTGGTTTTCATGAAGGTGTTTGATCACTATCTGAAAGGAATACAATGTACTTGCACATTCTGTGGCTGGCTGACTTCAGAAAGAGCTGCCCGAGACCTGTCAGTGTGATATTATTTTCATTATTTTGATGTGCAACCGCATCAAATCCTACTAGCAACTTGATGCTTTCATCTGTATAATGCTGCTACATCTTGTGTGACGTAAACCCTCACTGGCTTCTACACAGCAATACAACAGCATGAGTAGCCATTATAGTGCCCTCTAGATGTGCAGTCTAATAACATCTAGGGGGCACCACACCACTGTCTACTCCTATATTACACACTTAGTTAGAAATTTATTATTATTATTTATTAAATGTATTCTTCACTTTTTCTTGCTCAGGGACACCAAAGCAACTTACAACCCTACAACCAAACGAACAACCCCACATAGATCCATTAAAACCAGGGGGGGGTGCATTATGTTCACATTTTCCCCTCCTCCTGAAATATTATCACAAGATTGTCAAGGCGTCTTATCTCTGTATGTACTACAGTACTAGCTGTATCTCCCATGAGTCTCTGATTGTAACTATCTTCCTTGACCTGGAAGCCAAATTCACATTTCAAGCCCTTTCTCAATACCCTTGCTATGCCCCTTACTTGCACACCCTCACCCACAAACATTCCTGAATGTCTCTGAAAGCAAAAGCTGCTGCAGATTACCTTAGTGTACCTGCCACATTTAGGAATCTAAAGCTATCCTCCTCTTTCGTAGGATGTTTACAACATTAGAGAATGTGGTGGAGGTGGCATCCATCTGTTTCGAGAGACAATGGAGCACACCTCTGGGGGTGAAGCCAAATCGTTCCCTAGCTTAGCATTGTGTTAAGCTTGGGCCTGACTCTATGCCACACAGTGATAAAATAGGTGCCTGATCTGCTTCATATGCCTATCCATGTGACAGGGTGCTCAGGCTGAAACAACTAATTTCTTTTTTGGAAGCCTTCTCACATAGACATTCCTGAGACTTTAAAACAGAGGGTGTTCTACAGACAGTTGTATCATGTACCATTGCTGCCCTCTACTGTTTAGAATCTTTGATAGATATTTTAAAGTAGCTTATTTGTGCGGTCGAAATGCAGGACCTCAGGGTCATTCCATTGTTTCCTGCTGACCTTCCTGCTGGTAGTTTCCGGTTGGTTTCGTGGTGCTAGAACACAGAGTGGTGTCAGAAGGTAGGTCAAGGGCTGGGCTCATGCAGTTGATTTTGGGGGCGCAGGGTCTCTTGGATATTGTCATTGGCACGTTTGTCTGAGGCTGGCAAAATGTATGAATATAACCAAGCAATTGTGATAGGATTCACTTCAGCAGCAAAAACGATATGTGGCCTCTGAAGAAATTAATAAGAATTGCAAAGGCTGTAGTGGCATCTGAGAGACTACTTCCTTCCTTATAAACCATCTTGGGTGTTAGATCAGTGGAGGGGTCTTTTCGGTAGTGCAGCACCCTCAGAAGCTGAGGGGTGTGTGGCCCAAGAGAGACCATTTTCTGTGGCAGCCCCTACAGCGATGCGTCTGACAATTTCACTATACCATACAGTTTTCGGTGAATGCTTCAAGATACACCTCTTCACCCTGGCCTTTGTCACCTGATAGGTATACTTTTAGGAACCACCCCATTGTTGTGATTGTGAAATGTTTTAATCAGCTTTAATGTTGTTTTTAAAATGGTTGTAACCTGCCTCGGGGCCTTAGGGTGAAGAGTGGGCATTAAATCTGATAACGATGTAATGTCACATTTGTACCTTGGAGTTCCTTAGAGAGATGATCTCGCTCAAAGTCACAAAAGGAGAGCCAAGGAAAAAATCCAGACCCCTTAAATTCCCAGCCATTTTTTTTTCCCTGGTTGTAAATATTGCTTCCTCTTTTAAGATATTTCCTCCAGTTTTTGTCAGCCCTCTTAATACCCAGCATGCTGCCTTTTGAGTTGTTCACTCTGCATACTGTTTTGAATGAGTGAGGAGGTTGGATGAGTAGATGGAGAACTTGGGCCACTGAGCAGTCTGTGGCCTGCATTGTGTGGCCTGAGGTTGGGCCCTTTCTGCAACCCCCCCTTGCCATTCTGAAGTTTCTGTAAAGCAGGGATGGGGAACCCATGGCCCTCCAGATGTTGCTGGACTCCAACTTCCACCAGCTTCAGCCAGTATGAACAATGCCAATGGAGACGGTTCTTTTAAAGTAGACTAATCAGGAAAAGGGCCCCTGAGGACATAATATCCGAGGGACTCCCAAAACTGTGTGCTAAAAAGACTACTTTAAAAGAAAACACCTCATACTTCCTTTTTAAGAAAGCTGTACTGGAGCCTATGGTTGTTTTAAAGTGCTTGTTTTATTGCATATCTTAATTATGGATATTATAATGGGCTTATTGTGTGTTTTAATTATGGCTGTATATATTTTAATGTTTGCGTCGCAGGCTTTTACACCTTGTAAACTGCTTAAAAGTCTATTTTGGCAGTAAGTGGCATATTAATTAATAAATAAGTAATAAAAACATTGATGAGAAGATGATGAGACTAATCAGGAAAAGGGCCCCTGAGGACATAATATCCAAGGGACTCCCAAACCTGGAATCACTGGCAATTAAACTGTGTGCTAAAAAGACTACTTTAAAAGAAAACGCCTCATACTTTCTTTTTAAGAAAGCTGTACTGGAGTTTATGGTTAATGGTTGTTCTGGACGTTAGCAGAGAAGGTCTGCCAGGCTAGAAATCCTGAGATGCTAAACTGCAGGGCCAAGAGAGCTGTTGTCCAAACAAAATAATAAAAAAGATAAAATAATAGCTGCAATTATTTTTTGCCTTACTTCCTTTTCTATCCTGTTTGGTTCCCCCACCGCCATGCTGCCAGTATCAGACATACTCAGCAAAAATACTATAAAACCTTCAAAGTTCTCCACGTTTTTATGAATGTTATTATGTACTGTGTTGTGAGAATAAAGAGAACATGATGTGATTACATCTGTCTTGGTACTGCAGTGCCAGGATGGAGGTCACCATTCTGAGTAGACACTTTGCAAGCTGTGAATAACGGAATGTGGTTGGTGGCAAAAATGTGTAGTAAAAATCCCCTGGAATGAGGTGAGTTTGTTTGCACATAAAATTAGTATTGCTTTAGAGAAGGGACAGAGGAACCATAGAATCACAGAATTGTGGAAGGGACCCCAAGAGCCATCAAGTCCAACCCCCACCCCTGCAATGCAGGAATCTCAACTAAAGCATCCATGACAGATGGCCACCCAACATCTGCTTAAAAACCTCCAAGGAAGGAGAGTCCACCACCTCCCAAGGGAACCCGTGCCTCCCACCCTCCCAATGTTCCTGGACCCCAAACAGGGCCGTCTCAAGCAGGTTGGGCGCCCTGGCGCTGAGGCGCGGAGATCACTCCGACGCCCCCGCCCTCGCAGCGCACAGCACGGCTTCTGTGCGGCTTCGCCGTGCAGCACCCCCCCCCCCGCCAGGCCGGTGCCCTGGCGCCTCGCGCCACTGGGACTATACCTAGAGCCGGGCCTGACCCCAAACCCCATCATCACTGACCATTGGCTATGGTGACTGGGGTTTTTGGGAGTTGGAGTCCAACAACATCTGGTGAGCCACAGGTCAGCAACCTCTGAATTAGGATAACAGAACTGTGGGTTCTTGGGGTAAACACCACATTACACAGGGCATGTCATAATGTCCCAATGTGTAGTAGTATTAGGAAGGGTTGTTTTCGCATGGAGAAGTAGTGATTTGGAGGGAATGTTTCACCCTTCTCCTGGCTACTATTATTCTGCTGAAACTAGGGTATGTGAGAGAAACTTGATGGCTGGTTTAAAATGTGAACCTACCAAATCAGTACTTCCCAAAATGAGATGCAAGCCATCCTTCAAAATTCACAGTTCTTCTCCAAATTTTGCAGTGCAGTTCTCAAGCCAAGTAACGTGTACAAAAACCACACATATTCATGGAAATAACATGCCAAAACACATTATATTAGGAAAAGGTCAGGCCCGTCCTAGCCATAGAGGCTAGTGGCACAGAGAACCACGGCGCCAGGCGCTGGAAGGGCGCCAGGTGAGCGCAGGGTTCCGGCGATCTGGCCAGGACTGCGCTTCACTAGCTGAGAGGCTGCGCCGCGTCTCTCTCCTTCTCTGAGGACTCCGCACTGCACCTCCTTCTCATTTCCCCAGCGCTGGGTTCCGCTTAGTCAAGCTTCGCCACCAGTGCGCGCACAGCGCCCAAGCAGCTCTTGATGGTCCCGCGGTGCACGTGCTGGTGGCGAAGCTTGACTGAACGTAACCCAGCGCTGGGGAAACGAGAAGGAGGCACAGCGCGGTGTCCTCGGAGGTGGCCTCCCGCTGCTGCCGCGGTCCGCTTGGCACTCCCGGGCCCTTGGAGAGGCTCTGGAGGGGGGCGCTGGAGGGACCTTAGCGCCAGGGCGCTGGATGGGCTTAAGACGGCCCTGGAAAAGGTGTTTTTTTAAACAAACAAACAAACCGTGTATTAGGCAAAAGCGCACACAAAAATGTGCAGATTGCAAGAATGTGCAAATTGCAAGAATCAGTAAAATGCTGGTGCATGTTCATGAGGGGGAGGGAGGAAATCACAAACAGATGTGGAAATATGAAGAACTGAACCTAAGACTGGAAGCATGAGAAACTGTTAAACCCAAATGGACAGATTCACCCATCCCCTGGCCAAGCTGCTTTCCACCCTGTAGGATCCCAACATGTAACTGGATTCCTAAAACACTCACAGCAGGTGCGATGTTGTTTAGTCGTTTAGTCGTGTCCGACTCTTCGTGACCCCATGGACCATAGCACGCCAGGCACTCCTGTCTTGCACTGCCTCCCGCAGTTTGGTCAAACTCATCTTCGTAGCTTCGAGAACACTGTCCAACCATCTTGTCCTCTGTCGTCCCCTTCTCCTAGTGCCCTCAATCTTTCCCAACATCAGGGTCTTTTCCAAGGATTCTTCTCTTCTCATGAGGTGGCCAAAGTATTGGAGCCTCAGCTTCACGATCTGTCCTTCCAGGGAGCACTCAGGGCTGATTTCCTTAAGAATGGATAGGTTTGATCTTCTTGCAGTCCATGGGACTCTCAAGAGTCTCCTCCAGCACCATAATTCAAAAGCATCAATTCTTCGGCGATCAGCCTTCTTTATGGTCCAGCTCTCACTTCCATACATCACTACTGGGAAAACCATAGCTTTAACTATACGGACCTTTGTCGGCAAGGTGATGTCTCTGCTTTTTAAGATGCTGTCTAGGTTTGTCATTGCTTTTCTCCCAAGAAGCAGGCGTCTTTTAATTTCGTGACTGCTGTCACCATCTGCAGTGATCAAGGAGCCCAAGAAAGTAAAATCTCTCTCTCATTGCAGGTGCAATGAGAACAAAATAATTGGGGAAAGGATCGTGCACCACTTCACCCTGTCAGTTTTCCACACAACATGCTGCCCCACCCCCTCCAAAAGCTGCTTTTCTCAATGAAGAATTAAGTTGGAGCTTTGCGATGCCTGTTTGGGTGTAATGTGTACTTTGACCCTCACCTTCCAAAGCAAAGGTGGGCCAAAGGGACACATAACTGGTGGCTTTATCTGGCATTTCCCCCACATTTCCTTGCTCTTTCCCACAGTGAAATCACAACATGATGTTGGTCTGTTGCCATGGAAGCAGATTCTTGTCAGAGAGCCACTGCAATAAGATTGGGAAGTATTCTGTTGGGAGTGGGGTAAAGATGGGAGAGTAACAATGATAGGTGAGGTTGCTGGCGGTGGGGGAAAGGAAAGGGAGAAGGCAAAACCTGAAGATTTGCTATTTGGGTACAAAAGTAGATTGACAGGTTTCATTCAAAGGAAGCAGAAACTTTCCCAGCACTCTGGTTTTTTGTTTATAATGCTTGTGGATGGGAAGATTGTCAAATCCACAAAGCACTTAAGGCTTCTTTCTTTTCATTTGTGTTAAGAGCAGAGCTATGCTGGAATCCTAGCTTCGCAGTAGCTGCCTGCACATTGATGCCAGAAGGGACTCACCAAGTGACACAGAGTCACTTCGTGAGTCTTGCTCATGAGGGCTATGTGGTCCTTGAGCCTGGTCTAGGCAAGCTGCCCCTTCTTCCCACACTGTGGTTTAGTAAATGATTTGCTGCTTTGGTTTGTAAACAGCCAGAGAAATGCACTGAAAAGCACTGCTTTCTCAGGGACATTTTATTCCCTCTCACCCCTTGTCAAGGGGTTGTTGCGACTACTCCAGAGTAACAACTTTCCACATGCTAGTCTTTTAACAGTCTTTATTGGTGCACTCTATTTACAGTGTAGCGGGGTGTTGGAAACATGTCTGCTCATTCCGATCCAGAATCCGGCACTGCCCCCCTGCATGACTTTCCCCAACATAATAGCCGTGGGACAGTGAATCTCCTCCCCTTTCTCCTCCTCCGTAATTCCGGAACTGGGGGAAAAGGTCTACGCTCCATGCTTTCCCTTTCCCCCCCTTTCCGCTTCTCTCTCTTCCCGCCTGTGGAGCCGGGGCTCTCCCATGCTGCTAGAGACCTGGCACTCTCTCTCAGCTTCCTGACTAGCTTCTTCAGAGCCCGCGCTTCCATCGCTGCTTGGGGAGGAGCTGCTTCTGATGAGAGGGGGAGGTTCTCTATACTCTCTTCCCCTTACACCCCTGTTTCACAGAACCCATTCACGCATGCGCTATCAAGAGCTTGCAGACCCTAGTTTTACACCGTTCTCATAACTCCGTTCTTGCACACACCACACCACACAGAAAACCCGATCAGGATCACACATTACCACTCAGGACATGTCAAGGAGTTGAAAAGCAGGAGGCTTTTGCACTTCATATATTTATGTCATGTCTTATTTGGCCACAGACTCCTGTCTCTCGTTCATACTACTGTTGGGGATCTCATGAATCAGGCTATCTGGTTGGCCGTTAATGTAAAACAGCCTTTGCTGAAATAAGGAGCAGAATAAGGCATAAAACAGAGAGGAGGGAGCATATTTTTTCTAAGTGCTCTCTGTGAATTTCCCTCACTGATAGATGAATGATAAGAACAGGGGAAGAGAGGCGGGGGACAGAGTCTTGCTTTCCATATGAGGATGAAGTTGCTGGTGGTAGCAGGGAGATAGTGTTTAACGTGCAGTAAATTTCTCATATTTCTAAGTCATTTGAGCGCACGTTTGCCAAGACTTTAAGATGTATGGAACCATACATCAAGTCCCGTGTAAAACTGGTGCCATTATTCTCTCATTTTTCACCGAAGCTTGTAAGCAGGTCCCATATATCTTTAGCTCCCACTGCAGCGCAGGTTTCTTCTGCCTGTTCTCCTGCACCTTCCTGCCAATTAGATTCCAGCAGGGACATGATTTATATAAACACTTCATCAAAGTAATCACCCCAAGAACCTAAGAAAATGGCAAGCCAGTGTCAAACATGGGACACACATCAAAAGATGCAAAATCCACACACACACACACACACACACACACCCCAGTACAATTTAGCACTAGAGGAACAGATCCATCCTAGCTTTGCGTCAAAGCCACTTTTTACTTTAGTTCATGTCATTTTATTTTTCTCAGAAATGAAACCAAGGACATTCTTTTAGGTCACAGAAAATGCCACCAGCTAATTTTGGGGGCATCAGTTCTGACAGTTTTGGGTTGGGTTGCTTTGTGTGCGTTTTCCCAGATCTTCTGTCTGATGAGATCGCTACCTTTTTGGAAATGTTTCGCCTGTCACCAAGTGGAAGGTACTAAAAAGCCCTCAAAGTAGGTTTCAAGGTGCATATTTGTGCAGTGAAATTTACACACACACACACACACACAAATGTGCACTGACTTTTTGAAACGGGGCATGCTGAATGATAAATAACTCCCTCCAGTTCTTTGAGGCCTTTTCCAAAACTGACGCCTGGTTCCACCACAATGTTTGCAGTGACTTTCAGAGTTTATCTTTGTTCTGTTTTTATCTCCATGGGTTGCATGTAGTTTTAGCATGTTTTAATTGTTGTTACTTCCAATGGTGGAGATGGAAGTGAGACCGTCTAAAACTACACATGTGGCTATAGGGAGCAGAGCTGTAATAAGGTGGAACGTGACAAGCTGGAACGTGTCCAGAGGAGGGCAACCAAAATGGCCAAAGGCCTGGAAACGATGCCTGAGGAACGGCTTAGGGAACTGGGAATGTTTAGCCTGGAGAAGAGAAGGTTAAGGGGTGATATGATAGCCATATTCAAATATATAAAAGGATGTTATATAGAGGAGGGGGAAAGGTGGTTTTCTGCTGCTCCAGAGGAGCGGACACGGAGCAATGGATTCAAACTACAAGAAAGAAGATTCCACCTAAACATTAGGAAGAACTTCCTAACAGTAAGAGCTGTTTGACAGTGGAATTTGCTGCCAAGAAGTGTGGTGGAGTCTCCTTCTTTGGAGGTCTTTAAGCAGAGGTTTGACAGCCATATGTCAAGAATGCTTTGATGGTGTTTCCTGCTTGGCAGGGGGTTGGACTGGATGGCCCTTGTGGTCTCTTCCAACTCTATGATTCTATGATTCTAAGGCAGGCATCCCCAAACTGCGGCCCTCCAGATGTTTTGGCCTACAACTCCCATGATCCCTAGCTAACAGGACCAGTGGTTGGGGAAGATGGTAATTGTAGTCCAAAACATCTGGAGGGCCGAAGTTTGGGGGTGCCTGTTCTAAGGCAACCTTTTCCGTTCCACTCTGTGTTTGTTGCAAGCAGCACAGCTTCCATTCTGCTGAAGTTTGCCTTCCACCAAAATTACACTATTCATCTTTCTGTCCTCCATGGTGAATTTACATAACTTAGAGGAAGAGGTGCTTGATTTTGCCAGGAGCTGGCAGGCCACGGGGTTGCTCGGCAGGCTGCATCCAGCCAGTGAGCCATGGGTTCAGCATCCCTGTGTATTGCTAGACCAGATATGGCTGGTAGGTGGTGCTTCCTGGTTTCAATGCAGCTTTATTATATAGCAGATATATAGATGCAGCCATGAAGATGTTGATATAATCAAAGTCCAGTATACCTGAAGGAGCGTCTCCACCTCCATCGCTCTGCCCAGACACTGAGGTCCAGTGCCGAGGGCCTTCTGGCGGTTCCCTCGCTGCGAGAAGCCAAGTTACAGGGAACCAGACAGCGGGCCTTCTCGGTAGTGGCACCCGCCCTGTGGAACGCCCTCCCACCAGATGTCAAAAAGAAAAATAACTACCAATCTTTTAGAGGACATCTGAAGGCAGCCCTGTTTAGGGAAGCTTTTAATCTTCAAGAAATTAGTGTACAGTATTCTAATATTTCTGTTGGAAGCCGCCCAGAGTGGCTGGGGAAACCCAGCTAGATGGGCGGGGTATAAATAAATTTAATAATAATAATAATATATGTCAGTATGATTAGCACCTTGCATCTGTCAAAATAATGAAGACTTAGTGGGCACATCCATCTTGGCCGAACCATGGAACTGTAATGGACAATGTTTGATGTTTGTGCTTGATTTGGAAACAGGCGACAGTGCTTGCTTGGGATACTGAATATTCAGGTGAGGAGGAGGAGGAGTTCAAGGGAAGTTCAGTAAAGAGTGAAGTTACGGGAATGGGTTTAGGATATTAGTGCTTTTAATCCCATTCAACCCTGACTTTGGTTTACTGTGGATTTGTATTCATTATTTTTCAGATCCTCTCTCTGTTGATAACCCTAGGTACTGTTGTGTATTGAATAGGAGGCACAACACAGGAGCAGAGTAGCCAGGAAGGAGTTACGGCTAGGAGTGACTGTTTTAGTTACTTTAATTAGTTTCACCTGGAGTTTGTAGGCTGGCCCAGTTGGCTACATATATATAGCAGTAGGCTGGGAGTTGGTCTTTTGTCTTTTACTTGTCTGCTGTGAATAAAGAGATTGTTACAACCCCATTGCCTGGACTTATATGCAACAGTACTTATCCATGAATCCATAGTGTCATCTCTACACTTCCACCTGCACCTCCACTGTGCTGTTAGCACAAAAAGGCTGTGATTGCCCCCAATATTTATACATTGTCCAAATAAACACATTAATTCCCATCCCTGCCCATCTGCTCCTCCATTCCTCTATCCCTGACTGTCCTTTCCGTTTATATTTTAAAAAAAACCAAAACCTATATAAAGCACTTAGTTTCCCCTTATAAATATTCCGTAGCAGTCAGTTGTTTTATGACACAACCTTTAATTTTAAACAAATGATTACATGCATGCACCTATGCAGATGTGGAAACAATGTGAAGCACAGCCTTTTGATTTGTAAATATAGAAGCAGTAGCCTTCTACTAAATGTCATGGAAATCCATGCACACTTCATGTTCTGCTTTCATGTTTCTATGAAAATTGTAAAACAATACCTCTGAGCCATTGGTGAGCCATAAACCAACTTGCATCCTAGGCATGTTTACTCAGATCTCCAATGAGTCCTACTTGCTAGCTTCCCATTTAGAATTCTTCCCCATCCCTAAGTGTAGCTATTATAGATTAGGTGAACTTCTTGCAAATCAAAACAAACCATCTAGTCAAATGTTTGCAGGACAAATTATGAAGCAAGCCATTTGGATCCAGAGTACTGCATAATCTAAGAGTCATATATGAGATAGCACAAAACATAGCTTCCTTCTGTTATCCCATCATAAGCCTCTTTTGCATCCAACCACACCCTATCTCCTTTCTCTAATTTAAGGATTGCACTTTGCGGCAGGTTTTCATAAGCATCCGTGGTAATCTGATCGGATGCTTTCACCTCTCTACCATTCCTTGCCAAGATCATATGTGAATTCTGGTGTCCCTTCAGGTTGTAGGTACAATAATAGACTCCTGGGTTTTTGCAGGTGAATATGCCAGATGACTCATCAAAGACTTGCTGCTCGTTGTATAGAATATTTTGAAATCCTATGGGCTGATTAGGTGCTGGATAGCTTTTGGCCACTTTTGCAGAAAATGCAGATTTTGGTGGTGCTCTCAGGACTGGTTGACAATCAGCTTCTGGCAATCCATGAGGACACATCAATCCTTGAGCCGCTGGCAAACCTTTATAAAAATTGAAGAGGAAGGGGGAACACAATTTAGCAGAAAAAGCAGTGACAGGTGTCTGTCTCAAATCAAAATAGCCTGCAGCTGTTTAGGTTCAGACTCTTCCAACCACTCATAGGGCACAGGTACAAAAGCCGTGTTTGAATGACAGAGTCTTCACAGGTACCCAGCTTTGGCTGTTAAAAAAAGAAGCTAGCAGTGCATTGAAGTTGTCATCCAAACAGAAATAATTTCTTTCTCAGAATCTCTAGAGCTGAGATGGGATTCCTGCTGCCCCCCAAATGTTGGACCCCCAATTGCTATCAGCCCCAGCCAGCATGTTCAGTAGTCAGGAAAGATGGAGCTGTAGTTCATCAACATCTGGTCTAAACCATCTTGGCTGTGAGTCCTGGAAGACCGGCTCTCTACCTTGCAGGTCTTTTTCCACCTGTCCTGGGAGGGCAGGACCCTGACTGACTCCAGCTACAAAAGTGGAGGCTGCTGACCAGACACGTGAGGTATTGTTTAAGGAGGGCATTGTTGTGAAGTTGGTGTTGCCATCATTGATATTTCTTTTTTGTATCTTTATCTGTATTATAATCACTTATGCGGAAATAGTTCGATTCAATTGTGTGCTTTTTGATGTGTTTTATTTATTGTTTATGACTACTTTTGCTATGCTTGTAATGGCTTGTATTGAGCATTTCCCCACAAAGGTCTTGGCCCGATGGGAACGTAAAACAGGGTTCTGCACCTGCATGGCCTTAGCAACAGCAGGTACCCCAAACCAGCTGCTCTGTAGGCTCATGCATAGAATACCTTCAGTGTCGACCACACTTATTCTCCCTGAAATTCCCAGCACAAAATGTTAATGCCGTAAGCTGTTTTCAGCATTATTGATTAAGTGGGACAGCAATAACTACCAATTAATACACTAATTAATTTTTGGACTTTGATGGACTTATGGAGGATGCAGGGCCGGTGCTAGGGGTGTGTGTGTGTGTGTGTGTGTGTGTGTGTGTGTGTGTGTGTGTGTGTGTGAGAGAGAGAGAGAGAGAGAGAGAGAGAGAGAGAGAGAGAGAGAGATGCTGTCGGGAGCATGGTAATGGCGATTGCTGATTCTTCCTCCCCCTCCCCCCAGGCGGAGATGGCCCACGTGCAGCTGCTGGAGCAGAGGGAGGTGGCGCCAGGATCAGCCCAAAATCGGGCTATTCCGACTCCCTCCTCCACCTCTGCGACCGGAGGGGCGAGGGGGCACCAGGATCAGCCCAAAATCGGGCTGTTCCGATCCCTTCCTCCCCCTCCGTGATCGCCAGGGCAGGTGGAGGGAAAGCCAGCCAAACGCTTTGCGTGGCTCCAGGCTTTCCCTCCGCCCGCCCCACAGCCACCCGGCTAGAAGGGACGTCTCCCTTCTCCCTGGCTGGCTGTGGGGCAGGTGGAGGGAAAGACAGCCAAACGCTTTGCGCGGCTTTGGGGCTTTCCCTCCGCCCGTCCCATAGCCAGCCGGCTAGAAGGGACATCTCCCTTCTCCCTGGCTGTGGTGGGGCGGGCAGAGAGAAAGTTGGCCAAACGCTGTGCGCAGCTCTGGGGCTTTCCCTCCACCCGCCTCACAGCCAGCCGGCTAGAAGGAACGTCTCCCTTCTCCCTGGCTGGCTGTGGGGCGTATAAAAGAAACGGAGCGGCACCGGGAGGCTGTGGTGGGGCAGGCTGGCCAGCGCCCCCTCCATATTGGCGTTCTAGGAAGTTGCCTAGTTTGCCTCAATGCTCACTCCGGCCCTGGGAGGATGTGATGAGGATGGTGTACTGTAAAAAAATTATTCTCAACCTACATATTTAGCATTATCTTAATATTATAGAATTGTTAATTGTTAGTGAATTGTTAATGTTTAGGATATTACCCCTATGCAAGATGTGACCTGCAAAACAAAATATAGCCCACCAGTCTCTCATTAAACCACCTGATTTTTAGCTACTTTCCTTGAATAGCAAAAAAGGGGATGTTCCAGGCATTTGGTAGACCTCACAATTGCTGGTAGCTTGCCTTCTATGTGGCCAAACGCTTTGCGCGGCTCTGGGGCTGTCCCTCCGCCCGCCCCACAGCCAGCCGGTCTCAGCAACTACTTCATGGGGAAGGACCTACTGGGGATGGGTTGTGGTGCCCATTAGGTCTAACATTCCGCCAAGTCTGTGCAGATCGTACTTTTGCTAATAGTTAACTCTAACTTGAACAGTGTGATTTACTGCTGACTCACTCCTGACACTGACCCTCCTCCCAGTCCCTCTCCCTAAAATGGATGACCAAAGCTGTTTCTTTCCACCATCTAGGATTAAACCCACCACCTGCTTTGTTTATCTGGTAAAGATAACCAAGAACTTGATTTCTGTTGCTTGGTTTCTGAAGTGTTCTGTCTTCCATGCAAAGTGTAGTATCATGGGCTGTCCCCTGAGCCCGCTAGATGACATTGCAAGGGATCATTGTCTTAGGAGAGCGAGAAAAAATCTCAGGGACGATTCACACCCCAGCTAGCACCTCTTTAATCTTCTACCCTCGGGCTGGAGGTATAGAAGTATAATCAGTTGTAAGGTAAAGGTAAAGGGACCCCTGACCATTAGGTCCAGATATGGCCGACTCTGGGGTTGCACGCTCATCTCGCATTATTGGCCGAGGGACCCGGCGTATAACTTCCAGGTCATGTGGCCAGCATGACAAAGCCGCTTCTGGCAAACCAGAGCAGCACATGGAAACGCCGTTTACCTTCCCGCTATAGCGGTTCCTATTTATCTACTTGCATTTTGATGTGCTTTCGAACTGCTAGGTTGGCAGGAATAATCAGTTGTACCAACAGGCTAAAAAACAGTTTCTATCTGTGGGCTGTTAGACTGCTGAACGGAAAATAATATAGTGCAACTGACTTTTGGGGTTGGTGTGTTGTGCGACAAGCACACAGAGTGCAATGAGATTGAGTGTTTGGGGGGGGAGGCTCGGTTAATCTCATGGTACACAGGTTGTCCATTGACAATAAAGGTAGTAGTAGTAGTAAAAAATTTGCTGAGAATTAAGCTAGAGATCCCCCTTCATGGATCACTGCCTTGTCGTGGCGAAGGGGCTTAAATAACTTGGAGAAGTTATGTTTTGACCAAACGTGATCCACCTGGAGAAGGAATTGGCAAGCCACTCCAGTATCCCTGCCAAGAAAGACTCCCTGGAAAAGACCCTGATGTTGGGAAAGATGGAGGGCACTAGGAGAAGGGGACGACAGAGGACGAGATGGTTGGACAGTGTTCTCGAAGCTACCAACATGAGTTTGACCAAACTGCGGGAGGCAGTGCAAGACAGGAGTGCCTGGCGTGCTATGGTCCATGGGGTCACGAAGAGTCGGACACGACTAAATGACTAAACAACAACAACAAGCTAGAGATCATACCTGGTGTCCCCTGTGGTCCAGGATCACCTCTAGGTCCAGGTGGACCAGGTGGACCAGGAACACCATTAGGACCAGCAACACCATTAGGACCAGGAACACCAGGAGGACCAGGAACACCATTAGGACCAGGAACACCAGGAGGACCAGGAATACCAGGAGGACCAGGAGGATCAGCAGAATATGCAGCTCTGGCCAAAACTATGGTCAAAATCCAGACACCTGAAGCAAGAAATAAATTACATTAGCATTTTGATAGTGTAGATTGCTAAAGAGATAGCCACACAGGCAGTCACATTTGGATTACATGAGTTTAATTTCTACTTGATTACATCACTCATGAAAGTGGGCAGAAAGATTGATAAAATCTTTATTATTATTTATTTACAGTATTTGTTTATTTATACCCCGCCCATCTGGCTGGGTTTCCCTCGCCACTCTGGGCGGCTTCCAAAAAATACCAAAATACATTAAAATATCACAGATTAAAAACTTCCCTAAACAGGGCTGCCTTTAGGTGTTTTCTAAATGTCAGGTAGTTGTTTATCTCCCTGATCTCCGATGGAAGGGCGTTCCACAGGGTGGGCGCCACTACCGAGAAGGCCCTCTGTCTGGTTCCCTGTAGCTTTGCTTCTCGCAGTGAGGGAACCGCCAGAAGGCCCTTGACGCTGGATCTCAGTGTCCGGGCTGAACAATGGGGGTGGAGAAGCTCCTTCAGGTATAAAGGACCAAGGCCGTTTAGGGCTTTAAAGGTCAGCACCAACACTTTGAATTGTGCACGGAAACGTACTGGGAAACAATGTAGATCTTTCAAGACCGGTGTTATGCGGTCTTGGCGGCCGCTCCCAGTCACCAGTCTAGCTGCCGCATTCTGGATTAATTGCAGTTTCCAGGTCACCTTCAAAGGTAGCCCCACATAGAGCGCATTGCAGTAGTCCAAGCAGAAGATAACTAGAGCATGCACTACTCTGGCGAGACAGTCTGTGGGCAGGTAGGGTCTCAGCCTGCGTACCAGATGGAGCTGGAAGACAGCCACCCTGGACACAGAATTAACCTGTGCCTCCATGGACAGCTGTGAGTCCAAAATGACTCCCAGGCTACGCACCTGGTTCTTCAAGGGCACATTTATCCTATTCAGGACAAGGGAGTCCGCCACACCCGCCCACAAACTGCCCCCCCAAAACAGTACTTCTGTCTTGTCAGGGTTCAACCTCAACCTTTAGAGTCAATTCTACTATAGCAAAGGTGAATAAATGACCAGGTGACTGAACTCTAGCTCTCAAATATATAATATTACAAACTAAAAAGAAGACTTCACATTGAGGAGAAAAATATAGTTATCTTGAGAGAGGTCCCAGGGAGGCTGCTAAAAAAAAGACAGAATCATAAATTTCTAACAGACTCACTCAAAAAGAACTTTCGAAGTTCAAAAGAGATTTGATATACAATGATGACAAAATACTGTCCAAAATGTATAAATTTTTATTAGAATGGTCGGTGAACGGCGAGGAGGTAAAATCAGCCATGGTAAAGTGGGCAAGAGATCTAGGTCATAATATTCAACTCTGAGTGGCAAAAAATTGTGGAGGGAAGATCTTAAGTTCACAGCCTGTTATTCTATTAAGGAAAACTACATGAAGGTCTTCTATCATTGGTATATAACACCAAGGAAATTAGCGATAATGTATAGAAATAATACAGACCGATGTTGGAAATGTAAGGAGGTGGTGGGATCAATGTTTCATGTCTGGTGGACCTGTAAAGGAAAAAACAAACCTGGACAAAGGAAGTTGCAGGGTTTTGATGTTCCCAGCATCATCTTGATGGGGTTTCTTTGGAACTGATCTCAATTCTTCTCTCAATTCCTCCTTAGGACTCTCTGAGGTTTAAGTGTGTTTGAACAGCTTTGCCACATTTATAGCTCTTTGCTGACTTTAATGGGTGGCTGCAGTTTTTGTATCCAGGAAGGAATTTCCCAACATTTCTACTTCTCTAATATTTACTCTTCATGTAAAAGACCTGGACTCCATTCACCTCTGCTCCCCAAAAGAACAGGGGGTGGGATTGGGGCCGATCACCTCAACCTATTTCAACATCAGTGTCCTGCAAAAAGTACATGGATTCCAACCCCCATTGCCCAAAGACAAATCAACATTGTCCCAGAAACTAAACTTAACTTATCCTAGGTCTGAACTTTGTACATCTCAATTTATTGCAAGTTATTGCAATTAGAACATTTTCATGAGGGGCAAATGCAACATGTTTGCTTGATTGACACTGAAAAGTATGGCAGATGGTCATAGCAGGCTGTGAGAATACTAAAGTTGATCTTGGAAGAAAAACAATTAGAGATTGCCTGGTTAAACAAGCCCTTCCAACGCCACTTTACATATTATCTGTAAACATCACGTTTCAGAAATGGAAGTCACCAGTCTAACTTCCCCAGCATGAACATCTGCAGAAGAAGCCCTGCCCGTTGTTCCACCAATAACTAGAGTTAGTAGCACAGTGACATGGAGCAGGCCCTTCTCTGTTATGGCACCCCATATGTGGAATTCCCTCCCCAGAGATTCAGTTGTCCTCTGAATTGATTAATTCTAGGCATTAGCTCACAACATACCTCTTCTCTCAGGCCTTAGGGTATTGGTTGAAAGGGTTTTTGGACTTGCTGGTGGACTGCTTGTAAATTTTAGCTCTTGCTCTGTGGATGTTTCCATCTTTTATCTGGTTTATATTGTCGTTGTATAGCTTTTGGGATTTATGCATGTTATATTCTGTCATGTACTGCCCTGGGAACTTTTAGTCAGAAGAATATCGGTCCAATAAATAATGATGAATAATAATTTCATGGTTTCAATCCTATATCCCCACTTTATTGGAAGCAAACTTCTTTATTTCTTGTATTGCACTTGTAGACTGCCTTTCTGCCAGGGCACAGACAGTGGTTTACAATTTTGAAAAGAAAAGAAAATACTATAAAGTTGATCCTGCAGGTGGAAAGAGGACAGACTGACTGGAGCAAGCCCAGATTTTGTTGCTTGCTTGCCTGCCTCTCTTCTTCTCACCAGTGGAGGATGGTGCTCATTAGAACTGGTAGGGAGGAAGGAAAGGAGGGAGGCCAACAGTTAGGTTGAGCCGAGCAAATGGCTGGTAGAGCTAGGAGTGCTGCTGTTTAGGAAGAAATGCTATGCTCCCTTAATTTTACCTTCCACTTCAACATTCGGGCACAAACAACCTCCACGATCCTTGCCCCAGCAGTAGAATTAAACCCATTATTCAATGATTAATAATAATTCTGAAAATAGAAAACCTAACCCAGCCAAAAGAACTTGTGAGAATTTTGCATTGTCTCGAGTGCTTGGATGTGATCCGCCTCTTGAAATCTCTCTCTTTCCCCAGTGTACTCACTGAAGCTGCTGAATGATTGAATGACTTGTTTCCTTAAACTTTTACATAGTCTCTCATGCTTACATTATTGGTGGTCAAATGTTTCCTATCAGGCTTGCTTAATTTTTACTAAGGGTGCTGCCAGCACCGTGCAGGGTGGGGTGGGATGGGGTGGTATACTTGCCCTGGGCCTCGGAGGGCAGCACCAGGGTCTTCCCAGCCATTCAGGGATTTAATGGGCCTACCCCAGCCTCAGACAAGCTCTGCACAGGCCTGGGTGCTGCTCTAAAATACCTGTGCTCCAACCCTCCCTCTCCCCACAACCCTGTGTTACTTTTTTTAAAAAATCTTAGCCCAATTTTCAGTAAATGAAAGTTCTGGTAGTGGACCAACATGAAGCCTTTTGTGTAGTGGCCGCTTCGATGGTTATCTCTCCCCTGCATGTACTCCCTGTTTTACTATCTCAGTCATTGAACCGAAGCTTTTACTGTAACTCTAAGTAAACAATGGTGACTACCCGGAGTGGCAAAACCAATGACTCAAGACCCCCCCCCCCAAAAAAAAGAGCTATTCTAAAGAAAGTGCAAATCAAAATCACTAGGTTCTACACAAATAGGGATAAAGTGGAGACGACCGAGAATCAGCAGGAAAAAGAAACTCCCCCCCCTCCCTCACGAAGTCCTCTAACAGCCATAATGAAGGACTGGTTGTGCAGAGAGAGGATTGCGCAGAGGAAAGCCACAACAAAGGTCCAAAAGCGCTGAAAATAACGTCAGATATATCCAGTACAGTCGCTGAATTATCCCGGAAATTGAGAGCTAAAGCCCAAGCACCTCCTGAATTATCCCAAGATCAAAAAATGGAGGAACTAATGTTAAAACAAATTTTGGAATTGTCTGTGGGAAATACTAAAACCCTAAAAGATTCTTACCTCCAATCTCCTGAGAGAAACGATGAGGACCTATCAGTTTTTAAATGGCTTGTGCTTTTAACTGAGGACATTGAACACATAAAATCCTACTTGGCCATCTGTACAAAAACTCTTACAACCGTGACAGATATTTGTAAAATTCTTCGGAGAAAATCTGACAGAATGATCGCAGAAACAGAAAGTAATAACATCCCCGCTCTTAGCAAGTGTAAAAACAGGTCATTAAGGAAGGCCAAGAGAACTTACAGGGTTAACGCCTATAAAAGGAGGCCTTCAAATGTAAAGAAGAGCAGAAATATTAAAAACTATAAGACAGTGCACTACAAAAAAATGGACTTTAAAAAGCTCTTTAATCTACTTGAGAGTGCCTTAACTATTGGAAATAGAGGGAACCCCATGAAGTCTTTAACCAGGAAACTACCCAAACAAGAACCTCCCTTAAACCCTTGCTCCGATTTTGCATTGGATCGCCTGGAACCTCCAGCACCTACTCCAACACCAAACCCTAAGCAAGACCTCTTGATTCAAGATCCATGGTCTTACGTTTTATCAGTAGATCATTCTAATCCCTCTAAGGAAAGGCCCTTGACAAATAATAAATGGAAGTTGGTGTTGTCTCAAAACAAGCTTGTCTTATCAAGCTGCCCTAAACCCCCAGGATTTCTGTCTCAAGAGGAGCGTAAAAATCACTGAAGTTTCTAAAGGCCTATATGCCAGGTATCCTTATCAATCCTACTGACTTGGTACAGGTGGAATATCTATACTTTGATGGCTCCCATGCTAGGGCGGTGGCCTCATTTTGCGATTGGAGACTGCCAAAATCGGTGTACAACTACAATAGTTTAACCTTATAAGTCCAGTCATGGACGACTCTGGGGTTGCGGCACTCATCTCACTTTACTGGCCAAGGAAGATGGTGTTTGTCCGCAGACAGCTTCCAGGTCATGTGGCCAGCATGACAAAGCTGCTTCTGGCGAACCAGAGCAGTGCACAGAAACACCGTTTACCTTCCCACTGGAGTGGTACCTATTTATCTACTTGCACTTTGATGTGCTTTTGAAGTGCCGTATATACTAGAGTATAAGCCAACCTGAATATAAGCTGAGGCACCTAATTTTACCATAAGAAACTTGAGTATAAGCCTGGGGTGGGAAATGCAGCAGCTACTGGTAAATAAAAAATAGATACCAATAAAATTACATTAATTGAGGCATCAGTAGGTTAAATGTTTTTGAATATTTATTTCAAAGAAAAACAGTAAACTAGCTCTGTAAGTGGAAAAGAGGGTCAGCAAAAACAATATGGTATCAACAATGCATTTAAAAGTACAAAAACCTTAGCTCAATCAGCAACCAGCTGCTTGTCCCTGTCCCTGTCGCATGATACCATGGTCAGGGCCAGACTATGGGAAGTCTGTGTTTACTGAAGACAATTTATGACTTCAGCTGGCCAAATTTTAGCAAACAGAGTCAACACTGAGAGAGGGTTAAGGTGCTAGTTTGCAACCTGGGAGACCAGGGTTCAAATTTGCACTCAGCCACAAAGCTGAGCCTACCTCTCAGAGTTGTTATGAGGATAAGAATGTGGAGAAGGGGTGAATCACATATGCCACAGTAAAAGGAAAGAAAGGGTAAAAAATTCACGAAGAAAAAAAACATTATTATTATTATTATTATTATTATTATTATTATTAAATATACCCCAGGTTTCAGGGTGGTTCAATGGTCATCACACTGTTGATTTGTGGCTCTCTCACCTGACTAAGTGGGCTCCTCTAATTCTTACTTCAGGGTCATCAAAAGTTAGTTTCATCTGGTAGAAAATTATTTCACGGGCAAGAAAGACGCAGCCCAGGGCTTGCAGCCCAGAAAACCAAAAGCAAACCAGGCCCCTTCTTCCCACTGACCCTGAGGCACGTCTTCAGCCTCTGAGGCAGGAAGGTATCTGTGCATGCGTCGGAACAGTGGCAAAGGTGGCGGCGGAGGACCAAGCAGCCTAAAAGCAGCCCTTTGGGGCTGCTCGGTCCTCCCCCCGCCCCCTCTGCTGCTGTCGGCAGTGGAGGAGGAGGACAGAACAGCCCGAAAGCAGCTCTTCCTCCACTGCTCATTCCTCCGCTGCCCCCTTTTCCGCTCGCAAGAGCAGGCATAGGAGCCACAGTTCGGAGAGGCGCAGCGCAGCGCCTCTCCCAACCACAGCTCCTGTGCCTGCCCTTGCAATAAGTCCCTTCGCCGCCCGCCGCCTCACTCGAGTATAATCCGAGGGGGGCTTTTTCAGCACAAAAAAATGTGCTGAAAAAGTCAGCTTATACAGTGGAACTTTGGTTTATGAACACCTCGGTTTATGAATTTTCGGTTTACGAACGCCGCGGACCCATCTGGAACGGATTAATTCACTTTCCATTACTTTCAATGGGAAAGTTCGCTTCAGTTTATGAATGCTTCAGTTTATGAACAGACTTCCAGAACCAATTACACCCATGCTTCGGGTTAAGTACGCTTCAGGTTGAGTACTCCACGCACCCGTCTGGAACGGATTAATCCACTTTCTATTACTTTCAATGAGAAAGTTCACTCCAGTTTATGAACGCTTCAGTTTATGAACAGACTTCCAGAACCAATTGTGTTCATAAACCGGGGCATCACTGTAATTAAGCCAGAAGAGTCGGGCAGGAGAGCATGGGGAAATGTAACAGTATAGCTGCTTTGCAGAAACAAATGTGTTAAGACTAGCCACAGTCTCCAGGCAATTTGACGCTTCTTTACACTTGAAATATAATAATCATATTTCAACAGACAAGCCATACTGGAGCCCTGACTATTTGAAGTTCTCCTCAATTTCTTTTAAGCAGGAAATCTATCCACATATGAAATCCTTTCTGTTTTAGTGCTGCAGGATGGTGTGGTGTAGAAATCCTGAACAATTATTAATTATGTGCAATAGGTACAGAATCAACATTTGTGTGCAGATCAGCGGCAGTCACAGGAGGCTACCAAGACGCCTCGGATTTTCCAACAGGGGGATCCTGTCTACACTAAGAACTATGGATCCGGCCCTGTGTGGATTCCGGCTACAATTTCTAGGCCGACTGGTCCTGTATCGTATGAGGTTGAGGTAGAAGGTGCAGGTAGTCTTCGCCGCCATGTCGACCAACTTTGACAGCGGTGGCCCATCCGGAAGGATGAATCAGCCACAAGGAAAGTGGAGCAATTGCCGGAGCAGGTCAGCAGAGAACCCATAGTCACCTGTCCCCCTCAGGCAGTTGAAGTCCAAGTGGAAGATAGCAAGGCCGGGCCAGTAGGAGTGGAGAGTGGAACTGAGCCACGGCTCAACATTGAAGAGACTCAGGCAGGGGACAGTCCCCGAGAGCCCGAGCTCAGACGGTCCCAGAGGGTGCGAACCCGTCCGCGATATTTGGGAGACTTTGACTGTGGGGTGGTACGGGGGGATGGGAATCAGATGTTTCATTGTGTGTGTCACGCTCGTTGTTGTTGTTTTTATTCTCAACCGAGGTGTTCTTGGCTAAGAGGGGAGGGGTGTTGTGTATTGAATAGCAGGCACAACACAGGAGCAGAGTAGCCAGGAAGGAGTTACGGCTAGGAGTGACTGTTTTAGTTACTTTAATTAGTTTCACCTGGAGTTTGTAGGCTGGCCCAGTTGGCTACATATATATAGCAGTAGGCTGGGAGTTGGTCTTTTGTCTTTTACTTGTCTGCTGTGAATAAAGAGATTGTTACAACCCCATTGCCTGCACTTATATGCAACAGTACTTATCCATGAATCCATAGTGTCATCTCTACACTTCCACCAAAAAAAACCCAAAACCTATATAAAGCACTTAGTTTCCCCTTATAAATATTCCGAAGCAGTCATTTGCTTTATGACACAACCTTTAATTTTAAACAAATGATTACATGCATGCACCTATGCAGATGTGGAAACAGTGTGAAGCACAGCCTTTTGAATTGTAAATATAGAAGCAGTAGCCTTCTAATAAACTTCATGGAAATCCATGCACACTTCATGTTCTGCTTTCATGTTTCTATGAAAATTGTAAAACAATACCTCTGAGCCATTGGTGAGCCATAACCCAACTGCATCCTAGGCATGTTTACTCAGATCTCCAATGAGTCCTACTTCCTAGCTTCCCATTTAGAATTCTTCCCCATCCCTAAGTGTACCTATTATAGATTAGGTGTACTTCTTGCAAATCAAAACAAACCATCTAGTTAAATGTTTGCAGGACAATGCAATGAAGCAAGCCATTTGGATACAGAGTACTGCATAATCTAAGAGTCATATATGAGATAGCACAAAAAATAGCTTCCTTCTGTTATCCCATGATAAGCCTCATTTGCACCCAACCACACCCTATCTCCTTTCTCTAATTTAAGGATTGCATTTTCCGGCAGGTTTTGATAAGCATCCATGGTAATCTGATCGGATGCTTTCACCTCTCTACCATTCCTTGCCAAGATCATATGTGAATTCTGGTGTCCCGTCAGGTTGTAGGTACAATAATAGACTCCTGGGTTTTTGCAGGTGAATATGCCAGATGACTCATCAAAGACTTGCTGCTCGTTGTATAGAATATTTTGAAATCCTATGGGCTGATTAGGTGCTGGATAGCTTTTGGCCACTTTTGCAGAAAATGCAGATTTTGGTGGTGCTCTTAGGCCTGGTTGACAATCAGCTTCTGGCAATCCATGAGGACACATCAATCCTTGAGCCGCTGGCAAACCTTTATAAAAATTGAAGAGGGAGGGGAAAAGCAATTTAGCAGAAAAAGCAGTGACAGGTGTCTGTCTCAAATCAAAATAGCTTGCAGCTGTTTAGGTTCAGACTCTTCCAACCACTCATAGGGCCCAGGTACAAAAGCCGTGTTTGAATGACAGAGTCTTCACAGGTACCCAGATTTGGCTGTTAAAAAAAAGAAGCTAGCAGTGCATTGAAGTTGTCATCCAAACAGAAATAATTTCTTTCTCAGAATCTCTAGAGCTGAGATGGGATTCCTGCTGCCCCCCAAATGTTGGACCCCCAATTGCTATCAGCCCCAGCCAGCATGTTCAGTAGTCAGGAAAGATGGAGCTGTAGTTCATCAACATCTGGTCTAAACCATCTTGGCTGTGAGTCCTGGAAGACCGGCTCTCTACCTTGCAGGTCTTTTCCCACCTGTCCTGGGAGGGCAGGACCCTGACTGACTCCAGCTACAAAAGTGGAGGCTGCTGACCAGACACGTGAGGTATTGTTTAAGGAGGGCATTGTTGTGAAGTTGGTGTTGCCATCATTGATATTTTTTGTATCTTTATCTGTATTATAATCACTTATGCGGAAATAGTTCGATTCAATTGTGTGTTTTTGATGTGTTTTATTTATTGTTTATGATTACTTTTGCTATGCTTGTAATGGCTTGTATTGAGCATTTCCCCACAAAGGTCTTGGCCCGATGGGAACGTAAAACAGGGTTCTGCACCCGCATGGCCTTAGCAACAGCAGGTACCCCAAACCAGCTGCTCTGTAGGCTCATGCACAGAATACCTTCAGTGTCGACCACACTTATTCTCCCTGAAATTCCCAGCACGAAATGTTAATGCCGTAAGCTGTTTTGAGCATTCTTGATTAAGTGGGACAGCAATAACTACCAATTAATACACTAATTAATTTTTGGACTTTGATGGACTTATGGAGGATGCAGGGCCGGTGCTAGGGTTTTTGGCGTCCTAGGCGAGATAACTTTCTGGCCCCACCCCCCCAGCCAATTATATTTCTGGCCAATTTGGGTTTAAGTACAAATCTGATGTTTTCAAACATGGTGGGTGTGGGTGTGGGTGTAAAGCAGTGACATCCTGAACCTACGTATTTTTAGCTCCATGGGACGCACCCAACAATAGGGCGCACCTCATTTTTAGAGGTGGAAAACAAGAGAAATATGTATATATATATATTGTTTTCCTCCTCTAAAAGGCTGGGAGGAGGAGTGGAAGGGGTTCCTGTCTGTCCCTCCTCTCACCTCGCTGTAAAGCAAGCAGACCTTGAGGACAGCCTCAAGAAGGAGGGTGGGAGGGAAAGAAGGAAGGAAGGAAGGAAGGGGTGAAAGAGAGAGAGGGAGGGAGGGCGGGAGGGAGAATCAATTTTGCAAGAATACTTGGATTTCTTCCAAAATGGTGCTATTCAGGAAATACAGCTGCAGAGGAACTGGCCAGTTATTGACTATCAACCTGCTTTAGTTCCACGTTTAGTTGGGAGGTGCTACTGAAGAAGGAGCTGTTTCTTTTCTATAAATAATCCTAGGAAAACCCCAGTTTTACTTTGTTGTAATGATGACTTTAGGTACCACATGCATGCAGATTTCCTACTTCATAAATCATATTAATTCCAAACAATGTGGGCCAGATTCAGCTGACTAGTTCTGCCAGCAGAAGCCCTCGGAAGGAGCTGAAGCTAGAGCAATAGAGAAAGAAAGAGAGGGAGGGAGAGAAGAGAGAGAAGGAAGGAAAGAAGGATGGGTGGGTGGAAGGGCTAAGAGAGAGTGAAAGAAAGAGGGGGAGGGAAGGAAGGAAGGAAGGAAGGAAGGGTGTGTGTGTGTGTGTGTGTGAGAGAGAGAGAGAGAGAGAGAGAGAGAGAGAGAGAGAGAGAGAGAGAGAGAGAGAGAGATGCTGTCGGTGGCATGGTAAAGGCGATTGCTGATTCTGCCTCCTCTGCTCTGACCCCCTCCGTGATCGGCAGGGGCGAGGGGGCGCCAGGATCAGCCCAAAATCGGGCTACTCCAACCCCCTCCTCCACCTTCACGACCGGCAGGGGCGGGTGGAGGGAAAGCCAGCCAAACGCTTTGCGCGGCTCTGGGGCTGTCCCTCCGCCCACCCCACAGCCAGCCGGTCTCAGCAACTACTTCATGGGGAAGGACCTACTGGGGATGGGTTGTGGTGCCCATTAGGTCTAACATTCCGCCAAGTCTGTGCAGATCGTACTTTTGCTAATAGTTAACTCTAACTTGAACAGTGTGATTTACTGCTGGCTCACTCCTGACACTGACCCTCCTCCCAGTCCCTCTCCCTAAAATGGGTGACCAAAGCTGTTTCTTTCCACCATCTAGGATTAAACCCAGCACCTGCTTTGTTTACCTGGTAAAGATAACCAAGAACTTGATTTCTGTTGCTTGGTTTCTGAAGTGTTATGTCTCAGGGACGATTCACACCCTGGCCAGCACCTCTTTAATCTTCTACCCTCGGGCAGGAGGTATAGAAGTATAATCAGTTGTAAGGTAAAGGTAAAGGGACCCCTGACCATTAGGTCCAGATATGGCCGACTCTGGGGTTGCACGCTCATCTCGCATTATTGGCCGAGGGAGCCGGCGTATAGCTTCCAGGTCATGTGGCCAGCATGACAAAGCCGCTTCTGGTAAACCAGAGCAGCACATGGAAACGCCGTTTACCTTCCCGCTATAGCGGTTCCTATTTATCTACTTGCATTTTGATGTGCTTTCGAACTGCTAGGTTGGCAGGAATAATCAGTTGTACCAACAGGCTAAAAAACAGTTTCTATCTGTGGGCTGTTAGACTGCTGAACGGAAAATAATATAGTGCAACTAACTTTTGGGGTTGGTGTGTTGTGCGACAAGCACACAGAGTGCAATGAGATTGAGTGTTTGGGGGGGAGGCTCGGTTAATCTCATGGTACACAGGTTGTACATTGACAATAAAGGTAGTAGTAGTAGTAAAAAATTTGCTGAGAATGAAGCTAGAGATCATACCTGGTGCCCCCTGTGGTCCAGGAGCACCTCTAGGTCCAGGTGGACCAGGTCGACCAGGAATACCATTAGGACCAGGAACACCATTAGCACCATTAGTACCAGGAGTACCAGGAATACCATTACGACCAGGAGTACCAGGAGTACCAGGAGGACCAGGAGGACCAGCAGAATATGCAGCTCTGGCCAAAACTATGGTCAAAATCCAGACACCTGAAGCAAAAGATATAAGAAATAAATTACATTAGCATTTTGATAGTGTAGTTAGCTAAAGCCCCTTCATGGATCAATGCCTTGTCGTGGCGAAGGGGCTTGAATAACTCAGAGAAGCTATGAGCTATGCCATGCAGGGCCACCCAAGATGGACAGGTCATAGTGGAGAGTTTTGACTAAACGTGATCCACCTGGAGAAGGAACTGGCAAGCCACTCCAGTATCCCTGCCAAGAAAACTCCATGGACAAAGACAACAGGCATATAAAAGTTATGACGCTGGAAGATGAGCCCCTCAGGTCGGAAGGCGTCCAACATGCTACTGAGGAAGAGCGGAGGACAAGTACAAGTAGATTCAGAGCTGATGAAGCGGCTGGGCCAAAGCCGAAAGGACGCTCAGTTGCGGATATGCCTGGAAGCGAAAGGAAAGTCCGATGCTGTAAAGAAAAATATTGCATAGGAACCTGGAATGTAAGAACCATGAGTGGAGGTAAGCTGGATGTGGTCAAAAATGAGATGACAAGAATAAATATCGACATCCTGGGCATCAGTGAACTAAAATGGAAGGGAATGGGCGAATTCAGTTCGGGTGACTATCATATCTACTACTGTGGGCAAGAATCCTGTAGCAGAAATGGAGTGGCCCTCATAGTCAACAAAAGAGTGGAAAAAGCTGTAATGGGATGCAATCTCAAAAATGACAGAATGATCTCGATACGAATCCAAGGCAGACCTTTTAACATCACAGTAATCCAAGTTTATGCACCAACTACCAGTGCTGAAGAAAGTGAAATTGACCAATTCTATGAAGACCTACAACAACTTCTAGAAATGACACCAAAGAAGGATGTTCTTCTCATTACAGGGGATTGGAATGCTAAAGTAGGGAATCAAGAGATAAAAGGAACAACTGGCAAGTTTGGCCTTGGAGTTCAAAATGAAGCAGGGCAAAGGCTAATAGAGTTCTGTCAAGAGAACAAGCTGGTCATCACAAACACTCTCTTCCAACAACACAAGAGACGACTCTACACATGGATATCACCAAATGGGCAGCATCGAAATCAGATTGATTATATTCTCTGCAGCCAAAGATGGAGAAGCTCTATACAGTCAGCAAAAACAAGACCTGGAGCTGACTGTAACTCAGATCATCAGCTTCTTATAGCAAAATTCCAGCTTAAACTGAAGAAAGTAGGAAAAAGCACTGGGCCAGTAAGATACAATCTGAATCAAATCCCTTATGAATACACAGTGGAAGTGAGGAACAGGTTTAAGGATTTAGATTTGGTGGACAGAGTGCCTGAAGAACTATGGATGGAGGCTCGTAACATTATACAGGAGGCAGCAACGAAAACCATCCCAAGGAAAAGGAAATGCAAGAAAGCAAAATGGCTATCCAACGAGGCCTTACAAATAGCGGAGGAGAGGAGGCAAGCAAAATGCAAGGGAGATAGGGAAAGATACAGGAAACTGAATGCAGATTTCCAAAAAACAGCAAGGAGAGACAAGAGGGTCTTCTTAAATGAGCAATGCAAAGAAATAGAGGAAAACAATAGAATGGGGAAAACCAGAGACCTGTTCAAGAAAATTGGAGATATGAAAGGAACATTTCGTACAAAGATTACCATAATCAAGGACAAAAGTGGTAAGGACCTAACAGAAGCAGAAGACATCAAGAAGAGGTGGCAAGAATACACAGAGGAATTATACCAGAAAGATATGGAGGTCTCATACACCCCAGGTAGTGTGGTTGCTGACCTTGAGCCAGACATCTTGGAGAGTGAAGTCAAATGGGCCTTAGAAAGCATTGCTAATAACAAGGCCAGTGGAAGTGATGATATTCCAGCTGAACTATTTAAAATTTTAAAAGATGATGCTGTTAAGGTGCTACACCCAATATGCCAGCAAGTTTGGAAAACTCAGCAATGGCCAGAGGATTGGAGAAGATCAGTCTACATCCCAATTCCAAAGAAGGGCAGTGCCAAAGAATGCTCCAACTACCGCACAATTGCGCTCATTTCACACGCTAGCAAGGTTATGCTTAAAATTCTACAAGGCAGGCTTAGGCAGTATGTGGACCGAGAACTCCCAGAAGTGCAAGCTGGATTTCGAAAGGGCAGAGGAACCAGAGACCAAATAGCGAACATACGCTGGATTATGGAGAAAGCTAGAGAGTTCCAGAAAAACGTCTACTTCTGCTTCATTGACTATGCAAAAGCCTTTGACTGTGTCGACCACAGCAAACTATGGCAAGTTCTTAAAGAAATGGGAGTGCCTGATCACCTCATCTGTCTCCTGAGAAATCTCTATGTGGGACAAGAAGCTACAGTTAGAACTGGATATGGAACAACTGATTGGTTCAAAATTGGGAAAGGAGTACGACAAGGTTGTATATTGTCTCCCTGCTTATTTAACTTATATGCAGAATTCATCATGCGAAAGGCTGGACTAGATGAATCCCAAGCCGGAATTAAGATTGCCGGAAGAAATATCAACAACCTCAGATATGCAGATGACACAACCTTGATGGCAGAAAGCGAGGAGGAATTAAAGAACCTTTTAATGAGGGTGAAAGAGGAGAGCGCAAAATATGGTCTGAAGCTCAACATCAAAAAAACCAAGATCATGGCCACTGGTCCCATCACCTCCTGGCAAATAGAAGGGGAAGAAATGGAGGCAGTGAGAGATTTTACTTTCTTGGGCTCCTTGATCACTGCAGATGGTGACAGCAGTCACGAAATTAAAAGACGCCTGCTTCTTGGGAGAAAAGCAATGACAAACCTAGACAGCATCTTAAAAAGCAGAGACATCACTTTGCCGACAAAGGTCCGTATAGTTAAAGCTATGGTTTTCCCAGTAGTGATGTATGGAAGTGAGAGCTGGACCATAAAGAAGGCTGATCGTCGAAGAATTGATGCTTTTGAATTATGGTGCTGGAGGAGACTCTTGAGAGTCCCATGGACTGCTAGAAGATCAAACCTATCTATTCTTAAGGAAATCAGCCCTGAGTGCTCCCTGGAAGGACAGATCGTGAAGCTGAGGCTCCAATACTTTGGCCACCTCATGAGAAGAGAAGAATCCTTGGAAAAGACCCTGATGTTGGGAAAGATTGAGGGCACTAGGAGAAGGGGACGACAGAGGACGAGATGGTTGGACAGTGTTCTCGAAGCTACGAACATGAGTTTGACCAAACTGCGGGAGGCAGTGCAAGACAGGAGTGCCTGGCGTGCTATGGTCCATGGGGTCACGAAGAGTCGGACACGACTAAACGACTAAACAACAACAACAAGTTAGCTAAAGAGATAGCCACACAGGCAGACACATTTGGATTACATGAGTTTAATTTCTACTTGATTACATCACTCATGAAAGTGGGCAGAAAGATTGATAAAATCTTTATTATTATTATTATTTATTTACAGTATTTGTTTATTTATACCCCGCCCATCTGGCTGGGTTTCCCTCCCCACTCTGGGCGGTTTCCATCAAATACCAAAATACATTAAAATATCACAGATTAAAAACTTCCCTAAACAGGGCTGGCTGCCTTTAGGTGTTTTCTAAATGTCAGGTAGTTGTTTATCTCCTTGACCTCCGATGGAAGGGCGTTCCACAGGGCGGGCGCCACTACCGAGAAGGCCCTCTGCCTGGTTCCCTGTAGCTTTGCTTCTCGCAGTGAGGGAACCGCCAGAAGGCCCTCGGCTCTGAACAATGGGGGTGGAGACGCTCCTTCAGGTATACAGGACGGAGGCCATTTAGGGCTTTAAAGGCCAGCACCAACACTTTGAATTGTGCTCGGAAACGTACTGGGAGACAATGTAGATCTTTCAAGACCCGTGTTAAGTGGTCTTGGCGGCCGCTCCCAGTCACCAGTCTAGCTGCCGCATTCTGGATTAATTGCAGTTTCCAGGTCACCTTCAAAGGTAGCCCCACATAGAGCGCATTGCAGTAGTCCAAGCAGAAGATAACTAGAGCATGCACCACTCTGGCAAGACAGTCTGTGGGCAGGTAGGGTCTCAGCCTACGTACCAGATGGAGCTGGTAGACAGCCACCCTGGACAAAGAATTAACCTGTGCCTCCATGGACAGCTGTGAGTCCAAAATGACTCCCAGGCTGCACACCTGGTCCTTCAAGGGCACATTTATCCTATAATACAGACCGATATTGGAAATGTAAGGAGGTGGTGGGATCAATGTTTCATGTCTGGTGGACCTGTAAAGGAAAAAACAAACCTGGACAAAGGAAGCTGCAGGGTTTTGATGTTCCCAGCATCATCTTGATGGGGTTTCTTTGGAACTGATCTCAATTCTTCTCTCAATTCCTCCTTAGGACTCTCTGAGGTTTAAGTGTGTTTGAACAGCTTTGCCACATTTATAGCTCTTTGCTGACTTTAATGGGTGGCTGCAGTTTTTGTATCCAGGAAGGAATTTCCCAACATTTCTACTTCTCTAATATTTACTCTTCATGTAAAAGACCTGGACTCCATTCACCTCTGCTCCCCAAAAGAACAGGGGGTGGGATTGGGGCCGATCACCTCAACCTATTTCAACATCAGTGTCCTGCAAAAAGTACATGGATTCCAACCCCCATTGCCCAAAGACAAATCAACATTGTCCCAGAAACTAAACTTAACTTATCCTAGGTCTGAACTTTGTACATCTCAATTTATTGCATGTTATTGCAATTAGAACATTTTCATGAGGGGCAAATGCAACATGTTTGCTTGATTGACACTGAAAAGTATGGCAGATGGTCATAGCAGGCTGTGAGAATACTAAAGTTGATCTTGGAAGTAAAACAATTAGAGATTGCCTGGTTAAAAAAGACCTTCCAACTCCACTTTACATATTATCTGTAAACATCACTGTCACAGTGGCCGGAGTGGACTACTTCAGAGTAACGACGCTACGCAGCTCTGCATTTTATTCTTTTATTGGTGCTGCGTATTTACAGTGCTCAAGTCATTGCTATTTACACGGAGTGATGTTGTCAGTCGGTTTCAGAACCTCCTAATGGCTTTTGGCGCGTCTTTCTCCAACACAAAAGCTTTGGCAGACCCATCCTCTTTCCCCTCCTCTTTCTGCGTAATTCCGGAGTTGGGGGGATGGGTCTCCCGCCCTTATTCGCCCCTTCCTGTCCCACCTGGGACCCTGGCTCCTCTACCTTGCCTGAGCCTCGGACACGACTTCCTGCTTCCCCACTGGAATCGGAACTCTCTCTGCTTCCCCCTGTGCTCGGGGATTGGCTTGAACTTAGGAGGGGAGGGACTTCGCGATATCCCCTGTCCCTCACATCCACCCCCCTCCCAAGCTCTCCTTCACCCCTCCCCAGGTCCCCCCCAGGTGTCGGTGACGACTGGAAGCCTAAGAACTCAGTGCTTTCCGAGCCCGTTGGTGTGAACACCTCCCCCCAATCCTGCAAGCCCCCCCCTTCCGCCTGGGAGGACGGGAATCCCAAAAAGTCTGTGGCGTCAGAGCTGGTGGGGGTAAAAATGTTCTGCCAATCTGCTCCTTCCTCTGACTGGGTGGATCTCGGTGACACCCATACCTCATCCTCTGGTTCCTCAAACTCCGCTTCCCAGCGCCATGGTGAACTGCTCTCCCGTGCTTCCTCCCCCTCCCCCTCCCTTTCCATGTGCCAGGGCTTGGGTCTATGGGGAAAAAGGGCGTGAAATTCTTCTACCAGGAATTCCTCCTGTATCTGAGTGGCTGGGACCCATTCATTCTGGGACGGTGGAGCATCCTCCCATGCCATGAGGTACTCCAGGCCCCCCACCCCCCACCTTGAATCCAGGATGGCTGTGGCCTCATTGAGTTGCTCCCTGCCTTCCCTCTCCCCCCCTCCCTCAGGGGTCTGTTCGCTGTCTCGGAGCCTGCTGCTTTCCCTGTACGGTGACAGCAGCGATCTATGAAACACTGGGTGCACCCTCATGTCCTCTGGCAGTGCCAGCCTGTATGCCACCGGGTTGACCTGTTGCGTGACCGTGAAGGGGCCCAACCTTCTGGGCGCCAGCTTTTTGCATCGCCCTCTGATGGGAAGGCCCTCCGAGGACAACCAAACTTTGTCCCCCACCCTAATGACCTCCCCCGGTCGCCTGTGGCGATCTGCCCCCCTCTTGTACGCTTCCTTGGCTCTCTCCAAGTGTTCTCTGAGCTGCTGGTGCACCGTCTCCAGTTCCTCTGCCCAATCCTCAGCCTGTGGGCCCTCCTCCTCCTCCTCCCCCTCCCTCTCAGGGAAAGATCTGAGGTCACGCCCATAATTGGCCTTAAAGGGCGACACCCCTGTGGAGACGTGCACCGCATTGTTGTAGGCAAATTCTGCCAGTGGCAGGCGATCCACCCAGTCCGTTTGCCTCTGGCTGACGTAGCATCTCAGGTACTGCTGCAGAATGGCGTTGACCCTCTCCGCCTGTCCATTGGTCTGCGGGTGTCTAGCCGTCGACAAGCTGACCTCCACCTGCAGGAGGTTCATGAGCCGCCGCCAGAACCTGGAAACAAATTGGCGGCCACGATCCGAAATAACCCTTAAGGGTAATCCATGCAGTCTGAATACGTGATCCACAAACAGTTTGGCTGTCTCTTCTGCCGAGACCGCCCTGGCACACGGTATAAAGTGGCACATTTTGGACATGAGGTCCACCACCACCAACACTGCGGTCTTGCCCCTGGAAGAAGGCAGATCTGTGATGAAGTCCATGGACACCACTTCCCACGGCCTGTGTGGCGTGGCTAAGGGCTCCAGCAATCCCGGTGGCGCTGCTCTGACCACCTTTGCCCGCTGGCAGGTGTCACAGCCCCGTACATAGTCTCGAACATCTTCCCGCACCCCTGGCCACCAGAAGTGTCTCATGACTAGGTGAGTGGTTTTGTCCCTCCCAAAATGACCCGCCGTTGGGTTGTCGTGCATCTGCTTGAGGACCGTACGTCTAAGCTGGGTGGTGGGCAGGTACAGTGCACCCTTGTAGAAAAGCAGCCCCCTGCGTTCTGCAAAGTCTTTTGCCTGCTCCCCCCCCCTTCTCAGTTCTCTGCAGATGCGGTTGGCAAATTCATCCGCTGCCGTCAGTGCTGTGAGTTCTGCCTCGCTCACCACTGCTGCTCCGCAGGACCATGCTGACGGGGGGGAAATGTGCCTGGGTGCCGGTGGCGCCTCCTCCTCCATGTATTCTGGCTTGCGGGAGAGGGCATCCGCCCTGACATTCTGCTCCCCCGGGATGTAGTGTATGGAGAAGTTGAAGTTCGAGAAGAACTCTGCCCACCGTATCTGCCGCTGGTTGAGCACCCTGGCCGTTCTCCAGAACTCCAGGTTCTTGTGGTCTGTGCACACCTGGATGGGGTGCTTGGCGCCCACCAGGAAGTGTCTCCAGTGCTGGAACGCAGCGTGGATCGCCAGAAGTTCCCGATCAAACACTGTGTAGTTTCGCTCTGGCTGAGTCAATTTCCTGGAGAAGAAGGCACAGGGTCTCCACTCTCGGTTGGCGTCCAGTTGCAACAAAATGGCGCCCACAGCTTTATCAGAAGCATCTGTCTCCACGCGTAGGGGCGCGTCCTGAACCACGTGGAACAGGTTCTGGTCTGAGGCGAACACCCTCTTGAGGCTTTCGAACGCTGCTTGCGCCTCTGGTGTCCACCTGAACTTCTGCTTGCCTCTCAGGCAGTCAGTGATGGGAGCCGTAACGCGAGAGAAGTTCTTGATGAACTTCCTGTAGAAGTTGGCGAAGCCTAGTAGGCGTTGGGCATCTTTGCGCGTCCTGGGGCTGTGCCAGTCCAGGATGGCCTGCACCTTGTCCTTGTCCATCGCCAGCCCCTTGTCTGACAGCTTGTAGCCCAGGAAGTCCACCTCCTTGGTGTGAAACTTGCACTTCTCCAGCTTCACATACAGGTGGTTCTCCTTCAGGCGCTGCAACACCTCCCTGACATCTTTCACGTGCTGCACTGGGTCGTTGGAGTAAATAAGGATGTCATCCAGGAAGACCAAGCATTTCCTGAAGAGGAGGGACCCCAGGACGTGGTGCATGAAGGCCTGGAAGCATGCTGAGCCCCCTTGCAACCCGAAGGGCATCACTAGATATTCAAAAGAGCCCAGAGGCGTGAACATCGTGGTTTTCCATTCATCGCCTTCCCGGATCCTGATCAAGTTGTACGCCCCCCTCAGGTCTAGCTTGGTGAAAATCTTGCCCCTGCGTGCCGCTGTCAGGAGATCATCCACTCTGGGCATGGGGAAAGCCACTGGCTCTGTCACTGAATTCAGGCGTCTAAAATCCACCACAAGACGGCGCTGTTGCGTGTCTTTCTTGTCCACCCAGAAGACCGGGCTGCCCCCTGCTGCCTTGCTTTCTCTGATGAACCCCCGCTTGAGGTTCTTGTCGATGAAAGCGCGCAGATCTTCCAGTTCCTGGTCTGACATGGTGTACAGCTTGGCTGGGGGTATAGTTGCCCCTGGCACCAGGTTGATCTGGCAGTCAAAAGGCCTGTGTGGGGGTAGGTGGTCGGACTCCGCTTCGCTGAAGACCTCCTGCAGGTCCCAGTACGGCTTGGGTATCGCTTCACCCCCTTTGACGTGCATGGTGGCCACCGTGGCTATCGGAGGCCCCTCCCCTGGTTGGTGCTGCATGCAATGTTCCAGGCAAAAGTCCGATCCAAAAGTGATGCATCTCTGGTGCCAACTTATGGAGGGGTCATGGCGCGCCAGCCAGCTCATGCCCAAAACGATGGGGGGGTCTGAGATGGTGGTGACGTTGAATGCCAGTGTCTCTGAGTGCCTTCCAACCGTCATTCTCATGGGGGGGGTTTGATGCGTGATGGCCCCTCCCAGCAGCTCTCTGCCGTCAATGGTTGCCACGTGCAGAGGAAAATCCAGCTGCAGAAGCTGGATCTGGTGCTCTTCTGCAAAGTTTCTCGAGAAGAAGTTCGCTGACGCCCCACTGTCAATTAGGGCGAGGACTGTCAGGGGATAGCCATTTGGAAGCGTGAGCGTCACTTCTAGAACCACTCCTGCTCTGGGAGGGGTGGGCTGGCTCTGCTCCTCTCTGTGCGGGTGGGTGGGCTGGGGCTGTTGTCTGCTGACTGTGCCTGGCTGCCGCCCCTTGTCTCCTGCAGCCAGGCTTTCCCGTTTCCCTGCTGTGGTGCTGCGTCAGTGGGGGAGGGCACAACCGTTCCCGCCTTTCCTTGCCACTCCCTGCGATGTGGGCAGTCTCTGACGAGATGCTGGGGGGAGTTGCAGAGAAAGCAATTCCCACCCCTTCCCTCCTTGCGTCTTGGCGCCGCTGGGGTTTGAAAAGCCCGCGCGCGCGCGCTATCAATCTGCATGGGTTCCTGGTCCTGACTGGCCCCAGGCGTGGCTTGAAAGGGTTGTTGGGGGAGTGGCTTCTCCTGCGACCGTGGGAACCAAGCCCGCTTTGCGCGCGTTGCTTGCTTGTCGCTCCACCGGGATTCCTGTCTCACCCCCACCGCCAGAGCCGCTTTGCTCAGCTGATCCATATTACTGGGCTTTGGACCTCTCGAGAGCTCATCCTTCACCTCCTCATGCAACCCCAAGTAGAACGCCGCTTGCATTGGGGGGGACTCAAGTTCCCACCCCAATCTGTGCACCAGCATGGTGAATTTCGCCCAATACGCGCGAACTGTTATATTTCCTTGGCGTAAATTATGAAGTTCCTCCTTAGTCTGATCCATATGACTATCGGACGAATACATCGTTTTCAAACCTTCTAGAAATAGTTTGACATTCTTCATGCAAGGATTCCTTGTTGCAATTAACGGTCTTAGCCACTCCCTGGCTGCCCCGGTAAGGTGCTCCACAATAAACGCTACCCTGTGCTCATCATCAGGGAACTCATCGTGGTGCAGCTCAAGAGCATACACAATCTCAGTCTCAAAGCCCTGAAATTCCCTCGGGTCTCCATTGAACTTGCTTACTAGGGTCCCGGCTCTCCTTCCTGGCAGCACTTGGACTTGGGGTGCCCCTCCTGCCTTGTTTTTCTCTGCATCCAGCTTGTTTTGGAGGTCTACCGCCACCGCCCTTAATTGCTGCTCTTTTTCCTGAAGCGCTCTCACCTGTTCCGCAAGTTGTAGCCGGTCGTCCTGGACCTTCTTAGTCTCCTCTTTAGCTGCCTTCAATTCCCCCTGCGCCTGCAGCGACAGCTGTTGCAGTTCTTGCTGGGCTTGCTCCGCGATCTGCCGCCATTTCTCCGCCTCTGACACGCTCATCCCGGCAACTCCAAAGTAGCCCAAAAAGGATTAGGAGGTTGCTGTCACAGTGGCCGGAGTGGACTACTTCAGAGTAACGACGCTACGCAGCTCTGCATTTTATTCTTTTATTGGTGCTGCATATTTACAGTGCTCAAGTCATTGCTATTTACACGGAGTGATGTTGTCAGTCGGTTTCAGAACCTCCTAATGGCTTTTGGCGCGTCTTTCTCCAACACAAAAGCTTTGGCAGACCCATCCTCTTTCCCCTCCTCTTTCTGCGTAATTCCGGAGTTGGGGGGATGGGTCTCCCGCCCTTATTCGCCCCTTCCTGTCCCACCTGGGACCCTGGCTCCTCTACCTTGCCTGAGCCTCGGACACGACTTCCTGCTTCCCCACTGGAATCGGAACTCTCTCTGCTTCCCCCTGTGCTCGGGGATTGGCTTGAACTTAGGAGGGGAGGGACTTCGCGATATCCCCTGTCCCTCACAATCACGTTTCAGAAATGGAAGTCACCAGTCTAACTTCCCCAGCATGAACATCTGCAGAAGAAGCCCCGCCCGTTGTTCCACCAATAACTAGAGTTAGTAGCACAGTGACATGGAGCAGGCCCTTCTCTGTTATGGCACCCCATATGTGGAATTCCCTCCCCAGAGATTCAGTTGTCCTCTGAATTGATTAATTCTAGGCATTAGCTCACAACATACCTGTTCTCTCAGGCATTAGGGTACTGGTTGAAAGGGTTTTTGGACTTGCTGGTGGACTGCATGTAAATTTTAGCTCTTGTTCTGTGGATGTTTCCGTCTTTTATCTGGTTTATATTGTGGTTGTATAGCTTTTGGGATTTATGCATGTTATATTCTGTCATGTACTGCCCTGGGAACTTTTGGGCTGAAAGGCAGCAGAATAGCAGTCCAATAAATAATGATGAATAATAATTTCATGGTTGCAATCCTATATCCCCACTTTATTGGAAGCAAACTCCTTTATTTATTGTATTGCACTTGTAGACTGCCTTTCTGCCAGGGCACAGACAGTGGTTTACAATTTTGAAAAGAAAAGAAAATGCTATAAAGTTGATCCTGCAGGTGGAAAGAGGACAGACTGACTGGAGCAAGCCCTGATTTTGTTGCTTGCTTGCCTGCCTCTCTTCTTCTCACCAGTGGAGGATGGTGCTCATTAGAACTGGTAGGGAGGAAGGAAAGGAGGGAGGCCAACAGTTAGGTTGAGCCGAGCAAATGGCTGGTAGAGCTAGGAGTGCTGCTGTTTAGGAAGAAATGTTATGCTCCCTTAATTTTACCTTCCACTTCAACATTCGGGCACACACAACCTCCACTATCCTTGCCCCAGCAGTAGAATTAAACCCATTATTCTTTTTTTAAAAATAATAATTTTTATTGATTTTATAAACACAAAAGAGATAAACAAAAGATCAACAACAACTTAACGAACAGTAGAACATATTAAATAACAATAACATAACAATAAAAAAGAAAGAAAACAAACATCTAAATAAAAAAACCAAATTTCTTTATTTTTTTTAATTCATCTTTATTCATTTTACACATAAAAAAGAAAGCATACAAAAGTACAAAAAGCTAAATAAGAAAAAAACATATAAAGAAAATAGAACAAACCAAAAAACACAGCACAAAAGAAAAAAGAAAAAAATTCTAATAATCTTGTATCATCATCATATCGTTTAGACTCCCCCGGTCCCCCCCCCATTGGTTCCCCATTTCCAAATCCTTATAGAACAGTTTTCACATAATACCAATTATTTTCCAATTGATTAGAATTTCCTCTCTAATTGTCATCTTTCAATTTTATCTATTGACTCAATTTTTTATATACATACGTTCTAATTAATTAATTCCCCAACTTAAATGTTTACCAGAAATGAATATTCCATTTTATTACTTCATTCTTCCCTCCTTCCCCTGGACCCAGGTTTCAGGTTACCCAGCAAATTCCATATTTCATACCAGTGTCAGACTTTTCCAATCAATCCAGCCTTAAATCACACAATTAATTTTTTTAACCCACCCCCACCCTTACCGCAAGCTTCCAACAGTGTTTTCTAAACCCAGCATGTTGTTTCCCCATTTTTCTTGCTGCTTCCCAGCACCCTCCTCCCATCCCAGTTTCCCAGTGATTTTCCTGCCCTCCCTCTCTCACTGGGAGCGCAAGGGTCCCCCCTGGTTCTCCGTTGAGGGGTTCTTTTTTCAAGTCCAAAATTTGCCCCACATCTCCCACTTGTGGGACATTTTGCCGTCCTTCTTCCTCCTCTTCTTTACAGCTTTGGAATTCTTCTAAATTGTCATTATTGTCTGTCATTTGTGATTCCTCTGTTTCCTCAGAGCTGGCCTCTTCTCTTTCCTCGTCCTTTTCCATGTTGTCGCTTGACTCCTCAAGTCTTTTTTAATTTGTCTCCATTGCATGTTGTTTTTGTCCAGCTCATCTTTAATGTACAAAAGTTCCAAATAAATCTTTTGGCAATAAAAGTATTGTGATGGTGTTGAGACTTCCATCGTCATTGCTCTCAAATCCCATGGGAAAATAGCAGATAGTGAAGCCAGATGTGGCAGGAATCAAATTTCATAGTGGAAACCATTTTAAGTCCCGTTCTGGCCATTTCATTAATCCAAATAAATCACATAGTCTCATCATGGTACCGTCAAAGAAATTTTAAGTCCATTCACTGATCTCTCCAGGAACCAAGGTCCAGCCTCCTGGAGGGTTTTTAAAAGTCTAATTTCTGATAAATTGGTTGCTCCTCTCACTTCCCCTGTTAGGGATCGAGTTACTGTATCTTAAAGTACTCAATGTGGGAGACCGACTTCCGTATTTTTAAAGTCTCCCACCGTGTCCAATTCTTTAATAAAACTATTGCCGCTCAAGGTTTTTACTCACGTGGAGTTCTTTTTCCAATCCTCTAATTTACGGAAGGCATCCACTGCTGACTGACTGAAGGATCAGGGCTTCGCTTCTGGAGGTGATGATAATGCCCAAAATGGCTCCCGCAACTACCACTCCGCTGACTCTCGAGAACTCTGCCGAGCTTCTCGGGCAGCGGAGGAGTCGCGTTTTGGAGCTCCGCCGGGCCAGGAGCTCCCGGGAAGCACAACCCGGGATTTAACGGGGATCCGCGCGCCCACGTGGGATTCCCCCCCTCCGCGAAAGCCAGAAGCCTCGGAGCTCGAGGCTCCAGCGCCCTCTCACCAGCGCAGTAGACCGGAAGTCTCTACAAATCCAAATTTCTTTAACATTGTATATAGGAACAATTTTAAAGAAATTTGGATTTGTAGAGACTTCCGGTCTACTGCGCTGATAAATAACAATAACATAACAATAAAAAAGAAAGAAAACGAACATCTAAATACAAATTTCTTTAACATTGTATATAGGAACCTCCTCGAGTTCCCTCCGTCTGCTCTTCATTTCATTTTTATCTTTTAGCAATTTCTAATGCATTTCTATATACATATCTTAACATTTCAAATCTATCCTTTCTGTATACTTCACTTAGATTTTAAATCCTCGGCTTCTATACAATTCTAAATCTATTCTTGGTATACAATTTTTGCATGTTTTTTTCAAATAGATTTTAAAGTCTTTCCACTCTTCTTCTGTCGCTTCTTCTCCCCGGTCGCGGATTCTTCCGGTCATCTCAGCCATTTCCATGTACTCCATCATCTTCATTTGCCAATCGCCCACTGTTGGTAATTCATGGGATTTCCAGTTCTTAGCTAGCAGAACTCTTGCTGCCATTGTGGCATCATAAAAAAATTAACATTTTTCTTAGGAATCTCTCTCCCGACTATACCCAATAGAAAAGATTCTGGTTTCTTGGTAAATGTGTTTTTCTTTTCCTTTTTTTCTTTTTTCTCGATATTCAAGCACTTTATTTTTCAATCCAACAACATTTTTGTAAACATCTTCTATACATCACATAAAGAGAAAGAAAAAAATAACAAGAAATAATAATAATAATAATAATTAATAATAATGTAATACAAGGAAAGAAAAAAACACACACTAACAATAAGAAGGATAATATATAAATAATTGAATAAATAAATCTCTGGACTTCCTGTTACCTCCAACAGCTTGCCTTTTGTTCTCTCAAAGTCGAATGTATGTACAATCAATGCTGTTTCTACTTTTAGTATCTTTTCACATTCTGATTTTTTAAGTCTCCAAGTATCTATTAAATCAACCTATATCCTTAACAGTTCACTCAAACGCTATCATAGTAATTTTATCTTCCGTATATTTTAAAACATATTTCTTGTATCTATCCCATCTTTTAACAAATTCTTCCTTAACTTTTCCTCTCAAACTATTTGTTAGTTGTGCCATTTCGGCCATTTCCTGCAATTTGTTTTGCCACTCTGTAATTTTTGGGGCCTCTCTATCTTTCCATCTTTTGGCAATAACCAGACGAGCTGCTGCTAAAGAATATAATAAAATCTCTTTTGATTGTGATGGAATCTCTTTTTGGAATGTTATGCTTAGTAGGAAAATCTCTGGTCTTTTGGGTATATTTCTCCCGATTATTTTTTGAATCTCGTCATGAATTTTATTCCAGAATTTCTTAATAATTTCACAAGTCCACCACATGTGAAATAGATTTCCGTCGTTTCCTCCACACCTCCAGCAAACGTTTGCTATATTTTTGTACATTTTTTATAATCTAGAAGGTGTGAGGTGCCATCTGTTAGTCATCTTTAACATATTTTCTCTTATATTGCAGCTTGACGAGAATTTCATATTGATTTTCCAGAGATTTTCCCATTCCAAGCATGTAATTGGATAACCACAGTCCTGTGCCCACTTACTCATAGCATTTGTAACCTTTTCATCCATAACTTCATAATCTAGCAGCAGTTTATACATTTTGGAAATAAGTTTTGTATTACCTTTCAACAGTTCTTTTTCAAATTTTGTACATTCAATTTGGAACCCAATTTGCTTATCTTTTTTAAATAATTCATTCAGTTGGTGATAATCCAACCATGTATTTAGATGTTCCCTTATGATGTTTTCTTTCTTTGCATTTTGTTCTTTTTTCTTAATTGTATTTTGTTGAATCAAAAAGCCTCTCATGGCGGCCTTGCTTGCATCCCATATTGTCCTTTTTTCAACTGTTGTATTCAAATTCATTTCAAAATAATTTTTCAGAACTTTTTGAGCTTTCCCCACATTTTTTTCATTTCTAAACAATGCATCATTCATTCTCCATCTGAAAGTACCCTGCAGAGATGTCTTTAAGTCTAATAAAATGGCGTTATGGTCCGAGCAAGTTTTTGGACATATTTCCACATTGTTTATTCTCGGAGATAACTCTCTTGTAATCCATATATAATCCAGACAACTCCAAGATTAATTTGCATCTGAGAAAAAAGTTTGGTCTTTTTCTACCGGGTTTTTCAACCTCCAAGTGTCAATTAAATCAAAATTGTCAACCAGTTCGAAGAAAGTCTTTGGAAGTCTTCCTTCATTTGTAATTTTCTGTCTTTGTGACCTATCCATTAATGTTGAAACAACCCCGTTGAAATCACCCAGCAAACATATTTTGTAATCCAAATAATCCAATAAAATCTTGTGGAGTCTTTTAAAAAAAGTCCGATTTTCCATCATTCGGTGCATAGATTCCCAAAATTAGAATTTTTTTGCCTTGCGATTTTATTTGAACTGCAACATATCTCCCTTCTTCATCTTTGAAGATTAATTTTGGATTCAATTTCTCCTTCGCATAAATTACCACTCCTCGTTTTTTAACCTTGTCTGATGATATAAATTCTTCTCCCAGCTTTTTGTTTTGTAGAATTATTCGATGTACTCTTGTGACATGGGTCTCTTGTAGGAAAATTATATCCAATTTTTGTTTTGATAAAATGTGATAAACCTGATTTCTTTTACATCGAGAGTTCAAACCATTTTAATTCCAAGATAAAATTCTCAATGACATTTTTGGTTTACTTTGCGGCTCCTATGCCCTCACCCGAATCTAGGTCCAGTCTATTGGGAAATCTGGGGCCGGGCGTCCTGATCCTTGCAACTCCTTTGCGTTCTTCAATAAAAATTTCTTCTTTTCCTCCACTGATTTGATCTTGATCTTCTTTTGTTGAAACTGAAAAATTTGTCCCTTGGGAAAGTCCCACCTGAAAAAGATCCCTTTTCTCCTTAAAGCAGTCGTCATATCTGTATATTGGGTCCTCAGGTCAAGAAAGAATCTTTAAAGAGGATGATTTGGGTATCTTGAACCCTCAATGTCTTCTGGTAATGTAGTCCAAGAATTCTATCTCTTTGTTCCTTGGTTTGGAATGTAATCATACAATCACTCACAAATTTTGTGTCTTTCTTTGTTCTTGTTCCAAACCTGAATGCTTTGATGATCTGGGTCTCCAATTCCTCTTCCGACAGATCCCAGGTTTTCTTAAATTCTTGAATTATCGTAGTCTTCAAATTGTCGTTCTCAATCAATGGGAAGCCGTGAATCCTGAGATTTCCCTCTGTTTCATCTGAAGAAACGCAATCGCGACCTGTGCCTGGTATGACTCCTTTTCCAGGTCCTGGACTTTCCCTTCCTCAAGTTGTGTGACTCTCTGATCCACTCCAGCCACTTGTACTTTAACCTGTGAAATTTCCTTAGTCAGAGAGCCCAATTCCCCTTTTATTTGCTTCAACTCCTCAGTGGTCCTTTTCTGCTGTTCAGTGGATCTCTTTAGTTCTTCTGAGTTGCGATCTTGCCCCTCTTTTAACACTGCTAGGGCTTGTAGCACTTGTTCTTTGAATGGTGTCGACATTGATTTTTTCTTTGTTCTTGTGGTGGCTCCTGATGCTGTCTCTGTGCCTGACATAATGTTATTATATTCACAAAGCAAGCAAATAAGTTCCTCAGTCTCTAAGCCAGGCACTTCAAAATCAGGCTTATTTCAAGTTTTCCCAGCCAGCAGAAACCACAGTCACAAGTAGACAAATAAATTCCACAGTCTCTAACCAGGCGCTTCAAGGTCAGGCTTATCTCCAATTTTCCCAGCCAGCAGAAACCACAGTCACAGCATTCTACAATAGCCAGGCTGAGCGAAATGCACTGTATCTGAAGTTTCCAGTCTCTAAATAAAGTATCTTATGCTTACCAGCTGAAGAAAGATTGAATGTTGCAGCTTCCCTCTGCCAGAGTCTTATTTTTCAGCTCAGAAGTGCAATAGATAGTTCAAAGGAAGTCAAAAGGAAACATAAATTCATCACCACCTTCTCATTGTGACATCACAGTGCACAGCTGATACGATCGGGTCTCCGCTCTCGGAGAAAGACAGAAGCGATTTTCAGTTATTTTTATCAAAAGTCCTGCAGGGTTTCTCTTCCCAGTGCCCTGCTCTCTGCTTAGATGATTTAAAGACTTAGAAGCTTCAAAGTAAATATTTACAGTCCTGCTGCGGAGATTCAGCTTTGCTTTCAGTTTTGCCGCGGGGGGGGGGGACTCGACCTCCGTGATTTACAGCTCTCCCAATGGCCAAATTAGATCTGAATTTTTTAAATACTTCTTTTACTCACTGTGGCCAAAGTGTCCCGATTTTGTAGCTTTTCATGGAGAAAATTAAGCGCTCAATCTGCCGTCAGCACCCGGAGCTTCTCCCGTTGAAGAAAGCGATGGACTTGTTTGTGTCTGAGCCTCCACTTCCCCCGCTCTCATTAGCCCTTATTAGAGCTTTCGGGGGGGGAGGAGGTAAAAAAAAAACAGCTGCCAAGTCTTCAGGACGCTCTTCCTGAAGTTCAAAGGGGTCTGCGCGCTCCATAAATCCTCAAAGAGACGGGAGCTATTTCACTCCCCGTCTGCCGGCAGTTGCACTTAATTCCGGAAGTCTAAACCCATTATTCAATGATTAATAATTCTGAAAATAGAAAACCTAACCCAGCCAAAAGAACTTGTGAGACATTTTGCATTGTCTCGAGTGCTTGGATGTGATCAGCCTCTTGAAATCTTTCTCTTTCCCCAATGTACTCACTGAAGCTGCTGAATGATTGAATGACTTGTTTCCTTAAACTTTTACATAGTCTCTCATGCTTACATTATTGGTGGTCAAATGGTTCCTATCAGGCTTGCTTAATATTTACTAAGGGTGCTGCCAGCACCGTGCAGGGCGGGGTGGGATGGGGTGGTATACTTGCCCTGGGCCTCGGAGGGCAGCACCAGGGTCTTCCCAGCCATCCAGGGATTTAATGGGCCTACCCCAGCCTCAGACAAGCTCTGCACAGGCCTGGGTGCTGCTCTAAAATACCTGTGCTCCAACCCTCCCTCTCCCCACAACCCTGTTGTTGTTTTTTTTTTTTTTTAAAAAAAAATCTTATCCCAAATTCCAGTAAATGAAAGTTCTGGTAGTGGACCAATACGAAGCCTTTTGTGTAGTGGCCGCTTCAATGGTTATCTCTCCCCTGCATGTACTCCCTGTTTCACTATCTCAGTCATTGAACCGAAGCTTTTACTGTAACTCTAAGTAAACAATGGTGACTACCCAGAGCTTTCCTCTTAATGACTCAAGACCCCCCCTCCCAGAAAAAGAGCTATTCTAAAGAAAGTGCAAATCAAAATCACTAGGTTCTACACAAATAGGGATAAAGTGGAGACGACCGAGAATCAGCAGGAAACAGAAACTCCCCCCTCCCTCACGAAGTCCTCTAACAGCCATAATGGAGGACTGGTTGTGCAGAGAGAGGATTGCGCAGAGGAAAGCCTCAACAAAGGTCCAAAGCACTGAAAATAACCTCAGATTTATCCAGTACAGTCGCTGAATTATCCCGGAAACTGAGAGCTAAAGCCCAAGCACCTCCTGAATTATCCCAAGATCAAAAAATGGAGGAACTAATGTTAAAACAAATTTTGGAATTGTCTGTGAGAAATACTAAAACCCTAAAAGATTCTTACCTCCAATCTCCTGAGAGAAACGATGAGGACCTATCAGTTTTTAAATGGCTTGTGCTTTTAACTGAGGACATTGAACACATAAAATCCTACTTGGCCATCTGTACAAAAACTCTTACAACCGTGACAGATATTTGTAAAATTCTTCGGAGAAAATCTGACAGAGTGATCGCAGAAACGGAAAGTAATAACATCCTCCCTCTTAGCAAGTGTAAAAACAGATCATTAAGGAAGGCTAAGAGAACTTACAGGGTTAACGCCTATAAAAGGAGGCCTACAAATGTAAAGAAGAGCAGAAATATTAAAAACTATAAGACAGTGGGACTTCCGGTCTACTGCAAGCGCCAATCGGCGGGGTTTGTCTCGAGCTCCGAGACAACCCGGCTCTGCGAGGGGGGGGGAGCCGCGAAAGCGCCGCGGCTGCCCAAAAGAGCCCCATATTGAGCTTTATGGGGACAAAGTGCTTAGCAGCGCCCTGATCCCGACTCCCCTACTCTCCAGTAAGCTCGAGAAGAGCCCCGGGAAGAGCGGGGTGGTAGTCGTGGGGGCCATCTTAAGCTTCATCGTTACCCTCGCAGCAGCGAAGCTTCGTGCCGGCAGCAGAACGCAGTGGATTCTTTCGCAATAAATGAAACAAATTTGGAAACCGTGAGTAAAAGATTTTAAGAAAAGTTCAAAAATTAGAAAGATTTGGCCACGGATGAGGTTAAAAAAGGAAGTTGACCTCTCCTAATTGTGAGACTGTGATACGGTAAACTGATCCCCTGCCGGGAAGAGAAAGGAAATATCTAATTTATTAACAATTGGACTTTGAGCCCTTTGAAACCAGATCCAGGGCTCCGGAGGTTTCTGCGATTGACTTTGAGGATTTGTAATTGCAAATACTTAAAAGTGAGTTGATTGAGTACAAAGTAACCAGATCGGGCAACAAAATGGATTACAATGTTTCAGAATAAACCCTCCGCCATTTCCTGCAGTGTGACTGGTGGGTTTCCCACGGGACTGGAACAGATAAGATGGCTTCAGACCTAGCAGCTGGAAAAGATCAGCCTTGGCAAAAAATATTTGCAGTGCTGAGTGACATAAGAAAAGGACTGAATTCGTACACCAACGTGTTGCGGGAATGCGCTTTGTCGCGGGAACACAACGAACAACCAAGAGAGGTGAACAGAGAAAGCAGCACGGAAAGAAGATTTGACATAGAAGTTGAAAGATTGGATGTGGAGGATATAAAGAAAGCACCAACATTGAACTTTTTTATGACACAGGAAGAACTGGTACAACAGGAAGAGGAGGAAGAAGAATGGCAGTATGTTCCACAAGTGGGAGATGTGGAACAGAAAAAGGACTGGATTCAAAATCTCCTCAAGGATGAGCCAGAGAGGGCTCTTGTCCTCTCAGTGAGAGAGGGAGGACAGAGTATCCCCTGGGAAGGTAGACAGAAAGGTATAGCTGGGAAACTGCAGAAGTGGGAGGAAGGGGTTTTGTGGAAGCTGTGGGAAAGGGTGGGAGTGGGTTAAGAGATCCTAAATGTGAATAGAGATGGATGACTGAAACGACCCTACACTGGTATGTTATACGGACTTCGCTGTAAGCTTCTGGAAAATCTGGACTTGGTGGAAGAGGGGGAGCAATGTTATAATGGATGTGAAAAAAAATTGAATTAAGAGTTAATGTTAGAATGATGATTCGTTGTTAATAAAAATTATAGGCAGAAGGGAAAAAGTTATAGAATGAGGAAAGGAAATTAGAAATATTTGATTTGAAATATTAGATAAAGGTGATTGCAATAAGATATGAAAGATGGGTTGAAAATAAGAACAAAGAATTGATTAAAAAAATGTGTAAGATTAGTAAAATTACAATGAATACTGTTTATGTAATATTTTAACAGGGACCCAAGAGGGGGAGGTTGAGGGAGTCCTAAAGGTGTTGATTAAGATTTCAGTTAGAGATTTTGTTTTTGATATTTTTCTTTTTTGTTTTTATTTTTTGTATTTTTGCTTTTGTATTGTGTATGTGTGTGTTGGAAAATTTTCAATAAATACATTTTAAAAAAAAAACTATAAGACAGTGCGCTCCAAAAAAATGGACTTTAAAAAGCTCTTTAATCTACTTGAGAGTGCCTTAACTATTGGAAATAGAGGGAACCCCATGAAGTCTTTAACCAGGAAACTACCCAAACAAGAACCTCCCTTAAACCCTTGCTCCGATTTTGCATTGGATCGCCTGGAACCTCCAGCACCTACTCCAACACCAAACCCTAAGCAAGACCTCTTGATTCAAGATCCATGGTCTTACGTTTTATCGGTAGATCATTCTAATCCCTCTAAGGAGAGGACCTCAACAAATAATAAATGGAAGTTGGTGTTGTCTCAAAACAAGCTTGTCTTATCAAGCTACCCTAAACCCCCAGGATTTCTGTCTCAAGAGGAGCGTAAAAATCACTGAAGTTTCTAAAGGCCTATATGCCAGGTATCCTTATCAATCCTACTGACTTGGTACAGGTGGAATATCTATACTTTGATGGCTCCCATGCTAGGGCGGTGGCCTCATTTTGCGATTGGAGACTGCCAAAATCGGTGTACAACTACAATAGTTTAACCTTATAAGTCCAGTCATGGACGACTCTGGGGGTGCGGCACTCATCTCACTTTACTGGCCAAGGAAGACGGTGTTTGTCCGCAGACAGCTTCCAGGTCATGTGGCCAGCATGACAAAGCTGCTTCTGGCGAACCAGAGCAGTGCACAGAAACGCCGTTTACCTTCCCACTGGAGTGGTACCTATTTATCTACTTGCACTTTGACGTGCTTTCGAACTGCCGTATATACTAGAGTATAAGCCAACCTGAATATAAGCTGAGGCACCTAATTTTACCATAAGAAACTTGAGTATAAGCCTGGGGTGGGAAATGCAGCAGCTACTGGTAAATAAAAAATAGATACCAATAAAATTACATTAATTGAAGCATCAGTAGGTTAAATGTTTTTGAATATTTATTTCAAAGAAAAAGAGTAAACCAGCTCTGTAAGTGGAAAAGAGGGTCAGCAAAAACAATATGGTATCAACAATGATTTTAAAAGTACAAAAACCTCAGCTCAATCAGCAACCAGCTGCTTGTCCCTGTCCCTGTCGCATGATACCATGGTCAGGGCCAGACTATGGGAAGTCTGTGTTTACTGAAGACAATTTATGACTTCAGCTGGCCAAATTTTAGCAAACAGAGTCAACACTGAGAGAGGGTTAAGGTGCTAGTTTGCAACCTGGGAGACCAGGGTTCAAATCTGCACTCAGCCACAAAGCTGAGCCTACCTCTCAGAGTTGTTATGAGGATAAGAATGTGGAGAAGGGGTGAATCACATATGCCACAGTAAAAGGAAAGAAAGGGTAAAAAATTCACGAAGAAAAAAAACATTATTATTATTATTATTATTATTATTATTATTATTATTATTATTATTAAATATACCCCAGGTTTCAGGGTGGTTCAATGGTCATCACACTGTTGATTTGTGGCTCTCTCACCTGACTAAGTGGGCTCCTCTAATTCTTACTTCAGGGTCATCAAAAGTTAGTTTCATCTGGTAGAAAATTATTTCACGGGCAAGAAAGACGCAGCCCAGGGCTTGCAGCCCAGACAGCCAAAAGCAAACCAGGCCCCTTCTTCCCACTGACCCTGAGGCACGTCTTCAGCCTCTGAGGCAGGAAGGTATCTGTGCATGCGTCGGAACAGTGGCAAAGGTGGCGGCGGAGGACCAAGCAGCCTAAAAGCAGCCCTTTGGGGCTGCTCGGTCCTCCCCCCGCCCCCTCTGCTGCTGTCGGCAGCGGAGGAGGAGGACAGAACAGCCCGAAAGCAGCCCTTTCCTCCACTGCTCATTCCTCCGCTGCCCCCTTTTCTGCTCACAAGAGCAGGCATAGGAGCCACAGTTCGGAGATGCGCAGCGCAGCGCCTCTCCCAACCACATCTCCTGTGCCTACCCTTGCAAGAAGTCCCTCCGCCGCCGGCCGCCTCACTCGAGTATAATCCGAGGGGGGCTTTTTCAGCACAAAAAAATGTGCTGAAAAAGTCAGCTTATACAGTGGAACTTTGGTTTATGAACACCTCGGTTTATGAATTTTCGGTTTACGAACGCCGCGGACCCATCTGGAACGGATTAATCCACTTTCCATTACTTTCAATGGGAAAGTTCGCTTCAGTTTATGAATGCTTCAGTTTATGAACAGACTTCCGGAACCAATTACACCCATGCTTCGGGTTAAGTACGCTTCAGGTTGAGTACTCCACGCACCCGTCTGGAACGGATTAATCCACTTTCCATTACTTTCAATGGGAAAGTTCGCTCCAGGTTAAGTACAGGCTTCCGGAACCAATTGTGTACTTAAACCGAGGTACCACTGTAATTAAGCCGGAAGAGTCGGGCAGGAGAGCATGGGGAAATGTAACAGTACAGCTGCTTTGCAGAAACAAACGTGTTAAGACTAGCCACAGTTTCCGGGCAATTTGATGCCTCTTTACACTTGATATATAATAATCATATTACAACAGACAAGCCATACTGGTGCCCTGACTATTTGCAGTTCTCCTCAGTTTCTTTTAAGCAGGAAATCTATCCACATACAAAATCCTTTCTGTTTTAGTGCTGCAGGATGGTGTGGTGTAGAAATCCTGAACAATTATTAATTATGTGCAATAGGTACAGAATCAACATTCGTGCGGCGGATCAGCAGCAGTCACAGGAGGGTATCAAGGCGCCTCGGATTTTCCAACAGGGGGATACTGTCTACACTAAGAACTATGGATCCGGCCCTGTGTGGATTCCGGCTACAGTTTCTAGGCCGACCGGTCCTGTATTGTATGAGGTTGTGGTAGAAGGTGCAGGTAGTCCCTCCGCCTCCGGCCGCCTCATTCGAGTATAATCCGAGGGGGGCTTTTTCAGCACACAAAAAAAGTGCTGAAAAAGTCAGCTTATACGTGAGTATATACGGTAACCCCTTAAACTTTGAGTAGTGGGGAAATGCAATGAATTCATTTACAGTGCAACCTCGGTTTACAAACGCCGCGGACCTATCTGGAACGGATAAATTCACTTTCCATTACTTTCAATGGGAAAGTTCGCTTCAGTTTATGAATGCTGCAGTTTATGAACAGACTTCCGGAAGCAATTACACCCATGCTTCGGGTTAAGTACGCCTCAGGTTGAGTCCTCCACGGACCCGTCTGGAACGGATTAATCCACTTTCCATTACTTTCAATGGGAAAGTTCACTTCAGTTTATGAACGCTTGAGTTTATGAACAGACTTCCGGAACCAATTGTGTTCATAAACCGAGGTACCACTGTAATTAAGTCAGAAGAGTTGAGCAGGAGAGCATGGGGAAATGTAACAGTATAGCTGTGTGTATCTGGCCCTGTGTGGATTCCGGCTACAATTTTTGGCCAACCGGTCCTGTATCGTATGAGGTTGAGGTAGAAGGCGCAGGTAGTCTTTGCCGCCATGTCGACCAACTTTGACAGCGGTGGCCCATCCGGGAGGATGAATCAGCCACAAGGAAAGTGGAGCAATTGCCGGAGCAGGTCAGCAGAGAACCTATAGTCACCTGTCCCCCTCAGGCAGTTGAAGTCCAAGTGGAAGATAGCAAGGCCGGGCCAGTAGGAGTGGAGAGTGGAACTGAGCCACGGCTCAACATTGAAGAGACTCAGGCAGGGGACAGTCCCCGAGAGCCCGAGCTCAGACGGTCCCAGAGGGTGCGAACCCGTCCGCGATATTTGGGAGACTTTGACTGTGGGGTGGTACGGGGGGATGGGAATCAGATGTTTCAATGTGTGTGTCACGTTTGATGTTTTTTTTATTCTCAACCGGGGTGTTCTTGGCTAAGAGGGGAGGGGTGTTGTGTATTGAATAGCAGGCACAACACAGGAGCAGAGTAGCCAGGAAGGAGTTACGGCTAGGAGTGACTGTTTTAGTTAATTTAATTAGTTTCACCTGGAGTTTGTAGGCTGGCCCAGTTGGCTACATATATATAGCAGTAGGCTGGGAGTTGGTCTTTTGTCTTTTACTTGTCTGCTGTGAATAAAGAGATTGTTACAACACCATTGCCTGGACTTAAATGCAACAGTACTTATCCATGAATCCATAGTGTCATCTCTACACTTCCACCAAAAAAACCCCCAAAACCTATATAAAGCACTTAGTTTCCCCTTATAAATATTCCGTAGCAGTCAGTTGTTTTAAGACACAACCTTTAATTTTAAACAAATGATTACATGCATGCACCTATGCAGATGTGGAAACAATGTGAAGCACAGCCTTTTGATTTTTAAATATAGAAGCAGTAGCCTTCTAATAAACTTCATGGAAATCCATGCACACTTCATGTTCTGCTTTCATGTTTCTATGAAAATTGTAAAACAATACCTCTGAGCCATTGGTGAGCCATAACCCAACTGCATCCTAGGCATGTTTACTCAGATCTCCAATGAGTCCTACTTGCTAGCTTCCCATTTAGAATTCTTCCCCATCCCTAAGTGTACCTATTATAGATTAGGTGTACTTCTTGCAAATCAAAACAAACCATCTAGTCAAATGTTTGCAGGACAATGCAATGAAGCAAGCCATTTGAATCCAGAGTACTGCATAATCTAAGAGTCATATATGAGATAGCACAAAAAATAGCTTCCTTCTGTTATCCCATCATAAGCCTCTTTTGCACCCAACCACATCCTATCTCCTTTCTCTAATTTAAGGATTGCACTCTGCGGCAGGTTTTCATAAGCATCCGAGGTAATCTGATCGGATGCTTTCACCTCTCTATCATTCCTTGCCAGGATCATATGTGAATTCTGGTGTCCCTTCAGGTTGTAGGTACAATAATAGACTCCTGGGATTTGGCAGGTGAATATGCCAGATGACTCATCAAAGACTTGCTGCTCGTTGTATAGAATATTTTGAAATCCTATGGGCTGATTAGGTGCTGGATAGCTTTTGCCCACATTTGCAGAAAATGCAGATTTTGGTGGTGCTCTTAGGCCTGGTTGACAATCAGCTTCTGGCAATCCATGAGGACACATCAATCCTTGAGCCGCTGGCAAACCTTTATAAAAATTGAAGAGGGAGGGGAAAAGCAATTTAGCAGAAGAAGCAGTGACAGGTGTCTGTCTCAAATCAAAATAGCTTGCAGCTGTTTAGGTTCAGACTCTTCCAACCACTCATAGGGCCCAGGTACAAAAGCCGTGTTTGAATGACAGAGTCTTCACAGGTACCCAGCTTTGGCTGTTAAAAAGAAGAAGCTAGCAGTGCATTGAAGTTGTCATCCAAATACAGTGGTACCTCTACTTACGAATTTAATGCGTTCCGAACACACATTTGTAAGTTTAAAAAAAATTGTAAGTCGAATCCCATAGGAATGCATTGGGAGAAAAAATTCGTAAGTCGAAGCAACCCTATCTAAAAATTAGTAAGTAGAAAAAATCCTATCTAAACCGCATCCAAGATGGCGGACGTAGCTCCATTTGTAAGTAGAAAAATTCGTAAGTAAGGTTATTTGTAAGTAGAGGTACCACTGTCGAAATAATTTCTTTCTCAGAATCTCTAGAGCTGAGATGGGATTCCTGCTGCCCCCCAAATGTTGGACCCCCAATTGCTATCAGCCCCAGCCAGCATGTTCAGTAGTCAGGAAAGATGGAGCTGTAGTTCATCAACATCTGGTCTAAACCATCTTGGCTGTGAGTCCTGGAAGACCGGCTCTCTACCTTGCAGGTCTTTTTCCACCTGTCCTGGGAGGGCAGGACCCTGACTGACTCCAGCTACAAAAGTGGAGGCTGCTGACCAGACACGTGAGGTATTGTTTAAGGAGGGCATTGTTGTGAAGTTGGTGTTGCCATCATTGATATTTCTTTTTTGTATCTTTATCTGTATTATAATCACTTATGCGGAAATAGTTCGATTCAATTGTGTGCTTTTTGATGTGTTTTATTTATTGTTTATGACTACTTTTGCTATGCTTGTAATGGCTTGTATTGAGCATTTCCCCACAAAGGTCTTGGCCCGATGGGAACGTAAAACAGGGTTCTGCACCTGCATGGCCTTAGCAACAGCAGGTACCCCAAACCAGCTGCTCTGTAGGCTCATGCATAGAATACCTTCAGTGTCAACCACACTTATTCTCCCTGAAATTCCCAGCACGAAATGTTAATGCCGTAAGCTGTTTTCAACATTATTGATTAAGTGGGACAGCAATAACTACCAATTAATACACTAATTAATTTTTGGACTTTGATGGACTTATGGAGGATGCAGGGCCGGTGCTAGGGTTTTTTGCGCCCTAGGCAAGATAACCTTCTGGCGCCCCCCCCCCAGCCAATCATATTTCTGGCCATTTTGTGTTTAAGTACAGGAAGGAAGGAAGGAAGGAAGGAAGGAAGGAAGGAAGGAAGGAAGGAAGGAAGGGGTGTGTGTGTGTGTGTGTGTGAGAGAGAGAGAGAGAGAGAGAGAGAGAGAGAGAGAGAGAGAGAGAGAAGGAAGGAAGGAAGGAAGGAAGGAAGGAAGGAAGGAAGGAAGGAAGGAAGGAAGGAAGGAAGGAAGGAAGGAAGGAAGGAAGGAATTGGTGAAAGAGAGAGAGAGAGGAAGTGAAAGAGAGAGAGAGAGGAAGAGAAAGGGAGGGAGTGAGGGAGGTCCACCAGTCTCTCATTAAACCACCTGATTTTAACTACTTTCCTTGAATAGCAAAAAAAGGGGATGTTCCAGGCATTTGGTAGACCTCACAATTGCTGGTAGCTTGCCTTCTATGTGGTCAGTTATATGAAATGTATTTCAGCAGGTTGAAAAATAGTTCAGATTAGTGGCTGAACCAGAACTGAACTGGAGTTCAGAAACCTGAACAGAACTCAGTTCCCTTAGTATACTTTATATAAAAAAACAACAACAACACAATATTGCAGTTACTATAATTTTACCATTGTTTTGACATTCTTTGGTTTTTTATAATCATAAAAATTATACCATTTGATATAGTAAAATCTCTCCAAGTGGTGTACTAAATAACAATTTAAGAAATACAACAATGTTCCACAAAATTTCCTGAAAAGAATATGAAAACAAATGGCAACTGTATATTGCAGGTAAAAATGAAAACGGGATGGAAAAGGGGGTGGGGTTCCGGGGGAAATGACTTTGGCAATGGCATCCACCATTGAACCCCATGCCCCCCCCCGTACTGCTAAAAGCTCTGCTTCCCTACTTGTCTCCCAGAACCAGAAGAGGCATGAAAATGGAAGAGGAGAGATTGGCAACATGCAAGCAGAGTCTCTGATTGCTTTTGGGGGGGGGAATCCTGGAGAGGAGGGGACTTAGGCAGCTGTGGAAAAGCAGGGACTTTCAGTCTCAGCAACTACTTCATGGGGAAGGACCTACTGGGGATGGGTTGTGGTGCCCATTAGGTCTAACATTCCGCCAAGTCTGTGCAGATCGTACTTTTGCTAATAGTTAACTCTAACTTGAACAGTGTGATTTACTGCTGGCTCACTCCTGACACTGACCCTCCTCCCAGTCCCTCTCCCTAAAATGGGTGACCAAAGCTGTTTCTTTCCACCATCTAGGATTAAACCCAGCACCTGCTTTGTTTACCTGGTAAAGATAACCAAGAACTTGATTTCTGTTGCTTGGTTTCTGAAGTGTTATGTCTCAGGGACGATTCACACCCTGGCCAGCACCTCTTTAATCTTCTACCCTCGGGCAGGAGGTATAGAAGTATAATCAGTTGTAAGGTAAAGGTAAAGGGACCCCTGACCATTAGGTCCAGATATGGCCGACTCTGGGGTTGCACGCTCATCTCGCATTATTGGCCGAGGGAGCCGGCGTTTAGCTTCCAGGTCATGTGGCCAGCATGACAAAGCCGCTTCTGGCAAACCAGAGCAGCACATGGAAACGCTGTTTACCTTCCCGCTATAGCGGTTCCTATTTATCTACTTGCATTTTGATGTGCTTTCGAACTGCTAGGTTGGCAGGAATAATCAGTTGTACCAACAGGCTAAAAAACAGTTTCTATCTGTGGGCTGTTAGACTGCTGAACGGAAAATAATATAGTGCAACTGACTTTTGGGGTTGGTGTGCAATGAGATTGAGTGTTGGGGGGGGAGGCTCGATTAATTTCATGGTACACAGGTTGTACATTGACAATACAGGTAGTAGTAGTAAATAATTTGCTGAGAATTAAGCTAGAGATCATACCTGGAGGCCCCTGTGGTCCAGGAGGACCTTTAGGCCCAGGTGGACCAGGTGGACCAGGCATACCAGGAGCACCAGGCATACCAGGAGCACCAGCAGCACCTGGACCACCAGGCATACCAGGAGCACCAGCAGCACCTGGACCACCAGGAATACCAGGTGGACCGGGAATACCAGAAGGATATGCTTGAACTCCTCCAGCTCTGGCCAAAACTATGGTCAAAATCCAGACACCTGAAGCAAAAGATATAAGAAATAAATTACATTAGCATTTTGATAGTGTAGATAGCTAAAGAGATAGCCACACAGGCAGACACATTTGGATTACATGAGTTTAATTTCTACTTGATTACATCACTCATGAAAGTGGGCAGAAAGATTGATAAAATCTTTATTATTATTATTTATTTACAGTGGTACCTCTACTTACGAATTTAATGCGTTCCGAACACACATTTGTAAGTCGAAAAAAATTGTAAGTCGAATCCCATTGGGAGAAAATATTCATAAGTAGATACAACCCTATCTAAAAATTCATAAGTAGAAAAAATCCTATCTAAACCGCATCCAAGATGACGGACAGAGCTCCATTCGTAAGTAGAGTTATCCGTAAGTAGAGGTACCACTGTATTTGTTTATTTATACCCCGCCCATCTGGCTGGGTTTCCCTTGCCACTCTGGGCGTCTTCCAACAAATACCAAAATACATTAAAATATCACAGATTAAAAACTTCCCTAAACAGGGCTAGCTGCCTTTAGGTGTTTTCTAAATGTCAGGTAGTTGTTTATCTCTTTGACCTCCGATGGAAGGGCGTTCCACAGGGTGGGCGCCACTACAGAGAAGGCCCTCTGCCTGGTTCCCTGTAGCTTTGCTTCTCGCAGTGAGGGAACCGCCAGAAGGCCCTTGGCGCTGGATCTCAGTGTCCGGGCTGAACAATGGGGGTGGAGACACTCCTTCAGGTATACAGGACCGAGGCCGTTTAGGGCTTTAAAGGTCAGCACCAACACTTTGAATTGTGCTCGGAAACGTACTGAGAGCCAATGTAGATCTTTCAAGACCGGTGTTATGTGGTCTTGGCAGCCGCTCCCAGTCACCAGCCTAGCTGCCGCATTCTGGATTAATTGCAGTTTCCAGGTCACCTTCAAAGGTAGCCCCACATAGAGCGCATTGCAGTAGTCCAAGCAGAAGATAACTAGAGCATGCACCACTCTGGCGAGACAGTCTGTGGGCAGGTAGGGTCTCAGCCTGCGTACCAGATGGAGCTGGTACACAGCCACCCTGGACACAGAATTAACCTGTGCCTGCATGGACAGCTATGAGTCCAGAATGACTCCCAGGCTGCGCACCTGGTCCTTCAAGGGCACATTTATCCTATTCAGGACAAGGGAGTCCCCCGACACCCACCCGCCCCCTTCCCCCAAAAAACAGTACTTCTGTCTTGTTGGGATTCAACCTCAACCTTTAGAGTCAATTCTACTATAGCAAAGGTGAATAAATGGCCAGGTGACTGAACTCTAGCTCTCAAAGATATAATATTACAAACTAATTTTAAAAGAAGACTTCGCATTGAGGAGAAAAATATAGTTATCTTGAGAGAGGTCCCAGGGAGGCTGCTAAAAAATTTTTTTTATTAATTTCTAACAGACTCACTCAAAAAGAACTTTCAAGGTTCAAAAGAGATTTGATATACAATGATGACAAAATACTGTCCAAAATGTATAATTTTTTATTAGAATGGTCGGTGAATGGCGAGGAGGTAAAATCAGCCATGGTAAAGTGGGCAAGAGATCTAGGTCATAATATACAACTCTGAGTGGCAAAAAATTGTGGAGGGAAGATATTAAGTTCACAGCCTGTTATTCTATTAAGGAAAACTACATGAAGGTCTTCTATCATTGGTATATAACACCGAGGAAATTAGCGATAATGTATAGAAATAATACAGACCGATGTTGGAAATGTAAGGAGGTGGTGGGATCAATGTTTCATGTCTGGTGGACCTGTAAAGGAAAAAACAAACCTGGACAAAGGAAGCTGCAGGGTTTTGATGTTCCCAGCATCATCTTGATGGGGTTTCTTTGGAACTGATCTCAATTCTTCTCTCAATTCCTCCTTAGGACTCTCTGAGGTTTAAGTGTGTTTGAACAGCTTTGCCACATTTATAGCTCTTTGCTGACTTTAATGGGTGGCTGCAGTTTTTGTATCCAGGAAGGAATTTCCCAACATTTCTACTTCTCTAATATTTACTCTTCATGTAAAAGACCTGGACTCCATTCACCTCTGCTCCCCAAAAGAACAGGGGGTGGGATTGGGGCCGATCACCTCAACCTATTTCAACATCAGTGTCCTGCAAAAAGTACATGGATTCCAACCCCCATTGACCAAAAACAAATCAACATTGTCCCAGAAACTAAACTTAACTTATCCTAGGTCTGAACTTTGTACATCTCAATTTATTGCAAGTTATTGCAATTAGAACATTTTTATAAGGGGCAAATGCAACATGTTTGCTTGATTGACACTGAAAAGTATGGCAGATGGTCATAGCAGGCTGTGAGAATACTAAAGTTGATCTTGGAAGAAAAACAATTAGAGATTGCCTGGTTAAATAAGCCCTTCCAACTCCACTTTACATATTATCTGTAAACATCACATTTCAGAAATGGAAGTCACCAGTCTAACTTCCCCAGCATGAACATCTGCAGAAGAAGCCCCGCCCGTTGTTCCACCCATAACTAGAGTTAGTAGCACAGTGACATGGAGCAGGCCCTTCTCTGTTATGGCACCCCATATGTGGAATTCCCTCCCCAGAGATTCAGTTGTCCTCTGAATTGATTAATTCTAGGCATTAGCTCACAACATACCTGTTCTCTCAGGCCTTAGGGTACTAGTTGAAAGGGTTTTTGGACTTGCTGGTGGACTGCTTGTAAATTTTAACTCTTGCTCTGTGGATGTTTCCATCTTTTATCTGGTTTATATTGTGGTTGTATAGTTTTTGGGATTTATGCATGTTATATTCTGTCATGTACTGCCCTGGGAACTTTTGGGCTGAAAGGCAGCAGAATAGCAGTCCAATAAATAATGATGAATAATAATTTTATGGTTGCAATGCTACTACCCGGAGTGGCAAAACCTCAGGCTTTCCTCTTATTGACTCAAGACACACACCCCCCAAAAAAGAGCTACTCTAAAGAAAGTGCAAACAAAAATCACTAGGTTCTATACAAATAGGGATAAAGTGGAGACGACCGAGAATCAGCAGGAAAAAGAAACTCCCCCCTCCCTCACGAAGTCCTCTAACAGCCATAATGAAGGACTGGTTGTGCAGAGAGAGGATTGCGCAGAGGAAATCCTCAACAAAGGTCCAAAAGCGCTGAAAATAACCTCAGATATATCCAGTACAGTCGCTGAATTATCCCGGAAACTGAGAGCTAAAGCCCAAGCACCTCCTGAATTATCCCAAGATCAAAAAATGGAGGAACTAATGTTAAAACAAATTTTGGAATTGTCTTGGGGAAATACTAAAACCCTAAATCTCCTGAGAGAAACGATGAGGACCTATCAGTTTTTAAATGGCTTGTGCTTTTAACTGAGGACATTGAAGGCATAAAATCCTACTTGGCCATCTGTACAAAAACTCTTACAACCGTGACAGATATTTGTAAAATTCTTCGGAGAAAATCTGACAGAATGATCGCAGAAACAGAAAGTAATAACATCCCCGCTCTTAGCAAGTGTAAAAACAGGTCATTAAGGAAGGCCAAGAGAACTTACAGGGTTAACGCCTATAAAAGGAGGCCTTCAAATGTAAAGAAGAGCCGAAATATTAAAAACTATAAGACAGTGCGCTACAAAAAAAAAGGACTTTAAAAAGCTCTTTAATCTATTTGAGAGTGCCTTAACTATTGGAAATAGAGGGAACCCCGTGAAGTCTTTAACCAGGAAACTACCCAAACAAGAACCTCCCTTAAACCCTTGCTCCGATTTTGCATTGGATCGCCTGGAACCTCCAGCGCCTACTCCAACACCAAACCCTAAGCAAGACCTCTTGATTCAAGATCCATGGTCTTACGTTTTATCAGTAGATCATTCTAATCCCTCTAAGGAGTGGACCTTGACAAATAATAAATGGAAGTTGGTGTTGTCTCAAAACAAGCTTGTCTTATCAAGCTACCCTAAACCCCCAGGATTTCTGTCTCAAGAGGAGCGTAAAAATCACTTACTGAACTTTCTAAAGGCCTATATGCCAGGTATCCTTATCAATCCTATTGACTTGGTACAAGTGGAATATCTATACTTTGATGGCTCCCATGCTAGGGCAGTGGCATCATTTTGCAATTGTATACTGGCAAAATCGGTGTACAACTACAATAGTTTAACCTTATAAGTCCAGTCATGGACGACTCTGGGGTTGCGGCACTCATCTCACTTTACTGGCCAAGGAAGACGGTGTTTGTCCGCAGACAGCTTCCAGGTCATGTGGCCAGCATGACAAAGCTGCTTCTGGCGAACCAGAGCAGTGCACAGAAACGCCGTTTACCTTCCCACTGGAGTGGTACCTATTTATCTACTTGCACTTTGACGTGCTTTCGAACTGCCGTATATACTAGAGTATAAGCCAACCTGAATATAAGCTGAGGCACCTAATTTTACCATAAGAAACTTGAGTATAAGCCTGGGGTGGGAAATGCAGCAGCTACTGGTAAATAAAAAATAGATACCAATAAAATTACATTAATTGAGGCATCAGTAGGTTAAATGTTTTTGAATATTTATTTCAAAGAAAAACAGTAAACTAGCTCTGTAAGTGGAAAAGAGGGTCAGCAAAAACAATATGGTATCAACAATGACTTTAAAAGTACAAAAACCTTAGCTCAATCAGCAACCAGCTGCTTGTCCCTGTCCCTGTCGCATGATACCATGGTCAGGGCCAGACTATGGGAAGTCTGTGTTTACTGAAGGCAATTTATGACTTCAGCTGGCCAAATTTTAGCAAACAGAGTCAACACTGAGACAGGGTTAAGGTGCTAGTATGCAACCTGGGAGACCAGGGTTCAAATCTGCACTCAGCCACAAAGCTGAGCCTACCTCTCAGAGTTGTTATGAGGATAAGAATGTGGAGAAGGGGTGAATCACATATGCCACAGTAAAAGGAAAGAAAGGGTAAAAAATTCACGAAAGAAAAAAAACATTATTATTGTTAGTATTAGTATTAGTATTTATTTATTTTTCAAATAAAGTCTTTATTGATTAAAATGAAGCGTTACAAAAAAGCAATCAAGGAAGAAAGCAAAGAATAAGAAAAAAGTAAAGTAAACATACATACATAGATACAGTCACAAAACATACAGATTCAAACACCCGTACTTATATAAACACATTCCTCTTTCTGCTATTTACATTGTTTCTACTTTCTTTTGACCTCCAGTTATACTTGCTGCCTTATATATTAACTAGGTACTTCCGCACAGCTATTTGTCTTAGTTACCTTTTTTCCTTATTTTATTCATAGTCTCTATCCTATTTGTCATTTCACATAATAATTAATCAGGCTCAGTCTAGATTTGCCAATGTAGTTCTTAATACATTATTATTCTTTAAATATTCTTCAAATACTTCCCATTCCCTACAGACTTTTTGTTTCATCTGCCCTTTCATTTTGCCTGTCATTTTTGCTAGCTGCATATATTCTACCATTAGCATTCTCCAATCCTCTATTGTGGGTACATTTTTGTTTTTCCAGTTCCTTGCAATTATAATTCTTCCTGCCACCGTTCCATACATATGCAGTGTTCTTTTATCTTTCTCTATTTCCTTTGGCAAAAGGCTCAACAGAAATAACTTTTAAAGTTGCACTTCAATATTTTTTTTAATTCCTCGTATATGATGTTCCATAGTTCTCTGACCTCCTTACAGGTCCACCACATGTGTATATACGACCCATTCTCCTTTTCACATCTCCAACATGTGGGGGACCTATTTTTATCCATTTTAGATAGCTTTTCAGGTGTTATATGCCATCTGTATATCATTTTAAAGACATTCTCCTTTAAATTATAGCAGGCCGTAAACTTGGTATCCACCTGCCAGAGCTTTTCCCACTGATCTATCATAATATTGTATCCTAAATCTTGGGCCCATTTCACCATCGTAGCTTTCGTTTGTTCTTCTTTCAACTCCCACTCCAACAAAATATCGTACAATTGTGAAATGTGCTTCCCTTTACTTTGGACCACTGCTTTCTCAAATCTTGATGTTTCTTCCGCTATTCCTATTTTTTTATCCGTCAAGAACCTTTGTCTTATCTGGGAGTATTGGAACCAATGCGATATTTTTTCTTTAATTTCTTCTTATTTTTTCAATCTCAATTCCTCTTTTGTTCATTCCGTAATAAATCTGTATATTACCCAATCTTTTTTCATATTTAATTTTTTAACCGCTGTGGCTTCTTCTGGGGATGCCCACAGCGGAATTTTCTGTGGGGATGCCCACAGCGGAATGCTCTTTCTAACCCTCCTTCTATTCCTAATGCCTTGACTTGAGCCTTCATAAACTGCCATGATACATTGTCGAAGGCCTTTTCGGCGTCCAGCAACAAAAAGGCCGCCTTTTTATCTGGTTTAAATTCCAGGTATTCCATTAAATCTATTATGTTTCATGTATTGTCTGATATTTGCCTTCCCGGCAGGAATCCAGCCTGATTATGGTGTATTGTTTCTTTTAATACCTGTTTTAATCTATCTGCAATTATTCCGGCAAAGTTCTTATAATCGGCATTTGGTAATGATATGGGTCTATAGTTGGGCATTAAGTCTAAGTCTGCATCAGGTTTCGGTAGTAGTGTAATATATGCCTCCTTCCAAGATTCCGGCATACTTCCTTCTTGTAATATCCTATTCATTATTTCTTGCAGGTGACTTATCAATATTTCCTCCATTTTCTTGTAGTATTCCAACGGCAGTCCGTCTGGACCTGGTGTTTTTCCAGATTTTGCCTTTTTCATTATATTTTCATTATATTTCGTATTTCTTGTCCTGTTATGGGGGTATGGGGTACTGTTATGGGGGTATTTAGTTTTTTAATTTTTTCTTTTATATTCACTGCCAATTTATTTTCATCCAAATATTTTTGCATTTCTTCCTTATTTTCTTCTTTCCTCTTATAAAGTTCTTCATAATATTTTACAATTTTTTTCATTATTGTCTGCTGGTTATCTATGGTTTTTTCTCCCATTTTAATTCTGTTTATCATTTTTTCGCTATTCTTTTTCTTAAGCTGCCAAGCTAAATAATTGCCTGGTTTGTTCGCAAATTCAAAATTGTTTCTTTTCCAAATTTTCAATTTCCAATCCATTTCTTGTTCAATTTTTCTTTTATATTCTGACTTTAATAACTTGACCTCATTAATTGAATTTTTATTTTTTGGGTTCTTATTTAAATCATTTTCTTTTCTTTTCAATTCTTCCACTAACCTCTTTTTTTCATTTTCCTTCACTTTTTTCTGGATGGCATTTTGCTTTATAAAGTATCCTCTAATGACGGCCTTGCTTGTGTCCCATATTGTTTTCTCATCTGTATCTTTTTTGTTATTAAACTCAAAGAATTCTTTTAATTTTTTTTGCACCTTCTACTATTTTTTCATCGAATAACAGAGATTCATTTAACTTCCATCTTCTCTTTTTTTTTTCATAATCATTTTTATTGTTTTTTCTATACATACATCAGCAAGAATCGGAAAGAAACATTTCAATACAAAAAAGATTGAATAAAAAGTATACAAATTCCAAGATGTGTCTTGTCATTTTTTAAATAAACTAAGATTTGTTACAATTTATCAACTTCGTTTTATAACTTGTTTGTTTCAGTTCCCTTTCCCTTTCAGTAATTATTTTTGTTCTGCTCCTCTTATGGTCGACTTCCACCTCTCTCTCTTTCAGACTTGTTCTTCCATTTATTCAATTTTGCGCTCTCTAAAGTTATACCCGTCACAGATTGTCTTACAAATTAAACATGGGTTTCTGACTTAGGTTACTTTAAACTGTTGCATTTTGTAATGTTGACCTACAGGCGTTTCATATCTTACCATGCTCCTTCAAATACTCTATAAATTTATTCCACTCCTTTTGGAACTTTTGCTCCTTTTGGTCCCTTATTCTTCCCGTTAGCCTAGCCAACTGCAGATATTCTAGCATTTTCTCTCTCCAGTCCTCTATAGTCGGTATTTCAGTCGTTCTCCACCTCTGGGCCAAGATAACTCTTGCGGCGGTGGTGGCATACATGAAGAGTTTATGATCCTCTTTTTTAATATTCCTGCTCAATATCCCTAATAGCATTTCCTCGGGTTTTTTTTTGGGAAAGTATATTTTAATAGTCTTTTCAATTCGTTATATATTTGCTCCCAATAAACTTTCACCTTTTCACAAAGCCACCACTGATGGTAATAGTCTCCCTCTTTAACATTACACTTCCAACATTTTTTGTTATTGGATTTATTGATTTTGGCTAATTTAACAGGCGTGATGTTTTCCTTTAAAAGAGTGCAGACCGTAAATTTAATCTGATGTTGCCATAGGTTTTGCCATTGATCGATGTTAATATTATGGCCCAAATCTATTGCCCATTTAATCATACACTCTTTAGTGGCTTCGTCTTTTGTGTTCCATTCCAAGAGGAGGTCGTACATTTTTGTTAATAGTTTGTCTTTACCTTCCACAATTTCCAGTTGAAATTTAGATTTATTGGTCTCGAATCCATGATTTTTGTTATTTTTTTTGAACAGGTCCTGAATCTGATAATACTGGAGCCATCCTATACCCCTCTCTTTCAGTTGCTCATATGTTTTGATATTCTACCCCTCTTCTGATATTCCACCCCATCTTCTCAGACCTCCTCTCCATTCCGGACTTAGCTGCAATAGAATCGGATTGTGGTCTGATATTAGTTTTGGGATTATTTGTATTTCTTTTATTCTGTTTACTAATTCTGTTGTTACCCATATTGCATCGATCCTACTTGCCGATTTTTTTGCTTCGGAGAAATATGTATAGTGGGAGGTAGTTTCCCATGTTTCTTTCCTTTCCTTTCTCCTCCTAAATCTGGGTCTATGACTCCATTCATATCTCCCATAATTATCATTTTTCCTTCTATATGTTCTAACAGCTTTTTTCCAGTTTTTTAAATAGAATTCCTCTTTCTGACTGTTTGGTGCATATATTCCAATTATGTTTATAGTTTCTCCTGCATTTTTAATTTTGAGTATCACTATTCTACCTTCTTCGTCCGTATATATTAGTTGTGGTTCCAACCGTGGCTTTACATACACTACTACCCCTCTTTTTTTACATTATCTGCAGCTATAAATTCTTGTCCTAGTTTCTGGTATATCAGTATTTTTTTATGTTCTTTCTTAACATGTGTTTCCTGGAGACACACGGTATCTAGTTTTTGATTTATCAATATGTGTTGTATCTTATTCCTTTTCTTTTTGTTATTTAATCCATTCACATTCCAACAAAGTATTCTGAGGCTCATTTTGTTTCAATATCACTTTTTATTTCAGAAATCTATTTAATTTTATTTATTTCAGTATCGTTTTAAAATAAAAGCAAAAGTCTTTATTCTGTCCTTTTTGTGTTCTTTTTATTCTGTTTTGTGAGTTCTTCATTCACTGTCTAACTCGTGGTCCTGTTGTGTTTCTTTCAGATTGGAGCCTCCTTCTAGCTGTTGTTTTTCTCCTCCCAATTCTGATTTATACTTTCTGTAAAATATATCTGCATCTTCTGGTGTTTCAAATCTCCTTTTTCTTCCCTTAAAGGCAAAGGTCAATCCTTCGGGATATTCCCATTTAAAGAAAATGGATTTGGCTTTCAGGTGTTTAGTTAAGAAGTGGTATTTCTCTCTTTTTTTCAAAATGCATGGTGGAACCTCTTTCAGGGCAATAATTTGTTTTCCTTCTATTTTCAATTTTTTCCTTCTTATAGTTCGGAGAATCCTACTTTTTATTTTAGTTGTTGTAAAGGTAATTAAACAATCACCTGGCCAGTTGTTTTTCTTAGCTTTTTTGGAGTTCACTCTATACAGCGTTTCTATACTCTCCTCTATTTCTTCTTCCTTCAATTCTAGCCAGGCTGCCAATTCATTTACAATTGTGCTCCGTAAACTCCCCTCTGGCAACTCTGGGATGCCTCTCAATCTCAGAATTCTTTCTTTAATTTGCATTTGTAATATTGACATCGCATCCCAGGTTGCCTCTTGTGCTATTTTAAATTCCTCTCTCTCTTTTTCGGCCTTTTCTCCTTCTTTTTTGTAATCTTTTACTTCCTTTGATAATTTCTTAAAATTTTCTTCCCACTGCTGGGATTTAATTTTTAACTCTTCTACTGTTTTCTTTAGTTCTATTTTCTCCTCTACCAATGTACTTGTTTGCACCTTTAGTTCTGTAATCGATTTTGTATTTTCTTCCACCTTTCCATTCATTTGATCTAATTTTTCCATTAATTTGATCTAATTTAATTTTACCATTAATTTCTGTTTTCATTTCCACAAATTCTTTTCTCATATTTCCTATATCCCCTTTCAGGCTTAAAATTAATTCTTTAACTTCCATGTCCAATTCTTGACCTGAATTTCTTCTTCCCTGTTGATTATAAATTAGACTTTGGTTATACTTTTTACTTCCTGACATTACAGATTCCAAAGGGCAAGCCATCAGGAAAACCAAACCACAATACCCTTCCTCTCCCACTTGAGGTCCCCTTGTTTTCCCTTTTTGTCCCACAGTCCAGACCCCGCTTTTTATCACCTTTTTTATTTTAGTCCTCCCCCCCTCTTTTTCCCCCTTCTTATTGTCCTGAAGGTAGGGTGTCTTTTCTGCTTTTACCACTTAGTGTCGCTGTATTAGTATTATTATTTAATTAATATACCCCAGGTTTCAGGGTGGTTCAATGGTCATCACACTGTTGATTTGTGGCTCTCTCACCTGACTAAGTGGGCTCCTCTAATTCTTACTTCAGGGTCATCAAAAGTTAGTTTCATCTGGTAGAAAATTATTTCATGGGCAAGAAAGACGCAGCCCAGGGCTTGCAGCCCAAGGAGCCAAAAGCAAACCAGGCCCCTTCTTCCCACTGACCCTGAGGCACGTCTTCAGCCTCTGAGGCAGGAAGGTATCTGCGCATGCATCGGAACAGTGGCAAAGGTGGTGGCGGAGGACCAAGCAGCCTAAAAGCAGCCCTTTGGGGCTGCTCGGTCCTCCCCCCGCCCCCTCTGCTGCTGCCGGCAGCGGAGGAGGAGGACAGAACAGCCCGAAAGCAGCTCTTCCTCCACTGCTCATTCCTCCGCTGCCCCCTTTTCCGCTCGCAAGAGCAGGCATAGGAGCCACAGTTCGGAGATGTGCAGCGCAGCGCCTCTCCCAACCACAGCTCCTGTGCCTGCCCTTGCAATAAGTCCCTCCGCCGCCCGCCGCCTCACTCGAGTATAATCCGAGAGGGGTTTTTTCAGCGCAAAAAAATGTGCTGAAAAAGTCAGCTTAGACGCGAGTATATACGGTAACCCCTTAAACTTTGAGTAGTGGGAAAATGCAATGAATTCATTTACAGTGGAACCTCGGTTTATGGACACCTCGGTTTATGAATTTTCGGTTTACGAATGCCGCGGACCCATCTGGAACGGATTAATTCACTTTCCATTACTTTCAATGGGAAAGTTCGCTTCAGTTTATGAATGCTTCAGTTTATGAACAGACTTACGGAACCAATTACACCCATGCTTCGGGTTAAGTACGCTTCAGGTTGAGTACTCCACGCACCCGTCTGGAACGGATTAATCCACTTTCCATTACTTTCAATGGGAAAGTTCGCTTCAGTTTATGAATGCTTCAGTTTATGAGAGTTGGGCAGGAGAGCATGGGGAAATGTAACAGTATAGCTGCTTTGCAAAAACAAACGTGTTAAGACTAGCCACAGTTTCCGGGCAATTTGACGCCTCTTCACACTTGATATACAATACAGTGGAACCTCGGTTTACGAACACCTCGGTTTACGAACACCTCGGTTTACGAACTATCCTAACCCGGAAGTTGGTAAACCGAGGCGCCCGAGGCCTACTGAGCGTCCGATGCCTTCGGAGCAAAGGCCAAACCTCCCCGAAGGCAGCGGAGCGTCCGATACCTTCGGGGATGCTGGGCCTTCGTTCCGATGCCTCCCAGAGCCCGGGGAGTGTTTTCGTGACTGGGCTGCAGCCGCGAAAGTGCTCCCCGGCCTCCGCGAAGACATCGGAGCGAAGGCCCTGCTGCTTTAGGGGGTGTTTTTCCTCGTCTAGAACGGATTAATCAACTTCCCATTACTTTCAATAGGAAAGTTCGCTTCGGTTTATGAACACTTCGGTTTATGAACAGACTTCTGGAACCAATTGTGTTCTTAAACCGAGGTTCCACTGTAATCATATTTCAACAGACAAGCCATACTGGTGCCCTGACTATTTGCAGTTCTCCTCAATTTCTTTTCAGCAGGAAATCTATCCACATACGAAATCCTTTCTGTTTTAGTGCTGCAGGATGGTGTGGTGTGGAAATCCTGAACAATTATTAATTATGTGCAATAGGTACAGAATCAACATTCGTGCGGCGGATCAGCAGCAGTCACAGGAGGGTACCAAGGCGCCTCGGATTTTCCAACAGGGGGATCCTGTCTACACTAAGAACTAAAGATTTTTGCGACTTATTGCCATCTTAATCATCTGTCCATCAATCACACCAAGTCCAAAGTACTGATATTTTCAAGGAGTCGAAAACTTTATACATGGAAACTGGAGGGCACGAAAATCGAACAAGTACATAAATTTAAATATTTAGGAATTTATTTTCAATATAATTTAGGGTGGAAAGTGCAAGTTGAATACCTTCAAAACAAGACAAAAGCCCTATCGCACTCCCTCCTCCGTTTTTTCTATTCGGAGGGGGCCTTATTCATCCCTGCGGCCTTGAAAGTGTATAGCATCAAAGTGATGGCCACAATGGCCTATGCTGCACCTTTATGGGCGGCCTTTGCAAATCTCTCACCTTTAGAGTCGCTTCAAAGCCAATTCTTACGCCGACTTCTAAAATTACCAACATGCGTAAGTAATGCGGCTATTCGCTTAGAAATGAAGATCCCCTCAGTGGAGTTAGTTTTATGGAGGCGAGTTTTGATTTATTGGATATCCCTATGGCATAAACTCCCGAACCACTATCTCATTCAATGCATGTGGCGGGATGACTTCACAAATTTGTGGTCAGGAAAAATCCATGCCAAATTGCTGTCCTATGAGATCTCGCCCACTGAATTGCTCAAACTGGATCTAAATGCGGCAAAAAGGTGTATAAATCAAAGGCTGGATGATGCGGAGCTATACCAAAATTTCTTAGCTGGTGGTGGAGTTTGCTCGCCGTTAAATTTCGGCATAACCCCTATCTACCGTGCTCCGTCCTATCTAACATCGCTTACGGCCGCGTCTCACCGATATGCCTTCATTAAAGCTAGGTTTAATGTTTTTCCAACAAACGTGCTGAGACATAGATTTACTAAGGGCCAAGTCTCTTCAATGTGTGCTTGTGAAATTAAAACATCTGAATCTCTACATCATGTTATGTTTATCTGCCCTATGTACAGTTCGGCTCGTGCTAGTATACTAAACTCCATAATCCAGCCTATGGCTGACAAACCAGTTGACCTACAGCTTGCCTGGGTTCTTCAAGATGTGGATCCTCATATTACTCTACAGGTCGCTAAATTCCTAACAGCCGTCCTCTCGTACAAGAGACGGAATGGAATGTTAGCAGATTATTTATAGTTATAATTTTTTTTTTTTATAATGACATCTGATATTGATTTTAGCGTAGTGCCTAAATTTTTAATCATTATCTTAAACTGTTCTTTTTCATTGTTAATATTTGTCCTTGTGAGCTGTGAATTGTGTTTTATTATTTGTGGCTTGAACGAGTCCGCTGTTTTATTTGATTTATTTTGTTGTGTTGTGTTTTATGATGGGCGTAAAGCCGAATAAACTTCCTGATTGATTGATCTACACTAAGAACTATGGATCCGGCCCTGTGTGGATTCCGGCTACAGTTTCTAGGCCGACCGGTCCTGTAGTGTATGAGGTTGAGGTAGAAGGCGCAGGTAGTCTTCGCCGCCATGTCGACCAACTTTGACAGTGGTGGCCCATCCGGAAGGATGAATCAGCCGCAAGGGAAGTGGAGCAATTGCTGGAGCAGGTCAGCAGAGAACCCATAGTCACCTGTCCCCCTGATGTTGAAGTCCAAGTGGAAGACAGCAAGGCCGGGTCAGTAGGAGTGGAGAGTGGAACTGAGCCACGGCTCGACATTGAAGAGACTCAGGCAGGGGACAGTCCCCGAGAGCCCGAGCTCAGACGGTCCCAGAGGGTGCGAACCCGTCCGCGATATTTGGGAGACTTTGACTGTGGGGTGGTACGGGGGGATGGGAATCAGATGTTTCAATGTGTGTGTCACGTTTGATGTTGTTTTTTATTCTCAACCGGGGTGTTCTTGGCTAAGAGGGGAGGGGTGTTGTGTATTGAATAGCAGGCACAACACAGGAGCAGAGTAGCCAGGAAGGAGTTACGGCTAGGAGTGACTGTTTTAGTTAGTTTAATTAGTTTCACCTGGAGTTTGTAGGCTGGCCCAGTTGCCTACATATATATAGCAGTAGGCTGGGAGTTGGTCTTTTGTCTTTTACTTGTCTGCTGTGAATAAAGAGATTGTTACAAACCCCATTGCCTGGACTTATAGGCAACAGTACTTATCCATGAATCCATAGTGTCATCTCTACACTTCCACCTGCACCTCCACTTTGCTGTTAGCAGAGAAAGGCTGTGATTGCCCCCAATATTTATACATTGTCCAAATAAACACATTAATTCCCATCCCTGCCCATCTGCTCCTCCATTCCTCTATCCCTGTCTTTTTTGTTTATATTTAAAAAAACAAAAACCTATATAATTTCCCCTTATACCGTGTTTCTCATATTATAAGACACGTCTTATATTTATTTTTTCCTCAAAAAAACACACTATGGCTTATTTTCAAGGGATGTCTTATTTTTTTCCTCCTCCTCCTGCCGCGGCCAGCATTGCTGCTGCTCCTATCACTATGTCTTATTTTTGGGGTATGGCTTATATTCCTTGAATGCTTAAAAATCCTGCTATGGCTTATTTTATGGGGATGCCTTAAAATATGAGAAACAGGGTAAATATTCAGTCAGTTGTTTTATGACACAACCTTTAATTTTAAACAAATGATTACATGCATGCACCTATGCAGATGTGGAAACAGTGTGAAGCACAGCCTTTTGATTTGTAAATATAGAAGCAGTAGCCTTCTAATAAACTTCATGGAAATCCATGCACACTTCTTGTTCTGCTTTCATGTTTCTATGAAAATTGTAAAACAATACCTCTGAGCCATTGGTGAGCCATAACCCAACTGCATCCTAGGCATGTTTACTCAGATCTCCAATGAGTCCTACTTGCTAGCTTCCCATTTAGAATTCTTCCCCATCCCTAAGTGTACCTATTATAGATTAGGTGAACTTCTTGCAAATCAAAACAAACCATCTAGTTAAATGTTTGCAGGACAATGCAATGAAGCAAGCCATTTGAATCCAGAGTACTGCATAATCTAAGAGTCATATATGAGATAGCACAAAAAATAGCTTCCTTCTGTTATCCCATGATAAGCCTCTTTTGCATCCAACCACACCCTATCTCCTTTCTCTAGTTTAAGGATTGCACTTTCGGGCAGGTTTTCATAAGCATCCGAGGTAATCTGATCGGATGCTTTCACCTCTCTACCATTCCTTGCCAGGATCATATGTGAATTCTGGTGTCCCTTCAGGTTGTAGGTACAATAATAGACTCCTGGGATTTGGCAGGTGAATGTGCCAGATGACTCATCAAAGACTTGCTGCTCGTTGTATAGAATATTTTGAAATACTATGGGCTGATTAGGTTCTGGATAGCTTTTGCCCACTTTTGCAGAAAATGCAGATTTTGGTGGTGCTCTTAGGCCTGGTTGACAATCAGCTTCTGGCAATCCATGAGGACACATCAATCCTTGAGCCGCTGGCAAACCTTTATAAAAATTGAAGAGGGAGGGGAAAAGCAATTTAGCAGAAGAAGCAGTGACAGGTGTCTGTCTCAAATCAAAATAGCCTGCAGCTGTTTAGGTTCAGACTCTTCCAACCACTCATAGGGCCCAGGCACAAAAGCCGTGTTTGAATGACAGAGTCTTCACAGGTACCCAGCTTTGGCTGTTAAAAGAAGAAGCTAGCAGTGCATTGAAGTTGTCATCCAAACAGAAATAATTTCTTTCTCAGAATCTCTAGAGCTGAGATGGGATTCCTGCTGCCCCCCAAATGTTGGACCCCCCAATTGCTATCAGCCCCAGCCAGCATGTTCAGTAGTCAGGAAAGATGGAGCTGTAGTTCATCAACATCTGGTCTAAACCATCTTGGCTGTGAGTCCTGGAAGACCGGCTCTCTACCTTGCAGGCCTTTTCCCACCTGTCCTGGGAGGGCTGGACCCTGACTGACTCCAGCTACAAAAGCGGAGGCTGCTGACCAGACACATGAGGTATTGTTTAAGGAGGGCATTGTTGTGAAGTTGGTGTTGCCATCATTGATATTTTTTTGTATCTTTATCTGTATTATAATCACTTATGCAGAAATAGTTCGATTCAATTGTGTGCTTTTTGATGTGTTTTATTTATTATTTATGACTACTTTTGCTATGCTTGTAATGGCTTGTATTGAGCATTTCCCCACAAATGCTGCATAGGACGCACCCAACAATAGGGTGCACCTCCTTTTTCGAGGCAGAAAACAAGAAAAATAAATATATATGCTCTACGGCATTCCAATCTGGATCCCGGGGTTCACCCAGACAGTAGAGCAAGTGCAATCAGCCTTCCTCTACAAGATTTTCTCTGTTCCAAGATGCGTCCCATATGCAGTTTTATGTTTAGAGGGAGCTCAACACAAGGTGGAATCTGTCGCCTGGGCAAGATTCCTTATATTCTGGCTAAAAATCTGCCTCGACTTTGACAGAGATCCCTTCCTCCAGGAAATGCTTTCGGACACCTTCCTCCCCCCAGGGCTACAACACTTCAACAGGAAGGTACAGCAACTGGGGCTTTCAGTAGAACTCCTCCGCTCAATGTCCTTACAATCTGCCAAAGCCACAGTCTTAACTAGGTTGTGGGACATTGAGAGACAGGATCTTATAGCGGCAGCAGGCACAACATGTTCCCCCCTTCTTTTCCACCTCCCGTGGGCTCATGAAACAAAACCTAATTATCTTGACTTCCTACTGAACCCACAAGAAAGAAGGGCATTTTCGTTGGCCAGGTTCAACGCAAATCCATCGAACCTCCTGTGGGGAAGATTCTCGGCAGGGCGAAGGACAAGAGGTTCTGTCCGTGTCATGACCCTCAGGTGGAAAGCCTTCTACATATGGTTTTTCATTGTAATCTTTACGTCGACCTTCGTCAACAATTCCTGGACCGGCTCGACATCCCCAGAAGGAGACCAGAGCGGGAAATCTTACTCAATTTCTTAATTTACTATTTTCTCGTCGTTGTACTCTGCAGTCGTCTGAATTATTAGAAGCCCCATTGTCGTGAGAGCGGATAGCGGATTATTCCCTTCTCTCTCTTAACACAGTGTTTGCCACAGTGACAGTTTTAATCTCTTATTATTTTGCCTGTGAGTTTGTTTGATGCCAATAAAGGTTTTACTTACTTACTTACTTACTATATTTTTTGTTTTCCTCCTCTAAAAGGCTGGGAGGAGGGGTGGAAGGGGTTCCCGTCTGTCCCCCCTCTCACCTCGCTGTAAAGCAAGCAGACCTTGAGGACAGCCTCAAGAAGGAGGGAAGGAAGGAAGGGGTGAAAGAGAGAAAGAGAGAGAGAGAGAGAGAGAGAGAGAGAGAGAGAGAGAGAGGAAGAGAGAGAGAGAGAGGAAGAGGAAGAGGAAGAGGAAGAGAAAGGGAGGGAGGGAGAATCAATTTTGCAAGAATACTTGGATTTCTTCCAAAATGGTGCTATTCAGGAAATACATCTGCAGAGGAACTGGCCAGTTATTGACTTTCAACCTGCTTTAGTTCCACGTTTAGTTGGGAGGTGCTACTGAAGAAGGAGCTGTTTCTTTTCTATAAATAATCCTAGGAAAACCCCAGTTTTACTTTGTTGTAATGATGACTTTAGGTACTACATGCATGCAGATTTCCTACTTCATAAATCATATTAATTCCAAACAATGTGGGCCAGATTCAGCTGACTAGTTCTGCCAGCAGAAGCCCTCGGAAGGAGCTGAAGCTAGAGCAATAGAGAAAGAAAGAGACGGAGGGAGAGAAGAGAGAGAAGGCAGGAAAGAAAGATGGATGGGTGGAAGGGCTAAGAGAGAGTGAAAGAAAGGAACAGGGGGAAGGAAGGAAGGAAGGAAGGAAGGCAGGCGATTGCTGATTCTGCCTCCCCCTCCCCCCAGGCGGAGATGGCCAGCGTGCAGCTGCTGGAAATCGGGCTGCTCTGACCCCCTCCGTGATCGGCAGGGGCGAGGGGGCACCAGGATCAGCACAAAATTGGGCTACTCCGACCCCCTCCTCCACCTCTGCGACCGGCAGGGGCGGGTGGAGGAAAAGCCAGCCAAACGCTTTGCGCGGCTCTGGGGCTTTCCCTCCGCCCACCCCACAGCCAGCCGGCTAGAAGGGACGTCTCCCTTCACCTTGGCTGGCTGTGGGGCGGGTGGAGGGAAAGCCAGCCAAACGCTTTGCACGGCTCTGGGGCTTTCCCTCCGCCTGCCCCACAGCCAGCCGGCTCGAAGGGACATCTCCCTTCTCCCTGGCTGGCTGTGGTGGGGCGGGCAGAGAGAAAGTTGGCCAAACGCAGGGCACAGCTCTGGGGCTTTCCCTCCGCCTGCCTCACAGCCAGCCGGCGAGAAGGAACGTCTCCCTTCTCCCCGGCTGGCTGTGGGGCGTGTAAAAGAAACGGAGCGGCACCGGGCGGCTGTGGTGGGGCAGGCTGGCCAGCCCCCCCTCCATATTGGCGTTCTAGGAAGTTGCCTAGTTTGCCTCAATGCTCACTCCGGCCCTGGGAGGATGTGATGAGGATGGTGTACTGTTAAAAAATTATTCTCAAGCTACATATTTAGCATTATCTTAATATTATAGAATTGTTAATTGTTAGTGAATTGTTAATGTTTAGGATATTACCCCTGTGCAACATGTGACCTGCAAAACAAAATATGGCCCACCAGTCTCTCATTAAACCACCTGATTTTAGCTACTTGCCTTGAATAGCAAAAAAGGGGATGTTTCAGGCATTTGGTAGACCTCACAATTGCTGGTAGCTTGCCTTCTATGTGGTCAGTCATATGAAATGTATTTCAGCAGGTTGAAAAATAGTTCAGATTAGTGGCTGAACCAGAACGGAACTGGAGTTCAAAAACCTGAACAGAACTCAGTTCCCTTAGTATACTTTATATAAAAAACAACAACACAATATTGCAGTTACTATAATTTTACCATTGTTTAGACATTCTTTGGTTTTTTATAATCATAAAAATTATACCATTTGATATAGTAAAATCTCTCCAAGTGGTGTACTAAATAACAATTTAAGAAATACAACAATGTTCCACAAAATTTCCTAAAAAGAATATGAAAACAAATAGCAACCGTATATTGCAGGTAAAAATTAAAACGGGATGGAAAAGGGGGTGGGGTTCCGGGGAAAATGACTTTGGCAATGGCATCCACCATTGAACCCAATGGACTTCTCCCCCCCCCCCCATTCTGCTAAAAGCTCTGCTTCCCCACTAGTCTCCCAGAACCAGAAGAGGCATGGAAAGGGAAGAGGAGAGATTGGCAACATGCAAGCAGAGTCTCTGATTGCTTGGGGGCGGGGGAATCCTGGAGAGGAGGGGACTTAGGCAGCTGTGGAAAAGCAGGGACTTTCAGTCTCAGCAACTACTTCATGGGGAAGGACCTACTGGGGATGGGTTGTGGTGCCCATTAGGTCTAACATTCCGCCAAGTCTGTGCAGATCGTACTTTTGCTAATAGTTAACTCTAACTTGAACAGTGTGATTTACTGCTGGCTCACTCCTGACACTGACCCTCCTCCCAGTCCCTCTCCCTAAAATGGGTGACCAAAGCTGTTTCTTTCCACCATCTAGGATTAAACCCAGCACCTGCTTTGTTTATCTGGTAAAGATAACCAGGAACTTGATTTCTGTTGCTTGGTTTCTGAAGTGTTCTGTCTTCCATGCAAAGTGTAGTATCATGGGCTGTACCCTGAGCCCGCTAGATGACATCGCAAGGGATCATTGTCTTAGGAGAGCGAGATAAAATCTCAGGGACGATTCACACCCCGGCCAGCCCCTCTTTAATCTTCTACCCTCAGGCAGGAGGTATAGAAGTATAATCAGTTGTACCAACAGGCTAAAAAACAGTTTCTATCTGTGGGCTGTTAGACTGCTGAACGGAAAATAATATAGTGCAACTGACTTTTGGGGTTGGTGTGCAATGAGATTGAGTGTTTGGGGGGGAGGCTCGGTTAATTTCATGGTACACGGGTTGTACATTGACAATAAAGGTAGTAGTAGTAGTAGTAAATAATTTGCTGAGGATTAAGCTAGAGATCATACCTTGGGGGCCCTGTGGTCCAGGAGCACCTTTAGGCCCAAGTGGACCAGGTGGACCAGGCATACCAGGAGCACCAGGAGCACCAGGATGACCAGGCATACCAGGAGGACCAGGAGGACCAGGAGGACCAGGAGCACCAGGAGGACCAGGAGGACCAGGAGCACCAGGAGCACCAGGAGGACCAGGAATACCAGGAGCACCAGGAGCACCAGGAGCACCAGGATGACCAGGCATACCAGGAGCACCAGGAGCACCAGGACGACCGGGAATACCAGAAGGATATGCTTGAACTCCTCCAGCTCTGGCCAAAACTATGGTCAAAATCCAGACACCTGAAGCAAAAGATATAAGAAATATCTTAGCATTTTGATAGTGTAGATAGCTAAAGAGATAGCCACACAGGCAGTCACATTTGGATTACATGAGTTTAATTTCTACTTGATTACATCACTCATGAAAGTGGGCAGAAAGATTGATAAAATCTTTATTATTATTATTTATTTACAGTGGTACCTCTACTTATAAATTTAATGCGTTCCAAACACACATTTGTAAGTCGAAAAAATTTGTAAGTCGAATCCCATTGGGAGAAAATATTCGTAAGTAGATGCAACCCCTACCTAAAAATTCGTAAGTAGAAAAAATCCTATCTAAACCGCATCCAAGATGGCGGACGGAGCTCCATTCGTAAGTAGAAACATTCGTAAGTAGAGTTATCCGTAAGTAGAGGTACCACTGTATTTGTTTATTTATACCCCACCAATCTGGCTGGGTTTCCCTCGCCACTCTGGGCGGCTTCCAACAAATACCAAAATACATTAAAATATCACAGATTAAAAACTTCCCTAAACAGGGCTGGCTGCCTTTAGGTGTTTTCTAAATGTCAGGTAGTTGTTTATCTCTTTGACCTCCGATGGAAGGGCGTTCCACAGGGTGGGCGCCACTACGGAGAAGGCCCTCTGCCTGGTTCCCTGTAGCTTTGCTTCTCGCAGTGAGGGAACCGCCAGAAGGCCCTCGGCGCTGGATCTCAGTGTCCAGGCTGAACAAAGGGGGTGGAGACGCTCCTTCAGGTATACAGGACCGAGGCCGTTTAGGGCTTTAAAGGTCAGCACCAACACATTGAATTGTGCTCGGAAACGTACTGGGAGCCAATGTAGATCTTTCAAGACCGGTGTTATGTGGTCTTGGCGGCCGCTCCCAGTCACCAGTCTAGCTGCCGCATTCTGGATTAATTGCAGTTTCAAGGTCACCTTCAAAGGTAGCCCCACATAGAGCGCATTGCAGCAGTCCAAGCAGAAGATAACTAGAGCATGCACCACTCTGGCGAGACAGTCTGTGGGCAGGTAGGGTCTCAGCCTGCTTACCAAATGGAGCTGGTAGACAGCCACCCTGGACACAGAATTAACCTGTGCCTCCATGGACAGCTGTGAGTCCAAAATGACTCCCAGGCTGCTCACCTGGTCCTTCAAGGGCACATTTATCCTATTCAGGACAAGGGAGTCCCCACCCACCCACCCGCCCCCTTCCCCCCAAAAACAGTACTTCTGTCTTGTCAGGATTCAACCTCAACCTTTAGAGTCAATTCTACTATAGCAAAGGTGAATAAATGGCCAGGTGACTGAACTCTAGCTCTCAAAGATATAATATTACAAACTAATTTTAAAAGAAGACTTCGCATTGAGGAGAAAAATATATAGTTATCTTGAGAGAGGTCCCAGGGAGGCTGCTAAAAAAAAAAAGGACAGAATTATAAATTTCTAACAGACTCACTCAAAAAGAACTTTCAAGGTTCAAAAGAGATTTGATATACAATGATGACAAAATACTGTCCAAAATGTATAAATTTTTATTAGAATGGTCGGTGAACGGCGAGGAGGTAAAATCAGCCATGGTAAAGTGGGCAAGAGATCTAGGTCATAATATACAACTCTGAGTGGCAAAAAAATTGTGGAGGGAAGATATTAAGTTGACAGCCTGTTATTCTATTAAGGAAAACTACATGAAGGAAATTAGCGATAATGTATAGAAATAATACAGACCGAAGTTGGAAATGTAAGGAGGTGGTGGGATCAATGTTTCATGTCTGGTGGACCTGTAAAGGAAAAAAAACAAACCTGGACAAAGGAAGCTGCAGGGTTTTGATGTTCCCAGCATCATCTTGATGGGGTTTATTTGGAACTGATCTCAATTCTTCTCTCAATTCCTCCTTAGGACTCTCTGAGGTTTAAGTGTGTTTGAACAGCTTTGCCACATTTATAGCTCTTTGCTGACTTTAATAGGTGGCTGCAGTTTTTGTATCCAGGAAGGAATTTCCCAACATTTCTACTTCTCTAATATTTACTCTTCGTGTAAAAGACCTGGACGCCATTCACCTCTGCTCCCCAAAAGAGCAGGGGGTGGGGTGGGGCCGATCACCTCAGCCTATTGCAACATCAGTTTCCTGCAAACGACACCAGATAATGGAGCAAATGAGGCCATTGAATTATTGAAAGTTGAACTTTTACATAGTAAATAAATACAGCATGTTTATTTAATTTCTTCTGTGGAAAAATCTTCCAGATTGTCATGTGTCAGAATAAAGCTGAAGGTCAGGGAGGAAAGTAAGTCTTGCCAAGTTTCTATCCAAGCAAGTTCCCTTCTGTTTACATTTCTCTATCTTTTTTCAAACAACAACTAGGAAATTCAAAATTTTGTTGTTGTTTAGTTGTTTAGTCGTGTCCTACTCTTTGTCACCCCATGGACCATAGCACGCCAGGCACTCCTGTCTTGCACTGCCTCCCGCAGTTTGGTCAAACTCATGTTCATAGCTTCGAGAACACTGTCCAGCCATCTCGTCCTCTGTCGTCCCCTTCTCCTAGTGCCCTCAATCTTTCCCAGCATCAGGGTCTTTTCCAGGGAGTCTTCTCTTCTCATGAGGTGGCCAAAGTACTGGAGCCTCAGCTTCAGGATCTGTCCTTCCAGTGAAAGGATAATTTATTTTGAATTTGAACAGCAGGAACATAGACAGCTGTCAGGTAATATAGAACTGTAGGAACATAGGAAGTTTTCTTTTACTGAGTATGGATAGGAATAACATGTAAAACGTTTTGGTATGCTGAGGGTTTTCTTCTGTATAAAAAAATTAAAACAATGTTATTTATTAAAAAAATCTTTAAACAACCAGCAGATAACCGCCAAGCAGTGGAAAAAGTAATGGCAGAAGTGGCAGAAGAAGGTGGCTCTTCCAGTGCTCTGGTCTCAAACTATGGGCAACATCCTCAACATTGCCTTCAGAGGCATTGAAAGAAAAGCCAGGTGTCTTGTACTGGTTTTGAACTACCATGTCATTTCTATAGAATTAAACCCATTCTCAGGACGAAAAACTAACCTGGACGAAAGAAGCTGTGAGACTGGCATGTTCCATAATCTCATGTGCTGCCACAGTTAGCCTGCTGGTAAATCACACAGATCAAAGTTGGAATTAACCCTTTATTGGCAAAAACTATCTTCGCAGACTTGGCAGAGTGTCAAGCCTAATGGAGCACATAAGCTCACTTCCTGTAGGCCTTACTCCATGAATCAGTTGCAGAGACTAAAGGTCCCTGCCTCTCCACAGCCATCTATGTCTGCTCCTCTTCATGGCCTTTTCTGCAATCAGAGACTGCGCCTGCGTACCTGTCTTTGCTCCTCCTGTTTCATACTTCTTTTGGTTCTGGGTTTCAGTAGGGAGGGGAGCTTTTTTGCAGTTGGAAGGGGAGACACCCAGGACTCTTCACCAGCCTGACTCATATCTGCCTCTTGGCCTCCCTCCTCCCACTCACCTACTTCAGCCTCTGCCTCTGATTCTGGACTTATCTCTGCCGCAGACTCTCTCAGCTCACTAAGTCCTGTTACCTCTTCAACTTCTGACACCTCCTCTTCCCTGTCTTCTCCTCCTCCCTGTGACCACTCAATGTCATCCCACCACCAATCCCTGGTCTTTGAGCCGCCTTCCCATGGGGGTTCCCCAGCTGGTTCCTCCCACCATTCCTCTGCTTCTAACCAGTGCTTGGAAGTGATCTATCTCTGGAATCTGTGTTCTTCCCTCAACTCCTCTGAATAGGATCAAGTGTGGTCAACTGGCTTTGCCACTTAAATGCTTCCATATATCACTTTGCCTACTTTTTAAAAATCAGTAAACAAGTTATCCACAAATCAAGTACCCAACATTCCCAGCATTTCTCGTCTCTAACATTTATTTCATGCTGCCCAAAAGTACATGGATTCCAACCCCCATTGCCCAAAGACAAATCAACATTGTCCTAGAAACTAAACTAAACTTATCCTAGGTCTGAACTTTGTACATCTCAATTTATTGCAATTTATTGCAATTAGAACATTTTCATAAGGGGCAAATGCAACATGTTTGCTTGATTGACAATGAAAAGTATGGCAGATGGTCATAGCAGGCTGTGAGAATACTAAAGTTGATCTTGGAAGAAAAACAATTAGAGATTCCACTTTACATATTATCTGTAAACATCACATTTCAGAAATGGAAGTCACCAGTCTAACTTCCCCAGCATGAACATCTGCAGAAGAAGCCCTGCCCGTTGTTCCACCAATAACTAGAGTTAGTAGCACAGTGACATGGAGCAGGCCCTTCTCTGTTATGGCACCCCGTATGTGGAATTCCCTCCCCAGAGATTCAGTTGTCCTCTGAATTGATTAATTCTAGGCATTAGCTCACAACATACCTGTTCTCTCAGGCCTTAGGGTACTGGTTGAAAGGGTTTTTGGACTTGCTGGTGGACTGCTTGTAAATTTTAACTCTTGCTCTGTGGATGTTTCCATCTTTTATCTGGTTTATATTGTGGTTGTATAGCTTTTGGGATTTATGCATGTTATAATCTGTCATGTACTGCCCTGGGAACTTTTGGGCTGAAAGGCAGCAGAATAGCAGTCCAATAAATAATGATGAATAATAATTTCATGGTTGCAATCCTATATCCCCACTTTATTGGAAGCAAACTCCTTTATTTATTGTATTGCACTTGTAGACTGCCTTTCTGCCAAGGCACAGACAGTGGTTTACAATTTAGAAAATGCTATAAAGTTGATCCTGCAGGTGGAAAGAGGACAGACTGACTGGAGCAAGCCCTGATTTTGTTGCTTGCTTGCCTGCCTCTCTTCTTCTCACCAGTGGAGGATGGTGCTCATTAGAACTGGTAGGGAGGAAGGAAAGGAGGGAGGCCAACAGTTAGGTTGAGCCGAGCAAATGGCTGGTAGAGCTAGGAGTGCTGCTGTTTAGGAAGAAATGTTATGCTCCCTTAATTTTACATTCCACTTCAACATTCGGGCACACACAACCTCCACTATCCTTGCCCCAGCAGTAGAATTAAACCCATTATTCAATGATTAATAATAATTTTGAAAATAGAAAACCTAACCCCAGCCAAAAGAACTTGTAAGACATTTTGCATTGTCTCGAGTGCTTGGATGTGATCTGCCTCTTGAAATCTCTCTCTTTCCCCAATGACACACTGAAGCTGCTGTATGATTTAAACTTTTACATAGTCTCTCATGCTTACATTATTGGTGGTCAAATGTTTCCTATCAGGCTTGCTTAATTTTTACTGCCAGCACCGTGCAGGGCGGGGTGGGATGCTATACTTGCCCTGGGCCTCGGAGGCCTAAGTTGCCTGGAGGGCAGCACCAGGGTCTTCCCAGCCAACCAGGGATTTAATGGGCCTACCCCAGCCTCATACAAGCTCTGCATGGGCCTGGGTGCTGTTCTAAAATACCTGTGCTCCAACCCTCCCTCTCCCCACAACCCTGATTTTTTTCACACACAAAAAAAAATCTGACCCCAATATCCGGTAAATGAAAGTTCTGGTAGTGGACCAGTAGTTTAACCTTGTATAGGTAAAGGTAAACGGACCCCTGACCGTTAAGTCCAGTCATGGACAACTCTGGGGTTGCGATGCTCATCTCGCTTTACTGTCCGAGGGAGCCAGCGTACAGCTTCCGGGTCATGTGGCCAGCATAGAATCATAGAATCATAGAATCATAGAATCATAGAATCATAGAGTTGGAAGAGACCACAAGGGCCATCCGGTCCAACCCCCTGCCAAGCAGGAAACACCATCAAAGCATTCCTGACAGATGGCTGTCAAGCCTCTGCTTAAAGACCTCCAAAGAAGGAGACTCCACCACACTCCTTGGCAGCAAATTCCACTGCCGAACAGCTCTTACTGTCAGGAAGTTCTTCCTAATGTTTAGGTGGAATTTTCTTTCTTGTAGTTTGAATCCGTTGCTCCGTGTCCGCTTCTCTGGAGCAGCAGAAAACAACCTTTCTCCCTCCTCTATATGACATCCTTTTATATATTTGAACATGGTTATCATATCACCCCTTAACCTTCTCTTCTCCAGGCTAAACATACCCAGCTCCCTAAGCCGTTCCTCATAAGGCATCGTTTCCAGGCCTTTGACCATTTTGGTTGCCCTCTTCTGGACACGTTCCAGCTTATCAGTATCCTTCTTGAACTGTGGTGCCCAGAACTGGACACAATACTCCAGGTGAGGTCTGACCAGAGCAGAATACAGTGGTACTATTACTTCCCTTGATCTAGATGCTATACTCCTATTGATGCAGCCCAGAATTGCATTGGCTTTTTTAGCTGCTGCATCACACTGCTGACTCATGTCAAGTTTGTGGTCAACCAAAACTCCTAGATCCTTTTCACATGTACTGCTCTCAAGCCAGGTGTCTCCCATCCTGTATTTGTGCCTTTCATTTTTTTTGCCCAAGTGTAGTACTTTACATTTCTCCTTGTTAAAATTCATCTTGTTTGCTTTGGCCCAGTTGTCTAATCTGTTAAGGTCATTCTGAAGTGTGATCCTGTCCTCTGGGGTGTTAGCCACCCCTCCCAATTTGGTGTCATCTGCAAACTTGCTCAGGATTCCCTCAAGCCCATCATCCAAGTCATTGATAAAGATGTTGAACAAGACTGGGCCCAAGACAGAACCCTGTGGCACCCCACCAGTCACTACTCTCCAGGATGAGGAGGAGCCATTGATGAGCACCCTTTGGGTTCGGTCAGTAAGCCAGCTACAAATCCACTGAATGGTAGCATTGTCTAGCCCACATTTTACCAGCTTCTTTACAAGAATATCATGGGGCACCTTGTCAAAGGCCTTGCTGAAATCAAGATAGGCTACATCCACAGCATTCCCTTCATCTACCAGGCTTGTAATTCTGTCAAAAAATGAGATCAGATTAGTCTGACATGACTTATTTTTCAGGAACCCATGCTGACTTTTAGTGATCACAGAGTTTCTTTCTAGGTGCTCACAGACTGTTTGCTTAATGATCTGCTCTAGAATCTTTCCTGGTATTGATGTCAGGCTGACTGGGCGGTAATTGTTTGGGTCCTCTCTTTTCCCCTTTTTGAAAATAGGGACAACATTTGCCCTCCTCCAGTCTGCTGGAACTTCGCCTGTTCTCCAGGAATTTTCAAAGATTATTGCCAGTGGTTCTGAAATCACCTCTGCCAGTTCTTTTAATACTCTTGGATGTAGTTCATCTGGCCCTGGAGACTTGAATACATCTAAACTAGCCAAGTATTCTTGTACTACCTCCTTACTTATCCTGGGCTGTGTTTCCCCTGCTGAATCATCTGCTCCATATTCTTCAGGTCGGGCGTTTTTTTCTTTCTTGGAGAAGACTGAGGCAAAGAAGGCATTGAGGAGTTCTGCCCTTTCTCTGTCCCCTGTTTGCATTTCACCATCTTCTCCTCTGAGTGACCCCACTGTTTCCTTGTTTTTCCTTTTGCTACGGACATATCCATAAAAGCCCTTTTTGTTGCTTTTAACCTCTCTGGCGAGCCTGAGTTCATTCTGTGCTTTAGCTTTTCTGACTTTGTCTCTACACGTGCTGGCTATATGTTTGAATTCCTCTCTGGAGATTTCCCCCCTTTTCCATTTTTTGTACATATCCCTTTTAAATCTTAACTCAGTCAAAAGTTCTTTAGATAGCCAGCCTGGCTTCTTTAGGCACCTTCCATGTTTCCGTCTCATTGGTATTGCCTGAAGTTGTGCTTTTAATATCTCCCTTTTAACAAACTCCCAACCATCATGAACTCCCTTCCCTTTTAGTATTACTGTCCATGGGATTTCACCCAGCGTTTCCCTAAGTTTTCTGAAGTCTAGAATTTGGACCTTAGTATGCTTGGTTGCTCCTTTCCGCTGGATAATAAACTCCAGAAGAGCATGGTCACTCCCACCTAATGATCCTGCCACTTCTACCCCACTAACCAAGTCATCACTATTGGTTAGGACCAGATCTAAAATGGCTGATCCTCTTGTTGCTTCTCCCACTTTCTGGACAATGAAGTTGTCTGCAAGGCCAGTGAGGAATCTGTTCGACCTTATGCTCTTGGCTGAGTTTGACATCCAACAAATATCAGGATAGTTGAAATCCCCCATTACTACTATCTCACTTCCTTTGGAATGCTTGGCCATCTGTTCCAGGAAGGCATCATCTGTGTCCTCAGTTTGGCTTGGGGATCTATAGTAAACTCCCACAATGAAATCACTGTTGTTTTTCTCTCCCTTAATTTTGACCCAGATACTCTCAATTTGGCTTTGAAGTTTTAAATCCTGGATCTCTTCACAGGTATACATATCCCTAACATATAAAGCTACTCCTCCTCCTTTCCTGTTTGGTCTATTTCTCTTAAATAGATTGTATCCCTCTATTACTACATTCCAGTCATGAGACTCATCCCACCAGGTTTCAGTGATGCCTATTATGTCATATTTAGTTTGCTGTACCATGACTAAGCCGCTTCTGGCGAACCAGAGCAGTGCACGGAAATGCCATTTACCTTCCCGCCAGAGCGGTACCTGTTTATCTACTTGCACTTGGATGTGTTTTCAAAGTAACTCCTTAAACTTTGAATAGTGGGGAAATGCAGTGTATTCATTTAATTAAGCCAGAAGAGTAGGGCAGGAGAGCATGGGGAAATGTAACTGTATAGCTGCTTTGCTTAGACTAGCCACAGTTTCTGGGCAATTTACACTTGATATATAATAATCATATTTCAACAGACAAGCCATACTGGTGCCCTGACTATTTGCAGTTCTCTTCGGTTTGTTTTAAGCAGGAAATCTATCCACATATAAAATCCTTTCTGTTTTAATGCTGCAGGATGGTGTGTGTAGAAATCCTGAACAATTATTAATTATGTGCAATAGGTACAGAATCAACATTCCTCTGAATGGCAGCTGCTGAAGGCCATGCACTCCTTCTGGGTGCCCTGGGCCACAGGGTCATTTGCCCAATATTTTTTGCTGCCTGAGCCAGAGCAGCAAACAATTCCTCCCCCCAAGCATACATAAAATTGGCTTCAAAGAAACATTTTAGATGAGGGCAGCCAGTAAAACAAACACAAGCCACATTATGATGCCTGTTCTTCCCATAGGGCTGAATATATGCCCTTCCTCCACCACCACCAAATTCCAAAGAACTTCGGTGGAGCCAGAAATAAATAGTTTGTTTGCAAAGTTCAAGTCAATTTGCATTTAAAAGCAGCTCTATCAAATTCTCTTTCTGAAACCATATGAGAGCCAAACCCATACTCATCCCAAATTTTGTGATGCAGTTCTCTAGGCAAACAATTTTTTTTTAAGTGTAAGTGTGCATAAAATGAATTTATTGATGAAAACATTAAAATGTGCTATATTAGGAGAATGGGACGCGGGTCGCTTACTGGGTTAAACCACTGTGCTGCTTGGGCCTGCCAATCAAAAGGTCGGTGATTCGAATCTCCGCGACAGGGTGAGCTCCTGTTGCTCGGTACCAGCTCCTGCCAACTTAGCAATTCGAAAGCATGCAGTGCAAGTAGATAAATAGGTACCACTCTGGCAGGAAGGTAAACAGCGTTTCTGTGCACTGCTCTGGTTTTGCCAGAAGCGGCTTAGTCATGCTGGCCACATGACCGGGAAAAATGTCTGCGGAAGCGGACAAACGCCGGCTCCATTGGCCTGTAAAGCAAGATGCGCACCGCAACCGCAGAGTCACTCTTGACTGGACTTAATTGTCAGGGGTCCCTTTACCTTTTATATTAGGAGAAACTGCTTACAAAAATGTGCATATTAGTCAAAGCTGCATTCAAAAATGTTGTTGTATGTCTTTAAGGTGCTGCTGGAAGGATTTTTTTTTGTTCAAACTCTAAACAGTGAAGGTTTCCAGGGGTTCCAGGCACTTACTCAGGGTTCGTGCTGGCACAGTGGAGACTGTAGTGTCTTTGGGATGTATGGTTTATTTACACACATATATACAACCTGAACCTATAATGAAGGGGTTCACAGCAGTAGCACCTCAAGAGGGTCCTGTTTCACCCATAGCCACAGACGCTGCTTTGGATGTGAGCAGAAATCAAACATCTCTCACTCTGGCTTCCCAGTCTGCTGCTTTGTTCCTAGCTCAGATCACTCAGCTCTTAACTCTGGCCTTTCTCTTACTAAAATGCTGAATAATTTTCATGTGAGTTAAAAACAAACAAACCAGAAATTGCTGCAGAAATGTGGGGAACTGAATTTAAGGTGAGAAACGGAAAGATCCTTCAGTCTCTATTTGTTCCCTTGAACTGCCACTAGATGTCAGCTCAGGCTATGCTAAAATAGAGACAGATATTTTTTTTACCAAGAATTGACAGTGGTATGTATAATAGAGACAGGTAGAATGATACATGAGGTGTTCACAAGTTACATTCAATGAATGTACAATCTGTGTACCTGTGAAATAGCTGAACTGCATACTAATATGTGTAATGCTCAATTAGTGTATAGTTCATATGGATACAATGTACCACAGCTGAGCCAAGCATATTTATTTATTTTATTCACGCTTGAGTGTAATAAAACCTCAAAGTAATTTACAAAAAGAAAAAGAACCATAAAATTATCAGCAAAGAAACAGTTTGAAAACAACTATTTGAAACTTTTTAAAAAGGGGGGGGTGGAGATCAACAATGAGCTGAAAAACAGATTAAAACACATGTCAACATTCTACATGCCAGGCTTGCAGGCGGTGAAAAGAGCACAATGAAGGGACCTACCTGATGTCAATAGACCTCAAGTGTATCAGCAGGACTACTTGGGAAGTGTCCTTATTGTGTTATGTTCAATTGTATATTTCCTCTTGTAACCTTGTAGAGCAGATAATTGGTGAAAGGTTCTAGAGCAGGGTCCCGAAACTAAGGCCCGGGGGCCGGATGCGGCCCAATCGCCTTCTAAATCCGGCCCGCGGACAGTCCGGGAATCAGCATGTTTTTACATGAGTAGAATGTGTCCTTTTATTTAAAATTTATCTCTGGGTTATTTGTGGGGCCTGCCTGGTGTTTTTACATGAGTAGAATGTGTCTTTTTATTTAAAATGCATCTGGGTTATTTGTGGGGCATAGGAATTCATTAATATTTTTTTTCAAAATATAGTCCGGCCCCCCACAAGGTCTGAGGGACAGTGGACCGGCCCCCTGCTGAAAAAGTTTGCTGACCCCTGTTCAGAATCTAGAGCTTCACTGCATGGCATCCAGTATACATGCCTATCTGAAAAACTTTGGAGTTCTGTTGCCAGACAGCAGCACAGACAACACTGAGTTAGATGAACCAATGCACATATTTACTCTTCATGTAAAAGGCCTGAACTCCATTCTCCTCTGCCAGAGTGTCAGAATAAAGCTGAAGGTCAGGGAGGAAAGTAAGTCTTGCCAAGTTTCTATCCAAGCAAGTTCCCTTCTCTTTACCCACTATATGCAAATATCACATTTCAGCACAGAGATGGACTTGGTAGATGATACATCCAGACAGTTGCAAAACGTCATATGCTTGTCCAAGCATAGGCTCAGCTTCTTACAAATATGACATTACTCTAAACAGACCTGAAATCAAAGGCCTCTCTCTCTCCACACAGATTCCATTAGCCTTCATTCCAGCCCAAGACTGTTCCTCCTAGAGAGAATCATTAGCACACCTTTCTTTGGTGGCTTCCGGGGGGGGGGGGGGACGACGCCCTCAAAATGGTGATTTGCAACTGAATACCTCTCATATGATCTAAAGTTAAACACTATATCAGAGCTAGCAGAGGCACATCAACAGCAACCCAGCTTGAATGGAATTTCCTCAGTGTTATCTTTTGCAATACAGAGTCATTTTCCATTTCAATGTACAATTAAACAATTATACTTACTAGAGAGTATTCAAAATCCATTACAGGCTTGGAGGCTGTACTCTCCCCCCCCCCCTTATATATATTTTTCGCCAATAGAGGTCAGCCTATGGTAGGCTATGATAAATAAAACCATGTAACTCTTTGGGAAGCGGCCTTCTATGAATAAGACCACTGACAGGCAGTGGCTCTCCACAATTCAATAGAGGTTCCCCTTTCCAATCCTACCTGTGTGCTGTACATGCCTGTAGTCCTTCAAAGCCCCCTTGCAAATGCCTTTGTGATGTCATGAGCATTGGGAGCAAGCAAGAAGTGTTTAATCACTTGTGGAAATGCCATTTTGTTATTTGGAAGGGAATAGCTGTTCTGAGTTAAACAATTGGCCACCTCCCTGGTGAGGTCAAATTGCACACCAGTGAGGATGAATCACTATACCCAGTGGCAATGATAACACATTTCTAGACAAGCTCTCGCGTTTCGTGCTAAATAAATAGAAACAGTGATATGGCCCAAGAGGGAAGTTGTGTTTTATTATCTCAAGCAGTGGTTTGTGTTTTTTCTCCCAGATGAATGCAATGCTTTCTATTGCTCCTGTAAGATTGTTGTCTAAAGCAGAAACTGCAAGGTGGACCGTCAGTGTAAAGAGACACTTGGGCTATCTGCACAATTTCAAGCTAAATTCAGATTGCTGGATCTTGGATCCAGATCACTGAATCTGCTTTAAGATGAGATGCTTAGATAGGCCTAACCCTTGCTGCCTTCCTTGGGCCCCAAGAGGATCTTACTGGGGAACACCATCTGCACCTTATCACTGCTGTTTTAGAAGCTCTGTTTGCACAGGATGTTAAAAATATCCCCTAAATGGAAGCAAACAAAGCTGTATCCTTTAAGACAGGGATGAGAAACCAGTGGCCCTCCAAATGTTGTTAGACTATAACTCCCATCAGCCCCTACCAGCCTAACCAGTGGTCAGAGATGGTGGGAGTTGTAGTTCAACAACATCGAAAAGGCCAAAAGTTCCCCATCCTAAGGGAAGTAGTGTCAGACCCAGCTCCCACTCTGACTCCCTCTCCCAAGTTTGAACCTATCCTGTTTGCAAGCATACTGACACACATACATACACCTCCCAGATTTGGGGGAACTTACTTATCCAGACATGTGGGCTTGGTCATCTGATGGATCTTAGAGAGAGAAAGGGAAGGCTGGACTCGCTGAATTGCAAATAATATGGACATGGCCAGAGAAAGGGATTGGAGTTAAAGACATCATCTATCAGGGCAATAATAATGGAGACCTACCTTGTTGTAAACCCAGGTGATGCCTTGATAGGGACTTTTCAATGGTGGTTCCCTGTTTCTGGAATGCTGTCCATTCCAGTGTGTCTGTCTCCCTCATTATTGTTCCTGGCAAGCCAGAAATCAGTTGGCAAGAATGTTTTAACTGCTTTTAGTTGTGTTTTTACAGATATATAATTGCTGTGTCTGCCACCCTGGGTTCCATTGGAAGGAAGGGATGCATATATTGTATTAGGAATAACCCCCCCCCCAAAAAAAACACAAGCTACTAAGTTGTGAAGCAGACTGCCTTGGAAGGTGGTGAATGCCCCTTTGTTACAGGTTTTTACGCAGAGCCTCTCAGGGATGCTGTAGCAGTGGGGTTCCTTAACTGGCAGGGATTTACATTACAGGACAATCCAATCCCAAACTGGGCAGCATCTGGGGTGAAAGCCAAGGGGGCAAGAAAATTGCTGTGCCAGCCTGAAGCCATGTTTCATTACATTTGATGGGTAGAACAGGAAGCTCTGTGGCAGTGGAGATTCTGGCATCACTTTGCCTTCAGAGGCCAGCAGGAGTGCTGGACTGCAGCCTTAGATAACTTCTAACATACAGTAACTGCTAACTCTATCATTCTGTGACCAAAACAATGCATGCAAAGTGCTGCCTTAAATGCTATGTATTATTACAGACTTGCACGCCTAAGTAGGATGAACCATTGGGGAGGCAACATGGCCATACATGCCTATCCTGTAGCGTTTGCTAGCTCTGGCATGGGGTGGAACCACAAGGCTCATCCTGCTTCCATTCAATAAACAGCCAGTCTCAACTCCAGCAGCAGCAGCAGCAAGCCCTTTACATGTCCCATTCATCCATTTGCGGAAATCTCCTGCTACGTCTCCACTGGCTGGATCGTATGAATAATAGAGAAGAAATGCTCGGCTGAAGCTGGGCGCATTGGCAGTTTAAGCTGAGCATGAATAATTCAGCACATTTCCTTTCCAGGAACAAAAGCAGCTGCCATTGGAGCTGTTGATCCCATTCAGCTCTTGATGCTTCTCTCTTAAGCGCCTCCGTTTAGCCTTGCCTCGTACAACAGTATCAGATTCCTTGCGTGTGATCATCCCTTAGCCCTCGGTTCGGACAGTTAGGGCATGGCACTTAACTTCTGATTTCAATCATGGCTGTGTGCTTGAGGGATTGGACACAGCCAATTCTTTAGTCAGCTAGTTGGATGACTAAAGAAAATGATTAAGTAACGTTCCAGTTCACAATCCGCATGCCACTAGCTCTGGCATCAATTAAATACAATGCATATCACCCAAAATACTGAAACTAAGGCTGAACTGTAAGCATTCTCACCAGTGCATAAATCTCATCAAACTCAGGCTTCCTGAGGCCTTACAGCACAACTCCATTATTTATTATTGTTATTGTATTTATTTATATCCCACCTTTTTCCCAGACCAGGAACAACAACACAGATAAAATATAGAAAGCTGAAAATATATGAGAGACAATAGTTTAAAAGTAATTAAACTAAAATAGAATTAAAACCATAGGAGCCAACTCCGAGGGGCTGAGGGAGTTTCGGGCCCCCAATAGAATATTTGAAGGGGCCGCTTCCCCCCCCCCCAAGTTAATGTGCATTGCCATTCAGATGGTGTGCCTGCATCATGTCATGGGATTGATTATGCAGGGCAGGGCTTACCTGCTTCCCCCCCCCCCAAAAAAATATTTTCTTCAAGTTGGCACCCCTGATTAAACAATTCTATTAAAATGCCAATAATAAAAACAGAACAGCCCTATACATTAAAAGCAACAGCATGCCACTGATGTTAGGGGAGTGCTATTTCTCTCACAGAGCTACAGTTCTCTGAGTTGTTTGTCAGTCCAGGCCCGTCCCAACCACTTTGGGCATCCGCTCCGCTCCGTTTCTTGCCGCGGCTGGCGCCCTGCCGCCCCGCGCCACCCAGACTACCCCTAGAGCTGGCCCTGAGTCAGTCCCTCTTCTCAGGGAATTCTGAGCATTGTCACTCTCTGAGGGGAATAGGAGTCTCCTTACAGCCCTCGGCACCCTTAATAAACTACAGTTCCCATGATTCTTTGAGCGACACTAACTGTTTAAAGTGAGATAATACTGCTTTAATACCGTATGTAGTGCAGATAACACCTTGCTAGATCTCTGGTGTCCTCTCTCTCTCTCTCTCTCTCTCTCTCTCTCTCTCTCTCTCTCTCTTATAGTCTTCTGTTATGAGTCAGTCACTTTAGACTTCATGGGGAGGGGAATCTCTCTGGAAATCCTTTAAATGCTATGCAAAGGTTAACTTGATCTGAAATAAAAGCATATAGAACTAAGAGCCTTGGTCCAAGTCATACAAAAATATTATATCCAGAAATGGTTACTGATGACGATGAGCTGATCAGAAAATGGAAGGTTCTGAGTCATTGCCCACTTTGTTCCCAGCACATGCTGCATCCAAGAATAACTGTGCAGTTGTAGCTTCACCGTTGACAAAGCAGTAATTTAATCAAGCAGTTGTAAGAGATACCAGAGAAAAAGCTGTCGGCAGGTCAGAAGTTCAGCAGAGCCCAATGAAATGTATTAGAGCATCAGGAAGTAAAGGCTTTTCTGCATCCCTGAATGCTTCGTTTATAGATTTTCTAAAGCAAAGAAAAGGAAGTCTGAACCTGCACATTTCAGTTTTTGCAGGAATCTACTATGTGCAAAAGAAATATCACTGAACAGCCTGGTCCTGTGCCTCAGAAGTAACTCCCACAGAATTCAGTGGGATTTACTACCAGGTAACTGTGCAAAGCATTGCTGCCTACTGTTGTCCAGAGGAGAAAAAAACCTAAACACATTGCAAAGTTCCCCAAAAATAGACCAGAAGCAATTGTACTTCATCCAGCAGAGCATAATGGTCAAAAATCCAATACATTCACACAGTCAAACCTTCAAGCTTTGGTATAATCTAGATCAGTACAGTATTGTCTCCTTTGGCATCAGGATTTCGGACATAGAACATTTCCAGCCCTAGCTGAAGGTGCTGGGAATTGAAACGGGGACTTTTTGTCCGAGGCAAATACTCTACCACCAAGCTATGCCCCATCCCCATGCAAGGAGAAAGAGCAAAACTGAGCCCGGATCAAAAGGCAGAAAATTAAGGGACAGAAGCTGGTTGGACACCACGGGCCCCTTCAGGTATACTTTTTCTGCAGTTTTGATTCTTTGTGTTCATGATGGAATGGGGCAACTTCTATACCCTTGCAATACTGTTTGTGCCTGCAGAAGATTCAGGGCAAACATACTGCTTCATTTCCAATCAACCCCACAGGTTTCTGCTGAAATCCTCCTCCTCCTCCTCCTCCTCCTTCTTCTTCTTCTTCTTCTTCTTCTTCTTCTTCTTCTTCTTCTTCTTCTTCTTCTTCTTCTTTATTGCGGAGCCAGTCACAGAGCCATCCTACTGGCCGGGAGGTAACACCCCACAGTCGCAATGCAGGCCCAGCCAACTGGGAAGGAGGCGAAGGACAAAGGTCCACAACTGACACCCACTGGGGAAGCAGAGAACGTCTGTTAGTAATTCATTCATTCATTCATTCATTAAATTAATTAATTAAATTTGTATACCACCCTTTATCCATAGATCTCAGGGAAGTTTACAGCGTAGAAATACAAAATAAAAATACAAAATACATAATAAAAAGAAGAACCAAAACAAGAACAAAACTCTCCTCTACCGCAAAAACATTTAAAAGGTACTGTGTAGGATGTTAGTCAGCCAAAGGCCTGCTGGAGAATAGTGATAATTTTATTTATTTTTTATTTATTGAATTTATATATTGCCCTATACCTGGAGGTCTCAGGGCAGTTCACAGAAAAATGGTTGGATAGCCAACATTCTTCATACTCAGAGTAGCCCCATTGAAATAAATGGAATTAAATCCCAACAGCAATCCTTTTATTTTATTTACTTCATAAAACTTATATACCACTTGACTCTAAGAAGAAAACCTCAAAGCGGTTTAGATAACGCAGTACCATTGAGGAAGCATCACAAAAACTAAAAAAGCAGAGTGATATGTGTACAGTTCAGAATAAATCCCCCACTTAATAAACTATTATTGCTTTGACATGTTGCAGAATACGCCCACAAAACAACAACATGCCAGTCTGGAGGGCCCCAGGATAACCTGCAACCTCGTGAAAAAGAATCTCAGAATCAGAGTGAAGATTTATCGGGAGGTAAGTCAAAGGATCTATCTTGTTCCAAGGTGGAGTATGAATTGTTCCTGATGAGCTCCATGGAGGGAAATGAACCAAAAGGGGCAAACTGTGCCATTACCCCTCTGATATATCCATCATTTGCTGAGAGGCTAAATAGTTCCTTCTTCCACCCTCTTCTGCTCTTGATACATATTGCTGTCACCTGTGCAGTGCTTTGTAGGGAGCAGGAGAGAGAAAATAACTAAGTACAGTATGCATCCTTCTGGCTGTAATGGGATTTTGATCTATAGGTTTGAACTTTGTACCTGAAGGGTGGAACTAGACAATACGAGATGGGTATAGGCTATGAAGCAAGAGCTCCAGGCCCCTGTCTACACAATGTGTTGTTACCACTTACCCCATGTTGTGACATTGGGGCATTTGCTCAGCCTGCCTTATTCTACCAGCAATGATGAGCAGCAGAGGCTGGGAAACGCACCATGTCAAGATGCTAGAACATGCAATAAGTTGGGCATAGTCATAAGGAAGATTGGGATGCGCTGAAAGATCTTTGGATGATTTGCCTATATTGGCCATGGTTTCTGACTTTCACCTGTTTAGCAAGAACAATTAAAATGTTTCTCTCCCCCCAAATTATGGTGCTGAAGTAAACAAAGCTTGGAAGCAAACCAGGGGTGGATTTTTATATGAAAGGACTATGGGCTCGGTTCTGGTACTGAAAACAAATTCCTGATCTGAGCGTGCACTCAAAGTCTTCCTGTTTCTTAAGACCAAGTGAAATGTGATTTGCTTGTTAAAGGAAATGACACTTCATGCATTATTTTATTCAATCATACATAAGATGGCTGTAACAAATGATGATAACCTGATGTGCCATACAGAACACAGAACTGAAATGGCAACCTTTTGAATGCAGTTGTTTCCTGGTCAACAGCAATTAGAGATCACACAGAATTCCACCATATGAAAGTGGTTTGCAATTAAGTACATTGAATTAAGTAATATTTCAAACTGGCTAGGCTGTTTGACTGTGCAACTCAGTTGGTTTGCATGGAAAGATTCAAATTTTAATAACATCACCAACAATCTGTTGTACTAAGTGAATAGACATTAATTGCTCATTGCCCACCTTTTAAAATTTGTGGACCAAATAGTGACTTGGACCCACACATCGGCTTGAATCCCAACATCCTCATGTTTGTACAGAAAGTACTAGGTGTCTACCAACATTTGCCCTGGTTGTAGCCCTTCATTCTGTCCCAGTCCAGAGAGTCAAATGACCTTCCAAAGTGGCATGCATACAATGCAAGGGACTGCAACCAAGAGAGAACTAGCAGTCCACCATCTGCATGTGGATATGCTCTCCATTCATGCATGGGGATAATGGGATCTAAGCCATTGCTGATGAAGGTGAAAGCAGTGGATGCAACAGGGCACTAAGCCCATGCCAGCTGGTGTTTAGTAAACATTCCAGCTCTTCCCTCTAATGAAGAAAGCATCTGGTCTCCGGGAAGAGTTGAGCTAGGAAGACTGTGTCAGAAATGAAGGCTGCTTGGAACGTTGCTGCATTAGTCGTTGGGGAAATCAGCAACTGTTCTGCTCAGCTGACATAAATAGCTCAGCCTAGCTGCATTCTCAGTGGCACTAAACCAGAGCTACTCTGGAATTGGCCAGATTCTGTGTGACGAACACATGGCAGGGCAGGAGGGACCAGCGTCGCGATTGTCATGCCATATGCCATTTCTGATATCATAAAGAGACAGCTTAGTGATTGATCTCAACCTAACATGGTGCAGTTGGCATGCCAAGGAACAGGGATATGTTGTGTTAGACTAGTATTAAGTTCTAGGCACTAAAAGCCTTTGTGGATGAAAGGATGGCTTCAGCTGTTTCTTTCTAAATCTAACAGTGAGAACCAAAGTCAGTAAGATCAGACTTGAGTCAAAGAGAGAGATAATTGTTGTATATTTTAATACAGAATCAAACAGGCAATGCTTCAGCAGCACACTCATATATCAACTGAGTCTAGGAAAATGCAGATTTGAATTTCTTATCTGACCAATGTGCTGAAATGAACAATAAATTGCAAGAACTCAGGCCAAAAGAAGATGGATTTCAAAAAAATCTTCACAATGTTTTATTGATGTGATGCGGAGTTTAAATGGGAATCAATCCCAATGTTGAAGGCAAATAAAGATAAATTCCAGTAAAAATCAGGACAAGGCCCTGTTTCGACTATTCTTCGTCAGCAAAGATTCACAGGTCAAATATACTTGGTACACTTTGACCTGTGAATCTTTGCTGACAAAGAATAGTCAAAACAGGGCCTTGTCCTGATTTTTACTGGAATTTATCTTTATTTGCCTTCAACGTTGGGATTGATTCCCATTTAAACTCCGCATCACATCAATAAAACATTGTGAAGATTTTTTTGAAATCCATCTTCTTTTGGCCTGAGTTCTTGCAATTTATCGTTTATTTCTGGACTTTCCCAAGAACTCCAATTTCCACTGTAATTCAATGTGCTGAAGTGTGCATGCTTTGTCTGAGGCTATCGGCAAGCCAGATTGACTATAACCAGTGGCTGAATTCTTAGCTATTAACTTTTGAGGGGCTAAAGGGGGGCGAAGTTTGGAATGCAAAAGGTTACTTGCAAAACCACACACACAAACATGTTATTCTACTTCAAGGCCATTTTTCAGCTAATGTTCTTGCCTTCTGCTGCTCCTCCCTCACTACACAATTGGGGATTACATAATAAATGTGATATCACATGACTATGTAGCCACTCAAAGCTGACAAATAGTGTGAAAAGAGGAAACATCATCATTGTTGTCTAGGGAAGGAAGGGTATTCTTTCCCTTTATGGACAAAATTTCTCCCTGCTTGCAGCCCCCCCCCCTTCAGCTTTACCTCTGCTTCTTGTGCCCTGATCCTGAACACCCTGTGTCATGATTTATATTTCAAGCAGCACGTGTGAAGCAATCTTACGAAATTTAAAAAGAGGGAGTTTAAATGTGTATGCAGGTTTGCCCACACACTCCTGGAATATGAGGCATGCTCTTTTTTTTTTTAAGGGTTTATCCAACACTATCCCACCTGTGAGGGACAAGGGATACAGGGAAGTCCCTCCCATCTTAAGTTCCAGCCCATCACCAAGCGCTGGAGAGAGTAAGGAGAGCTCTGCCTCCAGCGGAGAGTCAGGAAGTGGTGTCCGAGGCTCAGGCAGGGTTGTGGAGCCCATGCCTCAGGTGGGACAGGAAGTTGGACGCCCGGGGGGGAGGCCAATCCCCCCAACTCCCGAATTGCGACGCAAACGTAGGGGGAAGAGGTTGGGTCTGCCAAAGTTGTGGTGCTGGAAGAAAACGCGCCAATCGCCATTCGGGAGTTCTGACACCTCACCTTAAGGATGCATTTTTATTGCTCTGAACACTGTAAATAATCAGCACTTAATAAAAGCCTTAAAAGACCATGCTGGAGTCGTTACTCTAGAGTAGCCATACCAGGGCCTCTGACAGCAACTCCCGAATCTTTTTTTGGCTACTTTGGAGTGCAGCGATGAGCGCTCAAGAGGCTGAGCATTGGAGGCTGGAGGCCGAAGCAGCGAAGCAGGAGCTACAGAACCTCACAGCGCACGCACAGCAGCAATTGCATGCCGCTCAGGAGGAGGCGCGAGGGGCGCAGGAGGAGCTGAACAAGCTGGTGGACCAGGTGAGGACAAAAGAGGAGACTGAGAAACAGCTAAGGGTGATGGTATTAGACCTGCAGAAAAAGTTGGAAGAGGAGAAAGCCGCTAGGGGTGGGGGGGCACCCCAGCCGCAGCTAGTCCAAGTGAGAAATGGACAGAGCCTAGTCACCAAGTTCAGCGGAGACCCGAGGGAGTACCTCGGATTCGAGACAGAAATAAATTATGCGCTGGAATTGCATGCAGCAGAATTCCCAGATGACGCGCACAGAGTCTACTTTATCATAGAGCATTTGACGGGGGCCGCCCGGGAATGGGTAAGACCGCTCATCGCGCAAAAAAATCCTTGCATGAAGAACGCAACTTTATTTCTAGAAGCTTTAAAATTAATGTACGCTAGCGACAGTGAAATGGAGGCCACTAAACAGGAGCTTCATGACCTAACACAAGGAAAATCGACAGTTAGGGACTACTGGGCGAAATTCACCATGCTGGTGCACAAACTGGGGTGGGATCTGAACAGTGAGCCAGTGAAATCAGCCTTCTACCTGGGTTTGCATGCAGACGTTAAGGATGAGCTGGCAAGAGGTCCTAGACCGCAGACTATGGATCAGCTCAGCAAAGCGGCGCTAGCGGTGGGGGTGAGACAGGAATCCAGATGGTATGACAAACAAGCGACGCGCGCAGCAAAGCCTTGGTTCCCACGCTCTCAGGACAGACCACATCACCAAACCCCACCCCAGGGACCGCCCCCAGACCCGCCCAGACCAAGCCCAGAGCCAGAACCGATGGAGATCGGGGGAGCGCGCGCGCGGGCTTTTCAAACCCCGGCGGCGCCAAGACGCAAGGAGGGAAGAGGCGGGAATTGCTTTCTCTGCAACTCACCCCGGCATCGCGTCAGAGACTGCCCTCATCGCAGAGAGTGGCAAGGAAAGGCGGGAACGGTTGTACCTCCCCCCACTGACGTAGCACCACAGCAGGGAAACGAGACAGCCTGGCTGCAGGAGACAAGGGGCAGCAGCCAGGCACAGTCAGCAGTGAACAGCCCCAGCCCGCCCACCCGCACAGAGAGGAGCAGAGCCAGCCCACCCCTCCCAGAGCAGGAGTGGTTCTAGAAGTCACGCTGACGCTCCCAAATGGCTATCCCCTGACAGTCCTCGCCTTAATTGACAGTGGTGCCTCAGCCAACTTCTTCTCGAGAAACTTTGCAGAAGAGCACCAGATCCAACTTCTGCAGCTGGATTTTCCCCTGCATGTGGCCACCATTGATGGCAGAGAGTTGCTGGGAGGGGCCATCACTCATCAAACCCCCCCCCCCATGAGAATGACAGTGGGAAGGCACTCAGAGACACTGGCTTTCAACGTCACGACCATCTCAGACCCCCCCATCGTTTTGGGAATGAGCTGGCTGGCGCGCCACGACCCCTCCATAAGTTGGCACCAGAGATGCATCACGTTTGGGTCGGACTTTTGTCTGGAACATTGCATGCAGCACCAACCAGGGGAGGGGCCTCCGATAGCCACGGTGGCCACCATGCACGTCAAAGGGGGTGAGGCGATACCCAAGCCGTACTGGGACCTGCAGGAGGTCTTCAGCGAAGCGGAGTCCGACCACCTACCTCCACACAGGCCTTTTGACTGCCAGATCAACCTGGTGCCTGGGGCAACGATACCCCCAGCCAAGCTGTACGCCATGTCAGACCAGGAACTGGAGGATCTGCGCGCTTTCATCGACAAGAACCTCAAGCGGGGGTTCATCAGAGAAAGCAAGGCAGCAGGGGGCAGCCCGGTCTTCTGGGTGGACAAGAAAGACACGCAACAGCGCCGTCTGGTGGTGGATTTTAGACGGCTGAATTCAGTGACAGAGCCAGTGGCTTTCCCCATGCCCAGAGTGGATGATCTTCTGACAGCGGCACGCAGGGGCAAGATTTTCACCAAGCTAGACCTAAGAGGGGCGTACAACTTGATCAGGATCCGGGAGGGCGATGAATGGAAAACCACGATGTTCACGCCTCTGGGCTCTTTTGAATATCTGGTGATGCCCTTCGGGTTGCAAGGGGGCTCAGCCTGCTTCCAGGCCTTCATGCACCACGTCCTGGGGTCCCTCCTCTTCAAGAACTGCTTGGTCTTTCTGGATGACATCCTTATCTATTCCAATGACCCAGTGCAGCATGTGAAGGATGTCAGGGAGGTGTTGCAGCGCCTGAAGGACAACCACCTGTATGTGAAGCTGGAGAAGTGCAAGTTTCACACCAAGGAGGTGGACTTCCTGGGCTACAAGCTGTCAGACAAGGGGCTGGCGATGGACAAGGACAAGGTGCAGACCATCCTGGACTGGCACAGCCCCAGGACGCGCAAAGATGCCCAACGCCTACTAGGCTTCGCTAACTTCTACAGGAAGTTCATCAAGAACTTCTCTCGTGTCACGGCTCCCATCACCGACTGCCTGAGAGGCAAGCAGAAGTTCAGGTGGACACCAGAGGCACAAGCAGCGTTCGAAAGCCTCAAGAGGGTATTCGCTTCAGACCAGCACCTGTTCCACGTGGTGCAGGAGGCGCCCCTACGCCTGGAGACAGATGCTTCTGATAAAGCTGTGGGAGCGATTCTGTTGCAACTGGACGCCAACAGAGAGTGGAGACCCTGTGCCTTCTTCTCCAGGAAGCTGACCCAGCCTGAACGCAACTACACAGTGTTTGATAGGGAACTTCTCGCGATCCACGCTGCGTTCCAGCACTGGCGACACTTCCTGGTGGGCGCCAAGCACCCCATCCAGGTGTGCACAGACCACAAGAACCTGGAGTTCTGGAGAACGGCCAGGGTGCTCAACCAGCGGCAGATACGGTGGGCAGAGTTCTTCTCGAACTTCAACTTCTCCATCCACTACATCCCGGGGGAGCAGAACGTCAGGGCGGATGCCCTCTCCCGCAAGCCAGAGTATATGGAGGAGGAGTTGCCACCAGCACCCAGGCACGTTTTCCCCCCATCTGCATGGTCATGCGGTGCAGCAGTGGTGAGCGAGGCAGAACTCACAGCACTGACGGCAGCGGATGAATTTGCCACCCGCATCTTCAGAGACCTGAGAGGGGGGAGGGAGCAGGCCAAAGACTTTGAGGAAAGGAGGGGTTTGCTTTTTTACAGGGGAGCCCTGTACCTCCCAACCAAACAGCTGAGAGGTAAGGTTCTCAAGCAGATGCACGACAACCCAACGGCGGGTCATTTCGGAAGGGACAAAACCACTCACCTAGTCATGAGACACTTCTGGTGGCCAGGGGTGCGGGAGGATGTTCGGGATTATGTCAGGGGATGTGACACCTGCCAGCGAGCAAAGGTGGTCAGAGCGCCACCAGCAGGTTTGCTGGAGCCATTAGCCACACCGCACAGGCCGTGGGAAGTAGTGTCCATGGACTTCATCACAGACCTGCCGTCGTCCAGGGGCAAGACCGCAGTGTTGGTGGTGGTGGACCTCATGTCCAAAATGTGCCACTTTATACCGTGTGCCAGGGCGGTCTCGGCAGAAGAGACGGCCAAACTGTTTGTGGACCACGTATTCCGACTGCATGGATTGCCTTTAAGAGTTATTTCGGATCGTGGCCGCCAATTTGTTTCCAGGTTCTGGCGACGGCTAATGAACCTCCTGCAGGTGGAGGTCAGCTTGTCGACGGCTCGGCACCCGCAGACCAATGGACAGGCGGAGCGGGTCAACGCCATTCTGCAGCAGTACCTGAGATGTTACGTCAGCCAGAGGCAAACGGACTGGGTGGATCGCCTGCCACTAGCAGAATTTGCCTACAACAATGCGGTGCACGTCTCCACAGGGGTGTCGCCCTTTAAGGCCAACTACGGGCGCGACCTCAGATCTTTCCCGGAGAGGGAGGGGGAGGAGGAGGAAGAGGGCCCACAGGCAGAGGATTGGGCAGAGGACCTGGAGACGGTGCACCAGCAGCTCAGAGAACACTTGGAGAGGGCCAAGGAAGCGTACAAGAAGGGGGCAGATCGCCACAGGCGGCCGGGAGAGGTCATCAGGGTGGGGGACAAGGTTTGGTTATCCTCGGAAGGTCTTCCCACCAGGGGGCGATGCAAAAAGTTAGCACCCAGGAGGCTGGGCCCCTTCACGGTCACGCAACAGGTCAACCCGGTAGCCTTCAGGCTAGCACTGCCGGAGGACATGAGAGTGCACCCAGTGTTTCATAGATCACTGCTGTCGCCGTACAGGGAAAGTACCAGGTTCAGGGACAGCGATCAACCTCCAGAGGGAGGGGGGGAGACGGGAAACGCCCGACAGCTCAATGAGGCAACTGAGATTTTAGACTCAAGGAGAGGGGTGAGAGGGCTGGAGTACCTAATAGCATGGGAGGATACTCCGCCATCCCACAATGAGTGGATACCGGCCACGGAAGTACCTGAGGAATTTTTAGTGGAAGAGTTCCACGCCCTGTTCCCCCACAGGCCCAAGCCCTGGCACATGGAAAGGGAGGGAGAGGGGGAGGAGCAGGAGGAAGGGATAGCAGGCAGCAGCTCCCCATGGAGATGGGAAGCGGAATTTGAGGACACGGAAGAAGAGGTGTGGGTTTCACCGAGGTCGACGACGTCAGAGGCAGGAGAGGACTGGCAGAACATTTTTACTCCCACCAGCTCTGATGCCACTGACTTCTTGGGATTTCCGTCTTCTCAGGGGGAAGGAGAGAGATCGCAGGATTGGGGGGAAATTTTCACACCCACAGGCTCGGATGCCACTGACTTCTTGGGATTTCACTCGTCCCCAGCAAGCAGAGAGCCACTAGGGAGGGGGAGAGAGGAGCCTGGGAGGGGGGTGGATGTGAGGGACGAGGGATACAGGGAAGTCCCTCCCATCTTAAGTTCCAGCCCATCACCAAGCGCTGGAGAGAGTAAGGAGAGCTCTGCCTCCAGCGGAGAGTCAGGAAGTGGTGTCCGAGGCTCAGGCAGGGTTGTGGAGCCCATGCCTCAGGTGGGACAGGAAGTTGGACGCCCGGGGGGGAGGCCAATCCCCCCAACTCCCGAATTGCGACGCAAACGTAGGGGGAAGAGGTTGGGTCTGCCAAAGTTGTGGTGCTGGAAGAAAACGCGCCAATCGCCATTCGGGAGTTCTGACACCTCACCTTAAGGATGCATTTTTATTGCTCTGAACACTGTAAATAATCAGCACTTAATAAAAGCCTTAAAAGACCATGCTGGAGTCGTTACTCTAGAGTAGCCATACCAGGGCCTCTGACACCACCGTTTAAAGACTCTTGTGCTCACAGCTTGGTTTGCAAGCATGCTGTTAAATTCTTAATCCTCATCATTAGTACTGACTGAGACAGATGTATTTTCTCCAAGTGCCAAAACAGATCAATTCACATGTCTTCTGTGCAGTAACTTGCCTGCAACGACAACAAATAATAGAGTTGGAGGCATGGGCGTACCCAGGATCAAAACTAGGGGGGGGCAAGGGGAGGGGCCAAGGCACGGAAGGGGAGGGGCCACAAAGTGGGCGGGAACAGCGAACTCGCGCTCCGCCAGGCTGTGCCCCTCCCTAGAAGCAGGGCTGGTGGGCGGAGGCGGAGCCCAGCCCAGCGGAGCGCGAGTTCAGCGTTCCCGCCCGCCGCGCCGCGCTCCCTGGTTCCCCGCCGCGCTTGGCCTTGCCTGAGGGCGCGCCGGGGAGCTGGAGGGAGGGTGCGGCGCGGTGCGGCGGGAATGGCGAACTCGCGCTCCGCCGGGCTGTGCTCCGCCTCTGCCCACCAGCCCTGCTTCTAGAGTAGGGCAGCTGCCCTAACTTGCCGAATGGTGGGTACGCCCTTGGTTGGAGGGTTTTTTTATTCTAAACCCTCTGCTCAGTGCGGCCATTAATAATACTTAACATTTGTCTAGTGCTTTCAAGAATTCAATGCACTCCACATGCATTATCTATTGGTAATCCTTCCAGCAACCCTGAAAGGTCAGTCAGTGTCCTGAGCCCCTAGCCTACCAGGTGGCAAGTCGGTATGTCAAGTCCCCAGTGCAGGGTCAGTCCACATGTCCAAAGTCCTGCAGTCCGTAGAGTTTCCAAACTGAGGTCCCTCAGCACGGGCTGTTGAGCAGACACAGCACCTCAGCTCTGCTTCCCTTTTGTACTTTGCCTGCTGATTGCCGTACCTGGGCTTGATGATACACGTGACCCTCACCTCCTCCAAGGCTACTCTAGCTGAGGAATCACACATGTCCTCCCAGAGCGAGTGAGTCCCACCTGGCCAGCTAGAGAGCTGGGCTGTGGCCCTTGCCTGCCTCACAGCTTCCTGGAGCACCCCACCCACTACTCCCTACATCTCAGACCCCACCGTGTCTGTGGGGGCAGGGGCCCCTCTGGCTCCTGTGATGGGTCCTGCTGCTCTGGTTCCTGTGCACTGACTCCCCCCCCATCCCGTTAATCATCTTCCATCAATCTGTGAGTACTTCCTACACAAACCTCTCCTTCCCCAGCTTGCCCCGGTGTGTCCTAGTCCCAGCTACACCCCTCAGTGGGATCCTCTTCCTCCTCCCCATTGTCCTGCCAGTTCATGACAGTCAGTATTATTATCCCCCATGTTCCAGATGTGGAAAATGAGCCTCGCCTAAGGCCAGGTAGTGAATTCATGGCAGAATTAAGATTCACTGAGGTCTTCTTGATTCATAGCCCAGACTCTTAGTAGGAACTCTGTTCCACATCTCTCTGGAAACTCAAATGTATGCACATTTAACATGTGAACATTAAGTACAATTCGGTACTGTATATAAAACATAAATCCGCTAGTGCCTCTTACCTAATAACCTACTGCATTCAGAACCCTAAAGTGGAGAAGAGAGAGAGTTCTAGGCTAAAAAGAGCAGAAGAAAAAAGATGGTAAGGGAGTGTGTCAATTTGGCATGGGATTCTGGAAGACGAGGAAGGGGTGAACAGCTTACTTATCCAGGGCTTAGATGAACTGCTGCAGCTGTAGATGGATGTGTGTATGTGTCTGTTGATGCCAGCACTAAGTGCCCAGGCCAAAGATCCTATGCCTCCGGTTCTTGCATTATTTCAGCTCAGAGTCACGAGCCCTGACATTTAGTTGTTCTGAGTAAGGTCGCAGTGAGAGGAAGAGCCAGGCAACAGAATACCCAAAGCTCAGAGCTTCCTAGTTCGGTGCCCTGTGCCAAGATGCTCCTTGCAGTGAGTGAGTGTTGTATGTGTGGGAAGAATCCGCCTGCCTTTGCCAGAGTCTGCCCCCTGTTTGCTTCCTTGCAAGCTAATACCACTAGCAGCAAGTTACTACTGTGGGGTCTTTGGGTTGGCAGTCTTGGGGGGGCAGACCTGCTCCCCACATCTGGCCCTAATAGTGATGCTAGTTAGACATGTCAACAAGGGTGGGGAAGAGTTGATTGAACATGCATAACAAGTAAATTAAACAAGCCACTTTTATAAATAATTTGTAGTGATCTCAGCAAATGCATCTTATTCAGTCATATGAACACAAAATGAGCAAAGAGAAATACAGACACCGCAAGTGGTTCTAGGCCATGCTGACAACTAAACAGCAGCACTTTAAATATGTTCATTTGACTAGCTGAGCAGAAGGTAGGCAGGAGAAGACTGGGCTGGATCTCTAAGGCTTCCCATTTTCTTCTGTCCTTGGCGTTCTCTCCCCATATTGCTGCTGCACGAGTTAACCTACCCATGCAAAATGGCACACGTGCAAATGCTGGCATGCACAGAGTGTCTACGAGAACCCAGCCCTCTAACCATCTGCTCTTCTATATAAATAAGTAGAAGGCTGAACAATCTCAGCACAGAGTCACCTGCCAAAGAGGGAGCTGGGATGGGAGGGAGAAGCGACGCCACAAATAATAGCAGAGAATGTTTGCCTGCAAGCAACCAAGGCACAGGCAGGGGCAATTTGTTCTATTCGTGAAAGTGCTATCAGGTTTGGTGACAGAGGGATGGAAAGGGTACCTGCAGACTTTTTAAGCACAGGCCATGGTTAAAGTCCAACTTCATCAGGCAGCCTGGGAAGGAAAAGCAGATAAAATGGGACTGGGCAGTAGGACTAGGAGGCAGTTCAAAGTGTGGTGCCTCTTGTTTTCTCCTCCTGACTATGGAATGAATGGTTTAAGTTGTGGGGGTGAGGTGATGATGCCCTGCTCATCCTATTTTAGGGGCTGTAGCTATGAAGGTGCACAATCTCTTCTGGTTTGATCCTTGATGGACAACGCGTGGTAGTAGTCTATCTTATCTTTCAATGCAGGCACCTAAAGACACAAGCTACATTGGGCAGGGTCCAGCCAAAGCTGAACACTTTGAGCTCCATTTATTTCAATGGGAGAATTAAGCAGGTGCTTAAATCTCTCATCTTTATAACAATGTGACATGCAAATAATTAACTTTGGCTGGATTGTACTCTGTCTTTATGTATTCCCCCACCACCACCTCAACAACCTGTGATGTATTTTCATCCATCAGCAAAGATAAATGATGTTCTTATCTCTGTGTCATCATTGCCTACCACAGCAGATTCGCAAGTAAACCAGTTTATGACTTACCAAACTTCTAGTCTATCTCTATGCTAGGAAGGTAGAATATCATGGGAAGAGCTTTTAAAAGGTGGCATTTTGGAAGGGCACATTTAAAAGGTTTTACAGGCTATATTTCCATGCTTTTCTTTGCTGTAAGTTACATCTGTGCTGGGGTTCTCTAATCAAAGCGTACTTGCCCCCACCCCGACCCCACTTGGGCCTTCACTTCCAGGATTCCAACAAAAAAAGTTTGCCAACAGTTTCAGATATAATGAAAACAAGGCTATCTACAAATGTTGCACCAAGGTGAGTGAGAGACAAATATTGTTGTCTCTTTAACTTGGATTTTGACTGTGCCTGGGGGCATGTTCTCTAGAACTGTGAAGTCCTCACAACTAGATGGTGGGAAATTTATTGTGGCAGCCAGGCTATTTGTGAGCCATTTAGACTGGGCAGCAAAATGCACTTTCAGTCTCTGCACTACTAGTGTTTGGAGACTTGAGTTGGCCCCTCAAGATTGGAGATAGTGACCACCCCCAGTTTACGGCAATGTTTATATGAGTAAATCTTCTTTTATTTTTCTGTTCATTCCCCCATCCCCCTTCATTATTCTCTAGATGACCAGGGTAAAATGCTGATTGACTTATTCCTTCTGGAGAAAGCTCCAAGATCCTAATTACAGTATAACCTGATAAATTGCCTGCATCCACTTGAGAATTGAGTTCCTCCCAGTCATTAACAGCCTTTATCTTGGACAGCCTTTATCTTGGAAAAATCGCTTAGCCTCAAGCCTGACTTAATGCTTACAGATGACAAGTGGGCCTGCTTCCTTCTCTTTCCAGCCCCTAAGCTTGTAACAGGAGCTTTGTGGGGCTGTCCAGTCTTTCTGCAGGAGAATAAAGTTTTCTGGGCTAAGGTCAGGGTCAACTACCATAAGCATTCCCTACTTCTTGAAAGCTCACAGATTCTTGTCAGCTTGGGATTATTGTTAGGGTGTGTGTGTTAATTTATCATTAAAAAATACTTTGATTTACAAGCATGTACTCCTGTGGATATAGGAAGTTCCCTGAACTATAATTTTTGAATGGCCTTGTGCTTCTAAACAGATCGGTGCTCCATCATATTAATTCGAGGCACTGTCCAGTGCAAAGGGCTCCAGTTTTTGTCTTTAAAAAAAAAGTAGTTCTTTTCCTTCTTTCCTTGCCACCTTCTGGTTTTCACTAATGCCTTGCTAAAACATGTATTAAGTGGTGGCTTATTTTTCCTCTCTGCTACTTAATATGGAAATTATCAGGGTATAAAAATTGCCTGTAAGATTTTATGCATTCCTGATCAAGAATCTTTAAGTATATGAGCATGGAAGGAGTCCAAGGTGATGAAGCATCTCAACACTGCAGCAAGGTAAAGAGATAAACGGAGAGCTGACTTAAGCCCCTTTGGAAAGACCAAAGTTGTCAGCTTCCCTGCTGATATTTAACAACTTCATTTTCTAAGTAAAAACCCCCAATAAACAAAAAAACAGCAACCAGGGATGAATTACAGCTTGCACGAACTAGCAGGGACAGACATGTATAGTAACCATTTTTTTCTGGGGCCTCACACATTTCAAAGCTAATATTCCCCATCGCTAGTACTCAACAGACACATTTAGCAAAACATATGGAGGTGGATTCCATCCCTCCTACCCTAAACGGTGAAATCTGCTTCACAAGAAAACACATGGCTGAGTGTGGCATATTGCCCCTAGCAGAAGCATGATTCATATGGTCACTGGAACCTGGACTCTGCCCCCGGCCTATTTGATTATGAACATAATTATAAAGAAGTGCGTGTGTATAAAAAGGAGGAATGGTTTACGGAAGAGATTGTAAATCGTACCTCAGTTGAAAACAAAATGAGTAATTCTGGAACCGAATTCTCCTATCCCTTAATTATGCATGAACTTTGCAAACTCCGTTTAATTAGAGGTTCTACACACACTGGGATTGCTTCCTATTGTTTGCAGCCTTCCTGAGCTCAAAGCTAAGACATGACTCTTTTCTACTGGCTCTCCTGCTGCTAGGTTGCATCCATCAATCTCAACAGAGTGACAGGTGCCTGGTGCAGCAGCAACGCTAAGTATTCAGTTCAGACTAGAATACCCAGAAATGTGTTAGTGTCTGATGAGCAGGAAAGGTGAATGGATATTACAAAAAGGGAAGAGAAAGATGTACATGTATCCTTACACACACTTTTTTCTGCACAGTCCTATAATTTTTCAGTCTCTGGGAACCCATTAAGGGTCGTTCCTTGACTGAAAGCACATAGCTCATTATTATTGCTTTGGTCATAAAAATGACTCAAGATGACTCAAAATGACTTGCAAAAGAAATACTAAAATCAATTACAGCAAACACAATACAGTGGTGCCTCGGTTTACGAACTTAATCCATTCTGGAAGTCCGTTCTTAAACCAAAGCTGTTCTTAAACCAAGGCATGCTTTCCCTAATGAGGCCTCCCGCCACCGGTACCCTTCCACCATTTGGCTTCCGTTCATAGAGCAAGGTAAAGTTTGCTAACTACTTCCGGTTTTGTGGAGTTCTTATACCGACTAGTTTATAAACAGGGCTGTTCTTAAACCAAGGTACCACTGCACATACCCTGTTTCTCATATTTTAAGACATACCCATAAAATAAGCCATAGCAGGATTTTTAAGCATTCAAGGAATATAAGCCATACCCCGAAAATAAGACATAGTGATAGGCGCAGCAGCAATGCTGGCCGTGGCAGGAGGAGGAGGAAAAAAATAAAACATCCCTTGAAAATAAGCCATAGTGTGTTTTTTTGAGGAAAAAATAAATATAAGACGTGTCTTATAATATGAGAAACACGGTAAATACAAAACAAGCAAACAAACAAACAAATGCATCCATACAAATAAAAGACACACCAAGCATGTGTTAATTAACCTTTTGCTCTGTGGACACATGTCGGAAAGTTGCTGTTGGCCACAGCATCCCAACAAATGGAAATTGAGTAAATAGATGTGTGTGCATCATCATAGATAATTATTTGCCTCAAGTTTCACACATGGAAAGACATTTCCTTGTAGCAACTTCAGAATGCATGAAATGGCTCCTCAGTTAAGACCCTCTTCTGACATTCTCTTTCCAAAGTGAAAAGAACAGCAGTATCTACCCCTTCAGCACCCCCCCAAAAAAGGAATCACATTAGGTCTCAAATAAATAATCTAATTAGGATAACCCAAAGTAGATTCCAAATGCTTCTAAATGCATATCTGGCAATATCTGGCAAATCTTGTAAAGGTAAAGGTACCCCTGACCGTTAGGTCCAGTCGTGGACGACTCTGGGGTTGCGTGCTTATCTCGTTCTATAGGCTGAGGGGACCGGTGTTTGTCCACAGACACGGAAATGCCATGAAAATCTTGTGGTCTCATTAAAAAAAGCACAAGTTTTGTGAACAACTTTGGGTGCCATTTTCTTTATTATACAAAGCAACAATATAATGTGGATGTAAATAAAAGGCATCATCTTGAAGCATTAAGAGCCCTGATTAATGATTTAACATGCATTTATTTATAATTATGTATAATTATTGTTTAAATATTGTACTTTTGAGATGTTTTTGTATAATAAAAAACCCCCAAAGCATTAAAAGGTAAATAATTATTTAGTTAAGATCACTAAAGAAAGGATTATCATAGCTTCAAACCACTCAGAGTAGACAAATGTTAATCAGTCCATCAGTAGTACTAGCAACAGCTAGTATGTCCTGGCATTCATGATGGAGACCTGAGCAATTCAGCCCTTGATACTGATAGGCAGTAATTCATTAATGAGATGTGCCTATCTCATTCTTGTGTGCAAATGTAAGAGACTGACTTCCAAAGCAATCTATATTGGAAGATCCCTTGCAAAAATAATGTGGTGGTTTTTCTCAAATAGTTGCCTGGCAACCAACCAAAGGGCGCATAGAATGAGACTGCAGATGAGCCTAAGGAGATAAGGGTTCCTATCAGTGTCACAGTGGAGAGAGCTTGTCTTCAATATGAGCTGGCTGGCAGGACTGGTATTATCTTTGACCTAGTTCTGAAAAACAAGCAATGAACAAATAGCTGAGATGATAAACTTGTGTTTCAGTTGTACCACTTGAGATTTAAGGGAGAAGAGGTCATATGGCTGAATGCTCCTCCAATCAACAAAAGCGCCTTGAACATAGAAAAATAGATGTCAGGAAGACAGGTTTTAGCATAGTTCTGTCTAATATTAGGGTTGAGTTTTCAACCACTATCATGGGCGTAGGCAGGGGGGCAGGAGGGGGCAGCTGCCCCCCCCCTAGAAGCAAAAAATTAATGTATTTTACAGACCATAACCAGCACTTTTCCCCTCCAAAAACTGAAGTGGAAAGGGCTTTGCTTTAGCAAGAGCAGCTAAGTCTCCGCTTGCTGGGGGGGGGGACACAGCAGTAACAAAAACACATCAAATAAATAAAGCAAAGTGGCTACCAGTAGTTAAGCAGTTAAGACAATGGCGCATATATCCCCAGGCAAGATTCGATAGCTGACCATTTCACCCTATTGTTCTTAAGTGGGAGTTGTTAATGAGCATTCAGGAGCATTAAGAGTTCTATTGGCGATTTAATGAGGGTGCAGACTCAGAGGATTCAATTTGACTAAGGTGGCTCTGCAAGGCTAAAAAGAAGTGAATAAGAAAGGGGGGGCTGTAGCTTTGACAGACAGTGATGTTTATAAAAAGCATTGGTGTTCCAGTCTGCCCCTCCTCCTGCATCTGTATACTGTAAATCAGGGGTGGCCACCTCCCAAGAGACTCTGATCTACTCAGAGTTTAAAACTGGGGGTGATCTACCCTCTTTTGGGGGGTTCAGGTCAAAGCTGTTGAGTTTTTTTTAAAGGAAGGGAAGCCCTGTTTTGGGGGGTTTAGGTCAAACTTGTTGAGCTTCTTTTAGGAGGGAGGGAGGCCCATTTTTGTTTAGGGCTTCAGGTCATAGTTCAACTTTTTTGAGGGAGGAGGAAAATTTTGGGTGAGCTTTTTTTAGGGGTGCCAGTGACCTACCAGTGATCTACCACAGACATCCAGTGATCTACTGGTAGATCACAATCTACCTGTTGGACGTGCCTGCTGTAAATCAAGCAGAGAGAAAGCTGCTTACAAGGCTCCTGTACATGCAGAGTTCCAGCATCACAGCGTCACCCAGAGGCACCCACAAATATGAGTTATCCCTCTCTCTATTTCTTCCTTCCTTCCCTCCCTCTTCCATCCTTAATAAAATATGGGGGGGCAGATAAGCCCCACATAGAAAGCCCATCAACATGGGGGGATGACTCTTTCAAATACGGTATTTACCAGTAATTGGGGGGGGGGGAGAGGCACCTAGGCCTCTAGGAGTTGGCTGCTATGCCTAGGAGTAGGACAATTCAAGAAAGCAGAACGATGCATATGGTGTGGTAATATATCAATAGAATCGTAGAATTGTAGTCGGAAGGGACCACAAGGGTCATCTAGTCCAACCTGCTGCAATGCAGGATTTTTTTCCTAAGGTGGGGCTTGAACCATGGTTGAAATATTATGCTGATATGCAGCAACGCCTCGGAGCCGTCGTGGCTGCGGCCGTGTCTTGCCTCGCCCTCGCCCACCCTTCCACCCCCTCTCGCCTGCCCGACCCTCCTGTCCTCTTGCTGCAGAGTTCCAGCATCACAGCGTCATCCAGAGGCACCCACAAATATGAGTTATCTCTCTCTCTATTTCTTCCTTCCTTCCCTCCCTCTTCCATCCTTAATAAAATACGGGGGGGGGCAGATAAGCCCCACATAGAAAGCCCATCAACATGGGGGGATGACTCTTTCAAATATGGTATTTACCAGGAATTTTGGGGGGGGCACCTAGGCCTCTAGGAGTTGGATGCTATGCCTAGGAGTAGGACAATTCAAGAAAGCAGAATGATGCATATGCTATGGTAATACACCAATAGAATAATAGAATTGTAGTCGGAAGGGACCACAAGGGTCATCTAGTCCAACCCCCTGCAATGCAGGATTTTTTTCCTAAGGTGGGGCTTGAACCATGGTTGAAATATTATGCTGATATGCAGCAACGCCTCGGAGCCGTCGTGGCTGCGGCCGTGTCTTGCCTCGCCCTCGCCCGCCCTGCCACCCCCTCTCGCCTGCCCGACCCTCCCGTCCTCTCCAGCCAAGCAGGGTAGCCGCCAACGCTGCCAGCCCCAGAAGCACAAGGTGGCCGCTGCTGCCACCGCCACGATGTCATCAGGCCCGCTGGCCCTTTAGCCCCGCCCACTTCGTGGCCCCTCCCTTCCGTGCCTTGGCCCCGCCCCTGAACGAGTATGGCTTGCCCCCCCCCTAGTTTTGATCCTGGCTACGCCCCTGACCACTATTCTCATGATGTGAATTTGGGAGGGATTTCATTTATTTTTGAGAATGAGATGAGGCCTTTGCTCTGATCCAGTATGGCTCTTCTTATGTAGAGAATACATACATGGAGAATAGTGATAATGGGTGGATCTCCAACATTCATCATACTCAAAGTAGCCCCGTGAAATAAACGGACTTAAATCCATAGATATCCTATCAGTGAATTTGCTCTAGTAGCCCAAGAAGCAAGTGAGATGGATCCTTTCAAGTCCCATATATGGTCCATAAAATGTGCACCTATCAAATCCATAACCAATCAGATGGAATTTCCCTTTTGTTCTGTCTGTCTTCTTTTTATCTAGATACAGGTAGGTAGCCGTGTTGGTCTGCTGTAGTTGAAACAAAATAAAAAAATTCCTTCCAGTAGCACCTTAGAGACCAACTAAGTTTGTCATTGGTATGAGCTTTCATGTGCATGCACACTTCTTCAGATACTTCAGGTACTTCTTTAGATACTTCAGATCCTTCAGGTATCTGAAGAAGTGTGCATGCACACGAAAGCTCATACCAATGACAAACTTAGTTGGTCTCTAAGGTGCTACTGGAAGGAATTTTTAAATTTTGTTTCTCTTTATTTGCACATCATGCTGATATCCTTGTTAAATTTTCAGTAATCCCCTGTTGAATAACTGGCAATAGATTAAGCCTCCTTTGTACTTATGCCTGTTTTTGTTCCGGCTAACACAATGGAGCCCTGGATGCTGATTAGGGCCTCTAGGATTCTTATTAGCACAGCTATGAAGTAACCATGATAACAAGCATAGTCGTCATGACCTCTTAATTGGAAAGGGAAAACAGCCTGAAGCAAGAGACCTTTTTTGTCTTTAGACACGTGTTTGTCCTCTGGCAAGACCATAGCTGAATACAAAAAAGGAAAACAAAGTCTGAGCAAAGAATGTTGATTTGTTTTGGTTTTCTGAGACATTTGCTCAGTGTTTGCACCCTAGTTTCACTGTTCTAGAAGTTCTTATTTTATCTCATTTTTAAAAGGGAAGTTGGGCAGATGTTCCCTTGACAAAAAGTGGCAAATCAAAAAAATCACATATATATTAAATTCTTTACTAGGGGGTGGGGCATCCCGCATCATTATTCTGAAATGGTACAGTCCCAAGAAGGTTGTGCCACATGTTTTTCCAAGCAGACTCAGTTGCCAGTTTCCCTCTTCCAACCTATTTTACCAGGCTGCTGGGGGAAAACCACAAAGGACTGTAAACAACAATGTCATATAACAAAACTACTAAATGAACACATAGTTTTACCAACAACAGCTTAACATGATATTACATTGTTGTTGTTGTTGTTGTTGCCGCCAGGGGGGGGCACAATCAAGAGCTCTGGAGTTACTGAAAACAATTTCCAGAGAGGAAACAGCAAAAAAAAACCCAAACAATTCAAAGGGTTTCAGTACCATGGACAGGGAAGGAGTACAGAATCAGTAAAATCACCTCTTGCTCTTGAGGAGGTGGTGTGGTTATCATAACCTCATAAATACAAGGGACACAATTCAGGGAAATGCCTTGCAAGCCATGTCGACTTGCAAGCAATGGGGTGATAACTGGACAGAATGTGGAGTCCCATTGATTTGAATAGGACTTGCTACTTGGGTGGCTCATTGTAATCCTATGCACATGCCATGCCCAGGTATGAAGTTTGACTGAGTTCAGCAAGACTTATTTATGCATTTAACAAAATTATATATCCTGCTTGATTGTAGTAAAACCTCTAAACCAGGCATCCCCAACCTGTGAGCCAGTGTGGTGTAGTGGTTAAGAGTGGTAGACTCGTAATCTGGGGAACTGGGTTCACGTCTCCGCTCCTCCACATGCAGCTGCTGGGTGACCTTGGACTAGTCACACTTCTTTGAAGTCTCTCTGCCCCACTCACCTCACAGAGTGTTTGTTGTGGAGGAGGAAGGGAAAGGAGAATGTTAGCCACTTTGAGACTCTTTCAGGTAGTGGTAAAGCGGGATATCAAATCCAAACTCCTCCTCCTCCTCCTCCTCCTCCTCCTCCTCCTCTTCTTCTTCTTCTTCTTCTTCTTCTTCCCTCCAGATGTTTTGGCCTACAACTCCCATGACCCCTAGCTAACAGGACCAGTGGTCAGGGATGATGGGAATTGTAGTCCAAAACATCTGGTGGGGGCGAAGGTTGGGATGTCTGCTCTAAGATACAAGAGTGAAACAATATCTGTGGTGTGTATCTAGATAAACTTTTCACCATGACACAAAGCATGATGCACACAATTGACAATATCAGCTTCCCATCATTGCAATTAGAGATTGTGGTTTTTGTACCAATTTGGCTTGAATGGAAGCTACTGTGCTAGAACAAAAGCAGCTTGAAGGGGTGATTTCTATCGGGACTCTGTGAACACGAGAAGAGGTCTGCTGGATCAGGCCAAATCCAGCATCCTGATTTCAGGACCGGCCACGAGCCCAAGAGAATCCCACAAGCAAGACCTGAGTGCAGCAGCAGCTTTGTCATATATGGCCCCCAACAACTGGCATTCGGGGGCCTACTTCCTCTGACAGAGTTAAATCTTATCCATCCACAGCTAGTAGCCATTGATAGCCCAGAGGTGGTTTTAGGGTACCACAACTGGTTATGTGCTCTGCTGCAGGGGGTGCCACGACAATGCTGTAGAATGGAGCACAAGAGGCAGGGGGTGCCAAATTTTAGCGTCATATACGGCACCACTGAAATTTGAGAGCCCAAAGTCTGACACTGGATAGCTTCATCCTCTGTGAATGTGTCTAATTATCTTTTAAAGAGAATTAGACACATTCACATTGGGGGCCAACACTATAGCATATGGGAGAAAACTCCACAGTTTTAACAATGTGCCGTAAAAGAAAAGTACTTTGTTTTGTATGTACCACAGTCCTAATCATAATCTCTCTCTCTCTCTCTCTCTCTCTCTCTCTCTCTCTCACACACACACACACACACACCCTCTCACATATCTGTTATTTAGCAGGGGAAACAAGTTAAATACAATCACACGTTTAATGCCACACCATCAATTGTAGAAGCTAGAAACTTGCTGGTGCTGTGTAACTCAATTCCAAACTAAGTCCCGCTACAGAAATGTAATGACTGTGTATCTTTCCTGTCAAACTCCAGATGTATTCTGGGTGTTCATTTCTTTACTTACAAAAATTGACTGTTTTCCTCCCCCTCCCCCCATTTCCATAAAATGTTTGGGTTTGTTTTTAAAGGAAAGCAGATACTTTGAATGCTGATTTCAGTGCTCACAGCTGTGAAAACTGCAGAATACACACAGCCCCAAACCTAGAACTGACCCATATTATTTTGAGCCAGTACCAATGGTAAATGGGGAAGGGAATATTTCCTGTCTCTTGGCCCCAAGCATTATTTCGTCTCCTCTGAAACAATCTCTAATGAAGGTTTGGTGCTGGCAGGGAAGGAAAGGTTACAGATAGAGAATTCTGCCATCAAACCAAATCCTCTCCTCTCCCTCTCTGCCGAGGATGCTGATAGGGTGAGTCACTGAATCTGAATCTGTCTCTGGGTGCTACTTCAATGCAGCAGCCTTTCGGGAAAAGACTTCTTCTGCCCTCTCCAGCAGGGCTGTGTGATATCCAAGCCTGCCCACCAGTAGTTTTACTAAATAATTCATTATGCTCCCATGATAACTGAAGTATAAGGAGGGGCTTGATTTAATTTACTGCCTGCTTCAAGCCAATCGGGCAGTAAGGCTGCAGTAGAACCGGGCGACAGCGAACCCTGCTTGTATGCTGTGAATGTGAAAGAGAAGCAGTTCCGTGTGCAGGTTAAGGGGAAAGGCTTGGATCCAGGGGGGCCATTGGATTAAGAGACTGGCCAGAAGGTAAGATTCAAGTGCTGCTCTGGATTGCCCAGAGGATTAAGCAGCACAATGCAGACCTTGTGTGTAAGAATTCTCCTTACCTAAAGAGCTATTTTCTGATTTATGGGGGAGGGAGCCATGGGTGTGTGGAAGCCTAACGCATGCATCTGGCATGTAGGCTTGCACTGCTTTTGTGTCTTTTGTCTGCATGCACCCGCTGTCAATATCTGTAACCGAATACCGGTAGCTGTCGTACAAATAGCTGTTTCCATTGTGTTCTGTACACTACATAATCAGTGGCACATTGCATTTGTGTCTGTAAAATCAAAGGAACAAAAACCAATTAAGAAAGGACACACAGACCAGCCCTTGGGGGGCTAATGGAATCAGAAGGCACCCGGTAGTATTGTAATTATTCTTTTTAAAGTGGTACGCATCTTTGAAATCTCGAATGGCTTCCATCTGAAGTGTGAGACAAACCTCCCTCTGGAGGCATGACTGTACAAGCAGAGGCATAGAATAAATTAAGAAAAGGGGGTAAAGGGAAGTGGTTTAAAGAAAGAAACTGAGAGGGACTGAAAAGAGAGGAGGACCAGAAAAGGAGCAAGAGAAGAAAGGTGTTTCTCTCCCCCCCTTTAAACCTTTCTGAAGTTGTAGGTATCTTAAAATCATGAATCAAATATTTCTGCCCCCATCCTAAGCATATGTACTCAGAAGTCAGTACAATGGGTTTCAAGTGGATGCAGAACACAAGCACATGCATGTTTGTTTCCATTCTATTCACACTCCTGAGAAAGTGTGCACAGGATTGGAGCCTTACATCTAGTATGTGGCATGTGCTTGGGATGAGTACAGATTTGCATGTGACAAGACCAAAGGCATTATTTATTTATTCCTTACAAGTGCTATCTTCCAGTGTTGATGCAAATTCCTGAAGAGCATTTTGTAGCCATCAGTCGGTTGTAGCAAAAAAGAGTTCTATGGCAACTTGAAGATCAACAACTATATGGTGGCATAGGCAAGAGCCTACCTGTAGCACCCTGACCCTTACGCAGCTGCCTGCAACCTTCACAGGTACCACAAAGCATATAGAGAGGCACAGGGCACCTGATGGCACATCACAGGGAGGGAAATAGAGGAAATGCCCCACCAAAGCAGGGAATAAAAGTGGGCACGTATTTGCATACAATTTGCATTGGTTAATGTATAAATGCAAATTTAGAAATAATTCACATAGTTACCTAGGATCGCAAGACAACTGACCATAGTGGGGAAGGCTGGGACCAGGTGACCTGTGCTGGTGGGCAGGTTCAAAGCTACTTCTGCTCTCCCTTCTTTTGGTTTCTAATCTCTAAAGCAGACTTGGATCAGACAGCCCTTCAGATAGAGGGTGGTCCTCTCAGGAGAATGCATAGTCACCCTAGAAAAATCACATGATTTAAACATTGATGCAAGGTGCTTTTTTCAGCAACAGGACAGCTCTATTCCCCTTATATATAGGCCTGTGTATGGGGTAGTTCTCCTACCACATCTAGGAGAAACTAGGAGATACTTGGCATGGTAAGGGCATAAGAAGATCTGGGAAAAGTTATCACCTTATAACACTACATGGGGAGGAGGGGGGGTTGTTGAGTGGTTTTTGTTTTTATTGTGATATTTTGTGTTCTTATAATGTGATTTTATGTTGTGAACTGCCCTGAGACCTGTGGGTATAGGGCGGTATACAAATTTAATAAATTACTACTACTTCTACGGGTCACCCAGTAATATTGATTAGCAGTAGGTCTGGGACATATAGAAGAAACTTACCTTGGCTTGCAAACTTCAGTGCTGCAAACAGTGGTGATAGCCATTAGTTCTGTAGGCTTTTGGAAAAAGATTAGAGAAATTGGACACTGGCTAGGTGCATTAAGAGCTATCAGCCACGGAAACTAAATGCAGCTTCCACCCTCACAAGCAACATGCCTCTGAATACCAGATCCTGCAGACCAGCAACATGTTGCCTTCACACTCCACTTGTGAGCTTCCCAAAGGCATCGTTGGAAACAGTGGGATGCATGGATTTTTGGCTAATTCAACAGGTATCTTTGTATGGTCTCAGATTTGCCCTTATATCCATCCTGGATCTCAAATAAGCTAATGATTCAAATAAGCTTGGTCAATGGCCAGGGATAGTGGGAGTTGCAAACCCTGCATAGTTTTGGTGGGGAAGCACAGATACTTCCATGTTCCCACTACACCTACAATATAACACAGTGATGGTGAACCTATGACATGCATGTCAGACGTGACACGGAGAGCCCTCACTGCTGGCACATGCCCCATCGGCCCATTCGCGCTGATGATGTTGTTGTTTTTCCCCCATTTGTTCTCCCGCTCCTCCTACAGCTTGTCTCCACTACAGCTTGTCTCTGCTGTTGCTGGTAGCCAGAGATTGGTTTTTTAACCCTTTCTGGTGCTTTGGCAGACAATGATTGGGTGTAACAGCGTTCGTTTTTTAACCCGTTCTGTGCTGGGTTTTTTGGTGCTTTGGCAGACTATGTCGTGCTGCGTGTTAGTTCCAGTGAAGGTATCATTCATCATTTATTTCTGTTCTCTTTCCCCAAAAAATGCAGCAGCTTTGGAGCATCCCCCCCAAAAAGCAAAGCAACTTGGTTAAATAATTATTTTTTGGTTTATTAAATACAGTTATATATTACAATTATACATTTTTGTTATTTAAACTATAAATTTAAACTCCTGCCAACCTAGCAGTTCGAAAGCACGTCAAAATGCAAGTAGATAAATAGGAACCGCTACAGCGGGAAGGTAAACGGCGTTTCCATGTGCTGCTCTGGTTTGCCAGAAGCGGCTTTGTCATGCTGGCCACATGACCTGGAAGCTATACGCCGGCTCCCTCGGCCAATAATGCGAGATGAGCGTGCAACCCCAGAGTCGGTCACGACTGGACCTAATGGTCAGGGGTCCCTTTACCTTTACCTTAAACTATAAATATCATGAAATTATGGTGTGTGTTTTTTCTTAAAGTGACACACCACCCGATTTATGCTCGGTTTTTTGGCGAATTTTGACACACCAAGCTCAAAAGGTTGCCCATCACTGATATAACATGTAATGCATCTGTATGTACAGACAATGCACACAGTTCCTAAAAGAAGGTGGGGAGGGAGATGTTGGAGATTAGCATATATGGCCCTGAAATACATTGGCATGTATCACCCTGTCACTCAGTCTTTGTCACCTTGTTTTTGATGTTTGCATGGAACATCAGGAAGAACTTTCTGACAGTAAGAGCTCCTCGACAGTGGAATGAATGGACTCCCTCGAGAGGTTGGGCTCTCCTCCCTTGGAGGTTTTTTAGCAGAGGTTGGGTGGTCACCTGTCATGGATGCTTTAGTTGAGATTCCTGCTTTGCAGGGGGTTGTACCAGATGTTCCACGGGGTCCCTTCCAACTCTACAGTTCTGTTATTCTATGATCTATATATACATATGCGTAACATGTTATATTGTAGGTCAGATGGCAACACATAAGCCTAAAACCCACCTGGAAGCTGTGCACTCTAGAAGGCATGATAGCAACCCATTTCACATTTCCCATCCATGCCTAAACTTTACATGAGAGTAGGAAGTGGATCTCCACTATGGTGCCTCCGTTTATAATTACAGGTAGGTAGCTGTGTTGGTCTGAGTCAAAACAAAATAAAAAAAATTCCTTCAGTAGCGCCTTAAAGACCAACTAAGTTTTTATTTTGATATGAGCTTTCGTGTGCATGCGCACTTCTTCAGATACACTGTTTATAAGTTAAGTTTTGCATATAGATTCCCAAGCACTACTGTATATTGTTATAGAACCTGGGTATGGGGGAATTCCTAAAGATTTTTTTTTTAAGAAAAAACCTTTTACATTCATTGTGCATTTCTGTAGGCTTCCTGTCTTTTAAGGGGGCAGGATTTAGCTGTTCACTTCCCTTTCTAACATGTTATTATATAGAATTTATCACTCCTACATTACCAAAAGAAAGCAGGCTTAGTGGAAGGACTTGAACACAGTTGTGCTCATTTTGGAAAGCCTCAGTGTGATACAGATTGAGAATCTCTCCTCTGTGGCGAGAGATGGTAATGAGTAGGGGGCAGGCAAGCCCGGGCTTTGTGTCTTGGCAAGCAGAAATCAATTCTAAGTGCTCTGTGTAATCAGATTCCATAGCATGGGGGAGAAAGTGTGAATGACTAACACCAGGATTTATTTCTGGCAGCTGCTGGTCTAGCTATACCATGTAGTCATTCTAGGTGGTAATTTAGTAAGGCTTGCATTTCTAAATATTTATCGCAGTTCAAGTGATGTGGATTTCATGGGCTTACGCAGTTATGGTGGCTTGCAAATGCACAGAGCATTCCAACAGAAACCCTGCACTTGCTATCACTCTTATACATCTTACTTGTGAAAGGAAAAAAGTACCACCCAAACTCTACTGGTGGCTGGTGCCCATTGTGACTGGCAGGGAGCCCAAACAGTAACTTGAGCCAAAACTAATGACAGGGAGAGCCAACTAACTCTGGTTTTGTCCCCATCCTTTCCCCTGCTGAGTTCTACAAGGGCAATGCTGAGACTAAGGAGGAGGAGGAGGAGGATGCTATTAGGCAGTGCCACACCCTGGACTGGCTGCAAGTGGCTGGTGAGAGGCTAAGGCTCTCATTTTTGGAAATGAACCAGCCTCCAGAGCAAATCTCTCTCTGCTAATTTTCTGGAGTCGCTTTGTGATCAATGAGGCTTCCTGTTGAACAGCTCCTAGGTAGTGAGCAAGATATTATTCAGAAATAATGGCTCTCTGCCCATGTAGCAATGGCAGACTTTGGGTTCTCAAATTTCAGTGGTGCCCCATATGGCACAAAAATTTGGTGGCCCCCCCATCTCTTGCACTCTGTTCTACATTGTTATTGTTGTGCCCCCCTGTAGTGCAAGCACTCAGTACAGCTGAGTGGTTGGGCTACCTTAAAACTGCCTCTGGTATAGGCTGCCCCTGTCCCTTCCCAGCTCCTCTCTCAATCCTAGCAAGTACTGCCCTGTTGGTGGGAGACAGGGCCAGAGAATGGGCTGCAACACTAAGGGACATAATATCCATATATATATATATATATATATATATATATATATATATATATATATATATATATATATATATTGCTACCTGTGGGGTGTTAAAGCAACAGTTGCTATGCAAGGGTCAAGAGCTGGAAACCCATTTCCCCCAGCCACATTTTCTGCTTGGCAGGTGTAACAGTTACAAAGACAGAAGTGGGACCTAATTAGCTGTGCCTAATTGTAAGGGCTTGAGGCAGGTAACAAAAAGTTATACACACTCATTGCAAATGCAATTTAGGCACATTGAAATCAAATTAACTGAAGCAGCAAGCCTAGGCGTACATCCTTGGAAGTCCAATTGAACACAGCCGAGTCGACTTCTGAATAAATAGGATTGGGACCATATTCTACCACTCTTAACAGGGAGGCTTCACAAAATGTAAGTCTGTGTACTTACACTCAAAGGACGGGCAGCACAATATTGCTTTATTCCTGAAGTACATGAATGAAGCAGAGGTGCAATTCCTGGAATGAAGCAATATTTTCCTTATCTAAAGAATAGCACATTTTCTCCCCCAATTTACCCCTGCTTTCTTTCTCTCTTTCTCCACATCCTCTGTTATCTCCCTCATGTCAAATTCTACATAGAACATAAGCTCCTTGCAGAAGATGTCTGTCTTTTTGCTACTTAAATGGGTGCAAATAATAGCAGCAATAATGACAGTTAACAACAGCGAAGACATTTATGTTATATATACTGCAAAAGGCTGGAGGCTCTTTCAATACAGCTGTCATAACCATTGCTTTGATTTTAGTACGTAAGAATCGGAACATAGGAAGCTGCCTTCTACTGAGTCAGAAAATTGGTTCATCTAGCTCAGTACTGTCTACACTGACCGGCAGGGGCTCTTCTGGGTTATTAGTAAAAACTGAACTGCTGCTTTCCCCCTTGAAAAGTGCACTAATAAAGCTTATTAGGTGTCTATTCTCAGGAACACAGCTGCAATAGGAGACAGGGAATGGGATGCAGTTACAGCCTTTCTCCCTGGTTGGTTGAATCCATTGTTTGCTCCATCCTTGGCATTATCATTCTGATTTGGAAACTGGGGCTAAATGCCAGCACTCCTCAGGACATATAATCTCATTGCCTCTCCACTGGCATTGTGCAGGTGAAATCCGAGGTTGCTTTTCTTGTTAGGAACATAGGGCTCTGCTTTATACTGAGTCTGGCTATTGGTCCATCTACCTCAGTATTGTCAGCACTGTCTGGCAGAAGCTCTCTAGGGTTTCAGACAGGAAATGCTCCCAGTCCCAATGCCGGGAATTGAACTTGGGAAATTCTACATGAATAGCAGATGTTCTGGACCCAGGTGGCGCTGTGGTTAAACCACTGAGCCTAGGGCTTGCTGATCAGAAGGTCGGTGGTTCGAATCCCTGTGACGGAGTGAGCTCCCGTTGCTTGGTCCCAGCTCCTGCCAACCTAGCAGTTCGAAAGCACGTCAAAATGCAAGTAGATAAATAGGAACCGCTACAGCGGGAAGGTAAACGGCGTTTCCGTGTGCTGCTCTGGTTCGCCAGAAGTGGCTTTGTCATGCTGGCCACATGACCTGGAAGCTCCCTTGGTCAAGCTGGCTCCCTTGGTCAATAATGCGAGATGAGTGCGCAACCCCAGAGTCGGTCACGACTGGACCTAATGGTCAGGGGTCCCTTTACCTTTACCTAGCAGATGTTCTACAACCAAGCTCTCCCCCTGATTGCTGAATTGATTAATTAATGAAATGTTGCTTCCTTGCACTGGTTAGATCATGAACTGTGACAGCACGAGGGCAGGCAGTTCTAACAACTGTGTCCATTTTAGGTATTGTACCAGAGCTTGCACCCCCCCACACACTGCCGATTAGTGGCAGCACCAACCTTGCTTCAGAGGGTGCCTCTGAGTCTGCACACAACGATGTTTTCACCTGCCAGCCAGTGTGCAGTGCTGGGTTGAGGAGCAAAAGGGAAAACAAGGTGTGGAGGCCATGTTTTCCCCTCACCTGCGCCTACTGAAAAGAATTCTCCTTTGGACTAGAGGAGAGAGAAGGGAGCTGCTCACTTGTGCACACTTGCCCCATATTATGGGAGCAAAGATAGGATCTTCTGCACCATTCTGCATACAGGCTGCCCTGCCTGGGAACTAACAGAGAGGAAAGAGAACGGATGAAGGGGAGCTCCATTTTCAGACTAGGGAGTAGGCCCTCAGGTCACACATCATGAGCGGAGCACTGGTCAAGTGTCTCCCCAATGCAAGTGGAGGCAGAGCAAAGACTAAACAGAGAAGCACCTGTGCCTATTCTTCCTACTCCCCAAACACTCTCCTCTTCTTTTAGGCATCACGTGTCACAAACTCCAACAGAGAAGTTTCCAGCATCAATGCTATGTTCACACTCTACCCAGAGATCCTATTGATATACAGTGGTACCTCGGTTTATGAACGCAATTGGTTCTGGAAGTCTGTTCATAAACTGAAGCGTTCATAAACTGAAGCGAACTTTCCCATTGAAAGTAATGGAAAGTGGATTAATCCGTTCCAGACGGTCCACGGAGTACTTAAACTGAAGCGTTCATAAACTGAAGCAAACCTTCCCATTGAAAGTAATGGAAAGTGGATTAATCCGTTCCAGATGGGTCCACGGAGTACTCAACCTGAAGCGTACTTAACCCGAAGCATGGGTGTAATTGGTTCCGGAAGTCTGTTCATAAACTGAAGCGTTCATAAACTGAAGCGAACTTTCCCATTGAAAGTAATGGAAAGTGAATTAATCCGTTCCAGATGGGTCTGCGGCGTTCATAAACCGAAAATTCGTAAACCGAGGTGTTCATAAACCGAGGTTCCACTGTAAATGTTTCTATTGCTTTACAGCCTCAGAAGTGAAAGAGAAAAAAGACAAGGAGAGGGGCTAGTTTCCCTGACTCCTCAAGGACTGATTGAGGCAGTTCTGCATCCCTGTGCACTCTCCCTCCCTCCCCCCCTCTCTCTTTCTCTCTCTCTCTCTCTCTCACACACACACACACACACACTGAACAAAAGTGAGTGTGTGTGTGTGTGTGTGTGTGTGTGTGTGCTCTTAATGTGTACAAATACAATATTTGCAAGGAGTCATGGATCATCCTTTGGTAGCCCAGTTTCCGGTATAGATTAATTCCCACTCCAACCTGACTTTTATGTCATGTTCATTTTTGATACACAGTAAGCCCTCACATTAGAAACCGCTGGGGGGGGGGGATAGTTACTTAAGGACTCAATCAGAGAAGAGAGCTTATAGTAGCTGATCCCTGAAGAGAGATTTGCATGTTTATAGTCAAGATTTTACGAACTAAGATGTTGGTTATTATCCAGAGAATGGGTCCTCCCCCTCCCCCAACCTGCACTCTTACTATAATCATTCCCGCTATCCATGCACTAGGGAAAAAATCTCAACATACAGTATTAGAGAGGAAGGGGAAAGAACAGTTATAGACTCATTAATAATAGAGTAGGTGTATTACAATGGCTCCAGGAGTAAGAGTTTTGGGGTGGTCAAAACAAGAGCTAAAAATTCCTTTGATCCAAATATTCTGAGCTGGGAGATAGGAGGGGGAACTTGTTTAGAAGCTAAGGCTGTTCTGTACAAAATGGCCGCCCCCCCGACCTCCTTCTCTAGCCTGGAGATGGGCAGGGGCATGGAGATTCTCCATCACTGTGATGAGCCCCCTGAAGTTCATTGGAGCTGTGGAAGGGAGTTCCCTGTCTTAAGCTAGAGGGGAAGATTGGGACTTGAATCCTGACAAGACGGATGTACTGTTTGTGGGGGACAGGAGGCGGGCAGATGTGGAGGACTCCCCGGTCCTGAAAGGGGTAACTGTGCCCCTGAAGGACCAGGTGCGCAGCCTGGGAGTCATTCTGGACTCACAACTGTCCATGGAGGCGCAGGTCAATTCTGTGTCCAGGGCAGCTGTTTATCAGCTCCATCTGGTACGCAGGCTGAGACCCTGCCTGCCTGCAGACTGTCTCGCCAGAGTAGTGCATGCTCTAGTTATCTCCCGCTTGGACTACTGCAATGCGCTCTACGTGGGGCTACCTTTGAAGGTGACTTGGAAACTGCAATTAATCCAGAATGCGGCAGCTAGACTGGTGACTGGGAGCGGCCGCCAAGACCACATAACACCAGTCTTGAAAGATCTACATTGGCTCCCAGTACATTTCCGAGCACAGTTCAAAGTGTTGGTGCTGACCTTTAAAGCCCTAAATGGCCTCAGTCCAGTATACTTGAAGGAGCGTCTCCACCCCCATCGTTCTGCCCGGACACTGAGGTCCTGTAACGAGGGCCTTCTGGCGGTTCCCTCGTTGCGAGAAGCCAAGTTGCAGGGAACCAGGCAGAGGGCCTTCTCGGTGGTGGCGCCCATCCTGTGGAATGCCCTCCCATCAGATGTCAAAGAGAAAAACAGCTACCAGATTTTTAGAAGACATCTGAAGGCAGCCCTGTTTAGGAAGGATTTTAATGTTTAATAGATTATTTTATTTCATTTTTCTGTTAGAAGCCGCCCAGAGTGGCTGGGGAAACCCCGCCAGATGGGCGGGGTATAAATAATAAATTGTTGTTGTTGTTGTTGTTGTTGTTATTGCCACGGAAAATATGAGACACTCTATGCAGAGAAGACATGGAACAGAATTGTGAACCCCTGGGCTTCCGGATTCAGCGCCAGCGTCGATCGGCGGGGTTTCGTCTCGTCTCCGAGACGGCCCGTCTCTGCTAGGAGTGGGGAGGGCAGCGAGAGCAACGCTGCGCCCCTTAGAACCTCGGGAAGGGCGTCCCGAGGGCAATTTGCTCGGCACAGACCCAATCCGGACTCCCCAACTCTTCGGTTAGCTCTAATAAGAGCTCCGGAGCGAGGAGGGTAGAAGTCGCGGGGGCCATTTTGAGCGGCAACGTTATTCTAGCAGGGAGAAGCTTCAAGCCGAAGGCGGAGAGCGCTGGATTCTTCCGAAAATAAAACGATTGGAAAAGACTGTAAGTAACCTCACGATTTGGATTATAAAACAATTTGGTCTGGGAGAGAGGGGAGAAAAGAGGAAGCCACCCCCCCCCCACGGCAACAAAGAGACAGTAAATAGAAACCCGAAGCCATAAACAGAAGATTTGTAATTCAAAAGGATCCCTCAAAGGCATCAAAGAGAATATCCCCTTTGATGCAGGGTGAAAAGGGGAGAGAGACTGTGGTTTATGACTGCCCTGCAGCAATGAGGTAAAGCCTAAGAAAAACCTTTCTTTCCCTCGGGAGCCGGCAGCCTAGGCAATTCAGTGAGTTGATCAGGATTTATAAGTCAATTTTTACTTCACTTTGTATTTCTGGACTTTGTGGAATTTCTTTTTTGGCTTAAGTGCTTGTGAAATGTGAGTTCGAACTTTATTGTTAACAAGACTTGAAGAATGCAGCCAGCTTGTTAAAATGGAGTCGAGAAAATAAACTGTGATCATATTCCACCCCACGTGATAAGTTTTGACCTTGGCAGGACTGAAATATGTCAACAAAAAAGTGTTCCCCTGAGTTCCAGCGGTCTGTTTTGACCTTAATGTGGGAAACAAGAATAGAGTTATGTCAAGAGGAGACACGACGACAGGAGTTACAGCAGAAATTTCAGGAGGTGATGGCGGAATATGATTTTCTAGGAGATGAAGCTTTTGACACTGAAAAAGAGCAATGTGAGAATGACAATGATGGGGAAGGAAAAGATGAAGATGAGGACTGTGATGATTCAACACAAAATGAAACACACCATGAAAAAAATGATGACTCTACTCTACAAAAAGTTGGATGGAGTGCCCTGTCTTTGAGGGGGGCACGATTGGTATTATTGGAACTCCAGAACGCCCACAGGGAAGAAGGAAAAAATATGCAGAGAAGAGAAGAAATTCAGGGGTCCTGTATGGTGACCTGGATGGCAAGAGACTGTAAACAGGGGGTGGGGTGAAGGGAAAGTGATGTTGTGATTATAAGGATGGATTAACAGGTTTATAACTGGTCTGCTGATTTTGGAATTTGCTGGATTGGGGGGGGTGGAGCCGGTAATCGGGGATGTAAGGTTAAATTGAGAATAGTTATAGTTTTAAAAGTGAATGGATTTTGGAAAATGTGAAAATATGGAGGCTTATAGAGGGAGAAAAAAAAAAAATTAGGCACGGGAAGAGAAAATGGGAGTTTGAATTTTCAGTGATTTGAATATTAGATGAAAATGTTAACAATTGATTTATAAGTTGTATAAGATACAAAGGTGTATTTTTATAAAGTAAGAAACTGTTGCAGATGATAAAAAAGGGATGAAAACCGGGGAAGGGGGGGAGGGGAAGCCCATAAAATATGGTTTTTCAACTATGAATGCAAGAAAAATTTTTCTGTTTTGTATTGTTTTTTTCTTTTTCTTTTTTTTCTTCGCCCTTTCTTTTTCCCCTTTTTTTCCTATTTCTATTTTTCTCTTTTTTTGGTATAACAATAGATGGTTGGATGGATGTCCTCCTGCGTACTGCCCTGGTTTGCTGGAGCTCCCTGGTGGCAGGGGGGGGCTTTGGGGTCAGGGGAGGGGGAGGAGGACAGAAATCCAAGCATAAAATGGACCATTTCTGACTGTTCACAAACATGGGATACTTCTGTGGCAGGGGAGGACCCATGTGGGTGGGTAGGAAGGAGGTGGAAAAGGGGTTTAAGTATGTACCGTTTTTTTGTTTTTTTGTATTTTGTAAAATTAATAAAAAGTATGTTTAAAAAAAAAAAAAGAATTGTGAACCCCTGAAGAAAAAGAGAATTGGTCTACTTAAGGACACCATCAGAGCAAGAACTGAACCTGTTCACTACCTTTGGGGGAAGGGGCAGCAATAGCCTCCTCTCAGCTGTGTCTTAGATGGAAAGTTGGGCTTATATGGATAGCCAGTGCTTTTTTTCTATTTAAAAAAATGTTTAGGAGTACTCTCATTTTCCAACTCATATTAAAATATTGCCCCTCAATGAGGTCAAACTTAGATTCGCAAAATGTTATGGGGTATGCGTACCCCTGCATGCCCCCAGAAAAAAGTACTGTGGATAGCTATACTGGTAATCCATAATTAAACCCATAGCTTAATTCTAAAATTTGCTTAGGATGTGGGACCTGCTAATAGCAATGCCTAGACAAAATTGCAAACTGCAATGTTACACTCAGGTAGCACACACCAAGCCACCCTTTTATAACTGGGACTTAGGCTGTCGAAATCTCTTCAGTCTATGTAAAGCTCTTTATTCCAGCCTTGTTTAGTAGAGAACCAATGGGGAATAGTATTTAGCGTGTTTATTACTGTGGCTGTGCTGAGCTGTATGGCTGCAACTCGCTTACTGTAGCACAGTATGCTGTGGTATCTTCTGGAGAATTTGCCTAATTCATACCATAACTCCTTTTGGTAATCTTCCTTCCTGTATACCAACAGAGGAATGATAGTAAGTGCCAAGACTATAATATTGCTATAAAGTATCATAGCACCATGGAAAATCATGGATTAGTTTAGATTACTCTGTGTTATGAATAATAGATCACTCAGTGATATCCATTACTGAATCTACATAGAAATGATATGTACAAGTTGTTTCCATGATAATCTAGTATGTGCATACATATGGACATCAGCACAAGCTCAATATTTAATAGCTGTGCACTGAACTGCTCATTTAACAAATGGCTTATTTTTCTGAAAGTCCTGTAATTGCAGAATTAAGCAGGGACTCCCTTCCCACCCCCACCCTCACTGTAATGCAGCCTTTGAATCTGCTTCACCAATTGGCTCAATCATTATTGTCTTCTCCATGCTAACAATGCAAAAATTTAAAATATTTTTGGTGACTTTGATGAAAACCGGAAGCAGCTTGACCTTTTCTCCCACGTGGAACATTTCTCTCACATGGAACATTTGAAGGGTTGCTCCCTGCAAATACAAAATTCAACTCACACAAAGCTCCCGTGACGTCTCCAGAGCTTAAACTCTCTTCACTGAAAAATCTCACGTGCACATTTGGGCTACAACTCCAAGCAGGAAGCAGTTATTGCTAAGAAAGTCTGCATGTGGAACTGATGCGAGCCTAAGACAAAACAGAACAAATGAAGTTCAATGCCTGTAGAAAAGAATGATAAGAAGATTTAAGACTTAAATATATGCATATGTATGTGGTTTGAAGTAACTGAGGAAGGGACATTGTTTTCAGATGACACGTATCATTTTAAAGTTCCTTTTCAATAAATTGGGTAGTTTAGGTGCTTAGTTTTGTGTCAGATGGCGCAGTGGTGGCTGAAATGTTTTTTGGATAGTGGAGAGTCAAATTATCTTCCACCAACAGCATCGTGAGGCAGTGGGAGGAGGTTGCAATTAGTTTGCTTTCAGTATCTTAAGGCAAGAACTTTAAGAGATGTTATTGAAATGTGGCTACAGTGCTGTACTACAACAACTATTACTGCAGGCAAGGCCGTTTACAAGCTGAAGAAACAACAAAGATCACACACAATATAACAATCTGATCCGGTACAAAAAAAAGTCATAATAAAAATGAAACTTTAAAATAAACAACTTACATCAAATAAAGTAATATGCAACAATCCATTAGAATATGGATTAGAAAACACAATGAAATTAACCACCAGAAAACTATAATTGAACAAAAAAAATCACTCTTAACATTGACAAGAAATAATTCCTAAACTATAATCAATAAAAATAACAGCAAGGAGTTCCACAGTGCAGGACATGCCACACTACAGGGCTGGTCTCTGACAAAGGCTGACTAAATCTTGGGGATGTTGGAGACCACCGAAAAGCATACCATCAGAAGAACTCAGTAATCCAGGTGAAGCATAAGGAATGAAGAATCTGAATCAGATCTTCGTATCTGAAGAAGTGTGCATGCACACGAAAGCTCATACCTATGACAAACTTAGTTGGTCTCTAAGGTGCTACTGGAAGGATTTTTTTTTTTAATTTTTCATAAGGAGTGAAGTTGTCCATGAGGCACTTTGGGCCCAAGTTGTTTAAATTAATACAAGAGCCTTGAACCTGGCCTAGCAGCAAATCACCAGCCAGTGAAGCTCTCTTAGCAAAGGAGTAGCATGTTGCCAATAACCAGCTCTCACCGCTGCATTGTGCACTGGTTGTAGCTTATGGACAAGATACAAAGGTGTTATCATATGCAATAAACTCTGGCTTGCTTCCCTCTTAAATTTACTCGCCTGCACTACACAGAGGAAGAGAATTAGCAGCACAGTTGTAAATCCAGGATAGGATCATGCTACCATGACTTTACAGTCCAGCTTTCGCTTTGCTCTGCAAAATGCGATAGTCAATCTAAACAGAAAGAAAGGAGTACTGTAAATCAGAGGCATGCTGATGGAACTTCATAACTCTTCATGTTCTCTATGGTTTCTACAGCCAGAAGCAGAACAGTTAAGAGGAAAATGGAACGGAAGGGAGCGGAGGAGTCAGACAAGGCAAGAAAGTATAGGTCCTGTTGGCCACAAGATTGCTGTACAGCTGTTTGAGAGGAGACAGAGTCAGCATTGTGCAACGTCTCAGTACTCTCAGGAATAGCCTCTATTGGCCACACATATAAGAAGAATGAAGTGGGAATGCAATGGTAGAATTCTGAAAGTGTTTCATGATCTATTCTATTTTGCCACATTAAAAAAAAAAAAACCCTCTACGAGCAGAAAAGTGGCACAGCAAAGGTCAGGCTGGAGAATAATCTCTCCCTTATGTGCTTTTAGGTTGTTGTTGTTGTCGTTTAGTCGTGTCCGACTCTTCGTGACCCCATGGACCATAGCACGCCAGGCACTCCTGTCTTGCACTGCCTCCCGCAGTTTGGTCAAACTCATGTTCGTAGCTTCGAGAACACTGTCCAACCATCTTGTCCTCTGTCATCCCCTTCGTGCTTTTAGGTACTTAGATACTTTGTTCTTTTACATGCTGAATGGCTTTTTTAAAAAACATGGGAAATCTCTCAGGTCCGCAGTCTAAAGTGGTACAGCCCACTCTGCACACCCTGGCATAGTACCACCACATTTTTCTGCTGAGTGTATAGACCAAGCCATAGCTTCTTAATCGAGCAACAAAAATGTATAAGTCACTCATTCTTGACAGGGCACCTTTGGCACCATAGTTTTGTGAGGGCACCAAGGCTATAATTCTTATTAAACTACAACTCCCAAGATTATATAAGGGAAGAATGGGTGACTTTTGAGCCAGTTTTGGGCTGTAACACAGAGATGCCTCGAGAGGCTTGATGTGGTTTGCAGGTCACTGAAGAACCATGTTCAGATCACTAGGTGGTATTCCTCTGAACAGAAGAAGCAGTTTGACTTCTGTATGAGGTAAAGAGAATGGAAGAGTCCTCCCACCCACCATGGAGGCTAACCTGATTTACCCTCTGCAGTGTTAATAATTTAGACAAACCTTTCAATGGCAGTGTTGCATGCTGCTTCCCTGCAAGCTCCATTTTATGTTATGCATTATAATTACTTTATTTGCCTCACAGTAATGACTCCTGGAAAGCTAGTAACATGTGCCCATCTGCCAAAGCTTATATCTGATTCCATTTATTATTTCTCACTTTTCTTTGTTCTGTTCTTCCCCACTTGCGGGTGGCAAAACACACACAGGATCCATCTCAACAGAAAATGCTGTTTACACAGGACCCAGATTATTTGAGGGTGGGTATTACCTCAGCTAGGAGGCCCAATGGGGCCGATAACCATGACTAAACCAGGGGCAAGGAACCTCAGGCTTGGGGGCCAAACACAGCCAAGTCTCTAGAAACTCTACCCAGCCAACACCCTTTTTGCCTCCAGCCCTGCCCACCACTGGCATGTGGGAAAGTCACCCTGAGCTGAAAAATATTCCCTGCCCCTGGTCTAAATTGTAGACCATGCTTGAGGATACTTAAACAGATTAATTTTCCTGTATCAGCATTTAGGATCTATCCACCTACTTACACAAATATTTATATCCCACACTTCTAGTGCTTATACACCACATACACCACCGCATTAGATTTAATACCTATTTAGAAAAGCCTGCCTAAAAGAAGGTTTTTTTGAAGTATGGAAAATTCACACAAGAGAAGGCACTAGTGGAGTCACACAAGGCAAAGAATTGTGTGGGATTGCAGAGAACACCCTTTATCTCATCCCCACCAACCGAAACTCCACCATAGCTAGGCCACAGAGGAAGGGCCTTTTGTGAGAAGAATTTAGGGCCCAAACCAGCTGATATATGGATGGGATGTCCAGAGCTTGTGAGATAGGCTGGAGCCAATCAGAAGTAGTATCAGAACAGAATGAAAGCCTGAAATCTAGTACCTACTCAACTGGGAGTAAACCCCACTGAACTCAGTGGTACTTTCTTCTGCATAGATATGTACAGGAAGGTAGCCTGGTAATACAAGAAACTGTAGGCCTTGCAGTCTGAGAGACTTTAGAAATGTGGGTCCCCTACATGGCATGTTCTCTTAAGAAGTACAAGCTCCACAGATCTTTGGTTTCTGCAGGCGGGGGGGGGGGTGGATAGGCCCAGTGTGGCAGCTGACTGGCAACAGGAAAGAGGAATAAGCACCATAAAAAGCAGCAGTGCTGACATCCCAGGGACACTTAGGTTTTTGGACGTCAGAAGGTATGTGAGTAAATAAGATAGGCCTCTAGCGTCGTTGCGCACTGAAGAAAATTCATGTCAAGGAACAAGGAAAAATGCCTAAAGGGCATTTGTTAACATATATTTGAGTCTATAATATTATGTATTGAGATATATATATATATTTGCCATACTGCAGTTTATGCCTATAAATACCTGTCAGCCACTCGTCGTGGCTACTTTAGAGTAACTCCGCTTGAGTCCAGTTTGCACAATAAAAGTCTTTAAAGACAAAGTATTTACAGTGCAGAGACAGCTTAAAACATGACCTCTCATTCCGAATCAGAATCCAGCAATGGCATACGTCTGTTCTTACACCAGCAAAGTAGTCTGGGCACGCCAAAACGCCTCCCCCTCGACCTGCGTCGCGGTGCTCTCCTTAACTCTTGCGCCGGAAGGAGCGATGCCCTCTCAGCCTCCTCCCTGTCAAGGCGGTGGAAGTGCTCTCCAGCATCCTTGAGCCCTTGCCTACACCTTCCTCTCCTGAGCTTTCCCATCATACCACACGCTGGCTTCTCTCTTCCTCCGAGTCTTTCCCCTGCCCCCTGGCTGCTTCAGACCCACTGCTGCTCCCTGTGCTTGGTGAGGTGGACGTTAGGGTGATGGGGGCTGGCTCCCTGTAGGGAGTCACCCTTACAATACCTAAATCATGCAGCCAGAAACATGAGCTTAAACAAGAAAGCGGGGGAGCTAAAGAGCACCAATCAATCCTCCATTCTCCCCCCCAAACTTGCCAAAAAAGTCAAGAGATTATTGGGTAGGTGGAGGGTCGGGGCTGTGTTAGAAATGGATACTAGGCCTAGAGATATTATGAATGGGTACTCTTGTCTGCCCTACCCAGGGCTGCTTCCAGAAACCTCCACCATGTATGGCATGATAGCCAGTTGGAAAAATAAAATGCTTCATTGCCTTACATAACTGAATATCCAACCTACCCAGGCCCCACCTCAAATATATGTGTGCTAATTTCATTAGCTAAAGTGTCCCATTAGCTAAAGTGGGTTAAGAATGGTTTCAGGTTAAGAACGGACCTCCGGAACAAATGAAGTTCATAACCAGAGGTACCACTGTAATTTTGGTAGGGTTGGCATATGCCACATCCCACCCCTGGCAGCAGCTATTTACATTCTTTAAAAGAAGCATGTATTGCTTTCATGAAATTAACATACCGGTAACACACCACATAACTATTCAAATGAGTTCAGCCTGCTGGATGAAATATCAAAGACTTTCAAGTATGCTTAAATCCCAGAGTAGTTAAATCCTTTACGGAGAGCAGTTTTTTATTTAATGGTGTCTCGGAATCCTCTTTGTGAAAGAATCTGAATAGCTATTCGGTCCAAGTCCAGTTTAAGATCCCTAAGGAGGGAAACCAGGAGCCTTGAAGTTACCTACCAACAATTAGTACCTGGTTAGCTGACTTACTAGGCACATGACACCTGGTTACAGCCTTCCACACTGTGTATGTATTGTATTTCTATGTAAAAATAAGAATAATCTTAAAATATGCACTTATACATATAGGATAGCATATGAAAGCAAATCCATTACTTCTTTATTAGCAATGAATTTATTATGGGGGGGAGGGTATTAATGTTCACCCCATTTTTCATGTTCATCCTGATTTTCATTGGATTTCTGTAGAAGGATGAGACACAATTCATTAAGAGTGAAACTGTCGGTGGGGGGGGGAATAAATTAGAAGGAAACATGGACCAGCATTCTAGTCCAGCATTCTGTTCTCCCAGTGGCCAACCAAACTGTATGAACTAGTCATCCCAGTAGCTGGGATATAATAAAGACAAAAAGAAACTTTAGGAGAACAAGGCCAGAGGATTTTTCAGTCAGAGTTCTTTCTGGTGCCTCAAAAATTGACCTGGACATTTTCTTTCTCAATGGGTTAATGAACCTGAGGGAAGCAGCTGGTTTTATACAATGGTGTAGTGTGTCCTTGCTACAAAAAAAGCAACAAAAAAGTCACCTGCAAGCTTAATTCGCACAAGGCTTCAATGTAGTAATTTGTTCTTAGTGATACATTCCTAGGGGCTTATGGCTGCTGCATATGGTCTGAAGGAGGTCACTGCCTTGCTAAGTAGGTCATAGTCTGCAGCAGTGCCTGAATGGTGACCACCTAGGAATCAGATGTACGCGTCCTTTGGTTCCACGATGGAAGAAAGATGGGATATAAATATAAGAAAATGCATGTTCACAAATGGTGAATCATAATAACTGGACAGGCATTGAAACTGACAGGTGGCAGCAGATTTCATTATTGGCTCAGGTGGCCATTTTTATCACAACTAGTATAAACAGTTTTGAAAATTAAGATGATGGAAGATACAGTTGGTACCCAGAGATGGACCAGATGCCAAAAGTGCATCTCCAGTTGGATCATTCTCACTAGAAAAAAAATGTCGAACTGCATGGACCATTGATCTGGCCGAGCATGTTAGTTCTTATGGATTATTTCCAATGTTAGTCAGACACTTCAATAGGTCAACTCTGAGTAGAACTTATTTGGATACCACCCTATGTTTACAATGACAGAATTATATGAAACTCTGATCCAGATTTAACAATATTCAGTACATTAGGATCCATGAAGGGGAAAAATTCCTGGTATAGCAGAGAAACAGGCCTTAGATGAAGTCCATCTTCTGAGGCCAATTCAGTCCATCTTATGATTGTTTAAATTATGAATGGGAGAAAGAGCCCAAACATGTGCACTTTGTACATGCATACATTGGGAGCACATGCCTATAGCGACTGTGTATTTATGTAGTGCATACACAAATGTTAGGATCAAAGTCTGGCTGTCACAGTTAGCATTCAGTAGTTCAATATGCTCAGTTTTAACAAATCAGATATAAACCTTCCAGCTTTATCTTGAGATAAACCCACTGTTGAAAAAATATCTCTGACCAGTGATTTGTAATTGGTGCTTACTAGCATTCATGGTTTGGGGATTTTGCATGTGTTTATAAAAATTTCATGTTGTTGATCTTTTATTAATAGTATTATATAAGATTTGTATATTTACAAAAAAAAATCATCAGATTTGTACTAAGGCTCTTCACAAGATTATAATATATGAAGGCACTCTCACAGCATATTTTATACGAATACAACACATCTCTCTTAGCCTGCTGCCTTTTCTCATCTTCTTTGTAGGGTACAAATTTGGACTGCCTTTTGCGGAGGTGGCCATTTTAGCTCCATAGCAAGAAAACAGCTCAGTTAAACTCTGGCTTTAAAAACATGGATCTGTTGTGACAGCTATAAAAACTAATGGTAGAGAGAGCCTTGAGATGATATATACACAGGGCAGGCTGATATATGCACAGGGCAGGCTGAGACTAGAAAAGCTCTCCTCTGTTGTGAGAGAACCAGCAAGTTGCTTTCCAACTGTTCCCATAGGCATTTTTATATCTCAGCTGATCCCTAATGCATCTTGCCAGGCCCTGCGTATTAAATACACCCGGCTTATTTTATTCAGATCAGTGCACTTCAAAGCCATATCTCCCTCAGTAGAGGAAGGCCCTGCTCTGTTATTGCCAGTCATTATGCCATGCAGCCTCCTGTCATTTGGTGAGGGACTAGACTTTTGCAAACACAGATAACATCATGTACCATCAGGCCATGGGATGGGGGAGAAATGTGATTCAATTTGCATTTAAAGGTGAATCCACCTAATTTGCACCTTCCAAAACAATACAAGAAATGAAACACAACCAGCCTTTGAAATCTGTACTTTTCTTTGTAAAAATGTGTACATTGGGGAAAACTTCATACAAACGTATAGGCCTATATTAGATGTGTACGGCGGCGGAGCTTCATGCTCCACCACTGGGGGCGCAGAGCAGGCGCGCTGCCCCCAGGGACGTGGCGCACGTTCTGGGGATGGGGCACGGCACGTGCTTTGGGGGCGGGACGTGCCACGCGCAGGGGCGGGATGCACGTTTTGGGGGCGGGGCGGGCAGCCGCGATGGCACCCCAGGGATCGTGCCACTCGGGGTGGCCCACCCCCACTGCCCCTATCTTCCTACGCCCCTGGAAGTGTACACTAAAATGCTGGTGCATTTTCACAAGAACCTTTTTATAAAAAAACAAACAAACCACTGATGCTGAGAAACTGAATTTAAGACAGGAAAAATGAGAAGATGAGAGAAGATGAGACTGATAGATTTGCCCAGAACTGGACTACAGAAAGGTGGGGGAGAGAAAGACACACAAAAGGACCCCATTATTTTCAGGGCTTCAAAAAGAAAAGAGCCAGACCACTCTCGTGGCATTATTCAGTAAAACTGTAGTTTTTATTTTTCTATCTGTGCACTTAGTTTGCACTGACGTCACCTGCCTTCATTTGAATCTTTGATAGAGGAGGAAGGCCTGCGATATTTATGCGCAGACTTAATGATGGCGGAGGAGTTTGTGTCAAGAATGTCCAAAGGCAGGCTTTCATTTGAAAGGCCTTTACTGCAGGGGAAGGGGGAAATAAGTAATATGTTGCACAGGAAGACTTTGAAGATGGAGATGGCTTCTGTAATTTCCAAGGATTAGCATTGGATTTATTTCCCCAGCATTGCAGGATTTTGCTGAGCTGCCTCTGGCTCCCCTGATAAGCAGGCATCACAAAAGGCCTTTGCAACCCATGGAGTTGCCACGATAAGACTCTGCCATGGTCAGGCGACAAGCCATGTGCTTGTTCCCATTGCCAGAAAGAATAGCATTGTGAAATTCAAAATTATAAATCACAGTTTTAATATCCAAAGGGTCTCTTTTTCAAACAAAGGGACATGATGTGCAACACCAGCACTGACAATCCTTTCCCATTTCAAGGTTGGGCTTCTGATGTCCCTTGCGGCATCTCTAGCGTGAACCGTAAACTATCAAGCTGTCATAGAAATATCATGGACAACTATGTATAGTCTCAGGGCTAGGGCTGCCCAACTGCTCCCACAAACATGTTGTACTCCATCAGCATTGTGCTTTTGTGGCCTGCCTGGCATTATAAAAACAGGAGTTGCCTTGTGTTCATGAATTGGTTATGGATAGGGATTCATTTGAATGAGCTGTGTTTTACTGTGGGTTTTTTTGGTGTTGTTGGTTTTTTTTACAGGTAAAACTATCTTGAGGAAAGCAAGTGTCCTCCTCCCCACTGTACAACTGGTGACAGAACATCTCTTCCAGCAAGGCAGCAAGAGCCCCAAAGGCTCTTTAGATTCTTCCGCTGTGTTGTTTTGTCTTACTTGGGTATTCGAGAAACAGCCACAATGAATTTCCTGCGAAGGCGCCTCTCAGATAGTAGTTTTGTGGCCAACTTGCCAAATGGTTACATGATGGACCTTCAGCGTCCCGATAATTCCACCAGCAATCCTGTTTCCCCAGCAACAGAGAGGAGGCAGCAGCCTGTACAGCAACCTGCTTCTGTTTCTTCTGGTACCAGTATCTTTAGTTCCATCTCCAGTGCCATGAAGCAGACCACGCAAGCAGCTGCAGGGCTCATGGAGCACACAGCAAGCCCTACCCCTGTAGTCCTGCAGAAACCCCAAATCCTCTTGGTAATTGACGATCTGCACACTGATTGGTAAGTAGCCATACTTTCTTACAGAGGCAGACAACTCAATGAATTCCAGATATTTGTTAGACTACAACTCCCATCATCCATGAGCACTGGCCATGGTATGGGATTGGGGTTTTTATTACTGCCAGGTGGTATATAAATGTTGTTAAATGAAATAGGATTGATTTCCCTTCTTTTCTGTAGCAGGGGTGGGGTCCAATACCACCTGCCGTTTTCTCTACTAACCTGCTTCTGTATGAATTTTATGCCTCCTGTAATGGCATCTGAAGGACGCTAGATGTCAGAATCTCATCACTGCTTCTCGTGAGGAAGTCTAGATAGAGCTGTACAATTCATGTATTATAGAAATATGACACTATAGTGTTCAGGATTCTGACTGGGGTTGGCAATGGTTGGAAGTAATTAGAGTACAGGGTGTATTTAGTGATTCAGCATTGCAAATTAAAACCTAAACTCACTTTTTCTCTCTTTATGGACCTCCGTGCCTGTTGCCACCCATGCAGATCTAATTCCACAGTCTTCTTTAGCCACAAGCAAGAAGTCATTGGCATTCCTGCTTGTGACTTTTAGTCCTGGAGAAAACTAAAGAATGGAATGCCCCCCATCTCTGGCTCCATTGTTTTTTTCTAGAGTAAACATTTCATCCATAGCTTTTCTTCATGGTTGATAGTCTTCCCAGAACATGCATACATTCACACATTTCAATAGCTTGTTGCATCCAGACCAGAAGTTTTGTCAACCTGTATCTGACAGCACAGAAAGAGTGATGTCAGAACCACATGTCTGGACCTGTCAATGTTCAGAGTTCCACTTCCTGGGGATCCCCCCCCCCAAAAAAACAACTTTATTTAAATAACAAGATATAAAGAGCCTTGGCTCCAGTGTACAGATATGGATATGCAGCAACGGGCTTTATTCCAAAAGTTGTGCTCATGTACCTGGTTCTGCCTGTGCACCAGTCAAATGCTCAGCTTTGAATAATCTAGAGTACAGGTTGTTGTTGTTTTCCAAGAGGGATACACAATCAAAGCTAGTCGGCATCGACAATGAAACTGAATCAATACATCCAGGGCCCAGCACTTCAACAGGAACTACACATGCATCTCCAGGGGCCTTGAGTAGCATATTCACAACAACCTGCTAGCCATGTGGTTGGTTCAGAAATGAATCAGCAGGAAGCATGACCAGATGAGCTTCTTTGCACATGTAAGTCATTTGCTCAAACTATTATCAGGTAATAATCTGTGATTGGACTGGAGGTCAACAGTCTCGAACTGTACAAATTTCCAGCCATTTCCCCATGCTTCTTTTGTATAAACAGAGCTGGAAGGCTCATCTGGTCCAACCCCCTGCTGATGTAGGAAGCCTGCTACTTATAGCATCCGATACTACTGCAACATCCCCATCATCAGAACATTTAAATGCATCCCCAATATGTGTGCCACTGCACCTCTTATCTCAGCCATATAGCTACTAATTAGATTCCAGGCCTTTTTGTAATCCCGTGCAACTAATTCCAAATGTCAGGAGACTTAGGCTCCACCTGCACTATACGTTTAAAGCAGTAGCATACTGCCTTAAAAGTCATGGCTTTTCCAAAAGAATCTTTGGAATTAGTTTGTTGGGGATGCAGTCCCCCGGATTCTTTGGGGGAAGCTGTGACTGTCTAGAGAAGTAAGATACTGCTTTAAATGTACAGTGCAGATGGAGCCTTTTCCTCCTCTTCTTCCTCCGACAGTATCCCATTGGGCTGTGTAGCAGCAAGCCACTTCTGAGATCCAAGGGATATTCAGAAGCAGTTTGTAATGAAACATGAAGCTGGTGGGCTGCCCTTGAATACAAATCACAACTACCCCTGGGTGCACATGAGTCCTTGGAAGTGATGTGATTGGTGCTTTAGTTTCAAGGCAGTTTGTGCTATGTGCCTGGTTGGAAATAGATTTGTGGCAGGGAGATTGTGGCACTCCTTAAATAAAGAATAACCTAGTTTTAGGAGCTCTGTGGCGTGCTTGGCTCAGGAAGAGGGATGCACCATGTGCCAGGAAAATGGGGACTTGGCTTGTGTGTATGCGTGTGATTCTGTTTGTTTAGGTAGAATTTTTGGAAAAGATCTTTTTCTGCTTGTGACAGAAAGAAGAGGGTGTTGGTTCATACTGCAGTGCGTACAGTCCGAGTGCACTTTTGGGTGACAGGTGGGGCAGCCTAGCCAGATTGTTCATTTAGTCTCCTCTTCCTGCTTGTCAAAACAAAGTAGTTTAACTACCTAGAAGGCTGGTGTATCCAGCTGATACTGCAGAAAATTCCTTGCTTTTCTCCCTCGGGGATGTGCATTTTTTTAAAACTGTTTAACTTCCAAAAGACACCTGTGGAAATGCAGAGTCCACAAACATGGGAAAGGATTGGCTGGTGGGTGGAGAGAAGACTATAGCAGTGTATTTATTCACAGTATGAGGACATGAGGAAACGGAGTGGCAGAACTCCATGTTACTGTAAGCCAGCCAAGTCTGAACACATGACCTCATCCAGGAGGAAAATGTCCCACCTCTGGCAACTTCCTTGCCCAAATCACTTCTAAGTAAAATCATGCTCCTGCTGGAGTGAATTTCTCAAATACAAAGTAGGGCTATATATTGTGAACCCTTTCAGCAGCAAGAAAAGGCTGTGCTCCTTCAGGTTTTTTTGGGGGGGAGGGGGGCAGGGAGAGAGAGCTGCCTCTGTTGATACCACATTTTGAGACACAATGTATTATAGAAAATCAGTATTTTGCATGCATTGATCAGTTACTCCACCAGTCTTCAAAACAAAAGCAGTGTTTTGTCTAAATGATGTTCAGATTATTCCACAGTCACCAGCTGACTTGCTTAATATTCCTCCACAACATAATGGCTTTCACATTGTATCATTTACAAATCAAAAGATTAAAATCAGTGGGACGAAAAAGTGCTTAACTTTGGCTGGATCATTCCCTTAGTTTATAATGTGGTTCCAGTGTGAGGTGCAATAACACTTTCTGCATGGTGGCCTGGTTTTCATGGAACACTAAATCAAACTATAGTTTTGCATGAATGAGTAAGTGTGTTGGTACACAGTGAAAAATCACAGCTGCTTCACTGTTCCCCAACTCCTGATGGTGCCATGCTATCAGAAGGTAAGCCACCTTGGGTAAAACATTTAATAGCTCCCTTAAGTTACCGTACTTTTAATAGTTAAAATCAGAAAATAGAAGCACTGAAATAAGTGTTGCAAAATTCCCATGGGTAAGGTAGGGGTGCTTATGCATCCTTAGGTTGCCTCTGAATTCCAGTGGAACCAAAATTCAAGGCAAATTTGGAGATTCTTGCTTAGGTATAACACCTAAAAAAGAATTTCCATTAAAGGGTGGTGGAGGGAAGGAGGGAGGATCTTCAAGCCCTATTGTGATGAAGAATACAAATGCCACCCCCCTCATTAGTCTTGGAAGGTTGCTAAAGGGTTAACAGCTACACATCCCACAGATCCACATTTTGATTGTTTTAAACAGAGGAGAGAGAAAACATGCAAACAAAACACATTTCCTTCCCACAATACTTACGTGCAAATTAGACTGAGCAGAGATGCAAAAATATCATGCAACACTTGGAGATTGAAGAATAATATGGCAGGTGAAATATCAGTGTTGGGGGAATCCTGAGCGATACCACATTACTGCATGATGCCTTGGAATCCTTGTAAATACTTAATGTGTACCAGTGTTCTCTGACCCACAAGATTCCAGCAGCAAGCAGCAACCCTTTCTGGACTTCCTTTGAAATAGTCAACAGGAAGACTTGGTTGTCTTGCCATTTTTCATACATAGTGGATTTGAGCTTCTTTTATACAATTAGCATCACTTACAAATAATGTTAACGTGGGGGAGAATTCAGACGTGAAATTCAATGCATGCTGTGGCTGGCCAGGCTTTATAAGCACGTCAGGAGCAGATTTAAAATAAAGCCAATTTAAGCCCCATGTGTGAAATGCCCTTAGTAGCTCATGCTCCCTTATTACAACATAAATAAAAACAAACTGGCTGCAATCCTGCACAGAGTGAGCTGTATGCAGGATTACAGCAAATGACAGCTGTACGGGGGGGGGGGGGGGTATGAATGAAAACCCTGGACGTCATCCAATTGTGGTGGAGAGTTCAGGTAAGGCTGTCAATGCAACGTGATAAATAACACTTCTCACATAACTGTGTAGTGTTTCACAGGTCTGCTGCTGCCACTTGTATTTATATTTTTGTAGTGTATACTTAAAGCACCTTGGGGATCCAGTCCTCCTGGCAGAAAGGTGACCAAGAAATTTGAAGGATTAGCATTGATGCAAAAATAGACATAAGGGGGTCTGGAAAATATTCACTCCTAGGTTATAAATACAGTCATGCGAGTCAAATTTGGTAGCCTTAATTACTTTAGCAGAGTCTCCTTAAATGTACTGTGTTTAACCCTATAGATTCTTGTTTGGAATGGCCCAGTGACATACTTTCCAACTTTTGACAGATGAAAATAGATACACTCATTTTACACTAAGCAAGCAATTGGTTTTATTTATTTCGTACATTAATATTTCTTATGTATATCATGGAACCCAAGTCAGTGTACTGTACATGGGGTTCTCAGGTGGTCTCCCTTCCAAGCACTGACCAGTTCCAGACCCATTTAGGTTCAGCGAAGGGGCTTTGCCGTGTGCCTTCAGCAGACAATGCCTAGATTCATAATGTATTATTAAGCAACGTGGCAGATGTTCTGCCCCAAGAATTCTAAAACACTATCTTCAAAAACAGAATTGGATCCAGACATAGGCATGTTCACAGTAAGCCCACTGACATGTCCCACTGATATTGCTGGGTCTCCTCTAAGTCTGAATTTCTTACAGTCTTACAGACCATTTTAACGTTGTTACTACAAATCAGCTCATTTGTTATTCTATCATACAACAAATCCTACTTCCTAAATCCACAAACAAACATTTGCAAAACACACGGTAAAGTAGCAAAATTGTACGAACAATACCAAATGAGTATTAAATCGAGCAAATAGGTCCCTGGGGTGAGATGTGGAGTTGGTTTCCATTAGTTATAAATTTAGTATGCTTCAACTTTTACACAGCTGGTGTGATCAAGAATGAAAGTTTAACACCATTATGTGCTTTAATATCTTTTTAGGACATATATTCAGGAGCACTTAAATATGGATTAGTTGCACATTAACTCTTCTAACCACAATGGCAACCTTGTTCAGAGAATCCATCTCCATGTAGTTAACATCACATGATGAGAGAGCAGGGCTGTGCTCAACATGCCCCACACCACAATACGGTGATGTTGCCCTCAGGTCCTGCAAGCAGGTTTCTCATTAGGGCAGGGGTGGGAAACCTCAGGCGCAGGGACTAAATGTGAACCCCAGACCTTTATTTCTAGCCCTTGGCACTCATGCCAATACACAACCCTCACTACCCTGATTTGTATCCCAAGTGGGGTTTTTTTCCTGGCTGGAGTGCTTGCCTAGCTGTAGGACCAAGATGGATGTGTGTGTGTTGAAACCAGTCTGCTGTAGAAAGGTGAATTGAACCTTCACTGTACTGTTTTTGGTGCCTGCTAAAAACATTTTTGTTTAACAAGCCTATCCAGACATGTAAAGCGGATATGTATTCTGACTTGCAATTTTATTTCAAAATGTGTATTTTAACTGCAGGTTTCTTTAAAAAAAATAATTAAATCATCTTTATTAACCGTTAGAAAACACAAAAACACAAAAACACCATAAATCATACAGAATCAACAAATCATAAAATCATACAAAACACAAACCATAAATACAAGAAAAGACAGTAAAAAAATAAAGAAAAAATAAAACATGCAATCAACTTCCAAGCATTTTAATGTACGTTCCCTACTGAAATACACAGTTTACCAAGCTTCTCCCTTCAATCATATCCTAACTCTTTCTATCCTGACATTTGTTTTTATCCGTAAACATCTTATGGGTCCTAATCTAGGCAAATCACCCACTTCGAGCTCATACCTTCTTTACAAAAATAATCTGTCACATAACTCCATTCTATCTTTAATTTTTGTTTGGGGACCTTCCTAATTGCCGCCGTCATCCTCGCCAGAGTCATATATTCTGCCAATTTAACGTGCCACTCATTTATCGATGGTATCTTATCTCCTTTCCAATTCTGGGCCAATAGCATTCTCGCCGCTGCACATGCATATAATAGAATATTTCTTCTATCTTTGGGAATAGCTTCTGGTATTAGGCTTAATAAGAAGATCTCTGGTTTCTATCCCCTATCTCCTCATCACATTTCCAACATTTATCCCTATCATTTTTATATATTTTTGCTAATTTTGCTGGTGTTAGATGCCATCTAAACACCAATTTCCACATATTTTCCCTTATAAATTTTACGGCCTGCATGGGGATATCTGCCCTTCACAATTTGTCTCACTGAGTGCTATATATTACCCTTCCTAGATCCTGTGCCCACCTAATCATTACATGTTTAACTTCTTCGTCTTTTAACTCCCATTAAAGAAGAAATTTAAAAACTTTTGACAAGGGTTTTGTAGTGTTTTCTATTATTAATTCCTGTATCTTAGATCTGTCCTCGGGGAATCCTATCATTTTGTGTTTATTAAAAATACTTTTCACCTGATGGTAATGAAGCCAGCTTAAACAATATTGTTCAATTTGTTGATATGCAGATTTCATTTATGTATTTATTTATTTATATGAATAACAAAAAAAATATTCAAATTTTAATGTATAGTTTCTATTTCATTCCATTGCAGATTTCATTTATGTATTTATTTATATAAATAACAAAAAAATATTCAAATTTTAATGTATAGTTTCTATTTCATATACTCCCCCTTACACATTCCTGCAACTAAGCAGTATACAAATTCTGATATATGAACAAATAAAATGCCCTCATGGAAGTGGCAGAGGAATGAGCATAGGGAGAGTAAATTTAACATATAAGCAGGACCAGGAGTGCATTCTCTTCCAACTACGGGAGTCATTGCTGGTGTTTGCTCCAGACTCTTTGCCAGAGGCGTAGCAAGCCCAGGTGGTACCTGGTGTGGAATTTTTTTTTGTCACACACCCCCACGCGGCTCTGGCTCTGGTTCTGGTGAAAAGTGAAAAACATGAATTGCAAAGAAAACCTAGAGCTTACAGAACAAAACCGACTTCAGATATGAAATCAGCATTGAAAGAACATATAAGAACAGTTGAAAAATCTCATGCAACAGAAAATAAAAAAAATTGTTCCCCGGAGCACACCGCCCCCATCGCCCCCCCCCCCTTGCTACACCACTGTGTCTTTGCCTGTTGTTTAAAAGACCAAGGGTGTATATGCCTGTTTTTGAGAAATGGGGAACATAAAATGATGTCAAAATGAAACCAAACACTTAAGATAAAACATTATTGAGAAGATCAATTGCCTGTGGTTCTGCCTTTCTCTTGAACCACCAGAGAGGTATTGTTATAGAAGCCAAAATGGCATAGGCCTGCTTCTGACAGGCCAGAAACGTGACAATGGTTCATAGGTGACTGGAGAAAAGTCTGTGATTACTTAGAACAAGGATAGCCAACATGGTGCCCTTCAGGTGTTGTTAGACTCCCATCATCCCTGACCATTTGGGAATGCTGGCTTGGACTGCACAGTGTTGACTACACCTGGTCACCTGTTGACTGCACCAACCATCTGGAAGACACCATGTTGGGTACCACAGGCTTGCAGGAAGGCTTAAAAGAAGGCTTGAATATCTTATAATGAAGTGTTTGCAGTTGCAGATGGCATAGCTCCAGGAAATGAGCTGCTTTAGCTGTGGCAGTGCAAGGCATTCTGTGTACCCTTTACAACTAAAGTGGATTTATAGGACTGAACACCTGCTAAAATGGTTCATGGATGTCAGCCATAATGAGAAAACAGGTACAGTTGTAGAGGAAACACGGCAAGGTTTGCTGGGACCCATGAGTGAACCTGGGCTGACCGTCAGGAAACATGGTCTGATTTATGGATCTCATGTGGCTTTCAAGTTAACCTGTTCCCAAAGTTCATATGGATGGTTTCCATTGAAAACAAGCCTGTAATAAGCATTTCCATGCTGTGCAACAAATGGATACCCTCTTGCGTGTATCTCTGGCATGCTGTCTGGCCTTAGTAACAGGGGACAGCCCAACAATGCACTAATTTGAATAATGTATAAAGTAATGTTATACAAAAGCCCTTAAGGAGCATCTGGGAGGGTGGCAGTCAACCTTTTGTGGCTGGGAGGAATATGGCTCTGCAGAAAGGCGGGGGTGGGGGGAGCAAGGTGGGTAGACCCAAGAGGTCAGGCCCTGGAAAAATATAGAGGAAAAAGATCAATTGTAATACTAGTTTATTTACTGATATGCTTCCTCTTCAGGGATTGTTATTATCTTTGGCGGCCCCTCATGAAACAGGATAGATACCGTAACTACAAACATGTTTCCCCTCCACTGAAAGAACTATTACAGCCAAAAACAATCAGCCCTGAGTACAGATATTGTAAATGCGTGCTGCCTTTTTTATGCCCATCCATTTACAAAGAATCAATTTCGAAAAATCACTTTGTGATTGCAAAATATGGCATGGACTTACTCATGCTTAGAGACCCATTGCTAACTTAAGTCCCACTGATTTCCACAGGACCCCTCTAAGCCTGACTAAGACTGAATTCTACATAGGGATGTGGGGGAGTCGATTCAGTTTGCAAAGAACGTACAGAAATGGATTATATTAGGAGGAAAGGTTTGCAAAAATATGTATATTGGTCAAAACTGCATACAAAATATGTTTACTAGGAGAAAGTTGCATTTTCATGAGGATTTTTATTTAGTCAGCTTTTTGCAGAAAGGTGAATTTCTGAATTTAAGATTGGGACAATGAGAAACTTGGAGAACAGATACGGACAGATTGGCCCATCCCTACTTCTGAATAAACATAGTTAGGATTGTACTTTAGTCTGGACCAACCACTATGTCTGAATTGGCTCAAAAGTTGAGGCTCAAGTTTTTCAACATCAAGGAAAAAACAGCAGCACAAAAAAGCTGTCAAAAGCATCATTTATATCTATTTAACTCTCTCTCTCTTTCTTGTTTTCTCCATAGGTCTAAATATTTTCAAGGGAAGAAGGTGAATGGGGAATTTGAAATCCGAGTGGAACAGGTTAGTGGGCAACAAAAATCTGTCAAAAATTGGCTCAGGCACGTAACTCAGTACTTGTTTTGCAGGTGCCTGAGCATTCCAGCTAGGAGGCAGTTGAAATTAAGGAAGCATTTTGAGTTGGCTTACATCAGATTTAATTTGGTTTTCTGTTAGGGTAGTTTATTCATCAAGGCCTTGAGTGTTTTTCCAGGTGCCTGCTGAATCACGCTACAGATTTTCATACTTTGCTTGCTGATAGGTGAAAACATGGGAGAAAGTTGTTTTTTTTAGAAAAGCAAAAATAGTAGAATATTTTAGAAGAAAACGTCTGAACAATTTAACACTTCTGCAAACAACATCACTTCCCACCTATTTTCTTGTCAGAGTGTATTAAATATTAATGCAAAGGTGCATCCACAGACACCTTTTCAAGACACCCCAGAACAATTCTCAAATGTATTAACATGTTTGCCTTCTTAATTCTTATAACATTTCAGTTCCCCCTTAACACATTCTGATTTCCTACTAAGGCCTGCTTTGTGCGGAAGGCACAGAAGGACAAATAGTGTTTCCCCCCTGCAAGTTATTGGCTTTGGAAAAGAAGGCCTTCAGCACTGGTTCTTCTTTTCCATCACCTTCTGTAAAAGCTCTCACACCACACGCTATGGCTAGCTTTCGATCTGTTGCTTCTGCTTCTTTCCTGACACGCCAGATTTCACACTTGGCGTGAAAAAAGGTCAGGCTTTCTTTTGGGTTATCTGCTTGGAAAATATACAATTTCTTCCTTGCTCTGTCTTTTTTTTTTCTCCTAAACTCCCTGCAGTTTTCCAAATGGTATAAACCATTCGCCACCACACCCTTGTACACCTTGTTTATTTGCAAGTTGAAACACAACAGCACGTTAACTTGAGGACTGTGCCATTCCCCTACCACTATGTAACCCCTCTGCATCTCCCACTTCCATTCACATTTCCTTGATTTCTTGGAAAGGTTTCTAGGCAGGTAGGCATGAGCCTGATTCCTCTCACTTTACAAATCAACTGGTGCTTTCAATACAGAGAAACCAGATGTGTGTAAGTATGGTTTTGTGGTTTTAGTGCTAGTCACCATCTGTGTGCCTGGGAGGAGGCAGAGTCCAATAGATCCCCTACTACCTTTGTAACCCATGAAAATCCTTAATAAAAATAATTATAAAAACAAATGTTGTTGGGCTTCAGCTTCCATCAGCACTAGCCAGCACAACCAGTGCTAAAGGATTATGGGAGTTGTAGTCCACCAACATCTTCACCGCCACTGATTCTTCATCTCTGATTCAGATCAAACACTTGGGTAAAAATATAATGAACAACAATTGCTTCAGCCCAGTTCCCTCACTTGCTTACATTCTCGCCAATAGCAAATACTGTAACAATGTAAAGACACTTTCCTGACTAAATCTACTTGAATGTTTCCAAATAGGCATTTAGGTCCAAGTCAGATGGTGTCCTCTCGGGATTTGGTTCTGGCCACTCTTAAATCCGCCTTCATTTACAATTACAGTAATCCTAATCCAGGGTTATAAATCATGTTTCATTAATGTACCATAAAACGTTTACATTTGCCAAACGAATCACTACTAATTAAATATGCTGCTACCTAGTAGAAATCTTGTTAAGACAAACATTCCATTTGAAAGTGTAATCCAGGAACAGGTCAGTTTTATTTCATGTGTTTTCTGCTGTTATATAATAATCTCATTTATTTTTATTTTTCCACTCTAGGCAGAGTTTTCAGAACTGAACTTGGCTTCATATGTAGGCGCTGGCTGTATGGTGGACATGCAAGTCATAAGGAATGGCACCAAAGTGGTCAGGTGACTGAAATTAACTTTCCCCCCTTACAATTACAGTGGTACCTCTACTTACGAATTTAATGTGTTCCGAACACACATTTGCAAGTCGAAAAAAATTGTAAGTCGAAGCAACCCTATCTAAAAATTCGTAAGTAGAAAAAATCCTATCTAAACCGCATCCAAGATGGCGGACGGAGCTCCATTTGTAAGTAGAAAAATTCGTAAGTAGAGTTATTTGTAAGTAGAGGTACCACTGTAATCTCAATCTTGTTGCTGTTTTAAAAAACCAATCTGGGTGGGATTCACCTAATAAACCACACCAGTGGAAGGACTTCTGTTTGTGTAACAGAGCTTCCGCCGTCCCTCTACACACCTTCCATGACCCATGGAGCATTTGTAATAGTCCAACACTGAATTCCACCCCCTGTGTTTCTGTTACTATCTGGGTTGGATAATTATGAGCAACCTGTTATGGGCTGACCAGCCTGATGGAATGTGAAGTTTATTCAAAGTCAGGACTGCAGGAAAGCAAGGGCTGATTTGGTTTGTTTATTTGTTAATTGATGAAAGGGATTCTTTTGGAAGCAGTTTTTCATAGTAATCCGGATCTTGGAAAAGCGGAGCAGTGTTACTTTGGAGTGTGTCCATACTGCTAGAAAATTCTATCCACAAGTATCCAAAATACATTGCCTTCTTACCTTAGCCCACCCCATTCTCATTCCCTGGGTCAAGAAAATGTATAAGGGCATTTTATGGCCATTCGTTTTATGAACCAGTATTTTAAAAGGATTCTTGCAAAATGTAACCACTTCCATGCTATATGATCTCAAGTGCCTGCTTTAAGAAAGCATGTGTTTCAACAGTGGATCACATGCCTCGCTTGCAAAGGTCTCAGGTTCAAACCCTGACATTTCCAGGTAGGGCTTTTGCACCTCTCTGAAACCATGACTGCCAGGCCAGTCACTGTAAGCAGAACTGAGCAAGATTGACTGCTGGTCCAACTTGGTATAAAGTTTCAGTCTCTGTGATTCTAGCAGGATAACAATTAATTTTTATACAACACAAAATGCAAATGCAAGCATCTGTATGTGAGCAAACTCTCTGGGAATGTGCAGGGGAAGAAGAGGTTGTGGGTGTTGATGGGGAGTTGGGACCATGAATGATGTTCACAAGACACAATTCTATTCAAATTACAGGAGTCTACACCACAATTTTGATTAGCATGAAAGCAATTTCCTCAGGGTTGTGCCTGCTTTTCACAGGCATGCATTGTAATGCAACGAGAATGGGAAAAACATAGCAAAGGGAAAGTACATGTGGATGAATTTTGTGTTACGGTACACCCAGGGACACAGAGCAACTATTCTTTTTCTGAGAAACAAAAATTTATTGATGTCTGGGTGTGTACAGCAATGCTAGCTGCTGAACTCATTTCATTTTTCTCAGTCTGGATACAGTTGTCTTTTTTTTCTTGTCTGAATTCCTAGACCCTTAGCTGAGAGGGGGGTGGGTAAAAATTTGTAATCGTCCTACTCAACTCATCCCTTACATTACTTCTTATTATTCTTATTATTAAAATTTGTATATCACCCTTCATCCGTAGATCTCAGGGTGGTTCATAACATAAAAATATAAGATTAAAACACAAAAATCACAATAAAAACAAGAACAAAAAACCCACAAACCAATAACCTCCCACTTCACATCTCCTTGTACCCTCTGGGGTTATTTTATTTTCTCCATCCTGAACAAGTGATAAACCTCCTCACAGCAATTACGAAGGGCTGTATACAACTTTCTCTGTCTGACAGCACATGGGGTGTGTGATGTGTGTGTTGTGGAGCGTAGCAGCCCAATCCAGAATCCAAAATGTAACCCAGTTCAGACCCATCGGACTCACTGAGGTAGGAAAAGTTGGAACTTCAATTACTTCACCTTAGTAGTGTTGTGGATCTGGCTGTTAATGAGCGCGTAGGTGTGCTCAGGATGACATTCTTGCATATGTGGCCTAAGGCATGCGTTTTGACATATATCTGCTCTGACATACTGCTGCAAACACTCAGCATTTGTTCAACACATGTGCCAGTTTGGCCCTTGGGAAACGCAGCACAGCCGTCTTGTGTTACCACCCTTGGAGTAATTTAGAAGAAACTGGGTGGGGGAGTGAAAAAAGATTCACACGCTTTCCAGTGTCAGCAGTGAAAGCATGCTTTTAATGGGTCTGTTGGAAAGGATCCCTAATTTATCCTCCTCTATAACTTCATTCAGAAAAAAAAGAAAGCATTCCCATAGTCTTCAAATTAATCTGTGCGGAGGCAGGAAACAGATTTCCGTCCAGTGTTCCAGACTGAGCTCCTACCTCCAGAGTCCTAGGCAAGTCAAGAGCAGGCAGGCATCTATCATACCTTACATAATACATGTTCTGTTTTTACATCTATTAGGTTGATGCCCGTTTTTTGGGGGGGGGGTATGGGCTGAAGCTGCCCACATGTGTAGACACTTGGAATGGAAAATGACCTGAAAACACTGCCCTTCACACAACCCCCCTTTTAAACCTTTTTGTAAAAAAAATAAACTTGTACCTATCAGCCAAAAGATAGAAACACTGAATTCGATATTGTGGTATTATTATTTCAGGCCAAAAATATAGTATGAGCAGTGTCAGATTTACTTATAAGCTAAACAAGCTATAGCTTAGGGCCCCACTCTCTTGGGGGCCCCCAAAAAAATTAAAGGGAAAAAAACTGGATGTACATTTCCAAGATATAAGATAAAAAAAATAAAAAAATAAAATAAAATAAAACCTACATACAGCAACAGTGTTTTGTGTTGTGTACGCTCCTATGATGTAATGGGCCCCACCTGCTAGCCTGCTCCTTAAAATATCACTAGTTTGCTCATCTATATATATATAAATGTAAAAAGGGCATGTTTGTGTGTCTCCGAAACCGCTGGACCGATTGTGTTCAAATTTTGAGACATGCCAATATGTGAGTGATTGTATGCACTTTGCAAAGGCAGATGTCACACCTGTGGCAGGTAAAGCAGCTAAAACCCAGTGTTTCCAAACACAAAACTCAGGCAGCCGGGGATGCTGGGAGCACAGGAGAGGATGCAAAACAGCGCCCTCTAGCGATGGCTACACTGGTCCTGCACCTAGGAAAGCTTCCCTCTCCACAGCATCTTAGCTCGCCTTTGCAGACTGGGCTGACTGGAGGTGGGGGCTCGCCTGGGTGGAGGATGGGGGGAGGTGGGGGTGGGATAGGTCATGGGTCAGGACAGGGTGGGGGGAGTCACAGGGATGTGCCTGTGTAAACAGAACACGCGTAAAACATTTCAACAAAATGAAGGGGGACTCTGAAGGTGAGGGGAGTCTGAAGGGGGACTCTGAGGCTCCATTTAACAGACTGAGCCACAGCAACGCGTGGTCGGGCCAGCTAGTTTGCTCATAAATTACCATATGGCATATATTCAACACAAAAAACAGCGGCAATTTGTTGTTGACAAAGGACAGCTGGACATATAAAGGGCCCCATTACCTTCAGTAGCTTAGGGCCTCATCAAACCTAAATCCGGTCCTGAGTATGAGGATTTGATAAAGTTCTGCCGGTGATCTCTTGGTTAATTTATTCCTTGCACAACAGTGAGTTAACCTGTGTTTATAGGTTAGCAGCTGACTTCAGTACCCTTTTAGCTAAATCTCTGTTGCGGTGGGGACCATTTAGTATAATGCATTTAGTATGATAAACCCCAGATATACCAGAATGGATATTTGTTGTTTAGTCGTTTAGTCATGTCCGACTCTTCGTGACCCCATGGACCATAGCACGCCAGGCACTCCTGTCTTGCACTGCCTCCCGCAGTTTGGTCAAACTCATGTTCGTAGCTTCGAGAACACTGACCAACCATCTTGTCCTCTGACGTCCCCTTCTCCTAGTGCCCTCAATCTTTCCCAACATCAGGGTCTTTTCCAAGGATTCTTCTCTTCTCATGAGGTGGCCAAAGTATTGGAGCCTCAGCTTCACGATCTGTCCTTCCAGGGAGCACTCAGGGCTGATTTCCTTCAGAATGGATAGGTTTGATCTTCTTGCAGTCCATGGTACTCTCAAGAGTCTCCTCCAGCACCATAATTCAAAGAATGGATATACCACAATGATTGATCTAGAGAACCACCTATGGGGCTCTATAGCCTTTTTCAATCGGGGTACAGATAATGGGAACCAAGATACAGATCAAACACAAGAATAGTAGTCATTGTAGATCAATATATCTTAGTGGTAGCTTAGTGTAGAAGGTCCCAGGTTCAATCCTTGGCATCTTCAGGTAGTGGTGGGAGAGACCTCCACCTGAAACCTGGAGAACTACTGTCAATCAGTGTAAATAATGCTGAGCTAGATGGACCAGTGGCCTGGCTTGGTATAAAGAACCAAGTTTTCCTGCCTGATCAAGAGGAGATAACAAAAGCCGAGAGGGCAATGAGTCAAGCCCCGGAGAAGAGCAAATCCCCTAAAGCGATTGTTAGTGCCAGGAGGGAGTGGTTTAATGCTGTGGTCTCTGTCTGTATTTCAATGCTTTTGTATAAATGCATTCATTCTTACCATGGTGGTTGGCTAAAATTCCCCTGTCAGTCAGAACTATGGAGAGGTCAAGAGTTGTCCTGTTTCCTTGGTATGAATCTATTCATCCTTTAATTAAAAGTGACTTTCCTATCGATTCTGGTTGGCCAGTCCTAGTGTGTAATGTTGACATGGTTGTGACCTGTTGCACAGGAATTCCAGATTATCTGTGGCCTGAATATACACGGCCTTATGACAACTTCATGATGTTTTAAAAAATTATTCATTGCTAGGCTTTCTACCACACCTTCCTGACAAGAAAATGTACTCATGGCAGCTCACAAGATTATTAGAACAATAAGACAAGAAAACGCAACAGTAATACATAAATAGTGGTAGTTAAAACAATTCTTGAAACAGTCCACATTAATAAAATACATGGAATAAGACCGTATTCACTGCCTTCTCTTCCTCTGCACACTGGGGAAACCTGCTATATTAAAGGAAGTTACCTTCCTTTTTCATGGCATATGTCTATATTTCCAACAGGGCTGTGTGTATAAAAACAGAAAACAATTCCACATTTTGCACAGTGTTAGCCCAGATTGCATTACTCTGTACTGAAAGACACTATAGAGCTTTTGTGATGGAAGTGACTGAAATAGAGAGGGGAGGAGCAGAAGACACTCTCTGGCTGCCATTGGCTGAACTGCTTATAATATCCTAGAAGGAACAGAGCAAATTGGAGCCATAAGGAAGGAGGGGTGGTGTGTGGGAAGGGAGAGAAATATGACCCTAGGGTGGGCAGAAGGCAGAATAGGATCTACTTGTAGATCTTTGAGTGATTTAAGGTGGATCAGCAAGGATTTTGCATTCCCATTTAACACAATTGCCCCCAGTTGTATTGCTGAAATCAAGAAGGTATCCTTTTGATTGCACATTCATTGTGATTTGTGCTCGTGATGCCATTGGAGCGGACATACGCACTGCAGTCCCACTTTCATTACTGTTTGTTCCTGCAAAAGTTTTAAGGCGCTCACAGTGCTTGAATTCCAAATAATGCACATCCTGTGACTTCCTGTGAAAATCCTGTAGCAAATATTCCAGTTTATTATTGTCACATTTTGTTGCATTATATGCCGCTCCATCATTGTGCACTTTGGATGCATTATAACACCTATGGGTAGCAATCATGTAGTAGCACTGGGGAAGCATCGCAGAATAAATAATGAAGCGGAATGGATCATCTACAAACACACTATTATTCTGTCGATTGCATGTTGCAGAAGACACCTGCCATAAAACACCAGCCCAAAGGGGGAGGGAGGAGGTAACTAGGAGTGCATTTTTGGGTGGAAGGCTTGTGGGCTTCACCCCAAATAGTTACACAAAACAAATTCCTGGGCTCAGCATTCTTTCATTCTAAGTGTATGTGATGTGCAACTGGCTCTAGTTGGTGGATCTTGGGGCTCTACTAAAACAAAGTAGATCCTGCAACCCTGAAGTCATCTCAACCCTGCGTGGAAGCATAAATCAGTAGCTTGGTGAGAAGGCAGCAGGCCAAGGGAAACAGGAGATGGCGTAGGTTTGAAAAGGAGGGATGGGTTAACTCAGGGGAATGAGGGAATGAGACAAAAGCCGGAACAAAGATGGAAGAGATGAGAGTTGCATGTGGCCTGAAGTTAAAGAAGTGAGGAAGGGAAAAATGTAGATGTTGATTTCAAATGACCAGTTTTGTAGTAGTAGTAATAATAATAATAATAATAATAATTATTATTATTATTATTATTATTATTATACCCCGCCCATCTGGCTGGGCTTCCCCAGCCACTCTGAGCGGCTTCCAACAAGATTTTAAAATACAGTAATTCATCAAACATTAAAAGCTTCCCTAAATAGGGCTGCCTTCAGATGTCTTCTAAAAGTCTGGTAGTTGTTGTTCTCTTTGACATCTGGTAGGAGGGCATTCCACAGGGCGGGTGCCATAACTGAGAAGGCCCTCTGCCTGGTTCCCTGTAACTTGGCTTCTCGCAGCGAGGGAACCACCAGAAGGCCCTTGGCACTGGACCTCAGTGTCCGGGTAGAACGATGGGGGTGGAGACGCTCCTTCAGATATACTGGACCGAGGCCATTTAGGGCTTTAAAGGTCAGCACCAACACCTTCAATTGTGCTCAGAAACGTACTGGGAGCCAATGTAGGTCTTTCAAGACCGATGTTATGTGGTCGTGGCGGCCGCTCCCAGTCACCAGGTCTAAGTCTATGAGTTGGGCCAGACTTATTCAGGGACAGCCCCATGGAGGCATGCTTTCCATGAAGTCCCAAGCGGCCCCTTGTAAGGTCGTGTCGGTGTGGATGTTAAAATCCCCTAGGACAACCAAACTAGGTGTCTCCAGGAGAAGCAGCTCGGGCAGGGAATCCTTGGTGCAGCAGGGAGGTCGGTACACCAAAAGGAATCCTGTACTGCCCCTATTGCCCAACTTCCAGAACATGCACTCCGAGAACTGGGTCTTCCCAATAGGACGCCTGGTGCAAGCTAATAACTTCCTAAAAATCACTGCAACCCCCCCTCCCCGCCCACTAGGTCTGGGTTGCTGTGCGTAAGAGAAACCTGGTGGCCAAGCAGCGGCAAGGACAGGCCCATCTGCTTCATCCAACCAAGTCTCTGTTACACATGCCAGGTCGAGTCCTCTATCCATGATCAAGTCATGGATGGCAGTGGTTTTATGGATCATTGACCTGGCATTGCACAGCAGCACCTTCAGGTTGTGTGGGTATCCTTTGCTGATTCCAGTATCCGTCCGGTCAAGACCAGACCTGGAGGCAGGGATAGTCCTCAGACAACGACTAAGCCTGCCTCCTCGGTAATGACGTAGTCTGGTCTTAGGATAACTCCTCCTCCTACTGAGATCGGTTGTCCCAGTGCATCCCCCCCCCTGTGGAACCTGCCCCAGCCATTTTGTTGGCTGGGACCCACTCCCAGGCAGCCCTGACCCCTCCCCTTAAAATCAAATTAAAACCTATACAAAAAACAAACAAACGAAATAAAACAATAAAACCCAAAAACAGTAAAAGTTACAACGACACCAAAATTAAACAACTTCCCACACCCAACTAAACATCCATCCCACCCCACACACCCGAGACCTCCTTGGAGCCTTATAAACTGTGGTGGAGTATGGGGCCCACCCCCAGGCCGAAGATGGAAAATGGGCTTCAGGGGGAGCGGTCCTTCCCAATACTCACAGGCAGAGCAGCAGCAGCCTGTAATGTCCAAATCAGAAACCATGGTTTGTTTTGCTCAAACATATCATGGCCGGAAGCCAAGACTAAACCTGGAACAAAACATGCCACAATCCCAGGTTCAGACATAGCACTAAAACAGGGATTATTATTTGCAGCTCCTGCTTACACTAGGGAGGATTGAACCTGGAGGTACCTGTGCATTTACAATAAATCATTAACTATGTCCTGCCATCATGCAGTAGCAGGAAAAGATAAGAGGGCCTGTTCTGATGACTATAGAATGCAGGTAGGTTCATGTGGGAACATACGATCTTTCATTTATCCAAGTCCCAAACTGTTTGGGGGCTTTAAATGGCATCACCAACACCTTGAGGCAGGAAACAAATTAGGTGCCAATGTAACTGAAGTATTGCTTGTCAGAAGACCAGGATTTCTTCAGCAGCCTCACATCTATATTGCACCTGACAATGATGACAATTGGTAGTGTACAAATACCTTTACCCATCTTGAAATGTTCTTTTCTGGATAAATATGAGTGCTATATTGCTAGTCATGACACAGCAGCCATTGCATTCCATGTTAAAACTCTTACTTGACAATAGGGTGGCTCATGGGATGTGGCTATAAGCATCCCAGACAGATTGATATATATAAGGTCTAGAAATTATGCCGTTATACAAATTACTTTGACTTAATCTGTCACCATCACCATGATTTCTTTAAAAAGTGGCAGGAGGGGGGGATAGAAACTTCTCTCTATTTCTCAGCCTTTTGCCGTCTCTTCTCCAGTTGCTGCTATTAAACAGCTGCTTGGGGCAGGGAGGGGGGGTATTCTCATTGTGGGTTTGCTTATCTTCTGGATGAATAATGTCCCTCTTTAACTCCTCAGCAGCTGGCGTCCAGCCTATGTGTGAGAAAGATGCTGACAGTTATTGGGAAAACATTTGGAGTGGAGGCAGCTGCCAGAAAATAAAAATAAAAAATACTGTTAGCAGACAAGGGCAGGGAAAGATTGGGGGTATTAATACCTTCCAAAGTTCTTTCACATCCCATATTCCTTATCTGAAGGAGTTATCGCTCACCAAGACCCAGGTTTCTGATAGTTAAATCACAGGAAAGATGAAAGCCCTATTTAAATTTGTTTTGTTTTTGGTCATGTATCATTCTTATCTTAATTTGCCTCCTTTCATCATGACCTTTTATTGAGTCTAGTTTTAAAGGGGGGGAAACAAAGGTTAGCATTTGAGGGTCTGATTCTACTCTGTTGTTCACATATGGAACTCCAGATGACTTTCACTTGATCCTGGGAAACAATCCACTTTCCAAGCCCCCTTTCCCCTTCTGGTTCATTTTTAGTCACACACACCCCTTTCCAAATAACATCTGAACTTTATCCTGAGATATAACTGTGAAAAGTTGTTATACAGATCTACATAAAATCCAGTACCAAATTGCGGGAGGCAGTGCAAGACAGGAGTGCCTGGCGTGCTATGGTCCATGGGGTCACGAAGAGTTGGACGCGACTAAACGACTAAACAACAACAAAACATAAAATCCACTATGGATTTGGTTCAAATCCTTGTCCAGTCGTGAAGCTAACTTTGTGACTTGGCTTGCATCTCTCAGCCTAACTTACATTGTTGTGGAGGTAAAATGAGAGTGTCTTATGTATGCTACCTTGATATATAAGGGAGCGGGTGGCACTGTGGTCTAAACCACTGAGCCTCTTGGGCGTGCCTATTGTAAGGTCGGCAACTTGAATCTGTGCGCCGGGGTGAGCTCCCGTTGCTCTGTCCCAGATCCTGCCAGCCTAGCAGTTCAAAAGCACACCAGTGCAATTAGATAAATAGGTACCGCTGCAGTGGGAAGGTAAACGGCATTTCCATGTGTTCTGGCTTCTGTCACGGTCCTTCATGCGCCAGAAGCTGTTTAGTCATGCTGGCCACATGACCCAGAAAGTTGTCTGTGGACAAACGCCGGCTCCCTTGGCCTGAAAGCAATATGAGTGCCGCAACCCCATAGTCGCCTTTGACTGGACTTAACCATCCAGGGGTCCTTTACCTGTTACCTTTACCTTGAGATCAAGGAAGGATTCCCTGGAGAATCCTGTTTTATTTGTATTTAGTGCATAGATTTTTTAAAAAAACAACTACTTATTCTGCATGCAAGAAAAAAAATAGTATTTATACACAAAGAACTGATAAAAGTCAAAGAATTTGGTCAATGTTGAAAACAGGTATACAAGAGAAAATTGAGTCACCATTTTTAATGGTTTGTTATAATGAGGAAATAGGAGATACATCTTTGTTAGACAATCTATCAGCAGGTATAGTAATGGGCTGATTAAGATAAATAATGTATTTGAGGGCAGGATGTTTAAAACATAAAGGTAAAATAGTGATGAAATGGGAGGGCATCAGCCCCCAAATCAGGACCATTTGTGGGTTTGTAAGAAACAAAATTAACATTATCACCAGATACAATTTACTTAGAGACCCACTGCTTAAATTGTTTTACTTACAAACCCACTTATTAAATTGTTTGCTTATGTTAAAAAAGGTTTATTAGAAAATATGGAAATGTTCCCACTGGGAAAAATAACTCCTACGATAAAGGATTGAATTTTGAGGATCTGAGAGCTGGTAAATATGATAAAACCAGCCAGTATAAAAAAGGGTGAGGGAAGGCATACAGTTTGAAAATTGTAGAATGTGCGTAATGTATCTGCACTATAAGGCACAAGATAGTCACCTACATAGCATAGGAACATAGTTAGAAAATAACTTATTGGTAATCGTATTTATATTATATTTATATTGGTAACAGTATTTACACAAAATACATTTATTTTTATTTAGAGTTGTAGATATCATTTACATTGAATGAGATCTTTTCTTCTCCTACATATGAGTGGGGGGGGGGGTTTACATTCTCACAACCATTATCCATAATTCCCAACAGGCTTTGGAGAATGTGCAGATCTTGACTGAATTCTGTACATTCCCTGGCCAATATGCATAATCTCCAACAGGCCTTCATGAATATGCATATCTCAACAGTTTTTGTGTATTTTTCGGGCAATATGCACATTCTCCGGTCAGTATGCATAGTCTCCATGGAACATGTTTTTTTCCCTATCCCTAATTCAGCAGTTTGCGATCTGCACTCCCTGACCTGCTTCTGACCCACTGTTTAATCACACATGGCCCATAGCATGAGAGCCAGTGTGGTGTAGTGGTTAAAAGCGGTAGACTCGTAATCTGGGTTTGCGTCTCCGCTCCTCCACATGCAGCTGCTGGGTGACCTTGGGCTAGTCACACTTCTCTGAAGTCTCTCAGCCCCACTCACCTCACAGAGTGTTTGTTGTGGGGGAGGAAGGGAAAGGAGAATGTTAGCCGCTTTGAGACTCCATCGGGTAGTGATAAAGCGGGATATCAAATCCAAACTCTTCTTCTTCTTTCTCCTACTTTCCTTCCTTCCTTCTTGAAAGTCCATTCAGCTGAGCAGCACAAGGGGAATCACAGGGAGAAGGAAGTTTTAAACCCTCGCCTCCTACCAAGAAAAGAAAAGAAAAAAAGATTGCAGGAGACTCAAGTTAGGGGGACTAAAGCTATAATTTGCATCTGGGATACTGTGAATGTCTCTGAAGCTCAACAAGTCAGAGACAAGCCCCCAGCCTTTGTATGTCAGAAAATAGAGAGAGTTGTGGCAGCTGCCAATTTTGGATGACCACTGTTTGTGAAACTGTGAATAGTTGACTCAGATTCACTGTAGTCTTGGGTTTTTATTTAGCCATCACACCAATTACTTGAACCAGAGAACACTAAGGATATTACCCCTGAAGTCTCTGTTACACATGACTGTAATGTGATTTCAGTTATTTACACTAAAGGGTAAAGCAATGCTGCCGTTACTTCAGTACAACCCACGTGAATGACTGTCCATGAGGTGCCGCAGTGCATTGCAGGGTTTGTTCTAAGGTCATCACTGTTGTTTCCTATTAGCTCAGGCACACCTGAAAAAGGACATTCTTTGGGAGATTATCGTTATTCTCAGCTAGCTGAAGTGACATATATGCTGGATTTATAACTCAGAACCTTGCCTGAGGAGGCCAATAATACCACAGCAGTGTGCAGCCTGTCACATCTTATTGCCTAATTATGTATTCTCCCTGCTTTGCCCCGAGAAACAGTTCAGTTCCAAATCTCCTCTTTAGTCAAAACATGCTGGTCAGCTGAACATGGTGCTTGTCAGGGTTCAAGCCCACAGCAGGTCCTGAACCCTGACAGCCAAGGAGGGATTCTTGAATTTGGGGGCCTGTCTTTTTTGCCTGTGTGAGGCTGTTATGGGGAACCTCGCCCCAGGGCCTAGTTCGGAGTGCTAGGCCTTCCCATTTGGCCTGATGTCCTATATGGCAGCGACATTAAGAGCTAACATTAATATCAAAGGGCCTATACAGTCATACCTCATGTTACGTCCACTGCGGGTTACGTCTTTTCAGGTTATGGACGTGCCGAATCCAGAAGTCCCAGAACGGGTTACTTCCAGGTTTGGCGTGCGCGCATGCGCAGAAGCACAAAATCACGCTTTGCGCATGCTCAGAAGTACCTAATTGTGTCACGCGTGTGCGCAGACGCAGCGCTTCAGGCTGTGGCCTTTTCATGTTGCGAACGGGGCTCTGGAACAGATCCCGTTCGCAACCAGAGGTACCACTGTAATAAAGGGGGGGGGAGCTAGTTAATTTGCTGCTGGTTTAATTTTGTTGAATGTCTTAATTGCTATTCATTTATTGCTTTTGTAAACTGGTTTTTGTAATTTGATGGTTTTAACAATCAAGCAGTAAATACATTTTACGAAGTCAGAATAAATAATAAACACTGCAAATCACCCCAAGATCTATCAGTAGCTTCTGATCTAAATGCTGCTCACTCGTGTTCTACAGTACTCAGGTGTCCCAGAACAGATGCAAAAATAATCTCCCGAAGGCGTATAGCTTTTGCCAGGTGGGGCTAATCCTCTATGCTAGGTGGGGGCCTGTTGCCTACCAGGAGGGAGAGGGGTGAGGCAGCAGGGGAATCCGTAAGAAGCAAATGCACTGGACAACCTACCCATCTCTCAGTAGGCAGTGGTGACCCACCTAGCGGGAAGCTAGCGTGGTGGCTCTGCCTCACCTAGCACACCGCTTCTGGCTTGTGGGTGTCCTGAAGGCATGGCTGGCTGCTGTATGAATCAGGATGCTGGACTGGTTAGATCTAGGGTCTGATCCAGCAGAGCTCTTCTTGTGATTAAAAACTGTGCCTAAAAAGCATATAAAGCAATTCAGTGAAATGAAATAAAAGTAACCCAATAAATATTAAAACACTTTACCAAGTTTGAACCCAATTAATCAGAAAACACCCTGAATAATAAACAAGGGAGGGGAATTCCAAGAGGTGAGAAGCAGCTCCTCTTTACTTGTCTATTCCATCCTAGGTAGATTCAGACCAGCAACCTTCCCACAATGGTCTATTGGTGCTGCTTGATTTTAATTTCTTTTTGTTTTTAACTTGTTCTTAACTTTTTATGATAAAAAAGTTTGAGATTACACACACACACACACACACACACACACACACACACACATGGTTGTAAACTTGCGATGTATTTTTGTGATACAGCGATATATAAATATTTTAATTAATAAGTAAGCAAACTTCAAAAGGAGAACACTTCTATCAACTAATGAGTCTGTGTCTGCATGTACCCCATACATTTAGAGCACATTTAAGGTACTCCCCCTCCCAAAGAATTCTGGGAGCTATAATCCCCAGTACCCTTAACAAACAACAGGTTTCGGGGAGTTATGCTTTAAGTGTGTGGTATATATGCAGCCTATGACAAAACAGACAATGCTCACTTTGTGTTCTCCATGGGAAAACATTCTCTAAAAAGTAAACATATGTGTTTAATGGATAGATGTCTTCATTCATAAATGCCATGTGCTGATCTTTAAATTGGTCTCCAGCTTTGAGAATTCAGCAACTGCCTTTGCTCTGTCATCTGTGCAGCACATTGCAAAAAAAAATCACCACCAAATCCATCCAAAATTTTCATAAGAGAATGGCTGGAAAGACACTTTTCCATTCCTAATTTATTATCTTTAGTCCTTGTTGTAGATCATTTCTGTATGAGCCTTCCTGTCTGACCCCATAATGGAAACTGTGAGAAATGTACCTGGAGTCCTCTCAGTTCTGTTTTGTAAATCCTAAAATGAAGGATTTTATTTATTGATGTCTTTAATATAATAACAATAACTGGTGCTTTTTTGAAATCTTAGAATTATAGGAAGGAAGAGCATTGGAAGCAAAAAAGAAAGTAATGGATAGGAAGTGGATGACTTGACTGACTTTTAAGAAATGTCCTCTGATTATGTCTTCTAGATCCTTCAAGCCTGACTTTGTTCTCATCCGGCAGCATGCTTACAGCATGGCATTAGGAGAGGACTTCCGCAGCCTCATCATCGGCCTCCAATATGGCGGAGTCCACAGTGTCAACTCTCTTTTCTCCATCTACAATTTTTGCAGCAAGCCCTGGGTGGTAAGTGGCGTTCTTAAGCTTCCTTACATGAAATGAGAGGGGAGTTGGGCATCCCCATGCTGCAAGAAGCTCCCAATTTAATACTTTTGTTGTTTTGGTATATCTAAGTAATTTTGTTGTTGTTATTTTGTTTCAAGCATACCAAGTATGCTGTGAGACTGAGGGTTCTCCCCAACTCAATACAGTGGTACCTCTGGTTACGAACTTAATTCGTTCCGGAGGTTCCTTCTCAACTCGAAACCGTTCTTAACCTGAGGCGCGCTTTCGCTAATGGGGCCTCCGGCATGCGGTTTCCACTCGCATCCCGGGGCAAAGTTCGCAACCAGAAGCACCAACTTCCAGTTTAGCGGAGCTCATAACCCAAAGAGTTCGCAAGAAGGACAGTTTGTAACCAGAGGCATTACTGTACCTGACAAAGAGAATCAAAGAGGTCAAATTGGCATTGGAAACAGTATTTGGCTTACTTGATTGGATATGGATCAGATATACAATTCAAGCACAACTTACATTGTTGAGGTCATCTCTGGCAAGGAATACAGACCTGAAATTATAGGAGACTATTGAGAAATTGAGACAGCAAACTTTGGGAATTCATATTACTCTGCTGCACATATGTAAGCTACAAAGTAAATGTTTGAAATTAGGCATCTGCTCATCAATATTTTGCTGATAACGCGCTACATATACAACATAGAAATAAACAAGTCTTAGAGTTGCAGAACAAGATTATTTCTTTTTCCCCACACAGATTAGCATGTTTTCCTTTATTTATTATACTTCCATGGTAGAAATTTAACCTTCCCATATGGTACATGATTGTCCACAGTGTGTTGGTATTTCATGCTACTTGGAATTAGCAAAGCACCCTACAAATGCTACTTATTATGACAATTATTTATATCCCACCTTCCAGGATACATTAAAATATGTTCTTTAAAATGGCAATAAACAGCATCAACTTATTAAAAGCCACCAGGATGCTTCCCACAGGGCAGCTGGTGGTAAGATGGTTGGAAGTTTCATTTCCCTGATATCTATCTAGATGGTGCTAAAACCATCAGATGATGTTAGCTCACTTATTGTGGTCACACAAACATAAATAATTAATTAATTAGTATATTTAGCTGAGGTATGCAAAGCAAGCAAGGAAAACTATTCAGCAAAAGGTTATTATTCCCCATTAACTTGTTTCGAGTGGGCACAAGTACATTCTAAACATGCCCATTTAAACTAAGGCTTCAGAGTTCAAAGATAAAGAAGACGACAATGTATGCTGACAAAGAGAAGCAGCTGGGAGAGCTAGCAAACTGGTACCACCAGTAATAATAATAATAATAATAATAATAATAATAATAATAATAATAATAATAATTTATTATTTATACCCCGTCCATCTGGCTGGGTTTCCCCAGCCACTCTGGGCGGCTTCCAACAGAAATATTAAAATACAATAATTTATTAAACATTAAAAGCTTCCCTAAACAGGGCTGCCTTCAGATGGATAAATGTTCTCTGTTAAATGTTGTTTTCTCTACTGGCCCCCCAGAGACAGTGAAAGTTAAATTACCTTTCCTTATTTTTCTTTCTTTATATATCTTTTTTTTTTCCAAAGCAAAGTAGGAAAGCTACTATAGGTCATTCATGTGAAGTGCATTTATACCCCATTATTGGTATGTGGTAGCATGCATTCCAGTGCAGGCTAAAAGCATTTACAAATACATAATATATAAATGATATGCTGTGAGGTGCTCCCCTATCAGCCTATTTGTTCCCTAAGATCTTTTGGGCAGACCTTTCTCTGTGTCACACCAGTGTCTGAAGCATGATGGGGTCAGAATGAAAAAGAGAGGGCCTTCTCTACCTGTCCCCAGGTTGTGGGCAATGCAACGCAGCTGCCCTGAGCAATGCAAATGCATTTGAAAAGCAGGGTATACGTTTTGGAAGCAAATAATATTTTTGTGTGTGCTGCTGCTTTGTACAAGTTTGGGACCAGGGACTGGCATAACATGGTGGAGGAATGGCAGATTGTCCCCATGTGAACTGCGGCACGCATAGATCACACATGTTTTTATATTCGAATGTGCTACATAATTGTACAGTGACTAACATACACTCCTCTTTTGCTTGTTGTGTCTATCCTCTCTCTCTCATACGCACACACTTAAACACACAGCTGCAACCTCTTATGTTTGCTCACTGAGCTAGTCAAAACAGTTTTATTTTGCTTTTCTCATCAGATGTTCAGGGTTAGTGTAAGTAGTTAAGAGAGGCAATCTCGCTTCTTTATGCTGGGTCAACAAGCTGTGTTGCCAACAATAATCGCAGGGGGAAATGGCAGGCTATTTTATTTATCTGCATGCACTGATCTCTGACTGGGCTTGCTGGTGACTTTTTGCACTGTCACATGCTGTTGCAAGATTTCTGGATTTTCTCAAATATTTAATTTTCCCCCTGAAAGAGCAGTTTTGTTTATTTAGACAAATGGTGAAGACCAGCAATATCTGAGAGGCATGCAACCATGCCATATAATTTTTGTACTTCTTTGGGGTCGGACAGTATGTCCACTTTAATTTTCTAAGAAGGACCCTAAGTTAAAAGGCGGGGGAAGCAATGCCTTTCATTATGATAGGTGGGATTTTTTTGGAGCACAAGAGGGAGATGAAAGCAATGCTCTTCCTGCTGCTGCCCATAATTGGCCTCTAAAGTTTTGCCCTTTGCAAAGTATTGTTCCCAAATGAGCTTTACTTTTATCTGTAGGATCCATTCTCTGGGGAGCTTGTCAAGGGGTATGCCTTGACATTGCAGGGGGAGGGGGTAAACTTGCTCCTGGAATTGCCGATGTCTATGGTTTTGTGCATCTCAATTATGTCCCAAGTTTCAAGTCAAGGTTATGCTTCCGCATAGAACTCAGTAGGAATAGTTTAGGAATCTTTATGCCCCTACCGCAGGTTCCATTTTTTGCTCTTGCTCTTTGGGGCAGAAGATGATGGCCCCAGGCAGGACAACAGTGCTGGACTTAGGGTGGAGTGGGCGGTTCCCCATAGGGTGCTGAGATGAGGGGGCGCAAAATAAAAACAATATTCAAAATATCCATATTAAAAGCAAATGTACCAAAAGAAATTATTGTAAAAATAAGAAACAGGAGGGGAGCAGATTTTGCCCTTCCTCAGGTTGCCATATTACCAAAGTCCACCCCTGTGGATAGGAATTGTTATATGTATGTGCTTGTTAAGTTACATGAATCATCTTTCTTTCTCTATTTTAGTTCTCTCAGCTAATTAAAATCTTCAACTCTCTGGGTCCTGAAAAGTTCCCTCTTGTGGAGCAAACCTTCTTTCCAAGCCATAAACAGATGGTAAGTACCTTGGGGTTTATTTTCTTTGATGGTGTGCTATGATATATAGAGAATGGGACTGTGACTCTGGAGAGAACAAGAAAACCATTCTGTGGACCCTTCCAGACTAATGTTTTATTACGGGTGTACTCCACAACATGTTCTTGAGACAAGAAGAGTACATTTGTGGTGAATTAATTCCACTTTAGTTTTTGTGTGTGTGTGTGTGTGATGGTTCCCTGATGCTACCACATTATTGCTGTCCAGAGGGGCTATAGTGCTGCAAAGGGGGGACAAAAATAAACTGGAGCATTTGTGGCATAAAAAGCTGTGGAATTTCAGCAGGCATTTACAGAAAATGCACTGATTAGAAAGGATGCAGTGTGGCCACCCCAGAACCTTCGTAGGCACAAACAGTTTTGAATGCATGTTCACGTATGACTACCCTAATAGCATCATGAACGCAAATCATAATGCATGCACAATAAAACGCATGTCTGGAGGGGCCCAGTGACACCTAACAGAAAAGCAGCAACAATGTGATAGCATTTTTTAAAAGTCTCATTCCCTTCCCCCCCCCCCGATTCTGGGAGGAGGACATTAGAAAAGTGAAGTAATATTTGACTGGTGCATAAAAGACTTCTGGATCTTGACAGTAATTGGTTCATACAAGGATGCATTCCATACGTATCTTTTTGTGTCTTCAAGTTTGCCAGTAGTGATGGGTGTGACATTGTGTCTGTCAACAGATATGCCCATCCCATTTGGTCAGTTTTACACCTTCAGGCTTGGTGCCTTGAAGGCCATTCCTCCCCCATGTGTGCAATGTTCATGATGGCCGCTGGTGCCCCAGTCCTGATGACCATGCTTCCTTATCATACTTGTGCCTGTGTATAACAATATAACATTCAGGACTAGGGTGTTGGCATCTCCCATGGGCTGCAGAGAAAGATGCAGTAGCAATGGGAAGGGTGAGCAATGTGGGGTGTGTCAGAAGCTTTTCTGAAGATGTTGCGCATATGGCCTGATTATGCTAGTCTTTCCTATGGCCATAACTGTGGGAATGTTCAGGGAGGCAGGAGAGGATATATTGTTTAATGATATTCTTCCTAACTTTTGTTAGCAAGTTCTATGTCTTAGCAGAGTTTAAACATTCACCTTTAAACGCACAGCGGTTTGCTTGTTGCAGGTTCGTCTGAACCTCTCTATTATTATTTTTTATTTTAAAAAAATGTAAACTTTATTTCTTATTAAAACATTCACAAATCATAATAAACAAACATAATCACAAATCATAAATCAAAATCACACATTCATAAGTCCTAAGAAACAAACATTCATAAATCATAATAAACCTAGTAAATCATAATGAGCATAGCAAATCATGATAAAGCAACTGAACCTCTCTATATAAGATTCCTGGTAAGATCCCTTCATGTCCCTCTCAAAAAGAATATACACAACAATCTAATTAAAGTCAATATAAAAGTAGTTTATGCACAACCATTCAGTTCACAGTTAGATCCCTGAAAGCAGACTTAGGTTACAAAAGTATATATATCAGGGTTCTCCAAACTAAGGCCCTCGGGCCGGATGCGACCCGCGAAGCTCATTCATGCGCCCCCCACCAACCTCCGCTGCCCGCTCTTACCGGCATGGCACGGCTGCCCACTTCTAGGTCGCCGGGAGCTTCGGAAATAGCTTGTGCGCATGTGCAAGCGTCATTTCTGGTGCACTTCCAGGCCGGAGGAGGCCCATGCACATGTGCACAAGCTATTTCCAGTGTTTTGGCAATCCGAAAGTGCGCTGGAAATCGTGTGTGTGCATGTATATGGGCGCGTGCTCCCGTGTGCTCCAGCCCACAGCGCGATCGGCACTGGTGGCATCAGCCCTCGGCAAGGTAAGTTTGGGGGTCCTCCTGGTGTATATATATATATATACATGTGGAACTATCCCATAAGGGAGTTCAGGGCCGGCTCTACATAGACCCCCGGTGGCGCAGTGCACCATGGCGGGGGGCTGGTAAGCTGGGCGCCGGCCTGGCAAGGAGGGTGCCGCGTGGCAAAGCCGCGCGGAAACCAATTGCGCCCTGCGAGGACGGTTCGGGCGGCGGAGCGATCTCCGCCCCTCAGCACCAGGGCGCGTGATCTGCTCAAGACGGCCCTGAGGGAGTTAGTCCCAAGTGCCTGCAGACAGGCAGTCACCTCTGCTCACATGTAGAAAAACAAAATGGAGAAGAAGGGGGCAAAAGAAAATGGTGTGCTCCTCTTACCCAGATTAGGCCACACACCCCTCTATTCACATGCAGAGGACGCTTGTCCTGGCTCAGGGAGAAACAGGAAGTTTTCTCCTGGCTGGTGTCCATTCTAGGAATGTTGTATTAGACTGCTATGTGTTTCACATCCCACAATAACCCTATTTCTATCAGCATGCCTTGGTGACATCAACATCGTTTTTGCTGTGGAGGACTGCATTCAGAGTAAATGCTGCTGTTTCTGCAGGAATTTGTTCCCCCTATTTGAACAAATAAAGCAGACTGTGTGGTACAGTACTTGGAAAGATGTGTGGGTTTGCATTCAGCATTACAACTGGTCTGGACTTTTCAGTGATGAGAACTACACAGCACTTAAAAAGCTGTGATACCATTGCTAATAAACATTTACATCAGGATTACTCTGTGAAGTCTGTTTGAAAAATGTGACCCAAACTGACTTCCTTGAGTTATAAAATTATTTCCCCATCTCTCACTCAAGTTTTCCTTTTGGGAGCTTTGGTTCTGTCAGTGATCCAGTGGACTCTAGAAATAATAATAATAATAATAATAATAATAATAATAATAATAATAATAATAATAATAATAGACTTTATATACCACCCTATACCTGGAGGTCTCAGGGCGGTTCACAGAAAAGAACTGCTTGTTATTCATTTAAAATCTCAATAAGGACTACAACTATTTACATCGAAGTCCAGGTATCTTTTCTTATAACATGAAAAGGATTTAGTGTATTTATTTTTATACATTTAAAAAGAGGTCTTGATATGCATAGCAAAAGTACTTTTTCTTTTGAAAGAAATAACTTAATCCACAAAATAAATGCAGAAGCTATTAAAGCAGTACAGTACTATTCTTTTTAGAGTACAAAAAACACCAAGCATTCCATACTTTTTCTGGGGAACTTTTTCTTTTGTTGTGTAGATCCTTAGGGCAGTAACATTCAAAAGCCAATTCTGAAGTGAGGGAAATATCACAGCTCTTCAGCTGCTCCTCTGTCTCGTGCATCAGCTGGTTCAAGCGGCCATTGGCACCCCACTTTGAACCAGCTTGTTTCTATTTATGTAACAAATGCTGTATAATGCATAACTGTAAATAAAACCTCTAAGTGGTTGTTTAATTATAATACTGTGTACAGGCCTAAAACATCTGTGTTTGTAGAATTATAAGCAGCAAGTGCTGAGGCATCAAGAGTTGCTGATAATTTATGAGGTGTAAGGAGGGCAGAGGAGGGAACCCTCTTGCATGAGAAGAAGTGAGGATGCTACTATTCAAAGTGTGAGTGCCATAATCTCCCTTGGATTTGAGCTGCTGCAAGAGAGGACACTGCACTAAATTACTCCAGCTGCTCTCTGTTCCTATCCTATGCTTCTGTTCTACTGGGCTCTGCTCAGGTTTCCAGCAATATTTGGAGGGGAATGCTGATAATAAGATTTGCATCCTCAGACATGTTCATTCCATATTTTTTCCCCTTTCTGACAACAAACAAACCAGTGCTCAAACACAGAGTAAAATAAACCAATAAATAGATTTTTTGATTCCTCAATTTTTTTTAAAAAAATGTTACTGACACAAGAGGACAAGGAGACCTAAAAAAATCCTTCCCTTATTTGTTTGGTCGGTTGGCATTTCTGCAAAGTGCACATCAGTGTGGTGTAAAAAATAAACTTTTTTAAAAAAAGAAGATGCCACCTAAGTGGAAGAATTTTGTTTCTTCCTTTGAATGATTTTTCCTTTCTGCAATACCCCAGGCCATAGTTTAATATATTTCCTCCCTCCCTCCTCCTTTCCCTCTTTGTCCATTCATCACTCGTTACAGCCTAAAATTCATAAATACAGAAGAACTGCAGATTCTGACACCATTGGCCCTACTCCATTCAAAATCTCCAAATCTGGATAGAATTTTGTCAGAGGAGAATTTTATAAGCGTCTATAACTATGGTAGATGATAATGATAATAATACTTATTAACTGTTACACTGTGGACTGTTAGCAATTATTTGTTTTTCCTAGATTTGCATAAACCATTTTTTTTCTGACACCCTGTAACTTTTGACAAGGAAAGTCCATGGCTCAGCAGTGGAGCAAATAGTTTGCGTGTGAAGGATTCCCATTCCATTCCCTTGCATCATTGGGTAGGGCTGAGATAGACTGAGTTGCTACCAGTCAGTGTGGATTCTGAGCTGGATGGACCGATTGTCTGACTTGGTATAGAATTTCAGCTTATCATGTAACTAGAGCTTTGTTTTGCACTTGTTAATCTTCTGAACTCTATTCGCAGTTCAAGATAGATAAAGCAGAACCTCACAAATGACGCACCATATATTGTTTTGACTACTGGATACAGTTTTGAAAGTAGCGAAATGAACTTGAACTAATGTAAATGAATGCAAATCTTGCTTGCGTTTGCACATGGCTAGTGATCCCCATGTGATCATTATCTTATCCTCCAAATAAAAAATAAAAATCTATTTCCATGCATAATAATTTTGAGAAAGCTATGTGACCAACACACGCTAGATTTTGTTCCCAGCTTTGGCACAGAGAAAGAGGAAATGAGAATTCCCAGGGATGAGGCAGAAGTCAGAGTGGGAATACTAAGGATTTAGGAATAAGGCCCTTTGAAAGCTGTGGAGCTTAAGGGCATGTTCACATTAGTGGCTTAAAATGCAGCAAGGTTGTTTTTCCGCACTGGGTTTCAAGCCACATTTGTATGGTGTTGTTCACATCAGAGTGGGGGCAAGGATGTCTTCATCCAATATGTTGTTGTTGTTGTTTAGTTGTTTAGTCGTGTCCGACTCTTTGTGACCCCATGGACCAGAGCACGCCAGGTACTCCTGTCTTCCACTGCCTCCTGCAGTTTGGTCAGACTCATGTTGGTAGCTTCGAGAACACTGTCCAACCATCTCATCCTCTGTCATCCCCTTCTTCTTGTTCCCTCAATCTTTCCCAACATCAGGGTCTTTTCCAGGGAGTCTTCTCTTCTCATGAGGTGGTCAAAGTATTGGAGCCTCAGCTTCACAATCTGTCCTTCCAGTGAGCACTCAGGGCTGATTTCCTTCAGAATGGATAGGTTTGATCTTCTTGCAGTCCATGGGACTCTCAAGAGTCTCCTCTAGCACCATAATTCAAAAGCATCAATTCTTCAGCGATCAGCCTTCTTCATGGTCCAGCTCTCACTTCCATACATCACTACTGGGAAAACCATAGCTTTAACTATACGGACCTTTGTTGGCTTTTTAAGATGCTGTCTAGGTTTGTCATTGCTTTTCTCCCAAGAAGCAGGCGTCTTACATGACCTTTTTGGTTTCTCCGCCCCTGCAACACCCTCCCACACCCTCGGAACTCCTGTTTATGAACCTGTCATCTGTGTATGCACACTTATCTGCAAAGGCACGATGGCTGCTCTTAAATGCACACACAATTCTTAAGCATGAAGTGAAGGTGGCTTAAGTTTCTACTCAGATTGAAGGCGGTTTGAGAAAAAGCACGTCAAACAGAAGTATTTGTAAAGGATCAATTCAATATGTTTGCGGAGTAAGTGGTAATGTGAACATACCCCCAAGTGTCTGAAAAACATGAGTCATCAACATTCTGCCACCAACCAACAATAGCCAGCCAGATAGCTCAAAACTGCCAACCAAATTACAGAAGGGAAAATGTCTGTGATAGAAATAAAACACTTTATTGTTTTAGAATAAAAGGACACTATAAAAAGTGAACATTATTACCTTAAAAGACAATATACATTCATTGAATATAAAATTTATAAATAACAAAAACAAGGAGGAAAACTGTAAACAGTGCTACAAAACTAAGCAAAAATTACATTCCTTCTAGGGAGACATTTTCTCCCAGACTGATAGTAATGGAGAAGAGAAAAGAATGCAGATTTACAGCCTAAACCAGTGCCTGTATGTTCACAAGAGAGCCCCACTAAGTTTGATGGGACATACTAAGACTGCAGAAGGCTGCAATCCTGTGCACCCTTGCCTGGGAGTACGTTCCATTGAACTCAGTGGGGTTCCTTTATTCGGAAAAGGCATAGGATTAAGCTTTCTTTGAAATGAATAAGGGTTCTTCATTGGGCTTGCACAGACCTACATCTCAAAACCTCTGGAATCAATGGAAAGGTGCCAGTTGACTTCAACAGGTATGGCTCAGGCCCATGCACCAAGTGCAAAGCTCAGCTTAATAGCTACTGTATAATGCTGAGAAGCCAGTGTGGTGGATAGAGAGTTGCACTTGGGTCAGGGTTACCTGTTTCAAGTCCCACTCTTGTCCTGGCGACCTGTAAAATGGGAATGATGGCAAGGGTTGTTGTGCAAGGGAATGAAGCAAAGATTATAAAGCAGTTTGCATTTTTGTTTTATTTTTAATGATTTATTTAAAAAAAATATTAGCAGTAGCAGACAGTAGGACAGGGCAGCTGTGCTTACCTGACTTCCCGGCAGCAGAGTCATTACTGCTTACTGGGATGAAGGGTGGGAAGGTCTGGGATGAAGCAGGGGAGTTTGATGCTGTTCAGATGCACCGGTACAACAAATATGGCGCATCTGCCAGTGCATTTGCACAGCACCAAGCTTCCCCCCCCTTGCTCCCCGCTCTCCCTCCCAGTAAGCAGCAGCAACTACCCCATCCCAACATCCACTACTGATTATTAGTAACACTAAAAAATGTGGAGATCTCCCAAAAGAAATGTATTTTTTGCTGGGTTCTTCCCCCTCAATCTTTACCCTCCATTTGACTCCTTATTAAAACAAAACAAAACCCCAAACAATCCTCTTTGATGGCTTGATTATCAGCATGGTGAAAGGTTGTTCTCTTCTGCCCTTGCCTTCTTAGCTGTGTGGCATCCCCTCCAACAACTCTCTACTTTCTGTAATGTACAATAGAAATCTGTATACAAAAAGAACTTACTTTTTTCCAATGGGTGGCCTATTTTTTTGTTTGTTTTCCTACAAAGCACACACATATATTATAGCCTGTATAAAGGCACATACCTTCTTGGCAATTAAAGAGATTTCTACAATAGCTTGATAGCAGGACAGTAAAGTCTCAGCTATGATCTTAAAATTTTACAGTCAGTGAAAATAATACAAATGCAGAGCTGCCATTCAGTGGAAATACAGATCACATTTTTTTAACAACCCAGTCAACAGGAAGCTGCTTCCCCTTCTTGCCTTTAAGATCTGAATTCATGTTAGGTTTATCTCAGAAACTGAACTTAGCCCATCTTATCTCCAGCAAGCTGATAAATAACAACCACTGCTAGAAACACTGAAATGTTCTCCCTACCCACATCATTCATAACACTGGCTTCACTGAATTTGGCCTGCTGCAACTTAAGCTAGACTTGTTAACCTCCATTTCAGAAGGGTGAAGGCTTGGTGGAGATAGGATTAACTCAAATCTCAATATGATTTTATGTGGCCTTGGCAAATTTTCAAGATCTGATTTATAGGTACGTAGACAGGTCTGGAGGGTGCATCCTAGTGGCTATTAATGAGCTACTGTCCTCAAACCTTACGCGGGACAGCGAATCTGCGCAGAGGTTTTGACGAGTTCAAAACATTAAAACACTTCTCATATGCCTTCGTATATTGTAGTGAAGTGCACTATTTTGTGCCCATACAAAATATGACCATTCACATTAAAGAAAAGCTGTATTATCAGTGCCCACTGTGCAGCTTTTAATTTCCAAAGTATGGAGAGGGATCCACCCCTGTGGTTCAATACTAAAATGGATACTCCTTCAGAACAATGCTATTGATTTTGGCTGGATTAGAAGTACAGTATCAGTTCAAGAACCCTTCTGCTGCCAATAGCTCTGTGAAAGTGTCAGCAATTCCATCACAATGATGGCTTTAAAATAAGTGCCCTAAAGGGTCGATATTTCCTCCCTGGAAACAAGTACGAAAAACCAGGCACACTGCGTCCTATCTTATTATTGGCAAAACTTGCTCTTTCTCACTTCTTGCTATGGATTCCCCCTCGTGGAACAAAAAGCCCAGCTCCAGGCAGGGGTGGACTTTGGTAATCTTTCATAATATGGCGCCCTGTGTGAGGCCAAAATTTAGCACCCTTAAATGGATCTTCTCAATTTTGCGCCCCCTCAACTCAGCACCCTAAGCGGGGGAACCATCTGCACCGCCCTAAATCCAGCACTGCCTCAGGGTCCGACTCCGCTGCCAGAGGGAACACTGGATGAATTTGCTACTGGCCTAGTGTAGCATGCAAAAACATAGGGGGCAGTCTTGAGATTAGGACCAATCTGCACAATCAGCAGACCACATGATAAAACCACTTCAGTCTACAGACTACGTTAAAATAACTTCCTACAGAAAAATAAGACACCAGCAGAAAGGGGCCTATCTTAGATTTCTCTGGGATATGCTGGTTTTCTATGTACAGGGATTATTTATTTCAGGCTCACAGCCCTGAACTCCAGGTCAAGACTCTCTTGGTTGTGGGAGCTCCAATGCACACATGAAACTCTCCCTGCCTGTAAAAAGGTAGCTAGGCACATGTTAAAGTTGACCGCTTTCCAGCTAATGACAGCTCTGTTTTCTACACTGGAATGAACTGAAGACAGATAGCAAATTAAGACACACAAAAACCAACTTTAAAAAAGTACTGTAAAGAAAACTTGTGTTCATTGTCAATATTTCACCCCACTCTACAGCCTCCGCAAAGTATATAGTTGCCCATTCCCATCAGTAACCCTGCTTCTTGACAACATTATAATGTAAAATACTTTTATTACAATATTTTTATATTATACGTTTTCATAATAAAATCAAACAAATTACCAAGTCCACAGTGAAGGTGGGACAACAACCTCCTCCTTCATCCCTATTCTAGAGCCTTAGGAAATTCTGTACTTCCTAAGTATTTCTTCGGTAGCACAGAGGGATGTGTTATATACCCATCCAGCATATTTTTCTGGCTACTATGCAGACTGTTGCAGATCATTTCAGAGGAGGAAAAAGAATGACCAAGGAGTGTTCCTCCGCATAGTATTCATATGGCAATGTGGGAGTGTGAAAAGGCTCCTGTGTAGTATAATCGCCACACAATGGAAAGTCCTAGAAACAGAATTATTTTTCACTTTGATTAACCAGCGCACTTTTCCAAGACTGCTTTGTTAATGACTGGAGAAGAGGAGGAAACATAGTGACTTTTCAGTCTTCAAATAGTTGTGTGCATTGGCCCTTATTGCAGCTAAAAGGAGAGGAGGGAAGCACATAGCACGGGGAATAAACACCCATTATTGTCACTACTGCAGAAACACCGGAAAGTCAACCTCTTTAGTTTTAAACAAAAATAAAATAAAATAGTATCCAGTGACTTGGAATGTGAAGATTCAAACTGTTCATTGCTTATAGCATGAAACAATTCCATGTCCTGTCAAAAATAGCTTATATCATCATATCTATATACATTTCCATTCAACAAAGCAGTGTTTTGGCATCTAATTTCTTAATGCCAATAGCCTTAATTAGATTACTTTTTTTTCCTTTCCTCCAGACTTCCCTTTGCCTCTCTTTCCAAGTATCTTTGTTTAAGTGTATTTATTTGTTTTATTTTGTATTGATACGTTTGCATGTATTAGGGGTTTATGTTGAAAAGGCCTCTTTGAGGCCTGGCTAAAAACCCCAAAATGCCTGGTGTTGATTTGGTTCTGAACTTGTTTGCTCCATACTTACAAGAGGGATTCACTCCCATTAATTGGTTTTGATTTTTAAAAGCTGTTATTTATGCTCTTGCACAACCCAGAACTACAATGGAGCTTTTACATTCACATTTCAAACGAGACAGGCATTTTGATGTAGTGCTTTTAATGCACATGATAGCTGAATCCCCCCAGTGCTCCATCCAGTTCAAACATCATCACTTTCTTTTAATCCATCCGGTGTGTCGCTTAAATTTGCTGACATTGTTAATCCTAACTGGTTGCATTTTTTAAAAAAGTATCTACATGGTCTGAGGACTGAATGTGTGAGAGAAGAAGCAGCTTGGGGAAGGGGCTGGAATTGTGATACAATACCCATCTGGGAAATTTTTGAGATTTTTGTTTTCCTACAAAAATATAGATTATATTGCTATATAGAGAGCGATATATAACTGAGAGCCAAAGCTCCCTTATTTATCTGGTGTGCAAATAGAAGTTCCCAGAAAAATCTCTTCTGACCAAAAATGGGTGATAGTGATTGTGTTGTTGTTTTTAAGTGATTTAAAACAAAAAGAAAAAAGATAATCGGTTAAGACAGCATAGATTTAAAAAAACAAACAAACACCAAAGTTCGAAGTGCTAAAATTCGCAAGAAACAGGCATGGGCGTACCCAGGATCAAAACAAGGGGGGGCAAGGGGAGGGGCCAAGGCACGGAAGGGGGGGGCCACAAAGTGGGCGGGGAAAGTGCAGTCAGAGGCGCCGGGCTGATGGGCAGAGGCGGAGCACAGCCCGACAGAGCGCACCGTGGCGCGACCTCCCTCCAGCTGGGAGATTGAGAGAGAGATTGAGAGAGAGAGAGAAAGAGAGATCTGGAACCGCGCAGACGCCCCTCTCTCCTTGTGACCCTGTTCTCAGCAACTGCCGACCCCTGCACGGTTTTGCATGCGGGCAGATGATGGAGCCAAGCTCCGTCAAGGAAAGGGGGCAGCAAGGCAGGAGTTCGCCAGGGCAGGAAGGCCCCCCTGCCGCGCTCCCTGGTTCCCCGCCGTGCATGGCTTTGCCTGAGGGCATGACGGGGAGCTGGAGGGAGAGCGCGGCGCGACGGGCGGGAACGGCGAACTCGCGCTCCGCTGGGCTGTGCCCCTCCCTAGAAACAGGGCTGGTGGGCGGAGACAGAGCCCAGCCCAGCGGAGCGCGAGTTTGGCGTTTCCGCCCGCCGCGCCACGCTCTCTGGTTCCCCGCCGCGCTTGGCCTTGCCTGAGGGCGCGACGGGGAGCTGGAGGGAGGGCGCAGCGCGGCGGGCGGGAACGGCGAACTCGCGCTCCGCCGGGCTGTGCCCCTCCCTAGAAGCAGGGCTGGTGGGCGGAGGCGGAGCCCAGCGGAGCGCGAGTTCAGCGTTCCCGCCCGCCGTGCCGCGCTCTCTAGTTCCCCGCCGCGCTTGGCCTTGCCAGAGGGCGCGATGGGGAGCTGGAGGGAGGGCGCAGCGCGGTGGGCGGGAACGGCGAACTCGCGCTCCGCCGGGCTGTGCCCCTCCCTAGAAGCAGGGCTGGTGGGCGCAGGCGGAGCCCAGCCCAGCGGAGCGCGAGTTCGGCGTTCCCGCCCACCGCACCGCGCTCCCTGGTTCCCCGCCGTGCTTGGCCTTGCCTGAGGGCGCGCCGGGGAGCTGGAGGGAGGGTGTGGCGCGGCGTGGCGGGAATGGCGAACTCGCGCTCCGCCAGGCTGTGCTCCGCCTCTGCCCACCAGCCCTGCTTCTAGGGAGGGGCATCCTGCGGCCCACACTTGCCCCGCGGTGGGTACGCCCTTGTGGGGGGGCAGCTGGCTTCTAGAGTAGGGCAGCTGCCCTAACTTGCCCCGTGGTGGGTACGCCCTTGGAAACAGGCACTAATATCATGGTTGTCATCATGATCTGATATGAGTTAGTGTCCAAAGAATGCTCGGTCGCATGGGAGGGAAGGAACAAAGAAAAGGGGGTGTTCAGGGGTCTGTAGCATTGATGGTTGTTTTATCAGGAGGTGCCCATCCTCTGTACCAGCTGCAGTAGCCCTCCTTCTGCTTGATGCAGGCATAATGCTTTGACTGGTACCCTGGCTGGCCGAAGCTGGAAAGCATGTCTGTCCACAGGCACTCATTCTTGGAGGTCACAAAGCATGGAAGGTAGTAGCAGGGCTTAATCTGTAGTTGCGAAAAGAAAACAAGTGATGGGGGTTGGCTAAAATGGTTTAAGAAGAGTCAGGCGCTTTGCGGCTTTTTCTCTAATGTTGCATTGCTATACTTGCCCGCGTAGAATTAAACCCCATTTGGGTTTGGTTTGATTTACTGCCTGGTCGGTCACGACTGGACCTAATGGTCAGGGGTCCCTTTACCTTTTTAACTCCTGTGCCCATGTTTGTTTTTCTGTTTGTTTTGAAAAGTAGCAAGTCACGATGGAAACCTCAGATCATGGGTTACAGGGAAATTCAGCCAAATTGTAAAGCTGAGCTCTACCTTGAAAGTATATCGCTAGTATTTTTGTAATGAGACGGTCCAAAAATCATATTCTTTTACTTGACCTGTGCCTTGATTAATGGAACAGCCCTAAGCCCTCCAGGCCTCTCATCAGGCCCTCAAGACTCTTCCCAGGTAACATCCTATCTTCAGTCACATCCCTCACTGTCCCTGCTGTGCACTCTCCTTGAACATTTTTGCGTGGCTGGAATGTGTCCCTGTACTCTGATAATACCTCTTGCTTGCTTGCCTGGATTGAAGATACAGTGAAAGGTGTATGTAGAAACTAGTCTGCCAATATAATACTGTATTTACATTTGTTGCCCTACTCACTTTTGCTGCTGGTTCCACTTACTACTAGCATGTGCCCCCCAGAAGATTGCCCAGAAGGGAATCTGGCCCTTTGGTTCCTTACTCCTGCTTAAGCCTGCGGGAGATGCATACCACGTGACTGAGCTCCTAGCCCAGGCTTCCTCAATCTCGGCCCTCTAGATGTTTTTGGCCTACAACTCCCATGATCCCTAGCTAGTAGAACCAGTGGTGAGGGATGATGGGAATTGTAGTCTCAAAACATCTGGAGGGCCGAGGTTGAGGAAGCCTGTCCTAGTCTTTGCAGAGCTTTCATTTTGCTCTTTTCTTCCCAGATTTTCACAGGGAATAGAATTCCAAAGTTCGCTTCTATTGCCTCTCCCTTCCCAGTACATCCCCAATATATGAAGTTGCTGACAACTCAAGGAGTGGTCACCATAGACAGCACACACCTTGCAGCCACAACCGAGGTGGTAACGATGGTTGAGTCCTTTGCGCTGGGAGAGAGTCAGTCGATCCCACTTCTCATTCAGGTTACACAGTCCAGTGTAAACCTTTCCATCATAAACTCGGCCTAGAAAATAAAACTGCAAATTAGCCATTCAAGTGTAAATAATTTGTTAAATTCCCAGATGTGGAAAATATTCATAGTGCCAGTATCCCTGCAGTTTGTAAATTGGTATCAGCTATGAAAGTCCCTCCCACATGCAAGGAATTAGCAGCAGCTTTTACCTTTTGAAATATATCAAGGAATTGTATCCCACTATGTCATTCCTGCTTATGTTCATGCAGGGCTTGTGTCTTCAACACCTATATAATTAACACTGAGAAGATGAGGTGGGTGGGAGGAATGCCCTAGGCAATTATCCTAATCTGAATATTATTGCAAAAAATCAATTCAAAAATTCAATTTCAACATGTGTCCAGTCTAAATATTGCCCAATATTTCCAATTCTGAATAATAATAATAATAATAATTTATTTATACCCTGCCCATCTGGCTGGGTTTCCCCAGCCACTCTGGGCGGCTTCCAACAGAAAAATAAAACACAATGATCTATTAAGCATTAAAAGCCTCCCTAAACAGGGCTGCCTTCAGGTGTCTTCTAAAAGTCTGGTAGTTGTTTTTCTCTTTGACATCTGATGGGAGGGCGTTCCACAGGGCGGGTGCCACTACCGAGAAGGCCCTCTGTCTAGTTCCCTGCAACTTGGCTTCTCGCAACGAGGGAACCGCCAGAAGGCCCTCGGTGCTGGACCTCAGCGTCCGGGCAGAACGATGGAGGTGGAGACGCTCCTTCAGGTATACTGGACCGAGGCCATTTAGGGCTTTAAAGGTCAGCACCAACACTTTGAATTGTGCTCGGAAACGTACTGGGAGCCAATGTAGATCTTTCAAGAGCGGTGTTATGTGGTCTCGGCGGCCGCTCCCAGTCACCATTCTAGCTGCCGCATTCTGGATTAGTTGTAGTTTCCGAGTCACCTTCAAAGGTAGCCCCACGTAGAGTGCATTGCAGTAGTCCAAGCGGGAGATAACTAGGGCGTGCACCACTCTGGCGAGACAGTCTGCAGGCAGGTAGGGACTCAGCCTGCGTACCAGATGGAGATGATAGACAGCTGCCCTGGACACGGAATTGACCTGCGCCTCCATGGACAGCTGTGAGTCCAAAATGACTCCCAGGCTGCGCACCTGGTCCTTCAGGGACACAGTTACCCCATTCAGGACCAGGGAGTCCTCCAAACCTACCATTATAATGGTAGATTATGAAAAGAATACCAGTTAGTAGAAGACCTGAATTTGATATTCATCAAGATTGGAAATCTTATTTATTTATTTATTTATTTATTTATTTATTTATTTATTTATTTTAAGTACCTCTCAAAGTTCAACTGGAAAATGTTCAGAATAAAAATTGACTTTGAATTTTGAAACGTTGATAATTCCCAAATTTGTGTGAATTTTCATGAATAAGATGCTGTCTTCTACAATGTAAAACTGACAGTCACTTCTCCTGCACCTGTTCCAGTCAGACGACACCTGATTGGCACAGATAATTTTGGAAGTGGAGTTAAATCGAAACTTTAGTTTTTGAGACCTGCGGGTTAAATACTTGTAACCCACATCCCCTAGCACTAAGCTGCAACCCCTCTAAAAATACAGTTGAAACAAATACAGCCTGCAAGCGAGCTGTGACAGACAACTCGGCTATTTCTTTACCTGTAATCAAATACTGGTACTTGTTGACCTCCAGCTTGACCCCGCAAAGGCTTTCAGAGGCCTCTGTGTAGATATATTGAACATGTGGCATCTTGTCAAAACCCCTGTACATCTTTAAAAAGGAGAGAGAGAGAGTATTTGTAATAAAATATGCAACCAAAAAATATCTGAGCTGGGAATTTCTTAGCTCAGAGTATTCAAACTGCTTACTCCAGGATGGCAACCCTGTATTTCATTTTAATACGTTGCAGTACATTTTCTAGCATGGTGGCCCCAGGAAATTTGGCAGATGGTGGGTTTGTACAGCATCAAGCATGTGTGTGTTTGTGTACTCAATGGACCACTAATATTAGAGCACAGTAATGTCCCTTTTCCATTACTGAATGACTTCCTCAACTCCAGGAGTTAAAAGCTATATTATAATGTACACCCCTCATGTTTCCAGATGTTTGTGCCTCTCGCAGAACTACAGCTCCCAAAGTTGCTGGGAAGGGAGTGCTTGTGATAGTTAACTGGTAATGGTTTGGGATGGTAATGTAAGGCATGTTCAGAGATGTGTTTTGCTACCTTGTACAATGAACAAGGGCAGCCTGTGGAAACAAGGAAAGTCTCCTGAAAAGAAAGCTCTAACAATTGCTTTGTTGTTGTTAAAAACACACAGAATATCCTGCAGCTTTTATTAGTTCAGGGCACAATCCCATGGGATCTTTCGTAACCTGCACCCACTCCCAACACAGGAGTAATTCTGAATAGACTGTTGATTTTGTCAAGAGGGCAGCATTACTACTCTTAGAATCTTTCTGTCTCGACAGTCCCGTATTTTAGGAAATGAATGTTAGAGAACAAAGTATTAATGAGCATTGCCTGGCAGCGCCTGCTAGAACAGCACCAGTTCCCACTGACTCAGCATTCCATTCAGCAATCCTCCATTCTTGGGGATTAGGTGAGACTGTGCAGGAAAAATCTACGTACAAATCATGTGGTCCATCTCATTTTACAGTGGCCTTAAGACGGATGTCACGAGACAGAATGGTTGCTGCCACTTCATGAGTTTTAATTCATGGTTTAAATACTAACTCCTTTCCCTTACAGCTATAAAAAAAATTTCCTATCCTCTGCCTTAGAATGGGCTGGAGTGAATATATTGGCAGTTGCATATGCTGTGTGCCTTTCAAATGGAGCACAGCCGCCAACATTGTCAGTAGTAATGCTGACCTTCTTTGTTGCACGGTCAGCTACAGTACTTTTGGAAAATTCCCAAACACGCTGCTTTTATATTCCCAAGCAATAACAAAACATCATGGACTGGAGCCATATCAGAAATATTCTCTTTAGTTCTCTTTAGTATGCAGTTGGGAAAGAAAATAATATTTCATAACACAAACTCAAAAGGTTTACTCATGAAACTGTACAGTTTGCTGCAACTGTACAGTTTCAACATATAATTAAACCGTGGAATACATTGTAATGTAATGAGGTCCACCAACTGGGACAGCTTTACAAGAGGTTTAGATAAATTTATGGAGGATAAAGCTCACCACGAAATCTGTCAGGCCCAAATTGGAATCTACAGTTATGTAGATTCAAACATCTAAATTTGTTAAAGCAACTATGCCACTGCTTTCATACAGTCATACCTCGGTTTAAGTACGCTTCGGTTTGAGTACTTTCAGTTTAAGTACTCCGTGGACACGTCTGGAACGGATTAATCCACTTTCCATTACTTTCAATGGGAAAGTTCGCTTCAGGTTAAGTACGGACTTACAGAACCAATTACACTCATATTTCAGGTTAACTATGCTTCAGGTTGAGTACTCCGTGACCCGTCTGGAACGGATTAATCCACTTTCCATGACTTTCAATGGAAAAGTTCACTTCAGGTTAAGTACGCTTCAGGTTAAGTGCAGACTTCCGGAACCAATTGTGTACTTAAACCGAGGTACCACTGTATTTTCTACTTGCTCAGTAAGGCTAAGTACCGTAGGTTGAAGTCAAGCATAGCCCAGTCTCCTATCTTTATCAGCAAACCTCTGTGTTTGTGTGAGTATAAGTCATTGTGCCCTGTAGCCAGATACAGTAGTGGCAAAATGTCTCATTCTCACATCCTCCCTCTATTTCACAGCTGGGCCCTCTCTGTGCCCGCCATACAGAGAATGGAATCTTCCTCAGTAAAAGTTAGAGGAGAGCAGAATTCTGGGAATAATCTCACACATCACTTCTCTGAACATGATTATGTGGGAGAAACAATCCTTAGCTGACCAAAAAGTTTCATCACTGGATTCACCTGGCAGATTTTAGGTTTGGCACAGAGATGTTTCCAAACCCTGGGGATCCAATCTGCTTATGCATTGTGGTGCTTTATATTACAAGATCAACCCCTGCTTTATAGGAATTCAGCACAGCCTACATTTTAACACATGGGTTGTGTCGGATTTTTTGAATAGTCAAGTTACTTTAGAGCCGGTCTAATGTAAATACTGTCTGTTTAAGAGAAACAGGTGCCGGTGTTTCTGTTAATTGCCCACAGGCGTGGGCTCTGTTTCTTGTATATAAGGCTCTGCCAGAAAGCCTTCTGTATCTCTTAGTTAGATCTTTCATGCACACGAAAGCTCATACCAAAATAAAAACTTAGTTGGTCTTTAAGGTGCTACTGAAGGAATTTTTTTATTTTTACTTCGATCCAGACCAACACGGCTACCTACCTGTAATTAGATCTTTCAGTTTGATTCATCTCTAAGTAGATCACTCTCTCAGTTGTTCTTAGTTTAAGAGATTCCTTAGTTGATTCTTAGTATGATTGCTTAGTTATAATGCTAGAATGCTGTTAATTCTCGGGTAGTTTAATGGGAGTTATGTGGGAGTTTGTGGGTAGATAAGATTGCTAAGAGAAAAAGCATTTATCTTTAGTTTAAAGTCTCTTTAGAGTCAGTTTGTTTTTCAGTTAAAGAAACCCAACCGTTTGTATTTTCATCTGCATACTTTTACAAGTGTGCAGCTACTAAGGGGTTTCATATAAGGGAAATAATACCCTACGCTCTTGGTGGTGTTTTCTTAGCCAGGTCAACTTCTGACTGCGTATACTCTGCGTGAAGTGTACTTTAAAGGGCCGCTGTAAAACTGGGATATATGATTTAGGTTAAGCAGGTTTCAATATCCAGTTTTCTCCAATATTATTCTTATCATATATATATTATTATCCAATAGGTTGGGCTGCCAAAACCTCTAGCTTGCTCCTATGTAGCCTGTACAAAAGTTACTGATGTCATTTGCCTCTACCCAAATAAATGCAGACCTCCCAACCCTAGCTGTTATCAACCACTGCCATAAGCACAATACCCACAAGCAATTTGATTTATTAAGAAAGAAAGACCAATGGAGCTATACAACTTTAAATAAAGTAAGGGACACTGAGATTTCAAGCAAAAATTCCACTCCAGGGAAGGAGGTGTGTCGAGGTTGGTTTTGGCAGCAAGTATAGTTTGCAATGGCTTTGGTGCTGCACAGCTTTTATACTTAGCTGGATGGTGCCTTATAAAGAGAATTACTGTTATTAGGAGGCAGGCAAGTGGTTGTTTTTCTAAACCATTGCTTTGTCTAATATGTTTCAGATTTCTGCAAGCACTGCCAAAGTCTCTATTTGTTCCTTTTTTCTCCTTCTTCTAAAGATATTTTAACCAGTCTTATGACTGAGATGTTGCAGCCAAGAAAAGCAAACCAGAGCAGATTCTTAACATTACATAACAAGAGGTCAGTTGGCAAAGGAGTGTCCAGAGCAACAGGTTTAAGGAAAAGCTGCTCATGGCTAGAAAGTTCAGGAGAGAGCGCAAGTGAAGGCAATGAAGCCACTTTTATTTCTCCCTCCCTCCCTCTCCACAGTCAGCAGGCATAATCTAACCAGGCTCAAGGGGTCCAAGAATTAGTTGCCCCTATATAATTATCAGATTTGTCACTGCCTTGCTTTAGCTCTCTCTGGGGGATTTGGGCATTTATTGGCACTGTCAGCTAAGAAAGCAAGAGATTTGGAGTTCATGATCGTGAACTGATATTTCATGTGGCAAAGTAACATGTGGGGAGCAAGTCAGGTGGCTGTGTCAAGATGCATCTCCATTCCAAACAAATATATTGAAAATGAGTATATATAAAAAAGCCCTTGTGCTGCAATGGCTGCTGACCCAGTCTAAGGGTAGGCGACACTTGCAACCCAGCAGCACGGTGACTCCTTCCTCCCCCCAGACCCATGCAATGTTTGTTTCGGCCATTGGCCCCTTCACCTGTTCGCCGCGGTGTTCTCTGGGTTCCCATAGGACCCAGGTTTGAATCTGCACTAATCCACGGCCACTTGGATGGTGGGGCCAGGGAGCAGACCTGGCTGCTGAAGTTTTCTCTCTGGTCCGCTCCCAGGGCATTTAAATGGGCTTTTGCTGCTCTCAATCGGAACAGGATGTAGGAAACCAAGGTTCAACTCCTGCCTCAGCCTTGAAGCTTACTGGGTGACCTTGGACCAGTCTCAGCCTAACCTACTTCACAGGGTTGATGTGAGGATAAAATGGAGGGGGGGCAACCTTGAGCTCCTTGGAGGAAGGTGGGATATAAATGGGATAACAATAATACTCACAACCACCTCAACAGTAGTAACTCCCCAACTCTCATGTCCTCACCTCTCAGGTACAATCAAACACCAACACTGATAGCATTTTGACATCAGGTCACCAGGCATTTGATAAAGTTGTGTCCCTCACTTGGCTGATGCAGTTGTTTGTTTGGTTGTTTGTTTACATAGTTATAGCATACTGTTTGTTTTTACATTAAGTTATATTGAAATGAAATATTGTTTTCTTGTAATTTAATGTTGTTTCTTGTTCTGAGACTGAGTGAAGACTGAGTAACAGGTTATAAATAGTCTAAATAAATATTGGCATGGTCACACCACTGGTTTCCTACATAAAAAGGTGGCATGCATGAACTGTTTTCATGGTATGCCTTGGCTACAGAGTGAAATGGTCTCTAAACTAGGTTGTCAGAGTGACAGCTACCCCTCCTGTATAGGGAGCAGCAACTCACAACTGAGAAAAGCCCAGAAGGCAAATAATATTCTGTTCTGTAGCACCTGGGGTAGAATGGGAAGTTATCTCTAAGGACTGTTGCACATGTATGTGTCAACTTTGTGTTTTGAGAGACTGTGGGCCAAACTATTGTGAGACACTATTCACACAATTAATAATGGCAGGTGTTCATGGTGAGTACTGGGACCCACAGGGTAGGTAGGCTTTAACCCTTTGCTATTCCACTGAAGCCCCTAGCCAGATCCACCCACCCCTGGCCACACAAGCTATTTGCATTGGGAAAAGAGCTCCCATTCATTCACAACAATGGAAGACTTTATTCCAGTGCTAATAGGGTAAAATAAATAAAAAAAATGCATTTTTAGAAGCAACACATTAAAAAGTACTGGGAAAGTTTGTGTGTTCTATAAAAAAAATAATTAGCAAATTGATGCTAACAAATTTATGAGATCACATATATGAAACTGGTCCAAAACTAGACGGATCCCTTCATTCGTAGTTGGCATATCATGGAGTTTCATGAGATCTATTTTCAGATAATGGCTTTTGCTGCCTTAATGCAGTATGATAGTACCTTCATTTGTTTGACGGTATATTGCATCGTCCCAAAAGGTCCATCCTTCATAAGCTTCTTGCCCACTACCTTGGCTCGGATGACTGTAATGAAAAGAGAAGGGTTTATGAACAACGCTGGCACCAGGTCAATAACATCTCTGGCCTCTAGTTCAGCACTGAAGACAGTATGTATCAACAAAATGTATCAACTGTCCCAGAGTTATCTCCTAATTATTTAATTTCTATGCAAACTTAGACTTTTAGCATAGTGGCACCAGTATTTTGGAACACTGTTTCTATTGAAATCATACAGGCCCCTACAATTTAATATTTCATCAGCTTCTGAAAACATTTTTGTTTCACCAAGTATTTTTATAGAATTCATTTAATTCAGTGTTGGTCATTTGCTCTGTATTTTATTATTTTATAATCTTACAATGTTTAAAAGATTTGCAGAACACTGCCATGATATTTTTCTTAAGAGCTGGTGGTTTATAAATATTCTTAGAAACAACCAACCAAAACTGTTTAATGAATAACATAAGCTACAGGGCAGGGAAGACTTTTGTGTGTGTGTGTGTGTGTGTGTGTGTGTGTGTGTGTGTGTGTGTGTCCAAGTGCATAATTGGTACATACATGTCACATATCAAAGAAAATTTGAAAATTATCATTAACAGCCAAGTTTCCAGGGTGTGGTTTTTACGATTACTTAGCTTACACTTGAAATAGAGAAAATTCCTTACAGAAGTTTCCCCCTCTACTATGTGGCTATACTGTTCCATTGGTAGTGCTAGAGAGCCACACTCCCAGTAAATGGATATGCTAAGATGGACTCACCCCAAATACCAGAGATGTCTTGAATCAGCATGTTTTCTTGATCCCTTCCCTCAACAGGTCTCATCTGCCAAGCACCTTTAACAAGTTTCGTTCACAGACCAGTGAGAGGCAGACTTGACTCTGCTGATGGCATGGGATAGGAAACCATTTACTGCTGGAGAAGGGAGAGACTTTATTTCTGTACAAAAACAGGAAGCTGACCCACTAAGGCCTGCTACTTTGAAATAAGTGTGTTGGCTTTTATCAATTAAGATTTGTCACCTAATTTCACCTAAAGCCAGATTGAAAGGTTCCTTCTAAGCCAGGACATCTGAGGAGTTTTAGTGAGTTTCTAGACTAGTGGAATTTCTCAGGGAGGAATGCACATTCATTAATTCCAAATTCCTTCTGCAAATACAGATAAGCCAAAGCCACAATATATATGCAGGGTGAGGGCAGGATAGGGGCCAAGTTAGACTACTTCTCTGTAACTTTAATAAAGGCTAACAAAATGCTTTTTACAATTTCTCCTTTCCTGCGAATATTATCTTCAGATTCCATCAATCATGGGTGAATTGTACTGACCCAGATCTTAATTGTTCATAAATATTTACCCAAGGGAAGCAAGGAATATGATTAGAATTTGCTTTGGCTCAAATGCAGGCTTGTGACCTTTTCCTTTAAAAAGAGGAATAATGGCGAAGTTTATTTACTAAAGGAGACATTCACCCGACTGCCTGGGGCTTCTGTAAAGTCCACATACCTTTGAACATGACACAAATTCATTTTTCAGTATACACAGCCTGAGACAAAAGCCAAGCTTTTATATTTAATTTTGTGACAGCTCTGAAGCAAAATAACCTGCTTTATGAAACAGCTACTGTCGTTTTTATTCTTCCTGACCTAAGAAATGAGTTTGCAGCATTATCTAGGAAATCAACTATGGCCCAATATGTATCCATAGCTAGATTCTTTTCAGGGTGTGTCATGCTTGGGCACAGATGAGTCCCAGCATGGTGATGTTACCGACCCATAGTTCTGCTTGGAGGACTAGTTTTGTACAGTATTAAGTTTGCGGATTCTGACAGATTGATCACCTCTGCCAGCGCCCAAGTCTTATCCCATGGAAACACACCATTTAAGCACAATTCCATTTCTGTGGCAATCCTAGATTCAACTGCTGGTTACCCTCCTCCCTGTCCTACAAACAAATGAAAACCAACGTAGTGTTACAATGTTATGCAATTCTATTGCTTTTACTCAGATCTGAAAAGAATGGAAGTTCAGAATGTGACCTGGACTTTAGGAAAGTTTCTCTTTGAGACAATAATGTTTGTGCAGAGAGTGTGAATTTCAAAAGGCATATCCTGATATTTACACAAGTCTTAGACTTTGTGTTCTGAGAGGTGCCAGGGATTCTCATGCCAAAAACGACAGGGGCACAGAGCTCAGCTTCCTTACAGATGAACAACAGCAGTATTTCCCTATGTCACCCATATTTTGCAGACTAGTCTTGCCTCCGTTCGAGATGTCAAACACAGTATAGAATCATGCTCTTTTGTCTTTAAAGTGGCAGAGAAAAGAAAGATTCTTGCAGATGCAGCTATTTGGGTTTGTAGAAGAAGAGGAGGAGGGGGAGAAATTGTGTCTGCCTAAATTTGCCCTTCTGGGTTACAGGAGAGCTAAGAAGTCTCACTTCATATTGAATTCTGTAAAAACCTACCACACAAACACAGACACACCAATTAAAATACATTAAAGAATGTACCATTGCAGGTAGGCTAAAGCAAGTTAAATAAGTACTGATTAATATGGGACTCTTCCTTTGTTTCTTCTTCATTTAAGTGACTGCATAAATACTAGTGTGGTGTGTAGCCTTCAAAAATATGTTCATCCACCCCTGAAAGCAAGTCTAAATGTTATTTTGAGCAGTCTGTTGCCAGAACTGGTCTTTTAGGGTACCAAAATGGGACACAAGGGCATAATTGAGCAAGTAAATAAATCTTCCTAAATCCCACAGTGAAGCCACTAGTGCTGCTGAGCTGGTACAAAGGTGGCATAGAATGCTATGAAGGAAGGAGGTGCCACTGCCTGGCATTCCAATACTAAGTGCCTGGCACTCATGGGATCTCTGGTAGGAACCAAGGCTCATTGCCTCTGCTCCACCTGCTAGAAATGCATGTTGTTGATTTGTAAGGCCACAGCAAAAGGGTATTTTAGGAGAAGGTTGTAAATGGTCAAAGCTCCAATCCACAAACCACTTAATCCAGAATAATTTCATAGAAATCACAGAAGCTATTCTTAACAAAGTGGTTACTTCGAAATGACTGCCTTGCATTTACACATAGTACTTAAGACATGAAATATACTCTCTCTGTACGTTTTTAGCAGATAGTTGTGCACATGCAGGCACAGTTTCTCTTGCAAAACCCCATCACCTGCTATCTGGAGATATTTCAAACATCCTTCTTTGCTCACATACAGAAGCTTATTTCCAAAATATATTTACATAAGCCCTTTCAAACCCCCTGCCCCACATCATTAACATGTGAGGGGGCAATGAGAACTCACCTGTTAGCCACAACCCAACCACTGCAACACCCACTAGTCACTCACTGGCCATGAATTTGGTGGCAATGTGAAGAGGCCCATTGAGCAGATGTGCATAAGTTGGCCTCCTCTACACAAGCAAGTGGCCAGAATTTCCTAGGAGGAGAACTACACTCATCCAAGTTGCAAGTGTGGAGATCTCTACACTACCACTGAAATTGTGACCTCTGAAGGGCACGTCTGGCTGCCATTAGGCAAGCACCACTGAATATGTGATAGGATAATCACACACAAAAGGCTTTTTTGAGTTCTTATGTAAAATCCAACAGCAATCAATGTATGCAAATGTATAGATTTATGTAACATCGCAAAACTAACACTAAGCAGTAAGTGCTTTAGATAGATCCACATAGCTTGTGAGCCAGCAGTAGTCTGTTACTTGTGCATGGTGGTTCACTAAAGGCTCAAAGAATTTCCGTAAGAGAGCTGGGGTGGCGCAGTGGTTTGGGCTCGGACCTGGGGGAGCAGGGTTCAAATCCCTGCTCAGCCATTAAACTGAGGGCTAGTCAGCCTAACTTATGTCAGAGTTATTGTGAGGATATGCATGCTACATTGAGCTCCTCGGAAGAAAGGTGAGATATAAATGTAAAATAAAAATAAGAAAGAGCATACTGAATCAAATATAACATCTGCTCTAACAACTCATTGGGTTCTGAATCTGCATTAACTTCTGCTGTGTTTTCCGACTTTATTAGTCACAGTTACCTCAAGAAAAAAAGAGAGGCTCCTAAATATTATTTCATCAACATACTGCATGCTAACCAGTAAAAAGACACCTTGAACACCCTTCTTAACTCTCTCATTTCCTCTGGAGTCCTATTACAGTCCTACTATTACTGATGGGAAATTTTATCCCACACAAGTGGACACCAAAATAGCAGCATATTTTTAAACCGCAGCTACTTTGAAGTGGTGCCTATGAAAACATTCTGTGAAGAATGTTTCTGAGTACTTTGGGGTTTTGGGTCGAGTCATTTTGTGGGATCAGAGCAGCTGACAAGGTCTCACGGATGATTTGTAATTATTTATGTAATATTAAATTGGATAGGCATATAAATCTCAGATAAGATAAGCGTGGCAGCTATGCTATGGTCCAAAAACAACCCCAAAAGGCCAACTCTTTATAATAACTGATTGTCACTGAAGAATATAGTTGCAGTTATTTACATTGAAAATATACATTTTCCATATGCTTGGGCAGATATTTTAAAAAGCGGGGGTTTTTTTTGGAAATTAATAGTCCACACACATTCACACACAAAAAAGGTTGACTGTCTCGGTCAACTCTCCAAGTCAGAGCTATAAAGCATGGGTGCCAAAAAGAAAGTACGCATATATCTTTGCAATTCTGCTTGCAATTTTAAAACAGCAGATAAATATAGTCATACCTTAGCCCTTGCATCTGATCTTTTACTGTGGGTTTTGCATTAGCAGCCAACATCTGCTGGGTTGTTGTCAATGCACGTGCAAAGCTCAAGGCAAGCAGACATTCAATCTCTGCCTGCCTGGAGTTTGACATTTTTGGGCTAACCAATTAGATTTTATTTCTTCTCATAACTTTCTTTCTTTCTTTCTTTCTTTCTTTCTTTCTTTCTTTCTTTTATTAATTGCTTCCTCAAAGCATACATAAAACAATTTCATATATGAAAACAATCCATTTACTTAGCCTGATCTCTCCATTAACTTAGGGGAGGAGCGGGGGAGAAAAGGCTGCATCCCCAAAACAGGCTAGGAGGGACCCCTCCCACAGACATACAGAAAGGACCCTTGGGGTAACAAGGTCTTTGCTGGGGGTGTTGAGACTTCCATACCCCACTTACCCAGAAATCACTCTCTCCGTTAAATTGGATCAACTGTGGAGGTGTGCATGCATGGAGGTGTTGTTGTTTTTAAAGGTGATCTTTCAAGTACTACCCAGTTCTTATATTGTGTGATAAATATGTAACAGTGCACATGACTTAAGACACACACACACATACTTTTTATTGCACTTCAAATTGGCATGCAACATGGAATGGTTTTGCAAACAAGGGAGATACAGAGTTGTTTCTCATGAATGATAATTGCATTTGTGAAAAATACCAGTACAGGAATGTTTTGCAAACTAAAGGAGCTTAAGTGTGGATTGCTCCTATATTTGTATATCAAATATTGGACCCCTGATCAGCCCAGCTTGGGAGCAGGAAGGTGCCACAGGGTTCTGTCTTGGGCCCAGTCTTATTCAACATCTTTATCAATGACTTGGATGATGGGCTTGAGGGCATCCTGAGCAAGTTTGCAGATGACACCAAATTGGGAGGGGTGGCTAATACCCCAGAGGACAGGATCACACTTCAAAATGACCTTAACAGATTAGACAACTAGGCCAAAGCAAACAAGATGAATTTTAACCGGGAGAAATGTAAAGTACTACACTTGGGCAAAAAATAATAATATGAAAGGCACAAATACAGGATGGGTGACACCTGGCTTGAGAGCAGTACATGTGAAAAGGATCTAGGAGTCTTGGTAGACCACAAACTTGACATGAGTCAACAGTGTGATGCAGCAGCTTAAAAAGCCAATGCAATTCTGGGCTGCATCAATAGGAGTATAGCATCTAGATCAAGGGAAGTAATAGTACCGCAGTATTCTGCTCTGGTCAGACCTCACCTGGAATACTGTGTCCAGTTCTGGGCACCACAGTTCAAGGAGGATATTGACAGGCTGGAACGTGCCCAGAGGAGGGCAACCAAAATGGTCAAATGCCTGGAAACAATGCCTTATGAGGAACGGCTTAGGGAGCTGGGTATGTTTAGCCTGGAGAAGAGAAGGTTAAGGGGTGATATGATAGCCATGTTCAAATATATAAAAGGGTGTCATATAGAGGAGGGTGAAAGGTTGTTTTCTGCTGCTCCAGAGAAGCGGACACGGAGCAATGGATTCAAACTACAAGAAAGAAGATTCCACCTAAACATTAGGAAGAACTTCCTGACAGTAAGAGCTGTTCTACAGTGGAATTTGCTGCCAAGGAGTGTGGTAGAGTCTCCTTCTTTGGAGGTCTTTAAGCGGAAGCTTGACAGCCATCTGTCAGGAATGCTTTGATGGTGTTTCCTGCTTGGCAGGAGGTTGGACTGGATGGCCCTTGTGGTCTCTTCCAGCTCTATGATTCTATGTTGCAGCTGTCTTGCAACTGGAATGGCGTTCTCTTATGACCCATCAAGTGTGGATTGCAATCTTTCCATATTTACTGATTTCTAACAGCTTTGGGGGGTAAGATTAGAGACATAACAAAAATGGCCCGCAGGGAATACCATGTTGAGCTGACTCCATAGCTTGTGACTGTACAGAAAGAGCAGAGGGGAATTCTATTCTGACAGGAGAACAAGCCTCAATAGTTTATGAGAGAAGCAGAATGATGTTCAGTGACGGTTAGTATCATTTGCACAGCTGGGGAGGTGGATGAATTATTTCAAGTGACAGGGATTCTTTTGTTCAAAGTTGAATGGATAATGCCTTTAGCTGTCAGTAACACTAACTGCTCGATCCTGTGCATGGTGTGCACTGGCAGGAGGCAAAGCCAGCTGTGTTCTTGCCAGGCACATAATGTAACTTCTGCAGAGGAAGGTACAGGTGGAAGCCTTAAAAAACCTACATAGGACTGAACTGCTCAGACTGTACAATTTTTAAAAGCTCACCTAAGAAAAGGGTTGCAACTGAGCAACAATTTTGGATAGCACCGGCCCTACCATTAGGCACAGTAAGGAAGCAGATTTCAGGTGTCCTGAAAGAACAGCAAATTTTTAGTTATTTAATTTGCTATCATTATATTTTACTGCCAGAGACAGGGTGGAAATGGAGCTTCTAGGATTTACTTCCACGGGTGCCAAAGTAACTTGGCTGGTCTTGGGTTTTACACACCTTCATTTTGATGAGTGTGGAATATGGGTACCAGTTGTTGCTCCAACTTAAGCAGCAAAACATCTTGGGCAAGCTCTGTTTTTAGAAGCACCTATGACCAAAGGGCACTCCCATATTTCTGAAGAATCAGTGTGGCTAAAGATAAGATAAGATAAGATAAGATATCTTTATTGTCATTGTCCCCTTGCGGGAACAACGAAATTACTCGGTTGCTACATCCACTCAGATAAAGCATTCCGCATAATCCAAAATTACAAAAAGCTAATTAAAAACAGTAATTATACTACAAAATGACAAGTAAAATAAGATGACTTCAAAGTCCGGGCTTTCCATTTAAGGCCAAAATTGCTCTACAGAAGAAACTGTTCCTGAGACGGCTCGTTCTTGCCTGCATTGTTCTATATCTCCGTCCTGATGGCAGGAGCTGAAAGAAATGGTGACCAGGGTGCGTTGGATCTCTTGATATATCTAGTGCTTTTCTATGGCACCTGGTGGTGTAAATTTGTTCTAAGGTGGTGAGTGAGCAGCCAATAATGCTCTCTGCTGTTTTAATAATTCTACACAGCCCTGCTCTGTCCTGGGAAGTACAGCTTCCGTACCACACACATAAACCGTACGTGAGCACGCTCTGTATGGCACAGTGATAGAAGGCAAGCAGCAGCTTTTGTGGAAGATGGTTTTTCCTTAAAATTCTCAAAAAATACAGTCTCTGCTGCGCCTTCTTCACAAGCCCCCTTGTATTAACACTCCAGGACAGATCCTCCTGTAACTCAATGCCTAGAAATCTAAACGTTGTTACCCTCTCCACACAAATTCCATCAATCAAGAGTGGCTGGACCTCGTTCTTCTGTCTCCTAAAGTCCACCACAAGCTCCTTAGTTTTCTTTGTGTTTATGAGCAAGTTGTTGACTCTGCACCACTCTGTCAGCCGCTCCACCTCATCTCTATACTCAGTTTCACCCTCCTTATCAGAGATGAGCCCGATGACGGTTGTGTCATCTGCAAATTTGACAACCCTATTTCTAGGGTGGGCAGCGACACAATCATATGTATAAAGAGTATAAAGGAGCGGACTAAGCACGCATCCTTGTGGTGTTCCTGTGTTAGTCCTAAGCATGTTTGACATATAAGGGCCCAACCGGACCCTCTGGGAGCGATCTGAGAGAAAGTCCAGTATCCACCCACAGAGTGATCGCGGGAGCCCCAGATTTCCCAGTTTAGTTATCAGACGTCGCGGTAGAATGGTATTGAATGCCGAGCTGAAATCTACAAAAAGCAGTCTGGCGTAGCTCCCCCGCTGCTCCAAATGTGCAAGAACAGCTTGGAGGGCAATCGCCACGGCATCCTCTGTTGATCTTTTCGTTTTGTAGGCAAATTGGAATGTGTCCAATCCCTCTGGTAGGCAGGCAATGACATAAAGCACACAGTGTGGTTTGGGGGGGGGGGGAATCCATTATAGTGATCATTCTGATAAGCCTTGCTCAACGTTTATCAGATAGCAATTCTGTGCATGTGTATTCGGGCTCACCCTGATAGAGTCCCATAATGCTCAACAAGAAGAATGGGAATCATCAGAGGGAAACAAGTGAACCTTTTTTTCAGGGACACTCAGCTGTACATGCAGGAAATCATTCTCACTGGTCCGTGCCCAGAATTGGTGAAAACTGTCACTAAGGGCCAAATTCTGTGGGACACTAATCACATAGTTTGCCACTGAGTGCAAGCTTTTAGTTTTATCAGTTGCCAGTACAAGGGGTCCAGTCCAGATGTGGACCCTGCTGTGCAAGCAGAGGGCTTTACCCTCAGTCCCCACCCCTTGTTGTGGTCTGGATTAGGGCCCCTTGTCTCCAGTTTGGTTTGAAATAACAAGTACCCAGCTGGGGTTCTAATATATGTGATTGTTGTTGTTGTTTGTCCTCTTTAATTTATGTTTTCATTTTGTTTAGTTTATCTATACTATTTCTAGGGGGGAAATTAAATACCTTTTTTAAGGAATCAGTGAACAGTTAAACACTCAGTAGTTAGCAAATGCCAAGGTGTTAGTGTTGGTGTTTTACACTCCCTGTGGGTTTTCATTAGAGATTCTATTGTGACCTCACTTCTGTAGCTAGAGATCTGTATCAGAAGTTCCTGAAAGGCATGGTTTTTATAAAAGCTGTATTTATATTATATTAAACCTCTAGATCAGGCATCCCCAAACTTCGGCCCTCCAGCTGTTTTGGACTACAATTCCCATCATCCATGACCACTGATCCCTTAGCTAGGGATCATGGGAGTTGTAGGCCAAAACATCTGGAGGGCCGCAGTTTGGGGATGCCTGCTCTAGATGTTTGGACTACAGCTCCTGTCATCCATGGTTTAGAGAAACTGCATTTATGTTAAATTAACTGTTAATTTATCATAAATACAGCTTTTAAAAAAACAGATGGGAGGTGGCTGATGGGAGATGTGGTGGCCATTAATATACCCTGTGGTAGTGAATTGTGTAGTGTAATAATGGGCTGTGTAAACTAGTACTTGCTCTTGTCTGTCTTCCCAATTGGCCTTTTCCACACCATGTATACTTTTCCAGAATATAATGGGTTAGGAAGCAAGGTATTATCAAAGCACTTGCATACTGGAATAGAATAATATTGCAATAGATTGTTGATAAATGAAGATATAGTGAGTTATATCCAACACTGTGTGAGAGGACTTTTGCTTGTGCAACACCATTTCCCCTTCCTTTCCTCCCTCATGCCCCCCCTAATCTCCTCCAGAGTATTTCCCAATACTCTGGAGCAAATTTTGAGGTGTGCAGAGCGGGAGAGGAAGCGGAAACTCTGTTTTGCACATGTAAGTCTGTTGCGCAAACAGAACCACAGCATTGGGAATGTAGCTCAAAAATTCTCTCTATGTTAACCTTTCTTTTTGTAGCTGTGCTCTATTTGTCTGTTGCGCTAAGAGAATATTGGGGGTGGGGGTGGGATTTTGATTGGAAAAAGTACTGTATTATGGGGAAAGGGTTAAAGACCCTGTCTTCCACTGCCACTGTTTATAACCCTTTTTAACTTAAAAAAACAAAAAAAACATATTGAGACCTAATTGTGAAGGTCCTGAATGATTTATCTTGTATTGTAAGTTTATTTTAATTTTATTTTATTTAAAAATTCCTTCCAGTAGCACCTTAGAGACCAACTAAGTTTGTCATTGGTATGAGATTTTGTGTACATGCACACTTCTTCAGATACCTTATTTAGATACTTCTTCAGATACTTATTTTATGTAAAGCATTCATAGTACACCTTTCACACAAAGGTCCCAGGGCAGAAAACACATACTTATTAAAACAAAAACTGGCAATATAAAACTATAGCAAAATTCAACAACTGGTTTTAGCTGGACAGATCCTGAAGCTGAGGCTCCAATACTTTGGCCACCTCATGAGAAGAAAAGACTCCCTTGGGAAAGATGGAGGGCACAAGGAGAAGGGGACGACAGAGGATGAGATGGTTGGACAGTGTTCTCGAAGCAACCAACATGAGTCTGACCAAACTGCAGGAGGCAGTGGAAGACAGGAGTGCCTGGCGTGCTCTGATCCATGGGGTCACGAAGAGTCGGAAACGACTAAACAACAACAACAAAAGAGACTGATCCTATCCACAATAATGATTTCATACAAGCAGGTTCTAGATGCAATTAAATCATTGTGTGAACTCATCCACCCAGTGAGTTCATCAATGGAGCTCCACATAACCGTCTGCTAACTTAAGGCTTTAATTTCTGCATGCAGCTTGGTTTGTGCCTGCAGAAGGGTATTTGCTGTGAATGCTTTGTGCGACACAGGTGGCAGAGATAAAGGAAGCAGTAAAACCAGGCTAAGACAAATGAGGGAGGTCTTATCATGAGCTGTATAAAAGCTTTCCTTCATTCTACAGGGAACAGAGAATACTCAGAGCCTGCTTGAGAGAACAGCACGTAGGAGGCAGCTACCTGCGCCATAAAAGTAAAGCATATGTTGTTAGCCAGAGCATGTGTATTCCAAGAATCCTGAACTAACTATGGATTTAACCAGAACAGTATAAAAAGGAGGATGATTCTCAGATTGGCCACATCCAGACTAGCCACAGGACCCACCCAGACAGGAAGGTTTCCTGTTTTGGGTGCAAGTTTGCATGAGAAGCCGCTGTTTTCCCAGTTCTGGTGTATTCCTGTGTATTGCCACCCAGAGCTCCTTCTAGAGGGAGGTGTGGGACATAAGGTCAATAAATAATATTTCGGTGTGCTCTTCAGGTCCAATTGCCTTCTGAGTGCTGCCAGCCCAGTCTTGCCCTGATACAGGATACAAAATAACCTAAATTGTTGTGCTTTGGTCAAAACTTAGACTTAGCCTTTCAACAGACAGAGCTAAATTTAAATGGGGGAATATGTGTGGTGATTTATCCTTAATGTGTACATTTTTGACATGCATGGACATCTTAGTTTAAGGCCGCTTTCAAACAAGTGATCCTCTGTACACACTTCATTATGATACAGGCCAATGAGAATATTTAGTATGTGCTTCCACCTGTGTATCTGAATCAGTTTTATGTCAATGTGACCCACTGTTCTATTTACCACATTTCAGTAAATTCACAAACCATTGCCTCTTTTTACACAGCCAACAGTCTCTTCTTCATTCCATCCATTTCTTTGCACATCAAAGTGTCTCCTCCCCCCTTCTTTACTGGGAAGGAAAAAAAGCAGCAAAGAGACAGGATTCAGCCTGATGTGCATGATGGATATTCTCACACATCCATTGACTTGTTTCAAGGCACCCACATACCTAAGTGTTTCATTTCAAGAGCCAATAGGAAGACCAATTACGGCCAACAAAAACCATATGCCATTTCAATGAAATGAACTGGTGCACTGAGAACTTACTACTGTGGGGTCACTTATTGCCTTCCTGAAACATGCATCTGGTATTGATTGTTACCCAAGCCATCCAGTGAGCAATTATATGGCAAACAAATTGGAGCATATAAACAAAGATTGATTCTTCTTCTTCTTCTTTTCAATGAAGTGTAATTTGGAAGGGAAAGTGTGCAGAAAGGGTAGCATGTTCCATTATTTAAGTAAAATACCACATTGCCCCTCTGACCATAAACTATAGGCTAAACATCAAAGCAACGGGCAAGGCAGTAAAGAGTGTGTAGGGTAATGATGCAGCAAGAAGGTATTTAACTACTTAAGAGGCATCACTTTTTCCTTATAGAAGAATTACAGGTTTATTATAACATGCAGAGCAAGTAAGACAAAACTTTCATTTTAACAAACCAGTATTTAAATTGCAGGGTGCTGGGTTTTGAATAGTGTTCTAAATACCTGTTATTCCCTGTCTCATTGGCTCTCTTTACAGGAAACCTGTAATTCTCTCATATAAACTGTTGATTTCCTCTGCTTACTTCCGTTCCCAAACTTATAATACCACCTGCAGTCCTACCATATGCCTAGATCTAAACGGGCAGGTATCTAAGTAAAGGTTCTGCATCAACTCACTGGGAGTGAATTTCCCACAAAACCCAAGAAACCGGGCCACCTTCTTGACCTTTCCAGTGTGACCTTTTCCAAGAGAAAGTGTCAGAGTTCTTCACTGGCATGTCAGAGGGCCATCTCTCCTTTCTCCAAAACCTCACCCCACTGGGAAGAGTGCCAGGATTTCTGGAAGGAGACTAGACTTGACTGATCACATGTTTTGCACACATTTTTGCACGTAGCATCTACAGCGGTTAGCCGAAGAGGTGTTTGGAAACATGTAAGGACTTCAGGGGGACTGGGTGGGCCCCGCAAATTCTTTCCTGCATATTAGAAAACCTGCCCAAGTTGATAGATTAAGCAGCTGTCCAAGCCATAAGGAACACATACATATATATATCTTTAACTAGAACACAACTTATGCACACTCTGCTCTGCATTTTCTATTTGCATGGGGCCAGAGAATAGGCTGGCACTTAAACATCTAGATGGTTACCAACCCTGTCCGACCACACTTTCCCCTAAATACTAAATTTACAGAAATAACAAGCGAGAGTGTTATACTGTCATCGTACAGAGTGGTCTGGCTGCAAGAGGAAAACAACCTGTTTGGTCTCACTTTTTAAACCAGAGATGGGGAACCTGTGGCCTGCCAAATGTTGACAGACTCCAACTGCCATCATCCCTGACCATTGGCCATGCTGGTCAACAACATCAAGAGGGCCATAGGTTACCCATTCCTGAACAGACAGAGAGTCATAACCATTATGTACTCCAGCAAGGGAAAGGGAGAGTGCACATGCTTTGCATGTACATTCCTATCTGGTGGTTATTGTTTTGCAACAAATGGAATTAACTGGACACACCAAAGCTTACTAGCTTAAAGAGGGCCGTGTGCCTTCTGGTGGACTCCTGTTGATTTTGCTATAAAAGAAGGTTAAGGGGTGATATGATAGCCATGTTCAAATGTATAAAAGGATGTCATATGGAGGAGGGAGAAAGGTTGTTTTCTGCTGCTCCAGAGAAGCGGACACGGAGCAATGGATTCAAACTACAAGAAAGAAGATTCCACCTAAACATTAGGAAGAACTTCCTGAGAGTAAGAGCTGTTCGGCAGTGGAATTTGCTACCAAGGAGTGTGGTGGAGTCTCCTTCTTTGGAGGTCTTTAAGCAGAGGCTTGACAGGCATATGTCAAGAATGCTTTGATGGTGTTTCCTGCTCGGCAGGGGGTTGGACTGGATGGCCCTTGTGGTCTCCTCCAACTCTATGATTCTATGAAATTTATCCTGATTTCTCATACCTATTTGTCGAGCATTTAGCCTGATTTCTGTGCATCCCACACATTCTAAACCGCAAAAGTCCAATCCTTCTTTTAAAGTAGATTTGTTTCTCACACCATACATTTAAAACACATCACTTCTCACAAAGAATCCTGGGAACCATAGTTTCTAACGGGTGCTGTGAATTTAGCTCTGTGGTGGGTAAACTACAGTTCCCAGAATTCTGGGGGGGCGATGTGCTTTAAATGTATGGTGTGGATGTGATCTAGGGCAACAAAGCCCTTTAATCAGTTTTAATTGTGAAAACCTAAGGTTCTGTTATGAGCTTGAATCCCTCCTGTCAAATACTGACAGTCTAGAGGCCCCTTTATTCCATTAGGAAGCTGTGCTTTCTTGGCTCCAGTGGGAAATGTCCCTTACATTGCTAAAAGAAAATAATCTTTACATAGCGTAAGACTGTCTCTGAGTCTTGGTGGATGAGAATGCAGGTTACAAGGACCATTAACTTTTCCAAAACAGGGAAGCCTACTAGGTGCATTTCCTGAATGTCTGCACATCTGGGTAATTATTACCAGACAATCCACTTGACCGGCAGAAAGTTCAAATTTTCAGAACACCCAGACTGTGAATCGCCACACACCTATTCAAATGCATCCCTAACAATTGGCGACATGACAATCTGGGAGCAAGATAAAGATATCAGCTGACCATTTTTTGGTGCCGGATAAAATGTTTGTCACAAGCCCTGTGACTCATATTGTGACATGCCGCCAATTCTTGGTACTTCCGTGTGTACAAAGTCCTTTCATGTTGCTTCAGAGATGACCTCCTCAGTGGTGGCACCCATCTGTGGAACTCTTCCCCCAGAGAGTTAGCCTATGACTGAATCATGTATCTTTCTTTTTAATCTACTTTCAGCTCTAATAAATGCTGTTTCTTTTTAAGCTGTACTGCTGGTTTACACACACATCTTTCCCATTTAGCTCAACCCCCTGCTAGAGCATCCCTAACAGGTAGCAGCATTTCAGCCTCTGTCTAAAGACCTTCAATTCCTCCTGTCTTTACAAATGACCATTCCAGCTGGTGCTGGTCCTTTGCCAATCCCCAACTATCCCTGTACAAACCACTTGGGAGTGGCAAGTGAATCCCTGAGTATAGAGTGTCCCACTTTACAGAGGCCAGACCAAAGAAGAAGAGAGAGCAACGGGGGGGGCCTTGGAAGTTGCCCATGAAAACTAAGCCAACACAAGGGTCAGCTAGTCAGTCTTGACCTGCTATGGCATGATATATTTCAATTTCAATTCTAGTAATTATTTCTAAATTTGCATCTATGCATATACAGTATATTAGCATTTGCACACACACACACACACACACACACACACCCAACATTTGTCCTCTTTTTTTGTTATGCTAAACTGGCAACTCTAAATTAGTTGTGCAGGCTAGATTCTGTAGGTGTAAAGAGTGAGGAACTAGCTCTTTTCCCAGGAACATGCACACACCCCCTTTCTAGTTTTCCACTAATGTGCTGAACTAAAGGTTGCCATGTAGCTACATCCTCAGTGTGCAGAATTTGTTTGTTTGCTGCAATTTGCTATGCAGAATGTGTGTGTGTTTTACCAATTCTTACAAAACGCCTTAGAACAAGTCTGTATTCCCGTTTTATAGAACCCAGGTCAATTTATAGCAAAGATTTATGATCTGCTGTTCACCATTAAAAAAAAAATCAAAGTTAAATACCAGCTAAAACAAATTACAGCCAACAGAGCAGAATGGGTCCCATTTATATACCTCAGGTGTCTTTTAGCTGAGTAGTTGTGAGTTCTCAAAGATGCATGCCGCATCAGACATAGTGCAAATTCACATATGGGGTCATTCCTTTAAAATACATGTGACTTCTTCCCCATCTCATCCCTTTCATGGAGTTTAAAGGGATCTGTTCCCAGAAATGCATTAATGTGCACATCACATCTAATGTGGCACACACATTAATTTTTCCTCTCTTTGGATATGCATAACAGAGCGTGCATGTGCGCACGCACACACACAAGTAAAGTAAGACTTGGCCCTTGCAATCTTCCCATGGAAACCAGCAAAGGTTGCCCTGCAGCTGTGCCCTCCAGAGCACCCTCCCTTCCAAGGCTGAAGTATAACTATAGGGTGAAGAGGAAGGCGGAATTTTAATTAACCTATTAACAAAAATAAAAAGCTGGCTAAGCCATTGCGCAGCGACTCTTTCACTCCTACTCAGCCAGGGGTCATGGTCGTGGCGCTCAGGCACCTTCCAGGGCACGGGAAAAGTTTCCTGGTTGCATTCACATACCGTGCACAGCATAAAGGGGTGTGTGTTGTGGGGAGGGGGGGATCAGCGTGCCAGTTAATTAGCAATATGATCAGACAGCGAAACAGACAGCTGAGCAGTTCAGGAAGTCATCGAGGTCATTGCCGAGTGATGACAATACCTGCACAAAGTGCCGGGCACCCAGGCTAGGATGTTCAACAAGCATGCCAAGGCCATGGAAAATAGCCCCAGGGCTTGGGCAACAACCCAGGTTAAAGGCAGTTTGGATAGCTATGAAAGAGCATCTAGGTGAGTTGCCTTACCTACATACCCCCGTGGATTTTTCTTACTGTACTCTCCAACTTCCTTGATGTAGCTGATAAGCTGCCACCACAAGGACCTTAGAAAACCTCAGTCACCCAAGAAATAAAAGTCTGAGTGTAACTGTGTGTCACTAAGACAAGACAAAACATAAGAGCTAATATAGCTGGATTTCCCTCATTGCTGGCAAGGTTCCTATACCGATAATACACTACAAGACACATCAGGTTTCTACCTTTTATTTTCTGCTTGGTAGAGCTCCTGTGCCTCTTAACAGCTGTGTAAGAAAAGCAGAAATTTAGCAGATAAAGCTTTTATATTGCTATATCTGCATGTCAGGGAAAATTTCACCTGCTTATTTCTCCACCACCAGTCCATTTATCATTTATAGGTGCACATGGGTGGGTGGGAGAGTCTGGCAAGCCTAATGGCAGGCAGAAATCCAACATGTGCAGCTTGTGTTGGCATAGACATTGAGTGACAGGGAAGCTTTAGCTGCTGAATGTCTGCTTAACTAACATGCACATTTTAAAAGCTGAAAAAAGGCAAACAGAAAGTTGGCAACGCTAAACAGAATTCACTGTTAACCAAGAGATGGTGCTTGACTGATCAGAAAAAAGATTTACACAAGAAATGCAAATACTTCATTTTCTTACTTCAATCCTAGTCAATTCGGGCTATGGCACTGATTGAAGAAAATAGTCTTGGGGGGGGGGTTGTGTTGGGGAAAAGGCATCAGAATTGTTTCGCCTGTACTATGAAAAACAGAAAAATTCTGCAAGAAAAATGTTGGCAACTGAGAGCAAACACTACTGTCTTAAATCCTGTGTTAAAGTTCAAGTAATCCTGAGCCAACACTCCTGTACAAAAAAGTATAACTTATCCTCAAGTGGTGGTGACTTCAACATGTTTAAAATGTTGATGGGAGTGTAATCTACAGCATCTTAAAAAGCAGAGACATCACCTTGCTGACAAAGGTCCATATAGTTAAAGCTATGGTTTTCCCAGTAGTGATGTATGGAAGTAAGAGCTGGACCATAAAGAAAGGCTGATCGCTGAAGAATTGATGCTTTTGAATTATGGTTCTGAAGGAGACTCTTGAGAATCTCATGGACTGCAAGAAGACTCCCTGGAAAAGACCCTGATGTTGGGAAAGATTGAGGGCACAAGGAGAAGGGGGCACAGAAGACGAGATGGTTGGACAGTGTTCTTGAAGCTACCAACATGAGTCTGACCAAACTGTGGGAAGCAGTGGAAGACAGGAGTGCCTGGCGTGCTCTGGTCCATGGGGTCACGAAGAGTCGGACACGACTAAACAACTAAACAACAACATAGTTACAAAGGTCTGTGTGGTAGAGCAGAGTGAATTCACTTTATCAGAAGATTTGAGTAAGAAACGACATTTACCTTCCCGCCGGAGCAGTACCTATATATCTACTTGCACTTTGACGTGCTTTCGAACTGCTAGGTTGGCAGGAGCTGGGACTGAGCAACAGGAGCTCACCCCGTCGTGGGGATTTGAACCGCCAACCTTCTGACAAGCCCTAGGCTCTGTGGTTTAGAACACAGCGCCACCTGCATCATTGGAAAGGACAGTATGATTTAATATGGCAAAAAGGAAAACTTGGCAGTGTTAATTTCAAAAGACAGACTGGGAAGGAATAAAACGTACTGCACAGAGCACACACACTCACGTGTGTGCGCGTGCGTGCATGCGTTCATGTATGAGAGAGTAAATAATACGGCATGTGTAAGCCCCTCAGGCAGCATTGCATTTTCCCAACCCTGAATGGCGGATATCCTCACAAACTCCTCCTGCCTCTTTGAGTTTTGGCTGTTCCCATTTGCCAATTGCTTGCTTTTGGAATTCCATCCCCCACCCCACCCCACCCAGCCCACAAAACACACATGTATTGTGCTCAGGCTCATACTATAGCATAGGGTGTTGAAGGGTTGGTTTGTTTTTCCAATTTTGAGGTTTATAAATCGTCATTCCTGCACCTGCATCTGTTTCTTGATAATAAAAATGGTTTGCACAAAAAAAGGGTTATAAGAGCACAAGAAGACTACAGGTAGTTTGGTTCTAATGAAAATTGTGGTGCTTCAGCATGAAGGGTTAAACTATAGCACAAGGATGCCAGAAATGCTGCAGGAATGCAGATGGTTAGGTACAGAAAGACGCAGATATTCAAAGAATGTCATTATCATAAGACATACTCTATACTGCACCTTCATTAAAATCCAAATCAGGATTTGAATGATGGAACTACAGGATTTGAATGATGGCACTACCAGTGGTGACAAGTATTCAGAGATGGGTACCGTTAGTTCTATGACTAACCATGCCCACTCAGAAGTAAGTCCCATTATGTTCAGTGGAACATAACTACAAGTTAAGTATGTAAAGAATTGCAGCCTAAACTATTATTACCTGCACAATACATGTCAGATTCTGATCTTTCTGTAATAGTAACCTGTTGATGTATAACAAATGCCAGTGAACCCTATTTTTACATAACCCCGGGGCCTTTTTTTCAGGGGGTACCCACAGGAACTCAGTTCCAGCACCTCTCCAGTGGGTGCCACTGCCATTCTAAGAGAACGAGAGAGGTGTTCATAGTGTGTTCTGGCACTTCTTTTTCTAGAAAAATAGCACTGCCTAACCCCAACCTTTTACAACAGTGGAATCCCTGTATGATAATGTATTGGATCACCGCCGGTGCTTAATTTCTAAAAGGAGAGATACAGAGGCTTCAACGTGTCTGGACACCGAGATCAGGAATGGGGAACAAGTCTGATTTAAGAATAAAGTTCTGTAAGAACAGAAAGCAGTGGCCTTTGTGTTGCACATTAATGGTGCCTGGAGAGCAGAGTGAGCAGAGCACATAAGTCACCTCACCAGTCTTCCCCACTACAGTGAGATGTATTTATTAGGATTGCCATAAAGTAAAATACAGTCATACCTCGTGTTACGCTTGCTTCACTTTTCAGGTTACGAACGCGGCAAACCTGGAAGTGTTTACTTCCAGGTTCGTCACACACACAGAAGTGATCTGTGCACTTCACGCATGTGCAGAAGCGCTCTATCGCGCTTCACACATGCGCAGTAGCGGCGCTCTACTTACGGACTTTTCAGGGTGCACACGGCACCGCGAAACAGATAGCGTTCGTAAGTAGAGGTACCACTGTAATGTCAGGGAAAGTATGGACATATGGCTATCCTCTTGTGTCCTCTATTTTGGCCACCCTATGTTTGGTTTTGCCATTGGGGCTAAGCAGATCTGACCTTGTAAGCTGCTTGAATGAGAGGCAGCTGTAAGCATCTGACAGCATTACTTTACAATGTAAGCGTCAAAGAGAATGTCTCCTTCCCCGTCCCTATCTGCAGGCTTCAAATCTAACTAAACACATGAAGGAGAGCGATGGAATAAAGGAACACAGTGGAGGTAGAGATACATGGAATCAAAAATTGAGTGGGGGACTAGGATGTTTTTGAAGAAAATGGTGGGAGAAATTGGGCTATGGTAGAATTTGAGGCAAGGTGCTCTGAGCTCCTTGGCTAGAGATGCCCACATTTTTATTAGTCCCTGCTGCCGTGCACCTCGACCTGCAGCTACTGGCAAAGGATGAGAAGGCATTTCACCATGTCATGAAAAGCTCTGCTTTGATTTCTGCAAATTAAACAGCTGTTTAAAAGCACAAGGGACGACCAGGAAAGTCTTCTGGAGGAAGAGAGGGGCATAAATAAAATGAATTAATTAATGTGTGCAATTGTAATTAAATGAATTATAGAGGACAGGCTGGAAATATTCACCATGCAGCTCCTCATTGATGTGGGGATACAAGGCATTCCTCATTTATAGCTTACCTTCCAGACTATAGTGTGCAGAAGGAAGCAGGCATATCAGGAACATCCCAGAGGAAGGAACCTATCTATTTGGGTGTGTTTTTTCTGACTACCACACCATTCCCATCCAGACATACACACAGGTGCTGTCTGCTAGTGTATTAATACCATGCTTGAAATGGTCCGTGGAAGGACCTAAATGAGGCATCTGAATGTCCCAAGACAGACTCTGTCACCAAGTATTTACTGAGTATTGTCAAAGTGTTAGATTGCTGTTTTGCAAAATGAAAGGAATGCAATGGTTCTGAGAAAACATCTGACCCTGAAATGTGATTCTGAAAGGCAGGCTGTGTGCGTACATGCTGGTGCTTTATGTTGTGCAGGATTCCCAAAAGTGTTGGCATATCTTGCTTTCTGAGCATTCTGCTAAACTTCAGAAAATTCATTTGACAACAAACAAGATAAACGCTGTTTCCACAGTGCTGGAAATAATTTAGTTTCCAGCAAAGCTGACCAGGAAGAAAATCAGCTTGGGTTAACCCTAACCCACCCCTGGCCAAAAATACAATTTGCAAGTGGGTAGCTGTGATGGTTGCAAAACCATCAAAGAATCTTGTACCTTAAACATTTAACAAGTTTGTTGCGGTATAAACTTTCATGGACTAAATTGCACTTCATCAGAAATATATGTGCTACCCTCAGTTGCAGGTACATGGGCGGAGGTATATATAAACAGCAAAAAGAGAGAAATGACATGCAAAAAGTATAGATAATGACAATTACCGTATATAATAGACAGGAAACAGACCGTGCAACAGATGCAGATGCCTCCTCTGTCTCCATATCTACCCAGGGACTGCAGTTGCAAGATCTAATAATGTAACCCACAATATCACGGGTGCATTTATTTGCTCATCTTATGATATATGCTATCATCTACCAGCTGTGACCTTCTACGTTTTGCATAGGACAAACAGGTCAGACTCTTTGAAAAACCATCACTGAACACAAATCAGACATCAGAAATAGCAATATTCAGAAACTGGTAGGAGACCATTTAAACCTACAAGTGCACTCTACTACTAATCTTAGAGAAATTCAGAATGAGACTCTATAGTCAAATTATGGAATTACAATTTATCAAGTTCAGTTCTTTTCATTGGGGTCTGAACAGAAGCAATGGTTTGCTGTCCCACTACAGATGTCAATTTCAACATTACTACAGTAAATTGATTGTATTACCACCTACCAGCGCTGGTATGAATTTATTTTCCATATGTTAAGGCTCTCGTTGAATTAGCACTGTCTGTACTTTTTAAAATCCCCTTGCCCTGCCATGTATGTGCACTTGCAGTTGCAACTAAGGATAACACTTAATGCATCTGATGTAGTACATGAAAGCTTATGCCATAACAAATTTATTACAGTACTCTTTAAATTCCCCCCCCCCTCCACTGATCTTCTCATCTTGGCCCTGAAAGAAAACCTATGACTTTAACAAAAAGAACATTAAAACAAAAGGTTATTTTTGAATTGAATAGAGACCTTGGGCCACTGAAACTGCTTCCAATCCTCTGCTGGATAATATCTTTTCTACTTTGAGGTAAACAACTTTGTGACTAGGTCACTATCTTGTTGCATTTGTAAATAATTTTCAAGGCTGGGAAAATTCCAGGAACCTGGATGCCAGATCGCTCTCTGTGTGTGTCTCTCTCAACACAAACACACGCACACAAACTGTTGAAAGGTGCCTGAGAATCTGAAAAATGTTCCCACACCTGGAGGTTGAGTGATTCACATGCGTATTTAAGTATGATGACTGGGAGTGTCTATAATATTACATTATTTGCAGAAGGAGGTGTGTTGCTTACAAATTTAGGAACTACTTAGCAAAAGCAGTTGCTGGTGAGACAATCTGAAATCTAGTCTTCACTGCAAGAAAACCTTTAGCTATAAAAGGGATCTTAAAGGCCCAACTAAAAAGAATAGAGCCATCATTCACTTGCCCACCCTGTTCACATATAAAGTGAGAAGAGGTCTTACTTTAACCATAAGGCGTGTGCAAATAAGAGGAGCTGAACCTCCCCTGCTCCCACGCTTCACCTCTCCACAATAAGTACTCTTCTCCATTCCTAGCTCTGATCCTGGAACTGAGCTGCAATGGGGTAAAGTGTTTGGAACAATGGGCACTGAGGGGAAATATGGTGTGGGAGGGGCAAAGTATTCATCTCCAAGATAGGAGTGGGGTTCCCAAACAAATATGCACACCAAAACGCACCTCTCCTTCAAGATTTGCAGCTCCAAATTATGCAGTGTGACTCTCCAGCCAAATAACACTTTAAAAATGTGTACATCCATGACAAAAGCATGCAAAAAATGTAATCTTCATGAAATTAACATATAAAGATTCAGTCTACTAGGGTAAAATTGGGGAGGGAGATGCATGCATTAGGATAAATCCAGATGAAAATTTATCTGAATTATCATGTGGAATTAAAAGAAATTCTTAAATATATAGAATCATATAACTGTAGAGATGGGAAGCCATCCAACCCCATGTAATGCAGGAATGTCAACTAAAACATACATGACAGGTGGCCATCCAAGCTCTGCTTTGACACTTCCAAGGAGGGAGAGTCCACCACCTCTCAAATGAGTCTGTTCCATAGGGCAAACCAAACTTAAAGGTTGGAAAATGAGAAACTGAAATTGACAGATTTGTCCATCCCTATTCTTAGATGCTCATTTTACTGCTAATTTTGCTTTGCCAGTCCCTTTCTGTTGACCACCTTCAAACCCTGCTGGCCTAGATACAATATTTCAAGTATGTTTCCATATCACTCTATTCATTCATCAGGATCTTCAAGAGGCTGTCCACCCAGTGCCCTCACCATCTCAAGGTGGAGACAAGGCACTTTTAGTGGTGGAACATGCTTATGGAGTGCCTTCCCCAAATAGTCTCGCCTGACATCTTCTTTGTTATATTTTAGGTGCCAGATGACAATCCTTTTATTATCCCAGGTCTTTCTAAGTTTTGAGCACTGGCCTTTTCAAATCTTCGCCTTTCAGCTCTGCTATTTCTTGTTACATCTGCATTGTGTATTACTTTATTGGACTGTTATTATGAACCTCCCTGGGAGTCATTAGCTGAAGGGAGGTATAGAGATTTAAAAAGTAAAATAAGCAGGGCAGACATGTGAAAAGAAATGCATTGCATCTAATTTGATCCTAAAGGCTCAGAGTAGGTTTTTTTAAAAGCTAGGGGTGTGTGTGTGTGTGTGTGTGTGTGTGTGTGTGTGTGTGTGCAGCCCAGTCCTATGCAATTTTGTTCCATGGGTCTTCTCCCAAATAAGCATATATAGAATCACAGCTTTAAACTACCGAGTACATATTTCAAGTTACCAGCAAAGCAAAAGAAGGTATTTTTAGCACTGTTAGAAGAGGAAGGCAGGAAGTAGGAAATTGGGAGAGGGGACTTGGAAAGTCCATAAGGGGCCAAACCACAAGGCCAAGCCTGGAATATTTTTTTCCCAGAGAGGGGATGTAGCAATGTCACAGAAAATAGTTGCTTTAACCCAGATATCCGCTTGGCTCTCCAACTCAAATATCTGTTACCTTTTCATACTAGTCACTTCCCCTCTTGCAAAGTCAGGTAGAAGTATTTATTTTTCTACATCTGGTGGTTTTCCTCTGTCCGGCCACCAGCAAATCTCCTCCTTCTTGCTGTTTTTAACTGCTTAAATGCTGGGATGGGACATATTAAATCATGTGAAAGCCCTCTCTCATGCCTTTGCACAAGTCCTGGTAAATTCGAGAATGTAGGATGTGTGTTAGCCTGACGTTTTTTCAGGGCACGTCTCTTAAATTTTGCAGTGTCCTCAGGAAACAAATTTCAGATCTGGACTTGTCGTTTCATTCACATCCACCCACCTACACACACACATCCTTACCTGTCTACTTTCCAAACCCATCTCCCAATTTCCTATTTCCTGCCTCTAGCAGTAAAGTGTCAGTGGGGAAACAACATCATATTGTACACTGCAAGATTATGAACCTGGGCGCCATTCAGAGAGTTTGGTTAAAAGTATTGCACACCTTTCACGCAGGTACTGTTACTGCAAACAAAACGAGCATAAATTAAACTTGTTGGCACTGGCAGGGAGGGGGTGGGAAATACCATGATTTTCAAGGGTAATTTGGAGCAGGTTTTCAGTTATCCCAAAATTATGTGATAATACTGTATCTATATGCATAGAACAATGTTATTGTTTCTCCCCTAGGTTTAAGCCCACCTTTGAATACATGAGATTTTCTTGTTTTGTGCACTGATACTCCTGTATACTGTACTTTCGTTTGGAGAAAATTGCACAGCACCTTGTGGTTGAATATGTGGAGTGGGGCCCACGTCCCCAGCAATATTTTCAGATTGGCACCTGCTACCTTGAGCATGGAAAAAACTTGTTTGGAAGGGGATTGTTCACTTACTCAGCCATCTTACAAGGCACTGGTGTTCCTGGGAATAGTTTAGCCTTAAACATTTTGCTGTTATGATTCCCATGAGGAATAACTGAAAGAGCAGGGTGTGTTTATCACAGAAAAGAAAATTAAGGAGAGACATGAGAGCAATCGTTAGATACCTGAAGGAATCAACTTAGAGGAAATTGGCTCCCCACCCCCCACACTGCCAGTAGATAAGCAGAACAAATTAAAAGAAGTCTCTTACCAGTTAAATTTTTTTAATGATCATAGTAAGAGAGCAAAGAATCTATTTCTAGGAATGAAGGTGCTCCCAATTAAGGATTCCACCCACTTCCACCACCCCCTGTCATCCACGTCACTTCTGTGTCTTGCAACATGCTCTCACAACCTCTTTGCTTTCTGTGCTGCCACCTTATCTGCTCTCCTTGACCTTGGGCCGAGAGGCTGGACGCTTCCGAGCGAAAGAGAATCTGTTAACTCTCTCTCTCTCTCTCTCTCTCTCTCTCTCTCTCTCTCTCTCCCCAGTTCTTCTTCTCCTAGCTGTTCACCACCCAGTTCTTCCCAACTTCTGTCTTCTGAACTATGTCCCTCTGCAAACCACTGTTCCAAATCTATATTGTTACCCTGCTCCTGGGACGATTAATGATTCTGATCAGGGGGAGGGGGAGGGGGAGACTCCCATCATTCCTCCTCAGTGCAGCCCTCCTTAGCATGATCCCTGACAAGAGGGCCAACTTATGAAAGCCACAGGGAAGCAGATTTCAGCTAAACAGTTGGCTAAACATCCTAATGGTAAGAACGGTTTGACAGTGAAACAGACTGCCTTAGGACATTGTGGCTAAACACCCCTTTGTGGAGGTATTTAAGCAGATATTGGACAGCCATCTATCAGGTATGTTGCAACTGCATCCTGCACTGAACTGTGCTAGGGTCCCAACCTAGATTGGGGGGGGGAGAGAGAGAAGGGCAATTTGTGTTTTTAAAATTCATTTAAAACATAGCTTGTGTAGCAAATGTAACATGTGGTTTGTCCCACAGTCAATGAGATTCAAGTCTTAATGAAGAAATAACCCCCCCCCCCTAATGTGACTCTTCCACAGCATTCCTTGTACTGGGCAGAAAATCTAGAAACTCTGCACACAGGTACCACCTTGGGTAGGTAGATTCTAATTTTATTTTTTGCCTTTTGCAGTTGCTCAAAACATCTTGGCTACTTTCCTTTTCAGGAATATGCCATGCTAATTCTTTTCAGCCTAGTTTCCCCACAATTAGGTCTGCACCACTTTCAGCCAAATGTGTTTTTTTCCTCTGCATCTTGCAGGGGAACAGGCATTAAGGAGTTCTTTCTTTCAGCTCCATTTCTTAAAAGGATTACTTAAGTGAGATTAGCGCTCATGAGAATGAAAGGAAGCCCTGGCTAGAGCTCCGGTCTAGTGTTAGAAAGGCACACACAATGCTGTCAGGCCACCAGGCCTTGGTGCTAATCCATGTTCCAGGTTGGCACTTACTGCATATCCCTTGGGGAACAAACAGCATCTTGTGGTTTTATGAGGCAGATAAGCTGCAGGAAAACTAACAGCCTCATGACACAGGTCGCTAGAATTAAGACTAGCAATATGACCAACAAATAGGCATTCCTCTAAATTGCAGCCTGGAGTTATTTACCAGAAATAGCTACAGTTCTACCATGGGACAGATGCAGCTACCATCGGTTTAAAAGTAGAAATTGCAAACTTGTAGTCCTACAGTAGATTGATCTGAAGTTTTGGTTAATTGGTGGGAGCAATTTAATTAGTGGGATTGAATGTGAATTTTATTATTAGTCATGTTACTTATACACAGCTCCTCCACAGAACCAAGGGTTACCTAAGTGATTATGCTTGGTATTCTTCATAAGATAATACGTGCATTGGATGTGTATTACAGGTGTGTTGTATTTAAGAGGGGAATGTGCATGATTAGGATGCTCACGTGGAATGACAGAGGAACATTCAAGCTAGCACTGATACCTCCCACTTTGTATGTTGCGAAAAAAAACAAGATTAAGGGGAATTCCTTGTCATTTATTTAATGCAGACTTCTGCAAAGTTCTTTTTTAAAAAAATCACAACCTTCTCTGTGCAAAATATTTAACGTGTCTCACTCTCCGAGTACTGTTTCTCTCTAGAAAGGGCTTGTGTAAACAGCATCAGGAATTTGGACTATTCATGGTCAACATTAATTTTACTGCTACAGAACTCAAGAGGCCTCTGTCTCATTTCTAAGCATGTCCTGGAATCTCACCCAGTCAGCAGCAGGAATGCTGAGTACAGAAAATCACCAGCATTGTGAAAAATATTGTGCTTTTTTTAGCCAGCGTCACTTCGCGCACTGAGCCTTGTGGCCTCAAGGGGCAAACGACAGAAAAGAGATTTACTGTGCGAGGCTATACAATGTCTACTGGGAAGTAAGCCCCAGTCATTTCGGTGCGATGTACTTCCAGGTACATGAGTAGAAGAAAACGGCAGAGTATCCAGTGGAGTGTGATACGGAAGTCTAAGGGAAGGAAGAAGAAACAGAAGCCTGAGAGGAAAGCTAAGGGATCATAGGGAAGCAAAGAGCATAAGGCCATGAAGGGGACTCTTGTGTCTTTAGGAATTACATAGAACTCTCCCATCTGTGGTTTAATTTTTATTTTATTTTTAAAATTATTATTTTTCTACTCTATCTATCTATCTATTACCCCAGACTAGTGACCAGGCAATCTGAAAGGGGGCAGTGAGAGCCAAGATGTAGTAGGATAGTGTGTAAAGAACACAAGTGGATTTGAACTAACTGAGCACTTCTTTAGCTGCAGGTCTCTAGTAAGAGTAAAATGATGTTCAGCCATTGACTAGTTTTACAGGTGATGGAGGGTGATGGGAGGGTCAAAGCTTCCCCGGTCACTCAAAGTTGACAGCCAGCAAGACAAATTCCCTTCGCACGCCCTACATATTCTGCATTGGTAACTGGGAGGCAGGGCACAGCACCAGAGTTAGTGACCCCTATTGGAAAGACCTCATAGGAGGTTAAGACTCTTAACGGTTACTGTTCCTGGTAGCTATATACTAAGTCCAGTATCAGAGGCATCATTTTATTTGGTTGGCTAAGGCATTTATATGCTGCTTAATCATTAGCATTTCTAAGTGGTGTGCATTAAAAGAAGAAAAGCTATTTAGCATTCCACTGAACACCAGTAGCTGGGGAACAAAACCAAGCAAGAGAGCACTACTGTGTTCATGGCAGGTTTGTAGACTCCCTAAAGGCATACAATTGGCCACTGCGAGAACAGCCTTTGGGACTGATCCAGTAGGAGTTCTTCCTATGTTGCAATTCTCATGCTGCAATACTGGAGGCAGTATGCAGAAACTTCCCTCCTCGATCCGTTAGTGATTGCTAGGGTTGTTTGGGGGATCAGCGGGTATAAAACAGATGTTGTCATAAGTTGGGTTCTTGTCCTTGAACCTTTTGAAGTCATGTGCAGACAGGAAAATCATACATAGCATAAGGTGTTAACTTCAAATAGACTTAGTTCAACTGGGCAAAACAGACTTATTTCAAACTGTTTGTTTTAATTAAAGCAATTATGAACACATTAAAAAGGGGAATGTAAGGTGAGCCTTCCACAGAGAGAGGTCTTAAGGAAGCAGGTGATCAGAGCTTTGCTAGGGCAGGCTCAGTATGGAACATGCTGCCTTGAAAATACCATCTTTGCTTATCCAGTTTTGCTTTTGGAAACACATCTGAATAAAATAAGTTGGGTGTTGTTTTTTTACCTTTATGGGAGACATGTTTGCAAGTAGAAGGTCCAGGTGTCTCCAATTAAAGGCTCCCAGGTAGCTGGGAAAGCCTCTGCATGAAGGCCTGGGGAGGCAGGGCCGCTGTTAGTAGGCAATAGTTTGTCTGAATGTGCCAGTGGCCTGATTCTGTATTTTTCAGCTTCCTATGCTCCTATTTCCTAGATATTCTATAAGAGATCTGCTGTTGGTTCCATATACTGTATTTTATTTTAATTCTACTCCTGTTGTCCATTGTTCACATCTCTTTGGAGCGACTCCGAATCCCATCAGTGCCAGCCAACGTGGCTGATTGCCACTGATGATGGAAGTTGTGCTCTAGCAACATCTGGGGGACCATAGATTCTGCAGGCCTGATCTAACCAGTTTTGCCTATTCTCAAGAAACAAGTGCCTCCACATTCACAGTCAGTCTGGAAAATCTCCATGTGTTGCAAGGAGGGACTCCATAAAGGCAAGGTTAGGGAACCTTGATCAGCCCAAGGGCTACATTTCCCTCTGGGCAGCCTTCTGAGGGCCACATGGTAGTGGTGGGGCCAGAGGCAAAAATGGATGGAGCAACAAGTGTTAATTTTATATTTGCACAACAGGCTAGTTTCTACACATACACCTATCTATGCTATATTCTGACAAGCAAGAGGCCTTATCAGAATTCAAGGACAAATTCCAGTTAGGCAAAAACAGTACTGTACAGGTTTTCCACACAAATATATGTATCCTACAAGGTAGTTGCAATTGGTTTCTTTCAATAAGGAAAAAGGATATGAGAAGCTGGTGTAGCTCAAAAGTGAGATGGGAACCAGGAAATCTTTGGTTCAAATCTCATCTCTGTCATGAATTCACTAGGTGGCATTAATGAGATAACAGTGACTTGCTTCACTGGGCTATTGTAAGGATTACTCTCACACACATGTAGGGGAAACAGTGAAGGTTCCCTATGGAGGTAAATAAAAATAGGTAATGAAATCAATAAACATTTATTGTACATACAATGCACACACACACTTTCATAGTCTCATTTAGTATGACAGAAGTCAGTGCCAACTAGGGAGCCGTTAGGGAGAGCATAGAAGAAGGAAATGGAAGAAAACTCTTTCTCAGTTGGAACTAAGAACCCTGAGTTAAAACTAGAACATCTGTCTTTCTGCACACGTTGGGGGAGGTTTTGAGGAGTTTACTTCCCACAGGAGATCTGGAGTAAGCATGTGCCGTGGTAACTAGATACTAACAGAACCCTTCAGAACTGCATTATGAAATACTGTAATACACACAATCTTCCATCACATTCTTGGAAGAAAAACTTTTGGACTAGTAACAAATTACAAGCCAAATTCCACAAGGCACCAAGTGTTCTCAAATCTCCAGGCCAGCCTCTGTAGCTGTCACTCAATCACTTCTCTTGGCTGCTAAACCAGCCTTCAATAACCTGGTATCCTCCAGATATTGTACTACAACATGGTCATGTTGGCTGGGGCTGATGTGAGTTGTAGTCCCAAACATCTGGAGAGCATCAGGTTGGGGAAGGTTGTATCCTTCTCTTCCGCAGAATACTTTGCTGTTGAATGGAATATCCTGTTGTACAGCACTTTGATGGCCTCAGGCTGGGAAAGCAGTTTGCCAATTTGTAAAATAAATAAATACCTTGTAACACATCTAAAGACACCAGCTGATTGTGACCCAGAATTCTGCCTGGGAAGTTGGTTGACTAATTAGCTCCTGAAGATTTCACACACATATCATTTGAGAGCTTTCCTTCAGGAAGCAAAGAACTCCAAATTAACAGAAGTATGTACATATCATAGAATCATAGAATCGTAGAGTTGGAAGAGACCACAAGGGCCATCCAGTTCAACCCCCTGCCAAGCAGGAAATTAATATAATTAACATATAATTAACATATAACATATTAACATATACTGTAACATATAATTGGAAGTGCATTAGTAATGGTCGGTGCCCATTAGGAATAGAGGGGCAGAAGGCAAGAATACCAACAGCAGGTGGAGCCAGAGCCAATGGCAATACACAGGCAACTAATTTTAGTCCAGTCCCCACCCTTTTCGCTCCTGAGTTTGTAGAACTCACAGAGGTAATTCTGTAAGGAAGAGAAGGATGACAGGTAGTTCCACTCCCTGGCAAGCAAGTGGGGCTGGCTAAGGGCGGATGGAGGTTAACATAAGAAATTATGAACCTACTTGATCAGGCCAATGGTCCATTTGATCCAGAATCCTGTTCTCCACTGAGTATGAGCCTCCACTACCGGTAGGATTACTCAGGCTCCCTGCTAAACAATTCATGGTCAACAGGGGTGCTGAATTGAGTAGCAGGGCAATATAGAAGAGTGTGGTGTCTGCTTTATACAACAGCAAACTCATGCAGATGGGGTAAGTTTATTTCAAGAGGAAGAAGAGTTAAGATTTTAGACATCAAAACTCTTGAGATGAACAGGGACCAATAGTATCCACCCATTACATCAGATAATTCCTTGCATAACATGAGACATATGCTCATGTGTTTATTAAAACTGGTTAAGTTTTAGTCAGAAAAGGCTGGGGAAAGGGTGTAGCCGCAGGACATTTTTCTATCTAAGTGTAATTGGGGTGTTGGTAGCAGGTGGAATAGTGAAGTGAGATACTTGTAGCGTTTTATCAGAAAGAAGGAAGTGGGGAGGGTCTCTCCAAACATACAGATATGCTTCATTTAGCAATCTGAAGAATTCTTGCTTCTCATGCAGAAAGGATATATATTTTTAAAAAGTACAACATGCCTGCTGGAATGATCACAGCTTTGTAAGGGGAGACAAAGCAATTGTCTCCATTATTCAGCATACAATAACAAAAGGGGGAATCAAAATGTGTGTCCTTTGAGGGACAGAAGCAGCAAAGCTATTTTGTCAGGCTCACAGAGCTCTCTCATGTCACGTCCTCTCTTCTTTTTCAAGCCATCACTACCTTAGGTTCATTAATTTCAATGTGTCTACTCTGAGTCAAACATAGCTGAAGGGAACCCTATGATTAGAGAAATGAGAATCAGAGAGAAACTGAAATTGGCAGTTTCACCCATCCCTACTTCCAGATAAATGCACACAAGACTAGTATAAAACCATAGTATAAAACCATATAAAGAGCAAACATTGCTTTCTGGCCTGTACAGTATTAGACTATAATGAAGGGTCCCATTTATGAATGCTCCCTCAGTGAAAGTCCTTCCATATAGGAAATTACCTGTGGTATCATAATTACAACTTTCCTCATTTCCCAGGGATGGTCCCTTCTGATCTTCTTATTGTTCTTTTTTAAATCACTGTTTCTATTTTGCCCTATTTCGCACATAATTTAGGAGCAAACAAGAATAACCTGTTAGTCAAAATAAGCTGCAAGGATCCAATTAAAAAGCCCAGATTGAACTTAAATTGGCAATTTCCTGTAGGACAGTTTGGCCCAAATATTGTAGCAAACAGGAGTAAATCTATGGTGCAATTTAAGATGGCTATGGTGGACCTTAGACCAGGCATCCCCAAACTGCGGCCCTCCAGATGTTTTGGCCTACAACTCCCATGATCCCTAGCTAAGAGGACCAGTGGTCAGGGATGATGGGAATTGTAGTCCAAAACATCTGGAGGGCCGAAGTTTGGGGATGCCTGCCTTAGACTGTCATAACTAGCTCTTGTCCAGTCTGGTACTCCATTGTGGCAACCTGGACTCTCCATAGACCCAATTATGGATATATTTTTATTCATGACAGTCCTGTTGCTATCCTAATTTTAGTATGGTTAGAGGGGAGGCAAGATTTTGCTCTGAGGAAGGAGACGGTCTTGGCCAGGCTGGATACTTCCTGTTCCTCCCTTGTCTTGCATCCAAAACCACCTTTTCCCTTCCTCTGATGCTGGTGTCACTATGACTCCATAGAACTTGAACTGCCTTTCACCACTGCCATCACAACTGCCCTCTTATAGGCTGCTGTCATACACCAGTACGAAGAAATGAATGAGCTCACCCTAGTACCTGAATTCAAGCAAGTGTGTGTTTTTTTACAAGATGCAAGCATTATCCAGCTCCTTCCGAAACCACATTAGCATTTCCTTTCTAAAAAAGAAAAGAAAACGTTTTCCAGGATGCTTTCTAACTACTTCATTGACTTGCAGAGTCACAGGGACAACGAGAACAGATCTGTCCTGGAAGCCTTTTCTGAAGCACCTGTTCTTGCTGCACTGGCTCCTCCCTAAGACATGCATTTTTGCCAGGAATATGAAGAGCTGTGCAGCGTTGCTGCCAAGCCTAAAAAACCTTCTTCTCCCCACTCTAATACACATACACAAATTGTTTTATCAACCAGCATGTAGTTTAGTCTGCCTAAACCCTGCTCTGGTACACTGCTACAAGTCTCCATGGAAACACTTATGTCTTCGTCAGCTAGAAGTTTGGATCCAATTCTTCCTCTTTTGGCTCTTCAGGAGCATGGCAGTGTTTACTAAAGAGATGCTGGCAGGGCTGGTAGTTGACCAAAGGACTTGGCCCTTCACAGACCACAGTGTGCTTCTCAGCATTGTGGCTAAGACATGTTTAAAATGAAAAATAGACTCTTAGTATTGGAAATTCTGTTAATCTTCCACTTTATATGCTGTTCTCTAGTGTTTGCACTTTGTGGTAAAAGTTACACTCTGCCCCAGTTTCAGTTCAGCTTGCAACTAACTCCAATTCTGAAGCTATGATTTAAAAATAAATTCAGAATTTGACACTAAATTAGCACAAAGAGTCTGCCTACTAGGAGCTTATTCACACCATCAACAATTAAGAGACTGTGTTATCTTTGAGTCACTAGAATAATTTGTTACTATAGCTGGATCGGATTCATGCTTCATTTAACAGAGTGAGTTTAAAACACATATCTATTGATATGCCGTAAAATATTCAGGGCTCGCCCCCACTTCTGCTTGTCCCATGTCTAGAAAGTATGAGTTGGAGTGGTTTTCCAGCTCAGCCAGAGCTCCATCTTTTCCACACCTCACTCATCCTGGCAGAACTTGGGTTTGGATTGTTCCCTGTGTCTTGTCCCAACCCCTTGACTGTGAAAGCAAACCCAGCAGTAGAGCTAATCCAAAATGTACTTATTAATTTTCACTTCAGCCAAAATCACGCTTGCTATTCTCACTTCCAGATGCACCTTCTCAATTCTACCCTCTTTGCTCCCACATAAACACCAGTATTTATAGTACGCTGAGAAATCACAGCATTTATGATTAAGAGAACAATGCAATCTCATGCATCGCGGTACATTAGAAGCACGTGGAAGAGCACACAAATGACCTTTGAAAGTACAGTATTCCTATTTTCAGAAAAATGCAAACTCTCAATGGCAGTGGCCTCTAAACTGATACGCCTACTCCTACAATGCAAAGAAAGGAGCAGCATTAAAAAAATATTCCAGTGAACTTTGAGCTGTCCATTTGCAGGATTTTCCAATCTAAAATTACTCAAGTAAAACTGCAACTCTCCCAGCACTTTTTTTAACATGCAAAGTTTTTCTTTGCTTTCCATGCCCAACCTAGTACCTAAACTAGACATGAATAAATGGACTTGGCTCAAATCTCTAACCCTCGTTCTTTATTTTTAGTTTATTTTATTTTTAACTTTCAGTAGGCTAACTACTTAGAAACCAAATTCTGTTAATGACATTCAAACAGAAAAAGCAGTTTTCCATAGCAATCCATATCTATAAAACCTTTTCCATCTCAGCATTCAAGGCCAGCTTTACAAGGAAACAATATGAAGCAGTTACAGCATAGTTTGGAAGAGAGGCCATTTTCCTGCCTCCCTCTTTGTGTGTGTCAAGAGAGAGAGAGAGAGAGCACTCCAGTACGTAGAAGGAACATCATTTCATCTTCAGGTGTGAAAAGCTTAACTTGGAGGTAGTATCACCTCCATGCCTGTTCAGGTCCATGTAAATGCTTTCACCACTTGGTTGCTCCACCATGCAAGTAATTCACCTCCCAAAGGAAGTGGCAGCACTTGTGTGGAGTATTAAGCATACTGTCAAACCACCACATGGATGGATGCCTTTGCACAGCCACTCACCCTACAGCTATCTGGAGCTGCAGTGTAAAGGGATCCGCACTACCAGAACGGATCTAGAGAGGGCACCACTTTTATCGTACAGCTTTTTACCTTTCTGTAGAGGGGGGGGGTTAACCTGCAGCCCTCCAGATGTTGTGAGATTACTGCAGTACTCTTCATCATCCTTGATCACTGACCATGTTGGCTGAGGCCGATGAGAGCTGTACTCCAACAACATATGGAGGGCCACGTACAGTATTCCCAAACTCGGCAGTAAATGTCACTCAGATATCACAACCTTTGCCTGTTATTATCTGGGCATAATGAGTATGGGCATATATACTAGACATGCCATTTTCAAGCTGTTTTCAGGAGTAGCCAACACAGAGCCCTCCATCTGCCCCAGCCAACATGGTCAATGATCAGGGATGATGGGGGTCACAGTTCAATAACATTTGGAGGGCACCACATTGGCCACTATCACTATGGGTCAAACTGCAACCATGAGTGTCACAAAAGTCTTGGGATGAGCCTCTCAAGTAATTGTTCTGGGATACAGTGTGGCACAAGGAGCTAGGGGGCTACTGAGATCCATTTCTCTAAGGGGGATGCTAAGCACAGAATTGTCTTGTAATTGTCTGGAAGAAAAAGTTTTGAAACTGTTGCAATAGACTGTGAGAGACCAAGTGTGGCTATATGTGGTCAGTTAATAGCACCATATCAGACGGAGGAGGAGAGCACTGTTACTCCACTGGTCAGCTGTAAAAAGTCAGGGTGCTTATGAACTACATTTTTCAGAAGGAAAGCTACGCAAAGCATTTACAAATGAGCCATTTTAACTTGTTCCTCTCTCCCTTGTGACAATTGTGCATATATACATAATACACATAGTGATTTCAGAAAGTCAAGTACCACACTTCTTTTGTTTTGATTGCCTGAAAACACGACACAATTTATGAACCTGCCCAGTTCAAAGCACACTGCACAGAAAGCCCACAATGCCTTTTCCTTGACACTGTGCTCCACATTATGAGAATGAGGAGCCCATCAATACAGTTGTGACTAATTTCTGTGAATAACACTATTTTCAAGTTGCTGGGCACAGGCCCTTCGAGCAGGAGAATTTGTCCCGTGTTCTTGTTTTAGTATTTGCTTGACACTAACCCAGCTACTTAAGCAAATATAAAGGACATTTTGGCTGCGCACACACCTTCGGTTTTGCTTTTGTCTGTGTAGGAAAGAAGCCTGTTTCACAGTCTGTTACTATAGCCTATAAATCCATGCTGTACTTTTCCTCCCAGCCTAGAAGACTCTGTGATTATGAGAAGCATTGTACCTTAAGGGGTGTTTTTCAAACACTTATTTGCAATATTTCTTCAAGAATATGCCAACACAGAGAGAATTGTAAACATACATCACTGAAATCTGGATCGGTTTCCCCCTTTATTTTTAACTGCATTTCATAGTTTAATTGAAGTCAGGTTGGGTAGAACATCAAAGGATCGGCACATCCGGAAGTGCATTATTCCCTGTTCCTTCTCTGGAACTGGTGAAATCCATCAAATGTGCTAGGATTCCTCTGGTATGCTCTGAAGCTGCTTTCCTTCCTAATTCTCCCGGAAACTGAGCCCTGACATAATCAGCTCACACTGGATCAGAGAACTTTCTGAGTATCACTAAACTTCATAACACCGCAAGCAATCGTGAACTCGACTCATACAAAGTATAAGAAAGAGAGCATATACAAGCGAGGACGAAGGAAAGGAAACGCAACCCGGAGGTTCGGCTTAGAATTTTGCAAAACTGCTTAGCTCTCTTGCAAAGCAGGTCTGTGTCCCTGGGAGATCCGACAGCACGTCTCAGTCAAATGGCTTTGCTTTGAGACTCCACCGGTTCAGTACTGTACAGTGCTTAAAGTTAAAAACGATGGGTATCAACACACAGGCACACCTGCGTGCGTTTTCCAGAAGCAACCACTGCTTTCTTCAAACCACTGAAGAACCACTGGTTTTTCAAATCTATGGCACCAGGGAGGTTAAGAAGCCCACAGGAGCCAATAAGGCTGCCCGTTAGCGGGTGGGGGGGGGGGACGGACGGACAGGACGACTGCAGAGGGAACTGTACACTTACCAATGTCAGAGTTGCAGAAAGCATCCTGAGGGTGAATTGGGACGCAGGTACAAGCTTCCACCAGAAAGTCACTCAGGCTCCAGCTGCAGAGCAGCACGAGAAGGCTCAGCACGCACCCGTACATGCTGTTGATGCTCCTGCCCTAACAGTTACTCTCTCTCTCTCTCACGGACCGGGGAAAGGGTGGAGGATCTCTGCAAAACTGTTGCGGTTTCTGCAGCCCCCTGCCTCCCTCTTCTACTTTGCGACTGCACGCTGGATCTTGCGGGACTTTCTGTTGCTGCGTTTCCTTCCACCCCTTCTCAAAAGAAATTTGATTCTCTCCTGCACGAGTTCGAACCCTGCTGAGCGCCTCTCCGCCTTCTCCGCTCTCGGCTGCTGCGGAGAGTTATAGCCTTGATCGCGCCCCTCTCGGGCTCTTGGGGTGCCGCCCCCCGGACCAATCGGAGCCCCGCATTACCTCATCCCTCAGGAAAAGGGGAGCGGCTACAAAAAAAAAAAACCACCACCACTCAACCTCTCTGGAGGCGGGGTCGCAGCAAGGCATTCAGCTCCATATAGGGAATAATGTGTGCGTTCACTGTTTGCGCTGGCTGGGGGGCTGCGAACGGGATTTATGGCAAGAGGAACCGCCTGGTGCGCGCGGAAAAGGAACGGGGAGGAGGAGAATAGGTTAATCGGGACGTGCTTCTTGCTACCTGTCGCTGCAAAGGACCCTCAGGCCACCGCCGCCTCATCCCCAACCAACAGGTCGCCAAGAACTGCTGGAAGGAGAGGGCAGTGCCAAGAGGCTGCAGGTCTGACTGTGCCCAAAGACCGAGCCAAGTGGGCACAGGACTGCTCACAGGAGTGCCAGCTTGGCCCCACGACCGTGGGTGCCTTGGGCTGTGAGTGCCCTGGCACCGAAATTCGTGGGTGCTGCCTGGCCCCTTCATGGAGAATTCTGTGGGTGCTCGGGCACCCAGGGAGTCGGCACCTATGACTGCTTCCATAACTAGTCCACAGTGCTTTGCAAGCCACTCTGGGACATAAGAGCCAAATCCTAGGGGGCGAGGTCCCTTTGTTCATCTCCCCCATGTAAAATATTTAAGGGGGTCCCGACGGAGTTGATGGACATTGACATTCAAATAGTGTGTGTGCACAGCATCTTGTGATTGAATATGTGGAGTGGGGCCCACGTCCCAAGCAATATTTTCAGATTGGCACCCCTGTTCTGAGAGGCTCTGCGTTTAAAGAAGATTGTTTTAAAAAGATTGTTTATCACTTCTTGTTTGGCACCATGGGCTCCTTTGGGGAGGAAGGCGGGATATTAACCAATAAACAGATAAATAGCTTTTGAATGCCAGTTGCTGGGAATCACAAGTGGTTGAGAGTGCTGATGTGCTCATGTCCTGCTTGGAACTCACTCCCCCAGGAGGAAATGGTAGCCACCAACTTGGAGGACTTTAAAGGAGGATTAGACAAAGGCATGGATTCCAAGGTTACCAATGTATACTGCCCACAAGGGCTGTGTTGAGCTCATGTCTCACTTATGGGCTTCCTGTGGGCTCCTGGTTGGCCACTGTGAGAACAGGATGCTTGGCTGGATGGGCCATTGGCCTGATCCAGTGGGGCTTTTCTTACATTCTTATGGGGGTTTGGCAGAGTACCTGTCTAATTTTGTTTATTTTCCAACCAAACCTATTCTAGCAATCCATGTGTATGATTTTTTTCTTTTCATTTTTAAAGAAAAACTCATGGAAATCCCCCATTCATGGTGGATGTTTCACACACCAGGCTTTCACTTAGTTTCCATCGTGTGGAAACTGGATCCTGTCAAAACTGGTCATCTGAGTCGAACCTGGTTTTCTGCATGTTTATCACACCTTTGATTATAAACAGGCTGGAAGGCACAAGAAAAACGATATATGCTATATGTACCAACTTTGGTTCTTTTCATATAAGTTTAATTCTCATGTTTTCTCCTAAAGCATCCTGGGGACTGAAATATGGTGAAGATGCAAATAATTCTGCTTTGCAGTACCTATGGCAACCTTAGAGCTCAAGGAGTTCCTTGAGAAAATAGCTAAATCCTATATGTGTGGATATGCTCATGGGGTGCAAGCTAATTCTGAATTAGAGATAGTAGAAACAAATTCCATTTTAAGTGCTTTTTTATCTTTTCATGTAAGGAAAAAGTGCAGCAACACATTAATGTCACATTTCTTTCCTCAATAAACAAATGTGCTAGTGGGGAAATGATGGCATGTTGTCTTGGCACTGGAAAACCATTATTTGATGCTGAGTTGTGTAATGCTCAAAAAAGTTCAACTCAGAGCCTCCCTGTCGCTATGGGTTTATAAAGTCAGCTGTTTAGAACTGAGTTTGGAAAAGCCCCACCATCTTCCAACTCTTAATATTGGTGCATATTTCAGCAATTGCAATACTCTCTGCAATTTATGGGGAGGAATTGTTTGTATTCTTTTGCTCCATTCCCCTGTGGGATCATATGGCAGAGACAGAATCGCAGCAAAGGAAACTGTCAGATGCAAAATGTAACAAGGCAACCTTATTATCCTGGAAAGACAGGGCAGGGTGATTAATCACATTAGACCACTGTGTGTGATGTCAGAACTCTATTATTGGGATTTAGAAGATGTAGGCATTGCTAGCCCTACATTGTGCTGCTAAAACTGGGGTCACCAACCCTTTATGGCTCACAAGCACATTCACAAACTGGAGAAACTGCCATAGGCACCACATACTCAAGACCCCACATACCCAAGACCACAACTGAAGTCTGATTGCAGCGCAGGGGAGTTTTTCTTCTTTGTTCTTTTTTGAGGGGGGACATTCACAGCTGCATTATCGCAGCATCACCCAAAATGCCACAATTAGGATTTAAGTTTAATATTGTATATGTGTGATACTATAGGCTTTAATATTGTATTTTTACATTGCTCTAACCTGCATTTGGAATTTACGGTAAACATAAGAAATCTAATAAACCTTAATGAAAATGAGACCAGTCCTTTGAAACCGGCATGATAAGGTGTGTGCCTGATATGGCTCCAGAGGTGCCAGGGTGTGCAGTGAGGGAGCATATAAATTCTTCAGCCTGCCCCAATCTATTAGCTATGGTAACAACAAGAAAAGCTAGCATTATATCCACACTTATTGTTTTGCAACAGGGGCAGGATCAGTAGAGAACAAAATTGCAATTCCCTCTCTGTGTTACCTTTGTGTGTAGACTTTGAACCAATTGCTTAACTCCCAGGTCAATTTTCCCCTCTCCAACCTCCTTCGGGAGGATGGAGAAACCCTGTAATTAGAGTGTACCATGTCACATGAAATATATCCTTTGTAAGAAAATAAAAATAGTGCTGTATCATCAAATAATGAAGCCCTAGTTATCTTTGCTCGGATGAGGCCAAGAGGTTGCGCTCTGGGATAAGGTAACCCATAGTGCATAATGAGCTCTTATCTGGCATGCTTAGACTATAATCTGAAACAAGCCCTATATAATTAATTGAAAACCCTCTAGTGAAGCTGTTGGGGATATATATGCTTTGCTATGAAATTGTACAGAGGCCATGAAACCTCAGAAGATGTGGGGTATTTTTCCCAAGGGGCCACACTTGCCTACTGTTTATCTCAGCTAGGTGCCTGTCCTAGCCCTTTGGAACAATCATAAGCATATTTACTCAGTCTCCTGCCTAGCCAAGCTCAGTGAGGCTCCCTTCCAAGTAAGTGTGCTTAAGACAGCTGCCTCAATAATACACACTATTTACGTATGTAGTACTTATAGCATTCAAAGTGCTTCGCATACACTATATTAGGTCACACCCACACCATACATTTAAAGCTCTATTCAACTAATTTAACAGTCAATGTAGAAATCTGGGAACTGTGCTATCCTCACAGAGCTAAAATTCCCAGCACCCTTAACAAAAACTACAGTTCCCAGGATTTTCCATGACAGTTAAAGTGGTATAATAGTGCTTTTAATATACGGTGGTGATGGGTATGAATTTATTAATCCTTTAACCCATTCACCCTGGCAAGGTAGACCAGCATTATTTTATTATATTACAGGTGGGGGCAGAATATACTTGCCTGCCTATGGACACCTAGTGAGTTCATAGTGGAGATGAAATTTTTGAATTGTAGACTTAGCTATATCTATGCTATGTTGTAATTGGTACACAGATAAACATAGAGTAAGAAATATGTGCACATTGCAACTCTCAAAAGGTGATAAGTTTTTTTCTGAAGTAGACTGCCAACACTACCAGAGCAGAAGTTTCCTTTAGAACATATTTCCCTTCCCAGGTCAGTTTGGAATGTGTCTGAGAATTATGCTAGAGGGCACTGTGTTCCAAGAGACTGGGGCTTTGGGAATTTATTGGAGAGAAGAAGAAAATATGTTGCTCGTCATTTGAGATCATTAAAGATTCAATTGATCTTTTATTTGCATGGGTTGAGTTTCCAGTGCTTCTTGAGGTCTGCCTTTGCTGCATTCCAATTAAGATCCCTCTGTTCTCCATCTGTCAAATTCACAAGTTGGTTGTTCACTCCTGACTTCTGTTCCCAGCAAGGAATATCTGAGATGCCATTCCCAAAAGATGCCTGAAGAGGGTGAACTGTCTCTAGACAGGAGCTAAAAGGCTCTGGTGTCTTCAAGGACACTGTTACTCAATTGTTAAATGAGATTATCAGTTAATAGCAAGGGAGCTCTAGAATCCTAAAGGTAGCTGCTTCTGAAACAACAGAACCCTGTGAATTTGCCACATTTCTCCACTACTTGAGTCATCTTATTCATAACTTTCCTGTTCCAGTCTAACTCACATAGAATAGACCATGCATACTTTTCCCTCCATCCTACATTGCTTTCATACCCAAAACTAAAGAAAAGCCCATTCCAAACATCAGCATCACACATCCCCTTCTCTCCTGTTTTCTCCAATGTGCCTCCACAGGCAGAATAAGATAGAAGTGAGAAGCAACTATTCACTTTTGGGGGAAATCTAAAGGTGTGCTCTTGGAGACACCATTGGTAAGGGCTAAATCTTCTTGCCATTCTCAACTGGCCATTGAGAATCAAGTTTGATGTTGAATTCGTAGCTCCACTCCATCTACCTGGTTCTGTTTCTTGGTAACACTGGAATGCGACGAGAATGCAGGATTCTCAGTTTCATACAGCTAGCTAGTTAAAAATTTGTTCTAACCAGCGCCTGCTTACAAAGATGCAGACTTAGAAGACATCTGAAGTAAGCCTTGTCTAGGGAAGTTTTAAATGTTTGATATTTTATTGTATTTTTAAATATTTTGTTGGGAGCAGCCGAGTGGCTGGGACAACAAGTCAGCCGGGCACCATATAAATAATAATATTGTTATTGTTGTTATTTCCTCCCAGTGGCAGAACTTCTGTCAGGAAAAAAAAATCATGGATATTCTAACCACTGAGGGGAAGGGTCAAGTCATACAGTATTCACAAATGAGTGCAGCTACAAAAAAAACCCCAAAAACCTCTGTTTGGTGAGTGCTGTTTGTGCCATTGACAGTGGTGCATGAGGCTCTGGGCTAGTTAGTCCAAGTCAGAAAGCAGGCTGAGGGTGCTGAGTAGCCAAAGAAAGAAGGGAAAAGGCAGAAATGTGAGGGAGATATTGCCACCCATAAATGTTAGGCTTAAACAAATCCTCAGTCAATTGACCAGGAGCAGGAGAGCTGTTGGTGGGTATGGATTTGGCCCCATAGAAGACAACACGGCTGCACTATGTTTTATATCTTGATACAATAACCAACCAAATCCTTGGCTGCAGATCTCTGGTTCTCGCCAATCGCTTATCCATTCTATAGTTTGCTGGGGGAAGTAGCTTATGCAGGGCTATGTGCTGTTACAATAGGGGGCTACTGCTTAGCGAGCAAGGAGGGAGAACTCTGGTAGACAGCCATTGTTGGGGAGCAGCTGCAAAGAGGAGATAATCTACTCACCTGTAAACATACCCCTGCCTATCAATAAATACCATGGTCTTACTTGGCTTTATCAGCATGGTTCTATTAGTAGATATCAGCTATAAGTCCAGTGTGTGTGTCTGTGTGTGTGTGTGTGTGTGTGTGTGTGTAATGATATCCCTTTTTAACAAGCCTTTACTATTATAAGTTTCTACTTATCTCAATTCACTGTGCGTCCACAATGAAGCCTTACGTCAATGTAGCAGTCTATAAATAGTGTTCCCATTTGTCTGAACTTTTTATTATCCAACTGTTTTAAATGTCCTTGCAGAACATTTTTTTTAAAAAAGCATTCAGTAAAAATCAGGCACAACTCACAAGCATGGTATCCAGCTACGGCACTAGCAAAAAGATTAGCTCTTCCTTCCCTTAATTACTAGGTTAGACTATTGCAATATTCTAAACATGGAACTGTATTTATAAAGACATAAGCATGTACCTTTCTTTAAAAACAAACTATTAAGAAACTGCAAATGGTGTGAAATGTGACCACCAGAAAGCTGGTAGGATCTATATGGCTCTTATACCAACTGTCTGTTCATCTCTGTACTTAATTTAAAGTGCTCATTTTAACCTTTAGAGCTCTGAGTGGCCTAAGACTAGGTTATCTTTCACTCATGTGAACCTGCTTCCATCCTAGGATTGGTTTTAGGCTCTGCTCTCTCACCACCTACAGTGGCTATTGATTTGCAGGTATAAGAGGCAGGGCCCTCTCAGTAGTTGCCCCACAGTTACAGAACTCCCAAGAGAGACCCAGGCAAATTTTGAAAAACTTTTTATTCTGACAGTACATTCTATTTGATTTCTGATGTTTTAAGGGAGGGGGAAATTGTGCTTGTTTTATTTAATTAATTACATACTGCCCTTCAGAACAACCTTCCAAGGTGCATTACAAAAACAAGAAAAATGCAAATAAAACTCAAATGGCATCATCATTAATGCATTTTAAAATTTGGGGAGATAAAAGTCTTTTCCTGGGGGCACGAAAAGATAATAACGTTAGCATCAGGTGGGCCTCCCTGGGAAAGTCCTGAGTGAAGACATAGCTTTTTGCAAGGGCCTCTGACTGAATTATGTTTTGCTGGCTTAAATTTGGCATTTGGGAGACGGCTCTGTCATTCTGAATTTTGTGAAATTTATTTTAGCTTTTTATGGTTTCTCTTTTGATTTTTTGATTGGGCTTAATTCTGGGGTGGCTATTTGTTTTTAAACCGTGCTATTATTATCTGATTTGTTAGCTGCCTTCAGTTTCTTCCAAGAATTGGGCGGGATAGAATTTTTTAAAAAAACAGATAAAAATATGAAGTGCCACCTCTGAGAAGGCTCTTTCTCTGGTCACCACCCACCTCCTTTCATGAGGTGGACAACTTGGAGGAGAGCCTCTCAGTGCACAGGCATGTTGGTATAGGAGCAAGCCTTCCTTCAGCTACCTGCATCCTAAGCCATGTGGTGCTTCAAGCATGTACTTTAAAATGAACCAGAAGACAGTGTTCCCACCCACTTGTCCCAGTCAGCAGCCTGGCAGAAGCTTTATTTGAACCAAGTTTCTGAACATTCTTCAAAGGTGTCACTGTGAGCTTTTCTTCCAGGATATTTATTTTTGGGGATTTGGGAGCAACTTTGATTATCTGAAACAAATAACTAGATGACTGATCGTCATTAGCAGTGCAGTGCCAAAATGTGCCTCCAGCGAAAACTTGCTTTTAAACCACCCAAGGCTTGAGGTTGTCCTTCTCTACTATATGCCAGCTAGTAACTAAGCCCCATGTTTTCAGGGGCAGGAAGCAAACACCTTCTTGCCGAAATGAAGCCATTTCCCCTCAGCTCAACTATACAACTCCCCTTGCCTCACACTGTGCCCTGGCGTCAGAAATCCCACTGTAACCATTTCATGCTACATTAAAAGCAGGAGCCATACCTTTCGTTGATTCTCTAACACAAGGATCTAATTCTCTGTACTCTTACAAGACACCTTTTCTGAGACGTTAAAAAGCCATTTGTGTTTGCGAGCTACAATTTATTTGCACTTAGAAAGTCTGAGAATAAAGCCTTCATAAATTCCTTCCTTGTGTCGGCGTTCTTCATACATTATGCTTAGGGAGAAAATTGCTTCCTTGTGGTTTCTTTGAAAGCTGCATCTATGGCTCTTTCTCACTCCTCAACATGCCTATAACATTTCAACAACTTCTCAACTTCTTCTAGGAGGTTAGAGAGGAGTCAATCCACCTTCCTGTCTGCTTGTCAGAGGCAGGTGGGTCTGCACCATTTCCCCATGCTTCACATTACAGATAAATTATGTTGATAGAATTCCTACTTTTTCCTAGAGTTACTCTCATCCCAGAAGGATCCTACATCAAAAGTTATGGAGGACATGAGCACTTGACCCAAGATTAGAAAGCAAAACTAAAGTTCATTGCAAGTCAGTCAGGCTTAGGGCTTAACCCATATCTATTGTTTATCATCAATCTCTCCAATAGCTCACTCAAGGGGTTGCTTGCCTATTAGTTTGGGAGGGAAATGGGGACACCAAAAAATAAGTTAGCAGTTTTTATGTGCTTGGGGACTCCCTGAGACCTAAGAAGTCCCTACAGTGCCACCTTTTTGCTTCCATATTGACACTAAGGTATTGTTTGGAGGTTATCTGGTTGTGCTACAGAACACACATTGAGGCGCTGCCTAGCTGCTGAGATGAATGGAGTTCTGCTTGTAACAAAGTTGGCATGGTTTCAGAAGCCCCTTACACGGAGGAGCAACAGTCCAGACCCAGGCTGGGTCTATCCTAGAACCCACTGAGGAGGAAAATTATTTGAGAAATTCCCTGTATAAAATAGGCTTTGTTGCTTATTTTTGGTGGCAGAAGAGCTGCTTTGCAAAGCAATAGTCAACCTCACTATCACTGGGAAATATACCAGGTCAATTGCAGTTTCATCTTAAGAAATCTCAACCAGGAGCAGAATAGCTTTCATAGGATGCTATCAAAGAGAGACCTGTCCTCTTGAATGAGAGGGCAGTCCTTTGTAAAGTAGACTGCCAACCTTGGGCTATTTACTAGTCTTCATGGACTTCACAGAAGCATGCAGTTTGGCACTGTGGGAAAGAGGATGCTGGTCCAGTCTAGGTTCTTAGTACTGGAGACCCCATTTTTTAGCCAAGCACACAGGTCCCCAATGAAAAGCCTTGGGACTGATGATGAGAGCTAGTCCAACCACTCATTCCCCTTCTTTTTCTTTGATCCTCCTTTTCATTCCGGGAGAGCCAGTTTCAACTTCAAGTGTTTACCATTCAATTCTGAAAAGCATTAGTAGATTTTTAAAAAATGAAACAAGCAGATTTCAGAAAAACGAGGTACTTCAGAAAGGCAACAGGCAGTGGAATCCTCTGTGCTTTTGTGTCTGGCATTGAATAAGGGATAGAGTGGTTAAAAATCAAAATTACCTCCCCCTCCCCAATTGTTCCTTTGTGTGAACCAGCTCCTGGCTTATGCAATGCACTGCAATTAAAATGTCTGAAATGCTTCACATTTTTAAGGGTACTTTAAAGCAGCTCAGTGGCATTGTGGCTGCATGCTGGTGGAGTTCTGGAGCAGATGTAGCTGTAATTGCGGTTGAAGTGTCTTATTGGCATATCTTGAAAGAGATGCTGTCGGATAAACTAAGAAGAACAGGGCATGAATGATATTTGAAGAAGTGTGTTGGTATCTATCTTTCACATTCTGACATTCTTCCAAGGAGCATACAACATACAAGGAATGAATCCTTATGTAGGAGAAGGGGCAGGGAAGGTAGCAGTAGGCTCAGGGAAACCCCAAAGTTTGCAGAAGTACAAAAATATATTTCAAGAGGGGGAAAAGAACCCTAAGGATGGGGGGAACCCAAAACAGCCCAATAAGGATTAGGGATGGGAGAAAAACACATTTAAAAGCAAATGTACTGAATTTGCACTATTTGAAACAAAACACAAATTGAAACACGGTCATCCCTTGAAATTCACATTTCTCCAAATTTTGCAGTGCAGTTCTCCAGATAGGTAATGTGTGCAACAATGCATTCACTGGGGAAAAGCTCCTCTTTCAACAGTTTGCATCCAGTCACCACAGGAAACTGAGCCTTCAGTAAGCTGCTGGCAGTTCTCCATATAAGATCATAGCTCACGGTCAACCTTCTGTGTGCATTGAATTTGCTTTAAGCTGTACTGTCTAGCCCAAAGTTTTTTTTTTTAAAAAAAAAGCAGACCTCATCATGACCCACTTCCAATACAAAAAGGCTATCCCTTCCAATGCAGATCCACAGTCAATCTAAGCTCTGAAGAGGGTAGTTAAATTCTAGTGCTGTTGATGCAAAGATATCGAGGCAAATGGGCTTCTGTTTCCTCAGTATTGTGGAATTTCCCCTCATACATTTTTCAAGCGTAGTCTTAGAAAGTTGACAGGGGGTGGCAGATATATGGCCCAAAGCACAGATTGTCTCACTCATCCCAACCCCCGCTGTTCTTACATCAAGAGTAGTAAATTCTTCAAGAGAAAACTGAAAACCCATTACTTTGAGCTTCAAATATTCCATACTAATGCCAAAAGTTGGAGGACCTGCTGTATGTTCCACACCTACATGCTGAAATCCTTTCTCAATTTCAGAACTGAATATTGGTAGGTTCTCAGATCATAGATATTTCTGAATTCATTGTGGTTGGTTGTTTCGGACTCCTTGATAGAATTTTTAGTTTACCAGCTCAAAGGCACCAAAGGGAGCTATGGCAGAGTTTCAGGACTTTTCCATTCCTTATAAAAAAAAGTCTGTAATCGTAATGTATTCTTGGCAGATGGTAATACTGTATAACTATGGTACAAATCTAAAAATGCAACTAGGACAGTGCTATAAATCAGGGATGGGGAACCTCAGACCCAGGGGTCAAATGTGACCCTCCAAATTCTCTATCTGACCCTTGGGACTCTCTCCATACCACACCCCTTCCCAGATACAACCTGCTTGTATTTTTGAATACAAATTATAAAAAAGGAGTGCATCCCACACTGCAACAAGCAAAAGATATGAAATTTCAACCCCATTTTTATGCCAACATTTGTGCCAATGTGGAAGGCTCATGGGAACCATGATTATTCCATGCTGAACAAAGCAATTAGAGTTGTGCAGTACATATCTCATTCTCTCCCCATGTTATGCCTCTCACCAGCCATATTTTAAACCTTCCCTTGATGTTTTTTCTTCACTGGAATGTGTCCTTGAACTCTGATAATGCCTCTTGCTTGCCTGGATGGTGTCTTGAGAGAGGTATGAGTGTGTGTTGTAACTGCCATAGTGTATAGTGCAATTTCCATTTCTTGGTCCATCCATTTTTGTCTCTGAGCCCACTAGACATGTGGGGGAAATTTGATTCATTTCACTTCTAAAGGCCAATTTTACCTAATTTGCCTACATTCCAAAATAATACATGAACCAAAACACAGCCATTCTTTCATATCTTCTCTGAATGTACTTCTCTGAATTTAGCAATGCAGATCTTTAGTCAAATAATGTTTACTGTGGTACCTTGGTTTACGAACTTAATCCGTTCTGGAAGTCCGTTCTTAAACCAAACCATTCTTAAACCAAGATGTGATTTCCCATAGCAGCGGGGGACTCAATTTACAAATAGAACACACTCAACAAAAAGTGGCACATGTTCTGCTTCCAAGACAAAGTTCACAAACCGAAACACCTGCTTCCGGGTTTGCAGCGTTCTTAATACAAGTTGTTCATAAACTAAGCTGTTCTTAAACCAAGGTACCACTGTACTAGAAAAGGGAAATTGATTTTCAAAAGTGTATATATTAATACAAATTTGCATTAAAGCGCTTATGAATTATCATTAGGATTTCTATTTTAAAAACCCACCAACTAGTATGGAAATGTCGAGAACGAAACTTATGACTGGGATAATGAGAAACGAAAATAAAGTTAAAGTGACATCCTTAGGTGTCACCCATCACTGGTAGGTAACCACCACCCTGGAAGATTACCCAGTGCAGTCCACTTTACAACCTTGTTGGCATTCTGCCACTGCCTGCAGTCAATAAGAGGTGTTCAAGGGAGGGAGGGATTTGCCATATTATTCTCGTATTCAGACTGCTTAAATGCAGCCTGTTTCACTTTGGAGTGTTGTCTGCTACAAATGCAATCCAAAGAACTTTAAGCAACCTGAGTCCTAAATCCAGTGGGATTACACAAGAAAATACTTTCTATAACAAATGGCCTTCTACAAAGGCATACTGTGCTTGGTAAGGTGGGGGTGGGGTGGGGGAAGCAGGTGCAGTAAGTGTTTTTTATTTCCATTGGGCACTTCTAGGAAGCAAAGGGTCATCTTGGCAGAGAAAAATGCCTTACTAGGGTTAGTTCTCAGAGGATTCGCTTCGACATATTTTGAAACAGATCAGCTTCCTGCCTATTATTTGCTCTACCTTTTCTTATTCTAAGGCCATATGTTCTAGTCACGTGAAGATTTATTGCCTCAAATTTACTGCTCTTTCAGAATCCATAAGTTTATTTAAGAAAACGTTATCTCCGGTGCGCGAGGCTTGCACTGGAAAGGAGGAGAAGTCGTATCTAATTTCACTTTCGGAATCCAGTAAGCCTTCCCACATCCTTATTTAGGAGAGAATACAAAATTGTTACCATATGGGGCAAGCATCCCTTAGCATAGGTGCAACGTTCGTGTTATCAAGAGGGGCTGTGAACTCTGTTCTTGCTTTCCTGTTTCCATTTGGAACCCTACAGCTATATCGGGAATTCCTGGCCGCATTGTCTGCAGTTGCAAAAGAAGAAAATGACAACATGCATATGACGAAGGAAATTCCTTCTGGCTAGATCCATGTGTATAGCTCAAGATATTCTGGGTGTGGGGACAATTTCCCTGGAAAGAAGAGCTCAAGTGGGCGTTGAGTTCCTTTTTTAAAAAATAAAAAAAAGAATCCTTTATCAAATGTTCCTCAGAGACTTCAACATTCTTCTTCTCCCTGCTAATTTTAGTCATGTGTAACTGGCCCCCTCTGACTCTCTTTCTTCCTCCAACATTTATCTCTCACACCCACCAGTAAACTCAAGCCTCAAGGAAAATCTGTGTGGGTGAGGGTGAGAGATGATGAGAGAGGCAACCCTGCTCTGTATTATAGTAACCAACACAGCTAGATGTAAAAACTGAAGAAGAAGCAGGAAGGACTTGCTGTTACTCACTGCCAAATAAGGGAGTACAGTGGTACCTCGGGTTAAAGACGCTTCGGGTTACAGACGCTGCAGGTTACAGACTCCACTAACCAAGAAATAGTACCTCGGGTTAAGAACTTTGCTTCAGGATGACAACAGAAATTGTGTGGCGGCGGTGCAACAGCAGGAGGAGGCTCCATTAGCTAAAGTGGTACCTCAGGTTAAGAACAGTTTCAGGTTAAGAACGGACCTCCAGAACGAATTAAGTTCTTAACCCGAGGTACCACTGTACATGTTTTCACATGCAAAACCCCCAGCACCAATGCCCTGTTTGAACCGAAAACTACATCAGAGAGGGTAATTTAATTTTTCTTTAAAAATGCGTAATAGTTTGAGGGTATAGTTTCAGTTTAGGGGAACAACTGTAGCTCATTGGCAGACAGTGCTGGAGGAAAATTATGTTCTGCACTTTTAAGGGAACCCACCTAATTCGTACCCCCTGGATCAATCCTCAGGTCAGAACATACGTTTATCTGGATTTTGTGATAAAGTTCCCAATTGGGGGGGGGGATGTCTGTGGAATACTCTTCCCAGGGAGGTGTACCTGGCACCACCCTTCAGTTGTGCTCATCTTTTAGTGGGGTGGGTAGGACTTGTTTCTTATTAATACATTGCTTGATGATCATTATGGTTTTATTTTATCTTTTTGGTTTTTAATTGATTTTATGCGTTGTATTTTATTTTGCCAAGTCATTTTGAGATATCTCATTGCATAAAGCAACTGATAAATGTAATACTAATATGAAATGCATAAAATGCGTATTTTTATAAATTGAGATAAAATAATTTTTAAATATTTATTTTGTGATGAAACGTGCCTTTAAATAGGAATTTTCATTTCTTTTTGTTTCAAAAAGCACAAATTGGCACAGGAACAGGACAGAAGGGACTTAAAAACAAACATGTGTGAAATTGACACAGGATGGAAATATATCTGTCCTTTCGTGCCAGGGGAGCACATGCTTTGTGCAAGTCCAATTCCCAGCATCTACAGATATGTCTGGGAAAGGCACCTGTCTGAAACACTGGAGAGTTGCTCTGAGAGTGTGGCCAATACTGAACTAGTATAACTCAGTATAAGACATCTTCCTACTTTCCAAAATTATTATGATTAATTGTTACACAAAAAAAGGGTATCCAAGCAGCTTATAACATATTTAAGAGCATAAGTTTAGATAAAAATACGTTATAGTAAAAATACCTGCAACATATAAAAATCCACCAAACAGCAGCCAGAAGCTTCGGCAGCACAGCTAACAGCATACAACATTATTGTAACACACCAAAAGCTTTGGGAGCGGTTGAGGCATTAGGTAAAGGTAAAGGGACCCCTGACCATTAGGTCCAGTCATGACCGACTCTGGGGTTGCGGCGCTCATCTCGCATTATTGGCCAAGGGAACCAGCGTATAGCTTCCAGGTCATGTGGCCAGCATGACTAAGCCGCTTCTGGCGAACCAGAGCAGCACACGGAAATGCCGTTTACCTTCCCGCTGGAGCGGTACCTATTTATCTACTTGCACTTTGATGCACTTTCAAACTGCTAGGTTGGCAGGAGCTGGGACTGAGCAACAGGAGCTCACCCCGTCGCGGGGATTTGAACCACCGACCTTCTGATCGGCAAGCCCCCATGGCATTACCTGGCACCCAAAAAAAAGTCAGTTAAGGGGCCCGGCAGATGTCACTGCCAAGAGCTTTCCACAGGTGGGGAGCCGTCATCCTCTGAACCTCCCTCAAAGAAGAAACCCAGAGAAGAGACTCCAAGGGATCTAAGGGTACCGGTAGGTTGACCTTTGTGTCGTGTTCAGGATATTACCATAGTCTAAACCTCTACGAGTAATCACCAAATGGAGCACAATTCACATTGCCCATGTTGAATGGCCCACCAAGAACCTTCTCTTGCTGCTTTCCTGAAACAGTTAGGATTACTGTGCCTGAAGATTATACGTAAAGCTCTCTATATTAATCATTATGAGTCAAACATATTGATAAAAAAAAAAATCAGACAACTGATGCATACCTTTAAGTTGCAATTAGTTAGAGAGTTCTCATATAAAATTAATTGAGTTTATATGTAGTGTAACTGTATATATCAGGATAGTGAAGAAATGCACATTCTAAAAAGCAAGTGATTTCATACTGCAAAAAGCAAAAGATATGAAGCTTCAACCCTATCCCCACTTTTATGCCAAAAATTTTGCCAGTGGAGAAGGCTCATGGGAACCATTATAATTCCATGCTGAACAAAGCAATTAGTGTTGCTCAGTACAGAAACCATTCTTTACATGGTTTCAAAGTCTGAATAATCAAGAAAAACTCTTCCTGTTACCGGGGGGTTTCCATCCCTGGCTAGGCCAGCTGCATAAATTGTCAGAGATGTGGCTAGATAAGATGGAGGGGATTTTGGAAGGCCTTTTGGTTCAGTTCCACTGGGACTGTGCAAGTCACGCTGATAAATTAATTTTGTTCATTGGTCTCAAGAGTGGAAACCCTGCAACTATGGCAAAAGCCTACAGAGGAAGTTCTCGTTTATTATCTTCCCTGCACAAACTAATCCACAGCTAAACAATGCTGCAGGAGTTTTGTTATGTTGAAGCAAAGGAACTTCTTTCACTTCCATCATTCTTCGTCTCTTAAAAGCTGAACACCTTCCCCTTCCCTCCAGATGCACCTCAATTCTATGGCCTCCACGGACTTACTGTAGCTACAGTACAGGCAGTATTCTTTAGGAGCCAAATGGAGAAAAGTCCATCCGTCTATGCTGCCCATCAATCTGCTAGCCTATCATAAAGGTTCTACAGTTAGGCAGGAGTAACCAGCTGCACAAATATAAGATGGGGGACAACTGGTTTTCCAGTAGTGCATGTGAAAAGGATCCACAAGCTTAACATGAATTAACCTTTTTTTGTTGTTATTGTTGGATAACTGCATTGTGACATTCAGAGAAGTGTGCATTTTGAAGGACAGCTGTGTTTTGGTTCCTGTATTGCTTTGGGAAATGCAGATTAACTTAACCAAACTTCTCACTCATCCCTACTCCACACATACAGGTAGCATTTGTCTGCTTAGTTTTTTTCTGGTCAGCAATTCCATTAAAAATATTTTTAAAGAAATGTGGTGGAGAATACATTCAGTCATGCAAACATACTCTTCGCAAGCCGGTGCAGCCTTGTGTGCATTATACCCAGGTACCTCTACATGAGGGGTGCGGGTGGCACTGTGGTCTAAACCACTGAGCCTAGGGCTTGCTGATCAGAAGGTCGGTGGTTCGAATCCCTGTGACGGGGTGAGCTCCCGTTGCTCGATCCCTGCTCCTGCCCACCTAGCAGTTCGAAAGCGCATCAAAGTGCAAGTAGATAAATAGGTACCGCTCCTGCGTTAAGGTAAATGGTGTTTCCATGCGCTGCTCTGGTTCACCAGAATCGGCTTTGTCATGCTAGCCACATGACCTGGAAGCTATCTGCAGACAAACGCCAGCTCCCTCGGCCAGTAAAGCGAGATGAGCACCGCAACCCAAATCGTCCGTGACTGAACCTAACCGTCAGGGGTCCCTTTACCTCTACCTGAATCTGTATTTTTGCATGAAGAGCTATTCTGAGTTGCTTAATGGCAATTAGGAAAGCAAGACCAAAGCTTGATAATTACCATATTTTTCTGTGTATAAGACTAGGTTTTTTCCCCTTAAAAATAATGTAAAAAAATGGGGGTGTCTTATACACGGATACATCTCTCCCCCCCCCCAAATTTCTAAAATCAGAATCCCCCAAAACAGGGGACGTCTTATACATAGGGAGGAAATGTGTTACTTTCGAGCATGAATCTCTAATCTACACTGCTCTGGGTGGCTGGTTGTTTTGAAATAAAGGATATCCTTTTTTCATTTCTTCAATGCAGCTTTAATGCACTGGAATCAGTAAGGACAACCTCACAAAATAAGAGAAACTGGCAACCCTGAGTGGAATCTTTTTCTCATGGCTAGTAAAGAAGCAGATATGGGATCCCTGGGCAGAACACTGCGTCCATATCCCAGCACCCTATCTTTCCTAGTCCAGACTATTTTCTCATACCAATGTCATCTTAGCACTGCTTCGTGAGATACAACTGTGGCCATCAGGAAATGAGGGCTGGTGTCAAGTCTGATGCTTCTCCCAAAAACAGCAACCCCCATAAAGAGGCCACAAATGGATTGCCATTAAGCAAGGCCTGAAGCACTGCCCAGCAATCCCCCCGCCTTCATGTGCTTGTTTGGCTAGAGGGTGGGGATGAAATACTTCTGGCGTGATGATGGAGGGTGGAGCAGTGTGAAGGGGAGGTTAGCTGCAATTTCAACATCATATTAGGTAACATCAGAGCAGATTGCATGCCATGAAACTACCAGGAAACAGGAGAAGGCAGAAAGGTTGCTTGCTTGTTGCACCCTTCATGGAGAGCTGTGTTGGTCTGACGTAGTCGAAACAAAAAAAGTTCCTTCCAGTAGCACCTTAGAGACCATCTAAGTTTGTCATAGGTATGAGCGTTCGTGTGCATGCACACTTCTTCAGATACAAGTGTGCATGCATACAAAAGCTCATACCTATGACAAACTTAGTTGGTCTCTAAGGTGCTACTGGAAGGAACTTTTTTGTGTGCTTTGTTAGTTATTTTTCCAAGGGTAGCGTTGAATTAAGGTGTATACTAAATAGCTCAGAACCACAGCCAGTTGTCATGCTCCATCTTATCTATGTATCTTTATCCAGGATTTTCTCATGCTCCTGGTCCAGAGCTATTTTGCACACAGTGTTCCAGGTGCCTTTTCCTATGGAGATTCCTTGCAACAAACACAGGAAGCCAGTCTGATCGGATACAGAACTAGCAGTGTAGTTACATAGCAGGGCAATAGGATCACCTGCTTCACATGCAACCCAGGCAGAGGCACCAATGGACCTCAAAGGTCATATTCACAGTTATTAATATCATGCAGTTTTCATAGAGGAATAGCTCTGCTTGATACCTGTTTGCTGGAAGGCTTAGTGTGGACAGCAGATAAGGAAAAATGACATTTGCAGTTCCTATTGCTTCCGCACTTGTGGGGTAACTTCAGGAATGAGTGGTAGCATGGTGCTTCCAACCACAGCTTTGCTGCTCCTTAACTGAAATAGTACAGGGATGGGACAGGACAGGTAGTGGTGAGGCTGAGGTGGTGTTGGCCCATCAGTGAGAGAGACAGGTGGCCTCCGCCAGCACTCCTGCACTGCCCCAACCTTGTCACTACCCTGCCCTTGTCCTGTAGTAAACACACGAACCCCTGTGTTGCAAAATGTGACCCAGCAATATCAAAAGCAACACCATGGCCAAAAACAATTACAATGTGAAACTTCATGGAATAATTCAAAACATAAAGATTAACAGAGTATTTTTCATTCTCATGTACTATATTACATCTATTTGGAAAAAAGATTGGTTTATGAAGAAATTACAACTCTTTCTACTCTACTCTACTCTACTTTCTCTTTCGCCAGTGTGGTGTAGTGGTTAAGAGCGGTAGACTTGTAATCTGGGGAACCGGGTTCGCGTCTCCGCTCCTCCACATGCCGCTGCTGGGTGACCTTGGGCTAGTCACACTTCTCTGAAGTCTCTCAGCCCCACCCACCTCACAGGGTGTCTGTTGTGGGGGAGGAGGGGAAAGGAGATTGTTAGCTGCTTTGAGACTCCTTCAGGTAGTGATAAAGCGGGATATCAAATCCAAACTCTTCTTCTCTTCTTCTTCTTCTTATGAGTGTTTGTTGAACTATTTGGCTGATGAAGAATTCAATGAAACAGTAGTTGCTATCTGGAAACACTGTTCTGCAGAGTTCAGAGTTGGACATCAGAATTTGACATTGCCAGTTACAAAGCTTCACAGCTTGTTCTCCGTCAGGTAAAGTCTGGCACCATGATTCATTCAGTCCTTGTCCTGTAGTAGCCTGGCTGATGTGAGTTGTCTCTAAGTAATACTATGAGCAGATGTCCATGGTACTGAAGCCAAAAATGGCAATCCTGTGTTGATCCCCCTCCTGCTAGGCCCTATATCATATCTAGCTTGCCTTACCTTGTCTCCTGAGAGCATTACATTGCTTGATTCCCTGGCTCCATGCTCCAACAGTGGCTGGCAAAGGCAGGAAACACACCTTATAATGATGTGAGACATAGGTCAAGTGGAACTGGAAGGTCATGGGAAAACTTGACTACCATTTTCATCTGCATGTTCTTTGTAGTGTGCAAGTAGAGAGTGAAGCAATACATGAAGCAATATGTCGCATTCCCCACCTCTACTGAGACGTCAGTGTACAAGGTCATTGCCCTCTCAGTTGCAAAGGGCATTTTCCTGCTACCTATTGCTGGAGTTCTGTTGCTCTGGCTTAAAACGGAAATGATGCCATCATCATTGTTGACTTGGTGTGCAAGTCACACGCACAGCGTAAAAGCAATCTCTAGAAGCAATCAATCATTAAGTCCTTCTGCACAGGGACAATGTGGAATATACTGTGAGTGGCGATGACTCACCAGCCTCAGTAGTATGTAATTTGTAAAGCTACCTTTCTGTATTGACCCTGCTCATTAAACACTTCGTAGGAATGCTCATCTCGTCCTCTCCTGGGCTTCCTTGCCAGCTCTGCAGAGGTTGTACTTGGTTCAAAGCCAAGCACAGTCATTTACTCCAGGGTCAGCTTACAAGACACAAGGTTGGCATGTGGCAGATAAGACAAGAGAGCTTCTGGGATAGAACTTCCATTTAGCCTTTGTTTTGTTTTGTTTTGTTTTAATTTAAAAGAAAGAAAATACAAGCAGAGGCTTGAGCACAGTAAAGTTCACAAACTCCTTGGCATGATTTACACTAGTAAATGGGTTGCTTAGACTCCAAACTGAGCCACAGCCATTGCAGCATGAAATGAATTAGTAGAAAGCGGTTTCTCCAAAGGACTGGCAATCCTAGCAATGGGTGATTTCTTTTTATCATAGTCATCTCAAGCCATGCTGCTCCTTTGTACTACTCTTCCTTCAAACGGTGAGCTAGTCAAGTTTTGGGAAGACATGCACACAGTTTAGACATAAACTTCTTAAGTTCTGAGCCAAAATCTTTTTCTGATTTCAGTTCAGCTCTAAATAAGCTTGGTGCCACTCTGAGCTGCCCCTTTCAGATTGCTGCACAGGGCACAATATTTTTAGGAGCACCAGTGAAGCCATGTGTGAGCTAAGCAGTGTTGCATCCGCAGAAGGTGTGGGGGCACAGTCCTTGGACAACACACAGTTATCTATAATCTGAGATATACATATACAAAATTGCAAAGAATCATGGGTGGCACTTTTTGAAGAGCCATGCAAGTTGGGCCAGTAAAATATATTGGGCTGAAAATATATTTATTTCACAACTCATGTACATCCTTAGCAACTACAAGGTGCTGTCATGTGCTGACTGGGCATCAGGAGCCTAGAACTAGGAACCCACTGCTCCCTCTCTGCATAGCTGTACCCTTTGATGAATCACCAAAGCTACAGTTAGAAGAATCTGCCTGGGCAGAAATTCATCCCCAAGAACTGCAGTGGTTCTGCTAACCCAGGCTGGCCACTGGCTTTCCTCAACCAGACAGGGTATGAAGCAGCGAAGAGAAATCTTTTTTCAGCCTGAGGGCTGCATTTGTTCATGAGCAACCTTCCAGGGGTGGAGCCAGAGCCCAAAGTGGACAGGGCAATGGATGTGAATCTTACTTTGGTACAGTAGACTACATTCCAGCCATATACCTGAAGGAGCGTCTCCACCCCCATCGTTCTGCCCGGACACTGAGGTTCAGTACCGAGGGCCTTCTGGCGGTTCCCTCGTTATGAGAAGCCAAGTTGCAGGGAACCAGGCAGAGGGCCTTCTCAGTGGTGGCGCCCGCCCTGTGGAACGCCCTCCCATCAGATGTCAAAGAAAAAAACACCTACCAGATTTTTAGAAGACATCTGAAGGCAGCCCTGTTTAGGGAGGCTTTTAATGTTTAATAGATTATTTTATTTCATTTTTCTGTTGGAAGCCGCCCAGAGTGGCTGGGGAAACCCAGCCAGATGGGTGGGGTATAAATAATAAATTATTATAAATTATTATTATTATTATTATTATTATTATTATTATTGCCAGAGGTTTTACACTACTACCCTTGTATCTTTCGATCCTGCATCCAGGCAAGCAAGGTGCATTATTACAGCTCAAGGACACATTCCAGCCAGGTAAAAGCACTCAATTAAGGGATGGACAAGGGAAGGTCCCAACCCAAGGTCAGATAAAGAGGTCTGAAGAGCTGCATTCTGCCCCCGGGCCAGAAGTTCTCCACCCCTGTAAAGGCTTCCAGTATGGTTGGGACTTTGGGTAACAATAGTATATCCCAGCTCTGGCTTATTCCTGCTCTTGGCTTGTTCTCTGGCTACCACCTGATGGCGGCATACAGCTCGGAGCTGACACTAGAAATTCTGGTCAAACCTGTGAAAACCTGGCTCTTTGGTAACCCATCAGCCACCTTAATTTATATGTGGCAGCTACTGAGAAATTTTTTTAAAAAGTGGTGCATGCACAGGAATGTTACAAAACAGAATGGTCAAGACAGGTGAGTTGACAGCTGCTGGGAGCAGCAAGTTTAAAACTGAGGAGATGGCCCTGAGATGATAGACCAGGAAGTTGGGCTCCTCTGCCAGACAAGGTAATTGAGTATCCCTGCCCTAGATGACAGCTCCTTAGAATAACAGTAGCTTGCATTAATAACTCCAGTGACAAAATATATTTTTCAAATCAGCATGAAATCTGATGCAACCCCGGTCCCTGAGAACTCACCCAGTTATTTGCCTTGCAAGATGAAAGGCATTGTGGAATGTGCTGGCTCCAAACGAAGTCCCTGTCCTGTCAGCGTTTTAATGGGTTTCCTGCTCCTGTAGGTTCAAAGAGCAATTACAGGCTCCAGTGAAAGTACAGCAAATGGAAAACAGATTGCCTGGCTCTCCCCAAACTCCTAGAGGAAAAGCAAGAGCTAGCTACGGTAGACCCAGGGCCATTTAATGAACTGAAGGGGAACTTCCTCTCCTTTACTCCTGGGACCGCAGGAAGTTCCTAGAGTGGGTTGTTCAGAGCTGGAGAAGGAATCCAGTGGCCAGACATTTTTGTTCTCTTTTCTCAAAGGGGCCAACGCTCAAGTCCATGGAGGGTAATGAGCTGCTAAAGGATGCGGAAGGCTAGCATCTTTGCGTCCCTCTTCAATGCTGTGTTTCCCCTGTAAATTCTTTGGTGGTCAAGGATGAGTGAGCAGCATTCATTTGTTCTTCATACGCTCATAACAAAGTTTTAATTCTTGTAATGAAAAAATGGTTTGGCAAAAGAAGGTTGGCCATGGAGGTGAGTTAAAAGGAATGCCAAACTGCAGGCACTCCATGGTTTGCCCATTTTAAAGAATGCAGTGCCGTCAAAAATCGTAGATCCTGGTGGGAAAACAAACATATCGGAAGCACTGGCGGATTGATAGAGCAAGGCCCTTTGTGGCTGAGGGTCGCCTGAGTTATTAGTACACTGCACATCATTAACAGAGAGGATGCCTTTGAAGGTGTTGGTGTTTATTCTAAGAAGCGCCTGGAAAATCTTAGAGAAGTTGCTAGGGATATTTAAGCAGATGATAACTCAGGCAAAGGGAGCAGCAAATAATAATGGAATAGTAAACTTCCACAAAACCCTTTGGTCTGTTTTGAAAAATTGGTCCTATAACCATGGTGGCCATGTACCCTACTTTGCAGGAGATAGTAGGGCTGTCGGAGGACAATCCCCTTTTGGAAGAAATATCCTATTTGAAAGACTGCCTGGTCCAAGTCCATTTCAAACAACCACCATTTCAAACGACCATAAAAGTGGGCTAAGCTCCATTAACACTATTCACAATCTTTTTGTTTTTAAACGTAAGTTGCTTGGAGACCTTTGAGTAACAAGTGATTAACAGATCCAATAATTATTATTAATAATAATCTTACTTCCAAGCAGGTATCCACAGTTTTGCAGCCTATGTTTAGGGAGAGCTTTCGAAAATATAAATAAATTCATGTCACTAATTTGGGGAAACGATGCAGATAACTAGTCCATATATTACAGCCTGTTTTGCATTTTTTAAAAAGCTGTGTTGTACCCCTGCCTAGATTACAGACAGGTGCTGTTTTTCAAACCCTGGCTATACTACTGGGTGAAAAGGATTGAGAGAAATCTACTTCATTAATCCAGTTTAGCTTTTAAGATTCTTTCCCCCTCTCCAGTGTACAAACTGCGGAAAAGTATTTCTTTTTTCCAAAAGGCAAAAGAAAAAAGAAAGCAAGGGTTAGAATTAATGGGAAATGGCATATGTTCTAGGAAAACCAAACTGGCTTTTAAAACTCTTGGACACAGTACAAAGAGCCAATCATTCAATGAAGCCTTTCCCCGTCTGCTGAATATTATAATGACTGAATGGAAAATAAATATGTATGACCAAATTCTGACTGAAAGGTGGAAAACACTGTAGAAAGGTGGGTTTGTGATTATATTGATGGAGCTTGCCAGGTGATGCTCGGGGCTGTGTGAATTCCATGTTTCTACAGATTCACCATGCCAAAAACACACATGCATATAGAACGAAGCGTACAACCAACAGAAGCACACATTTGCTTCATTGAGTAATCTGCCTTCAGATCAGAAATTGTCTTCACTCACAGCTGTGGATTATATCATTTCAGTGTCTCTCATTCAGATGTGGTTCATTTGCCTGCATAATTATTTGTGTTTGAACAATTGTCAGAAAGGAGTAGCATTGTAATGTTACAAACCCCATATGCCGAGAGAATATGACCAGCACAAGGCTACCTGGTAAGCTGTGTAGCCAAGTTCAAATGTGAACTTGGGCTTCCTAAACCAAAGCCCAACCTGCTAGCAGTGACTACCACATGTACGGTAGCTTTGTTGTGTTTCCATGGACAAGGGCACACCAAAAGTCCCCGTTTCCATGTCTTTGGTCCCTCTCTTTCGGTGCACAAATCACCACAACCACTGGATTGTTCAGTTTAGAGTTTTCCCATTGGGAACAGGGTGTTAACATCACACACTATTCTCCCACTGAATACCCTTCAGCAGTCCCTCATTGGAGCTCCAATTGGGTATTTTTATTAAGGGCCATACCTTCAAATTCCTTCCCAGCCCCTTCTTCTTTTAGTTTATCTAGAACTCTTCCATACCTCCTCTGTTCGAACAACAGCCTTGCTATTAATACCCTGCTTCCTCCTAGCTGTTCCTTATCAGGCCCCAATGCAGGAAAGAGAAATGGCATGTCTTGTGACAAGGCAATTATATTATCTATGCCAAGGAATAACATGAACATAAATGGCCCAATACTCAGGGATGTCAAAACTTGTAGTTCCTAATGTCTGCAGGACACCAGATTGGCTAACCATGGATTAGGTGGTAAACCAGATGCAGGAAACCTCAGACCCATATGTGACTCTCCAGGCCTCTCTGTCTGACCCACAAGACTTTTCCCCAGGACACCCAGTTCACCAGTCCTGCTCCATGCCCACCTTGTGTGCTTTTTGCCTGGCTTGAGTGTGTTCTCGAACTGTGATCATGCTGCTTGCTTGTCTGGATGGAGGATGCAGAGAAGTGTGTGTATGTGTAAAGAAACCTTTGACATTTTGCATGGCTGGAATATGGCCACCCTTTACAAAAGCATGAGTTTCACCCATTGCTCGACCCACTTTTTCCTCTGGCCCCACCCACCAGTGGCATATGGCCCCCTCGAGGGAATGTGGGCTGCAGACTGAAAAAGGTTCTGGAACTCTGTGCTAGACTGAAAACCAACAATTCTCCCAGTGTCAGGGCAGCAGTAACTAATAGTGATGCTCTATCACATCTGGTTGTGTTGTGTAGCACTCACCAAATGACTTGGTAGGCAGGACAGTGGAGATATGCCAAACGAGAATGAGAGAGTTTAGAGTTGACAAAGACAGAGCTGTCCTCTTTATCAGTACTTTGCCACCACCATTGCATCAACACAGAGCCATCCTCACTGGCGGAGGAAGGGGGGTGTGGTTGGTGCGGGCTGCCCCAAATGTCATCTCTGAGGGGGGGTGCCGCGCCACCCCCCTGGAAAAGGAGCTAGGAGAATTCTGGCTCTGCATCCCGTGAATCTCTTTCTGAGTGGATCAAGACCTTTTTCAGCTTAGCCTATTAAGGAAGTCCACTGCAAATTGTTTGCTAAGTACTTTTAGGACAAAGTCACTTGTACCTCCCACAAGCTAGATGCCACTAGTTTTGCAGTAATCTTAATAGATGTGTCTAGCTTTTAAGTGCAGCACACTTGCCAGGCCCTTTCTGATTTTGGAGTTCTGCCTCAATATTACATAGTATGACCTTCAAAGCAGAGGTTTGCTTTAGATATTATTATCTAACTTTAGATATTATAAGTACCCAGTGATTCAAAACATGTGCGAGCCTAAAACCATATTGCTGGTGTAGGCCATGATCTTAAAATATGTTTGAATGGAATCAAATGGACTCAAGTTAATTGTTGATTAATTGGTATTCCAGTCTCTGCATCTAACCAGACAATATATTTTACCTCATGCTTTGGGCGTCATGCACAAGACATCAAGTACTTTTGGCACAGGGTGGGCATTGTGATTGCTAATACTGTTGGCTGGTTCCTGAAGGTGATGTCATTCTTTCTGCCTAAATCTGCAGGAACACACTGTCAGGCTGCTGATCAAGCTCTTGTTTTGGTTGGGCAAAAGCAGCTTAGCTCATTTAGGCTAGCATCTTCCTCTTGCCTAACCACAGTTGGCTTTTTGAATCCTGGCTAAATCTGCTCTTGTTTTGCAACACCTGACACTTGGATTCCAAGGCAAATCACTCATGGCTTCCACTGCAGTCTGGGGTTCATTTCGTGTTAATTTCCATCTAGAGAGAAGGCTGTTATTGGTAGGATAATCATTACCTCCTCGTCCAAGTGGATTCTCTTGTCCTTTACAAATGTAGCATGCCCAGCATCTCTTTCTTGTGGTCAGACCAGCATCAGCACTCAGCATCCATGAGCAGCTGCTAAGGCCCCCTGTACTCCATTAGCACCCACTAGTACTGGTGCCTGTCTTTCCCTTGCCCCAGAACAAAGGGTATCTACATGCTGCTGTTTTGAATTTCCAGTAGTACCCTGGTACACTCAATGTAGCATTGCTCTGTTGCATTGTGGGAAATGTCATTGGCAGGCTTCTGGTACTATCTAGAGAAGCAGCCATTCAGTTTTATTCAGAGCATTGCTGCTGCTGGATGAAATTGCCAGGCAGTCACTAGCAGGGGAGAAGATCCACTTTGCTGAGAGCCCCATTTGGCCTGCAACTAGTTGTTCTTGTGGCCCTGAAACTTAGACAAAGTCTCTTCCAAGTATTTTATTGTGATTTTATTAAAATGCAACCTAGATACTGTGCCATAGCTTTAAGCTGCTGAAAGATTAAACAGGGCATATAGCAGCTGCAGCTTCTGCTAGTTTCTTTCCTATTCCTTTGGCCCAGGACCTTCCCCACCTGCAGCCTGGTGACTCATTGCCACAGTTGTTTGTGGTTATCAAAGTGACAGGCAAGCCTCTTCCCAAAGGCAAGTAAAATTATTTTTCGGGAAGACACAAGCATTTCCTAGGCACATGTCAGCTCACATTTTGGTGTAGCCTGGCAGAACTAAGGGACAGGTGATCCAATATTTCCATTGAGGTCCAATCTGAAGCTCCATTTACATTGTGCCTTGGTGTCATGAACTGGCAGGATGGCAGGGAGGAGGAAGAGGACCCCGGTGAGGGGTGTTGCTGGGTCTGGGACACAACAGGGCAATCAGGGGACGGGGAAGGAAGTACTCACAGGGTGATGAGGATGGTATGTGCATGAGGGCCAATGCACAGGAACAGAGCAGCAGGACCCATCACCAGAGCCAAAGGGGCCCCTATCTTCATGAACACAGCAAGCTCTGATATGTAGGGAGCAGTGGAAGTGGTGCACTAGGAGGCTGAGGCAAGCAAGGGCCACAGCCCAGCTGCCTTCTGGCCAGGTGGGTCTCACTAGCTCTGGGAGGAGGGGTGTGATTCCTCAGCTGGAGTAGGCTTGGAACAGGTGAGGGTCATATGGCTCGTCAAGCCCAGATGCTGCAATGAGCATGGAAAGTACAAAAAGGAAGCAGAGCTGAGGTGGTGTGTCTGGTGAACTGTTCATGTTGATAGACATAGACTTGGATGCTCCTGGACCTCCAAGGGACTGTGCTTTAGATTTGACTCTGGACTGTATCCTCACTGCTGGACCTCAGGCTTGGCTACTTGGGTTGACCCTGGACTGTGTTCCATGAACTTTAGACTTTGGATTTTGGACTTTGCTTGTGTGGGCTGACCCTCAGACTTTGAACTTTAGACTGACTTGCTGCCAGGTAGGCCAGGGGTTCAGGACACTGAATCCTTGCATTCTTCTGTTTTCTTCTAGAACTAAATGGCTTAACAGCTTGAGGAAGGGAAGCTCACTGGCAGCGTCTGCTTTGCATTCAGAAAGTGCCTGGTGCAATCTCCCAGCATTTCCAGGTAGGGTGGGGAATATCCCCTGCCTGAAACCCTGGAGAGCCACTGCAACCTGGTGTCAATTGTACTGAGCTAGATGGATCAATGTTTAGCTGCAGTGTATGTTCCATGCCAGCTCACTATCCTAAAACGTTTGGATTTTGTTGTTGTTGTTGCTTTAATGGTAGACACCTCTGACATTGTACATCAGAACTACTCTTGCACTCTAGAGTCCACCATTATCTTATAAAAAGCTAATCTAGTTGTGCAGGATCCTGTCCCACTAACAGTGATTACATGAAGGGAATGTAATCTGAGGGCTCATCCAGACTTCTGTTTGTCTCATTGCTTTCCCCATGGAAAAACTTGCTCTTTAGTGCTAAATTGGAGCAAACACCAATCAGTTTTTCCATGGATTGATTTTTGCTCTGATTCAGCACTAAAGATCGTTTTTTTCCTGGCAAAGTGGAAGGGCAAAGGGGAAACTGCTCAGACCCATGCATTCTAGGCATGGGACAAGTGTGGACATGCCCTAAGATGCATCTGTGGTAACTACTAATAGTTGCAGAGAAAGAAAAACTTTCCAAAGGTATCACTTCTGCTGCCATGGTGATGAGAGAAGCTGAACCTGCTAAGATGTTGTTTTCTATTCAAGTAGTACAGGGGCATCATCCTTGCCTTATTTTTGAGTCTTGCTTATTTTCAGCCCACAATTCTGTAATTGCACAGAGGAATTTCCATCCAATTTGTTTTCCAAGAATGTCAACATGACATCGAGCCGACAACTCCATGTGCTGCTGTGGCATCTCTGACAACGCGAGGTGCGATCTAAAACGGCTTCTCTCCAGCAAAACCCCAAATCCCACATTTCTGAACAAACCACATCCCCCACCCGCATGCAGGGCTGCTGCTATTTTCCTCCTGGCACGTGGGCACACACATGCACACACTCCCACAGTCCACAAGAGTAAGGTTTGAGGTTTCCTTTAATGATGGGAAACACATGTTTTGGGGCATATCACTGTTACTCAATCCCCGGAGAAAACAAGGGGCCTTGTGAGTCACTGCAAGCAGTCCTATTGTCTGTTTCTGAATCACGTCCTGTGTAAGGGATTCCTTGGCTGGTTCCAGAGGCTGTACGCTCAGCAGGCAAGCTGTGGGCTGAAACCCTACGGACTTGCTCCAAGTGCTTTCTCGTGGCTTTTAAAAATTGTTCTCATGCAATCCGACTGAGTGACTCAGAGGGCTGACACCATGGACTGATGTCACCCTTCTCATACCAAGACCTCTGGAGCTGGAAGAGGACCTGATAGGATTACCAGAAGGAAAATTTCAGTGTTTTATTTTAAGAAAAAAAATGTGACTTTCATTAACCAACTCCCTCTGCAAGATAAACAAGTGGTTGAATAAGTGAAGGTGCCGTAATTATGTTCAATAATACCTAAAATCAGCTTGATACCCTTTCTGCCTCCCTATGTCCACAATTAATTTATTACTATTGTTTTTATTACTTGTATGGACACGGGTGACACTTTGGTCTGAGCCTCTTGAGCTCAAGAGCCACTGAGCCTCTTGAGCTTGCTGATCAGAAGGTCGGCAGTTCAAATCCACACGGCGGGGTGAGCTCCTGTTGCTCTGTCCCAGCTTCTGCCAACCTAGCAGTTCAAAAGTTGTTGTTGTTGTTTAGTCGTTTAGTCGTGTCCGACTCTTCGTGACCCCATGGACCATAGCACGCCAGGCACTCCTGCCTTCCACTGCCTCCCGCAGTTTGGTCAAACTCATGTTCGTAGCTTCGAGAACACTGTCCAACCATCTCGTCCTCTGTCGTCCCCTTCTCCTAGTGCCCTCCACTAGGGGCTCATCTTCCAGCGTCATAACTTTTATATGCCTGTTGTCAGTTCAAAAGTATACCAGTGCAAATAGATGAATAGGTACTGCTGTGGCAGGAAGGTAGATAGTGTTTCAGTGCCCTCTGGCACTCATCACGGTGTCCCATTGCAGCAGAAGCAAAAAACCTAGCAACAGCTAAAGTGACTTTTGTGTCCTGTTTTATCAGTGCAACTGACTCTCATTCCCCAGGTTATTATCTGGCAACCCTACTGCCTCAAGCCACTGGGCTCCTTCCACCACTGCTGCATTGCTAAGAGCCATTGAGCAGTGCAAGCTTGTGCCACACAGTGAGGGCTTGCATAGGACGCTGCCTTGTACAGAGTCAGGCCATTGGTCTACCTTGCACTTACCCTAACTGGGGTTTCAGGCAGGAGTCTCTTCCAGACTGACCTGGATGACACCAGGAATTGAACTTGGGATCTTTTGTGGGGAGAGTGTGTGCTCTTCCTTTGAGCTGCAGCCCTTACCTTAATCCAGGCATCCCCAAACTCTGCCTTCCAGCTGTTTTGGGTCTACAATCCATTACAATTCCCACCATCACTGGTCCTGTTAGCTAGGGATGATGGGAGTTGTAGTCCCGAAACAGCTAGAGGGCCGAGTTTGGGGGTGCCTGCCTTATTCCATGTCAGGGGTAGGGAATCAGCAGCCCTCCATATGTTGTTGGACTCCAGCTCCCATCATCCCTGACCATGGGTCATGCTGACTGGGGCTTAGGGGAGTTGGAGTCCAACTGCATCTGGAGGCCCCCAGCTTCAGACAGATGCATTCCAAAAGGTCACACCCATTGCTAATTGCCAAGTCCTAATCTGGAGAATTGCCCCACCTTTTTAACAGCCCCATAGCTGTAACGGAGGATGGAGCTGTGATTTATCCTGTCTTGTTTCTCCTTTGGTTGCAAGCTAGATTTTTACAGCTTAGCTGAGTGGAGGTAGCCTGTTTTGTATATCCATAGTAGGATCACAAAATAACCATTTTGCCCCAGCTCACCATGAGCACAATGACATGTTTGAAACACATTGATCCTTCATTTTCTTTTTCTTTTTTCTTTTTCTTTTTTTTTAGCATAGACCTAACCATCTGGAATTACATCTGAGGCCTTGTTCACGTACATGTTCCCCTTTTTTAATAGGGTAACTTGAAGCGCTTAGTACCATTCCCAGGATTTGGTTCACTGGATTTTGTTGGCTGCCCATTACATTTTCCAGTAATGGAAATATACCCGCTGCAGACACAGCATACAAGGTGGGTGCAGCCATGCCTAAAACATGATGCAAACCAGTCACCTAATCATGCTGAATTCTACAAGCACAAAGTGTGAGGAGGAAAAATGCAGTCATTCTGGCCTCTTAGATATGACGGGGACTCTATCCTTAGAGTTGGCTGCATGTTATACAAATTGTGCCAGGTATGCGCCCTGTGTTTGGGGTGTCAATTAGTAGACAGCTAATTAGTTAGACTGAGCTGGTGGTTTATTTGTTCTGATGCTCAAGTGTAGCTCTTACATGGATCCAGTATTAAGTGGTCTCTTGTGCCAGCTGTGAGTATCTTAAGTTTATGGACAAGTTTATGGGCTCCTTTGTTCTTTCGGTCTCAGGTTGTCAGGGTATCAGCAGATGCAATTTTCCCACCAGGTCAATGAAAAAAGCAAAACAAATATGGCTGTCAGAGGGCTGATTTTAGGAGAGAGAGTCAGGGTGGGAGAGACACGCCAGGTGAGAAAATATTTATTGGACTACCTTCTGTTGGCAAAAAATAAAGAAAAATCCAAATGTTCAAACTTATATAGCAACCTGTTTCTAAATGGGAGACATATGTGTGTCCATTTATTTTTAGATTGCAAACTATAGTGACTATACCTGCCATAACAAATGTGTCGCATGCAAAACACTTTGTTTTGTATTAGTGCTGAAGAACAGGGATCTATTCTGTTTTGTGCTTGGAGAACTCCACCAGAAATCAGGGTACAGAGGGTGATAAATTCAACAACTGAGCCTGCCACACAGGCCTCCTGTAAGGCCCCTAGAGATCTTGGAGATCATTTTACTTCTATACCTACCTACTCTTTCTCCTTACAGCTGCTTTTCTTTTTGTCTTCTGTTGTTACCCATAGCAGTCCCTGATAATACCTCCACAAAAGATGAGAACATTGTATCTCACTGAGATAGCTCTTGAGTTAAATAGGTGTTCTGTTTTGCACAGTCATTTCCCACAGTTTTGGTGGAAGAGATGTAACACGTCATTGGTACCTTGGACAGTGCTATGCAAAGCTCAAGTTGGCAATTCCATAAGAACAGGACTCGGGTGTTGTTTCAGCAGCAGTGATCCTGAGATTCAAGGCCCCTCCAGAAATCCTTTATATTGTGCATTCATAATGATTGTGCTCATGAACGCATTATGTGTGGTCATGCTCTATATATTGTCTGCACCTGCACAAGCTTTGAGGCAGACATGCTGCTTCATTTTGAGTCACTGTATGTCCTGTAACTTCCTACCGAAATCCCATAATTTCATTTATACTACAAATGTTCCAGGTTTATTTATTTTTTGGCCCTGCCTCTGTTGCTCCATAGCACATGAGTGGCCCTTCAGATGGCAATCATGCAATAACATTGGGGAAGCATTACAGAACAATTAATATAGCACAATGATGTTTGGACTATCTGGAATAAACACACCACTAATCCACTATAATTATGTCAATGACATGTTGCAGAATACATGCATGCAAAAAAACCAACAGTCTGGAAAGACCCTGAGAAAGTTGGCTTAAGTGCATGTGAGGAAATGTAACATGTCTCTGGTAAAACTTTGCATCTATCTTTCAGTTTCCTTCATAAGTAATAAATGGGTGTTTTTTCCATTACAGTTTTTTTTCTCCGTAACTGAACAAACTTCTAATGCTTTTAAGCTAAGATCTGTGCTTCTAAAGAACAAACAATTGCCTACCTGGGCACTAGTTTGTTTCTCTATTGGGATTCATGTCAAATTAAGAAGGAAGACAATCAGTGACTACATCAATTTTATTTACACCCTGCATCAAAAACTTACCAGACATATTAGTAATTTTCACACACAAAAACCCCAAAACATACACACAGAGAGTGCTGTTAGCTGTCCCTACAACTGTTGGTAGAAAGGCTACATATGCATTCATCAAAAAAGAAATTTCCATGGGAAACCTGCCATAATCTGGATGATGGGCTGTCTCTTATATGCCAATGCCTACTCGTTTGGGGAATCTTGTGAAGCAATACACTTCCTTTGCATAAGTCACAGTTCAATTCTGTTCCATGTCACTCAGCAGTCTGTTCATCATCATAAGGTGTAGCACATGATGGGGCAGTCCTTCTCTCTCTTTCCATAACCGTTCCATTTGTTTACTTTCCTACTGGAGCAACAGAAGTGGAGAAGGAAACATTACACATCAGGAAATCACTTCTCTCTCTTCTGCAAACCTGTGGCAGCACAAGAGAAGCAGGACAATATTGCATAGCCCATTTCAATCTAAACATTCTATGCACCAGTCTAATCAGACTAGTGCACCACTTTGCTCATACTGATGTATATTCAGGGGTCTGCATTTCCACTCTTTCCCCACCCCCCGCAAAAGCTCTGGTGCCTGATAATGTCATCAGCCAATATACACGCACACACCAAGCTCACCATCCCAATTCCGGCCACCAGCTGAAACTCCCAAGTTGGATGAGAATAATGAGCATGAAATGAAGGTTACTGTAGTTCAGTGGTTGCTTGGTTTGCACCTGGATATTTAAATTCATCAAGTCTCTGGTTCCCATCAGTAAGCTGCAGAAAGTAGAGCATACATCAGGAAACAGAATGAGAGCCAAGAAAAAAGGAGAGGAGAGGAGGAGGTTGCTTTTCTGATGACATTTGCAGAGCAATAGCAGAAATGGAGCTAGATCCTCAGATAGCTACTTTTGTTCTTGTCTGGTTTCTTATTATAAAGACATTTCCTCTTTAGCTTCCTCTCTAAGACTTGCAAAAAAAAAATGTAAATCCTGAACTTGCCTTTCAATCATCCAGAGATCTGTTGTCTATGTTAACCCCCCCCCAAAAAAAAACTAACACAATTTGGCTGCAGACTCAGGGCTGGTTCAGAAAGGGCTCGGGATATAGAAACTGCCATATACTTGGTCACTTTAGCTCAGTAGTGTCTTCAATGTCCAGCAGTGGTTTTCTAGGGTTTCAGACCAGAGACAACATTTCCAGTCCCACCTGGACATGCCAGATATTGAACATGGGACCTTCAGCATCCAATTAAATAACAAACCCTTTGCCCCACTTTCATGATACACAGAATCAGTTGTCTGAGGCAATTACCTTACTACTCCTAATGCATTGCCATAAAAAGGCGTTTCATCAACACTGAGCTGTAGTCCTTCCCTGAAAGGCTGTCGAGTAGTAAAGCATGAGAGCAAACCTCTGGCTTGCATTTATCCCAGGTAATGCATCCAAACCCCATAATAATACAGTTCAGAAACTGAAATGAATATATTCATAATCCTCTAATGTATAACCAACCCTAACTTCGACCCAACAAACTTTAATATGTTTTTGTAATTCAAATCCAGCTTAATATATTTATATTTTTATGCACCTGGGGTTGGCATAACAAAGCAGCCAAACTCTGCCATCTTTACACATGCTTATTTGTTGCTTGCTGTAACGCTTTCATTTCCAAAGGAAATTAAATGCCCACATGTAGAATGGTTTTACATTAATGCCTTACAGAACAATCATAAGCCCTGATCCAAGAGGTTAGGATGTAGCTGAGGTTTCCCCCTTTCCACTCACGGGGTTGGGGGAGGTGTCTGCCATGAATGTATATGCTGGAGCTGCCAAAAGTAGAGTTAGGGGTTATCCCTGCTAAAGGTAAAGGTACCCCTGACTGTTAAGTCCAGTCACGGATGACTCTGGGGTTGCAGTGCTCATCTCACTCTATAGGCCGAGGGAGCCGGCGTTTGTCCACAGACAGCTTCCGGGTCATGTGGCCAGCATGACTAAGCCGCTTCTTCCCGCTGGAGCAGAACCTATTTATCTACTTGTACTTTGATTTCGAACTGCTAGGTTGGCAGGAGCTGGGACTGAGCAACAGGAGCTCACCCCATTGCGGGGATTCGAACCGCCAACATTCTAATCAGCAAGCCCTAGGTTCTGTGGTTTAGACCACAGTGCCACCCGCGTCCCTTGACTTGCTGAAGGTAACCAGCATAAAACCCAGAAACAGGGTGAGGAGGGCCACCTACCAGTGGTAGAGTTTATTTAGCCATCTCTGCTGCACCAACCTGGAGATGGCACAAGGAAATCAGCAGTTTTATTGCCCCCAGCCTTCCACACTGGCTGGCACAGGTGGCAGGTTTTGGCTGCAGCAGCAGCGTCTTAGCTGCTTGGTGCAGTCCCACTGTTCCCAACTGGGACTTACAATTGTCCCCCTAGTTATTACTCTATGTCAAAGGAAACGCTCAGTGTCAACATTTGGAAGTGAAACCATACAAGAACCGATAACAAGTAGCAGAAGTAGTCCCCTCCCCCCTTGATAGCATTAGTAATATGCTATCTTTCAATCTTCCATGTAAATATATTTTCTGACGTTAACAGGCTGGGCCCTCTCTATTCACAAGCAGGTGGCTCCACGTGCAAGTAGCAGTTGAAGGAACTTGTAGGCAGGTGTGCCAGCTTGCTCTTTGAAATCAGATCTACTCTGAAGTAACGGCTGCAGTCTACATTTCGAAATGTCCACCAGTAGATCTGCTCATGCGTAAAGCTGCAAACGTGCACACTTAGGTAAAAGTAAACCACATTGACAAAGAGGGACTTACTTCCAAGTGCATGAATAGGACTGCTCTGTCAGTGCTGTAGACTGCTATCTCAGCTAAGGAACAATATTCCTCATATCTGTCGTAAACATCTTGATTGTCAGTGCAGGGATATGGGTAGGAATTTGGTTGTGATCCTGACTTTTCTGCAGATTAAGAATGAAAGAGATTTTAAATTCAGTTCACATTTAAAGGTGAACCTACCTAATTGACACTTTCTGGAACAATGCGCAAACTGAAACACATCCTTTGTGATTTGCACTAATCTGAATTTTACAGTGCAATTCTCCAGCCAAATATTGTGTTGTTGGGTAATGTGTGCATTAAAATGAACATATTCATAAAAACAGCACTGAAAATATAATGTGGAAATTGTTTCACAAAAATGTGTATATTAGGCAAAATTATGGACATAAATGAGTATGTTAGGAAAATTCACACTAAAATGCTGGTGAATTTTTGTGAGGGCTTTTTTTAAAACACTCACACACACAAAACTCAAACTGAAATGGAAGTGTGGATAACTGAAAAACATGAGAAAATAGACATAAAATGAAGTTGACGGATTCACCCATCCCTTCCTGTAATTATACCCAGAAATGCTACCCATGTTTCAGTGCTACCTGGGTTTCAGCCATATTGTCAGCAGCAGGTCACAATAACTCACAAGGGGCCAAGAAACAAAACAGCTCAGGCCTAGTGAGCACAGCAACTCCTCCCATCAGGTTTTGCCCCAGTGAGGCAGTTATGAAACTGAAGGTCCCTGCTTTTCCACAGCGCTCTAAGGCTCCTCCTCCCTCAAGTCCTTCCGACTCCAGCTCCTTGTCTGTCTCTGCCCCACCCTCTTCATACATCTGAGAGTTCTGGGAGACTGGGAGGGGAGGGGAGCTAGTCACAGCAGCAGGGGGAGACACACACCCCTGGCTTCTTCAGTAGCCTGCCTCATCTCTGCCTCTTATCCCCCCTCCTCTCCAGCCTCTGCTTCTGAACTGCTCTCTGCCACAGCCTCTTCTGCTCACTAAAGCCTGTTCACTGTTCAGCTTCTGACACCTCCAGTTTGCTCCATCTTCCCCCTCTGACCACTCATTGTCGCCCCACCACCAATCCCCTGGCTCTGAGCCTTCTGTTGGGGGTTTCTCCAGCTGGTGCCTCCCCCCCCACTCCTCTGTATCCAGCCAGTCCATGACACATATTAAGGCTTAACCGTGGAAGATTGCGAACTGTTTAGACTTTCTTGTAAACCACTTAGCTTTATTGCAAACTACTTAAAGGTTTGGCTGCAATATACATTTTGTTAACTAAAATGAATCATAAGATGTGGGACAAAAATCAAGAAGAAAGCACCCATGCAGAGCCTTCCCTTTAACAGTGATGAACACAGCCAGTCCCACACATCTGGGATTACAAGAAAACGTTTCTGTGGCAGAGGATGCGCCTTTCAGAAAACACTGAGCCTCTTCACCTCCTGCTCAAGGCTGTGCCCCTGACTAGAGGCCCAACACATTCTTGCTTTATGTTTGTGATGCAGACTGGTAGCCTCATTTGTTAGAACTGTGGTACAAAGTATTTATGAATTTGTAGAACAGCCTAGGCATGCCGCATTGAAAATATATTCCAGGCAGTGACCAAATGCACAAACAGCACAATCTGTCCGCCTACTGGTATTTACAAAGGGTGAGATAGTTTTTGTCTGTCGGCCTTTTTTACTATGGGACATTTTTGCTTCAGACAAAAAAAATGCCCTCAGATAGCTATCAGCTGAGGAAAGGGCCTGACGAGAACATTCCAGTCACAGAACAACACAGAAGTGTTGTTTGGGTTCACAAACAATGGAAAAAACCAACCCTGGTGTCTCCTGCCTCAGACAACAAGTATTGAAGGACACTCAGTTCTGTCTTCTTCCTAAGGTATTTATACAACTTCACTTCTGTAGTTTTCAAAATGCTTCAGAGGTGATTTTATCTTCACTGTGTGTTTCAGGCCAATTAGAAAACTGGAGCAGCCAGTGGCAACTTGCCATCTTTTAACCTGAAACCAGTGAGTCCTTGCCTTTTGCGTAAATAAAGAATGCCATTATGGGGGTTAAGCACAAGGTGGCACTGGACTGATTGGTATCTGGGTGGAGTTCCCTGTTGTTGTTCTTTCTTGATTAAGGGAGACAGCAAAGTGCTTGCCTAGCTTCCTGGCTGGTATGTCCTCTAAACTTTTCATGACACCCTTGAATTCCATTGGTGGCTGGTGTCCATTGGGACAAACCAGTAGTGCAGAAGGCAGGGAGGCCAACAGTAGGTGAAGCCAGACCTAATTACAAACAGAGCCAACCGTAATTGGTTGTAATTGAGAAGTGAGGCAACTGGGGGTTGGCCAAGGGCAAACTGATGTTAGTGGGGCAGTGCCCCATTTACCCTAATGGACCAGCCACCACTGTTTAAATCTCCAGTTCAAGCAGGAGAAAAGGTTGCCACAGCCTCTCACACCACATTATTTCCAGGATCCTGTAGTCTCCTTGGGACGTACAATTTGAAATGGTATCAAAATATGATAAAGTCACAGCACAGTTTGGGATTTCTCCTCTGAAAATTGCAAACCATAATGCCCAGCTGTCAGAGAGGGTATATCGTACATTTTCTTTTAATCAGTTGTTTATTGTATTAAATATCTCTGATTATGGAGAGTTATTACATGATTGAAAGTAGGCAATACAAGTGAAGGCTGAAACAACATGCTGCAGTTTAGGCTTGGTTGTTAGAGCTTGTGACTCTTAACCTCAGGGTCATGGATTCAAGCTCCATGTTGGGCAAAAGATTCTTTCATTGCAGTGGGTTGGACTAGATGATCCTTGTGGTCACTTCCAACTTTACAGTTCTATGATTCTGTTCTCTCTCCTATAGGGAGCACTCAGGGTTCTGGCCATGCATTCTTCCAAGCAATACATTCCATTTTCTCCATCCCACCCCAATTTTCGGTTTTCTTTTCTAATTAGTACTCTAAATTCCATGGCCACTGTGCTCAGTCACCACAGAGCAATGTTTTGAGTTTTTGCTCCGTTGAGTTTTGGGTTCTTTGAAAATAATAATTTGTTGTACTTCTGCAAACCTTGGGATTCACCCAGTAGCATTCACCACCTGTGTTTGCTATTATAATGAGTGATTTAACACCACAGTATAATATTGATTCATCATGGAAACATGGCAGAGTGGGGACAAATTTGATCCACTTGTGGTGAAATTACATAGGAAGCTGTCTTATTCTGAAGCATACAGTTGGTCCATCTATATTTTGAGTCTCAATGAGAGGCTGGTCAGACCCTGAGGAGGAGGAGTCTGAGGCCTTAGGTAGGGAAGACCCTGGTTATTTTCTCTTAGTTTTTAGTTTGTTTTCATACATCAGTCTTATGTAGCAGCAGAAATGGAAAGTCAATTTCTCCTGAATACTATATGCTGGAGTTAAACAAAGTAAATATACCATCTTCAAGTCATCTTTTCAGAGAGATATAGCTGGCTGCTGTCTAGAGTGAAATGCTGGACTATTTTGACCTTGGTCTGATGCAGTAAAGCAGTTTTATGTAATATTTCTACTTGATCCCTAAAAGATACTGGGCAGGAGTGGCGGTGCAGGAATCTAATATAGAACAGATGATGAATTTATTGACTATTGCAAGGATGGAAATATCAATGAAATGGAAATGTTTGGAAACGCCAAGAATGTATGGTCGGATATTTAGAATTTGGCAGGTTGCTGAATTAGTCTAAGTGACAAATATAGTAAGGGCATTGGAAGGACAAAAGCTCTGATCATTTCCCAAGGAACATACTTTATTTATCCAATTTTGGAACATTCAGGAAAACAAATTGGACCAGGAAATTTATTGTTCATCTTGTAATCTTCCTGTATGAGAAAAAAATGAAAATTAAAAGAAAAAAACCCATTTATCCTGTGAGAACCAAGCCAAAGAAGAGGTCCTACGAAAAATAGTTCTGCATATTAATGCTTAGCATCTATATTATGAAGCTGTGGGAGCTCCTGTCACCAATACAGAAAAGGGGTTTGGGTGGAAAGACCCAATATGAAGATGCAGATAAGCTAAGCTGCAAGAAAGCTCAATATGTCAGACTGTAGGATTCTTTATTATTTTTATTATTCTTATTAGTTAATTTTGTATACCACCCTTCATCTGTAAATCTCAGGGCAGTTCATAACATAAAAATTCAAGATAAAAAATGCAAAATACATAAAACAAGAACAAAAGCAAACCCATTAGATTACATGACTGTACTAACACTCCAAGCCCACCCAGAGCTGAAGGGTAATTCTAAATGCAGAGTTCCAAGTTACAGGGAGGATTCTAAGCATGCTCAGCTGAGACATTCAGAATCACCCTTCAGATCTTCCCACTCAGTTTGCAAAGGTTGGAGGTCAAGGAGGTAAGGCTGGCATGCACCAGGACACTGCAGGAGTTGGGGCTCACAGCCTACTCAGAAATTCCTTTGAAGGCCTGAATTGGGCTTTAGAGGACCCACCCGTAGGAAGCTAAGCAAGAACTATGTTGTCTGTCTTCAACAAGCACAGACTTGGAGAACTCCTGACTCTACCCAAATGCAACAAAGTCCAGTGCCATCTTGCAAGTAAACGATATTATGACCCCTTCCAGAATAAGATGTACTGTACCTTGCTGTCTGTCTGTCCTTCCTTCCCTTGGTTGGCCAACTAAAACTGCTTCTTGGTAATGTGTCTTAAGTGGTAAAAGGGGCTTCAAACCCAAGTGTGCAGAGATCCTTGAATTGTCTCAGTTTCTGTTACAGATACATGAGCACCCTGATTGGGATTTCCCACATCTCCTATTCTAAATAGCCATTCAATGCATCAGAAGCAATTTTCAATATTCAGAGAGAACCAGAAAAGGATCCAATTGGGGTGTCACAAACACTCATTTATCTGATGCAACTTGAATCTGATTTATGGTATGAGACACACTTGGGGCAGTTCAAAAATCATGACTAGCTCCCAGCTCCAAACTTTACACAATCTCCGTAGGGTGAGGTTATCAGTATTGAATCTTATAAAAGCTTTGCTTGAGATGCAAAACACACAATTAATTAGGGAATATAAATTACCATAACAAGGCCCAAGTTCCACAGGAAATAATGGTATCAAGCAGTGCAACCCTATACATATCAGAGGTAAGACCCATTGAGTTCAATGTAAGTTACTCCCAGGTCATTCTGTGTACAGTATAGGATTGCAGCCTAAACCCATTAGATATTTTCCTTTGAGAGGTGGAGGTAAGGGTTGCCATACATTTGGGAAATCCCAGGTGTGTACTCTTGGGGGGTGCAACATGCCCATCTGGGTTTTTAATTTTTTTTTAAGGAAATGTGTGGGGTTTGTTTGTTTGTCTGTCTGTCTGTCTGTTTGTTTGTTTGTTTGTTTGTTTGTTTGACGCAGGATGCTCTGCACATCCACGTGCCTCTTTCCCTGGCTCAGGTTAGCAGTGGCTCGGGCTGTCCTCTTTTTTTGCCCTTCAAGATATGGCAACCCTAGTACAGGTTGTCTTCGAAAAAGCAAAGCACCGACATGGAGAAAGAAACAGATGTCTTGCTGTCTTGTATGCAGAGCAGCTAGTTCACATTTGTCTCATTTAGTCTTGTGTGATGAAGCATTGCCTCAGAGATGAAATCAGCTCCGACCCCCGCCTTTTACTTTCCAGTAAAAGGAGGGGATTTGCCCTCCCCCTCCATAGACAGGAATGACTGATGGAGTGGGTTTAAACAGACCACAGCCTCCTCTGTACAACCCCAGACATGCCCTAGGAAAGAAGGAGACCTGTGTGTTATTCCCAAAAGAATTTCTCAAGTTCCTGCTGCTCGCAATTCCCGGCCTCTGTCCTCTTTAGAGTGCAAACATAATTATTTAAGAAAGAAAATAATGACTCTAGTTACGGTAGTTGTCGCAGTAAGGGGCATGGGTGGGGTGGGGGGATAGTATTTGGTGAGTGCCTTGACAAGCCTTTATTTTACTTTTTTTGTATACTGTAATGGCAACTGCAGTAAGGGATGACTTGCCTCGCCTGTGGGCTGGGTGAGTTCCAGCTGTTCATCCCCACTTCCTTGCCTCAGAGGACATCAGTGGGAGCTATTAATGCCTGCTAGTTGTTATCTGCCAGCAAGGGAATACCTGCCTGCATCAACAGGCTCTGTAGTCTAGTGGGGTTGCCAGCGTGGTGACCATGGATGTGAACCCAGATCTCCCCAGGCAGAGTCCAGGATGCTAACCACAAGACTACCCTTTCGGCAGCTCACTATTATATGACTATTATATGGTGATCCTAATAAATTGTGTATTCGGTTCTGTACTGTTATTCTTTGCTGTTTGAGGATATATCTAGCTGTTCTACATTTTTTATTCTCCTTAGGGGCATGCCTACACTTCAAATTCACAAGTACACTATTGCTTCACCTGCTTAAATAAAGCTATTCCTTTATTGGGTCAACTAAAATGTCACAGAACAGTGTGCAATCTTTTGAGTTCTCCATAACTCTTCATCATGCTTGACAGCTAACAAGGCTGGCAGGGGTGCAACCACAAATGAACAACCATATCCTAGGCCAACCCCAACATCTCTCGCCACCAAAGGAACACAAGCGAACAGCAGAGAACCCATACAAGCGATGCTGACAAAAAAAACCACACATATTAAGCAAAATAGAAACATCGTCACCTGACGATGTCTCAACAAATAGAACTGATTTGTAAAAATGTTATGAGAGACATTGCACATATCTTTGCAAACCAAAACCTTTAATAAATTAATAAATAATACAAGGTTTGCAGGGGGGGGGAGAGAGAGATTAGCTGGCTGTAAAGACATGAGTCTTCACCGCCAGCCTTTCTTCTGTTTTTCCCTATCCCCTTTGTTTGCTTATCATCTAGCCCAGGCATCCCCAAACTTCAGCCCTCCAGATGTTTTGGACTACAATTCCCATCTTCCCCAACCACTGGTCCTGTTAGCTAGGGACCACGGGAGTTGTAGGCCAAAACATCTGGAGGGCCGCAGTTTGGAGGTGCCTGATCTAGCCTGATGAGAAGCTCTGCAGAACTCAAAAGCTCTCACACTACTTTGCCACATTTTGATTAGCCTACCGTAAGAATGATATTGCCCTAATATGGTTTTTTTTTCTCCTTATGGGCTGGCACAGCTGCCCTTAGGTTTACATTCCCTGCTTGTTTTCTAGTAGTCAACATGCTTTCATCATGGTCTATTCTACACACAAATTCTACTCATGAAGAAATGATAGGTTTTTCTCTGCCCTCAGTACTGCCTTTAAAAAAGATTCCTGTGTTTAGACAGGTGGCAGCTGGGGATTTATTGGCCCAAGTTCACCATTGCCTGAGCAGCTCTTTGAATATATGATTTCTTTGCTGTTCTTCTACCCGTCTGGATTTGTTTTTACAATTCTCAGGGCTGAAATGCTGACAAAATGAAAAGAAAAAAACTTTTAAAAAGAAGGGGGGGAAGCTTTTATAGTGAACCTGAACTGTGTCTCGCTCTCATTTGACCATTGGGGAAAGGCGCTTGAGTCATATATAAAAGCTGGTTAAAATGACGAGAACTTGGAAAGTCGGAGGGAAAAGTTTAAAAGCTCTGTGTCTAGCCTGGACTCCACCAACCACTACAATGGCATGGTCTAACCACAGCACGTATTGTGAGCAGGGGCCTGTGGTCTGTGGTCTGTTTCTTCCAGAATGCAAGTGACTCCACATTGTTTTTCAACAGCAGTTATGGCAACACTCAGCAAAGTGCTAGGTGGGTGTTTTAAGGGATCAACCACACTCGTGGTTTACCGTGTTGACTAAATGGCCCACCATCTAGTAGGAACATTAGTAACATTTGATTTCTAAGGAGATATACCACTCAGCAACAAAGGACACCCTCATGTCCTGTCAATGGTTAGAAAGAGAAGCTAGTATGTCAGGTAAAGGTAAAGGGACCCCTGACCATTAGTTCCAGTCGTGACCGACTCTGGGGTTGCGCGCTCATCTCGCATTATTGGCCGAGGGAGCCGGCGTACAGCTTCCAGGTCATGTGGCCAGCATGACAAAGCCGCTTCTGGCAAACCAGAGCAGCACATGGAAACACCGTTTACCTTCCCGCTGTAGCGGTTCCTATTTATCTACTTGCATTTTGACGTGCTTTCGAACTGCTAGGTTGGCAGGAGCTGGGACCGAGCAACGGGAGCTCACCCCGTCACAGGGATTCGAACCGCCGACCTTCTGATCAGCAAGCCCTAGGCTCAGTGGTTTAACCACAGCGCCACCTGGGTCCCTAGTATGTCAGGTAGCAAGTTGTCAACCATCCAGGAAACTCTATATGTGTTGTGGAGAAAGGGGCAACCCGCTGCCATGAAGCAGAGTGAGGCTTGGGGTGGGCATGTAACCTACTTTAGAGAGGACAGTATTTGAAGGTGTCTTCTATTTAAAGGGCTGTTCCGTTCAAGTCTGGTTTAAAGATAAAGAACCAGAAGAAGAAAGGAGAGCAGCAGGGACATTGGAGTTGTTCATCAATGACAGTGACTGATCTCCCCGTGAGCTTCATTGGCTGAGTAGGAATTCAAAGCCTGGTCTTCCAGGTCCTAGTCGAACACTTTTAACTGTTGGACCACACTGGCTCCCCAGTTGTAGTGCTAATACACCCTATGGATGTGGGCATTGGGACTCTGCTTCTGGCAGTAAATGTCTTGAGCTGGCACTATATACATACACTGGTCATAGAAAGAAACATTGTACATTCAAGTGACAAGTCATTTTGTCAAACTGAAGTTTGGGGACATGGCTGCATTGCTTTAGTTGTACAGACAGCGGCTCATTCATCTCTGATGTGACAGCCTCACTCCTTAATCCACAAGCCCACTGCTCTCTGTCTGCGTGATCAACGCAGGCAATTTGAAAAATTAAAATGATTTCATCCTGTTTGTTTTCCTGTTTCTCTTAAGAAAGCAAATCTTAACAAAACAAATACTCTGGAGTTCACTGGTTTATTTTGTCCATGATTTCAGTACAAACATGTTTGTTCTGGTTAAACTCTTGCAATGCCCTCTCTTAATTATATTCAACACCCTCCCATGAGAATTGTGACTGAGGTTATATAAATATACCACACTTGGTTCCAGCAATTCTAGCTTTACTCTTGTGGCTGTCATATCCCCTTGCTGCGTTTATACAGCCAAACAATCACTGAGACTGAAATTCTATGCACATTTGTTTCATACATAATGACGAAGTAGAATGACTTCTTGTGGAGGCAGTTATGGGAAGACTGGAGCCAAATAGCCTCTGGTCCCAGCCAAACCAGTGAAGAAGGTCTTGCTGCCTCATCTCACTCTGTCTGAAGCTGACAGGCTGAATGGGTATATCAGATGTTGCCTGAGCATTCTGAGAACATAAGAGTATAAGCAGAGCCCTGCTGGATCAGACCATGACCAATAGTCGGGGGGGGGGGGGCACTGTAATACAGCGTCACAGATTTCCCACCACAGATATAGCTGTGGGTTGCCCCCATCCGCACTGCCTTATGAACCAACTTCCACTGGCCAGATGGTCTGATTGGGTATATGGCTGTGTTTAGTGTTCCTAATGCTGAGTGTAAAGGATGTTCGAAACAAAATTTTAAAAATCCTTCCAGTAGCACCTTAAAGGTAAAGGGACCCCTGACCATTAGGTCCAGTCGTGGCCGACTCTGGGGTTGCGGCGCTCATCTCGCGTTATTGGCCGAGGGGGCCGGCGTACAGCTTCTAGGTCATGTGGCCAGCATGACAAAGCCACTTCTGGCGAACCAGAGCAGCACACAGAAACGCCGTTTGCCTTCCTGCTGTAGCGGTACCTATTTATCTACTTGCACTTTGACGTGCTTTCGAACTGCTAGGTTGGCAGGAGCTGGGACCGAGCAACGGGAGCTCACTCCGTCGCGGGGATTCGAACTGCTGACCTTCCAATTGGCAAGCCCTAGGCTTGGTGGTTTAACCCACAGCGCCACCCACATCTAAGTAGCACCTTAGAAACCAACTAAGTTTGTCATAGGTATGAGCTTTCATGTGCATGCACACTTCTTCAGATACACTGAAACAGAAGTCACCAGACCCTTATATATAGTGAGAGGGTGGGGAGGGGTATTATTCAGAAGGGTGGTGGGAATGGGTGATTGACTGATAGGTGTGAAAACCCGTAGATGACTGTTAACGACTGTAATTGGTCTTACAGGAAAAAGCAAGGGGTGAGATGGCTAAAGTTAGCTTTATCATGTATAATGAGATAAGAATCCAATGTCTTTATTCAGACCAGGTCCATGGTTTTAAGTTTGGTGATAAGTTGCAGTTCAGCAACTTCTCTTTCCAGACTATTTCTGAAATTCTTTTGTAATAAGACCGCTACTTTGAGATCTTGTATAGAATGTCCTGGGAGATTGAATTTTTCTCCTACTGGTTTCTCTGTCTTGTGATTCCTGATGTCAGATTTATGTCCATTTATCCTTTGGCGTAGGGTTTGGCCTGTTTGTCCAATATAGAGAGCTGAAGGGCACTGTTGGCATTTGATGGCATACACAATGTTAGAAGATGAGCAATTAAATAGTCCTGAGATTGTATGTTTGATGTTGTTAGACTTCAACTCCCATCAGTCCCAGCCAGTGTAGCCAACAATCGGGAAAGATGGGAGTTGTAGTCCAACAACATCTGAAGGGCTACAGGTTTTCCACCCCAGATACAGGGCAATAATAGGCAGCTGTTTCTCATTTCATTGGTTTTCCACCCCTGAGCTAGCCAGAATTGCCTGTTCTGTGAGCAGCACCCCAAGGTATGAGGAAGAGGTTAAGGAATTCCATTTATGTGAATTATGATATGAACTGACCTAATCTGCACTGCCTAGTCTAATGGAACCTAATTGGAACCCAATTCTCATTTCAAATTCTATACCTCTCCAAATTTTGTAATAGCATCTTCAGCTCAAAGAAGTTACCAAAATGCATCAAAATGCATATGTATTCCTATGCCCTTTTAAAATGCATTGGGGGGGGGGTGTTATTGAATTGTTGTTCTTATTTTGGTTATGTTTTGTGGTTTTATAGTTTGATTTTATTTTGTGAACCGCCCTGAGACCTCTTAAGCACGTGCTTATTTTGCTTAATCCAGCCTTGCATGTAGCCACACTTTCCTAGGCTTCAGACTATCAGGGCTGAAATTGTGCCACCAGAGTCCACAAACTGTACTTACTATGTATGCTTTTATCCAGGAGGTATTCCTGGTCTCAAGGGAAATATGACATGTTAGTTGTATAAGCATCCTACTACTACCCAACATCTCTTGATGCAAAGGAAACATGCCAACACATGCACACATGTCCCCCCCCAAAACAATGTACTAAAATGTGCTTATATATAAAACTGCCACAGATGGAGATAACAACCCTCATCTATATTTAGGTCATGCCAGGTTCTTTTCCTTAGCGATAATTGATAATTGGAACAACAGCAATTTCTCCACCTGGAAAGTTCTGGTTTATCAGCTATAAATGGTAATGCATCATCACATGTTAACTGTTTAATGAGTCCATTGCACTAAGCTTTGGTATTTATCTTCGTGGCTCACTTCAAAGAAAGCTGAAGCTCAGTTGGGTAGAAAAGGGAATTTTTTCAGGTTCAGTCTTTCTCACACCTGCAAGACAAGCTGCATCTGCCAAAATTCCTTCTTAAGAGCCATTCAAAAACATTTCCAGTGTAGTCCAGTCTCATGTTGCCATGATGATTTTATTTTATTTTATTTGTGCCCTGCCCATCTGAATCACCTGGGTTCACATATGATAGTGCTGTTATTTTCCTTCCTGGGTGAGCAGCAATATTTAGGGGCAGAGGCATGTCTACCTGTGCAACTGTCTAGCAAAATGTTTTTGCATATTAATGTATTGGAATATGAGAGAGATTGGATAACTACATTTAGCATACATTGTTTGGGTAACAGCTTTATTGGGGCAGCTGATACATCCCAAAATAGTGTACAAGCAAGTTCTCTAGGACTCTTTACCAGGCTAAACAAACCAAAGCTGATTAGAGGAGGGGGAAGGTTGGCCGGTGGTGAAGTCAGAGTCTGCATTTGGGCTCACAGTCTTGAGATGGAGTTTAAGGAGGCTCTGTGAGGTGTTGTGCCTTGGTGGGAGTAACTTCTGAGTAAGCATGCATGTTGAGTATTGCATGTGGCAAGTGGTAGGGTTTTTGTGGAATAGTGATAAATATGTAGAAGGATCATTTATGAGTCACTGAATCAGTCATTCTTGCTCTTGTAATTATTTTTAGCATTAGTCTTTATGCAAGCATGGATGAATTAAGTTAACGTTACATCATCCTTATTAGAGAAAGAGAAAACGCACTATGGCTTTGTGAACTGTTCATTTGACCTACATGTAGACTAGTGCATCCTTTGCCATCCTGTTGGTGCCTTCCAGGCCTTGTGGACCACAACTCCCATCAGCCCGAACCCCAGCCCCAGCTATTCTTCCTCCCTACTATTCAGCTATTACCAGGAAAAATGGGAATGACTTGTTTCCAGTTCATTAGGTTTAGAGGATGGTTTCTAGTATGTAAAAATCCTCAGATGAAGGGCAATATATAAATTTAACTGATGCTGATGACATATAGCTCTCATTTTAAAATGTGCTCTAACAGTTTGTGGGGGGGAAGGGAAGGAAAATTTCATGTACTGTATGGGGTAAAATTGCAGAGGCTTAAAGAAGAAGAATATAATGAAAGTGTGAGCCAAGAAAAATATGTGGCAAAAGGCTTTATTTCCAAATTGTTTTCAGAAGCTGCTTCTACTGAAAAGTCCAATAAAAATCTTGTTTCCAATGAGCTCTCTTTAACTATCCATAGAAATCTGTGGTCACACACACACACACACACACACACACACACACACACACCTTTTCTTGCTAAACCTGTAGCCAGAGATATGGCTAATTGTTCTGAGCCAATATGTAAACTTCATACTGCACCCCTTCCTACTGGCAGAGTTATTTATGTCCCTAAGCCCCCTGGGATGTTTTTCCCTTAGTCCAGTTGATGTTTCATCCTTGTTGCATTTGACAGGACTGGTGATCCTCCCTCAGAAGTCAGAGTGTGTGAACATTCAATGGTATCACAGCAGCTCAGCCAGTAGACAGGTGGCAGCTAATTTAACATATATTTTAGAATTCCACAATAAATTGTGTTGGTTTTGCATTGGGAAATGTCTTCAGGCCTCTGTGCATGATGAGCTGAGTGAAATTCTAGCTGCGTGGAAAATCTGCACATGTTGGACATCGGTGCGTGGAAAGTCAGCCATATGGACATGCTCTCCGCACATGATTTTCCTTTCAACATACGTACATTGAGAAATGCTATAGGGAAGTGCTTTACTGAAAGCCCTGTTCTGCATGTAGCCACTAGTCATATTGTGGTGGGATGGGGTGACAACATCTGCGTGTGAAACACAATTGAGAGCCCTAAGAATGAAAAAGGCGTTTGTCATGTACCAACCCTGGACTGATTTCTTCCTTTGCCTTTCAGCTCACAACTCCAGCTTTCCCTGTTGTCGTCAAGCTGGGACATGCTCATGCTGGAATGGGGAAGGTAAGGAAAAGACAATATCCTCACTTTGAAAATGACATATATGTTCTGTACCCTTTGGTCGGCAAAACAACATACAATCCTTTCACTGGAACAAAGTGAATTTCCCACATCTTCCCAGCGCCACCATGACAAAGTCTCAAAAAGAGAAGTGGGGAAGGGGGAGAGAAATTATAGTAGTGTTCAAATATCTGAAGGGCTGCCACACAGAAGATGGAGCAGGCCTGTTATCTTTTGCTCCAGAAGATATGACTAGAACCAATGGATGGACATTTTGGGGAAGTAGATTTTGTCTAAATTCAGGTATTTAAGCAGAGGCTGGACAACCATTTTTGTTGTGGATTTTGCACTGAGCAGGAGGTTGCAGGGCTAAATGATGGTGGTGCAATTGGGCAAGTCCATATGTTGGACATAAACCTGAGGCCAGACTACACAAAAATGGGAGAGAAAGGCTATAGAGTGCTAGGGCAGAAGTCAGTTGGGGGAGAGAATGCACAGGGTGGGGAATCAGATTTCACCTCAGGGCCAATTTACAAAACCTGGAAAGTGAGCCGAAGTGTGATTGCATTACTGCCAAAAAAAAGGTTCTGTATTTTCAATATGAACAGGTGTTTTGCTGCAGTGCCCCAGGTCAAGCTCATGGAAATTCACCAGTAGCACGGTAGAATGTCTACCACTGAAAATACAGGACCTGGATATTAGTGAGAATTGTTATAAAATGTTAATACAATAGTATATCATGTCCCAGGATCTTTATAGGATGTATAAAATGAATAATTGAAAATAATGGTATTGCAACAAAATAATTTGGAAATTTTCACCATGTGATATCATACAGTTATGATATTGGGGGGGGGAGGACATTAAAAACATTGACTGTTCCATTTAAGATCGGGGCTTACCATTTGACAGCGAAACATAAATAGGATTGTGTATATGGAAGGCTTATGCTGAACTGGAGTGTACTGAGTGCAGAGTGGGTGCCTGCTTGAGAGTTTCTTTGGCAACTATTAGGCTTTTGTCATGCTTTTCACTGAATGAAAATTGGGTAGTCATCTTTCAAAGTGTTGTTACCTTGTACCCCAAGGGGCTTATGGGCCCTCTCTGTGTGGATATTCTTGCCTACAAAAAGTGGTAATCATCAGTAATTGACCCAACTGTTTGATCCTACTGAATGACAGCCTCCTGTTATTTGCTCTCCTCCCCCCCCCAAGGAAATATAGGCATTCATTTACTGGGATTTCACAGAGAAGGAAAGAAGTTTCCTGCCTTTTTGTTTGGGAGCCTGCCAAGGGAGAAATCCTAAAAAACCGTTTTCTTCCAAACCTGTTTGTTTTTCCCAGACTCTCTGGGATCCTTCTGCATTCAATGGATTAGCAGCTTCTTTTACTGGAAGAGGAAGCAGCGTCCCCCTCTGCCAATGGAACACTATCTGCATTTTGAGCAAAGCTAATATAAGCACCTTGGCTTCTGATCATGTATACTGTTGTCCCTAGCACTAGGACAAGTAATGTTTGTCTGGATATTATCTGCCAGTTACCCAGGAATTTAGTATCTGATATGGTTCCCCCTCCCACACTTAAATTAATTTTTATCTCCATAGCAATATCCATTCAATACCACCATCATTGCCACCTTCTTCTCTCTCTCCTTTCCCTCAAATACCATAGTGTGGACTGAAATAAACCAATTCTTTCTTCATATGCAAAATTCAGGATTACAAGAGCATATAAAGTCGTAACAGGAACTGTCTTTTTCTCCATTCATTTCTGGATGCCTGCCTTGCGTTGAGAAGCTCCTTGCAGCTCTCAGAGAGAGCTGAGCCCAATCCAGTATTATTATAATCATTTTTGATGGCCTGTTGTGATCTACATCTCCTTTCCTCGTTTTGAAAATTTCAATGAATATATATTTTTAAAAGAAACCACTTGCTAAATAAAAGAAAATAGTGCTGAAATGAAATTAGGAATGGAAAAAAAATTATCAATCACATTTTCCTATCTCAGAAATGCTCCTAGAAATTCAAATGTGTGCAAATTCTAAACTTAAATTAGTTTCAACATCCTCAGTTATAGATGCCCCAAGATTTTCTTAAGGGGGAAAGTTGTTGATAAGGTATTATCTTTGACAAGTTATTATCAGACACACTCTGTAAAATTAACTCACAAACTTCCAAATTTCTGAAATCCTTAAAACATTTAAATGCTGAAATGTTGTATACAAAATTTCATTTTACTCTGTACAAGGAAGTGTGTGTGTGTGTGTGTGTGTGTGTGAGAGAGAGAGAGAGAGAGAGAGAGAGAGAGAGAGAGAGAGAGAGAGAGAGAGAGAGAGAGATGTTGTACAATTTTGTTTATCTAATGCCAACTTTGAGCAGAGCCAGCAGATAGGAATTTGAATCTGTTTGGCCGCTGCCAACCACATTACTGCAAAGCAGAAATCAGGTGAGTTCATTATACTCTGATCTGAAAGCCAAGCTTTCCAGCTGTGCTAACCTTTGGGTAGGAAGGAATTTGGGGATCAAATCACACCCTATATTTCCTTTCATGTTGCTCTGTTGCTTTCTGTGATGTGTGGACCTTAACTGTGTCCTGTTTATGTTAAAAGGAAGCTAGTCTTGCAAACAAGATGAAATTCTATTTGTAGGCTACCTTGTGGTTGTATGACATTTCTTGGAGGGCAGCTGTATCCTTGACACATCTTTATCCCAGACTCCTTTCATCCCTATTTGTTTCTTTGTTTACATCACATAACCAAGATCCTTTAACTATAGAAGAATTGTTGTTGTTGTTTAGTCGTTTAGTCGTGTCCGACTCTTCGTGACCCCATGGACCATAGCACGCCAGGCACTCCTGTCTTCCACTGCCTCCCGCAGTTTGGTCAAACTCATGTTCGTAGCTTTGAGAACACTGTCCAACCATCTCGTCCTCTGTCGTCCTCTTCTCCTAGTGCCCTCCATCTTTCCCAACATCAGGGTCTTTTCCAAGGATTCTTCTCTTCTCATGAGGTGGCCAAAGTATTGGAGCCTCAGCTTCACGATCTGTCCTTCCACACTCAGGGCTGATTTCCTTAAGAATGGATAGGTTTGATCTTCTTGCAGTCCATGGGACTCTCAAGAGTCTCCTCCAGCACCATAATTCAAAAGCATCAATTCTTCGGCGATCAGCCTTCTTAATGGTCCAGCTCTCACTTCCATACATCACTACTGGGAAAACCATAGCTTTAACTATACGGACCTTTGTAGGCAAGGTGATGTCTCTGCTTTTTAAGATGCTGTCTAGGATTGTCATTGCTTTTCTCCCAAGAAGCAGGCGTCTTTTAATTTCGTGACTGCTGTCACCATCTGCAGTGATCAAGGAGCCCAAGAAAGTAAAATCTCTCACTGCCTCCATTTCTTCCCCTTCTATTTGCCAGGAGGTGATGGGACCAGTGGCCATGATCTTGGGTTTTTTGATGTTGAGCTTCAGACCATATTTTGAGCTCTCCTCTTTCACCCTCATTAAAAGGTTCTTTAATTCCTCCTCACTTTCTGCCATCAAGGTTGTGTCATCTGCATATCTGAGGTTGTTGATATTTCTTCCGGCAATCTTAATTCCGGCTTGGGATTCATCTAGTCCAGCCTTTCGCATGATGAATTCTGCATATAAGTTAAATAGAAGAATTAAGATAGAGGAATTAACAATTCCTAGCTCTACCCTCACTATCTTTTTATGTTTTATTGTGCATTTTAATTTCACATTTTTAAAAATGTTTCTGTTATTCGTTTATATTTTGTAAACTGCTTAGAAGCCTGTTTTGCCCTTGATAAAATAAATCATCCTCGTTACCATGTTAGAATCTGCACTCCACCCAAACATATGCACTGATAATGTTGAAATGTTGAAATGCCACCCTCTTTGACCCAGTTCATACACTGAACATGTTGAATGGGTCACCGTGTGAAACATACACATGGAGACATGTGTCTGTGGAAAGCCACTTGCACAAAGCCACTCAGCAACATGCAAAGCTAACAATTCCAAAGACATCAATGAAACTCCCTTCATTCACAGTTGTGAGTCGAGGACCCGCCACCCACATTAGAGATAAATAAGACATAAGGACTCGTGTGTTTTAGGTTAATGGGCTAAATAAGTTCACAACTTTATTGGTCACGGCATGTGAGAGATCTTGGTTTAGGCACTGGATCAAACAATCTATACATGGCTTCTTTTAAGCCACTCTATCACTTGAGGAAAAATTCTGACAAGCCTGACCTCTACAACTGAAGACTAGACCCAATAAAATGATATCCCCATGGTTCCTGTAGAGCAGAGGTGTGGAACCAAAACTGGTTGAAGGGTATACTTTGGGTCTTGGGCTTAGTAAGAAAGGCAATAGCCAGGAGACCTTACATCTTAGGACTTTGCTGGGCTATTTCTTTAGCACTGATCTGTGTGGAACAGTGAGTCAGTCAGAATGTGGATGGAAGTTGAGGGATCAAAGGCACTGAAAATCATGGCCAAATGATTATTGGCAACTGCTTCCTTCCAAAACCCAGAATAGAACTTCTGGTGGTTACCCAGTAAAATGGAGGCCTCATAGTGAGTTGTTTATCAGCCTTGTTATGGAGAAAAGCAGGGAAGACCAAGAGGGCACCGTCTCCCCCTCCCCCCAGCTTCCTCTGGGCTTTCTACAAAGCATAAAGTACTCACTGTGTGCCACTTATGTGGTAACTTGACTGCCCAGGTGACACAGGGACAAAACTCAAGTGAAAAATAGAACTTTCACCTCTCCTTGACCAGATCAAGTGTTTGAACTACAGTGAAGGAAAAGAACAGCTCCTATTTATGGGTTATGTATATTTTTTTATTACTCGTACTTTATTTTTAGGCCTCTCTAATTTGACCTGTTAAAAGATTTCCCTTCAGGTCCATACCAGGCCCAGATTATTATTTTTTAACGTTCCCAATTTAATTCATGGATCAAATGGTTTTACAGCCATGGAAACTAAAACTTTGTTGTCCAAAATGTCACAGTCAACATTGTTTTTTCTTGTGCAGGATGTGGGCATTAAAAAAAACAACAACAACCATATAAAGCCAAAAATAAACAAAGTCACTATGTCTTGTTAAAACATCAACAGCCTTTTAGAGGGGTTGGCCCGACACATCAACATGACTTTTCCAAGACTGGAAATGAAAATGAAAAGAAGAATGTTCTGAAACCAAGAGCATGGGGGGGAAACTGGTGGTTTCTTTTCGAAATGAAGGCAAAAGAGCGAAAGTTCTTCACTTGACAAGGGACAAATATTTTCTTAAAGAGAGAGGACAACAAATAACTTCGGATTTAACACACTGTGAAGTGACCCATTCATTCAGATTCTGACTCATATCAGCAGCAGCCACCCATTGCTGGAAATAGCAGAGGCATCCCAAGTAATGAACGTCTTTATGCTGCCTTTTTCTGGATACAAAAACACTGTGTCACAATGTCAATATCTGACAAGTACTAGTAATGTGGGTTGTTGAGAACACCCATTGTCACAGTGGCCTGGGTGGGCTACTTCAGAGTAACGACTCCACACTGCTCTGCATTTTATCTTTTTATTGGTGCTGCGTATTTACAGTGCTAAAGGCAATACTATTTACAGAGACACATCTTATCCGCTTGAGTCAGAACCTCCGAATGGCGTTTGGCGCGTTTTTCTCCAACATAACTTGGGGAGACCCAGCCTCTTCCCCCTACGTTTTCTGCGCAATTCCGGAGTTGGGGGGATAGGTCTGCCCCCCTTGCTTTCCCCTTCCTGTCCCACCTGGGACGATGGCTCCTCTACCCTGCCTGAGCCTCGGACACCACTTCCTGCTTCCCCACTTGCGTCGGAACTCTCCCTGCTTTCCCCTGCGCTCGGGGATGGGCTGGAACTCAGGAGGGGAGGGACTTCGCGATATCCCCTGTCCCTCACACCCATGTTTCAGATGGAGGTAGCTGAGAAGCATAATAAGCAGTGGGGTAGCTCTGACAGTCACAGAATAAGAAACTGGCAAAAGGTGGTGTAGTGGTTAGCATGTCTGGATTTGGCTAGGAAAATCTGAGTTTACATCCCTGTGAACAATGTGGCTTGACTACAGCCTAAGTATGCATGGTTACCGGGGAGTAAGCTCAGTGGTCTTACTGTTAACTGCTTAGACTTAATTTGTAAAATGCCTTGAATGTAAAGAAACATGGGAATCCGCCTTGCGTTTGTATGTATAAAATATGCAATCTTGAAATTAACTGCACACTGCAAGCACATTCTTAGAAGGATACTGTCAAACATGAAGTTCTAATTGGATGGATTCCGACTTAGTTGTGCTCAGAGTAGACCCATTGAAATCAAGATGATCTGGGTAGACAGACTCATATCTGTGTCATCATCAGAGAGATCATAATAAGAAATGGGAGGGAGGGGGTGGTTTGAACACATATGGGCACTAAATATATCCAGAAAACATCAGGATGATGGCCAAGGAAATTCTGTACCCTTAGCTGCAGATTCAAGGAGTTGAGTGAAGACAGAGAAAGGTTAGAATGCAGGATTCAACATGACTTGGAGACACTTTGGCCCATCTCCAAGTATACTTTGAAAATGTTTCAGTGATTTACTATGCTATGTTTTACTTGAAACCCCTAAAGCTCATTTCAAACATTTGTGATATATGGTTATTGGAATCTACACATCAAGCATTACAACACAAGTATTTTGTTTTAATGTGTACTATTGAGCAACAATCTAAATATAGAATGAGAGTATATATAAAAGTGATTAAGTAAATCAAAATATTACTCCTTATGAGCAGAGTTTTTTAATAAAAAAATTAGTGAATAGAAACGTACCATTTCCCCTTTGATAAATCAGTAATTGACCATGGGCATAGCTGTGCTACAAATTGGTTTAAAGTATTTTAGTAGCATATAGACTGAAGTGGGTCATGTAACAAGCACAGACCCACAAGAACTGACAATTCAACCGTGAGTCTTTGGTCTGAGCACTAGTGTATTGTAGTTTCTTTTCAGTATTCATGTCATCCTTGTGCTCAAATCAGTGAACTAAGAGTGTAATGTCCCCTTAAGCACATTGTCATAGAAGAAACCTGCTGCTGGCTTGCATTAGGATGCCTGCTAGCAAACTCCATACACATTGGCCTGGCTTGCACCCTGGAGAGGTCGCTTTGGTGCTGCTAATGCAGCAAAAACAATGTGGAAGGCAGAAGTTATTAGTTATAAGCTCAATTTGATTGGCATATGGTATGAATGCTATCACTGGCCTTTGTTGATGGGAGATAGCTGACCAGTGAGACACAATGATATCACCCACTTTAATCCGGGCAGCCCCCCCCCCAGTCAATAAAGTGCTGACCTACCACTGTTCACCTGCTTCAATGAGTGCTTAGAGTTCAGAATACCACTCAACAAGTGGACCAAACTACTGCATCAGGCAAAAAAAGGAAAGAAACAAACCCTCTTGTGCCTAGACAGCTGGAATGCCAGGACTACCTGTCCTGGCTTGTCCACCAATCTGCTTCAGGTCAACGACTCATGGAAGATAGCCATCATTGACCATGAGCTGAAAAAGCTCAACATTGACATTGCTGCTCTACGGGAGAGCAGACTCGCTTCAAATGACAGCTTCTGAGAACTACACCTTTTTCTGGCAAGAAAGGCATCCAGAAAAAAAACGCATAGGTTTTGCAGGTAGAACCACCAACTGAGGGTTCAGAACACTTGCTCACCTCCAGTTAACATCTTGAGTGTTTGCTCTCCCACTATCTCTACAGCCACAGCAGGCACTGTAACTCTCCAGTGGTTTGACTTCACCCCCCCGAAGGCACACTCTTCCACTTCTCCCAAGACAGATGGATGCCAACAGCTAGGGGGCTACATAAAACCCTAAAGCAGTTGTGTTCCCAGCATCTATACCTAGAGCCTGAATTCTGTGAGCAAGTGTCAACGGACAACATGACCCTTTTCCCGTGGTGGCTGGTGCCCAGTAAGATTGGTAGGGTGGAAAGCAGAGAGATCAACAGTAGGTTGATGCAGAACCAATGACAGGCAGAGCCAACTAATTCTATTTTATCCCCATTCTCATATCTGCTGAGTTCTATAAGGGGCGTTGTTGATACTAAGGAGGTGGAAGTTTATAGACTTTATTGCCCAAAACAGGAAATTTTCCTAAATTCCTTACAGACTTCCTGGCTCTTATCTGAATTGGGTTACTAAGCTAAGTGAAATCAAAGGTCTGGCCCAATATAGCTCTGGTTATATTTTAAAGGAGGAAGGAATCATGTCTAGTCTGAAACTAGTTTCACAATTACAGCTGTAGCAACTCCCACCCACCAAGGGCCAAATACGCGACATGAACTTCAGAAAAGTTTATTAAACACTGAATTAGCAGCACCCATATTGTCTCCTTAATTCAAACCCCTTGAGACAGAAACACACACACACAAACTCAACAAAATGTGTTCCATGGGAACAGTCTCTTGAAATTTCCATTACCTTCTGTTTGTAAAGGAGCCAAAATATACATCTGTTCTCCAGATACTTTCACTTTTCATTTATAGTACAACTTCACTCCCCAAAAAGGAGAGGTTAATGGAATTGAAGGGTGATGGAATGATGTGCAAGGAGGGCAGTGACACAGGAATTAAAGCCATAAGGGACACATGAACCAAATTTCCTGAGTCCTGAGATATGTCTGATCTTCCCCTCTCTTCTGTCTTGATGAAAAGAAGCTCAGCAAAATAATAATAATAATAATAATAATAATAATAATAATAATAATAATAATAATAATACGACACACTGCTTTTTCACCATTTACTCTTCAGTATATTCAAGAGTGGACTTTTGGCCTCGCTGAATTTTCTCCCCCTGGCGCAAAACCCTTTTGCTTCTCCCTCCCCATAGAGAATCTGAGATAGTACAAGAGCCACCAAAACCAAATAAAATGGGTTGAGCCAATTTGCGCAAAATACCAATATAGGTGGTTGGATATGTAGTACCAAAACAGCTGGAGGGCCAAGTCTGCCCATGCCTGCTAGTGTTCCTCTCTGATTTTTGCAACTTAAAAAAAATAAGCAAGCAAACAGCTTCTCTCCCATTGCAAACAATTCAACACACACACCATAATATATAAGCTTCTTATTCAAGAAAGGTAATTCCTTAGGTGGTTTACAAAAAAAATGGTGTAAAATATTTCTCAAAAAATACAAATACAATTAACAAAATGTAAAAACAAGTATACATAATAAAATGATTAAAAATACAGATAAAATCAACAGAATTTTATAATAAATGTGTCTGGGTAGGTTTGCCAAAAGATAAAATGGTTTTAGCAGGTACCTAAAGTTGTCCAAGGAGGGCACCTGGCTGAAAAACCATGAGATAGCTTGCTACCTTTCTCACTGGCTTAGAGGTGTGCTAAACTGCTTCCTAGTGCTCCCTGTAAGCACAACCGTTTTAGGCATCAGTGGAAGTCGGAGGATCCAGTGAAGGTCAAGAGAGAGCATCCAACAACATATCTTCCTCTCCATTATTAGGCCTCTGTCTGAAGGGGTAGATCCGTTCTATCCCATGGCACCTGGAAATGCATGTCCTCCCAGGGGTCATGTGTTTCTACCCTTAGTTACTTAGGACTGAATCCCACATTCTCTATCCACTAGCACAATGAGTCTTGTGCTACCAGGCGGATGAGTTTTCATGCCGTGCAACAGAGAAATCCCGTGCAACAGTTGCGCTAGTGGAAACTTGTCGCAGAACAGACAGCACAATCTATTGTACGACAGTTACCAGCAACCTCCTTATGCTTTGACTTGCACAATAACATTCCACTGGTGCAAAAACGTTTTGCCAGTGGAACAAGTAAATGATTTTTAACTTACCGGTACCATAACATTGACTGCAACCCTGTACAAGTACTAAGTTAGCGGGAGTTGCACTGGTGCTTAAGCTAAATAAAGATCAAAGATGAAACTCGGGCCCAAACTAAACATGAGGTTAATTGCTTGAATGTATTTAACCACATGCACATTTTTGTTACGTAAATAGCAGGGGGGGTGGGGAAGCCTGAGTGCAGCCTTCGGATGAGAGGGAGGATCTTAACTCTTTCTCTCCCTGCTACAGTCTCATCAAAAATAGCCTCTCCAAAGCTGTTGTTTGCATTCCAAGGGAAGCCTCCCTTGGTGCCAGCCTAGTATTCTTTGCACCTTTCTGGTGAAACTTTTTGTGCTGATTGGAAGGCATTTGTCAATACAAGTGTCTGAAGCTTTCACAACTTGCCATGCAATCTCTGTAGGAAGCTGATAGTTTTAGAAAGAGTACATTGCTGAGCAAACGGACATCACAGTTCAACAAATAGATGGTAAATTGTACATTTGCGATTTTGCAAGATGTCTGTTCCATTTGAGGGAGACTGAATTCATTCTTAATAGGAGTCAAAATAAATGTGCTCTTTTTAAAGTATTTAAACATGGAAGTATGTACACACGTGTACACACACACACACACACACACACACACACACACACACACACACTGCTTCTTTCTATGAGAAGGTGTCCCTCTTCAGACCTGGGAAAGAGCAGTCATTCTGTGATAGAGCATCAGCCTAAGGTCCCAGGTTCAATCCCTGACATCTCCAGATAGCTAAGGGTTGGACTCAAACATGATTATTATTAATGATGATGGTGATGATTTTTAAAATGCAGCTTCTAATTTATGCTTTTGCACACTCTCTTTCTCATCCATTCTGACTGCATTTTGCCCCTTTCATTTCATGCCTGTGCCTCATTTAATGGAGACAGGACTTCAGCTGCAAGATTCTATAGAGGCATTTTGCCAAAATGACATGAGATTTATTAGTTCTATAAGGTGCTTCAACTTAAATAGGCAAATCAGTGGTAGCTTTTTTTAAAAAAAAACACACTCGCATGCTCTGCATCAGACTGACTCTAAATAAACTCTAATTGACATCAATACATCTGTTGCTTATCATTTTGTTTCCACAGAGAAGCTACACTTCTATCAGCTGGTAGTAACACCCACCAGATCAAAATTTCCAAATAAGCTACACACTGGAGAATAGGGGAGTCCACTAAGTGGAGCTGAAGATAAAGTTGTGTGTCTATGCTAGTATCTGGGATCTGATGCACCCCCTTAAGAAGTATGGAATACTAAGGAGTGCTAGAGCTTAAATTATAGGTGTGGTACCAGGCCGGATAATAATTATGTTCACAAGAGACTCATTGTTCTCAGAGTTTTGCAGAGCTACAGATCAAGGCTGACTCATGATGACTAGCTTAGGACTTCTTGGTTTCCGTGACAACCATCTGTCTATCCCATAAAATAACTGGCCTGACAGATAAAGCAGAACCCAATTTAGATCTGACAGCGGCCTGGACATGAGGTTCACTTGTATGTGAGAGACACTATTCTTAGGCTCACATCATTCCCTTCTAAAGACACAAGCTCCTGATCTCCTATGTCCCTATCTGTGTAATAGATGCTAGTGGAGGCAGCTGGATTGTAAGCATTTATGGGGAAACGATAGGGATGGGCTGAGCTGCTCATTTCATTCTGTTTTGTTCACACTGATACTGAGTCACAGGTCTTCTCGGTCCCATTGTATACATTTTTGCAAAAAATTTAATACAGTCACCAGTAGAATGTGAAACTTGAATGATTTTTTAAAAATGTAAACTGTAAGAGTGATATCTATCTAACTGCTTCCACTAATGCAAGGATTTAGTGACGCCCGCCCTGTGGAACACCCTCCCATCAGATGTCAAAGAGAAAAACAACTACCAGATTTTTAGAAGACATCTGAAGGCAGCCCTGTTTATGGAGTTTTTAATGTTTAATAGATTATTGTATTTTACTTTTCTGTTGGAGTGGGGAAACCCAGCCAGATGGGTGGGGTATAAATTGTTATTTATTTATTTATTTATTTATTTATTTATTTATTTATTTATTTATTTCTCAGCAACGAAACTCTCCCTCTCCTCTTCTCTTCTCTTCTCCTCACCTGCTCCATTCCCTAAATATGTTCTGGGTTTTCCACCACCATCTTGGATCTCTATATGGGGAGGGTGTAGAAGGCACGCAGTTGGAGGAGAGGGATGGGAAGTTCCATTGTGTAGCCAAAAGACCATGTGCTAGTGGAAGCACTTCTTTGGATACCAACCTGTGCTTTCGTGCACCCTTTTTCTGCATCAAAAATCCACTGCAAAATCCTGGGAAGCATTTATTGAGACTGGGAGATGCATTACAACCCATAAACAAATCCAGGATCATTGGTTCACATCAACTGTGGGAAAAAAATGGACCAAACATATTCCTGCCCCATCCTTAGGACATGCAAAGTAATAACTAAAACAACGATATCGCAGTATAGAGTGCTTTTGTTCAGGATTCCAGGCACTCTGTTCAAGTCTACCTCGCTCTCAGTTATTATTATTATTATTTATTATTATTTTATTATTTATACCCTGCCCATCTGGCTGGGTTTCCCCCACCACTCTGGGCGGCTTCCAACAAAGATTAAAATACATTAAAATTCCCCATTTTCCTCATCCCAGCAGTCTTCCATGGCCACTGAGAGTGCTCAACCGCCAGTAGACTGTTTGGGAGGGTTGCCCCATACACTCACCCACCTTCACACACATTATGGATTTCCATATATATCTTCCTGTGCATGGGTGCTGATTTTGGTTGTATAAATGGAACGAACATCTGCTTTGCAAGCAGAAGGTCCCAGGGTTCAGTCACCAACATCTCCAGGTACGGGGCTGGGCAGAGCTCAGCCTGGAAGCTTGGGAAGCTCAGCCGATACTACTGAGCTAGATGGACCAATAGTCTGACTCGATTGAAGGCACCTTTCTTCTAACCTCCCAGAAAATACTTAAAAGCATAGTTTAGTTGCTTTTTTTCTCCATTTCCAGAATTTGCTAATCAACAACCACCACTTTCATTTACCCATATGCATCATTGTCTTATAATCTTAATAAGCAAGAATATTATTATGATCAATATTTTGCTAGTTTGTAGTACACACACTAATGCTGTACCTTCTTACACACTCTCACACATACTTTTCATCAACCAAAGGTGAAAGTTGAGAACCAGCTTGACTTCCAAGACATCGCAAGCGTGGTAGCCATGGCCAAAACGTACGTCACGACGGAGACTTTCATTGATTCCAAATATGATATTCGAATCCAGAAAATTGGCAACAATTACAAAGCTTACATGTAAGTTTGCTGTCGAGTTTGGAACTGGTTGGGGTGGGGAGCAAAGCTGCTTTATTGGTTTGTTTATTTTTAAAGGTATTACTGTCCAAAATTGAATGCGCTTTTTTCTTCTCCTAAATGCTAATTGTGGAGAACAATGTGTCCTGAACAAAAATATTCTTCTGATCCCCATTCTAATGACACAAATCAGTTCTGATGCTGCTCAGCTGTGAGATCTGACAAGTGCAATGTCTGATTGTATGTCTGGGCAGGCTTTGTGACTGCTGCACTCCTCCTGAACTCAAAGCCCAGAAGACCATGTTTGCCAGCGGCACAAGCAGCATGAGCAGACATCGACAGCTAGTTAGGAGAAAGGAGACTCGTGCCCTTTAATAACTCTTGAGAAGTCACCGGGAGAAGCTGGTGGGTGGGCTTTTTAGAACCATTGACTTTATGGTGGCAGAGATAGCTGCATTTCCAGCAGGCTGGCATTACAATGGAAAGCAGGCTCAATGAAAGCCAGTGTTTCCCTTTTCTTTAGAGTTTCACATCGCCCCCTTTTCACAACCAGCTTTAAAGCCCACTGATGTCTGTGGGAAGCTTTCTCTCGGCTCTTCTGGCATGGAGCCTCCTGTGCCGTTTAAATTCTACACTACAGAGCACGAGGTTAATTATTCCGCAGGCTTTTCACAGACTTTTCTACTGTACAAAGCCTGACATACCCAGAAGAGAGTTCATAAGGCCAATATAAGACTACCCAGCCAGCATTTGGATGAAGATGTAACTAAGCAGAAGGATGCCAGTACACAGAGAGAACTTCCCAGCCTCCAGATGGAGTTACACATTGACTAGGGCGTCGGCAATGGCTTAAGAGCAAAGAGGAGCACAGGGCTGAGGAAGGGTTCCCTGCCAACATCCTCCCTCATTCCCACCCTCCTTTCTTTAATATGGAGAGGAAATCACAGTGTTTGGGGGAATTTATTGTCCGCATGTGGTTTGTTTGTTTTTCCCAGGAGGACATCGATCTCTGGAAACTGGAAAGCAAACACAGGTTCTGCCATGTTGGAACAGATCGCCATGACTGAGAGGTAATGAGCAGAAGGGGCTGCAGCCAAAATGCAATATTTGGGTCAATCTGATAGGCTTGAGCCTTGGGCTTCATTAACCATTATCCCAAATACAGTGTAGCACAGAGGTTCTGTTTGCATTTTGCATTCTTGACTGGGGTGAGCAACAATTGGCTCTCAGAAAAAATAGAACATCACACCTGTGCATGCCTTTCCACCTCAGACACCTACCTGTCTACTTCCCCAAGCTAAACACTATTTCGCCCAGATGGGGTGGGCACAAGAGGGGGGGGCTGTTCCCCATCCCTAACCTTAAAGCCAAAAGAGGCAGCTACAATAAGCTTAAGCTGCTCTTTCTCAGACTCAGGTCACATATTGATGAGACTCCTACACACAAAGCTTCCAGAGTTCAACCCACATGACGATAGTCATATGTGATCTTTGTAAATTGACACTGTATATTTCAATACGTCTCAGGGGAAGGGCTGCAGCTCAGTGACGTACAGGATGGGCTTTGCATGCGGAAGACCAGGTTCAGTCCCTATCATTTCCAAGCAGGGCTGGAGAGCCATGCAAAACCCCACAGGATGGCTGCCAGTCAGCGTAGGTCATGAATAGTGACCTCCCAATGTTGTTGGCCTCCAACTCCCATTGGGCCCAGCCAGCATGGCCAATGGACAGGAATGATGGGAGCTGTAGCCCACATTGGGTACCACTAGTGCAAAGAGCATTGAGCTACTGTCAATGGAATGATTTGATTTGATTTGATTTGATTTGGATTCAGGACCGATTCCTATGTACAGTACACATCCAGAGGAAGAAGCTGCAGTTTGCAATGAAGTGCTTCCTTGTTATCCGCACTCACTCCTGCATTAAGGCCTTGAATGAGACCAGCTAACAAATTTCATATCTGTACTTACACAGATTTTGAACCAAGAAATATTCACCACCCTGTCTCTCCAATCCCTCTTCCTCAGTCCTTGCATGAACAGTGCAAAGCCCTTTGCTCATCAGTTTCATGCTGTCCTCTCTGCTGCACCAGCCTTGCAGTGCCTTGTGTATTAGCATGGAGAACCTGCCTGATTCATGGGGTTAATCCTCAATGTCAACAGCCCATTCCTGGCATCCCTCTCCTCATACATACCCAGTGTGGGAAAGAATTAGCTCACCGGTATGAATATATTTATACTTCGCCACTTCCCTGCCAAGAAAGGTATTCAGATGATCACCTCTGGCCCCTTTCTTTCTGCCTTCTCAGAGGGCTTTGTTGCCTCATTATGCAATGGCAGCAGCATTGTGGGTAGGGTGGTACCATTCAGAAATGGTACTGAGATCTCCTTCTTTCCCTCTCTATCACACATGAGCCGCAATTGTCGGAGGTATGCCTCCTGCCTCAGCTAAGGCACCCAGATGCAAAAGAGGACTTCTGTATCTGAAGCCGCCTCTCCAAAAGGATATTGTAGAGCTAGGAAAGGTGCAGAAAAGGGCAACCTAAAATGATCAGGCAAATTGGTGAGGATGCACTATTAAAGTTGCAGAAGGTGTGGGAAAAGTGAAAAAGAGGGATATTTTTCTCCATCTCTTATAATATGAGAACCTAGGGCTAGCCAATAAAGAGCTGAATGTTGGAGATTCAGGACAAGCAAAAGTAAGAATGTACTCACACATTAGCATTGTTAAACAATTGAATTCACTGCCAGATAATGTGGCTTTAAAAAATAGAATTAGGCAACTTCATGGAAGAAAAGGTTGTCCACGGCTAATACCCGTGGTGCTATGTTCTGCATCCAGAACTAGAGGCATCATGCCTCAGAATGCAAGGCACTGGAGACCAAGAGCAAGAGACATTTGACCTCACATCCTGCTTGTGAGCTTCCAATAGGAATCTGTTTGGCTACCGTGGGAAACTGGATATTGGACTAGATAAGCCTTTGGTCTGATCCTGCAGGGCTGCTCTTGTGTTCCTAGCAATAATCTCACTGGCTCACTATGTGACCACAGACTTTCACAGTCCTGTGCACACAACACATTTGTTTTAACAACTATGGTGCTAACTGACCATGCCCTTCAAACAGAAGCACTATATTGAGAGAAGACATTTTGATTATCACAATAGATAAGAAACAAGTCTAGACAAATAAAACAGGCCAATTTCTCTTTGTGTTTGCCCAGGATTGCTTCCTGCTCTCTCACTAGGTTGCAGAGCCGTTGGCTATGGCCATAAAAGTGATGACTTTAATGCCTAGGAAATAAACTGCAGAATTAATCTATGGGGTCAACCATGCATTCCAAGCCTCATAAGATGTTTATATATTTGGCTGGAAGTTAAGAAAACTGATATCCCTGAAGAGGGGGCTATTTGTGTTTTTTTATTGCAGTTTCTACAAGCAACCTTATGTGGTTTTTGCAGATATCGACTCTGGGCAGATTCCGTTGCAGAGATGTTTGGAGGCCTTGACATCTGTGCAGTCAAAGCTGTTCACAGCAAGGATGGAAAAGATTATATAATTGAGGTGAGAGGTTGGATGAGTGGCATGTAAGCATCATTCAAAAAGGATGTGTAATGAAGTATATATTACATTATGTGACACACAGAGAGGCATGCATGTATGAAGAAACTCCTGTGCATGGCATGTGCCCCTCCTTCATTTATTCAACCATGCTCCATGTATTCAATGCACATTCATTTAATAGAAGCACAGAGTATATCTGACAATGGACTTATCCATACTTAACTTTTTCCCCTGCTCTTTCTAGTCACAGGTCAGCACTTTCCTGGTCTGTATCTGAGTGCCTCCCCCCCCACACACACACACACCCCGCTTTCCCCAAGAAAGCCCACTCTTTAATGCTGAATCAGAACAAATGGCTTGATCATAGACTCATAGGTATCTCAGATGACTTTGGGCTGTTCTCAGGCCATGTATCTTTGGGTGTGTAACTTGCAGATCTCTCAGAAATTAGCTGGCCTGAGATGCTATTAGCAGTGATAGCAAAATGAAACTTCCATGTTCAAAGGCATTCTGCCTTGGGGAAAGCCACATGCTGGGGAGAAACAACAGGGAATGTCCCTCCCCACTTGAGATTCCTCTCCAGGTGTTTGAGAAGCACAACACTCAATTATCAAGGAATCATATATCAGGAAGGAATCTTTGAGGTCCAACCCCTCTGCTCAGTGCAGGTTCTCCAATGCAGGATACAACTACAGTATCCCAATAGCCATCAATCCTGTTAAATACCTCCAGCAAAGGAAAGCTCACCATGGCTGTCTGTAGCACTGTAAAACAAGCTGTAGGAAATTTCTTCTAAGGTTTATGCAAAATCTGCTTCCTTGAAATTTCCATCCAATTGTTCTAGCCCTGCCCTCTGGAGCAATAATATGTTGGGTCTTCTGCAGGACACATATTTGAACCTTAGAGGGACCTTGCCATGGCCCATTCAGGTAGTGCTTAGATTTTTATGTTCTCAAGACCATGCAAGCCTCTTAGGAACGTGAATCAAGTTGAGATGTCGATCAGTTAGGAGTGGGGAATGCTATGAATGGAAATACTAAATGAAAAAGCTCTGTGTTGGCCTGAAGAAAGCATAATATTTTCACCAAGCACCTCTAAAATAATGTTTCCAGATATGTCAAATTCATCTGTCCACATCATCATTGTCCCTCGCCTGCCCTGGAGTGATCAGAAAGCTGAGAGTGGGGGGGGGGGGAGAACAGAGAACCCCATCCCTTTTCTCCCACCGTCTCCTCCACTTCTGCATTAAGACAAGGCCAAACTTGTTGCCATTTTCAACTGAACAAGGATGCTGGCAGGAAGGAAGGAAAGAGCTGATTAATCACATCAAAGGAGTGGTGGGTAGAATGGCAGAAAGGATAAACACAGAGCAGTAGCACAACTCTCACAGGAGGCTGGCTGAGTCCAAAGAGCAGCAAGACAGGCGGCATTACTGATTGCCACCTGGCCAAATAAATTACTCTGGCCTGCCCCTGTGTGTTTAACATCAACAGATAGGTAGAAATCAGCAGGCCCATCTTTCCACTTCATTGTGCAGTACCAGGTGCCTGTAAAACAGAGATGGCCAGCCTGTGGCCCTCCAGATGTCAGACTATAGCTCCCATTAGCCCTGGACATTGGCAGGGACTGATGGGAATTGTAGTGCAGCCACATTTGGAGGACCACAGGCTCCCCAAACTTGCTGTAAAAGATAGCAGCACATGATTCACAAAAGGAGCAAAATGTAGGTGTCAAAACATTTATGGTATGTCTTTGCTACCTGCATTGGCTAAAAATGAAATGATTATTAAAGGCTCTTCAGAGGGGTTTGTTGGGGGGGGGCATTAACAGGTGCCTTTGCCCCTATGTGTTAATTTTGCTCCCCTGTTGTCCTGCTGAAATGAAACCTCTGAACTCTTGAACTGGAGGTGCAACTTATTTGAGATGGTAACTAAAATGAAAGAGGAACTCCCCAAGGAGTCTGTGGGTGGCATGAATAATGAACTGCTGTGTCCCAGGAACACACACCAGCTGGGACAAACTATGGCTGGAAAAGCTAGCTTTTTGAAGTGAGGTCTGCCGTGCCAAGGGGGTCCTTGCTTGTGGGAGTTGGGTCGGTCAGGCCACTGGAGAAAGGGGTGGGCATTCGAAAAAGAGAGATTGTTTTTTGTATATATTGTTGAAATTTCTCAAAGCTGAAATTGGAGACCTGCTCAGTGGGGGGGGGGGAGAGATCATCAAGGCGACTGTGCGGAAGAATGAGCAAGTGTCCTTGGTTACCATGTGAGGATGCTGGAACGGAGACACTGTGTCTGCCCTGCTGTAAACTCCACCAACGCAGGAAGATGAGCAAAGCCGGCTGAATGCTACATCCAGGGCCACTGACACATCCAGAGAGCTGTACGTGGGAGAGCACTCTCCCACCCACTGAGTTTGGGGAAGCTGATGAGAACCACATGAGCCCCGTGGCGATGGCACATTCTTGCGCTGCGCAAGTATCCTGTAGGAATTGGTGGCAGGTCAAAGGCTGTGTGAGACAAGTGTGCTGCCAGGAGAAGAAAATATGTTTGCTTTAGGTTTCTCTGATGTCCCTCATTTTCTTGCAAATCATCCGAGATCAGCTACTGGCACGGTTGCTGCTGGGACAATTTCAAGGGTGGCCTCAAAAAGCTGTCCCACTACTGCCCTGGTACAAAATTCAGTATGAATTGGGATAGGGGACAACGTAGTTCCAGAATTCTTCTTTTCATATTTTTGTAATGGTGATGTTTTCCCCAATTGATACATGGTATAATAATATCATAATCATTGTCTTAAAACAATCGAAGGGAGAAGAAAGTAAAAGAGGAGGCAGAGGGATTCTGCCTCCAGGTAGGACTGGGTCTAAAGCAGGCATCCCCAAACTTCGGCCCTCCAGATGTTTTGGACTACAATTCTCATCTTCCCCGACCACTGGTCCTGTTAGCTAGGGATCATGGGAGTTGTAGGCCAAAACATCTGGAGGGCCGAAGTTTGGGGATGCCTGGTCTAAAGCCTTAGGGAACCACTACCAGTCAGAGTCAACCATGCTGAGCTTGGAGTTAGTCTAAGGCTGCTCCTAACTGAGATTCAAAGCACAGGAAAAAGCTGGGGCACTTTTTTCTGATCAGTTGGCAACCCAATAGCCAGCAGAATTGCCCATCTTGCCACTGTTTGGACTTCACTTCGCTGGCCTCCCAAGAGCTTTGTATGTGGAAACCCACTTACCATTTTGCCATTGCATGAACCCACCATCCCTCTGATGTGATGGAATTGACGCTTTCTTTTCTTCCTTCCGGTCAGAAAAGAACAAGTTTAGCCTTCGTGTCTCACCACAGCACACAGATGTCGAGGAGATGGCATGGGAAAGGGGTATGGGTTCCCCCCCCCATCCAGACTAGTCCTTTGCCCATCTCCCTCCCTCTCCCTCCGAGATACCTTATCAGGAGAGAGCAGCTGTAGCAGCAGGAGACAGCTGCTGACCTTGCACAGTGGTGAAGGCCGGAGCCACATGGGACGCCTGCCTCTGTTTTCTCTCAGCCGTTAAATGGAAGTCTTATTTTCAGGGAAAGAGGAAAAATGTTTCTGCTTTGTATACACCAGCTTTGTGTCTAGCTTCACGTGTTTATCTCAGCACTGTAAGGTCAGATTTTATTTAATATCTGGCAACAAAGAAAACTCTTGTGCTGATGCGGCAGAAATAACCAAAGTAGCCTCCATTCTCATTAGGGACCTGTAGCTTCCTTTGCTTCAGGGGTGGGGAGCCTGTAGCCCTCCAGACATTGCTGGACTACAAATCCCATCATCCCTTACCATTAGTCATGCTGGCTAGGGAGGCTGATGGGAGCTGGAGTGCAACAGCTGCAGGTTGCCCATTCCTGCTTTACATTAGTACCGCTCTTAGAGTTCAGTAGCAAAATAGCCCCACCTTTGGTGGGTGTTTCAAATACGCAGCAATGGCACAGTAAATCAGTGTGCCCTACTTTACAGAGGACAGTCCTCTGTCTGAAGGGCTGTCCAGTCCACGTTTGGTTTAAAGAGAAAGAAACTTTAGACAAAAGACCTTGAAGTTGCCCATTGGCAGCTGACACCTAGACCAAGCAGGCAGGCAGGCAGGCAGGCATAAACACCACCTGGTCATAATCTGGTACCCTGCTATAGTGACATGCATTGAATTTCTATTTAAAGTATACGTGTTTCTAAATGTGCTGGGAATCACAAGTGGGGAGAGCGCTGATGCTGCCTACTCAGTTCTGTGGACTAGAGGGCTCCTGCTTGGGGTGCCAGGCAAGTCCTTTTCTAGGATACTCCATTCCATTCCACCAACACCCCATTTTCCTCCCCCCACCCACCCACTTCTCAATGAACACTCCGTATTTCATGGCCACTGAGCAAACTATTGGGCTGTTTTTGAAGCACCCCTTCCTTTATTTTATTCTAATTTTTATACTTCTGCAAACCTTGGAGTCCCCCACCCCCCACCCCCCACTACTGATAACTTCCCTTTTGCGTGTGGATGTTGCCATTTTGACTGTGCAAGGATCTACACTCAGAGAATAAATTTGCTATTAGTACAATTAGGGTTGCCATATTTCAAAAAGTAAAAATGCAATTTTTTGATTGACAAAGCGGCACATTTCAGAAATCACCACCACCACCGGGCATTGATTCCGCCTTTGAAATCCCAGTATGGCCGCCCTAAATAAGTTAAACAACAATTATTATGTTACTTTGAGTACATAGTTTGCAGGGTACAATAGCCCCATCTAGTGATCACAAATGTGTCATTAGATGTAAATAGGGCTTCTATCTTCACATGGAATCAGAAGCTGCCAGGTTAGATAACAGGTGGGCAGAGGGGTTGCCCAAGAGAATTGCCTGTGGCTCAGGTAAGCTAATTCAGGTTGATTCACAGGGCTCCAATGGCCCCCCTCCCTTTTTCAGACAGGCTGAAAAGCCTAACACTATGCTGAGTGAATGCTTACCTTAAGCATTACCAATTTGCAATCATTGGTCATGCATCTTATCTGTCCACATTTTCCCAACTCTTGGGATCTGCATTTGCCCCATTAGCTAAAGGTGTCTATAGGGGTTTGAAGGTGAGGATCTGGCTGCCACTGATATAAAAGGACTCACATCATCTCTTCCTGTAGGTGATGGACAGCTCAATGCCTCTGATTGGGGAGCATGTGGAGGAAGACAGACAACTAATTGTGGACCTGGTTATCTCCAGAATGGCGCAGGCCTGCCTGAGTGTGGGGTCGTCCCCTTCACCTCTTCGGCCTTGGGTAAGATCACAGTCTGCCCCCAAAGCCTGCATTTTCTCACAGTCCTAACAAGAGCTCAAGTGACCAAAAAACATTTCTAAATGCAGATTTTTTTCCCCCCAATGACATCAGAAAACAAAATGATGCTCTATAACTTAGTGGTTAGTGATACTGATATATAAATCCTGCATGTAGTTCTGCATGTAGGCTGCAGTTTGAAGGAGAAGACTAGAGAGGAGTGGCTTCTCTTAAGCCTAGGGCTGAGCACCTCAGCTGTCCAACACAGTCCTCTCATCAGTCCTGCTCTGATCTTTTCCTGGTGCCTTTTTGCCTGGCTGAAATGTAGCCTTGAATAGCAACCATGTTTTTTGATTCTGTCACAGTGGCCGGAGTGGACTACTTCAGAGTAACGACGCTACGCAGCTCTGCATTTTATTCTTTTATTGGTGCTGCGTATTTACAGTGCTTAAGTCATTGCTATTTACACGGAGTGATGTGGTCAGTCGGTTTCAGAACCTCCTAATGGCTTTTGGCGCGTCTTTCTCCAACACAAAAGCTTTGGCAGACCCATCCTCTTTCCCCTCCTCTTTCTGCGTAATTCCGGAGTTGGGGGGATGGGTCTCCCGCCCTTATTCGCCCCTTCCTGTCCCACCTGGGACCCTGGCTCCTCTACCTTGCCTGAGCCTCGGACACGACTTCCTGCTTCCCCACTGGAATCGGAACTCTCTCTGCTTCCCCCTGTGCTCGGGGATTGGCTTGAACTCAGGAGGGGAGGGACTTCGCGATATCCCCTGTCCCTCACATCCACCCCCCTCCCAAGCTCTCCTTCACCCCTCCCCAGGTCCCCCCCAGGTGTCGGTGACGACTGGAAGCCTAAGAACTCAGTGCTTTCCGAGCCCGTTGGTGTGAACACCTCCCCCCAGTCCTGCAAGCCCCCCCCTTCCGCCTGGGAGGACGGGAATCCCAAAAAGTCTGTGGCGTCAGAGCTGGTGGGGGTAAAAATGTTCTGCCAATCTGCTCCTTCCTCTGACTGGGTGGATCTCGGTGACACCCATACCTCATCCTCTGGTTCCTCAAACTCCGCTTCCCAGCGCCATGGTGAACTGCTCTCCCGTGCTTCCTCCCCCTCCCCCTCCCTTTCCATGTGCCAGGGCTTGGGTCTATGGGGAAAGAGGGCGTGAAATTCTTCTACCAGGAATTCCTCCTGTATCTGAGTGGCTGGAACCCATTCATTCTGGGACGGTGGAGCATCCTCCCATGCCATGAGGTACTCCAGTCCCCCCACCCCCACCTTGAATCCAGGATGGCTGTGGCCTCATTGAGTTGCTCCCTGCCTTCCCTCTCCCCCCCTCCCTCAGGGGTTTGTTCGCTGTCTCGGAGCCTGCTGCTTTCCCTGTACGGCGACAGCAGCGATCTATGAAACACTGGGTGCACCCTCATGTCCTCTGGCAGTGCCAGCCTGTATGCCACCGGGTTGACCTGTTGCGTGACCGTGAAGGGGCCCAACCTTCTGGGCGCCAGCTTTTTGCATCGCCCTCTGATGGGAAGGCCCTCCGAGGACAACCAAACTTTGTCCCCCACCCTAATGACCTCCCCCGGTCGCCTGTGGCGATCTGCCCCCCTCTTGTACGCTTCCTTGGCTCTCTCCAAGTGTTCTCTGAGCTGCTGGTGCACCGTCTCCAGTTCCTCTGCCCAATCCTCAGCCTGTGGGCCCTCCTCCTCCTCCTCCCCCTCCCTCTCAGGGAAAGATCTGAGGTCACGCCCGTAATTGGCCTTAAAGGGCGACACCCCTGTGGAGACGTGCACCGCATTGTTGTAGGCAAATTCTGCCAGTGGCAGGCGATCCACCCAGTCCGTTTGCCTCTGGCTGACGTAACATCTCAGGTACTGCTGCAGAATGGCGTTGACCCTCTCCGCCTGTCCATTGGTCTGCGGGTGTTTAGCCGTCGACAAGCTGACCTCCACCTGCAGGAGGTTCATGAGCCGCCGCCAGAACCTGGAAACAAATTGGCGGCCACGATCCGAAATAACCCTTAAGGGTAATCCATGCAGTCTGAATACGTGATCCACAAACAGTTTGGCTGTCTCTTCTGCAGAGACCGCCCTGGCACACGGTATAAAATGGCACATTTTGGACATGAGGTCCACCACCACCAACACTGCGGTCTTGCCCCTGGAAGAAGGCAGATCTGTGATGAAGTCCATGGACACCACTTCCCACGGCCTGTGTGGCGTGGCTAAGGGCTCCAGCAATCCCGGTGGCGCTGCTCTGACCACCTTTGCCCGCTGGCAGGTGTCACAGCCCCTTACATAGTCTCGAACATCTTCCCGCACCCCTGGCCACCAGAAGTGTCTCATGACTAGGTGAGTGGTTTTGTCCCTCCCAAAGTGACCCGCCGTTGGGTTGTCGTGCATCTGCTTGAGGACCGTACGTCTAAGCTGGGTGGTGGGCAGGTACAGTGCACCCTTGTAGAAAAGCAGCCCCCTGCGTTCTGCAAAGTCTTTTGCCTGCTCCCCCCCCCTCTCAGTTCTCTGAAGATGCGGTTGGCAAATTCATCCGCTGCCGTCAGTGCTGTGAGTTCTGCCTCGCTCACCACTGCTGCTCCGCAGGACCATGCTGACGGGGGGGAAATGTGCCTGGGTGCCGGTGGCGCCTCCTCCTCCATGTACTCTGGCTTGCGGGAGAGGGCATCCGCCCTGACATTCTGCTCTCCCGGGATGTAGTGTATGGAGAAGTTGAAGTTCGAGAAGAACTCTGCCCACCGTATCTGCCGCTGGTTGAGCACCCTGGCAGTTCTCCAGAACTCCAGGTTCTTGTGGTCTGTGCACACCTGGATGGGGTGCTTGGCGCCCACCAGGAAGTGTCTCCAGTGCTGGAACGCAGCGTGGATCGCAAGAAGTTCCCGATCAAACACTGTGTAGTTTCGCTCTGGCTGGGTCAACTTCCTGGAGAAGAAGGCACAGGGTCTCCACTCTCTGTTGGCGTCCAGTTGCAACAAAATGGCGCCCACAGCTTTATCAGAAGCATCTGTCTCCACGCGTAGGGGCGCGTCCTGAACCACGTGGAACAGGTTCTGGTCTGAGGCGAACACCCTCTTGAGGCTTTCGAACGCTGCTTGCGCCTCTGGTGTCCACCTGAACTTCTGCTTGCCTCTCAGGCAGTCAGTGATGGGAGCCGTAACGCGAGAGAAGTTCTTGATGAACTTCCTGTAGAAGTTGGCGAAGCCTAGTAGGCGTTGGGCATCTTTGCGCGTCCTGGGGCTGTGCCAGTCCAGGATGGCCTGCACCTTGTCCTTGTCCATCGCCAGCCCCTTGTCTGACAGCTTGTAGCCCAGGAAGTCCACCTCCTTGGTGTGAAACTTGCACTTCTCCAGCTTCACATACAGGTGGTTCTCCTTCAGGCGCTGCAACACCTCCCTGACATCTTTCACATGCTGCACTGGGTCATTGGAGTAAATAAGGATGTCATCCAGGAAGACCAAGCATTTCCTGAAGAGGAGGGACCCCAGGACGTGGTGCATGAAGGCCTGGAAGCATGCTGAGCCCCCTTGCAACCCGAAGGGCATCACCAGATATTCAAAAGAGCCCAGAGGCGTGAACATCGTGGTTTTCCATTCATCGCCTTCCCGGATCCTGATCAAGTTGTACGCCCCCCTCAGGTCTAGCTTGGTGAAAATCTTGCCCCTGCGTGCCGCTGTCAGGAGATCATCCACTCTGGGCATGGGGAAAGCCACTGGCTCTGTCACTGAATTCAGCCGTCTAAAATCCACCACCAGACGGCGCTGTTGCGTGTCTTTCTTGTCCACCCAGAAGACCGGGCTGCCCCCTGCTGCCTTGCTTTCTCTGATGAACCCCCGCTTGAGGTTCTTGTCGATGAAAGCGCGCAGATCCTCCAGTTCCTGGTCTGACATGGCGTACAGCTTGGCTGGGGGTATAGTTGCCCCTGGCACCAGGTTGATCTGGCAGTCAAAAGGCCTGTGTGGGGGTAGGTGGTCGGACTCCGCTTCGCTGAAGACCTCCTGCAGGTCCCAGTACGGCTTGGGTATCGCCTCACCCCCTTTGATGTGCATGGTGGCCACCGTGGCTATCGGAGGCCCCTCCCCTGGTTGGTGCTGCATGCAATGTTCCAGGCAAAAGTCCGATCCAAAAGTGATGCATCTCTGGTGCCAACTGATGGAGGGGTCGTGGCGCGCCAGCCAGCTCATGCCCAAGACGATGGGGGGGTCTGAGATGGTGGTGACGTTGAATGCCAGTGTCTCTGAGTGCCTTCCCACCGTCATTCTCATGGGGGGGGTTGATGGGTGATGGCCCCTCCCAGCAGCTCTCTGCCGTCAATGGTTGCCACGTGCAGGGGAAAATCCAGCTGCAGAAGCTGGATCTGGTGCTCTTCTGCAAAGTTTCTCGAGAAGAAGTTCGCTGAAGCACCACTGTCAATTAGGGCGAGGACCGTCAGGGGATAGCCATTTGGGAGCGTGAGCGTCACTTCTAGAACCACTCCTGCTCTGGGAGGGGTGGGCTGGCTCTGCTCCTCTCTGTGCGGGTGGGTGGGCTGGGGCTGTTGTCTGCTGACTGTGCCTGGCTGCTGCCCCTTGTCTCCTGCAGCCAGGCTTTCCCGTTTCCCTGCTGTGGTGCTGCGTCAGTGGGGGAGGGCACAACCGTTCCCGCCTTTCCTTGCCACTCCCTGCGATGTGGGCAGTCTCTGACGAGATGCTGGGGGGAGTTGCAGAGAAAGCAATTCCCACCCCTTCCCTCCTTGCGTCTTGGCGCCGCTGGGGTTTGAAAAGCCCGCGCGCGCGCGCGCTATCAATCTGCATGGGTTCCTGGTCCTGACTGGCCCCAGGCGTGGCTTGAAAGGGTTGTTGGGGGAGTGGCTTCTCCTGCGACCGTGGGAACCAAGCCCGCTTTGCGCGCGTTGCTTGCTTGTCGCTCCACCGGGATTCCTGTCTCACCCCCACCGCCAGAGCCGCTTTGCTCAGCTGATCCATATTACTGGGCTTTGGACCTCTCGAGAGCTCATCCTTCACCTCCTCATGCAACCCCAAGTAGAACGCCGCTTGCATTGGGGGTGACTCGAGTTCCCACCCCAATCTGTGCACCAGCATGGTGAATTTCGCCCAATACGCGCGAACTGTCATATTTCCTTGGCGTAAATTATGAAGTTCCTCCTTAGTCTGGTCCATATGACTATCGGACGAATACATCGTTTTCAAACCTTCTAGAAATAGTTTGACATTCTTCATGCAGGGATTCTTTGTTGCAATTAACGGTCTTAGCCACTCCCTGGCTGCCCCGGTAAGGTGCTCCACAATAAACGCTACCCTGTGCTCATCATCAGGGAACTCATCGTGGTGCAGCTCAAGAGCATACACAATCTCAGTCTCAAAGCCCTGATATTCCTTCGGGTCTCCATTGAACTTGCTTACTAGCATCCCGGCTCTCCTTCCTGGCAGCACTTGGACTTGGGGTGCCCCTCCCGCCTTGTTTTTCTCTGCATCCAGCTTGTTTTGGAGGTCTACCGCCACCGCCCTTAATTCCTGCTCTCTTTCCTGTAGCGCTCTCACCTGTTCCGCAAGTTGTAGCCGGTCGTCCTGGACCTTCTTAGTCTCTTCTTTAGCTGCCTTCAATTCCCCCTGCGCCTGCAGCGACAGCTGCTGCAGTTCTTGCTGGGCTTGCTCCGCGATCTGCCGCCATCTCTCCGCCTCTGACACGCTCATCCCGGCAACTCCAAAGTAGCCCAAAAAGGATTAGGAGGTTGCTGTCACAGTGGCCGGAGTGGACTACTTCAGAGTAACGACGCTACGCAGCTCTGCATTTTATTCTTTTATTGGTGCTGCGTATCTACAGTGCTTAAGTCATTGCTATTTACACGGAGTGATGTGGTCAGTCGGTTTCAGAACCTCCTAATGGCTTTTGGCGCGTCTTTCTCCAACACAAAAGCTTTGGCAGACCCATCCTCTTTCCCCTCCTCTTTCTGCGTAATTCCGGAGTTGGGGGGATGGGTCTCCCGCCCTTATTCGCCCCTTCCTGTCCCACCTGGGACCCTGGCTCCTCTACCTTGCCTGAGCCTCGGACACGACTTCCTGCTTCCCCACTGGAATCGGAACTCTCTCTGCTTCCCCCTGTGCTCGGGGATTGGCTTGAACTCAGGAGGGGAGGGACTTCGCGATATCCCCTGTCCCTCACAGATTCTCTGGATGAAAGATTGAGAGATGCATGAAGGAGGGAGGGCTAGAAACCTCTGACTTGGATGTGCTTAGAATGTCGCCAACTGTTCAGAGGTAAAGGTCACAACCAATGCTCAACCCACTTTTGTCTTTGGCCCTGCCACCCTAGAAAGTTACATGAGGGCACATGAGCCCAAGCACTGAAGAAAGCTCCCTACTCCTGTATGAACTCTTTGTCCCCTAAAATTCCCTTCTGAACAGCTTTGAACCCCACTTCTACCTGCTAAGAAAAAGGTACAGCTACATATAGTTCTGCCTACAATGTATTCAAAGAATGTTGGACGTATGCTGTTTTTCCATTACTACATTTTGCAAAGAAGGGCCTCAGAGGATGATTGCAGGGTCTGGGTAGGTTCATATGGAGAGAAGTGATCCTTGAGCTATTGTGGTCCTGAGCCATTTAAGGCTTTATATGTTAAAACCAACAGTTTGAATTGGGCCTGGAAACTAATTGGCAGAAAGTGCACTTGGGTCAGGATTGGTGTAATATGTTCAAACCATCTTGCCCATGCGAGCAACCTGGATGCTGGATTCTGCACCAGCTGAAGCTTCTGAACAGTCTTCAGAGGCAGCCCTACACATTGCAGCAATCTAATTTAGAGGTGACTATAGCATAGACAACAGTGATTAGGCCTGTAATAGGGGTGCAACTGGGCCACCAGGGAAGCCTCAAATGACAGCAGGAGGACCCCCAAGCTCTGTACCTCCTTCTTCAGAGGGAGTGTAACCCCATCAAGAGCAGACAACCTCCCATCCATCCGATCTAGGGAACCACCCACTAACAGTGCCTTAGTCTTGTCAGGATTGAGCTCCATTTTCTTGGTTCTCATCCAGTCCACTACAGAGGCAAGGCAATGGTTCAGCACATCCACTGCCCCACCTGCAGATGTTAAGGAGAAGTTGAGCTGTACAGTGGTACCTCGGTTTATGAACACATTTGGTTCCGGAAGTCTGTTCATAAAATGAAGCGTTCATAAACTGAAGCGAACTTTCCCATTGAAAGTAATGGAAAGTGGATTAATCTGTTCCAGACGGTCCGCGGAGTACTTAAACTGAAGCGTTCATAAACTGAAGCGAACTTTCCCATTGAAAGTAATGGAAAGTGGATTAATCCGTTCCAGACGGGTCCGCGGAGTACTCAACCTGAAGCGTACTTAACCCGAAGCATGGGTGTAATTGGTTCCAGAAGTCTGTTCATAAACGGAAGCATTCATAAACTGAAGCGAACTTTCCCATTGAAAGTAATGGAAAGTTAATTAATCGTTCCAGATGGGTCCGCGGTGTTCGTAAACATAAACCGAGGTGTTCATAAACCGAGGCTCCACTGTATATCATTAGCATATTGCTGACAACGTACTCCAAACCTCTGGATAACCCCACTCAGCGGTTTCACGGAGATGTTAAACAGCATGGGGGATAAAATCAAATGCTGAGGAACTCCACATTGACGGCTCCACGGGGCCAAACAGCACACCCCAATCATCACTCTCTGGAAATGTTAATCCAAGTAGGACTGGAACCACTGCAAAGCAGTGCCTCCTACCCCTAACTTGGATAATATAAAAGGGAAATATGCCAAGAAAAGCGGTGGAAACAGCTGGAAATGATCCTTTCCTATTCATATCTCTATGCACAGTTGCTGAAGCACATAGAGTGGGGTGGGGGGCGTTACAGATGCACATGAATACACCCTACTTGACAGGTTCTGGGCACATACCCCAATTAAACAAAGAAAGCAGACTACCTGCACAACCTCTGCATTACAAACATCTGTGGTGATGGATGGTGCCTGCATCTAATTACCGCATTGGCCCGAATATAAGCCACACCCACAAATAAGCCACACCTTTCAAATTTGGCTGCTTGGGAGCCGCGGACGGGACGGGCACCGCTGCCCTGTGCTCCTGGGTTGCTCTCAGGGGGGAGAGCAGCACCGCTTTGACGGCGGCGTAAGGTCACAAATATAAGCCACACTTTTAACTTTTCACATACGGAATTTGGAAGAAAAAAAAGTGCAGCTTATATTCAAGCCAATACGGTACCTGGTTGCAGGGGATGTTCCTTCAAGCAGTTCAGATACACAGCACCATCACTTTTGAATGCCCTGATCCCACCTAAACAGGCATTTTTTGGCACTGTCAAAGCTGACATCACCTGATGTGACCAAGCCCAAGTTTCTGAATTAAGTCTAGAGAAACTTATTGTGGCATGCACCCCAATTTCCAAGCAGTGAAAGTATTTTAGGGATTTCTGCACCAATCCAGAGTTCAGCTTCCTTGGAATGATTGATGGTCATTGAGGAATGTAGTGTCTTTGGGGTATATGTTTTTATTTGCACACCTATACAAACTGATTTTTTTAAAACAATTTTTACCTCCAGCCTCAGTCAGCGAAATCACAGATGCAGACTCAGGCAGGACCTCAGCTTGGACCACTTTCCCAACCCCGACCACCTCCTCAAGGTACTAGTCATACTACACTTTACTTGCTTGTAAGTTCTGCAAGGGGATATAATGGAATCCTCCAGGTATGCAGAATAGAAGTAAGGAATTACAGGGCTATAAGTATAGAATCCTAGAACTGTAGAGTTAGAAGGGACCCTGGGGTCATCTAGCCAACCCCCCTGAAATGCAAGAATCACAGCTGGAAATCACAAACCAAGCACCAAATTTGATTTGGTGGGGGAGGGGAGGGGAGAGGATTTTTAAAACATCTTTATCCCTAGACAGCATATTCTGGAATCAGTTGGATTCAATATCAGAGACTCACAGAACAGTAACAAATACCAAAAATAACTTTTGATGTCATAAATGGTATTTTGTTTAAGGGGGGGGAAAGACACTGATGGTTAAAAACAAACAAACCAAAGTGATGGATTTTAAGAGCTGAGGATCAGACACCTAAAACGTAGGGTACAAATATTTTTAGTGGGAAATAATTAGAAAAGAGGATGAAAAATAGTTTTTAAGGCGAGCTCTGTATTGTTAAGTTACAGGAATGGATGACCTTGAGAAGATAATGGGCCAATATAATTTTGCATGACATTCCTGAAGGAGAGGCAAGCAGGAGACGGGGAGCTTGGATATCGAACAGCATCTGGAGATTGGTTTCCACATGATCTTATAGTCCGGGTCTGGTCTTTTGCACTGTCTGCAAGGAATGCGAATTCTATATTCAGATTTTGAAAAGGAAATTTGATGCAAAGCAGGGAGCCCTTAGCATTCAGCTATGCAGACGAATGGGAAACTGTACCAAAGGAAGGACTGTAAAGCTAACAGCAAGGAGTCTGATTACTTTAAGGGGGATTGTTCTGGCTTCCTACATATAGCACTTGATGTTTTATTTAAGTGTCCCTCTTTACTTTAGGGGGTCCACGCCAGCCTCAGGGATCACAGCCAGCCCGGACGGCAACTCCACCCCAGCAAAGGCTCTCTCCCCAGGGTCAGCAACCTGTGAGCCCCCTGTCCACTTCACCACAGCAACAGAGGTCTCCTGGATCTCCCCAGCAAACTAGATCATCCGCCGGAAGCTCACCAAGCCAGCCTTCCAAACCAGGCACCTTCCCCCCACAGCAGCCTAGACCTCCAGCCCAAGGACGGGCTCCCAGCCAGCAAGGCTCCGGCGAACCAGCCAGGCAGCAGGCTCCTCCTCATCCTCATCTAAAGTAGGTGCCTTTTACAGTGGATATACTTATGAGTGTGAGTCCAAACAAGGTGTACAGAAGGGGTCAGAGAGGCCTGAGGGACTCGTGCAACTGGTAGTGAAGGCAACAACACACACTCTCTAGTGGCAATAGTTTAATCCTCAAACCCAACTATCAATTCCATAAAGGGGACATTTGTGTGGAGTTGAAGCCCACTACTGCCTCCACCATTGCTGTGCCGGTTCCTTCACCCAGCTTGCTAACAAGATTCTGGCACTGTAATGCTAAAAAGCCCCTAACACAAATTGCAATAGGTCCATTAAGAGGAAGCTTAACCAGCAGAGAACTGTTATCTTCCCCTTTCCAAATTTACCAAACCTATTCACAAGTGGAGTTTTGACTAAATGTGATCCACCTGGAGCAGGAATTGGCAACCCACTCCAGTACCCCTGCCAAGGAAACTCCATGGACAAAGACAACAGGCATACTGAGGAAGAGCGGAGGACAAGTACAAGTAGATTCAGAGCTGATGAACTGGCTGGGCCAAAGCCGAAAGGTCGCTCAGTTGCGGATATGCCTGGAAGCAAAAGGAAAGCAAAAGGAAAATCCAATGCTGTATAGAAAAATATTGCCTGGAATGTAAGAACCATGAACCTTGGTAAGCTGGAGGTGGTCAAAAAGGAGATGGCAAGAATAAATATTGACATCCTGGGCATCAGTGAACTAAAATGGACAGGAATAGGTGAATTCAGTTCGGATGACTATCATATCTACTACTATGGGCAAGAATCCCGTAAAATAAATGGAGTGGCCCTCATAGTCAACAAAAGAGTGGCGAAAGCTGTACTGAGATGCAATCTCAAAAATGATAGAATGATATCGATACGAATCCAAGGCAGACCTTTTAACATCACAGTAATCCAAGTTTATGCACCAACTACCGGAGCTGAAGAAAGTGAAATTGACCAATTCTATGAAGACTTACAACACCTTCTAGAAATGATGCCAAAGAAGGATGTTCTTCTCATTAGAGGGGATTGGACTGCTAAAGTAGGGAGTCAATAGATAAAAGGAACAACTGGCAAGGCCAATAGTGTTCTGTCAAGAGAACAAGCTGGTTATCACAAACACTCTTTTCCAACAACACAAGAGACAACATCAGACAGCACCAGATGGGCAGCATCAAAATCAGATTGATTATATTCTCTGCAGCCAAAGATGGAGAAGCTCTATACAGTCAGCAAAAACAAGACCTGGAGCTGACTTCTGGCTCTGATCAAAAGCTTCTTATAGCAAAATTCCAGCTTAAACTGAAGAAAGTAGGAAAAACCACTGGGCCAGTAAGATACAATCTAAATCAAATCCCTTATGAATACACAGTGGAAGTGAGGAACAGGTTTAAGGATTTAGATTTGGTGGACAGTGCCCGAAGAACTATGGATGGAGGCTCGTAACATTATACAGGAGGCAGCAATGAAAAGCATCCCAATGAAAAGGAAATGCAAGAAAGCAAAGTGGCTGTCCAATGAGGCCTTACAAATAGCGAGGGAGAGAAGGCAGGCAAAATGTGAGGGAGATAGTGAAAGATACAGGAAACTGAATGCAGATTTCCAAAAAATAGCAAGGAGAGACAAGAGCGCCTTCTTAAACGAGCAATGCAAAGAAATAGAGGAAAACAACAGAATAGGAAAAACCAGAGATCTGTTCAAGAAAATTGGAGATATGAAAGGAACATTTCGTACAAAGATTACCATAATAAAGGACAAAAGTGGTAATGACCTAACAGAAGCAGTAGGCACCAAGAAGAGGTGGCAAGGATACACAGAGGAATTATACCAGAAAGATATGGAGGTCTCGGACACCCCATGTAGTGTGGTTGCTGACCTTGAGCCAGACATCCTGGAGAGTGAAGTCATATGGGCCTTAGAAAGCACTGCTAATAACAAGGCCAGTGGAAGTGATGATATTCCAGCTGAACTATTTAAAAATTTAAAAGATGATGCTGTTAAGGTGCTACACTCAATATGCCAGCAAGTTTGGAAAACCCAGCAGTGGCCAGAGGATTGGTGAAGATCAGTCTACATCCCAATCCCAAAGAAGGGCAGTGCCAAAGAATGCCCCAACTACCGCACAATTGTGCTCATTTCACACGCTAGCAAGGTTATGCTTAAAATTCTACAAGGCAGGCTTAAGCAGTATGTGGACCGAGAACTCCCAGAAGTGCAAGCCGGATTTTGAAGAGGCAGAGGAACCAGAGACCAAATTGCAAACATGCGCTGGATTATGGAGAAAGCTAGAGAGTTCCAGAAAAACATCTACTTCTCCTTCATTGACTACGCAAAAGCCTTTGACTGTGTCGACCACAGCAAACTATGGCAAGTTCTTAAAGAAATGGGAGTGTCTGATCATCTCATCTGTCTCCTGAGAAATCTCTATGTGGGACAAGAAGCTACAGTTAGAAATGGACATGGAATAACTGATTGGTTCAAAATTGGGAAAGGAGTACGAAAAGGCTGTATATTGTCTCCCTGCTTATTTAACTTATATGCAGAATCCATCATGCGAAAGGCTGGACTGGATGAATCCCAAACTGGAATTAAGATTGCCGGAAGAAATATCAACAACCTCAGATATGCTGATGACACAACCTTGATGGCAGAAAGTGAGGAGGAACTAAAGAACCCTTTAATGAGGGTGAAAGAGGAGAGCGCAAAATATGGTCTGAAGCTCAACATCAAAAAAACTAAAATCATGGCCACTGGTCCCATCACCTCCTGGCAAATAGAAGGGGAAGAAATGGAGGCAATGAGAGATTTTACTTTCTTGGGTTCCATGATCAATGCAGATGGTGACAGCAGCCACAAAATTAAGAAACGCCTGCTTCTTGGAAGAAAAGCAATGACAAACCTAGATAGCATCTTAAAAAGCAGAGACATCACCTTGCCGACAAAGGTCCGTATAGTTAAAGCTATGGTTTTCCCAGTAGTGATGTATGGAAGTGAGAGCTGGACCATAAAGAAGGCTGATCGCCGAAGAATTGATGCTTTTGAATTATGGTGCTGGAGGAGACTCTTGAGAGTCCCATGGACTGCAAGAAGATCAAACCTATCCATTCTGAAGGAAATCAGCCCTGAGTGCTCACTGGAAGGACAGATCATGAAGCTGAGGCTCCAATACTTTGGCCACCTCATGAGAAGAGAAGACTCCCTGGAAAAGACCCTGATGTTGGGACTACAGAGGACGAGGTGGTTGGACAGTGTTCTCGAAGCTACCAACATGAGTCTAACCAAACTGTGGGAGGCAGTGGAAGACAGGAGTGCCTGGCGTGCTCTGGTCCATGGGGTCATGAAGAGTCGAACACGACTAAACAACAACAATTATTCACAAGGCTGTGGCTGCTCCATATGACAGAAATGTGATTCTGTACTTTGCATAAATCACACAGCTGCTTTCAGGAGCCCTTCCTCCACTTCCATGTACAGTGTGTGTACACTCAGAAAGAGGGAGACAGCAGGTGGCGGCGGCAGCTTCTTAGTCACCGTACATCTGACCACCTGTGGCAGGAGTGGACTCATTTTTGGGCACAGGCAGACCAAGACGCACAAGGATTGTTGCAAGGGATACGAGAAGCTCAGTGGTGTACCTAATGGCACAGCGCTAAGGAAGAGGAACCCAATCTTCACCACCACTCTGTAGGGATAGTTCACATTTAAAGGCAAACTGAAACTTTCCAAAACACAGACACACCTCAAAATTTGCATTTCTCCAAATTGCAGAACAAGCAGCCTGGGCAAGGCAGGAGCAGAGTTGCAGGGTGGGAAGTGTAGCCATTGTTACCCAACTAACCCGGAGCAGGTTGCTTGGTCGTGGGGGATACTGGGAGGGGCTCGTGGCTGCAGCAGCTGCTTCTCACAGTGCCATGGCTCAGGGGATCCAGGCTGCTGCTGCAGCTCCTACTGCCTGCTGGGGGGAGGGGGGAGGGGAGGGCAGAGGGGGAAAGGAAAGGAGAGGAAGTCAACCCACTCGCCATTGAGGAACATGCAGGATTTTGCCCAGGGAAATTGCACCACTCACACTGCCTGTCTGCCTGTTTGCTCACTTGCACTTCTGAGCTGCTCTCTGGACAAGCAGGAGGGAAGGGTGTAGGCTGGTGCTGCCCATGGCTCCCCAGGGAGCCACTACTCCCTGGTTGAAAAACGCTGTTCTAGGGCAAAGTGGGCATAAAAATGCACGCATTTGTGAAAATAGCCTACAATCATGCCTATTAGGGAACATTGCTTGCAAAAATGCAAACTGCATACAAATGTGCTTGTTTTCTTGAGGATTTTAATAATAATAATCTCACCTTGCTGCAGAAATGTGTAGAACTGTATTTAAAGATTGGGAAAATGAGAAACTGAGAGCAAATATTGACAGGTGAAGTTCCTGCCCTTTGCACACACTGCCCATGTCTATTACAAGATTGGATGATTTAGTGTAGCACACAGGAGTAGCAGGCAATGGTAGCTTCTGCTGTTATTTTCAGTGGCAGAAAGGCAAGGGTTGAAACTGAAGCCTGCTGGAGCCTCCATAGCTGCCAAAATGTCTAGCTTGCCCTTGTGAGAAAACTGGCCATATCTTCATTCTTCTCTTCAACCCCACCCCCCTCTCTCTCTTTCAGCAAGTCACAGTCCCTGACAAACACTTTCAGCCTCTCAGAATCCTCACAGCGGGGAGTAGCCAATGAAGATGAGGCAAAAGCTGAAACCATCCGCAACCTGAGGAAGTCATTTGCTAGCCTGTTTTCCGATTAATCCCTGTGCATAAAATGAGAGCAATTGCTGGGAGGGGGGGTTACTTTTGCGGATTCATTTTTTTTCTGTGTTTACCTTGAACTTCCCCAGGAGCGTCTAGAGTAGTTTCTTGTAAAACCTATTCTCCTGCACAGCAAAAAGAGGGTGGGGTCTTGTGCACCCACCCATGCTCCAGCCCCCCCCCCCCCGCCTACTTGCATCCATCCCCGGCCTAGAACATCAGAACAAAGGCCTGCTATGCACATTCTTTACTCCCTACCTCAGGTTTGAGGAGTAAAGGGTACATATCTTGCAGTACATGTGAAGTTCTTCAAACTTCTAAAACTGCTATTTAGGCCAGGGATGAGGAACATTTTTTTCCCCATCAAGAGCCACATTCCATTGGAGGCAGTTTTAATAATGGCACTGTTGTCCTTTTCTCTGCCACACTTTTTGCTGATTCCTCCCCCTACTCCCACCCCTTAGCATCCACATTTAGGCCAAGGTCTGAACATGAACCTTCAGCCACAGGTTTCCCAGCAGACATATGGATGGACGAGAGCCTGTGGCAGATGGGGTGAACTGCTACTGTTCATTCACCTTACGAATGGCACTGTGTGCAAACAAGTTCAGATTCTGCAAACAGAATCCCTTGAAGCTGTCTTTCTGGGTGTCCTTTTCACAGCACCTTAAGCATCAGTATTTTAGTTTAATCAGTTTGAAGGATCACAGCACTGATACATATTTTTTTTAAAAAAAAGAACCTCTGCTATGCAACAGGCTTTCCTACATAAACCCCAATGGAACAAGAACCACTGGTCCACACCCAAAAGAGATAACTTTTCAGTGTATCATTTTTATATATTATTGCGAAGCAAACTTCTTTTGACACAGAAGTGACATCTTCTTGGTTGGCAGATTTAAAAAAAATAAAAACCTTACAGAATTGTTAACCATGTCCCAAACACATTAATAAAAAGAAGCAGAGCAATTTTCAGGGACCTGCTAAAGTGTTTGACAGCTGTCAAACCTTTGGATGGGAGATCCAACACATCCGGGGACATAGCATATTAGCATTGCAAGCTTCTCAGATTGGAGCTAGAACAGACAGCTTCTTTGGACGGATCCCAGGGAATGAGTTAAAATACCTAAATGCAATTTCATGTTAGTGCACCAACCACAGGTGGAAAAAATATGCAAGTCTTTGCTTGCTTACAACTGTAATTTAAAGTGCATTTCCAGTTCACTACAATATAAAACAGTCTTAATTTATTTTAAGATACTTTGGAATTGGATACAATTGGAAATCTTTGATGAGGCTATCACAAAGTACATCACTTCCCATTTCAGCACTCTAAATTAGATTGAAGTTGCATGAAGTCACACCACACATGCAGCTCACTAATCCTAACGTGTGGCTCACTCACTTTTAAAACAAGCTGAATATGCAATTCTCCTGCAAACCATTACTAATAGCCAAGCCCACAGGTCTCAGTTCTGGTGCTACTTTTCATGCACTCTGCAAAGTCTGCCATATGGTACATCACATTACATTGGGGAAACACTAAACAAAGCAACAGCCATCACAAGCATTTTAATTTTAGCAGCAATCTGGATTGCATTGAGGCTTTGAAGAATAATTCAGCACTTGGAAATATGAATGGCTAGGATCCAGAAACTTGCTGTTTATAAAGGAAGGTTTTGTGTTGTCTGGTCAGGCACAGCACTAGCCTATGTTATGCTGGGCTCAATGCTCATAATGGCCTGATCTCAAAGGCTTTATTTTCTTCAAAACATCTTTCCAACAAAGCCATGTCTAACTCCAACTTTGCAATGTCACAGAGGGCAGCAATATAACTCTGACTATTCTATCCCTTGACTGAGCTTCTTAGACCTTTTGACCTCAAAAATTTTATGAATACAGAAGCCGAAATCAGAACAGTCGTGTCCTCTGGAGATTGCTAGTGCGGGGTGTTCCCTGCACGGGAGTGTTGAGATCCATTTCAAGCAAGTTACTGTATTTTAACCTACCTCAAAACGATACAATAATTCACATATTATTCAGTGCAGAAAGGGCTGCTATAGAAATTATAAATTACCCCTCCCACCAACAGGCCACCTTATCAAAAGGGGGGGGGGAGGCAAACTACACCAATGGAATGGTATTGCTAAAGAGAAAGCCCTTCAATTTTATCTACGCCCAGTGTATGGAGCAACAGATAGGCCTGGTGGAAGCCTGCCACTATACCAGAAGACTCTTAGAAGTGTATCTAGAAGGCACTTGTTGTTTGGTAGCACATCAGAACTCTACTGCTATATTAAAGCACTAGTTTGGGCATGTTCTCAACTGAAAACATTGTAAGTTGCTTATGGCACTTTACCCCATTATATGCTAACATTAAGTATAAATCTGTGCTCACAAGTTACAATCCAGTAGCGCACTGACTCAACACTTTGATGGTGTTTCCTGCTTGGCAGGGGGTTGGACTGGATGGCCCTTGTGGTCTCTTCCAACTCTATGATTCTAACAAAGCTTCACAAGAACTAAGTATCTAACCTTTAACACAGCATGCTTAGAAATACTGTGACATCCCTAAAGCTTATTTGGTCAATTGCTAGAGCAAGCTTAGTGAAGTGAAAAGCAATACTGTACAACTAAACTAGAAACCTCATTCTTAACAGAGTACACATTCTATACACACCCAGAAACCATACCATTCGGGGATGTGTATCTAAAGCTGCAATCAGTCAAAAACCTATGCTTTCTTTCTCTCTCACAGCATTATGTGAAGCCTTATTTTAACCCAATCAAACAAAAACTTGGGACTTTAAAGTAAATTGGCATATTAATCAGTGCATCTGAATCAGCTGAAAACATTGGTTTTTCTTAATCTAATCACCTGTAATTAATTTCCCCTTACCAGCCAATCCTTTTTTCTAGCCATACGCCGCCTTTACTCTTGGGATTCTTTGAACACAAATCAGGTTGACTGGCTCTATGGATAGTTACATCTTTTACGTCCTGTCAGTTGTGTATGCAAACATATAAAACAAGCCACAACTAAGTATTTTTGCAAATATCCCTTTGCTTACAATTAGTGAAAATAAGTCTTGGGCTCATTCACCTCTAGTACAAGCCACACAGTGCTCACCATATTTGATTGTACAGAGTCAGTTCTGTCATTTTATAATGCCCTTAAAAGTTCTTTCTTGGTAGAAGAATCATTCAACACACGAAGGCAGTGTCTTTTTGTCAGTTTTTGGCATTCTTTCTTACTCATGGTTAGTTTCTAGGTTGCATTGTAGCATGTTATATTCAACTGTCTGTAGTTGAAACTGTTCAATGTTTTATTCTTTCAAGTGTATACAAAAAACATTTTTACCTTGTATTGTTTGTGCATTGAAGTTCTGAACACCAAGTTTGCTTTTCAAGTAATAAAAAAGAGAAAAAGACTTAGCAACAGGTGGTGTCTGAAGGCGAATAAAATCAGATACATTTTGGGGGCCATGGGCTTTCCATATGTCAGATGTTGCATAAAACAGGAAGTTCTCTCATGGAAGAGAAATCTAATCAGGCCAGCTATTTGGGGGAAATCTCCACCACATCGATTTAACAGACCTATTTAAAGAAAAAGACAGTCCAGACCAACATAATGCTTTGTGTTTAAAGTGCTCTTTATCTGATGTAGCTAAGGCCAACCACCTTTTGCTTTCTAAGAAGCAGTTTGCAGATGGTAACAAAAAGAATTAGTTTTCCACAAAGTTCTTTCAGAAAAGTCCCTCCAGTTCCAAGGGAGGCAGCACTGGTCATTTGCATGGCGTTGAGCCCAAACCCCCAGAATCAAGATCTCATAGTACATATGCACTGCCATAATTAAAAACAACGACAACCAGACATCTGAACCCTGTAGCTGAAATATCCTACAGTGCGAAAGCAAACCCATGAGCAGGTATGTTTAAAGCCCTAAAAGCCAAGCTGCAGTCACATGAATCCACGGCGGTTATCAATCGGACGGGCCCGACTGCCTCTTCCTGGGAGTGTGGGGTAAGGATCTGGAAGTGAATCAAGGTGTTGCCTGAAAGTAAGGAATGGATCTAAGGGAGAAAGCTGAGGAAGCTCCATAGGGCCAGAAAAGAGGGAGTGGATCGGGTCTACAATATATGGAGCTGATGGCCTTTCATCATATTCACCACCAATGATCATTGGGGGATAAAGAGGATTGGGAAGGAAAGGATTGGGATATATCGAGTTAGGATGAAGTGGCACAGGAAGGAGAGGGGGTAGATACATCATGTGTCGCCACCTCAGGGCTTCCTTCCTCTGCTTCCATTTTTTCTTGTAGAGCTGTGGGAAAAAACACAAATGAAAAGCCTTAACCTAACTGTAGTGATAAATACAATATGCATTTAAGTCCAAACATTATTCAAAGTATCACACTCCCCAACACAACTGCCCCCAAATCAAAGGATGTTCTGAACAACTTCCAAGTTTAGAGGAAGATGTCCAACTAGGGTGGCCTCCCTTTCTTTTCTTTAAATAAAATTCCCCCACCCCCACCCAAAAAAAGGAGACCAGAGATTGTAGGCCTCAGATTCCACAGATTATTATACAGGTTGGCATCAACTGAGTATTCAAACACAAGTTTGTATGCTGTACTGATTGCACTTTTATTTAGCTTAGAAGCTAAAGCTTATGCCTATTCTTAAAAACATGTACTGCATTAGATTTTTTTTTAAAGCAAGACAGTCACTCACTTCCTTCCAGTCTGTATCTCGGGGGCTGGTAACAGGATCTAAGCAGAAATCACAAACTAGAAATCAGTTTCTAATACAACAATCCCATAAGACATTTCTGTACCGGAGAAAACATACTCCAGTTAATTCAGGAAGTTGGTATTGTGTTTTATTTTTATTTTATTGTTTTATTTTTTAAAAAAACCTTCCAGCAGATACAATACCACAAGTCTCTCTGGTGGCTGCACCCTTTTATCCAGTAACTATTCCTTGATTATTTGCGAGCTGCTCTTCACTTAATACAACTAGGCTTGGGATCAAGCCTGCCATTTCACCTCTAAGTATTGTAAGAGGAAGTGAGTAAGAATTCACCTCTAAAATCCCGCAGGTACACAAATCTCCACAGTAGTTGATCATTTGAAGCAGCATAGAGGTCATGGCAAACAGCAGACAAAGATAAAAGTGAGCGGAAATCCAGGAGTCGGAGAATCCTTAGTTTCAGTTCCAGTGGAAGGACCACCAAGCCAAACACATCTGGGAGGTTCAGAGCTAATTAAGAAAGAATTGAGGTGGAGAAAATGGCATCATCCACAGTGCTGCTGTAATAAAATATAGTTTATTATAATATGGTTTATACAATCGCAAACTGCTGTCAGATACAAGGCTTGCTGTTAAAATGCAGCTTGATAGATAATGGCTTTCAGAGCAAAAACCTCAAAATGAAAATAATTTTTTATCAAGGTAATGAACAAGAATACAGTACTATGCCCTCTTTTATGACTTAGTAATGGCCTACAAAATGGTTGACAGGCCTCATTTTTTTAAATGACAGCAGTGCTTGAGAGACAATAAAGCCACCACTGAGTACAAGCCAGCACAGTAAAGCACCACCAGTTCAAAATTAAATATAAGCAGTGTAATATATTCAGCCTACATCTAATGCCCATCCTTTAGGCTCTGTCACTAATGTGTCTGGTGAAGCGCCAGTAAAATACATGATTTTGCATGGGGAGGATCTCAGGTTCAATATCATCAGTAAAAGATCCTTAACAGAAATACTAGGAAATACTAGGAAACCCATCTCTCCAAGACCCTGTCAGGATGGTTACAACTGGAAAAGGCAGACCAACAGTCTGATTTATTATTAGTAGCGTTCAGTTGGTCCTCTATGGGGGGTTTCCAGTGGTCAACTGTACATGTTCAATGCTACTAGTGGCTAGAATTCAAAACACAGAGGTCAGGAATTTGTCCAAGTGACTTACAGGACCTACCACTACAAGTGACACCTAAATTTCTAAGGCAAAGACTGATGTTCCAAAGGGAGTGAAGGATCACAGGGCAAGCTATGTGTTGTTTCAGTATCAGGTCCAGCTATCAGCCAGGCCAAGCAACTTCACTAAGGCATCTCACACACATACACTCAGAAAATAGGTGTGTCGGGGGGGCACTTAAGAAAAATAACTCTACCTCTCAGCTATTCCCATTGTAATCATTAAAGAGACTAAGCTTCTCTGGGAAAAATTGGCAGCATGAATGGTTGTCCGCAAATGGGACAAACCAGGTGAGACATTTGGCCTGAAGTTTGGCACTGCATGTGAAACCAGGTTGCCAACCTGACAGTAAGGGGTGCTGAGCCAGACTGGGGCAAGTGAATGGGAGGGAAGCTTTACACTCTGCCGCAATTGGAAATTAAATTGTGGGAATAGCAGGTGTGGCTGGGGCAGGGGTTCTACCAGGACTATGGCAGAAGCAAAAGGCTAGAGTCCATCTCTTCTCTTCATGCTCCTACATACACACATACTCACTGGCCACCATTTGGGGGATTTTTTTGTAATTAAATCGCCTATGCAACACCAAACATCACATCTATTTTGGTCCTAACAACCAAACTCCTCTATGGCCTCAGAAATGTACACACTGGACAAGTGCCACATCCAAGGTCTGGGAACCTAAATCTGAGGCAACTACAATATGACATTAGCTCTGCTCAATATGCTGCATTCTATAGTTTTTCATCAGTCCAGGGATGGTGGGGGGAGAGAACCCATACAGATCAAAGCCAGCCTTTTATTGCTTTCTATATTCTCAAGCCACAGAGGAAACAGACTCTCCAGCTGGCTCAACAGAAGAGGTCTTTGCCCCTTAAATGAAACATGAATCTCTTTTAGACTTCAAAAGGCAATTTCAGATTTTTATCTATTTTAGTAACATTTCCCAAATTAGCAATTGGCACTTATTCAGTTTTGTAGGTCATTCGCTGCAACCATGACTATACTTGAGGGGAAGAAATACAGTATATTGATTTATGAATACTGGAAAGCAATCCAGCACTGATTAGAGGGTGGGGTAAATCCTAAGGAGGAGCATCAGACCTTAGAAGCCAAGGATTCACACACTCACATGCCCATGAACACAGATACAAGCCTACAGAGTCTGTAGGCAAAGACAGTTTCGCATACCAGAAGTATGCAATGCATCTCAGTGGTGAGTTCAAAGCTAGTGGGCCTATGCACTTAATAACCAAAAGCAACATGGAAACTAATGGAGAAGTTGGAGAAAGAGAATTGGCACTGCACTCTTAATATATTTTTTTAGCCACTGTGTGACAAAGCACTATTTTCACAAAGGATCCACTATATGCTTCCTTCAGTGCTTTTCTTACCTTGCCGGGTAAAAGCCAGAAGAGGGTACACCAGCCGATCTTTAAAGAGACGTGATAGCTTCTGAAGATCCTTATATATTCCTGCAACATTCGCTTTTTTTAAAAAAAAGATTGGACATCATAAGTTTGCAAATTCCTACTCACCCTATTTTCTACAGCAAATGTCACCTTTAAACAATTAAGCAGAAAAAGAGCTGATCTTATTCCAAATGTGATGTACCACAACAATTACCGTCTTTTTCTGCGTTTAAGACTAGGTTTATTTCTTTAAAAATATGTTTAGAATTGGGGGTTGTCTTATACACAGATAAAATCTCCCCCCATTTTCTTAATTTGGGGTCCACAAAAACAGGGGGGTGTCTTATACATGGAAAAATATGGTATGTTTCTCTGAAATAGTAAAGTTTTGTGTAGGCCAGTACTTTATGGAATTGTGTAGGCCAGTCTTTATGGAATTATTCGCAAGGTTGAATGATGTGAAAAGGATCTAGGAGTCTTGGTAGACCACAAACTTAACATGAGTCTGCAGTGTGATGCAGCAGCTAAAAAAGCCAATGCAATTCTGGGCTGCATCAATAGGAGTATAACATCTAGATCTAGGGAAGTAATAGTACCACTGTATTCTGCTCTGGTCAGACCTCACCTGGAGTACTGTGTCCAGTTCTGGGCACCACAGTTCAAGAAGGAAACTGACAAGCTGGAACGTGTCCAGAAGAGGGCAACCAAAATGGTCAAAGGCCTGGAAACGATGCCTTATGAGGAACGGCTTAGGGAGCTGGGTATGTTTAGCCTGGAGAAGAAAAGGTTAAGGGGTGATATGATAGCCATGTTCAAATATATAAAAGGATGTCATATGGAGGAGGGAGAAAGATTGTTTTCTGCTGCTCCAGAGAAGCGGACACGGAGCAATGGATTCAAACTTCAAGAAAGAAGATTCCACCTAAACATTAGGAAGAACTTCCTGACAGTAAGAGCTGTTCGGCAGTGGAATTTGCTACCAAGGAGTGTGGTGGAGTCTCCTTCTTTGGAGTTCTTTAAGCAGAGGCTTGACAGGCATATGTCAAAAATGCTTTGATGGTGTTTCCTGCTTGGCAGGGGGTTGGACTGGATGGCCCTTGTGGTCTCTTCCAACTCTATGATTCTATGATTCTATGATTATAGAGCAAGGGTAGCTAACATCGTACACTTCATATGTTTCTGGACTACAGTTCCCATCACTCCTGACCACTGGCCATGCTGGCTGGGGGTGGTGGGGGTTAGCATTCCACATATATTGTTGGCTAACGTGAGCTACCCCTGCAGTAGCGCATCTAGGTGAAGAGAGTCTGCTTTGACTACAAATTCAGGACCCTGCCATTGGAGGGGAGGGGAGGGTAGATTATATGGAGCTGTATGCAATGAAGGTGTCCCATCAGTGCAATTACTTCTGCTTGCACAACAGGATTCCTCTCTCTATCTTTATGTGGCCTCTGTTCCTCCCAAATCTGTTCCAGAGGGTTGGGGGAACTCCCAGAACAAATCCAGGAGTGCAGAGGCATGCAGGAAGAAGCAGCTCTGATCCACAGACAGAAGCCCTTGTGCTAATAGGATGACGTCACTGGCTATAGCCCATTACAGCAGTTCTTAAAATAATAAACACTGAGGGAGTCTTTTAAGTATTTTAAGACAAGAGCTAGTTATATGAAGCCCTATTACCTATGTGAAAACGCTGCTACGTTCTGCCATACAGTTTCAATGCTGCAACACCCTCTGCTGGCCAAATGCATGTCATTACACAAGACTAAACCAAGCTAGCAGGCTGACTTGAAGACTTCTAGATTGACACCAGTTACCGTATTTTTCGCTCCATAGAACGCACCTAGTTTTTAGAGGAGGAAAACAAGAAGAAAAATATTTTGCTTTCTTGAATTGTTCTAGGCATAGCCGCCAACTCCTAGAGGCCTAGGTGCCTTTGCCCCCCGCCCCCATTAAATATTTGAGGAAGCTTCTTTTGCAAAGGGGGAAAGCTCCACTTTTTTGAGGATCAGCTCAAAGTTGTGCAGCTTTTTTTGCAAATGGGGAAAGCCCGGGGGGGGGGGGGTCATCTCAGAGTTGTGCATCTTTTTTGCAAAGGGGTAAAGCTCCATTTTTAGGATCAGCTCAAAGTTGCTGAGTTTCCTTGCAAAGGGGAAAAATCCTGTTTTTATGGGGTTCGACTCACAATTTTGCAGCTTCTCTAGGAAAGGGACCCATTTCTACAGTTTCCAGACAGATACTCTAATCAGCCAGTCACATGTCTCCCTCTGCAGACAACAATTGAGGCCTAGGCAAGGGGCCGAGAGGGGCCAGGAAGGGAGCTAACTGTCTTATCTCCCTCCCTGATCTCTTGCAATCAGCTGCTGAGTGGGCTACTTTCAATGCTCATTCCCTCTTGTTAGCCTTTAGCTCTTTCTTAAAAACAAAAAAAAGCACGATCTGCCTTTAGCCCCTGGGCAATTCGGCTCCAGGGACCACACATTCGCTTTGTAAGACACACAGACATTTCCTCTTAATTTTTAGGAGGAAAAAAGTGTGTCTTATGGAATGAAAAATACGGTATGTTCAGAGTTCAGCCATCCAGAAATGGTAGCAGAGGGTGGGACGGGAGAGGAAGATCAGCACTGCGGCACCCACTCCAGCCCTAACCTCCACCTTTTCACAGACTACGTCTCTACATAGCGACAAGTACAAGATTTCCCATTTGTGTCCTGGATAGATGGAAAGATACAGAGTGTATATACAGACGCCTATGTGTATTTGCATGATCTATCTGCAGACTCACGGATGTCAGGAGCAAGGCCTGTAAAGTGGTGTTTACACATACACCTACCCACCATTTCAGCATCAATGAACACTTAAACAGCACTACTGTGTTTCATCTTTAAATTCCTCATATTTATAATGTTACCGGTTTTTGGGGGGGGGGTCCCATTGCCCTACACTAAAATATTTGAGGAATATGAAAGACATCTTGCCATTTCTCGACTAACTTGATAATTATAGTGGATGGCATCATTAATAAAGGATTATATTCCACTGCATGCTCAGAAAGGTTTTGTGGCAAGCAGTTGCCAGTTCCCCCTCCCTGCTTGCAACACACAAGGAATCTTTTCTGCACAACTGGCAGCCAATTGTCCTTTCCTTTGTGGTATCATCTTTCAGGGACCTCAAAATCTGCCTGGAGCCCACAAGGTCTTCTGGAATCTCAAACACAGTTTCAGCAAACTGTGAAAAGACAACACAGTTACACAACTTGGAAGACACCTGCTGCCCTGCTTCGGCAGGCATTCCCCACTCATCTGTCAAATTTGCCCAAGCCCATTAATGCTACATTTCACAGTAGCCCTTCACTGAAGACCAAGACTGACCACCTGAAAGTCAGGAGCACATTAAATTATGTACTGAAAAGTTATATATAAAAAAGTACCCGAGTTCTCAAAACAAATGAATGATGTTGGCAGAAGCTGCAGCCTCTTCACACTTTTGATGTCATCAGCAATCTTTAACATTACTGCAAGAGACAAAGAAGACAACGAGAAAACATAATTGGGGGGGGGGATCATCCTCAAAATAAGAATGCAACATTTAGTTGCCAAAGAAAGCCTCATTCTGAATCCAATCTTTGCTCTATCTGCTTGTGTTAAAGGTCCACTGGAATTCAATGACATTAAAATTTTACATTTATTGACTGCAAGTCAGGTCCATGAGATGGGAAAATATTAATCTGTTGGTGAATAGTTTGAGATTTTAGAATATGGCATGTATAATCAAGATTACTAAAATGGTAAAAGGAAAGGAAACAGCAAAACGATTTGATTGATTGGGAAGCAGAGGCTCTGTTATGTACTGGAACAAGTGTTGAAGATGTAGCCCAGCTTCATTTTCTGTTGGGTGGATGATTTGATAACTTATTTATGCTTAACTGATTATTTTAGTTTACACCAAACAAATTACTGTAAAAGAGGCACTTGCTAGAAGCACTTAGTGCTAGCAGAAATGGACACAGTCAGCAGCATCTGTACAAAAGTCAGCTTTTCTATTATAGAATTATACTGAATAGTTGCATTACTATACCAATGAGAATTTGCTAGCTCAGAAGTGAGTCCATATCTTAATAAAAATATCCAATTTCCATCCCAGAGGTAAAGTTACACTGAGATTTATTTACGATGTCCTGTATTTCAATACAGGAAAGCACCTTGGTTGTGCTTGATAGCCCACAGGTGCTGATGCCATAGCAGAAAATATTCAGACTCAATGGAAGCTCATTTCAGGCTTCTGCATTGGAAGAAACTTGAGAGGCAAAGAGCGATAGTCACAAGGTAGCTTTCAACCAGAGTATTTTCAAGAACACTCTTACCGTTGACAACAATAAGGTTCCCCAAAGTCACACAAGTAAGTGCAGCAAATCCATTTTCACAGAGGGGGTGGGTATACTGCAGCTTATAAACACCTTTGCTTCTCCAGTTCTCAGGCATTGATGTTGCCTTTGCTTCCGTCCCCTGGAAATGGGCAGGGGGAAAACAGTTACTGTGGCAGTCTCCAGCCTCCTCTCCTCCTGAAAAGTGATATTTCCATAAAACTAGAGAATGACTAGGGACTTTTATTCTGAACGTTTGAATTCTGCAATGTTTGTAGCTGACACTGCAGGGGTCAGGATATCACAGCAGTACAATTTATACTGCCCTGTCTTGTACTGTACAATCCAAGCTGGGCTGGAACAGACAGGACTCAGGTAGGGGACAGACATTCTCATGGCCTGAATTTCCACCAATTCCAATGGTCTTACATAAGTCTAACCGCGTCACATGTTGATTTAGTCTGAAAAAAACCTTTTTTTAGGATTTCTCATGTGACTGTCAAGCAAATATTTGGGGGTGGGGACTTTCAAAGAACATTTTTTAAAATCCAAGACATTGAACTGAATGCAAATTAAAACCACCATACCAAAAACTTCAGTAGGCTCCATCAAATCAAACCCAGTATATTTTGTGTTTAACCTGCTTTACAATTGTGACACTTCACAATTTGGTTTCTTATGTGGGGACTGTACACAGTTTATAATACTTGTTATGATGGTACATGGGCTTGATTTTATAGTTTACTATAAAGATTTATACATCCATGAACTATGTCCAAGACAACTAGCATCAAATACAAAAAATAAGACATTTAAAATAAAATTCAAAGATTCTGCATGTAGGAAGGATATTTTTAACATGATGTTGATAATTTTACATTTTCCAGGGGGTAATATTTTACTTTAAAGAAGTGCTGCCCACTCCAAGCTTTCTAGATGGAAAGGAGCAAAATATGGGGGTGGGGAATAAAAAAAACACTTTTCCAGTTCCAAAAATCTTTGCTTAATGAAGGCAGAGCTCTTAACCAAAAACCCCTTTAGACACGTTCTCTCCACCCACAAACTTATATTCACATGCTCCCTGCCTTAAAACCTGAATTCTAACCTGCAAGTTATCTTCACTAGTATCCAAAAGAAAATCCACAAAAATCTCTTAATATGCAAGCACACAGGGCCCCCAGGGTAGACTTCGAGCTAGCTTCCTGGAAACACAAGTTTGTAAATTTGGAGTCATCCTCATGAATGTGTACTTCCTCACATTACAGACACATCTAATGCAAGTCATGGTTCCTCACACATCAGACACAAACTATGGCTTGAACCTGAGTCGGTGTAATGTGGGGAAAAGAGAATGTGGCCTCTGTTAATCAGGAGATGGGAGAGGAGATGAAGCCACCAGGATCAACTAGCACACTGCAACATTACTATCCTCTCCTCCCCATTGAGTTTCAGAGGAAGCTGGTCTTTCACTTCTTTTGCTTACTTGAGGTATGTAACCCGTCTCCATCATGATAAGGTGTATCAAAACAATCAAGGCATCGTTGGCACTGGTACACTCTGCAGTGTCGTAGAGGGTCTGAAGTGAGTGCGGCACTTGCCCGTCTGTAGCTTCAGAGCAAAGCATTGGCTCTGAAGGGTAGGAACCAACAGCTTCTGGAATGTCAAGGTCACCTGAGACAGTCTCTGAAGCAAACTCCTGGCTGGATTCTGCCTTGAAAGGAGAGCAGCAGAAACAGGGGATTCAAAAAGTAGCCATAATAAGCATGGGAGAAAGTGAAACAACATGATCTAGGTTTCAGACTATCTGCTGTTTGAGATAGTAATGCTGCCGATACAGTTGGGTATTTAGAAAAAGTCTGGCCTTTTTCTGCCTGGCTCGGGAGAGTGGGGCCCTGACTGACTGTGGCTACAAAAGCAAAGGATGCTGAACATACTATTGGGTTGCAGTATTGTTGGGGGGGCATTGCTGGGAGGAGAGTTGTTGCTGTTATTAAGAATAATTTTTTTGTATCTTTATTTTTACATTTTATGATTTATGAGGAAATGGTTCAACTTTGTTGTACACTTTTTGATGTTTTATTTATCGATATTTATTTATTGAGAAGTTTATGACTTCTCTTGTTATGTTTGCAGTTATGTCACATTCTTCATGTTATAAGCCGCCTTGAGCATGGTTTTAACTCTGGAAAGGCAACATACAAATAAAATGATGTATGTATACCCAGTTGTGGGAACTGACCAAGAGAAAATTTAAAAATGGGTGGCTTTCCATAAAACAGGTAGTATCTCTAATGTGGTTTAAGCTGCTACACATTTCTCCTCTATTCTTTTCACACAAGACACAGCACTTATTTTTAAAAAAATTAAAAAGTGAGAGCATCTTTAGTTCCTATGGACTTACCGTACTGTCACTCATTTGGACATCATCTTGGACTTTATGGTCTGCTACGTGCCTGTTGCTTTTTTCACTATCTGGGCTCCTGGGCCAGCTTTGGCATGGATCTGAAGTAGATGGTGATGATTCATGATTCTGTGATGGAAGCACAGATGAGGAAATAGATGCAGGTAATCTGGGTGCAGCATCAGCCTCTTCTAACACCAAACATATCAAGTCTCCGGAAACAACCCCCAACGATGTTAGGGTTTCCTGCTCTCCTGTGAGGGAGTCTTTCTTGTTCAAGGTTATTACAACCTTGGAATCAGAACTGCAAAAAAGAAACAAACAAACAAACAAACAAACAAAAAATTAACTGTGGTTACTGTAATGGTTACTGTAGCCCATTGCCAACATGCATATGGTCATAAGCATCCCATATGGATGGGACCAGACACGCTGCAGTGAATAGCTTTTTTATGTTAACTACATCAGACAATAATCTAAGCCAGGAATTTGGAAGCTTTTCCAGATAGAGGGTCATATTAGCCCAGTAGAAAGCTATTTAATTTTTATGTTTACATCCCACCTTTGCTCCAAGGAGCTCATGATGACATACAGTTCTCTTCCTCCCCATTTTTTTCATCACAAGTACTGGTACCTTGTGAGGCAGGTTAAGCTGAGAGTAGCCCAAGGTCATGGGGGAGTACATTCCAGACCCACACAGAATCACACACCCTTCTTACACAGATTCACATATGCTAATTATTCCCCATGGAAACAGGGACAAATATTGAGTGTAATTACTAAGAATTAAAGCTGTCACCTTCCATTTTCTTCACTTTTTTATGAAGTTAATTTTTTAGGAAAAAGTTCTCCAACACCTTTGAATTATCCAGACTGTGCAGAAGACAAAAATCACTCCCTAATTCCAGATATGAACGTCACTGTGTGCTGAAACTGCAAGTCTTGCTTTAAGGCTATTCAAAGTCTCTAACATAATGCAAGTGTATCCTGAAAATGGCATGTATGCCACTGTGCAATGTGTGGGTTGCTTTTTGCATGTTTGCAAGGAACACAGATCTACCTCTCTGCTGAGACATATACCCCTCTGTTTTCTTCCTGCAAAGGAATGTGCTTCAATTGAACTGCTCTCCACTGAACACATGATGGGTGGGAAGTGAACCAGAGCCATGGTTTGGGCAATTGTGAACAAGTCATAGTGAGTCTCAGGGTCACACATTCCCCCTCTACATGCAAAAACAGGTGACAGAGAACTTCCACTTTCCTTTTAGAATCAACCACAGTTCATTAGTAATTGCAGCAGGTAAATTATTAGTTCCATAATAACGGAGGAAGGAATCAGCAATGCATGTTTTAATAACACTGCTGTAGCAAATGTAATGGTTCCATCTTCTAATTCAATTTAAACTTTAAATGTATAGCAACCAAGTTCTCTCAAAGCCAGATGCCTGCAGTATTCCACCTCCAGGAGCCACAGCTCTTTCACTTATCATTCACTTGCACACACACAGTAATAAGCAGCGATAGCGTTGTTATTTCTGCTGTAGTCAATAAACGAAACTGTGCTCTTGACTTTCAGTTTCACATGTGCCAATCAACTCTGCAAGGCCTCAATTTTCCACAGTTCAGTTTAGGTAACTCTTCCCTTATCCTAGTACAGTACCCGCAAATTACCGGTAACATTGTATAAATGCAGTAAGATACAACAACAACACTAGTACTAGTACTACTACTACAATCACAGACCAGCATAAGATACAAACATGTGAATAAAAGAAAGCACATAAGACTCAGAAGAGGAGATGGATAAAAACAAATAGTTAAAAGTGATTACAACTCACATAAGCAGATAAGAAACGAAAGACAAGCGGTTAAAAGTTCTAGAAGGGAGGGAAAGTGAAGCAGCACAGGGGCCTTGCATTATGGGCCTTCAGTTTAGGTCTGATTTGTGATAAAGTAAGAGAAAGCCAATTGAAGAAATAAGTGAATGGATACTCACCCATTATTTTATTCCTGCATGACATTATTTTATTCCGTCATGACAAGTCTGACGGGGTGTACTACAGATACAGATACATACGGGTATATATATACTGTACCGGTACATAGACACACAAACAGCATAGCTGCCAAGTCCGGATCGTAAAGATCCGGGATCGGCAGCGCGCGCATGACCGGAAGTTGCGTGACGCAACTTCTGGTGGCGCTTCGCCCTTCTATGGGCACCAGAAAATGGCGGCGCCAGCGCCGGAAGTCGCTTCCGCGCATGACCGGAAACACGTAAAAGCGACTTCCGACGCCGGCGCCGCCATTTTCTGATGCCCATAGAAGGGCAAACCGCAACCGGAAGTCGCGTCACGCAACTTCCAGTCATGCGCGGAAGCGACTTCCGACGCCGACGCCGGCATTTTCTGGTGCCCATAGAAGGGCAAAGCGGCACCAGAAAAATGGCCGCCGGGAAGAAGCAAACTAAAGGGACAATGCCGGGATTTTTCGCCAAACGGGAGACCGCCGGGAAACGGTAAGAAAAAAGGGGTTTTCCCGGCGGATACGGGATACTTGGCAGCTATGACAAACAGGCATTGTTAGCCTCCATTATTTCCTTTTGACAAATGCATATACAGCCTCCACTCTTTGCCATCGCCATTGTATCACATCGGACAATTTTCTCGTTCTTCTGTAAGCAGCGCAGCGCGCCAGAGGTTTAAAGTAAGATAAATAAAAGGTGGGCTATACAGAAAACTGCCTTATGTACCCCAGGTCAGACGCCTTCACTGGTCCATTTGGTACAATACCGGGCCCCCAGGCGTGTTTCCCAGCCCTGCCAAAAAATGGGGGAACCCAGTACCTTCCCGGCGGCAAAGAAACTGCTCTTCCCCGTTTCTAGCCGCCGTCCTCCTCCTCTGGGCCCAAAGGTGACTTCGATCTAGCCCAGCAACGGCGGCCGTGAAAGCCAAACGGAGCTGCTCCTGCCCGCAAGGCTCCTTGCTCGTGACGCAGCTCGCGCGTCTACTCCCTCACACACACCTCCCGGCCACGGTTCACACGATACCTGTAACCGCAAGAGGGCAAGAACGTCTGGCAGATGTGCGCGCGCAGGTCCCCCAGAGTTGGCTCCTCCCCTGGCAACTCCAGCAGAACCGTTCGCTTCAGCAACCGCACGCGGAGCTTCATAGCGGCGAGCCTTTCCCTGCAGGAGACGAAGCAGGGCCCTCAGCGGCAGCGACGACGGAGGAGGAGGAAGAAGCCACTGCGGGCGCGGGGGCTTCTGGGTGCCGTTGTTGTTGTTGTTCGGGGTTTTGGTTGGTTGAAGCGCCGCCTCCTTCACCCGCCGCCCCGCCTCCGAGACGCCGCGAGGGCCCGCCCCTTCCCGGTCTTGCCAGCCGCGGCAGTCGAACGACCCCAGAAGCCAACGATGCTCCATCGACTACTCGGTTTTCTTCGGAACACCAGTTCGCCCTGCCTCAGTAACAGGGAAAGGGGAAAGTCTGCCTTCCCCCCTCCCCCGCCCCTTCCCGTCGATCGATAACATCTGTGCTCTTACTTTCAAGCACTTGTGTGCAGTTCTCTGGCGGCTGTACATGTGAAATGTACATTGAAGAGGGTTTTAAGCTGTGCCTCCATTTATACGCAACTTTTGTATTTGTATATAAACTCAAATAGTAAAAAAAAAAACCCAACCAACTCTCCAGTAATCTCCTTCAAATGCAATCAAATCTGCTTTAAGCGCTGAGCATCTGGTCTGGAACTTTTCAAAGCCCCATCTGCACTATGCACCGCTTCCCATGGAACTCCCAGAATTCTAGCTCTGTGAGGAACTACATTTCCCAGGATTCCTTGCAGGAAGACATCCCTGTTAAAAGTGGCATGATATTGCTTTAAATGGATAGTGCAGACAGGGCCTCTAGTTCACATTCATCTCAGTGGGCCACTGTTTCCCAGACTTGGGTCGCCCTTGTGGACTACAGTTCCCATCATCCCTGACCACTAATCCTACTAGAGATGATGGGAGTTGTAGTCCAAAAACAGCTGGAGACCCAAGTTTGGGAAACCCTGGTAGATGTTATATAGCCTAGGGTCAGGTCCAGTGGCTACTGTAACCAGGAGAGCCACAGATATGAATATGACAGTAGCAACCTCTACTGGCTCACTGCAGGGGATTGGGAAGCAGGAGGCAGGAGTTGGAGCCGCACAAGGGGCAAGATGTGAATATAACCCCAAAAACTGAAATAATGGGTTAATGCTGCCAATTTCTTCAAAAGTCCAATACAATACAAGCAGCACGCAAGGGCACAAGATTCAATCAAGTTTCAATCAAGTATTATTAGTACAAAAAGAAGAGAACCATATACAAACGCTGACACAGAAGCCAAAACCAAACGTCAAGCAGATAGCATATACAAATAAATACCGAAAGGCAAACCAGTCTTTATGGTCTTTGAGGCTATGTAGCGGTCAGCAAAGTGGCAGCAGGTCGAAGTGTCAATAATAAATTACTAATATACATCTAAACAAACAAATATCAAAGGCAGTACTTACAATTCGTATGAAACCACTTATCTTGGCTTAGGCCACAATGCTCAAACCCCAGCAGGAGAACAAGAGTCACATCAGGGGCAAAAGAGAGAGAACTCCTGGACTTGAACCCACACTGCAACTAAGAGCAATCAAAACCAGAGAACAGAAGTACTGTAACTCCTCTTTAATGAACAAGCGGGACGCGGGTGGCGCTGTGGTCTAAACCACTGAACCTAGGGCTTGCCGACCTTGACGGGGTGAGCTTCCAATGTTCAGTCCCAGTTCCTGCCCACCTAGCAGTTCGAAAGCACATCAAAGTGCAAGTAGATAAATAGGTGGGAAGGTAAACGGCGTTTCCGTGCGATGCTCTGGTTCGCCAGAAGCGGCTTAGTCATGCTGGCCACATGACCTGGAAGCTGTCTGCGGACAAACGCTGGCTCCCTCGGCCTATAGAGTGAGATGAGCGCCGCAATCCAGAGTCGTCCGTGACTGGACCTAACGACCAGGGGTACTTTTACCTTTACCTTTAATGAACAAGCAGCTCTTTTAATTGATAAATGTGGTTTGTAGACCATCAGTTTGTTAGCGTTTACATGTAACATTTTCTCAATACAAAGGGATTTAGCTATTTATTGATGAGCATCCTCTCATCTTGGAACAGAAAAATTGTAATGTTTACTTCCAGGTGGGGCGAGGGGGCTTACTAACACAATGGAAATCAAAATGTCTCTGATTCCCCCCCCCCCAATCCCCAAAGGACTCAAAACACTATCACTGTGTAAACTCCTTTAACAATCTGTCCAGAGATCTTTTGTTAAGACATCTGAGTCACCTCTGGGTCAAAGGAAAAGTGTCTGCAGTAGATTTGCAGCTTAAAAGGTGGGGGGATCTGGTAACACTAGTCCATGTTTACTCCTGTGTCTGGCTATGAGGCTTCTGGCTGCTGAGAGTAGGTGGGTTATAAGCTTTGTATAATGTGAGTGTTCATTATGATCTTGGCAAATGTTCAGTAATGGGGTGAGTTCTAATACCTGTTTAATTATTTTGCATATCTTTTGTGGGACTTCTTCCCCAACCTTATACTGTACTCAATACTAATGTCTCATAACAAATGTAACTGAACTGTAAGAAAGACTGTACAACCTGAAAAAAGAGACAAGGCATGTACAGTCATACCTTGGGTTACAGACGCTTCAGGTTGCGCGTTTTTGGGTTGCGCACCACGCAAAACCCAGAAGTACCGGAACAGATTACTTCCGGGTTTCGGCGCTCGCACATGCACAGACATGCTAAATCGTGCTTTGCGCATGTGCAGAAGCGCCGAATCGTGACCCGCGCATGCGCAGACACAGCACTGCGGGTTGCAAATGCTGCGGGTTGCAAATGTGCCTCCCGCATGGATCACGTTCGCAACCCAAGCGTCCACTTTACTTTTGTAAACCAAGAAAATCTTTAATAATAATAATAATAATAATAATAATAATAATAATAATAATGAAAAGAGTGGGGGTCAACTCCAAATGTGCAGAAAGAGGGACATAGGAGTGCCTCAGGGTGTCACTCTTTTGCAGGAGAAATTCAAGCAAATACTGGAAATTTAGATTTGTGCAGTTAAAGTGGATTAGAACATTCTGTAGTCCTATCACAACAAATCCCAGTTTTTTTTAAAAGCCACAGCCTTTATATGGTTAGGAAACTGACAGGATAGGCCCTGAAAAATGAGAAGCTACAAGCAAATCAGAATGAATGCTCATTGTCATATAACTCACAGACAAATATGACTGAATGCTCAATAATTCTATAGTATACATTTAAAGCACATGGCTTTCTCCAAAGTATCTTGGGAACTTTGGCTTTCCCCCTCGCAGTGCTACAGTTCCCAGCACACTTAAACTACAGTTCCCAGGAGTCTTGGGGGAAGACTGCTTTAAATGTGCATTGGATGTGCTGTAAATGTATGGTGTGGATCTGCCTTATTGTAACCTTTTCAAGATGCATGCTCAGTAAACAAATCTGGCGGAGCCCTAACAATTTGTACTCATAAGAGCAAATTGGGTATAGTTTTGAGGGACACTGAAACCTCCCCTAATCTGTTGCTTACATCTCCATAGTCCTTTGCCGTGAGCTTTTCTTCCAGCTGAAATGGCATATTCAGTGGTGGTCAGGGCAGAACTATGGGGCCAGAGGGAGAAGACTGTGGGGAAATCAGGTGCAGGCAGGGGAAGGTTCAACACTTTATTCACACACTTCTTTCACTGGTACCAACTCCTTTCTATGTGGTGGGAAAAGTTCTATGCTAGATAAAAATTCTATGCTAGATATTACCACAAAAGCAACTAAAGACTCCTGGAGCATCTTAAAAACAATTGTTGTTGTTTAGTCGTTTAGTCGTGTCCGACTCTTCGTGACCCCATGGACCATAGCACGCCAGGCACTCCTGTCTTGCACTGCCTCCCGCAATTTGGTCAAACTCATGTTCGTAGCTTCGAGAACACTGTCCAACCATCTTGTCCTCTGTCGTCCCCTTCTCCTAGTGCCCTCAATCTTTCCCAACATCAGGGTCTTTTCCAAGGATTCTTCTCTTCTCATGAGGTGGCCAAAGTATTGGAGCCTCAGCTTCACGATCTGTCCTTCCAGGGAGCACTCAGGGCTGATTTCCTTAAGAATGGATAGGTTTGATCTTCTTGCAGTCCATGGGACTCTCAAGAGTCTCCTCCAGCACCATAATTCAAAAGCATCAATTCTTCGGCGATCAGCCTTCTTTATGGTCCAGCTCTCACTTCCATACATCACTACTGGGAAAACCATAGCTTTAACTATACGGACCTTTGTAGGCAAGGTGATGTCTCTGCTTTTTAAGATGCTGTCTAGGTTTGTCATTGCTTTTCTCCCAAGAAGCAGGCGTCTTTTAATTTCGTGACTGCTGTCACCATCTGCAGTGATCAAGGAGCCCAAGAAAGTAAAATCTCTCACTGCCTCCATTTCTTCCCCTTCTATTTGCCAGGAGGTGATGGGACCAGTGGCCATGATCTTGGTTTTTTGATGTTGAGCTTCAGACCATATTTTGCGCTCTCCTCTTTCACCCTCATTAAAAGGTTCTTTAATTCCTCCTCGCTTTCTGCCATCTGCCATTAGTGCATACTAGGACACAATTATACCACAATAAATATATTGTGCTTAAAAACAATATATTTATTGTGGTATAATTGTGTCCTAGTATGCACTAAGGAATGCAGGTGCCGCTGTGAGTTAAACCACAGAGCCTAGGGCTTGCCAATCAGAAGGTCGGCGGTTCGAATCCCCACGACGGGGTGAGCGCCCGTTGTTCAGTCCCAGCTCCTGCCAATCTAGCAGTTCGAAAGCACGTCAAAAAGTGCAAGTAGATAAAGAGGTACCGCTCCAGCGGGAAGGTAAATGGCGTTTCCATGTGCTGCTCTGGTTCACCAGAAGCAGCTTTGGCATGCTGGCCACATGACCTGGAAGCTGTATGCCGGCTCCCTCAGCCAATAATGCGAGATGAGCACCGCAACCCCAGAGTCGGTCACGACTGGACCTAATGGTCAGGGGTCCCTTTACCCTTTACCTATGCACTTCATCTGATACATGAAGTATTGCCCTCAGTTGTCAGGGATGCATACATTAACATGTATGTGCACACAAACACATAGTATGGGGACAAAAAAGTAAGGAGATGTAGAAAGATCATATACAAAGCCTTTACTTCAGAGATGGCCCATCATTTGGAGCAACTCATTGCTGTAACAAGTACTGTAGCTTCTTGCTTTGCCCCACCGCACCATGCTGTCTCTGAAAATGGATCCTTGGCCTTGCCTTATTTGGATCACAACCCTGTCTCTGGCCCCATGAACCCTGGTCTGTTTGATCCAGCCTCCGTCTTTGGACCACACCCTTATCTTGTCACCCATTAACCAAGAGCAACCTGACACAACCCTTATGTGATTATGCCAAAGATGCCATCTTCAAAGTTTCGGCAAAGGATTAGATTGTGGCATTCAGGATGACGGGAAGTCCCCGTTCAGGAAACACACATGCTCACTGATTGTCTTATCATTTGTCATTGTAGTAATGCTTAAAAGTCAGAATCAGGGACCCATTGTGCGTGGAAGTGTTGCAAACACGCAAGAATGCTCTGTGTCCATCTCATGATTTACATTTATTGTGGGTGAAGAAACTACTGTATAAAACTAAGGACTATGGGTGTGTACCCAATTTACCTTTAAAGCACATTCAAAGTGTGTTTCCCCCCCACAATAATTCTGGGTACTGTAGTTTACGCTTCATAAGGTTCCAATTCCTAGCAGCCCTTAGCAAACTACCATGCCCATAATACTTTGGTGGTGGTGGGGAATGTGCTTTAACAATATAGTCTACAGTATTTGCAGCCCAAGTGCAACAGAATGAAGTGACTGCATAACTGGCACATTGTGACAGTTCCTTCCAATTAGTTCATTTTGTTTTGTTTCTTTTATAACACATGCCATTCATAGATGCTGCTATATCTGGTCATTATTAATTGTCTGGTTTACTATCTGGAGCTCAACTGTTCTTTACAATCTTCTGAGACAACCACTTCTGTCAGCAATGGCAGTGTCATATTGTGGAAAGGGGAACATAGGTAGTGCAAATGTTTGCTGCTGCCATTGCTGTTTTGGCACTCTGGTTTATATACTGCAAATCCTAGTCCCTTTGGACCAGGCATCCCCAAACTGCGGCCCTCCAGATGTTTTGGCCTACAACTCCCATGAACCCTAACTAACAGGACCAGTGGTCGGGGAAGATGGGAATTGTAGTCCAAAACATCTGGAGGGCCGAAGTTTGGGGATGCCTGCTTTGGACCAACAGCAAACATTTTAGGGGCAGGTGGCACTGTGGGTTAAACCACAGAGCCTAGGGCTTGCTGATCAGAAGGTCGGCGGTTCGAATCCCTGTGACGGGGTGAGCTCCCGTTGCTCGGTTCCAGCTCCTGCCAACCTAGCAGTTCGAAAGCACGTCAAAGTGCAAGTAGATAAATAGGTACCACTACAGCGGGAAGGTAAACGGCGTTTCCGTGTGCTGCTCTGGTTCACCAGAAGTGGCTTTGTCATGCTGGCCACATGACCTGGAAGCTGTACACCGGCTCCCTCGACCAATAACACGAGATGAGCGCCGCAACCCCAGAGTCGGTCATGACTGGACCTAATGGTCAGGGGTACCTTTACCTTTACCTTTAGAGTCCATCTGGGCACTGGAGGAGTCAAACATGCTTATTGGTCTTCCAGAAGCCTTTGTCTGGAAGGACCATTCATTCTGATACTGCATTCTGATTTATTTAGGTCGCTCCTTACAGCAGAGTCATGAGCGTGAGTGGTAGAGCAGTGGTTTTGATGAAACTGATTTACTAGAAGTTTTATCTAACACTTCCTCCAAGGAACAATCAAGTATCAGTGAGATAGGGAAGAGTCTGCCCAAGTTAGCCACCACAAGATATCTACCACTTGCATGGAAATAAAGGAGTCATCTTCAATCCTTTGCATATACGTCATTTGATGATCTGATCAATTCTGTGTGTCTCAAGGGATGGTTAATGTTTAGCTTGAACATAATTAAAGGTTCCTTGCAGACCCCCTAATGATGTCCAGCTCTGTAAGTGTCTAGCTCGGCTGGGGTTCAAGTGAGAGTTGTCTGCAGCCCACCAAGATTCAGCCTGACAGAACTGAGGTAATGGCAACCAACTGGTTTGGTGATTATATCCACCACAAGCTGGTGGATAGCTGGGTGGGTCCAATGATTCCTGAAAATATCTGAAATTGTGGGACAATAACTATTCATGTCAAGGGAAATACTTGTTCTTGCTTAACTGGGGAACAAAAGGGAACAAGAGCTTAGAAGAACAAAAAGGGAACAAGAACTTTCAGCAGCTTCTAGGAAATCAGTGTGCAAATGGGTATGCGTGTGTTGTGAATTTGTGGTTGGTTTCTTCTCGGGAAAGTCCTGTGAAAATCACAGCTTTCTTTTTGCCCACTAGTTGACCACTGCTATTTCTGTTCAGAAAATGCCTCTTGAGACAAACAGATCACAATGTGTACTCATTTGTTTCTAACTATTAGGCCAATTCATCATGAGCTACTGAATGGATCATTAATATTGTCTGGCAAGATGCTAACCTGGCAGGCAAAAAGCAAACATTGTTGAGTTCTGAAAACAGTAGGCAATGAAACAGCCACAGGTCGACAATTTACTCTTCTAGTGTTAAGTAACATTTGTGGAGCACATTGAAGATGTGGGTTAATTTGATGTGCCAACTGTGGTTGTGTCTTGACTTCTGGACAGTCGCCGTCTTCTGAAAAGATGCTTTGTGTGTATATGTGGAGTTGTGTGAGAGAGATTTTTTTAAAAAAAATTACATGCCTATCAAAGTCCCTTAGATTTCTTATACAGTAATAGGATGTGGATGAATATTTAGTGTATTATAACTCTTTCATACTAGAACTGAGTGGAAATACAATGTGATCCTAAGCATGTTTATCCAGAGTTAGTCCCATTGAGTTCAATTACAGTGCAATCATATGTGAGTTGAAGCTGAGCAACACATTAGCAAGGTAGACTGTCCACTTAGTTGGACAGGAAGCCAATGTAGCTATGGACTGTTGTGCATGATGTGTGTGTATGGTTGTGGCTATAGGTACCTGCAATATCCAGTGGTGCTTCTAGCTAAATTTAGGTCCTCAACAATGTACAACATGGTTCTATGGGGTCCCACGTTAGGTGGCTATGAGGCACAACATTTCCCTTCTCCTCTCCTCCCCCCCCCCCACACCATTCCATGCTTCTGCATTTATTGATATGTTAGCAAACAAGTTTGCCAAACGTGTTGGGGGGGGGGAATTTTGGGCATGTGTATTCACTTAAATCATAGCACCACCATGACCACAGGAATAAAAGGAGGCTTGCTTCCTCTGTCTAGACAGTAAACATGCTGTGGCCCCAAGTCCAATTCTAGCTGCTCCACTGACATTAAGAGCATTCGTTTCTGCACAGATGATAGTGCAGGAAGGATTTTTAGTTTTTAGGTAGATTGTTCCAAGAATAATATAAATATAATTAATTATAATTATTGTGAAGGTTAACTCACCCTAGGTCCATTTCCTGTTCACTGGATGAATGTCCTAGTCCAGGCATGTCCAACAGGTAGATCGCTGGACGTCTGTGGTAGATCACTGGTAGATCAGTGGGGGCCCCCAAAGAAGCTCAAGAACTTTGGCTCTCTAAGAAAAAAGCTCAACAACTTTGACCTGAACCCCAAAAAAGAGGGCAGATCACTGCCAGTTTTTAACTTTATAAGTAGATCGTAGCCTCTTGGCTGCTTTGCCTCCATGCTGCTTTGCTCCCTTATCATATTCAGCACACACAGAATGCCATACATGAACATGGAAATCTGAGTCTGGAGGATTCTCCCCCTCCCATTGCAGGCTTGCATGTTCTCAATGCATGCCTGGTCATCCCACCCTCCCTATGGAGAGACCTTGGGGGAGGAGTACAGCGCGGGGGGGGGGCAGGAACATCTATTGCTCAAGCTCATCTTGCACTCACTTGACACAGGATCTACAACCCGTATTTGGTCCCATGTGTCTTAACAGGTTTCTATACAGTAAAGTAAGAAAAGAGAAGGAGACAATGAAAGTTTGTGGCTTGTTGTTCCTGTTGAGCTTGTTCACTCCCTGGCTTGATGCTAAGCCTGGAATCAAAGTGAAGATCACACAGAAAGGTTTGGACTATGGTGAGTTTGAAATATACAGGTTCAGACTTATTATTCTTCCATGCCCCTATTCATTATTAAAATAAAAAGTTAGAAGCATCCGAATATATGTTGTGAAGGTCTTAGGCCATGAAAGGCTTTAAAACAGGGTTAGAGAACCTCTTGTAGATGATGTACTACAGTAACTCTGTCTTTCCCAGGGGCATGGGCATATTCCATGGATGCATGCATGAACCATAATCCCCAGATTCCTAGCTTTTAAATGAAAGTTCCTAGGCATTTGTAGAACCCGAGATACAAAGCAAAATGTACAGTTACTCACTTTTTTTGTGAGCAACTAGCCCACTCCCACCTTGCAGTGTGGGAGCAATTATCTCCTTGTAGCACTGCCATTCACCTAGAGGGGAAGAGATAAGGTGGCAGATATATCCCGCGGGGGAGGGGGAGCCTCCGTATTAACCTTGGATGAAAGAAGTAATTGCTAGCAACCACTCCAAACTGATCTGCAGAGCAGAAGGAAGGCAAAACAGATATCAGAAACTTAGCTTTCTTTTATCTGTATTCTATGCATCTTTCCAGCCAAATAGAAAGTAAGTGAAATATATTCTGTACTTTGTAGGAAAACAGCTTGGAATAGATTTCCTGGAGCAAAGATTAAAGGAGCAAACCTTTGCGAATGTGAGCGGCCAAGAGACATTTGGATTTACTGGCGCTGACTACACAATTTCAGAGTAAGAAAGGTTGCTTCCACATTAAGCCCCTATTGCTTTTCTGCATTCAGAAAATTAAAACAGTAGTTCTGTATGGAAAATGTGGCCACACCAACTATTGATATGTGGCTCCCAGAAGGTTGCCCGCAAGGGAATGTGTCCCTCAGGCTGAAACCCACCCTTGATGTACCTTCAGCTCAAACATGTAAGATTAATGTTCCTAGATTTTCCCAGAATGTAACCTTAGCTAACATGTCTCGGTGTTTTGCAGGATAAAAGTTAATGCTGTTGAATTCCCAAATGCATCAGTGTCTCTGATACCTGGGACTGGGATTAAACTAGAGATCAAGGATGCTGCAGCAGCAGTCACTGCACACTGGAGAGTAAGGTCCTGGCTGTTGTAAGTACAGTTGTGCAGGGCACTGGAGGTGGTGATGTTAACTGCAGTAATCCAAATAAAAATGGGCTTTAATAAACAAAAGAAAAGTAGGCAGCAGACTTCAGGAAACCCCAACCACTGAGGTGGAGGAAGAGGAGGAGGAGGAGAAGAAGAAGAGGAAGAAGAAGAAGAGGAGGAGGAGGAGTTTGGATTTGATATCCCGCTTTATCACTACCCGAAGGAGTCTCAAAGTGGCTAACATTCTCCTTTCCCTTCCTCCCCCACAACAAACACTCTGTGAGGTGGGTGGGGCTGAGAGACTTCAGAGAAGTGTGACTAGCCCAAGGTCACCCAGCAGCTGCATGTGGAGGAGCAGCGACAGGAACCAGGTTCCCCATATTAAGAGTCTACCGCTCTTAACCACTACACCACACTGGCTCTCTAAGCCAGTGAGGGAGTGTTTAACCCTTTCCTTGCCAGTATAGTGCTGATGAAATTTGCAATTTTACAAATGAGTGGACATAAGAACATGCGTGCATATGCTGTCATGCAGTTAACTCAGGCATCCCCAAACTGCAGCCCTCCAGATGTTTTGGCCTACAACTCCCATGATCCCTAGCTAACAGGACCAGTGGTTGGGGAAGATGGGAATTGTAGTCCAAAACATCTGGAGGGCCGAAGTTTGGGGATGCCTGAGTTAACTTGTATTTTGTTTGGCCCTCAGAGGCAGAGTGAATATTGTGAGTTAAAATTCCTGCAGCCATGAATTTTCTTGGGAAACTTTGGCCAAGCTGCTTCCTATCCTTTCTCATAGGCTGATAATAAGATTAAAGGGAGACAGCCCCCAGTGTATGGCACCCTGAGCCCCTTGGAGATAGGGTGAGATATGGATGTACAGGGATTTACTGAAAGCAGGGGAAGTGTGTCACTTCATCCTTGGTCGAAGAATCAGTGTATGTTTGAGCATGAAACTTTAGGAGTGCTGGCATGTACCTGAAAGGAAACAGTTCAAGCAGATGCATTATGTTCCATTCTTGTCAGCAGAAATTCTGGAAAAATGAGTGTCCTCATTTCGCATATATCACTCGCAGCTGTTGTGTCAGTGTCTCAGGACAATGCAGGTCACGCAGTGCTGTTGCTTGAAAGCTGCAAGGGAAAAGTTGACCGTATGCACATCGAGCTGGATCAAGATACTAGGTAAGGTAGAAAAAGGATTTCCAGGGTGTTCAACTTGTACCTGTGTTCAGTGTAATGTGTGAACAAAACAGATATGTGCCTGTTTTAAGGGTTCTTCCAGCTGCGGATGGTAAAGGCAACAGCCCATTCTTGGCTGTTCTGCCTTAAGCTGGAAGTGAAAGAGCATTTCTGCTCCCAGGCTTCTGGAATCCAGAGGACATTTGGCAGTGGATTCATCACAAAAAACCAACCCCCCCCCTATTTTCCATCCTCAAGTGGTGAAGCATCTATTTTCATTGGGACCTTGGTGTGGGGAGAAATGTGTAAATATGTATTTATTAATTAGTTAAATTCATAACCCACTATTCCTTCCTAGTGGCTCAGGTCTTTCCCTCCCAGTTGACCTCCCCTACCCCACTTGTATTTCTTTTTGGCAGGTGCAGGGAGGGGGGAGAGAGAAAAGAAACAAGGCAATGCTGTTTGGAAAGAGAAGCATTGAAGTGATACTGATTCCTTGAGAGGAGAGATGGACCATAAAGAAAGAAATGGCTAGAGTGATTTGATAACTGATTGTTGTTGTTTAGTCGTTTAGTCATGTCCGACTCTTCGTGACCCCATGGACCAGAGCACTGATAGATAATAACTGATAGACAGTAATATTGTTAGAGATTTGGGGGTAAGCCCTAGAAATTAATAAATGCCAGAGTTTTGATTAATTGGGGAATGGACTAAAACATAAACTGCAGGGCTGTGGCAGACAGGGAATTCCTGGGCTGACTTATGCAAACCAGTCTGGCTGGCTGGCTGTTAGCATTACACTAGAGAGCCATTGAGGGTCATCAACAAGACAACAGAACTTCTTGTCCAGGTGTGACCAGAGCAGGGGTAGGCAACCTAAGGCCCGAGGGCCTGATGCAGCCCAATCGCCTCCTAAATCTGGCCGGAGGGCGGTCCGGGAATCAGCGTGTTTTTACATGAGTAGAATGTGTCCTTTTATTTAAAATGCATCTCTGGGTTATTTGTGGGGGCTGCCTGGTGTTTTTACATGAGTAGAATGTGTGCTTTTATTTAAAATGCATCTCTGGGTTATTTGTGGAGCATAGGAATTTGTTCATATATATTTTTCAAAATATTGTCTGGCCCACCACATGGTCTGAGGCAAGGGCGTACCCACCATGCGGCAAGTTAGGGCAGCTGCCCTACTCTAGAAGCAGGGCTGGTGGGCAGAGGCGGAGCACAGCCCGGCGGAGCGCGAGTTCGCCATTCCCGCCGCACCGCGCCGCACCCTCCCTCCAGCTCCCCGGCGCGCCCTCAGGCAAGGCTAAGCGCGGCGGGGAACCAGGGAGCGCGGCGCGGTGGGCGGGAATGCCGAACGCGCGCTCCGCTGGGCTGGGCTCCGCCTCCGCCCACCAGCCCTGCTGCTAGGGAGGGGCACAGCCCGGCGGAGCGCGAGTTCGCCGTTCCCGCCCACTTTGTGGCCCCTCCCCTTCCGTGCCTTGGCCCCTCCCCTTGCCCCCCCCTAGTTTTGATCCTGGGTACGCCCATGGTCTGAGGGACGGTGGACCAGCCCACGGCTGAAAAAGGTTGCTGACCCCTGGACCAGAGACTGGAGATTTGGAAGGTTGCCAGGGTAACTGCTCTGGGGGGAGGGCAAGGTGCTTCTGGGAAGAAGAGAGAGGAAGAAAGGCTGATAGCCATCTTGGCAAGGAGGGAGGGAGGGAGGACTACTTGCAATGCTTTGGGCCATGCTGTAAGATCTGGACCCCCGCCATGCAGACTGAAGGTATAAATAGGCAAATAAGCCCTATTTCTCAAAGTCTCCTCCCACCGTATCTTCTATTCTCCAAAGGGATACAGACCCTGTATGTGTGCCTGTGACCCCATGCACTCTGGCCACGGCTTGGTGGAGAAAGGGGTGGGCACCGGGCTTTTGTAACAATATTATTTCTTTTATTTCCCTCCCACCCACCCCCCAAGCTGGCTGTATAAATACTTTGCTAATCATCTGGAAAAGCCTGCCTGTGACAGTCTGAGTAACAATGTAAGTCTTCAAGTATTACTATAGTATCCTTCCATCACCATCACTCCTCCAGTAACTGTTGGCCAGAACAATAACTGCTACATGTATTTATACAGATGTGCCCATTCATTGGTTCTGAAATCGAAAAAATTAATGCAGAACTGAGAGAACACAAAGGTAAGTTGCAAATGCTTCATCCTTGCTACTTCTTGCACAGCTGAAGCTAAAGGGTATCCCAATGACATCAGAGCTTTTAAGTGATAACCACATTTCCCCGGGAACAATATTACACAGTTTCAGTGCTGGGGAAAAGCAACACTACTTCAAGTAGCGACTTAAGGTCTGCACAACAAATGGATGACCAGTGCAGATTGCACAGGAAAGCCCCTGGTCACATGCTTATGCAATTGTTGCACAAGGTCTCAGCATGTTCTCTTAAAAGATACAGCATGTTCCCAGCTCTCAGTTTCAACAGCAGTGTAAGGTATGTCCCTGAATATGGGATATCTAGAACCTACATACGGTATGCACAGACAGACTTCAGAGCTTCATGCTCTGCTTTGTTTTTCCTTCCTCTAAAAGCTACAGCAAGGTGTTTTGTACAGCCAACTCAGGGTTGGGGAACTTTTTTTCAGACTAAGGCCACATTCCCCTTGGGGTGACCTTCCAGGGGGTACATGCTAGCAGTGGGCAAGGCCAAAAGCAGAATGGGCAGAGCAACACATGCCAATTTTACCTTTGTACAGTACGCTACGGCAGTTTCTATGTGTGCTGCCTGTCTCTCTCGCCTTCATCCAGGCTTTGTCACAATTCAAGGGCACATTCCATCCAGGCAAAAACTCCTAAGGAGGGTGCAAAGCAGGGCCATAAGGGGTGTGACTTAGAAAAAGTCTCAAGCCCCAGATATACAAGCCTGGAGGGCCAGATTTGGCCCCTGGGTCTGAGCTTCCTTACCCATGATTGTATTACTTTTGTCTAATAATAATAATAATTCTACAGATAACAGCAAAATTTATTCAGGTGCTAATCTTTGAGCAGCTGTGGCTGCAGTCCTTCTCACACTTGGGAGTAAGCTTGGATAAGCTTAGTGAGACTGTGTACTGTACATACATGAAAATGTGCATAAAACTGTTTGTCTTCCCACTGGAAGGAAATAGAACAGTCCTTATAAAATTACTTTTAAAAGCATTGTCAAAACCTTTTTGGATCCTGCTTATCTACTTAGTAGAGGTATTTGTTTCACTATCTAATCACAGCTGTTTTGCCCCCTGTTCTAACAGTCCAAGCCCAGATTGATTCTTTTGCACAAGTAGACTACTCGCTGGTGAACTCTCCGGTGATCTCCAGCACATCTATTAACTTTGATATAAAGGTAACACAACTAGCTATTTTTTTTTTGAAACTGCATTTAGACATCTCTGCTCTTGAATGAATGGGCGTGATGGCTTTAGTTAAATAATTATTTTTAAAAAACACTTATTTGAGTGCAGTAGAGAGAAATCTGCCAGCAGCAGAAATAAAGTATAGAGGGCTAGCAGGAAGAACTACCTTCTGGACTATTCACAATAAGCAATGCTTTTGCATTGAGTCCCCTCTTGTGATTGCTATCATTTCAAACACCTACATGCACAAATAACCCATAATGACAATGATGGCATTACCTTTCCCAGGTACCAGCTCCAGAAAGTGATGAGGGATGATGGGACAGAAACATCTGGAGGGCTACGGGTCTCCTGTGCCTGACCTATATTAATCCTTCAGCTAGTAATGATTCAGCCAGTGTGTCCCTGTGTGCAAGGGTCACTGATGATCCACGCCCTGATATCTTTTATCCCTGGTTTTAAAATCCATAGTTTGAGAGTTGTTGTTGTTATTTTGTCATTCATGCAATTCTTTGCAGGGAACAGTCTCCCCAGTGGGAAATGACCTAGAGACTCCCTTCAAGCCTGCACCATTCAGTATCCCAGAGGAGATTAACTCCATGCTCCATATAGGAATCTCAGAATATTTCTTGCAGTCTGCTTCACTCGTTTATTACGCTTCTGGGGCCTTTGATGTCTCTATTGCAAAGGAGGTGAGAGCAAGTTGTAGAAGGTGGTATTTCAAAGGCACCAACTGTTGTCTTTTGAAAGACTGTTTATAGTCTGTGACTAACTAGATCTAACTAAGGTGATGAGAATCTCTATCCAGGCATGGTAAAAGGTAAAAAAGGTAAAGGACCCCTGGAGAGTTAAGTCCAGTCAAAGGCGACTATGGGGTGCGGCGCTCATCTTGCTTCAGGCCGAGGAAGCTGGCATTTGTCCACAGACAGCTTTCCTGGTCATGTGGCCAGCATGACTAAACTGCTTCCAGCGCAACGGAACACCGTGATGGAAACCAGAGCACACGGAAATGCCGTTTACCTTCCTGCCGCAGCGATACCTATTATCTACTTGCACTGGTGTGCTTTTGAACTGCTAGGTTCGCAGAAGCTGGGACAGAGCAATGGGAGCTCACCCCGTTGAGCAGATTCAAACTGCTGACCTCCTGATCAGCAAGCCCAAGAGGCTCAGTGGTTGACCACAGTGCCACCCGCTCCCCTTTTACCTTTTTTATCCCAGTAGCAGGTAAGGGGCTCGCATAATTGAATGTTCATCATTTTAAAAGAAATTCACTCCACATGGAACTAGCTCCTTATCTACACTGGAAGGAAATGTGGATTCACACCGGACTGCAGGGAAGTGATGTCATCCTTATCCCAGGCTTGCCCCAGACCTTTCCCCTTTGAATGAGGGTATTTTGATCCTTGGAAAGTCTGAAACTGTCAGGATGGGGGCAGAAAATGCTGCGCAATAGTAATACCCTGGACCTTGATTAGGTTATGGCCATACAATGTGCTTGATTCACATATTGAAGCCAATTATGCCGGGAGGGACAAAGCAGCAATGGAGCTCCTTTTGCAAACATGAATATTATCTTCAGGCTAGTAAGAAAATTGATTTAGTACCATAGTTGCTAATAATAATAATAATAATAATAATAATAATAATAATAATAATAATTGCTTGTCACAAAGTTCTAATTAGGTAGCCTAATTTTATTCTCTTCTCCACAGCTTTCCTCTTACTTCAGATTAACTACAAATTCTTTTGGCACCATTATCCCTAAAGTAAGCACCTTTATATCTATAATCTTTGTTTTAAGGGAAATGTTTTGTGGGAGTTCTTCTGCAACAGAGAATGCCTGCCTCAAAGCAACTGTTCTACCAAAGAATTAATTTGCTATGTAATTCTGTTAATCCAATCTAAGACTGCTCTCAAACTCTTGGTTGCTTTTAAACTTCTACAGATTGCCCGTTCTTTCAAAACACCATGCCCAGTCATCCTGGATCTAAAACCAACGGCAGCCCCTGTGATCAGACTGCATAATGGCAGTGCTGTTCTGGAAATTGCTGGTTCCATGGAGGTGTTGGTAGTCCTGAAGAATTCAACCACTCGATCCATGTTCACCTTGAACATAGTAAGTGCCACACAGCAGGCAGAATAATGTTCAAGCCATAGGCTTCCTGCCCCCATCTGCCATGACCTGTTGCTGTTTTGGGTCAACGTCAGAAATTGGCACTACAAGCAAGGGGTGTGCAGAATGTTGATCAGGATCTGAGTGATCTGCAGTAAACTGGCAAGGACTTGCGGTTGCCAAACAAGATTAAATTAGCAAAACCCAAACAACCCCAAACTTTATTTATTCCATCAGCTATGCATTGCCAAAAAAGGTTTGCATCGCCAAAGAAGTAGACAAAGGGGGGTGATTTGCATAAAAATACACATGTAATTTACATGTATAAATGCAAATTTAGAAATATTTCTACACTAGTGACCAAAATTGTGGAAACCTTTTGGAAAAAGTGTATTTCTGAGGTTTGATGGCTCATAACATCACTTTTTTTTGCGTAATACCATAAAATTATACATCAATGGAAATATAATTTAATGAAGAATGCAATGCAACAAAGTTTATGCAATTATCTGTATTCTATCAAAAGTTTTAGCCAAATAACCAGAAAAAGGAAGCAAAACTTGCTTAGGTTAATATGCAATAGCTTTCCTTCATTTGAATGTAGCCAATGAGCATGAGTATTTAGAGAGCCATATCAGGTATGTGGTTAAACCACTGAGCCTAGGGCTTGCTGATCAGAAGGTCGGCGGTTCGAATCCCTGTGACGGGGTGAGCTCCCGTTGCTTGGTCCTAGCTCCTGCCAACCTAGCAGTTCGAAAGCACGTCAAAATGCAAGTAGATAAATAGGAACCGCTACAGCGGGAAGGTAAACGGCGTTTCCATGTGCTGCTCTGGTTTGCCAGAAGCGGCTTTGTCATGCTGGCCACATGACCTGGAAGCTAAACGCCGGCTCCCTCGGCCAATGATGCGAGATGAGCGCGCAACCCCAGAGTCGGTCATGACTGGACCTAATAGTCAGGGGTCCCTTTACCTTTACCTATCAGGTATTATGAGCCATCAAACCTCTGAAATACACTTTCCCCAAAAGGTTTCCACAATTTTGGCCACTAGCGTATAATTTAAATAGAAATGCAATACATATTACCACAGTGAGGAAGACAGCAGGTGGCTTGTGTGGCTCCTCGCTCTGCTGATCTTGTTGGGCTATATCAAAGCTCCTTCTCTCCCCTTTTAATGGCTCCTTATCGTAAATCATAGCAGAAAACAAAAATTCTGGTTTCTGCTCAGACTTGGTGCTCAGACTTTCTAAGTACAAATGCAATCTGCAAGATAGGCTTTGCAAAACTTTTAGACACCTGAGCTCTGCTTGGAAAAGCAAGAGAGGTAACATTGGGGTGGGGAGTTGGATGAAGGTAGAGTAACTTTTTGCCTTTCAAAAAGGCCTTGCATTTTTACCCGACTATACAACAGGAATACTCTAGGTCAGGCATCCCCAAACTGCGGCCCTCCAGATGTTTTGGCCTACAACTCCCATGATCCCTAGCTAACAGGACTAGTGGTTGGGGAAGATGGGAATTGTAGTCCAAAACATCTGGAGGGCCGAAGTTTGGAGATACCTGCTCTAGGTAGTAAACAGAGACATTTCTTTCACACAGGCTGCCAGAACCCATGTCGCCCTGAATATATTTGAACAGAAGCTAATACCTTCTCTATGTCTGGACAGGTAACAAAATTTGAATGATTGTGTGTGTTTTCTAACCCCACTGTATCCCCCAAAGGACTCTTGAGTTGCTGAAATCACTAATTAAAGTTGCCACTCCATTTAAAACAATAAGTATTTTTTTTAAGGCAATTACGTAAAAATAAAATATCTTCCAGCTAAAATGCTGGCATTGCTCTATTACAGGTAATAAGAAACAGGTGTTGCTGGGCTATCACTTCCATAATCCCTACAATTGGCTATGCTGGTTGTGGCTGATGGGAGCTGGATTCCAACAGCATCTGAATTATTGTAAATTAGTGGGGTTGGGGGGGGTCTAAAATTGTGATGGTTTTTAAATATTTGCATCTGTGCTGAGTAATCCTGGGACCTGTTGTTTGTTAAGGGTGCTGAGATTTGGTAGGTGACCCCTATTCCCCTCACAGAACTACAATTCCCAGAGTGGTTTAACAATTATTCCGTCTTCCAAGGGAACTTTGGGAATTGGGCCAGTCAGCCTTTCAGCCTAACCTACCTCACAGGGTTTCTGAGAGGGGGGGGAAGAGGAGGGGCAGATCCAAGTACGCCATCTTGAGTTGCTTGTAGGTGGGAATATATATGTACAAATAAATAATGCCCCCCTATATTTCCTTTCCTTTCACAGTTTCCACCTATCCTTGACCCAGTCCAATGTTGGCTTCTTCAAGGTAAATAAAGAGGGCGGGGAGTTAACAGAACAAATCAGATACAGCTTGTAGATAGAGCTGAATTGTCCATGCCATTTTCCTGATCTAAACCTCTTCCCCCAAAGCCGTGGTTGTCCCTCTGGAGAAAATAGGCTTTCCCCCAAAGGGGTAAATGGCCTCATTGTGTTCAGGAAAACAGCACAGAGGGAAAGGGTAAGATAGGCCTCCCCTCCTGAACCAGTTCCAGAGCTGCTTTCGACAAAGAAAAAGAAGTGTCAGGAGACACAACCACAAATCTCCTGCTTTTAAATGGTTCCACGGGGCGGCCATAATAATCATGTTGGTGTGCAGCTGCTGTTTGCTGTGGAGACTGACTGTGTTTTTCTGTCTTTGCCAAAATTCACTGCTCTCAGACCTGCAATAGCATAAATAAAATGGTCTGATCCAGGGGTAGGCAACCTATATTTTCAAAATATAGTCTGGGCCCCCACATGGTCTGAGGGACGGTGGACGGGCCCATGGCTGAAAAAGGTTGCTGACCCTTGGTCTGATCTGTGTGGTGAACGATGGCATGATTTTGAAAGCAGGAGGCGCACAGTAAACATAACATGTCATACAGTGCTTAGGCGCTGATGGTTAGATCCCCATTATAAATGACTTAAAATCATATCATAGGAACCAGTCCCTCTCTTTCTTACATCTAGATGCTGCCGTCAGTTTACAAAACTTCCTAGGGGATGGCCCACAGCCATCATAATACAATAGCAATAAGAAAAGCAAGAGTGGGCCTTGTAAAATTATCTCTTAGCAGTTTTGGAACTGACATAATATTTTCTCCATTGTTCTTACTCTGGGTGCTTCCAAATATGGATGATTCAGGCTGAGTGCCTTTAAAGTACATTCAAAGCACATTATTTCCTTCAAAGAATTCTGGTTGCTGTAGTTTGTTGAGGGTTGTTGCTGGGTATTTTAACTCTGTGAGGGATAAACTACAGTGTCCAGAGTTCTCTGAGGGAAAGAAGGTGCTTCAAAGGTATAGTATGTTCATAGCAGCACCTAACCATTGCATTTTTTGAAAGCAAATCAACTATCTTTGGAACTATTGTGTGTGGAGAAAGGGTTAAATGTTGTCATCGTCCCCCCAACTGAACTGCTGATAAGAATTCCCCCTTTTCCTTGCTGCCTGCAGTTTTGGAGGATGGCAGAGAGGGGCAAGATAATTGATAGGAAGGCAATGCCATTTGGAATGGGAAGGTAATAGAGCTGGTTCCGAGAGAGAGAGAGAGAGAGAGAGAGAGAGAGAGAGAGAGAGAGAGATCATAGAGAATGAAATATCTGGAGCACAATCTATACAGGTTTTACTGGCCTATATCTGCCAGAACAGCTGTGTGATAGGTCATCTCCACCTGATGAATTATTATTATTATTATTATTTCAACAATTTGTATACCACTGAATCAGTCATCTTAAAAATGTCAAATTTTGAGAGACTGGGAGGAAATAACAGAAACTGAACAGGAGAAACATGGAAAGAGGGTGTTTTGCTCATGATGTCAAGCAGATGCTTCACAAAAAATCAGAAGACAAAAGTGTGAGAAATCCACAATAAATCTCAAGTGTAGAGGCAGCCTGTGCCACTAAACCCAAATTCTCTCACATGGCAGGTTTCACTTTTGAAGAACTTCATGTCTTACATTTTACGGAATGGAGTAATACCAGCAGCCAATGGTAAGTGTTGTGTTTGGATTGCTTCCCCCATCACCACTGTTACTTAATGGTCCCAGTCTCTGGAAATTACAGAAAATCTTATTTGGAGAATGAGAAGTAGTAGCGATAGAGCTTGTATTTTCGTCACTTGGTGTGTCGTGATTGGTATCACATTCTTTATGGCAAATACTTTAAGGAACATACTGTTCCAATAAGATTATAAGATGCTTAATGCTTTGCACTAGAATTTCAATCCGGTTGTCTTGTCAGAAGACCCAATACACACTGTCAACTAATTTGGATTTACAAGACCATGTGAACATGTCCACATACAACTGCTGATAAAGGAGTACTTAGTCTTTCTTTCCTTCAATGGATCTAGTGTATACTTTACTTTCAGAGTAAGCCAATAAAGTTATCACTGGTTAATGACTGGAGGCATTGGCCCTGCAGACTCTTTGTACACTTAACACTGTAATATTCTGATGTGTATGTAGTTACATGACAAGAGATAACTCCTGCAGTTCTTGTCTGTATTGCATTTCTAACCGGCACCATTTAAGGTTTATGGAGCATTTACAGCATTTACAGAATAACAAAATTGTACTGGGCATATAAATGTAAAATCAGGATAATGGTACCACTCTGCTTCCTAGAAACATTGAACCCCAAAATAAAATAAAGATGTTTTAAAATGTCCTTTCTTCAGCAGTAATATATGACTTGTGATCAGATTTTAAATGAAAGCAATGGGTTAGCATGTGTAGCCAGCATGCTTAGAGTGTTAGACCAGGGCCTGGGGAACCAGTGTTCAAATCCCTACTTAGCCATGAAGCTCACTGAATAAGAAGAGTTGGATTTGATATTCCGCTTTATCACTACCCGAAGGAGTCTCAAAGCGACTAACATTCTCCTTTCCCTTCCTCCCCCACAACAAACACTCTTGTGAGGTGAGTGGGGCTGAGAGACTTCAAAGAAGTGTGACTAGCCCAAGGTCACCCAGCAGCTGCATATGGAGGAGCGGGAAAGCAAACCCCGTTCACCAGATTACGAGTCTACCGCTCTTAATCACTATACCACATTGGGTCAGTATTTTTCTCTCAGCCTAACCTACCTCACAGGGTTGCTGTAAGGATAAAATTAATGGAGAACCACCTTGAGCTCCTTGGAGGCAGGATGGGGTATAAGGATAAAGGTAATAATAATAAAACATTATTGCACTCATAACGGCAGGGCCTGCTGTTAAAAAACAATAGCGCTTAGAATCTCATCTCTCTTTTAAGGTAAACTGAAGGAAGGACTGTCTCTCTCTAAAATGGACAGCATGATGCTTGTGGAACCTGTTGTTACAGTTCACCAGGTGAGATTCTGCAATGCCTGTCCTGTGTGCCGAGAGAGAGTTGGTTAGGGTGATGTGACACAAGTTCTGAATCCTGGGACTTGTCATCAAAATGTTGCCCTGTTTTCACTTCCTATGCTCTTCAGACTGCCTGACTCACAGTCTGAAGAGAGTCCCTTTAAATAAAGGGGGGGGGAGGTTGTACATAGAGACAAGCATTTCAACAAATTCTTTGTAGTTCAGAGAAAGGTTGGCCAGCATTTTTCAAAGTGACTCATTGTGGAGGAGGAAAGACAAACACTTCCCTCTGTTTTTGTATTTGTTGGTATCCTGGTGCACACAATTCAGTGTTCATGATTTGTATCTTAAAATCCATATGAACTGTATGGAAACAAGCAATACACACTAAAAACAATAATTACCAAATAAGCAAAAAGCCTGATCAACAGTTTCTGGCGACCACCATATTTACATCTTGACTTCTCCACTCTCGTTAGTTGATAGCTCTGTTTTACATTGTTTCTCTACAAAGATACATTTGATCATCACATAACCTAAAGAGAATTTCTTAGTTTCTTCATGACAGTATCTTCACAAGAACTCTAGAATACTTTATGAGCAACCAGTAACCCCAGCTAAAGTAAACACTGATTAAAGACCTTTGTGTGTTTAATAGAAGTCTTTTTCGACTCCTGCAAACTTTCAGGTTTCACTTGCACCATACAAGTTAGGGAAGGCATAGCAAAGAGGGAAGGGACTGCAAACAGTACTGTACAGTATATGGAAGGGAAGCATCCACACCACCTGGTCTGTCTGGCTCAGCATGGCTGAACAACTGACAACTGGCTTTTTAATATATTTTCTCCCTCTCAGAGCAATCTACAAAGCACAGCTGCTGTGCAACATCCTTCCACTTTATTGACATCCATGCCAGCATGGAGTGCTTACTCTCTTTCTGTTAAATGACTATGTATGTCTAACATTCAATTCACAATACGTACCTCTGAAGGTGTATATTAGCCACGGCCAAGCCATTAGCAAGCTGCAGCTAGTGGCAACTTCAAATAAATGTTTGTATATCTTCTCAGGGCTATTTGCTGATTTCCACTGACCTGGAGTATGATGAGGAAGCGGGGAACCAAGCAGATTCTGAAGGCTTTTTCGTTATAGATGCATGAAACCTCAAAATTTCTTCTGTTCTGTTTCAAGAGGGAAGACGTAACAGGAAAGTGTATAATGATTTAAAACATTTTGCGTGGTGTGCCTGTGTGTGTGTGTGTGTGTAAAAGTGGCTTTGAAAGACATTGAATAGGTGAAGTAATATCTGTTCATGGGCCAGCAAACCATTCAGAAAGGAATGCAGACAAGGAACATAGGAAGTTGCCATATATTGAGTGAGACCATTGGCTCATCTAGCGCAATACTGTCTCAGCTGACTGGCAGAGGCTCTCCAGGGTGTCAGAGGACATTCCCAGCAAAACCTGGAGATGTCAGTCATTGAACCTTCTGCATGCAAAGCAGGTGCTTGGAGCCTTCCTAACTCCACTGCTGGAAGATGGCAGCAGCCCCGGGAAGCCAGGACTGTTTTCTGATTCCTATATATAACCAAGAACAGTGTTGCAAGGGAAGCTTGTGGTAGGATATCCCCTTCTGCATGTAACTCAATGCACACTTCTTAGGGAGTTCAGAAAGTTGCAGTACAGGTACTAGGCAGGAGACCATCCCTTTCAGTTGCAATGAACTGTAAAGAAAACTCTAAAGATGGCCACACAGTGACACTGGATATTATGGAAGAATAGCATAGTAGGTAAAGAGGGATGGTAGACATTGCATTTTGTAAGAAGGCTAAAGGACATTTCTATTATGTGGTAGGAATGTCCCAAAATATTGTATTAAGCTTATGGTGTAATTGGTACTATCTTCTACAAACAGATACCATACTAGTTTGTCTTCATTTGTCTACTGAACTATATTAAACAATGTTTTCCATGGGCATGCCAGAAACATGTGTTACATACGGTATATTTACAATGGCCAGAATTACATTAATTGAATGTTTGAAAGAAACTTGGAAACCTGGTAAAGTTTAGTTGTTTGGGATTTTGTGGGAACACCTAATGATTTACAGGGAAGTTTTAAAAATCATGAAAATTATATTACATCATATATTAAATAGTTTGAACACAGTTGTGCGTTACATCAAGAGTGAATTGGGAATTGGTTCAATGATGCTGTAGATATTACATTCATTAGTGGGTAATTGAAGGAATGAGAGAGAGGTTTGTTAGAATGTCAGCATACAGTTACATATTGATCTTTTACACACAATTTTATATGCAGTTTTGTATTGTACTTTTTCAGAATAAAAACAAATTTAAAAATTATACAAATGTGTATCTTAATGCGCAGGGATTGTGTTAAAACCTAAATGATTAGGTACTCAAACTAATAAGAGCCTGTTAAAAGATATTAGTCAAGTTGTGGATTCTCTGAGGCATCACCAGATGTTGTTTGCAATGGGACACTTGTCCTAATCTCTTGGAACCTGCCTTTGATGCCCATGGAGCTCCCCCCTCCCAATACTCCCACTTTAGCATTATAATTATTGAAAAAGTAAGGTTATCTTAGTAATAAAAACTTCATGCCTGCATAATACGTTGATCCATACAGGCTATTTCTTCTATGTTGTGCATTATAGCCCCTCTGGACAGCAATAATGGGGGAGCAATGGAGAAGGATCACATAACTACAGGGTGGATAAAAATCAATGATTTTTTAAAAAAAATCAAACAATTTTTATTTAAATGGATTTATAAAATAAAATGCTTTTGGAGGAAAAATCTTTCTAAAGATAGTTTTCTATTTAAGTTACATTATAGTCCAAAGGCTATTCATCAGGAAATAAGGATTTGTTTTAAGTTTTTCATGTGTGCTAAAACTCAAAGTTGTTGTTTTTTTAAAAAATCGTTTAACCACATCAGTTAACAAACATGGATACATATGTTATAATGTTATTGTTTTAGTTAAATAAATTGTTTAAATTGTTACTAATGATTATTTTTCTCCTTCCAATAAAGTACAGCAAAAAAGTTGTCCAAGTATAAAGTTATATTATTAAACCTCAAAATAATTTCATAATTATCTGTCTATGTATTTCTAATAGTATAACCAAATCAGTAATTTTTTATATAACTGTAAAAACTACTCTGAAAATTTATTATTCCAGAAATTAAACCTTCATCTGGTTGTAAATATTAAGATTATACCCGCAAGAATGAGTCTTTCTATATATATAAAAAAGAAAAATATTTAAATCAAGCCTTACTGACTGGTGATTTAAATCGTGATTCAAATCGATTTGATTTAAATCAAATCCACCCTGCATAACTACTAAGCAGAATAAACATACCACTAAGATATTACAGTTGTGCCAAGAATATGTTGCAGAATATACCCACAATAAAGCACCAGAGAAGCTCCAGGTTTTGTCCATCCCTCAACAATTTCCACTGTTAGTCTTTTGCAGTAAGCATCGCATGCCTTAAAACAGGCATAGGCAAGCTCGGCCCTCCAGATGTTTTTGGACTACAACTCCCATCATCCCTAGCTAACAGGACCAATGGTCAGGGATGATGGGAGTTGTAGTCCCAAAACATCTGGAGGGCCGAGTTTGCCTATGCCTGCCTTTAAAAAAATGTGCTGCAGCCCTCTGAAGTAAGCCCTGCTGAATCCAGTGGGGCCTACTCACCAGGAAAGCAGGGTTAAGAACTGTAGCCTTTAAAGCGGCGCAAGACCCTTGGCTGCTCTGATCATCTTCCGTTCTTTTAATATTTGACCCACACCAAGCGCGGCTCCTTCCACAGCCAGCTTAATTCAACGCACGCGCGCTGTCCCGTTTTAGACACTAGGCGGCGCTGCAAAGGAGAGGGGGGGAAGAAAGCCACTCGTTGGTTCGCGAAAGGCGAACGAAGTTTGTGCCTCGGCGGGCGCCGTCCAATCCTTTAGTCCGCCTCAGCTTCTGTCTTAAAGGAGGCTGCGCGCGGCCTCCTCGGCTTCCGTAGTGGCGCTGAAGAGGAGCGTGTGTGCGCTGTTGGCGGAGTTCAGTGACACGGAGCCACGGCAGAGAGCGGAGCTCGCTCGGAATTGCCGCCGCCGCCGCCGCCATGAGCCGAAGCTACAACGATGAGCTGCAGTACCTGGACAAGCTGGACAAGCACTGCTGGCGTATCAAGAAGGGCTTCGTGCCCAACATGAACGTGAGTGGGTCGGAGGACGGTGGGTGGGTGTCTTTGTGCGTGTTCCGTCTGAGCTGGTGCCCCGCCCCGCCCTCCTCCCTTTTATTGCTAAAGTGAAGGAACGCACGAAGTAATGGTTAAGACTTCCCCTACGCATGTGCAGAGTACCACTCCTTCAAGATTTAAGTACCGCATTGGCAGCTGCTTTCCTTACCTGGTTGGGCGGGGATGCCTTCTGGCGTACATCATCCTTCAGTACATTAAGTGTTAAATCCAGGTTTGAAGTTAGTTTATGCTACATTCGGATTATAGTAGTATTATGATTGCACTACTTATGCATGTAGTGCCTTAAAGCACGAGTCTGACACTGCTGAAACCTTTCTCTAGTGAGGTGAATGTGGACTTCAACCTGTTTTAAAACCGCTTGAAAGTAAAATGTTATATGCATGATAAAAAAATTTTTTAAATGCCACCTGAAGCAGCTTCTGCTTGTGGAGAAGGAGGTTTCCATCACTGCTGGGTGTTGCTGTATTCTTGCTGTGTTAACAAGGGCTACCATCAATCAGTATTTTGGTCTTGGCTTGCTTCATGTTCTCAGAAGTGGTCTGGGTTGCTTCTGTGGCCTAGAGGCCAAGACACATACTTTCCCAAATTGCCCCATAAGAAGTAAAACTGTATTTTAGAAATGTTTAGGGCTTCAATAAGTTCAAGGACTTCTGAGAAGCCACATCTCTCTCATTTTGTCACAAGAAGATGTGAGTCTCTAGGACTCCTCAAGGAAGATCTGCAGAAATGTTTGAGGCTCTGCTTTTCAATGTTTTGCCAATTCTTGAAAGAAGCAATCTCATCATCCTGATCATCATCATTGCCAGTGCCTTTTGATGGATAGCATTAAAGACTGCAGACAATTCAATAATTGAGTTCTCACTTTTGATCTCTAACAAAAGATTACTAACTATAGCATTCATGTCATTCATGGATCAGAAGATACATTTTGTTCCATGATTCAAGATATCTGAAATTCTCACTGAAACTCAACAGCTTCTGTAACAAGTGTTCAGCCAAGCTTATTAGATTCCTAGTTTTAGTCCATCTAAACCTTTACTAGAAGTGACTAAAGTTGCCTTAATTGTGGCTAAGCCTTGTAGCCTGCTTAGATGCAGCTACATTCCAGCTTCTGCTTGAATGGTAAATCTTTGTCACTGTCCTTACATAAGAATGATGCATTTTGTTTTCCTTTTTCCTCATTCTTCTGTCTGCAGGTGGAAGGTGTTTTCTACGTGAACGATCCTTTAGAGAAGTTAATGTTCGAAGAGTTAAGAAATTCATGCAGAGGTGGAGGTAAGTATGTGTTCTTGTCATCCAATCTCACTGGTTTATGTTGTGCATGGAATCCTAGCTCCAAATTCACTTTTGATGAATCCAGAATTCACATAGATTCAACCAGTGCAGTTAGAGTTTAGGACTGCCTATATGTTCAGGCACGATAGAGTGATTCTTAATTGATGAAAAGTATTATGAGTCTTCATTTAAATATTCTCTCTATAATTAATATGCCATTTGTCAAACTAAAATGAAACACAACTTATTTTAAGACTTGGGCTTCATTTAGAAGCAGAACATTCTGCATAATTTTGCTTGCTTAATTTAAGCTAGTACAGTACTTTCTGGTTTGTCATAAGGGATCTTAACTGCACTGAAATTAAATCAAAGACCCCTTAATCTTGTCTTTGAAACATCTGTCTTCTTAGTCACAGCTTGTCTTATGCCAACTCTAAGGAGATGTGCTTCACAGTGAAGTTTTCACCTGTGATGTAATGGTGTGATATCATCAACCACAAATTTGTATGAAAAGAGAATGATTGTGTTTCTCATCATCTATCTTTTTTAGGAGCTGGTGGCTTCCTCCCAGCCATGAAACAAATCGGAAATGTAGCTGCACTGCCTGGCATTGTTCATGTGAGTGATTTTAAGGAGTTGTCACTATATCCTGATGACCTGTTGTTTCAAAATAGAAGCCTCATTTGCACACTTGGAGCCTATCTGTCTTGTCAGCATTTGTAGCATTGCCCTCTTAATTATTTTTGGAATAATTCAGGCATCATTAAATTGACCCATCAAAACAATTTCCTGACATTTAAACACCAGCAATCCAGGGCAAGATAACAGCTGTTTACATTGACCACTTAATTTGAAGGGGGCCTACATGCAACTTATTCTGACCAATATCTATGTTTGTGAGCTGCCCTTCATGAATTTACTGAGATTTTGGCTAGAAACAAAGGATTTTTATTTTTTTTGCCCATTTTGCAGTGATTGTGTGGCAGGGCAAGTACCGGTAGAACTTGAGTCCATGCTGTCGTAGAAACCTCATTTGTTCACATCTTATGACTGATTGGCTTTCTCTTGTTTATTTTAAAAATGAATTTCAGAGATCTATAGGACTTCCGGATGTCCACTCAGGCTATGGGTTTGCCATTGGTAACATGGCTGCCTTTGATATGAATGACCCAGAAGCAGTGGTATCACCAGGTATGAGCAGTTTGAATGTGATGTTCTCTGTGTAGGGAGAGAACTCTTATTCTGCAGATCTGGGCAATATATCGAAACTAGATGGGAAAACAAAATGTGTTTCATAGTACTCATTCAGGTGGAGGTACATTGTAGATGGATATGTAAATTGTCAATTAACCTACAGTTATTGTCTCACTGGACTCTCAGAAATCCATGCCTAGGACACTATTAACAGTAATGTAAGTAGCAATGAAGTCATTCACCCTGAAGCAAACTTAAAACAAATACAATTTAGGAATGCTTGTTTTGGAGTAAGAAAGGTACTGTATATTTATTTTTAATAATAAAAAACCCTTATGAATTCTGCATATTTAGGCTCCTTGAGCAGAAGATCCATGAAGTGCTGTCTTTTTGTAATCTGTGCCTTCCAAACCAATGCAGATTAGTTGTGTTCCTTCTGGCTAACAAAATTGAGGGGGTGATGTTTTTACTTATCCAAGTCAGGGGACATTTGCTGAAAAATATTTAACTATAACTTCTCTTTAAGAACATTTGATTGTGGTGATGAGTCGGTTCTGCAATTGCATGTATGAATTTTGAAGGGTGCATTGTGTTTATTTTACTCATGCAGGTGGTGTCGGATTCGACATTAACTGTGGTGTACGGCTCTTGCGCACCAATCTTGATGAGAGTGATGTCCAACCTGTGAAGGAGCAGCTTGCTCAATCCATGTTTGACCACATTCCTGTTGGTGTGGGATCCAAGGGTGTCATTCCTATGAACGCCAAGTAAGTGTTAACTTTCCTTTCTCCAGCAGCATCTCCATACCTGAAGGGTGTCTTCCCTCTACCCTTGTCTTTTTGTGTAGAAAGCAATGTATAAATTTAATAAGCCCTAACTGTATCTTAACAGTCAGGTATCTAGTCGTGTTGTAGTAGGAAATAAAGAGCCATGTGCCATTGTTAATTCTGTCCTGTATTTTTTTATTGTTGTTTTTTTTAAAAAAAAATAGCACCCCTTAACCAAAATCGCAATGTACACAGTGGTACCTCGACTTCCGAAGGTTTCGACTTACGAAGTCGGCAAACTCGGAAGTATTTTCTGTGCAGAAGCGGTGTTGTGTGTTATGCGCAAAGCGCAAAATCACGCTTAGCGTATGCGCAAAATGGACGCTTCGACATCCGAAGGTTTCGACTTACAAAGAGCGCTGCGGAACAGATCGTAAGTCGAGGAACCACTGTATAGCGAAAATACTCAGTAAGAATACACAGTCAGCAGTCTGAAATTATTTAACTGAGAGCAACCAAAAAAAATCTGGATATCTACAAAAGTTCAGGATTGTTTTTCTTATGTAATCAGTACAACAATACCAATCAGTTGTGTCAATTACTAGAAGTCAATCTCTCTCTGTGTTGCCCCAGGGATTTAGAGGAGGCTCTGGAGATGGGGGTCGATTGGTCCCTCCGAGAAGGCTATGCCTGGGCTGAGGATAAAGAGCACTGTGAAGAATATGGGAGGATGCTGCAAGCTGATCCAAATAAAGTCTCTGCGAGGGCTAAGAAAAGGGGTTTGCCCCAGGTAATTGGTCTTCTGAGATGATGTTGCATTACTACTTAGAACTTCATGCTAATTTCTTGGTTACATTTCAGCAGAGTGAGAATATGCAAGGAAAAAAATAAGTCTTGATGAGAGGATTATTATTATTATTATTATTATTACTATTATTACTATTACCATCAGAATAGACTACCCCCCTTCATCCCAACATCCCACAGGGGGTTACAACATTTAAGGCACAATATTAAAAACAGTTTAAAACAACTTACACTGACTAAAGGTGCTGGACTTGCTGATAGCCAGTGAGAGCAGAATCTGTGTTCAAGTATTACTCATTCTGAGTAGGCTCAAGGAATTTCCTGAAAACCAATGCCTTGGCATGATGCTTTGTTAGGACAAAGATGAGAAACCTATGCTGCTGTTGGACTGTAATTTCCTTCATCCCTGGCCATGCTGGCTAGAGCTGATGGGAGTTAAGAGTCCCACAATAATCTGAAGTATCAAGTAGGAGGATAATAGCTAAAAATTAAACCTCCATGTACAGAGACAGTAACCCTTCCTCAGCATCTGATCAATGGAGGTCATGTCATCAGTGTCCTGGGTTTGAGCTTTGCAGAGATGTCTGGCTGCAGATGAAGATAAGCACTGGGCATTGACTGCATGGGCTTTCTAGTGTGAACACAACAAGGAAATTTATATTCTCACAGTTCTAAACAGGCGAATTGTCGGAGAACCAGCCGACTCTTAGGTGCGAGGAAATCATGAGACGAGAGTCAAGAGTTTCAGATAGAGAGCATGAGCAGAGTGCGCTGGCTGCCTCTCAGTCTCAGCTCCTTTATTAAGGATCCTTTCCTCGTAAAATACATTAACCTTTAACTTATACATGACTCATGCAAACAAGGAAGATGTGTAAACAGACAGGCTGGCGCCAGTGGTCCTGTGGTCCTGTGGTAAATCACTTGATTGATTACCCCCCAATAAACCTGTGCCTTACACAGAGAACTCCACCCGCACACCCCCACAGCGAATATTTTACAGTTCAGTAAACTGTAACACTCGAGTAGATTTCAGGCTTATAGCTGAAACCTTTGCTCTCAGCAGGATCTCTTCCTCTAGCAAGATGCCACATGGCACCAAAGACTGACAGACCTTTGCCTCAACCTTTCTAAGGGAAACAAGTTGTCTTCCATTTTGCTTCTCATTTCAGTATCTGCTCAAATCGTAGCTAAGCTTTCTTCTTTTATTTGACAGCTGGGGACTTTGGGAGCAGGAAACCATTATGCTGAGATCCAGGTGGTAGATGAAATTTTTAATGAATATGCTGCCAAGAAGATGGGCATAGACCACAAGGGCCAAGTTTGTGTGATGATCCACAGTGGCAGCAGAGGCCTTGGCCACCAAGTAGCTACAGGTATCTAGGCTTTTTCTTCCTTTCTTCTTCTTTGCCCTTGAAACTTCCCCCCCTTCTTGCAGGTACCCACAGACTCCAGTTACTGCTTTATGCATTATTTCCTCCCAATCTTCATGCATGTCATTGGCATTTGTGGAAGCCTCAGATATGTCCAGTTTCTGGGTGTGCTAGTTCAGATGGGCTTAATGGAGACCTACACTGAATTTGCTTTTTGTCTCTCTTCCTCCCCCCCACCCCTTTTACAGATGCCCTAGTGGCTATGGAAAAAGCTATGAAACGAGACAAGATCATAGTGAACGACCGCCAGCTGGCATGTGCCAGGATTGCTTCAGAGGAGGGACAGGACTACTTGAAGGGAATGGCAGCAGCTGGAAACTATGCATGGGTCAATCGTTCTTCCATGACTTTCCTCACCCGACAGGTGCGAAGAAAGAGCATGAACTTGTTCACTTCCATCTCTTTAAGCCCCAGTGGGATCTATTCAGCTGCATTCTGTTTGATTGACACCTGGGTAACATTTCTGGAATGATTAAATTATTTTGTTCCAGAAGGGAATCCATATCACTCCACGTTGGTAGGAAGAGGTTGGCTTAACTGGCTTGTGGATTGGTGGTGCAGTGCCTTGTCATCTTCCTCATAAACAGGATGTATGAATGGGGCTGGGCCCATTGACTTTCCCCTTGAACTTTAAACTGCTGAGTTATGTTCAGTAGAGCAATGTGAGGGAGTAGGTGCTGGAAATGTCCTTCCACTATTGCCATCACGGTAACAGCCTTAAGTTATGTGTTCATCAAATTATTTGGGCTCTTACCAGCCCAAAAATATATTTTAAAAATTCAGAGGACTGCTCCTTATGTCTATAATGTTGTTTTCTAGGCTTTTGCTAAAGTCTTCAATACCACCCCTGATGACCTGGATTTGCATGTGATCTATGATGTATCTCACAACATTGCCAAAGTAGAGCAACATGTGGTAGATGGAAAAGAACGGACCCTGCTGGTGCACCGGAAAGGAACGACCAGAGCTTTCCCTCCTCACCACCCCCTCATTGCGGTTGATTACCAAGTAAGAATTTGTTGCCATTTTCTTTCTTGCCAATGCCAACGGGTCCTGCAAATAGTATATTTGTTAATCCTCATGGACTTCCACACCTAACAGCCCGTGTTCCTACAGTTGTGTTGGTGCACCTTTCTACCTTATTCCTTTTCATGCAACTATACAACCTTCTAGCTGTCAAGACTTATATTTCTCAGTGTCTGCTGTACTGCTGTATTACAATCAAAACATCCCGATTGGTCAAAATTTGCATGTCTCCTGTCTGCATGTCTCCTGTCTGAGATTTCCTTGATTCACTATGGAAGCTTGACCCTTCAGTGGATCCTTGCTGAGCAGCATATGCTTACAGCTTGAGGGGACATGTCATCTTGACTCTGCACCCTTCTTTTGCCTCTGCAGCTGACTGGCCAGCCTGTCCTGATTGGTGGAACAATGGGAACTTGTAGCTATGTCCTTACTGGTACTGAACAAGGCATGACTGAAACCTTTGGTACTACCTGCCATGGAGCGGTGAGTAACAAAGAAACTTTAAACTTTCATCTAGCTTGGGGGTGGGCAGCCTTCCATCTAGTGGGCTGTATTTTATTACCAGAATCCCAAGTTCCATCAACTGGAGCCTTGTGCAGAACCCATATGCTTCCAATGAAATACTTCCAGCAGGAGAACAAAAGTTGGGAGTCAGGCAGTAGATTTAGCAAGTAGATTTCGAACACCCTGTGATTTACTGGTAGATCCAGATTTACTTTGCCCATCACTGCTCTTACTCAAGTGCTTCCTCGCCCATGGGTCTAAGGTGCAGCATTTGCAAGAATCCTGTCTGTAAATCCTGCTTGTTTAATTTCCAATAATTGAAATGTACATTGACTTCATTTGAATTGCATAGGACATTTTATTTCTCTAACTGAAGATGGTAACAGCAAGGGTGTAAAAACAAAATCACTTCATGTGTGACAACCTTTTCAGCATCCAAGTTCCTTATACCTTTAAATAGATGTGCATATGTGTGAAGTATGGTTAATGCAGTTTTCAGAGCACAGAAAGGCCTGTTCTCATGTTGCAACCCCCTGGATCTCTTCTGAAGGAGGCACACAAAGATATGCAGGCCTAGAAGTCATTGGGTTTGTTGCATTCATTAGCACAAAATAGCCAGGACCCTATTTATTTGACACTTTCTGGATGCCTGTTGTCAGTGTCTTATTTTCCCTGAAGAGTATATGGCAGTAACTGAAACAGTGATTGTCGTTTTTAGGGGCGTGCATTGTCACGTGCAAAATCTCGGCGCAACTTGGATTTCCAGGACGTATTGGACAAGCTGGCGGACATGGGGATTGCAATCCGGGTTGCATCCCCCAAACTGGTTATGGAAGAAGTAAGTGATTTACCGTATAAACTTCTTTGTGGGAATTTACTTCTGGGGTGAGCTTCCTCTCCTGGTGAAGTATTAACGTCTGTCAGCAACAAGGGGACACAACACTTTATTGGACTCTGCCATTCTAGGAACCTTAAACCTCTTCCAGGCTAAAATGGTTTCCTCTTCTCTCCCCTTCCTTCATTTGGGAACATCTAGTGCACCATGTCATTGTTAAGAACATTCCTTTTTTTTTAACGAATAGAGTCTGAAAGGCAAGTGAATGTTGTACATTTCATTTCAGTTATTTCTTCTGATGACCACGTGAGCTGGAAAGATAGTCTCTTTACTTATAAACTCCCAAGAATAAAGTGGTTTATTTGGGAGGCGGCGGGAGAAGAGTGTGTGTGGCTTCACCTCTGAATTCCTGTGTCGCATTTTAGTAATAGAGAGGGGGACATTCATCGCAACCCCCCAAAAAAGTTTTTCCCCTAAAGATTGAGGGAAGCTTGTTGAAAAGTATTGTTATTATTACTAGTAGTACATTTCTATACCCCCCTTCATTGGAGAATCACAGGGTGGTTTACAGTACACCTGTTCAAAAGGACTTAATATAGTCCTTCATAAACTGAATAATGGGGGGAAATAGGTGCTCTCCTTGTGTAAGTTCTCCTATCTTTTTAAGTTTGGTAATATGGGATCTGCTGAAAGCCCCCCCCCTTTTTTTTGAGGGAGCTACTGTAGGAGGAAGAAGGGCCTTTTCAGTGGTAGCACCAATGTTGCTTAATTATTCTTTAAGAACCTCCCCTTAAGCCAAGTCTTGAGAAATCAAAGGAAGGCATTACTCTTTTAAGCACACATTTTGGAGAGTTTATCTGAGATTACGGGCCTTATATCAAGGAAAGCCTTAATGATTTTGCTTAGATGATTTTTGAAATTAAATCACATTGTTAAAATGATTTTTATTCTAACATTGTATTAATCTTATGAATGTATGAATGTATTTAGAGCCTCGTGTATTGCAAGCTGCCTGGTAGCTTTTTGAATGATGTGTAATAGAAATTAATAATAATAATGGAAAAAAGCTTCAAAACATATTCTTAACTCTCTTTTTACATCTCATTTATCCTAGGCACCTGAATCTTACAAGAATGTGACAGATGTGGTTAACACCTGCCATGCAGCTGGCATCAGCAAGAAAGCCATTAAACTGAGACCCATAGCAGTGATCAAAGGCTAGGGAAGTCTTTCCCTGAACTGGGCAGCACTGTTCTTGCTGAAGACCTTTTCCCACCAGAGTGCTTGGAGGTTGTTCCCATCTAAAATACAAACTGACACAGACTTTATGTTAGAACTCTTTAAAGTAAGTTTGTGCCTGGGGGTGAGGGGCTGTTTTCTTAAGAGGAGCTAAATCAAGACACATAGCCCTTCTTTTTCTAGAGTGGTGTCTAAAATTGGGTGAATTTCTTTTAGCAGAATCTAAAAGCAGCCTTGTTCAGAATAGTCTTTGCTCTTAATAAATTATCTGTGCCCTTCATGGTGAGATTCTGACCCATGCTGATTTGATAGCCACCAATCTGCAAGGAGGCTTTCTCTGGTGTAGGCCAAGTACAAATGCTACTGTTCACACTTGGTTGTTTTTGAATTTTTCTCCTGATGTGAGTTGTTTGATCTCCTTCATAATGTACCAATCTGTACTATTGGAGATAGAAAGGGATTTTTTTTTTTTGCACTGAGCTGCAATAAAGCCTGAACAATATCCTTCATCTTTGTGGCATGACTACTGTCACAAGTACTCTACTATAAAAGTCTATGATCAAATAGTTGCTCCCATAAGTGCACTAGCATGGATTCTGTTGAATGATGGGTAGTAAGTTTGCACAAGCTGTGTTGCCCATGATTCACTTGGTGCAGCAGGTTCTCTGTGTATGTTTGTTTATTGGAATCCCTGATTACAGCTCAGTTGGAAAACTTTGTTAGAGAAAAGTTGGTATTTCTTGAAGAGAAGCCAACTTTGCCTTGATGTCCCTCATGAACCAGGGCATCCAGATGCTATAGAAGCTGTAATTGCTTTGGCATGGACAGATTGTGTCCTAGCAGTAGTGAAATGAGAAACATAAGCTGAGCAACCATTCAAGGTACGTAAGCCCTGTCTTCCACTGCATCTGGTCACTCGAAAGGTAAGGAATGCTGCCTCTTAAAGCAGCAAGCTGGAGAACTTGCCCAGCAGTCTTGCTACTTTTCAGTGAGCTTTAGATAACTCTTAAAAACTGCAAAGGAGCATGTCAGTTAGCTGTGCGCATAAAATGCAAACTAAACCACTTGTCACAAAAATATGGATTCCCAGAGAGGAAATTGAAGCCGCTACACTCCTTCCCCCAAGTCCTGCTGTGTGAGCTAAACCTGGGCATGGCTTAGTAAGCTTGTGGTTTGTCTCACTTCACATAAACCACAAGCTGTAACCAGGGTTCATTCTTGGGTTCACAGCTCTTGGTTTGTCTAAAGGAGACAAAGCACGATCCTAGGTTCAGGTAACATGCTAAGCCAAACCATGGTTTAGCTCACAGCAGGAATAGAGACATAGCGTTGGCAGTTTCCTCCCTGGGAATACTAACATGCTCTCACCGTGGTTTGACTTTGCTTTATGTGTGAACTGGCTCACTATGTAGATGGGGGAATTGTTCACTCCTCATCTCATGGGCTGCTGTTTGCACATTGCAGATAGGTGGGGAAGCAGCAAAGTTACCTCTGTTTGGGTACAGATTAGGATGATTTCAGCAGGACCAGCATAGGTTATTTTCTCCCTTCTGGCGCTGCTGTTTTCTGTTGACCTTAAAGTGCCCCAGTACTTGATCTGCTGGATGGTTAGATTTTGAAAACACTTTTGCCATCCTCTCATGAAGTAACAGGAATGGTTGCTCTATGCCAAAATAAGCATGATTTGCAAAGTCATTGTTTGAATTTTATTGACATTCTGGAAGTGATTTTCTTGAGAGGTCTCAAAACTGACAAATAAACAGAGAAAGTCACTGCAATGTGTCATTTATATTTCATGTAAAGAAAATTACATTTAATTTAGAGATAAGATGGAAGTCTTGCTTGCGTAACCTAGTGATCCTCACACTTACCTCAGATGCTGTGGTGGAAAAATAGTTAACCTTGAACTTTGCAAATCACCTCTTTGCATTTTCCTTATCTGAGACTGGAATGCTATACTTGTTTATATTAAGTAAGTTCCAGTGTACTCAGTGGGGTGTAGACCTGTGTAGGATTTCACTGTGACTTTCCCCCAGCTAAATGGTGTAAATCCAACTACAGTCAATAGGGGTCATCTAGCTAAAGGGAAACGTAAGAAATGCAGAAGCTGTGGAGTAACTTGTCTAGAAGAGCTTGAAACAAGCCGCTTGGTAAAGAATCCAACCTGGCCCTTTCTTGTTCCATGGATCCCTCTGGAAAAGATTGTTCTAACTGGTGCTTGCTGATGTCAGCAGTGACTTGGAATTAACTTAAAAGGGGGTAATAAAATGCAATATTGCTGAAACGCAGGCCAAAACAACAACAAAATGGTTGTGATGGCTATATAAAATCTACCCTCCAGGGCATTAGGATGACTCACGTGCAAGCTGAATTGCCTCACCCCTTATGTTGGTTTAGCACTACTATTTAAGTGTGGCATTGAGCACATTCTCATACTTAAGAAGGAAGAAGCCTAGCAAATGTGGCATGCTGACAGCTTCGTGGAAGCAGTTCTGCCCTACGCTAGTGCGAAATCTTTACTAAGACTTACCGGTACATATCCTGTCCATTCTCTGGGGATGGGAGAACTTGGGGCCAGGGACCAAGTGTGGCTTTTTATCTGGCTGTTGGGGCCCTCCCCAGGCCACGCACCTTCCTGAGTTACACCCTTTGTTGGCCCTGCGTTGCGTCCTCCTCGAGTGCTTTTGCCTGACTGGAATACGTTCTTGAAGTCTCCCAAGTCCTCCTGCTTTCCTGGATGGAGGATGGGGAAGCAGGGGCCAAGTGTAAATCAACTAGCTTGCTGGGCAGAAGTGAAATGCACATTCATTACTTGGTTCCCTTTTGCCTCCAGCTCTGCCCAACACTGGCATGTGGCCCCCAGAAGGTTATGTAGAAGGGAAGGTGGTCCTGAAGGTGGGCTGAAAAAACTGTTCACCACCTTTGCAGTTAACCATGGATACATATCTGCAGGGATAGCTCAGTTGGTAGAGCATGAGACTCTTAATCTCTGGGTTGCGAGTTCAAGCCCCACATTAGGCAAAAAAATTCCTGTCTTGCAGGGGGTTGGACTAGATGATCCTCAGGGTCCCTTTCAGATCTACGATTCTGTGACACTGGCGCCTAGCCCGCTTGCCCCACAAGTTTGTATCCCAGAGGGATGAATTAGAAGGGCTTTTAAGCAGATCCGATGACAGCTCCCCTGGTGCGTTTGCACTGTGCTGACTTCCACCTATTCCTCCTGGCAGAGACGTGACCAGGTGAGCACTGGCGGCTCAACTTGCTGTCTGCTACAGGGACTGAGGTTGCTCAGGACTAACACTAAGGCTCCATTGCAAAAGGGAAACGAGAGCAGGAAAATGGAGATTAAACAGTCTACTACTACAGGATGGCATGGCTGGTTGGAACTCTACACAGGAATGCTCTTAGCAGGAGGTGAGGATCCATTGTAGGCGGGGCGGATGCACTACGAAACTAACGACGCTTCAGCTTCATAGCCCCTAATCCTGGTTGGTCCCCAGGAGCGACTTTACTCATGCATGCATTAAACATTTCCCTAATTTTCACCTCCCACAAAACTTGAAAACTGTGAGGCATAGGAAATATTTATTCACACCAGTGACTTTGACATGTGAGGTAATCTAGTACCGACATTTTACTCAAAATCTGAGATCATGGAATCATTATATTGTGAAGTTGGAAGGGACCTCAAGGGGCAACTAGTCCAACCCCTTGCAGTCACAGCTGCCCCAGGGTGGGCTCGAACCACCATCTGTCTGGTTAACATCCAGATGCGCTGACCTATTGTGCCATGGAGCAGTTGTTGTTCTTTGTTTTTTAAGTGGTGATCAGTTGTGGAGCAACCCCACTGAAGACCTCATTCCAGACCTTGTTGATGGTTGCGAAGGTGCCCCCATATCAGTTCAAGCTTCAGGGCCCCCAAATGTAGGTCCTATATGTGAGTTCTATGGGGGATTGTGTGTTGTGTAAAATAGGATTGAACAGGCTTTAGGCTTGTGGGATGTCTTTCGTGTGTGTTTGTTTTTGCTGGAGACTTGAAGTCTACCAATCAACCAGAGCCAAGTGCAAACTGTGGCTCAGGAGGGAAGAAAACCAGGTGCCAAATGGTAGCTCAGGGGGCCATGGCTTACTGCATCCCATGATCCATATGTCAGATGAAAATGAGAAACTATATTCAGGGCCGGCCCTAAGGCAAGGCTGGGTGGCGCAAGGTGCCGGGCCGCCAGGGGGGCGCTGCGCGGCTCCACCTGCATGGCAGCCGGGCCGCGCACTGCGCCCAGAAATGGGAGGGGGCGCCGGAGGGGTAGTTCGCGCCAGGGCGCCAGCTATGCTTAAGACGGCCCTGTCTATATTTGAGTTATTACAGATAGGGGTTCCAACAGCCCAGTTCAGCAAGAACAAAAAATAGCTCTCTTGCCAGTTATTGTTAAATAATGGTTGGAAATGTTGCCAGTTGGAAACCCTTAATCTCCAGTAGATCCCAATACACCTGAACCCTGCAGTAAAGAAGCACTTCCCAACAGCTTTCTGAACAGTTGTCCGTTACCGTGGCTGATCTCAAGGCTGTATTCTGAGAAAGGGAAGAAAGCAATTCTGTTGGTGTGTCCACCGTGTGTCCCCTTCCCTCCGTTCCAGCTCTTCAAGGGGATACTTTTCCACAGGTCAGGCCATCCTAGACTCTCGCCCAAACCCACATACCACCTGCCTCTAAGCTGGTGGTCCTTCTGCACAGTCCTTTTTAGGAGTGTGCACTTACTCCTCCTTGGCAAAGGCAGCTGCACTGTTGCCTTTGTTCTTCTATATTATAAATATGCTTAACTAGCTCCCTGCTCTCTTCAAAGAGAGAGCCTGCCTCAAGCATGTATCAACATGTGTGCGAGGCTTCAGCCGGAAACCTTCCGTTAGAGAGAGAGAGAGCCTGGTTTGTAGCTGGTATTTCTTTCCCTTTGTCCTTTTCCGGTGATGGGTTAAGGCATGGCGGAGACCCAAAGCTGCTAGCATCCTCAAAGCAGTTTTTAAAGCTTAACCGGCCACAAGTTTAGCTTCAATGCAAAAAAGAAGGAAAAAGAAAACATGATGAGGTGCTGAGAAATTAATTGAGGGAAGAAGTGTGCTATGTTATGGTCTGGCATGTTTCATGTATGATACTGTATAATTATATGACCCAATGGCACAAGGCAAATTTATATATTTTGGAAGGTTGTCTGTCTGTCCTTCTGTTCTCTGAATTTGGATACCCCTCAAGCTGTCACAACCAAATTTTACATAGAGGTTCCTGAGATCAAGGAGTGTGTTGTTGGTTTTTTTTTGTCTGTGCTTGGGTACGATGAGACGGCGTTAGAAAGCAATATGGCAGGTGGAACATTTCAAAACTGCACTGATTTTAACTGCCAATTTCCAAACCACTGATTTTTTTTACTGGTTTATTAGAATTCCCAAGCAATGCTGGCTACGAGGGTGCTATAAAAATTTAAGATTAGAAGAGTGCTTCAGGTGTCAAAATAACTTTGCTGGCCTTTGGTAGTATGCACCTTGACTCCAGTGTGGTGGTGAGATTCATTGGTTGGTCAGTCTCAGGCAGCAAAATGTCTTTACCCAGGTCTTCTCCTGTGCTTCAGTTACAGATGGCTATCTTGCATCTTTGTCCATGAAGTTTTCTTAGCAGGGATACTGGAGTGGCTTGCCAGTTCCTGCTCCAGGTGGATCACGTTTAGTCAAAACTCTCCACTATGACCTGTCCATCTTGGGTGGCCCTGCACAGCATAGCTCATAGCTTCTCTGAGTTGTTCAAGCCCCTTCGTCATGACCAGGCATTGATCCATGAAGGAGCAATGACAAACCTAGAAAAACAATGACAAACCTAGACAGCATCTTAAAAAGCAGAGACATCACCTTGCCGACAAAGGTCCGTATAGTTAAAGCTATGGTTTTCCCAGTAGTGATGTATGGAAGTGAGAGCTGGACCATAAAGAAGGCTGATCGCCGAAGAATTGATGCTTTTGAATTATGGTACTGGAGGAGGCTCTTGAGAGTCCCATGGACTGCAAGAAGATCAAACCTATCAATTCTTAAGGAAACCAGACCTGAGTGCTCACTGGAAGGACAGATCCTGAAGCTGAGGCTCCAGTACTTTGGCCACCTCATGAGAAGAGAAGACTCCCTGGAAAAGACCCTGATGTTGGGAAAGATTGAGGGCACAAGGAGAAGGGGACGACGGAGGATGAGATGGTTGGACAGTGTTCTCAAAGCCACCAACATGATTCTGACCAAACTGCAGGAGGCAGTGGAAGCCAGGAGTGCCTGGTGTGCTCTGGTCCATGGGGTCACAACTAAACAACAACAATCTTTCATTTTTTACACTGCTTTGAGGCCAAGACCCAACTCTCCCGTCATATAACTTCTCCTTTACTCCTAACATTGCTGAACAAACCAGTTCTAAGGGCTAGATGGCACATTTTTCTGGTCGCCACACATGAGCCATGCTGGTATCCATACAAAGGAACGAAATAAGTGTTATGATTTTATTTTTTTTACCTGCTAGAAGCCAAATATAAGTTGCACATATTCTTATTACAGGGCTTTTACCACCCACAAACAATATCCTTCGCCCCTTCCTTCCTAGAGTAGAACATAAAAGTGATAATTTTGAACTTTCTAATTGTCATCTTGCAAGCTGCATGCTTAACTGCCACTGATCATTACGGGGGATTATGCTAAGCACCCAAACTGTTGGTTTGGGCTTCTTTTTTTAATGGTGCAGAAAAACAATTTGGGCTCAGACTACCATAACTTTAACACAGAAGTCTTTTCATCCTAAACAGGAACAGAAGGAGCTCAGCTGCCTTATAATCAGCAGATCCAAAGGGCCATTCGGCATCTTGCTATTCCCTATCCTCACTGCCTTAGGGCCGACCCGCGTCTGTCCTTCCTAAAGGGCTGCGCATTTTAGGGGCATTTTTACCATAACAATATATAGATGCAAATTTAGAAGGGATGACTGTAGCCGGAAGGACATCTACTAATTACGGATGGGCAGCTTTAAGGCTCCTGCTCTCCCTTCTTATGGTTCCATGTCTTTCAACCAGATTTGGACCAGATAACCCTGAAACCGAGGATCCCCTCAAGTAATGTCCTCTGACAGCCCTTCAAAATGGAGAACCAACAACTGTATAGTAGGACATATGGTGACCGCCAGCATAATAGGTTTCAAGTTAATTGCATTAAATATTAATTATAAAATAAACTTTTAATTCTGTAAATTTTTAAAAGAAATGCTCATCATTTATCCCAGAAGGCAGAAACAGGCTTCCTTCTTAGTGAACAATTGGCAAGAATCTTGACAACACATTTTGCTGCCTGTCTTTATATATAAAGGGCAAGAGACTTTTTTTTTATTAAGGTGATAATTCAGTGAAAGGGCCTGAAGAGTTTGGATTTGGATTTGATATCCCGCTTTATTACTATCCGAAGGAGTGTCAAAGCGGCTAACATTCTCCTTTCCCTTCCTCCCCCACAACAAACACTCTGTGAGGTGAGTGAGGCTGAGAGACTTCAGAGAAGTGTGACTAGCCCAAGGTCACCCAGCAGCTGCATGTGGAGGAGCGGAGATGCGAACCCGGATCACCAGATTACGAGTCTACCGCTACTACACCATGCTGGAATATTCCAAAGGAGAACAGGATTCCTTTGGTGCTTTGCCAATGAACTATTGCTTCTAGGCTGGAAACATATTTAGTGGTAAAACAGAAGGACATGCAGTACAAGTTTCCTTCCCAAGTAACACTTTTTATTCGGAAAGAAAGGTGTCACCATATTTAAGATGTACTGCAATGACAGCTTTATGAACTTCATTGCAGTCCTTTAAAGGCAGGGGTGAGAAATCAGAAACTTTCCAGATGCTGCAGAACTACAAGTCCCATCCTCACTGGTCATACTGACAGGAGTGGTAGCCCACCAAGTCCTAGAGTTTGGTTCCCCGCTGGTTCCCCATCCTTGCTTGTAGAGAACGTTGAGCTTCAAATCCCTTCTTACTCATGAGCTAATAGGTCCTCCAGCTGTTGTTTGACTACAACTCCCATCTGCCCCAGCCAATATGACCAATGGGATATGTAGTCCATCAACATATGGAGAGCCACAGATTCCCTAGTCCATCATAGGAATAAAAGCAGGGTAAAACTTGTTATTTCACTCTTGTATCGGCAGATTAGTGGAAGGGAAAATATAATAGTTGGTGATAATGATAGATCAGTGCCTGTTCCCTTTATACTCTGAGAGTCAGATAAATGAGAACATGTCAAGGAAGCTGGAAGATGGGGGAGCTGGAAAACCCTTGATCAGAGATCAGAGCAAAAATAACCCCGATCCTATTATAGCATAAACTGGATTAGAATAATTTTCAATTGTTTTCTGGTTTCAGAAAACATCAAATGAAAGTCAGAACCCCAAGCACTTGTGTTTTGAAAACAGTCACATCCTCCTTCCATGGAATCCTTAGGCTGGAGCTCATAGCTCTTCCGTTAATGATTACCAGATCAGAAATAGACAAGATCTTCAGTGAGAAGCACATGGCCTCCTTTCCATTAAAAAACAAAGTCCATTAGAACTTTCTGATAACTATCAGCAATAACAAAAATTACCTCCAGGGATATCTCCGAGGGAAGATACAGATCCCCATCCCCTGGGAAATGATAGACGTTTTCTTAGAGTTATGCCTGGTCTTGGTAGTTAAGGTTAGGGCTGAAATAAATAATAAATTTGGAGAAGTGGCATTAATTTGGATTGATCCATGTGCACCCTGCAGCCTAAAGTAACAAACCTAAACGGTTCAGATTCCAGGCAAACCACTCTTCCTATCAGTTCCTGCTTCATATTTGAAGGAGCCCCCACCTCACATCCTGCTGTGTTCCAGTTTGGGTTCCCCCTGCCCCGCCCCAGAGAAACTTTAATTTTAAAATTCAAAGGCATAATAATGCTCCTGGTGGAAAAGAAACCAGACTACCCTCTGTTTTACATAAGAGTTTGCCAGAGGCAGCTCATCAGAGCAATGCTGTCCCTGGCCAGCTTCAATTCCTGAAAAAGACACACAAAGCACATTGTTCAGAGGCACATGCCATTTTTAAAAATGCAGTTTAAAAAAAACACCAAGGAGGGGAAGAACAATGGATATATTTTCCCTGCTAATATAGTTGACTTCCTTCCGAATATGCCCCTTCCTTTCCTCCAATCCTTCCTGTCACTTGCGGAATTCTAGTCTTCTTGTCTGAAGAAGAAATTATTCTTTTTCAGACAATAATCTCTTATCTGAATATCAGCAATGGAGGCTGGCCCACTAGGGCAAAGGGGGCAGCTCCCCACCAACCACAGTTTGCCCCCCACCCACCCGCCTGCCTGCCTTAGGGGTGGTCCAGACTGTCAGTTTTGTGCAATGCTATTTTTCTAGAAAAAGAGGTGCCTGAACTCTCCACAAACGCCTCTCTTGTTCTCTTATAATAGCACTGGCATCCACCTGAGAGGGGCAGGACTGAGTTCCAGTGAGTTCCAGCTGATTGGGGGGGGACCTGGTTTTGTGGAAGATTAGCAGCGAAGCCTAACAAATTCATGAGAAAGGGCTAATAACACAGCACTGTATTGCTGATAGGCAGCTACTCAGACCATAAAAATACAATTGGTAGAGAAGGTTCTGTGTGATGTCATTTCCCCTCCTCTCCTGGAGAGGAAGGAGCACATAGTACTTCCTGTTCCCTTTTCTCTCCCCTTGACCAGCTTTGGATGCTTGTAAGTAAGTAAATCTTATTTTTAAACTTACTTTACAAGCTGCCTGATAATTTGTTAAGAAGGGGGAAGCCAGCTTACTTTGTTAGCTGTGCTTGCTCAAAACAAGGCTTTGCAGCTTAATTCCTATGTTTTATTTTTTTTCTTCCAAGGATGGGATTTTAAAATTCTGTTCAACGTACACACGTGCATGCCTGGAGGGATAAATTGCAATTAATATATCCTACCTATAAAAACCCATCCCACAAGCTTCATCCTCTTTAGTTTCAGCATTGCCATCAGAGAACACCCTAGGGAGGAGCAGGGGGCAACCCTAGAATTTTCTGGGAAACATTGATACTGGGGGGGGGGTAATACTGCTGGACAAAGGGGCAAACCTTTCCACCTGCCCTGCCCTACCCCTGCAAATGTTTATCACTGTATATGCTCCATAAACAAAGCAGAAGAAATGCTCATTAAAGACCAGGCAAAGTCTAATCACCATGTAAGCATTGTGCAAGCAAATCAGCAAGAATGTTGAATGAACAGGTCATCTGGAGGAGCCCAGTTCCAGTCTGAGAGCTGGTCACAGCATTCTGCACCAGCTGCAGGGTCGGATTCAAGTAGATAGTTGCTCTAGCACAGGGTCCCAAAGCTAAGGCCCGGGGCCGGATGCAGCCCAATCGCCTTCTAAATCCGGCCCGCGGACGGTCCGGGAATCAGCATGTTTTTACATGAGTAGAATGTGTCCTTTTATTTAAAATGCATCTCTGGGTTATTTGTGGGGCCTGCCTGGTGTTTTTACATGAGTAGAAGGTGTCCTTTTATTTAAAATGCATCTCGGGGTTATTTGTGGGGCATAGGAATTCGTTCATTATTATTTTTCAAAATATAATCCGGCCCCCCACAAGGTCTGAGGGACAGTGGACAGGGCCCCTGCTGAAAAAATTTGCAGACTCCTGTCCAGTGCAATGAGCCGGCTTTTGCCCCTTCTCCTCCCCTTGTGCACTCCCCCAATAGGCTCGGGGGGGGGGGGAGTTGGCCAGAACAGTGGGGGAGAAGAGAGGGGAATCCTTCCATCAGGCAAGCAGAAACACTTGTGCTGATCTCCTTTGAATTCCCCCTGCTATTGCCAGCCAGGTTTCAATCCACACAGAGTGGATTACAGGAATCCACACAAGCGGAGTTGCCGCTAACAAGACATGCTGCATTGCCACCACACCTTAGAACAGTAGATCTGTTTTTATTTAGATCAAACTGTGTTCTGCAGCCACGTTCTGTCTACTCCTTAGTGACTCATTGTCTTAATTATCACTCATATACCGTATATGCTAGTGAAAACACATAATACCAGCAATGTGGTGCTTGTTTATCCTGACCTGAAGCCATGATGTTGTCAGAAGAAACTGATATGAGAGATGCCAAGGAGAAAGAGCTGCTTTGGAGAAGGAACTTCACCTTTGCTTTGAATTGTCAGTACATCAAATGGAAATTTCCCTTTTTGAAGTGAGTTTTCTTTTCATCTCTCTCCTTTTTTAAAAAAACAACAACCCACACTCCCAAGTAAGTAGATAGCTTGCTTTCATTCGCGAGTAAATGATCTGTTACTGTTTACAGTCTGGAAGTGGCAGAGGAAAATACCTACTAATGTTCCACACTGCTAAGTTTACGGGATGAGCACCAGAGTGGCTCGTAGCCACTTCAGGATTCGCATGATAGTTTGACATGTTGGGCTTCCTCCAGAGATTCTTATTGGGCATTCGTGATTACTTGTTCTCATGATGCTATCTGGGCAGCTGCACACAACCCCTTGTTCAAAACTCTTGGCACCTGCAAATGTTTGGGGTGTTCACACTGTCAGTGCATATCCCATAACACCCTGCTCAAATGCCATAACTTTTTATACCACAAATGTTTGGTATAAAACATTAAAAATGTTTCATTTTTGTCCTGCTTTTGTTGCAATATAACCCCTCCTGGCAGCCACAATGTGGTAGCATTGGGAAAGCATTGCAGTGCAAACCAAAGCAGAATGAACCCACCACTAATGCACTGTTATTGTGTCAAGAACAGGTTGCAGAATGCACCTATATAAAATGTCATCCTGAAGGGGACCTTAATCTAGTTTCTGAGCCATATTTATGCATTGCAATAGCTCCCTCATGCCCAGCATGGTTAGTATTCAGGTGTATAAGCACATGCAAATCCAACATCAGGGTACCAACCTTGGAAGTAAAATGTCTTGGGCTGGCCTTGTGTATGAGCTTGCTGAGAGAGGGGGCAACAATTCTAGTCGCCAGCAGCAATGATAAACCTCTTTGAAGTGGACTCTCTGCCCCTAAAAGCCCATTGTGAATTGAGAAACTTTTCCACACATCACAAAAGAATGCAGGACTTCTCACTTCCTGTCGGGTGGGAGAGACAGATCCTGCCTTGGCCTCCAATACCTTTGGCAAGCTCAAGGCAGGACTCAGAGAATGGGCCGGCCTCAGTTCTGCAAGGGTCTTTGCATAGGTACACTCAAGGTAGACCTTAAGAGACAGAAGTCCAATGACTCTTTCAGTAGAGTTGGATCACCCAATTTTGAAGGGAAGCAATATTCATTACCATCTACAGTTCCTCCACTGCAAGGCCATTAAGTAACACCTATGAGCACTCCTGGGCTAATCAGAGGCATCCAGAAGTGGTGGGGAGGGCTATAGCTCATGGGTTTGCATGCAGAAATGCCAGGGTTCAATCCCTGGCATCTCCAGGTAGAGCTGGGAGAGACACATGTTTGAAACCCTGGACTGCCACTGCCAGTCAGTTCAGATGATACTGTGGGTCTGACTCATTGTAAGGTGGCTTCCTTAGTTCCTCTTTCATTCATTTAGAACCATGAGGACTGGAATCTAACTTTAGGAGGAAGGACAGTAGTTCAATGTTAGAGCATCTGCTTTGCATGCAGAAGGTCCCAGGTTCAGTCACTCCCCGGCATCCTTAGGTAGAGCTAGGAGAATTCCTGTTTGAAACCCTGGAGGCCTTTGCATAGGCAAATACTGAGCTTGATGACGCAGTGGACTGACTTGGTATAAGCCAGCTTCCTATGTGCCTCAAAGCAGCAAGAGAGAGTGTCTCTGTAGATAGCTCAGCTGGTTAAAGCATGGTGCTGATAACACCAAGGTTGCAGGTTTGATCCCCATATGGAACAGCTGCATTGCAGGGAGTTGGACTAGATGATCCTCAGGGTCCCTTCCATCTCTACAATTCCATGATTCTGTGTATACTTGGTCAGTGTTTCCAAAATCCAATGGAAACGGAAAGACTGACCTGACCTGCACATGCTGAAGGACGGGGAGATGCAGTTGCCGCAGTGGCCCCAAGGAATAGAGGGCAACCAGTGGTAGCCCAGAACTTGTGGTTGCCAGGAATGCAAAGAGAGAAGGGGCATGTTGCGAAAGCATGCGGTCTGCAGGAGCGTTCATTGAATAGCTGGAGGCTGGCTCTCAGTTCATGGAATTTCAAACGGATGTAATTATCACTTGGATGAGGTTCACATCTTAGAGAAGCTGCCAGGTCTTTCATGAGAGAATGAATCCCTCCCATGGAGAAACCGTAGAAGAAAGGGAAGAAGAAAACGGATGGGTTTGATTTTCCCATTTGGGTGTTGTCTCAAGGTTCTGTCTGAAACAAGGTACCTCCTGCACTATTCAATATGGAGGTGCAAAGTGGACCTGGAACAAACAGTTGCCGTGCAGAGTTCAGGGTTCCATCCATCTTCCAGACTACTCCATTCCATTACTCCCTCCCTCTTGGTTCTCCATGCCATCAATTGGCATTACAGGTCTACTGAACATGCTCAGTCTTCATTGAGTCTCCCCTACCCCCAAAGTTTGGTCATAGTTCTGCAAGCTTTGGTGCTCTGCTCCCCCAAAACCTGCTGATACTCCTTCTTTCATGCGAGTGATGCTTTCTTGCCTATTGGCACTTGGGGAATTGTGACCGCATTCATGATATAGATAGATAGATAGATAGATAGATAGATAGATAGATAGATAGATAGATAGATAGATAGATAGATAGAGGGGGTTTATTCATAGTCTTCTAGTTGGAGGGGGGAAATGAAGTTAATGTAAAAAAAAATCTGGCAAACAAATTTTTGGGGAGCAGATCTGTCTCACATGAAATTCCTGGTTTGCAAAAGATTCTTCAAGCCTTATTTCAGATTTTCAGGGACATACGTTCTGTGTAGAAACAAAAAAGGAATTCCTTTTGAAGCTTACCCTGCTCATTCCCAAGTTCTAAATAGATACTGAGTGACTGATTACTTTTGAGTGCTTTATTACGGCTCCTTCTGTTTTTCTTTGGCCATTTACTGACACTGAGTAATGCAACTTGAAAGGAACTAAGTCTAGTTATTCCTGAGGGGAAAGTCAACTTTATAAGCTATTAGGGGTTTCAAAACAATCTCATGGCTCGGATTATACATCTTTAAAATAGTGATAGTATCAAAGTGCTGGTTGATTTGTAATTTAATGGGGATTTATTTTTCTTTTTACCCATGTTTGATAGATAAAGTGTGCAGAAAGCTGATAAAATTCTTGAGCATGTGTTTAAGAATATCTGTGAAGTATTTTTATGGTAACCAGTAATCACACCACATGGAGAAACATCTCCTGGTCTGTTTTTATTAAAACATTAATTCCAAGAGTGACAAGTTGGATCACTATCTTTCAAAGTTTGGTAATGATATGCTCTGCAGACTTTGAAGAAAACTTTTGTCTAGACAAAAGACATCTTAGGAAAGATTTCAAAATGTACAGTTTATTTGAAACCTCTGCTGACTTCGTTGCATTTATGGCTAGAATTATCTGTATTTGGGAGATCTTTAGGGGCCAATATACTGTGCTTCCTCGGGGTTTTGGCATTTGAACTGCAAGAAAGCAGATCAAATTGACAAAATGCAATCTACCAAAAGTTAGTCTTAACCTTGGCTTAACGCACCATCTATTTAAAGCGCAGTTCCCCACCCGCAAAGATTTGTGGGAACTGTAGTTTACTGTTCAGAGCTTTAATTCCAAGCACACTCAACAACTACAGTTCCCAATATTCTTTGAGAGAGGAAATGTGCTTTAAATGTATGGTATGAATGCAGCCATGGCCCCATTGAAAGTAACAGATGTTCATACTCTTGTTTACTCTGAATCTAGGACACCCTCACTGTGCTCCCACATGAAATAAGCCGCAATCCAAATCGATCTTTTATCTAGCCTGTTGTTTGTTTCGTATTTTGGCGTATTTCCCCCCCAAAACCAGCTTTGATCTGAATTAGGGAGAGTGGGGGCCAGAGAGATAGCTCTGAACTTGGAGACGCAGATTGGGCTTTGGATTCCCCCTCCCCTTCCCAGCACTCAAAGTCCCCTGCTCTGACATTGCAATATTGCTGGGGCAGAATAAGGGGGAAGGCCAGAGGAAGGTTTGAATCCATAGTCTTCTCAGTGCCCCAGCGTGCCTCCAAACCAGGTATTGACACCAGCCCAGGGGCTAGGGCAGTTTCTTCCAATGTATTATTATTTAAAATAATTTATTTGGTTTTTTTAATGGAAAGGTTGAAGAAGCACAATAATGCTATTCCACCCCCCACACCTGTCCTGCAGGTGACAGCCCTGCTGGGGTTGGACGAAGCAGTTCCTTCCTTCCAGATTTAGGTCTGCAGGCTAAGAAATGATGCTCAGGCACCACACCTCTTTAGTCTGGCTTTTGACACTTGAGATGTATATTTTAGGACCCACCTTATTTCTATGACAGTAAGTTGTTTAAAACTGTTTTTAATGTTGTGCTTTAATTGATGTAACCCACACTAGGACTCTAGGGTGAAAGGCGGGTAAATTGTAATAATAACCATAAGGCATTAAAAGTAACCAAAAAGACACCCAGAAAAGGTTGTTCGTTATATATACATAAAGCTAGAATGCTTAGGTAAGAGTCAGTGACTTCCTTTCATGTGGCTAAGAGGTAATATTGCGCTTTTTGCAATCCAACAGTGTATAAATTTTAGGAAACAAATGAACAGTAGTAATGCAGGTTGGCTTCTGAAAGTTGTAGCCAGGATTATTTCCTATAGGCAGCTTCAAGAGTAGGGCTGGGGAATCCTAGCCCTGGGGCCAAAAGCCCCTCCCTCTCTGGCTCCCAGAATTCTCTCCAGGCCACGCCTCCTCTGCGCATCCTCTCCCTAAGCCACACCCCTCACCAACTCTACTTTGATCCCTCATTGTGGTTCCTTGAATTGCCTGGATGGAGGATAGAGGACTGTGAGAGTGCTGTACAAAGGCAACATTTACATTCATTGGCCCACCCACTGGGTCCCCAGAAGGCTGCCCAGAAAGGAGGCAGCCCCAAAAGGGGCTCTTTTCACGAGCTTCCACTACTATGATGCTTTAGTGGTTTGCTTCTTCCAGTGACTGCTGCTGCTGCTTCTTCTACCGTACTACTACTGCAGCTAATAACTAAGATAATTATACTTGTCTAAGGCTTTTCATCTTTATGGCACTTAGCTACCAATTTTGCTTCAGAACGTTCCTGTTATGCTTCTGAATGTAAATGTCCATTAGTCATAGGCGATGAAAGGCCGCTTCAGCACGGCTGTTTAAGTGTAAAATGTGATTCACGCCACACAAACACACACAAAACCTCACTCCCAGATAGTCCACGTTAATCCAGGACAAACACCACCCTTGGTACTGTACACAAAATTGTGGGTGTGACTTGGAATCCTCACTTTAGATATAATGCAACAAAACAGTGGTAGAAACCGACTCCTGGGCTACACTGCTTATGGATACAACAGTGAGGTAATTTTAGAGCTTATCCACACTGTTTGCCCCACTGCTTTCCCCTGGGAAAATCTGCAATTTAGCACTGAACTGGAGCAAACGGCAGTCGAGTTTTCCATGGATTGTCTTGGTTCTGAGCGGTTTTCCGGGGAAAAGAAGTGGGGCAAAGGCAAAACTGCTTGGGCCTGTGCTTTCTAAGCATAGGACAAGTGGAAGTGTGGACAAACCCTTAGACTCTGGACATAATGGTTCTAGGGAGCCCCTTCCCAGTGACGGCTGGCACCCATCGGAACTGGTAAGGCAGAAGGCAGGAAAAACAATCGGTGGAGCCAGAGCTAATGACAGGCAGATCCAGCAAAGATCGATTACACATTACTCTGGCTCCAGTGCACTCCCATGGTGGTATTTGAAGCGTTTCTCCTCAAACTAGCTTCCATCCAATTAAAAAGCGGAGGGGGTACGCATTTCAGACATCAGGTGACAACTTCATTGAATAGAAGGGCGTAGGGAAACAAATTGGATAATGTGTGTACAGCTCAGTAAAACGTGACTTGAAAAGCAGCAGGAGGAAACGACCTCACTGAGCTTTAAGCGACTAACATGTACATTGCCCTAAATCTAGTTTTGTTCCCATCCTCCTCTTCGCTGAGTTGTACAAAGAGCACCACTGAGGCTGCACACACACCATACAGTTTTCTCTGTCTCAGCTTCTGCCAACCTAGCAGTTCAGAAGCACACCAGTGCAAGTAGATAAATAGATACCTCTGCGGAGGGAAGGTAAACAGCGTTTCCCAGCGCTCTGGCTTCCGTCATGGTGTCCCGTTGTAGCAGAAGCGGTTTAGTCATGCTGGCCACATGACCTGAAAAGCTGTCTTTGGACCAACGCTGGCTCCCTCAGCCTGAAAAGTGAGATGAGTGCCACAGCCTTTGACTGGACTTACCCATCCAGGGGCTTTTAACCATTTTTTATTTTATTTTTTACAGTTAAAGCACATTTAAAATACAGTATGAGTGCATCTTAGTTGCACAATGTCAACAAAACTTGGTTGAAGGCAGGCTGGTTGAAATTGTGCAAGCTACAGTAAATCCAAGGCAAGGTAGAGATCTTAAAAGCTCTTTTTGCACCTGGTTTGCTTGGGGTTAACTGGCAAGAGCTTTTAAGCTCTCTCTACCTTGCTTGAGGACAAGGCCTGCTCAGTGCACCGGCTCTGGGATGCAAACCATAGTGCACTGTAACACAACAACCGGAAAACTGGGATTTTTTGCTTGCCCTCCAGGATGACTGGCTTGATCCTGGTTTGCAGTTTTGGGTTGCATGGCAAGTGATAATAACAGTTTGGTGATGTGGATGGAACAACAAAGTATAGCTGATGCTGAAAGGTAAATAATTTAATCTGAGCACACAACGAAAGGAGAGAGCAGGAGGTTACATTAGAGAGGGCATGAGCCCATGGTAGGTCAGTTATCTAAGTCATGACTTTGAAGGGCCAAAACATTAAATATAAACTTCAACCATAGCATGTTTAGGCTTTATATTTTAGCAAGTATTTCTAATCTTTAAAATGCCCACATTTGCATACAGAAGATGTGTTTTTCCCCTGTAGAATTCCAATGGTGAGATTTTAATTACGCAGAATAATTATTTATTCAAATTCACTTTGTGACCCTCCCACATAGAACAACTCCCATTAGTGTAATCACATACAAGTTGCTTGTTTGTTTAGACTTCTGATCACCTATTTATTTTGGATATCATCCACCAACCAACCACACCAAATACAGTGCTTTTTTTCTTCCTGTTCTCTCACTCTTACATGCTAGTGTGTTGGCATATTTCACAGCGGCAAACCTACATTTTGGGGGGCCCTGAAACTTGAACTGTCCTGGGTGTGTGTGTGTGTGTGCTTCACAACCAGCAATAAGGTCTGGGTAATCCATGTTACCTACTTCAGTGGGGTTGTTCCACAACAGACCACCACATTAAAAGAACAAAACTATTACATCTCAGATTTTGATTAAAATTGGTGCTCTGGATTATCTCTCATGTCAAAGTCACTGGTGTGAATAAGATTTTTTTTAAGCGACTGAAGTCGCTTCTGGGGCCCCTCTGGGAATAGGGGCCCTGAAACTTAAGTTTAAGCTTAATTAGTTTCATAGTAGATCTGCCCCAACTTTTGACACAAATGCACATGGAATCCATGCCATGGTAACTGATGTTATGTTCTCCTATGTTCCCGAGGCACCGCAGCAGAAGCAAAATGTATCCTGTTTCTAAACTAGAATGATCTATAATGAAATAATGGCTAAACATATGATAATGATAAAATGTTCACTGATTCCAAAGGGTTGGTTGTTAACTGACTTATTACTTAAATAAATGTCTGTACGGATGACGTCATCACCATTATTATGACATTCATTGAAAACACAGCCTGACGAAACATAATGGAATCTCTGTTCCCATTTTCCAGCCTCCAAACATCTTGGATGAAAATGCCCCAATGTGAGTGGGACTGAATGTGTTTCAATGCCATTGTGATCAATGGAACAAGTATATCACAATGAATTTAAGTCCCATTGAAATCATGATATTTGTGACTTCAGTCCCATGGATTTCAATTAGGCTGAAGCTCAGCTAACTTTCTCTGGATCGGGGTCAATATGTTTACTTGTATTTAGGGGAAAAATGCCCTACTAATTATTTATCATATAAGAATACCCACATATAACTATCTTGAAACCAACTATTTCACATGGTTTTATTGTTCTCTTTGGCTGACAGACAGAACAAAGATCACAGAAAGTGAGGAATATATCAGAGTTCAAAAAACAAGGTCAGTTATTATTTCCCTCTCCTCTCTCTCACACACAGTTGTTAATAGCATAAATAAGAAAACATTAGGAACAAAAAGGAAACATTAAGAAGAATAGAGATTATTTTCTCCCTATGGCCAAAAACTGACCAGAACAAATAACGAATATACCTTTTTCATCCCTTTGCTGGGGACTAATTTTGTCCTTTGAAAAATAATGTTGCTCTTTAATAATAATAGTTAAAAGGCAGGCTTGAAGAAGGTGTCCATTTCTGAAGATGTGTTCTTAACTGCAGGCTTCTTCGAATTCACTATAGGGTGATGAAGCTAATGAAGTTTTCGATTCTCCATCACTGTTGCATTCCCTTCTTAAGGTAAGATCAGAAGCACCTGCGGCCTCCACAGCTGGGACTGCTATTTTAGGAATTGTCCCTAAAGGCTGATGGTCCAGCAAGTTCTGGAGGTGTTTGATATAAGTGATGGCAGCTCTCAAAGTCTCCACCTTGCTGAGACGCTTGTCAGCAAACTCCTTGGGCAGGTGGTCTCGGAGGCGTGTGTAGCCCTCATTCACACAACGAACCCGTTGCCTCTCCCTCTCGTTCCTCTTTCGAATGAAGGCAGGCTCAAAAGAGTAGTCATAGACTCCTACGTACCCAGAAAAGGGCAAATAAGAGAACCTTCCTGAATATCCACCGTAGGCTTGGTGGTCCCAGTATGCTGGGTCAAAATGGAAAGGAACACCAAATGGTTCTCGGAGCGGTAACCCATGCGGGCTGGGGTGGCCATTTCCGAGGGATGCTGGCCCTGAGAATGAGATCCTGTTCAGTAGCCCATCGTCGCTATTACTTCCCATTTTGAAGTGATGCTGTGCCAACGTCCAACACGGGCTATTCGGAGTTAATCCATTGATGAGAAGGCCAAAGGGACCAGATATATCTTTGTGGTGGTCAGAGCAGTAGTATATGCCCAAGGTTTTTTTTTTTTGTAGCAGCAGTAATGATTCCAGAAAGCCGCTGTTATGTCTGGATACCAGCTCTGCTCCTGGATCTGTTATTATAGAGGTAGGAACGGCTTCTAATTTATAAGCAGCCTTCTAGGACCATCACTCCACACGTTAAACCCAGGTTTTCCTCTGATCTTCATATTTCAAAAGATAATGAGAGGGTTCCTGTGTTCCTTTTCTCCTAGCTTGGATGTGTGACTATAGAGGCAAAGCCAAACATAAATAATCTTCCAGGCTGTAAACACTCCTCATGTATTGTAATCCATAGTGCCCTTTGATATTATGCGTCTCCAAAAGGATGGGTAACTTGAAAAGTTTACAGGCATCTGCCAAGTGTTGCCAGAGCTCCTCCTTCTCGAGAAGCAAGGATCTCCTGTCTGCTGAAAAATTAGCCAAGGGCTTTCGATACCAAAAATCCAAAGGGGCAAGGTCAGCCTTTCTGGCTTCCGCTGTTCTAAAGAAACTGAAGAAGCTTATAGAAAAGTTTGCAAACTTATACCATTTATCTGACTACTTTGGGGTGGAGAGTGGGGGTAGTAGGAGTCGGAGATATAGAAAACCAAGGGAAAGAGTGCTCCCTTGTGGTTGAAAGCTGTCAGATGAAGCATGTGCTTTGCAAACACCAGGGGGGCTGTGAACGTAATCTGGTTTACTCTAACATCCAATGCATTCTTACCACTGGTTTGTGAAGCTGTGAACACACAGTGTTAACCATAATCCACATCTTTGCTGCAATTTCTTAAGAAATACTTCATTTTGATGTGTTTCCCCCCCCCCAAACCAGCTTCAATCCAAAATGAAAACACAAGCCATATGAAGACATCCATGCCGCTTCTCCACCCCCTGGTGTGGAAGGACAGGTGAGTTGAAAACACATCCCTCTGTATGGATGTGTACAACATATCATGCCAAAGTTTGAAACACAGCAGAGGCAAATTACCTCGCTGCATTTTAAGGCAGTAATGTGTACAAAGTCAGGGATTCTTTTGTACTGTACTCTGGTGTGTTTGTGCAACAGCTACAAAGGAAATATGGAAGCACAGTGGGCAGTTATGGGGTTACGGGAAGTTCAGGAGGAGGACATGAGCACAAAGGCACTCTCCCATTCGTGATCCCCAGTTACTGGTATTCAAAGGTATACAGTGCTGATACTGTAGTGTAGAGAGTATACCCATACACAGTCTAGTAGAAGTAGCTGCTGGTTAATAGTGCAAATTCTGTAACTTAAACTGGAGTGGGGCCACGTTCTCCAAAGCCTTCAGCCAGAAGTCAATTGCCAGAATTACATTTCATTATTGTAGTGTAAACTCTCTCTCTCTCTCTCTCTCTCTCTCTCTAGATATTAGACGCCCTACTTCAGTGTAGACTGTACACTCACCTGCTACTCCTGAGCTGAATTCTAGCCCATGATCAAGATGATTACATTTTCCATTAAAAAAAGTTTATAAATGTTTGCAAGAAAATTAATGTAAGCATAAAGGTGTCATCTTGTGAGATTAGAGAAAACGACATGGCATTCTTCTTTTTGCAAGCAGTACAAAGAAAATAGTCTTGAAAAGGTTTGTGGAGCGCTCTATCACCCCCAAGAAACTAATGTAATTACTTTGGAGTACTGGTAATTGGGCATGTCATCTCTTGCTTATGATGGGGGAGAGCAAGAATCAACTGTTCAGGCTGTAATATACAAAAAGAAAAAGGAAACCCACAAGCAATTTCATTGTGCCAGATATTAATCTAAACAAGGCTAGTCCTGTTTCAGAATAGGCAATTCTTACCAAGGACTAACTTCCCTCTGAAGTTAGCAGGCACATTTCTGAGCAAATATGCATTGCATTGCATCTTGGCCCCCACATTCTTCGGTGTTCCTAATACCCTACTTTCCTTTTTGGATGAAATCCTAGCTGTGCTTAAAAAAAAATTAAGAGGGAGGGAGGGGAACTTCCCTTGCTTTATTTTAGTAGAGCTGGGTTTCATCATGGCTCAGTAGTGGCAGAGCACATGATTTGTGTGCAGAGGGTCCCAGTTCAGTCCCCAGCATCTCCAGGTAGATGGGAAAGATTCCTGCCTGAATCCCCAGACACAGAGATGTTGCCATCCAGTGCAGACATCTCAGTACTGAGCCAGCATAACGCTGCTGCCTCTGTTCCTAAACCTAGTCAATTCTTAGCAGTGGAATCCTTTCACACAGCAATATAAATCATAATTAACTTCATCAAGCCACACCTGGAAAGAAGAGTAAATGGTTATTTAGTTGTTAACCAAAGTGGTTAAAGATAGGAAAGCTGCATTATACTGCAACAAACTGTTGAGGGAAGTAACATTTGATTCCTACTGTGCCTGAGCATTATTTAGCTGAGCAAATTCACATTCCATACCAGGTAATTATGAGCTTTGGCAACAAAAATTCATTAACAGGGAAGGATCAAAGTATGTTGTTGAGAGCCTCCCAGTGTAATTTTTCGGATTTCCCTCCCTACTTTGATTGTAAATCTTGCATTTATTTTGTTGTTATATTTCTCTTTTGCAATTTTTTTTAAAAAAAACTTAATCAGACTTTACACACCCAAAAATACACATGTCCAGGCCAACTTTCTGGAAGTTTTGAATTATACTCTACTGAATAGATGGCTTTCCTCATGGAAGAATCCAGGCTGCCCCTTTATTGATATTATGACACACTTTGAGAATTGCTGCCATTATAGGGAAAATTAGCATGCCAACATCAGGCATCCCAGCTGCCAGCTTCTGTGATGGTAGAGATCTGCACAGTAAACCAGGGTACATATTGCAGGTGCCACATGGCAGAGCAGTCAATGGAACATGCAAAAACTGCTTCAAGTGGCTACCGCAGGGTGCAAACCAGAGCTAGCTTGGGTCATTTACAGCACAGAGTTAACCCTGTTTACTCAGAGTATTGAATTCAATGGGTCTCACTTCCAGGTAAATGGGGTTAGGATTGCAGCCATAGAGATTTCCCATTTAGAAAACAGACCCCCCAACCTCATTTGAGTATGGGGTTGAGGTATTCCTAGAGGCAAATGCAGAGAGCATCAGATGCTCCTGCGTTAATTAAAGAATTGTTAATTTGTTGTTTATATAATTTTGTAATTTTTGTATATATATATTTCTTTATTACTTTGTCCCCACTCTGGGACTGAAAATGTTAAATGAAAAGCAGGCTATCAACTCTCCAGATTCAACCATCCCTATTCATATTATGACTTTGTTTGCTGTATAATGTTTTAACTCTGTATTCATTTAAGGAAGACTTTGTCATATCGATGAAGATAACTCTGGAATGTGTAGGTGCGTGAACATTTTCAAAGCATGATGATGCACTATAGGAAACTGATAGGTTGGCACCAAATAATCTGTTGAGTTCTTTTTACTTGTGTTTCCTGTTATAAGAACAAAAGGTAGAGGTGCAGACAGCCGAATGCCTACAAGTCTCTTCCTGCACTGACATTCTCCTCTGGCACTTCCTTTTGATACTGCAGTGGCCGCAAATTTATCAGATTACAAAAGCACACGCTACCAAATTTTACAGGATTTGCTGTTACTGTCTGGGAGAAATTTGTGGATTGATTTAAGTAGCATTTGCAACTTGTATGCATGTGTCGTCAGCTGGTAGTACAGTAGGTGATTGTGTAGGTAGCTTACAGTTCATACAACACCACCATGACGGCTGATTGCAAGAAACAACATGACATACTTTTCTAAGGATAGTCTGTGAATAACAATTTAGTAGTCATTATCTTTTGATAGTGGGACCCAGGTGGCGCTGTGGGCTAAACCACTGAGCCTAGGGCTTGCTGATCAGAAGGTCGGCGGTTCGAATCCCTGTGACGGGGTGAGCTCCCGTTGCTTGGTCCCAACTCCTGCCAACCTAGCAGTTCGAAAGCACATCAAAATGCAAGTAGATAAATAGGAACCGCTATAGCGGGAAGGTAAACGGCGTTTCCATGTGCTGCTCTGGTTTGCCAGAAGCGGCTTTGTCATGCTGGGCACATGACCTGGAAGCTATACACCGGCTCCCTCAGCCACAACTGGACCTAATGGTCAGAGGTCCCTTTACCTTTACCTTTATCTTTTGAGCTGGTGCTTTAAATTTTGGCAGCTTCCTGGCTCTAAATAACGAAGTTGGGAAAATACGATACTGAAACAGAATCTATATTGCTCCACCAATGACATCTTTGTTTGAAATGTGTAGGAACCTATAACAGCCTCTGTGAACTGAAAAATATATTTCTTTTCTTCTTAGTACTGAGTGACAATGGATGACAAAATCGCCAGAAACAAAAAGTAGCCTTTTAAGGTCAAGATACACATTTAATGTTAACACAGCCCTGAGCATAAATCTAGAAGAAATTATCTTGCATTGCTTGTTCCAGCAGTCTCCATCCAAGCTACCTTGGGCCTCGGAATTCTTTGCTCTGATCCAGCAGGTAAGCAATAGGAATCTGTCTCCATCTTCCTGCAACAGACCACCAATGGCAGATTACCTCCTGGGGGAAATAACAGCTTGGAAGTGGGGAGTGATTTCAATGGAATCACAACAGAAGGGAAAGGGACTGTGTGATAGATAGCATTTAGTGTTGGTCTAGGAGTTGGGAGACCAGGGTTCAAACTCCCACTCAGCCATGAAGATCACTGGGTGACCTTGGGCCAGTCACTGCCTCTCACCCTAACCTACCTCACAGGGTTGTTACGAGGATAAAATAAGGAAGGGGAGAACCGTGTACACCTTGAGCTCCTTGGAGAAAAAGGTTGGATATAAATGCAATAACAAACAAACCACTCTCCATGTGGTCCCATTCCTGGTTGGAAATCCCGGAGACTCTTAATGTAAAAACAGGACATGTTAAATGCACGCACACTTTCAAAGATGACAAAAACTTTTATTTACCAGCAGCTTGCTGTTTTATTATGTTCCCTTTCTTTGGTTAATTGTATTTTCATTTCTAATCCATGACAACAACGAAGTGAAAAGATCAAAGCAAGACAAGGAAGGAAGGATAAGAGAAAGCAGCAGTATTCCAAAAGCAGTGTTATAATTCCAGACAACTGTCCTTCACAGGTAAATTATCCAATACTGTAATGGTTTTCCATAGGAGTTTTCCACTAGGAGAGGGCGGGTGACAATCAAGTACATTTAACGGGCTCCCCTCCTCCCCGTCCCTTGTCCTGTTTTTAAACTAAAGAGCTCCAGATACCATACTCTTTTCTCATGGGGGAAATTTTTTCATGCCCTTGATCGTTTTGCGTTGCCTTCTCCAAATATATCGCTTTTGGGGGGGTTGGGGCGAGGGAGGGAGAAGCTGAAGGGATCAGAGTTGCGCGAAGGAAATATCCCACGCGTGGTGGCAAATACACACAGGTTTTATTAGGCGATCACTTCCATGTCATAAACTGATTATAAAACAAGCTGCAAGCTTATCGCCCGCTTGCCTGCAAGCAAGCCCCTTCCTAGTTATGTGTTTGTTTTGAGGGCAGGTGTTACTTCCGAGGTAACTACGCTGTGCATTAGCCAGCACGAGGATCCAGCACCAGGCACGCGCATTACCAGCCGTCCCTGCTCCCCCCCCCTCAATCGCGGCAGGAATGGAGAGCGCGCGCGCGAGAAATCTGCTGAGCATGCGCGAAGGTGCAGCGGCCGGAGAAGCCCTTTCTCATCAGGACAGAGCGCAACGACTCCGGGGCGAAAGGGCAGCCGGTGCAGCGAAGGGCGAACAGGCCAGTCTAGAGAAGAGCGGTGGCGCGCGGGCTGAGGAGAGGGGGGGGGTCGCTTCCTGGATGCGGGACGGAGCGGAAGCCATCGCTGTTCTGAGCGCGGCTCCCCCTCCCCCCTCCCCCTCCTCTTCTTTCCTCCCCTCCTCGGCTTTTGCCAGCGCGCGCGCTCTCTCTCCCCCTCTCGCGCGCCTCGTTCCCTAAGGGAGCGGCTGTTCTGTGGAGCCGCGCCACCTCCCCTTCCGGAAGGGGGCGCTATTCCTTCGGCTGAAGCGCCGCGTTCGCCTCGCCGCGCCTCCTCCCATGAAGCTCCCCTGGCGGAAGCCGGGGCCTGCGCTGAGGTGGGGAGGGAGGCGGCCGCGGCCGCGGCTGCTGCTGCCTTAGGTCGATGCCTGCTCGCTTGCTCGCCTGCCTAGGGCGGAGAAGGGCGGCGGCTGAGCGGGGAGGCCAGATGAGGAGGAGGAGGAGGAGGCCGCCGCTGCCGCCGCCACCGCCGGGCCCCCCTCAGCCCCACCGGCCTCGCCAGGTAAATGCATCACAGGTGAGAGGGCTCACAGGTGCGTTTGTGTGTGTCGGGGCCCAGTTTGCGCCGGTTGGTGAGCCTCGTTTCCAGCCCCTGAAGTTGAGCCTTGGGTTATGTGGAGTGGGTTGCCTCTGGGCGCGTCCAGAGTGCCGCTAGACGGATAATCCCTCAGGCTGCGGAGCAAACGGCGGTTCTGCAGCAGGCACTTGTGTCCAAGGAGGGAAAGCGCTCCAGAGATGGAGATTTCCCGGGATAGTCGCAGCAGGAGCCAGGATTTTTAGCATGCTAAGTCTTGGGTAGGGTCGAAGGCAGGCATTGAAGCTCAGAGTCTGCTTTGCACGCAGATGCTTCCAGGTTCGCAATCCCTGGCGTCTTCAGGTGTTGGGGAGGATTTCTGCCTGAAACACATAGTGAACTAGAAGTGACTTGGTTTAAGGCAGCTATGTATTTATTAAACAGCTTCCCAACTGGAGAGGATGGTACATTAAACACTGGGAGTTGGCAGGATCATATACGATAACATGGTGTAACGTATATGTGATACTGATGGGTTTGGCATAGAGTAGAAATATGCTTAAACTTTATTGGAATGCCAAACAAAAGGTGATAACTGATGCTCTTTTTCATTGCTGTAATATTGCAGCACTATGTTGAGAGATGAGGTGTAAGTATAATTAAAAGAATTTGTGGTTTGAAAAGCAGGAGCTGGCAGTACAGTCATTCCATTTTGCCTGTTGGTTTTTTATTCACTAATTTTTAGCACTCTCCCTAGTCTGTATCAAGAGGTATGCATAGCTGGTTCTCAGCATGCACAACACACTAAAGCACACAACACACTAAAGATGCTGTGCCTTTCAGCTGTAACAGTGCCTTCCCACAGAGTGTTCACACCACCTCAGGCTTCACAATTCCTTTTGGAACTGCAGTCTGCTTCTCATGTTTGCTGTCAAAGTTGTAGTTAAGTTGCCTGATTGATGGACTTGCTGCTTTGGTCCCTACAGAGGGAGTTTACAAATTAGGTTGCACCCATGCTGTGCACTTCAAGCACTTTTATGTTACTTTTACATCATTCACCATTCATTTTAAGGGTGGTGGAGGGAAAGAATGTCACCAGTAATGTACAGAAAAAATAACTGGTTTCTTAGAATGGCAATAGCACCCACCTGAGAGGTGCCAGAACTGAATTCTGGCAAGTTCCAGCGGAAAAAGACCTCTCTAAAGGCATTGATTTTTGCATGATTTTTTTACACTATATTGCTTAGAGCCAGTGCTTTTTTTCAAGAAAAATAGGTGCCAGTACTCAACATGAAGTTGTTACATTAAGTGCCACGATTTTTTAACAACAACAAAAAGGGTATTGTGTACCCTTGAGTACCCCCTGAAAAAAGCACTGCTTAGTGCAGTTTACAACTTTCACAATAAACAGTTCAACACTGGAAACAAAAAGTTCATTAAAGACATACAGTATATTGGTGATGCAAACTATGACCTTAAAGCCACAAAAAAGTGATGTCTTACACTTTGTGGATACTGTAAAGTCATTCTGACCCCTATGTTTTCCTCCCTTACGGTTTTGATTTGGGCTACTTTAAAATGAGGCTGCATTAAAATATATAATTTAAACTGTATTTTAATTGTTTTTCTTTCTTTTACGTCTTACTGTAATTTTACTGGTGTCAGCCGCCCTGAGCCCGGTTTTGACTGGGGAAGGCGGGGTATAAATAAAAATTTATTATTATTATTATTATTATTATTATTATTATTATTATTATTGATCCTTGTCCATTGTCCATATCAGCAGTTTTGAAGAGTTGTGGACGGATGTGATACATATTCATGTTTTTGTGAAGGCAACTGCAGAGCATTGTTTTCTTTTCAAGATTATCACAGAGATTGTGCAGGTGCAGGGAGTTTTAGAGCAAACTGGAGAAAACTGTGTAGGAAACACTAAGAAATATTTGACTATTTGTCAGAATTGTCTGACAGCATTCAAAGGAAAGGTAAATATTTGTCTTGAGGGGGTTCCTTGCTTCTGTTCTCTTTTTTTTAAAAAAAGTTTCTTAAAATTTCTACACCAGTTGCTTCAAAAAAACCGCAAAGCGGTTTACAAAACAATAACACTGAGAAAAATTACAACTATACTTTAAAACACTCAAAAGTTAAAATCCTAAAACAGATTAAAATTACCTCAGCTTTCTAAGCAACTAGAGTGCTTCTCTGAGTAATATCTTGAGTGACTGAGCATTTGTAACAGAGTTAAATATTCAGTTACATAAGCACAGAGATGGAAGCAGGAAAATAATAAAGTGTATATGTCTAGTTAGATAATAATTAAAGTTGAAAAGTTGAAAACTTTAATTAGCTGATTAATCAGCTTAAAACAAGGGCTAATTTTAAATAATTGTTTTGTCCTGTAAACTTACTTTGTATTAGCAATTGATAGAACATTGTTTCTGATGTGCTCACGTAATAGAGGATGAAAAAGGAGATAAAGTAAAGATGTCTTTTCCTTCAAGTGCTGCATAGTTACTTTTGTTTGTTGAACAGTAACTTCTCATATGCTTCATTTCTTCAAAACCTGTATAGAAGTTCTACATGTATTTAAATTTAACCAATACTGTATATTCCTGCGTATAAGACTACTTTTTAACCCAGGAAAATCTTCTCAAAAGTCGGAGGTTGTCTTATACGCTGGGTCGTATTTCTTATACGGCGAGTATATCCCAAACTCTATATTTTAACTGGAAAAGTTGGGGGTCGTCTTATACGCCCAGTCATCTTATACACCGGAATATACGGGTAGGTTAAAATACAGGTTCATGTGGGAATGTACTCCTTCTTTGTTTTATGTAGTTTTGTTTAACAAAGAGGGTTTAATTTCAAAATCAGTTTGAATTTAAGGGAAAAGTGATGTGCAAAAATATATCAATTAGGTACAGGAAAGTGTTAGGTTTGTTATATTGAAAAGGCCATTTTTCCTTATGTAGTTGGTTGCTCTTTATAAAAGCAAGTAACTTTAAATATGGCAGTTTATATTGGCAGCATACAATTGCCATTGGATGTACTGGGTTTTTTGCATAATCAATGTGTATGTGTAGTAGCACCTAGAAATCACATTATTTAATATTGGGTGCCTGTCCAGTGATGTCCTTCTGTGGGCAGAAGGCACTTTGAGCCAATGAAGGCATCCCTCAGCAGAATGGGGAAGGAGGCCAGCTTCACTAATTCACCCTCCTCCCCTCCAGCTTCTTGTGTGACCTCCCATGCTGCTCCAAGAGTTGCTCAATCCTCTGGACCAGATTCGCCTGCTTCTTGGGAGAAAAGCAATGACAAACCTAGACAGCATCTTAAAAAGCAGAGATATCACCTTGCCTACAAAGGTCCGTATAGTTAAAGCTATGGTTTTCCCAGTAGTGATGTATGGAAGTGAGAGCTGGACCATCAAGAAGGCTGATCGCCGAAGAATTGATGCTTTTGAGTTGTGGTGCTGGAGGAGACTCTTGAGAGTCCCATGGACTGCAAGAAGATCAAACCTATCCATTCTGAAGGAAATCAGCCCTAGGTGCTCACTGGAAGGACAGATCGTGAAGCTGAGGCTCCAATACTTTGGCCACCTCATGAGAAGAGAAGAGAAGAATCCTTGGAAAAGACCTTGATGTTGGGAAAGATGGAGGGCACTAGGAGAAGAGGACGACAGAGGACGAGATGGTTGGACAGTGCTCTCGAAGCTACGAACATGAGTTTGAGTGTAACAATTCTATCACTGAATGATTGCAATAGTAGGGGAGTTAGCTTAACAAGGTGTAGATACTGATTAAGAAATATTGCAAGCTAAATTAATAACACTAGCAGTATCATCCTGTTGATATTTACACAGAAGTCCTTGTGGGTTCATTTGGGACCTTTGCCTAGTTAAGTGTGCTTAGGTCTGCAGCATTTATTTGGAATATTTATGAACTGCTTAACATTACAAAATACCATAGTGGTGTACAAGAATAAAACAATGAAAACATAACAAGTAAGAACAGTTATAAAAAGAAATTAGATACTGCCCACAATTCAACTCCTCCTCCTGCGAATGCCAGTAAAAGCATTTGAGAAGCATGGAGCCCAGGTGTATAACACACATAATGGCTCAATATTCTTTTATTGACGATGATTTTAGATGGCTGAAAATTCTTTTAAATAAATCACAATAATTGAACTTGTGAGCTTCTCATAGGCATGTGGATGGCCACCATGGAAAATACGTTGGACCAGATTAATCTTTGGTCTGATCCAGCAAGGCTCCTCTTATTGAGTTGCATTGTGCTGTATGTAGAAATGTTCTGTATAAATGTTTTTTTCTGTAGACCTTATATACTTCTCTTGATTTATCCTGTCAAGACGTGCAAAAACAAATATTGTAAAAGTCTAGAGAAGAAATCAAAATATTAATCTGGAATCTTTTACCATTGAAGAACACAATCAATAAATGACATGCTGAGGCTTGACCTAATCCAGGGATGGTAATCCAGCGATGGGAAGCAGTTGCTGTGTGATTTGAGTTCTCATCATCCATGATCACTGGACACATGCTGGGACCCAACAGCATCTGGGGGGACCCAACAGTTCCTCATCCCTGATCTAATCTATGTGGGGAATGGTTTGTAAGCCCTTTACACCTTGTTGCATAACTATGTAGTATACTGTTTGCAGCAGTGAATGTATGTATATTAAGTGGAAAACTTTGGGCAAGATAAGGAGCAGGTCTGAAAACTTGTTTGGCTGGAATTTGATCTGCATGTGTTACACGTTTTCTTTTGTCTAGGATGAATGAAATGAGCCTGAACCCTGTAGGGATGGAGCAGCTGACCGCTTCCTCTGTGAGCAATGCCCTGACTGTCTCGGGAAGCCACTTAGGGTTGGCTTCCTCACCAACACACAATGCCATAACAGCACCAGGTAACATAACAAGCTGGGGGAAACATTCTTTTTTGTATTATGTATATCTTTGTGCTGTTTAGACTAGGGGAAGGTGTGTAGCTGACCAGGCCCAGGAAAAGTTGAAGGGCTGCATTCCTCTATTCGAGAGGAGTTGCTTTTACAGTACTTAGGTCCCTTGTCTCATATTATGCTGGCCTGCCACCAAAGCTTGGCATCTGGGGGTCCTGGTGGCAATTCCACACACTTTCAGTTATATGAGCGTTTTTGAAATGTTACCAAATGTTACCAATGTTACCAAAAACACAGTGTCCACCCACAGTGCAGACAAGCAGCAACTCCCAAGAACAGCAGCAAAGGGGGTGAAAAATTATTAAAAGAAGCTTAGGCAGCATTTTCCCCATTGTGGTTATAAACCAATACTTTCAATGATCCTCCTCATTTTAATCCCCCCTTATGCTTCTTCTTAATTTATTGGCTATATAATTGCATTTTATTTGCATTTTGTTTCTGCTAGGATTGCCAGTTGCAATTCCAAATTTGGGGCCCTCCTTACCTTCTGCTCTGTCCCTGATGCTTCCAATGGGCATTGGGGATCGGGGAGTGATGTGTGGAATACCAGAGAGAAACTATACCCTACCTCCACCACCATACCCTCACCTGGAGAGCAGCTACTTCAGACACATTCTACCTGGTGAGTAGTGCGGCTGGATGGAGACTTGTGTTGAGATTGAAGTCTTTATTCAGCAGGAAGGTTTATGGGAGAACCTCTTGCAGGGGGAATGAATAATAATGTTGGTCCTGCAAGCCCCTGTGGGTTAGATGGTAGGATATGTATTTCAGGGAAAGGGTTAAAAACATGGTAAGTTAAGTAAGTCTCTTCCATTTTTTAAAAAATTGTTTAACCATTAATCATATACAGAAGCAGGCTTTTCACAGAATTGTAGTCTTATGCCTTGCTTTCTTTTTCTCATGACTTGAGAAATCTTGGAACTGCATAGAATTGCTATTTGTGAGTCTTAACTTTTTCATGATTTGGGGTTTTTATTTATCCTGCCCTTCCTCCCAAAGGAGTTCACAAGGTGGCAACAGCCTCTAGAACAGGAGTAGACATGGCGCCCTCCACATGTTTTGGACTACACTCCCATTGGCCCCAGCAGGCACTGCCAAGCGATCATGGATGATGGGCATGAAGTCCAAAACATCTGGAATTCACCATGTTGGCTATTAGAGCTTTGGAACTGTTGGATTTTTATTTGTACATATAGATTGCTGTTAGGTTCAGCAACTCTAAATTTGCCTTTTTATTGCAAACTGATCCTCTTCTCACTTTCTCTTCTCTTTTTCTCCCCTCTCTTTTTCTTTTCTCCCCTTCTTCAGGTCTTTTATCTTATTTAGCTGACAGACCTCCACCTCAGTACATCCACCCCAACAATATAAATGTTGACAGTAATCCAGCTTTATCTGTCTCCAACAACCCTTCAGGCTTAGATCCCTACCAGCCCAATGGAACGGTGGGTCTCGAACCAGGCATTGTCTCCATGGATTCCCGCTCAGTGAACACACACAACACCCAAAGCTTGCATCCCAGCGACAGCCATGAGGTAGCTCTGGATACCACAATCTCCATGGAAAGTGTTTCGAGGGTTACCAGCCCAATCTCTACTGACAGGATGGCTGAGGAACTTACAATGGGTGATGTGGCTGGGGATCATTCACAGATTGCAAATGGAAGCCATAGTCATGAGCCTCTAGCTGTGGATGCTGTGGGTAGCAGCTTAGCCACGGACACTGTAGGTCATAATGGCGTCCTCCCTATTCATGGTAGCAGCTTGGAGCTTCCTGTTGTTATGGAGCCTAACCACATTGCAGGCCCTGTCAGTGGTCTATCTGACAGGACGCTTGGCGACTCCATTCATGCGGTGGCCATGAGCAGCAATTCTGTGAGTGTGGCACTTTCTACCTCACACAACCTCACGTCCCTGGAATCCGTCTCCTTACATGAAGTGGGTCTCAGTTTGGAGCCTGTGACCTCCATAAGCCAGGAAGTAGCCATGGGACAAACTCATGTGGATGTCTCCCCGGACAACCTTTCCTTTGTGCCGTCATCGCTGCAGATGGAGGACTCCAATTCAAACAAGGAGAACATGGCTACCTTGTTTACCATATGTGAGTGCTTGTCACTGTATGCTTGCCTCAGTTTCTGGGCATTTTTTTGCATTGCAAGGTAGAAGGTTTCTTGCAGTAAACATATTCACTTCTGGTGACAGAGTCTAGCTGAACTGTAAAAGAAAGCTTACAGAAGTTGGGGGAAATTGGGCTAAATCGGGCATCCCCAAACTTCGGCCCTCCAGATGTTTTGGACTACAATTCCCATCTTCCCCAAACACTGGTCCTGTTAGCTAGGGATCATGAGAATTGTAGGTCAAAACATCTGGAGGGCCGCAGTTTGGGGATGCCTGGGCTAAGTCTTACATTGTACAGAACTGTCATTTAAAGAAACCAACACTTTGGTGTGTATTTTTTTTTACTTTTTTGTCAGCCCAGTTGATTTCTCCCTTCCAGATTACTAAAAAAGACAAGTTTTTTTTCAGCTCATAGTACATACAGACATACCTAAGACACAGGAGTGGGTGTGGGTTGTTCCACTGTCACTGCTCATTCCCTCACATCTATACATACAGGCTCTAAAGTGAACGCAGCTCAATTGTTCTTTGCCCCCCCCCCCCGGCTTTCTAATTGTCCCAAGTGTTTTCCCTTCTTACATGTTTGTTTGGTGCTTTGTTATCTTCCTTTTTAAAAAAAAGAACACCAGCCCTGTTTCTCTTTTTAGCACTTATTTATATTTATTTGGAGACATTCTTAGCCACCCTTCACCATAAAGGCCCAGGGCAGGTTACAAAATTATCTTGCAAAGTTAAAATCAAAACAACTTCTATCAGAATAGAAGACAATAGAAGTAGGTCCCTTGAAAATCTGCTCTGCCCCAAGAAAGGTACAAGGTGGTTTCCTGTTTGGTGGACCCTTTTGTCAGTTAGTGCTGTTGGGCTAGGAACTGGAATAAAAACTTGATCAAGTTTGTGTGTCTTGACTTTTAAGTGGCTATCTTCCCACAACAGGCTTTCCTCTAACTAAAACTATGCTACTCAGAATAAAGAACCTGTCTTTCCATCACATTTTAATGTTGCACAAATTGGTCTTGTATGTGCAGACCTATGTTAATGATGTGTATTTCCTCCCTCAAATAAATAAATAAATTAAAAATTAAGCAAACCCAACTTCTGCAATATTTATCTCATGCAAATTGGTCTTATATGTGCAGACCTATGTTAATGATGTGTATCCCCCCCCCTCAAATGAATAAATTAAAAATTGAGCAAACCCAACTTCTGCAATATTTTCTGCCCTGGTCACTTGAAGGCAATTTTTAATTTCCACAAAGAGCTGGGCAAGTCATTATTTACAAATGTGCAGTACTGTATTAGAAAAAGAAGACTGCAGGCTCTTTGCGTTAACTATTTGTAACTTGACTTTTTGTATTTGTGACATCCTCATATTGGCTGTCTTGCTACAGTAACAGTATCCCCAATGTTCTGTGTCCTCCCTCAACTGCAGGGTGCACACTCTGTGATAAGGCCTACCCATCTGATTGTCCAGATCACGGGCCTGTGACCTTTGTTTCAGACACCCCCATCGAGAGCCGAGCCAGGCTTTCTCTCCCGAAACAGCTTGTCATCCGCCAGTCTCTCATGGGAGCCGAAGTTGGTAAGGATACCGTTAACTAGATTTTTATGAGGTGGGGTATGGTTGATTGGGGAGAGAAAAGGAGATCCCAAGTGAATAAAACCTCATATGGTAATAGTGGAAAACAAGATAATTAAAAGGTGGCATTTGCAAAGAAATTGGGTCTCGGAAGTTCATTTGTAAATGGGTGTACAAGACAAGAATATCTGTTTTGTGGCCAGAGAATGGTGGGAAGTATTTTTAAATTGTGCCAATGCTCATTATTAAGTGGTTGATGAGGAAAGCAATAACATTGTTGAGACTTGTTACCTTGATCAGGGGTAAGTTACACTGTGGCCCTTGAGATGTTGCTGGACTACCATCATCTGCGACTCGACCATGCTGGCTGGGGCTGATGGGAGTTGGGGTCCAACAGCATCTGCTTCCCCACCATGTTTGCATTTTCTTATTTAGAACAGTTAGCCTAGCTACAGCAACTATTATATAGCCCTATAAAATTTTAGTGCCTCGCAGCTCCTTAAGGAAGGTAGTTGATGTGGAGGCAGGAGTTGATAATTAGAAGATCAAGAGTCTAGCAGCAAGTCATTTCACTCCCACTCAATGCAAGATTCTTAATAGGTAGTATTCTCTGAAGCGTATTTTTTATGTCTGCAAAGCTACATTAGTTTACACTAATAGAGATTGTCACCTTTTCTCTTCAGGTGGGCAGTATTGTCAGTTATCAACATGTCTTGGATCTTCCTCCTTGGGTATGGCCACTAGATAAATTTTGGCAATGAAACTCTGACTCCATCAGTTAGTGGATTTAGGCCTGGGCATTCATAGAAACTTATTGGTTTTATTTATATCCATGTATTTAAATGTTTCATTTAAGCCCTGTGACATTATATTTAGTTACTTGTACTTTTGAAAACACAGCTCCAGATCTGCTAAAATGGCAACTTTTATTTGGCCTAATATTCTCTGTTTTGCAAGGGTTTAATTAAACTCAAAGATAAGTTGGTGGGAGGAGTGATGCTTAAGTCTAAAACTTCCATAACATTGTTGCTGCAGTGTTCATAAAGGGCTTGAAACCCTTCAGGCCAATGACTTTCAAACTTTATATCTTCAGGAGACACTTTCTGCAATGACTAACTTGTTAATAGAACCCCTGTATGTCTCTTATGGCACCCCAGTGCATTTCAGGAGATCCTGGGGTATCTTCTAAGAGCTTACATTCAATTTATGTGCCACACCATCCACGTCTGGTGGGTTTGTCTTCTTGAACTTGTAGTATGACCTATCTCTCTCCTACAGCAGTACATTTGGAACCCCTTTGTTGAAAACCCTCTGCCTTAAGGCATCACTCTCTTGGAGTAAGAATTAACAGCCTGGACAGAGATGTTTAGTGGAGTAACTGGGGAGATTATGGAGAACCTAGTTATTCTAATTGTGCAAAGAATTGGCAACCTGAGATGTTTGCTATATTCCTGGCTGCTTCTGCAGTTTCTGAAATAAGAATTTTCTATTTTTGCAGGAAGTGCCTTGAAAACTTAAATGAGCGAAGGAGGTCAGGACCTCACTTTCACAACTCGACTGAAAGTAAATGATTTGATATTAGAAGAAAAATAGATTGATGCAGTGATTAACAGTTGAGCGTACTCCCAAGAGTGTTATGTGATAGTAGTTGATCCTGTGACTATCTCATTTTGTAGATGCTTTCATGGGCTGATGCTTAGCAGTAGTCCTCTGAGTGCTATACAACATTACATCTTTGCAGTGGTGGTGTTGGAATTTGTTAGGTGTAATCAGTGGGTTGTTGTTTTTAAACCTGTTGGCAGGTGTGTTGGCTAGAGAAACTATTCCTGTACGCACTTGCTTTGGACCCCTCATTGGGCAGCAGAGCCACTCCATGGAAGTAGCAGATTGGACAGACAAAGCTGCCAATCACATTTGGAAGGTCAGTTTGTGTTGTCATGTCCTCCTCTTCATTATTGAACCTTGTGCAAAAAAGACAGCTTGGGTTTGCCTTGTCTTCTTTTGTGTGCATGCACAAAAAATGGCAACATGACATTGGGTATGGTGAGAAAAGCAGCACGTTATCCTAAATTAAGTGGTATCTGTAGGTATAATATTCCATTTACAGATTTGAAAAAAGTGCTCAAGAGACTTGCCTTCCTTTTCCCTAGCTATAATGCTTAAGAATGTTATCTTAATAAAGGTGTGCGGAGCTTTTGGCTCTCCAGATGTTGCTGAACTACAACTCCCATCAGCCCCAGCAAGCATGGCCAATGACTAGGGCATGCTAGTACAGCAACATCTGGAGGGCCAAAGGTTCTCTACACCTGTTTAAGGCTTGTCTGCACAGCAGGCAAAATTGAGTTTAACACTATGGGCTTCAAAGCTGCCTTGTCCTTCTTTCCTTTCATCCTTGTGAACTGAAGCCCTGTCAGGAAGCTCTAGCACATAGTGCCTTACAAAGGTTCAGATCATGGTGTCTTGGAAATCGGGGTGGGAGGGAGGAATGTGCTTCTAGAAATGAAGCTATTCTCTAATAAAAGATGGTCCATAGTATGATGTCTTCATGCTTAGTTTACCCCATTTTTTTTATTGTTTCCAACACTTAAGAAATTTGCTACATGCTCCTGTGACTTGCTGCAGGAAAGTCCTGGCTGTAATATTTCCTCCATGCTGCTGCAGCAGCGGCATTCTCTGTGGAGAGATTTTCCAAACATTTCAACTGGCACTTCCGTCTTACTTTTCTCTTGTCAGATGTACCATAACCATGTCCTGGAGTTCTATATCATCACAACTGATGAAAATGAATGTAATTGGATGATGTTTGTGCGGAAAGCCAGGTGAGAAAGCGATACACTTGGACAGGGTTAGGTATCTTAGTGGAGCAGTCATACTGGTATGATACGCATTCCTCCATGTATTTTATCAGAACCTTATCATTCTATCTCTCTTTTCTCTGCCCCCATTTTTACCTGAAATAACACTCTTGCTTTCTTTAACTGCTTTAGTCCAATATTTTGGACTCAAAACTGTAATCCAAGAAAACTTTTTTCAACCATACGTGTTCTCATAGAACTACACTGGCTATCAGATGGTTTCTGGGCCCAACTGAAGATGCTGTCCTGGCTTTTGAGACACTATCTGAATTTGGGGCATTTAGAGCAATGTAACCTTTAGGCTTAGGGGCCAAATGTGGCCCTCAAAGCCTTGCTGTCTGGCCCCTGGGGCTGCCCCAGCTACATCTCCAACTCGCCCTGCTTCTCTCACACAAGTGATTTTGCTTGACTACATTGTATCCTTGAACTCCCATGTCATTTATATAAATGGAGGATAGAGGTAGGGGTGTGTTTGTGTGTGTACAGTATATAGAAACTAGCCTACTGTAGAAAGGTGAACTTTACATTCACTGCCCTGCCCACTCTTGACCTACCACAGTTCCCCAGAAAGAAATGCAGCCCTCGGACTGAAATAGGTTCCCCACTGCAGGTTTAAATTATAATAATAAACATAATACTAACACACCCAACACTGGCAACTTGAGCTCAGGTTCACCTTTCATACACACAAGTGTGAGTCAGTAACTGATCCTTACAAGATCCTAAGTCCCTTTGTTGCCCTGACATGTCCCAAAAATATGCCAGCTCTGGGGCTGGGTTAATACCCTCTTACTGTGATCAAATGGAGGGGGACAGAGACAGCTTCCCCTCCTGCCTTGCCATATTTGGAAACAGGGCATAGGTTGTGGTGCAGTAGCTCTGCTATGGATTCTTCATCCATTCCCCCATAGGATTGCTCTGCCCTTCTTTAGGCCCACTTAAACCTTTCACCAGTACAACTAATTAACTTCCTCCACTTCTAAGCTTCCAGCTATATTGTTTGGCATAGAGGTTTGTGGCAAAAAGGGTCAAATGTTTTGGTGCATACTCACAGCAGATTTTCTGAAATGGGCTGCAAGTAGTGGGGAGTAAAATATACAGGGTGTCAAAGACATAGGATCCAGGAGTCCAGAGGTAGACACTGGGAATGCTTAAAAGTAAAACAGTGACATCTGAATCTTGTGACTATTGGTCATGCTGCCTAGAGCTGATGGGAGTTGGAGTCCAACAACATCTGAAAGGACACACATTCCCCATCCCTGTTCTAAAGATCTGCTCCAGGATAGAAGTTACCCACTGTGTGGACCACTGGATGGGAATGAGTACCATTACAAAGCTGAATTTCAGAAAGGTCCACACCTCCACTTCTTCATTCAGTGGAAAGATTTTTTCCTGACAGCTACAAAAAGTTACTGTTTTGAATTAGCTTAAACTAAGAATGTTAAGCTTTCCAGGAATATTGATGGAATAAATATAAATACTGGTTTCCCCTCTTCCCTGCTTATAACAGGAATCGGGAAGAACAAAATTTGGTGGCTTATCCTCATGATGGAAAGATTTACTTCTGCACCTCACGTGATATCCCTCCAGAGCACGAGCTTCGATTTTACTACAGTCGAGATTATGCCAGACAGATCGGTAAGCAGTTTGATGCACTTAATTGAATGTATCCTTTAGAAAACATCCGCTTGCCTTTAGTTTGCCTCTTATCAGAGCTATGTTTGAATGGATTTATCTCCATAATGTTAATTTTATTCATGTCCATAATATGGAATTCTAATTCTAGGTATTTTACAAAACGTTTGCCAAGCTGGGTTATTTTGCAGGCTGGGAAGCTCAGTTCTGAGCTTTGAAGCTTGCTCAGCATCAGTTACCAAGGAACAGAAACTCTGTAATGCCCAATTTGCACATTGTTGGCTTTACAGTGCTATCTGAGCATTTGTTTGCACAAAGCTACTAGTTTGTAACTTTTTCTGTGCCTTCTTGTTTTTGTTCCTGCAAAATGCTTTACACTGAATAAAAAGGTAAGACCAGTCACCTTTAAGCAGAGCCAAGCTTGCAAGTATATGAGAGCTGTGGTGCTTGAAACTGTGAGATCTTGTTTTTTGCGTTAAAGGTGTTCCTGAGCATCCTGATGTGCACACTTGTCACTGTGGAAAAGAATGTTCTTCCTACACAGAATTCAAGGCCCATCTGAATAGTCACATCCATTTCCCCAGCCAGGGGCACAGCAGCAACCATGGACCAGGCCACAGTAAGGAGAGAAAGTGGAAGTGCTCCATGTGTCCTCAAGCTTTCATCTCACCTTCTAAGCTTCATGTTCACTTCATGGGGCACATGGGCATGAAGCCACACAAGTGTGATTTTTGTAGCAAAGCCTTTAGTGACCCTAGCAATCTCCGTACACACCTCAAAATACACACAGGTAAGTGTGGACCTTAAAGTTCTAGAGTTGATCACGTGAAAGACTTGAGTTGCCTGGGTTGTTGATGCACTGTCTTGATGTGGACAAATTTACACAAGCAAACTCAGTATGAGCTCTCAATATAGTTTTTCTTTCTGTGAAAGAAACTGTAAATTTGTTTCTTAGTGACTTGGTTAATTTTTTATTAGCATTCTTTTTTATGCCTTTGTCAGAAAGTCCAATATATTTGGCAGCATCTGTGGGCTGCAATGTCTCCTCCTTCCTACCAAGCCTCTTTCACTAGAAATGAACATTGTATGCAAAGTTCCAGCTGTTGCATACTGTGCCCTAGAGCCCTGCTTAAAGTCCCCTGCACCAAATAGAAAGAACATATGGAAATGAGCTTTATTACCTTGCTTGCATGCCTTTTCTGTAGATCCTTCTATCCCAATTTACCATTTTTGTTCAATACCTATTTAACTAAATGCTCTGTTTTTAGCCTTTAGCCAGATTTGAAACATTTTTTCCAAAGAGGAAACACAAGGAGATAATGCCAGACTCTTATATTATGATGGGAAGGACTGTTGTGTGGCGCTGTGACACTGGGTGTAGGATGATCCAGTGTCCTGTCGGTAGTATAATGTGAGGAGAGCTCAGGGATACATATTCCCTGGCATGTGAACATGCAGCTACCCCACATAATCTTCCTTGTTTATGGGAAACAGGGTGCTGGCTTAGGTTTTAAAGTGTTCATACAATTAGGTAAAAGGAACAATGTAAAATGGTCTTATGCCCCTTGTTTTAACTAATTCCAGGTCAGAAGAATTATCGCTGTGCTCTCTGTGAAAAGTCCTTTACTCAGAAGGCCCACCTGGAGTCTCACATGGTTATCCATACAGGGGAGAAAAACCTCAAGTGTGATTACTGTGACAAGTTGTTCATGCGACGGCAGGATCTCAAACAGCATGTGCTCACACATACCCAGTAGGTAACTTGTAGGGGAAAGGTAATTTAGAACAAAAGATTTTCTAAAGAAATGCAGGTGTTGTCTCTTATGCACCTCTCCTCTGCGCAGAAGAGGGAGTGTGGTTGTACAATACAGTGGTGCCTCGCTAGACGAATGCCCTGTAAGACGAATTTTCCGCTATATGAATAGGTTTTGCGATTGGAGGTTGCCTCGCAAGACGATGAGTTTTTTTATGGCCACCGCTTCGTCTTGCAAAGTGTGGCCATAAAAACCTCCGATTGCAAAACCTAAAGGGGCATTCGTCTAGCAAAGGGGAACGAGCTGCAACACAGGAAGAAGACCAGCTGAGAAGCGCTGACAGCTGTCACCGCCTCTCAGCTGAAATTCCTTTGCCTTCTTCAGGCAGCTGCAGTTCGTTCCCCTTTGTGTTCCGCTGGTCTCTGCCGGTGAGGGGCAACCGGCAGAGACCAGCGGAACACAAAGGGCTGTAGCACGGAAAGAGGGGGGGGGAGAAGTGGAGGAACTGCTTGGGGTCTGGCCTGACGACAGCGGCAAGAAGGGGAGGACCCCTTCTTGCCGCTATCGCCACCAGACCCCAGCCAAAGGCGTTAGCAGCGGGGGGGTTTCGCCGCTTGCGTTCCCCCAAGGGGGAGACAAACGACGAAAAACCCCCGCTGCAGACAGCATGGGGTGCAGTTTCGGAGGCTTCCAAGGCTGCACCCCATGCCGGCTTTGCGCTGTGAGAAGCGGCAGCAGGGGAAGCTTCTCCTGCCGCCGCTTCTCACAGCGCAAAGCCGGCATGGGGTGCAGCTTTGGAAGCCTCCGAAACTGCACCCCATGCCGGCTTTACGCTGCGACTGTCTCAGGGAAAGCAAGCGGGTGGGCTAGGTGTACCCCGCTTGCGTTCCCTGAGAAGGCACCCGGCTTTCTCAGCGAAGGCAAACGGGGGACACCTAGCCCACCCGCTTGTGTTCCCTGAGAAAGCCGAGTGTTGGGGGAGGCAGGCAGGAGGCGGCGGGAGAAGGTCCCCACCACCACCTCTCGCCCGGCACAGAGCGCAACTTCGGGCGTCTCCGAAGTTGCGTTCAGTGTCGGGGGAGGCAGGCGCTGCGGGGGGCTTTTTGCCATTTGCCTTCCCCGAGCCAAGGGGGAGGCAAACTGCGAAAAGCCCCCGGCCGCAGCGCCACACTTCGGCTCTGGCACTGGCTTGGAGGCGGTGGGGGAAAGGCGCAGGATCGCTCCTTCGCCTTTCCCCCACCCCTCCCGACAGAGCCGGATGGCAGCAGCGGCGCTTGCTCTCTTGGTTCGGGGAAGCGCCTGCCTTCCTTCCCCGAGCCAAGAGAGCAAGCGCCGCCGCCAGTTCCCCCGGAGGCCATAGGAACGCATTAATTTACTTTTAATGCATTCCTATGGGAAACGGTGCCTCGCTATACAAAATTTTCGTAGGACGAATTGAGTCCTGGAACGAATTAATTTCGTGAATTAATTTCGTCTAGCGATGCACCACTGTACATGCTGTGTCTTTACTTCCAGGATGATTGGCAACCCACCCAGGCAACGGCACACAGCCTCTCAGGCTCTGTTCACAAGGCTGCCTACTGCTTCTGCTGGGAGAAAGAGGTAGCCCACCCGTGCCAAGGCAGAGGTGGTTGAGGCAAGCGCATGGACCTGCCTTGGAATGGGTGGAAGGAGAAGTCTAACAAAGCCTCCACCCGGGCGTGTGCAGGCTGGAGGTGGAGCTCTCCTAAGCATTCTCCACTGAGGGACAGGCATCCAGGCGCCTCTTAATGGAGAAATTTAAATAAGCTGCTGGTGGCAGAGGGAGAACCAGGCCAATACAGCTTCTTCACCCCTGACTTCTTTAAACTCCTCCTACCCTGCCCCCCAGCTGAGCAGCAGAAGGCAGTTCAGACAAGGAGCCAGGGTGGGGGCAGCCTGTTCCCAGTGCTGGGAACAAGCTGCATTGTCCCCGGCCCCATGAGGTGCTGGGGTGAAACCACCTCAGCTCCTTCGTCAAGAGTAGCGGCAGTTTCACTCTGGTGCCTCACAGGGCTGGGGCCAATGCAGCTGCTTGTTTCAACATCACTTTGTTTAAAATCTGCTATCACCCAGCCCTACTTTAAACCACAGCTTAGCTCAACTGGTGACATGCAACCCAGATCAATAAGTGTTTGTCGGCTATGTATTTCCAGGTTGTTGTTTTTTGTAAATATATATATAATCTGTCCACATCCAATCATAATTAAAAATGCTTATTTTCTTGTTTAGAGAACGCCAGCTTAAATGTCCCCAATGTGAGAAGCTGTTCTTGAGGACAAACCATCTAAAGAAACACTTAAATTCTCATGAAGGAAAGCGGGACTATGTCTGTGAAAAATGCTCCAAGGCTTATTTAACAAAATACCATCTCACTCGTCACCTAAAAATCTGTAAAGGACCAACCTCCAGTCTCTCAGCCCAGGAAGATGACGAGGATGAATCTTCAGAGGAAGAGGAATTGATACACTCTGTAAGGAGTGACACCTGTAGACTTAATACAAACATGTATGTGACAAATGACACACTCTCTTGCCACAAATAAGAAATGGAGGACTTAAAATATAAATCAACCCGGCTTCCTAAAATCATGTTTATTACACTACAGTGAATTTCTGGGCAAGGACCACATCTCATCCCCTTATGAAAATGGCGTATACACTCAGAGGTTTTCAAGAAGCGTAAAAACAAACTTATCAACTATCCACTTCAAGTGTGGAAATTGCTACTGGTGATTTGGTTGAAGTGCAATGCATGACTTAAGAAAGAAACTGGCAGATGCACCTCTGTATTCTAGTCAGCTACTTGGAACAAGAGCAGATACCCTCATTTACAGTTAATAAATTTGATTTGTATGCCATCAAAGCAGAACAGTGCCCTGACTCCCCCCCCCCCAGTGATGTATACTTTAGTTTGGGCTCAATATGAACTTACTTAAATTAATATTCATTGTACACCAATGAATTGCCCATGTGTTATGAACTAGTATTTGCAGATGATACTGTTAATATACAGTATGGGATCAATACAGGAAAGCATGCTTATAATGCAGACTTGGTTTTAGCATGAGCCAGCAATTTGCTGTATATAGTGCCGTATGGTATTACCTGTATGGTTACTAATAACCATGTATTTTGGGGAGTTCTGCTGCTAATATATTTATGGAATGAAGATTCATTTAAAATCTGTTTCCTTATGGAAAAATTAAAACACTGCTTTTTAACGCATGCATTAATTACCATTCTTTTCCTCAAACCTTTTCTGCTCATGTAGGAATCTTTTCTCCCCCCCTTGAACCACTTAAGGACTTATTGATGAAGTTAGATACATATTTTAAAATCTTCACTTCCTAAAGAAGGAAAACATTGTATGAAAAACCAAGTGCTGAGGCCAGTTTTTGTGTAATTTCCCTTTCTGTTCACTGCTCATTAGAGAGAAAAGCTGATATGGGCAGCTGAAGCTTTTTGCCCAATATCCTCCAAGGTGTAGATAAATCATTTTAGCACAGTCATGGTATCAATATTCACTTTATATTACACAGTGCAAAATGTAATACCAGATCATGGTTCCATTACAGCAACTGGATCACTGCTGCAGCCACTAGCAGAATTATTTGCTTCAGAACTTGATGTGGCAACTACCAGCCTCTGTCGGTTTCCAAACACTTCATTCACTGTAACACAAATAAGACAAGTAGTTCTGTTAGTAAGGTAAAGGGGCCCCTGACCAGTCCAGTCGTGTCCGACTCTGGGGTTGCGGCGGCGCTCGCTCATCTCGCTCTATAGTCCGAGGGAGCTGGTGTTTGTCTGCAGACAGCTTCCAGGTCATGTAGCCAGCATGACAAAGCTGCTTCTGGCGAACCAGAGCAGCACACGGAAATGCTGTTTACCTTCCCGCCAAAGCGGTCCCTATTTATCTACTTGCACTTTGATGTGCTTTCGAACTGCTAGATGGGCAGGAGTTGGGATCGGGCAACGGGAGCTCACTACATAAATTCTGGCCTTTAATAATTGCCATGTAAGCCATCTTAATGTGCTTGTTGCACACTTCTTTTAAACCAGGAAATAATGCAGTGACATCCACAGATGCAGTACACCTTTGACAATCCCTTCCCTCATTTACAAAAGAAATTCAGGAAGCCTTGGGAGTATTCTCTACCACACTTGGGAGCAGCTGGAGTAATCTCTGTGCTGTCTGGTAAGGGATGCTAAGCTGATCGATCATTTCTCTGACATTTTATACCCTATTTTCCTGTGGCAGTTTGCATAGTCAAAACACCACTTTTTCAGGATTGAACATGCCAACTAGAACTAAATGCAGATAAAAACAATCATCTCACCTGCAGAAATTGTGCTTATGTCCCAAACACGTAATCCTTGTCTCTCTCCTCCAAAGGCATAAACAAATGGTAAGTCTGGGCAAGATGCTGCACAGAAGAGGACACCCTGTGGGCAAAAAACAAAGCATAATTAGTTTGTAATCTCCCGGAAACTCAGCTACCTACCTCTCCTAAAAGAGAACTGAGAATATATGCTTAATATGGACAGGTGCTGCTACAGCTTCCTGGTACATATCCAGTCCCAAGCTAGTGTATAAAACTTTGCATAGGAATCATAGTATCAATAGTTGAAAGGGGGAATGAGGAACCTATAGGCTTCCAGAGGCTGCTGGACTACAACTTGCATAATCTTTGGACACACTGGCCTGGGGCCAACGTATTCTCCGCTAAATGCAGTTACTGATCTTTCAGTATTTTGAATGTTCTTATTTAATACATGTGCTTTATATAATACTAGCATTTGTTTTACAATCCTTTTTGGGTGGACGTGTACTACTTACTTGATATTTTTATTTGATATTTTATTCTACACCCACTTCCAAATATTCCACTTACCCTTTCCATTCAACAGGTTTGCAGGGTGGTGTGAGTGTGCAATAATTAAAACTCTGGAAAACTCTTGATAATTAGATAATACTTAAGACTGATCTGCACCTGATTCATTTGAATGACCATATATCAGGCAATCCTAAAAAGAGAAGACTGGTTATTTTTAATAGGAAGATTGAAATTACCATTTTCATGTCCCTGGAATGAACCAAACTAGGTTTATCTCCCAGTATGTCCCAAATTTTCACATATTTGTCTGCAGATGCTGTCACAAGACATCCTTTAATCTGGCTGCTTAACTGTAGTCCTGCAAAACACAAGCATACATTTCTACTGTAGCACTTTTAAAAAAGAAATCACAATAAGCTAAAATCCAAGTTTTGCATTATAACGAGGGCAGGCCTAGAGGTTGGGTAAGGCTAGATATTTGCCAGAGGACCAACTGACCCAATAAAAAGCATTAAAGTTTGGGACCCAAAGAGCACTACTGTCTTGAACACACACCCTTCTCTCCTTTTCAAGTTAAGGGCACACACTGAGGACTCTCAAAGTCCTTGGTTAGCAGTACCAACCAACCAATCAATCACTGCTTCCCCTTCCTCTGGTAAAAACAAGGTATCTTAGATTTCCTATTTCATCTGTCATCTCTTGTACACTGCACAATGGCAAGTACATGTTTGTCTCAGGCATGTCTATACAGGATAACCAACCCCCATCCTGGTTTCTATTGGATATACTGTATATAGAAACGAGACCTAGCATTTGTTTTGGGCAGAAACAGAAAATTTACCAGATACTTCTTCGTTATGAGCTTTCATTGTAAATACTGGTTTATGTGAACGAGCATCCAGACAGTATACAAATCCATCTTCTGTGCTGGCCTAGAGAAAACAGTTCCAAGCACTGTTAAAAGCAGAAAGAATCAATAGGACAATATCTGGAAATGTCTGGGTCAAGCTCAGCCCCACAAATGATGCCAGCAGGCCTCACACAAGCCATACCCAGAATCAAAAGAGGGGTGTGGATGAGCAGAATCTGCGGCAGCAAGGACTTGGCACAGTTTCTGGGAGAAATTGGGGACTGTGTCTGGCCCATCACTATTGGTGAAAGTTTGTTTTTGACAGAGTTTGTTGGTAGCAGCTGCAGCAATATATAGCAGACCTCAAGTCTGCTGATTAGTTTAACTTTTGTGAGTGGCATTATGTTCCAATTGAGTATTTGTTGTCCATTTTGTATGTTAAAAAATGGCCTCAAGGACCTCCATTAGGTGACGTGTAAATACATAGAGGGGAAAACACAAGGCAGAAAAAGGGAACAGGGAACCTTGTACTTGCCAAGAAGTGGTGAGGGGAGAAATGATTCCAAGTCACTCTTTCAACCTGCCCACTGAACCGCCAGGTTCGATGGTTATCCTGTGGACTTCTGCAGTCATACAAAATTGCTGATCTGGAAAGCAGAATCAGAGCATTGACTCAAGCAGGGTATCAAGTTCTTTTATTTGGTCAAATGCAAATAGTTTTTGTTCAACCTTCTCCCTCCACACTTGTGCCAAACTTTTCAAAAGCTCTTTAATTCTAGGTTAAGTAATTGAGAAAAACATAGCATACCCTAGAGGTTGTAACGGTAAGAAAATCAGACTGAAAATCAGAGATCACCGAGGAAGGAAGTATAACCAAACCAGTGTATCAGACAACATAAGGTTAACAAAAGAATAAGCCAAACCCTACACTGAAGCAAAAAGTTATTTTAGTGCCACATTAGGATTTCTGTGCTCCTGTTACAATCATGCCGCTCCTACACTGTACAAGTAGAGCAGTGAAAGTATAACATGCCCTTCCTTACTTGTCGTAAGAACCAGAGACGAGAGTCTGTGTTTCAAAAGGATGAAACTGCAGCGTCTGCACCTGCAAAGAACATTAGATTTGGGAAACACAGTTCAACTGAAATTCAGTTGCACAATACATACTGTATATGATCTCATTTTGTCTAATTCCTGATACATGGAATTTTTCTACAGCCAGCCAGGTTTCTGGAAATCTGGTTACCTGCTACCTTTAAACAAAATAGGTCCATTCCTCAGCATGCAAAATAAATATTGGATCAAAGTTGCGGATGTTGGAGAAAGAAAAAGGAGAGTCCTGGTGCCTGACCAATAATTTCATTTACTTTTATTATTTACAATTTCTGACAGTAGCAAGCAGGCATTCCTACAGCACTCATCTCTCTGCAATCTAGACATCCTGATGGAGAGCATTACAAGCTGAAACGGTGTTTCACCTGATTAATCAAATTTGATAGTTGACCTCAATTTCTACCATGGAGCTGCCAGCACCTGCCCGTCCAGGAAAATTGTAGCTAAAGGTGAAACCCAAAATTAAGAGGCATTTTCCTTTGTGTTATATTTTGGTTGTGAAACTTAAGTTGTTTCGTATACTGCTAAAACCTGTCTCAGTGGTATTTGCACTTAGCGTTCCCAGAGGCAAGGGGTGGCAGGCCTGCTGTGATTTTAAACAGCAGAACAGAAAATGGCAGCAGAGGCCGTTTTTCATCCTTGCAGCAGCATTAAGACAAGAGCACCTGCTGAAACACCCCTATCTACATAGCCATTATTAAAGGAATGAGCTGTAGCCACCTTTGGATTTGATTACACTTGTTAGAAGTGGTATGACTGAAGTGTGAATTTGAGGTTTAGAACCCAAAACTGCTTTTTCCCATCTTCATGTTTGCCTGCTGACATTCAAATCGGATTATTTTTTACAAAAACAACTCTTTCAAAATCTGTTTCATTTCAGTTTTACAACCGGCAGACAAATTTTCTCTCAGGTCATAAAACCTTGCTTGACTAGTGCGTCATGTTCCATACCTCTTCTAACCTGTTATGTCTTTTTCCATCTAAATCAAGAACTAATGAAAACTCAAAGGAATAAACGCGTCCCTTCAATCACATTAAGTGCTTATAAAAACCTTTTCTACCATTATCTTGCTTACACCTGGAAGGCTCTGCTATTCATCTTACCAACTCCCAGAAGGGAGAAGGGCAGGAATACACCATCAGAGCTTGCTTTTGATATACACCCAGAGTTCTAACTGCTTTCACAGGCAGGGCTCCTGTCCTTAAGAACTACAAGACTGAAATAATGCAGCAGGTACAACTTCCTCTGTGCCAGGGGCCTTAATAAACTCTCACTTGCCACACAGGTGCTAAATGTACTGCCAGCAAAGCAGTGAGAAACTGATTAACCTAGTTACCAGTAAAGTGGTCACACAACTTTTCTATGAAGCCAACTGGCTGGTGGGGGCTCTCTTTGCTGTTTCTGGAATTTTCAACATACCTTGTCTGTGTGAAGAGAAAGCGTTGCTGCTGGTGTGCCCCTCAACATATCCCAAAGAATAACAGAGTGGTCAGCTGACGCACTTGCCAACACAGATCTGAAGGAAAGAGGTGTGTGGATGCATATGAACAAAGTGAAGGCCCAGTGGCCCAAGTGTAGACCCATTTCATACCCAGTTTTGTCTCTTTTCAACTCTGCTGTAGCCTCAGAGATACAAAACAGTGCTGCCTAAATACAAAAAACGGGTGCAATCGTTTTAAGCAGTCATTCCAGCCACTGAAATGCGTATATGTTGTTAATATTAGTATTTGAAAGGTGTGTTGACTGCATCACAAACATAAACAAAGATTGGCAAAGGCTGGGTGCAATTTGCTTCCTTATCCCAGCTTCCTAATAGGTAATGTAGTTCTGTTTCCTAAACTATTTAATTAACCTTCACAAAAGGTAGGAGATTCCAGGGGCAAGCTAGTGCTAAGGAGGAAGAAGACCAGCTTACTGCTGCTGCCTACCTGGCAGAGGTTTCAACTACTTACCCAACACTACCTAGTCTCACAGCCAGCAGCTAGAATATTAAAAGGGCAAGGCCCTGTGGTTTGCTGACTAAAAAGCATCTGAGCTGAGAGCCATCTGCTGCAATCATCCTGGAGCAACTAATAACCACAATTCCTAATAAACCAGACTGTTAGACTGGAATGGGGACCTCTGGAGACACTAAAAAAAACTAAAGCAATTAAAGTTGTTTTTCCCACATAGATTAATTTATCCCTTAAATATTGATGGCACAGTGAAGGCAGAAATCTATTTTCTACCATATTCCCAATAACAACAGATATTGAAGAACTGTGCGCAAGTATGCGAATACACAAACAAAAGAATATTTCTACAAATTATCTTTACGCTATGTTACCTTAATTTTTACTTACCTGAGTTGTTTATTCCATGAAAGGTCAAGCACTGCATCGGTATGCCCTTCTTGATGGTCTTCTTTAGAAGCGTTCTTTACATAAAAACATTAAGAAGTCCTTTATAGCTTCCACATTTACTTCAGTAAGCAAGCATGCTCAAGCAGCCAATTAATTCCAATTCTCCTTTACATGGAGCAAACATGGAAAAAGCACAGGGTTGTAGCCAGTGCTGATCCTACTCGGAGCTGGCCCACAATATTAACATGAATAACCTAGGCCCAATCATTTCAAGACACACAGCCCTGGTCCAGAGAGTTCCTACAGCTTCTGAGGCAATTCCAGCTTATATTCTCTTGTCCCACTTAGGAACATGGCAAGCTGCCTTAAACCAAGTCAGAACAGTTGTCCACCATCTTGTTCCCTGTTGTCTATGCCAGTGTTTCTCAACCTTTTTTGGGCCACGGCACACTTGTTCCATGAAAAAAATCACGGGGCACACCAACTCTGTGCCGCCCTCCCCTTTTCGGGGAGAAAACTGGGCCTGGGGTTCAATAGTACTGTAATCAATAATGATTGTGGTGGTGGCGATGCAATCGGATCGTCCCTGTGACGGGTAGGGGGCTGAAGGCTCTTACGCCCCCCTCCTTTTGAAGCGAATAATATTGGGGAGGGGGTCAACACCCCCAGCACCTCACACCGCCTGCCCCCCCTCGTCGATTACTGTTATTCCTATTACCATGAATTTATTCGTCACCCGCCCCTCACCCTAAGGACCCAGGGCAGGGGTGGGAGGGGGCACTTACCGCCCGCAGGAGGAGGCGGTTGAGGAGGAGGAGGAGGAGGAGGAGGAGGAGGAGGAGGCCTGCCGGGCCCCTCCGGTGGTCTCGAATAGAAGCACGCCGCCGTCGCTGCGCCTCAAAGGCGCTCCCCCCGCGGCGGCGGCGGGCCTCGCCACTTGCTGCTGCTGCTGCCGCCGCCTCCCCTTCCTCCTCAGAGGGGGCTTCTCAGCCAGAGGGCCGCTCTCCATGCCGGGCGAGACCAGACTCGCCTCCGCTTAAGCCAGGGACGAGAATGGTTAATGGCGGCGGCTGAGGGAGGAGGGCCGCCCGGCCGCCTTGGCAAAAAAAAAAAAAAGCAGTTTGAAAATGGCGGCGGGCGCCGCGCCGGCCAATCAGCGCTGCCAACGGCCGGTTGCTAGGAGACGGCGCGGGGTGCGAGTGGGGAAGAGGCCTAGCTGCCAGGCCTGAGGTCTTCTTCGCTTTGGGGATTGCCCTTCTCCCCAAATCACCCTTCTCGTCGCCGCACTCGCAGCACACCAGCCAGCGTCTCGCGGCACACTAGTGTGCCGCGGAACAGAGGTTGAGAAACGCTGGTCTATGCTGAATGGCAGCAGCTGTGCAGGGATTCAGACGCAAGTCTATCCCAGTCCTACCTGGAGGTGCCAGGAATTGAACGCTAGGCCTTCTGCACACATACCACGTGCTCTGTACCACTGAGCTATAGCCCTTCCCAAGATACAGCCAGTCTCTTTCCATGGGCAGAACTTGCAACCTAAATCCTCGGTCTGCTTCCCCCATTCTGCCCTTCTGCTGGACAAGCCCCTTCACAAACCAAAGCTCAAAGAAGAGAGGCTAGGTGTCTCAAGGAAATACTTTTGGACTAGCTGAAGTTCCCACAAGATGCTGCCCATCCCCGCCTGATTCCATCCATAGTGCCCCCAATCCTCACTTTTCATCTTTGTCAATGTGGCTACTACTGTACCATCACTGGGAACTAGTCCCACCCAAACACTTCTGAATTAAATCCAAGTTACTTCTCTCTGTTCAAACCTATGCATAGAAACACACCTAATGAGTTATGACAGGCATCCCAAAACTTCGGCCCTCCAGATGTTTTGGACTACAATTCCCATCTTCCCCAACCACTGGTCCTGTTAGCTAGGGATCATGGGAGTTGTAGGCCAAAACATCTGGAGGGCCGCAGTTTGGGGGTGCCTGAGTTATGACAATTCTCCAATACTGAGTTCCAAACACGATCAATTAATTCCTCCCCCGCTTGGGTATCTGTAAACTGTTTCCAAAAGAAACAAAACCACTGTTTTGTGGGTCTGTAAATAACAAATATATCCAACGGTTTGAAAATGCAATGTGTAAGCACAGAAAGTGAGCAGCTCTTTTTGGCCTTCATCCCAAAAGGTTACTACCGACTATGATATTGATAATAAAGTCAGCTTACTTACCTTCCTCCCTTTCTTCTTCTTTGTTTTTGCTTTCTTGCTTCCGAGGGAAAAGACTGGCTCTAAACTATCCACTACGTCAAGGTCCCACACTTCAATAACAGGACTCATTGTGCCCACGGCAACATAATTCCCTGATGGAGGAACACCCAAGATAATCAGGAGTTACTTCATGAATCCTACACATTTTTAACACATTGCTGGTGTCTGCTATTTCCTCGTGGAACTACCTCAATAGGACTGCAAATTTTTAATCAGGTCATCTCATGAATTCACATTGTTAAATTTCTATTGGTATGCTGTCTTGAGATTGATTTAACCATAGGTAAGTAGGATATAAATGTCTAAGTAAATTAACCACTTCTCATTGAAAATAAAGATACTTGTTCATTTTTCTGTGTATTTAAACATATTATATACAGTGGTACCTCTGGTTAAGAACTTAATTCGTTCCGGAGGTCCGTTCTTAACCTGAAACTGTTCTTAACCTGAAGCACCACTTTAGCTAATGGGGCCTCCCGCTGCCGTAGCACGATTTCTGTTCTCATCCTGAAGCAAAGTCCTTAACCTGAGGTACTATTTCTGGGTTAGCGGAGTTTGTAACCTGAAGCGTTTGTAACCCGAGGTACCACTGTACTACCAAATATGCACATATATAACATACACATGTTCCCCATCCCTATAGTATTGTCATAATATATTTCAATTAAAATGTGCTGTGAGACAAGAGTGGGATTTTAATAATTGTATTTGTATCCTGCATTCCTTCAGAGATACAATAATCTGCCAAAAGACACTTAGCGAACTTCACAGGCAATTGGAAATCTGAACCTAGGTTGCCTACATCCAAATCCAGCACACATTTTTCAATATAAATATAAGGTGAAAATTCACACATTTAAAAGCTACTTGGAGGAATTATAATAAATTCTCAGAACAAAATAAGTAGCAGTTGTCAGCTTGCACAAGATAAAAAATAAGGGATCATGTCAGCAGTATAGGGGTGCATAATAGGGCTTTTTTAGTGGCAGCTCTAAACTACGGAACAGTCTCCCCACTAAGATGCAACATACCTCAGCATTGTACTCTTCTAGAAGGAAGGTGAAGATATACCTCTTTCACTAGGCTTTGGGAGGTAAAGAGCTGTATACTTTGTCTGAAATTGCATCCTCTATTTTATTTTATGTTGCATTTACTTCATATTTTTTCCTTGGGTTTAGAATATGTTCCAGTGTGTTTTAATATGCTGTACACCGCATGGTGACTGCATGGTGAAGGATGGTATAGAAATGCATAAATAAATACAATTCCTGAGCCATTAGTCTTTTAAAACAAGATTTTTATGGGGGGAGGGAAGAGGCAGAGAAGTGTGCTGACGAGATGTGCCAAAACTGCTATCCAAAAAGCACCAAATGGAATTTAGAAAAATCTTGCAATTAACTTACCTGCAGAATCCTCTGGGTTAGGATCAAAGTTCAGCCATTCCGCACTCAAAGGATATGCTGATAAGAGGATATCATGATGGACGTAAAATGAGTCCTCTTCATGGTTATAAACTGTATGAATTAAATTTTGTAATTTATATACTTTTGTTTTTGTCAATAATATCTTAAACTTCTTCCACATATGTCAAGGTGACACACAATATGATAAAAACAGCTTTAAATAACAGCTAAAAACACTGAAAACAGCAGCAAATGAAAGAGAGACACCCATGGCATAGACCATTCTGCTGGGAAAGCTTTCATAAGTATGCTGCTTAGAGATGACAACAACAACAACAACAACAACAACAACAACAACACCTCTTGTGGAGAAAGAAAAAGTAGACTGGTTAACAAAGAAGACCTTTGAATATAAAGCAAACATGCAGTTATGCCAGTGTGCACCAAGTACTGAAAACACCAAATGTTAGGCATGTGAAAGCACTTTCCAAGATCCTTCAGCACCACAGTATAATTACTTTAGATCAGGCCCACACAACTTACAACTCAAGCCTGACAGGCATGAACTGTGGCCTGACAAGTTCCCTCTTTCTATAGTCCCTTGTAGGAGGCGGGGAAAACTGATGTATTGCAGAGTTGCTGACAAAGTCTCCTAGTGTTGTTAGCGAGACACGAAGTTGTGTTGTCAACAGCAACTGTCTGACTTCTTCATTTAGCAAGTTAAACCACCCTGAACAAGAAACACATTGGACAAACAATAGTGCAAGCAAAGATGCAAGACGACAACTCAGGTGTGTTGTGGCCCAGCTACAAAGAAGAGATAGATCCACTCTGTGGTTCATTCCGATATGGGTTTGGACATCAGAGTATCCTGAGCCACAAGGAAACACCTCTCTCACTGGACTAACAGTTGGTCTGCAGACTCCAACCTATCAACCACCCTGACTCATGAGGACATTAGGCAATTCTCATCTGCAAAAGTCAGCTCGCAAGGGTGGGAACAGATGCAGATCTGGCCCACCAAGGCAAAAACGATTCCCTACCCCTGCTGCAACTGTAAAAGGCAATGTTTGAAGTCAACTCGTTTTCAGATGATAGAAATCAATAGGCGAAAGAAGCAGTTGACCGTAATACCAGATAAACCAAATATTTGCTAGCGCTATATTAAAAGCAAGGAGGTTTTTACCCACCATGAACTTCTAGACTGCAGTGGTCCTTATCAACTCTGCCACACACGACAAAGTTGTCACTGGGCTTAATCATGAAGTCTTCGTGCTCATATTGCTCCTAAAATAGAAAGCTCAGTAGTGTTAGAACACTGCTGTACACAATGGTCAGAATCAAAGGCTATTTCAGGTGTGTTCAAACACTTGGGAATGCCCAGTACGCCCCTACCCACTTCCCCTGCCACATAGGTACTTACTCTTGAAATTCCCCACTGTTTCAAAAGCAGTTGCCATGTGATACAGTGAACTGCTGCCCAAGGGAACAAAATCTCAATTGCTTTGGGTGTACTAAATTAGTGGCTTGATTCTTTGGATATCAGCTTAAGCTTCTATGAATATGAGGGAAAGGAATCCCTTCCTTTCCCCCATATTTCAGAATAGCACCACCACCAGAGCATACAAAAAGAGTAGCAAGATAATCCACCTCACCCCAAACCTCCCAGAGGCTAAAGTAGAATGGCTTCAGACAAAACTGTCAAAGAATCATACAAAAATATGATTTTGTGTGTGTGTGTGTGTGCACGCACACACGTTTACCTTGCTTTTATTATGTGATGAAGAGCAGTATATAAATTTAATGTGTGTAGTTAGTGGGATTTCCTGATTGACTGACTTCACTGGGATTTAGACCCAAATAAGTAGGAAATGCAGTCAGATTCAAGTAAGTGACAGTGTTGAAAGGGACCAGAAGATCGTCACTCTAACTTCACGCCTAAAGAGAAGACTATCAACAGAGGTCAATTTAAGGAACCCCGAACACAGAATACAAATGAAGGTGAGAAATCAGAGTCACCTCAAAAAGCTGGTCTTGAGTGTAAGGGGTTCCAAATGAGGCTATACTTTTAAGTGAAGGAACAAACTCAACTAATTCTTTACAAATTTAAATGTTTCTGTAGCAAGGGACATGGGTTAAATGACTAGACACCATATGAAGTAAAACAAAACCCAATACACAAATATGCAGGCTACATGCATATGTAACCTTAAGGGTACCACTGCATGATGTGACTAGATCAAACAGCTAGGAGGAGTTTAGAAGGTTTTGCTTCCACTTTTATTCAACAAAAGTACTCACTGTATCTTTAAGAGTGACATAAGGATCATTTTCATTGCTTCCATACACTGTGAGACCTGCTAGGGTCTTTCCAAGACTCTCAGTGCCTGTAAAAGAATATTCACAATTCCAAATGGCAGACTGTGCTAGGTAAGTCAAACTTACATCAATGTGAAACCTTAGCAAGCAACAGTTTCCTTAGTAAAATTAATTATTGGTCAAAATGAAGCACAAGAGAGAACATAAAAGGTTTTATGATGGAACAATGAAATGCCATTTGAAGTGTCATAAAACTGTCTGCCTTTAAAAAACAGTATTTTAGCAAAAAGCAAAGCTCTCCTTCACCACAAGGCTTTAAAAGCTGGAGCTTAATGAAAATTCACTGAAATATATTTACTATGAACTAATTTAAGTGTAAGGAGGAGAAAATATCCACCTATTGCAGGGAAATCTTGCTACAGAAAAAGTGTTTAGAGCACAGAGCATCTGGGTTCAAGACCGAACCGAATAAATTGATAATGGATACCCAATTATTTTTATTCTGGTGCTTCAGTTGCAGTGGCTTTTTTCCACCATTTATTAGAAATTTTCCCCATCCTGTCCTAATGGGGAAGTGTGATTGCTTTTGAAAAAGATTTGGTGGATCAAGTTTTCCTCCACACTTGGGGTTTAAATAATTGACAGGCTTGGTGATAAGAGTCCTCTCCTGTGATAATAAGAGCAGCTTTGTTAGATCGGAGCAAAGGTTAATCAAGTCCAGCCACCCTTTTTCTCACTGCAGCCAACCAGATAGGAATCATGTGAAGGTATTCATTCCACTTGCAAGTTTTGCAATGTAATCATATACAGTACATGCCTTCAGAAATAAGTCCCACTTGGTTCAATGTGCCTTATTCCCAGGTAGATTCTTAGTTATTGGATCCTGGGACTGGAGGATCCTTCCCCAAGGCAGATTATCCTGTCCACAAAGCCCTTTCTGATCTTCCAAACCCTGTGAAGCCCAAACCTCCTTTGCATTATCAAAAACAAATGAAAGTCATTTGACTTTATGAAAGTACTAATTCTCTTGACTTTATAAAAGTACGAATTCCTGCGGGGCATTTTCAACTCTATACTCTTTCCTAGGCAAACACCGACCCTTTGTGATCTATCTTCCAATACTCAGAGCAAACATATTACAACAACTTGTGAAGAATTTGCTGGTGGATGGAAGGAAACACAGAAACAAGTCTAATGTTACCTTCATCTTCCTCATCATAATTATCCAGGTCATATTCTGCCAGTTCATCGTCATCCAGCTTTTCATTTTCTTCATGGTCCTCATCGTTGGGAGCTAAGCTAGTTGCCTCAGCATCAGCAACATCCATGGTGCCCGCTGAAGCCTCTTCCTGTTCATCATCATCACTAGCATCTCTTTATGCAAGAAAAAGTACAACATACTTTGCACAACTGAATGTCACCACTTAGTATTTAGTCACTAACACACAATTCCGTATCACTTCTTTTCCACTGACTCTGCAAGTCTTAAACACACTTCTTGTGGAGCAAATTCCATTGAACTCAGTGCGATGTTCTCCCAAGTAAGCATTCATATGGAAAGGATTCAGTTGTAAGTCTCGCACCTGCTTCTTTGAGGTTCACTGGTGTATTAGTATTGAGTAGCAGTAGCAACCACCTTAATGGCAGAAATGAACAAGCCAAACATCGCAGTGCCAAAGCTGCGGTTTTACTCTCCTCCTAACATGAAGGAACCTGTGTGCACCTAAACTGAATCAAATACCCTCCATATAAACCACCCCATCACTCAAGTTCATAGGTTCACTATGACCTTATACACAGTTGTGGGAATACACCCTTCGCTGCTACAACTGGCTGTTACACACAGTGGCATCTTCAGCTTGTGTAGCTATATTTTATTTCCCCACCCAATACTATTTTCAAATGTTTTGCTTCCTCTATGAACCAAAAAAGTTACAAAGCAGGGATGTGAAAGTTAACATTCATATCCTTGCTCTTGGCAGGTTTACTCCTACAGATGCAGAAGACAGTATTATTTTACTAACCTGGGCTGAGAGATGTTCTGCAGAAATCAAGTACAGAAATGTAAGACATGAGCAATAATCTTTTAAAATTATTATGTTTTATGAACATGTGCAAGCAAAGGTGTAACAGAGAACAAACCTAGAAATACACAAGAAACCATTTTCTTTTATATTCTCACTTATACAATTCTATGTTTCTTCACCATTCATGAAGAATAAGATGTCAATGACTACCAGCCATGAAGGCTATGTTCTGCCTCCACAGTTGGAAGCAGTAATGCTTCTGAATACCAGTTTCTGGAGACTACAGGAGGGAAGAAGGCTCATGTGCTCAGTTGCTGCTTGTAGGTTTCTCACAGGCATCTGGTTGGCCACAGTGAGAACAGGATACTGGATTAGATGGGTCACTGGTCTGATCCAGCAAGCTCTTATTATGTTCTTATTCAACTCACTCTGTTAACCTGTCCACCTGAGAGGTGCTGGAATGCAGTAAAATTACAGTTTACCTAGGCTGGATCTAGGCACATCAAAGCAGCGATTCAGTTAAACTCATACAGGGAAATCCGGTAGGGAAAGACAGGACTCCACAGTGCCACCTGGTGTCACAGTGTTATATCATATATACAACACATATAAATTGCTTTTTCTTTACAAATCTAGCTGAGTTCCTAGATTAACCTGTCTAGGATTAAAAACACCAGGGGTTTTGCAACAAATTAAACCTTCACATAGATATGACCTACAATATAATAACTTTCCCCTGATTTCTGCTTCAATATTACCATGACTTACTGCAGTCTCTCTTTAGCTTCAGATACCAAGCGTTTCAATTCATCTCTTTCAAGATGAACCTGCAAAATGGACACACAGAGTACAGAAATACAATTTAATTCATGTCAGGTAGTTTTTCTTTAAAAGGACATTTAAATAGGTTTGTAAATAAGTTCTATCAACACAGTCTAACAGACAGTAGCTTCCTTGACGTTTGAAAAAGTATGCTTTTATTCAGCCCAATCAAATAAGCTATTGAAAACAAATGGAAACTGAGCATCAATAACATCACTGAACAGCTGTGCAGTAACCTTAGAATACCGTAATATTTTCAACAATGAGAGGCACTGGGTGGACAAGCTGGAATTGGAGTGTCCCAAAGTAACAAATATCCACATTCTATGCAACTTTTCATTACGACTAGAGACTTTTCCAATAAGGCCCCATCAGCAATCCTCAAGCAAAAACAAGAATGCTGAATGCTACAAGTAAATATTGAGCCAAGAATTCATGGGTGAGGAATGTTACACAAAAGAAAAGGGGCAAAAATGGTAAAAGTAGCAACTTGTCTCCATTAGGTACAAAAGAAAAAGAGGCAACAGGTGTTTTTTTAATGACTATTCCCTTGCTGGGGTTTAGATTGATTTTACATGAAAACAGAAATTGTTCTAAGTCACATTATAAACTTTAGAATGAAAGACAGGATATAAACATTGTATAATAATATATACCACAATGTATTAATCAGGACATGCCTCACCAGGAGGGTACTGCAATCCAAGAAGCAGATCCTTATAAATATTGCCTTTTATATTTTCCAAGAGACAGGAGATATGGCTTCTCTATTCGTACAGTCTTTGCTGCCATCCAACACCTTTTTCTACACTTTAACACGACCAAGCCTACTTAAGCTCCCAATACAAACACACACACACCTGGGAGTAAGCCCTACTTAGCGCGATGGGCCTTGTTTCTGAACACACCCGTGCAGGACTTGCGCTGAAAAATTCCACAGCGCTGCTGCTGCTGCTGTTACAAACTGCAGACCAGAACTGGCTTCGCCCTCTCTCTCTCTCGACCATTTTCCTGCCTGAGCATTGATAAAGCTCCCTCGTTGCATTGTTAGCCCTATAAGTGATTCCGCCGCTGCTGATTCGGACTAACAAGAGAGATGCTCAGAGACAGCTGGTGCCAGGAAGGAAAGCCGCTTCCCGCTTCCACGCTCACCTTGTCGGGCGTCTCCTTGGCAACGCCGCGAGGAACCCAAGCAGCGCAGGTGACGGGGCAGCTCATGGCCTCAGCTAGCCAAGGGGAGAAGCCACGCAACGCCTTGGAACCGTCCCCCGCTTGGACACGTGCGAGCTTTTTCCGGCAAGGGCCCGCTTCGCCCTGCCTCCCGTTCCGCCTCCACCCTATCAGCTGCCGGCGTTTCCATCATTACGGCAGGCGCACGACCTATCGCTTTCCCCGGCAGGAAAGGGCCTTAGGTTGTGATGTCATCAGTACGCGCCAAGCTCCCGAGACGTTAATTCCTTCTTCCCCCCAGCTCCTCCCTCTCTCGAGGGCGGGGTGGCGACGGGCCCTCCCACTCTTTCAACGTCACCCGCAGAAGCTGTGGAGGGAGTGGGGCAGTTGCTGATAGGGCACGAGCTGTGCTTGCGTCACTCCGTTCTTTCGTTTTGTGAGGCGATGCTGAAGCGGGGAAAAAGAAGGGGGTGTTGCGCTGATGGACTCCAATTCCCATCAGCCCCAGTCAGCATGGCCGATCGTGAGGGGTGATGGGAGTTGTGGCCCGGCACTGCGGGAGGCAGTGAAAGACAGGAGTGCCTGGACACGACTAAACGGCTAAACAACAACAACAACAACAACAACAACACACACACACACACAACAACAACAACAACAACAACAACACACACACACACACACACACACACGTGTGTATATAATTCTATTACCTATGGATATTAATATATTTAAAAAATCCCCGAAGGATTACAAGTTTCCAGTATCTCTCTTGCGCATTTATTAGGAAGCAAGTAGCACTGAACTCAATACGACTTAATTCCAAGTAAATACACACAGAGAGAGTCGCTCTTCCCGCTTCTCTAGTGGCAATTTTGCCATCTTCAGGCGGGTGGGGGTAATCTGTGGCGGATCTGAAGAGCACTATGGTGAGGGTAGTTTAATGTATCAGTCAGACAAACATCTAGGGTTCCAGACCTCTCCCCCATGGAGGTCTTGTGTCTCTTAACACAGCTGAATGACAGACAGAAAATCAACGTCATGTCCTCCCCCCCCCCCCAAAAGCCCCTGTATCTGCATATTTTAAAATAAGTCTTGAAACGTTTGCGGCCCCACATCTTTGGGAAACTGCCCTGGGAAGTTAGAATAGCCCCTTCCATGTATGCATGAACTTTAGGAGATTCTAAATACTTACTTGGTTGTTGTTGTTGTTTAGTCGTTTAGTCGTGTCCGACTCTTCGTGACCCCATGTAACTTACTTGGTTACTGCACTTTGAATTGAAGTTTTATATGCTGTTGTTTGTTATTTTAATTATTCAGGTACTGAATAGACTTGATTATTTAGCCTGTATTATTTAGTGTGTTGTAATTCACATTGTAGAGGTTTTGCCAGAAAAGCAGGCTAGAAATATGAAATAATTGGCTATAACAGCAAAATCAACAAATTGTCTCACGTTCCAGAAAGGTTGGTGAAGGCTGATGCCATTGCTGAAGGCTTAATTTGGTACTAGGAGATACAGCTTCAAATCCCAACTCACTCCATGAAGCTCACTGGACAGCTTTGGGCAAGTCATTATCTCTCACCTTAACCCCGGGGTCCCCAAACTAAGGCCCGGGGGCCTGGTGCGGCCCAATCGCCTTCTAAATCCGGCCCGCGGATGGTCCAGGAATCAGCATGTTTTTTACATGAGTAGAATGTGTCCTTATATTTAAAATGCATCTCTGGGTTATGTGTGGGGCATAGGAATTCGTTCATATTTTCCCCCAAAATATAGTCTGGCCCCCCACAAGGTCTGAGGGGCAGTAGACCGGCCCCCTGCTGAAAAAGTTTGCTGACCCCTGCCTTAACCTATTTCACAGGGTTCTTGGAAGGGTAAATTAAGCTTTGTGGCAAAACATTTCACCCACTTCAAGTTACTGTAGAAATTATTAATAGCAGAAGTATCTACATTCATAATTTCCTTTGTCTAATATTGGGGGCATGCTGCTGCACTGATTTGACTTCTTAATGAGGATTTGGGCTAAGAGAGAAAACAAGATGAGAAGCATTGATTAAACCAAGAGAGCTATACCTCGCTTTGCACACATACGGTACCAAGTGCAAAGAGACTTTCACTGCGTACATACTAACCTATTTACTCACCACTCCCTAGTGACTTTGTGAAATTGTAAGGATGACTGTGGTGTTTCGCCAGCCCCAGCACACTAAATGACAAGTTTATTATCCATAAAAACATATTTTAATGCCAACAACTAATTCAAAGTCAAATTCCAATGGTGCTCTTACAACAGAAATATACAATTTGCACAAAACATGGCTGATCTGACAAGAATGTTTTGCAGGCTAACAATATATATAGATATATGTATATAGATGTAGATAATTTTCTTATTAAAGAATTTTATTATGCCAGAAATCATGCAAAGAATTTCAGAGCAGTAAACACAATATGAACAATCACTTGTTGACATTTCCAAAAACCATTCAAATACAGAAACATTAGGCTATAGATAAATATATACATACACTTATATTTTTGTTGCTGTTTGTGTGGTCCCTTCTGTGTTTCATTGAAGCACCCCACTCTACCCTACGGGGTCCTTATTATAGACGTCCAAAAATAAGATTTGGAGTATTTAACTACCGATACAGACCACCAATATAAACTCTTTGAGATTTCTACCTTAGATCCCTGTAAATGAGGCACTTAACCATTGGCTGGGAGTTGGGGCAGGAGTCAGCAACACAAGTGTCCACCTCCAAAGCCAATATTGATTCTAATCCATAGTCCTTGGATCATTTGAAGTGAGAGGTTGCCACATACATCCCCATTTTGCTTGATGCCAAGCATGCTGTAGTCTGGTTCTAACACCCTTTAAAGTTTAAACAATGGTTTTCAAACTCTGTTCCAGGGAATGATAGCATCTACAGTGATGGGCAAGCTTTCCAGTAAAACTTGTCTACCATAGCTGATCTTTTCAGCAAGGAATCCTTGATTAGCACAATTATGACAATTGCCCACCACTATAGCCTGCTCTCTCAATCTGGAGTTGCAGGGGAGTGTTGTCTGTATTCCATGGGGCACTCTTAGTTGATGGGGAGTAGGCTGCCTCAACATTTAGTAGTGTTCCCAAGAAAATGCCCCCAAATTATCTGCAATAATGGCCTAGTTCACATACAACACTAAGTCATGGTTAATTAAACCATAGTTTCTTAATCCATGGTTTATTTGATAACCTGAAGCCTGTCTATGGTTTGTTTACTACCCAGAAACCACAGCCATGGTTTGTTGTTGGGTTATGAATCTTGGTTTGATTTAACTATGGCTTGGTGTAATATGGAAACCAAGCACTCTACCTTAACCATGGTTTCTCCCTCCCCCAAACCCTGACACTAATCTACAACAGCAAGAGCAGCTGGAAAACAAACCAAGCTTTGGAGAATCAAGCCATGGTTTATTTAATCATCTGTGGAACAAACTGGTGGCTAAACAAACAATGGCTTAATGTTAAGTGTAAACCAGGCCAATGGCAGGTCACCAGGAGCCCTTCAGTACACAAGCTGATGTGCTTCCTTAAAGGTAGAAAAGTTGAAAACCACAGCTTTAGAACCACATCCTCAAGAATCTGGATCCCTTTAATGCAGTAGTGCACAGCACCATCAACAAAACTAATCCAGTATGAATAGAGGACTTGTAATGTATCCTCTGGTGTTTAAATGTGCATATTAATATATACAAACAACCTTCATTTTTTTAAAAAATCAAGATGCAACACATTTTACTACTTTATTTACCCTGGTATGCTCCAAAGAATGTTCTTTACCTTGTTTTATTGCGAAGTCGCTATAGCCATGATCCATATAGCAGTTAAGCCAGAGTGCTGGCAGTTAAAGCAGACAAGGCTAATGTAGCTTGAGTCCAACTATAGAGGCTTAACTTGTTTGTGCTGCAAGACCATTTTACAGAATACAAATACAGCCACGTGTTGGCTACCTGCCAATGCAATCCTTGTGAAGCAACAAAACTCACAGATATCACCCAGTACATGGTAGATTGAATGGGCTAGTCACCTCTAATGTCACTCAGCTGACTTTCAGATGTACACAAAATAGGCTGAATTGGCACAAAAACAAAAAAAATTGTTGGATTGGAAGGAATTGATTTAACTGAAACTAACTGATGTTGTGTCTGCATTCAGACTGTGATGACTGAACTATAGACACCAAATCTTACTCACTGAAACACACACACCAAAAAACTAGACCATTGAGTGTCATTTCCATGCTCTCTTGATATGGGTGAAGTCTACTTCCATATACAGGTACCAATCTAAATGTTGATTAGCAAATGGACCAGATCTGCAATATCCTAACATCAAGTCAACAAGCCTGAACATTGCAATTGCTATTGTTTAAGCATTTCAATAACGTCCTCTCTCACAAAGCCACACAAAACACATACATTGCTAGGTGTCCTGATTTGGTAAGGATAATACAGGGAAAATTCCAGTCACATCATGAATCAAGATCTATCCCTTTCAAAAGAGGTATATAATTTGGATTTGTAAGGCATAAACAGGACCTTCCTATTATTTTCTATTTTCTTCTTTGCCCCCCCTTTTTTGCATGAATTTTAATAGCCTATGGCCTGAATGTTGATGTCTGCAACCAGGCAAAACCTATGTTTGCATTTTTAACTGTCTCCATCAAGCCATGAGTAGGGTTCATTCAATGGCACAGGGCCCCTGAACAGGCCTATGAGATGAAGCCAACTCAGGCCCAGGGAATTCAGCTGGGCAGGCAAGGAGACAGAATCAATGAGGGGACCCCTGTGGAATCTGACATATTTGGGAAAGCAGAGTAGTTGCTCCTTCTGAAAACAGCCAGGGGAACAGGTCAATTAGAACAAAAATTTAAAAAGTCCCGGAAACTATAGCAGAATGTTTTAGGGCGAGACAGGATGGGACAAATAAGATCTGTGTATGTACATATTTGACACAGGGCTTGTTTACTGACCAGCACTTAGGAGTTATTTTCCAAGTCAAAATATACACACAAGACTTTCCAGATACAGGTAGGTAGCCATGTTGGTCTGACGTAGTCGAAGCAAAATAAAAAAAATCCTTCTAGCAGCACCTTAGTTGGTTTCTAAGGTGCTGCTGGAAGGAAGACTTTCCAGAGTCTTCTACACCAGGCTTCTTCAACCTTGTGCCCTTCAGGTGTTATGAACTACAAGTCCCATAAGGATGTTGTAGAAAAATACCTATACTGGACCCCAGGCAAGTTGCACTAACAACTCCATACCTTTCAGTTTATTCTCTAGACCAAGGATACAGAACCGAGAAAATTATACCAGGTGAGTAGAGTTTCCATGGGAAAGATCCATGAGTTCAGTCACAGCCCACTTTGGGGAGGGGGTGTCATTTAAACTTTGTAGGGCAGTACTCATTTAACTTGTTCACTCCTACACAGTTCAGATAATGTTTCAATGGCCTCTAATTCCACAAGGAAGGAGTGCTAAATCAAGATCCCCTGATCTTCCCATGGCTCTTGGCACTCCACTCTACTTCTTGAAATTATAAGCAAAAGAGGTTGATGGGCAAAGTGGCCTCTTTTGTAGCAGAGAGGAATGGGCTTAATGGCTCAGAAATTTGTGGGGTCCCAGAACATGCCATACAATCTGGAAGACATAAAACATTTTCATATTGAAACTTCTAATTCTAATTGAGAATTCATACAGATCTGTGAAAATTTAAAGAGATTATATGTGATGGTGATGCATTTTGTCCTACTATGAGCCCTATCCCTCTCCAAGTCAAGTCAGTAATAAGAAGATCTGTATGGGAGGCAGGATTCATCTGTTAATGACTGTATAGTATCAGTTAAACCTGTCTCAATTATCTTCTTGTGCTACCAGCTTCTTGGCTTTAGATCAACCAAGTCACGTACAGTTGGCTCCCGGGAAAGAGCTAATGATTTTATGCTTGAAGAGCAAATCAGATTAGCCCATTTTTGAGTAACACAATTAAAATGACAACTTGCTTGTCTCAAATGTTGCTGTGCGTCTAATACAATGTGCAAAACAGATTTGCAAAATTACATTTGGCAAAAGTACGGTATGGATCCTAATCTCGTTGAGAGGGTTTAAGAGAATGAGCAAGAGGAAGACTGGTGCTTAAAATATTCTAAGGTGTGCTCTTGGAAAATTACATGAGACATTCAGCATCTAATTGCGTGATTGAACATACTGTATTTTTCCATCTATAAGATGCCCCCCATGTATAAGACGCCCCCTATTTTTGGGGACTAAGATTTAAGAAAATGAAGGGAGACGCCCCCTAATTTTTGAAATTATTTTTAGGGGGGGGGGACCTAGTCTTATACACGGAAAAATACGGTATGTGATTCACTCCATGCCGCCTACTGAATATATTATGCTGAAAACAAAACCTTTTGTTTTGACAGTTTAAAAAAAGCCAGTTCAATGCTAATGTCAAAATAGTAGCATATTAGCAAACCGACATTCATATGCTAGGCTGATGGCATTGTGTACATGGCATCCTCTTTTTCTGCTTCCGAGGGATGAGTAAAATAAATTGCTGTCTTGCATGTTTATTTCCTTAGTGCAGGAAGCTTGTTCCATTACACTATCTGGAAAAAAACACCCCATTTTCTATTCCTAATGCCGTCTTCCAAATAATTTGCCTATACATTGCCATCTGCACAGTGGACATTACTGCTCAATAACTTGCATGCCTAAATAGTAAACATATTTACCTGGAAGAAAGCTTTGCAGTTTCCCACATTACAAAGCAGTTCTTAGGATTAAAATCTAAGGATGTGACATAAGTTGCCCTTGAGTAGTTGTTGTTTTTCTGTAACCAATAGCTAGTATGGAGGGCCTCAAATCAGGTCAGGACCATGACATGGGGGAAGGGGAGCTTTAACTATTTGCCACCATTTTGGGCTCAAATGAAATTGGCTCCAACTCTGCCTGGGCAGAAATCTTCCACTGGAGCTCATACATTTAAAGTATATGGCTTCCCCCAAAGAATGCTGGGAACAATAATAAGGATGCTGGGAACTGTAGCTATGTGAGGGATAAATGACAGTTCCCAGGATTCTTTGAGGGAAGTCATGGGTGTTAAAATGGTATAAATGTGGTTTAAATCTATGATGTGCATGTGATATACCAATTCCTATTTAGAGTTTTGTATTAAATATTTGTGGATATTCAAGTGTTGCACAAAGTGTTGCAGTCTCCCCGGAACACATAATTTCCTGGAACAGCCATTGTTTGCCTATACCTATTCACACAGACTATCTATGTCATAGAGGAAGGGATGACTAAGGCATGCAGTCCTATTATTCCTTTTAGTTTTGACACGGCTTGACTGATCCCTAACAGCAGGTGCTAACATTTTGTCAAATTTGGGAATTCCATCTTTCAGATGCCAAAATGCATCAGCAGCATTCAAGAAACCCAAACTAATAGGAACAACTACACATTCTGCCTTTGCAGTTTCCAATGTGGTTTGTGACAACATACCCACACTCACAATTTCACCATTCTTGGCAAAAACAATTGTATCTTTCCATGAATCCCTCTGGTTTATCTCCTCCATAGACATTCATCCCCCAATTTCCCTCTCTCAAATTTAAGCACAGATGCTGGACCTAACCTCATGACAGATGAGAATCATCCTGGCTAAAGTGGGAATAAAGTGTGAAACTAATTTGACCCATTAGAGCAAAAGGTGCAGAGAACAGACAGCTTGAAACAACCATTTTTGAGTTTTGAGCTGATTAGGAAAGTTACAGAGATATATTTTTTTCGGGTGGGGGGGAATCTGGAGTTTACTTACATTTGCTCTGGGCTGATACACATCTAAAGCTGCTTGTTCTGGGATCCCTGCCATATCTGCTTTATGAATATGAAAACAAACCGATTATAGAACAGTTCCCCAGTGCTTTCTCCTCCAAAAGTAACCAGGTCCCCTGAAAAACAGCACAGCTCTAGTCACCAGCATATTTTCTATGCACTTAAAAAAAGCACACACACACACAAAACAGCAATTTTGGTGTGTGTTCACAGGTCATATTTTGGGAGACAGAAGGAGCAAACAGCCACCATATGGCTAATGCAGGCTCTCCTTCTCGATTGCAAATCAGTTCATGAAGTTGCAAATCATGAAGTTCAGGGTCACCCAATAACCATCTTAGCTGACCAACCTGTGGCATGGGTAGCAAGGAAGTGTGGCACTCCTGGAAAGGTCACAGCAAAAAGCCATATCTACAGTCATGCTTGCTTCTCCAACACTCTTCATCTCATCAGGCCCAGAAGCAAAACCACACTGAGACATAAGTGGGAGGAAGGTGAAACAGCTGCATTCATTGGGGATGCGGCACCTTCTCAGTTTTAGATTGGATTTGGTGGCGTACTCATCAAAAAAGTTGGTCACAACTGCATAATACACATGGAACTACTATTGTAATGTGAGTGATGGCCCTGCAGAGATGCCTGGCAGTGTAATGCCCACCCTCTTCCTCTGGTCATTTTGCCAGACCAAGATAGGACCACATGCACATGTACTGTGCTTCCTCTGAATGACCAAGGGGTTGCTTGTTGGGGTGGAGTTTAAGGCGACCACCTTTGGAACCCTGGGTATGCCCCAAATAGGCACAAGTCACACTAGCTAGTGAGGTAGGTTTCAGGGAACCGAGGCAAAGAGATCGTGCCTTGTGCAAGGGAACAGCATGCCTCCACGACAGAAGAAAGAACTTCAGACCAGATCTCCCAGATTCAAACCCAACTCTTTTATCTATCAGACCACTGAAGCAAGTACAGCAAAATCAAGGGTAGGTGTTCAGAGGTGGCTAGCTCAAGGAAACCGTATGACCTCATGGCAGAAATGGAGCTTTAGAAGTAGCTATCTCTAGCAGGCAGCAGATCAAACCATGCACTTGCTAGTCACAATTTCATCTAGTGCATTAATCACCACAATGTTGTTGTGGCTGCTGTTGTTTTTATACCCTGCTTCCTCCCATAGGAGCCAATGGGAACTTACAGCATGTTCCCCCAGTCCCTAGGCTGATCCCAGGCTACTTTGTGGTGGCTAGAAGGCCTTACAGAGATCTCAAGAGGTACACAACCTTTTCTCATTGCTTGCTGTCAAGAAGCAGATTCTGATCACCTCTAATTTGTTAGCAAAGACAGAACTGGAGTGAAGAATAATATTTAAAACATGAGCACTGTCAATTGGCCTGGCCTTCTTCAAAGACAGGGATAGGGTACCTGTTATTGGTCTCCAACTCCCATCAACCTCAGTTGCAGTTCAAAACCATATGGAGGACAACAGGTTCTCCACCACCAGCACCACTACTACCGGTATTAAAATTTGTCAGTTGCTTTATCTTGCCCAAGGCAATCCAAAGTGACTTACAACTGTTCTAGGACTCAAGAGCTTTTAAATCTGTCTCTGCCATTGTGTAAATGAACCTGAATGAAAGCCAGGAAATGTTATATCTTCCCCAATTTACTTATCTATTAGATCTAATGCATGTGTATGGATACATAATAAATAATACCCTGTATCTTTGTCAAAGAACACCCCCAAGTTAACACACCCATTCATCAGAACCTTGAAACAGGGTATCACTTATCTCTAGAGAGTAACGTAGTCAAACAGGTCTTTTTGTACAACAGAAGTTTCTCAGAATTCTAGATAGTACACCAGACAACTTCATAGAACCCAAGAGAAAAAAAATAATCCTCACCTCCACAGAACATACCAGTGATCTAGCCCAGGCACAGGCAACCTTGGCTCTCCAGATGTTTTGGAACTACAGCTCCCATGATCCCTGACCACTGGCCCTGCTAGCTAGGGATCATGGGAGTTGCAGTTCCAAAACATCTGGAGAGCCAAGGTTGCCTATGCTTGACCTAGCCCTATCTCTACCCTTCAGGTGATAATGGACTACAACTGCCATAGACCCTGACCATTGGCCAAGCTGGCTGGGAGTAATTGGAGTTGGAGCACAAGAATATCCAGAGGCCACTAGTTTGGGAAAGGCTTCCAGAAAACCATGCATAGTACTGTTCTGTACATTTTTATGAAAGAGAATTTCACCACAGCATTGTGAAATCCCTAATTGAACCCCCTATAGGCCAATGGAACAATGGAGACGGAATTCAGCTCATCACATTGTCAAAGCATCTTTGCTCTACAGAACTCCCTGGAAAGTGAACTTCATAGCTCCTTTGTGTCCTTTAAAAAAGAGCATTTTGAGATGAAAACCTAATTTGGAACACAGCCACAATAAGGAGTTTAATATCCCACAGCACAACGCAGAAATTAAAGGCAGGAAATACATTCTCTGTGGAATTTTGCTGAGCATGGTGTAACTACTTCAATGATAATCTTGCAAGGGCTTTAGTTTGACAGCTTTAACTTATTCCAGTAAAAAAATAAAAGTGGGGAGGGGAGAGAACAGAAACAGAGGTACTTTAATGGTGTAAAGTCTTTGAAAGGTGTTGCCTTCAGCAACTGGCATGCCAAGACCTGGTGCTGTTGCACAGGTGGGTGGGTGGGTGAGTGGCGGGGGGGGGGATATGCCACCTTCAAAGTTACCCACACTGAACCTAAAGAATGCCTGTGTTCTCTGGCAGTTGGCTAGCCTCAGGTTTCTGACAAAACAAACTGGGTTATGAGATCCTTTTGCCTTTACATAATAGTTTCATTGTGGAGGAAACTTAATGGGGCTCCTACACTGCAACGCTTAATGGCACTATTGAGAAAGAGAACAGCTGCAGTTCACAGACTGTTTACTTTGAAGTGGCACAAATGTTAAGTGGCTTGTGGCCTGTGGGCAGCCGAAACACAAGATGGGAATACCGGTATTTGGCCAAGGGTGTATGTGTGTGCAGGGGGGGGGGGGGCGAGTGTTTTAACAGTTGAATGGAAAGTAAAAAAAAGAAAGGATTCATTTAAGTAACCTAGAATAATAAATGGCCGGATATTTAATTTATCCCCCAAAGAAGGGTTGCAGGATGAATAAACATTGCCATGACTCAAACTTTGGATTTGATTTTAGTGGCTTGAAAGCTCAAGGCAGGGATAGGGAACCTGTGACCTTCAGATGTGACTGGACTAGAGTTTGCACCATCCCTGGTTATTGGCTGGCTGGGGCTGATGGAAACCCACCAACTCTGGAGGGCCAAAAACTCCATTTCTGGCTTCAGGCCAACACAGAGAGGCAAACATGGGGTTACCATTGAGTACAGTTAGCCGATAGCTTAGCATATGACTGCAGTGCTAGACCCACTTACTTGAGAGTGAGTCCCAATTGACTCAATGGGGCTTCCTTTTGGATAGACATGTATAGGATTGCACTGTATATAATTTGTGTTTGTTGCGTTCACACTTCATATTTCTATATGTAAATTTAAAATACTGTACCAGTATATTGGGCATGCTCCTAAAATATAACATTATATACTGGACTTTAGCTTTAGGATTGTCATTACTAGGTGTACTTTGGTGCCCCAATCATTTTCAAACCCAGTCATTTTCAAACCCAGTCATTTTCAGGCTCAAATGTGACTTTAAAAAAGAAATCAAAATAAAATGATAAAGTCATGTTCCTCTTTTACTCCCCAGCAAGTGTATACTTCTACATGTGCATTATTTCTTAGTAGACTGAAGAATTCCTCTGCGCATGCTTCAGAAAAGTGCTAAGGAGAATGTAGCTGATGATCCCACAGACCTTTCAATAGGAATATATCAGTACTAAGGGAAGAAAGGTCATAATGCAAGCCTATATGTGCCTACTCAGAAGTAAGTCCCACTGAATTCAATGGGGCTTACTGGATAAAAGATTGTGACCTGAATGAAGGCAATCAAATTTGATCAGAAAAGTAAATTCAGACAAATTCACATCAGCCTCACAATGGAACTATTTAAACTCAGTTAAAGCTGAATTTTCATTTCATGTTGATGTCCATATGCAACACTTTCTACTTCTCTAACAGAGAAAAACAGGCACAAGGTTGGGGCTTGGCAGCCTGAGAAGGTAAGTGCTCTACGTCCCTATTCCATTTCCTCCATCTATGGCCAGGGATGGTGAGCCTATGGCCCTCCGGATGTTGCTGGACTCCAGCTCCCATCAGCCTCAATGAGGATGCCAATGGACAGTGATGACTGGAGCTACAGTTAAACAATATCTGGAGGGCCAGAGATTCCCTATCTCTGGATTAGTTGTTGTACAGTGGTGCCTCACAAGACGAATTTAATTCGTTCCGTGAGTCAATTCGTTTTGCGAAAAAATTGTCTTGCGAATTGCAGTTTCCCATAGGAATGCATTGAATTTTTTAAAGAATTTTGCCCATAGGAATGCATTAATTAAATTTCAATGCATTCCTATGGGAATCCGCGGTTCGCAACACGAATTTTTCACAAAACGAATTCATCTTGCGAGTCACCATCAGATCGCAAGACGCATTCGTCTTGCGAAAAATTCGTCTTGCAGGGCATTTGTCTTGCGAGGTACCACTGTAATCAGAATGAGAGCAAACTCTTCTGTAACAGGCACTGTGGACAAATGGGAAACCACTAAACCCCCATAAATAACAGTTAAGTGACTTATTCAGGAACTATGGCTATATTTGATGTAAATATCTCCCAACTACCAATCTCCCTTTTTACCGTAGTAGTAGTAGTAGTAGTAGTAGTAATTTATTATTTATACCCCGCCCATCTGGATGGGTTTCCAACTGGGCGGCTTCCAACAAAATATTAAAATACAATGGTCTGTTAAACATTAAAAGCTTCCCTAAACAGGGCTGCCTTCAGATGTCTTCTAAAAGTCTGGTAGTTGTTTTTCTCTTTGACATCTAGTGGGAGGGCATTCCACAGGGTGGGTGCCACTACTGAGAAGGCCCTCTGCCTGGTTCCCTGTAACTTGGCTTCTCGCAGCGAGGGAACCGCCAGAAGGCACTCGGCGCTGGACCTCATTGTCTGGGCAGAACGATGGGGGTGGAGATGCTCCTTCAGGTATGGACCGAGGCCATTTAGGGCTTTAAAGGTCAGCACCAACACTTTGAATTGTGCTCGGAAACGTACTGGGAGCCACTGTAGATCTTTTAAGACCAGTGTTATATAGTCTCGGCAGCCGCTCCCAGTCACCAGTCTAGCTGCCGCATTCTGGATTAGTTGTAGTTTCCGGGTCACCTTCAAAGGTAGCCCCACATAGAGCCCATTAGAAACTCTTGATCTATTTCACATCTTTAAGAACAAAGGCAGATGTAACATTTGAAGAGGAGTCACAGCAGGTTCTGTGTCCTTGCTTATAAAGTTGTACAGAAAATGTCCTTGTTATTTGCTTGCCAGTTTTCCCCTCCCCTGTTTCCATGCAGACTGCCTGCCTTTTTATTCTTTAAACTGTCTGTCACACATGTAACTTTATTGGCATATACATTTCTCTGTCAGCATATTAAAAAGAAAGTTACAGGATTGTGGTTGTATTTTGGTGACATCATTGGAACTAGCCAATTCATTGCCATAGCTGTTTCCCCTTGACCCCGCAAAGAACAAAACAAAGCTGCATTGAATGCAGTGAGGGTCCTTCCAAGCCTGCCTTCACTGCTCTATAAATATTACACCTGTCTTTGACAAAAATGTTTCGAGGTCACCATGGTCTCCTTTTCAAAAAATTGTCCAGTGCATGTAGCATTCTGTATCCAGCCCTCAGCCTGCTTCTCTTGCTTCAGATTTGATTCCTTTCGAATAATTTTTTTTGTTTTTGTTTTCAGTACAAACACATGACCACCTATGATCCTGTTTCAGTTTTTCAAGTCTATGGGTAATAAACTTCACTATATGGCTTTGCCTACCACAGTATAATCCTTAGGCAACTGATCATTTTCCTACTGGAAAACATATGGGAATTAGCTCTTATAAAAGGATATAGAAAAGTTCTGAAATACAGAACAAGTTGTGTGGTTCCACCCCCTCCCCTGGAAGGCCCTGTTTTAGGCTCCTGAGAGAAAATATCACCTTTTAAGAATCATATCTAAGGATAGTTCTCTACCTAACCATTTTTAAATAAATTACAGAAAAGGAAGATGATGAGAGTTGTTTTATTGTGGAGCTGGCTGCAGAGGCCTAAATGAAATTTGAGGAAAAACTGGGAAGAGTGAAAAACTACCAACTTATTAGTGAAAAGAGTTAGGCAGCAATCCTATACCCACCTACCTGGGAGTAAGCCCCAATGAAATCAGTGGGACTTACTTTGGAACAGGCAGGTGTAGGATCACACTGCTGAAGAGCTAAATGGAAGCTGATGAAATGGTAACATTTACAAACCGTGTAATTAAGATATAGTCAAAAGGTGCAGGTGCAGACTTTCTTAGCTATGTATCTCTATCATAGGGTAAAGGTTGCACCCACTGAATTTATACTTGCTACACAGCTCTTGGAGGCATAAGGGTCTGTTAGAAATATTAACTGTGAGTCAGAAAGTCAGAGAAATATTTAGATATCGGATATAAAACTTGGTTATAAACATTAAGATGCAGCAAACAGTCCACCTGGATAGATAACAGTTGATCTTTCAAACAAAGAATGTTTCATATCATTGTGCTAGATTTGATTTCTTTTTTTTACCTCTCCTCTGTATCTGTGTTTTATTTTTCTACTTTTACATTTATTTTCGTTTGCCATATCCATCATTTAAATTGTATTCTGTATGTGTTCATGCCAATAAACCTTTAATTATTTTATTTTATTTTAAAGTGTATAACAATCCGCAGCTAGGATTATATGGCTTGTTTGGGGGCGGGGAGGTGCCTGGATTGCTTATTCATTTCTTGATACTTATGTAATTGAGCAAATAGAAAAATGAGTCACATTCATGGAAGATAATCCTGTCAAAGTCTACAAACTAGGGCAGCTAAATGGGTATGCGCTTTCAGAACCAGTACACCTCTAAACACCAGGTGCTGGGGGTATACAATGTGGGAGGGTGGCTGCCTTCATGGCTCACTTTTAGGCTTCCTGGCAGGATCTGGTTGGCTACTGTGGAATCAGGAGGCTGGACTAGACGGATCACTGGCCTGATCCAGCAAGGCTTGTGTTCTAGTTTTAGCTAAATCACAGCCTCTCTCACATGATGCCCTCTAGGGATCGCACTGTAATACTTTACCGACTCGGAACCATATACTGTATCCTTAAGACCCTTTTTTGAATGCTATAAGGCAGGGGTGGCCAACTCCCAAGAGACTGCGATCTACTCACAGAGTTAAAAACTGGCAGTGATCTGCCCCCTTTTGGGGGGTTCAGGTCAAAGTAGTTGAACTTTTTTTAGGAAGGAGGAAGACCAATTTTTTTGGGGGGGGGTCAAGTCAAAGTTGTTGAGTTTTTTCAGGGAGGAGGTAAAATGTTGAGCTTTTTTAAGGGTAGCCACAGTTGTTCAGCTTCTTTGGGGGGAGCCAATGATCTACCAGTGATCTACTGCAGACATCCAGTGATCTACCGGTAGATCACGATCTACCTGTTGGACATGCCTGCTATAAGGGATGGAATCCACTGAGGGATTTTAGATTTAGAGGGAGAAGTGAGGAGGATGGTAGTGAAGAGAGGAGGGGAGGGGAGGGGAGGTTACCTAAATTGATTCCATGACACTAATCCAATATGCATTGACAATGATATACCTGTAAAGCTCAGACATTTGAGGGAAATGGCAGACCTGTTTCAATCTTCTTTTTGAAGAACACAGCAAAAACATCTGGAAGGATAACCAAAAGTAGAAGGCGTTGCTGTAGCAAGGAAGCGATCACTTCTTGTCATCATTTCCATTTGCAACCCCATCATTGGCTCGGAATCCTAAGAAAGGAAATTCCACACAAGGAAGGTTTCCCATTCACCTTTACAGGCAGCTTACCTACTTATTTTAAAGCACAGCCCCAGCCCACTTAACTATTACTGAGGTCCCGGTATTAACTTTTTACTTCTGTCAGGTTTTCCCACATTTAACCGTTTACTTCTGTTAGCTTAACAGAATGAAATTGAAATACCTAGAAAATTAATTTTCAGTTATTTTTAAATGGTATTTTAATCAAAAGATTTTTATATACATTCACACCATTCAACAGACTACAGCAAACTTTAGAACACCTCAGGTTTTTTTATATAGTCATATGTTTATTTGGCTTGTCTCTTGGCTGAGGTGCTTAACGCGTAGGTTTGAGTTGCAAGGGGCCCCAATTTGACCACCGCTTCATATCACCTGCTGGGGGTCTTCTGTCCTTTTGAGCTAGATTTCCACTCATGCCTGCAGCCCTCTGCAAAGGAGGAGACCTCATGAATAATGTAGGATGGGGTGCAGGCAGCTGGGAGGGAATAGCTTTCTTCTGTTATCTTAAGATCCAAACCATTGTGCTATAGTGTCTCTAAATTAATAGCCAAGGCTACAGCTTGGGTTGTAGCCCAATGCTAGTCCTACTCAGAGCAGACCCAATGAACTCAAAAGCCATGGGAAAAACTTAGATCAGGCACCCCCAAACTTCGGCCCTCCAGATGTTTTGGACTACAATTCCCATCTTCCCCGACCACTGGTCCTGTTAGCTAGGGATCATGGGAGTTGTAGGCCAAAACATCTGGAGGGCCGCAGTTTGGGGGTGCCTGACTTAGTTGAATACAACCCTCTATTCCCCCACCCAGTTCATCTACAAAAGTATGCCTTAGGTCAGGGCTAGCCAAAGTGGTGCCACCCAGATGTCAGCAGACTTCACGTTCCATCATCCTTGACCATAGGCCCTGCTGACTAGGGCTGATGGGAGTTGTAGTCCACTGATGTATGGAGGCCGCCAGGTTGGCTGCCCCTTATATTAGAGCTGAACCGGTCTGTGAGTAGCAATAGCCTCTGGTTGTTTTCACAAGTAGTTAATGCTGAATGATGGCCTACAAGAAGCCACAATTGGACCGTGGCCTTGCATCACATACCATAAAGCATAAAATTGCTTTTCGGCATTTGAAAATTGCACAACAAGTTGCATTGAATAGAACATGCATTCAATGAAAAAAAAAACCAAAACACCCCTGCTTACTATCCCCATATTAACAACATTCACAAATGATGACTCTTGGTATTGCTTGTGGAAAAACATCCTTCAAGAGTCTTTTCCCTGCTGCATTGATCCCCAACACTCACTATTTGGCAGCTCAGCAGTTAATACCCAGGAGGCCCTTCAAATGTCATAGAAGGGTTACAGCAACCCATCCCCCCTTGGTGTACGGCTGTTTGCGGTGACCAAGGAAGCACGGCAAATATAAAGGAAGCACCCAAGGGAACAGAAATCACACTGGTCAGGTTATTGTCCCTGTCAGCACTGCAGTGCAAACATTCACAGTAAGCCAAGTTGCCCATTACAGACAATGGGTCCGGGGTGAGCATTACTCCATTATTTAATTGCCATGCTGTGCCTCTGTAACATTACCGGTAGTTTAGGCAAGTTTGCAGTGTTGCTGCAGGAATGGTATAAACCCAAAAAAAAGGAGGATTTGACGTTTAGAGCCCCTTTTTTCTTGTTGTCCAATATATATAAAAAAATCTGGATTCCTGAACATTTTTAAAAAATCTGTCAATGTGAATTAGCACCTTATAGAAAAGACCTAGGATTTACTTTGAACTGGCATTATGAAAATTTCCAAAGTTTATGAACCAGACATAATTTCCCCAGGGGCATGGCAGGGCGGGGCAAGGCAGGGCAAGCAAATTGACACAACTTTGTCAAGGAAAAGGTACCTTGATAAACATTGTGATGGAAATGATCTTTTACTGTGGTCCCTGCAAAACTAAATGGTCAGGAATCTGTGTGGCACTTAATAGGTTCGTCTTGCTAAAAATATGCTGCTAAACAACTTGAGGCCTGCTACAGGCTTCCATGAGCACATAACCTACACATTCTCATTATACGGCAAGAAATCAGTCTATAGTACATATTTAATATATAATTAAAATAAATCATCTTCTTCATAACCTCTGCCCAGTAGCAAAATACCAACATTTCTCATGAATTGTTGACCCAGTATTGATCTCTCTCATATAATAACTACAAATCATCTTCTCTAAAATTATTCTCCATGGGAACTATGAACCCCCAGAAAACGAAACTCTGAAATATATTTCACAAATGAAGTTTGACAAAGAACTAACATTGCATTGTTTTCTTTTTCTTGGCAAAATTAAGCACAAACGTAACATTTCACAGGTACTGTAACCATGCAAATGCATGTTAAAATTTCATTGCTGTTTTAAACCCCAAACCACAGTTAGCATGCAATTTCCCCCACCCCAACTACTGAGTCCTTGGTAATGCACCTCTTTGGTGTAACCGTGAGCCATTGGGGCAAGATTATACCACTTTTAAAAGTAAAGTGTATGCGCAGAACCTTTTCAGATGTATGTTCATACAGTGTACATCTTACCATAAAAAAAACAAAAATTAGGGGAAAAAATGAACCCCAAACTTAACATGTAACATACATTCTCAAATATGTTGAAAACAAAATTTGGAGCTTAAGAAAATAAAGTGGGAGGGAACCCTGCAAGGCCACCCCATTTTTTAATGAACAATTTAAAAAAGTTCCCACCACTAAAAATTCGCCATACTACCAGATCTTATGTTTCTCAAATGCACAATACAATGGACTATGGGGCAAGAAGAGTGCAGGTCTCAAGAAGAAGAAGAAGTAGAAGTATGACACTGTGTTACAAAAACAACCTGATGCGTTGGTTTTGTCAAATAATAGTTTCGTGGCATTCTTGGTCTAGGATGGGCTTCTGCTACGTACGGGTGCATGGCCCAGCTTCAGTTGGCATTAGCTGCATGACAGCACTTCCGCGTTCAGAATCTGAACAGCAATATATCCTTGTAGTTCCAAAAATGCATAGCAGTCACATGTACCCTAACCTTTTGCCCAGGGGAAGTTTCAAGCAAGTGACAGCACCTTTGGCCCACAACCGCAATGTAATACTCCCATAGGAAAAAATAGCGTTGTATATATTCTCTTAAGAAACTGCACCAGCAACATTTTCATTTGCAGTGCTTCCCCTCCCCCCCCCGTCAGAAACATCAGGCTCTTCCTGAACTTTATACAATGGAGCCTTTTGAAGATGACAAATGAATCGACTGGATCCGTGATGCCAACGTCCTCTGCAAATCTTGTAGTACGTTTTGGCCAGACGAGTCTCCGTTCTTGTCGTACAGCAGCTGTTTGAAAGCTTCATTTTCTATGAGGACCATCATGTTTTTTAGAAAGTAACCCTCACAGTAGGAAGCTAGTTCTGTTACTCCAAGAAACTGAAGACAAGAGGAAATGAGGCCCGGGGGGGGGGGGGGAGAAAAGAAAAGGAAAAGGAAAAAATTTTTTAGTCAAGTTTATACACAAGTATAAGACAGAATTCATTAGAACTTAAGAAGAGGCCTGTTGGTTCAGACCAAAACAAAAACATTTTGTCGATGTTTTTTAATGAAGTTCTCAATGGATCTTTTGTTGATTATATGCCTCTATGTTGTACTTCATCTTGCTATGCTTGGATTATAAATTCATGAAGAAAACCAAACAATTCTTCTGTTCTTAGAGTGGCCAACCAGAAGCACATGAGAAACCCACAAGTAGAATATGGGTGCAACAGTAGTCTTCCCACTCATGACTGATATTCAGAGACATACTGCCCCGGATACTGGAAGTACTGTAACACCTTGACTGGCAGTCATCTTCATAGTTTTCTCCGCCATGAGTTTGCCTGTTTCCTTTTAAAAGCCATTCAAGCTGGTGGCCATCACTATATGTTCTGGGCCCAAGTTCCATAGTCTAGCAATGTGTGTGGTTGGTGTTGGTGTTGGTGTTGGTGTTGGTGTGTGTGTGTGTGTGTGTATGTGTATGTGTACTTCTGTTTGTCCGCTCTCCATGGAAGTAGTTCTGCAGGCGAGACAAGAGATTTGGACTTGTTTTTCTTCAACAGTAACCTCCACTGCAAGATGGCACTCTGCTGCTGAAATGGAAGGGAACTTTGGATGTAAGCGTGCAGTTTAGCATGGAGGTTTGCCCTTCAATGACCAAAACACCAGAAATTCTACTGGGCCTGCCTAAGCTCAGTTGCTTCGTTGCTCCAAGCCGTGAATGATAAAAGCAATGGCTGTGATTTCCCACTCAAGGCTCACACACAGTAAGGAATTTGAAAGATGGCTGTCTAGATAATTCAAGAAGGGATGTGGATGGACAAATTAGGCAGTGGTGTGAAGACTCTTAAGGAGTTGTGGGAGCTGCAATCGAAGAACAACACATGAAAATATCACATACAAGAAGACCATGTTGTTCTTCAATGACACCTGGAGAGACTCTTGAGTATATCTGCCTAGAACATCACTCCTGGTGAATGCCAGGAGGGAACGTGCCATTGGAGTCTTGTGAGCATTTTCCTGGCTAGGCTACAAAGTCACTATTTACACTGCTCAGTTGTCAGTTGGGCATGCTTTAAAAAAATGTATACCACATTTGATTGTACACTACACTGTGATACCATATGAATGGTGGTATAAAAACACTTTTAAAAAATGAGTAATGCAGTTTTACCTTGGCGTGATTATAAATATCCACACAGTTTTCTGTGTTGATACTTTTTGCACAGATGATCTCACAGTGTCGTTGCAATGCTTCAAGCTGGAAAAATTTAGCAGCAGACAGAAGCTGAAAAAAGGAGAAAAGAAAATATTGTTATGTGCTTTGGTTCCAGAGTTTGTGGGTGCAAGGGCACCCATAATTCTTGAATTTAGTAAAAGTTAGAACTGAACAATATTTGATTATACTGTGCCAAATGCTGAAACCCCCTGGATTTAATTTATGCTAACAAACCAGGACAGTTTGGCATAGCCGCTAAAATGGACCATTAGCAGGGGACAAAGGCCAGTGATGGCTCATCAAGGAAACCAACAGAGGGTTTGACTGCCAGGCAAAGGAAGGATGGGGTCCCTCCTCTAGCTATGTGTTGGTGGACAAGAAGGGTTCGGATTTCAAGTCTGCATGACATATGCAGGAGGAAACAGTTTCACTGGGTTAGCAGCGAGAGGAAGAAGGAGGGGCAGAACACCATGTGAGCTGGAGATGACAGGCTGGAACAAAGAGACACAGAGGATGTCTTTTTTCTGTTCTTTGAATCTAATGCTGTACTTCTGGAGAAGGCTAGACCCTCCTAGGATGTGAAGGCTCTGCACTCCCTCCATATAGACTAATGTGTGTAAATAAAACCACATATCATAAAGACACCACAGTCTCTACTGTGCCTCATTTCCAAAGGAAACACAGACCCTGGTGCCTGAGACCCCTGAAATCTCGCACTCCTGTGAAGATATGGGTGCCATGTAACAATATATACCAGAGTCCTGAGAGGGAGGGGAACAAGATGGGGGTGCATTAGCAGTAAAGTTTTTTCACACACCCCCACCTCATTTCCTATTCTTTTTCTTTCAGATGCTTTACGCTGTCCAAACTGAATCTCAGCTGAATTAAGGCAAATCTTTGCACCATATTATTAAGATAATTCTTCTTGCTATTTTACCTCTGACCACCACAAAGAGGAAAGGAGAGTGATGAGACCAAACCTAGAGGACTCATTGCCGATGAATGGCAAGCTACATAACCAGTCAGATCAAATGTCAGACTTCACTGAGGAAAATGTGGAGGTTTCAAAATGCATCTAGAGTGCATAAAATAAATGACCCCAAAATGACAGAGTCTACTGCCTTTCTGCAATCAATCTCATGTTTATCCCCTGCCCTCTATGAAAATGTGGTCACTGCTAAAAAATAGTGCATGGATTTTTTTATAGTGCTTGAAAAACCTGTTTGATCACCGTGGGTCAAAAATATATGGCTGCATATGTGTGCAATGACAGAATGAGAGGCAGAAGGGAAGGGCTGCAAAGCCCCAGGTTCATATTTCAGGAATCTTCAGAAAGGGTTGGAAACTTTGGAAACTATGAAACCACAGCCATTGCAGAGGGGAAACTACTAGGCTATGTGAACTATTGGCCTGATTTGTATAAGGCAGTTTCCTATGTTATCTTACTGTTTTCAAGTCTTTGAAAACTATTGTTCTTATGCTGGCTAAATAACAGGAGGACTAACTAGGCTTTGTGACTGCTTTGAATTGCACTTTGAACTTTGATCTGGTGAATGAACGTCTCCTTTTTCTATTCCCTCCCAGTTTCATATCTGCGACGATTGATTCATTCATTTATTTCATGTGGAATCACAGCCCTTTCACAGGTGGTGAAGTCTACTATTTTATTTTACTATTACTATTTATTTGCATATTTATAATGAACCAGTAGTGCAAGCTGCCTCTTACCTCCATTATTTCATTGTTTTTAATAAGAAGTGACTCTGCACCTCCATAGTACAGATACTGCATTATGAGCTGAAATAACAAAGAGATTGATAGATCACAAAAAATGCAAGCTCAGTTTCCATATTTCTTCTTCCCACCCCATTTGTGGGCTACTGCACACAAGATAAAAAAGTGGTAAGGTCCAGCTATTTCAGACTGTCACCAAACTGATGGTGACAGGGCAGGTGTGACTACCAAAAAGCCCTTCTGCCTGACTCCCTGTAATTTCACTTCTCGCAAAGAGGGAACCACCATAAGGCCCTCAGAGCGGGTCCTCAGTGGGCTGAATGCTAGGGGAAATAATAACAATAACAATAACAATTTTATTATTTATACCCCACCCATCTGGCTGGGTTTCCCCAGCCACTCTGGGCGGCTTCCAACAAAAGATTAAAACTACATTAAAACATCAGTCATTAAAAGCTTCCCTAAACCAGGCTGCCTTCAGATGTCTTCTAAACATCAGATACTGTAGTTGTTTATCCCCTTGACATCTGATGGGAGGGTGTTCCAATGGAAGGTACCTATGCCTGGTTCCCTATAACTTCGCTTCTCGCAGTGAGGGAACCGCCAGAAGGCCCTCGGCACTGGACCTCAGTGTCTGGGTTGAATGATGGGAGTGGAGATGTTTTTTCATGTATACAGGGCCAAAGCTGTGTAGGGCTTTGAAGTTCAATACCAACACTTTGAATTGTGCTTGGAAACGTACTGGGAACCAATGTAGATCCTTTAGGACCAGTGTTATGTGGTCCCGGCAGCCACTCCTAGTAACTAGTCTAGCAGCTGCATTCTGGATTAATTGTAGTTTCCGAGTCACCTTCAAAGGTAGCCCCACATAGATCGCATTGCAGTAGTCCAGGTGGGAGATAACCAGAGCATGTACTACTTTGGCAAGACAATAGCCAGGAAGGTAGCATCTCAGTCAGCAATGGATCACATGGGAGTCCTTTAATGATATCAGACTTTGGCTCCTGTGGGCTTTTGTCTCTGAATGGAAATCTCTGTGACCCACTTCTACCTTGCATACAAGCAGGATACTAAGACAAGCTCAGACTGGAGATCGTGTGGCTTAGTGAGGACCGAGGGTGCTTCTAAGACAGATGTTTGTTGTCCACACGATATCCCTGGCATCAAAACGTCACCCCATATTTCCCCCTTCCTTAATCCAGATTTACCCTTTGTGGTAAGTAAAAAATACAGACTTTTACCAATGACCCATTTGCAAATTAAGCCCCTGTCTGAAAAGCACCCTTTGTCTATTCCATACAGAAAAGAACCAGATGCATCCTTAACATCTAGCAAGCTGGTAAATAGAGCAGGCACAAGCAAGGGATAAAAGGAATGTCAAACTCAGGTGCAGATTTCTCCTGCCATGAGACAACAAGCGCAATGGAACTAGAATCTCAGAAAAGGGGGGTGGAAACCACTATAATAAAAGCTGTAAAGATAAGTCCAAATCTGTGTGAACCATCCCCCACCTAGTGAAATTTCTGTAACTACACAGATCTCTGAGGAGGAGGTCTACTGCTCAGGGGAGATGTACTCCAGGGTCCTGTGCAACTAGCCCTTCTAGTTTGCTTGATCTTCATCATTTCAGGTTTGAGAATTTCCTTAGCTCTGGGCTACACTGGTGTAAAATTCATATTTATTTGGCTCTTCACACACACTGCAATACAGATTACATACATAGGCCACAAAATAGTTAATCACCATTCACTTGTGATCTGGCTTCCAACTGGTTATCTTTTCTCTCTCCCACAAATGACCATTGGCTTATTATACAAAGACACCACAATGTATTGAACTTTACCTGGAAAATGGGATACTTCACATAACTGATTTCAATGCAAGTGCTGTCAGATGCAGGTTTGCTGGACAAGAGGGCTTTAAACCTAAGCAAAAATATTCAAACACACTGATTTTTGTTATTTTTCAAGGCAGATTGTTAGAATAATGTGCCATCGAAAAAATTCATGGGATGGCGGCTACCAGCTTGCACGCCAGCACATTATTATGTCAGCGTAACAAAGATGTCACTCAACTACACAGTGACAGCATTCTAGGATTGGGGTACTAAATGCAATGCAAAAAAAAAAAAAAAAATGTACCAAGCTCTTGGTTGTTAGTTCTTGAGCTGCTCCCTGCATTTATTTATATGGACAAACTTCTAAAGAACACCAGAGAGGCACACATCAAGTAGTATATAATGCAAAAAATAATAAAAAGTACATAAAATGTAACATTCAAAATAAAATTCCAAGTGAGTTATAAATGGCAGTGTCACATATGAAGGGAAGCCTGCTTAAATGGAAAGGTTTTTAATTAACTGTCAAAAGCACATGGTTGCTGCTGCTTACTATAGGAAGGCACTTCCAGAGGGTACCGTAGGTACTACTAGACTTAAACCCTCACTTCCTAGTGGAAGTGAAGCAGCCCTCAGGCATGTGGGGAACCAGAAATAGTGTCCTTCCTAAAAATTGCAGCAATGGGACAGGAATGTTAAGGGGTAAGGTGGTCCCTGAGGTATCCTGCAGCTGCCCTTTTAGTAAGAGTGTGGTCCATAGCAACCAGCAAGTGGTTATGTTTATTGAAGAATCATGGAAAGTCTCATCTGCTGATTTCTGCATATCTTTATCAAGCGTCTCTTAAATGCACAGGAACAGCCACTTGGCAGTGGTAGCAAAGTGGCAATGTCAGAAGAGGCTGATATGCAAGGCTGGGGAAAACCCCAGTAGCTTAGACTTGTTTATATTGCCTACAAATTGTTAATGTTTTTGAGCTCTGCCCATATGAAACTTATTGGCAGGCAGAAAGCTTTAAAACAGCCTTGTAAAATTGCCTATAAAAGTTACTAGCCTGCCAAAGATAAAAAATACTGGCCTGCTGTAGGTTAGCAGAGGAGAGAAAGAGAGCTCAGTCCCTCCAGCAGTGCTCTGCTGCATTTCTAGTCTGGGGGCTTCCCTTCTCTGGGAGTCCTGTTGGTTTCTAGGCTGGGCACAGAGAAGGGGTGGAACACTCTGTCCTACCCCACCAGCCTGCTGATGCACCTACATTCCATGCACTCCCTTGCATGCAGTTCCTTCCTGCCTAAGTTGCCAGGTGTTAAATACAAGGCTGCCAGAAATAAGAGATTTTGCAAATCCAGCAAGAAAAGTATTTGCATTCTAGGTCTAATATGTTCTACTGAAGCTGTCCAATTTCTTTTGGGGGGATTATACAGGGGGAACAAAAAGGCTGCTGGGGAAATATGACATTTTATATATTTATGCTATGAGTCTCTTATGTTTCCTTCTACACGATGCAAGGTCAGCCACCAAAGACCTCTCTTGGATGGTTGATTGCTATCCCCTAAGAGATAGCCCCTAAGAGCAGGGCTTCCTCTGGGATGGCACTCTTTTATTTTGACAAGCCACTGGAAGCTAGGCTCCTGCACTCTTGACTATAGTGGGCAGATAGAAAAGAAGCCACACCCTCTGCACCTTTAACAGCTGTGTAAATGAGGGGATTTCTGCAGATGTAATTTCTGCTGCAGGAAAACAGTTTGGCTGCTCTGTATAACATATATAACCCACTTCTCCTCTATGCAAACTTCCCTCCCTTACTTTGAAGCCCAATTCTTGTTCCCAACGGATCTTTCTACTAGCCTATACATTTACAGCCCCAAAGCTTGTCTCTTTCTGTTCTTCCAAGGTACCATCCACAGGGAACTTCTGCAGCTTATGAAGCATTCTCTATTGCTAAAATACAGCTTTCCTTGCAAGCTCCAGATGTATAAATGCTTCCTGCTTTGTATTTTCCCTGACACTCAAATTAGGTTTCATCAGGTTTATTTACAAATACGTATATTTACCTTGGGGATGCAGTAAATAATAATACTCTGTGTGCATAAAAGGGTCTTCCTTCTACAAGGAACGTAACATCTGACATTTCCTTATTGTTAAGAAAATGAGGATCTGGAATCACAAAACAAAAATGAGTGGTAAAACATTTTAGTTGGGAGTAAGGTAAAACACAGATGTGCTTGATCCAGATGGTAGATGATAGTTGTCTGAGAGAGGCATATGACTTTATTGAGATTCATTCTTATTTGTTTGTGGGGAGTTTAGACAACTTTCTATAAACTGTTATTCCACACTGACAAAAATTCAGTTTTCTGGAAGACATCAATCCTCAAGCTTTGGTGACCTCCGAAGGAAAGGAGAGCTGCAGAACAACTGGTGTGCCTTTCTGTCTAGCTGCACCATGTGTATTTCATGTATAAAGGCATGATCATGAAAGGATGCAGTTCCTTATGTATGCATGTGGCTAAGTGCAGCTGCCCCTTCTGATTCAATGGTCCCTTCTGATTTCTGACTGTATGCAATGTCCATCATGATTAAGCATGTGTATATTATCCTATACTTCTGTTATTTATCTTGGTTTCCCCCAATGACCAAACCTTGATGAACCAAATGTGTGTTGCACAACAGTGCGGATCAACAGACAGTGCCACACATGTTCTACAACTCACAGCACACTTACCTAAACGAGATGTCTGCTTGCGTTTGATTTCAACAAGCTTAGGAATAGGATAGGGTCCATAGCAATGAGTGAATATGACAGCCAGTTGTTGACTAATCACTTCGTTCTAAAACAAACAATACAACAAAATAAACACTAAATGCAAATATAACTTGAAGATTAGAAGAGTCACTTCGGGGAGTTTGCTGAATGATTAGCATATGCTCATGGATTCCTGAAAATATGAGCATGCAAACCTTTGCTGATATTGTAACTTTCTGTCATCTCAAACAACTGCTCTGGGACATTACTAGGTTCCCCTGCAGCTGCTAAAATCAACTAATCTGTATAACAGTGGGAATATCTAGAGTGGCACTCGGTTAAAACATGATGAGGCTGCAGAGAATTGTAGGATATCTGAATTATCCTACACTTCCTGTAGAGCGGGGTGGCCTACTCCCAAGAGACTGTGATCTACTCACAGAGTTAAAAACTGGCAGTGATCTACCCCCTTTTTTGGGTTCAGGTCAAAGTTGTTCGAGTTTTTTCAGGATGGACATAAAATGTTGAGCTTTTTTTAGGGTAGCCAATGATCTACCAGTGATCTACCGCAAACGTCCAGTGATCTACCGGTAGATCATGATCTACCTGTTGGACATGCCTGCGAGGCTGTAAAGGTCTGTGTACTCAGGTAAGTGTACTGAAACTGCAGCATATGAAGCCTAAGTATTCAAGGCTGCATCCCTGAAGGCATTAACTGAGAAAACCTATCTGGACAGGATCATAAGTTAATGGTACCGATTATGCTTTAATTCCTGATGTCTCCATTCAAAGGGGATGTGAATGACCTTTGTCTGAATCTAAGGTCCTAGGCAGCCATTGCCAGTCAGTGTAGACCAAAGGTCTGCAATGTTTTTGGTATGGCAACCCACAAGTCCAAATTTACTTGGTATGGTCGCCCATCAATTTACTGTCACATGAATTTTGGACTTTGGTTCTTTTCTGCCACCAAAGAGCAGTCCCCAAGCATTAAAATGTAAGACTCAAGTATTTCCGAAGTTTGGTTATGGGTGTCAACACAGCATTATAATATGCCAACAAAATAAAAAGCTGTTAAGAGGTATTTATCATACCAATTAAAGATTACAAGCAATAATTATACTGGATTTACTTATAAAGCTTGCAATCCATCTGCACAGGCCACATGGCCTACTTGCAAGTCATGATTCACAGGTGGGAAGACACTGGTATAGGCAATTCTGGAACAAATGGATAGCTTCCTATGTTCATAAGCCAAAAAGGACATGCCACTGCTCTGGGAAGAGAAACCCAACCTGTCCAGAAAAGCATATGTCATGACAATGTTTTCTAAATGTGCCACTGCAGTGTCTAGGTGAGCACCTGAAGACATATTGGTGCCTGATAATCAAACAATGGTTTCTAACTATGAGAAACAACACAACAATGGTTTCTAGTTATGAGAAATGATAAAATAAAACTGAAGTGTATAGCCATGGGCTCCTTAGAAGCCCAGAAAATTTGCAGGTGTTAAAAAGAAAGGCCAAATTGTAGTCTTTTGTGGAGGAAGTATATGTAACTTGACATCAATGGGAAATGATCATACAGAGCCAAGGGCAGACTTTTAGTAATACTTTCTCCTGATATAATGCCACCAGAAATCCAGTCTCTTCTTTCTACATTTTCCTTCAGAGGAATCTTGAAGAAAGCAAGACTTGCAGGTAGAAAAGGTCACCTTACATACATAAATCTTGCACAGGGATTGTTAGGAATAGGGAGGAAGATATTCAGTTTCACTTGCAGAGCAAACACTCAATTGGACTCCATGTGCTAGGAACATTTTGAAATCAAATGGAGATCTTCAAATTAAATGCTAAGAGAACACTCTGTAAAGAAATCTACTGATATGAACTAAGACTGGATAGTAAAAATTTGAATACAGCACAAAGGAACTGACTGCTCCTCGGGGAGATGAGAAAATGGTTAGCATTCTGTCCCCTGGAAGTGTATAATGATAGATGATGCTGTAAAATGACCATAATGTAGGTTTAGGAAATCAGGGAAGAAAACCACAAAAATGCTAGATGAATTGCATGCTTTTAAATTTATATTTATTAGTTGCCTCATAAAATAATTGCTCTAAACAATATGCAAACCATTAAATGGGTGATTTGTACAAACCATCAAATTTAAAACAAAACAAAAATGTGCATGCCATTGTGAATGCAGTTAGATTTGTTGATGGGGCTGAGCCAGTGTACACGAAGGACTGAAACACCTATGACTATTACTGGAAAATCATATGTAGTAGAGTGATTGTTCCGCTTCAGACTCCAGGTCACAGAGTCTGCTGCTGAAATACCTGTCCACATAAAATATCCTCACTTGTGGAAAATGAATCTTTAAGATTCTCTACTTTACATGCTAGTACTCTGCATGTCAAGTGTCACATGTTTAACAGTGAGAAGCATTAAAAAAAACTACCCCAGTTAAGTTAGTGTCCAGCTAAGAAGCCAAACTCTAAGAAGCGCCATCCTCTGCTCCATTCATATTTAAAGAAGGATGGATAACGATACCTTCTTGCCTAATTTACCTTCCTGCGCTCCATTCCCAATTTGGTGTCCCCTCCAAATGTTTTGGACAACAACTCCCTTAATCCCCAGTCACATGGCCATACTGGCTGGGGATAAGGGAAGCTGTGGGGGACAGACGGACCTGGAGTTTCCTCCAGATGTTGTTGAACTCCAACTCCCATCTGCCAAAGCCAACATGACAAATAGTGATGCATGATGGGAGTTGGAGTCCAGCAACACCATCATGTCGGCTATCCCTGGCTTCAAGTAACAGAGTGCCGCAAGATAAGGTAAGTCAGGAAGCTTTGCTCCTCTCTGCCAAGCTTGTTGGTAGACCTGCTCCAGGTTAAGTAATCCAAGGCTTGGGCGCCAGCCAAAGCAAAAGGTTACCTAATTGGAGAGGAAGGGAGAGTCTCTGAGGAGCACTGAATTCTAATTTATTTCACCTAATGTATTTTAATTGCAATCCTTTAACGGCACAGTAAAAAATAAAAATCCAACACTTTGTAACAGAGGATAAGTTAGAATTGGTGCCTGCCTTGGAGCATTCCCACTGCCTTCTCATTCCCACATTGGTTCTTTTCTGCCTTTTCTGCCAAGAGGAAGAGGCAGTCAAATATTTTAAATACATTACAGAAAGGAAATGAGGAGACTGTGCATCAGGGATGCCATCTGGGGTGGGTGGGACAAGGCTCCCCGAATTTTCAAACAAGGGGCTGGGCCCCACCAGGCCTTCCCACGACCACAATGGGCCCAGTCTGAAATCACGGAGACCTGTGCCAGCCAGTGCAAACTATACTGTACTATATGGACCAAATAATTCAGTTTAAGGCAGATTCCCATCTCCCTGTCCCAAGTTTATCCAATGTTCAGTGTGAGAAAATATATGAACTGCATATGAATTCTTATTGAGCGGCTTGCCTTAAACCAAATCATATTGTCTGCTTCAACAGGCAGCAGGGCTCCAAGGCAAGTTCCTCTGTTGGCAGCCCTATTTGAAACTAGGATCATTTGCACGCAAGCACATGGTCTACTACTGGCTGATGGCACCTGCTTACTTAAAAATGAATGGGCAAAGTAAGTGTCTAGACTGAAGTCTGACGTGAAGAAATGTTGAGCAATTAGTAATGCTAACAAACATGGCACAAGGCTAGGAGATGTATTGTCCTAAACATAAGACACTCCATAGTTTGATCTTTGAACCAAAAGGCAGCTATCACACAAAGCATCTATTTAGCTTTTCCAGTTTATTCTTGTAAGATTAAACAATACCAATAAATGTGGGATTACTATTGTCTTTCCCCCGCCCTTGTGTAAGACTCTTCAGATGACAATCTTTTCCTTAACCAGTGGTAACTCATTCAACACTTGAGCAATATCCTGTTGCTGACAGTGCTTCCAGATAACCTCTTTATTGAGCATTCATTCTGACCTGTTTGCAGGGAGATTAGATGCCACTGGCTATTTAATGAGCATCCATTCCAATTTGCTTGCAGGAAGATTGTATGATGTTGCATATACTGCTGCATCAAGCACAATCCCACACTTTCCAGTGCATTTTCTTGCCACATTTCTTATCACCCCAAATCTAATATTTTGGGGAAGTGGGTGTATTATCCAGGATCTCCAATCATCTATAACTGTTTAACCTGAATTGAATCCCACCTGAAAACAGTGGCAGCCTGGAAGCACCCTAGGTTTCTACAGATGGCATGACATCATCCTTCCCTACCCTGGACATTCTTTAGTTCTAAAAAGGCAGCCGGCCCTGATTCTCTCTAGTTCTCTTTGCGCTGAGTTTTCTTTGGGTACAAATCATGTATGAGCTCCATGAAAACTGATTAAGCGTCGCTTTGTAAGATTACTTGTACATTATTAAGAAGCACATACATCATTAATGTTAGTCAACATTTGTGAGCTAGGGAACCCCAAGAGGTTGGTACTAACAGCTAGATGCAATGAACAGTTTGACAAAATAGATTTTTTTTATGTTAGTTGGAGTTGAGCTAAGGGTCTTCCACAACAGAGCACGATTAATCAGAAGTGATGCACAAATTGTTGCTGGGAGCAGTGACATGACTCTCTTTTGAAAGGATTTTTAAAACGTGTGTAGCAAAAGCTCAGATTGAAGAAGAGAGCCTGAGGTCTATGAGTATCAGACCAGAAGAGGGCATACAAGTCCTAGAATCAGTACATCCTTATTCCAACACAGGAAGTCTCAGCAAGCATTTCCTTGTTATGAAAAACAGCAGGGGTCTTCGTGAAACCACTGCTGAAATATCCCTTTGGGAGATATTATGACTAAGGATTTAAGTGCAGGGTAATCCAAGGTTAGTTTCCAGATAAATCCATGCTGCTGCACTATATTTTCTGTGACAGTAGTTAATTGCATGTTATATTAGCATGCCACATTGTACCTGATGTTCACTTCTCATATGGAGAATGCAAGATGCACATTTATGGAGACTTCGGGTCCAGGTTATTCTGAACTGTTTCAACACAGAGGTACTGAAAGTGATGACAGGTAATGCTACATACACAACAGTCACCAGCATTTAGAATAAATCTACCTCAGGGGAGAATTCACACCCTAAGCAGAGGGAAGGGATTCATTCCATTCTTCCCTGTTCACTGAAATTTTATAAATTTGTCTTTTTTAATTGATTTTTTAAAAAACCTGTTTAATATTTGTTTAAAGGAAATATTCAAAATGTGTGAACATACGCCTGTCTCAAACTCTTTGGCATGAAATTCCAAATGGGCCTGGAAAAAAATTCCCAGTAAACATGTAAGGAGTGTTTTTTTTAAAAAAAACCAAATAGGTCATATCAACTCATATCAAAAACCTTAAAGGGAGGAAAACAAATATGGGAGAAGTAATTCATTTGATCTGAAAACTGACACACACACAATTCTCTTCTTGGACCATTCCAAGTAGTCAGCTAGATTAAACTAACATCTCAGCTCCTTTGGATATCAGCCTCCCTTGCCTGTATTTTATTGCCTGACCTGCATGACTCTCACTTTTACCGCAAGGACTTGACTTCTGTCGGCTCTTGCGCTCACTGTGAGTGTGAACATTAAGCTATCCTTGCAGTGGATGGAGAGCATTGGCTCCCTCTTTTTAAAGCGACACAGTTGCTTTTTATGCATTTGCGAAATTGACTAAATGTCTAAAGGCAGTTCCACATCATACAGTTAAAGCTTATACAATACACATTTAAAGCAGATGACTCCCCCCAAAGAATACTGGGAACTGAAAGTTCCCTCTCACAGAGCTACAATCATTAACCCCCTTAAAACACTATAGTTCACAGCAACCTTTAGGGGAAGTCATGAGCTTTAGATGTGCTTGCATTGCGTGTGCTTGAAATGTATGGTGTGGATCTGTCCTTAGTGGCTCAGTTCTTGTTATGACCCCAAGCTATGGCTTAGCGTTATGAGAAAGACAGCTGTGTTTGCATGTTCTTTCCTCCCTATTCCTTTCTCTTCTTGTGCCCTTCATTAGGTGGTAAGATCACTTGCCAACTATTTGACAGACCTGACGGAGCCCAATTTGAGAAGAGCGTTCCATTCTATACCCACGGCCTTCCTTCAGGGAATTTATTCTAAGACACCTATTACTCAGCGTCTATGCCCATGTACAATGAATGAAATAGCGGACTTCCTACATTTCTTTTTCTACTGCCCCATTTATGAGCCAATAAGATCTAAGCTCCTCCTCTTGATCCCGTCCACCATTACATCTAAGGAAGACTGTTTGAAATCGCTTCTTGTGGACGCAAATCCCCAAATTTCACGTGGGGATTTGCCATCTTCATAGTGCAGGCTCTGAAACTCAGGGCTACCCTGACAGGGTAGTGTGTCCTAGACCTGGACCTGTTCTAATTCTCTCTATTTCATTTTTAACTCAATTTGCCAAGCCTATTTTGGGCTATTTTATGCTTTATACCCATTCGCATATTAGATTTTTGGCGTTGGCACCTAAATCTCTGCATTATTGACTCAGGGTAATTTAAATGTTATTACGCCAGGGTTGGCGTGCAATATCGCCTTGAATTATGCCTTGTTGCTTGTCTTTGGCATTTTTGTATTGTTTTATTTTGCTATGGCTGTATGCTAATGCAATAAAGGTTTGATTCACTTAATTAGGGACACAGAAAGCTGCCAGAATATGGGTCCATCTAGCCCAGTATTGCTGACACTGGCTGACAGTTGCTCCCAGTCCTACATGGATCTGCATACTATCTTAGCAGGGTGGCTTCAGCTGGAAACTTTCTTATTTCAACAAGCTTTTAACATTTTATCATTTGCTCTTGTAAAGACTGTTCTGCACTCAAATTGTGATGTTTTTAGTGATGCAATGTTCTTGTTATAGTTTAATATTTTTATCTGGGTATTTTGTTTTATAAGCCACTTTTGAGTATTTTATGAACAGAAGAGCAGTGCAGTAATAAATAAAAACAGTAATATATCCTAATTGTGGTGTAATAATGCCAGTTTCACCCACCTTGCTTGCCTTCAAGATTTCAAACATCAAAGGCAACCCTTGCGTGACAAGTTCTTCAGTGTATTCTTCCTCTTGTATTGATTTAAATTCTTTCAGCAAGCACTGGATGAGTGGTCTTCTGTGTTGCTGAAAGGCAGTTCGCAAGGACTCTAACCATGTATGCAGAGTCCATGGGACACCTGTATAAAAAATTAAAATTATCTTAAAGATTTGCACATATGTCTTAAATACCCAGGTTTAGATTAACAACATGGAGATTTTATGCTGGACCACATTTTGAATTCCATTCCACCTATTCTGTTTCCTCTGCTGGGATCACCATTAGCAGTTGGCCTCACTGGGCACCTGTCAAAGCCCATACCTCATTTGGGGGCCCACTGTCAAACCCTGAAACCTCCTGGGCCTGTTGCTCCTCTTTTTTACTGTTGCTCCTATTTTCAACTGGCCTTTCCAAGCAAGCAAGCAAGCAGAAAAATGAGAAAAAAGAACATGCAGAAAGACCCATGTCTCCTTTGGGGAGAAGATGTTGAGCAGAAGAGGCAAGTGAACAGGCAGCGACAACAGTGATGGTGAGGAGGAAGTGTACAAACTCAGTGGGAGGTGGGCACACTGACAGCATCTTGCACACGCATACAAAAAAAACACACCTGGAACCGACACTCGTCAACATCCCCCAATGAGCTATAAATCCCTGTATATTGTTTATGTCTCAGCTGCTTTCAGATTGGTGACTCCTAGTACTAATAAATCATTGCTTTTCTGCTGCAAGCAGAACTGCAACTGGCTTGCCATGCTATACAGCACTTTCCCTCTATAAATTCATCTTGCTAGGCATCAGCTACACCAATGGGTATGGGATAGATGCCAGTGGGTATGCAAAGTCCAATTTCCTTTGGTGGCCACTTGAGAAACAATTACAAGTGTTCATTAAACACATTAAATCAATTAGTTTATGGGTGGTAAGTACTTATTCGTTTAAATGTGATTGCCCTTTAAAGGTAAAGGTAAAGGTAAAGGGACCCCTGACAGTTAAGTCCAGTTACGGACGACTCTGGGGTTGTGGCGCTCATCTCACTTTACTGGCCAAGGGAGCCGGCGTTTGTCCGCAGACAGCTTCCGGGTCATGTGGCCAGCATGACTAAGCCGCTTCTGGCAAACCAGAGCAACACACGGAAATGCCGTTTACCTTCCTGCCGTTGCGGTACCTATTTATCTACTTGCACTTTGACGTGCTAGGTTGGCAGTAGCTGGGATGGAGCAACGGGAGCTCACCCCTTAGCGGGGATTCGAACTGCCGACCTTCTGATCGGCAAGCCCTAGGTTTTGTGGTTTAGACCACAGTGCCACCCGCATCCCTTGATTTCCCTTTACAACCCATGAAATGACCAAAGAAACCAACAACTCCATGGTATTTCATGTTTGTTTTAGATCTGATGTACATATTTGAAGGGATTATTGGGGGAACACATTGCTAAAGTGGGAGTGATCAAGCAGATTTTCCTGCCCACTTTATTTGTTAAAAATTAGCAGCATAAAATTATGACACTTTCATTTTAGCAAAATTTTGCTAATATTTTACTTTTAAAAATATAGCTGAAAAAAGTGTTTTTAGTTTTAACCAAGCATGACAGATATGCCACCATAGCAGCCTAATAGGGATGGGTGATTTTTTTGTACACATTATTGGGTTGGAGAACTGCATCACAACATTCGGAGAAAGGCAAGTTTTGATGGATGACTGTGCTTCGGTTTGTATATTGTTTTGGAAAGGGGGAATTCAGTAGGTTTGCATTAACATTTGAACTGAACTAAATTTATCCCTATCCCTATTCTGGATGTAAGCATTTAGTATAGAAAGGAACCTACTAAGTGTTTCTTTCCTTACATAGAGGTTGCCTTGAACCTGTCCTTTCCCCTGGATGGTTTTGCTATTTACTTTATAACAGGGATGGGAATGCTGTGGTCCTCCAGATGTTGTTGCATAGAGGGTTGCTGCCCAACATTTGGAGTACCACGGGTTCTGTACCTCTGCCTTATAAGTTAACATACTTAATGCTGAGAGATGATGATATTTAGTAAGCTGTTCTTGAGGAATTAATGATTTATTTGATACTAGTATTAGATGTTTCACACTGGCCTCTCTTTTAAATATTTTCATGCCTCAAATCCACAACATAAATAATTATTACTTTTGATGAATAAGCAGCTATTGATGTTGTAGAATAACATACTATTTTTACATATATTTTTATGTGTTTATTAATTTGCAGGTGTGTTAACTCCTCTCTTGAAAAAGTGTTGCTCCTGAAATGGGAATAAAGTAGCCTTCCTTATAATACATGTTTTTGTTTTGCTTGGGCCTTTGATACTGCTGCTTTTAACTCTCTCCCTTTTTTTGCACAAAACAAAAAACAGGCCTTCAGCTTCCCTTTCCAATGCCAGAACAAGTAGTTCTTAATCTAGTCAATTTCACTCCTAAGGTAGAAAAGACTTTCCTAGTCTTTAAAGTGGAATATTGACTAGGACCAGAAGATAGCTGCTTTTGAGTTTCTGGTATGCAAAGGATTCTGGCCTGCAATGTCAAACAAAGCCCTTCTCACCCTTCTCATCTATTCATGAGTAAGTACCCCCCCCCAACCAGTCTCTTGTTATGAAGTGTGCTAACTTAAGAGGAGGGTTGCATGCCATTCTAATCAAATCAATAATCATTTAATCAATTAAAAAGGTGCCTAGGTGTAAAATCAAAGAAGGCATTTTCTCTCTCTTTCGAATGATGGTTTATTCACATGCAAGTGTATCCAGACTTAATTAATTAGCTCTCAAACAATTAAGTGGATATGATTCCTTCAACAGAGTGGCTGCCCTGCTTAAAAGTAATGCCTGTGCCGCTTTGTGTGTGTGTGTGTGCACGGACTACAAATACCCAAAGTACAGCACAAAAGTCTACTGGGACATGATCACAGAAATAGGAAAATTCACAGAAATTGCAGCTCCTTAGTAAGAGAGATGGCAGGAGGTGGGGGTAGGGGAAGCAGCACAGGTGGGGCACATCCAAAGCGATAGTTCTGATGACAAGACTTAAACAAGTGCTTTAATATGGTCAGACTTATATCATACAGCGTGTTTAATAGGTAATCTAGTCCAGATAGAGACAATCCCAATTTACTATCTAATCCACAAAAATGCCAAAGATGGGAAGAATAAAAACCTCTAGCCATGTATCTAAACCCTTTTTAATATTAAAATTCTCTCCTGAATTCCCAGGCACATCTGAAAGTTACCCAGTTTCTGCTTTGACAAAAACTCTGGAACAAATAAAAAATGGTCAGCTCAGCTGACAGAGGCCATCAAACCAGATTTCTGACAGTCATTGCTCATGGGAGAGAAAAAGCACGGAGGAAACCAAAACTGACCTATGCTCCTGATGTCAATGGTTACATCCACATATCCGTGTTCGGCACTGTGATACATAGCCTCTTTCAGAGCTTTAAGCCTGGCTTTGCTGTTGCGGCTGGCGCACAAAGGAGCTGGAGCACTGTCTGCCAAGTCAGTTCCCTCAGCCAGTATCTCCTCCAGGGACAGGATATCACTCTTCTCCTTCTCCGGCTGAGCAAGCAACTTACGAAACACGTTCCTGTCAATCACAGGGCAAAAAGAGAGTGGGGGTGGGGGAGGAGAAAGGCCATTGGGTCGGAACTCTTAACAGTTGAAGCCAGAGCCAACTTAGCTATCTAGCGAATGCTAAATCTAGTTAGTTCACCTAACTAGATCCTCTAGCAAATCAGCTTTCAAGCAATGCCTTTCTTTGTGCAGTATAACTCATTTGGGCTTGCAGCTGCAAGTCCAGCATCCAGGACAGAGACTCTCATACTCTGCTCATCAACAGGCTTACACCTGTGTGATGCCATTCATCTTCAATGGAGGCACTCCCAATTGATGAACTGTTAGAAACAATCAATCAAAACCCGGGTGCATCTTCTCCCTTACCTCCCACCTACCTTATATGCTTAGATCTTGCTAGCTGCGCATGTTCAGTCCTGTGGGGGATAGAATAAGCAATGTTTCCAGAGCAAATGGGCTAACGAGTGTGTGTATGTATTTATAGAGGGAGGAAAGATATTTCCCCTGTTAGTCAAGAGGACGGGTGTGTGTTATGCCATGCAAAGAAATAAAGGGAGATACATATTCAATATTTCCAGTTGACAGCACAATCCACAGTCTCCTGGGTGCACAATTTGCCCAGTAGAAATTCCATCAAACTG